>NW_026294573.1:156864681-159767181 GCF_007827085.1 Peromyscus californicus insignis | reverse complement strand
TCTGTCTTACTAATTCTACAGACTATTCCTGCATTGGTTTGAATATGAAATGTCCCCCATAGAGTCACCACATGGTTTCCAGATAGTGATACAATTTGGGAAGGTGTGGAGGCCCACAAAGGTTTCCTAGTGACATCTAAGCTCACTTTACCCAGCAGGGCTGCATTAGAGGATTGCTTGACCATGTGTGTGGTTACCAGGTGATGGGAAAGGTCTGCACTTGGCTGTGCTAGGGGGAGGTCTTCTGCTCCACCCCTTGGCATTCCTATAAAAGGCCCTTTAGAAGCTACAGGAGGGGCCAGTAGATATTGATCCAGGCCCTCCCTAGGCTATCCTGTTTTTCTATCTGTTTCTCTTTCCTCTATCCTTATAATATCTCTTGTCCTTCATTCCTCAAGAGTACCCTGTCATAAAGTGTGCGAGCCGGTCTCCCAGCTGGGCTCCTGAAGGAAGGTTATGGAAGCTGTGGGAGGGAGCCTTTCTGGAAGAAGTACACCACTATGGGCAGGTTTTGGGGTTTCGAGTCTAGCTCAACTTCCTGTCCTGGCCCTGTCCTTCCTGTGTAGGGATGAAACATGATCTCTCTGCTTCCTGACTACCATGCTGGCTTCACACTTCTGCTACCATGCCTTTCCTGCTGGAACAAAGAACAGTATCCCCTCTTGAACCACCTTGATCTAATGTCAGCCCTTCCCCCTCTAAATAGCTTTCTGTCAGTGTTCTACCCAGCAACAGAAGAGAAACTCACATCGCCCATAACCTTCATTATCAACAACTGGAAAACTGCATTACATTTAGTGCTTTTATTGAGCAAAATTGATGCTGAAAATGTTTTAAATCACTATCCCTGAGGCTAATTTTCTTCAGCAGTGGCCAAGTTCTCGCTGGTGTCTACCTTTCCTTCATGCCTTCTCATAGGTCCTGGTGCTGACAACATTGTTCATGGTGCATTCCTAAAGGTAGAGAGATGTGTTAGAGGGTGATTGTTGACAGGTCAAACCTGTCCTTTCCTCCTTCCACAGAACAAGTCCTCAACTCAGGCTACAAAGGCAGCTGAGCAGCCTGATGGATACGCATCCAAAACAGCACATAAAAATGACAACTTAGGGAATACTCACCACTACCATTTTTCCCTCCACAATTTTTCTTTTGATTGTTGTCTCTTTGCCGAGCCATTTTTGGACCTGGATCATTGACCCACCTTCTAATGTTACAATGCTCTATAAATGCAGAGAAAGTGATTAAAAGGAGTCATTCACTACTTTCTCGCTATTACAGCACTACACATCTACTGTTTAATTTCAAGTCAGAAATTCTGTTTTTCATAACGCTCACCTTGGTTCCTGTTATATTTAATACGGTCAACCTAGAAGTCTCAAGAGACAACGAAATTCATGTTCTCATAGACAAAAATCCATAGGCTATTTGACCTTTTGACCTTAGTAATTGTTCTATTCTATAGCACCTTTCATACAATAACAAACAAGTTGGAGGAAGAGGAGGAGTAATCGTAGATTGCCAGGCAAGATGGTACACATCTGTAACCCCAGCACCCAAGGGCCAGAAGCAGGAGAAGCCTAAGTTGCAGGCCAGCCTAGGTTATATAGCAAGACCTTGTCTCAAACTGCAGCAACAAAAAGATGAATATGAACATTGTACTCCATTAAGCTATCTGAATAACTAGCAATGAATTGACTTTTTGTATGTATAGACTTAGACAAGCCCAATCAGACTTAGTGATAAGACAAATTCTGTTGAATGAACCCTACCCAACCACGTGTTTTCCACAATGGTTGGCCACAGGAAGATTTAACTCCAACTCACCTTCACTTTCCGGCTGTCTGCAGTGGTCTCATCAAACTCTTCCCCCAGCTTGAAGGAGATTTCTGTGTTCTTGAAAGAACTTTCTGTTTGGATGTTCACCTTTTCCCCATTGAGACTAATACTAACACTTGGCTTTACTAAACCTGCGGCATTTCTGGCTGCAAAATCCACTCCTGAGAGACAAAGAAAGATATGCACCTATTTACACATTTAGAAAGATGTGTCAACCACCATTTGGAACACCTGCTCTTAAAGAATGTATCCTCCCCCACTGAAATCTTGACTAATGTACAGCCTTTTTTTCTTTTGAGACAGAGTCTCATTATGTAGCCCAGGCTGGCCTTGAGCTCAAGACCCTCCTGTCTCAACTTCTGAGTACTAGAGTTGCAGGTGTGTGCCACCATGTCCAACCACAGTGTCTTATTGGATGTTCTTAGTAGTCAGTAGTCTCTAGATGAAGTGAGGTCTTTCCAAGGTACTGCTAGTAATTCTGACATCTTAAAAAGCTAAATTCGCCGGGCGGTGGTGGCGCACGCCTTTAATCCCAGCACTCGGGAGGCAGAGCCAGGCGGATCTCTGTGAGTTCGAGGCCAGCCTGGTCTCCAAAGCGAGTTCCAGGAAAGGCACAAAGCTACACAGAGAAACCCTGTCTCGAAAAACCAAAAAAAAAAAAAAAAGCTAAATTCATTTTCTCAAACTTTTGTGCTTCATGTGAAATGTGTATTTGCAGAACGGCTTTTAGGGGACCAACCTTGTGGAAACTTGCAAAGACAGTGTGGGAAGCACTTGACTCAAAGCCTGGCCCTGTTGCTCCGATTGGGGACTTTCAATTGTCAAATACAACTTTTACAGTAGGTAGACAGAAACTAACTCCTCCCTCAGAATACATATTGAAGTCTACTTCCCATTAACACTATTAATGTGATGTACCCCAGTGTAGGAAAACAGATGTGTGGATTATAAGAAAGAGTGAGATGGTCAAAACCTGGCCTCCCACAGCAATACTTTCCAGTTTTCTTCCTTTCAGCTTTCTCCATAGTAAAATGTGGATGACTCAAGCCCTCGCCACACTTGCATTGGAAGAGCACATGAAAGGATTTAGAAGAGAAACAGAACGAAGAAAGACTTCAGCTGCTATTCCTCCTTGTTCTAGATTTAACCCAGCTCCTAGTTAATACAAGTGCTATTCTAGCCATAAGCCCAAGTTCCTGCCCATTCTCTCTATTTTTATGTCTATATTTATGTTTAATATATATTTATACATGCATGTATAAATAGATATAGAAATATGGATATACAAATATAGACAGATGTAGGTATATAACCCATATATAACATATTACATATTATATATATATATTTTTTTTTCTTTTCATACAGGTCTTTCTATGTAGCCAGGCTGGCCTTGAACCCTCTGTCATCCTCCCATAGCCTTGTATCAGCTGGGATTGTAGGTATTCACTGCCATATCCATTTCCAAGTTTCTTATATGCCTTCAATTTTTTGTTAAAAACAAATGTACCTATAAACTCATGAAGGGATAGAGGAATTTCTTTATTACTACTGAGAAGTTAGTACTGTCTGTGGAAGAGGAACAAGTATTATATTTATAAGTGTATTAACATAATATTAGGTAAAACGTTTCAGTGCTTAGAATGAGTAAATATGTTATTAATAATTATAAGTATCCAGCCGGGCGGTGGTGGCGCACGCCTTTAATCCCAGCACTCGGGAGGCAGAGCCAGGCGGATCTCTGTGAGTTCGAGGCCAACCTGGGCTACCAAGTGAGTTCCAGGAAAGGCGCAAAGCTACACAGAGAAACCCTGTCTCGAAAAACCAAAAAAACAAAAAAAAAAAAACAAAAAAAAAAAAACAAAAAAAAAATAATTATAAGTATCCATTGTTCATTCTAGGCAATTTGTAAAAAATGAAGAAATCTTCTGCTTTGCATATGGCTTATTTATAAAACAGGTTGTTATTAATTATGAAAAATGAAGTAGCTGTTGTTCTTCCAGATTTCATAGGAAGGTGTAGCTATGACAGACACAACTCATTATAACTGATGCTTGGCTATGGAGCTTGGGGTAGAGACAAAGGTCAGTCAGGGCCCATAGTGGTGAGACAGTCAGTCAGTAAAGAAAACCTGTCCTGTTTCTCATCTCAAAAAGAAAACCTTCAAAATCATGTATCGGATAGCACTCACACATGGATGAGCACTCTAGAAAAACGGACTCTAATGCTACTTGTTGCTACAGTACTTCTAAATTTATAACTAAAGTAAACCCCAAACAAATTCAGTCTATAGACTCACTACAATGGTTCTTTTACATTAATATGGCTTTGAACGAAAGCTGCTCAATGAAATGAGCCAGCTAAAGAGAAGTTCTACAGGGAGATCTGCATGATGATTTCACGGGGGAGGGGAGTTGTAGGGCGTGTCTATAAACTGAGAGAGAGCTACAAGGCTAGTTAGAACTTTTAAAATGCAAATTATCATTAATTATAAGAAAAATAAATATCAATAATAAATGAAATTATAAACTTTGTCTCATATGAGTATAACCTGGAGTCATAAGAGCGAAAATCAGAAAATGTTATTGTGGGGTAAAAAACCAGCACCAACGCCCAAATCTCTTGCCACAAATTCCTGAATCCCATGATGGTGTCTCTCACCCAGTTCTTTCATGTAATCCTCGAAGTTTTCGCTGGAGACCAGTTTCCAGGTTCCTAAGAAGGGTTCAATCATCGTGGAAAGCTTTCTGGGAAGATGAGGCACTCACAAACCGGAAGCCAAGGAAGTGTGAGCACCCTTATGCCTCCAGCAGCTTATTTTAAAGACCGTCTTCATCACGTGGCATTTCTGAAGTGACCAATGGGCTGTCAGGAGTCTGAGATTCCAGGCACCAGCATTTGACTCATTGTATTTGCCTCCAAATTAAAAGACAGAAACTCAGCCTGCAAAACTCAACTCAGGGAACAGCTTTTGGCTTCTAGCAAAGAGATTTACATGCAGGAGTCCCCCGATAAATCTTACTTGCCGCATGGAGACAACCGTCAAATGGAGACCAGCCTTTGAACACTAAATGCTGACTTACCCCGAGGGAATTTCCGACAAATGTCTGACCAACACTGGCTCGATGATGTTTTCCCGCCCCAAACAAGGACATCCTTGCTTGGTCTGCCTCAGCTGTTTTTGTGTTTGTGCAAGTCATGGTACCCCAAATTCTCCTTCATTAGAAGAACTCTGTCCCTTCCCTTGCTTGCAGGGTTGATGTTTTGATACTGTTAATGTAACTTAAAATGCCTGCAGTTGCTTGGAGTGAGGTCTAGGGTATTATTAACACTATCATTGTTGTCAATCAAGGATAGCTGAGGACCAGAAAGAAGGTGGCAATTATTACTGAGTAGAGCTTTGTGATCTAAGCCTTTAAAAAGGAGGAATATGGTGGCGTCAATGCCTAGAAAACTCATGTTTCATAAACTCAGTGTGTGTGTGTGTGTGTGTGTGTGTGTGTGTGTGTGTGTGTGTGTGTGTGTGACTGCTGGCCTCTATGAATGACCTCTGTAATCATCAGCTGCAATCATCAATCAAAAGACACTTCCAGAGTCTGAGAGGTGTCTCAGTGGGTGAAGGCACTTGCTGCCAATCATGATGACCTGAGTTCAATCCCTGAAACCCACATGATGAAAATGAGAACTGATTCTTGCAAGTTGCCCTCTGACCTACATACATACACTGTGGCATATGTGCCCCTGTATGAATATTCACACACACACACACACACACACACACACACAGAGAGAGAGAGAGAGAGAGAGAGAGAGAGAGAGAAGAGAGAGAGAGAGAGAGAGAGAGAGAGAGAGAGAGAGAGAGAGAGAGAGAGAGAGGCTTATATGCCCCTGTGTGAATATTCACATGTAGAGACACACACACACACAGTGGCATACGTGCCCCTGTATGAATGTACACACACACACACACACACACACACACACACACACACACACACACACACAGAGGGCATCTAAACAGTGATATCAACATCAGTATACACAATGTTTTATTAACATACATTGAATGTTCTGCTGCTCTGTTAAGAGCTGAAATTGACCAATATTGACCTCAGTTTATCATGTACTTCCTATTGTGCCTTTTCAAACATTGCAAGGGTTGAATTTGTCCACTGGAACTCTGTCTCATCAGGTTTTGTTACCACCCATGGCTTCCAGACCAGTTTTCTGCCAGGATAACTGCTGAACTTCAGAATCCTACACCCATTTCCCACTTTGTCTTAGTGCTCTGAACTCTGCACTCCAGTTTTCTCATCTTGACAGAAACCATCACTCCTCCCATCAGATCTGGTGATCAGTGATGTACATCATGCAAAGGGCCTGACACCATAGTTAGTTCTTAATAAATACCCGCAAACCAGTACTTATTAATAAATTTGCCAGTATTTATTAAGACTGTCCTAATCAACCCTACAGAGCTCTAGTGAACCCAAATTGTGAGTCTCACTATTGTTGTGTGATATTTTGTTTGTGTTCTGACAAAGAAAGCTTGCCTGGAGATCAGAGGGCAGAGCCAGCCACTAGCTAGCCACAGAGGCCAGGCAGTGGTGGCACACACCTTTAATCCCAGCACTTGGGAGGAAGAATAGGAAGATCAGGAGTTCAAGGTCACCCTGGGCTACAGGAGATTGAACCAGTCTAAAAGAGAAACAGAGCCAGGCAGTGGTGGCTCACACCTTTAATCCCAGCACTAGGGAGGTAGAGAGAGGTTGCTTGCCTATTAGGTCTGAGATTTCATAGAGGTAAGAAGTTTCTGGTGGCTGGCTGCTCTGCTTCTATGATCTTTCAGCTTTCACCCTAATATCTGACTCTGGGTTTTTATTGTTAAGACTAAGTAGGATCACTATTTTTGTGATTAAAAAAAATTCTTTGGGCCGGGCGGTGGTGGCGCACGCCTTTAATCCCAGCACTCGGGAGGCAGAGGCAGGCGGATCTCTGTGAGTTCGAGGCCAGCCTGGGCTACCAAGTGAGTTTCAGGAAAGGCGCAAAGCTACACAGAGAAACCCTGTCTCGAAAAACCAAAAAAAAAAAAAAAAAAAAGGAAAAAAAAAATTCTTTGACCAGGAACCTAGTCCCTTCTGTGGTCCCTCTAAACCATGGTGCTACACATATAATGAACAGTTTTGGAAGTATGTTTTAAAGAAGAACTCACAGTGATAACACTTGGAGTATACATTTAATACATCTTATTTTTTTTGTTAACATGTATTAATTATGCATATGGGCTGAGGTAAGTGTGAGTTAGCGTGAAACTTGAACATATTCATACAGTGTGCTCTGATCCAATCCACACTTCCTCCTCACCCTAGTCTCCATTCCACACCCAAGATGACGTTCCTTTAGCGTCTGCGTGTGAGACAGACAGAACACGTCACACTTGTATTTCTGTGCCTGGCTTATCACTCAGCATGTTCCCTGAACTATAGCGCTCCCTGTACTGTACACTGCAATGGATTTTTGTTTTGCTACAAAATATAAGTCTTGTGATTTACAAGTTTTGCTCTGTTTGTGCAAAACCTCAGTGTATAGTGCTTTGTGCCTCTCACAAGAGATGCATGCAATACACGTAACTACATATACACTTCCTGAGAAACCAAATGGTTTTGTATGTGTGTACCTGAATATTTTAAATCTGTTTTATATTTACATGTACACTAGGTTTTAAGTTTTGCTGTTATTGTATGTGTGTGTGCATACATTTCAAACCTTACTGTTTTTGTGCCTCTGTGTGTGCACAAATGTTTTAGATATATGGAGTCCATGGAGGTTTATATTTGACAAAAAAAGGTTGCTGATAATAAGCATAAATGTTTGGAATCAACTGAACATCATTGCACATTTATTCATGGACAAGCATGTCATACTTGCCTAGCATGAACATTATAGGATGACTGACATGGCTTCTGCACGGCTTCCAGGTGCAGCATGTTGCTATGATTTGGATGTGGTTTGTTCCCTGAAGGTCCAAGTACTGGGTGCTTGGCACCCAGCACAGTGTGTTAAGGTGCTGGAAGCATTAGGGATGGGACTTACTGAAAGATTGTTAGGGCAGTGTGAGTGTGTGTGTGTGTGTGTGTGTGTGTGTGTGTGTGTGTGTGTGTGTGTGGAATCTCCTCAGATGGGATTAGTGGGACCTGGTAGATCCCACAAGAACAAGTTGTTGTGCTGAAGAGGCCTAACTTAACATTAGTGCAGCCATGACAGGCTGCAGACTAACCATACTGGGACTAGGCCTCATCATTACAACAACCAGGAAAAGCCACACACTGTACCCTGTGGGGGACCAATCAGAACTGAGACAAACAAGTACTAAATGCTCTAGAAAATAAAGGATAGCTTACATAATCTGTATATAAGTTGTCGATTTCCTTACAGCAACTCCAGTACCAATTCCTGTTTGACAAGACTTCTGACCATGCAGAATGAAACACATTAAGCTGTCCCATCTAGAAGATGGGCCTGCAGCACTGAGTTAGTCCCATGCATTCATGGTATGGTCATAAACGCAGGAAAGGGGTACTGCATGATGGTCCAGCTCTCCCTGATCCTACCCTTATGTAGGAAAGGATGGGAAGCCCAAGCTTAAGCTTGCAATAAAGGCTCTTTGGTTCTGCATATGAACTCAGACTCCTGGAGGTCTCTGGGGGGCTCATGACGTGGGCATAACAGTACAGGACAAGAATGGCTCCTCTCTGCTCTGTGTCCAGATGTCCCTCTCCCTTATCATTTCCCCATGATAACACCTACCATGAGGTCGGCGCCAACTCTCTGGGGCTGCACAATCTTGAGCTTTCAGCCTCCAAAACTGACAGCTGAGTAAATTCTTTCTTCTTTTTCTTTTCTTTCTTTCCTTTTTTTTTTTTTTGACAGGGTTTCTCTGTATAGCCCTGGACGTGCTGGAACTTGCTTTGTAGATCAAACAGGTCTAGAACTCAGAGATCTTCCAGCTTCTGCCTCTGGAGTGCTGGGATTAAAGGAGTGCACCACCACCACCCAACAGTTTATTTCTTTATAAAGTAAATAGCCTCAGAATTTTATTATAGTAACAAAAGACTGACTAAAACACCTGTTTTAGACTGAAAATTTCAGACTGCCTGAGCATGGTGGTGTATACCTATAACCCCAGCAACATAAGAGGCTGAGGCAGAAGAATTGCCGTTCAAAATCAGCCTGGACTAGATAGCAAGAACCTCTCTCTCTCTCTCTCTCTCTCTCTCTCTCTCTCTCTCTCTCTCTCTCTTTTCTACACACGCACACGCGCGCGCGCACACGCGCACGCACACACTGTGGAGACTACAGTTCTTTTCTACACACACATACACACTGTGGAGACTAGAGTTCCTTTCTACACACACACACACACACACACACATACACACACACACACATACACACACACACACACTGTGGAGACTAGAGTTCTTTTCTACACACACACACATACACACTGTGGAGACTAGAGTTCTTTTCTACACACACACACACACACACACACACACACACACACACACACTGTGGAGACTACAGTTCTTTTCTACACACACACAAACACACACACACTGTGGAGACTACAGTTCTTTTCTACACACACACACACATACTGTGGAGACTAGAGATTTTTCAACACACACACACTGTAGAGACTAGAGTTCTTTTCTACACACACATACACACACACACACACACACACATACATACACACACTGTGGAGACTAGAGTTCTTTGCTACACACACCACACACTCACACACTCACACACACACACACACACACACACTGTGGAGACTACAGTTCTTTTCTACACACACACACATACACACTGTGGAGACTAGAGTTCTTTTCTACACACACACACACACACACACACACACACACTGTGGAGACTACAGTTCTTTTCTACACACACACAAACACACACACACTGTGGAGACTACAGTTCTTTTCTACACACACACACATACTGTGGAGACTAGAGATTTTTCAACACACACACACTGTCGAGACTAGAGTTCTTTTCTACACACACATACACACACACACACACACATACATACACACACTGTGGAGACTAGAGTTCTTTGCTACACACACCACACACTCACACACTCACACACACACACACACACACACACACACACTGTGGAGACTACAGTTCTTTTCTACACACACACACATACACACTGTGGAGACTAGAGTTCTTTTCTACACACACACACACACACACACACACACACACACACTGTGGAGACTACAGTTCTTTTCTACACACACACAAACACACACACACTGTGGAGACTACAGTTCTTTTCTACACACACACACATACTGTGGAGACTAGAGATTTTTCAACACACACACACTGTAGAGACTAGAGTTCTTTTCTACACACACATACACACACACACACACACATACATACACACACTGTGGAGACTAGAGTTCTTTGCTACACACACCACACACTCACACACTCACACACACACACACACACACACACACACACACACACACACACACACACACACACTGTGGAGACTACAGTTCTTTTCTATAGCATTGCATGCATTGTTGAGTCACAGTGCTCCAGAACAGGGCAGACATGGATGTGCATGCTTGATCACATGGATGTGGATAATTTCATTGTGTTTAAAATTACCCTGGGTCTTGGACAGATAGTTTCTAATTTTAAGTATGTTAAAGCAGGGCTTAATACTCAGTCTTGGTTCCTATATACAGTCTCTTGTCTGGGAAAGTTCATAGACACTGACTTTTCTATCATGCAATATTATGAAAGATCTTATTACTTCTATCAGAGCCAAAATAATAATGCAATTTTTCTGTTCTCTTCACTCAATTATGTGTAGAAAATAAACACACAATAAAAATATCATTACACCACTTTCTAAATCTAAAAAGGTTTTATTTAACCAACACAACCATATTCAATAACATTCAGCTTTGGGAAAAATTAGTTGTTTGCTAATTAGTGGAAAATCATATCTTTTTAAAACCAATACATCCCACCAAGTATTGTAGAGTTCGATGCAAATGTCAGTCCAGGGCTACTTCCTTTGGCTCACGCCCTTTCATAAGTTCTGGTAGAAGTGACGCCTTTCATGACACATTCCTAGACATGGGTACAAAATTGTCAAGGTCAATCACTGAGACAACAGCGTGAATTTAATTTTCGTATTTCTCAGTGTTGGAAATCAAATGATATTCAACACAAAACACATGTTCTAGAATCCTGTGCTTGCATTGTACTTCCATCCCCGAGTATAATTGCTTAGGGTGATGCAAAGACCAAGAAGGTCTTCCTCTCAGGGAGCTGGGAAATCTCCATGGGGAGTGGATGCCACAGCGGAAGTATGTTCTGGTGAGGGTGCTGCACCAGGCAGCCTGGGACACTGGGGAGGAAGCAGGGATTGCTACAAGGGGAAAGCATGCCTGGGTGGAGCATGACAGCATGAGAGTATGGAGCAGTAGCTCAGAGGGGCAGAGCACACTGGGTAAGTGTGAGAACACAGACTCAACCCTCATCTCCAAATAAACAAATACCACAAATGAACCTTTGGTTCTACACAGCAGGGGAGTTTCCTGAAGTAGAGCAGTGGTCCTGAGGCCCTGATGGTGGGTCACAACTAAGTATGCAGAGTGTACTCACCACCACCAGCTTGTCGTCCTCTCGTTTTCTCTTGATGGTGGTCGACTTTCCATCCCACCTCTGCACCTGAACTAGGACCCCACCATCCAGGGTTATGATGCTCTGCAGGCACAGGAAGAGAGATTGCAATGTGCAAATGAAGGCCAAAAATGTGAATGAAAACATGGAACCCTGGCTCAAACGAATATTCTGAGGTCCTTACTCTAAGTGACAAGAATGTAGTCCAACAAGAAAAAGAAAGAAAGAAACATGAGCCTGAACATGTGCTGTCAGTGTTTCTGCCAGTACGCGAGGACATAGGCTTCATTAAGTTGGACTAAGAGACCTTGAATGGATTATTCAAGACTGTCTACACAATGAAACAGATCATGCTAATCTTTGTACATAAAGAATAAAAAAAATGAAGACCTTCAAAAAAAAAAAAGAAACCTATCTTGAAAACAATAATGTAGAAGACACACACACACACACACACACACACACACACACACACACACACACACACACACACTTATATGTTCTGAATAGAAATAGAACATAAATTGCAATTTGAAAAAAAAGAATGTTTTGTGAGAGAAACTAGATGACAAAACTATGCTGAAGTGGTGGCATTAGGGTGATTTTTATTCTTTTATAAACTTCCTCTAAAATTGTATTGCTCTAACTTACTTCATATACACTACTGCATGACACATAAAATATGCTGATCAATTTTAATATCAGGACAACTTAGCAATCTGCACTCTGATGGCGATAGTTTCAACGTGGGAGCTCAGAGGCCTTCAGACTACAAGGGAAAGCTCATCTTCCCGTTGTCTTGAAATCACTTCTTACAGGCTGTGACATTAGATGCCAGGCCCTCCTCTGCCCCAGCTCCTTGCCCCTCACCTTCACTTTCCTGTCATCTGCGGTGATTTCATCAAACTCCTGGCCCAGTTTGAAGGAAATCTCAGTGTTTTTAAAAGTGCTCTCTGATCGGATGGTGATCACGTCTCCGTTCACACTGATGATCATGTTGGGCTTGGCCATGCCGGCCACTTTTCTGGTAGCAAAGCCCACTCCTGCAGTTAGGAAGAGAAAACATGTCAAGCTTACGTTTTTGTGCCCATGAAGAAAAGATGCCAGATTACTTGAGGCTCTTTTGAAACCAGCTACGCAGCTAAGCACGTTGGCCCTAATCCCCGAGGATACATTCAGGAGCAACCCATCCAGATTTCCTCTTAGCTTGCCCCTTTCTTTTCTTCAGGAGCCTCATCATTGATTTCAACAGACTCTATAAAGACATTAACTCTTCGTATCTCGATGTGTATGTACCTTATATGTGTCAGCATATCTATCATGTATCTATAATAATATGGTGATGATATCTGTGTATGTACACTATTTCTATTTTGTGTTTATGATTGAGACTGATCACTTCATTCTTTCTTAAATATTAAAAGTTGTAATTTTTACAAAACCTCTAAAGTCAGAGACCAGGCCTGATATAGAGTTAGTGGGTTAAAGGTCGTCTATTTTGAGTGTCCAGAAACCCCATTTCACAGCACTTGTTGCCAAGTGTCATTTTCTAGGCTTCCTTCCCATATTACTCCCTCATGTAAGGAAGATCGCTGATTAATTTCTCTAATAGGAAAAACGTTTACTACATACCATGCCATTTTAGAACAGCAATATCATTCCCAATAATGTGTAAGGAAAATTAAAGGGGGACTCAGAAAATACCTTTTGAACTCAAGAAATCAGAATTCCAATGTTTACAACAGTTTGGACACTAACACTGCGCATCACAGTCACTCAAGTTGTGGGGTCTTGTTTGTTTAAATGAGGGAAATGCTTTCCCATAGAGGGTGAACAGCTTACAGCCTTGGATGAACAGTAACAACGTGCTCTCTCTGCATGTGTTACACAGAATTCCCACAGTCACAGATGTGCTGACTCTTCCAGCACAAGTGCTTAAATAAGGGTAATTTCTTTAACTAAAAGTGACCACTTTTAGAATTAGAGTTAGAATTAAGGCTGACTTGAGAGAGAAACAGAGCACGAGACAAGTGATGTGGAGCCTGTGACTTGGTTCTTTGTCTAAAAAGTAGCCACAGTGAGAAAATGATGTATTTCTGCCTTGAATCCTCACTCTGCCGCATAACACGACAGTCAGTACAATTAATAAGTACAGGAGAGATGCAATGTGGGAACAATTCCAGAGGGACCGAGCCTGGGAAAGGCGACAGCTTCACTTGTTTCTTTCTGATTTTATTTGACTGTAGAAGGCAATACCTGCCCACTGTGCCTCAATTATAGCTGCCAATTTCATCCAGGAACTATCTTATTGCCTTTAATTATGAGTCTTTCACAGTTTAAAATGTTATTATAATTTAGGTATGGATATTACAAGTACAAAATGTTTCAAAAAGTCAATAGCTAAAAGCGATACGAACCCTGGTGTTTCTAAGTCAGTACATAGGAACTAGCATACTGAACAGTACCTAGCTGATACGTTAAAAGGTCAGTCATGCTGAAATTTCTGATAAACTTCTTATCTACAAACAAGAGAACAGTATTGACAGATCACCAAAAGTTCCCACTTTGTAACTGAGGGAAAGGTTAAGCCTTTGAAAATTTAGGGGATCCTGTCCTACTGAAGATTCTCTGTAATATGAGATCTGACCTTCTGCAGGTCACAGAGAGATGGGGTTCAAAGCAGAAGCTCCCTGAAAGAGAACATCACTGGTTAATGGCCACTGTCTTGCTGCCAACATTGTTTGGTGACCATTCACACAGCAGCATGTGGGCAGTGTTGACAGAACCTCTACTATCGGAAAGGCACATTCTATACGTGTTTCACATGCCCAACTTTCCTTTTGAATCACTCACTAAATCTATGACATTCCATATCATTCCAAACCAACGAATGCTTAACCCCATGAAGAAAACTATTTCTTGAAGTCAAGCCTTTGTCTACTGTGACACTGAGACAGAAAAAATTCTCCTAAAATATATTTTCCAACATAATTTTTTTCTAAGATGGGCTTGAAATCATGGCTTCAGTTTTAAGTAAAAATTACTCCACGCTACAAAAAAAAAGTATATTTTCTTTCCAAGTTATTGCAAATTTTTTGTGTAAAAGGAGATGCTAAAAACAGACAGAGAGCCAAGTGAACCACAGAAACACACGTGTGGTAGTGAGGGTGACACCTTGTCATTCTATAGATCATAAAAGATTTTCATTTACACTCCTTTCCGTGCTGATTCACCTGCAGGAAGCACTAGGTTGAAGCTTTGATTTAGGAAGTTTCTAGAACAGGCTCTTTCTAGTGGCTTCTACAGCTTCTATGCGGGAAAACAGCATTTCCCAAAGCAACTGCTCCCAAGCTGAAGGCCAGCTACAAGCCTCTCCCCTCTAGGGAAGCCCTATCCCCCACGGCACTTACCCACTTCTTTCATGTAATCATCGAAGTTTTCACTGGAGACGAGTTTCCAGGTTCCCACAAAGGCATCACACATTTTGTGAACTTTCTGAGAATTCTCTTCCAGGTGAGAAAAAGGCTGCAGGATAGGGGAAGGTGCTATGATCCTCTTGAGTCCAGATAACTCCCTTTTAAAGATGTCCCGACCACATGGCTGTAGGAGTGACCAGTGGGGGTGGGTCCCAGATCATTTCCTTCATTACCAGCTCCTGTGTTTCTTCCTCTGAGTCATGTTTTTAATAGAAATTTCTCAACTTTGGTTCTCCCTGGCAATGGTCGCTGGACTTAGAGTACAACTTATTTTTAACCATGAACAGAGTATTTTAAATGTTCCTGTTTTCACCGTTAAATGCTTAGTGCACTGAACTTGCCCCTATTATTCCATACGTAGTTATCTCATTGTGGAGGAGACAATTACCTTGGGACACACTTTGACCCTCTTGTGCTGAGTTTTTATTTTACTAATACTGCGAAAGTGTATTTGGTTCTTCTGAATTTGAGGACGCATAGCCTACCTTACAGACTCTTAGTCTTACTGACTCTTTTGCTAAGACAGTGCTGTTTCAGGAATTATAACAAAATAAATAATGAAATTTTAAAGTAACCTAGATTTTTGTTTCCTGTTTTGAGACAGTGTCTCTCTACACAGCCGTGGTAGTCCTGAACTCACAGAGATCCACCTACTCCTGCCTCTGGAGTGGTGGGATTAAAGGCGTGTCCACCACACCTGGCCACAGTGGCCTAGATTTGTAATTTCAAATATTTAATATATATTAAAAATTCATTCATATCATTGCTCAGGAACCTAGACTACAGATTTAATTAAACTAAAAATTAAGCCTCATTCTTCCCACTTCCTATATAACCAACAGTATTGATTTTTACAGACTCCTTAAAAATGGGTCCCCATCTAAAATATGTTCCTCCGTCCATTTCTGAAATACATTGTAAGTTTTAAGTTTATACAGATCGAAAGAGTGTGGCCTTCTGTGAATGGTCAGATGTAACGTGGTCACAAGTTACCAAACCTGTTTTCTTCTGTGACACAGTGACTGGCCTGAGATCACTTTTAAACAAAATAGTCCAGTTTTCAGTCTCCCTGCCTCCTAACAGAATGACAGAAGACGTTCACTTGCACAGCAATGCCTTCGCACATCCCCACATTTCAGGATACTGGAGAGGGATGGATTACTACACCGTGCCTCGTTGAGAAGTACCTGCTGAACGTGGGACTGATTCCCAAGTCCATGTCAGTACCCAGGGAAAGGGATACCGCAAACATGGGATTTTCTAGGAAAACCAGCTACTATGAAAGCTCGGTAACGTCAGCTTACAGTGGCGATTTTTGATTGCATCTGTAAGTGGCGTGTTAATAACATTCATCCACTCTGGACTATTACATGAACATTTAGGTGGCCATCACAAATTCATCTGTTTCTCACTGAACAAGATCTTTTGGGTTGAAACTCAAGTAAAATAAGTAATCTTAATACAGGTACGGTTTTGAAAGTGTTCTAAGGTGTTTTATTGGAACTTCGTGTTGATCCCTAACTTTCTCATGGTTTCAAACGGTTATCCCACTGTGTTTACTGCATGTGCGTTGTAACACACGGTTTAGCCCAGCCAATACATGTGTCTGTAGTCACACAAAGCTCTTCATGCCAGACTGGCTAATATGAGAGCAAAACTCAACTTTAAATTTCACTTAATTTCCATTTAAAGAAAAACAATTATCCTCAATTTGGTGATTGGAAAAAGATTAAATATGTTAAGAACAACTTGAACACATCAATCCAATTTTTTTGAACTGTAAGTTTTGTGAACTTTAAATGATTAATATTTCAAAAGAAAATTTTGAGTCTGAATCAAGAGGCCTGTTAGTGTGCAATACATATCATAGTTGGAGTTAATATAAAAGGGTGATGTATAATGTAATTTTCTTACATTGATTATATGTCGAAATAAGCTTAGTTGAGGCATGTTCAGTGACATATATTACTAAAACTAGTCTGGCTTTTTACTTTTTTATTGTGACTGCTAGAAAATAGTAGTTATACACGTGCTTCGGTTCTGTTTCTCTTGGGAAGGGCAGTGTAAGAGTAGCACATGACACCACGTTCACCTATTTATTCACACGTGACTCAGGCACTACACTGACTATTGGGCTTCAACAGTGGGCCTCAGCAGGCATCGCCTTGCCCTCACAGAGCTTCCGTTCCTACGCGGGGGTGGGGGGGGGGGTGGGGGGGGGGGTGGGGGGGGGGATGATATGCAAAGCGACAGTTGAGAAAGCCACTGTTCAGAGCTAATGGCGCTGATCTAATGACTATTGTGACACTAGACAGAGCCATCTAGGAAGGTGGCACCATTGAATAGTCACCTGAAGAGGGAAGACAAGCACTGGAAGATTCGGGGAATGAGGAACTGCAGGGTTGCTGGTGTAGCTCCATGTCAAGTTCATTCCACTCAAACACGGCCATGAAGAGGATCTGTAAGTCAGGACAAGTGTGTGGATGTATGTGCCTAGTGAGCAAAGACCAGCTTTGTCCACATTCGTCCACTGTGAGATACAATCAGATGTTCAAGAAAATACACCAAGGGACTCCTAAGTGACCATCTTCCTAAAAGTCCGTCATTCTATTGTTAAACAAAACAAAAACTGCAAAGAGAGAGAGAGAGAGAGAGAGAGAGAGAGAGAGAGAGAGAGAGAGAGAGGAAGAAAGGAAGGAAGGAAGGAAGGAAGGAAGAAAAGAAAACCATTCTTATGTTATCACAGTTAGCCCCTGATCATTGATTGACAGGGGAATGGTACAATGACATCTTCTAAAAAGAGCCATCTATTCCTTTGATTAATTCAAGTAAAGGAGAGTAGTCTACAGGAATGGGTCTTTTTAACTTAAATAACAGTGAAACGAGATGTAAGGGATTAGTGGAACCTTCAAGAAGTCTGGAGGTATTACTTGTAGGAAGTGACAGAGCAACCCAACTCCTACCCAAAGGGATGCTGGTGTCAGAAGCAACTCCATATATATTCCAAGCACATGGGTGGTCCTGTAGATTAACATTCTTTCTTGCTATACATGTACTAATTTATGTCTCAGGAAAGGGAGAGAACTTTCTAGACAGTAAGATGTCCAGTGTAAAGAAGAAGTCCTTGTCTCACACCTGTCGTGTAGATGGAAGTGCAAGCGATACAGTCTGCTTAGATCCCTCAGAAATTACTTCATTTCTGTCCTTGAAGAGTTTATATTGCTGGCGTGATAAGACAAAGCATCCTCTCATCTTGACCAGTTAGTGGACTGTTATCTTAATAAGAGAGTACAAAGTAAGGAGAACCTTGCTTTAAAAGTTCAGTGTTAAGATTGGCATGGCAGAACATACCTCTAATCCCAGCACTTGGAAAACTGAAGCTGGAGGGTCGTGAGTTTAAGGCCATCCTGGGCCACGGAGTGAAACTCCATCTGGGAGAAATAATTAGTATTATACAATTTGAGGCACAATGTTGTCTGAACAATGTTTCCTTCAGCATTAATGGTGAGTACCTAAGTTTGATCAAAGTTGTGGTAGTCATCTTTTCTTTAAACCAGGTAGATTTTATACTGCTCACATTTTCAAACATGGTTTTATTGCAAAAAGTTCATGTTGGCAAATAATCTTTAAGATTTTTTTTTTGCAAGCTTGATATGTCCAAGGCACCAAGCTATGTGGGAATTAGGAATAAATCATGACTACATGGGCTAGAAAGGTAGCTAAGCAGTTAAGAGGACTTACTACTCTTGCGGAAAACCCTGGTTCGGTTCCCAGGACCCACCTGGTAGTTCACAACTGTCTATAACTTCAGTCCCAAGGGATCCGATGCTCTCTCCTAACCTGCCTGACCTCCCACGTTTCTGCATGTACATGCTGCACATACATTTACTCAGACACACACACACACACACACACACACACACACACACACACACACGTAAAATAAAACAAATAAATAAAATTTTAAATAATTTCTGTTTCCAGTAATCCAAGTTCCTATTTAACTCACAGCCAACGGAAAGTGTAAAATCTAAATGTTTTCTTTTAATAGTTACCTTGAAGTGAGCAATTTTAAAGCAAAAAGATACCTGATGCTTTCCTGAAATTTTTACTTTTAGCATCTTTTTTCAGCATAAAGTCTGTAGGAGATGAGATGCCTCCGTCCTATCCTGTCTTTTCTCATTCCTGATATTGCCTCATCCATGACCCTAATGTTTCTAGTATTTTACTCACTTATTGAATATTAATCAATGAAATAATTCATAAAATGAGGGAGATATGGGCTTGTGCCACATAATCATGCTTGTGTGTGTGTTTTGAGGCAAGGAGGCACAAATGTTTCTTTGCATTTTAGAAAGCATGAGCACAATAGTCTTGGAAGAGTGGCTGCTGATCTCAGGTACAGGGTAAGAGTTATAACTGATGAAGGTTGGAGCCGGGGAAACGATAATGAGGGAGTGTTGATGCAATGGCAGAAACTGAGAACTGACACAGGAAAAGTTCTTCTCAGCAGGAGCCCAAACCCACAAACAAGGTTGATGGGAGATGGCTTGGCACTGGTCACGAGAAAAATTCCCACAGGAGCACCTATCATTTACAAATATCAAACACAGGATTAAATTACACTTACCAACTGGGCAGTACACCCCGGGAATCCCAGCAGCTCAGGAGGCTGAGTCAGGAGAATCAGCCAAGTTCAAGGCCTGCCTGAGCCACAGAGGGAGTTCGAGGGCACCCTAGTTATTTTAACAATGAGCGTGTCTCACAACTAAAAACCAAGAAAGAGCCAGGGATGTACAAACAGACAAAAAACAGAAAGGACACAACAGGCTGAATATTTCCTCAGAGCCACAGGGAAGGGTCTGCAATGGGAGCGGCCTGGCTTTGCACTGGGGACTTGGGGTCTGAGGACACATCCTCAGACTCCCAGGGCTGATGGGCAGTCCCCCTGGCCATGGCTGCTTGCCTTGCACTTGGCTCTGCCGTGGCAGCTTCTGTGCAATGCATCTCTCTGAACTTTGCCTTTGTTTGTTTCTTTTGGAGGAAATGACAATATTATTTCTGACAATTTTTAATTAACAAGGAAACAGACCCCTCTCTGGATAATAAAGCGTAACGACACAGCCGCAGTGAGAGGAAGGTTTTTCACAGTTTGTACACACCAGCCGAGGTGAGGGGTCATGCCCAGGCTCCCAGTCTATTGGAGGCAAAGTTCCTCTGTTAATGCTCTGCTGCTGCCTGTGTTTGGGTAATGTGCTTGTTAGCAATTTTAAGAGGAGCCTTTAATGGAGAATGTGGGCACATTATCTTTTCCTTTTCTTACTGACAGGATTGCTTACCATGGGAACGGTTCTGCATCCCCTATCCAGCTAGACCAGTGTGTCCTTCCTTACATAGATAGTTACTACTGAGCATTGACTCTTTGACCTCGAAAGGGCAGCAGTTTTGGAAGGAGTGAGTAAGCCATAGGCTCTTCCTCGGGAAAAGGGCCGTGATTAATGACAGACTGTGAGCGCCTTGGAGGCTCTTGGGTAACTTCTTTTACCTTCTTGCTCATAAAAGAAACTCTTCACACACAGTTCGGGGTGTGCAAGCAGGGGCCCGCGGCACCGCAGGGGCGGTGGTGGCAGAGTGCTTCTGAATATCAACTGTCACCTACTTGGTCTTCACTTCAGAAAGCAAACCCTGTTAGGAACTAAGTGTAGGCAAAGGTGAAAATTTCAACCAGAAAACGCAGAGAACTTACCAACAGGCCAGCTGCACCATCAGACGTAACCAAGAAAATAAGTATCCATGAGGGCAGGTGCCATACACACACACACACACACACACACACACACACACACACACACACACACACTTCACATTTGTTCTCTTCTTTGTGTTTGTGTCTTAATAACTTTACTAATCTCAACTGCTTGTATTTTATATGTTGTTGTTGTTGTTGGTGGGCTTTTTTGTTTTTTGTTCATTTGTTTGTTTGTTTTTTTTCCAATACAGGGTTTCTCTGTGTAGCTTTGGCGCCTTTCCTGGACCTCACTCTGTAGCCCAGGCTGGCCTAGAGCTCACAGAGATTCACCTGCCTCTGCCTCCCAAGTGCTGGGATTAAAGGCATGCACCACCACTGCCTGGTTGCATTTTATAAGTTTTTAAAGTTGCACATATATAATGTAATTTACTTTACACAAATAGAGCTAAATGCAAAGAAGACATGAAATCCCCAGTAAATGCCCGTTGTGCCTGGTACTGCTGGCATTCTGATAACATGAATAAGGCAGGAAGGTAAGGCCTACAGGGATCACTGTTGGGTCGTGAAGATCGTAAGAAGCACAGAATGCTATGAGAAGATAATTCACCTAGCTTTTATCAGTGAGTAGCAAGAACTGCATAAGGATGCCTTGAGTAGGATTCTGAGCAACACTGTGTGAAATGTGGGTGTCTAGAGAAAGCCTAGCAAAACCATGAGGAGCAGCTCTGCCACTAATCTCCAGGTATTCTGGGTCCCTCGGCCTCCTTTAACCTGAGCTTCTGCTTTCAGAAAGCTGGGAACTTAGTAGGTAAACTGTATTTTAATCACTGACGTTACAGGGGTGTACCACAGCTCGGGCATACAGATCATGAGGTTTCAGTTTGACTGTTTTGTCCATTACGACCGTGGGTGGGTGGTTCTGACTCCAGCCTGAACCTTTAGAAGGAGGAAACCCAGGGGCTTCCTGCAAATAACGGGCATAGCTCACAGTAGATGAATAAGAAATGATACCTGAAAGAGAAAAAAGGAGATTTGGGAAGAGAGGGAACAAAAACAGAGAAAGACATAAAGGAAGACAGGGAAGGGAGAGGACCGGCGCTCAGATGACCGGGTGCCCAAGGTTGCAGAAAACACGGAAACCACAGAAAGAAAGCCACAGAAGGTGGCACATGCCAGAGTGGGCTCCAGCTGTGACTTGATCTTGCTGAGGAGACAGCCCAGGAATGGTTCATCCCGGAGTGACTGGATTACGAGACAAGGGAACACTGAGCTTTTGGGAGGACGCTGGTGCTGTGACATTTCCACCAGTGAACTCTGGTCCAGTGAGAAAGCATCTGGGAACTCAATTTGCCATCTGGGTGTTCACTTCCCTCTTGACTACAATTCCCCCTCACTGGGTGAAATGTGCATTCCTGCATTTGTTGTGTGGTTTGCCAAGATTCCCTGTGGCTCAGTGTCATTTTCCAGCTCCGTGATTCTTGCTGGGAATTCTATGCTCCAAAGACACCGTCACTTCAGAACTGTCATTGCGTTTGAGTTTATATTTAGTGGGTGATAACATGCCTGTGACATTTTTGTTGTTGTCTTATAAATCGTGTTACAGGCTAGAGAGATCCTTGAGTCCCGGAGTTAGACATGTTGAAATTCTATCTCCACTGCTCACCAGCTTGCAGCCTGACTGATTGGTTGGTGCAACACTCCACCTACTCATCTGTAGAGCTGGAGAGCTGCATTTGATGACTATCATTCAAAACCAAAGACCTGGACTGTCAAGTCCTTCGGCAAGTTGCTAGCTCTACCTCACTTCACATGTGGCCAGTTGCAGGAGTTATAGTGAGCCCATGGACTCAGAAGAAAAATCACACCCTTGGGATGCCTGGGCTGGGAAGAATTGGACATTTTTCCTGACCCAAAATATCCTTGCTCAAAAAAACACTGGTCTCGGAACTTTCAGAGGGGTGAATTCTCTACACTGGTGACTACAGACTGAGAACATGTCCTTTGGATCTTGAGATCCACTTCAAGAAATTAGTGAAACACAGGATGAATTGTCTTGTTATGCATGATTCAGAATAAGAATCCCCCCCTCCTCGGGGTTGGTGATGATATTCAGTGGTAGGCCACTTGCCTAATCATGATCAATCTCTGGCATTGTAATAAGGAAAAAAAAATTATGTTTTCCTCAAGAAACAATACTCTGTTAAACATAGCCTCATCCTGCGGTGGTAGGAAACATATATAGACATGCAGATATACTCACACATTGGTAAGGTTACATCAGCTATTGGGATGGAACCCAGGGCCCTGCACAGGCTAGGCAAATACTTTACCACTTAGCTACATCTCCAGGCTCTGAATGGGAATATTTGTAATGTTTAAAACAATAATGAAGTCCCTGCCTATGACAGCATATATGTGAGCCCTTCCAGGTGCCAGTGGCCAGGCCTTACCTCCAGGGTACTCTAACAGGCTGTAATGGCAGTTTCCAGCACCTTTGAGATGCAGGTGGCAAAGCTCTGCCTACAGAGAAAAAAAAAGCCCAAGATCAGGCCACAAAGTCCCGCCAATCCCAGGCCACCCTAGAAAGCCCCCCCCCCCCCCGTGCCCAGGAAACCCTGTATAAAGCCTGCCTCCTGCGAAGATCTTTGCTACTTCTCTCGAGCAGAGGCAGCCACCCTCGTGTCTTTCCTAGTAAACCTTTTGTGTGAGGTTTGTTGTGCAATGTGACTTTGTGGTATTCCTTGGCTCCCAACTGCCAGGATGCCTTTCCCCTCAGAGCTGTAACACTTACAATATGCCTGTCTGTAATCCCAGCACTCTGGAGGCTTAATTGTGAGCTTGAGGCCATCCTGACCTGACCTTATCTTCATATATATAAAAAATAGTTTATAAATATTAAAATTATGTAGATATCAAAGAAAAGGTAATTTTTCCATTCTGGGTTGGTATTTTAATAATTTCAGATATGTTGTCTCAGTCGTTTCCTATACATGTGCATAATGCACATAAGGAACATTTTGTTGAAGAGTTTCCTAGTGTGAGAGGCTACGTTCATATCTACTTTCCTAACCTTCACCTTTACTTAATAATATGCAATGTCATCTTATTGTTTGTAAGTTGGTGCCAAGTATTCCATTCTGTGCTTATTATAACCAACACCTTCACTTTTCATTGCAAAAAAGAAAAAGAAAAGAAAAGAAAAAACCTGCAAACATTCTCAGACATTTATATCTTTGTCTGGTTGTCAAGTAGTTTCTGAATAATAAACACTATAGATAGATTTGTGATTCCATACATTGAAATGTTCATATTCATTACTGTAGTCATGTTCTGCAAACTCTTCCCAGTAGTGAGTGGTGTAACATACTACCAGTGGAACTAACTTCACATGAAGCCTATTTTCAATGATACTCATCATGTGAAAGAATCATCATGGGCACGAAGTAGGCAATACATTAAAAAACACAAACTCAACTACTAGACCAAGAACCAGAAGCTTCAGGGAGTCTGCTTTATAGAAGTCAGTAGTGCAATACCCACTTGATGACAGACTGACTAAGCCAAATCATGGATGTTTGTAGCTGGAGTTTTCTCCAGTCCTGCCTGGCCCATGGTCAGGACAAATCTCTCTCACCCGCCAGGCCCACAGCCACTCAGACCCAACCAAGTAAACACACAGAGACTTGTATTGCTTACAAACTGTATGGCCGTGGCAGGCTTCTTGTTATCTAGTTCTTCTATCTTAAATTAACCCATTTCTATTAGTCTATACTTTGCCACGTGGCTCGTGGCTTACCGGTATCTTAACATGTCGCTTGTCATGGCGGCAGCTGGCAGTGTCTCTCTCTGCCTCAGCCATCTACTTCCCAGAATTCTCCTCCTTGTCCTGCTTATACTTCCTGCC
This sequence comes from Peromyscus californicus insignis, assembly GCF_007827085.1. Taxonomy (NCBI): domain Eukaryota; kingdom Metazoa; phylum Chordata; class Mammalia; order Rodentia; family Cricetidae; genus Peromyscus; species Peromyscus californicus. The sequence goes on along the minus strand of NW_026294573.1, from coordinate 159,742,475 downwards.
TGGCTACTGGCCAATCAGTGTTTTATTTATTAACCAATCAGAGCAACACATTTAACATACAGAACATCCCACAGCAGATGTTGGATAGGGTCAGATAATTAAATGAGGAAATAAGTAACATTATGGAAAAACACTAGTATTCATGATGTGCTTAACATGAGAAAGTGTGATTGGGGACTTTGAAGCAAATTCTTTCCAGAAGATATAGCGAAGTAGGTTCATATTTAGTCAGAAAGGCAGAGGATGTGGCCTTCAACTGTACAGATTTACTTGTTTTTCACATTGCAGTTACTACATGTGGGTCAGAACTACTCTCTCAAGATATATCATGACTTCTCAAAAGTATGGATTTTCTTTATGTGACTTCTGGATAATGAGAATTTGCACCTTTATTTCCCACAGGAGATTATTTTCTTCATTGATGAGTATGGCAAACGGGCTTGGCATCCTTTCTGAGATAAAATGATTTGATGATTCAAATTCTTCTAAAGTATTTATTCTCCTAAACTACAGAATGCTCCATTAGCACTGAAGATGACGTTGTGTGAAGTGCTAATCTTTAATACATTTATGTGCTAAATATGCTTTTCAACAGTGCAGATTTAGAAAGACCTACAGAATATCTGAGCACCAAATCTGATTTAGCGTTCAGGACACTGGCCTGTGTTTCTCAACACTATGATTTCCATGCCAAAGGAAGCACACTGGGGTTCACTCGCCATTTCACAACACCCCCTCCCCATGCTGTGCACACCAAGAAGCCTCCTCCCCATGACCAGTGGTGCATGAAGCAATGAAGTCTACCAAGAATTTGTTTGCCTTTCTTAAGACATCAGACGTCTCCAAAGACCAATCCAGAAACATAATTGCTATCAAACATCTTTGTTAATCTCTGTTAAAAACTGCCTGCCTCAGTCTGCCTCTCCCAAGTGCTGGGATTAAAAGTGTGCTCCACTGTGCCTGGCAGTCCCAGACACTGTAAATGAAAGGCAGTAAATCTCTAATGCTACAAATTGATAACAGAAATCGCCAGGAAGTGTCATCTATGGCAAAAGCTGTCTCCTCTTTATGACCTCTCAGTCAATCAACCATCCATTTCTGATATGTGTTAAGAACTAGATATCATTGCTATGAATTGTTTAGGAATTTCATTTATCCCCTTCTTTTTCTGAAAAAAAAATCATTTAGTGTTTTTGGTTAAAAAAATTAACAGTTTGCAAACTCATTTGTATATAAAAGCCTGTGTTTTTTTCAAATACTCCTTGGTGTTTAACTATATTTTTGACATTTGTTGTTTTAAAATATTCTTTAGAATATACTCACATTGGGCTGGAGGTGGGGGGCCAGGGCATGCATGGTCTGTTGTGCTGCCCTGGCCCCCCACCCCCAGCCCAATGAAAGGAAGAGTACTGTCCCACAGAAAACGTCCTCTGTACAGTGCCTTCTCCTACAAGCTGTAAGTGTTTTTATAAAATGGTTTTCTTTTCCTCTCTTGGGTGAGTCAAAGGAAGGAATCAGCATCCCTTCATTGCATTATCAGACGAGTCTATGAGCCCAGGCATTGGCGGTGATACCAAAGCAGTTTCCCCACGTCCAGGCGGCTCCCCCGGGCTTCTGATTGCTGATTTCCTTAGAGCATAGAAGCCATGGTCCCAGCTCCTGCCCTTTTCCCTGCTTGCCTGGCCAGGCTATGCAAATGGCATTCTTGCTTTCTCACAAATCATTCCCCGGGACATTGTCTTCACTCTGTGCTAGATGGCTTTTTTTTCCTGTGTCCTTTGACATACTTCTGAGTTCCTCTTAAGTACATAACAGGGACTATTTTAAATCAAGTCAGCAAGACACCCCTCAGTTACCATCTTCATGTTTTTTATTCAAGTGCATGCATTGTCTTTATTTAAAAATACGTTTATCACGGAACAGGGTGCGACATTGATATTTGATAGCTGCAAAATGTACCAGAAACATCAAACTGTAGTGAGCAGACTTTTTTTTCAAATGTACATTATTTTGACTAGTTGCCTAGAACTATGGTTTAAAAATAGAAGTTTAAAATGTATTCAAAGGCATATGAAACTGTATAGATAACATGTAAACTCTATTTTATGTCATTTTTATCCAAAAATGTTATTATTCTTTCATGGAATATAAGGTATGTTGATTTTAATAAATTTATTAATTCTGTTTTTCACTTCATCATACTCCTTCAATTACTGCAATTTTACAATGACATTCAGAAAATAATTAGAAAAACCATAGATTATACTGAGCTTATACGTCCAGCATATTCCCTCTATGTCTTTCACACGTGTGTATTATTTTAATGTCTATTATGTTTCCTATTGGGACTTGCAATGGGAGAGCTAGTTCTCAAAGGGAATCAAATAAACGAAGAGTCACTTCACAACCCTCCCCCTTCCCCTCTCTCTACAGGTGGAAATACCGCCTGGAACTCCCTGAAGATGACTTTATGAGAGACAACAGTCAAAATAATTTTCTCAAAGCTCCATCATTGTTTATTACTATTTATTCATTTAGTCAACAAGTATTTAGGAAGTACCTATGCCTTATACAAAGCACCTCCTATCAGCTGAGATCCTCCCTCTGCTCACACTGGACAGCTGTTTTCCATAAGTAACAGAGGTGAGTTATTCACATAGTCCTGCTGGGTGGTGGTGGCGCACGCCTTTAATCCCAGCACTCTTTGGGAGGCAGAGCCAGGTGGATCTTTGTGAGTTCGAGGCCAGCCTGGTCTACAGAGTAAGATCCAGGAAAGGCTCAAAGCTACACAGAGAAACCCTGTCTCGAAAAACCAAAAAAAAAAAAAAAACAACAACAACAACAACACATAGTCCATAAAGCAGAGCACCTCCTCACGGACATAGGACAGTTACTACTGCAACTTTTACTCTTGATGGTATCAGGGACAATAACAAACTTGGTGCCCCTGCCTTGTGGAGGGTAAATTATTGTGGGAGATTTGTTTGTGTTGTTACTCCAAGATCACCAATGGAGTGGGGCCTTTGTTCTGAGGGCGGGGTCCACATTCAGCTGGCTAGAGTGAACCTTAGAGTTTTCTGGCAGACTCAGAGGAGATAGAGGGACACACAAGAGGAAAAAGGAGGGGTCAAAGGAGATGTCAGCCTTTCAAGCAGGAAAGCATGGAGAGCAGAGGTCGCTGATCACTCTATCACTCTGTGGATCGATCAGATTTTACCCTAGTATCTGATTCCCGACCATTTTTTAAATTAATAAAACAATAAAAGAAGTTGCTTTATTAAACTTTTACATAAATAAAGGCATCATAGAGTAATATTCTCATACAAGTGTCCCCAAGATTTAGGGGGGTTAGTACATCCACTTGGAGAAGGCAGGAAACCCTTCATATGACAAACCATGCCTTAGTGCAAAGTTGAGAGTTGATGAGTGGGCCATACGGTCACTGAGAGGACGCTGCAGGCAGAGGCGTTGCTTCATGCCACCTCTGATCGACCATGAGTCAGCAGAGAAGAGGAAGCTGCAAGTGGTCTAGGGCCACATTACAAGAGTCTTTACATCCTTTGCACAGGAATTGAGGCTTGGCATGGGAAAATCACAGTGCATCCTTGAAAATAGTAAGTCGTGGAAAAGCAAAACTTCATCATGTAACAGTAATTCCAGCAAAATTATAAAAATTGGAGCTGAAAGCAAAAGTTAGACCTAAATGGGAAGCAGAGAAGCCAAAGGTCCATGGAAGGCACGAAAGCCAGAGGGATGTTTGATTCAGAAAGCACAGCAGAAGCCCACCCTGTCCCTGCAGGTCTCCCCACCTCTCCCTCTCCCTGTCTCTGTCCCTTCCTCTCCCTGTTCCTCTCCTTCTCCCTCTCTCCCTCTCCCTATCTCTGTCTCTCTCCCTGTCTCTGTCTCTCTCCCTCTCCCTGTCTCTGTCCCTTCCTCTCCCTGTTCCTCTCCTTCTCCCTCTCTCCCTCTCCCTTTCTCTGTGTGTGTTAAACTGGCTTCTTAGATTCTTGAAGGTTCAACATCAGAGAACTTTTGCAGCTTGCCCAGACAGGTGACTGCTGAACCCCATAAATGGGCCATGCTCCATTCCCTTTCTGCACCTTTCCACAAAACAGATCAGTGTGGTCTTCCTGCCACCTGCCCCAGAAGCACCTCATCATAGGCTGTTTAGGATGTCCATTCTTGGATCTTAATAAGATTCCCTTGGGGGCTAGACTTTCACACCCCACCACCACCAAAGGAAACTTTGAGAATCCCACAAGAGACCACTTACTAAGTGGTTCTTACTCAGAAGTCATCTTTTAACTGGCTTGGGAACTTTCAAAAATTATTCTCGGAGGTCCCATCCCTCTGCAAATGTGAAGGCCTTGGGGGTGGGGTGGGGGGTGAGCAGAGGTCTGACACAGCAAGGACATTCCCAGGGGCTGGAAGCTTAGTCAGATTTAGAAACCACTGCCTACGATTGTCTTCCTGCTGAATTATACTTCTGATGCTTGAATAAATGAAATAATTAGTCCTCTGACCTTTCCTGGTATAATTACAAAGGGAGGGCTGGGTTGCAATTTTATGGAATTAGCCACAGAAAGATCTTGGAAAACAGGCTAAGATGAAAGACGCTCTCTCGCATACCTTGTCACTGGTAAGTGATGGTCTTGAGAGAGAGCAGCCAAGATGACCACAGGACTTAATAACGTGACGTCTAACAAGGTATGCATTATGCAGAAAACCTCCTGACATGGGACAAATAATTACCTTTGATCTAATCAAGTGCATCAGAGCCCTTTTCTCCCTCCTCCCTCATTGGCCCCAGAAGTCCAGGGAACTCCCTTTGCCCAGGCAATGCCTGTGTTTCCAGTTTGGAAAACGAAGATCATCATTTCTTAGGACTCATCTGCCAGGGTGTGTGAGGTTGATTAAATCTGAAAAGGATCTAATCTATAAGAACTGTTGGGGATGGGATGAGAGTTAGGGGAGAAGAAAATTTTCCAATGAAGCAGCTTATCGAGATGATAGCTTTCATCCTCAGGAGGTCTTTCCTAAGCCTGACTCTGTATCAACCTTATTTGCAGAATTTTAAACAAGAACAAAGCCTGGGGGTGGAGCTCAGTTGTAGAGTACTCACCTCCAATGTGTGAGGCTCTGGGTTTGATCCCTAGTACACACACACACACACACACACACACACACACACACATACACCCCAATACACACCCCAGTACACACACACTTCAATACACACACACGCACACTCGCATATAACATGTATCCACGCACACATGAAACCAACAACAAAGCAGATTTCTGGTTTCTGTCCATGGTATTAGAATCTAATGAGGCCCCGTGGCTCATGGATTAGACACTGGTCTTACAGAATCTAATGAATACAGGATCATAGTTTATAGGACATACTATGGAATGAAAGCATGAAGTGGGAAATGCTGCCAAAATAGACCATCATTCCACTAGGTACCACCCCTTAAAGCAGATCTGGCCCCGCCTTTTTGGGGGGCGGGTAATGAACCCCTTGTGGCTGTGCCTATTTTGTCTTTTTTTCTATTGGACACATTAGAAGGGGATTTTTACTGGCTTCTAAATGGAGATGGTGAAAGACAAGTTCTTCCTGGGAATGTTTCAAGGGAGCACTGGCTACAGTTCAGTCTTGCTCTAATTCATCCTGGTGGAAGACATAAACAGGTTTCTAGGAAGAGACCTTTTGAGAGCTTACAAGGAGGAAGGGAGATGGGCTCTTCCTGAGTTAGAGCCTGAGTCTTTCTATAGTGCATTTGCTTAACAGCCACTGAAAGAATAGAGTGTCAGGACCAGAGAATTACCAGGAAAAAGGAGAGTTTACTCTGAAGTACGGACCTGTAGATGACAGGGAAGTTTCCCCATTTGTCTGGGAAATTCCATAAAGAGCAATCCCACTGTAACCAAAAAGTACTTAGTCCAAGATTATTAGGGAAGGATCAACTCCGTTTGGAGAGCTGGGAACGTCTGAAACGTTGCCTGAGCTCATACCGAGGGATGAGCTGGAGTTTGCCAGGTAGAGAGGGAGTGGAGGGTCACATAGGCAGTTGAGTCTGAAAAGGATCTGTGGACAGGAGAGGAGAGGGGGGCGGGCAAATGAACGCACATAGGTAGATAATCTACAGTTTAGTGCTAAAGGAGCTTGAAGGGTAGAGATTAGCCATTGAAGTGTCTCTCGGGAAGGATGACCTGCCCATCTTGGATGGGTGTGTTGGGGGTGGAGGCAGGATTGAGTCCTGCATGGTGTTGATCAGCAAGAAGTCATCAGACAGAACTCTGGGGCAAGTTCGTTTCTACATCAAGTTAGTCCTAACAGAATGGTGCAAGTAGGGATCACTCTGTGACTCGGCAGGTGAAGGTGTTTGCTCTCAATGGACTTGAGTTCAGTACCAGGGACACACATGGCTGAAGGAGAGACGCGATGCCCACAAATTTTCCTCTAATCTCCACAATCTTTGTGCACTGTGGCATAAACTCCCAAAATAAATAAGTGGAATTTTTAAATTTAGAAAAATAATAGAAGGATGATGCAAGTGGTGGAGAGATTAGAAAAATTCCCTGATGACCCATTTTATCAAAACTACTACAATTGCAAGAAAAAAAAGTCAAGAAAGGGTAAATAGGGTGATGAATGAGGAAGTGCCAGAAGTTAATCAATGAGATAGGTCATATCCAGAGGCCCCAGTCCATGCCTCCAAGTCAGCTCTCGATCACCACACCTAAACCTGGACTATTGATAAGATCATTTTCTCATTAGGTTTCCCTCTGTTGCTTGGAATCTAACTTTGGACAAACTGAGGCACCTGAGGATCCCCAAAACTCAGACCAAGCACCCAGAATTCAACCAGGGTTTCAAATCAGTGTTTACAATGCACTGCACTGCCAAGGCTTCCCTGAGGTTTCCTGTGCAAGATCCCTGTGTGAGGTACCCTGAGTTGGGTGGGTGAACTCGGCAAATTCCAGGGGTAGCAAACCTCCATGTTCCGGCTGGGAAAGAGGTCCTGGAAACTGGAAAGGTGGGTAAAGAATACCAACGATGAGATAAAATGAATATGTCTCTCCCTAGACTTGAAGAAAACTTGGCAAGATTTTCTTTCCTTACACAGGAATGTGGCAGTCAGCTCACTGATGACCTGTTGTAAATCACTGCCTCCCAAATGAGATCTCCCCACTTGAAGACCCACTGAAGACCAAGGCTTTGTCTCCAGCTGTTGAGTTGGACTTTCTAGGATGTGAACTCAAAAACCTACATGTTTAAAAAATGTTCTTATTCAGGGCCTGGAGAGATGCCTCCTGGGTAAGAGTGCTTGCATTTTTCAGTTCCCAGCACCCAGGTCAAGTGGCTCATTATGACTATAACTTCAGCTCCAGGAGATCCAGTGGCCTCTTTCTGACCTCTGTGAGCACTGCATTTGTCTACAATCCACCAATCCACAATAGAGTTTTTAAAAAATTCTTATACAAAGTCGTATACTGATCAATATCTATAATCCTAGCACATGAGAGGCTGAAGTAGGAGGATTGCAAGTCTCCTTAGACTATGTAGTGAGACCTTGAATCAAAAAATAACAGCAAAGAATCATCTATGCAATGAAAAATAGTCACCTGACTAAGAGCTTAGTCATCTAATTTAACCTCTCTGAGTACTTTGGTCTTAGTTATTTTACTTACATAAACAAAATAATTTCCCTGGAGATATTTTATTTCAAAAATGACCTTACCTTCCTAGAGCCTTGAAGTTGGATCTAATTATCTAATTATTATCTGATAGCAACAGTTCCAGAGCCTACTATTCAATTATATTTTTTTCCTATTAATCATTTTGGAAGATTCATCCCGACTTTTTTTTTTTAAAGATTTATTTATTATGTATACGGTGTTCTGTCTGCATGTATGCCTACAGGTCGGAAGAGGGCACCAGATCTCATTACGGATAGGTTGTGAGCCACCATGTGGTTGCTGGAATTGAACTCAGGTCCTCTGGAAGAACAGCCAGTGCCCTCAACTGCTGAGCCATCTCTCCAGCCCTCATTCCTACTTCTTTGTATTTATACAACCCCCTTCCACAAAATGTAAGTTAACATCCATCTTTGTGGAACAAATGCCACTTAGACTGTTCCTCTTTGTCCTCTGAAGTCTTAACACATTAGAACTCCCATTAGTAATGTGGCCCAAGACAGCAATGGCTTTGTGGTGACCAAATGCTAACACAACATTATGACTCATATTGATATCAGGGACTGTTTTGTTGATGAGATTGACAAAAAATGCTGTAAATTACCATTTAAAATAGTTTTATCCCAGTGTGGTCATACACTCCTATAATCCCAGCTTTGGGGAAGCTGAGGCAGGAGGATGAAAAGTTTGAAGTCGTCTTGGCTAGATAATCAAATGCAGCAAAGGAAAACAGGCCATGATCACAGCCAATCGTCATGGAACAGCCCCCTGAAAAGCCTACTGTACAGCTGCTTCAAGCTTAGTGATTGATGGATCTAAGTCCCTATGATTTTAGGGACTAAAATTAACTAAATCTAGCTAACAGTCTGGTGTCTGTATCCAAGCTTCTCAATTCAGAAATAGTTTGAATTATTTCCAAACTACTCAGTTTTAACTAAACATTTTTAAAGGTAAGCTTTGTACTCATCTGTGGCTGGTGAGGGAAGTGACTATGACTGAAATGCAATGTTGCTGAAGCTGCTGAGACAGCTTAGTGGCTAATGTGCCTGCTGCATAAGCATGAGTACTCGAGTTTGGTTTCCTGTCACCCACATAAGGTTTTATGGGCATGGCAGCACTTTGGAGGGTAGAGGCAGGTGGCTGGCACACTGACCAGCCAACCTAAGGTACTTGGCATGTTTCAGGCCAGAGAGTGACCCTGTCTCAATAAACAAAGTGGAGGGGTGCCTCAGGAAGAATGACATGCACAAACGTGTGTGTGCATGCACACACACACACACACACACACACACACACACACACACACACACGCACACACACATTTCATTGATGTAAGATTATAAGCAGTCATTGTTCTTAACTAATTTGGTAGCAGAAGGTCCTTAAATATTGTCTAATTATCCACTTTAACCAGTTGAGTTGTTTGAAATATCCCTGTCTTCTTATCTGGAACTCAGACTTTTGAAACCTGAGGTCTTCAGGTTTGGAAGAGGAAGAACATTCACCTCCTTAATGAACAATTACGTAGAGACAGGAAGTCTAAGATGTGCAGAGTGGAGCCTCGGTGTCTCTCTGGCAATTCTGTGTGCTGTGTGCGTTGAGGGAAACTAATGCAGCAGCAGAAAGGAGCCTGTGCCTCCTCCAGGACCCTCCCCCCATCATGCTGGTCACCGGTCTTCCATTATCTTTACTTCATTTTTCTCTATAATTGCTCAAAAGACAGAATACTAAGAAAATTCACAACTATAAAGTTATTTATCCAGTAATCAGGCTTCTTGACCACCTACTTGACATTGTTCGAGTGTTCCAGAATGTGCTGTATGAGAAAGGGAAGCAGGAAAGGGTGGAGACTGGGGATAGGGAGCTAAGAAAGCAAGGGACATGAAAAATATTCTCTTAGCCGTGATTGAGCAAGTAACTAGAAAACAATTCAAGGGTTATATCCGGTAGCATTGTTCTTCTAAAGAGTTTACTAGAACATAATATCTTAAAAATATCAGAACCAAAGGTTTAGGGATAGGTGAGTCAAATAACAAATGTTTTGGAAGTCACTGGGTCAATAAAGATTTACAATTGTGATGGGTCTTAGCAATTTTTGCCTTCATAGGTACCTTCTACCATGATAATATCAATATTAAAAACTGCTTTTGCTATAACTTTAAACATTTAAAGTATTTTTTTCTAATATAGACAAAATTTAACAGATTGTTTTAGGAGACCCAAAACTTTACATTTTCCTGGAATGAGAGAATCATGGAAACATTTTTCACAGAGTTCAGTTTTTTTCTTTTAAGACATTAGGATTCTTAACGATTTCAGAAAGTATCACGAGCCGTCTGCACTGTGACTGTACCTAGTGGAGACATTAGTCCTGCATCTGTGAGATGAAGGCCATCCCTGGGGTGAAGCAAGATGTCTTTCTGGGCCATTGTCGGTTTCTCTGGGAATGGAATCTCTGTGTGGTGGATAGTCAGTAGTCCAGCTCAAAGCAGAAGCTGGAGTAGATCTCCTCTTCAAGGATCTCAGATCCATTTCTAACTAAATTATGGCCTAACGTGGGAAGCTGTGCTTACAGCCCTGCATGGTGACTTTTCAGTGTTCTCTGGTTCCACTAGCTTCTGTGAGGATCTCAGCATATTTCACCAGCACTTAAGAGTTTCCTCAGGCCTTAAGGAACGTAGTGAAAACTGCCATGAATTAAGATGAATTAATAAACTGAATAACTTAATAGTCATTAAGAATTGGTGATGAAGATGATGACGATGACGATGATGACTTCAGTAGTCACTGTTTTTTTCTTATACTTGTTCATTTATTAAAAAAGGAATATAAGTACGTGAACTTTCACTTGTCTCCCTGATCAAATATACTTAACGTTCTCTACTTACTATTTAGCAATGTTATTCCTATTCCCCAAAGAAAATAATAATAAATTATAAATGCTTTATAATTTCATAAAAATACCATAAATTATTTTTAAACCCGGGATTTATTAAGCCAGAATTAAATTAAAATGGAAAAGGGGACATGGTATAAATGTCAGTCTCACCTCTGTTGCTGATACTGTAGCAAACTGGGAAACCGATCAAAGAAATTACAAGAAACAACCAAAGCGTCTTCTAATGCTACAATTATGCAAAAATAATAGCAAGCTCCTCATCTCTAATCAATAAAAATGTTCATTTCAATGCTATGCTTTGGCATATTTGTCTAGATGACAGATTCTTTTGAAAATCATGGTTCCTAAGACCCAGTTGTTGCCCTCACTCACTTCTACTTCAGTAATTCTAATTTTAACAGGCCTCCCATAACTGGAAACATGAATTAAATAATAGAAAAGTTATACTTACATTTTGTGAAAGCTCTAGACTGTGCCCTAATTAACAAAGATCATACTGAAAGAATTAATTGCATTGGGCCTGGGATCATGGCTCAGTCAGAGGGTGTTTGCCTAGCATGCATGAAACCCTAGGTTCAATCCCCAGAATCCTGTTGGCCAGGCATGATGGCCATGATGAAATCTAAAGACTGAGAAGATATTGGCAGGGAAGATTAAGAGTTCAAGGTCACCCTGGACTATATAGTGAGTTTGAAACCAGCCTGGAATACATGAGACCCTATCAGAAGAGGAAGGAAGGAAGGGGAAGAGGGAGGAAGGATGGAAGAAGAGAGGAAAGGGTAGGAAGAGAACAATGTATGTAACCATAGCAACACTGAAAAGGGCCAAGGACATGAGCAAGTGAAGCAAAGTCACAGGACAGAGGCAGAAGAATGCTCATAGAAATAAGGTGGGCACACTAACAACAGTCATGGAGCCACGGCATTAGACATAAGAACAAAAGTGGAGAGTTGTAAACCATTCCTGGAGCAAATTTTGGTGTCTAAGATAATTTTAAGGTAGGAGAGATTTAAATTTCATCAGTTTGAATTTGAAATATCCTGTCATTCACCCATTATTTCCTTTAGAGCTGAGAGATATTTGTTTTACTCGCCTCTCTAATAATAGCTTTATGTCATGTGTACAGTGTGTCCTAAGTACCAGGAAACACTCTAAGTGAGTTAATGTAGACTAAATATTTTAATCTCCACAACAACATTATGATGTGAGCATAACTGTCATCACACTTTTACAGCTGGGTAGACTGAGGCATAGAAATGTTTGGTTATTTAATTCAGGTCACCCAGAGGCATAGCAGCAGAGTCCCACATTTAACTTCAAGTGTCTGTGGCAAACCCTCCTGTGGTTTGTAAGGAGCATATGTGGACTGACCACCTGGTACACTGGTCCCCCAGAGGCTGCCCCAAACAACCTGTAGCCTTGAAAGAGTCACTATCAGTGACCTTTGTCTGTCTGAGCTCCACATACCCACTCCAGATTAGAACTCTCTACAATGTTCTCTGTGAGAGCCCCATGGCCAGCTCTGCTGGGTCTGCTGCAAAATGACTTCCCTAGAGACCGGAAGTAAATGGTGAAAGGTTCCCTTCTTCATGCTTGCTCTTATGCCTCTAATATTCCTCTAATATGGACCACCTTTGATCCATAGGCAATTAACATCACCCTGCTTCTTAGTAGCATTTCATTTGTTCCTATCCCATATTTTATCTAAGGACTTCCTGAATCTAAATTTATGTTATCTCCCAAATTTAAATATCAGCCTAAAAGAAAATAGAACATTGTTTCGGGGTCATGACCGCTTTGGGGGTCAAATATCAGATGTTCTTCATATCAGATATCCTTCATATCAGATATTTACGTTATAATTCATAACAGCAAAATTATAGTTGAAGTAGCAATGAAATAATTTTGTGATTGGGATCACTGCACATGAGGAACTGTAAAGGGTTGCAGCATTAGGAAAGCTGAGAACCACTGAAATAGAAGATTGAATTATTTACAACCTGCGGCGGTGGTGGGGTTGTCTCAGGAATCAATTGAAGAGACTTATTATCCTTTAAACAAGAAGCTATTTGCTCTGTGCTCACAGAGTTGACAAATACCGGCTTACATTTGTCCTAATCAATTTAATTATTTTATATTTGTATTATATTTCTTTTGGGATTGGACAATTGTGTGAACACAGGAGTTTGAAAACGCAAAGACCTGTGGCTGGCAGTGTGTCTTCAGAGCTGGGAGAGCACCATGCCCTTCCAGGCTCCCCAGATTTCAGCCAAGTGTCTGACGTTAAGAAGAACCAGACATCTGCACAGTTTGTAAGAGGGCAGAGAGGAGAGCAAATCCCTCCAGGGTACCGCTGCACTAACAGCCCCACCCCCATCCTGTCAAGATTGTCTGCATTCCGACCCCCAAGACTTGTCGAGTCTGAGCTCATCCAGTATTCGAAAATGACTGAGATTAACCCAGCCCTTTCCCCAGCAATGTCTGACTGTGAAAGAGATCTCAAAGACAGAAAGCTTTTTGAAGAGCCAAAGAAAACAGCGTCATTTGAGGACTCCTGATAGGAGATATCAGGGAGGTGGAAGAATTCGAAAAAGACTTACACTAAACACATGGATCTCATATTGGGAATAAACTTTTGGACAACTAACTATGATTTTACTCCTCCATTCTATAGAAAACCTACTTTTTCTTCACTTACATGTTTTTCCTTTATATCTAAACCTCATAAGTTTTGGGGAATTTGCAAAAAACTGAAAATACATCAAAACTAAGAAACTGATGGTTTAGAAAAAGCTGGCATGACTAGGCACCTGTTAGAATAGATCAAAGTTAAGGCTATTCCATCCACTGGCAAGGAGGTGTCAAAACGGACATTTCGCACAGTGCTGCTGGGAGTGTCTGAGAAGATGTTCTTCAACATCAAGTTTGTGTTTACCGTACACCCAGCCATTCCAGAGAAACGTGACGGAGAATGTGTCTAGCATAGCCAATAATCAGGGCTCTACCCTAGCACAGGATGGGGGCAAGAACATAAACTCAGATTTAAAAACAAAGGAGATGGGAACGTTTTTAAAAGACTTAAATGTTAAAAGAAAAGTGGTTCAGATATCAATGCTGTTAGTAAATGACCCAGTCGACGCTTACTACTGTACATAGCGCCACCTTGAGGAAAGCCATGGGAAATGCTATTTCATGTTTAACAAAGCTGGAGTCATTGATCCACTCGCCCAGTATTTACCCAGCACTTCTAGGTATGCAAAGCCTTGTTCTGCCTTCGGGGAACATAGTGAACCCAAACCCAAACCAAACGATGCCCTTCTTCTTGGAATTTATCAATGAAGAACTTCAGTTTTCTTCTTAAATCATGTATGGTCATACGCAAACTAATTCTTAAAATATCTATAAATGTAGAGAAACATTACAGAAAGCTTTTCTGTATCACAAATCGTTAAACCAGAGCACCACACATTTTTCTTCCCTAATGAATTTATAGCAGAGATTTGCATAAATCAGGGCTTATTGCACCATTCCATTTAGATTATCCCAAGAATTTTAGTGGGTGGTGTGGCACACTACTATCTACCACTCCCAGGACTGAGGCACATGCCTTCCTTACCTAGCTGAACGGGGGGGGGGGGGGGGGGGGGGGGGGGGGGGGGGGGGGGGGGCTTCTGAGGACTCACAGCTGCGGCCCCACCCTGGAATGATGGTACCTTCTCATCAAATTGTCATTGGTTGTGTCTTCCAGGAGAGTGTTTACACCTGGATACCCCAAAGCGTTCCCCAGCCTCCACTTCAATCTGCGTGTCAGCCTGGGTAGATTCTTTTGCTGTGTCTTCAAACCTACTAAATTCTGTCATAGGATTTTAATTGTTTGTAATCTTATGTAGCAAGTGCTCATTTCTGACATTTTATCGGCTTTAGTGTTAGCTCTTTTGTGATCTTCCATTAGCCACGTTATGATCGGGTTCATTAAATCCATCAGTATTTGAGCATATTTATAACTTCAAGTCCATATCTGCTAACTCCATTATCTCTGTCACTTCTGGATGTGTTTCCAAGCGAGATGTTTTCCATTTATAGGCTGTTTTCCTGTTTCTTGTCTTGTTTAACGATTTTGGAGGGGAGCATAGACAATATAAACACAGTCTTCTTGAACGCTGTGTGTTGTCTTCATTTAAGGAGGGCAGGTCATTGTTCTTTTTTCCTTTACTCCTTTAGAAGTTACTTTACTATGATGTTTTTACTTTTTGAGACTTGCACAAAAGCAGAGGATGTATTTACATCATATTTAACTCCCCCACCACAGCTCACCTTACTCTGTCCAAGCCTTAAGTTTAATTCAGCTGACTCTGGCACAGTTTTTACTCTAGGCATTGGTTAGCTCTTCTGCCAAGACGAGCCACTTCCGGGTCTTCTCTAAGTGCTGAGGGCAGAGACTGACTGCTCTACTTAGCCTCAACTCCACTCCCTGCCCCCTTGGAGGTCTGCCGAGGGCTCGTTCCGCAGCAATTTGGCCATTTGATCCCTGGCTTCACTGAAGTTTTCACTGTGTGCAAGTGCAGGGCACCCGTACCTCTGACATGTAGACTCCTACTTTCTGTAGCCTCCCTTCCCTCCAGAACTCTACCCACCTCTTTCAGGTGCCTTAAAATTCTGTTCAAACTGCCGGGAGGCCACTCTGCTCTTACTACCGAGTCTCAGCACTACCATCAAAGCTGTTCCTAAACAAGACACTGTGTCTGTGGTGGAGCCCATGTCAAATATTTCCCTTTCCTAAGACATCATGGTCTTGGATTTCCTATGTTCTAATCTCTGAAAACATCTGCTTCTGATATTTTAGCCAGTGTTTAGCTGTTTATGACACAGGGGCAACCCTAATCCTTGTGTCAACAATGACACAGAACCAACTGCCCACCTTCCAGTACCTCTCATCCGTGCGCAGTACAGAACCGATACACGCTCACCTCCGGAATGCAAAGCTTCCAGTTTATGACATCCTTAGGATGTTTTGTTCACTTGTGGTGCTAGAGGTCAAATCCAAGGCCTTGCACATGCTAATCAAGTGCTCTTCCACTGAGCTATATTTCCATGCTAAATCTTGTTCATTAAGATGTATTTGACAGCTATTATGGGATGTGAGTGAGGAGCATGACTTTTACCTATCTAGGAAGTAAACACGTAGTACAAAGCGATCTGCAGGGGAAGAGAGGTGCTACAGTCTAGACTCAAGCCATTCCGTTCTGGATTAACCAAGTGTTTACAATCCAGGATTTATCAGAACCTTGTTATTTTGAAACATATTTTAGTCTCTCCTTACAGGAGTAGACAAAGCAAAGTTTGTCAAGATAATCCAGCATCTCTCACATGTATTCCACCCTTGATAAGTGGGTGTTTGGTGTTCAACAACCACAAAATCTATTACTTAAAATCAAGAAAAATAACATACCCTAGTAATACAGGGGTTTTTTTTGGGGGGGTGAGATGATAAAAGTGTTTATAATTAGATTATGATTGACAACTTTATAGAAACCCTAAATATACCATTGAGCCGTGAACTTTATTGTGTGTGAACTGTATCTTGATAAAGCTTAAAAAAAAAACCTTTATTTGAAATAATTGATGTGAATTTTATCTCATTGCTTCATCACAACTTTATGCAATAATTGTATCCTTTTCCATGCCCATCTGCATCATCCTTAGAGCAACAGGATGCAAAGTACTTAATTTCTGGCAATGATTGACGTAGATAACATTTTAGTATGAAAAGGCTGGGTGTAACCAAAAGAAAATGAGGACTATTAGGAAGTGAATAGATCATTTTGAAGGTGTTCTCTGGAACCTTCCCTGGCAATGAGAGAAGCATGAGGCATGCAACACGAGGCTCTGCTTGGGGTTTTGTTTTGTTTTTGTTTTTTTGGTATCTGTATCCTATAGACTGGAGGAGAGGTCCATTGCTAGAAACATGAAAAGTGCTAGGAATTAACATTAAGCTGTACATTTTATACAAAGAAGCCCCTTCTCCTGAATGAGGAAGATCTGACTCTTTTGCCATAAAGCTTAAAGCTTAAAGAGTCACAGTCAGCAAGAGACCTGTTTGCACTGGCTTCGGACTGTATTCAAGTTATTTACGTAACTGTCTCATCAACAGTCTGGTCAAGGCAGTGTATGCCTGTAGTGCCCCCTTCTCAGCTTCTCAGGAGGCTGAGACAGGAGCATGGCTTGATCCGGAAATTCAGGGCCAGTCTGAACACCACACATCTCCAAACTCCTCCAGATCTAGCCAGCTGTTGTGGTGCACATCTGCAGCGCTAACATACAAGAAGCTTGGAAAGGAGGGCTGCTGAGAGTTTGAGGCCAGCCCAGGCTATATAGCAAGACCCATTCAAAGGAAAACAAAATCAAAACCAAAAGGCAAACAAACAACCAAATTCTTTTTAAAGTGGTTTAGATCTACCCCTCTGTTTTTCTTTAATTTTGTCCATAAGGATGTGACATGCTGGTATCATTTGCTAAGAGAATATCACACAATAGAGAAAGGATCTTGCTGCCTTCCTGCCTGGGGCACCTCAGTTCTCTACTCTGTTGAGTAGAGAATTCTGCTCCTGGGTCCTCAGTGTCTTCCCCAGTGCTGTGGTTTATTTTCATGTCATCCCCACACTGTGTCAATCTAAACACTTCCTAAACATCTAACACCCAGCAGCGTTCCCGAGAGAGAGTTTACTAATCTGTAATGCTAGCCTAAAACCTGGGTGCCCTCCTGCTTCACCGACTCTGATGTCAGGCCTCATATCCTTAGATCT
Organism: Peromyscus californicus insignis; assembly: GCF_007827085.1. NCBI lineage: Eukaryota > Metazoa > Chordata > Mammalia > Rodentia > Cricetidae > Peromyscus > Peromyscus californicus. Next base: position 159,725,069 of record NW_026294573.1, on the reverse strand, counting down.
AATCATTGAGTTACGGTTCCTGGAAACTCACACAGGGGATTGATGAGTTGCGGTATGGTTCCTGGAAACTCACACAGGGGAATGATGAGTTGCGGCTGGGCTCTCTCTACCCTTGCATCTGCGGCTGTGGCAGGTTATCTCTCTGACTCCTCAAGGACGTGAGAGTTTAGGTAGGGCAGATTTCTCAGGCTTTACAAGTTCAAGTTAACACTTTCAGATTTTTAAATGTTGTTATTACAGTTATTTATTCTGTATGTATGCCTGTGTGAGCACCCGCAGGTGTGCATATTCTAGGCCTGTGTGTGGAAGTGAGAGGAAAACTTTCAGGGGTCCGTTCTCCCCTTTAACCACGTGGGTCCTAAGGATGGAACTTGAGTCATTAGGCTTGGTGGCAAGTGCCTTTACCTGTTGAGCTGCCTTGCAAGCCCTCAAGTTAATAGTTTGAATTGTCTATTATTGTTATTACACACAGACACCAGAAGAAACTCTAATCATTATTACCTTTATTTCTAGGGAAGCATCTGGCATCTTAGCTAAAGAACATGGAGTTTTGAATCACAAGCTTAGTTTATAACTCTGCGCTGGTGTTGATGAGCTGAAGGTCTTTAGACAAATATTTAAGGTCTCTGAATCTTAGTCCACGCCTTTATAAATATCTCACAGAGAAGATGAACTTACTCAGAGGAAATGTTTATCACAGTGACTATTGCTGAAGCATGGCTCAGAAAAACAATCAGTGATGTGGTGTGGATTGTGAATTAGGCTCAAATTCCCATGTGTCCCAGGGTACAGAGCTATTAGGAAGTGTGGGACTAAGACTCAGCGGGAAGGAGTTAGGTCACCGGGGACTTGCTCGGCCAAGGGGACTTAAACCCCCTAACTCCCCCTTCTCTCCTTTTGCTCCTTGGCCCATGAGGAGAACAGGTTTCCTCTAGTGCACACTCCCTGCCTGCCTTGATGTCACACCTTGCCACAGGCGTAAAACGTAAAAGAGCCATTCAGTCATAGAGTAGTCTCTGAAACCGTGAACCAAAATTAGTCTTGTCTCTTTTGAAGTTTATTTTCTTTTCTGGTCCTTTATATAAAAATACAAAATTGCTGAGCACAGTTTAATATCAATATTGACATTTATTGTTCATCTCAGGTTATTATCAGCTCAATTATTCAAGTAGGACATTACTTTCTCAAACATTTACTAGAAAGAAAATATTGAACATTAACCTTATTTAAATAACCTGTGTAATCACTTATTTATGCTTGGTTTAATGAGATGGAGTCTTGCTGTGTAGCCTAGGCTTATACTCAAGATTCCCCTGACATCAGAGTGATTGTATTACAGGTGTGCATGATCATGCCTAGATCTACTTGTTTTAAGCGAGTGGGTTTCTCTCTCTTTTCTAGTAATGTGTTGGAAACATCTAACTTGCAGAATATGACCTAAAGAGAATAACCAAACTATCCAGACTATGAAGAGATGGTTATACTCCTTTAGATAATTTCATAGCCCTCAAATACTCTAAATAATGATGATTGACATGAGCCAGGTGGTACACTACATCAAGGCTGTGGTGTGGGAAGATGACTTCTCTAAATACTGAAAAGAGAAGGTAGAACTGATCCTTTGCTTCTCTGCCCAGACTGAAGTCTTTGTCACTGATGTCCATGCAACTCTTTTTGCTAATTACAAAATTCATTTCAAAATTAGTTACAAAATGAAATCATAAAAGTGATGTCAGAGCATTCTGTCCAGGAGCAATCACTTGCTTTGTAACATTTTGCTTATAAATTCCCCAAGATTAGAGTAGACAGTGAACTGATGAGGGCCTTTTTAACCCATCTACAAAGTTAGGTGACTGATCCATGTAGTTTCTACAATCACCCCAGGCCTGACGTGAGTTCCAATACAGGTAGAGCAGACTGCCCTCCATCATGGTGGCCATGCTTGTAATGTTCTTTGTAACACAGCTGGGCATTCAGATGGACTGTTCCTTAATTCTAAATGTGTCTTTCATGTTCAACTCTAGCGTAACACTGTGTCCTATGCTGTTTATTCAAAGATAATGTTATTTATCAATACAGTCAAGATCACATTTAATTAGTATACATATGCTATATTTATGGACATAGGAAAATATCTGCATGCAGTCCTCTCTGAATCCTGGCTGTGCATTGAGCAGACGAGGCTATCCCCTCTCACAGATTCTGTTGCTAAATTCTACCATACAGCCAAATTTAAAAGGGAGCCACATGTTGATATATATGCAAGAAGTCATAAGATTTTACTGGGGAATTTTATTTAAATAACATTAGTAATTTGGGTCACAATTTGAGAACACCAAGACCTTGAGATTGAATGTTCTTATATTCTCTCGTACGTACGAGTACAGATGACATTATTCAGTGCACTTTCCTGGAAGACAGAAGACAGAAATATTTCAGTAAAGCTGATAAAATTGACATCTAGGAAATAATTAACTAAGCACTATCCACATATGAGAATTCTGGGAAGTTTGAAAAGAGATCTACATTAGATTATACAGATAGGTACTACTGGTTTACATTTTATCCGTCGTGGTCTATATATACAGGCTATGCAAATATATATTTAGAGATTTGAAAAGAGAAGGGACTATAGTTTGGAATCTAATGCTTTTATTTACGTATTTTAAGGTGCTACACCAAAGCATTTTTGCTATCTTGTGTACTGTCCAGTTTTTAAATAAGAATACTAACTTACATGGATATAGCATTGCATGATTTTCAGAAAACAGACAAATTCAGTTCTCTCAGAAAGCCTTCTGAGATACCATTTAAGGAATTGTGATTCATGGGAAGATTAAATGACTTGTCCAAAGTTCTGATTGACAGAGGTAAAACCTTAGATTCTGAGTCTAGGTGTTCTTCCTAGAGAAATTAATTGCTACTATTGAACCATTGTTTGCCTATTGGCTAATGTTATTCTTTCTTTCTTCAAGACAGGGTTTCTCTGTGTAGCCCTGGTTGCTCTGAAACTCACTCTATAGATCAGGCTGGTCTTGAACTCACAGAGTTCCACCCACCTCTGCCTTCCAAGAGCTGAGATTAAAGGCATGGGCCCCCACCATCCAGCAATAAACTCATTCTTTATCCTCTCCTTTTGTTGTTACAAAAAATAAAATTCAGCCTTCCTTACAGCAAGAAAAATGTCCTGTATTAAGAGTGAGGACAGACCTTTTTCTTTTCCTCAATGCAGATCTTATGTCTTTCCTTTGAACTATGTTACATTATGCCAGAGATTGCCAGAGATAGTTTTCTTTTTCTTTTTTCTTTTTTTTCCCATTGGTGCTGGTAGAGTTTGGGATAAGAATCATTGCTTGGATTCCCTCCCATCTCTAGAAGTGGGAAAGGTATCTGGGAAGCCTTGCTGAGAGAAGCAGAAGGGTTCAAAAAAAGGCTAATTGGCATTTAGCCAGGTGAGTTCTAATCCCAACACCTCCGCACCAGCTTTCTGTGAGTAGGTAGGTCAGTGTATGCGTGATGTGTTTTCTGTTCTGTTCGATGGACTGGTGTGTCTTAGCTCACAGGATTAGAATGAGGATCAAGTCAAGAACAACATGGGGGTGCTGTAGAGACACACACTTGCCCTGAGTCAGTTCTCCTCACCCTTACACTGGGAAGTACTGCAGCACCTGAACTTCACACCTAACTTAAACCCTCTCTTCTTCTAAGCAGTGACAAATCAATCCTGCCCCGGGGCAGAGCACCACAGCAACCTTCCCTCACTGCTGGAGCCTTCATTGCACAAGTCTGCGCTTGCTTTCCCTCATGCGTAAGTGGGAGAGCCAGGGACACATTATCTTTCAAATCTTTTTAGAGCTTCAACTCCTCAATCCATATGCATTTCAAATTCTTATGAAGACATGGTTGTCTGCAAATGTTCCCGCTCAACTCTTGTAAGAGAAGCAAGACTCATTTTCTTGCTTTAGGATAGGCTACTTGGGTGCTTTTCTGGTAGATGTTGTGGGAGCCGAGGAAAAAAAGTGCGAAACTGCTCACCACCACCATTTTCCCGTCGACCAGCCTTCTGCGGATCATGGCTTCTTTGCCATCCCAGTCCTGAACTTGAACCAAGGAGTCGTTATCTAAGATTACTATATTCTGTAAAACAGAACCGAATTCAGGTTGACACATTTGAGTATTGATGTCTCTTAGAAGGGGCTAAATTCACATTTGTTGGGACACTGTGGATTTGAGATGATATTAAACTTTTTGTTTCAAAACCTTCCCAGCAGCACTTTGTTGGATGATTCTTCCAGGGGAGGGGAAGATTTATAAGAATAAAAGTAATGACTTAAGGAAGAACTTTATCTTTTACAGTCTAGAGAAGGTCTTATTTTTATCAATCAGAAATAAGCATCAGTTTCAACAACATGAAAATCATTCAAAAAGTCCCAATAAAGCTTAAAGGAGCAAAGTCCCCTTCCCTGTTCTTACCCATAGTATTTCTTATGATATTTGTTTGTTTTAATTGCACTTTTCTCCTTAGTTTCTTTTAAAGATTTTATCACAGATATCTCAGATGCCTTTATTAATTGTCTCAGGTCAAAATTCTTTCAATTTACATACACCAGAATTCTAAGTCTCCTGTTTATTTAGTAACTCTGTGTCAAAAGGGTACAATAATTCCTTTTATCAGAATGTTGACCTTAGTAGAGAGTAAGAGTCCTCTACTGAGGCCTTTCACTCAAACAGAAAGGATTTGTTGATCAGCTACTATCCACCAAACACTGGGCTCTGGGAAACAGATGACAAATGCCGTTGTTTAGATGGCACAATCTAGTATGGGGAAAACTGAGAACACACAAAAATAAAACACAGGTAAAATGTATATTATAAACAGATGCTATATTTCAATTGGAGGCATGAGATGCATGTAGAAGTTATATCACTTTCAGGCTACGCAAATGTGCAAATGAACAATGTAGTGTATCTTTCTCCTCCTTGTTGACTGAGGAGACCACACTACCTACAATGGTGCAGTTACAAGGAATGAGGTATGTGAACCTCCTTTGGCCTGGGTCCCTGAGAAATTAAAAACCTTACACACACACACACACACACACACACACACACACACACACACACACACACACACACACTTCCTTATCTCTACCCCAACACTTTATACGGATTTTGAGTTAGAAATAATTCTCCATTGTGTTTTAGCTATTGAGAACCTCAGATTCATGGGACCGGATTATAATCTCATCTCTATCAGCTAAGACAAGTTGTGTCCACTGTAAAATTCCATGTGTGGAGCCTACAAAATGAAAGGGAGAACTTTTATTTCTGAGAGATTAAATACTGATTTAGGTAGACCACTCTCCAAATATGGTCCCCTGAGCATTGCACCAGAATCACTGTCTACTGCGCATTTTCAGGTGCTCGCCCAAGACTTCATCCCCTCCACCCAGGGGGAAACGTAATGGGCAACTTCACAGGATCTAGAGCGACCTGGGAAGAGTCTTAATGAGGAATCGTCTCGATCAGTTTGGCCTGTGGGTGTGTCTGTGGGGGACTGTCCTGATGGCTACTTGATGTCAGAAGATCCAGAAGATTAGCTGATAGAGATGAGGTTATAATCCTGTACCATGAATCTGAGGTTCTCAATGGCTAAAACACAATGGAGAATTATTTCTAACTCAAAATCCATATGAAGTGTTGGGGTAGAGATGAAGAGGTGTGTGTGTGTGTGTGTGTGTGTGTGTGTGTGTGTGTGTGTGTGTGTGTGTGGCTTTCAATCTCTCAGCCATGCATGGCACCATTCCTTGGGCTGGGGAAGGGAATGGGTGAACAGTATAAGAAAGAACTAGCTGAGAACACGTTAGAAAGCAAGCATGTGTTTGTTTTCTCTCTGCTCTTGACTGGATGTGATGTGACTAGCTGCTTGAGCTCCTGCCTTGGCTTGACTTTCCTGAAATGATGGACCATGACTTGAAATTGTGAGCCAAATAAATCCTTTCTTCTCAAGTTGCTTTTTGTCTCATTGGCAGAAATAAAACTAGAACAAGTAATAAAATGTACCTTCCACCTCCAAGGGATAAAATATAAAAATCTGGAGACATCTTAATGTATACTTTCTTTCAACATCTTCAGGTTCAGTGTTTAGGCAAAAATTTGTTTAGGAAACCCTTGAAATGTATGTTGGCTGTTGCTGCCTAATACAATATTTCTAATTAAATATCAGTTCTCTGAAGGTCTGATGCAGGCCTCACCTTGTTTTTGCGGCCACTTGGTGTGATTTCCTCAAACTCCTCCCCCAGCTTGAAGGAAATCTCACTGGTTTTGAAGATGCTTTTGGTTTTGATGGTGATCACATCTCCATCTGCACTGATGGTCACGGTGGGTTTTGCCAGACAGCCCAGCTTCCTGTTGACTCTTCCTACTCCTAGAAGGAAGATAATGGACACATAGTTACATGTGTTGTTGACTTCGAGGACTCGTTCTATTTGTACAATTCTTTCCTAAGGAGGAGGTTTCTGCAGTAAGCAGACTTCATGCTGTATGAGTTCAAATACTTATTTTAATCGCATTTACTTATTTGTGTGTGGTGTATGTGTACATGTGCATGGGTTATTTGTTCTCTACTACACTTTTTAAGGTTATACATTTTATTATTAAAAACTTTGCAAATAAATAAAAACATTACATACCAAAATTTACCAGACCCAAAGTTCTACACAACTCAGTATTACATATTTTATTGTAGCAAAATACATGTAACAAATTTACCATTAAATGTGCAATCAATGGCATTATTTGCATAGTGATGTTGTATAGCCAATTCTATAGAGGGTCTTAAATATATTATTAATGCATTAAATATATTGTTATTCAACTTTCCTTTCTTTAATATTTATGTCTCAGATATTTTAATGTAAGTACACACACGCACACATACACACACATAATATGCATCATCATGTATGAGATGCATATACCAAAGGTTATTTTTTGTCCCCCCCCCCCCCCCCCCCCCGTTGAAAACTGATTAGTTTATATTTTTGTTGCTTCAAATGCTGCTTCAGAGTTAACCTTGTGCATACAGTTTTGGGCAGTACATGTAGGAATGCTTTCAATAGAAATAGAATTCCATGGGCAGCAATATCTAGGGTAGTTTTTTTTTTTTTTTTTTTTTTTTGGTTTTTCAAGACAGGGTTTCTCTGTGTAGCTTTGTGCTTTTCCTGGAACTCACTTTGTAGCCCAGGCTGGCCTAGAACTCACAGAGATCCGCCTGCCTCTGCCTCCCGAGTGCTGGGATTAAAGGCACATGCCACTACCGCCCGGCAGTTTTTTTTTTTTTTAGCAGGTGACTTGGGGAAATATTATAATGCAGTTCTCATGTTTTCTGTCGACATATAATCACAGCATAGATCATATTGGAAAATTGCTTCCAAATGATTCATATCCTAATTCCTGGAACCTGTGGGTATTTCCTTGTATGCTGAGGGGATGGAGGAGGTGTGCAGTACGAGGACAGTAAGGAGATTATCCTGGGTGGTGAGAGAACTCTCAGTGAGATCACAGTGCGCTCCTAAGAGAAAGCGGGCAGGTAACGAGATGGCTCAGAGGGGAAAGAAAAGACTCATGACGTAAGTTCAGCATCAGCACCCACACAAGGCAGAAGGAAAGAACCAAGATTCCACAGAGATGTCCTCTCACCTCTATACCACACCATGGCCCAGGTACCCACACAATAATAATTAGCTAATAATAATTTTTTAGAGGAAAGATGTATTAGACTACAGAAGAAAAAAAGGTCAGAGAGAAAATGGCAGCAGAAGTAGTGCTGAGCTCACATTCCGAGGAATGCCAGCAGCCACCAGAAGCAAGAGGACGAAATTCACTAAAGATCAAAGCAAATGTTTATAAAAACAGATACTTCTTAAAAGTATGCTTTTATCACAAATTATTTACTAAAATAGTTTTCTGTTCAATATATAATGTATATGCACTGTGTTTCTATGGGTCCGTGGAGATCCACTAATCTCAATCCAGTTTGCACAGAACTGCATCTTGGTGGTGAATCAACATTGTTTTCTATGTGAAAGATTGCTCTTATTTCACACACAGCAAGTCATATGCCATCAAAGTATCTTTCATACTGGATATGATGTGCACTTAAACATGGCTCACCCAGTTCCTTCAAATAGTTTTCAAAATTTTCACAAGAAACAGATTTCCATGTTCCTTGAAGCTGGTCCACCATCAGGTCTCAGTGAAAACTGCTTCATATGGATGTGTACAGTGGTGTTCCCTGAAATGGGTTTGGAACCTGTTTTTAATACAATTCTGAATACAGAAAGCTAGAAGGAAAAGTGAGGAACTCCCACCTTTACAATTCAAAAGTTCTCTACAGCATCCAGAGGCCAGGATGGGAACAGACAGGCAGTAACCTTCAGCGGGATTAGACATGGCTAAGCCAGCACTTACAGGAGGCTACTGCCCTTCTCCAGCACTGGCCACCACACAGACGATCCGAGTCCTCTTATGCCACAAGACTCCTGCGCCAAGATCTGCATCTGCGCACAGATGATTTGTGAAAAGCCACAATACTAGCTGGCTGGTGATTTTATTTTCTCTTATATTCTTCTTGACCATTTGAACTAAAAGCCAGAGAGTATGCTATAGTGCCTGACATTTGAAACTGAAAGTTTAGTCAGGCTTAGAACCACCATTGCATACCCTGAGCAAAAGACTGTAACTAAAACAATAGGAAAGAGGGTAAGTTTTCCAGGGGCCTGGTCCGGTGCTCATCAGCCGAGGCTTGCCTTGCTTGGACAGAACCCAACATTCTTAGCCAGCTCCTTAACTTAGAGTGGTTCTCTTCTTTGCAACCAGAGGTAGGACAGTAAACACATCAACTAGAGAACAGGACTGCAAATGACAAATTGAAGGACAAACTCACCCTTAAATCCACCAGCCCCTGAGGACTTCCTGTTGGGTTCTAAGCAATGCTTGGAATCTGTTAGCATATGACCACTAAGAAATGTAGGTGTTACACATTCCTTAAGACAGAAAAGGTGGTAAAACTTTTATAATTCCCATTAAAATGTTCAATTTCCAAAACCCACAATAACTGCGAAGATCATTAACCAGTTCAACTGTTTTCCTAACAATTATTCAACAAACATAAATGGAGCAACTAGTGTTACATGCCTAAGAAGACTAAGAGACTTTGTGTACGCTATTAATTAAACATCCCAGCCATAGTGGTAAGGAGACAATAATATTTTGGTTGGTTCTTTCCTGAGTTAGGCAACTTGACAACATGATTTATATATATTAATGTATAAATATTGTAAGTTTATGTCCACCCCATGTAGCAGTCATGAGTAGTAGGCAAAAAAAATGACCTGGTGGTTCTCAAATAGAAGGCACTAAAATTCCTCTGTTGAACATGCTACTGCACATGTTATTGTCCCTCCTGAACAAGACATGATGCTGGAATGATGTTGCTCTGTGGCTGATAACTTACGTATTCTGAGGTGCCAGTGGCTGAACCATGACACAGAGTTCAGGCATAACTTCTGTCTCTCGCACCCGACTCCTCTCTTCATGAGGCAGCAAGTCAAGTTCAAGCACTAGCTAACCTTCAATGGCAAGGTTGCTTAGTCGACTTGGTTATTCAAGTGATGGATCCTTTCTGGTGTTCATTAATACGAGTCAATCATCTACATTCCATCCTGCACCAGCCATGCTTGTCTGCCATTCTCCAGCCCCTCCTCCCAGATTTCCAACCAGCCTCTGTAGTCTGTTACTATGTGTGTATTCCTGTCCCAAGCCACTGCTCCATCCACATGAACGAGGTGACCGATACACCACTCTGTCCATGGAAACCATTTCCCCTCACTACTTCTTAAGCCCCCTCCCACTCTCAAAGTAATAAAATATTGGCCATTGCCACTTGCTCCCAACACTGAGCTGGCTAACACATAGAGCATATGTTCAGGATTTACCTCCCGACTTTGACTGGCTGTACCCCTTCCCATATTGTTCTGGTACCATCTGCAGGTGGGGGAGCTTCTGGTATTGAGATATGTGACGTAGGAGTCAAGGCTGCTTGCTCATGAGGTTACCTTGTGACTTTTGGACTTCCTAAACTTGCTCTCAGACACAGTTTAGTCCTATGGTGGACTGCTGCTGGGCCTGCGTGGGGTAACGACTGTGCATCTGTAGAGTCCAGCTCATAATGGATAGTTCCATTCCCTGTGGAGTCCTCTAACTCAGAATTCCATCACTACTTAACTACCTAACACAGGAACTCTATCAAAATGCACCTATGTTTCTGTTGATGATAGTGTGCCATTGCCCAGCAACACCAGAATTTCATGTTGTAATGTTCCCATACACACCCTGGGCCATCCTGTCTCTTTCCTGCTACTAATGATCCAGCATTGGAGGGCTTGTCAATCTTAAGGCTCAAGCTGTTACTGTCACCCCAACTTTCTGCAGATCCCCCTCATGCATGCTGCTCCACTCAAAGCAAGAAGACTGTCTCATCTGCAACACATTACATCACCACCACGAACCAAGAGTTTCTACAGAATGTTAGTAGAAGAGGCAAAATAGAGCAATCTGTATTTTGGAGAGATGACTGTAAGTGGCCTTGACTAAGCTGGACCCTTAGACTCCATGAGAATAGAAGGACTCTCAATAATTTTGAAATATATTTTATTTTTTGGTTGAATGTGTGTATCTGTGTGTGGCTATGTGTACATGAGAGCAGGTGCCCTCAGGGTCCAGAGGTGTTGGATCCTTTTGAATTACAGGTGGTTGTGAGCCGTCTGACATGGGTGCTAAGAATCAAACCTAGGTCCTCTAAAAGAGAAGTGTATGGTCGTAAGCACTGAGCCATCTCTCAATCCTCAGGATTATGTTTTGTTGTTTGTTTTCCTTTGTTGAGGGTATTCTTTTGTTTTTGTTTGATTCAAAGCCTCACTATATGGCCCTGGGTGGCCTGAAAATATCTATGTAAACCAGACTGGCCTCACATGCACAGAAATCCTTCTGCTGCCCCAGTGCTGGGAGTCAAGGGGATGTGCCACCACACCCAGCTCATCACCATTGTCAACCCCACACTCTGAATTGCACATGTCTTACCAATGCCTCCAGCATGTTAGTCTCTCCTTGTTCAGCCCTCTGCCCCACAGGGTGTTGTGTATCAGTTGTCCACATAGTTCACTCTCACCTGGCTGTATGATGACAGAGACCAGAGGTTTATCCAGTCCTGGGACTAAGGTGCACATATACTCTCTGCTTCATGGAAATGCAGTTTGTTGTTATCTTTTCCAGTCTTTTCTGGTTGGGACAGAGAAGGACGACCAGTCACTACCAGCAACTATGCAGTAAGGATGAGCTAATTTGTGCGAGGGAGAAACCCCTCAAGCAGAGCCAGCCATGGCATAGGTGTAATCTGAGTGTGCAGGAGCCTTTAGTCATCCTCCAGGATGCGTGTGTGGCACACCAGCACAGTGTGCTAAATGAGGTACGAGCTGCACACTGCTTCCTATGTTCCTCAGCAGCTGCAGAGTAGCATGGACATCTGCCGTTTGTCCCCATCACCATCACTAAATACACTTTTATTTTTGCTTCTGCTGGGAATCAAGCTTGGAGCCTTAAATACAATAGGCAGACATGCTACCATCAAGCCACACTCCCAGTTCCCAGATACAACATCATTTGATCTACTATTACAGCCAGGGCAGGAGAAGGGTGAGGTTGGGGATGTGCAGAAATGTGCCCCTTGTTAAGGTAGTTATATTCTTAGCCTGGCAGTAAAGTGCTGCCAGCTGGCCCACTTACCTTCAGATTCTCTTCATCCCCTTTGTTATCAATGAGCCAAACTCCATGGCAACCATAGAAGAGCAACTGAAACTTAGTGACTCTGTGGTCTCTCCCATTGGTGCGTCCCTAATTGCCCCATAAATGATGTAGCTTCTGGACTTATGATGCATACTCCTCTGATTTTCTACACACACACACACACACACACACACACACAAACATACATACACACACACACACACACACACACACACACACACACACACACCCTTTCCATAGAAAGATATAGAGATGATAATGATCTGCAATAAATCTTAAAACTTGACCACAAAGGAGATGAAAGCCTCACCATACAAGATTTCCATCTTCTGGCACACTGAATTTGAGTTATTCAGCTGAGCCACTTGAAGTACTTTAGAGCTGGACAAGGAACAATTAGCCCTTCAGAACCTACTGATTGAAGATCCCCACACTGTCTTTCCTTTCACAGGGGGACTTGAAAGAGACACACAAAATGCTCCCAGCATTATGAAAAAATTTAAAACTGTGCTGAATCTCCCCATTCTTTCATATGAATGCCTAGCAATGTAACAGGAAGCTATAGAATAGGTATTTTATTGGTTTGCAACATTCATAATATCAAACAATTTTACAAATCTATAACATGTTATTTTTAACTTTTAAACTACATTTGAAGCATGAATTCATTCAAGAAATAGTCTGATTTGGATTCTTTCTTTTAAGCATGTATAAGAAGGAATTAAGAACAGAGTAACAGTTTATTATATTCCAGAGGATGCAAGGCTCCAAAACCATAAGCATTTTTAGACATAATAAATAACATCAAAACTACCAGAAAAAAGAGAAAGCATTAGAAAAAACTATTGTTGTCTTCCTCTTACCAAGAATAGTTGTCTATTTAGCAAGACAGGGATCCTCTGTAATACCTGTAAGGTCTATTAATAGTGAGCAGTGTTTGGAAAATTACGACTATTTACTCTATATCAGATTCCTAAGTTCTCACTACCATGGCTCTTCTTTAAATGGTTTGGGGGATGATAATTACATCTTTCTCCTCTTTCCTCTCCCCAAACCCTCTCATGTGCCCCCTCCTCTTTCTTCTTTAATTGTTGTTACAAATATATATGTGTATATATCTTCCTTAATGCATAAATGCGACCTGTTCAGTCTGTATGTATGTTCTCAGGACTGACCACTTGGTATCAGATAACCAATTGGTGTGCTCTTCCCTGGGAAGGACTGTTTCCCCTCCTTTCAGCATGTCTGAGTTGCCTGGAGTTTTTTGTGAAGGGCTGGGGTCTCATGGGATTTGTTCCATCCATGTTACCGTGTCTATTCACGTTGTGCTTGCTGAGGTCATGTTTAGGCAGCCATGTTGGTGAGACTTTACGGGCATAGCTTCTGACATTTCTAGGAGACAGTCTCAGCGCAAATCCCCTCCCTGGTCGTCTGGCTCTTACACTCTTGTTTCTCCTCTTCGACAACGACCCCTGAGCCTTAGGTGTAGGAGCTGTGCTGTATATTTACCGGTTGGGACTGGACTCCAGAACTGCATTTGGTTTCCTTCTATTGTTGCAAGTTTCCTTGAGGAGGGTGAAACCCGCGCTGATCTGCAGGTCTAAGGACAAATGTTTAGAATGTAGTTAGGGATGATGCTGGTTTAGTAAAGTGGCAATTGTAGGTTCTCCTCCAAGTTTCACGACTTCATTGGTCCTGAGTGGTTGCCTAGGTTTCCAGTATCAGGCATAATTTTTTTTCTGTTCGAATATATCTTAAGTCCATGTAGAGAGCTGTTGGTTACTGTCAAGTATGTATGGCACTACCGCACCAAGGTATGCATGTACTACTGCTACATGTTGTGATTTGTAGGCATCATAGCTAGGAAGGGCTGGTGGTTGCTTCCCTCCTTTGGAAGCTTGTGTGGTGCCTTCTGGTACTATGACAGCTAGTCCTTACGGAGGAGGTTTTCAAGTCAGTTCTGGCTGAGGGGCCTCTGAGCCCTGTGTCTGATATACATGGTGTCTTCAGAAACAGGGGCTTACCTTTCATATCTGGGGAAACCCGAGGGAAAGAGCAACTTGTAATATTTGGGGAGTCTTTGGACAACCCTAACAACTCAAAAGGGGCAGAAGGGGGCTTCTCATGCCTGGTGTCAGGGTTTTTGTTGAATGATCTATGGCTCTCCTGAGGAGCACTGTCAGCCCAGATTAAGTAGGTATTTTTAAGAAGATGCTGGTAAACTGAATCATGCAGGAAATCTAGCCAATGCATGTAAATGGCTTTATTAGATACAGACATGGAGATGGTCTCATGTTACAATAGCAAAGCATAGTTGCAACACACAGTACTGACTTGAAGAGCTAACAGATTCATCATCTGGCTCCTCGAAAAAAAAAAGTTTCTCAGCCAGGTATGATGACAAAATACAGTACTAGTACATGAGAGGCTGAGACAGGAGGATTGCCATGAATTTGAGGCCAGCTTGAGCTACATAACAAGACCTTGCAAGCTTTCCTTACTTCGGATAGAAGAATCATAGCACACGTATTTCATCTACAGATTTTTCATCAAAACACTTCTGCCAGGCATGGTGACACATACCTTTAATCCCAGTACTCGGGAGGCAGAGACAGGTGAGTTTGAGGCAGACTTGGTCTACGTAGTCCCAGAACATCCAGGGTTACATAGAGAGACTCTGTCTTAAAAACAAAAATGAGCCGGGCGGTGGTGGCGCACGCCTTTAATCCCAGCACTCGGGAGGCAGAGCCAGGCGGATCTCTGTGAGTTCGAGGCCAGCCTGGACTACCAAGTGAGTTCCAGGAAAGGCGCAAAGCTACACAGAGAAACCCTGTCTCGAAAAACCAAAAAAAACAAAAAAACAAAAAACAAAAAAAAAAAAACAAAAATGAGAGAGAGAGAGAGAGAGAGAGAGAGAGAGAGAGAGAGAGAGAGACAGACAGACAGACAGACAGACAGAAAGAGAGATTTTTATAATTATGCCATGGGTAAGGACAACAGAAATGTCATAAAGAGCTATAAAGTCTGGCATTTTGTAAAAGTTACATGAAAGAGTTATCAGTCACATATGGATGGGATTTTTTTTTTAAAGCTAGTGTTGGTGCTGTGAGGCAGAAAGATATAAGAATTTAAAAATAATTGACTAGGAAATAAATAGGGCAAAAATCCCTGCTGTCTGCTTTTTTCCTGGGGCTAACACAAGTAGCCAAAGAAGCTGCTAATTTATAAAGCTCCCTTCAAAAGTAGCCCTGGGTATCTATATAATCCTCCTGCTTCAGACACTTTAATGGTGTTAAACCTTCCAGCTGATCATGCAGTTCTAATGGACTTAGATCAAAACCATGCTGTAAAAGGAAACCCTTCAGAATGATTTCGTAAAACTTACCAAAAGTAAGGGAAGTCTAATACAAAATCAATGTTGGAGCAAAAATAATAACGATAATAACACGCTCCGTAGCTGCAGGGTTCTGTTACACTGGCTGCCTTTGTAGGGATCAGAGTGTTGAGGAAACTTGGGACGAGCGTAGTCCTGCCTGGTCATCCCTCAGCATTTGCTCACTGAGCACAGCAGCTTAGGTGTTAGGAGGTCCTGAGCAGTTTTCATCGGCCCTGCCAAAGGAGCAGCTTTTGGGGGCAGACTGGCAGCTGAGCAGAATAACTGGCACTGGCCATTCATAGGCATCAGTGAGGCATCAGGTGGCACTGCTTGGCACCCATACTCTCCATATACCTGTGCGATATTTTCAGTGGGGTTGGAGGTCCCAGTAGGGTGGAGTGTGTCCTTCCCAAAGACTTACATGTTTAAGCTCTAACGCTGGAACTTGTAAATGTGACCTTGTTTAGAAAGGGAATTTTTACAGAAGTAATTAGCTCAACATGAGGACTTTGGGATTCAGGCACACATCAAACACAATCAGGCATGTCCTTGTAAAAGAAAAGGATGAAGGTTTGAAACAGAAGAAAGGGGTACACGAAGAGTGACAGGAAGTCATGAGCCAAGGAGAGCCAGAATCCAGCAGTGGACTCTGTTCCAGGGCCCTGGAGGCTGTTTGATGGTGTACTTCTGGCCTCAATCGCTGTCCTGTCCCACCACCCTGCCAACA
This sequence comes from Peromyscus californicus insignis, assembly GCF_007827085.1. Taxonomy (NCBI): domain Eukaryota; kingdom Metazoa; phylum Chordata; class Mammalia; order Rodentia; family Cricetidae; genus Peromyscus; species Peromyscus californicus. The sequence goes on along the minus strand of NW_026294573.1, from coordinate 159,709,101 downwards.
CATACATACAGCCCAGGGCTGGTCATGGCACCCAGAGCCTCCTGCATGCTAAGCACATGTTCTAACACTAGCCCCGAAAGTTGGACACCAGATGTTGCTCGAATTTCTAAAGGTCTTATAATTAAAAATCCAGAGCCAGATATTGGGGTAGGTGGTGAAAGATCAGAGAGACAAAGGAACAAGCCACTGCCACGTCTCACCCCACCAATTCTACGAATCTGTTTGAAAGCCTCTGAGTCCTCAGCTGAAAAAGCTGAGAAAAAAAAAAAGGCTTAGTTCCTGTCTCCTCATGCCTTATATACTTCCCTTCCCCCAGCCATTTCACTTCCTTCCTAGTGCTGGGATTAAAGGTGTGTGCCACCATTGCCTGGCTCTGTTTCTCTCTTAGACTGAATCAATCTCATGTAATCCAGGGTGGCTTTGAACTCACAGAGATCCAGACAGAGCTCTGCCTCGTAAGTGCTAGGATTAAAGGTGTGTGTCACCACCACCTGGCTTCTGTGTTTAATCTAGTGGCTGGCTCTGTCCTCTGATCCTCAGGCAAGCTTTATTTGATACACACTATATCACCACGTGTGGGCCTTTCCTGCGTTAATGATGGTTATGGCAGGACCCTCTCTTGAGGGTACCACCACTGGGCAGGTAGTCCTCGCTTCTATAAGAAAACAAGCTGAAGAGCAAGCCAGGAAGCAGCCTTCCCCCATGGTCTCTGGTTCAGGGCCTGCATCTTCTAGGTTCCTGCTTGAGTTTCTGCCCTGGCTTACCTCAGTGATAGACTGTGACGGGAAAATGTGACCCCAATAAACCCCATCCTCCCCAAGTTCCATGGTCATAGTGGTTTATCACTGCAACATAGAGTAACTAATACTAAAATCATTGCTACAGCTCTAGATTTTATCCCTCCTTCCACATCCAACCAGTTTGTTCACTTTTAAAAATCTGCATCCTACAACTTCACTGTGCATATATTGAAAGACTCAAGATTTAGACCAGAAAATAAGTTCATGGATGCTGGTAAACACCATTGAGCTGTGATCCCTCTGTCACAGGATTTCAGCTAATTCACACTGGGGCCGGAATTGGCCGGCTGGTGCTGTGTGCTTCTGAGAAGTCATGTGATTCAGACAAATCCGCAATAATGTGGAGGCTTCCTGGTGGGAAGAATAAAGGATGAGAGGTCTGAGCCAGGTGGCCTGAGGCCTGTGATTCAGACCTGCTGGGTTCCCATGCTTTGCAGCTCTGGCTTCCTGGGGCCGAAGCTGCTAGAACCCAACTGCTGCCAGCATTATCCATAGACCTTCACCAAGTGACACTTCATCCAGCTGCTGGGGAACAGCAATGGCCCTAGGGGTTCCCCAGCATGGCTTGTGTTAATGAAAAGGCCAACTCCTGTAAACTACCCTAAGCCTTCTTAATCAGAATGTAGGATTAGGCCTGGGAATATATATTCTATTGCTAGAGTTTTTCCCAGATGATTCTGATTCATGCCTAAGGCCCAGCAATTAAACCACTGCTCTAGACTAGGGGTTCCCAGGCTGTGACTGCGGTGACTAGTGCTAATTGTCAACTTGATGGCCTCCAGGGTCACCTGGGAGACTGTCTGGGGGTGCCTACGGGGGATTATCTTGATGGTGTTCACTGGTTCCAGAAACTCCATCTTCACTATGGGGGCGACCATTCCCTGGGCAGGGCATCTTGGGATGTCTGGAACTGAGAGAAGAGCTGTGCAGTGGCAAGCAGGAATCCGTAGCTCTGTTTCTACAGATGCCAGGTGAGCAACTTCCTCAAGGCCCTGCCCAGGCCTTGCTCTTAGGACGAACTGTAGATAGAACTGTGGGCTAACGGAAACCTTTCTTCCTTAAGCTGCTTTTGTTGGGGTGCTTCCTCTCAGCAGCAGGACAAAGCTCAGGCAGTGTTCCTTAGGTCCAACAGCAGCACCTAGAAAGACAAATCTTGACCCTACCTTCAGCCTGCTAAATCAGAAACTCTGGGAAAGGGGCCTAAAAACTGGTACTGTAAACTAGTTCTTCAGGTAATGCGGACTCATGCTGAAGGTTGAGACCCCATCCGCTATACTGAGACTCATTTACAGAGACCAGTAAAAAGAGAGAACACTAGTAACTTAGGAACCGAGCAGACATTCCCTTGCTGGGTGACCCAGAGTGGCACCCATTGATCTGACACACGTGAGTGCCATGAGAAACACTTGGTCTCTGTGTCTTCCTGCTGAATACCCAGAAATCAAATGAGTCATAATGTAATATCTGGCCTAGAAGGACAAAAAAGAGGGAATTTCCATGTGATCCTCTGTAAAGTGCCAAGGCTGTAACAAAGAAAACCTGAGAAATTGTCACAGAATGGAGGAAACCAGAAAGATGTTACCAGATGAGGCCTGTTCACCAGCCAAAGTGCTCTGCCAGTCCCGGAAAGGAGTTTGGGCAAGTTTATCCACAAAGAGACGAAAGTACAGTTGGGAGCTGTGAGCCTCAAATCTACCTCCTCAAGTTGAGGTGGTGAGGTTTTTGATGGGTAAAGAGGTAAGGCGATGTGAGATTTAGAGAGGGTTGTGGGTGGGAGTGTTAGGCAAGCATGTCATTCGGCTTCCTCGGACAAAGGTTCAGAAGATGGCAACATTAACATTCTCTGAGCATGGAGATTTGGGGCCTCTTAGTTCAAAAGGTCATCTGTCGACACTTGCTTAGGCTCCAGGGAAGGGCCCATGGCTTTCCCCTTTTTGAGCTCCCTCATCTTCCTCAAAAACACAAAAAACAAACGCATAGGCACCCACTAACATGCCCAGAACATCAGCAAAGCTAATGGAAGCCTAACTCCATGGTCTATCACACAAACAGGACCAAAGCAGAAGCTAGAGGGTGTGTTTGAGTTTCCCCTTGGTTTCCCCGCCTCCTTTCAGTGCAGGGTCTTGCCTTGGGAACCAGAAATAGGATAGGAATATATGTGAATGGGAAAAAAAAATGGAGAAATCTGAAAACCTGCGGTTACTTGTGTAAGGGCTGCTGGAGTCACGCCTTAGTTTTGGCAAACACACACGAAAATGTGACATGTTAGCACAGTGGGGAACCGCAGGAAGGTTACACAGGAACTATGCATATTGTATTTGCAAGTTCTCTGTAAATCTAAAATCGGTCCACTACTTAAAAATTAGGAAAGTAAAGCAACAAAAATTAAAAATAAATGAAATAAAATTTCAAATAAAATTAAATAAAATTACAAATAAATGAAATAAAAAAATAAATGAAAGCGTGATTGATAGGCCAGCAACTCTGATGTTACTCACAAGCTGTTGGCACAGCAGGATAGCAGAACTAACCCCTGGTTTACTAAGAATATGCTGCCTGAGTGAGTCATGTATGAGAGAATTTAAGAAGTCCACTCTTTACTGTAAACGTGGAATTTAGCCCAACCTAGCCTGTCTGCCCCTGAAACATGCATCAGTTTGGGTTACTGACCATCTGTCTGCCTTTCAGCCGCCGTACTCGGTTCGCAAACTCCCTCTGAGACCAAAATTCTGTACCTCGCTTTGGCTTTCAATCTTGCCCAGATCCCCTCTGACGGAGCTCAAATTGGATCTTGTGTTTACAAGACATTTTCTTCCCCCAAATCCTGGAGCTTGGGAGGCACACACCTGAAATCGCAGCAGCACAAGGAAAAGCACAAGAATGCAGCGTTCAAGGCCTTCCTAAACTACACTGTCGGTCCCTGTCACAAAAGACAGAGTGCTCACCCAGCAGAGCAAAGCCCTAGGGTTAACCCCCAGCACGTATGTCACTTTCCTTGTTCTGTGATCAAATAAGTGGCAAGGAGCAATTTAAGGAAGGAAGGGGTTGTTTGGCTCACAACTTCAGAGCGGATACAATCCATCATGGTGAAGAAGACCTGGCTACAGGAGCATGAGTCAGCTGGTCACATTGCCTCAGCAGTCAGGAAATAAGGGAGTAGACAGGAAGCAGGGCCAAGCTGATAAACCTTCTCCCCGTGGCCCACGTACAGCGAGGCTCCAGGTCCTAAAGGTCAGACAACCTTCCAAACATCACCACCAGTTAGGGACCAAGTACTTGAACACATGAGCCATTGGGAGACATTCCACATTTAAACCTTACCACTTTGCAAAATCAAAACAACACAAAAGGTCAAAATCTTGCCTTCCCTCTGATCCCTGACTCTGTGCTTGAGACCCTGCTACTGCTCTCTGCCACAGACTTCCCTTCTGTAAATAGCCAACTGTGATGGTTGGAAAGAGAACGGCCCCCAGAGGTTCACATGTTTGAATACTTGGGCCACAGTTGGTGAAACTGTTCAGACATGTTGAGGAAGTGTGGCCTGGTTGGAAGGGGTGTGTCACTGGGAGGGGGCTTTGAAGTTTCAAAAGCTCACACCATTCCCAGTTAGCTCTCTCTGCCTCTTTTTTGTGCATCAAGATGTAAACTTTTAGCTACTGCTCCAGAGCCATGCCTACCTGCCTGCTGCCTTGCTGCCTGTCATGATGATCAAGGACTCCAACTCTCTGAAACTGTTGCCTCAATCATGGAGTCTTATCACAGCAACAGAAAAGTAACTAAGACACCAGCCTACCTATTAAATTCCACTGCCTAGAAGTCTCTGGCATGCTGAGCCGTTCAGCTTGCAGTGGACTCCCTACATTTGAGCCAGCAAGCCATATAATACCAGTGTACCTATTTCTCACCAGTATATAGCTTATTTCTTTTGACCTTCTCCTTTGAAAAGCTCTAATCTTGTTGCTGATAAATTAAGAAAGGATTTTTTTCCAGATTACGAGCAGCATATATAGGAAATTAACAACTTTCACAACATCAGTTACTCAAAGCATAGAAAACAAAACAAAACAAAAATACAAGACAAACAAATAACACCAACAACAAAATACCAATTTGGTCATGGTGGCAGAAACCTTTAATCCCAGCACTTGTGGGTCTAAAGCAGGAGGATTAGGAGTTTAATAGCAGCCTGGCTACACAGACCCAAGAAAAAAAGAAGGAAGGAAGGAAGGAAGGAAAGAAGAGAGAAAGAGAGGGAGGGGAGAAGGGAGAGGGGAAAGGGAGGAAAAGAAGGAAAAAGTGTGAACAAGAAAGAAAAAACGAGGGAAAGGGGAAAAGGGGGGGAAGCAAAGAAGGGTTGAAGAGATGCCTCAGCAGTTAAGAGCACTTGCTGCTCTTTCAGAGGACCCCGGTTCAGTTCCCAGCCCCCATGTGATGGCTCACAACTGTCTATACCTCCAGTTCCAGGGGGATCGGACCTCCTCTTCTGCCCTTCTCAGGCACTGGGCAAACATGAGGTACAGACATACATACAGGTATAACATTCATAGACATAAAGTAAAATACATAAATCTAAAAAAATTAAGAAGAAAAGCAAAAGTTGTCAAACTTGGGGCCGAATAAGAAGCTGACCTTGGCTGCTAGAAGGGCAGTGGTGGACAGGACTGGCTGTATTACACACTCTAAGTAGCAAGCCTTCTACTCTAGCCATAGGTTTGTGGATACTTTGACATTGTCTCTCACTTACGACAGTGAGTTTCACCGCTTTACAAAGTAGAAACTGGGATGAAGTATCCAGCATTAGAAGATGCTGTCATTGGATGGGGAGCATTTCTGCCTCGCTTTGTGCTCATCGGTGAGTTTATGAGATGGAAGGGCTTCAGGCAAGGCACTGTATGAGCCATGTGCCCCTCCCACATCACCATCAACGCTGAAATCTGAAATGAATGATGACGTGCCAGGAACAATTGCCCAGGACACTTCTTCAGCAGGTTCGGGCAATGTAGAGCACTGTCAGAATAGTTGTCTCACACTCTGTCAACAGTGGGCCTTCCACTGACAAGTCACAAGACCGAAACTAACTAACTAGTTTAGTCTTGGCTGCAGTTCAAATCAGATTGAAGGTGATGAATTACTATTTTGAAATTGCTTTAGGAGTTTGCAGGTGATTGATCAAGAATTGTCTTTGGCGTCTTGGGAGAATGCCTAAACCTAAATATTAACAACCTTGACAAGAAAAAGGATGAGTTCATTCATTCATCTTTGTTTTTTTTTTTTTTATTTTAATGCATGGTGCCAGGAATCAAACCCAGAGCCTTACACTTGTTAGAGAAAAGCTTCTGTCACTGAACTTTACACCCACCTTCATTGTTTACTTATGAATATGCAAAATTATACATACTCTGATCATAACTATGTATAATGGTTATGGGGAAAGTATACTAAATTGTTGATGGGAAGGAATTGTTTTAGATGATGGGGTTTGGGGTTAAGTCTTTTTCTTTCTTCTCTGTTCCTTTCTTCCTTTCTACTTTTTAATCATTTCAATGTATCTGAAAATACTTTGTCGTTACAGAAATAAATTCTATCTTTGAAAGAAAGTATATTCAATAAGGTTTGGAAAGAGCTGATAGGAAGTGAAAGTTTCCAACAGAAGTTGTTGGAATGTGCCCTATTGGTGAAATTATTAAGGCCACTCCACATAGTTAAAAGGGAGATTTATTTAGTGGTGTAACTTACAAATGAAGGGATATAGGTAGGTTGCAGGGTCTGGGAAAGACGCAGCGCAGTCCGGCGGTGTTCTCTGGAGAACTCTCTTTGGTCTACCTCTAGCGTCCAGGATCCAGGAACCAAGAGAGCGCAGCGCATCCCGACCTTGGGTCTTCAGGGCCCTCTCTTGGCCCTGCCTTGTAGGCGTGATAGTTACCGAAGTCTCAATGGGGGTTGGAACTTCCAGACCAAAACTGGAATGGCTACCCACTACAGTGCCCTTCCAAGAAATAGAACGTGAAAAAGCAATTTGAAGTTGAGTGTATGGTTCATGGTAGAGTGCTTGCTTACCCAGCATTCATGAGGCCTTGGACTCAACCCTAAGTACCAGAGAGTAGGGAAGGGTTGGAAAATAAAAGGAAACATGAGTACAGTTTGAATAGACAGAGGGAGGCTTAGCTTAAAGTGTGCAGTAGAAGCAAAGTGTGATGGCTTATGTTTGCGACCCCAGGAAGGCAGAGAAGGAATCATGAGTTCAAGGCCAGCCTGGGCTACACAATGAGATCCTGCCTCAAAAACAAGAAGTGTTCACTAAAAAGCTGGAAAAATAAATCTGGAGTATAGGAAACAAATATCTAGATTTAAAAAAAAAAGACAGATCTAGTGGTCTAGAGTAGATGAGACTAGTATGGGGGGGGGGTGTGAAGCAAGAAGAATGGGTCAGTCCCAAACACATATACATATGTGTAACAGTTTTTGGACTTAGCGTGTGTGTGTGTGTGTGTGTGTGTGTGTGTGTGTGTGTGTGTGTGTGTGTGTTACTGTGATATATATCATAGAAGAGGACATGAATCTGAGAAGGGATGGCAGGGGAGGGGGAACATGGAAAGAGTTGGAGGGGGAAGGGAGGGTGGAAATAATGTAATACAGTTCAATCATGTATGTAATTCTCAAAAAACATGGTTCATGAATAAAAATAAACAAATAAACCCCATTGTAAGGAAAGAAGAAAGAAAGAAAGAAAGAAAGAAAGAAAGAAAGAAAGAAAGAAAGAAAGAAAGAAAGAAAGAAAGAAAGAACGAACTCTGGGAAACCTACCAGTACACAGGGAGGCAGAACTCCTAGAAAGGAGACTGAAATGGAAAGTCTTTTAGCTCCCTTGGGGCTGCTGTGACAAGTCCACACAAGCATGGTGGATTCTCACATCAGATAGCTCTCACAGTTTTGAACTCTAGATATCTGGAACAGGTGTCAGCAGGGACACTTCTGAGGCTTTAGGAGAGAATCCTTCTGCGGTGGTTTCAATAAGAATGGCCCCCATTGGCTCATATGCTTGAATGCTTGGTCCTCAGGAAGTGGCACTACTGAGGAGGGATTAAGAGGTGTAGCTTTGGTAGAGTAGATATGGCTTTGTTGGAGCAAGTGTGTCAAGGTGAGGGGAGGCTTTGAGGTTTGAAAAGCCCCAAGCCAGGCCCAGGGGCTCTCTCTCTTCCCGCTGCCTTCGGGTTCAGATATAGAACTCTCAGCTACCTCTCCAGCACCATGTCTGCCTGCATGCAGCCATGCTTCCTGCCATGATGACAATGGTCTAAATCTCTGAAGCTGTAAGCCAGCCCTAACTAAATGCTCTCTTCTACTCCATGCTGTGGTCATGGTGAGTCTTCACGGCTATAGAACACTAAGACGCCTTCCTTCCTCTTTCAGGTTCCAGACTGCCTTAACGGTTTCCCTCCCAGCTCTGCCCACCTTCACATGGCCTTCTCTTGTTAAGAAGGAAGCAAGGAGGCTCAGTGGATAAGAGTACCTGCCAGCAAGCCTAACAAACCGAGTCCTCTCCACACAGCCACATGATGCAAGGGAAGAGCTGACTTCCATAGCTGTCCGCGGACAACATGTACACAGACACGGACAGACAGACAGACAGACAGACACACACACACACACACACACACACACACACACACACACACACACACACACACTTAGTTTAAACAATTTTTTAAAAGAAAATTTGTCATTGGATTTGGGGCCCATCTGGAAAATCCAAGAGTTATATATAGAATATATATCAAGATTCTTAACTCTGTCTGCAAAGAACCCTTTGTCCAAAATAACAAGGTGGTCAGGAACACGTAAAGACTATCAGGGGTAGCAGACAGGGTCCCACTGTCTGCATCAGGCCATGAGAAGTCCACTCTGATGTTTAAATGGGAGAAGGAGGCCTGCTGAACTGTGTGTGATGTGCCTTCTTCTCCAGCATAGTTAGAGAGATGGGTAAGCCGTAACCCCGTGCTGCTGGAGTCCAGGGAGGAAGGTGTATATAAGTAGATGGAGCTCACAGCACTGTTGAAGTGCTAAAGTGTAAAAGGCCCAAAGTATTCTGGGAGCCCAAAGAGAGATAAAAGCGATTTTCTCTAGGGTCAGAGGAGAACTTACCGAGTGTTCTCTGGCTCAGAGAAAGGGAAGGCTGGGAGAGCCATTCCAGGAAGTGGCTTTGGGACAATGGCTGAGAGACCAGAGAGTGCTCTGCATTGTCTACGAAGAGCTACAGATCCTGGAGGGCCGCGAAGGCCCCTGACAGGGGCAAACCAGAGGCTGCTGTGGAGGCTGGGACTGATCTCAGGGGACAGGGGATGTGGGCCCCACTATCTGGGTCCATAGAATTAAGGGGAGGCCTTGGGTGGTTTGGTTTGGTTTTCATGAGTGAGGGATATGACAGGAGTTCTGTTTCAGAAAAATTACTTTGGGGGAAGGATTGATAAGAATGAAAACTTGAGTCTGACAGAAGGCCAGTGTCAGTCACTGCCACACAGCAAATGATTCCATCTGGTCAGTGAAACGCTGGGTGAAGAGATCTGCAGTCTCGGGGGGGGGGGGGGGGGGGGGCTGATAGCAGCTACAGGAAGTCCTGCATTTAACTTTTACATTACATTTATTTGATCGTGTGTGCGCGTGCTTGCGTGCGTGCGTGCGTGGGTGGGTGTGTGTGTGTGTGTGTGTGCAGGTCAGGGGATAATGCAGGAGTCAGTTCTCTCCTTCCACCTTGTGGGTCCCAGAATCAAACTCAGATCCCCAAGCTTGGCAGCATGGACCTTCGTCCACTGAGCCATTCCTGGCCCAGTCCTGATTTTATCAGATGAATACAAAAGGCTACTTAATTTTATGAAAAGTGCTTCAACAGATTAGTTTGATACCTCTTACTATTATTAAAAACAGTAACATTCTTGCCTTTTTGAATGTTAGAAATGTAGTTGTAATTACTTTGGAAAGTGATCTCCAAATTCCAAATCATGTTGAAAAAGTGTGTGAGGGCTTAAAGAAAGACTACATGTATTAGGGATTTTATGAATCATGAGACTCATTCAGGATCTTCACTCATCCCCAAATTTCTTTCCTGGGTCTTAAAGTTCAGAGGTGAAATTTGTTGAAACTTCTTTAGAAAGTTTTGAGTTGACACCCGGCCAAGGCTGACCCCGCCCCTGCACTTTTCCTTCAGTCTCTGTTTACTGTTGGTGGGGCACATGTTAGTTTTATGCAGCGGCTCAATGTTATTCATTATGCGGCACTGTTTATCTTGAGAGAAAAGCCATGAGGTAAGACAAAATCCACTATAAGAGTTTTTTAGGAGAAGGAACAGAGGGGAATGTGCTTTAGGCCTATGCAAGGTTGTGTGTGGAGAGAGAGGAAGAAGGAGAAGAAGGAGGAGGAGTCTATGACCCACTTTTTATGGATTTCCCTGCACATGCGCATATGGGCTTATGGAGCTACACCACGCATGTGCATAGATTGCATGATCACACAGCGCACATTATATAGGATGTAAAGCCCCTTGCTTGGCTACTGAACAGCTTATGTGCGGTCATATAGCAACATTCCAGACTCTTTGCTTATTAAAAAAAATGGTGGGTGAACAGGAATTGGGGCCACTGTGTCTCCTGAAACTGCTTCCAGCTGACTCAGTGGGTGTCGGTTAACTCTTGAGGGGTAGGGAAGGGGGGCTTTTGGGGTAGCCAGATGTCCTGGGGTAGTGGATTGTCATCTGCTGCTTTGGGAATTGTCCAACACCTTCCCCGCTTAGGGCTCTGTGGCTGCTTGGGTCTGACAAGGTGCTGTCCAGGTGGATCCAAGCTGGCTCTGGAGCTCGGAAGAATTTTTACACATATTAAGAAGCAGCCATGGGGAATTTAAAATTCTGAGCTGGTTGCTATGATATTATAATGTTTAGTACTCTGCTATATTGGTTAGTGTTAGTGGGGGGCGGGGAGAGGGGGGAGAGAGGGAGAGAGAGAGATTTCGAACATGCTTTTAATTTTTTTTTCCTGAGATAAGCCTTATCTGAGACAGATTTTGAGGCACCTGTTTCCTTTATTAGTTTAGCATCCAGGAGACACAGGTGATCAATTGCTGAGGGCTAACACTAATATATTGTTATATTAAAGTCTGTTTTTTTTTGCAGAGCCCAGACCTTTCTGGGGGTGTAAATACCTCTGGATTGTTACTGTTCCTTACCACCTGGGTATACTTGATGGTCCTTGGCAATTAGCTGAGTAGTTAATTAGGAGAGGGAACCAGGAAGGAAAAGCTTGTGGGGTGAAACCTCATACTTCTGGAATTGGTGACAAGGCCGTGGATCCTGGTGTCCTTGGAACTTGAGAGAGAGCAGGGCCCTGTCTGTGTCACTGTGCATGAGGGGAAGAAGAGGCACCACTGAGGGGTCTGGAGTGAGGCAAATGGGGGGGAGCAAATGAAATAAAAGCTCCTACCTTAGCTAGAAAAATCTCTTCCCTTTAGGGGCACAGGGCAGGGTGGCACCACAAAAATGTATGGGTGAGAAGGATACCCCTGAAAATACAATTAAGCGGCGGGGTCTGGTGAGGTGGGTAATTCTGTCCCCCTACCCTGATGACAGGCAAACAAGGATAGGTGGGACCCCAAAACTCCCTCAGGATTGAGTAAGTGGCTCCGTGTCCAAAAGGAAGGAAATGGATCGCCCCATACTGTAATGGCTATCCTGGGTTCCCTGCAAGAGATGGCACCTTCAATCCTTGCCCACGGCCAAGCCTAGGAGATAGCTGGAGAATGGTCTTGGTTTCATGCCCCCATGCCATGAGGTGCACAAGGTCAGTCAGCTCACCAGTGTACTTCTTGGTGGCACGTCGGACAAGGCCCAGATGGTGGCCCGCAGGGCACAGGGCACACACAGACCCAGTGACCTTCTCTACCACAATTAAAACAGGGACCTGGAAACCTTCAGGCTGCCACTTGGAGAGCGTGTGCCAGAATTTGGCAATTCTGTGTGTGGGCTTTCTCATCCCATGGTACACCTTAAGTGCCTGGGCTAAGACTTCTGCCCGTGGGAGGGGCCCCCCTCCAGATACTTAAGGTTAGCCCTGATGTCAGGGAAGCTCTGGGAGACTAAATAAAATAAGATGGATTTTATTCCTTATTTTGAATTACATTTTTTAGCTTTTCATAGTTTACTGGTTTGAGGGCAGCCTTAGGAAGACCTGCCAGGAGGCAGGTTATAAACTGGTCTGTAGCTAGAGAACCATCAGGTTATTTTAATCCCAATGTGGGTCCTGACCGGGAACTGCCTCTGCCCCAGGTGGGTGGGCAACACTGGCTTGATGAAACCCATTTGTGTGAGTCCTAGCCTGCCCCTAGACCCACCTGTGCTCCTCAGGGCAGCTCATGTGACAGGAGGAGTGAAGGTGGGCGCCAGAGTTGGGTGGTTGGAATGGCCCACCTGACACCAGAGAACAGAGCAGAGGTCAGATAGGCGGAGGTTCTTTGGAGTCAGGGATTTCTCAAGTTCAGGTTGCACATGGGCAGGAGAGAAAGACTCAGAAAGGGAGGGCTCAGAGCTTAGTAGAAAGCTTGGGGATAAGGTAACTCTTTTCATTTGCCTGTTCACTGGCAGAAGTTAGATAATTCCCATGAAATATTGGGGTCCAAGCAGCCATTACATGGCCATATTTATTGGGATCCAAGGGATATTTAAGACATTTCTCAGAGGAGGAGAGGGGCTAAGAGGAGAAAGCCTTATGCCCCATGACTGCAGCCAAGAGAAAAAAAATAAAAAAATTAAAAACCAAACGTGATCCAAGACCACAATCTCAGGCGCCTCTGAGATCAAGGAAGGATCTGTGAATCAGCACAAGTTACCCAACCCTTCATCAAGAGAGGGGTAAGGGCTGGGGTGTACGAGCATGAGGACTCCCGGGGGTCCAACAGCAAGAAATATATCTCAGGCTGCAGATGTGGGAAATGGCTAGGGAGTAGAAAGGGAAAACTCACCATCTGAAGCAGCCAGTGTTGTGCAAAGCGGTCTGGCGGCTGGGCAAATGGAAGGTGGGCTATTGTGGATGGAGCAAAACCTCCGTACAGGGTCCTGGACGCAGAGCACTGGGAGAGCTTGCTTCATTTCGGCACCAATGTTAGTTTTATGTGGCGGCGCAATGTTATTCATTATGAGGCATTGTTTACCATGAGAGAAAAGCCATGAGGTATGACGAAACCCACTATAAGAGTTTGTTAGGAGAAGGAACAGAGGGGAATGTGCTTTAGGCCTATGGAAGGTTGTGCATGGAGAGAGAGGAAGAAGGAGAAGAAGGTGGGAGGAGTCTGTGATCTGCTCTTTATGGATTCCCCCGCACATGCGCATATGGGCTTACAGAGCTATGCCATGCGTGTGCATAGATTGTGTGATCACGCTGCACACAAATTACATGATCACGAAGCACATGGATTACTTAGGATGTAAGGCCCCTTGCTTGGCTACTGAACAGCCCATGCGCAGTCATGTAGCAACAGCACCCAAGCCTCATAACCTGACAAGATATTGAGATGCCATGAGCATCTGAAGGCTCTTGGTCTATAGCTCTGTGGTTTGTTTGCTCTTGTTCACTCCAGACAAGTTATGGTAGGTGTGGTGGTCTGAAAGAAAATGCCCCTCCAAGGGAGTGCACTGTAGGAGGTGTGGCCTTGTTAGAGTAGATGTGGCCTTGCTGGAGGAAGTGTGTCACTGTGGAGGCGGGCTTTGAGGTCTCATATATGCCCAGTGAGACAGACTGTTTCCTGTTGCCTGTGAGTCAAGATGTAAGAACTCTCAGCTCCTCCCAGTGCCATGCCTTCCTGTGGTCTGCCTTGCTTCCCACCATGACGATAATGGACTAAGCCTCTGAACTGTAAACAAGCCACCACAATAAAATGTTTTCCTTATAAGAGTTGCTGTGGTCATGGTGTCTCTTCACAGCAAAACAAACAAACAAACAAACAACAACAACAACAAAAAAACCTAACTAAGACAGTAGGTAGTAGTTTTATATATCACTAATAAATATAGCTGAAATCACACCCATGCATGATTTTCACCAATTAAAAAACAGATGAAAACCTAAAAGAGCTTTTTGTTGTTTTACTTTGTTTTTCCACACAGCATTTTATACAGCCTGGTGTGACCTTGAACTCTCCAGGTGGCTGAGGGTGACCTTGAGGTCCTGATCTTCGTGCCTCCGTCTTCAGAATGCTGACAGAGCGGACAGACACAACACCCAGCTCATGGTTTGGTTTGGTTTTGTTGTTTGCTTGTCTTGTTTGATTTGAGACAAGGTTGTGCCACATAGACCAGGCTGGCCTCCAACTCTCAGTCCTGAGGCTTCTGAGTGCTGAATGTGATCACAATGTCTGCCATCAAGTCTGGCCTTTTAAAAGTAGTGCTTTTGCTCTTCATCTCTACTGACTGCCTTCATAATGATAGAAGGTGCTGCACACACGACTGGAGGAAAAAAGCAAAGATAAATCTCCCCCAGCTACGAACGCTACGAGGTATAAAAAGACCTGCTCAAAAGACATGCCCACTGGTACAACAGTGGCACAAATGTTATGGGAGTAACCAACCACTTTTTTTTTTTTAATTTAAGTTTCACTCGTAAGATCAAACCTGTACCTGATACTGTTATTGCAGCCAAGAACATCAGACTAGATAGATAATGGGCTCGAAGGGGAAAACTACTATTATTATTATGCTAAATGAACATGGCAATAAAATGACTCCTAATGACATATTGCTATATCCCTAGAGCAGTGGATCACTCAATCCTCATCAGAGAAGCTTCTTCTTGTATTAGATAATAATTAACACAGAGACCCACAACTGGACAATGTGCAGATAGTGAGAAATGTTCAGCCACGAATGGGATGGCCCTTTATCAAATCCCTCCTCTCAAAGCTCAGGGATCTATGCAGAAGAAAAGGTAGAGAGATTGAAAGAGCCAGAAGTGAAGAATGACACTAAGGAAATATCATTTTCCAGAGATAACAGAGCAGATGCAAATAAGAACACACAGAACCTGTGACAGCCTGCACAAGGTCAGCCAGACAAAATCGGGACAAAGGAAAGGAGGTAGGGCAAAGTCCCACCCTGCCTTAGCTAGGGTTGCTGTTGCTGTGGTGAAACACCATGACCAAATGCAACTTGGGATTTATTTGGCTTCCACATCACTGTTCACCATTGAAGGAAGTCAAGACGGGAACTCAAGCAGGGCAGAAACCTGGAGGCAGGAGCTGATGCAGAAGCCACGGAGGAGTGCTACTTATTGGCTTGCTTAGCCAGCTTCCTTATAGAATTTAAGACCACTTACCCAGAGTTATTCCCACCCACAAAGGCTGGGTCCTCCAACATCAGTCACTAATTAAGAAAACGTCCTACAGGCTTGCCTACAGCCCATTTTATGGAGGCATTTTCTCAACTGAGCCTCCCGCCTTTTTGATGACTTTAGCTTGTGTCAAGTTGACATAAAACTATCCAGAACAACTGACTCTTTGTCAGCTTGACACACAAACATGTCACTCTTAAGCCACAGCCTTCCCTTGCTTGTTCGTTCTCCAAGATCTCACCTTAATATCAACATCACTATATAAAATATATTACAAACTTCAAAAGTCCCACAGTCTTTATAAATTCAAATGCATTAAAAATTTGGTCTCTTTAAAATATCTAGTCTCTTTTAAAATCAAAGTCTTCTAAAACTCCAAAATCTCTTTAAAAGTTTAAAGTCTCTCAACTGTGGGGTCCTGTAAAATAAAAAAATTAGTACTTCCCTATTTCGAGAAGGAAGAACCAGGACACAGTCACAATCTGAACAAATCAAAACCAAACTCCAACTGTGTAAATAACTCTGTGTTCTGTGTCTGGGATCCACTAGCGATCTTCTGGGCTCCTGAAAAGGGCTTAGATAACCATCCAGAGCGCATGAAGTTTATCTTCTAGACTCAGCTGAACCCACTTCACAGCTGCTACTGGCCTTGGTGGCCACCCCATGGTACAGGTGTCCCCAAATGCCAGAGTTCCCTGCTGCGAGTGGACTGCACTTTCACAACAGCCTTTCCACAGTGCCACGCCTCGACTTCCCTGTATGAGCTCTTTAGTCCTGGGCCTTCAACTGCTACTATACCTGGCTTCTCACAGTGCCAAGCCTCAGCTGCTCCCCATGTCCCCTTCATGTCTTCAAAGCCAGTACCGCCAGGGAGACTTTTACACATGACCAAGCTTGGCAGCCATCATAAAACTAACTAGCACACACCCCTAGACAAGAAACTAATCACAAGTGATACCTGATGGAAGATGGAAAAATCAGGTTTTTTTTTTTTCAATAAATTGATACTGAGTATATCAACTATACTCTAGGGCAGGCCCAACACAAATCAGATTCCTTGATTTTTAATGACTTTTTTTTTTTAAGAGAGAAAGAACATGAAGTTAAGTGATAGGAAGGTAAGGGAGATCTGGGAAAAGTTGGGGGATGGGAAAGAATATGATAAAAGTATACTGTGTGGTGTTCTCAAATAATGAATAAATTCAGTGTTTTTTACCAAAAATAGAATTGCTATATGACCCAGCTATACAGCTTCATGGCATATGCCTGAAGTACTCTATACTGTACTGCAGAGATACCTGTACATCCAGGTTTATTCACAATAATGAGGGAGTGTATATGAACAAAATGTATTATATACGTTTATGAAATTGTCAGTGAATAAATAGAAAAGATAGAAAGTGAATTAAAGTGGTTTTTTCTTAAAACTAATTTATTTACTTGTAAAATTATTACAGTAAATGCAGCATTAGTTTAACTTCTATCCCAGTGTTAGAGGAATGTTGAGTATTATGCTGTGAGTTTAGAATGTGCTATTTAACCTTGCAGATATATTCAACTAATATTGTAAAGAGCTTAAAACATCTTAAGAAAACCCTTTGGAAGTCTTGTAGTCCTGCTAGGCAGGTCTGCACTGATTTTATGCCTGGGCTTTATTACACTCTTCCTGCCTGAAGTTTCGAGGACTTTGGAAGTGCCAGCCAGCCTACCTAGAACCCGTTCCCCTCAGTAAGTTAGGTGACAGCTCAGGAGTTACATCTAAGTTGTCCCTACCCCAAGTAACTCTCTAAAACACTGCATGATTTCATGTTCTTGGCACACAATGCTAAGGTTTGCTGACTTACTAAGAGGCACCTGCCTGCACCTCACAGGAGCATAACGTCTACAAAGTAACTGACTTTGCCGTGGAGTATCACAGAAATCAAGATTCACACCTGGAAAGTTTCGGATACTCACAAAATATTTGTTATCCAGGCATAGTGACACACACCTGTAATTACACCATTCAAGAAACTAAACCAGGAAAATCATGAGTTCCAGGCTAGCCTGGACTATATAAGGAGTTGTAGGCCAGCCTGGACTACAGAGGGAATTCTAGGCCATCCTGGGCTACATAAGGATACATTTTAGGACAGCTTGGGCTACATAGGGAGACCCCCACCTAAAAATTAAAATATTGAACAAATTGTCATATGTGATCAAAATCTAGTTTTGACTTCTCACTTTTCATAGTTATAATGTACTCTGGTCAAGTAATGATGACTAAATAAATCTTATAAAAAATCCATATTTATCTTCCTGAACTTTCTCCTCTTAGTTTTTGTCTACAGTATTATAAAATATAAAGTTAAAAGCCTAATCAAGCATTGCACTTGATGTTCCTTTAGTTTATTTTTGGGGTGGGAAGGGCAAGGTTTCACTTTGTAGTTTGAGCTAGCCTAGAATTCACTAGGTGAGTACAGGTTAACCACAAACCTATAGTCTTCCTGGTTCTGCTCACCAATGTGGTAGGAATACAGTCTATGCCACCATGCCAGCCCTTTGAAGTAGTTGACAACAGCTTCACACACATTTAGGAGCACATCTTACTTAGTCTGAAGATATTTACTGGGTATCTTTGAACATATAGAGTGCCAGTTCTGGGCTGGGTGTGGGAAACATAACCATGATTCATTTCCCACAGTGGAGAAACTTGTTTGGTTACTGCTGCACTTGGAAAAACTACGTGACCCAATATCATAAGAAATAAATATATTAATTATTTCATATTTAAAATGAAATCAATCAAACTCATTGAACTTTGATCATTTACTGTATGGATTTTGGAGACAAAAAAGTACAGAAAAGGATTCTATCCCCAAGAGGACTCTAAGAAAAACTTTGAAATGACATTAAGCAACAGAATAGTTAATGTTAAGCTATGTGATGCTCGTCTTAATTGCTTTTGGAGGAGGAGGGGAATAGAAGATGACCATGTCTGTCCCCAGGGAGGACAGAGCTGCTTTCACTATGGAAAGGTGAGTTCAATTTCAGGTGGGCTGCTGACGAAGAGGCACGAACTCCACCACCAGAAACCACGCAAGGAAAAGCTCAAATGTTCTCAAGGTCACAAATCAAATGGAGAACTGTTGGAAAATGAATTCTGTTGTTCAGTCTCTGGGAACCGAGGAAACTGATCCACCACAGACAGGGCCTTTCAAAGGATGGCTGCCACGGTACCGTGGAGACGTGACTCTAGTTCTCATACCTTTGCTCTGGGTACATCTAGCTCCTTTTCATTCCGACCACCTCAAATGTAACTTTCAAACTGAGCTCACTGTAGGTGGAGAGGAGAAGTCCACTGAGAACACAGTCCAGTGACCCAGAAGGCTGTCAGAATGGAAATGGGAAGAGCAGGGGAGAGTTTGGATATGGACAATATTGGGGACTTAAGAAAGGGCTCTACCTATGGACCAATAGCTGTGGTGCCCCCATGGGACTGGACTAGGCCCTCTGGATAGGAAAGACAGTTGTGTAACTTGAACTGTTTAGGGGGCCCCAAGCAGTGGGGATCGGGATCCATCCTGGTGCATGAGGGGGCTTTTTAGAGCCTATGGTGGGACACCTTGCACAGCCTTGGTGCAGAGGGGAGGGACTTGGACCTGCCTCAGCTGAATATACCAGGCTCTGCTGACTCCCCATGGGAGACCTTGCCTTAGAGGAGGTGGGAATGGGGGTGGGTTGGGGAGGAAGGCTGGGGGGCAGGAGGAGAGATGAGAGGGGGATCTGTGGTTGGTATGCAAAATGAACAGAAAATTTCTTAACAATAATTTTTTTTTAAAAGGGCTCTATGAGAGAAAAGAAACAAAGATGTCTCCTCAGTGTCAATTGGGAGAATGATCAAGCGTGATACACAGAGATAGAGGTCTAAAGGAAAAAGCCAGCTTTGCAATCCCCAACCGTAACTTCAGATCTGAACATCTCTGAACACATCACACTGTAAAATAAGTCCAAGCCTCATATTTCTCTGAGGAAATAGGTTGACTACAAGATGTTTCATGCCTGTTATTCTAGAAAGGAGAGGCAGGAGGGAAGAGACAGGTAGGCCAGTGTGTATTATGAAAAGACCCTGTCTCTGTACAGTAAGGCCCTGTCTCTAAGTAAAATGAAATTCTAAAGTTTTAAAAAGACTAAAAGCAGAAACCTAGGTTCTACAACATATGGAGTATGCCTCGGGTTACCCTTCTCAGGCATGGAAAAAATTGTATAAAATCAGGTTTTTCTGAGTTGAGTACCTTGGGCTTTGGAAGAAGTCATTTGGGCCTATAATGTACTCAATTTGAAAATTACATTTGAGATGGGAATGAAAAGGGGCAATCCGTGGGCACAGAGTACAGGTGTAGGAAAGGCTTTTTCAGTGAACTCAAATAGTATTTATAGAATGCATGTTGAAAGGCAGTGTTAAAATACCCCTCGCAGACAGTCCCAGCTCACTTCAGCATGTTTAGACAGCGTCCACAGTGAGGCGACTGCTTAAGGCTTAGCATGTAACAGCTAAGCCACCAGATTTCCCGACATCATTTTTCACCGAAGCAGACACCTCTGAGAGAACCGCAACCACAGCGCCTCGAATACCGTGTTCCTGGGGATTTGTGTTCCCACTCCTTAGCTGTTGAACGAACTCCACCAGGATGGACAGCCGCCTGTCTCCACTTGCCTGCCTTGAGTCACAGAACACCCAGGCTTCCTTTGAAGCCAGACCACAGAGCACAGCGTTTTCCCTCCGGGGGTTACTGCTTGTTCAAACAGATGTACAAGTGTTCTTTGCAAAAGCTCACTTGTTCCTCCGGTGTTTGTTTTCTGAATTCTACACTCAGGGTTTCCCATATTTCTCAGCAAGACAGAAGAAAGCTAAAATTGGACATTAGCAATAATCTAGAAATAGAAGTAGCCTTTCACTTGCGCAGAGTCCTGATACGTGGGCCAGGTTTTCTTTAACATTACGAGTGTGACAGAGCGTGTTACCCAAGTTTATGGTGGAACACACATACTCCATAGACAAATACGGATGTCACTCTCATAGTTAAGTGAAGGGACTGTTTGTGCGTATCTTACTCTCCCCTCCCGTTACACACTGACCTTAATGTCCCTGGATGTTAATAAAAGTCAAGTATGCTCCTGCAAGCAAGGCTGAAAACCAACTAGTTCCTCTGGCCCATTCCGGCTTCTTAATTGCTGTGAGCTCATTTTAATAGGAGAGGTTACTATTCTTGTTTAATCCAGCAGCTTCTGGCAGAAATATTT
Source organism: Peromyscus californicus insignis (assembly GCF_007827085.1). Classification (NCBI taxonomy): domain Eukaryota; kingdom Metazoa; phylum Chordata; class Mammalia; order Rodentia; family Cricetidae; genus Peromyscus; species Peromyscus californicus. Next base: position 159,688,655 of record NW_026294573.1, on the reverse strand, counting down.
TAACAAAATTGATGCAACACATCCTGCAATTAACACTTGCTGTTTTATCTGCGCTCCAGAATGGGATAGTAGACCCCTAGTCAAGTTTTATCCACGGCATTCACTCACCATTCTGTCCCTTTTTTAGTTTTCCACAAACCACAGACACACTCAAGACACATTTCAGATATGCTTTGAGTTTTGTGCACCTGGCACTCTTATTAGCATCAGAAATAGACCGGGAAAACAGAGTTCAGAAAGGCCAGGCTTTTGCTTTTATGAGCGTCTACTGTTAGCAAATCACTTTTTTCCCATTTCATATATTATTCAAAACTACCACCCCGCTGATAGGTTTATTGTTATCTCCATTTTATTAATATGGAAAAAGAGGTTTGTGAAGGAAATGGACCTTTCAAGAAGTCGTACAGGAAAAAGTAGTGAATTATTTGATGCATTCCGATATTTGTGGATCATCTGCCCCTCCAGTACTCACTCGGTACCTGGGATATGCCACGATGCAGAGAGGCGAAGAGACTTCCTTTCCTTCCTTTCTCTGTGAAGACAATTCCTTGCCCTGGCAGGGAATGTGCTAGAAGGGCTTTTCAAAAGCATGAGTGACAGTGATCTACCATGATTATCAAGTCAGACTCAGAAAGCAAAGCCTGAGCATGGGGATTTTTCTTAGATGGTTCACAATCATTCTCTAGCGCATTCAGGAATATTGCCCTTCGATAAATTATACTGTAGCCAGGCACTTTCCTTCACTGTGTGTGTTAGAGAAAATGAAAGCATTCTCGGATGACGTTAACAATGAAATGGATGGACTTTGCATAAGTCAGATAAATTTTCCTGGACCTCATCTAATCAGCTGATGGAGTAAGGGGATAAACACAGGCCTCCCCTAAGCAAGGAGGAATTCTAGTCACTCGGCAACCTTCTGACCTCAGAAGGCATTTTTTGTTGTTGCTGGGGGTTTTTGTCTTGTTTGGGTTTTGGATTTTGTTTGCTTGGTTTTGTATTGTTGTGAGTTTCCAGCTTGATGATTTAACTCTGCGAAGGTTAGTCTCACACATGCAATATTCTGTGAATGAGCTCTTCTCTGACCTCCCCGCCCTACATGCATACCGCCCTGCTGGTCTGTTCAATGTAGGGAAATCTAAATAACAGACAGAGAAATTAGAAAGGTGATCAAATACACTGAAGAAAGACCTAACGGGAAGACTAAGGGACCTAGTCTTCACCTAACTGGGACTGTGGAAGTTTCCAGATAAATCAGGCGCCTCACTTCAGAACACAGGCTTACCCTTGGACCCACACCCTCACGCCTCACCTCCAGCAATATATGGTGGGAGCTCCCCCTATTGTGCATTCTCTTTAATCTGGTTACACCCGCCCCCCAGAAGCAACTATTGAGGAACATGTGTCTAGTTGGAACTGAAGTGTGCTTAAATATGGTGACCTCATTGTTATAACAAGAAGCACTAAATTATCCGGGAGTGACAACCAAGAAAAAGGTGAAATAAGATGCTGAGTAATGGAGCAGAGGATTCCAGCCCCTTGGCACCTGCATGTTCTGAAATTTTATTGGATTTTAAACCTATCTTCTTCTGATGTAATAACCATGAAAAATTGCCCAGGTTTTTAAAAGATAACACAAGTTAGACTTAAGGATTAAAACAGAAGGACAGGGCTGGAGAGATGGTTCAGTGGCTAAGTGCTCTTGCTGCTCTCGCAGAGGACCAGGCTTTGGTTCCCAGCATCTACACAGTGGCTTAGGACTGCCTGTAACTCCACTTCACCCTCCAGGGACTCCTGCATGCATCCTGTACACATAAACTCACACAGGCACATACTCAAAGTTAAAAATACCAAATAAATGAACCGTTCTTTAAAACTGATGGAGGGCAGAGAAAGGGTAACAGGATAATTATGATATAAAACAGAGGGCAGAATATCTAGGGGACTCAAGGGAACCAGCTGCAGAGTGGGAGAGACCAGTGAGAAAAGGGAAAAATGAAAATAAAATGTAATTGTGAGTGTGTGTGAAAATACCATAGTGGAACCCATTACTTTGTATGGGAATCCAAAAGGTTGATAAAACAAAATCTGTATAAATAAAATAATAACCAATAGTAGTGGTACTTAATAATAATAAAAAGGGTTAAAAAAAAAAAAACACCAAGATGTTGAGCATGGTGATATATGACTGCAATCTCAGCTCAAGAGGCCAAGGCAGAAACATTGTATACTGGAGATTCTATTTCTAAAAGATTTAGAAGAGGAGGGAAGAGGAGGGGGAACTATAGGTATAACCTACAGTCTTAAATTGGTGTTCAGACTGCTCACACAACTGAGACTGGCTGGGACTGGCTGGGACTGGATGAGACTGGATTAGACTGGATGAGCAATTGTTCAGATGTTACCAGAGGGCAGAAAAGCTGCTGACCACTGATTTGTTTCAAAAGTGGTTTTGCAGTGATGCATTTTTATCACACTGTTTTGTAGCTCTCCCGCTGAGTAACAAATTGCCTCCGTTTTAGCCGTGGATACCTAGTCCCTTCCTAACTTGTCGGCCGTCTGTTGGTCTTCCCCATGCTCTTCCTTCTCGAGCTGGGATTCCACTTCCGTCATCCACTGAGCATTCATTCAGTGGGTATGATTCAGCCCCCCTCCTGAGCCTCACACTGTGGTGGGTGTTGGGAGTGCAGTGATGAGCAGAAGATAAAACCTTTTTCTCATAATCTGATGATACCTGAAGCACTCTAATGGTGAACAGGGTTAATAAGGAGAGACATTCCAGAAATTACTGACCCAGCTTCTGGCGGGACTGCATTCAGCCTGGCCAATACACTGCGAGTTTCTGTGTTGCTGCAGATTTCTAGAAAACTCATGGGGATAGAACTTTCATGAGTATAAATTTCTTAAGATATTTTTATTCCTTCTTCAAGAATCTCATGCAATTTATTTTGATCATATACACCCCTCACTTCCTTCCTTAAATCCTCCGAGATCCATCCCATCCTCACACCTTCCTTTTTAAAAATAACCCATCCCCTCCAATTTGCGCTGCTCACATTCTGTGGGTGTCGGGTGTGAGGCCATCCACGGTAGCATGGCCAACTTACCAGGAACCATACCCTCAAAGAAAACTCACTTCCTGTCTCTAGGCGCCACAAACTGTTCATAGCTCTTCGGTTTGGGGTGGGGGCTCTCTAACTCCTTTCTCTTCGTGCTAGAACACTGATGGACTCCATCTTGTGCAAGTCTTACGCAGCTAACCACAGCTGACGTGGGTTCATGAGAGCCTCAGTCCTGCCATGTCCAGAAAACACCATTTCACTCCAGCCCTCCCTCACCTTAGGCTCTTACTGTCTTCCCACTATCTCTTCTGAGATAGTCCCTCAGCATTGGAAGGAGGATATGACGTAGGTGTCCCATTTGTGGCTGAGCAATGAGTGGACGTTCTTACACACAGAATATTTTCACAGGAGATATGCAATGTGAACTTGTTTGGAGCTCCCCTCCTTCCTCACTTCCCCCTTTCTCCTCTTTTCCACTTAACAAGTACATTTGCATTTCATATGTGCTTAAGGGCAGGATATGCATGAAATCAGAGTGCATGCACTCCTACAATTGACTGTATAGTAAAGGGATGAGAACCACACAAATCCACACCATGCCTAACTTCAGTTAGTGCAACCAAGCAAGGACAGCACAGATAGGACAGGGGAAATTCACAGTCCGCAGATTCCAGGGAGGTACCAAACACAAGGACCTTTGCTCCATTTACAGAGAACCATGCAGTTGCTCAATCTCGGCCAATATTAGGAATATTGTGACTCTCTCCCCAAGACTCTTCATAAAACTTGGTCTGCTATTCTCTTCCCCAAGAGCGGCTGGTTTTCTGATTTGTGTGGTCTCACTACTTAGTGGCTGTGAACAGAGCATTTTCCCTTTCTGGGGGATATGCCATGAAGTAGCTGTAAAAGTAGTAAATGACTCTTCTATGCAGCCATTCAGGCTGCTGCTGTTTGGCTATGCCATGAGTTCAGTCTTAGTGGTTGCAGAGGAGGCTCCTGGGGGCCTCAGTAGAAAGCATAAATACTCATCCCAAGTCCCATTCCAAGAGAACCTGGTACATTTGAGGTTTGAAACACTCTCAGGTGACTTTCTTGGCAGCTATGAAGAAGACCTCAGGCAGGAGCGATCTGAGAAAGATCACTCTGCTTCACATCTGACCCTGACCCACAGCTTTTGATGTGTGGAGCTGCATTGCCTTTTTTTTTTTTTTTTTTTTTTGAACGCTGTACACTTTACAAATTGGATTTTGTCGAGAGTTGTCCCAGCTTTCTCGGAACTAGAGGCCAAGTGTGTGCTATTTACCGTGACTGGCTAAGCGTGTTTCAAGGATTTCAGTGTTTTGGAATGAGCCGAGAGGAAGATGCTGGAAGAGGTATAAATAAACACTGGGTTTGGGTTTGGAGTTGACTGAAAGCCTAAATCTTCCAGCTTAGTTTTGGGGGTTGTAGATGAAGCTTGGTCTGCCCAACAGACAGAGACCAAAGCAAAAGTGTGTATAGTTACAGTCACTATGAATCTGGGACTATAACGTTGAGAGCTTCTCTCCAAATTCAACCTTGATAAGCTGCGGCTGTGACCCATTGAGGGGGGATCACCAAAACTTGAGACTCCTAAAGGCATCATCATTTCATGAGATACAAAAGAAAGAGCCACTATCTTAGAAACACACACACACACACACACACACACACACACACACACACACACACGTGCAAAGGAAGGGAGGAGGTATCAAAAAGAGGCAGGGTGGAGAAAGAGTGTGAAGAAACTGATGTAGAGTTGGCAGGGCGCAGAAGGGTTTAAGAAATGTTGAAGAACCTGGCCAGCTGGAGCTTAGAAGGGATAGTGTGGAGTCCTGGGAGAGCATGCTGGATTGATACAGTGGGACCCATTCATTATCCTAATGAGCTTGGTACCGCCTACCCACTCACACAAGACAATCCATTATCTTCCTCAGACTAGGAAGTGTTAGAATTGCAGGTGAAAAGGGTGTGTTGTAACTTCTAGAAGTGGGAAGTCACTGAGTTCCTTAGCCGGGTTTTGAAAAGGTGAGATTTGTGAAGTTCTACTTTGTGGTAGAGGCAAGATGGAGGGCAAAGGTGGAAGCTCGGGGACTGGGTAGAGTTGGGGAAAGACAGAAACACGGGGACTGGGTAGAGTTTCACAACCACTTACCTGAAGCTTAGGAGAAGCCCAGAGCCTGATGACTGTGCAAAGGGGAACAATGGGATGTAGGTGTGAAAGAGGCATTTTGAAATAAGGATCTACAGGAGTTTGTCATTGTCTGTTTATTATGTAGGAAAAGATGAGTCAAAATTATTCCTGGGCTGTAAGCCTGGGCAATTTAGGAAATGTGAAAACTTGAGAACCTTTGTGGGAGACGACAGCATCTTGGGACCCACGTTGCAGCATGAACATAATAAGTAAATAATTCTAGCAGTTGTCCCCATGGAAGGATCTAGATGCAGTTATCGGTTCATTCACCTGTGTCAGAGTGAGTTTTTCTGCATATACTTAGAACTAGTAAGACAAGTACTTTCCCCCAGGGAAAGAAACCCATGGCAAAATGCACTGATACCCTTGCCATAGCTCAGTGTGGAGAATTACAAGTTGTAGACTGACCTGCTATGATTTTACATATTAGTTTGCTAAGGCTGTAAAACAAAATGCCACACACCAGCTAGCTTAAACACAGAAAGACAGTTCTTTCTTTCTCACTGTACTGGAGGCCAAAAGTTCAGAGTCAAATTTGGCTTCCCCTGAGACCCGTCTCCTTGGCCTGCAGGTAGCATTTTGTCACTGTGTCCTTGCATGGTCAGGTGGTACACCCCTAGTGTCCTCCCTCTCCTCTTAGAAGAATCACTGGAATAAGACCTGTGGAATGACCTCTTTAATGGCCTTGTCTCTGAGTGTTGTCATGCTCTGAGGCCCTGAGCATAGGAATTTAACCCATGAGTGTTGGGAAAACATGATTCAGTCCCCAACAGTCAGTGTGCCCTCGAATTGTCCTCTTGGAGATAACAAATATTTGGGAATCAGAGAGTTGAGTTAAAACATTGCTAAGAGTCCCAGCAAGATGGCTCAGTATATAAAGGCACTTGCCACCGAGCCTGGTTGACCAGAGTTCAATTCTAGGAACATTTGTGGTAAAAAGAGAGAAGCTACACCTGCAAGTGGTCCTCTAACTTCTACATGCATGTGTGTGCACACACGTGTACATCCATCACCACATGCATGCACACAAAATAAATGGAACCAAAAGGTGGCTTCTAAGTTAAAGAAAATCTCTTCCAAAAGGGAAGGAAAAATTAATTTATCATGGACGTCCTAGGAAATGAATAGCTGACAACAATGCAATTCAACAACCTATGTTTTGGACCCACAGTCATTCTCAATTTGTAAGGAGGAGGAGAAGGGTATTTCCTCTCACCATCTTTCCAGTTCCTACTTCCACTGTGGCATCGGGGTGCTGCCCCTGCAAACATTCATTTCACCCATGTATTAGGGTTCACATGCCCTCATTCATGGAGCACTCCATGCCCTGCACTGTGCTGTGTCCTAAGACATTGCAGAAAGCAAGGCAAACTAGTGCCCTGCGACATCACTTTTGTAATCCAGTTTGGAGCCCAGACAAGCAAATACACCATTACAGCAATATGTGACAAAGGCAAGACGAGGCCTGGCGTGTGATGCCAAGGAGCACCAACACAGCAGCCCTTGCCCAACCTCTGGGACTTAGCAGAGGCTTCCATGAGAAAATGACATTCCAGTAGCCACCCAGAGAATGAGGCAAGCATGTTCCAGTCAGAGAGTAACCATCACCATCACAACTCCAGGTGTGAGAGAGTGAGCCAGGTCCTCCAGGGCAGTTGGAAGAAGTTCAGTCCACTAGGGAGCCTTGTATGAGGTCATCAGAAAGATGAGAGGGCCGGTGTGTGGTATGCTTTGGAGAGTTCATGGTTTCCTCTGGCATGGGAGCTACAGACGAGACTTAATCTGCAGACTGCCTTGGATCAGACTTGTACTTCAGCACTTTTACTGGGCTACTGCATGCAGATTAGATGCAGTGGGATGCAAAGGGAGACATTTGTTAGCTTGTTGGAGGAGTTAGAAGATAATGTGGGAAGGAGTCATGCAGTGAGGAAAAATGAGCAAGATGGCTTCTAGTTCAGTCTCCACAAAGCAGAGTAGAGTTTTCCACTCTATTTTGTTCACTGATGTGTCCTAAATGGCCTGAGTATTGCCTGGCACATAGTAGAAGAGCAATACACAGGTATTAGATAGGTATCCACTTGTTTTAGGTATCAATCTTAGGGAATGGATAGATAGGGGAAAGATGGAAAGAGGGAAGAGGGAGAGAGAGAGAGAGAGAGAGAGAGAGAGAGAGAGAGAGAGAGAGAGAGAGAGAGAGAGAGAAATAGGCTCATTGTGGTAGAGTACCACACAGCCCAGGCTGCTCTCAGGCTCACTATATAGCTGAAGGTGGCCTTGAACTCCTGCTCGCTGATTCCTCCACTATCATTCCTGATGGAGAAATACCTTTTCCCCCAAATATTTTTAACTCATGGCTTGTTGAATCTATAGATGTGGGACCCAGGATATTAGTTGAACACATTAGCCAAATATAGGCTTAGGAATCTCAGAGGCTTGTGGTGCTGTTTCCTGAAATAGGGAACAAGAGAGACAGCAAGGCTCTAACGACTACACTTAACATACTTCTGAAACATCTCAATGGAAATGTAAAGAGTTGGGGAGAACCCATAAGAAATTCCTGCTTTAGGGATCTGTGAGGATTTAGCATAATTTTCATATGACCCATCTAATGTTCATGGTTGGGACCATGTAAGGCCAACAGCGTGTCCGTAGAAGGGTCTGGAATGTACCCTGCAGACAGTCATGTGTCCTCTCTCTGTCTCTCTCTCTCTGTCTCTGTCTCTCTCTCCCCCTCTCTCTGTCTCTCTGTCTCTCTGTCTGTCTCTCTCTCTCTCTCTCTCTCTCTCTCTGTCTCTATCTCCCCCCTCTCTCTGTCTCTCTCTCTGTCTCTGTCTCTCTCTCTCTCTCTCTCTCTCCATCCTTCTCTCTGTCTCACTCAGAAATCTCCATGCCACTCAGTCTGACCTCACATTCATGGTCCTTGTGCCTCCACCCCCAAAGTGCTTGGATTTCACATGTATGTCATCATGCCTGACGTTGTCAATATTTTTTAGTATCAACTTGATTTAACTAAAACAGCATCATAGTCTATGGTTAAAATATGGCTGTTCTGTTACTCTTGACCTTAACACAAATATTAAGTTGTATTTTGTGTGTACCCATGTGTTGTCTTTCTTAGGGTTTCTATTGCTGCAATGAAACACCATGACAAAAAAAGCAAGTAGGGGAGGAAAGGGCTTATTTGGCTTCCACTTTGCTGTTCATCATCAAAGGAAGTCAGGACAGGAACTCAAACAGCGCAGGAACCTGGAGGCAGGAGCTGATGCAGAGGCCATGGAGGGGTGCTGCTTACTGGCTTGCTCCCCATGACTTGCTCAGCCTGCTTTCTTATAAACCCTGGATCACCAGCCCAGGGATGGCACCACCCGCCATGGGCTGGGCCCTTGACCCGCAGTCACTAACTTAAAAAAATGCCTAACCGCTGCATCTTATGGAGGCATTTTCCTAACTGGGGCTCCCTCCTTTCAGAGAACTCTAGTTTGTGTGTCAAGTTGACACAAGACTAACCAGCACAGTGTGTTTGGTAGTGTGGAAGAAGGCATATACCTGTCTGCGGGTGCCAAAAGACAAGTGTGGGTGTCGTTCTTCAGGTGTGGTCTACCTTGGTTTTACAGACAAGGTCTCTCATTGAACTTGCTTGCAAGCCACAGGGATCTGTCTCCACCCTCCCAATGACAGAATTACAAGTATGTGCCAGCACACTCAACTTTTTAGTGTGAGTTCTAAGAACTGAATCAGGTCCCATGCTTGCCAATAAGCACTTTTCCAACTGAGCTATCCCCCTCACCCTTAAGTCACATTTTCATGGCAATTAAAAAAAATAGAACAATGAGAAAAATAACTAATGCAGTGGCCAGTGAGCCACACACACACACACATACATACACAACTTTAATAAAGTGAGTTTGAATTGTGGAGATGGAGAGATCACAATGAGTGTGGTGTGCTGGTGTGTACTTATTTAATTGATATCAATATAAAAAATAGCACTGCGGTTAACACATTTCCTTCCTCTTTCATGAGAACTGAGTAGTGTTGAATGGAAAGCAGCAGAAATGCTTTGTGTCTTTTTTGTTCTTTTTACCATTTCTAGTGAGCTGAATGGAGGTATAGAAGCATGTTATTAAATGCGCTATTAAATGTGCAGGTGTACAGTGAACTAGCCATGGACATTCACACCTTCAATCTCAGCAGCTAAGAAGCTGAGGTAGAAAAGTGCTGGAGTCAGATGTCAGCCTGGGCTACATAGTCTGTCGCTTCTGGGTTAAGTATGTTAATTAAAGAAATAAGATTATAATTTTTCATATTGTTTTCTATAGGAAGTCTCTTTTTTAATCTGTGGGAAGACAGAAAATGAAGCATTTATTATAAGAAAAAAGTCATGTCCTCACGTTGTTTAACTTGGTCTTAAAATCCTGATTAGGCTGGAGCAGATGAATACACCCTGGCACTCATGGCCTTGGGCCTCCCTGGGCAGGAGGCCTGTGAGGGCCGAGGTCAGCACACTGGTAAGAGAAGTCCCAGAGGCCAGTTAGGTCAGGAGCCATTGGAGCACAGCAGGGCGAGGTTGCCCAAGCTTCGCTCTGGGTCAAACGGACATGAGAATTGTACGAACGTTGTCCTTGGCTAATAGAGAACTGGTTTCTATCACAGGCTCCTTTCTGTGCTGTCTTGGGTTCTGAAAGGAGAGGAAATGCTAAATCCTTCCCCAGAAAGGGGGGCGGTGAACCCTGTGCCACAAAGTTACAAGAGGACAGCTCTCTCCAAGCCCCCCCACACACAGGGAGGGACACAAGTAGACCTGGGAGGCCACAGAGGGACCGGAGTCACAGTTCCGCCAAATCACCCTGTGATCACTTGGGGGTCTGGGCAGGTGACAGCAGATTGGAAAGATTAACTTATCTCCACTGTAGGATACACCTCGCACATGTTTTTTGTTCTCTGGTGTGCGTGCGTGTGTGTGTGTGTGTGTGTGTGTGTGTGTGTGTGTGTGTGTGTGTGTGTGTGTGAGCTAGGTCTGCCTGTTCTCTCTCCCGTCTAGTTAGCCTGTGCCGTGAGCCTGCTCCGAGTGAAGTCAGTCACAGCCTCAGCCATCACACGGCCCAGGTACTTGGAGCATGTGTTAGAAGAGTACTTCCAAATGGCAGAGCCTGGATAGCAGGAGGACATGTTTCTGGAGTTGTGGCAATTTCATTGACCTCAAACTTGTACCATCAACTCAACAAAACACCTGTTAACTTAAGAAGACTCTTCCACCTTAGAAGGCAAGTGAGCAACTATATCTTGCTTCTTGAACATTCTGTGTTGGATCCTTACCCACAAATACCATCCTATGCATGCCCCAAGATACTTTTTATTTTTTTATTTTATTTTTGTTTTTTTGAGAAAAGGTTTCTCTGTGTCGTTTTGGTCCCTGTCCTGGATCTCACTCTGTAGACCAGGCTGGTCTCAAACTCACAGAGATCTGTCTGGCTTTGCCTCCCGAGTTCTGGGATTAAAGGCATGCGCTACCACTGCTGGACCTCTTTAATTTTTTAAACCACACTTTATTTTATATATAGCAATACAACTTATATAACAAATAATACTATGATAGAATGATTTGATATAGTATTAGACAGAAAGAAAGAGGGTATTTTTCAAATTACAAAGCCCCTCCACCTAGAAGAAATTTTAAAACCATTGTTTCTTAGAGGGTCAATATGATATATATGTTCAGTGACTAGTCATGTCTGATTCCGATTGCACTAATGGTCGATGGAATTGAAAGGCAAGTCCAATTCTGGCAGTCTCTACCTCAGGAAGAGCACATATTGGTCTTTGGGAATGCAAAGATTCTTGCTACTGCAATACACAGAAGGTCAACCCTGGAGAGGGTTTCCTAACCAAGGTCTGGAGTTTGTTTTCCTTGTGGATCCAGGACCCACATCCTTTCCTCAGCCAAGACAATTTGGTGTCTGGTTGAATGGACTAACAGGACATGATGGTACAGAATTTTACCTCATACCTCCCATAAAGCTTCTCTCCTTTAGCCAGAAACCTTGACTTCTGTGACTACCATGGGTGTGGGTTGAGGGATCCTCAGCGAGCCTTTCCTGAGCTGACCGAGAAGTCCTCCCTGCCAACAGAGGTTGTTCTCCTGCAGACTGTATTGTACCTGTTGCGCTGTTGCTGGGAGTTCTAGACACGGAGAATCCGACCATTACTGCTCCCTAGCCTGGGAAAGGAGAAGGTACTTCCAAAGGCCACTCCATGAGGAAGCATCTCATTTCCAAAGGACCCAACAATAACTGAGAAGCAAAAAGGAATCCTGCAGAGTTCAAACAGTTCTCTGTTTGAACGCCAAGCTCAGACATCACTATGTGGGAAAATGAGAGACTCATTGGGGTTTCCTCCTTCCACCCCGCTTCCCAGCCAAACCATACCCTATTTTTTCCCTCAGCTCCTTTTGAGGAAAAAGATCATCTCTCACCACATCCTCAGCTGTATTTATATACGGCTGAAGCAATAGTCTGCTAGAATAGTTAAATAAAGACTTTGTCTTGTCCCTTGGCAGTTCTCTGTCCCTCTTGTGCCTTACTTAGGTTTAGGACACAGGTTTGGGAAGACCTATCCCATGTCAGCATTTGCAAGAAGATGCTGTAGCAAAGTCTTAGAAATTCTAAGAAAAAAATGAAAGACACCACCCTTACTTACATCCTATCTAAGGAATTTGGGAAAGTTATTTTACATCCTAGGTCTGTCAGCCAAACAAAACACATCTCTGTGTGGGCAGTATGCTTCAGCCAGAGTTTCTCAAGTCCAAACCATCCCTGCCTCCCACTTCCCATCTCTTCCTTGTTCCTGCAGAGCGCCTCAGGAGTCCTGGTACCAGGTTTCAAGGCCATTGTCTCAGTTAGCCTCAACAGTGTAACAAAGGAATGATTATCTCCATTTTACAGGAACACTTAGATTAGGTCAGTTTCCACAAGAGCACCCAGCTGCGGAAGGGATTGGGGTGCAGAGCAGGACACTGTGACATTCAAGTTCATGCTCTCGACCCTAAATTGTTCTCTGCTGTAGCCCTCCAGGGTACCTCCACAGCCTGGTGGAGTCAAGTTCCTCTGGAGCATCACTAGGCCAAGGTGGCAAAAGTGACAGCCACACTTCGCATCACAAGGGGCTGCTCACCCCGTCTCATGTGAGGGCTGTGCGTCTTTCTGAGAATACTTCATTATCTTTCTCCGGACTCGGCAAACCATGAAGTTTAGTATAAGTTTGACAGGTGCCCCTTTCCCCGCAAAGTACCAATCTGTTCTCATCACTTGTGGACAAATCAGAATTGTTCTGAATCCTCAAGCCCTAGAGTAGAGTGATCATTTCTCTTCCTGAGAAAAGGAAAAACAGTAGGTTATCTGAAAGGACTTCACAGCTGGGTAAATGACAAATGTTCCGCACTAACAGAGGCTTAAGTTTTGATAAAGCCCTTGACAAATGAAAAGATTGACGAAATTAATCTTTCTCTCTCCTGGCACTCAGAGTAGATACGATTCTGACGTGTCCTGGTATTTAAAATGCTGGTTCAACAAAAAGAGGCTCTGAGTAGAAACTAAGAGGTTGTCAAGCAGGTTTTTCACCCTGTCTTTTCCGGAGAGGCTCTGCAGTGTACCCTGTAGTGCACCCGGAGTGGTGAGGTCAATGCAGAGGAGCTTTCAGCCTGGAGGCACAGGAGCTGGCACCCACAGCAGGAGCCGCGTGGCTCAGCCATGTAGAGAAAGCCAGTGACGGGGCAATTCTGTCTTCAGTTTTCTGCTGTGAAAGAGCAGACTAAAGTGGTCTTGCCACCTTCTGTCTCCCAGCAGAGCAAGACCTTGGGACGGAACAGACTGCTCCTGCTTCCTGGGCAAGCAGTTCTAGACTGCCTGCTCGCTCAAAGGCTTCGTGATCTTGATCACTTGGGTTTTTCTTTACTTGGAGGATCTAGTGTTTAGAGGCCTGCATTCCAGGCTGGCCAAGAACTCTCTGAACTCTCTATAAAGCCAAGGATAAGCTAGAACTCCTGATCCTCCTGCCTCCACCTCCCAAATAATGAGAATATGGGAGTGTACCACCACACTTATTTCAAGGCGTTTTGGAAGTTGAAAGGGTTCTTTTAAACCTTGGTTCTAAAACAAATCACAGCCCACTGTTAGTCTCAGAAAAATTCTCTCTGTGTTTATAATAAAAGTTTTTTAATTTACCATTACAAACTGTCTTCAAAGAGCCTATCTTATTTTTTGAGGAATGAAGAAACTTAGTTTCCAAGACGAAAAGCCACATAGCTAGAAATGTGCAAGGCTAACTTGACTAAACTTTGTTTTTCCAAATGCTGGTTGTTTTTCTAGGCTCCAGCCCTTGCAGATATCAGCAAAAAGCCTGGGGTCACTTCAAGTCATTGCTTTGTATGCAGCAAAACAACTAACAAACCCAAGGAAGAGCGCTAACCTGCTCTAGGCTTTGGAGAAGAACCCCAAATTGAAAGTTTACATCCTGTTCTCTCCCAATGATTCCCAACTCTATCATAGCATATTTCCAAAAATCTGCTCACTGCTATGATTTCGGAAAAGAAGTATTCTATGTGATGTTGGTATTTGCCCATTTTTGAATTGTTTTGATTGAGTCAAGGTCTCCCTATGTAGCCCAGGCTGGCCGTCAACCAGTGATCCTCATTTCTCTGTCTCCCAAGTGCTAAGATTGCAGATGTGCATCACCACACTTAATCTAATGTTGTCTGGTTTGTTTGGCTTTTCTAAGACAGAATCTCAAGTAGCAATGTTGTGTAACTTTGATTTGAATTCCATCTGCCTTCTTAACCATTGGCCACTTTAGTACCCTTGGTTTTCCCATACTTTCTTTTAGAAGTCTGTGGAGGACAAAGCCTCCATCCTCTGAGGTGGAGCAGGAACGAGGAGTGCTCACCACATTTTGGTTTTAGTTCTTGGTCCAGTGACTTTAAAATTATTTTAAATTATTTTTAAATTTTGTCACATCAGACAGTTCTGGATGTTGCAACTAAGGCTTGATATCAGAGATGTCCTTCTCTCTCATTATTTATTTTTATTAAATTTGCCAATAGACTGCTGGAAATTCATTTAAGTTATGCTAAAATATGATTCTATGAGCTAATTAGATTGGGAACCATCAGGCTAAGCAAAACTCACTCTTTTTTTTTCCTCTAGGTTCTGGAAACATGCTAGGAAATGTGCCATTTGTCACTGGCACAGAGCCGACTTTGTAACCAAAAGCTTTTTGCAGCTGCTGTGGTTCCAGGATGGTGCCCTCACAGGCTCACGTGGCAGGGAGGTTGTGCAGCCTTTTGTACATGGACCATTCTGGCAGACATACAGACATAGATTCAGGGCTTGACCCAAGTCCTCTGCTTCCTGACGGTCTGTCCCATGTAACCAGTCACTTCACATCTGCTCTGCTAGAGCCAAGCACCCCTGCCTCTCACACAGGCCTGCCTTTTCTTCCATGACTGAATGTATCCTCTAAGCCATGGGACAGAATAAACCTCCCTTCCTTTAAGCTGTTTCTGTCAGATATTCTGTCGAAGTGATAAAAATAGTAAGCAGTCCTGTGCTGAATTGTTTTCTGGCAACTTGTCACCAGCTAAAGTCATCTTTATTGAGGAGGGAACCTCAATAAAGGAAATGCCTCCACAATCCTTCGGGCTCCTCCCTTGGGCTGCAATGGAACACCAGCCTCCCTTCCCTCCCAGTCCATGTCTCCTGGGACCCCACAGACCATCCTCTCCTGACCTCCTCCCACCACCCACGGCTGTGTCCCAGCCCCCAGTCCAGGCAGACACCCCCTGCTCGCAGACCTTCTCCACTCTCTCTGTTCCCCCGGACCCAATCCCTCAGGTTCTTCCAAAGCCTAGAGCAGGTTAGCATCACAACAGAACACCGGCTGCAGCCTTCCTTCTTCCCTGTCCATGTCTCCTGTGGCTTCCACAGAACATCTCTTCCTGACCTCCTTCTCTTACTCATCAAAACATCCAAACCCCTGACTCAAGCACACACACCCTGCTCAGCTGCCAGAAAACTAGGTGTGCTGCCTACAGAACTTCTCCATTCTCTCTGCTCCCCTAGGGCCAGTCCCTCAGTCTCCTCTCTAACATCGCAACAGATCACCAGCTGCAGCCTTCACCCCCATCCCTGCCCCGTGCCTCCATCTCTCCTGGATCCCACTGACCACGCCCTCCTGACCTCCTTCCCCTACTCTATCTGTATCCTAGCCTCGGGACACCAGCAGGCGTTCTCTGTGAACACACCAGCTGAACAGGTGAGTGAAACACGCAACACACAGCCATTACACTGAAAATCCAGTCAGGAAACAGAAACCAAGGAACAAAACACCCACCCAATCAAGACAAACCCGGAAATCAGCACCTAGACAATCATCCCAAACCCAGATGCATACATACCAGCATGAGAACATAGTCAATAACAACCAGGGCAGTATGTCTCCACTAGAGCCCAGCTACCCACCACAGTAGGCCCTGATTATTCCAACATAGTTGAAGCACAAAAAAAAGGCCTTAACGCCAACTATATGAAGGTAGAGGTCCTTAAAGAACAAATGAATAAATCCCTTGAAGAAATCCAGGAAAACTCAAACAATTGGAGGAAATGGATAAATCCCTAAAAGAAAGACAATAAAAATACAGATTTGAAGGAAATAAATAAAAATGTTCAAGATCTGAAAATGGAAATAGAGGCAATAAAGAAAACACAAACTAAGGGAATTCTGGAAATGAAAAATTTAGAAATTCAAATAGGAACTACAGAAGCAATCTCAATGTAGACTCTAAAAACCAGAAGGGCCTGGACAGATGTGCTGCAGACTCTAAGAGACTATAGAAGCCAGCCCAGATTATTATACCCAGCAAAACTCCCAATCACTATTGTAGCTGGAGAGTTTCTCTCCAGCTTCTGCCAAGCCCCGGCAGTCCCGCAGCCCACTTAAGAAATAAACACACAGACTCTTACATTATTTAAACTGTTTGACCTAAGGGCTCAGGCTTCTTGCTAACTGTTCTTATATCTTAAATCAACCCATTTCTATTAATCTATAAGTTTCCACGTGGCTTATGGCTTACCGGCATCTTCACATCTTCTCTTGGTGGCTGGCAGCATCTCTCTGCCTCAGCCTTCCACTTCCCAGAATTCTCCTCTCTCCTTGTCCCACCTATACTTCCTGCCTGGCTACTGGCCAATCAGTGTTTTATTTATTAACCAATCAGAGCAAAACACTTAACATACAGAACGATATCCCCAGCACACTATAGATGGGGAAAATAAGATATTCCATAGTAAAGTCAAATTTAAACAATATCTATTTACAAAACCAGCCATACAGAAGATCTGAGAAGGAAAACCCCAACCCAAGGAAGTTAACTACACCCATGAAAACACAGAAAATAAATAATCTTACGCCAGCAAAATCAAAAGAAGGGAAGTACAGGTATGTGTGTATGTGTGCGCGCACGTACACGCACACACACCCCACCAACAACAATAAAAAAAAAAAACAGGAATTAACAATCATTGGTCATTAACATCTCTCAATATCAATAGTCTAAATTCCTCAATAAAAGGATACAGACTAACAGAATGGATGAGAAAATAGGATCCATCCTTCTGCTGCATTCAAGAAACACACCTCAACATCAAGGATACACTTACCTCAGGGTAAAAGCTTGGAAAAAGATATTCTAAGCAAATGGACCTAAGAAGCAAGCTGGTTTAGCCATTTTAATATCTAACAAAATAGACTTCAAATGAAAATTAATCAAAAGAGATAGGGAAGGATGCTTCATACTCATCAAAGGAAAAATCCACCAAGATGACATTTCAATTCTTAACACTGATGCACCAAACAAAAGGGAACCCACTTTTATAAAAGAAATACTAACACAGCTTAAGTCACATATTGACCCTTACACACTGATAATGGGAGATCTCAATAACCCACTCTCACCAATGGATAGGTCATCCAGAAAAAAAATTAACAGAGAAATACTGGAGCTAATAGACATTATAAACCAAATGGACCTAACAGAAATTTCCAGAACATTTCAACCAAACACAAGAGGATATACCTTCTTCTCTACACCTCATGGAACTTTCTCCAAAATAGACCACACACTTAGACACAAAGCAAATTCAACAGATACAAGAAAATTGAAATAACTCCCTGCATCCAATCAGACCACCACAGATTAAAGCTGGATGTCAACAGCAATAGAAACAACAGGAATCTTACAAACTGGTGGAAACTGAACAACTCTCTACTGAATGAAAATTTGGTCAAGACATAAAGAAAGAAAGAAATTAAAGACTTTCTAGAATTCAATGAAAATGAATGTACAGCATACTCAAACTTATGGGACACAGTGAAAGCAGTGCTAAGAGGAAAGTTCATTGCACTAAGTGCTTACAGTTAAAAAAAAATGGAGAGACCTCATTCCAGCAACTTAACAGCACACCTGAACACTCTAGGAAAAAAGAAATATGTCCACCCAAGAGGAGTGAATGGAGTAAAAAAAAAATCAGATTGAGGGCTGAAATCTATAAAATAGAAACAAAGAGAGCAATACAAAGAATCAATGAAGCAAAGAGTTGATTCTTTGAGAAAATCAACAAGATAAGATAAACAATTTAAATATACCTATAACCCCTAGTGAAATAGAAGCAATCATTAAAAATTTCTCAATCAAAAAAAACAAAAAAACAAAAAAAACAAAAAGGCCAGGGCCAGATGGTTTTAGCACAGAATTCTACCAGCAGACTTTCAAAGAAGAATTAACACCAGTGCTTCTCAAATTATTATTCCACACAGAAACAGAAGAACCATTGTAAGATTCAGTTTTTGAGGCCACAGTTATTCATACCTAAATCACAAACTCAACAAAAAAAGGGAATTACGGACCAATTTCCCTTATGAACATGGACACAAAAATACTCAATAAAATACTTGCAAACCAAATCCAAGAACACATCAAAAGGACCATCCACCTTGAATAAGTAGGCTTCAGCCCAGAGATGCAGGAATGGTTTAATATATGAAAATCTGACAATGTAATCCACCAAATAACCAAATAACCAAAATGAAAGGAAAAAAAACCCACATGATCATCTCTTTAGATGCAGAAAAATCCTCTAACAAAATCCAACACCCCTTCATGAAAAACTCCTGGAGAGATTAGGGATGCAAAGGACATATCTAAACATTATAAAAGCAATTTACAATAAGCCTATAGCCAACATCAAATTAAATGGAGAGTAACTCAAAGCAAGTCCACTAAAATCAGGAACAAGACAAGGCTGTCTACTCTCTCCATATCTATTCAATATAGTAATTGAAGTTCTAGCTGGAGCAGTAAGACAACAAAAGGAGATCTAGGGGATACAAAGTGGAAAGGAAGAAGTCAAAGTATCACTATTTGCAGATGATATGATAGTTCACATAAGCCACCCCAAAAATTCCACCAGGGAACTCCCATAGCTGATAAACACTTTCAGCGAAGTGGCTGGATACAAGATTAGCTTTAAAAAAATCAGTATACAAACAACAAACAGACTGAGAAAGAAGTCAGGGAAACAATACCTTTCACAGTAGCCTCAAATATTATATAATATCTTGGAGTAAATATGACCAAGAGAGGGGAAGGCTTGTATACTAAAAACTTTAAAACACTGAAGAAAGAAATTGGAGAAGATAACAGAAGATGGAAAGATCTCCCATGCTCATGGATCAGCAGCATTAACATAGAAAAATGGCCATCCCACCAAACACAATCTACAGATTCAACTCAATCCCCTTCAAAATTTCAACACAATTGTTTTTTTTAACTTTCTTTTTATTTATTCTTTGTATCTTTCACATCATGCCTCCCAATCCCACCCATCTTCCTCCTTCCCAAAATAAAACAAGTAAATTTTAAGAGAAAAAAGGGGTCAGGGGAGAAAGGGAGAATCTCATCATGAAAGCTGCAGTGTGGCACAGTCCAACACAATTCTTTTTTTCTTATTTAAATTGTTTTATTCATTTTACATACCAATCACAGATCTCCTTCCCATCCTTCTTCCTGATCCCTTCACCCCCACCTAACCCCTCCCCGACCAACCGACCCCTCATCTCCTCCTCCAAAAGGATAAGTTTTCCCATGGGGGAACAGTAAGGCCTGGTACATTCAGCTGAGGCAGGATCAAGCCCCTCTCCCCTGCATCAAGGGTGAGCAAGGCCAACACAATTGTTTACAGACCTTGAAAGGTCAATTCTTAACTTTATACGGAAACACAAAAAAGCCAGGATAGCTAGAACAATCTTGTACAATAAAACAACTGCTAGAGGCATTACTATCCCTGATTTCAAGTTGTACTACAGAGATATAGTAATAAAAACCACATGATTCTGGCATTAAAAACAGACACACTGATCAATGGAATTGAATCAAAGATCCAGACATAAATCCACACTTCTATGAACACCTGATATATTTATGAAGAAGCCAGAAATACACACTGGGAAAAAAAAGTCAGCACCTTAACAAATAGTGCTGGTCAAACTGGACACCTGCAATACAGAAAAATGTGAATAGATCCATATCTATCGCCCCACACAAAACTGAAGTCCAAGTGGATCAAAGACCTCAACATAAAACCAGACACACAGAACCTGATAGAAGAGAAAGTAGGGAATAGCCTTGAATGAACTGGCACAGGAGACAAGTTTCTGAACAGAACACCAATAATGAAGACACTAAGATCAACAATTAATAGATGGGACCTCATGAAACTGAAAAGCTTCTGTAAGGCAAAGGATACTGTCAATAGAACAAAACAGCATCCTACAGAATGGGAAAAGGTTTTCACCAACTTCACATCTGACAGAGTTATATATATTCAAAATATATAAAGAACTCAATAAACTAGACATCAACAAACCAAATAACCAAGTTAAAAAATGGGATACAGATCTAAACAGAGAATTCTCAACAGAGGAATTTTAAATGGCTGAGAAACACTTAAAGACATGTTCAATATCCTTAGCCATTAGGGAAATGCAAATTAAAAGGACTCTGAGATTTCATCTTATACCTGTTAGTATGGCTAAGATCAAAAGCACAAATGACAGCTTATTCTGGAGATGATGTGGAGCAAGGGGAACACTCCTCCATTGCTAGCAGGAGTGCAAACTTGTACAACCACTATGGAAATCAATATGGTGGTTCCTCAGAAAACTGGGAATCAATCTACTTCAAAAGTCAGCTATACCATTCTTGGGCATATACTGAAAGGATACTCTATCCTACCACAAAGTTACTTGCTCAACTATGCTAACCGCAGCTTTATTCATAATAGCCAGATACTGGAAATAACAGATATTCTTCAATTGAAGAATGGATAAAGAAAATGTGGTACATTTATTACTCAGCTATTAAAAAATTGAATAATACTCAGCTGTTAAAAATGACATCATCGCCGGGCGGTGGTGGCGCACGCCTTTAATCCCAGCACTTGGGAGGCAGAGACAGGCGGATCTCTGTGAGTTCGAGGCCAGCCTGGTCTGCAGTGCGAGATCCAGGAAAGGCGCAAAGCTGCACAGAGAAACCCTGTCTCGAAAAACCAAAAAAAAAAAAAAAAAAAAAAAAAAAAAAAAAAAAAATGACATCATCACTGGGCAGTAGTGGCACACACCTGTAATCCAAGCACTCGGGAGGGAGAGTCAGGTGGAACTCTTGATTTTTTTTTTTTTGTTTTTTGTTTTTTTTTTTTTTTTTTGTTTTTCGAGACAGGGTTTCTCTGTGTAGCTTTGCGCCTTTCCTGGGACTCACTTGGTAGCCCAGGCTGGCCTCGAACTCACAGAGATCCACCTGGCTCTGCCTCCCAGTGCTGGGATTAAAGGCGTGTGCCACCACCGCCCGGCCGGAACTCTTGATTTTGATGCCAGCCTGGTCTATAAAGTGAGTTCCAGGACAGACAGGGCTGTTACACAGAGAAACCCTGTCTCTAAAAAACAAAACAAACAACAAACAAATAAACAAAAATGATGCCATAACCAACCAATATCTTGTTTAACTTGAGGCCCACTCCACAAGAGGGAACCCATTCCTGACACTCATTGAATGGCCAGGAATCAGAGACTCTATAACTGAGAGACCTAGGGTAGAACCAAACACAGCTGGTTTAAAAAAAAAAAAAAAAAATCAGTCTAATGACTGTGGCTGGTGTCACCTCAGAGGCCTTAGGGACCATGTGAGATGAAATCAGAGGGCCATGCTGAGCCGGCCCTGCCGTTCACTGACCCAGGGAAAGCTGGCCTTGCCTCTCGATGGACACTACAGCAAGAGAGCTGGTCCCTGCACTCAAGAGAGATGATCCTACCCCTCACCACACTCGGGAGGCAAGACAGAAGAATGTATCCTGGGTAACAGGGAGAGACTATGTCTCAAAATATTTGATTAATTAATTAAATGAAAAGGGCATACCTCATTGAACACATGGAAAAACTGTCCTGAACTTAAAAAAAAAATGTCACTGAGACTTATTGAGAGCTTTTGTGACTCAAACAGCAATCTGCACCACAACTGTAGAGGAGCTTGGTTGTTATTCTACACAATGTATATGAAGAAAATGAAGTCCAGAGAACCAGAGAAGCTTTAAACATCTTTCTAAGGTCCTGTAAGTCAGTAGCTCAGGCTGGCATGGAAGTGCTGGTTCTCCTGCCTCTGCCTCCTATGCTAGGATTATAGGTCTCCACCACACCTGGAACCCAAGAAAGACCTCTTGACCTTTTTACTTATTAAGAAAAATAAATAGAGAAAGGGTCAATTGCAAAAGTGAAATCATTTTCCTCTTTGATTTTCCAAAGAGAAACAAATGGTTGAATTTAGTAAGAAATCTTTACGAAAGTTAAAAAACTTATTCCTTTAGTGACTAGATGTATAAGGTTTTCTCTCATAAGCATTTTCCTTTTGCTTATAATAAGAAT
This sequence comes from Peromyscus californicus insignis, assembly GCF_007827085.1. Classification (NCBI taxonomy): domain Eukaryota; kingdom Metazoa; phylum Chordata; class Mammalia; order Rodentia; family Cricetidae; genus Peromyscus; species Peromyscus californicus. The sequence goes on along the minus strand of NW_026294573.1, from coordinate 159,666,362 downwards.
GTAATGCTATTCTCATGGTGTTTTATTTAGAATAACATACAGCTATTATTAGACAACTTTTATACATGCAGCTGGTAAGCTATCTGAGCAGAAGAGTAGTTGAATAGCTATTTGCTATCAACCTCTGTATCTGACTTAATAGTCTCAACTTTCCCATAATGTTCTCGGAAGGTGTCCCTAATTTGACTCATCTAGCCATCACCGACCCTGCAGAAGGTGATGGAGAGGACCTCTAATCCCAGAGATGTCCTGCCTTCACTCGGACACCTGTGATGACCTGCCTGCGTGTTTCATAAGCATACTGATTTCTCACTTCCTGCTCTGTGCCTACAGAGATTGTGTTACCTTTTCCACGAGGGAACATGGCAGACAAGATCATTTGAACCCATGTTTACAGGCGGTGGTCACTTATGCTTGGCTCAGAATGAACTTTTATTTCCTTAAAGCAGAGTATTTTAGGCCTATTTATAGCCATGATTGTTCCCTTTATGCAAAAGATACTTGTCATTAATTTACTTTAACACATATAGGGATCTCTGAGTTCAAGGCCAACCTGGTTTACAGAGCAAATTCCCAGACTACACAGAGAAACCTTGTCTTGAAAAAAAATAAAAAAACAGAACAAAACAAACAAACAAAAATTGTGAACATTTTGGAACCAGGAAAGGAACCAGGAATTACTTACTCTCCAGAGAAGCTTGGAATAAAACATGTGACTGTACCACTGGTTTCCTGGTGAAGCTACCACACCACACCAAACAGCAAAGTCAGCAAGGTTGGGTGTGAGTTACTGGAAGGAACTAGAAATTATGTAAGCCTCATGAGAATCGGTAATACACTCCTTAAAATTACTATTTACGAGTCGATCACCTTGTGAAGAGGTTATTCCTCGTGTCCACCTGTGCCTTGGGCCCCTTCACATCCTCTCTCCAACCCCCTAGGAGCTTAGAGCTGTAGTTTGTCTTACTTGTATTTACTCCACTGGGGCTTAGAGTGGGCGTGTGTGGGCTCACTACAGAAAGACATGCTGTGTGCAGGTCAGCCCACTTACAACCTGAACTTGCGGCTGAGCACGGGTTTGTTTGTGTACGGTGGAGGTTGAGTCTCTTACCGTCACAACGTGTCCAAAGTCGAACTGCGGAGTTCTTGACTATTGGTTTTTTGTTTTTTGGTTTTTGTTTTTGTTTTTTTTACAGAGTTTTAAAGCCAGGTCTCACTCTGTGGCCCAGCCTGGACTGCAATTCATGATTCTCCTGCCTCAGTTTCCAAGTGCTAGGACTAGAGATGTACTCCACCATACTGGGTCTATTTCTGCAATTTTAACATAATTCAGTACTTTTACCTGGTCTGTCAGATAAACGGCTTCCTCTGAGTGAGGTTTGTGGAATCCTGCTTGATAGGCAGCCATTCCCTAAAGATCAGAAATGGTATTTACTAAAGGAGGAGGCTCAGCCCCTGAGTGGCTGCCTCTGGAATCCTGCCAGTGTAGATGTTCTGCACTAGAGAACCTCACAGGCCAACGGGCCCAGCACCCAGAAAGGTCCACTCAAAGGTCAAGTGACACTAAGGGGCACTTTGAGCAGCCGCTGTCTACACTTTGAGAATTTCACAACCAGTAATTTTTTTGTTTGGTTTTCTGACCTGGAAGTAAGCAGTTGTCATAAGTTTGATCTCAAACATCCTCCGTGTTTTAAACTCTGTTCCTTAGCTGTTAGTTGGTGTCACTATTTTGGGGGTCAACAGAACCTTTAGGACTCGGGGCCTAGCTGGAGAATCAGGTCACTATGGGTGGGCCGTTGAGGGTTACATTCCTTCCTGTCTGTTTTTAAGTCCACCATCACATGAGGAGATTCCACCACACACTCCCACCACCACGAAACCCGCCACGTCTTCCTCACCATGATGGATGAAAACTGAGATTCAAAAGTAAACCTCCCCTCCCTTCTGCTGTTTCTGTCAAGTATTCTGTCTAAATAATGCACCAATAATGAACACACCAGGGAAACACATGGCGAGCTCAGGGTCGCAAAAGAGGTGACAGCAACTCAGGGGAAGGGATGTGAGGGATGTGTCCACAGGCCTGTGGTGGTGCAGTGAGCACACAAAAGGTCAGTAGCCACTGCACTGTGTAAAGAAACTCAAGACCTAGTCAACAGGACATCCACTAAAGGCAAAAGCTGTTTCTCTAGACACAGACACACACCACACACCACACACACAGGGTTCGGGAGAATAAGACCCTGTAGATGTTGTTAAATTTAGAACCTTGAGGAAAAGGCACTCCTGGGCCTTCTGAGCAACTCTAATGAGCATCATAAGGCTCTCTAGAGACAGACAGAGGGAGAGCTTCACAAGACGGAGAAGACCATGTGAACACAAGAGATTAGCCTAGGAGCCCTAGCCAAAACGCACAGGCAGAGGCCTCCAGAAGTGGGAGGAAGCAAGGGACCAGCTTCCCATGGAGGCCCCCCTGAGAATGCACCCACCCATATTGGTATTTTAATTTAGGGTCTAGTGATAATGGAGTTCTAATTTCTGGTCTCCAGAACTACATGAGAGAATTTTCTGTTGTTTAATTCAACAGTTTAACAGAATTTTCTACAGGAGCCACAAGTGACTAAGGCAGATTATTATCTGGTGTGAACACATTAACCCCCTCCTCCACCCCACATACACAGACACACTTCATTTGGGATCTGAGAAAAGTCAGCACACCAAGGAACTTAGTGGAAAGGGGAGCAGTGTATACATTTGGAGAGCTAAGTAGCCAAACAAAGACATGGAGAATACACAGCAATTCCCTGGTTTGGTAAATCTCAGAGTGGGCTGCTCAATAGAAGAGGTCTTCCGAAAGCATGTAGAGCTGGCCACACGTTTGTTGCTTGTGTTAACTGAGGGATTGCGAACTATTCTATTAGAGGAGGCCAGGCAACCAGATAGAAAAGCCCAGAAAGAGGTCAGAGGTCAGGGTTAAGGGCAAGCCTCAGAAAACTTGATCCATATGCTCAATTAAGGAAAAAGAAAACAGATGAGCTGAGTGGGCCACACGTAGATTTCCTTCCGTGTGACAAAACCCACAGTGATCTTAAATACACTATACGTGATAACAATGAACTATGAAAAACGGACACTCGTGGACAGAACAAAATGTTATACTAGGAAAAAATACTCATTTATTTCAAAGTTGTTATCTGGGATTGGTGTCATCTTGGGAAATAGACGCCTTAGATTTGAACCCTGGCATGACTTTGGTAGGAAGCCGAGTCTGCAGAATTTCAAACAACCTGAAACACTGGACTCAACTCAACTTCCTCCCTCCCTCCCTCCCTCTCTCCCCCCTTCCCTCCTTCCTTCCCTTTCTTTCTTCTTCCTTCTCTCTTCTTTCTCTTTTTCTTTGCTTTTTTGAGGAAGCCTATCACCCTGTAGTCTAGAGTGATACAAGCTGGCCCAGAGCTTGCCGTGCGGCACAGGCTGGCTTCAAACTCAAGATCCTCCTGCTTCAGCCCCCCACATGTTGGATGCAGGCTTGGGCTACTGCATCCCCTCTGTTATTTCTACACAATTAACTTAACGGGCATTTCCAAAATTGTTCTCATTATGATAAAATAATGAGCAGCATTTCGGCAAGTGTCTCGTACCTGAGAGTCCCACAGGCACACACAATCACCCGAAGAAGGGCCTCGGGTTCCAGTGTCTCATGAGGCAGAGGCAGCCTTGGTCCAGGCGCCTGAGGCTAGAGGATTTCTGTGCTCTCTCTGTGAGAGGATTACTGCTCTGTTTCTGCCTCCCACCCCATCATCTCAACCTGTGTTCCATCCAGCTTTCGTTGTAACCACGTATGCTTTGTAAACTACACCCAAGAATATGAGACAGAGAAGTAAGTTTGAATGAAAAGCAAAATACCGTGTTCCTCACACAGGATCACAAGCAAAAGTGAATGCTGGCTCCAGCTTTCTAAGACAGGGAAGTGTAAACATTGTCACGTGATTTTTAAGACCTCGTAATCTCAGTGCAAAGGGATTAAAATCCACAAATGTTACCTTGCTTGTGACATATGTTATTACATTTAATAAAATCGAAGCAAATTCACTCCTTGGGTTTTGATTCCTGTGTTACAAAGTTTAAAGACTATAGGAATCATCACATTTGGATCATTTCCTTTGCCTGCTGCCTGATGAGCTGACACCCTCCAGTCTTTTAAACCATCTAAGTAAAAATATGCACGGTAGGTAGTTTAGTTATTTGATCATTCTGTTTTATTTTCAAAGCCTCACTCTGTAGCCCAGATTGGCCTGGAATGCATGACCGTTCTGCTTCAGTTTCCCAGCTACTGGGATTTTTCAGAAGTCAGCCACCACACCCAGCTCTCATCATTTCAAAGGTGCTTGAGAGTGTTTGAGAGAAGTAGACCTGTGAAGTAATATGCTCCCTCTAGAGGAGGTAGAAGGTGATGGACAGGCTTGATTCCTTCCTCTGAAGATGAGTTTGAATTATAACTTCTGAGCATTGACTCTGTTTCATGGTTTAGAGTCCCTTTAAAAGTTACTTCTTTGTATTTAATTTTATCTGCATTATCATCATTTTTCTAGGATGGCTCTTTGTCATCAAAGTCTTTCTGCCTCTCTTGAAGCTCTGCTGAGTGTCTGTAAGCACCAGAGTGAAGAAAACAATTCCAAATCCTGCTCTAGGGAAACTGAAACATCAGACACCGTAACAGCCAGACTCTGACATTATTACCTGAAGTGATTATTAAAGTGAATTGTTTAACACTGGGCAGAAATCAGCTAAGAATGAGAATATGCCAAAGATCACATGACAGGTCACAGAAAGACGAGAATGCCATCATGAGCGTTTCTCACACAGTGACTCCATCAAGGAGACTGCCCAGTGGCTCTGAGCTCGGGGTATCGTTCTGAGCATCACTGTGAGCTTTTCCACAACTGTCTCCTCCTCAACACAGGTTGAGATGATGGGATGGGAGGCAGAAACAAGCTGGCTGACTTGATATCCCTACAGCCCCATCAGCCAAAGCCAACACTGTTGTCTCTCCAGAACACACACACACACACACACACACACACACACACACACACACACACACACACAGATGACCTTAGATAATAAAATAAATGCACACAGAGCTGAATGTAGATGTATTTGACTCCAAAGTCCTTGGTGCACTGGACACCAACAGGAAAAAGAGAAGCAGGCTTTGAATAGCCGGCTGTCCAAAGACATCATTTTGGAGATGAAGGACTCTCCTATTTTCAGTACATGAAGAACAATGAGTGTAAAAGAAACAAGTTGATTCTTTCGGAAATTCAAAATCTTTCAGCAGATACTAATCTGCCATTGCTCCTGAATTCCATGGGTTTCCGTCATAGTGCATTGGTGCTAAGGGGTGACAGCGGGGACAGTAGAGTTCAGCTGCCCTGCCCTTGGCACCCAGGAACCTATTCGAGTAGGTTCCAGTGCCAGGTAAAGCCAGTCTCCGCAGGTTTGCTCCTGTTGGGTGTATGCTGGTTACTCCCACCGTGCTATTCCTAGACCATTAACTTACTCCCAGCCAGGTGACATGAGAGTGTGACAAGTGTCATTCACATCTATTGACCTTGCTCTCTGTGTTTGAAACACTCTGGCCCAGGAGTGGAATAGTCGATACTGAAGGAGTAATCTCACTGTTTGAAGTGCTTCTGGCTGGCACAAATGTTTGCTCAGGTTGTAGCTCTGCCCTAGAGTGACAGAAAGGGTGGGGCTCAAGAATGGGTTTTATGGCAGATGTTCCTCAATTCACCCTGTGTATGTGTGTAAAATATGATATAGTAAGTGTATAATTTATTATGCATGTGTGTGCCCGAGACAGGGTTTCACTATGTAGTTCAGGTTGACCTTGAACTCTGGATGCCTCACCCTCAACTCAGCCTCTTGAGTGACAGCCTGCCGAGCTCCCTCCAATTGTTTATGGCCCATGTTCATTGTACTTCCGGTTTGTTTTCTCTATTTTCTTATTCCTAGTAGTCCAGTTTATTGACAACTGTGTCTAACACCTCCCCCTCCTCCACACACACACACACACACACACACACACACACACACACACACACATACACACACACACCAGATAAAGCACACAGACCTTGTATGGAACCATCCTGGGCTTAACTGGCCCACTTATTGGGCCAGCTGGAGAGTACAGCACCAGCGGAAGGGCAGGATGAATTTCCCTCGTGGAAGTTTATCAAAACCTGAGGACCACACACCGAAGCACCCATAATTAATGCCTTTTGTGGGATTAGCGACCAAGGGATGAACACTAATACAGGAACTAGGGTGAAAAGGTTTGGGCCAAAGAGAGGGCACAAAAGAGGGCCGTGTCCTTCCCAAACATTCAGATCACTGTCTCTAATGAGAGCATTCCAGGTAGTTCATGTACAATTAGCACAGTAAAGAGAAATATGGAAGTGCAATTGTCCCCCTGTTTTGGGGGGAAGGGTAGTTTTTCCGAGACAGAATCTTGCCCTATAACTCAGACTGGTCTAGAATTCTCTATGTAGCCCAGGCTGCCTGTGAATTCAAGATACTTCTACCTTGGAACCCTGAAAAGCTAGAATTACAGGTATGGCGTCATGCCCAGTCAGTGCAATTGTTTTTTATGGAAAATTTAAAAAGAATTAATAAATAAGTAGTCTTTTAATTTACATGTACAATTTCCTCCTTCCTATGGTGATATTTTATTTGTGCTTTAATAAAGCATGCCTGGAGATCAGGGGAAAAGGTCAGCTATTTTAAGTAAACAAAAAGGTAGCACACGCCCTTAATCCGATCACTTACCAGGCAGAATCTCTGTGCGTGTGTGTTCAAGGCCATACTAGGGAACAAAGCCAAGTGTGGTGACACATGCCTTTAATCCCAGTACCAACCATAGAGACCTGGAGGTCTGTACAGACAGACAGTGGCAAGGAAGTGAGGTCGCTGGGATAAGAGCCAATGAGAGGGCAGAACAGCGAGGCAATAAAGGTGTGGATAAGACAGGAAGTAGCTCGCATTTTGGAAGCTGCAGAGTTGGTGAGGTAAAGTTGGCTGATGGCATTCCCTATTTCCCTGATCTAAGACTTTCACCCCTATGTTTGGCTCATGTTTTTTATTTAATAAGATCATTTAGAAATTGGTCAATACCTTCCTGCAAGGCAGCAAGAGCTGCAAATACACAGTTACAGATACACACAGATGGACAGACAGACACACAGATGGACACACACAAAGACAGTCACACATACACAGGCATACACACACACACACAGATGGACAGACAGGCACACACAGACAGACACACACACACAAATGGACAGACAGGCACACACAGATGGACAGACAGACACGCAGATGAACAGACAGACACACACACAGATGGACAGACGGACATGCAGATGAACAGACAGACACACACACAGATGGACAGATGGACACACAAAGACAGTCACACATGCATAGGCACACACACACATACACAGACGGACAGACAGGCACACACACACACAGATGGACAGACACACACACAGCCATCTCCAGCTCATTCAAAAGTTCTCACTCAGAACTTATTGCCAAGAATATTATTTTTTTTTCACATCTCCAACAGATTTATTTTTAAAGGAATGGCGTAAGGGAGGAGGAAAACGGGGTACAGAAGTATGGACTCGACGATAAATACAAATGTAAGCTGTTTTACTATTTTATAACCACAAACTCGTACAGAGGATGATGCCCTGTACAAAACACAACAGATTCAAACGAGGTGTTCCCTCAGCAAGGCTGAAGAGTCAGTCTCTGGTATTTGGAATTTAGGATGCAGTCCTTGTTTTTGGATGGATCGCTGGGTGTTTGGCACAGTCCATGCTTTTAACCAGATTTGAACAGAAGAATGGCCACCTGACCCAGGTAGAAGTAGATGAAGTGTTTGGTTTCATGTGTCACATAACTACCGAAGTTCCGCCCCACAATGCAGTGCCAGGTGGGGCTGTACTTCTTGTCAAACTCCTTCTTGATGTGGGCCGCAATATCCTTCTCTATGTTGTACTTCTTCAACGCCTGGGTCGCGCACTCCACCGAGTCCTGTTGCATTTCTTCTGACATGTCTGCATTTTTGATCACCGCCTTCCGGTCGCACATGGTTGCCGTGAAGCAGGGGCCAACCGGCTGCTGCGAGCTCCTAGGGAAGATGCTCCAAGAATATTATTTTATCTACAGAAGTTGGATGTAATATTTATTAAAGTGTTAGTCTGGCTATCTATTCCTTGGCATGTTAAAACAGGCTTAAGTTGACTTATTTGGATATGCAATATGACAAGAATTTAAATTAGAAGTGAGGTCAAAGAAAGAATAAAGGCAAACCAAAGATAAAAGCACAGGCAGTATAGATAGGTCAAGAATAAAAACGCTTACTAGTCTACCTAGCTACTACCAAGAGTCACTGGTTTGCTTTTAACCCTCAGTCATGAAGTCTGATGAAGAAACCTGTTGATTACATTAGTCCCATCTATAGGGTACTCACACTTCTAGAATCACTCAGGGTCATCTACAGACTTTCAAATTTTGAAGATATAAGGTGGGACCTGAAGCTTATCATATTATAAATTCCCATTGATCTTTCAGGAGAGAGACAGAGAGAGAGAGAGAGAGAGAGAGAGAGAGAGAGAGAGAGAGAGAGAGAGAATGAAAATTCAGGATAAGGCAGTTTTTACATTAAAACCAGAGAGGACCCTATTCTAGGAAGTGACAAAGAGAAGCTTGTGACTACACTGGACACTCAGGCAGAGACATAGGGATCTGCAGGTGGTTGATTACTGTGACCCTCAGGTTAGGCTTTCATACAGCTCCGTGCTGTGTTGAGAGTGGGTGAATGTGAAGCAAGAAGAGAAATAATGGTCTCCAGGACCTTGATTTTGGTTAGTTTGGCCTGAGCTAGGGCAGGAACTAAGAAGGACCTCACTGTCTTTCTATCAAAACAGGAAACGTGGCTCTTGGTAAATAGGTCAGTGAAGCAGCCCGGCTTCAGAGCCCTGTCAGCACTGAGGATTAGCTGAGAACTCTCAGCAGGCTTTGGAGGTATGTAATCCAGTTTAATCTTATCTTCAAAGTATCTTCTTCCTCCAGTCTTGAGATGTTGTGCAGGGAAGAGGCGGAGGAGCGGTGGGATGAGGCTTATCGTCATCATGCAAATTGTTCCCTGGGAGCATCAAAGACTGCCCTTGTTAAGTCTGCTCCTGATCACTCAAAGTTCTCCATGTAGTGAAATTCTCAATATCTGTGACTGTCACATGACCACATAGCTTTGTTCAATTGTGTAGAAGAGAAAATATATTATATTATTATATTCTATATCTTTTACCTCTCGCTTTGAATCTGAAGTGATTTGCAAGGCCTTTGGATGTTCCATAGAGTTTCATTGACTTTGGATTTTTCACATATCAAATACTGAATGTACCTTTTTTTTTTTAAAGGCAGGGTCCTTAGTGTACAATTTGGAATTCTAGACAAACTATGGTTTGCCGGCATGCTTAAAGTTCCTGCTCTCAAATTTGGTATTTTCCAAGTACCGTGCTTTGATGATAAGAATACTAATGAAGAATTGTGATTGTTGTGATGGCCAGTATTACAGTGTAGCGAGCACTATACTCAGGTTTCTTTGCTTGTTTTTTTTTTCTTTTTTTTATTTTAAGACATGGTCTTATACAGCTCAGAGTGGCCCCATACTTTCTATGTGTATGGTAAAGGATGATCTTGAATCCTTGGTCCTCCTGTTTCTACCTCCTAACAGCTGGGATTACACACGTGCATCATTTGACTGTTCTTCCTGCTTCTGGGGATGGAATCCTGGGCCTTGCGAATGCTAAGGACACACTCTATCACCAATTTCACTACTAGCCAAGTACTAAGTTATGAGTGAAGAAAGGCAGACCCCTCAGAAGAAGTAAAGTTTCCTGGAAGAAGTCACAGGTAAGATAAGATCAAATATGTGAGTAAATTTAAGCAGAAGTTAGACAAGGAAAGATCAGTTGATCAAGAGTCCAGTGGGGCCCACAATGAAAGGTGGGGTTAGAGTTAACAAAATAAGAGCAAGTGGTAACACAGCTTGCGCTGAGCATGCATATGAGAGAAGAAAAGGTCGATTGCTGGAGCTTGAAAGCACGAGCTGGACCTCTCTCTGGTGTTGCTACCATCTTGAACGTCCTTGCAGTCGAGGTTAGTAAATTTAGACAGTATTTTAGGAGAATGTGGACATTTGTAAATTGGGACTTGAGTCTCGACATCCTCCAGACTTTCCCCGTCCTCATGAGAAAGTTGGATGTGTGATGTGAAAAGCTCCGCACTTGAAAACAGAAGACAGTAAAGAAACACAGAATAGAACCCTTTGGCTGCCTGGAGATGCCCCGCAGCTCCGCAGGGGCCCATCCCGCCTGCCTTGAGCCCAGCTAGGGTGGCTGGGCAGCTGCAGCCATCTGGAGGTGTGGGACCTGAGGGTACCCGGACGTTGTGAGACTAGGGCAATGGTGATGTTGCTATGGTATTCTTTACTGCAATGCAATCAGTGTAATTCTTTGTATTCCTCACAGATTTCGCCTCTGAGTCGGAATCTTTCAGGAAGTTTCTAAAGATAGGCTAAGTGGCGGAGAGCGGTGCATTTGCGCCCTCTGCTGTACGCTGCTGAGGCTGACACAAGAGGCCCGAGAAACGAAAGCAAGACGTAAATGTTTTCTAAGTGGGTCAATGACTTAAAATACATTAATAGGGAAAGTATTCTCAAATGCGACAACAAATGACAGGTGGTGTACTTTGTATATGTTTATGATAAACTAGCTACCTTAAAAAGTGAATCTGGACGGCAGCTAAAATCCAGGAAACCACATATATGGGTACCCTCAGCTCTGGGTAAGGGAATGTGAGTCAGCCCATAGCACAATTCAGAAAGAATTCCCCTATGCTGTTTGTTTACTCGTATTTTATTTATTTATTTATTTATTTATTTATTTACTTACTTACTTACTTACTTACTTACTTATTTATTTATTTATTTATTTATTCATCTATCAGTAATGAAGGATCAGCACTACTGGTTTGAATACTGCATTATAAACATCAAAGATTGGCTAAGGTTATTATTTGAATGAGAAATAAAACGTTTCAGAAATAAAACACTCGGAACAATACAATGATTCCCTGTGTGGTATTTGCCATCTAGTGTTCATTTTTGGAACTTAAATAAGCGAATTAGAATTACTTTTTTTTTTTTTCAAGCAAAGAGCTGACCTAACATTTCTGTATGAAGGTATCAAACTGTACCACAAAACTCTTGGTTTGTGGAGGTAGGAGAGTGGGTGGGTAAGTAACCTGGCTACTTCTAAGAAATCGGTTATTTCTGGGAAATAAAATGCTTCTCCATCCTGGCTACCAGACGGCATTACCTGGGAAAGGGAAAATACAGATGGTCCACAACCCTCTGGCCTAAAAGATCAGATTCACTAGCTATGACCTCATCAGTGGCATGTGTCCAAAGCTCCCAGATGATTCTAATGCGCAGCCAGGGGTCTCCACAGGAGCCCATAGCTTAGCTGGGTTATCTGTACAGGGAAAGTCAGCTGACTGAAGAGCATCTTTGTTGCTATGGCGATTATAACTTCCCTTAGGATTATTGTTTGCTGTTATTGTTGTTTATTGAGATGGATCTTGCTCTGGTAGCCTTGGATGACTGAGAAGTCGCTATATAGCCTAGGCTGGCCTCAAACTCATGGCAATTCTCCTACCTCAGCCTCTCAAATGCTGGGATTACAGGTGTGCACTACCACCACTTCTGGCATTTTATGAGTAATAAATACATTGACTATCCAGTGTTCTGCATAATGCAAGGTACACTGTGCTCAATAAATGCAAACCTTTATTTTTGGGACAAGGTCCATGAAGCCTAAGCTAGAGTAGAATAGCCTAGAATACAAGCCCAGATTGGCCTTGAACATATGAACCTCTTGCTTTAGTAAAAATTATTAATAACATTTACGGTCAAAGAAAATACTTTGAGAGTTAAAGACCTCTGGCCTGGAACCCCCCTGGGCCTCTAACTGTTCTTCCTTCCACCTCCACCATCGGCAATGAAACCACAGCCAAGATGCAGATTTTCGTTCAGAAAGACCCCCACAGAGAAAACTATCACACTCAATGTTGAACCCCCAGACACTAGAAAATGTAAAGACAAGAGATTTCTCCTTGTCATCAAAGGCTGATAAGCTACTTGGAGATGCTGTACTTGGTCTGACCACAGCATCCAAAAGGAGTCCACTCTCCACCCTGTGTTGAACTTCATGATGGTTCTGAGAAGAGGAGAAACACATCATGCCCAAAAAAGAACCAGCGTAAGAGGTTAGTTACATTGACCATTCTGAAACACTCTAACATGCATGAAATTGGCCAAATTAGCTGCCTTCATGGAGAGTGCCCTTCCAGTGAATGTGGCGCTGGCGTTTTCATGGCCAGCCAATTTCAGACATTACTGTACTATACATTGTCTGACTTACTGCTTCAACAAAGCAGAGGACAAGTGATTGCACATGAGTTAATGAAAAGACTGGAAAAATTTGAAAGGGTAAGGTACTTAAGACAGTAAACATAGTATATGTGTCATAGAAGCAGATGATGTGTAAAGTGACAGTTACATGGTACATTTGTGTTCCTTCTGAACAGACTGATGTGTGAGATTGAATGCTCAGACTCAACTCAAGATGAGGGCCGCCACTCTCAAAAAGCTGTTTCTTCTATTTTGTCGGTAGTGTGAGCTAAGTCTTCCTATGTTGCCCCTACTGGCCCAGAACTTGAAATCCCCCTGCCTGGGTGTCCTGAGTGCTAGAATCACGCCCAAGTATGTCAGTGCTGACAATAAACACTTTGTGACTTAGTTGCATTCAGGCACTCCTAACTTTCCAGTTCCCTTACAAATTACATTTACCCTACGTGGGTGGGTCTGGTGCTCTCATGACTTCTTGCAGGCAAAGATACACCACCTTCAAGTGCAAAATATGGGCATAGCCTATGTGCTAGGGTCAGTGCCCAGGGACAAAGAACCACTGTGATGTATAGGCATCTTTATAGCCATAAGATGAAAGACCTATTTTCAGTCAGCTGATTTGGACAGCTGGAGTGACAGCTGGAAAGGTGGCCAGTAAGTGCTAGTTCTCAGTGTGGCGGAGTGTTCAACGAGAATCTCCACAGACTCACACTGTAAAGCACCTGGCCTTGACAAACTGAAATGCAGGAGACTTAGGAAAAGTAAAAATCAAATAAATGGGTTCCGATTTGAAAGGGGAGAGAACATAGAGCACAGCATGACCCTCTGAGGAAATTCAGCAGTTTGACACACAAGGAGCAGCTAAAACAGAGCCTTCTGGAGGGAGAACTCAGGAGGGAGCTGGAAGTACATTCAGGTGACCTCTCAGGAGGTAAACACAGCTGAAGGTCAAGACCTGAGAGTCCGTAGTAAGGATGTGGTGAAATCCACAGACCTGTGACTCCCTTGGTTGGAAACAAGAGGAACAAGGGTGCAACCTAGAAACAGTGTCATACCAGTAAGAAACGGGAAGAGGAAACAGAGAAGGGGACAGAGTAAACTTTCAAGGCGCTTCTGAAAATAGAACAAGGGGGCAGAAATGCAGGTCAACTTAAAGGCACGATTTGGACACACCACGATTTGGCTTCTTTAAATTAGATCATCACCGGGCGGTGGTGGCGCACGCCTTTAATCCCAGCACTCGGGAGGCAGAGGCAGGCGGATCTCTGTGAGTTCGAGGCCAGCCTGGGCTACCAAGTGAGTTCCAGGAAAGGCACAAAGCTACAGAGAAACCCTGTCTCGAAAAAAAAAAAAAAAAAAAAAAATTAGATCATCACTGGTGACTTCAGAAAGGGCATGCCTTTGGGAAGCAGTGGCTGAGACAGACTGGAAGCCATCACATTTTCCTGGGTAATTATCACACCCACCCCTTTCAGTGCTGTGTAGTATTCACTATGGGACTCTTGCACATCCTTTAAAGCCAGCCTGCTATGGTAGACTCAGTTTTACACGTAGGGCAACTTTGGCCACGCAGGGTGGATATTTGAGGTCTGCATCTGTCCAACGTATACTAAGAAGTGGAGACTGGCTTCTGAGACAAACATCTCTCCTGATTGGATACTTCCTGAGTATCACCAAATACTTACACCAGCAGTGGTGCGTGCCAGTTGAGGGGTTTCTATGCTTACCAATCCATTCTGTCTTCCTAGATAAGTATTTGGTATTTGGTGTTGCTAGGCTTCAGTTTTTTGTTTTAACCATTCTGGTGTTGGGGTGTTACTGTTTTCATTTCCTGGGTGAATGACTGAGTAGTTGTATGTGTGCTTGTTTTGTGAAGTACATATTGGCTTACATTTGCAAATGCATTGCCCTTTAGATGTGGACGTTTTTATATAGACAATTTCTAACATATAGGTATTTATAAAGCAAACTTCCTGAGCTTGAGTTTTCTTTCTTGAGACTGCTGATCCTTCTGCCTGCACCTCCTGAATGCCAGGATTACAGGACTATGGATGCCTTGCCTTCTGAAACCTTGATGGTGTTTCAGTGATAAAGTTATTAATGTAGTTCAGTTCATCCATCCTTTTTTAGGTTGAGTATATTGTACGTGCATTGTTGACTCAGCTTTTGCCCAAAGTGAGAGAAAATGTGCTCTTTCAGAAACTGTTTTACTTTTAAAAAATGAATATGGGGGTGGGGTATGCACAACCCATGGTACATGTTTAGATCAGAGGACAGTTTCCAGGGGTCAGTTCCCTCCTTCTACCATGGGAGTCCCAGAGAGCAAACTCAGGCCATCAGATGTGATAAGCACCTTTACCCATACTGCCTCACCTCAGTGGACCCATTTTACTTTTTGTATTTAGTTCTAGAAATTGATCTTTTACTTGATGGGATGGAGTCAGTATTTCTCCTCTTTCCATGGACATCCAATCCCCACTACTCGAAGGAAAGACTAACCTCCTTGTCCAAATGCAGCGGTATCTTTCACAAACTAGACCACGGTCTAATTGGGATTTTTAAAAAATTTTATTTAATTAACCTTCTTTCATTTATTTTACATAGCGACCACAGTTCCCCTCCCTTCTCCCCTCCCCCAACCCGCTCCCCATCTACCCGCCTCCTCATCCACTCCTCCTCTATGTCCATTCAGAAAGCCGCAGACCTACCATTGGCTTGAACAAAGCATGGCACATAAAGCTGAGGCAGGGCCAAGCTCCTCCCCCTGCATCAAGGCTGGGCAAGGTAATCCAGCATGGGGAACAGGTTCCCAAAAGCCAGCGAAGTGCCAGGGACAGGTCCTGATCTCACTGCTAGGAGCCGTATAATTGGGACTCTTATCTCACTGGCCTTGAGCAAACACCACTGCATTAAGTATGGCACTCTACTCATTCACATCTGGTGAATAGTAAGATTCTAACTTCCCAGTGCCATGTAGGGATCTCTGTATTTCTGTGTTAGTTGTTAACTTTCTCCCTTTGCCTCTTGTTAAGAGTTTGGAAACTGGCTATCATCCACAGGGGCGTGTAGTAAAGAGCTGGTCCCAGCCAGTGTGGGAGTACATGCCTGTAATGGTAGCATTAGAGAGGCATATATAGGAAGATCGAGAATTCTAGGCTAGCCTGGACTACACAGCAAAACCCTGTCTCAAAAGAATACAGGATACAGGGAGAGGTGGCTCAGCGGTTGAGAGCGCTGTCTGCTCTTCCAGAGGACCAGGCTTCAATTCCCAGCACCCACATGGCAGCTCACAACTGTCTGTAACTCCTGTTCCAGGTCTTCTGAAAGCATCACACAGACATACATGCAGGCAAAACACCAATGAACATAAAATAAAAATAAATTATTTTGAGAAAAAAAACCCTAAATAACCAGAAACACTTGTTTCCCCGGGAAATAACCAGAAACACTTGTTTCCCCGGGAAATAACCAGAAACACTTGTTTCCCCGGGAAATAACCAGAAACACTTGTTTCCCCGGGAAATAACCAGAAACACTTGTTTCCCCGGGAAATAACCAGAAACACTTGTTTCCCCGGGAAATAACCAGAAACACTTGTTTCCCGGGAAATAACCAGAAACACTTGTTTCCCCGGGAAATAACCAGAAACACTTGTTTCCCCGGGAAATAACCAGAAACACGTGTTTCCCCGGGTGGTAGTTTGGGAAGACAGAGAAGAGACGGAGCCCAGGTGAGAGACCTCTGCGCCATCTGAGCCACGCCCTCAGGGGCAACTGTGGAACTACAGTCTCTTCCCCCTTTTCTTCCAGGCCATGAGTGAGCACGACCATTGTAAAATGCAAGCCAGACATAATGTGCTGTCTTGCCACATCAACAAAGCCACAAGGCCAACCAGTCATGGACTAAAACTCTAAGGTGAGCCAAAGCAAACCTTTCCTAAATTAAGTGTCTTGGGCATTTTGTTGTTGCTATATATCACAACACAGGTGTGTGGGCTCGCGCAGATCCGTTGAAAGAAGATTCAGAGGCACCTTAAGAATGTATTTGGCCTTTTGACAGCTGCAGGGGGGTCCAGCCTCGAAGGACTGAAGCACCTTCCCTTGGCCTCGGGCATTTTTATTTCTTGCCATTACAGTTTAGCCAGTTAATTTCCATATGCTCAAAACAATCTGAAAGGGGCTCCCAACAATACAATGCCAAGTGCAAATTCCTCCGTTTGTCAGGTACCACAGTTTTCCCGGTTTCCTGAATCAAGTTTTGCATAGGCCTTTGTATCCATGGGAAACTCCTAGACAGGCGTCACACAGAGGGCAACAAGAGAAACAAAAGGTGTCTGCTAAACAAAAGACAGATTAGGGCTAGGTGCTACTCTCTGGGGCCAGGCTAGGTGCAGCTCAGCAAGAATGCCACCACATTTTGTTAAAGTGACAGAAAGCTCCTTCAAATCCTGACTATATATATATCTACCTGGGGGAATTGACATCTGAGCAATACTGGGGCCTCCAAAGCATGAATATACACAAACAGCTAGCCATGGGGAAAAATACTAAGTGTTTACCTGTTTTGAGAAAACTATATGCAAAAGGTAAAAATACATAACCAATCGTATATATTAGTTTCAAATATTTGTAACTCAACTCAAAACCCCTAAAAAGAGCTGAGACTATAACTTTGATACTATATCATTAATTACACTTTTAATTTAAATGTTATTTATGGGCTGGGGTTATCTAGCAAGCACGAGGCCCTGGGTTCCATCACTAGCACATATAAACCGGATGTGATAGCGCAAAACCATCTTCTGTGCGTCTCGGAACTTAAAGAGAGAAAGGCAGGACCATCTGAAGTTCAAGTTCATCCTCAGCTACATAACAATTGTGAAGCCAGCATAATTTATTGTATTTACATAAGTAAATACAATAAAATAAAATGTTATTTATAATAGTCTTAATTAAAATAAATTTTTACCTTTTTTTTCTTTTTTTTTCAGAGCTGAGGACTGAACTCAGGGCCTTGTGCTTGCTAGGCAAGCGCTCTACCACTGAGCTAAATCCCCAACCATAAATTTAATTGCAAAAACAACCTGTCTTATAATAGAATTTACATGATATGTGATGTTTTCAATCATGTAGTTAACAGCAGAAATATATTAACTACAGTGCCTAAATCAGAGTATCATAGAGATTTAATATATTAAATCACCCAACAATAAAATAATATCTGCCTTGGAACTTACAAGAACACTTCATTTTATCAAATACAAGGTTCAAACATACTAAGAACAAAATATCTGTTCATATGCCAAGGACCAAGGCTAGACAATAAATTAATCCTTTAAAAAGGAATAGGAACCATTAAATTTTCTTCTTGAGTTTGAGAGGCCTTCTTGAGTTTGAGAGGCCTAAGATCTTTATAGAATATACAGACAGCAGTGATGAAATTAAGCAAGGATTTTGGAAAGAAATCAAATACTTCATTCACCATTAATTCCATAATACATCTGTCAGCACAGCCAAAACCAGTTTAAGTATCTGAATGTGAATACTATATTTAGTAAAACATTACACTACAACTAACTATAGCAGATACTGTGAAAATTTCTCTCTAGCACAGGGGTTTAGACGGAGCCTACAACATACAGCAGTCTACCAAGTGCAGAAATGCCCACAATAAGCAATCGTCTCTGGCAGTACAGTCCTATGAAATGGCATGGCAATATGAAATATAAAAAGGACAGTGACGTAACTGCAACTTCAAAACAGGAAGCAAAGATATAGAATAGTCATCTTACGCTGTACCCATTAGAAGCAGGAGCTGCGGCTTCCAGTATTTATTGTAAGGTGATTTTAGATTGCCTACTGTTTGACAGATGCTGAATTACAGTGATTAATAAAACAAAAAGGCTCTCTGCAACGAGAGAACCTGCCTGCTACAGTCTTACAAACTTAATTAAATATGGCTTTTGGAACAAAGAGAAAAACTTTTACAAAAGGAAAACTTTCTAATTGAGAACTGTGCATATAAATAGTACATTAAAATTTAAGGGGATCATGTGGACTGGTGACTATTCCATGGCTAGTTCATTAATTATACTTCCTGTATATTGTCCCCAAGACATTCTTACATGAAAATTTTCTTTCAACAATCAAATATTCCATCTAATTTTGCATATGTCATTTTTAAAAAATGTTCCCATTTTAAAATCAGGACCTCAAAGACAAATATAAACCAGTGACATCAGACACCTCTAACATCCCAGGGTCAGCACGTGTGATGGAGCTGGACACGGTTCTATGCCAACTAACTTTCATCATCTCTTTGTAAAGGTATTATCTCAATTTCTTTGGCTATCCTTTCGGCTAATGCTTTATTATTTGCTGCAATTATTCTTCGAGACATCAAATCAAATGGTCCACCTGAAATCAAATCAAATACAGAAAAGTTATACCCTGTAGAAAAACAACCAGGAGACAAGCAAGTACATAGCTATATCTTATGGCCATGCTAACATTTTAATATATTCAGTTTTCTTTAAAAAAAAAAAAAAAAGAAAAGAAAAGAAATTCATCACCCAATGACAGCGTTTCAGCCTTGAGAGGATGTAAGTTTCTAGGTATCCTTTCTGAGTAAGTACCAATATGAGGGGCCTCAAGTTTAAACGCCACCCTCTCCTTCTGCTCCTTGTGGGGACTCCTCCACTTCTTCACTGTCTGAGCGGCTGTGGACAGGCACACTCCTCCACTTCTTCACTCCTCCACTTCTTCACTGTCTGAGCGGCTGTGGACAGGCACACTCCTCCACTTCTTCACTGTCTGAGTGGCTGTGGACAGGCACACTCCTCCACTTCTTCACTCCTCCACTTCTTCACTGTCTGAGCGGCTGTGGACAGGCACACTCCTCCACTTCTTCACTCCTCCACTTCTTCACTGTCTGAGCGGCTGTGGACAGGCACACTCCTCCACTTCTTCACTGTCTGAGTGGCTGTGGACAGGCACACTCCTCCACTTCTTCACTCCTCCACTTCTTCACTGTCTGAGAGGCTGTGGACAGGCACACTCCTCCACTTCTTCACTCCTCCACTTCTTCACTGTCTGAGCGGCTGTGGACAGGCACACTCCTTCACTTCTTCATTGTCTGAGCGGCTGTGGACAGGCACACTCTTCCACTTCTTCACAGTCTGAGCAACTATGGACAGGCACACTCCTCCACTTCTTCACTCCTCCACTTCTTCACTGTCTGAGCAGCTGTGGACAGGCACACTCCTCCACTTCTTCATTGTCTGAGCGGCTGTGGACAGGCACACTCCTCCACTTCTTCACTGTCTGAGCGGCTGTGGACAGGCACACTCCTCCACTTCTTCACTGTCTGAGCGGCTGTGGACAGGCACACTCCTCCACTTCTTCACTGTCTGAGCGGCTATGGACAGGCACACTCCTCCACTTCTTCACTCTTCCACTTCTTCACTGTCTGAGCGGCTGTGGACAGGCACACTCCTCCACTTCTTCACTCTTCCACTTCTTCACTGTCTGAGCGGCTGTGGACAGGCACACTCCTCCACTTCTTCACTGTCTGAGCGGCTGTGGACAGGCACACTCCTCCACTTCTTCATTGTCTGAGCGGCTGTGGACAGGCACACTCCTCCACTTCTTCACTGTCTGAGCGGCTGTGGACAGGCACACTCCTCCACTTCTTCACTGTCTAAATGGTGATGGACAGGCACACGCCTCCACTTCTTCACTGTCTGAGCGGCTGTGGACAGGCACACTCCTCCACTTCTTCACTGTCTGAGCGGCTATGGACAGGCACACTCCTCCACTTCTTCACTCTTCCACTTCTTCACTGTCTGAGCGGCTGTGGACAGGCACACTCCTCCACTTCTTCACTCTTCCACTTCTTCACTGTCTGAGCGGCTGTGGACAGGCACACTCCTCCACTTCTTCACTGTCTGAGCGGCTGTGGACAGGCACACTCCTCCACTTCTTCACTGTCTGAGCGGCTGTGGACAGGCACACGCCTCCACTTCTTCACTGTCTAAGTGGTGGTGGACAGGTACTCACTCCGGTGTCTTTTACATGGCTTTCTTTCCACTTCCTGTTCCACCGTGCCATACTTCCTTGGTTACTGGTAAACTCTTGGAACTCAGGCTCATTTTCTCTAATTTCACCTTCTGCTCAGAGTTAATATTTAACTGACCGTGGCCAGAGCAAAAGAGGTGGTGGTCAAACTCCATTGTCTACTCTCACTATGGCCTGTTCAAAGTTCATGGTACAAGCCTCAGAGAAGAGCAGACCTTCCTGAAGCCTCTCTGGAGCTCCTGATATTCCCACTTGAAGAGTCTCAATCATTTCTCATTATGTATTACCACTAGCCACCATCTTTGTCTCTATCTCTAATGTTTGATTTTACAGAAAATTATATAGCTTATTTTTCTATTAGGACATGTTATCAACTGTGTGTTTTGTTTTGTGTTTTGTTTTCCAGAGCCCACACAGAGAGGAAAAGCCTAACAGATGTGAAGGAAACACGCTTTGGGGTGCCATGACTTCACCTGTCACATCCATCAGCACTCCACCCGCTTCGGTGACGATGATGCCAGCTCCTGCCATGTCCCAGCAGTGAATCCCCATCTCATAATATGCATCTGCGCCTCCAGTTGCCACAAGGCACATGTTAACAGCAGCTGTTCCAACACTCCGGATTCTACCATGAAAAATAAGATTGGAGAGGAAAAAAAAACAAACCCTCTCAAAAAAGGTATTCCTCTTTAAGGTCACTTTCAATGCCAACTGAGATTGCTTGCCTCAATCTAGAGAATAATTGTGGACAAAAGTATTCTCTATATACTTTAAACTTTCTCTCTATAAAAATGTTCTCTATATACTTAAAGTATATAAAATTTACATATGAAGGCTGGGGCAATGGCTTAGTGGTTAAGAGCACTTGCTGCTCTTGCAAGGACCTGAGTTCAGTTCCCAGGACTCACATGGTGGCTTATAACCACCTGGAACCACTGTGCCAGAGGATCTGATGCCCTCTTCTGGCTTCTGCAGTCACTCATGTATGTGGTGCACACATATATATGCAAGCAAACATTCCTACACATACACAAAAACAAATCTCTTAAAATAATCTTGTCACTATGTACTATGTAAATCACGAATTTATCACAAAGCAACCATTTAATAAGACAAACACGACAGATAACAAAGACTTTAAGGGATAACAAAACAAAACAAAAAACAGCAGAGAGAGCCAGGTGTGACAGCACACACCTGTAGTCACAGTACTTGAGAGGCTGAAGCAGGACAATGAGTTCAAGGCCAGCCTGGAGTACACTGTATCATTTTGTCTCAAAAAACAAAAATAGACAAATAGTGAAGAATAATGACCCTTGTGTACATTCCTGTGTCTAGACCCCAGCACCACAGTGCATTTATTTTGCACAGACAGCACAGTGCAATCTGTCTGCAGGTCGTGCAAAACACCATGCTACTGCTCACTGCCAACTGGAAAACATCATGCTTGTGCTTGAACCCACAACAGGAACCTGGGCTCTGCATGAACATTCAGTCTTTACTTTTCAAAATGTCATTGTTTTCTACAAATAACAGGAGCTTAAAAATGCTCAAAAAATATCAAGCACATAACAAAGGAAAGACTATGAAACTACTTTAAAGGAAACGGATGAGCAATGAGAATCAAGCTGTATACACTAACTAGTACACACCTTAATCTCAGCACTTGGGCAGCCAAGGCAGGAGGTTCATGAATTCAGGAAAAATCACGTATAAATAGTAAAACTGGTGGTCAAGAATTGGTCTTTGCATATTAAGTTCAAGGCCAGCTGGGGCTGCAAAGTGAGACCCTCAAAAACAAAGAGGGCTGTCAAGATGGCTTAGTGAGTCAAGTCAACTGTCACCAAGTCTGACGACCTGAGTTCCATCTTTACAGCTCACAGTGGAGGGAGAATTGACCCCTGAAAGCTGTCCTGGGACCTTCATGGTTGACCTGTAGCATATGCAGAAACACCAGCACTGGTGTTTGAAGTGCTTATGTTAATGAGTATCTCTTTCACTAAGAAATAAACACGTTAGAGCAGCAGTTCCCAACAGGAGGGCTGCAACTCCTTTGGCAAATCTCCATCTCCAAAAATATTTACACTACAATTCACAACAGTAGCAAAATTAGAGTTATGAAGTAGCAACACAATAAAGCCTGTTATAGCCTTACATACTTAATTAAATATGGCTTTTGGAGCAAAGAGAAAACCACAACACAAGGAACTTCTTAAAGGGTCTCAATACTGGGAGCCAGTGCTCTACAGTGTAGGTGAAGGAGGCTGAGGCCAGCCTGGGCAGAATGGGACCGTCTCCAAAACAAACACGCCAACAACCATAACAAAAAGGAGCCAGGGAACAAGGGAACATAACGTCTGTAAGGTACTTCAAAATTTTACCCAAATTTCCCTTTTGAATTTTTATTTATTTGTTTTGGGGTTTTTTTGGGGGAGGGGGGTGTTGTTACTGTTGTTTTTGAGACAGGGCTTCACTAAATACTCCCGGCTGGTCTGGAACTTGCCACCTTCCTACTTCAGCTTCCTGAGATACAGGGGTTCTACCATATCTACTTTGAACTCCTTTGTTAACTAATATTTCAACCTCTGGAAATAAGGGAGAGATTCATTCTCTCAAAGTTTATATTTCTTCAAAAGTACTTGAGAATTGATGAATTGTGAGTTTTGTTTTGTTTTTTTTCTGTATCTTAAAAACAAAACCTAGTATCTTTCACAGTCAATTTTAAAAAAGGATAGGAATAACATGTCACCCGTCGGATCCACTCCCCCACAAAGAATGAACCGGCTGACTCATCCAACATTTGGGTCCAGGCCCAGCTCTCCCTGAACTGTAGGACTTCTGGTGGTTAGACGAAAGCCAACATCCCTCAGGAGCTTGTAATCCAGCTCCCACATGCCAAAAGGAGTCATTTTCCTAACCTCTGGAAGAAGGGGCATACGCCTCCACTGACATACACTTGCGGCTACGTATCAAAGCCCATGCCAGCTTCCAGGCTCCCTCAGTCCCCACTCACAAGTACAAGGTACACTTTTCAAAGCCCCCGTGCCAGTCTCTTGGCCCTTCCCCTGGCTACTCCGCCTCCTTACAACTATTCTGTCTCTCTATCTGTTTTCCCGCGCTCTCCACTACTCGCTCCTGCTCCCCAGCCCTGGCAATGTTCAGTCTACTTCTTTTTCTCTGTTCTCGACTCCTCCAGATGCCCTTGGCTCTTTTTCCTCTCATATCTACAATAAAAACCTTAACCATACAATGGAGCAGTCATGTTGGCAGTTTCTTTACTGCATCTCCCTCGAATAAACACCTCTGATTTGGAGTGCATTTTACAACTTACACTTTAGTTACATATCAAGTTTAATGAACTAGCAAGAAGAGTCAATCCAACTCCAAGTAACAAGTTTTAGCATATAAAGAGGGGTAAGCTGAGCACGATGGAGATGTCCAGGATCCCAGAACTCAGGAGGTTCAGGCAGGAGCACTCTAAGTCTGATACCACCTTGGTCGACACCGTAAGACTCTGCCTGAAAGGAAACAAACTGAAACCAAAACTCAGGACAGGCTGCTTCCCTACTTCTTAAGAGAGACAGAGACACAGTAGTTCAGAGCTCAAGTTCTGCAAAGAATGGCCAGGACTGCTCACAAGTAAGTTCTTGTGCCCTACCACTCAGAGGTGCCTCACCCAAGGGTGCACAATCATCCCCACCAGGGGAACTCCTGCTGGCCTCTGGTGGACATCGAGGGCTCTTGGGCAGGGGTTCGGCAGTCAGCAAGAGCTTCTTCTTCTTAGCACCTAAGGATCACCTAAGACATCACTCTGCTGGCAGTGACACGGTGACCCAGATTCTGCACTGTATGCTCTGAACTGGATCTTCATCCGCTCCTTCTAGAGACTGAGTGTGCCTAGGAGGGAAGAGAGCTCGCACCACATCAAAAGATCTGGGTCTGCTCTCACGCTCAGCTACTTCACAACTTCTTCAAATTTTCACAGTTTTTGTCATGAAAGTGGGGACAACTTATCTTAAACTACATATGCAATGACTACAAATGATATATTAGTAAAAAGTACCATGTTTATTATAAAACTGCTCTTCCCTGGGCCTGTCCGATTTGAATTTACACAAAACTGTAGACTGAACAGGAAACACCATGAGACTATATACGATTCTTGTTTGTAACTTGATTGTGCAGTACTCAATTGTGAACCCTGAAGATGACAATGTCATGTCACAATCTCCAAACGCTGGACACATCACATTAATGCCCTCAGATCAAGCAAGTGATTCATCATAATTTACTTTATCTCATGCCTGTCGTGCCCTCCTCAGGACCTTGCTGGCTGGTTTACCTGTTCCCGTCAGTCAGACAAATCATGACTTTCAGATCTCACTTTTTTCCACGAGCAATTCTGAAATGGCACTGAAAACACAATAGAGCCCAGAAAGGAATGAGACAACAGAACATATCTTTGCTAACACCTTCCTGGTCCAACTACTAAAATAACAACAAAAACCCAAAATCAAAACCTAAAAGTTATTTATTTCAGCCAATAGCAAACAAAAAGCTAACGTAGAAACCACTTGAAGCTGTTTTACAGCCATTTTACTGCCCATGGTTAAAGTGCCAACTTTCATACAGCTAACTGTAGCACAAGCTTTGAAAAGGCACATTGTTCCTGCCTCAAGGACATTAGGCCTTAGGCCTTTAAAGTTTCATGTTCTGGGAGGTTCCACAGCTAGGTTACAAAGTTGCTCATTTACCTTACACATTACTACGCAGACCAGATTTACAGTCCCAAATCATAGTTTGTAGGATGGTCAAAATGTACTTGGAACATCTTAACTCCTAAAAGAGAAGTTACATATTGAAGAAAGAATGATCTGGAAGCCAGGGCTGTGGTCGTATCTCCATCTAGCTGTGTGATCTCCTGTGTCTGAACCTCTGAACTCAGCTATAAAACAAGGCTGGGTTACTCGATGGTCCTTGATGAGTTCTCAGAATCTATGCCCAATGATACTTCAGGAGAAAAAGAGTATTGACAATCAGCAATAAGATAAGATCCTAAATTCCTCGTCATTCAGTAGCTTTTTTGCATTCTTTGAAATGAGCTTTCACTATGCAGCCCAGCCTCCTTGCCTCAGCTTGCTCAGTACCTGGGATGACAGACAAGTGTTACAGAGCCTGGCTTCTCAATGGCTTCTCGTTCATTTGACACAGTCTCTTCTTATATAGCTCAGGCTGTCCTTGAACTATTGTCTACAGTCCTCTTATCTCAGCTTCCTAGAGGCCAAGGTTACAGGCATGCTCTACCATTCCAGGCATGCTCTACCATCCCAGGCATGCTCTACCATCCCAGGCATGCTCTACCATTCCAGGCATGCTCTACCATCCCAGGCATGCTCTACCATCCCAGGCATGCTCTACCATGCCTTGCTTCAGTGGCTTTTATAATGATTATTTTTACTCAAACAACTATAATAAAGGTCAGAAAAATGCTACTTGTATAATAAACACCTGTATAAAGTTTAAGGACATCAAATCAGTAGCTTTTCCTAAAATGTCTAGGATAAGTACTTGCTTCAAAAACAAAGAAACAAACAAACACTTTTGAGCTAGGGTCTCACTATGTTTCCCACTGGAAACCCTAACTTCTAGAATCAAGCAATCCTACTGCCTCAGCCTCCTAAGTGGGCAACAGTATCATCATACGCCATCATTCCCAGCAATATTCACTTTCGGCTTATTCACTTATAAAACTCATTATTACCGAATGTCTCTGAAGTTGGACATGAGTGTAAAACATATAACCTACCCTAGAACTAGAGACTGAGGCAGGAGGATGACAAATTCCAGGCTAGCCTGTGCTACACAGTGACATCCTATCTCAAACACAAAACAAAGCAACATTAAGAACATTAGAAAGATTTAATACAAAAGAAATCTGCTAAAAATGTAAGCATTTATAAATACAAAAATTTTAAAACAAAGCAAAGAATTCGTAAATAAACACAGTAACTACAAATAATACAAACAGCTATCACAACACAATACATTAGTAGCTGTGTCTATTAAAAACATTCAAAATTGACTTATAAATTCAAACTCCATTCTGTTTTATGCAAGAGATACACTTAAATGGAGAGACAAAAACAGACGGACAAGGCTAGATATCGTGGCACACACCTCTCAGCCCAGATCGAGGAGACTGAGGCACTGGGGAGGCCGAGGCAGCAGGACTGTGAACTCAAGGCCTGCCTAAGATACACAGCAAAATCATGTTGTAAAAATCAAAAACAAAACAAACAAAATTCATCTAAAACCACGAGGAAGATATCTAAGTCAACTCTAGTCTCCACACAAGCACAACGAACGTAGACACATGCTCAAGCACACTCACGCACCACACACACACACACACACACACACAGAAAAATAAAAATTCCTTTAGAAAGTGAAATTAGCTGCAAGTCTGGTGGGAGTGAGAAGGCTTACCCATGGATGGGAATGGAGCAAAGCTTTTCCATGTTGGAGAGAACGGTCCGTAAAGTCTCTGGCTTTCTGGACGAGCCAAACTCAGTCACCAAGAGAGATTTGCTAATATCTGAAAAGGGAAGTTATTTCAAATAAACCACAAGATGTCAATAACCAAAACCCTAGAACAAATCTGACACAATTCAGAATAAAATGAGATATTTAAATTCTTTTTCCTAGTTTTGTCAAACTTTTTTCCAAGCTTCAAATATTAAAAAACTTATAAATTAGGTATGGTGCTCGACACAACTCTGTAATTAAAAAAATAAAAATAAATCATTTAAAAAACAACAACAACAAAAAGAAATGAACTAAAAATATGCCCTCAACTTAAGTGTTTAAGAGAAAGTTTATGGCTGGGCATAGTGGTACACATCTTTAATCTAAGCACCCAGGAGACAGAAGCAGGCAGATCTCTCAGTTCAAGGCCAAGCTGGTCTACACAGCCAGTTCCAGGCAAGAGCTACAGTGAGACCTTGATTTAAAACCAAACAAAACAGGCTGGAGAGATGGCTCAGAGGTTAAGAGCACTGACTGCTCTTCCAGAGGTCCTGAGTTCAATTCCCAGCAACCATGTGGTGGCTCACAACCATCTGTAATGAGATCTGATGCCCTCTTCTGACCTGCAGTCATACATGCTGTATACATAATAAATAAATAAATCTTAAAAAAAACAAAATCAGAAAAGAAGGAAGGAAGGGAAGTAGGTAGGTAGGCTGGTTAGTTATGAAACTTATGAAAATCTGCAAAGATTCCAAAATCAAATCTGTTTGCAAGTTTAAAGTATTTACTAAACTGAAAGGATCCTTTATGAAAGAAAGGTGACTTAAAATGCCAATCAAATGTCACACTGAAACAGTTGACAATGTCTACCTCAATGAGTATGCATGTATGTATAAACACACACACATACACACAAACTTAGCTTCATACAGACAGGGTCCACATTCAGGGACTTAACTCCTCTCAGATGGCAACACCCCTCCCCTGCCCCACAAAAAAAGAAACCCTGTATCCACTGAATATGGAAACTTTTCCCACATTATCTCCCTAGGCCATAGAGTGTAACAACCATTTATACAGCATCAATACTGTATTAGCTGTAACTAACAAGGGTATGTGGACAGGTTATATGCAACTACATTATTTTATATGAAGGACTTGACCCTCACATAGACTGAGAAACTACTGGGTATCATTCTTAAGGATTCTCAGGTTTTGCTTGTTGGGAAAAGGTACAGATTTTTTTTCTCTGGTAAAGGTTTGTATAAAGCATAGGATGCCCTAGAACTGGCTTTGCCCAGGTTGGCCTCAAACTCCTGATCCTCCTGCCTCTACCTCCTGAGTGTTGGGATTCCAAGAATATGGCCCCATGCCCAACTGATCTCAGCTTTAACTGCATTATTTATGATTTATTGGCCAATAACGGGCTGAGGGGCATCCAGTCAACTGCAGGAATTCTGGGAGACTGAGATAGTGTGGCTGAAGCACGAAGTCACGAGCCTCAGAACAGGAACCTGACGGACATCAACATCTTGCCTTTGACATCACCTGACACTGTGTGCACTTGCTCAATGACACCTGCTTTTCCATGTTTTATCACACTAAAAACTGAGGTCAGGAGGGAAAAGGAAACGATAATACAATCTTGGGTCAGCTAATACTCTCTATGTCCAGAGGTTAATATACAAATACATAATTACAAGCACACTTGGCCAACGGTACCAAGTGCTGGAAGACACACCTACCTTCCTGTTGTGAGACCCGAAGTTTCTGCCCATTACAAAAGGCACCTTTTCCTTTCCTGCCAGTATACATCTTATCTTCCACACAGCTATACACAACTCCAAACTCCATCTGCATGGGAAACCAAGGCTCTTTTAGCAAATCTGAGTTTTTTCAATTAACTGAATAAAGTAACAAGAACATATAGTATATTAATAAGATGAGCAAACGCTCGACTGCAGCCCAAACACAGCAGGTCATCACACCTCAATCCTTAGCTCCCCTCCCACTCAAGTCCAGACGTGGACAACACACTGTCCCTCTCTCCTAGCCTCGGATGGAGGCAGCTTTTTGTATTTTCTACAATGAACCCTGTGTCTGCCTGCATCAGGATCCTTGCTCATGCATTCTCTGACAAACTCCATCCACGGATCCTCCTTCTCTTCTGGAACCTTTTCACATCCTTACTGCTCATTTGAATTCTTGCCCCCTACACCTTCATGCTGAATTTAATAGCTAACAGAAAGGTACTGGGAGGTGTGGCTTTTAAGAGGCATCTGCCTTCTACCATGTAAGGATTCAGCCTTCTTCCTCTCCAGCAGCCTAAGACGCACAGCCTCGGAAGAGAATGGTTTCACCAGACACTAACCTTAAACCCCAGCCTCCACTGTGTACCGAGGTATTTACATTATTTACCCAGTCTCCTGGGTTCTATTAAAGCAGCCCCTTCACTATCAAAGGACAAAAAGTCACATTTTGTACTTCCTAATCCCCTGACACCCTGCAGTCTGAGTTCTGCACTGCCCAGTCAGTCTACTGTAACTATAATAAATCTCTGCTGACCCCAAATGCTGGAGATGGGCAGCCATCCTCAAAGCTCTTCAATACTTCATTTAAAAGCTCCATGTTTCCCTGAGGTGTCCTTTAAAAGTTGACACCTCAGGCTTTCTACCCATCTTGCACGGCGTCCATTTCCCTGCTAGCACTTCAGATTCTCATGGTGCCTTCAAATCCACAGATTCAACTACTAAGAATAATTCTGGCTCCCATAAATCCCATCACAGGGGTCTACGCTTTGTAACTGTCTTGCAGAAACCTCTTTCAAAGAGGTCAAAATCATACCAACTTTGCCAAACTGTTCTTTCTGATAAAACTCCTTTTGTTGTTGTTGTTGTTGTTGTCCTTCTTCTTCTTCTTCTTCTTCTTCTTCTTCTTCTTCTTCTTCTTCTTCTTCTTCTTCTTCTTCTTCTTCTTCCTTCCTCTTCCTCTTCTTCTTCTACTAACATACCCAGCTTCTAAGACGCCTTATGTTATGAACAGTCCCCCATTGCACTATGGACAGAACTGCTTATATCCTTCTCTGCCTTCCTCTACATGTTACCTTTACCTGATGACACGCCTGACTGTAACAAACTAAGGATTCAAAAGGAGAGACCACTTTACGCTCTGGCTGAATCTGTGCTAAAGGCTTATTTAGGACCACCTGGTGTGCTATGTGACCAATGCAGCCAGTAACCAAGAGCTTTGTACTAACATGTTTTTAGTGTGTGTGTGTGTGTGTGTGTGTGTGTGTGTGTGTGTGTGTGCGCATGCCGTGCATGAACGTTGCTAGCAATTCACCTCAGGGGTTTATATACGCTACGCAAGCACTCTACCACTTAGCCTTGGGTTTTTATTTCAGAAATTTCTGAAATATATTTTTGTTCATATTAATAAAATGCAGTGTACAAGCTCCTTGAAGACAGCAGCCGAACAGCCAAAAAGCAGGGAACGAATAAAAAGGGACCACAGCAGCCAACAGATTTCACTCTACTGGGTTTTGCATGTAAGAATTCAATTATGTCTACGTTCCTAAACACACCCGAATTCCAGCCATCCTTCAGCCCCAGACACCTCACTGCCTTTCAATGGCTCCCTTCACTAACATCATGAAGACATGTTTCGAAATGTCCCACCTCGTCTCTGAGACATTTTAGTCACATTAACTCCTGTCGTAGCTACGTGTGTCATAAGTATGATGGTGATTTGTGTTTCCTTTACTTGTGTTCACTTTCTCCTTCCAACTATGTCTTCTCAGGAAACAACCTTATCCACTGGAAATGCATGTGAAGATGTCCCCAGTCTTGTAGCTTATGTTCACAGTGATGTGGTGGCACAAACCAAACACCAGACAGATTTACTTTTTCTCAAAAAAGGAAAGCAAGGTATTTTATGAACCATACATTTAAGACATACCTGTTTATTTACAACGAAGCCAATAGAAACAGCTACAAAAGGAAACCTGAAAAAAAATACACAAACTAACCAAGACAGAATTTAATTTCAACAAGTACTTATAAGATTATTTCAAATTAATTCTCATGACCCTGAAGATGGAATATGTCATGAGTTATACATATAAATGAGAGAAAGAGGCACCACACACACACACACACACACGATGCTTCTACAGACATTAACATGACTGAAAGGGTCATAAGGAACTGGCAACAACATCACTTCCAGAAAGGGATCCTCAGTCCCAGGGCCACAGAGTGGGAAGAAAACTGCACTGCACACCATCCATCCCACAGCTCCTTATGTCAAACACTGTAAGGAAAGTAACTATGTACACGCTTGGTTTTCAAAATACAAATTCAAAGTTCCTTAACACTGGTCACAGTTAAAAAGAAAACCGTAGCTTGAGTTTTCCTGCCTGGCCCACAGTCAGGACAAATCTCTCTCACCCGCCAGTCCCACAGCCGCTCAGACCCGACCAAGTAAACACAGAGACTTATATTGCTTACAAACTGTATGGCCGTGGCAGGCTTCTTGCTAACTGTTCTTGCAGCTTAAATTAATCCATTTCTATAAATCTATACCTTGCCACGTGGCTCGTGGCTTACCGGCATCTTCACATGCTGTTTGTCATCATGGCGGCTGGCAGTGTCTCTGACTCAGCCTTCCACTTCCCAGCTTTATTCTCCTCCATGTCCCGCCTACACTTCCTGCCTAGCCAATGACCAATCAGTGTTTTATTTATTGACCAATCAGCAACACATTTGCCATACAGAACATCCCACAGCAGAAAACATTCCTTTCAGTTTCCCCACAAGCAATAAACCAGGGAGGAAAAATTATTCGTTCCTATTCTGACATGGAACTTGGAGCTGAATGTTAGAAAAATAAACACAGTTAGCCAGTGATTTTTACGGTTTCTAGTTTGCACAAAGATATTTTATATTCTCACATATAAGAGAATCAGAATTTTTGAAAAATTAGGCAAAATAGGTTCAAACATAACTGAAATAAGCTTAAATACTGATGAAAATAAGCATAAGTATTTAACATGGAATTAAAAAACACATTACAACCTTTTGATTTATTCAATGTCTCTCAAGCAACTTCCGTATTTAAAAGGTACGGTGCCTTGTCACATGTGGATTCTATGCCTTATAGCTTTATAGACTTTAGGAACTGTCTATATAGCATACTCACATGTGTGCGCACACACAGTTACAAGACAACTTATCCTTACCAGACCAGGCACTATACTTAGTTCTTACAAAAGTGAACAACAAGAATCCCAGAGAGAAGTAATTCTATGAAGCAGGTGCTATTAATATGGCCATTTTACAAGGTCTTTTTAAAAACTAAGCTATCACTAGGTAGTTTATGCTAGCCTGGAATTCAATGTGTAGCCCAGGCTTGCCTCAAACCCACGATCCTCCTGCCTCCACCTCCCAAGTGCTAGGATTATAGTTTCTGTCAACTTAACACATATCTAGACTTATCTGAGAAAAGGAAATCGCAATTGAGGAACTGTCGACATCAAACTGGCCTTCGAGAATGTCTGTGGGGCATTATTTTAACTACTAATTGATGTAAGGGAGGCCAGCCCACTGTGGGTGGTGCCATCTCTGGGCAGGCGGGCTTGGGCAACAGAAGAAAGGTAGCAGAGCAAGCCAGGGGAAGCAGCACGCCGGTGAGCAGTCCTCCGTGGTTTGTACCTTGGCTCCCTCAATGGTGAACGGTAGAGAGTAAGAGGAAATAGGCCTTCCTCCCCACGTTGCTTTTGGTCATGGTTTTATCACAGCAACAGACAACTAACTAGAACATTTGGATCTTAAGCATTTTTTAACCTTTATTTTTATTTTATGTGTATGGGTGTTTAAACAACATGTTCATGCAGTGTCTGTGCAGATCAGAAGAGGGTGTTGGATCCCACGGGACTGAAGTTCCAGATGGCTGTGAGAGGCCATGTGGGTGCTGGGAATCTAATCTGGGTCCTCTGGAAGAGCAGCCTGTACCCTGAGCCATCTCTCCAGCCTGGTTTTACGTAAATTTTAAACTGAGGCTTAGGAAGACTAACTGCGCTCAGTCACAAAGCCAATAAATAAGCTGCAGGATTCAAATCTCAGTCTGTAGATCTCAACACCCACCCCCTTTAGTGTCCCTCTTTTCTCTTAGAGTGAACTCACTGTACAGAGTACTCCATCAGTGACCTGTACCAATTCCTTTACTGACCTGAGCACCCAAGTGAATTTTTCATTTTTTTGACATTTAAAGAATGGCAACCAGGCACAAGTCCATACAGTACCCTTCCTTCACTTCCTCCTCATCGTAGAAAACACCTGCATAGGAAATGTAGCTCCACTGCTACATTTTATACAGTTTCTTAGAATAAAGAACAAAAACAACTTATACAGCTTCCTAAAGTATGTATCGCCTTGCACAGAGAATCATCCAGTTAACAACAGTGATTATATTAAAATTAAAGGCATACCTATGTACAAAGTTGGTCGTCCCATCAATAGGGTCAATGATCCACGTGGGGTTGTCTGTGAAGACCGTCTTTTCCCCAGCCGCCACAGATTCTTCCCCAATGAAACTGAAAGCAAGAAACACAGACTTCTAACCTCTAAATTAGAGTCAGAACTTTAAGCTTCATTTCCTTAGCTACAGGGTCTACCATGAAACACAATCCAAGGCTAGACTATTGTTCTATTGCTGCTCGCTCTTTCTTTCTTTCTTTCTTTCTTTTTTTCTTTCTTTCTTCTTTTTTTTTCCATTTTTTTTTTTTTTTTTTTTTTTTTTTTTTTGGTTTTTCAAGACAGGGTTTCTCTGTGTAGCTCTGGCTGTCCTGGAACTTGCTTTGTAAATCAGGCTGGCCTTGAACTCACAGAGATCCACCTGCCTCTGCCTCCTGAGTGCTGGGATTGAAGGAGTGCACCACCATCACCTGGCCCATTTTCTTTCTAAAAATAACACACACACACACACACACACACACACACACACGATAAACATGACAAAGCTCTACTTTCTCCAGAACAAAGGCATGTGAAACAGTACAGACTCCTACATCCTAAATGCAATGCTGGCATAAATGCAGGATCTGAGAAGGTCCTCCTTAAAATGAGAAATTGAGGAAATACAGTGATTTCAAAAGTGAGAACACAGGGAGGGTGTGGCTGCAGTGCCTAAAATCCCAGCACTCTAGAGGTACAAGTGAAATCATGAATTCCTGGAGAGCTTGGGCAAGACTGAGACTTTGTCATAAAATCAAACCAATTGAAATAAATAATAAAAGGTCACAGATTCTCTAGTACCTATCAAGATGTAGAGCCCATACAGCACTTTCTTTTGAATCCACAGAACACAACAGGAGTGACAGTTGAATGGCCTTGTTACTGGCCTGGTGGATTCCATCTTGTTCACACTGCTTCTCCCTCCCCATCCCGGGAGAAGCCAGCTTCCATGTAGCTCTGAGAGGATGCCACAAAAGTGCCGAACTGGGGAAGCTGCCAGGAGACGACCACAGGGAGCTGCAGCTGCCAGCAACCACAGATGTGAAGGGATACTCCAGACCTACTGGAGCCTTGGGGACTGCACCTCTGGACCACTGACTGAAACTTCCAGAGACCGCAGCCAGGGCCATGCAGTCCAGCTACTCCCATTTTCCCAACTCTAGCGAAACTGTGACGCACTATGTCTGTCATTTAGAATTACTTTAATAGGAGTAATAGATAACAGAACAGTCAGTAAGTTAATGTGACTATAAACTACCGCCATGACTGTGTACAACAACTATAAGTTGATTTTATAAATGGTGTCTGAGTTCATTAGTTTCTTCTCTGTTTTCTTTTGTGAATTTTTCATTTTTTGACATTGAACTGTCCTAATAAATATTTGTCCTCTTTCTCTTCTATTTTATTAGAAGGAAGTATATTCAGTCACAATTTTAAATATTGTTCCTTCTCAGTGGCTAAAAGGCTGATAATGGCTGATGCCACCGGAGGAAGAAGGAACAGAACTATAGCCTACAGCTGTCAGAGGATGGCTTTTAACTTCTTAAAGGTCTGGGGATCAGACTCGGGGACTTGCACATGCAGAATGTTCTACTGCTGACCTGTTTCCAGCCTGGAGTTTCCTGAGACAGGCTCTCACTGGGTGGCCCTGGGCGGCTACACATCCCCATGCCTCTTAACTCCATCTCCTGAGTGTCAGAATTAGGGGCATCTGCCACCTTGCCTGGCTGACAACAGTGTTTCTGCTAATTCCTGTGTCTGTGCAGAGTCCTGACTTTGGGATTTTCTCTCAAACTTCCCAATGCTACCATTTCTCTCACACGTAAGGGACTCTGCAATGCACGAGTTTAACTGAGCTTTTCTACTGTGCCTGCAGCAGCAGACAATTGCCTCCACCATCTAAGGAATCCAAAGACCCCCTCTTCCCCGACCCCTAGAACCGCAGTACAGGCAACCGACCTAACTCAGCACCAGGGGCTCCTTCTCAGGATTTGGAATCTTAACTAATGAGGCACAAATATCTAAAAG
The DNA here is from genome assembly GCF_007827085.1 of Peromyscus californicus insignis. NCBI lineage: Eukaryota > Metazoa > Chordata > Mammalia > Rodentia > Cricetidae > Peromyscus > Peromyscus californicus. Next base: position 159,630,669 of record NW_026294573.1, on the reverse strand, counting down.
ACTGGTCAGAAAGAGTCAATGCCATCAGTCAAGACCAAGACCGCACACACTATCCAAAGCAATGGCCCAGACATCACTCACAGCTGTGTCTTCTTCTTCCCCATCAGCCTGAGCTGCCCAATAACTCAAACAGGCTCCTCCTTTTCAAGCTTAAGTCAACTTACAAATCTGTACCTAGAAGCAATACTGGCCTAGATTACAACCTAGGCTTACTTTTATCACTTTAAATTGGTGCAAGAAATACCTGTGAGATGGGTACTTTTCCTTTATAGAAGAGAGAAGCATCTGTTCAACTTTCTGGTCGGTAACTGTTACCAAGTCAGCTGGAGAACTTTTAATCATAACATTCATCTCATTTTTTAGAGCTTCACAGATCATCTAAAAAGACATTTTTGGTGAGCAAGTAAAAAATATGTAAGTAATTTTAAACCAAACAAAAAGGTACATTACAAAAATAATTTCAAGCATTCAATCAGTCTTACATAATGTTCTTAATTTTTCTTTCAAAAATGTCTATGAAATAAGACATTTTAGAGTTATGACTTTCTAGGTAAAATATTACATAATTTCATATTCTATTTTAGATTCAGGACTGTCATCACAAAAGCTTAACAATACACACTGGAAAATCCAGCTGGGGATGTCATGTAGTGCCAGTGCCTGCCTAACACGCACACAGTCCCAGGTTCCATCCCTGGTGCCACATACACACGATTCCACTGTAGTTAAAGCGTTTAGTAAGACAGACAATGTAGACTAATCGGAATATGCTTTACCGAACAAGGCTGTACTGTGGTCTCTACACACATCACACTCCGGCAGGGAAACTGTGGTTCACACATACCTCTCCAGCTCGTCTTGCGAGGGTGACCGCATAGTCCATGCACTCTTGCCAGGGGTCGGACATCTTCTAAACACATCCAACACAGGGAAGCACAACACAGTTACAAACTCTGCAATCACTCACTGACACAAGCATCTCCATTAGAAACTTACTTTGATTTTGATTCAGCCCTTCCCTGGTTTAGAGTTCAACATTTTTGCCCAAGATAAAGGCCCAGTAAACATCATTTTGAAACAACACATATTTCACCTCTATAGTAGAAAATGTTTGTTACTGTTGTTGTTTTGAGTCAGTGTCTCATAGTCCAGGCTGGTCTCAAACTCAATAAACAGTCAAGGATGACCTTGAACTCCTGATGCCCTGCCTCTACTTCCCAAGTGCTAGGATTAAAGACATGTGCCACTATACTCAACTTAATAGAAGAATTATATCAAAGCAAAAATATGTTCTATGAAGTTGTCTCCCAAAGTGTCCATATAGTATCACATTTGGGAAGTGGCCATACCATATCATATTGTCGGGACAGCAGGGATCCAACTGAAGCTTAGGTAGGTCAAGATGAGATCAAGAAGTAGTCTAAAGGTCAGGTATATGAGTGGGTGGAGAACAAGAAAAGAACTCCAGGAAGGCTGAAATCAAAGCAGGTGTAGCTAAAGTTTTCCTGCCTGGCCCACAGTCAGGACAAATCTCTCTCACCTGCCAGTCCCACAGCCGCTCAGACCCGACCAAGTAAATACAGAGACTTATATTGGTTACAAACTGTATGGCTGTGGCAGGTTTCTTGCTAACTGTTCTTAGAGCTTAAATTAATCCATTTCTATAAATCTATACCTTGCCACGTGGTTCGTGGCTTACCGGCATCTTCACATGCTGTTTCTCATCATGGCGACTGGCAGTGTCTCTCTGACTCAGCCTTCCACTTCCCAGCTTTATTCTCCTCCTTGTCCCACCTACACTTCCTGCCTGGCCACTTTAAATCTTTGTTTAAAGACAAAGGAGCAAAAGATGTCTGTGTTAACTGAGCTCCGGGAAGCTAAGTGCTTTGTACATGGAATTTTTTTTTTTTAATAAGGTTGTAAAGGTGAAGAATTTAAGGCATACAGATTAGAAATAATTTGCCCAATGTTATACAGGCAGATTTTACAGAATGTATACTCAATTCTGATTTGAAAGTTCCTTGCTTTCCATTACAGCATTCTGAGGGAAAAAAAAACTTTAGGTCTAAAAATATAATTATAAAAGCAAAGGCACCATTTACCTCCTAGGCTTCAGGGAGGGGGAAGTATAACCGTGTGACTTGCCAGCTTTCTGCTGGCCGCTAGCGACCCACAGGCCTGACCACAGCTAACAGGAGTTCTTCGCACAGAGAGGCATGGGAGCGGTCATGCTCAGAAAAAGTGGCCTTCTTCATAAAGCCACGCTAACTCTGTCTGCTGCACAACGGAGAGCAAGTGACGCTGTGCTTCCTCTTGAAGAGCATCTGAACTCTCTGCCTCACTGCACAGGAAAAGCAGCACAGTGACACGGAGCAGATGGACAAGTGTCTACTGGCTGCTGCTTCCTTTTCCTTGAGACAAGGTGGGCTTTAAACGCTTGACCATCCTGACTCAGTTTTCAGAATGCTGGCTGGGATGACAGCCACATGCCATCGTGACTAAATGCCTTTTCCTTGTGATACAAGCATTCAAGTAACTGTAAAAGACTACTACTCTAAGTTATACGACAAACTGCTTAGTGCTCTTCAAGAATGGTTTCTACACTATCAATCTTGTTCTTATTCCACTCTTCTCGTCTCCTCACAACTCAACTGTCTTGGGCTGGGCTTCCTCACCAGAAACTGCTCCTGCCTCTCACATGTCACTTTGTGACAACACTAACCACTAACAGAACACCTACCGATTCCCCAAGACCGTTTCAAAAGCTATCCATCATATCTTCAAGGCATTATCCAGACGAATAGATATCAACCAATAGACATTTGCAGAAAAAAAAATGCTGTTGCTATACAGCATTTAGTCATTTGTATGCATGCTACATCTTTTCAACCAGTCTGAATATATTTCTTGAGGAAAGGGGGCTGATAAATGAAATCTTCTGAGGTGCCCTGAAATTTACAGGGTCCACAACAGGGAATAAGGGAAGTCAATTAGGTAACAGTTGTTGGGGTTTGTTCTTTTTTGTGGGGTAGGAGTGGGGGCAATAATGGAGAACTAAAAAACCTGTGCGTTGAAATCCAAAAATACCATTATCTATAAATCTCAGACGTACTTTTTACCCTTGTTGTTGGTAGTTTACAAAATGTGCCCCAAGTCTTGGTCCTTTTCCTAGCTAGTATATGTAAATGGCTCAATAAACCCTTTTATTTCAAAGACCTCTTTGCCACAAGACTTGCTTTCATGGGGGTTATATTCTATCAGCCTTCACTTTGGGAACAAAAGTCATACAGACTTCAAACTGTCTCTATCCTGTACAGCCACTCCGCTCCCCTGTCACTTGTCCCTGCTCCTGACGTAAGACATCGCCGGACCTGGGCCTGTCCATCCCTAACCCTGTGATTTCGGGACCCCGAGAACTTGCCATATAGATCCCTGAGGGTTTCTGCAAAGTCGGGCGTATTCTGCGACATAGAACCCCGGAGATCAAGGAGGATGGCCTGGCGAAGCCGCTCGGCTGTTTCCGGAGTACTCCGGAAAGCAGAGCCGGGAGGAGGGCCCGGCCACCGCCCCGGCCCAGCATGGGGGCAGCTCGCCGGCAGCTCGTCCGAGCCTGCGCCTCAGCCCCCGCTGCGCGGGGATGCAGGGACAGAACGGACTTACCTCGTGTGAGCGCGCACTGCGAAGCTCAACTGCCGGGGTCGAGGGCTCGGCTCTTCCGGAGGTAACGGGGCTGCTCCGACAGGAAGTCCCGCCCCCTGAGGCCTCCGGGCGGGGACCGGACGTCTAGAAACCCCGCCTTCACGTCTGGACTCAGCCCGGAGTTGCCAACCTGGACGTCCTTGGCGTTGGGAGGGCTGGTCTGGTTGAAGTTGGTGTATTCTGGCATTCTCCTGCATACCCTTTCTTCTCTAAGAACCCCCTCTTTATTTTGCAAATCTCCACTTTCGTCTTTATTTGTTCATGTTTTCCTTTCCATTTCTCCCATCTGGTCCTTGAGTTCCATCCTGCTTTTTGGTCACAGATAAATTGGAGTTGTGACTATCACTGTGCAGCTCTTAGTTGCTAAACTTGTATTAGGTAAGCCTAAAGGAGATTTTAAATTTTTGATAATTGGCTCTCAGTACCAACTCTCTGCAGTAATTCACTTAGATACCGGTTGTTGTTTGTTGAGGGCTTGACATCCTGCAGGCAGGTGGCTCCCCACCCGCCCCAAACCTCATTTCTAAGGATAAAGCCTGGGGCTTTGTAAATAGCATACAAGCACCCTATCATGGAGCTAGCTTCCCAGCCGTGGATTTTTAACAATGTCCCATTATGTAGCCTAGGTTGGCTTCTCAAGTCTTTGATCCTCACGTCCTCACTTCTGGAGTTCTCCGGTTACAGGCATGTGCCACCACACCAGGCAGCAACTGTGTTCGTACATGCCTATACATAAGTGTTACAACAATTTCATGAAGATTCTCTTCATTATACAGATCATGAAACTGAGGCTTGGAGAAGTTAAGGGATTTGTCCCAAACTCACACAGCATGAACACAGCTCCCTGACTCCAAAGTCCACATAAAGAAAATATATATGGGTCAAGCAGGTTGCTCCATACGGGCAACAGAAGCTAGTGTATAGTTTTTTAAAATGTTTCCTCACATGAAATGGTAGGTCAGGTACGATGGCAGGCATGTTACTTTTAAGTGGAAAACTCTACACATATGACTTACCCACAAGAGGACCACAGTGTTCTTGCATAATTGCTTGTGAATTCATTGCTTCTCTTGATTTAATCAAAAGACAAGAAATTGTTAATGATGTGCAACATGTCTCAGAGATGAGTGGCAGGAATGATGAATCCAACTTGTAAACCTCACGAAGAGCCAAAACTTGTCTTTGCTCTTCTGAAGAATGCTATCTTAAGAAACTGACTTGGATACCTCTATCAAATACTCTTGGCTTTTTTTTTTTTTTTTTTTTGATTTTTCAAAAAGGCCTTCAAAAACTAGGTTTCTGGGTTATCCATTGTCAACCATTTTAAAATAAAAAATCTTATCAAATGTATGCTGACAGACATGGATATGTGAACAAATGGAATTCTCTAGGCCTTTGAGGAAATAGCATCTTTAAACCTTTCATGAGTGAGAGTAGTCCCACTGTCTTGGCAACGCTGCTAAAATCATTGTAAGCATTTTGAAGTAAGATAAATGAGGGACTGAATACAGGATTTCTTTACATTAAAGCTATCGCTGGCTTCCTCCATCAGATGAGCAGGAACTCCAGTTCTGTTTTCTTCAGAACTGATGTCAGGTAACTCAGGCTTTTCAGCACAAACAGTCCATTCTGTTGCCAGGTGACTTCTCAAAGTGACATGTACAACAGCGTCTGATTCCACAATGGCCGTGCTGCGAGCCAGTGCCACAAAGTCCAAAACCCTGTTACTGAGTGTGTGAAAGCTGGTTCTGATGGTCGTAGAGACCTCCATACATGACAAGAGAAAAACTCGGAGATGATAGATTTTAAACACACACACACACACACACACACACACACACACACACACACACACAGAGAGAGACAGAGAGAGAGACAGACAGACAGACAGAGACAGAGACACAGAGAGAGAGAGAACATAAAGCCTCTGTTGATCTCTGGGTTTTACAGTTTTAAAAACTGACACACTTTCAGTGTCATAAGGTTGATCATAAAGCACAACTAGAAAGGCAGGTTTCCTGACTTGCAATTGGCAAATTATGTTCACTAAGAGGTACCTAGTTAAGTTTGTATTATATAAATACACTTACATATTGAGCCTCTGAATGGATGTTTCTGTCTAAAGGAGTCAAATACTCCAGGGAGGCAATTACTGTTTTTAAGATCAGGATAGCCACCCATCATCATACCATCAGGTCTTTTATGAATCCTGTTTTTGATACACTGGACTTAGTGATATAAGAAAGAGCAGATTTGTCTATCTTATGTCGGCAGAAAACAGAAGTTCCCAGTACTACAGCACTATAGGCAGGAACACTGACAGGAAAATATTATAAGTTTAGGCTCCAAACATAGCTATCTGACATTTCAAACCACCAGTATGCATCTGTCAGTGTCAACAGTTTAAACTTGAACAAAGCAGTAATAATAGCTAACTCTGTGCTCTGCTCAGCAAGCACAGTAGACGTGTGGCTGAATATCATTCCCAGGACAATCTAATGGAGTTGACATCATTATTTCCACCTTTTTAAAATAAGGGACCTGGAATATGGGATCATTATTTTGCCTCCAACAACAAGAAAATAGTCAAATAGAGAAAGGTATATCCTTAAGAGTGTTTCTTTTTTTGTTTTTGTTTTTGTTGTTTTGTTTTGTTTTTCCTTAATGGTTACATTGTCTTAGACAAGAATACAGACTGGTCTGCTCTTAAGTACTAAAAAATGCATCGAAAATTTCAGTTATAGATTTTGATGATGTAGAAATCTATCCCATGAAGTGCATGTAGAAGTGTGTGTGTGTGTGTGTGTGTGTGTGTGTGTGTGTGTGTGTGTGTGTGTGTGTTTATTTTTTCAGTGTTACAATCCAGGGCTTCAAATATGCCAGACAAGCACTCTTGCTGCATACCCCTGACCAAAGACTAATTGATTACTTTTTGAAGCATGGTCTTCATTTGAGTCCTAGCTTGTGCTTTAACAATCTGTTTGAATAAGCATATGGAAAATTTAGTGCTAATATGATAGAAAAACATCAAAATGGGTTTCATGCTTAAAGATGAGTAAGGAGATTAAACAGAACAGAAATTGCTATAAAACAGCCAGTCTGGCTTACACAAGGTATATCCTTGAGACACTAAACCTCTGCTTTACCAGAAGCAAAGACCTGTATAATACAAAAGCTTGTGCCTTAGGCAGAGCCAAAATCTGAGTCAAAAGGAACCTACAAAATGGCAAAGACACATATGTAAAGAAGTGGTAGGGAGCAAACCGGAAGCTGATTAAATTCAGAGTGGAGGGTAATATTACCTTTCTGGGGAATAGGAGCTTTATACATGTAGCAAACAGGCTTCTTTGCAGGGAAATTATGCCATCCAAGTTAAACTTTTTTTTTTTAAAGATTTATTTATTTATTATGTATACAGTGCTGTGTCTGCATGGCCAGAAGAAGGCATCAGATCTCATTACAGATGGTTGTGAGCTACCATGTGGTTGCTGGGAATTGAACTCAGGACCTCTGGAAGAACAGCCAGTGCTCTTAACCTCTGAGCCATCTCTCCAGCCCCCCAAGTTAAACTTTTATAAGATTAATATGACTGACTAGAGTTAGAAGAAAGAAGCCAAAGCCAGTTTGGAAAGGTTTGGGGAAAGAGCAATATATGTATAACAAGAGCAATAGCCCTGGGAATGGGGAGGAGGCTGGTGCAGGTAGTGGATGAACATTCTGCAATAATGAGGTTGACTGTTTCAAAAAAAGGACAGAGGAGGGAGGAGATGTCCTTTCCAGATGAGTGGCAGTGCCTTTGGTGTGGAAGATGGAAGTCAGAAGCACGTGTGGCTGTGAAAACAGAGCTGCTGTGTTTATTCAAGACAGGCTCTTTCCAGATGAGCTAGTGGGAGGGCCAGATAGGAATCTGTGTGCTCATTCCCCGAGTCAATATGTGCTGCTCCATCCAAAGAACCTTCTTTCCTTAAAAACTTAGGATATACAGGATTTACTGGTTATTTCCATTGCTATTCCTCATTAAGAGGTTATAAAATCATTACCAAACTAACATACTGCAAGGAATCTTAAGCTCCCTTCTCAATATGTACTGTAGCAGTCACTGGGTGCTTACTATGGATAACACACACACACACACACACACACACACACAGTGTGTGTGTTATATAACATATACATATAAACATATATAACATATTTAACATATACATACGTGTGTAACATATTATACACGCCTATATGTTACACACACAAATATGTAAAACATACACATACAAGTATTAGAAGAAATAATCTCACCTCCCATGTCAAGCTTTTAGCCAGATGAGAGATGCCTTTAGAGCAAGCATTATTTATGCATAGTTTGAATCTCCCACAGTGTCTCAGCCAGGGCAAGAATTAGGAGTGCTGTAAGTTTTAGACGAAAGGAGTGTTTTCAGTTTTTGTGCTAAGGGTTCCTCTTTTCTTACACTTGTAAACCAGAAGGAGCAGTAACATTTCACATCCAGAACACGTGGCTACTGTAAAAGGAGCTACAGAGGCTTCATATGCCTTGGACTGTGAAAAAGAGAGCTGAATAATGGCCAGGGCTAAGAAACTGTTCAACATCCCGCTTTCGATAGCAACTGTTTTGCAAACAGGAAGAGGCAGCATAGAGACTTTAGCAAAGGAATAGCCAAACGTAAAGCCCAGGGCAGGCACCAGCAGCCCCAGGAGAAGCACATCTAGGTTAGCCGTTCTCAGAAACACCAGCCCCATCCTGAAAGCCACATAGATCCCGACAAACGTTAAAGTCAAACTCAGAGGCCGAACTACTCTCTCTAAACAGACTGCTTTCTCAGGAGCCCTGTGCTTGATGACTACACCGACCGATATTGGTATAAGAATGAATAGGAGTGTAGACACGATCTTGAAAACAGGAACGTGAAATATACCTGCTAATCCTAATAGCCTACTGTATAAGTACGAATTGACAGGCATCATTATCAGGGCCAGGGATGTTGATGTGCAAGTCATCAAAACGGCCAAAGTGACATCTCCTTCCAGAAGGAGAGCAAAAAGGTAGCCCCCGCCTCCCCCTGGGCATGTGCAGGTCACTACAAATCCAAAAGCTTGTGCTTTGGGCAATCCCAAAATCTGAGACAGGAGAAAACCACAGAATGGCATAAGAAAAAACTGTGTGACTGCCCCAAGAACTACTGGCCGAGGTCTCTTCCATACTGTTTGAAGTACCTGGAATTCAATCTTGCAGCCAAAGGCACATTTATTTAAAAGGATCATCGATAAAACAAGCAGCAAGATGTATCTATTGACATGCATAGGTGCCTGGAAGAGGCTGTCTTCTGTCTGTCCGAAAACTCTGACTTTAATATTCTTTATCTCTTCGATGAGTCTTTTTTGCCTACCTTCGGAATCCCAGAGTTGAATGGTCAGATTCGTCTCTCCTGGGAAAGTCATTAGGCAGATGGTAAAGTCTGTGGCGTCCAGCGAGGTCTTGGTCACGTTCACCACCTGCAGCACCGTTGGATCATCTGATTTCACAAAAAGGTAGCTGGAGCTAGGCTGTTTACCTTTATAACTGGACTTTACAACGACAGTTTCTTCTGCCTTAGCAAATGACAGTATTTCGGTATTTTGTATGTTCAGAAAACTGAGAAACGACTTCCTTGCTTCTCCTGGGGTCACCAACAAAAGTAGGATTACAAAAGATTTTCCAAACATCTTGAAAGGTTAGAGCAACCATATGTGGCAACTCGGTTTTTTCAAAAAACAAAAAAAGACCATTCTTCTTGCCGGTCTTCAGTGGTAGAATGCATAAATGGGAGTTAGGTAACAGCCGGGGTTTGGTTGGGTCAAGGTCCAAGAGGAGGGACTGCTGTACTTCAAACGAATATAGAGCCATCTAGGGAGTGATACAACCAGTTTAACTTGTAGTCAAGAAAAATGAGAAGTAAACCCTTGCATTTAACAGGTGTCCCTGTCACAAAAACCTAATCTCTCTTCCTGAGTTCCTTATTACCTGAGGATAAACTCTTGGAGTTATTATTCTTTTAGTTCTCTTTTGTCCTAAGGAAAATAATAAAATGAAAGCAGCGGGGGGTGGGGGGGGGGTGGGGGGGGGTGGTCCTAAGATAGATACTAATGCTTGGGAATTCATTATTACTATTCCATCAAGTCAGAAGCAAACAGCATAATCTACATGCTGCTGTGACAGGAGAGTGTGTAGTCGGGAGAGAGGAGGAGGAGGGGAGGGACTGAGGAAGAGGGAAGGATGTAGGGGAGAGGGAGGGAGGGAGACAGAGAGAGAATTAATGAAAATTGGCACATGAAAGAAGCCAGTTAGCTGAAAGACTGGAAGCCCCTTCCTATTAAGGCTGTCTTCTAACAGAGCATGCGCAGAAAAAACAAACACCGTGTGGGGCAAATGTGCCAATCAGCTCTGAACAGGTGGCACTGAACTCCTAACCCTTCTCCAGCCCAGGCCCACTTCCATCGCTTTTCCTGTCACCATCCGTGTGTCCATCCCTAGTCCAATTCCTTGTTCAGGGTCACAAGCAATTGGAAATTGGAGCAGGTGCCCTATGCACCCTGATTCACACCTGTAACACTGGGGCCCTAAACTGCAAGCCATAGTGACCAAGAGAGGTTCAACTTTGTTCACTTGAAGTTAGTCATGTGGCTGCCATTGTGGCTACAATGGCTGCTCTTGAGACCATCCTTGATACTAATGGTTTTCTGGAGTTCTAGAGCAATCTATCAGGCAAAACAAACCCTTAGACTGCCCTTGGTGTCTGTCTGTAGGAAAACGTCAGGCACACCACCAGCTAACTTGAGCAGGTGGTTAAAGGTATAGCCTGGCTGAGTGGCAGTTGCTCCCTGGCATTTGGAATTCCTCAGTGGAAAGGTACTGAGCTTAATTCTAACGCTCTAGTCTTTCTTAGTAACATGACTCACTGTGCAGAGCTAGGGGTGTGGGCAGCAGTCACCTGACCCAGCCGTGCCTCAGCTTCCACAGGTGAGGAAAAGCAGTCCACAAACTCAACTGTGCATTTCCCAAATGAAAGGATGCCAAGCAGTGAAAATTCAAACAGTAATCTCCCCACGACTACAAATGTCTATTCTACTTGTGTGTGTTAGAATACAAAGTGATGCACTTCATCTTGGCATTTTCACAGTTTGACAGATTTTTAAAGAGACTGTGTATGTGTTTTTCAAACATGAATTTGGCATCATTTAGTTCTATGTAGGACATTAAAAAAAAACAACAAACACTTTTACCAGTGGGGAGGACAAGCAACAGGACTAAGCTCTGTTTTAGGACAGAGTATCACTATGAATCTCTGGCTGGCTGTCCTGGAACTCACTAGGTAGATCTTTAAAGTGACAAGAACACCTGACACTGAGAAGGCTAACACAGGAGAGTCACAAGTTTAAGGCCAGCCTGAACTACACAGGAAGAACTTGTCAAAATGAGTCAAGAGCCCAGTGGGGTAGCTCAGTAGGTAGGGCACTTCTGCCAGGGTGCACACCTGAGTTTGATCCCCAGAACCCACATAGCAGGAAAGACCCCGTCCCCCCAAGTTGTCCTCTGACCTCCACACACATACTGTGGCATGTGCCCGCATATACCAAAACTAAATAATGTAATTTAGAAAAGAAAATGGCAGTTACCCTTACAATTATATGACCTAGTACCTTAATTCACAGCTTTGACCAGATCCAAGCAATCTGAAGTAGGTATGTTTTTCCTCTCAAGTGCTTTTATCTAGAGTTGTGTTGTTTTATTTTGTTTTGTTTCTCTTTCAGGCTCTCCCAACCCTTCTTCATATCTGAAAACTTCGGGACTAAAAGCTGATCACTGTAGCTGGGAAGAGTCCGATCATCCAGCTTTCTCGTGTGTTTCCTCATTCTTTAGACTGACGCTCATTAGTACTAAGGTGTTATTTCAGTTGTTCATCTGCACTCATCTCCTATGCTTTGTGTGTTTCCCAGTACAATTGTAATGGACCGTCGGCAGTCAAAACTCTAGGAGTGATGGGGACGGTGTAACCTGCCGTTTCATTAGGCAGATTTAACCCAATGCCCTGCGTTTGCTGCTTTCCGAGTGATTTGGACACCGGGAGTTAGGGGGACTGAGACTCACCTGCACATCTTGTCCTCTTTAGACTAAGCATGCTTTAGCTGCCAGTCCTTAGTACCAAGGATGTTCCTCCCTGGCATCTTTCAGACCTGCGGGCTCCACCGGCGAGGACCTGACCTAGCTTACAGTGTGCCCACTGTTGTTGGTCCCCTCTGGACAGCCTTGTCCTTTTTGTCTGACCAAAGAGAGAAGACATTTTTTTCATCCTTCTAGGTTTCAATCCATGCCAGCCTCATTTGCCCTCTTCTCAGTAGGTATTATTTTTCTGCATATTTAGTTTTCATTCAATTATATATGCTGACTACCTACTGTGTGCAAGTAATTGTGATTAATGTAAAGTACTGGTTTGTGGGAGCCCGTTCTCGGGTTCCTTTTGGCTTTACCCAGCAGGTCCTCATAGAAGATGATTAGGACCACAGGCCTGAGTGCAGGTGTCTGAGATGGTCTGCACTTGGCTGTGCCGGGGGAGGAGGTCTTTTGCTCCACCCCTTGGCATCTCTATAAAAACCCTGGGGCAGAGACAGGCCCGTTGGAAAAGGTTCCAGGCCCTCTCGAGGCTATCCTTTATTTTCTATCTGTTTATCTCTGCAAGATTCTCCGCAATAAATCCTTCTATCTAATATTTCCTGCTGCTCGCACTCAAGAAAACTCTGAGGAACTGTGGGGGTGGTGGGTAAACGTCCCACACTGGTTGGCATTAAAACTTTCTGGTATCTCAAAACAAAAAACTAATCCAACCCAAAACCAAACCAACCCAAACCAAACCCAACTCCTGGTATATGGATTTTTAAAGGATTATTTCTATTGCTAGTTTGATAGTTTCCAACAAAACAGCTATTGAGACATGGCTATATTGTCCATTCACTTATTTGCAACCTGCCTTACAACTTCGTATGACAGTTCCAAGTATATGTATACATATCTCCACTGTGCCTGTATTGGCAACTAGACATTAATATGTCAAGTAGGCATGCAGGCAGCTATGTAAAGGCATGAATTCAGAACCTGATAAAAGCTAGAAAGTATCACTCTTTATCACAAGGACATGAAAAAGATGGAGCTGAAGAAGACCAAATGAACATGCTGAGTTTATTCCTTTAATTAAACCTGAAGTCATGAAAATTGGTACAGAAGGGGGGGGGCAATTAAAAATACTTGATTTCCTTCTCTAGTGTAGTCCTGCATCCACTACAGACAGAAAACATTCCTTCTCCTCAGGTGTAGACAAAAAGCCTCCCCAGAGGACTTCTTTCAATGTACAGGTAAATGCAATCATTTTGGTGGATATTTTGCTTTGGTACAATGAAGGAGACTGTAACAAAGTCAGCCTGTTCATCGCTCTTCTCATCTGTAGTACATTCATACCAACAAAAGGCGAATCAATTGGTGAAAATTCTTTACCAGAAATATATTCGGGGCAATTACATGATACCAAGAAAATAACTTTCCCTTCTTAGGTTTGAGGATTCTTATCCAAACACTTGGAAGATGTAACGAGAGGATGTCTAAGCTTCTGCAGTTCATGTGCATATATCAATTCATACATCATCATTTAGGTCTACAGTAGACCATGCATTCTGGCCCTGTAATCAATTAGGCTTAATTACAGAACTTGCTTAAAACAAAATCAACAGGGACTGAAGCATCTGCCATCTGCATCTTCCTCTGCCACAAGAATGGCAAAACCACAGAATGGTGGGTATGGTATGAGCTGGAGCTTGGAGTGAAGGTGGTACAGAACGTGCCACAGCAGGAAGTCAGCAGCTGGCATGGGCCTAACAGGAAACACATGGTTGCTGATGTTTCTACACATAACCCAGGAACAGTAATAAAAATAATACTTTACCATAACTCTCAGTACATAGTTAAACTTCAAAACACAAAACCTGGAACTTAGTAGAAAACTACTGATGTAAATTATGACCTAATGGAAATAAATTATAAAAAAGCAACTTTTAGAGTTTTTAATTATTTCTACTTGTAAATTCTGGCTCTAATTCTTGAGTGACTATTCCAAGTAAGAGTCAACATTTTTTAAAGTCTGTTCTTCATCGTTGAGATATTCCAAAATAACATTTCCACCATTATATAAAGGGTTGTCCTCCCTAGTGATCCACATTTCCAAAGTGTGATCCAAGGGCACGGCTTCTCCTGAAGGGACGTGGCACAGCCTCAGCTTCTGCTGAGAGAGAAACAAGTCACCCGGTGGTAACGACACATCCCAGACCCTGAAGGAGGAATGCTGACTGCACAGTACCTTGGCCGTCAACTTGTTGTTCTCATTTCGAAGGCTGGCTAGGGAAGCTGCGAAGTCCACGACCTTCCCAATGCTCCATCGGTGGCAGAAGAACATGGCTTTGCTCTTCTCTTTGCTCCCCTTTGGTAAGTAGACCCGAAAGTAAATTCGTTCTGTCTGTGTAAGCAAAAGTTAACACATAGATTAGACACATGATGCGAGACATTCCTTTTGCAGCTAGTGGTACCCTTTCCTCTCTTCTTTTGCTCAAAGTAGGAAAACCCTACAATGATGTAAGTTTTAGTGAGAAAACCAATCGTGTGGCCCATCTAACTAACTGTATGTCCAAAGACCCAGAACCCTAGCTGGGCGATCTGTGTAATGACAATTGTGTGACCTTTTTATGTTCAGGGACTGTGGGAGAAGGAGCTCTCTTTTCTATGTTGAGTTCCAGTGATTCAGACCTGGACTGTAGACTCCCCTCATATCCCCTAGCCACCCCTGAGTTAAGAATGAATTCAACATGAACAAGAGAGAAATCAAGAAAACTGATGGATCATTCAAGAACATCAGAATCCCTCAACATGGGCCCCCGTTCTGTTCTGCTTGGAAACAAACTGGTTTCAACTGTACTTCCTGGAATCAAGTTCCTGTCATTCAAGAGACAAGGCTTTTGGTACAAAACACTTGTTTGTATGTTAACAACTTTACTACTTATCGGAGGCAGAAAGATTTCTGAGAACGAAGAAAGTGAAAAACTAGAGTACAGTAAAGCCCCAGAAAAATACTTTATTAATAAAACAGGGTTTCAGAGATGGGATCTCTACCATAATCTGTGCCTTACTGTGTTCTTCAGTTGTATTTGTTACTTAATTAACTTGATTAAAAAAAAAAAAATAGGAGGAATAGGATCTTCCCTGATTCCTAAAAACTGCTTTAGGGAGACTGTCTTCACAGGTCAATTCCCAAACAATAAAGTGTTGCTCTAAGTGAGGCATCTTTAATGGGAAATGTTGGGGAACAAAAGAAGTTATCTTAAGAAATAACACAGTGAAAACAATGCCTGAATTTAGATTGAAGGTCAGTGGGATTTATTATAGATAAAAACATTCAAAGGCAAGAGAACCGCTGTAACAGCCTAAGTGGTGGCCACGTCTGTCACCAGCAGCCCTGCTCCCAGAGAAGAGCAGCAAGCATGCAAATAGGAAAGGGAAAATGAAAACTTACAGCCTCTAAAAATCGGTCTTAGGACCAAAAAACGAGCTAACAGGAAGCTGAAGCAGGAGGTTCATGAGTTTGTAAATTTAAGAACAGCTTGGGAGACCTAGTCTCTTAAATAAATAAACAACAACAGCAACAAGAAACATAAAGAAAACTACAAAAACAAACCCCACAGGCCATCAGGGCTTTGGAACGGATAGTGCAGAGCTTAATGGTGGCTAAGTGGGAAATAAATAGAGATAAAGACAGGGCTCTTGGGTGCTCGTGGCCTGCGGAGAGCCTGGTGTGGGACTCGGACTCGATATCCTATCAGTTACCTTACAGTTTCTTTTTCCTTAACAATTTCAGGGAGACTAGAATCTACAGAAGCAGGCTAAGGGACTGACTGCTGAATGCTGGCCTGGAAACTGCTCAAAGACATCAGTACAGAGGAAGGCACAAAGGCATAGCTATGTCTCCCTGACCGAATGAATAGCTGAGCTCTCCCAGCTCAGTGGCTGCCACCGCAACAACCCCTGCGTCTCTCCAGAGCAGAAGCATCACTCGGCTTAACTTAGGTTTGAAACTGATGCTCTGGGTGGGTGGGCTGGAGAGAAAAGACTGAACTGCCACGGAGGGACTGGGAAGTAAGGGGAGAAAAATTCAAGAAGCCCTTCAGAGTCAAGATGAACTTGTGGAATCAAACTTCAATTTTAAAACCAAGTAATGTACATAACAAATGTAAAAAGATATTAAAGTAAGTGATTTGGGATGCAATGAGAGACATTATGTAATATTTCCCATAAAAATAAATATAAGATGAAAACAAGCAGAGGTAAAACAAGATGTAGATATCCAAGAAGAAATACAAAAGCTAAAAATATGGCTTCTAAAATAAGAAACTCAAACCAGGTAAATTCCTATCATCCTCAATTAAAAGGTTTAATTAATGAGACGATGGATTTGAAGGTCATCTAGACAGCAGCATGAAGGGGCACAAAAAGGAGTTATAGATTCCTGGGACAGCCTGGACTACATAAAAACCTATCTCAAAAAAAAAGAAAACAATCAAATAAAAACAATGGCCATAAGAGGAGACAGAATCAATATTCATCAATAGGGAAAGGACAAAAAGTCACATCACACATTTCATGGACTATGATGCACATTTTAAAGACAGTGTCAGCAATACTAGCACACAGGTTTTTTTCTACTAGGCAATGGGCAGACAGACAGATGACTACATAATCTATCTGAAACATGCTTTACTTTCATTTATAGCCTCATCACTAGACATTTATAAATATATATATATATATATGTTCACAGACACACATGTAATGTTATGCTGTATGCTGGTTAGTTTTTGTTGATTTTACACAAACTAGAGACAGCTGGGAAGAAGCCTCAACTGAGGAATTGCCTCCATCAGATTGGCATGTGTGGGTGGCATTTTCTAGATTGCTAATTGATGGAGGAGGGCCCAGGCCCCCGTGGGCAGTGCCATCCCTGAGCACATTGTCCTGAGCTGTATAAGAAAGCAGTCTGAGCAGGGGGAGCAAGCCAACAAGCAACATTACTCCATGGTTCCTGTCTGAGTTCATGCCCCGACTTCTCTCAATGATGGTCTGTGACATGGAAGCTGAAATAAACCCTTTCCTCCTCAAGTTGGATTTGGTCAGTGTTTGTCACAGCAACAGAGAAGCAGGGACACATAAAAATGGCTAAAACTCTGTATGCTTGTATAGTCTGAGTTTTTCCTGGCACTCACTCCATTGCTTAAGTTAACCTCGAACTCCTGACCTCCCACCTCCTTCTCCTAGGTGTTGGGATTTTAAAGAGACTATCTAGAGAAGCTCCCTTCCCTAAACACAAGGATCTTCACTGAAGAACAGGTGTTAATAACAATGCACTGAATAAACCTGAGATTTATTTACAAAAGTAAAGTAGGCCACAGTCATACAACAGAATAATGTGTAGCTACTGAATGAGCTAGACCATAACTTGAGTACAGATAAATACCAAAAACATGATGCAAAGTGGGGGAAAGAAGGCTCCGTGTGGTTTACTGCCATCTCTACAAAGAGGAAGAAATGCAGATGTATGGCATATTTATACAGACTCTCCAGCACGCAACCTTTAGAAGTGACATGTCAGGTTTAAGTTGCATTCAATGGAGGGAAGAGAAAGGAGACCACACGAACGTCTGACACGCTGGCTCTTCTCACCTGTGGCAGTGACTTGTCCCCGTCGGCATGCAGCTTCAGCTTCATCAGAGCCACCTTGGCGGCTGTCCCGCTGGTTTTGGCGCCTTTCCGGCCTTTATTCACTGCCCCTCCTGCCTTGGTGTCTAAGGAAGAAGTATCAGCATGTAAGCACTTGCCCATCACAATTTCCAGATTTTCTTTTCTTTTTTCTTTTCTCTTCTCTTTCTTTCTTTCTTTTCTTTTTTCCTCATGTTTTAGAACAAGGTCTCCCTGTGTAAGCTTGGCTGGCTTGAAACTCACTGAGATCTACCTGCCTCTGCTGGGATTACAGAAGTACACCGCCATGCCCAGCTGTACCATTATGGCCTTCAGCAAACATAAATTGCACAGTACAGCTCTGTTAAGTGTATTTACATGACTAATGGCCAATCTAAGCAAGTTATTGCTGTGGGAGGACCCTTCTGTACGCCATGAACGTGTGCTCTCATTGGTTGATAATAAAACATGATTTGGCCTATAGCCAGGCAGAATAAGGCTGGGCAGGAAAGCCAAATGGAGAGACAGGGAGAAGGAAGGGTGGAGTGGAGAGATGAGAGCCAGCCTCCCAAGAAAAAAGATGTCAGAGAACCTGCAGGCCACAGCCCACATGGCAATGCACAGATTAATAAAAATGGGCTAATTTTAATGTAAGAGCTAGTTAATAATAAGCCTGAACTATAGGCCAAACATTCAGTAATTAATATTAAGCCTCTGAGTGAATATTTCAAAGCGGCTGTGGGACAGGGCGGAACAGAAAAACCTCTGTTTACAAGTTATACATCAAAAAAATTCACAGGCATGTGCTTCTTTTTGACCTAACCAATTTAATCTAAAGTGGCCACTGATGTTTTTATAAGACACTTCCGTTTTTAACAAAGGCCCCACCCTTAATACGGGATAAAAGCTCTACTGAACTAATATATTGACAGAGAAACTAAGCTAAGTCATAGCCATGCTCTTTCCTGGTGCCTCATATTATCAGCAACATTCACAGCACAGCCAAATAGCCTTAGTAAAGTGTATTCTGTAGACAAAGCTGCCCATCATGCCAACCTCATCAACATACCTAGCTATAATCGTTAACACCAGATCTAAGCTGCCCCAAAATGAGACCATCTAATGAGAACCTTACAATTTTCTGATTTTCACTGCTCCGGAAGGCTTGTAAAAATTAAAATGCAAGTTCTTGGGGCAGTAGTGATGGTTCAGCTGTTAAGAGCATTGGCTGCTTTTCCAGAGGACCTGGGTTCAATTTCCAGCACCCACATGGCTTATAGCTGTATGTAACTCCTATTCCAGGGGATCTGACACCCTGTACTCTCTCTGGCCTCCAAGGGTAGCAGGCATGCCAGTGGTACACAGGGAAAACACCCATACAAATAATTTAAAAAATAAATAAAATTTTAGAATGCAAGTCCTTACACTGGGCCTGCTAACAAACCTCCATAACTGGTGATCAGAAGTAAGAGGCAGGAGCAGTGGAGTAACAGATGTATACCAGGAAGCAAAACAGCCACACAAGCTCGCTGGGACTCACCAATAATGTCTTTGACAAGTTTCTGTGTGGCAGCCATTCGAGGCTTTGGGATCTCCAGTTTTTCACACCCATGATCCGACTGATGACGGTGTCTACAAGTAACAGAGGAGTTGGCACTCGCTCATGTACAACCAAACAGATACAGAAAGCTTGAATGGTTTAGGTGATTACCTTAGGCAAAAGTTCTTCTCACAATAAGGGCATATCACTGCCACGAGCTCTACTTCAGTACAGTCCTTGAATGAGCACGAGTAAGATTTGTGTTCATCTGCCTTCGGCCTCTCCTTGATTACATTCACCTAAAACAGTAAGGGGGGAAACTATAGTAACCAGGGTTAGATGGCATCACCCACATCATTTTGGTTTAAATTTACTAGGTTAAGTTATCTATTCTCACATACAAACGACAAGGACTGTCTGTATGAGAAATGACTACTAGGCTTATTGTTCCACTTTGTCATGACTTTTCTAACGACTATTCAGTTTCCTTACCTTTTTACTGAGGCTGGGTCTTACTGTGTAATCTCCAGCTGGCTCTGAATCTGCAGTATTTCTAGTTTGGCGTCCTGCGTGCTGGGACCACAGGAGTGTACCACTGCCCCCAGCTTACTGCCTACATTTTACCCCCTGCTTTGTAACAATGCCACACAAGGAGACCCTATAAAAATCTGCCCGGGTAGTCAACTCGTCAACCCTCAAAGGGGAGTCATAACTGCTTCCTATGCCAATTGTAGGAAATGAAGATCAATTTAGGACACAGAACCCTTAAAAAAATCACATCTGTAACATGAGGCGGTTTTCAAAAACATTAACTGTTCCCCATGCTATGTGGAATATTGTATGATCAGAAAATGTTACACCAGAACACAAATTGTTTTTTTGAAGGGGAAAAAAAGAAATAGATTAGTCACATTATTGAGCACAGAGTAATTGGATTCCTAGAGTTAAGTAAATCTAAGAAAATGATTGCTCGAAATCTGTAACCCTAGGAAAATTCATTATATCAATGGTGGAAACATGTATTATAATTAAAAACCTAGCCGGGCAGTGGTGGCGCACGCCTTTAATCCCAGCACTCGGGAGGCAGAGGCAGGTGGATCTCTGTGAGTTCGAGGCCAGCCTGGACTACAGAGTGAGTTCCAGGAAAGGCGCAAAGCTACACAGAGAAACCCCGTCTCGAAAAACCAAAAAATAAAATAAAAACCTAAATTTTCTTCCAAATTTGCTACAATGACCTAAAGGTAAAATTATTTTTACTTGAAAATGTATCTGATAATGTAAGAGCTATTCATAGAAATCAATTGGTACCATAAAAAAAAGAGCACAGAGGGCCAGATTTATATGTTTTATAAGAGAATACAATACATTCCTTCCATTCAGTCTTTCGTAATACTAACAAGTTAGGTAATTTTTGCTTTCCTCAAACAGATCACACCAAAGGGTCAGATTTGGACTAACACCATGCAACCTTAGGTTTTAGAACTGAGAGAATGGAAGTGAAAATTCTCCAGTAGGACTCAGTGAATGGTGGCAGGGATAAACCCACTGAAATTATCTCCTTACAAGCAGGTGCTTCCATTTCAATGTGGGGAATTCTCAATGAACTCCCCGCCCTTCTGTCTTGGAGAGAAGCGATGCCAAGTAGTATCTGCGCATCAGGCTTTGGACAGCTGTTCCAGATGTCCTCAAATGACCCACCTGCTCTGCACTAAGCTTCCTCCTTTATTAGTAGTGATGAGGGTGTTGCTTTGGTTTCTATCTTCAGCTTCCCTTCTCAATCTATTCACATGTTTGGAATCAGGACAAGGATGTTCTTTTGTTGGACTAAGGGTTTGCTCTTGATGGCCTGGGGCTGACTGGGTCCAAAAACTTGACTGCCATAGAATCCTATCACCAGACACCAGTGAAAATGAACACTATAAGGAAGGGAACAGTGAACTGGAAGGACAGCATGATGTGTATCATAAATGCATAGCCTAATGCTATGAGTGGGCTTCCTAACCAGAAACGTTAAGAATAAAGATTATGAGGATAAAAAATGTATAAATACCAATCAGAGCAAATTTTCTTCAAAGAGAGAAAAATACTAGAAATGCAACAAAAGATTCTTTATATAATTCATTTAGGATGCTAATGTCTGGTACATTGACTAGCTTTAATTCTAATCAAATTCTAAAAGTGCATGAATACAAATATATAAATTATGTCAGAGATATATAAATTATGTAAGAGAAAATAAACATACCTCAGGACAACCATGAGAGTCCTTGCTTCTGTGTTCAAGGCTTAAATAATTTCAAAACAGTGTTTATTTAAATGCAATCAATTAATTCACTTAATGATAACAGAAGTAATTCGGGCTATTTTAACATCTCACATCTTTAAGGTGCATTATGCTCACTACACTAGTGACTTTCATGTAAGAACAAACTGAAATCCACAGAAAGTAGTGTCTACAGTCTCAAATATAAATGTCCACCTGCAATTGAGTAAACAATACATCACTCTGGTTATCTTTTCTTTGGGTGCTTTACAGTGCATGCAAACGTCAACTTCTTCTGAAAGGAATCAGTTAAATGAAGGAATGCAATGTCAGGCATGTCTTCTCAAATCCCTGAATGGTGCACAGGTCATATTTGCAAGTGATGTGTTCAATGCACTATCCATTTTAAGAATGTTATAGGCTGGACTCTTTTCATCTGTTAATTAAAATACAGAAAATAGTCACGGCTGGATTTTTAAAAGCTATATTCTTTATATGTGGACATTACTGTCTCGTTGTAAATTACGATACCTATTCTTGAAATCCACATTCATGACTGCATTTCTTGAAACTTAAAAGATCAATGATATATATGTATAACTAGCTAGTCTGTGACTAGTCACTTTCCCTTTTTCACAAGTGATCACAATGCTGAATACCAACTGTCAATGGCTAAAATACAACCATTTTAAAATCATTCTAATTTTCAAACACCAAAATTCTTTTCAAATCCTACATAAAAACTTACCAAAATATTCCCGAACAACCATCACATACAAATGGAAGAAAATCTAAAATTGGAGGAAAATATGGTAGGTACTGGTCAGTATCTGATTTTGATTTAGCTTTCTTAAGCAAAAAGAATCTACTGGCCAATTCTGTAAGAAAATTTTCTTTCAACTGTCCCTGAGTAGCAAGTAACCCTGTAATCTCCATTAAACAAAATCTACCAAATTTTCAACTCTAGGAAAAAGTGGCTGAACCAGCAGGAGGTAGATATCACTCATAGTAACTTTGTTAAATCAAAAAAAAAAAAAAAAAAAAACAAAAATGAACAAACAAAAAACCACTTTTTTTTTTTTTTTTTTGGTTTTTCGAGACAGGGTTTCTCTGTAGTTTTGCGCCTTTCCTGGAACTCACTTTGTAGACCAGGCTGGCCTCGAACTCACAGAGATCCTCCTGCCTCTGCCTCCCAAGTGCTGGGATTAAAGGCGTGCGCCACCACCGCCCGGCTAAAAAACCACTTTTTTTGATGGTATTTTTCTTCTTTGTTTTGTATCCGAGACTTACTGGGTGTTGTTTTTGAGGACCATATACTACTGAGTCTCCATTTGGCATAAAAAATTCTAGGTTTTAATTCTGACTCCACTTAACATCAATCTATCAATATTAAGTAGATTACCTAATAATAAAGCCATGGATATACATGATGTAGAATATGTAAGTCTCTATCTATCTATCTATGCATATGTGTAGCAATCTGATCTATATCTAAATCTATCATACCTTATTAGTTATTTTGTCCTAATGCTGTCTATACACACATTTTGGAAAGTTCATAAAAGTATCGATTCTCAGATTTGGAAACTAATTTAATAATTAGATTTATCTAATGATAAAGATAATCAATCACTTTTTGTGGGTTTATTTTTTGTTTGACACCAAGTTTCAAATGGCCCAGGCAGGCTTCAAAACTCCTGATCCTCTGGCCCCCCTTTTTCAGACTCTAGAGTGATGGAATTACAGGTGTGAGCCACCATTCCCAACTTAATGACTTTCTAAATCGACTATATCTTAAACATTAAATTATAGCAAGTAGCCACATGAAGCTAGATATACCAATCATACTACTTTCACAATGAAAACCAGAAGATACAGCTCAGTCCCCGTTAGAGAAAACTCTAATAGTCTAGAAAAGACAACACCCTATAGGGTATCTTAGTCCAACACGAAAAGAGGTTGTATGTAAACAAAAGGGAGCCTTGAGGTGATCATGCTTGCAGAATAATGTTTCCCTCCACTGAGAAGTGCCTGATGAGCTACCACTATTGTTACTAAATAAAGTATCATGCTGCGAGCTTCAATTTGATACCAAGAAATTAAAGATACATGTGTTAATATGAGAAACTGAAACATAATAATCTGCAAAAGTTTTATATCTATTTTTAGATTTATTTATTTCGTGAGTGTGTGTGTTCTTGCGCTTTGACACACATGTGGATGTCAGAGGATAACTTTTTAAGAATCAGTTCTATATTTCCATCATGTTTTTGAGGCAGGATCTCTCTTATTACTCCGGCCAGTGCCCTCTGCATATATGAGCCTCTGCATGTATGCATATATGAGTTCTACTGCCCCTGCTCCTGTCCACCAGAGAACTTGTTACACACTGAGCCATCTCACTGGCCCATTATGCCACTTTTCAATGTGAAAAACCGGGCATGCTTGCGATTTTGAGACTTAAGAGTGATCAAGCATATATTATATGCCATTCAAGGAAGCCCAAGACGAAGAGTTATGATCAAGATAATTTCCTAGTATCCGATATCCCCACTTAATTTTAACCCTTTTCAACTAATCCAAAAGAGACAGATCTCAACTTAATAAACACGAAAGATATGTTAAACTGGAAAGGATAAACTGTATCGCAGATAGACATTTTTAGACATAAGTCAGCTTGACCAGATGTACAAAATGTAACAGTATAACCCAGATGACTAAGTTTCCATAGGAAAGGACCATGTGAAAACAAGTTTCGACCTGCTTAGTGGTTCATAACTACAGTCAATGGTGAGGGACATATCGAAGTAACAATGAATTAAGTCACCTGTCCTGTTGTCTTTGCTTACCACAGGCTTCACACTGAATCCAGGCCAAATCTAAGAGCTGGATTCAGGAACTTGCTACGAATTGACTGAAGCTGCAGCGGGATGAAGCCCTACAAAAATATTCGGAGTGCAGTCCAGTCGGCAAAGGCTGTGCTGTCTGTGAGTCTAAGGCTTGAAGAACTTGCCGGCTACAGGAATATAACACCTACCACCAGGGTCTATGTTTAAGACGGGGTCTCTGTTCAATGGAGAGACCACCACTATATTATTTATTAAACCTTTCTAAAATGCAGTTTACTAATCTGCTACTAACACTCAAGTGAACCCGGCACCAAAAGCAACGCTCTGTTTGTTCAAACAGTGATGATTTAAACAATGATTGAGTGGGAGAGTGCCTACGGACCCGCTGGAACAGTTTGAGGGTCAGAAACCCTGAGACTTCTAAAAGCCCGCGAACACAGTTAAAAACTGATGCTGTTCAACTCATTCTTCTGAAGAAACAAAACAAAACAAAACAAAACAAAAAGCCTGAGGCAGTGGATGCGCCCAGGCCGCAGTGGTAAGCACAGAGGGGAACTGCAGCCCTGATCTACGCCCTTTCGGCCCCAGGCTTGCTGAGCAAAGCGACCTGGAAGTCTGCAAGGTCTGCTTTTAGGACCTGGGTGGAAACCCAGGGGGCCACAAGTTTCACCCCTTAAACTGAGGGATAGCAACCAACGGCACCCGCCTCCTCCCCCGGAAGGCCGCTCGCGCCCGCGTCCTCCCTCACCCGCCGCCACCGCCCCGGCCGTCAGAAGCCGGCCCAGGTCTCCCGCGGCCGGGCACGGGGCTTCCAGCGTCACCTCGCTGCCGGCAGTGCTGCACCTGGCAGTGCTGCCCGATGTCCAGCTCCGCCATCTCTCTACGGCCGCAAAGGCGGGGCGGGGCGGGGCGGGGCGTGCGTGCGGGGCGGGGCCTGCGCGAGGGCCGGAAGTGTCCCTGGCGGAGGCGCTGTGCCGAGGTGCCGCGTTCTCAAGGTTGGGTCACAACGTGGTAGCACTCAGTTCCTGGAGCCGAGGTTTTCGCTCGCACGGTTTAGAAAAACCCAGCTCCTCTTTTGGAAACCGCACCCACCGCTCTCCGCGCTGAGCCTCCAAAATCGGCAAGGGCCTCACGATGATTTCTCGTTTTTCTTAGTGACTGTAATCCCAGGAGCCAGCACACACCTAGCACAAAATGTAGGAATCAAGGGACGTACCCGGACACTGATTACTACTGTCTTGATGATTCAGTTTGAAGTAAAAGCACACACAGTGGAAGCATCAGGCCTTTGTTTCTTACTGTAAAGGTTTCTTTTTCTTGTCTTGTTTATTTAAATTCTGATAGGAAAAAAAAATACATACACCAAAGTGCACAGGGCTCCTCGGTGTGGAGAGAGCATACTTACTCAATCATTTCACACTGTCAAGGCAAGCTGCCCCGACACAGGAGGAAGGGAGCTGTTTGATGTCTGACGCCCTTCCTTGTAGGTGGGGTGGGAAGGGATGTCATTCCACTGACAAGTCACCCAACACCACTCAGAGTGGGTGAGTGACACTCAGAGTGGATGGATGAGTGACACTCAGTGGGTGAGTGACACTCAGAGTGGATGGATGAGTGACACTCAGAGTGGGTGAGTGACACTCAGAGTGGATGGATGAGTGACACTCAGTGGGTGAGTGACACTCAGAGTGGATGGATGAGTGACAATGAGTGCATGAGTGACACTCAGAGTGCATGAGTGACAGTCAGCTGCACTCATGCCAGGACCCCGAGAAGTGTCCACTATCTCCCATGTGACTTAAGAGATTCTCCAAACAGTGTTCTCCTGGAGAGTAAAGCGGATGACTGCCCCACACCACACTCTTTCAGTGCATTCTGGGTATTAGAACGTAGGTCCTCATGCTTGAGCCCGAGCACTTCACTCACCAAGCCCTCAAGATTTCTTGAATCTGAGGCTCAACAGTTTACCTGAAGTTTTATTGTTTCATTTTAGCGCGTGGAGTCAAGCAACAGCAGGTTTTCTAGACTCCTACTGTGCTTAAATGTTCTAAATAGGTGGTAAATATGTATCTCATCAATCCAATCGTAACAAATTTTTTAAGCTCTAGAGGATCTCATAGAGCATAAGATGGTCAAAACAGCCAAGGCTGAAATTCAACTGCTCATATCTCTGAGTCTCCTTTTCTGATTTTTCTTTAGATAGTACTCACAGATATCTATTTCTTCATATATTTATGCTTGATCCCTTCATTAACTTCATCCTCACACTGTCGCGTCCGCCTCGACCAGCAAGGAAGACGCGACGCCAAGCTCTTCTCTAAGCAGTTTATTCAGGAACCTTGAACAATCTTCTGACCCCGGGGAAAGCCATTTTCTTCTCTCTCTCACTCTCTCACTCTCTCACTCTCTCACTCTCTCACTCTCTCACTCTCTCACTCTCTCACTCTCTCACTCTCTCACTCTCTCACTCTCTCACTCTCTCACTCTCTCACTCTCTCACTCTCTCACTCTCTCACTCTCTCACTCTCTCACTCCCCCCCCCCCCCCCACACTCACTCTGGCGCGCGAGCTCTCAAAAGCCAGCCCACGCCCTTTATAGCCACTGGGCAATCAACCCCGTGGTGCCACGTGGACAATGCCGCTAGGGTCAGACATACGCAAGCAAGCCAGATTAGGTCCAGGTGTGCAGAAGCAAGCCAGATCCTAGCCTTAGCCAAACAAGGAGCACCTGCCATTGGGAAGGCAGAAGCCGGACGCCACGCAATCTTTGAGGCACGGCCGCGCGGCTCTCTACATCACACAGATGAAATTCCAGTGGCTTCTGTATCAGAAACTCCTCTACCTATATATTTAATTGCAACAACTTTCTTTGAGCTCTCTATTTCTAGCAGCCTAAGAAACTGCTTTGTGTTATTTGATAACAAAACTTAAGTGCAAAATGAACGCTTTTTCTTTTCTTTTTTCTTTTTTTTTTTTTACAGTACCATTCCCTCCCTAACTAAAGCGGTCTACCACGCTAGGAAGCCCAAATTCCCTTTCCACTTGCCCTTTCTTATGTGTGTAATGGAAGTAGCCACGAAACACTGTTTCATTCTCTAGTTATCAATTTCTCTGGATTATTTTTCTCTGTAAAAAGTTACTTCCTTGCCTGATTTCTCCTCAGTTCCTCATTAGGCACAGAATTCTTCAGTTTGTCCAGTAAAGGTTTTCAGGTGTAGCCTCAACTCTTCTACCCTGTCTGAGCAGTTACCTTCACAATGTCTCCCTCCTGTCCAGCAGACCTTTGGGCTCTTTGATATGTCTATACATTGCACATGCCATTTTCTTTTCCCTAGAATGTTCTCTATGTCAAGGGTTCTATAATTTCCTTAAAACTAAAAATCATGTGCTTGCTTGTCAATACCTACAGCTGTCACACTTCTCCTCGGGTCTGACTGTAGGGTTGGGAGATGGCTATAGGAAGCTGTGTAATTGGCTACACATTCATCCTTATTGAGCACTTTTAGGAAACCCTTTGTCCCCTACTCCACCTTCAGCATATAATTCAGTCACTCACTCCTTCATCTTGCAAGGCTTTGGGGAGTATAGATACAATTCAGTCCTCCAGGACATCAGACGTCTCCTCTAGTTCCACTCACTA
The DNA here is from genome assembly GCF_007827085.1 of Peromyscus californicus insignis. NCBI lineage: Eukaryota > Metazoa > Chordata > Mammalia > Rodentia > Cricetidae > Peromyscus > Peromyscus californicus. The sequence goes on along the minus strand of NW_026294573.1, from coordinate 159,602,862 downwards.
CATAGGTTTCTTATTACCGCTATCCAGGGCCTGTTATAATTCACTTGACTCTGCGCTTCATTCCTCTTACCCCACCCCCACCTCTACCTCGGATCTCTATTATCTACAAAATAAAGTCTGCTCTTGGGTCAACTCAGCAAGTGATTTGAACATCTACATTTGAGGTACTAGTCTATATCTGACACAGAATTAAATGCAACATAGTCTACAACTACATGGAATGCAAGATGTCTAAGATGGAATGTCTTTGGCATTTAAAAGTCTTTCAAATTTTGACCCAATGTACCTTTTCCTGGCTATCTCCTGAAGGCGACGTCACACTATACCCAGTCACCCTAGGTCCTTTGCACAGCTATGCTTTTTACTGGGAATGTTCATTCTTCTGTGGTGGATAGTCCATTTATTTCTACTTTCCTAGTGTCCCTAAACTTTGGTTTAGGAAATCTCATTTTTTCTGTAACCAGTCTCAGTCTTGCTGCTGCTGCTGCTTCTCTCTCTCTCTCTCTCTCTCTCTCTCTCTCTCTCTCTCTCTCTCTCTCTCTTTCAAGACGGGGTTTCTCTGTGTAGTTTGGTGCTGTCCTGGATCTTGCTCTGTAGACTAGGCTGGCCTCGAACTCACAGAGATCCTCCTTGAGTGCTCTTCAGTGCTGGGATTAAAGGCGTGCGCCATCGCCTGGCTGTCTTGCTGTTCTTACATGCATTTTACATCTTTTCCAAAGGTTTGTCCCAGGGTTGAGTTTGCATTTTTTTAAACGTAATTACTGGTTGCTTTTATTCCCCTCTGATTTGTAAGTTCCCTGAAGTCAGGTATGGCTCTCTTTATTGCCCGTTGTATTAAAATGGTCTTGAGCCTATTTTTTAGATGTTAACTAAAATTCATTGAATAGATTACTGAAAAAGCCCCCTTTTAGAGTCTTTGGTGCACTTGCACAAGTGAATTTACCGCACGTTCCTGTACCTACTCCTTCCTTCCTTTCCTTTGTATTCTTGTGTTGTTCCCTCTGCTCTGGAATGCCTTTTGCCACATCCTTACAAATCATCTTTCTACCCATCATCGTGTGTAAATATCATCATCCCTGCAAGGCTTCCCTTCATTCTTCTGCTCTGAAGTCTCTCTTTCAAATGCACTCATTGCATTATCTCTTTTCAAAAAATTGATTATTTACAAAGTTTATTATTGTTATTCTTACGACGATTTCATCACTCATTAGGTTAGGCTATGTCGTTATAATCTGATGTTGTATTCACTGTACATTTATTCTCTATCTGTAAAATTTAAATTTTGTTCTTTATTTCCAATGGGGGTAGAGTCATTGTTCTCAGGTGTTTTAATGGAAAAATGATCACAAGTTAATCATCTGAAAAATAATGTCACTCTGTACCAGAGGGACTGTGAACAGAGGAGAGACACAGAAAAACACTCTGAGGAAGCACTGTTAATAACAGCTCAAATTCAGAAAACCAACCAACCAATCAAACAAACAAAAAACCCCAAAATAAAACAACAATAACGACAACAAAACATTCCCCAGCAGCAGAAAATATGAATGAATCATGAAACAAAAATGTAACAATGAATGGAAAATAAAAACCAAAGAACGTATACTGTGTTGTTCCACTTACATAAAGTCCAAAGAAGAATTACCTCATTGTTTAAGGACTAGTATTTAGTGTTATGGCTATGAAGAAAGATCAAGAAAATAATTACTTAGTACCACCAAGTGAATATCTGTGGTGGCGCGGAAGGGAGTTTGATAGCTTACATGAGGTGGTGGGGACTTCTGGATGCCCTATTCTGGTTTCTTTGGTGTTCTCTGTATAACTCTTTATTAACCTATCTCTATTGTGTGTACATAGTTTTCTTTAGGTTTGTCATGTTTTGCAATTAAAATGTTTATTTATTTAAAGGTTATATGCTCTAAGATCAATAATTAATTAAAAAATGGGAACCTCATAAAACTGAAAAGCTTATGTAAGGTAAAGGACACTGTCAATATTACAAAATGGCAGCCTACAGAATGGGAAAAATTTTCACCAACTCCACATCTGATAGAGGGCTAATATACAAAATACATAAAGAACTCAAGAAACTAGACATCAATAAACCAAATAATCCAATTAAAAATGTGGTACAGATCTAAACAGAGAATTCCCAATAGAGAAATCTCAAATGGCTAAGAAACACTAAAGAAATGTTCAACATCCTTAGCCATTAGAGAAATGCAAATCAAAACTACTCTGAGATTCAATTTTACACCTATCAGAATGACTAAGATTAGTAACACAAGTGGTAGCTCATGCTGGCTAGAATGTGGAGCAAGGGGACCACTTACTGGTAGACTGCAAACTTGTACAAACACTATGGAAACCAATATGGCAGTTCTGCAGAAAACTGGGAATCTATTTACCTCAAGACCCAGCTATACCACTCTTGGGCATATACCTAAAGGACACTCCATCCTACCACAAAGACACTTGCTCAACTATGTTTATGGCATCTTTATTCATAATAGCAAGAAACTGTAAACAGCCTAGATGTCCTTCAACTGAAGAATAGATAAAGAAAATGTGGTACATTTGAGGGGTGGTTGCACATGACTTTAATCCCAGCACTTGGAAGGCAGAGGCAGTTCAAGGCCAGCCTTGTCTGCAAAGTGAGTTCCAGGACAGCCAGAGCTACACAGAGAAATCCTGTCTTGAAAAAACAAACAAAAAAAAAAAAGAAAAAGAAAAGAAAAGAAAATGTGGTACATTTACACAATGGAATATTACTCAGCTGTTTAAAAAAATGGCATGGCCACGTGGTTCTGGAATTATGGATAGAAGAAAGGAACTATGGAATTTGCCCTTGTGACTAAGGCCGCTGAGGCCAGGCATGTGACAGGGGTGTTCCTCAATAGAGGCCTAGAGAGGCCATTGTGTGAAGCTGTGAAATTGAAGCCTGGATTGCCTGGGAGACCCCAAGATGTTAGAGATGCCAGAGTCGTGGAACACCTGCTAAAGGAGAGCCGCTAACAGGGAGTGGAACCAGCCCAAGTGCAAGAACTATGCTGCAGTTAGCAAAGAAGAAAGAACTTGGAGATCTGAAGAGCGCTTTGATATCAGATATGGAGATACAGAGTTTGAAGTTTTCCCAGCTGGCTTTTGGTCTTGTTTTGGTCCAGTATTTCCTCACTATGCTCCCTTCCCTGTGTTTTGGAATGGTAATATATATCCAGTGCCATTATATGATGGAAGTATGTGATCTACTTTTTTATTTTTATTTTATGGAGAATTACAGTTAAGAGATTGTTTGAATCTCAGAAGAGACTTACAATTTTATACTTTTAAGTAAGTTTCAAACTGTTAAAGACTATGTGGACTTTTGAAGTTGGACTGAATGCATTTTTGTATTATGATATGGCTACAACCCTTTGGGGGCAGGGAGTGGAATGTGGTGGTTTGAAAGAAAATGGCCCCCAAAGGGATTGGCACTATTAGGAGGTGTGTCATTGTTGGAGGAAGTGTGTCACTGTGGAGGTGGGCTTTGAGGTCTCATATATGCTCAAGTCGTACCCAGAAAGACAGTCCACTTCCTGTTGCTTTCTGATCAAGACGTAGCCAGCACCATGTCTGCCTGCATGCTGACATGCTCCCCACCATGACAATGTACTGAACCTCTGAAAATGTAAGGGAGTCACTTCAATTAAATGTTTCCCAAAAACGAAAAAAAAAAAAGACATTATGAAATTTGCCACCAAATGGATGGAACTAGAAAAACATCATCCTGAGTGAGTTAACATAGACCCAGACAGACAAACTTGATATGTACTCACTTATAAGTGGATGGTAGCAGTTAAGTAAATGATAATCATGCTACAATCCACCGACCCAGAAAGGTTAGGTAACAAGCAGGGTTCTCCCTGGGAAGGGGAAATAGAATATATTTTGCAGGTGGACTGGGGTCAGGGAGGAGCGGGAAATGGTAGGATCGGGTGGCGGAGGGGAGGATGAAGGAAAAGAATACTGGAAGACATGATTGGAATTGGAGGGCATTTGAGGGGCCATGTGGAAACCTAGTGCAGTAGAAACTCCAAGGATTCTACAAGAGTGACCCTATCGAGGACTCTCCCAGAGGACCCCAGTCCAGTACCCAGGACAAATGTCAAGTTGCTCTCCCAGAGGACCCCAGTCCAGTTCCCAGGACAAATGTCAAGCGGTTCACAAACACCTGCAACTCCAGCTCCAGGCATCTGGTGCCCCTTCTGGCCTCCTCAGACACCCCTAAATATGTGTACATAACCCACACACAAACACATACACAGACGTGTTATTAAATTTTTTACCAAAGAAAATATATTTAGTACCAAAACTGATAATAGCTTGATGACATTTAAATGTTAGGTTCTGTGAAGATGCCTAAACTATTAGCATAAACATGAAAAATTCAATAGTGTTTTATTTTTTAATTCCAAATTATAATAGGCAGGTGTTGTGGTGCAGACTTTTAATTGGGAGTATGTGACAAGTAGCTAATGTGACAAGAGTTATTAGAGTCACAGACAGCTCTGGCAACCTTAACAATCTATGCTTAGCTCCCTACTCTCGATTCACCAATTAAGGAGACAAGTAATAATGAGAAGCAGAGAAACGAGATTTATTCGACCTGGCCACACTGGGAAGAGAAACAATGAAGAAATTCAGTGTCTGCTGAGTTCATTTGGGGGGTTTAAAAAGAGGACAAGAGTTATTTATGCCTATGTAAACAGTCCAGCTCAAGGTGTGCTCTCACCCATAACTGAACCGCCATTGTCCGGGTTTCTGGTCTGTCCTGCAATATCAGAACTGTGTGAAATTTCTTCCTGGGAAACAAGTTCTTCCTCTGTCTGGAACAAAGGGTTCAACCCTTTTCTTGTCCCAGCATAAAATCCTAGGGAAACTCCTATACTTTGGGGTCATTATTTTAATAGTATGATAGCCAGAGGGAGGGGTACAAGCATCTCTCTTCAGAATATATTTGTTCTTGCTAGGAGGGTTGGAGTAAAGCATCAAAAAATACCTGTCAAAGCCAGGTGACTTGTAATTGTAACCTCATCACCCAGGAGGCTAAGGCGGGAGGACCACATTGAGCAAGAGGTCCTGTGTGATGGTTTTTTGCAGTGCTCTTGTCCCAAAGGAAAAGTCATGACACACAACAGAATCCACTAACAGTTTTTATCAAGACAAAGGGATAGATGTGATCAGGCCCCTGGAAGGACACGTGTGAGAAAGAGACCAGGGAAATATGGCGCTGCCTTATAAAGGCCAGGACGCACCTGCGCACACAGGCCCACGCACAGAGATCATGTGAGTAACCATGAGTATGGGTCACGCAGAATGTATGACCCGGAAATGACTTTGCAGAGATAACTAAGTGTCCTGCTGGGCATACACGACCGTGGGGCATGGTTGGATTTCCTATCACTGTGTCCAAAAAAAGAAAAAAAAAGTTTACTATTTAGTGAACAATTAAGTCAACATTGGCACATATAATCTGTTATAATCTTAATGAAGAATAATAAAAAATATAAACTCCAGAACAGGGAACATAGGCAAAGTCATTTGTTTCGCTCTGCTTGCCAGGCCAAAAATAACTTCAACAAATTGCTTGGTTCACATTTTAAGTGTGAAAGAGGAAAACTAGGGTATAAAACAAGGTGGTGGTGAAGGAATTCACATCATTATCACGTAAAATTCAGGGTGTTAATTAGATTTAGAGCTTGAGCAACAGTGATGAAGATGGGTCTGATACAGAGGAAGATCTGTCATCACAGTCTGCCCCCCTCAACATTATGGCCACGTTTGTGTGTATATGTGTGTGGTGTGTGGTGTGTGTGTGTTAAAAAACATCTTTTAATCAAGAGTTTCTCACCAGTCAGTACATTTGTAACATTTTCTTAAGTAATTACTCTTAAGAGAGATAATTTTAGTAGTCCTGACAGGCATACATGAAATTATTTTGAAATGACACCTTTAATTACATTTTGGCATGGGTTGATTCTTCAAGTATAATTTGTCTAATTAACTATGGAGATTTTTGATGATGCAATAACAGCTACTATTAACATCGCTCCTTGAAATTCCTACCAATCAAAACGGAATGAAATCTTTTAAACTATGATTTATTTTCTAGCAAGAATATTTTGAACAAGGACAAGTGTTTATCTCCTTCTCTAGTGTATGTGCTGCTGTATGCATCCCAAGGTTTCCTTTCTCCAAGGAAAATGGGCCAGCATTTTGTCAGAACTTCTGTGCATGATAGAGTATTTCTCCTACATTATCAGAATAATGATTCAGATGTTGGATCTAGTATGTGATTTAAATATCTTATCAGCTATGCTCTCTCTGTGCATCTGTTCCTCCACAGATATTGATAGTGTCTAGAGTGTGCTAGGCTCTGCTTTCCAAATTTTGAAGACACTGGTGAACAAAATAAATAACAACCTCTGCTCTCATGGGAAGCATTTCAGAGGCAGAGGAGATGGAAAAGAAACAGGCTGTAAACCAAACTAGCACATAGTAGGTGGTGGCAAATGGTGTGGAGAGACAGTGCTGAGGAGGGACAGGAGACTGTGGGGGTTAGACTTTGAGAAGGTAGGGTAACAATTTCAAAGAGGAGGGGGTAGTAAGGACAGGATGAACAAGATGTGGGGAACTTGTAGGAGCAGATCTCTTCGGGGAAGTAGCAAGAGTGTACTCTGTATTTTGGCCAGAGCTGGGAGGTCATTGGGACTGGGGGTGGTAGAGTGCATGGACAGGTATAATTATCCTGGTAGGAACAAGATATACTAAAGAGATGTTTGAGCCCCTCCCTATGGCTTATCAGACTATTGAAACAATTGTCCTTGGAAAACCCCAGTCCACCTGCAATGCTGGGAGAAGAAGAAGGCCAAAGGCTGATGCCAGCCAGAGGAGGAACTTGTCTTCCAGAAAGAGATTCCATACAGTTCTTACAAGTTGTCAGACCACCTTTCAGGGGAGACAAGCAGAGATCAGGATGGGTAAACACTTTGACCATGACTGCTCTGTTACATACATTTCTTGACTTCCACTTAAACGTGAAATTCTTGTCAGGACCCAAGATGAATTGGGGAGTGTCACTGGACCTCTTTGTTCCTCTTCCCAGTGTGAGCACATTAAGTATGTCTCTCTCATCCTTCAGCTTTTCCTATTACTTGTATGTGTAATTGTCTTACTGGGGATTGGTGGGCAAGATGAGGACCTGGACATTGACTCTAAGAGTTCCAGTAGCAGGGGGAATACTTTGAATAACAGGGTTTGGTATTAGTGTCTGTCTTGGCTTGAAGGCATTTGTTGAGGACCTTGGCATTATAGTAAGGTAGGAAATTACTGTAGCTTTTGATTCAGACTTTTCTGGCTCTGTGTAGGAGGACTATGGCAAGATCAAGGGTTTACAGGGTGTTCTATTGTAAGTCTATTGATAGACTTTTTGGTAAGAGATGAATTTAGCTCTAAGCATAGTACCAGCTGTTTGAGTGGGGACAAGTAGTCAGGTTTACAATCAAATCTAAGCACCTTTGGATTCTTTAACATCTTTCTAAGCAGGGATAGATAAAGAGCTGTTCAGACAAAACTAGTAATAGGCATTAGATGCTTTCATTTTGAATTAGGGCAATCAAACTTTTAGTTTTACAAAATTGCTACTTTTCATTATGATTACCTTTGTGCTGATTATTATGCATGAGTGTTACATGCCATGCGTATTTGGTTCTGAGAAACAAGAACTTCTGATGGAAAGAATGTGTACATGCTTGTTGAGCTGCTTAATGGATAACTATTTGATGCTGCTCCACAGTGTGTTTAAAGGGTGATTCTTCTTTGTTGCTTTGAGAGCTCATTTGACATTCTAAAAATGGATGCAATTTCAAAGGGTAGCCAAAATGTATCAATTAGCCTGACATCTAGGTCTCTTTAACAGATCTATAAATTTCCAATTTCCTTTGCCATCTTAACCATGCTAAATCATCTTGAACAAGATCATTCTTTTGAACAACAGCCTTCTTATTAGCTGAGATCAATCGAGATTAGAAAATGAAAAATACTCCAGACGCTGAGAACTTTTTATGAAACCACATTTGTAGGATGAATATTGAATGAAGATTAATGTGTTATTTTCAGCTTCTAAATCATTGATTTACAAATTTCTTTTCTACATCTCCCTGCTGGATTAAACACTAATGTATGCGTGGATGGTTTACTTGCTGGCACGCATTATCTTTCTCCCACTGAATTTATATATTAATGGAAGGGAATGACTTTTAATTTTAAATGTGCTTTGCTTTGCATACCACATGTGGTTCTAAAAGTGCTACACATTACACTGGGTGAAATAGTTTTCTGTTGAATTATAAATCATTGACTAGATTCTTCATTTTAACTATTGATTGATTTTTATCTCTTTGGATAAAATAAGGGACCCTTAGTGCATGTATAGACCCCGTGTGATCTGAACTCTGTGAGCCTTTGAAGGAAATCTTACCAATCCTTTATTATGGACTTCCTTCAAACTCTAATACTACAGATTGGCAATATTTCCACATATTGTGTATAATGTATATGGTATTATAATTCTCTTTAACATTCTTCCATGTCATAATACAATATACTACTTTCTTAATTTTCTTTCTTCCCTTAACAAGAATATAGGCTACAAAAATACACTCAAGGATTTGTAGAGCTAGTTCAGTGATGAAGAATACTTATTGCGACTTATTGCGCCAGGTGGTGGTGGTACACACCTTTAATCCAAGCACTTGGGAGGCAGAGGCAAGTGGATCTTTGTGAGTTCGAGGCCAGCCTAGTCCACAGAATGAGTTGCAGAACAGCCAAGACTACATGGAGAAACTCTGTCTCGAAAACAACAACAAAACACACACACACACACACACACACACACACACACACACACACACACACACACAGAGAGAGAGAGAGAGAGAGAGAGAGAGAGAGAGAGAGAGAATACTTATTGCTTGTCTAAGTTAGGGTTAATATTGTGTGATGAAAGACCATGACTGTCTTAGTTAGGTTTACTTACTATTGCTATGATGAAGGTGATTCTTAAAAAAAAGAGCATCTAATTGGGGCTAGCTTACAGTTCATAGGTTTACTTCATTATCAATGTGGCAGGAAGCATGGCAAACACAGGCAGACATTGTGCTGGAGAGGTAACTGAGAGTTCTACAGTAGGATCTGCAGGCAGCAGGAAGAGAGAGGGAGACAATGGGCCTGGCTGAACATTTAAAACTTCAAAATCCATTCTCAGTGATGCACTCCCTCTAACTAAGCCGTACCTACTCCAAGGCCACACCACTTATTCCCTGTCAAGTAGCACCACTCCCTGATGACCAAGCATTCAAATCTATGAGCCTATGGGAGCCATTCTTATTCAAACCACCACGGTTACCAAAAGCAACTTGGAGAGGAAAAGATTTGGCTTACATACCCTGAGTCATAACTAATTGAGGGAAGTCAAGGCAGGAACTCAAATGAAGGCAGTGTTGCTTACTGGCTTGTTCCTCATGGCTTCCTCAGTCTGCTTTCTTCCCGAATCCAGGACCACCAGCTCAGGGATGGCACCACCCACATGGGCTGAGCACTCCTCTATTAATCATTTATGAAGAAAAATGCCCTACAAGCCCACCTACAGCCCAACCTTATGGAGGCATTTCCTCAACTGAGGTTCCCTTCTCTCAGATGACTCTAGTTTGTGTCAAGTTGACATAAAACTAGTCAGCACAGAGTTCTATCATGAGGACCAGAGTTAGGATTCCAGCATCCAAATTGGGTGGCTTACAAACACTTGTAACTCCAGCTCCAAAGGATCTGACTTTCTTCTGGCCTCTCTCCCAGCATGCACACCAGCATACACACTCAGAGATAATAACAATACAAATAAGTCCTTAAAAAGTCCACTCAAGAAAAATGATGACTAAACGGATAAAGGAATTTCTTTTAATGGTGCACTAATTTCCTTGTGCAAATTTTGGTGACTTCTATTCATTTTTCAAATTACAGATTATTTTTCACTTTTTCTCCCAACCTCTTCTTTGATTTCATGACAATATGTGTTTTCTCAATTATTTGTTTTCATAATCTACAGATTTCTCCTAAGAAACTGTTAGAGCTTTCCTTTACCAAGTCTATCATTTGTGAGATAATTTGTTTAATTTCTGGGTTGACTCCTAAGCTGTAAGCTCTGTGAAAATAGAAAATAATTCTGTTTGTCCTTAATTATATCCCCTAATATCTATACCACAGTAGAGGAATATAGAGATGGTCTGTGTGTATCTGATAGATGAAAATATGGATGAGAGCTGGTTACATAGCTCATTACCCTTTTGGTTCCCATATTCTGGCTGTTCGATGTTCTCTCAGCACCACTACCAACAAAAAAATATGCAATTGGTAAACCACTGGATAATGTTTTAATATACTAGATACATTTCTGTTTAAGTGTACATGTACTCAATAATGCTTATAGTATCCATTACTTTTTTAACTCAAAAGTTTTCGAGACTTTCATATATGAGTACTATATTTTCATCATTTCCAGCCCCCAACTCCTCCTGTGTCCCTTCAACTCCCGCTCAAGTTCATGACCATATATGTGTGTGTGTATGTATGTATATATACATAGCCGTGTATGTATATATGTATATATATACACATACATGTATATATACATATGTGTGTATATATATACATATAAATGCTGAGATCATTTTGTGTTGCTTGTATGTATATGTATTTAGAGCTGGCCGATCGGGATTGGCTAACCCTCACCCCAGATGAAGCTCTACATGCTATTAATAGTTGCCAAGAGAAGGACATTTTTTTTCCATGGGTGAGCCCCCTGATAGGATCTATTACTTTCAAGGCCTCATAACAACCCCTTCCTTCCCTTCATTTCACATTATAATTAAGCAAACGTTTAGTGAATTTCTCTTCTGGACCAACTGGGGGTGCTGTACATACAATGAAAAGAACATAATCTTACTATGTACCCTAGGTTAGCTCGAGTGGACTACAGGAGCACACCACCAGACTTCACTGGGAAAACCAAAGAGTGAAGATTTAAGCCTGAACCAGCTCTTCCATTTTGATAGCCTGTGTGAATTTGGCCAATTCACACCCAGTTACCAATTGACTCTAAGGTACTTCATTTATTGGGGAAAAATAAACTATTTTTCATCTTTAGATGTGTGGACTTGAGGAAGCTTCGTAAAGGTACTTTCATTTAGTTAAGTATGAGTTAACGGTTTTTTTTTTTTTTAAAGCTGTTTACAATAAACCCACAGAAATGGCTATTTTGTCAAGTTTATCTACAGATGAAGGATCATGCGTGTGGTATGTGTGAACACACAGTGGGTGCTCAAAAGATTACAACTGTTACCATAAACTTTAAAAGGTGAGTCCCCAGCCAGCTTGATTTCCCAGCCTTCGAAGACAGCCAGGAAAGGTGGGGTCAAGGGGTCAGCAGTGGAAACAGCTGCGTGATAAAATGTGATCAAGGAAACAAATACGAAAACATGTTCTAGGGGCTTTTAGATAGTTAACAAAGATATCGGAGCATCTGGATACATACCAAATTAGAGCAAAATGTATGTTACTCATCATAATGCTTTAGATGGACAGTAGGAAATGATAGGGGCTTGTGGCTATTATAGTTAGTTCCTGTGTGTGTGTGTGTGTGTGTGTGTGTGTGTGTGTGTGTGTGTTATACTAGTGAATCTCAATGTTCAAGTTTTTGCCAGTTTTCTGCTAGACTCACCAATGTTGGATGAAATTGGATTAATTTCTGTGATGGCATGCAACACTGGCTTACTGTTCTTAGATATCAAGGTGAATTCGTCACTGATGGATGCTGTCTTTAGCAGTAGTCTCTTTATGATCACATATAGACTCTGATGATGTTCAAATACAGCAGTGTGAGTTTTTGAAAGCCAGAGCATAGACTAACTGCCATGGGCCATTTCTTGGCAGTTCACTTCAGACAGGTTTTCAGTTGCATTCTAGCATCTGACCAAAGACTGCTTGGTCCCCGGCATCCCTAAGAGGTGGGGCTGACAAAATGACCACGGAGTAAAGATGATATTATTTTCTCCAGGTATTTTCTACTTTCTGTTACTTGGATATTTATGGAAAGGTGGTTGACAAAGATCCAAACACAAGAGTAGCCCCATTTAAGGTTCAGATACACAACCATGACACTGTAAGCTTGGTATTCCTAATTACAGAGGTGATGCGACCACCACGCGAGTACAAAAGTCCTGCCATTAAGAAAAGAGGTGGACGCCATCTTCCACCCACTTGAACTCTTGTGAAGGTCATCTGATCCCGAAGGGTATTCAAGTACACATCAGCCTGCCTGATCGTACAAATGCAGAGGCTATCAGAGCAAGCCCAGCCTCTTCTGTGCCCACACCTTCACGATGGGATAGGTCAGTGTCCTGGACGTGACACACTTAGAGGAACATGACAGAAGATTCTTGGTAAGACAGGAACACTGAACTCTCTCACACTCTCAAAAAAGCCCTTTGCATATCCAGGTGGGCTACCTGCACTCAAGCCCACAGCTTTTCAGGCCGGGTCAGAGGCCCTTGGAACGTGGATTTGCTTTTCTCCAAGCCATTTCTTCTCAGCAGCCGCTCCTGGATGTGTCGCTAGCGAGGATAAAACAGTCCCTCACTTCTGGCCAACTTTTCTCGGCTCCCTGACTCCCAGAGGGCTGTGGCGCCGGCCGCCCTGCCTCCTCCCGGGTGGCCATCCGAGGGCGGGGCCGAGCCGGGCCAGGAAATGCCCGGCAGTGGGTGTCACCTGCCGAAACAACTTGTTGACTTTCAGGAGCACGGCCAGCTCGGTGCGAGGCTCACCTGTCCCCAGCGCGCAGGGCCGCTCGCCCCCCACTGCCCAGCCATGAGCAAGTTGGGCAAGTTGTTCAAAGGGACCCGCTCCTCCCGGGCCCGCGCCGCTCCCAGCGCCCAGGAGGCCCTGGCCCGCCTCCGGGAGACCGAGGAGATGCTGGCCAAGAAGCAGGAGTACCTGGAGAACCGAATCCAGAGGGAGCTCGCCCTAGCCAAGAAGCACGGCTCACAGAACAAACGAGGTAGGCTGCGCCCCAGGCCAGGCCGCTCTCACCCACTCCTACCCTGGGGACCATCTCCAGCTAGGCGCCTGTGTCCCCCTAGGCCATCTGGTTTGCCTTTCGAGGAACTGACCTGACCCCCAGGGCCTGGTGATTAAGACGACCTAAGCCAGGCACCTGCCAGGCAGGCATTATGTTCAGCTCCAAAAATCCCAGTAATCTCGATGAGCAACATTTGTATGTAATATTTAAATGACTTAAATCAATCTATAATGAACCTGAAATCAAAACTTTAAAGTCGGCATGAATATTGCTGATCATTTTCTCTTGTCTTGGGCTCATGTCTTGGGTTTTAATGGTACTTCTTTATTAAAAATCTTTTTTTTATGTGATATTTTGCTCATCGTCATTTTGTGTATTATTTTGGAGTTTAACTTGTGACTGCGTTTTCTGGATCCCCTTGGGTTTTACCCTTGGCTTCCCACTTTCTTGCCCGGATCTGTTGACTTATTACTATACATATCAATTTTCTCTTGTATGTTTATATTCAAGTCACACATGCAGCTTATGTATAAATAAATCTCTAGGGAAGCGTGTTCTAATACACTCTGGTTTATCTTGTTCCTCTGCTATTGAAAACTTCAGTTGTCTGTTGTGCAGTCCAATCTTAAAAAAAAAAACAACAGAGACAAGAATTCAATATTAAGTTTCCTATCACTGGCTTTTAGTCCACACAAAGGACTTTGAGTCAATAATGACTGTTAGTGAGGCTGTCACGCCTTGAACCTTTTGCTCTGTGTCAGAGTTCACTGGTTTGTTCAGTATAGTGCTCTGTATAGGAACAGGCCTCGCCAGCACCTGGGTGTGCATAAAAACCCAGGGAGGAAAGGAAGAGCTTTGCTCTTAATACCCGGTCGGTGGAGGACCCTGCACTCGAAGTGGCAATGACCGTTTCCTGACAGCTCTGAACAATTGTGACCCTGCGTCTGGCTTCTTTACCGTGTCAGTGGTTTGGGGGAAGGAGATAAACTTCCTCCTCTTCCCCATGCCCATCCTCTTCTCTCCATCTTTCTTTTTCATCTTCTGTGGTCTTGGGGGATACCAAGAACAGAACCCGGTGCCTCATGCATGCCAGGCAAGCGCTCTACCCTTGGGCCACACCCCCAGTCCAGGTTAGTCACAGGGAAGCCTTGGGAAGAATTAGCTCATCCTTATGATGCCTCTTTGGTTCAGCTCAGGAAAGCAGTGATGCCTCAGGGAGCTGACCTTGAAAACTCCACCCTCCTAAGAGTGGGCCTGATACACACACGCTCTTGTTACCTGCGGTGGAAAGGCCAAGTTTCATTCTTCTCTGTTATTGTCTGTGACTTTTGCCACAGTGCAGTACGGCTTAGAGCTAAGGACTGGTTTCTATTTTTATTCCATGTTGAAAAATATTTTGGGAACTTATTCGGCGGCACTCGCTAAGCAGAGACCATGCATTATGGCTGGCTAACAAGTCAGTGGTCACGCTGTGACTCCACCCTTCCTCTTAGTTGGTTGTGCACTCCTAGGACTTGCTTAGTGTCTGTCAGAGCGCAGACACCTTGTCGTTTATTTGGAACTGTGTGTGCCTTTGTTTCCAGTGGTAACTCAGTGAATATCTATTTAATGAAATGTAACATAATATGGATCATATAGAATGAGATGTAACATAATATGGGTTATATTGGTTTCCAGAGATGCTCTCCTAAAGTGTTTCCCATGATAAACAAGGACAGAACATTTGAAGGGAATGCTGAGTACCAATCCAGCTTCCTTACATTAGGGAAGTTATAGATGCTCTTGTGAGCAAGTGATTCATTGGAGACAAAATTGATTTATCATTGAGATTTGTGAGTTCACTGATGTTAGACTAAGCCTGGGCCCCAGTGGCTCTGGGATTAAGCAGAGGCTGGCTTCCATGAGACCATCTTTAATATAAAGCTATGGGATGAATTCAGTCACAAGTCTGTGCGTTAAAAGCACCATCAACATCTTGTGTCTCCCAAATAAACCAGGTAACTTCCTAGACACGCAGCCATTCCCTTCCATTAGCCACTAGGAACACTTTCAGACATACAGGAAAATAAGATGCTACAACACTGAGTGCTAAAAGGTCCCCGTGCTGCACAATGACTGCCAGACCAGCTGTCATTTGCACTATCATCAGAGAGAATCAGTGTGTTTTTAGTGGAAGCTTTGCTTCTATAGCTAGCCACCTAACGTGTCAGCATCCTAGCTGAATGGCCAGGGAGCATGACATCAGAAACCACAAGTTCTCCAATGATGAACGTCTCTACACCGTGGGAAGCTTTGGCAGCATTGTGAGTACCCGAAGGGAGCTTAGCATTACTGGTGAGATGAGTAACATCTATTTATTTTATCTATCTATCTATCTATCTATCTATCTATCTATCTATCTATCATCTATCTATCTGAGACCTGGAATTCTCTATGCAACAGTTTAGACAATAAGTCAACCCAGGGCAGACTTCTCTGAAGCCCAAGCTCTGAACTACATGCCAAATAATCTGTATAATAAGACCCATATGAACTTCCTTAAGAAGCTAACTCAGGGTGCTAATGAGGCCCCGTGAGGAGCTCCTCACATGTTTCTTCTGGAGTAAGCAGAGGGCGGGCATGGGAAGTAGATGTTTCTCATTCAGGTTTATGAATAACAACAGAAGAGAAATAGGAAGAAAAGAGTCACTCCAATTTACCAGCTCTTTGAATATTAAATTATAAGTCCTTAAGTTTAGTGGACATCAGTGTAGTTCTAGACTAGCCTTGAATTCAAAGAGATCAGCCTGCCCCTGTCCTCCAAGTTCTGGGATTAAAGGCATGCCTCACCACTCCTGGCTAGTTTTTAAATAGGCATAACACGTGTTAAAAGATGTGTGGGTTTACTACAATTGTTTAGGGATACTTTTCAGTCCCCCAGGTTTGAACAGGTGATGGAAAACTTTCGAACCCATAAGTAAATATCAGCATGGTACCTGTTTGATCTCAAATTGGTCATAGCGTCTGGTCACTGGTTGAGGTAGATTCTGATGGAATGTTCCTCCCACAGGGCACATTCTGGGGACTGTCACTGCCTGCCTCAGTATTTTAATCATCGTGTACTGGAGCACCCAAAAGGACAGAGTTAGGGCTACACTGATCTCATAAATTAGATATTGCTTTGCCAACTTACTGCTGGATGGTTGTTTAACAACTACATGCAGATCTGTTTTTCCTGAAAATTGGTTGAGTTATAACTAGCATCGAGGAAATGCAGAAGTAGCTAACTCTGACTTCTGACCTCACACTTCTTTAGAGGTTATCATTGCCATGTTCCAGAAAGTGTGACTACGCACACACAACCAAATGGGTTCTGCGGCCCCTGAGGTATCATGATAGTCAAGGACCTCATGGTCCCAAAGAGTAAACAGTTGGGACAAGATTTATAATTTAATTAAAAACTTTAGGAGGCCAGAGATGTTTAAATGCAGTTTATTCAGGTTGCGGGAACTCTTGCTTTGTGGCTAGTGGTCTGTTTTGGGCACATCAGACTTATCATACATCACTTAATTCTTTGCCTACTTCTTTGCCGTGTCACCCGGAGCAATGTTTCATCCCGCCTGTCTATTGAAGTCACCTGAACACTGGAGTCTTGGCCCTAGGGATTCAGAGCTAACTGCTTGGAATGGGCTCAGGTATCAGGTTTTCAAAAAAGGGCTTCTAGCTGATGCTGCCCTTATGCCTAGTTCTGGGTGGGAAATCTCAGTCCATTGTAATTTTCTAATGTTAATGAGGGGGAAATTTCAGGTCTGTCCTTCTCCCCAGCTTTCTGGACTTTTCCCATCCCAGGACCCAAGGACAATGAGTATTTGTATGCTTCCTTGAGATAGGGCAAGCAACCTAACTCTTGGTGCCCCAGGCTGGTGGCCTCTGAAGCTGAAGTGCATTGTATCTCAGCATACTTCAAACCCCTGCTGACGTGTTGGCTTGGTAATACCCCTTGGAGGTGTCTGTTCTTATTTCTTCTTAAGGTCTGTTTTATAACATCCCAGATAGATGGCTGGGGATTCTGCTAAAATACAATATTCCAATTTAATTGTTATAACTTGACACAGAGTGTTTGGTGTTGGAGTTCAGAGCTTGGGCTTTAGAGCAGTCAGCCCTGCTTTGATACAGTCCCCACTGTAACTTTGCAGCTTTAATGTCCCCAGACCAGTCAGCTGGCCTGTTTAGTTCCTTCTCATATGACAGTGATGTCACAGACACTCAGAGCTGTGTGGATGAGGACATCACTGGGTAAAGCATCATCAGCCCCCAGTCTGTAACAACTTTTTAAAGTTGAAATTGCCTTAAATCTTGTCTTCCAGAATAGCATTGGCTAAAGCTCCATATCATTTATATATTTGAGGACAGTAGTCACTTCTCCAAGTCTCCCTTGCCTCAACTTCCCCATTTTCAATCTCTTGAAGACCTTTCTTGTGCTAAGGCTGGCTTGCTATGCTGGGCCTAGAGAGAGGCTGGTGAAATGCCTGGGACAGGGTACTGTGACCCTCGCAGTGAGTGCTACCCTGGCTTGATGACTTTGTGGCTCCTTCTCCTGACTAGTCCTGGCCCTACTGCTTATCTTGTCCAGGGCCCCAAATCACACGTTTGGAGCAGGAACTCCAAGTATGTAATTATATGAGATGGTGTGGGTCCACGTGAGGGTTATCTGTAGGCCATAGGCATTGAGCGTGCTGATAGAAACAGTCGAGACAAGGTAAGCGGATTTGGGCAAAACCACTCCGGTGGCATTTTACACGATTCCAGTGAAATATGGTGCTGGAGCCTTTGGCTCTCCTCTCCAGGGGTCTGTTTGGGGGTGGTGAGTCTGCAAGCGGAGTCCTCTGTGGAAACAAGCTGTGAATGGACAAGGTCGAAGTTTCTGTTGGAATCCGGATGCAGACTAGTGCACTGGGCTTGTATCCATATGGAGTGGGACTGTGTGCACAGGCCACTCGTACCTCAGTGGGAGGAACCCTCTGTACTGTTGATTTAACTTGGTGGGATAGCTGTCTTTGCCAAAGTCTCCCACCCCAGACACTGGCGACTTTGGTGTAAAGAGAGCTACCAAGCAGCCAGCTGGTCGAATGCCAGTCCTGTGAGGGCAAACGCACGCACACACAGCTCAGGTAAAGTGAGACAGCCGTAGACTGCAGGACCGTGGAGAAAGCCTCCTGGGAGAGCTAGCTTACCCGATGACCTCCTTTCTGGAGAGAAAGCATGTGGCTCTTTGGCCATAGCATTTGTACCCTGTCCGGATGCTTACTAAAATGTTCACTCCCAGATACCCGGGATACTCCAAGATCCCACCCTGAGCTTGGAGCACAGCCAGCGATTCTGATCTCCACTAGACTTAGGAAGCTGTGGCTTGTTATTCAGCGAGCCACTAAACCGGGGGACTCACTGCTATTGTTTTCTTCCATTGTTTCTCCTGTTGTCATTCAGAAGCCTGGATGAGAACCGTCTACTTCCCATCCCCTCCGTTTACTCCAGAAGAAACATGTGAGGAGCTCCTCACGGGACCTCATTAGCGCCCTGAGTTAGCTTCTAAAGGAAGTTCATACTGTTCTTATGGTTTACTATTATTATTAATAATGCATGTTAATTGTACAAATTAGTAGGTTTCACTGTCTCATTTCTATATACTATATACAGTTATACACAGAAATCAATTTTAATGAGCCCATCCTCTTTTTTCCTATCCTCTCCCCAGTTTTTCTCCCTGTCCCTAATAGTCCCATTTCTACTTTCAATCATTTGTTTGGTTTCCATATATGAGTGAAAACATGAGATATTTTTTTTTCTGTGTGTGGCTTATTTTGCTTAATATGAAATCTTTTAAAACAATCCATTTGCTTGCATTCAAGAGAATTTCACTGTTCTGTATGGCCACAATCTCTGGTGTATACATTGTTGTTTGTATTTAGAATCTTCCCCAAAGGCCACATGGTAAAGGGGGCCCAGTTTAGCAATGTGTAAGGTGGGCTTTGGATTTTTTTTTATCATTAGTTCTCTGACCTTCTCTGTGGATTGATCCACTGTGGGGCATCACTTGATTGGCTGTTGGAAGAGAATAGAAACTCAGTATGTGGGGCATCGTTGAAGAGTGTGGATCCTTGGGGGTGTGCACTTGGGAGTTCTGTCTTGTCCTCTGTACCTCTCCTCTCATTCCCCTGCTCATTGGTTGTCATGAAGTGATCAGACTCTAGGTCACCGGCCCCTCTGCCATAATGCCCAGCCTTGCTGCAGGTCCTAAGTAGTAGAGACTGTGGACCATAGTCTGAAACTATGAGCTACAGAATCCTTTCCTCTTTCAGGTTGATTTTCTCAGGTATTCTTATCACAGTGATGGAATGCCAACTGGCACATTATGCACACTACATTTTCTCTATCTATTGATCTGTTGGTGGGCATCTAGGTTGACTCCATGCTTGGCTTGTGTGAGTAGTGTCTGGTTCTCATGGTTCTAGGACTCCCTTAGATTATGGAAGTTCTCAGATTTATTCCATACTCATTACCATCAGCCATTATCACATGTTGTTTTCCTGGCTTTTTTGTTATCTGATTGGTTTGTGCTACGCTCAGTATGCTAGCTCCTGGAGAAAACTGTAACTAGAACATTAATCAGTATCCATGCAGGTATTACTTCCCAATCAACTATCTCCTCTCTTCTTCAAAATAAATTGCTGGAAAATAAAAAAAAAACAACAAACCTCCCTCCCCTTCTTGCCCCAGAAGCTCCACTTGGACATTCTCCCTGCCATGGGCTAACCTCAGAATGCTAGCCTCAGGAATCTATACTAACCGTAAGAACTCCACCCACATAAGCTCTTATTTAAAAACCTGTAACTTTCCCCTCTCTCCATGTCCCTCTGGTCCCAGACAAGGACTCTATGAAACTTTCATGCTCAGCCACTTGCTTAGGTACTGTGCAGCTTGGAGTGAGCCAGGTTTTTTGTTTGTTTGTTTTCTTGGCTGTTCCTTAAGTGTTTGTTGTTGTTTTTTGTTGTTTTTGTTTTCTGGAGTAGATAGAGGGCTTCACATGGCTGTAAGGGAGAGAACCAACTAGCAAAGGTTGTCTGACTTCCACACATACACCATAGAATGGGTGCTGCCCACATTTACATATCACAGAGAGAGAGAGAGAGAGTGACACACACACACACACACACACACACACACACACACACACACACACACACACACGCAGAGAGAGAGAAAAAACAATAAATACAAATTATTATTATTATTTTTTTGGTTCTTTGAGACAGGGTTTCTCTGTGTAGCTTTAAGCCTGTCCTGGATTCACTCTGTAGACCAGGCTGGCTTCGAACTCTGAGAGATCCATCTGCTTCTGCTTCCCGAGTGCTGGGATTAAAGGCGTGCACCTCCGCCACCACCACCACCCGGCAAAAAATTCTTATCTTAGTGTTTATGTGGCTGTGAAGAGACACCATGACCATAGCAACTCTTCTAAAGGAAAGCATTTAATTGGGGCTGGCTTACAGTTCAGAGGTTTAGTCCATTACCGTCATGGCAGGAAGCATGGCAACACAGAGGCAGACATGGTGCTGGAGAGGTAGCCAAGAATTTTACGTTTGTATTGGCAGGCAGCAGGAAGGGAGAGTGGCACTGGACCTGGCTGGAACATCTGAAACCTCAAAGCCCACCTCTCAAAGGCTACATCTCTTAGTAGTGCCGCTCTGTATGAGACTATAGGGAGCCATTTTCATTCAAACCACCACAATTCTCATACTTACTTACATCCCTTTTCCTTGTTCAAATCAGTATATTAAGCTTATGTCTAGTATTTAACATTTATTCTTATTGAACAACATCTCCAGTTGTCTTTGAATTAAAAACTTTTATTTCATATTTTATGTGTACTATTTCATTTACTTGAACCAACTATAATCAGACTTTTTCATTGTTGCATAAATATTTACTGCTTCGAGAGACCTCGTTCCAAGATGGCTGCTGCAGAATAGCGGCACCTTTCATCTAAGATTCAGCCAAGCCTTGCGATGGCCCTTTGACAGATCAACACTTGATGAGAAATTTTTATTCATCTAGATACGAAACAACTGACCTATATTTCTAGTCCTTGTCATCTTATTTCTGTTATTTTCTTTTCTTTAGTCACATTCTCTATACCTTGTAAATGATGTTTCCCAACCTGAAACATCAGCTCACATCTGTGGTTCACAGATGCCGTTTAATGGACTGGTAATGTGTTAGTGTCATCAGACTCACTGGAGAGCTTTTTACAATGGCACACCAGAAGACTCTGTTCCAAAGAAATTGAGAATGAGCGACAGGATTGATGTGCTCAGTTGTTTCTGGGTGATTCTGTTGTGGGTTGGATTAGAAGGCCATGGGTAGCCCGTGGCTTTCCCTTGTACCAGTATGCTGCCAAGAAAAGAAGCCATGAGGTTGTTTTAGTAGTTCTCATCTTTGGGAAGTCATACTGGATTCTAGCAATTGCTATGTTCTTTTCCAGCCTCTCTGAGTGTAGACTTTTGAGTCCTTCTTCAAATATGTGTGACATGAATTTTTGTAGTTTTCTTTGATTTATATTGTTTTGCATTTTATTGATTTAGCCAAAGTCAGTCAGAATTAGGTAGAAACTTTATTACTGACTCTGTGATTGTACCAGACTCGTAAGCCTTAAACACTTCTGAGAAGCTGTGGCAGGGGGTACTGTGAGCTACTCATGGGTGTACTTAGTGTTACCATTGTGTTTATTGGTATTCAGAATACTTAGTTTCATAATAGAAAAGTATACTCGAGTCAATGACCTTTAAGGCATGGTACCTAATACTTTTTTTTTTTTTTTGAGTTTTTGAGTCTTGCTTTGTAGGTCAGAGGTCAGTTTTGTAGTGGGCATCAGTGATCTGTTTTGATGTTTGTCTTAGTTACTGTTCTGTTGCTATGAGGTGACGCCATAGCCAAGGCAACTTATGGGAGGAATCATTTAATTGGGGGCTTGCTTACAGTTTCAGAGGGTGTCATAGTGAGGAGCATGGTGGCAGGCAGGCAGGCATGGCACTGGACCAGTAGCTGAGACCTGACATCCTGATCCACAGGCAGGATGCAGAGAGAGTAAGACTGGGCCTGTTGTGGGCTTTTGAAGCTTCAAAGCTACTCCCAGTAAGACACCTCCTTTAACAAGGCCTCACTTCCTAATCCTTCCTAAACAGTTTTTCCATTGGGAAACCAAACATCTGGTGATGAGTCTATGGGGGCCATTCTTATTCAAATCACCACAATCTGTCTGTCCTCCCTCCCTCCCTCCCTCCCTCCCTCCCTCCCTCCCTCCCTCCCTCCCTTCTTTCTTTCTTTCTTTCTTTCTTTCTTTCTTTCTTTCTTCTTTTTTTCTTTCTTTCTTTCTTTCTTTCTGTAGTCCTAAGAACATGTGAATATACTTATTAGGGATAAAACTGCACAGATTCTTGAAATAACAGATAACATTGAGGATTTTTAAAAATCATGTTCCTGAGATCTTCACCTTAGTAAAGTTACCTGGTCCTTCATATTTAGTAGAAACTGGTTATGATAGTTTCTCTTTTTCTGATTATTATTTGGTAGAAGTTCTAACAAGCACACAATCGGTTTCAACATTTGAAAAAGAAAATGTAACGGGGGAAAGCAAGCATAATACATAATAAACCATTTTCAGATCGGCTCTTGCATCACAGACGTTGGCTGCTTCCCTCAGACAACTGGAGTACACAGGGAACTAACTGCGTGGAAGGAAATATTTAGGACCCATTCTAAAGCTCTGAGGTCATTGTTTAATGTGACAGGAGCTCGGACATCTGCACCACTGACTCTGCCCATCACTGCTAAGCATGCTTCCAGGCATTTCTGACTTGTAGGCATTTCCAGCGAGCAGCTGAGAGTGCTTTAGGATGGGAGAAGCCCTTATTTCCGAAGCTCTGTGGAACCTCCCTCCTCACTTCCTCAATCTAGCCTGCTATTGACTCAAAACACCAACACAGTTAATCACTATCCCGGAAAGAAAACACTCAAGCAAGCAAGCATGAACAGTGATTTTTAAAATTACAGGCAAAGAAAAGGAAGTCATTCTCTGGTAGAGTTGAAAATCTTAATTAGAAGTTAAATTCTTGATTAAAAAAGTTGAAATTTGATATCTATCTTAAATGAAGTAAAGTTTACAAATTTATACTAGGTGAATAGAAATGAATAGAAATTTTGGATAATAAAATTATTATGATTATTATAACTCATTTTTATTTTATATGTGTGGGTGTTTTGCCTGTGCATCACATGCCTTGTGTCCACAGAGGCCAGAAGATGGCGTTGGAACCTCTGAATCTGGAGTTACAGACAGTTGTGAGTCACTGTGGGTGTTGGGAATTGAACTTGGCCTTCTGGAAGAGCAGCCAGTGCTCTTAACCACTGAGCAGTCTCTCCAGCCCCTACTGATTAAATTACTCAATCAAGTATTTGTTAATCATTTTGTACTTTAAAGCTGTAATTTCTTGTAATACTTTTTACAATTACAATATAGAACCATATTAAATACGCATAAAGTGATTATACAAGCATGTTCTATATGCCAAGTATATTACATCCGGAAGCATATCTCCCCTGTAAAGTTAAGCACAGTTGCCATTCCTGACATTTTTCTGTTAATATCCACTAGTTTCATACTCATACATTTCCCCTACATTTTAAGTCATAAATGATCCATAAAGTTTACTAATTTGTGAGGTTATGAATAACACTAGTAGCAAATAAAAATAAACACTTCCGGTTAGTTATGTATTCTGCCTGGAGTCAAACAATTAATTGGCTTTTTACAAAGAATATCAAGCAGATTTTAATGAATTTATTTGTATGTTGCTCCAATAACTGAGTACTTCACCTCCTTGGCAATTGGTCTCTGAAAAAATCAATTATAAGGAAAGAGAATTTTGCTGGGCATTTGAAATTTGTCTTTTGTGCTTACATTTTTGACAACTAGAGGACACTAGCATTTTTTGAATCATGAATTTTCTCTCCTAGATTTACCTCCTCTAATATTCTGTTCCGTGATACTCTGATCTCATCTCTAGAATGAGGACATAAGCTTCATTTTTATCAGAAAATAATTTCAATTTTCTTGGTTCATTTGCTCTCTCTCTCTCTCTCTCTCTCTCTGAAGATGAAAGAGTGTACTGATCACCCTGGCTTTCTAATGGTTTATATTGTGTGATATTAATCAGTCACTTATGTTTTAAAATTGGTTCCGAATTAGTGGTTTGCTTACAGAACATACCACTTCCAAGTGCTCCGGCCTCAGAATACTGTTCATTTATTTTTCCAGTTTCATTCTCTTTTACCATCCCCACATCTATCTTCCCAAAATACATAAACCCACACATCACTGTTGTGGTCTAGCTTTTTTTTTTTTTTTTCAAGCTTGCTATTTACCCTCTTTATGAAATTTACTACCTGGGAGACCTCTGAAAATATGTAGGTTATACATAGAGACCAGCTGGTGTGATTTGCTGTTATTTTCAAGGTATATAGTTCCTGGTTTCCCATCTATCCAAGCCAGAAAGTTCACATTGGTCTGAGATTTGCAGTTGGGTAGAAGTCATGCATTTTATTGATCAGCACATTGAGAACATGTGTAGAGAGCTTTGAAATATCTGTGTGCCTGCTCTACCTTGTAGATCTCTCCTGTTTTTCTCCATTACATCTTCTATCACTGGAGACCAAATGTAATTTATGCATGTTAGTACCCACGGGCACAGTGCTCATTACATACTGGTAATAAATGCCACCTCCCCTGTTTTTCCACAGGGCCTCCAAAGTACTTCACAAATCCTCTCTCACTGAGCCCCACCCCATCCATAATAAATGTGTATGGCTTATGGAATGCGGAATAGATGATTAAGTGCCCATTTCATGTCTTGCCTTATACTGAAATCGTCACTTATTTCTTTGTCCTGGCCTAACAGTGCCAGGCATATGGTAGATACTCAGTATGTACTTAAGAGACTGAAATGAATGAATAAAGAACATTTATTGAAAGTGTAAAAGTTCAGGAAAATTCATAATGGGATGATCCTGGGCAAAAATCTTTAAACTTTATATTGTTTCCTCGGCTGTTTTGAATTTCACCCATGACTTTGAACAGTACTGTTTAAATTGTATTGTGGGAATCAAAGCCATGTGCCCTTACGGAGGCGTTTCCTAGTCAATAATTTGTGTATGTGTAAGAACAGGGCTCACACTAAAATTCCCCAGTAAAACATGATCATGCGACTTTCCGGTAAAAAACAGAAGGTGACATAACCAATTTTGTATGACATCCGTCTCTTAAGCACCATCATAACTTGGCCGAGTTTTCGGAGCCTCATTATTTAGTTCTTCCCTAGAGTTCATTATCCACTTCTGGACAAGAGAAGGGCAATCAGGTGAACAGTTCACAAACAGGCTTACCTATGTTTACTGCATTTGCTGGCTCCTCGAAGGTTCTTTTTAAAAATTTTTTTTTTCCGAGACAGGGTTTCTCCGTGTAGTTTTGGAGCCTGGCCTGGAACTCACTCTGTAGACCAGGCTGGCCTCGAACTCACCAAGATCCGCCTGCCTCTGCCTCCCGAGTGCTGGGATTAAAGGCGTGCCCCACCACTGCCCGGCTTCCTCAAAGGTTCTTATGGTTTAAAAATGGCCCTATTTATACACCTTGGATGAAAGGGAATAGACTAACCTTTAAAGTCAAGCTCTCTTACTTATTTTTTTAACTTTCTTTTAATTATTCTTTGTGTCTTTCACATCATGCATCTTAATCTCATTCATTTCCCCTCCCTTCGTATTGTATCCACCCTCTGCCCTTGCAACAGCTCCCAATAAAAAAAATTTAAGAGAAAATAAGAAAAAAGAAAAAAAGGTAGAAAGGAAAAATCCTGTCATGGAAGCTGTAGTGTGACAGTGTGAGCCATGCAGTAAACCCTTTTCTCTACATCTTTACTTGTAACTGTTCATTGTAAAGAGTCATTGGTCTGGTTCGAGGCCTCTGGTTTCTGCTACACTATTGATGCTGGGCCCTCACTGGGACTCCTCTTGGATATCCTGTTGTTGCCCTGTGTTGTGGAGATCCTGCAGCTTTGGGTCTGCAGGACCCCATGCTCCTGCAGATCATAGATGGGATGGATGTTGGGGTGGGCCAACTCATAACCCTGGTTCTGGGCCTGGGTAGTTGCAGGATTGGTCAGCCTGCCAACTCTTCCCTGTCCTAACCACCAGGGTGATCTCTCCAGCATTGCTCCAGCTGGTTAGCTGCTTGCAGCCATGAGCAGGCGGTGGGGCCAATTCTCCTGCTTTCAGGGCCTCAGGGTCTGCTCTCCCACACTTAGATCATCAGAGCGAGCTCTACTGTGTTGCCCAGGCAGGTTGCAGGGGCCGCTCTCCTGAGTGCTGCAGAGCTGGTGAGGGGCAGGGCAAGCTCTCCCACTCTTCTGACCTCAGCTCCACCTCTCCCACTCACCACAGGTGTTAGTGGCAGGGGGTGGGTGGGGAGGAGGCCATCTCTTCCCTGTCTGCAACACCATATGGCACATGAAGGTCAGGACCAAATCTCCCATGCTCCTGTTCTCAGGCCAGTTCACCCATCCCTCCATCATTAGGGTCAGCTCTGCTGTGCTGCCCAGGTGAGGTGCAGGGCCCAATTTCCTGAGTGCTGCAGCTGGTAAAGGGGAGGGTCAGCTCCTCCATCCACCATGGGTGGCAGGGGCAAGTGGGGAGGGCATCTTATCTCACCCTCACTACCACATAGTCAGCTATCCCACTCTCCTACCCTCAGGGCCAGCTCACCCACGCCTCTGCCAACAGGGTCAGCTCCTCCTGTGCTGCCCAGGTGAGGAGCAGGGCCTGCTTTCCTGAGTGATGCAGCTGGTAAGGGGGAAGGTCAGCCCTCTTATCTGTCACAGGTGGAGAGGGGTGAGTGCTGCAGCTGGCGAGGGGCAGGAGCAGCTCTCCAGCACTTATGACCTCAAGGTCAGCTCTCCCACCTACCTCAGGCATAGAGGGGTGGGGGAATAGAGCATCTCTTCCCTGCCCATGCTGCCATTTGGCAAATGAGAGGTGGACCCAATCTCTCATGCTCACATTCTTGGGGGTAGCTCACCTGTGCCCTTGTAAACAGGGTCAGCTGGTGAGGGGTTGGGTCAGGTTCCCCACCTGCTGCAGCTGGTGAGGGGCGAGGAGTGAGGAGCGAGGGGAAGAGGGCATCTTTCTGTAGCATGAATTGTTTGAAAGTCTTACTAGTAAAAACAAACCCAGAGCCAGGTATTGGGGTGAACGCTGAAAGATCAGTAAAAACAGAAGAAGCCACAGCCACCTCACCTCACCAACTCCTTAGCTGATCTTGTTTCCTCAAACTGGAAAACTCTGTGTCCTCATCCGAATGGATCTCAGCTGAACTGCTGCTAAAAACCTAAAAGCTTAACAGACTCTAGTTCCTGGTCCTTACGCCTTATATACCTTTCTGCTTCCTGCCATCACTTCCTGGGATTAAAGGCCTATGTCACCATGCCTGGCTGTTTCCAGTGTGGCTTTGAACTCACTCTGCCTCCAGAATGAAGGTGTGTGTGTGTGTGTGTGTGTGTGTGTGTGTGTGTGTGTGCCACCATTTTCCGGCCTCTATGTTTATCTAGTGTCTGTTCTGTTCTCTGACCCCAGATAAGTTTATTAGGGTGCATAATATTTTGGGGACTACAATATCACCACATCTTTCCCTTATCCATGCCACCACATAGTCTATGAGAGGAGAGCTACCTACTCCCCCATTCTCACACCCTCAGGGCCAGCTCACCCATAACCCTAAGAACAGGGTCAGCTCTATTGTGCTGACTAGGTGAGGTGTAGGACCTTCTTCCCTGAGTGCTTCAGCCTTCAGCTTCAGTGAGGGGCGGGCCAACTTTGAACAGCCCTGTCCTCTCTGCCTTTGGTGGTATCAGGAGCCACAGAGATCAACAGAAACCACAGCTGCATCAGAGCCATGAGCCCAGAGATGGGCCCTAGCAGCAGTCCAGGCCTAGAAGGATGTCTTACTTATAATATGAACAATGAAGTGGCAACTCTTTTTGCTGTGTTAAATTATGTGACACTGATTTCTGAAAACCTTCCTCCTTTGGCGACATGGTAGACTGATTTAATTTTGGATTGCGTGGATAATTCTTAGATTTCAGCCCCAGTCCCCAGTGAGTGGTTGAAATGTTCCGGCAGGTGTCCTGTTAGTAGTACACAGGTTCTGCAGCTCTCCAGCCGAGGGCACATAACTGCTGGGGGAGGAGACAAACCCCTGGCTGTTCCTCACCCAGAAGAGAGTACAATAGGTGCCATTGTTGTAGAAAGACTATTGTCCAGATCTCAGGAGCTACTCAAGAGCACACGCAGGAGGTTGGAGGATTGAATTAGACCTTCAAAGTGAGTTAAATTACATGGTTCCGAGAGTGTCCTTTGACAAATCAGAGCAATGCTTGCTTGTCACTCTTGTTTGCCTCTGGAAAAAAAAAAAGACAGTTGTTTCTCTCTCACATTGTGCACGGGGAACCCAAATCAAGACCACTCCAGCTGGATCAGTGGCGTCATCACTCCATGTAACAGCAGCTCGTGGAGAGACTGACTTGTACTTCTTGTCTTTTAGGAACTGACAGCTCTTGTCTTAATGATTGAGAGAGAAGCTTTAATGTGCCAGGAAAAAGCCACATTGGTTTTCAAGTGTCTTGGGATCAGACTCAACAACACAGAAGCTGTTGGCTTTATTCACACAGGATTAAGATAAACACTTCCAATTTCAATTCTGAATGCACATCTAGATGCCTTGCTTCTTTGGAACACATGATTGAGTGGCCTCAGTGGACAGAGCCAGCTGTTCTACATCTGCTAAGACAAGGCTATACTCCCATGTCACAGGGCCTCGCCTCTTAGTGTTCTGAGATGGAGGCCCGTGTCTAGTGCCATGTCTTGCCATCCTGGCACCATGATTATTATGATTATTACCATCACCATCAACATCATTGTACAGAACCTTTTTACTCTCTCTCGAAGAGAAAACAAAGCTGGCTTTTTCAGTGACTTTCTCTCTGCCTCACCCATTTTCATTTCTAGTTGACTTCTGAGTTTGGGACTCTGGCATATCTGTAGTTTGCAGAATCCGGAATTATACTGCAGAGTTGAGATGCCAAATCTAGATGAATTTTTCACATTTCTCCCAAGTGTTTTGAATGCAAGAAACAATATGTTGGCTTAGGCATTTAGAATTCGAATGTGAAACACAGGAGAATCAGGTGAGCCGGCTAGCCTGCATTACACTGCTGTATAGTGGCAGGAATAAAAAGAGAGACCTTGCCTCAACAAGGTGGAAGATGAGAACCGACTCTTGAAGACTGCCCTCTGACCTCCACATGCACGCAGTGGCAAGTGTGCACCCCCCACAGGTGCACATGGACATGCATGCAAATAAAATAGTGTCTGATAAATAACATGGGTAAGGTTGGGTGTTGTATGTTGTAGCTCCATCTGTGGGATTCTGACTACCCATGAAGGAAATGATCATGATGTTCTAAATCTTTGTTTTAGACACTGCAATGATATTTTTCATATTTATTTAGCCTAATGCCTAAAAACTCGATGTCTTTTTTCCATGCAACTACAAAATTTATATAAAGTCAGAGATTTGAAATCACAAGCTCCAGAGCACAGTGTTCTGTTGTCCTCTGGGTGTGACTTTTATTATCTGGGAGAGGAATGTTACAAGACTAGAGAAGATCACACACCTAGGTCAATATGCACCCAGGTTAAGTGCTTGAGGTAGAACTAAATCCCAGGCACAGACCATAAAGCTTCTCTTGTACCAAATTGTGTTTCTTGATTTTCAAGAGTAATTATAGATGTTTTTAAATAATAAATATGTCATATTTATTAATGAAGAACTTAAAGATTTCTTTAAAATATGAAGAACACTTTTGGGACAAAACGCCGTGCTGGGTTTTCATTAAGCACAGACCTTGAACCAGCCTGGTAAGACAGGGATGATACACTGGGCTTCTACTTCCAAGATGTTGAGTAGAGGTGTGCATTTGGAGTTTAGCTTCTTAGGATACTCTACTGAATAGCATTGTTTGTTGTACCTATGGAAATATGGAGATGTTTTATCATATTGTGTTCATGTTGGAAGTTATCCTGAAAGCAGTGGGCAGTTTGTCAGTGGTAATTACAAATAAGATGTACAAACTCATTAATTGGGAATGTTATATAGATAGCTAATTATTTAGCAGGTATATATAAAGTCATAGAAGACTCACACTCCAGGCTTGAGGGTCATATATTTCCTATGGTATTGTGCTATTATACAGGGCCAGAGAGTTATGGCAATTTTCAATTAATGCTCATTCATTGCTCCTCCTGTAAAATAGCTAATACTATTGCCTTCTCTTGTTATTCATTGAGGATCAAATGCCATAAATCTCATAAGTCACCTACCCCCAGTCTGGCTGTGAAGAGACACCATGACCAAGGCAACCCTTATAAAATACAGCATTTAATTGGGGGCTTGCTTACAATTTCAGAGGCTTAGTCCATTATTGTCATGGCAGTCCATGGCAGCACACAGGCAGACATGGTGCTGGTTTTACATCCCAATCCTCAGGCAGAGAGAGAGAATCTGGGCCTGTCATGGGCTTTTGAAACCTTAAAGCCAACTCTCAGTAATATACTTCCTCCAACAAGACCACACCTCCTAATCCTTCTAATCCTTTCTAACAGTTCTGTGCTGTGGGATGTTCTGTATGGCAAATGTGTTGCTGATTAGTCAATAAATAAAACACTGATTGGCCAGTGGCTAGGCAGGAAGTGTAGGCGGGACAAGGAGGAGAATAAAGCTGGGAAGTGGAAGGCTGAGTCAGAGAGACACTGCCAGCCGCCATGATGACAAACAGCATGTGAAGATGCCGGTAAGCCACGAGCCATGTGGCAAGGTATAGATTAATAGAAATGGATTAATTTAAGCTATAAGAACAATTAGCAAGAAGCCTGCCACGATCATACAGTTTGTAACCAATATAAGTCTCTGTGTTTACTTGGTCGGGTCTGAGCGGCTGTGGGACTGGCGGGTGAGAGGGATTTGTCCTGACTGTGGGCCAGGCAGGAAAACTCTAGCTACAGTTCTGCTCTGTGGTGACTAAGCATACAAATATATGAGCCCATGGGGCCATTCTTATTCAAACCACCACCCTGAGATTTATAGAAAATGATTAGTTTTTGTTGTGTATTTGGTTGACTATGCACCAACAATTGGAGGAGGTTCTGGTCATAATGGGTTCTATCTGTTTTCAAAGCGTTTATAATCAGGCACAGGTGAGGTGGGGTGGAACAGACTTTGTAAATGACCACACACTAGTGTCATAGACCAACAGTAGTTCAGAATCCATGGGCAGTGTGACAAAAGAGGGTGTCATTTGGCCATTTTCCTTGTGCACTGACAGTCCCTCACCCAGCCTGGTCATTAATGTGCTCAGCCTTACTTAAGTGTGATATTATAGCAAGGACATTAGACCAATTAACTTAAAGAAATAGTTTTAGATATTCCCTAAAGGACAGGTCTCATAAATAAGATCTAGTCTGTAATTAAAATGTAGATGCTGCTTATCAAGGGCTCCAACTGTGGATGTTGCATCTGAAGAGGGAAAGAGAGAGGAGAGCCTAAGTAGACCTTGAGCTCCAGCTGGACAAGTGGGCAGGGAGCAGGGAGGGCAGGGAGGGTCACTAGTGTTTGCAAAGAAGGCGAAAACATCCCAAACTCACAGGAAAGCCTTTAATAGCAAGTGCAGGAATCACCAGCTGAGTATTATGCCCTTCTATGCACAGAAAGCATGGCCCTTCCTGCACAGGACCATGGCCTACTCTAGGAAATATCTTATATAACAACACACATAACGTACTCTTCTCTAATCTTTAATTTACAAATATGAACCTGTAGAAGATAAGAATGTCAAGAGAAGGCAGTTGCATGAACAAAATGTATCTTAAGTAAAGCAAGCAATGGGCCCAGAAGACAGAAAATGTTTGGAATAAAAAGGTTATCAAACTTTGGTTAGCATGCAGGAAGACTGAAGAGGTCATTGCATCTGTGAGGCAAGAGCAGGCTGACATTAGTCAGCTACTAGGAAACTAGAAAATGTTCTTAGAAATTAAAAACATCATTGAAGGCGAGGTGTGGTGGTATATATTAACATCATGACTTGGGAGGCAGAATCAGGAGGATCAGGAGTTCAGGGCCAGCTTGGGTCACACAAGACTCTATCTCAAAAAACTCAAACAACTTTCTTTCCAACTTGGGTCCACCAGAAAGTTTCCTGCAAAGAAGCATGTTGAACAAAAGAAGGGTTGCTCTTCTATCAAGGAGATAGTGATGCCAGAATACACCATGGATATTCATAAGAGCATCCATGAGTGGCCTTCAGGACATGTACCTCTCAGGCACTCAGAGAAATCTGCAACTTTGTCACAAAGGCTATTAGGACTTCAGAAGTGCACACTGATACTAGGCTCAATAAAGCTGCCAAGGCTAGAGCAATAAGGAGTGTTCCGTATTGTATCTATGTGCGTTTGTCCAGAAAATTTAATAAGGATGAGAGTTCTCCAAGCAAGTTGTATACTATGGTAAACTATGTCTCTGTTACCGTGTTCAAACATCTATAGATATAGGTCGTGGATGAGAACTGAGTGTTAGAGTTACCAATCTGAAACACAAACTACTGTCACAACAAACAAAACACTTTAAAAAAATCAGCAGAAACGAATATAGCTGAAGATAAGTTAGGGATCTAGAAAACAGAGTCAAGGAGTCCTAGAACGTCTATAAAAAATACAGAGATGTTAATGAAGACAGTGTTTAGACTTATAGGGATTTTGAAAGAGAGAAACAAAAAAGAGAACGTTCACTAAGGGAGCAAAGATATACCTAATAAAATAAAAAAAGATATAGCTAATAAAAATTAAGGATTTCTGAAGAGAGTACATAGGAATAAAAGAGGAGAAGAAACGAAGGACACAATAGAAAATCATTTTCTCAAGCTGAAGGTAGACCTGACTCTATAATACGGAAGTATCCAGCCACCATAGCCAGAAGAACCACCGCCATGTCCGCACATCTGCAATGAATGGTTGGGGAACTCCTGGTCAAGAGGGAGAAGCAGATGACCCCAGTAAGCCTTGTGCTACAATAGGCTGATGTGCAGTGAGACTGTGGGAGCGAAGCCTGGGGCCTACCGCAAAGGGGTCATGGAGGCCACGAGGTGGAGGTCAGGCCAGCAAGAGTCAGCCACTTCTTACCTGAGGACCACCATCAGCTAGAGTGCCCGGCCCACTCTCAGTAGCATCACGCACGTGGGCTGCAAGAAAAAGTACCGCTCGGATCTGCACGTGGCTGACCCCAGAGTCAGTGCCATCCCCACAGCCTGCAGTGATGAAGAGGGAGTGGACCTGTGACCCCAAGAGTGCCTGAGACCACGCCCCAGAAACAAGGAAGAGTTCACTGACTTTTTCAGCCCTGGGTGTGGGGAGTTTGGGGGGGTTGTGTGTTGGGGGGAGTACCCACTAGGTGGTTAGTTTAAAAAAAAAGGTAATGCCTATGGTTAGTTAAAAAAAGAAAGGCAATGCCTATTCATATACTGGTGAACTCTCATAGCTTCTAGGTAAAAATAAAATATTAACTATTTTCAGATGAATATTAGAAAAAAATGTTAAAACGAGCTTTTGGAATGTTACTACCCAGAGACAGTGGAATAGTATATTAAAACTCTTGAAATAGCTTTAATGAACGAGTCTTTGAAACTTTAAATTAACATTTAACTTTTAAGTAAAGTGAAGACATTTTAGACATGTAGGTATTCAGAGAATTTTTATGTATCCATCTTTATACATTTACATGTATTAGGGGTGTGTGTGTGTGAAAATACTTTCCTGAACAAAAGAAGACTCACTCCAGAAAAATCTTTTAAATCTAAGAATGAGAATGATGTGGGATACAGGGAGCAAGAATAAGAAAATAAGAGACAGTAAACCCTGTAATTTAGTGTAAATAACTGGAGCTGTGATGTTTAATGTAAGTATTAACAAGCCTTTTAAAATTGAAGGGATAAAAAGGTTAATCACCATCGACTAACAATACTGCTGTTTGTTGTTGGTATTTTAATGAACAGGAGCATCTCATCTTAAAACTGACTATGATGCTCTAGGTTTCCTCAAATTTGTGACCCTCTTGCCTTAGCCTCTGAAATGATGGGATTATAGAAGCAAAACTTTTAATTATTTTAATTAGATATTGTAGACTGTGATGACAAGAGAGTCTAATTTCCAAACAATAACATATAGATATTAATTAATTTTCAACAGGGTTATACAACTCCACAAATACATTAAATGTAAATACAAGTATAATCCATCAGAGGAATAAATTTTGTATATACAAGTAATCAAAGTAAAAAATGAACAAAGATATTTATAATTTCACATAAAGGAAAAAAAGAAGACAAAGAGTATAATAAGCAGAAAATTCATAGAGTATCATATCAGATAACCAAAAATTATTACAATAAATGACTCTAAAATATGTATTAAATAGTGACTATTGAATAAGCTGTCAAGTATTGAGTCCAGCCTGGGCTACATGAAGAAATCTTGTCTCAAAGATAACCAAATAAGCTAACAAACCATGTTTGAAATAGAGAGTCACGTAAAAATTATTGTGGCAGATTATAATTTTAAAAAAGGCCAACATACTAATTTAAAATAAAGCAAACTGGAATTTTAGGTGAAAGGGATAAAATGAGATGGGGTACTTTTTTTAAATTTTATTTATTTATTTTTTTATTTTGCAATACAATTCAGTTCTACATATCAGCCACGGATTCCCTTGTTCTCCCCCCTCCCGCTCCCCTCACCTTCCCCCCAGCCCACCCCCCATTCCCATCTCCTCCAAGGCAAAGCCTTCCCCACAGACTGAGATCAACCTGGTAGACTCAGTCCAGGTAGGTCCAGTCCCCTCCTCCCAGGCCGAGCCAAGCGATCCTGCATAGGCCCCAGGTTTCAAACAGCCAACTCATGCAATGAGCACAGGTCCCACTGCCTGGATGCCTCCCAAACAGATCAAGCCAATCAACTGTCTCACCCATTCAGAGGGCCTGATCCAGTGGGGACCGAGATGGGGTACTTTTTTATATGGGTTTTCAAGAAGTTTTTGCAGTTTATTAATCTTTCACAAAAATCATTGAAAATCTCTTCTGTATTTTGCCAGCATGGATGCTGGCTTCTGCAGTACTGAGTGTCTTCATTTGGTTCTTATATTCCTTTCATTGTTTGCTTTTTCTTCTCCTACTATGCCACGGCTTACCAGTTTGCATTTGGGATAATTTTTCTTTGTACTGTCTGAGGAATCATAAACCGTATCAAAGCCAGTCACCTTGCGGCTACTAAGGTGGACTCTGAATTCAGATACAAAGATGGCATGGTGTGTGTGTGTGTGTGTGTGTGTGTGTGTGTGTGTGTGTGTGTGTGGTGTGTGTGTGTGGTGTGTACACCTCTATCATCTTCTTGGCTTTCTGCCTTCGATTCCGTGGCCTTCTCAGGGTGGAGGATTTCAGTAAGCCTTTGTTTCTCCCAGGTCATCGATTCAGGCAGTTATTGGGTCTTTCATGATGGTGGCTGCCCCTCAGGCAGCCGGGGAAGGAACAGAGCTACATCAATCACTAGTTAAAAACCACCAAGAGGTCATGGCTGAGTGAGAGTCCTTGAAATGACAGTGAAAAATTATTGGAATAAATAACCGAAGCCATTGATTGGATCTACAAAAACAGATTGACTGGGGCAGACTTGAGAGGTTTTTCTTCTCATTCAGATCTTGTTTCTCAGAAGCAGTGCTCTACCCTCTCAGCAGAGTGCTATCTGGCTCTTGAGCAGCACTCCAGCTGCGTTGATTTTAGGACACTCATCTTAGATGTGGGCCATCTCACTTCAGATCAAGGTGTTCAGCCTTAGGTTCTAGCTGCTACAAGCTGGCTGCCTTTAGCAAGCCACTGCATTTCTTGGAGTCTTAGTAAATTTGCTTTCGAGAAAATGAGGCTAGATTTGACAGCCATTAAGGTCCTTTCCTCTTGTAAAGATTGATAATTTTTATATGGCTTTTCTTAATATATTTGACCTATACCCCACCCAGAATTAGCATAACTATTTCTGTGGCATATTTTGTGATGATGAAAGTTGACTTTCCATCCTCTTACACTTGCCAGATCGTAGGAAGAAAGAATAACAGAGTGTTTGAAAGAGAACAGCTGATATAGAGACGGAGCGACCAATGTTCCCTGTAAGTGTCTCAGGGTTGTTTAATGTGCACTCTGTCTTCAGGTTTCAGCAATTTTGAGTCCATGCGTGGTCTGAGCTTCTTAAGTAAGCGTAGCTGTTTCTTCTGATACAAACACCGGTTTCTTCCTTATTTAGCTGCCTTGCAAGCATTGAAAAGAAAGAAGAGACTTGAGAAGCAGCTCACACAGATTGACGGCACACTTTCCACCATTGAGTTCCAGCGAGAAGCTCTAGAGAACTCACACACCAACACGGAGGTCTTACGGAACATGGGCTTCGCAGCCAAGGCAATGAAAGCCGTTCATGAAAACATGTGAGTGACCCACACTCCTTGTCCTTAACGTTGGGAAAAGCCTGTGAAATTGTATGACAATTTTGATAAGATTGGATCACTGTTCAACATATTGAATGAAATGCTCTCTCAGAGGTAGTTTTGAATTTACAGTGACAAAATTAAAAAAAAATTGAAGGAAAAAAGTATAGAATGTTGCTTTCAATATTCCTCAGTTTCTTTGTGAAATCCCACCTGTAAAGGCCATAATTCTATGATTCTAACAGTGCCAGCATCAGTGAAGGTGTTAGAACTGTAGAACAGTGGTGTGGGTGAGAATCGTCTGGATAAAAGCTGGTCAAGAGTGTTTTGATACCCAGGCTCCTTGAACTAAGACAGAGATTGGACCTTTTGTTTTAACCAAGTTCCCCAGGCTGTGACTGAGACCATCTAATATTTGAAAACCGCTGACATAAAGTGTTAATCCCTAGGGCCAGGGTTTATAGTTTTCTGGCTGGAATCCCATTTCCAAAGTTGACTGTACCTCGGCAAATGACTTTCTCTCTCTTTCTGACCCAGTTCCCTCACCTGTAAGTTCTTCTCTTCCTCTGGTTGTTGTGAAACTCGGTGAGATGCTAGCTATACCCAGCACAGGTCCTGCTCCGAAGTGAGCACTCAGCAGCCAGTGCTCTGAGATGTGAACACAGACCAATGTTCACCGGGGAATGCAGACCTGGGACCTGGTTCTTTGCTGATGGGGGATGTGAGAGTAGTCTCCTGGCCAAGGAGCACTAAGTGCTGAGGGATACAGCCTCCGTTCCAGAGGAGGGGAAGAGGCAAGGGTAGTGGTCGGGGTTATGAAGACCATCCTCCCTCCTCCCTGAGACCATCCTCTTGCCTTGGTAACTCATCAACCAGCTGCCGTTCCGACACCTCAGAGATCATTCTGTGCACGATTGGACTCCTAGTCCCCACAGCTGTGGAAAGTCGAGTGCTGGAGTAGACTGCAAAACCAGCTTTGTCTCCAGGCCTCTTGGAGCATGAGACAAGAGTGCTCCTTGGAGAGAAGCTTAGTCTCAGTCCCAAACTTTGGTCATACATGTCTTGTACTCCTTTAAATAAATACATTTACTACAACTCTGATTAGCATAAAGGATAGTAGGCAAATGATAAAAAGAATTCTTTTTGATTACATATGAAAATATGTTGAAGTTCCCAGTTTTTTTAGTAGTAGAGTCTGAGCAACTGAAAAAAAAAAAAAAAAAAAAAAAGAGATGCGTTCCACTGGGCTCACACTTTCAGTGGTGAGAGTCCTTAACAATGAAGGCCACTGTCCCTTCTCTGCTGTCTAGTCAGCTTGGCCTGGATTCTGAGTTGGAGGAATGATTCAGAAACGGTTACAGAAACAAGATAGAACCTGGCCCGTAGACCCCAGAGACTAACGATGCAGCAGCGGCTGTCCGGAGCCCGGCCCTGCCTGCCTTCATCTGCTGAGGTTGCAGCTCCTGTGCGGGCGGGCGTGCAGGGCCAAATCCTGCTGTCTTTAGCAAACCCCCACTCCCACCCCCACCCCCACACACATTATCTACAAGGGAAAACCCTCGAGGAGTCCGAATTTCAGAGCTACTACGATATAGAAAGTGATTCTCCAGTCCCAA
Source organism: Peromyscus californicus insignis (assembly GCF_007827085.1). Taxonomy (NCBI): domain Eukaryota; kingdom Metazoa; phylum Chordata; class Mammalia; order Rodentia; family Cricetidae; genus Peromyscus; species Peromyscus californicus. The sequence goes on along the minus strand of NW_026294573.1, from coordinate 159,564,368 downwards.
AGCTTAGTTCCTCTACCGAGGTGCTTCAGGATTGGCTGCTAAGAGCTGCTTTGCTCTCTTAGTCATGGTGGTCCTCAGCGAAGAGAGGGACAATCTACACGCACTTCCCAAACTGATCCACAAATAGTGTTAATCTCACAGTTATTTTATTTCAAGTGTTTCTCGAAGGTGGAAGGTAATATTGAAAATGCGTGTGATTATACACGGTTACTACATTTTTTTGACGTGCCGATGGTTTTTTGTTTGTTTATTTGTTTTTCAAGACAGGGTTTCTCTGTGTAGCTTTCTGCCTTTCCTGGACCTCACTCTGTAGACCAGGCTGGCCTCGAACTCACAAAGATCTGCCTGCCTCTGCCTCCCAAGTGCTGGGATTTAAGGCATGCGCCACCACCACCTGGCTTATTTTTCTTTTAAATTGATGAACATTGGACCAGGAACTTTTGTTGTGGTGCTGAAATAACTAAAGAGTACATCTGAAATTAACTTGTTTTCATATAGAATTAAGTCTCGATTCATCACTGTAAGGTGAAATTCTAAAAGCCCTACAAAATGCTCCCCAGGGACCTGAACAAAATCGATGACTTGATGCAGGATATCACGGAGCAGCAGGACATTGCCCAAGAAATCTCAGAAGCGTTTTCTCAAAGGGTTCAGTTTGCCGATGGCTTTGACGAGGTAGGTATGGTTCTGTGGCCGCTGTCGAGGACAGCTTCCTATCACATAGAGCAGCCAATCTGTTTACTGCTTAACAAATAAATGATATTTATTGGAAATGTTGTTTTCCAGGAGGGAAATGAGGTGTTTGTAGCTGATTTCAAGGAAAGATGACTATAGTTTGGCAAACAGCTTCTTAATTAGGTTTTTAGCTATTAAGGAAAAAGAAAACAGCACGCGGTTATGTGAAGTTAGTGATTTTTAATGGTTGGAGTATAAATAGTCCCATTATGAGGGATCGTGTGCACTCACATCTGGCCAAATAGAACAGACGGCGTCACTCTGTAGGCAGCAGATGGAGTGTGCTCTGTGGCTGTTAAATTAGGAGTTAGGCTGCCTCTGTTTATTACTCAGTCTGTAAAACAAGTAATTGTGGAGGGGCATTCTTTACACTCCCATTCCATTCATATTAATCAGTCCCATAGTCCAGGAAGACTGTAGTTACGTTGGTGATGTCCACAATGAAAATTTCAGTGGTTCCATTTGAGTTACACATGTCCAGGATGAGGACATTCTTAGACACACTCCCGGGGGACAGAATAGCACAGCTTCCTGTTTCTATATGATATGACCGATGATGAGTAACAAGGGAAGATGTGGCCCCGAGAGTCTTAGGAAATGACAGTCTGCTGTTAGCAATGTTCAAAAATGATGTGGGGCCGGGTCTGGAGAGATGGCAGGGGTTAAGAGTGTTGGTTGCCTTTGCAGAGACCTGGGTTCTGTTCCCATCATTCACAGTGTGTATCAAAATCATCCATATTGCTACTTCTGTGGGATCTGATGCCCTCTTCTGACCTCCATGAGCACCAGACATGAATGTGGTACACATACAGACATGCAGGCAAAACACTGATACACATAAGGGGTTGGTCTTTAGGTCAGACAGTCATGGCCTATTCTTGCGTAGCACTCAAGGCAAAGATGGTTCCCACTCCCTCAAAATGTAGAAAATTAGGAAGAAGAGCCTGCAACGGGAAGGTATCTGGCCTGCAAATCCCAAAATACTACTGTCTAGCCTTATGTAGAAGAGCATGAGGATTGTGAATTCAAGGTCAACCTTGGGCCTCATAGAGAATTCAAAGCCAGCCTGAGATACACAGAGAGGCCTTGTCTCAAAACAAACAATGACAACAAAACAATGAAATATAAGATACACGTGCGTGGGCATACATTCAGGCATATGCTCCCTGAATGCAGGGCGTACTGATTTATCCTTGCACTGCGCAGTAATGAGATCTCAATAAATTTGTTGAATGATGGGAGAATAAATAGACTCTAATTGGATGGATACACAGTTATGCTAGATCGTTTCTGATAGTTTCCTGCTGGAAGACTATATTTCTCAGCTCCCCTTGTGGAAGGCAGGAGGGAATGGAATGTACGTGTGGCAATCGTTCTGCCCCTGTAAGGGGCCACATCCCATTCTGTAGGCATTTTGCCCATTTACACATGTGGGTGACAAGATGTCCCTTTGCTGTGAAGAAACATGGTGCTGCCTCAGGTCAGACCAAACCTCTCCACCTTCTGTCTCTCTATGGCTGACTTAGGTAATCAAACGATTTCTCATTATGACAGCCTCGGAAGTATAATGAAAAGTTCTGTTTTGACTACCACTCACTTCTGCAGGGATTCCCAAGGTAGGTAGATATGAGCTAGCTCAGATCAGGCAAGAGGGGACTCACGTCCTTAAGGTCTCAAGCTGATGGGAGCTGTCTATAGGTATTGAGTAGAGAATGGTATGATTAAGCCAGACTTTCTGAGGTCACGGTAAAGGAAAAATACATTATACTAACTTCAAATTTTACTAACACGAACACATGGGCCGGGGACCATCATTCAGTGGTAGGGCCCTTGCCTAGCATGAACAAGGTACTGCTGTGTTCCTCCCCAGCACTGTCAACAAAATCCCCGAAACACACAATTTAGATTGACTTTAATCGTTTGATTTAGGAACTACGGTATCTTTTTTTTTTAACTTTCTGTGTAATATATTCTTCTATGCTTGTTTTATTTTCAATAGTATTAACTCAAAAATATTTATTTCCTCTAATTAAAATCACAGAGATTCTCAACAGGAGAGGAAAGAAAGAACGTACCGGAAAAATGACAGTCAAAGTGTAAATTTCCAGAACCTGAGGAGATTATATATTCAGCACAAATTACTTGAATGGCTGTTTACTGGAGTATTATAAGATTAACGACAACAAATTTGTACAGCCCAAAATATTCATTTTTAATCATTGCTCAGTGTTGCAAAAAAAAAGCTTAGTTTTAAAATAAATATTCCGTTTCAGTGGGTTCCCACATATCAATTGGGTAACAGATGTTCTCCTTGTTGTGTTTAGGGAACCCCACCTCCTGAAACATTAACTCCGTAATTCTTTCTCTATCCCGTGTTCAGGATGAGCTGCTGGCAGAACTTGAGGAACTGGAGCAGGAAGAATTAAATAAGAAGATGAAAAACATGGAGCTTCCGAACGTGCCTTCCTCTTCCCTCCCAGCACAACCCAGTAGGAAGTCCAGCAAGCCTTCCACTGTACACCGATCTCGAGCAGGTCTGTTACTCACCCCATGCCCTGCGTCAACACATGTCCTCCGAACAGTAGCCAGGCCTGGTGCTTCCGGTACAAATCACTCCTACATGATTTGTATGAATAAACACATCTTGTATGCAATTCCTACCCGTTTTCTATGCTGGAAGTGTAAATGCCACTGATGACTGATCTTCCTCACTCTTGTGTTCCAGCATCATCCAGGAGGGCAGAGGAGGAGGATGACTTCAAGCAGCTGGCGGCTTGGGCTACTTAATCGAAAATGGAAACGTCTGACACCGAAGTTCTCGAACTACCCATGAGACATGAGCGCTTTTGCAAAGCTTAGACGTTGGCAGAGACCTGTTCTATGTGTCATTGTCTTTTCTGTAACAGTTGAGTCATGCGTAGACACGGTCAGGAATGGAAAGGGGCTGGTAGCGTCATAGAAGACCCTTCCAGACTGATGGAGTAGGGGCTGTCTGCTTTATTTACTACTGTATTTCTAGTTCTGGCACGTAGATGATTCTTTGTATACATGTATTGAAAGAACACTGATTCTACTGACATTAAATACATAGTCCAGCTTATATGTCATCCTTGAGGGATACCTAGGGCAACTGGGGGAAATGTCTATGCAAATAGAAGGCTACTGTGTGCAGCCAGGTCAGCCACGGTAAATGTAAATACACTTCTAGAACAGATCTGAAGGGAAGTCTTCAGTGAGTCTGTGTATACATAGTTTCCATTGAGTTTCACGGTTGAAAATCTTCAGGGAACTTTAATTGACATGTATTATGCCTGAGTGGGGCAATGCATGCATCTCCCCAAATGTCTGAAAGGCACTAACAGTTTAGCCTGCTGAGCAGGACTCTCCTGGGTGTGATTCAGCCACTTAGGAAGCTGAGTGAACACAGGCAGGTCATTATGGGGCTGTTTTGTCTTCACAGGAATGTTCATTCTCTTCTGTGGTGTGCTCTCTTGCACTCTAACAAAAACGAAACCAAACAAAAAAAAAATCAAACGCTTCGCAGCATGCACTTTGTAAATATATTAAAATACTGGCAATTAAGCACATATCTTGAGTAAAATTTTGCCCATAATTATCTTTAAATAAAAATAAATTTTAAAATTAGGCATCTTGCATGCCATATCACAGCCTGTAAAATGACAAATACTGTGATGCAAGATGTTCTGGTGTTCTCTCCACTCATTCGAGCAGCGCTGTGGAATGGGAATAGTGCCAGGCTTGAAGGAGGGGTCATGGGTTTCAGTGCCGGCTCTATACTGGCATAGGCGTCTGTGAGTCCTTCTTCTGGCTTTGGAAATCTAAGTGCTGGGTTGGATGATCCCCAGTGGTGCCGTTCTGCCGCCGCAGGTGCTTGGCACTTGCTCTTTCTTTTGGCGTTCTTCCTGCCCTACACAACACACATACCAAATTCTCCTCATTCTTTAAATTCTGGCTAAAATATTCCATCTTGGGAAACATTTTTTTTTTTTTAATTTCCAGACTAAATTAGATCTTCCCACTATACGCCTGCTTTTGTAGTACGCTACTTCCTTTCATGGCGTTTTTCATGCTCTCCATCACACGCTTAACGTGAGTGCTTTCTTCTGCTGGGCTGCGGGAGGGTGAGGGGTGAGACTATGTTTTTAATCGTCTCTTTCCAGGGCACTTCAGAATCTCTCATGTACAGTAGGCAAGTCTGTCAGCATTTACTCAATCTATAGCAACCGACAGAATGACAAGATTTGCCTTCTGTCCTTAAACAGTCGTAAAGTTGGACGAAGCCTGTGAAGCAACAGCATTGGACTAAAGCAACAGTGTTCGACACTGAAATGAAGACAGCCCTGGACACTGATGCCCGAGAAAAGGAGGCTGATGCACATTCAGCATCCTGGCTCACACACAACCACATGCCTGGGGACTGCAGCCTGCTGGGGGAGGTGGGGATGTGGGGGACTAAGTCCCCACCAGACCTGTGAAGCGAGCTTGTAAAGCGAGTGAATTTTAATTATGCTTCATTTTAGTCAGCTTTATTAAAAACCTGATTCTCAATACATTTATTAGAAACACTGAAGTATTTCAGCACCTTAGTTCTGCCTTTTCAACTGTTAAATTTGTAAAGTCTATACATGGGTCAGTATTTTCTCCATGTTTCTCTCTCTGTTTCTGTCTTTCCGTTTCCGTCCCTTGTTCCCCTCTCTGAGGTTTTGAGACAGAGCCTCACATGTAGCACATGAGTTCACTTTATACCTCAGGCTGGCCTTGAGCTTCCCGCCTCTGGTTTTTGTTTCCAAAGCCCTGGCATTAAGGGCAGGCTCTCATCACTGTGACCAGCACTGGGCAAAACATTTGTGGTGGAAACGTACAGCTGACTGAGATGCACTCTTTGTGTAAAATACACATTGGATTTCAAACACTTGGTGTATAAAACTGTAAAATATTTCATTAATAGTTGCATATTGATTATATATAGAAATCTTATTTTAAATGCATTGCATTAAATAAAACACATTATTGGAAATTTAGCTTACCTATTTCTTTTTATTTTTTTAAACATGTAGTTCCTGAAAAATTTAGTTCTGGGCAAGACCAGCTCCTCTCTATCATCCAGTGTACAGATAATATATGAGTTGAGGCACTAAAATGCTAAAATACAAAAACAGAAAAGAAAAGAAAGAAACTACACTGTAAAGAACCAAAAATACTTTGAAGTGAATCTTAATGCCACCGCCGCCGTTGACAATATGGAGTGAAATAAATGAATCAAAGTGAAGGGAAGGAGTGATAAAGTCAGACTGTCCTAATTCAAAGGACAGAGGACAGATTGGGCTTCTGTGGCAAAGCCTTCTTAGCATAACAAAACTCTAAAGTTACTCATTCTGGGACATTTACTACAAAAGTAAATCCTTTATCAAGGATCAGAGTGGTAGACCCCAGGCTTTTGTAAGAAATACACTCAAGATAATTAAAAAAAAAAAAAACCAAAAACCAAAAACCAAGGCCCCTGCTAGTGATGAGAATCAAAGGAGATTCTCAAAATGCAAATGGAAAGAACACGCTGGAACAGGGAGCCCTGGAGCCCAGGGCAGCCACAGCTGACAGAGAGCTGGCACAGTGGCCAACTGCAGGGAGCAGTTCACTGTCATCATTTGAGCAGGTATTCTCCCCAGGAGTCTTATTCCAGTGTCAGGACATCGGACTGACCAAACTTGGCTCATGTAGTTACCTCTGGATCAGCCATCTGGACCCCCAAATGAGACAGCAAGATGGGGGATGATAAAGTGCTGAAATCACGGTGACCTTGCCTGCCGAAGAGGGAACGCCACTGCCTGCCTGAAACTTCAGCATGCCAACTACCGCCGTAATTGTCCAGTCTGCAGTGGAGAACAGTTCAGTCTTAATCGTAGCATTTTCCTCCTTGGAAAACGGAGTCAGGGAACCGGCTTATTTAGTGGAAATTGAAGTAGCAAACAGTTTAAACATCACAATGGCATCTGTCTTGGTAAACAAATTAGATAGTATGGAAAAGCCAGCAAGCTTAGCAAGAGTAAAGCAAGCAGACAAGAGACGCCAAGACTAATAAGGAACCATTACAGTACAGCTCCGGGAAATAAACTGATGATGTGTTTGTCAATTTCTGTCTCCTCTCTCCACTTCCTTTCTCCCATCTCCTTAATTTAGGATGGACCTGAATGGTTCTCTTGGAGAAAGTGCTTCTTAAAATAGCTGGAATCCTCCCTCAACTCCGCACTCACTTTACATCATTTGTTTCTTGGCTTACTAGAAGTTCTATCACATTATATATAGAACACTTGAGCTATTTTTTTTTTTTTTTTTTTTCAGAAGAAAACGAGCTAGGAAACGTGATGAGTGTGAAGCCAGGACAAAGCAGGAGAGTGTCACTTAGAAAGCACATGCTCAAACTTCATGCACACAGGAATCCTCTGCTACTGGTGCTGACACACTCCTGAAGGCTGGAGATATATCTTTTATGATGCAGGAGAGTAACCGGTCCCTTTCGGTAGCGGGAAGCGTCATTCAGGCTTCTCTGTGGAATGCTGACGTGTGTGTAGTTATTATTTTGACTGCAGAAGTACCACCTCACCCTCAGTTTTGATTTCCATGGCTCCCATTACCTGTGGATAACTACAACCTGAACACAGCAAAGGAAAAAAAAAATTAGCAGAATCGTAAATTGTGTGCTGTTCTCAGTCTGCTGATGGAATCCTATGCTTCCTTATGCATCTGGCTTGGGATGGGACTTGTATTTTGTACTGTGGGTCCACACTGTATATGCTACCTGCCTAACAACGAATTAATGGCCTTCTTGATTATCAGACTGTCACAGTATTACAGTGCTTGTGACCAAGTAACCCTTATTTTACTTAATAATGTACTCAAAGGGTAGGAGTACTGGTACATGTAATTTTATTGTATTATGGGATGATTTCATTTAGTCCTTACTGTGTCTAATATATAAGCTATATATATATATATATATATATATATATATATATATATATATATATATATAAGCTATATATATATGTGTGTGTGTGTGTGTGTGTGTGTGTGTGTGTGTGTGTGTGTGTGTGTGTGTATAAGCACATGTAAACATGTTTGTACAGGGTTTGGTCTGCCCATGATTTCAGATATCCTCTAAAGGTCTTGGGCCACATTCTGTGCAGATATGTGTCCATGCAATGTGCATATGTTAAACACGGATGACACGACCATGCACTGGGCATTGTTTTGAAACCCTCCTCCTTCTTGCCCTTATTGCTTGCTTTCTCATGTTTTCTTAGCCCTAACTCTTGGCTTTCCCTTTCCTGGCTCACTAATGAGCAGTTATTGAATTCACCATGATGTCATTATTGGTGTCTCCCCCTTTCATAGCTTCCACAGCTCTTGTTATAACCGCCTTCCAACCATGCCTTAGTTTCAGAAGGTTGTTATGACCAACGTGTTATGCTTATGTTCTGCTTCTGTGACTGATGTGTCCTGTCCCCCTACTCCCCCCCCCCCCCCCCCCCCCCCCCCCCGCCACTTACTTGCCTGCCAAATCCAGCGTTTGGAACCTGCTTACTCCTGAGCAGTAAAAACCTTATCTTCCCCACATCAATGCTGATCTCTTGAACCCCCTAGGGAGAGACAGCCTGTGCACACGAATAAAGCTTGCTTTAATTAATTTGGCCATGATTTGGGTCGGGGGTCTTGCTCCTCGAATTTGTGGGGTTAATGTGAAAGAGAATACCAGGTGGGTCTGAGGGAAACCACATGGGTTTTAGGTAAGAAACAGTAGCGAGGGCACAATAGAAGAGGCACAGAAACCAAACAATCGGAACTTAAGCCTTACAAAAGCTTTTAAAAAAATGTGGTTACGATCTGTTTGGGAGGCATCCAGGCAGTGGGACCAGATCTTGTGCTCATTGCATGAGTTGGCTGTTTGAAACCTGGGGCCTATGCAGGATTGTTTGGCTTGGCCTGGGAGGAGGGGACTAGACCTACCTGGACTGAGTCTACCAGGTTGACCTCAGTCTGTGGGGAAGGCTTTGCCCTGGAGGAGATGGGAATGGAGGGGGGGGGCGTTGGGGGGAAGGTGAGGGGGACGGGAGGGGGGAGAACAAGGGAATCCGTGACCGATATGTAGAACTGAATTGTATTGCAAAATAAATTAAAATAAATTTAAAAAAAAAATGTGGTTACGAAAGAGCAAAGAATGAAAAACGAAAATAAAGGAGATTCTTCCTGGGATGGGCGCTGTTTCGGTCGCTCCCTTGAGAGGCGTTCCAGAGTCAACGCTAACGGGAGGGCTGTTGTTGCTGTCTCCAGTCCAAACCTGTTAGATCAGATTCCTTATGTGTGCCGTGTCTCAGAGGGGTTCCTGTTGGATTGAATTTCTGCCCAGAAGTCAGCGGGGGAAGGTCAGCTGTCCCTTAGCAGTTATCTAGTCCTCCACTGGAGTGCTGCCCCACAGTAGTTTCCATCTGCTTTCTTCCTGTGCTGGGCGGTCGGTCAGCTTCCCCTGCATGAGCATCAACGTCTAGGTTCTCTATGCGACCAGCCCCGTCTTCCAGTTTGCCTTTCCGACTGGATGTGCTGGTCTTTCCAGAGCAGGAGCTGTCTGCAGGCTCCTGTGGGATGTTCACGTGGTTCTGTGGTTTTCCAGGTCTCGTGGCTGCTCCTCCTGCAGAACCGCTTTAATTAGAGTTCAGGATCTGCTCCCTCTTTCTCCAACAGAACAAGTGATAGACTGGCAGGCACCCGGTGGTTCCCAGCATCTGCTTCATGAAGCGCGTGATTCTGCTTTCAAAATTGTGTTTCTGCTGTATTTGCTTCTGGAGCGTCCCTTTCCAGCTTGTGTTCGAATCCACCCCGGGAAGGACGATTCTCCGCTTCCCTGTTGCTGTTCAGTGCTGTGGGTTATACAGTCTGTGGAATTCTTGTTTCGGCATATTGTGTCTTTCAGAGCATTTTATAGAGGCCCTCCATTGCTTTCTCAGACCCACACCTTCTTCCCTGAAGGGCAGCTTGTCAAGTGTTTTCCTTGGATTCCTGGGGGGCAGGAGCTATGGTGAATAATCTTGATGGATGGGATTGAGGATCGCCATGGAAAACAAACCTCTAGGCGGAGTCTGTGTGGGGGTTACTAGGTTAGGTAACCAGAGGTGGGAATACCCACTGTAGTTGTGGGCAGCACTGTTTCGTGGAGGCTGAGGAAGAGAACTAGTTAGTACTCATCTTCCTGTCGACCAGGCCGTCTGCATCCAACTGTCCCAAGAGCTTCTCTTCGGATGATGAGCCGAAAGCAATTCTTCCTTACCTTGCTTCTGTCCGGCTTTACTGAAACAGTAGGGGGTGCCGTGTGTCCCTGCTCCGCCATCTCCCTTCTTTGCCTACAGGGTCTGGCTTTTTTTTTTTTTTTAAGTTAAGAGATTTTTGTTTGTTTGTTTGTTTTTGTTTTTCCAAGACAGAGTTTCTTTGTGTATTCCTGACTGTATTGGATCTAGCGCTGTAGACCAGGCTGGTCTCACAGAGATCCACCTGCCTCTGCCTCCGAGTGCTAGGATTAAAGGTGTATGTCAGATGAAAGATTTTTAATTCCTTAAATTTCATTATACATACTTGACCAATGTAGCTTTTCTATTTCTTTTAGTTAATATTGGCAGGTTGTAACCATTCAAGAATGTCTCCATCTGTTCTAGATTTTCTAGTTTGTTTTTTTAATATAGTTTTTTCGTTTATAGTAGCTCCCTTTGACCTTTATTATTACTGTAGTGTTGGTTGTAATGTCTCCTTTTCAACTCTGTTCCTTGGTCCTCTGAATGAAAATAGATTTTTTTCATTCACTATATTGATTACCGTTCCCCTCCCTCCTCTCAGTTCCTCCCACCTCCCCTCCCATCCAGATCCACCCCCTTTAACAGGCTTCTAGGGGATAATGATACCATAAACTAAAATATAATATAGTGAATAAAACAAAACCAACACATCAGAATTGGACAAATGAAACACGAAAACAGCCCAAGAAAAGGCACAGGGAACAGACGCAGACGCAGCCAACTGTGTCTGACTTATTTGGGTTTTCCCCATTTTGTTGTTGGTTAGTCTAGCTAAAGATTTATCAGTTTTGCTTTTCTTTTCAACTGTTTTCTTCACTGACCTGTAGTTTCTTAAGCTTTGAGCTCTGCTTTTCTTGAAGCCAGTGGGTGTTGGTTAGGAGGAGGAGAACAGCACGCGTTTAACGGGGCTCGCTTCTGTCTTACTCTACGACTCATTCTATCTACTCACTCGAAATTCAGTTTGTTTTTTGACTCTCCACATCTTTGAATCACACGACCGATGACGTGAGAGCTCTATGCCTTTCCCTGTAAAGCTTCTCTCTCAGCCTGGCTTTTGCTGTTTGCCACAGCACGGTGTGCTGGTGTGGTTCTGTTTACACTCACTTCAGTTTTTAAATTTTCCTTTTGCTGTCTCCTGTGCATGATCAGTCACTTAGGGCACGCTGTCTATTTTCCCTGTGTCTGTGTGCTTTGTTTCCTTTTATTGGTATTGACTCGTCATCTCAATCCCTGAGTCCATACATTTGGAATGACTTCAGTTTTTAAACGTCTGTTAACTTGATCTGAGGCCTAACATAGACTCTCTCTTGGATAGTGAGATCAACATAGGATCTCTCCTATGGGCTAGTAAGAAGAAATGCGTAAATTGAAAATTTATTAAAGTTAAAAACACACATAACAACTCAGCATTGTGTATATTAAATATTATCTATAAAAAGTCAGGGTAGGGGCTGGAGAGCTGGCTCAGAGGTTAAGAGCACTAGCTGCCCTTCCAGAGGTCCTGAGTTCAATTCCCAGCCACCACATGGTGGCTCACAACTATCTGTAGTGAGATCTGGTGCCCTCTTCTGGCGTATAGGCAAAATACATAATAAATAAATAAAGATTTTAAAAAGTCAGGGTAAAAAAAGAAATTATGGCTTGGATATGATATATTCCCCCATGGGTTCATATGGTGTATTCTTGATTCTCAGGAAGATTCTGGAACCGTTAGGTAGGTTATTTGTAGGAAGTAGATGGCAGAGGTTAGACGTTGAAGGTTCAGTCCTACTTGGCTGCTTTCCTTCCCGACGAGGTGAATTGCTCCTCTTTGTACATGTTCTTGCTATCCTGCTTCATCACTAGCTCAGAATAAATAGAACCGAGTATAAACCAGAATAAATAGAAGTCTATTTCAAAGCTCTGAAACCAGAAGCCAAAATATGTATTTTTCCTTTAATATTTCCCTTCAGGTATTTTGGTCACAGATACACGCAGGACCAATTTTATGTTCTCTTCGAATGGTAAAGAGAAGAATTTGCCAAGAGAGTCTCTAAATGAAATCCACTGTTGAAATTATTTGAGAGGTAAATGCAGTGAACGAACACACTGATTTAGTTGGTTCCATTCTTAACTGGGGTAGTCGGTCAGTCATCTAAGATAAATCTTGGGACGTATCTCCCTTAGGTCAGGCAAGTCCATGAAATACGAGCTGGTCCGTCATCTGAGACCTTGGGATTTTCAATCCATAGCCAGCCCGATTCCCCCTTGGGAGTTTTCTTTGCAGAATGTCATCGTGTGCTGTTACTCGCGGTAGCCACGAGGCGGCACGCTAAGCCCGTCGTAAATGCGAGGAAGGCGCACCGACGAAAATCTGTCTCTAATTGCAGAAAATTGATAACAGTTTGTATTTTACTAATTGGTTTTTGTAAATGAAAATAGTTGCTTCAAAACGAGGCAATAGGGCAGACCATATGGTTTAACGGAGTCTCTGAGAGCCTGCAGTGTTTGAGTGTGCGTTCTTTCTTCTCTCCTCAGGACAGCTGGGGTCAGGCCGCAGGTGGCAGGGACATTTGGGACTGGGGTTGGGGTGGTGCGTCCCCACCTTCTACTATAGACGGCTGGGACCGTAGTGACTGGGATATGACACCTATGCTTAGGGAAGGAATTTACAGCAGACTCAGTAACCTTGATCAGAATAGAGGTTACCCTAACCAGCAGTCTCGGATGCCTTGGGCTCGGGCTCCTCTTCGCCGCAGGGGCAGGACCTCGCGACAGGACCTCAGGACTGTAGCCTGAGGGCCGGAACCACTGCCTTCCTTACAGGGAGGGTCCAGGCATTGCACTGTGTCCCACAGCCTTGCCTTTCATCCTTGTAGGAATCCACTTACTCGAGCGTCCATTGTCTATTCCTGTTAAGGAGGAAGTGGAGGTTCAGAGAGCCCCACTCTGGCTTGTGGAGGGGCAGGGATTGGGGCTCTGTGTGTTTCCAGTGGCTGATAAACCTAACCGATCGTCACAGGTTACGGGGGCTTGCAATGAGACACCTTAAATCTTGCAGGCCAGAAGTCAGACACTCAAGGGTCTCAGAAAGCTACAGTGAGGGCGTGGAGTAGGGCTGTGATCTTCCTGGAGAATGTTTCCGGATGTTCCTGACCCTTCCTCTGCCTTCAAAACCACCACGTTGCAGCTTATGATCACAGCCAGGAGATGGCGCTCTGCTTCAAAAGAGGTTACACGGGGCTATCCAGACAGTCAAGGGTAGTCTCATCCCAAGGCCTTTGATTTCATCACATCTGCAAAGCCACTCACAAAGGATGGGGGCATTTGGGAGTTAAGCAGACACAGCACTTCCTTTGTGAGTCGGTTCATGTATAATTCTGTTCAGTATTTTGAGCTGGCATGAGTGTGGAGGACTTCTTGTCATTAATTAAAGCATGCGACAATCTATACAGAAATATCTCCCAGCGTCTCTAAGCATGGGTTCCTAATGAACTCCTAGTATGTGCCAGGCATCCTATTAGGTGGTAGCCATGCAGGGGTAGAAAGGTGAGCTCTCCTCTCTCCCCACAGTGGAGTGAGGGAAGTTGCAGAAACAGGTTAAGTGTGACCAAGTCACACTGGCCCTGTGGGAGAAACTGTACCAGGGAAGGGTCTAGGGAAGGAGAGCTTAAAATCAGTGTTCTGTGATTTCTAAAGCAGCCACACATTCTGTGTGGCTTTTTCTTCTCACTATGGATTCTGTGACTAGGAAGAGGAAACCCTCTCTAGAGCAGGGAGAACCACACTAAGTTACCATGTCCGCTGGCTGCGATGCTTCCGCTCCGAGTGCTAGGGTCCCGGGCAGCCCTGAAATAAACTCTGAAGTTTGGTGGGTAAAATAGTTCGTCTTGGCTGTCCCCATGTGTCAGGATTCATGGGGCTGTGGCTCCCTGCATCTGCATCTGGTGGGTTCCTTCCTGTCTGCAGGGGCCATGTTCTAGAACACAGAGAATGAAGATGAGCATCGGCCTCACTTTTAGCTGCTGAAGCTGAGGAGGCAAGGGCCAGCGTCCTTCATGGAACCTGCGGTGGAACTGAGCGGATTCTGAAGGTGAAAGTAGAGACCCGGGGGGTGGTAACTTCGTTAGGGTTACTATTGCTGTGATGAAACACCATGGCCAAAAGCAGCTTGGGGAGGAAAGGGTTTATTTTGCTTACACTTTCGTGTGACTGTTCATCTTAGAAGAAAGTCAGGGCAGGACCCTGGAGGCAGGAGCTGGTGCAGAGGCCATGAAGGAGCGCTGTTTACTGGCTTGCTCAGCCTGCTTTCTTGTAGAACCCAGGACCACTATCCAGGGATGTCCCTACCCACAATGGGCTGGACTCTTCCCCCATCAATCACTAATTAAGAAAATGCTTTCCTACAGTCAGATCTAGCAGTTTCTCAAAGGACTGTAGACCTCTCCGATGACCCCGGCCTGTGTCAAGTTGACATAAAACTAGCCAGTGCAGGAGAGAAGCTTCCAAAGGGGCTATGATTCCTTCAAGGGACAATGTAAGCCTGTCTTGCTTGAGCTCCTGGCAGGGTAGACGCCCGCTTTACCTGCAGACCCTTGGGCTCCTGTCCTTCCTCAAGCTGAGCCCAGCACCTGTGGTGTGATCCTTACTTAAGGAGCTAGCACTTGCTCCAGGGGCTCTGGTACTTCTTCCTTCCGTGGCTGTGGGGCCAGAGACTTCATGGGCAGTGCTGGGTGGGGCAGTATTTTCAGCCTGCCAGGAGGTAGGTGGCTCAGGTGTGTCTGCAGCTACCTCAGGTGGAGGTTGTTGCCTTGGTTGGTGGTATTAAAATGTGATTCAAAACACTCAATTTAGCCTATGAAGAAGACGTAGAATCCAGGGATCAGGGCCAAGATGGAGAACTCTCTGCCCTCCCTGGCTCTGGTGAAAGTGTGTTTCACGGATCACAGTTGAAGGGTTCTAGCAAGCCGGACTGTGGCAAACACGGGCCCGAGCACGGCAAACATGGCCCCGACAGGTTTTGCCTTTTACCTCTGCCCGTTGCTAAACCTTTAGATTTCATTCCTAAAGCTAGACAACAAGGCCTATTCCCTTAATTGGCCACTGGCTCATTTCTGCGACTGATCACCAAGGTCCAACTATCAAAACACCAAGGTCCAGCAATCAAAATCATTATTTTTGACTAAACTAATTAAAATACCCAATCAGAATTTACCAACACGTCCTAGCTCATTCTAACACAGACCCCCCTTTTTTCCCTCATAAAATTAACACTCGCAAAGCTATTTGCAATTCAGATTCAGCCACCTTGTCTCTTAGCTTTGCTTAATTAAGGATTTCTTTGATGGCTTCCGGTGGGGATGGGGCGGGAGAAGGACTCAGTTTTCTTTAAGGGGCTGGCCGTTGGGAGTTTGACCATGCTCTAGTGAGTGTATGGGCAACACAGATTGGACTTGGTATTTTTTTCTTTTTCTTCCTTTGTTTTGAGGGAGGTCATAAAGGTGGCGAGTGGACCTGGGAGGACTGGGAAGTGAGTGGGATCAGGGTGCATTATGTGAAATTTCCAAATAACCAACAAAAACATTAAGTTAAAACAACAACAAAAAAGGATCTTTCTGCATTTGACTTGTGCTTGGAAATTGGTGTTTGGGTGTGGTCTGTGCCTGATCTGGAGCTCAGAGGGGAGCACCCCTAGGTACTCTGGCCCCTTCAACAGTGATGATCCGTCTTCCATGAAAGCTTCCCAGACATAATCTCTCTATGCAGGAGAGATTCATAGAGAATAAAGAATCATTGGACAGGCAGTCAAGGTGAAAGGGAAAAATCAGTAGCCATCTTGAGAGACCCCCCCCCCCCCCCCCCCCCCCCCCCCCGCAAAGGTATTTGCTGACCAGTAGTTTTAGAACTGACCAGAAGTTGAACTCATGGGACAACAGGACTGGAACAATAAATCTGAATTTATAAGGAGTAAAAAATTTATGTCTCTGTAGATACCCTGCATCCTGTTAGCCATTAGTAACCTCATGCTTATAGTTCAGTCAGTAACTTCAAAGAACTACCTCACCCCTATCCTCCTCATTCAATCCCAAGATATGTAACCCTCTGCACGTAAACCTTTCCTATATAAACCCCTTGAAGTGATTGCTCAGAACCTTCCTTCTTTCACCTGGTGTCAGGGGAGATCCCTGCTTAGGCTGGAATAAAGGAAACCTATTGTTTTTGCATTAGAAGTTGGCTCCTTGGTGGTCTTGTTGGGGGACTCACACATGGGCATTACAAAGGAACCTTGTTTTCCATCATGCTGTGTCTCTCACTCTGTCTTACATCACCTTCCTGGGTCGAGGCTTCATTTGTAAAATGAGCAGGTGGGATTGGAAGATTTGGAAGGTTCCCTTGGGCATAAAGTTCTCGGGCTGGTGTCAACTAGGTGGAGTTGGTCTGCAAACTGCTGCCCTACTGTGAACCTGGGAGAGTTTCCTGAATTCCTGGCCTCTATGGCAGTGGAAGCTTCCAGGAAGGATCTATGTCCTTCAGTCAGTTGGTCCAGCTGCTTTCTGAAGTACTTTTGGTTATTAAGCTTCTAGGTTCTATTACTTGTGAGTGGATTAGAAAGTATTGATTGACTGGGGCCTAAGGGTCACAAATACTACTTCTTTATTATTTACTTTCTTTTGAGTCAGAGACTCATTATGTATTGTAGGCTGGGCATGAACTTGTGACCCTTCTGCCTCAGACTCCTAAATCTAGCTTACAGGCATACACCTTACATTTGGCTCCAAATAGTCTATTTCTGTTTTAATTTAAGTATTTGCTTTTTATTTTGTATACATTGGTGTTTTGTCTGCATGTATGTCTGTAGGAGGATGCCAGATCCCCTGGAACTGAGTTGCAGATTGTTGTGAGCTGCCATGTGGGTGCTGCGAATTGAACCCAGGTCCTCTGGAAGAGCAGTCAGTGCTCTTAACCACTGAGCCATCTCTCCAGCCCTCAAAGAGTCTATTTCTAAGTGCTCTTTTCAGGATTGTTCATATATAACAAGTATGTATTGAACTTCTGCAGAGTGTGTCCCGACCTGTTCCTAGGACAGGTGAAGGGCTCCTTAGAGCCCAGCATTGTGGACAGACCTAGATGAATGAATGCAACTCAAGGTGGCAAGTAGGCTGTAAGAGGAACATGGTACTGTAGTGGTACTTCCTGGGCATTCTGGGAGGAACAGCACATGACAGATGGGACAAAGTAGGTTTAGAGTTGAGGGCTGGTGGTGACCATTCATATGCAGAGACGGGAGAAGTATTAGTGTCATGAAGGTCTTTGTCCATCGTAGCACAAGTCAAAGACATGTCCTGTCATGCAGACAGCCAGAAATCTTTGTAGATTAGAGAGTAAACGATATTGGGCTATGGAACTGGGGAGCTGGCTCAGTGGATAAAGCACTTGCTGTACAAGTGTGAGAACCTGCATTCTAATACCTAGAGCCCACATGAAGCAGGCTGTGGTAGTGTGCATCCGAAATCCCAGCACTCCTGTGCTGAGACAGAGGCAGAAACAGCAGGGAAGTGTGTTGGCTACTTGGCCTGGTGAATGCAGCTTATATAACAAAGAGACTCTGTCTCAAACAAGGTAGAAGGTGAGGACAGACAGGTGAGGTTGTCTTCTGACCTCCATGTGGGCAGTGTGGCATATACACACCTGTATTCATACACAGGAACTGGATACATGCCGGTGAATATGGTGGTGCTTCTCCTGTCCTCTGTTCCAGAATGCCATGGAAAAAGGTGGGGATCTCGGGGTGGAGAGGTGAATGGGAGGGGACCTTAATCACAATTCAAGTTAACTTTCTAAAGTTTAGAAGAAAGCTAGTGAAGAAAGGTATGGAAAGGGGTCCAAGCAATGGTCACTTTTAACCTATGCAATTATGGGAGGAATCAGCCTTCAATGAGCATTGTTTTATCATGGTGACCATTTTGTACCTTGAAAATTTAGAAGTGCCTTCTGTGTATGGTATCTTTGTCTTGACAGCAAACAGAATCACTATTATTTCCTTGACAGAGTTGAAAGAGAAGACTGAGCCAAAAGGAAAAGAAAGCTTCCAAGAAAAACGTAGAGGGAACTGAAACTTGATCCTGAACAGGTCAACTTTTGTTTTCTGATTTCTTTGCACCCATAAGGAATCCCTCTGTAAACCTGATACATGTATGGGGAAAGTTTATTTTAATCTTCAGTGCTTATAAAAACAATCCATAACATCATATAATGAAACATGAAGGTAGGAATTTGGGATTTCCTTAGCTGTGTCTAGACATTCCCTATAGAGAGGAAATACGGAGAAAATATTGCTTGAAGGTTCTGAGGATGTGCTCAGAACACTCAAGAAACAGGAATGGGCCACTATGGCCTGTGAATCTGACAAGTAATGGGAGATGAGGTTGAAAAGGTTAAGCTCCCATTATTGTCTAGTAGGGTGCTTTAAAAACAATTGGTGACAATGTGAGGTCCCAGCATCTTAAGCAGGCCCATGAATGTAGAATAGGCTGGCTCATCACTGCAGGTGGCATCCTTTGCTTAGCTCCTGTTCTCAGGGAGCTGTTATCTTCTGGGAGCACAGTGGAGCAGACTGGGGAAACACAAATGTCTGATGAGGATAATACCATCACCTGACACAGAAACCAGCACACTGCGCAGCATGGTCAGGATGTCCCCACTTCCCAGGGTCGGTGATAATGGGTCCTGAGACCACTGTAAGGACTGTAAGCATGCTGCTGGGCACGTTGTAGACCCTATCCAAGTCCTCCTTTACACATGATCGCAGATGCTCAGGAAAGCAAATGAAGGTGCCTCTTTGATAAGAAGCAGAACCTAAATGTGAGCTTGGGTCTATATAATTTTGAAGCACATTCTTAACTAGAAGAGATCAAGAGGTAGGGTTAAGCACAGGAGGCTCTGCAGTTCGAAGACCTGTTGCAAACTCTGAAGCATTTGGCAGACACAAAGCACTGGGAAGGTAAGCTCAGGCATTTGGACAGACCTTCTGTTTATGTGTCCCTGTAGGAAAGAACAGTCCTCAGGTGAGTAGTTGTCATCTAGCTGAAAAATGAAAGACAGTTCTCAGCAGCTTACTTTGTTTATGTCTTTTGCAGATAACAAAGGTCTTGTTTTGTCCTTAAAATTGCTCACATATAAAAACAGTCCTCCAAGGTCTTAGCAAATGAGCTGTTATCTTCTTGGAGCACAGTGTAGACACATGTGAAGAATGGAGGCCTGGAACATCTCAGAACACGAATCTACTAGACTGTCCTCTTCTGGCTTAGCTCGAGCTGTCTTTGTTCCCCGGTCATCTTTCTGTCATCTGAGATGCTTGAGTCCACACGGTGTTGGGACATTTTCTTCCCCTTCTCGACTGCACATTCTTCAGTTAATTCAAGTAGAGGCTAGTTCACATTCCTTCCCTTGTCAGCTGTGCCAGAAACCCTTTTCCAGTTCAGGCTGGGTATGATGGCACACATCTGTAATCCTAGCACTCAGAGGCAGAGGCAGGAGACTCATCACAGGTTCTAGGACAATCTGGTCTACATAGAGAGTTCCGGGATAGCCCAGGCTACAAAGTTTATGTATCCATGTAAGTAAGGTCAACCCTTAGGTGAGTAGTTCATCCAGCTGAAATGGAGAACAGTTCTCAGTGTCTTAGTTTATCTTTCAGTGCAGACAACAAGGTCTTGCTTTGACTCAAAAGGTGTTCATATATTATAAAAACAACCCTTCATGATCCTAAACAATATTTTTTTCCCTCAAAACAAAACAAAACAAAATATCAGAGCTAGTGATGGCTAGACTAAACAACTGAACGGTGTCCACTGTGCATCGGACAGGCCTTTCAGGGCTGTGATGGCCCTGCCAGGTCTATGGCACAAACAGCAGGGAAGTAGGAGCCAGGGCTTTCTTTGTTCCTGTGACTTTGGCATACCATTACTCAATATGCACTGCAAGGACTACCAACTCTGAGAGGACCTCCCATGAGGACCCACAGAAGATTCAGATAGCTCTGTCCTCAGTGATTGGTGTCCTCAGGGATCAATCTTCCGCCATGTTTTTGGTGCGTTTGATTAGGTGGTCAGCTGTCCAGTTTTAGCAGATTTTCAGCCTGTGTCTATGCTATGTGTTTGGGCTGAGTCACTGAAATTCATCAAGCGTCCACTTACCTTTCAGCTCCAACTAAACTATTTCCTTCAAGTTTCCAGATGAAAATATGACTGCATTATTCTTGTAAATTACTAATTCAATGTTGTTTTTATTCCATTTCAAACAATGCACAAACATCCAATATTTTATAGATTTAAAAATCATTTTAATTTGATAACTACCACCTATTGAATGCATAGTTTGGAAACCAGTTAGAACAGAAACTACTTGTAAACTGAATAATTCTTATTTAAACCCTGGAATGAAAATGCAGGGTAAATGATTGGAATAACATGGCTAATGACTAACACTGGGTCTGATCACCAGAACTGGTTTAATAAAGTCCTATTGCATTTTATGTTCATAGAGACATTTCTGAGTGGCCATTGAGGGTGGTGTTCAGTACAGGAGAATGAACACTGCATTCTACCTTGCAGAAGAAGCTGCCATAGTGTAGCTTAGGGGGGTAGTTTGCTCATAATTCATTTAGACTGGTCAATACTATAATCTGGGTAGCAAGATATTTTATAGGAGACTAGTTGAATTTTCTAAAAATGAAATAGATGGTAGGGCAATATTTACATATACATTAGTTATTACCAGCTTAAGTTAATTAGTATGTTATTTGTTTAGAAATATTTTTTTTAAATTGCAGCTTAACAGAGGCTGGAGAGATGGCTCAGTGACGAAGAGCACTTTCTGTCCTATCAGAGGACACAGGTTCAGTTCCCAGCACCCACATGATGGCTTGCAGCTGTCAGTAACTCCAGTTCCAGGGCGTCTGACCTCAACAGGCACCAAGCATACACATGTGCATGGACATACATGCAGGCAAAATACCCATACAGATAAAATTTTTTTTTAAAGCTACCAATTGATATATGCTTACTTTAGGAAAAATGAGAAAAGATAGTGTGGTAGTTTGAATGTAATTGGCCCCCATAATCCCGTAATCGCATAGGTAGTAGCACTATTAGGTGAGGCTTTGTTAGAGTGGGTATGGTCTCGTTGGAGGAAGTGTGTTACTGTGGGGGTGGTCTTTGAGGTTTCATATACTCAGGATACTGCCCAGTGAGTCAGTTGACTTCCTGTTGCCTCTAAGTCAAGATGTAAGGACTCTCAGCTCTAGCACCACATCTGCCTGCACACTGTGATGCTCCCCTTCATGATCATAATAGATTAAACCCCTGAAACTGTAAGGGAGCTACCCTAATTAAATGTTTCCTTTATAAGAGTTGCCGTGGTCATGGTATCTCTTCACAGCAACGACAACCCTAACTAAGGCAGATAGGCATGTGAAAAGAAGAAAAAGATTCCTTCATAATTCATGGAAAACACTACAGCCATCATTTGACTATTGATGTTCTTGTGCAGAGAGGCACAAACAGATGGCTTTCAACCTCTGCCGGTGAGATCCCGCTGCTTGTAGCCTGCTTCTTTCTGTACTATGGGCACCGTTCCTCCTGTCCGGCAGTGTGACTTCTCACAAAGTGTCAGTACAGGAGGCTCGTGTGTCAGCAGTGACCTGATGGTCCTGTCCATACGGGAACGTGGTGTTGAAGTACTTGTGAACAGTGTGTTGTTCATCCTGAGACGAACTTCACATACTGTGCATATGCTTTCAGCTGGAAAGACTGCAGTAAACAGCTTTGACAGTCAGATGTTGTCATATTAGCTCCACCAGGCATGCAGGACTCATGCCCACACACTACAGTGGAAACGCCTTCACAGAACCCGGCAGCCACCCGCCCTACCCTGTGGCCACGGCTCTCTTGCACTTCTGACTATGAGATCAAACGTACTGTATTTGAGTGTCTTTTTCTTACACTTTGTTTTCTATACTAAGTTTTATTAAAATAAGCAAAGATGAAACTGTGTGGCACTGTGCTATTATTGCTTTTCTCTGGAAGGAAAACATGATCTTCTGTGATAACCAATTACTTGAAGAAAGAAAAACAAATTAACTGGATGAGACACCTGGGCCCTGTAGGCATTATTTCCAGGACACTTGTCACCACGGCATATGCGGAGTCTTGTCTTTCTGATCTTTAGTTCAGTTCTGCTAACATATGGGTCTCTAACACCTTCTAGACCAGCGTTGCATGGGTGAGAGGTACAAAGGAGAGGTCGAGTATCTCTCAATTAATCTGACCTCAGTTCTATCAAGTCAGGCCTTTCCCTTTTATTTGGGATAACTGCATCTGTCTAGAGAGCTTCACCTGGACTGCCCAGTAACAATATCTAGCATGTTCCAGTGAACCAGGATTGTGGGTCTGAGCTGCCACCACCTTCTCAGTCAACACAGCATGAGACTAAAGAGTAACAGTCCCCGGGACTGAAGTTTCCTTTTCAAATATTTCTTGCTTTTGACTTTTAATTTCTCCAATAATCCAGTTTCGGGTTTCATGGTGTCAGTCATTCCATAACAACTAAATATGCACTGTGTGATAGATGCTTTTCTAAGCACAAGGTACAGGGCAAAGAACAGAGGGAGAGGGGAAAAGCTCTGCTTCCCGAAGCAGCTGTGGAGGAAGGCAGGTGAACTAGACAATGAAAAGGCAGATGGTAAGCTTGGGAGGTGGGAAGCTGCTAGGATGCTTTCAGAGGATAATTAGATTAGACTTGAGAAGGAGACACCAGCATGGAGATTGGTCCTTCAGCATGGTCCAGGGATGTAGTAAGGTGGGGGACACTGGGGTCTGCCAGGCTGGAGAGCAGGCAGGCAGCAAGTGAACAGTTGGCATGTGTCCTAGTTAGGTTTCTATCTCGGTGATAAAGACCATGACCACAAGCAACTAGATAAGAAAAAGACTGGAGATGAGCTGACAAGTTGGGAAGAAGGGGACCATCAATGGGAGGATAAAAGAGGGTAATGGGAGGTGAATATGATCATAATTTACTTTATCACATACAAACTTTCAAAAACATAACAAAAGAGAGGCATAAGGATGCATGCTCAATGCTTGAGCAAAGCAAGTGATCCCTTGAACATACATGAATCCTACCTTGCTAGCTCCTCAAGCTTGAATATCTTGTCTCCATACCTATGAGAAAATAAATTTGTTTATGCCATCCAGTTTGTGGCTTTTACTATAGCAACCTGAGATTTGTTACATATATTTTTTCTATATCATACATACTTTGTCTGGAGAAAGGAGTGTCTATTGCTGTGAAGAGACACCATGACCAAGGCAAGTCTTATAAAAAAGAAGCATTTAATTGGGGGCTTGCTTACAGTCCAGAGGTCAGTCCGTTATCATCATGGCAGGGAACACAGTGGCAAGCATGGTGTTGGAAAGCAGCTGAGAGTACACCATGATCCACAAGTGGGGAGAGAAAAAGACTGGGCCTGGCACGAGCTTTTGAAACCTCAAAGCCCACCCCAGTGACACACTTCCTCCAACAAGGCCATACCCTACCCTCTAATTCTTCTGGTCCTATCAAAGGGTTCCACTCCCTGATGAAGCAGCATTCAAATATATGAGCCGATGGGGGCCATTCTTATCCCAACCACCACATCCCAGTTCCTGGCCTTCCTAGGCTTGTAGCTATATCATAATGCAAAATTGCAGTCAGTCCAACTTCAAAAGTTCCCATAGTTGCTAACAGTCTCAACACTGTTTAAAAAGTTCAATGTTCAAAGTCTCTTCTAGATTCAAGACAATCTCCTAACTGTAACCCCTGTAAAATCAAAACAAAAAAGCAGATCACCCACTTCCAGTATGCAATGACACAGAATAAACCTTACAATTACTTCCTACATACAGTGGCACAGAACATCCATTACCATTCTAAAAGGGTGGAAAGAGAGCATAGTGAGGAAATACTGGACCAGAGCAAACCCAAAACCCAGCAGGGCAAACTCCAAACTCTGCATCTCCATGTCTGGTGACAAAGTGCTTTTCCCATCCCCAACTCCTTTCAGCTTTGTCTGCATCCAGTCTGCAGCGTTTTTTGGCAAGGAACCCACAACCCTGGCATCTCCAACATCTTAGGGTCGGCAACACAATCCGGGCTTTACCCTCCAGATTCACGCAATGGCCTTTCTGGGCCTTCATGCAGAGCTACCCCTGACATATACCTGGGGGTGCAAATAAACACTCACCATTTTGACTTAGCTCATAGACAATGGCTGCCGTCTAAAGAAACAAGAAACTTGGATGGGAAGATGGACTCAGGAGTCCATGGAGGAACCCGGGTTGCATTTTTTCAAAGGACTTTAGTACTATGTGAAGTACTGCTACCTCTTGATAACAATTACTTCATCTAGAAACATCGTAGCAAGGCTCAACTTATCCTCAGTAGGATCTACTACAAAGCATTCCGTTTCACTTCTCACGCATACCCTGGCTGCTTTGCTCTTTGCTTTGTGTAGAGATGACACAGATCTGTGTAAACAACAAAAGCAACCGGTAGCAACTAGATAAGAAAGCAAAGGTAGTCAACATCTGAGCAACACAGCTGCTCTTGTAATGGAAAATTCATTTATTAAATGGGGATAATACTTGTGAGTAAAATGTATTGTAAAAGTAAAAAATATAGCCTCTAAATATAAATAATAGTAGTTTACCTAAAAGACAGGCTTTCTCAGCCATTTAGAACTTTAATAATCTGAGAAACTGGATTTTTAGTATGGAGTTCCCTTTAAAGCAGACATGGAATACTTTAACACAATGCATTTGCAAACATCATTGTGGTCAAATGGTATTGAGTACTTTAAGTGATCGGTCTTTTTGAGCTTTTTGCAAAGCCTACAATACCTTAACATGAATGAGCAGACTAATTTATTATTTTCTTTTCTATCTCCAAGGATAAGTAAGCACATTTTAAATACTCTTTGTGGAAAATGTTCTGATTCAGAGCATATCTTTGTATTCTGACAAAGACTTAATTTTAGTATTCTAATAAAAAGTATTTTCCTTGTAAGATCAAAGGTTAACAAGAGTCATTGCATGTAATGACTTATGTTAGCAGAATTTTAAACAATTGCATCTTGATATGTATCTTAAGATACTGATAGCATTTTAGATTATAAAGGAGAAATGAAAATGTTATTCCATTTCTCCAGGAGATTCTTTCAGATTTTAGAAAGCTTATGTAGCCCAATACCAACTGGGATTTCAAGATATTATTGTGATTACAATGCACATTAAAAATAATTTGTAGCCGGGCAGTAGTGGTGCATACCTTTTAATCCCAGCACTCAAGAGGCAGAGGCAGGCGGATTTCTTTGAGTTTGAGGCCTGCCTGGTGTACAGAGCGAGTTCTGGGACAGAAAAGGCTGTTATACAGAGAAACCCTGTCTTGAAAAAACAATATGCAAACAGTGGAAATATAAAATATACAGGTTCACACTGTCAGGATGAAACAAGTCATTTTCACAACTATACACAGAGCTGAAATAAGCATAAATATTTCACAAGGCTGGCTCAGACTTCTATAATAACAGTAAAGACACCACATCATTATTCCAGCTAACTCCACTTACTAAAGAAACTCACCAGATGAACTTGGCACAAAAGAGTTTAATTATCATAAAGTGCATCAGTTGGCTAAATACATTATAAACAAAATCAGCCATAATACAGCATAACATCTTCACATACATAGAAATACAAATGGAACACCAGGAGTCAAGCTACTTGGGAATTTTGCAATATATATGGTTATTTATTTTGTTTTATTTTTCTGTAACTCACTTGCCTCAAGTGTAATATATTTTGAAAAGACTATGCCTTGATTAGCAAAAAGAGGTAGTGTTCTGAATGAGGCCAACCCCACTGAATCTATGGGTAGAGAATTGAGTTGAAGATTATGCAGAAAATACCCACGTATAAGATATTAATAAATCAGGACACTTCCAGTAAGTAGCTTGACATTAATAATCATCATTTAAATCAAGGCTATTTTATTGCTTGCCTATCTAATTACAGCTCTTCAAAGCACATTATCTTTGGCTCTAGAAAGTCATCTTTTAAATAGTGTTAACATTTCAAATAAGCCATTTTTATTTAGAGATGATAGACACAGCAACATTTCACACTGGATTCATCTTTATCTTCCCTACGGTGTTCACTGACTTAATCCTGTATCATGTCTGAGATAGAAACGTTACCCAGAGTCTAACATGCAATTAGTTTTCACCTACTATAACTGGTGATTTTAAGACAAGCACACACATACACACACACGCACACACAGTAGTTTGGAGCAATATACAGGCAAGACACTGTAATAATTTATGTAAAGTATTTAAGAATATGGGCCCTGATAACAATTCTAACTAGTTTTTGTTGTTATTTTTCAGTGTAGTAAATACAATGCTGGACAAAAGACAGTTCAAAGCAGCAGGGAATACAGTTCTTATTCCAATAACTTAAAGAGACTTTATGTAAACTTTGTACACGTGCACTCTTGCTCTCTTCTGGTTCAGTCTTTGTGGTGGGATCTGCCACTCTGCCGCAAATCCGCTGAGATGCCAGAATGGCGGGAGCTGTCACAGTGTCAGTCATCTTCAACACTGTACGCCAACTGTGCGACTTCTATGTCTGCGATCGCCACCGCCGCCGCACTTCTGGCTTCTCTGGAGTTGAAGTGTGCCTTATTATTAGCTCTGAAAAGAAAGAGGATCATGTTAGTGAGATGGACAAGGGGACAGATATATGCTCTCACTTTATTGTTCTCTCCTCACAGAAGAGCTACTTATACATTTACTGTAAAGCAATTATATATTCAACCAGAAATTATTTGTGTCTTTGTGTGTGCATGTATATGTACACGCATGCTTATGGTGATCAAAGGTGAACTTGAGGTGTCATTCCTTAGATGCTATCCACTTAAAAGTTCCGTTCATTTATTTACAGTGTGTGTGTGTGTGTGTGTGTGTGTGTGTGTGTGCGCCCCCCAGCACGTGTGTGAAGTCAGAGAAAAACTCAAGGGAGTTGGTTTTCTCCTTCCACTGAGGTGGGACCAAGGAATTGGATGCCGGTTGTTGGGCTCGGCGGCAAACACCTTTACTCAATGAGCCACCACCTAATTTCCCAAGACAAAGTCTCAGACTGGCCTAGAGTTTGCCAACTAGGAAAGGTTGGTGGTCCAGCAAACTCGCTTCTTAGGGAGAAACTAGGGTACTTTAATATCTTTCTTTTCTTGATGAGCAGATTCATGATACAGTAATACAAAGTTCATAAAGAACACTCTTTGGATTTAATGAGCAGGCTGTAGTAAACTAAACATTACTGTGCTGGATAGTTTTATGTCAATTTGACATAAACAAGTCATCTGAGAGGAGGCACCTCAATTAAGAAAATGCTTCCATAAGACTGGGCTGTAGGCAAGCCTGTAAGGCATTTTCCTAATTAGTGATCACAGCGAAGTGCCCAGGCCCCTGTGGGAAGTGTCACCTCTGGAATGGTGGTCCTGGGTTCTATAAGGAAGCAGGCTGAGCAAGCCCGAGGAAGCAAGCCAGTAAGCAGCTCCACTCCATGGCCTCTGCTTCAGCTCCTGCTGCAGGTTCCTGCCCTGCTTGAGTTCTTGTCTTGACTCCCTTCCATGATGAACAGGTGAGCCAAATAAACCTTTTCCTCCCCAAGTAGCTTTTGGTCATGGTATTTCACCACAGCCACAGTAACCCTAACCACGACAATTATATACCTAGAGTCTTCATCCAAGACATCCCGATTGATTTGAAGTACAGAGGACTCCACCCTTAGGATCTGTCCACCTTCTGCTCCTGCTACATACAGTGACGCGTCAGGTTCTAAGGACAGTGTTCTAAAAGTACGTTACAACACAAAGTTATTTCTTCTGAGCAAGACAGGTGTGCCGTCACTGTCACAAAAACATGCAGCATTCATAGCCTCCAGCCGCTAAGTCCATGCAGTCAAGTGGCTAGTAAACTGCTAACTGAGGACCGACAGTGAAATCAGCAGCTGTAATCATTCAGAATCCTTCCCACATGCATTCAGTATATACCACTAGGGAGGCAAACTCCAGCTTTTGTAGACACAAGTTAGTCTATCATGTCATGTCGGCAACATGAAAACACTTTACTTTTCATCAGCTACAGCTTTATCTTCCTGTGGTTTCTCATCCTCAAATGTTCAGCCTCCTACATCCAATCAGCTTACAAGGGCACAGGCCAAGAGCCCAGGACTCTGAGAGTTGCATTCAAATCGAAAGGACACTGAGCCCAGACTACAGGCAGAAGTGTCAAGACCCACCTCATTCTGTTCTCCAGCGCGTCTATGTGAAGCTGCTTTTCCCCGAGCAGTTTCTTCAGGGATTCTACCTCTTTCTGCTTTTCCAGCAGTTCTCTCTGTAAATGGTAGTTAGTCTCTTCCAAAGTCTCACAGAATGCCTTTACAGAGAACATGCAGGCAGAGAAAAAAATTATGTACTGAAGCAGTACCTTTCTCAGAAAACATTACTAAAGAGTCAGGAACACAGATAGCAAAGAAATAGGTGTAAAAACCCAAACCATTTGTTCTTGGTGCTTATCTTTTTAGATTACTGCTAATTTGGCACTCAGTTCCCATGCACAAGGGTACCTGTAAATTCTCTTCCTTGAGAATACCTACAGTAGCAAACTCTGAAAGTAGATATGTGATTACAGATAAAGTAACAGAATATCATGTAAGAAAATGAGGAATAGTATTACATGGTTTTATTTTTAAAATTATAAAACTACAGTCATTTAGTAGAAACGATAGAGTCAGTTAATATATTCTGATAAACTAGAGGAATTATCAAATTAGTCTTCCAGGCAAATTCTAAGAAGACTCATGTAATAAAGTCATTAACTGTATTCAAGTAGCTCAGGAAAAGAGAAAAAGGAATGATCCTGAGCTTAGGAAACTGGAATAATCCTGACACCAGATTCAACAAGAGATAGAAAGGAAAACAATACACTCAGCAATCTGATACAAAATCATTATCATCTATATTCAGCAATTAAAAATGAAATTTTCTCTCAAATAATTCCTTATAATTTGAAAATGTATGAATATATTTTGTGCTGATTAAAGACCCCTCAAAGTTATCCTTACATATGTAAATAAAAACCATCAGTAGGACACAGATACATACACCCTACACCCTAGCAAACTAGGAGTAGAAATAACTTCCTAATCCACAAAAAGATAGTAACAAGTGAGAAACCACAACTATCAACAGCTTATGGGAAAACATCTCACAATGATACAGGGTTTCTTTAAGGTTAGGAAGAATGGTAAAGTATGCCCACTACGATGGCTTTGATTTCGCTCCAAGGATATATTAGCCAGCACAATAATACAGGAAAATGCCATGCACAATATTAAAGACCAGTAGGGGAAAACTGTGGATATTAGTATTGTAAGGATACAATTACCTATATAGGCAATTCAAAAGGATCTACAAAGATATAGTAAGGATGGGAAATAAACATACAAAACCCAACAATTCAATCACAAAAATTTAGATTATAAAACAGCAATTACTAACAGAATGATTGAAAGTTAATGATGTCTTGGAAGTTAAAGGAGAAAAAGAAACAAAACCTTTACTGAAGGGTATTCCCAAGTAAAATGCAATAGGATTTTCAAGGAATTCATGAATTGATTATAAAATTCACATGGAAGAAAAGCCAATCTTGAAAACAAACAAACAAACAAACAAACAAAAATGGTGAGAACCTCTGCTCTTGGGACTCTAAGCTTCTCCAGATACTAGAATGAACTGGATAGAACTGTCAGGAGATAACTAACTGAAATAGAACTGACTGGCTACAAACAGACAATGATCTACAAATCACTCAGATGAATGATTCATGAGACAGGAGAACTTTTAACTAGTGATGGATGGTGAACACTTTAATAAGTGGTATTGGGATGAGTAGTCACCCGTAAAGAAAGCTAAGTCAATTAAAGCACGGTGTGAAAAGCAAGTTTTACTTTCAGAATATAATTTGAAGATTACATTTGTGTCCTGGAGTGTAGTAAAATAAAAATCACAGGAAATATGATGAAGTATGGTAACGGACAGCTGTATAAGAGCCCTATGTAGCCATTAATCTAGAAAAGGCAGCTGGTAACCAAGAAAATCAGCCTAGAATCGAAAGGCTAATATCACTATAGGTGAGTGACGACAGGGAGCACTTGGAAACACACTGCTGCTGTGTCCACTGGCAGAACAAATGGTGGGAAGTTGAAGAGTGTAGTGGGTAGCCATTCCAGCTGTGACCTGGAAGTTCCAACCCCCACTGAGGCTTCGGTAACAGTCACGCCTACAAGGCGGGGCTGAGAGAGGACGCTGAAGACCTGAGATCCGGATGTGTGGCTCTCTTGGTTCCTGGACCCTGGATGCTGGGGGTAGAACTGAGCAGAGTTCTCCAGAGAACAGCGGGACTGCACCTTTCCCAGACCCTGTAGTCTATCCCGTCACTTGTAAGTTACCCCACAAAATAAACCTCCCTTTTAACTACATGGAGTGGCCTTAATAATTTCACCAATAGAAGAGTAAAAACACACAGTATCAGATAGTTCCACCCCTACAAACAAGCTTCCTGTAAACCCTTGGGTTTCTTCCAGGATGAAAAACTATCTCCACAAGGGAGCATTATCTGAGAAAAAATGTCCCTAGAGACTACGCTTTCAGAATAATCATTAGAAATATGCTGATGGAACTATTTACCTATTAATGAGACCTCCAAATGGTTTGTGCTCTTAGAAAACAACCAAAACAAAACTGCTCTGAATGACTTGTAACATTAAATGATGATGAATGTGATGTATGCAATCTTCTGTGACTAGCAGCAGCTTCTAGAAAACATGTATACAACTCACGGGTGTTCTTCATTTGCCTTTCTGGTTTTCTCAAACTTGGGAACAAGAAAAATTAAGTTCCTAAGCTGCAGAATATCTAAGTTGGGGGTAGAAAGTCTAAGGATTTAGGTTTAATTATTTGTAGTCATAACTTTTCCTTTAAAAAACTTGAATCCACACCACAATTCTTGATTATTGAGAATTGGTCTTTCTATGAGTCAAACCCAGCACTGCTGCTCCCACTGGTGCTGGGATGACTGGTATGTGCCACTGTACCCGGTTCTCATTACTCACGTCTAATCACAACTGGTTTACTGTTAGTACGCCCAACCTCATTTCTTCTAATGATGTTATTTCCACAGAGGTATGGCTCTGCCAAAGGTGGCAGACCAAGTTAATATGCCCAGTCTGAGTTTCCTCTCTAGTACAGGCACTTGGAGGCACAGACATGTTTCCCTTTAACAGGGTGCAGGTAAGATGCGTGTGGTAGCTCACGCCTTTAATCAAGAACTTGGGAGGCAGAGGTAGGCAGATCTCTGTGAGTTCAAGGTTAGCCTGGTCTACAGAGTTCCAGGACATCCAGGGCTGTTAAACATAGAAACCCTGTCTTGAAAAACCAATAAACAAACAATAGATAATAAGGTGCAAATTGAAAAAGCAGAAATAAGACTTATTGGGTTGAGCCTTATCTTTTGAATAGTTTAATTTAAGCTGAAAAGAAGTTTATTATTGTCATTTTATACATTTTCTTTAATAAGAAGCTGCTGAAGGAAGTCTACAAGCTAATGGTGTAAGCCACTGTAGTCTCTTTTGTTTTGAAAAAGAAGAGTCAGTGTGGATTTTTTTCAAGTTTTTTATCTAAACAAATACTCATTTTCAAATACAGCTTTAAGAAAATACATTAATTTTACAGAAAAATTTCTAGGAGCTACATTTCACACTGCCTTGTTGAATGTATAGGTTCAATATAGCCATAGCGATTTATTGAACTAGTTTTCCCAACCAATTTGGCAATGAACTGGTCAGCTCCCTTTGCCAAAGAGTTATCCAGTCCCTAATGCAATAGTGTGGACTTTCAAAAATCTTAACGCAAACCAACTTCACTCTTTCCCAACTCAACCAGTGCATATTTTGAATTAAAAATATTAAGTTTATTTTTGTAAAAAGGAAAAAAATGTAAAAATTAAAAATGTTTAAGAACTGTCTTGTAGGAAGGCAGAACACTTTTGAAAGGAATAGAAATCATGAGCTTTATAAACTAAAAAGTAGTAATGCCAACCATTCTGTAGTACAATAGATCCACCTAAAATGGAACTTAATTTTCCAAACACATTCTAGATCAAAATAACAAAATGAGCCCAAACCCAGGGACTACAGACGCTGCAGAGACAAAATATCACAGCTAATAAATGAGGAGACCAATAACAACCATCTACAGAACAGAAACCAGATCAAGGCTGCCAAACACATCCTGACTGTCTAGTATTTAACAAAACAATAGAAAACAGACAGACAAACCCCCCAAACCCAAGCACAACTGGAAAAAACAACAGTTAACAGAAGCTGTCTCTCAATGACCTCAAATAACGGTATACAGAACAAATGATTTTTGAAGCAGTTTGTATATTAGATATACTAAAAAAATTAAAGGTGTATTTATTTCTCACTAAATAGTGAATCTTAATAAGAAGGATAAATAGAAGCAAATGAAAATTCTGGAATTAAAAGCACAAGGACTAAAATTTAAAACAAATCAGTAAGAAATACTCACTGGCAGATCTGACAAGACAGAACTATGAATCCCTGAATTCAAAGACAAACCAATAGAAATAATCCAATCTTGCAAACAAAGAAAAAAAATAACTGAGTAAAATTAATTGGAGAAAAATCAACAACACTTCAGAGTTATGCAACAAAATGAAAATTACAAGGAGACCCAGGGAGAAGGGAAGAGGGGCTTGAAAACTACTTGAGATAATGGCCTTCTTAAGAAACCTCCACATCTGAGGTAAAGCAGCAGCCTCCAGGCCCAGGAAGCTCAGTGAAGAGGAATGTGAAGAACACAGAGGCCGTATGGTGATGCATCACAATCAGATTAGTAAAAGTCTAAGACAGAGCTCTTCCAAACTGAGCAAAGGTATCCATCATACAATGGGAATGGCAATCAAGGTAAAGGCTGACTTTTCATTTAGACTGACAGAGAAGGCAATGAAATGACCCATCCTAGGGGCTGGAAGAAAAACAATCTGGGGGAAAAGGAAGTATATAATGTTAAATGTTTGTGAGGGAATGGAGAAACAGAAACTCTCCCAAACTACCAGTGTTCCGGAAACTACTCAGTAAAATAGTCCATTAGTTTAAAAAGGTTTCTTTCAAGTTAGACGTTGGGATGCTTTAGAAGAAAATAATTCCTTTCCCAGCAAACACCTTAAGAGAAAGGAAAGCATACATGCATCAGGGTTTAGAAGAAGTTGTCCGTAGTGTGAGTTAGGATGGTACAAAACTGCCAACACTCTAAGCATCATTCAGCTGGGGATGGGGGAAACATTAAGTTGGTGCACACAATAAAAATGACAGAAGCATAAAAACTGAGGCTATAAAATCGAATAGCCTGTAAACACACTAAGTGAAGGAAGGCAGAAAAGATTAAAATATGTAAACTATCATGCACATCATATACATGAAAGATTATGTACATGGATTATAGATATAAACACACCCACATTATTGCATGAACCTATATATATAAAACAAACAGAAAAGGCAAATTTATAGGGAATGGAAGCAGATTACGGATTGTCTTGGGCTGGGAGTGCAGACTAAAATGTTTGAGGTAATGTGAATACTCTAAAACTGGATTATGGTGCTGGTACCACAGATGTATAAATATTAAAAACTACTACGCTATATATTTAACAATGAAATAACAAAAGAACGAATGAATAAAGCTTTTGAAGGCTTTCTTTCAACAAAGCTGTTTTTAAAAGCTACAGCATTTACCCCAAGACAAAGAAGTGCTACAGTTTAGCTGAACAAAACTACAAGCCTACCAATTAAATCTGTTTCATTTAAATGCCATTAAACATTTGGGGGTAAACTTGCATAAAATTCCAGCTAATCTATTATTACCAAATCTGTTTTGTAAATCTAGCCTATTGCTTCAAGAAATGGGCCACTTTAATGTGTCAATTATTGTAATCTGAGTATCATCAAACACAAGCTGAATTGCTAACAAGACAATCCCATCTACCTCTGAAGATCAGTTCAATTTGAATCTAACAGTAGGTTCCTCACTTGGATACCTCAGAAAAGGAATGATCACCATAAAATCAGACTGCCAAATGAAGTAAAGCCCTGTAGCATTTTATTAATTTTTTTAAGCAGTAGAAATATAGTAGAAAGGACTTAATTTTAGATTTGTATTTATTACATGCCATGTATGAATTTTCATCTTTTCACTAAACTAGGACCATGTATTTCAATGAAAGAAACCTTTGATTCAAACATTAAAAGCTGCCTGTAGCAAAACCACTCGAACTGATAATATTTTGCTGTCTGCTGGTCCATCAAGAAACAATGTAGTAATTGTACTGTATTATTTATTCCTCTTTCACGTGACATGTAATACAGGACTTACCCTGCTTTCTTCTAGGCTATCAAATGGACCTGGTGGATCATCCAGACAAAGAAATTCTCTCACTGCAAGGCTTTTCAAAGGTAAAAAAATTAGCTGGCATACAAATAACTTTACAAAAGACAGCAGAAAACAAAAGGCACATTGAAGCTATACAGTGTGTAAGGCAAGAAATTTGTAGACAATACAAACAAAAGCAATTTATGTATGTGTCTTCACATAAGTAGCCACATGCAAATATCAAATTACAAAAGATACAAAGGTATTATGCTATCCATAGGATCTTACAAATGTAAATAAAAATTGTAAGTTTACTGTTACACAAACCATAAGACGCAATAAACACAATTCAGAATAATGGTAGAGAGCAGCAACCTGAGTAGTGAATCTCACTCTGACCTTCAGAGAAGCATCAGTACCAATAGCTGAACAGTTGGCACCTTGCTAAGAAGGAAAGCAATTCTTATTTATTCTCTCCTCCATGGAACACTTCTAAAGTCTGAAAAAGTCTTCACTCTGAAATACCTTAAAGACTGCCCTTACTATGTTTATTGATTTATATATACATTTTCCCCCAGATATTAAGAGAAAAATTCTGAGTATCTCTTAATTACTAAATGTTTTATGTAATGAAGTATATACTTTCCATCAGCATTGGGTTAAGAAGGTGGATCATCAACATCCTCACAATAAAACACTCCCCTCTTCCTAACAGCGATTCTGGGCCTGAGAGATAACGACATATATGTGCAGCTTACATGTTTTTTCCTTGTAAAAGAGAGGAACATGACTAATTGATACACTACATAAAGGAGATGCCACCCTACATCGAAGAGAATGGGGCTTTGGGGTTATATTAGTCCTGAGAGGTTTCTAATGACAAGGCTGTGTAATCATGAAGAGATAGGGTGGATATTGAGAGCTCTTCAAAAAGAAAAATAGGAATATAAAAAAGTAGTATTAAGACACTAACAGAAAGTCCAAAGACAGCAAGGAAGCTGATGGCAAGCAGATCCTAGACTGTCAAGTCTTTACAATACAGGGGAAAGACACATGCTCAGGGAGGCTGAGGAAAGGCAAACGTCCATGATCCTGGCAGAGCTTTGGCGTGATGCAGAACCACCTGCTACACTTTCTGTCCCTCCTAAGCTTCAGGCAACAACAGGGGCCATTCTATTTCGGTTTTTTATAGAAACCACTTGTGGGTGAACCAGTTACTTCCTTTCCTAAGTGGTGACTTGCCTCCCCAAGGTTTCTACATAGGGGCCTTCCTTCAGCTCTCTGACCAGCCAGGATAACCCCAGGTCTTTTACTCGACAACACCAAGCAGTAAGGCTGTTTCTCCACTTCCTCTACTGCTTCAATGCCTAGCTGCAACTCCAATGCACTCCTACTTTCACACGGCATCACACCGCTTTCACACTCGCAGCAGCTCTGCAAGGCAAGATACCTATTTCTCTATCTCAGATATCAAAGTCTAGACAGAAAAATGACCATTATAGTGTCACAAAGTACAAGTGGTAGAGAAGGACATTAAATGTGTCTTCTGAGTATAAATGCGTGTGTGTCCCTTTCTATCTGAAAATTTTTCTGTCTTATGTCTTGGTTAAGTCAAATGCTTCTTTGTAGGACACTTCCCTCTGAACACACTCCATCTGCATGCATGACTATCAAGTTCTGGTGCTGAGAATACTGCAACTGGTCTAACAGCACAGAGCAGAAGAGGACTACCAGTCTTCTGGCGTAGGAATTATAACCCCACCTACTCACTCTTTCTACGAAGTACCTTCAGTTAGATATCAGTGAGTCACTGGAAACGGGATGTGAAATACTTGTGAAAGCAGAGAAGAGTTAAACACTGTTAAGATGCGATGGTGAAATGATCTTAGTGTAGGAGATAGCATAAAACAGCTGTGTTTTGACTATGAGACTGTGCAAACAACTGTACTTCACTTTGACAAACCAAATACCACGATGTTCCCAGCATATGACCCGTAGGCTTTACTTCTGCAGTTTGATTACAAAATTCTCTTTCATCTGGCAAATCCTTCTTCACTTTCTCAAACATCGTCCAAATATCATCAATTCTTTAGAGACCAGCTCAAATGTCATCCAGTCATAAGTTCTGACATTTCCTCGGTGAAAAGATATATTTCTTTCTATTATCATTTCCGGGGCAAATTTTCCCACTTAGATTTAATACAGGACAGGCACCTATTTCACCTTTGTGAGGCCATACTTTCATACAATAAGCTCTAAATAAAAATGTGTTGAAAGGGTAAAATTTCTAATAATTCCTGCTATCATGGAAATAGTGTTTATCTTCAATTTGTTTTTCCTTTGTGTTTTATAAATAGACCTGAAAACAATATCCTCAGTACTTTAAACTAGGATTTTTTAATTTCCTTTCATCCTTCCTCCACTCTCGCCTTGTCACAGCTGGAGCAACTCTAACAGTCCTAAGCACCGCCTCCAGCTGTGTGATGAGGACAGCTGTGTGGCAAGGCGCACCGGCTAGCAGAGTGCACATAATCCACCAGAAGGGAAAGTGAAGACTGACTTAACACGTGAGCGATTACTGACGCGTATAAAGACACACTCGAGTTTAGTGTTTTGACATTTTGCTGTGTATGGGAGTGTGCCTGTGTGTGTTTGCTCTACACACACACAGTGCTCCCGGGGAAGAGAAGAGGGTGTCAGATCCTCTTGGGGCTGGAATTACACATGGTTGTGAGCTGCCATGTGGGTGCTGGAATTTGAAACTGGGTCCTTTGGAAAAGCAGTCAGTGCTGTTAACCCCTGAGCCAACACTCCAGCACCCCCAAATCACACAAATAAACAGTATCTCTTGTGTAGGGCAGGCTGGTCTCGAAATTGAGATCCCCATGCCTCATTTCCTGTGTGCTGGAAGTCTCTGGTAAACCACCATACAGTTCTCTGTAGAGATCTGCAAGTAGGGTTTCGTAAAGAGGTGTAGAAGTTTTGTCTGTTCCTTTTTCCCTTGGGAGGAATGTCCTCTGTTCTCTTTTCAGCATAACAAGTGAAAGACTCTTCTCGCCTATATTTTCAAACACAATGAAGTCTTGGAACAGTGAATTCCTTTTCCCTCTACTGTGTGACTTGGGATGGAGGAGACCATGGTCATCCCGTACATGGAGCACCACAGGAATGGTACCATCGACAGCAGAACTGCTGCAAGGAACTGAGCCTCTGACAGGCTGAGAAGCAGGCACTTCTGTTTATAGAAGAAACAGTCCTGAAAGGTGGAGAGACGATGCAAAAACAAGGCATATGTTCTTTACTGACCTACATCTTTCTTCTTCTTTTTCCTGACAAGTAGATTTGATCTATTTTATTTCATCTATTTTGTTTTTTGAGATGACCTTTCTAGGTAGCCCAGGCTGGCCTCAAACTCACAGTCTTCTGGCCTTTACCTTCCTAGGTCAGGTAGTCCAGGCTTCTGTACCATACTTGGCTGCAATGCCTAATTTTTAATGATTGAAATCTAGTACTGGTAATTCTAAAAAGGATGCATCTGAATAAGTTACATTTTGCTACTTAAAATTGTAAACCAAGTTACTTAAAGTGGTCCATAGAATGTACTTTAGCATATTTTCAGTACAAAGACATCAGGCTTATTGAATATGGGACAGGAGAAAGCATGTATAGATTTCCTCATTACAGTGTTCCTTTATGGTACAGTGTAAGATAAATTTCAAAGGCCTTTTCTATGATTCTAGTTCTTACTAGTTCTTGTTACTGCTTTTTCTGTCCTGGCATTAATGATAATCTTTCTTCTTTTGGATTTTGAGAAATGTAAGTATACACACACACACACACACACACACACACACACACACACACACACACACACACACATCTATATTTGTATATGTACACACACAAATATTCTGTCTCATTTGTACAAACTTCTCTTTTCTAACAGAATACTAACAGGTTTGCCATTCATTTATTCAAGAGATACTGAGAGCTGACTGAGTCAGCACTGCGCTAAGCACAGACATTGCACAGTAAATGAAATAACCACATAACTAGATCTTACAATCTGGTGAAAGAAACAAAACCAAATAATCACAAAAATACTGTGAAACCAAAATGTGATGAAAGTCAAGAACCAATCAGCCTTTTAAAACTGAGACGTCATGAAATTAAATTATACTGGTAATGACTAAAGTGTTATCTTCTCAATTCTTAAGACTGGTACAAAGTGAGTAAGTATCATCCTACCTAGAAGTAGAGAAGTTCATTACAACTACAGGTGTCTTAAAGCACTAGGAGACAACTTTCAAACCATCGAAGAGCTCCTACAAATACTCTGAGGAAGGAGAGACCTTGTTTTCCATAGTGGAGAGGCAAAGGGCTAGTCAAGAAAGCCAGTTACCCAATGAAGTGAAGTTTGTGTTGAAATTTTTGGGATGTATAGGAGTTACAGTGGCGTAGTTTGAAATATTGCCTTTCTAGGAAGCAATATACTTGAAGACCAAGAGGCATGATAATGTTAGATAAAGAGATGGATACAGCTGATGTACAGAGAATGGATGAATGGAGAAGTAACAAATCCGTGGCTGAAAGACAGTCAAGTAGGCTGGGACCAGAATGATCTCATCAAAGTGCACCACAAAACCATCAGGCCATAGTGAGCTACAGAAGGAAGAGGGGATGAGGAGAGGAAGACGAGCAGGAAACTACTGTAATTATGGCAGGGAGCTGCTGTACTAGGATGGAGAGGGCCGTGCCACAGGAAAAGGAGACGAGATTGAGTGGTCCTAAAACATACGGGGTTAGAGCAGTGAGGGATGCGTGAAAGAGTTGTAGGTCTGGGGAGATACTGACGCTGAAGTTGGGGAAAACTGGCTGAAGACGACTCTTAAGCTGAGGCAGCACACGCCAGGAGCAGATGCTCAGGTAGAGCATGCAGGGCTCATGCAGGGCTGAAGGCGACATGCAAAGATGGAGTGAGAGAAAGAAAAAAGAGATAGAGGGGTTCTTGGTTACTTTCCACCATTATTTGAAAAACTGCAAACAGCTCAGACATGTACCGTATGCTACTGTTCATTGAAAATGCTCTCTAAAAATTTTACTTTACTATATGAATTAATCTAACTTCCTAATTTTTATATTACTTTGGAGAAATACAAAAATATTAGCCTTAAAATTATTGTTACATTAACCAAAAGTTGAATATTATGTGAGCTATTTTGGCTAAATGATTGTTAACATGCTGGATAGTTTGAGGACAGTGTACACTGAAAATTTCCCTTCATGTTTAAAGCTTTAATACAAACAAAATGCTAAATAAAATCCTCAATTGAAAGAAAGCAAGAAAATTCCATGCAGAGATTTATTTGGGAGAACTAGTTCAATTCCCACCCTCCATTATGTTCTGATATGAAGTTGGTCCTAAATTTATTCTTCAGTTTAAACTGGGCTTTGAAATAATTTTATAATCTCTTATTTCAATTTGTTACATACCAGTTAGCAATGTCCTTGTGGGCTACTAAGTTTTGGAGAAATGCTTGTAATCCTAATTGTCTATCTTCTAAAAAGTCCGCATTGTAATTATCTTTAAACCAGCGTTTAGGAGGAAGTGCTAATCGAAAGCCTGGAAACATCTCTTTTAACTGAAAAAGAGAGAGGGAAAAAAAAAAAACACATTAAACTCAATTACAGGAATTGAGTACTGTTCTGTTCCACTGACTATGTGAAATTATTCACCAAACATTAAGATAACTAAAGCAGCTAAGCCCTTTTCTGCATTGTGTCTTGATGCCTCCAGAGCTGTGCACGCAGACACTCCAGTTGCTCCACACCAGTGCCTGCACATGGTATTTTCCACTTTCTCTGGTTAGTCATCCTGGGGAAAGGAGTAGGATTTAACTGCAGCTGTAATCTGCATTTCTGATTTCATAAATACTGTTAAATACTATATAACTGGCTATTTGCATATCTTCTCTGGTGCGTTATCTATCTTTGGACCAGACATTGGGGAAAAAAAAAACCCAAAAAAGTTGGGCTGCAGCTTGGAAGATGGAGGAATCACATACAAGGATGGATTCACGCCCTAAGAATGATCTCTGGCTCACAGGCAGTAATTCAACAAGGGCCTTGTCCCTACAACATCAAGAAACTCAACTCTGACCAAAACCTGAATGAGTCTGGAAGCTGATTCTTCCCCAGAGACGCCAGATAAGAGTCCAGGCTGGCCAAAAGACTGACTGTGAGCTTGTCTGGCCCTAAAAAGCACCCACACCCCATCCTAGGCCACTATTAGTTTTAACAGTGTAGGTAGCAATAGAACTAATACTAACATTACATATTTTTGTTCACTTTCCTTTAATTATAAGTGATGTTAAGTAGATTTTCTTCAAACTTTTCAGGTTCTTAATTATATATGAAATATTAAGTATTTCATATTTATATTAGAACAATTTTTCATAAATACGCAGCTAACCATGCAGATGACACTGAAGATTATTATAGTGAAATGAAGTCTGATTTTCTTACGAACCCACAAAGACACAGGGAACAGATTGATAACTCACAACTCAGAGGCAGCTTGGGATTTATTTACTACTTACTTTGTCATTAAGCCTAGAGAAGTCGGTGTACCTTCTGAAAACTACCCAGCTTTCTTCTGGGGTTTTCTTTACTAGTATTTTATATACCTAGAAAGAGAGAAAAGGATCGATACAGGAAAAGTGATGTTGAGAGAGGGGAGGGGGAGAAAGAGAAAGAAAACAAAGAGGTCAAACATTTCTGAAAACTTGATATATCAAGCAATTTTCATGCAAGAAATATAAAGTCATTTAGATAATCAAATATATGGAGATGGGAGACAACAAAATACTTTTTAAAAATACGACCAAGATAAAATGCCACAGTACATGTGTGGACATCGATAGCAACATCCAGGAACTGTTGTCGCCTTCTACCATGAGAGAACTAGGAATGAGCTAAGGCCGTCTCACTGAGCCATCTCACCAGCTCGGTCCTACCTCTCAGTATCATCATCGTGGAAGTTAGGTTTCAACCTGTGGCTCTCGGTGGACAAAAACACTCACACCCTAGCAGACTCTTAA
Organism: Peromyscus californicus insignis; assembly: GCF_007827085.1. Classification (NCBI taxonomy): domain Eukaryota; kingdom Metazoa; phylum Chordata; class Mammalia; order Rodentia; family Cricetidae; genus Peromyscus; species Peromyscus californicus. The sequence goes on along the minus strand of NW_026294573.1, from coordinate 159,522,583 downwards.
TGAGTACACATTCTTTCTTAAAATGGGTAGGTCAATATAAAGAAACAGCCTCAGGTTATAATTGGTGACACGTTCTAAATGATGGTTTCACACAGATTCACATTTTATCCCAGTGGTATGATACCTGCATCCTATCCTAGACTGTTTCTTCAAAAATAATGTCAACAGTTTTCCTTGGAGGTCCTCTCCTCCAGGCAGAAGTTAACAGCATGAAACATTAGAGTAAACATAAAAACTTTACTGCAAGAAAATCCAAAAACAAACTCTTCAACCTAATGTGACTTTAGCAGGGTTAATGGTAAACACATACAGGCCAATATACATAAACACACAATATTAAAGTATGTAAACTAGGTGGGGTGTGGTGGCCCCTGCCTATAATCTCAACAATTGGGAGGCAGAAACCGACAGATCTGTATGAGTGCAAGGCCAGCCTGGTCTACACAGTGAGTTCCAGGGACAGCCAGGGCTACATAGAGAAACCCTGTCTCAAAACACTAAAAAACAAACAAGCAAACCAAAACAAAACCTAAAAATATTAAAACTGGACAGATTTTGTAAATAGTAGCTATAAATAGAAAACAAATAACTACAGATCTCTTCAAAGAGTATCAAACAGCTGTACCAGACAAATCTGACCACAAGACCCCCACCAGCAACTACAAAACATTATTAGGAGGAATTAAAGACTTAATCAGTGGGTTCCTCAGACAGCTGAAGACAGTACTGTGAAGATGAAGGGTCTCTCCAGTGACTTGTAGATCTAACAAACCCAGCGCACAGGGCAGAGAACAGCAAAGGCCATCCCGAGAAACAACAGAGCTGGGGTGCTGAAACTACTGGGGATCAAGGCCTATTAAACACTACTAATCAGGGTTGTGGGACTGGTAAAGACAGAAAAATGGAGCATAGAAGGAGATTCACCTTTATGAATTATGTCATAGGCAACATCGGAAATGAAGAGCGCTTTTAAATAAAAGCCTGATTAAGAGATTTTGTAGAAAAATACAAATGGCTTGGCCTTTCATCATAACATGGACATAAGAATCACTCCTGGATGGTCTGCTGATATAAATGTGAAAGATCTAACAAAAAACTGCTGGACAAAAACACAGACAACACCTTTACAACATTAGAGGAGGCAAAGATTATAAAAAAGTGCTAGCCAGAGCCAAGGGCGGTAGACATGTCCAATCCTAGCATTTGAGAAGCAGAGGCAGCAGAATGGAACGTCTGAGAAAAGCCCAGGTTACAGTGAGACCCCATCTTAAAAGAAGAGACAAGAGGGAAGAGTATTAGTAATAAAAGAGAATAACAAACGGGGCCATGTTAAGGCTGTGTTTATCGCATGCACCAAGGAAAGGTGAAAACAGTTACAACACATGTATCTGAAAAAGGACTTGTGTCTGGAATCCAGAAAACTGCAAAATGGAGATGTATAAGAGAATATTCAAATAGCCAAAAAGGTTTCGAATGTTCGTTTTTGTTTTTTGAGACAGGGTTTCTTGGTGTAGCCCTGGATGTCCCGGAACTTGTTCTGTAGATCAGGCTGGCCTTGAACTTCGAGATCTACCTGCCTCTTCCTCCCAAGTGCTGGGATTAAAGGCATGCGCCACCACTTCCTGGCTAGGTTTTGAATGTTTTAACGTAATTAGTTACTAAGAAAACTCCCATTTTATATAAACCAGAATACATGAATTAAGAAGGTAGGAAAAAGGTGACACACTAGGAAGGTGTGGAATGAGTGGAAATCCCACACTGCAGGGGCATGACCCCTACAGAGCATGGCTCACTTCCAAGACTGGGCCTCTGAACTAGCAACTTTACTCCTCAAGAGACTACAAATGGAAACGTGTACATGTGTTTCCCAAGTGATTAGTACTAAATGATCACAGCAGTAGTGTCTGAAAGAACCTGAAAAAACAAGTATTACCAGCAATAAAAAAACGAGCTACCTAAAAAGCTTGCCTAAATCTTAGGCAAGATTCACCGGGCGGTGGTGGCGCACGCCTTTAATCCCAGCACTCGGGAGGCAGAGCCAGGCGGATCTCTGTGAGTTCGAGGCCAGCCTGGGCTACCGAGTGAGTCCCAGGAAAGGCGCAAAGCTACACAGAGAAACCCTGTCTCGAAAAAACAAAAAAAACAAACAAAAAAAAAAAAAATCTTAGGCAAGATTAAGGGTGACTCTTACAAGCATAATGCTGAAACAAAACTGGATCCCAAAGAGTATGTGCTCAACAACCACATTCATGTCATGTACAAAAAGGGGCAAAATTAACAGAGGCTAGCAGAAAAATATTGGGTAAGTGGGTACTGACTGTCAGGGAGCATGGGGTGTTCTATGATGTTCTTTTTCTATCTATGTGCTAATTACAGAGGTATGTCTGGTGGTAAAATAAGAGTTTGCAAAAGCATAGTGGAACTCACTGGGTAATAGCCACAGAATTTTATGGTCAAGAATTTGAAGTACAGGCTTGCCTTAATCAGGACGCACTTAAGCACACAGGTCTTTTACTTGTTACTGGTGTGCAGCAGAAGCCAATACTTACAGTAAATTTGGCTCGCTCTTCCATAACTTCATAGCCCAGAATCGTAGGTGTAGAAGGTCTATCTTCCCAGTTCACTGTGTCAGGATGCTGCTCTTCAGTGTCTCTTGGTCTAGTAGAATATTCAATGGATGAATCTGTACCTGTAAATTTAGTCCTAATGAGAGGACTACCACAGACCGACGATGTACTGTCCATCCGATCCTGAACATTCATCTGCTTAAAATTACCCGTATTTGAGTCTTCTAACTGGCCTTTGGAAGAGTTTGAGCTTGTTGAAACACTACCAAAAGAAGAACTCCTTTGATTTCTGTTGGTTGTAAAACTGGAAGCAGAGTTTCCTATTGGCATAGGAACTGGGACGTAGGGGGTTGCCATCTTCTTCAGCCTTGGCAACAAACCTGGATGCTCCTGACTCCCAACACTTAAACAACAACCAATACGCAGTTCATTCTTTTCTTCTTAGGAACTCACTATCTAAAATGAGAAGGAAACACTTAAGGGTTAGTCTTCTACCTAGAACACAATCCAAAAGAAACAAAATGTTCTCTTGAATTTGTGACACTCAATTAGTCTATGAAGACATACTTCTAACACCTTCCTTTCATCTAAATTATCTCGGTGGACTCTTGTTTGCAAGGTGAAGAGAACGAACTTATTCTATATTTCTTTTCTTAACACTCATAATACACAGCATTTTTTTTGGCCTACTTTAATTCCTTTTTTTTTTGCAATGTTCATTTCAAATGGATTCAATCCTAACATACATACAAACATACCCCGCCCTCCCCCCAAAAGAGGAAGAATAAGAAGTTTTGTCATCCTGTTAGTGCTACAGGGTGAGTATAGGAACAGAAAGGAAAAATTCTTCACGTTGCCTTTTTATATACCAAGGACTTAAATATGCTAATCAGTCAACCAGAAACTTAGGAGGTATGTATTAAGGAGTGCTCTTTTATCTTGGTAGAGACTTGGAAATACTAAGGCAGGTACTCTACCCTTCTCTTTTTAAAAAATGATGTTTTAAATTTTTAGACAGGGTCTGGATAACTTACCAAGGTGCTGCCTGTGAACCTGCTCAGTAGCCCAGATAGGCTTGAACTTTTATCTTCTCGCTGCAGCCTCCGGTGGCAGGGATCCACACCTGCACCACCAACCCAGCAACAAGTGTTCTGAAAGTCAAATACATCAAAAGTAAACTTGATCAAGTGGATGAATCTTGATGAAGATTTGGTCAAGATTCACAGTCAACATTAAATGATTAAATTTTGTTTTAGTTTGTAGACTATTAATTCTCCATAATCTAGGGTCCAAAAGATGGCTGTGTCTGAATAATTTTGTACTATAAAGATGTAATGATTTACCACTCCATCCTGAAGGCATAAACTAGAATTGTAGGTGCCGACCACTAGAAATGACAGGTCTACACACAACAGGGGATCTACCAGCCCAATTTCATTTGCTCAACTCTACTGCCCTTGGGAAGATGCTGAAACAGGATTTTTTTAACCTCCCGTGGCCAGTGAACCTTCCTTAGAGTCGAATATTCAAGAACCTGGAGCTGCTGATTCACCTCTTGCGTTCTTTCAGACGCACCCAACCCCCCCCCCCCCCCCAAAAAAAAAGAAAGAATAACTGAGCACGACTTCCCAGCGCCCGCGAGCTGGCCTTTGACATCTGCCACCTGAGGCCCGGGGCTGCGGAAGGCGGCCCGAGTGTGCCCGGGAATTCCACCCGGGAGCTGCCCGCCGAGCGTGCGGAGGGCGTGTCGCGCTCTTCGGGGGCGCCTGCCGCGTGTCCCCAGGAGGATGCTCCAGGGCTACCTGTCTCACTCGGACAGGTGAGGCGGGTGACAGCGAGGAGGCGGCGGAACGCAGGCCCCGGGGGACCCGGCGGGGCGGTGTGGTCGGCGCGGGCCGCGGCCCCTCGGACCCCGCTCCGCCGCCTCCAGCCCTCCGGGGCGACCGAAGGTCAGGGGCGGCCAGGGGGTGCGGCGGGGACCGTCCCCGCACCCTCCCGCCGGCCGTCGCGGCGGCGGCAGGTGTTCCCCGCGCCCTACCTCGGAGCGGCCCCGCGCGTCCGGGCGCAGGCGGGCGGCTCCTCTGCGACTGCGGCGGGTCGCCTCCTTCCCGGGACCCGGGCCGGCGCACGTGACCTTCAGCCCGAGAGCAGCCGCTCTGCGCCTCGGCTCGGACACCCAGCCCGGTTCCCGCGAACCGGAGGGAGGGGAGCCGCTCCAGGAAGTGACGTCACACCACGCCGCCGCCTCCCCCCCCCCCCCCCCGGAGGCTCGCACGCGAGTTGTTGGTCCCCCGTCTCCGCAGGAGCCAGAACAAATCTAATTTCCTCGCAGGGAATCGATGGTTTTTCCACAGACTTTATTATTAAAAGTGACTTTCTGAGAAGTGGGGCTACGATATCTAGTTTGCCAAGTGGATGACAAAAAAAGACTTCAATTCCCAGGAGGCACTGTGGGTAACCTAGGTTCAGGCTCGAGCTTTGCATCATGGGACTTGTAGTTACCACTGGTTTGGGGGCTCGAAAAGGTTATTAGTCATTTTCCATAATTAGCAGCTCTTTGATGGATGAAAACTGATTTAAAAAATAGACAGGTAGAACACTATTATATTTTGTATTCGTCCCATGAAATTTAGGACTTTTCTCTGGCAAAGATTTCTAAATTTCTTAGTAATTTATCCCAAGTGATAACAATATTGGGCTGCTTAGGTCTGCTCATTTGAAAACCTATAATGTTTCAGTAACACTATTATTTGATGGTTCTATATCAACGTTTACAGGACCAGTAGAATTGTGCAATCTGATTTAAAGATCATTTCATGATTTCTAGGACTTTGGAGCAATAACGAATGAATGAATGAAAATAAATAAATAAATAAAAAGGAAAAGGAAAGGGAACATGACTGCTCCTAGGTATGGTGGAGGAGAAGGTTTACTGTAAATATGTGGGAGAGCATAGGTAGAGACAGACACAGGGACATCCGGGAGAGGCCAGTCTGGGAAGCGAGAGGGGACAGAGGGGAACCAGGTGCAGTAGGTCCGATTTGATGTGTTAAACAGGTGTAGTAGTCAGGGTTCTCTAGAGTCACAGAACTTATTGAATGAAAATCTCTCTCTCTCTCTCTCTCTCTCTCTCTCTCTCTCTCTCTCTCTCTCTCTCTCTCTCTCTCCATATATATATATAGGAATTTATTGGAATGATTTACAGGCTGCAGTCCAACAATGGCTCGTTATGAATGGAAAGTCCAGAATCTAGTAGCTGCTCAGTCCCACACGGCTGGGTGTCTCAGCTGGTCTGCTGGGATCTCCAAGAAGGAATGGATGTGCTGACGGAGGTGAGGGCAAGTAGTCGAAGAACACACTGTTCCCTCTTCCATTGTCCTTATACAGGCTTCTGACAGAAGGTGTGGCCCAGATTAAAGGTGTGCCTTCCAGCCTCACGGTCTGGATCAAAAGAGTGTGTCATCCAGCCTCAAGATCCAGATCAAAGGCATGTTGGCTTCCTGCCCCAAGATCCGGATCACAAGTGTGCCCTCCATTTCTGGATTATAGTTCATTCCAAATATAGTCAGGTTGACAACCAAGAATAGGCATTACAACAGACAGTTCAGCCACCTGTCCCAGGGTTGAAACCTAACACCAAGAAGGGGCAAATTGATAGCGGTAATTCCAAAATGATTATATGATTTCTGACATAATTATAGTTTTTTTATTGGAGAAATACTACTCTTTAAGTATGAATGAAATAGAATTCTTTGAAAATAGGAAGGTAGTTTTCAGGATGAAATTGACAGTTTTGTCTATAAGTAATGTCATTGAATAAGGAGAAGAAAAAAGCAAAACAAAGAAAAATGAGCCTTGGAATAGTTTCCTCAATATGAACAGGGTTACAAGGGCCAAAGAAATCAAAACTTTCAAGAAATAAGAGTGTGCAGGTGCCATAATGTGAAGAAAGATGATCTTGGCAAGGTGGTTGGACTTGACCAAGAGTAATTTTTTTTTTTTTTACAGATTATTGAATGGAGCATAACAGAACACACACACACACACACACACACACACACACACACACACACACACACACCACACCACACCACACCACACCACACCACACCACATCACATCACATCACATCACATCACATCACATATTTTCTGGTATTGATAAATGTCTAGATTTTACTTTCAAGAAATAGCTAAATGGCTTTAGTAACCAAGGAAGAACATCATGTGTAGTCAAGATAAGAGCTACTACAGTCCACCATTGAACTGGATTGTTTTCACAACTTACAGAATACGATTATTTTTCTGACTTTATATGTATATATATATATATATATATATATATATACACATATATAGTGTGTGTTTGTGTGTGAGTGTGTGTGTGTGTGTGTGTGTGTGTGTGTGTGTGTGTGTGTGTGTGAGAGAGAGAGAGAGAGAGAGAGAGAGAGAGAGAGAGAGAGAGAGAGAGAGAGAGAATGGCATTTGAGCTCACCCAGGATATTGTCACATAAGGTGTTTGGCTCTTATCAGCCTGAGGTGGTAGTGGGGTGTGAAGAAATAAGAGGTAAAACTACATCAGAAAAGAGGTATTTGAAATGGGAAGGTATTTTCCCAAGTTTCCCCTTCTAAGAAATTGCTCTATTTTCTGTGCATTTGGCTTCTTCAGTGGCTAGGCGTATTTTCCCATTCATACATATTTTTACTAAAAGGTTTTTTTCAAGTAGAATATTTGATCTAAGTGTCCAACAGGAGCTCTTTCCAGAGAACTGAAATGGAAGTGGAGTTGAGGAAAGCCATAAGGTTGATGTCATAGGAACTAATGTGAAAGGAGTATCTGTGGCGAGAAGTCTCTCAAAGTTTCACTGCCAATTTCTCTAAAATCGATCAGTTCCTTCCCCCTTCTTGACTTTTCCTTGAACTCTATGAAATAGCCCAATGGGTTTTCCCAACATATTAGCTTTTTACCTAAATCTAGTCAAAGTTAGTTCTTTAGTGTAAAACTCAAAGTGCAAGTAAGACAGGCAAACTGAAAATGAATAGCAGATGCAGAGAACAGTCTTACAAACGTTTGAATTGGGCTGAAGAGATGGCTCAATGGGTAAAGCCCGTGCTGGACAAGTGGCAGGACCAGAGTTCAGATCCCCAGTATACACATAAAACAACCAAGAGCGTGCATGCATGCATGCACACGTGTGTGCGAGTGTGTGTGTGTGTGTGTGTGTGTGTGTGTGTGTGTGTGTGTGTGTGTGTGTGATCCCAGTTCTTGGGAGGTGGACATGGGGGATCCCTGGATCTAGGCTACCTCAACTAGATTAATTCTAGGTTCAGTGACAGACTGCCTCAGTAAAAGGAAATCAAGGATGAAGGATGATACATGCCTGATGTGCATACATGTGTACGAGCATCTTCATGTGCACACACATGTGTGAACACACTTGCAATCATGCATACCACATACAAACATATACAGACAATAATTTAAATATATGATTTTAAAATAAAGTGAGGTCCTTCATAATGGAACATTAGTCCATTCCTCTGAAGCCTCTATATAGTGAGCTAATGTTTATAGTGTAGGAAAACAATTCCTCAGTAATTTATAACAACAACAACAACAACAACAAAAAAAAACCCATGCAATAACCGAATTAAGTTTTAAAAAAATGAGTTCCCTGGTTCATGCTTGTTCTTCATAGGTGGCATTCCTGTCATCTTGCTATTTAGGATCTACACTCCACTTGATCTCTTTCTTCACTGTCGAGACATTGAGTCTAGAGAAAGAACCACGGGCGATCTATATCTGGAGAGCTGGGAGGTCAGCAAAGCAGCAGCGTGGCGACCGTGACACCTGAATCTATCCCCACGAATCTGTGACCTCTCCAAAGTCTTCCAGTCACAGTGACAGTCATCTGATACTCGTACTAGTACAGAGATGGCTGCTGTCATCGGTTACTTTTCATGCTGTGTGGACATCCTGCTGGGAACGTATCAAAGTGATACAAATTTTTCCTCAAAATCAGATTCATAGTCTTAGACCTGAGAGCATGAATGCTCTCTATGAGGAAAAGCCTTTCTTTTACTGAGAAGGATCCTGGCCATTTTCTTGAGCTCAGACAGCCAATTCACACTTCCTCCTTCTCCCAGTGCAGCCACGTTCTGTCCTTCCCTAGGTGTCTTTGACTTTCTAATGGTTAGCTGCTGCTACAGCTGTTGTGTGGGAGATTTCCATGGATCTTATGTATGAGGAATGTCTGCATTGGGCCTTCAGGAGCTAGAAGGAATTGTTAAAAGAGGGAAGGCGGTCTTTCTACACACAGTGAAAGGCTTGAGAGAAGACACAGCACCAAGTGTGGGGTGTTGAGGGAAGGTTAGGGACAGCCTGATAGAACTGAAAGGTGTTTGTAGGGTGTCACTGGACATAGAGATGAGCTTCTGATTGTCCTTTAGACTATCTCAAATGTGACCTTATCAGTAATGCCTTCCTGCTCACCCAAGATGGAATTCAGGAAGCCACCCTCTGTTACCCTCTTGTTCTTGGTTCGTGAATGGAGGCTGACATCATATTATATCATAAGTGCTTACTTGTTCAGCCTTGGGGACTGGATTATGTATTAGATATCTATCTGCCCACAGAGCCTTAACACCACATAAGGAATAGTCTACACAATTACATTGTTTTATTTATACCTAGCCCTTTTTACACATTCACATTTTCACAAGATCATTTTAGACATTTGTGCTTCCTAGTTATAATTTGCAAAACAAAATTCACATACTGTTGAGAGACCTATGGAACTCTATCATGAAGTTTATTTTACCCCTAGAACAGTCAGTCAGCTGATCAATTAATCAGCTACTTACTGGAAACCTGTCATAGGAAATGAACCTCAAAGGCCAGCTGGACCAATTATTGGACACTCTGAGTGCTCAGGTTTTCTCTTATATGATTTGCTGATGCTCTTGCCTCTGATTTTCCTGTGTCCTGCATCCCAGTTAAGGGGCTGAGTCAAACTCTTTACAACAGCGCACACATTCCCTTTGACAACCCCTGTGTGGCTTTACACCCATCTCCATCAGATGAGGTTATCTCTGTGTCAGCCTCTTGGACCAGAATGTAAACACCTCAAGGGCAAGAAAGGTGGGTTTTCTTCTCCACTGGTTGACAGAACCTCCGGCTAAGTTCTGTAGGGCTAAGTTGAACAAATGAATGAATGTAAATAAGTGATGACATTTTCATTTTCTATTCTTCTGGTTAGTGATTCTAACAGCCACACCTTCTCAGTGGAATTTTGTTTTGAAGAAACACCTGGAAGCTATAAGAACAAAATCAGAACAACTGTGGTTGAGGAGAATGAACACTGTTAACTACTGAGGGTAGTTAGTTGTAAGCCAGTGGACTGGCCAGGGGACTGGCAAGGTCTACTTCAGACTCACACTTCCAGTGTATGTTGCTTGGAGTCAGAACTGGATGGCAGAACAAGCACCATAGTCCAGTTAGCAGCGCTGAGGTCCATATAAAGCCTTAGGAAAGCAAAAATACATTGAAAACCAGGAAGCCAAACTTCTGAACTTAACCAGACCAGGGAATCAGACTGTATTGCATTTTGACAGTCTCAAGCTGGTTTGAGAAATGCTCCTGGCATATGACTAAATAATGAAATCTCTAAGTTCCTCACAGTGTCAGCATTTTCAGCATCTCAGTTTGTAAAACATTCTTCCAAAAAGGGGATTAAAAATCCTGTAGGGTAAGAAGCTAAGACTTGGAAGGACCGGCTGCTGTCGGTCAACACTGTGATGGTTGCTTGTTTCCTAGAGGAGCTGGACATCGTCCAGGGAGTCTCGTCAGGGACTTCTTCACTATTGCACGTATACTGTGGTGCAGTACTAGTCCTCCACTCGGTTAATGTGAGAGTTGAAATGATTATGCCTTCGAAGGGCTTAATACTGACAAAAGGAACAGTAGCTCCCACTGCTGTTTCCGGAGCATCAAGGCAGTGACTTTTCAAATGTGTGAACAGCAGCAGTAATAATGTACTTGGACATATGTTGAATGAATGGATATTGGGAACCTCTACAGAGAACTGCTGTATTGGCTTCATGTTTCATGTATGTTAATTGTGTTTTCTCTGTCTTTTTTCTCTAGTGACGTCTAGTTATAGTGCTCTCTCTCTCTCTCTCTCTCTCTCTCTCTCTCTCTCTCTGTCTTTTTGCTTTATTAAATAAGGCTGACAAACTGTATAAATTTAAAGTATACTATGTGGTGATTTGTATGTATTAGGAAATGCTTGCCTCAATAAAGGTAGTGAACACATTGCATTAATTTCCCTAATTCTCACAATAATTTCTTAGACACCATTGTTACTGTAGCTGGTACTTTACAGACCGTGTGTGTGTGTGTGTGTGTGTGTGTGTGTGTGTGTTGATGGGAATGTTATTCTGAAAGGTGAGCCTGTTGATATGTTGGTATTCCACCTAGTTCCGCCTCCATCCTGCATTCTCAGATTCCCACGTTACTATGCAGTTATGAATCACTGCAGGAGTTGGGGATGGAACCGGACTTTCATACAGCACACTGGCCAGACATTGGTTGAAAATTAACATAGTTACAGGAGTTGTGTAATTATATAATTTACATAATATCTAGGGAAAACTGATTTCGCCTCTCTTTCTTTCTCACGAACCGTTAGCTAGTTCTGACCTAATTTACCATCTTAGCTATGGCCCCTAAAATTCTTGTCCCTCCAGACCGCCGTTACCCTGGGCCTGCTCTGTCCTTTTGCTTTTATCTTGACTTATTCTCTGGTGTGTGTCTAATGGTACTTTTTTTATTTTCCTTGTTCAAAGACTGAATGAACCAGGAAAATTGGAAGATGGGGAAGTGGCTTACCAGATGAAAAGTGTTTCTGAAGTAGAGTTTGGGGGCTTAGTTAGATAGACAACTACCCCAGGCAGGACTAGACAAAGGTGATTATGTAGAAATGTGTGCTGGGATTATAGGCGTTTGTCACCCCGCCTGAATTTTCATCTGAGCATATAACATGTTTCAAGCTCTGTGAGGAGCCGTGTCTTAATTTTCATCTAACTATACTGGTCGAGTGGCTGCCATGTGCAGTGGTTATTGCTCGAAGCCTGGAGGAATCCATTAACAAGATAGGCAAGGTCCTTGTGCTCATGGAAGTCACAATCTTGTGACTATGTGTGCAGGGGTAGTCAATAAGTATACGAAATAAGTTTTGAGAATTTAGCTAGACTTATATTCTTGGAAGATAATAAAACCGAGTAGTATAGTAAAAGTGGCAGAGGAAGTGAAGCAGTTCTCTGTTGTACTGCCAGCTTTTCTGGGGGGAAAATGTCCTGGATTGCTGAGATTTCAAGTCTGTAAGAAAACAGTCTTGCAAAAATCTGGAGGTCAAGCCTTCAGGCAAGCAGTCTCACAGGTGTCCTCAGAGAAGAAAGGAAACAAGCTAATTAGCAAAGCCTCTATTTTCCTTCTTAGTGTCCTTGTTTCCGGTCCAGGAAAGGTGACAGGTGTTTCTCTAATCACAAATGTGGTCTGCATGCCCCCTGAGACATGCTTTTTTTGCTTTTTAAAAAACATTAGTACCTGCTGCTTCTAAATCTTCGCTTGCTTCTTAAGGAATCCCCACCACATAAATTTTCCCTTCCTAGCGTGTTTTACAGCACCCCTGGGGGTGCCGTCCAGTGCTCCAGGGAACCTGTTCTGGTTGTTGCTGCCTGCCACTGTTGTTAGATGGGCTGCTGTCATTGGGCTTGCTGCTGGCCGAGTCCCGCTCGCCTTGACAGCTCTACAGTGGCCTTTGCCCTGACAGGAATTAGATGTGCCCTGTCTCTTGACTTCAACCCCACACGGCTGCAAGCTGGAGCTCTGCCAGCGGTGCTAGCAGACCCCCCCTCCCCCCGCCCCCGTGAGGGAGAGCTATGGAGCAGTGGGCAGCTGATAATCATAATGAAGTGGCTTCCTTCTCTTCAGCTGGAGTCCTCAAGCATTGCAGAGTGGTGAGTCAACCTTTGAGTTTTGTTTTCCAGGGAGCTATGTGCCACGTGGGTGGCTCATGTGGGAAAAAGTCTTGAGCAGGCGTGTAGTGGGCCTCCCTGGATGCCCACTCTCTGAGTCTCTTTGTGTCTAAGTCACTGCTGCCCTATGACTCACAGGAGGTCTGAGCCCATGGCTGGACATCCCAAAGGCCCTTGCCTCCTCAGGTCTTATGAGCACTTCTGATCAGATGAGCCATTGAGGATGCCTTCTTCATAGGTATCTGGGATACAGAGACGAATGCTCAGGAGGTTTGAGGTTTGCCCTAAGGGTTGCTCCTGGCTATATTGTCCCAATTTTCTAGAATTTATACGAGCTAGTTAGTATCTTTACTACAATATCATTTTTCTTTTGTAAATTGGACAGTGCTTGCCTCCTAGTGATGTGAAGGAACAAGCCAAGAGAAAGACCAAGAGGAGAGACTTATGGCCCCCTGAGGGCACATAAACGAGGAAACACAGATTCTGATAGCCTGGGAGAGTCAGTCTGAAGTGAAGCCAGTACCAGGATGACAGAGGGAAGCAGGACAAAGCCTTCGGGCGACACCATTGAGCCTCAATTCTACTCTGCTGCTGAAATTGAAATAACTGAGAAAATGCATTTCCTAGTGACAAGCAAGTTTAATGCTGGATTTTCTGTTGATATTAGCTTTACAACAATAAATATAAGACACAACACCTAGCCTTTCCCAGAACTTAAAAGGTTACAGGGATTTCTTTACAGTCATTCAACAAATATTTATTGAACACTAATGTATTAATGAATGACTCTGTCATTACAATAAACCTAATAAAAGTATTATCTATGGATCTGCATGTGCATACTCTTTATAGACATAAGCAGATAGAGATAATATAGATTGTATAGAGGCATATATGTGGAGGTACATATAGATATTGGTATAACTCTGGCTATAGAAATGGTTATAGGCATAGATCTAGGCATAAAGATACACAACTAGGCCAGGAAGACGGCTCAGTGGCTTAAAGCACTTGCTGACAAGCCTGCCAACCTGGACTCCATCCCCAGGATGGACATGGTAGAAGGCAAGATTTTCCAGACCCATGCTGTGGTACTCACATAACACACACACACACACACACACACACACACACGCACACACACACGCACACACACACACACACACACACACACACACACACACACACACACACACACACACGAGTGCTGCTGTTCCCTGATGAGCATGTGGAGGTCAAAGCACAACTGTGGGAGTTGACTTTTTCTCTTTCCACCGTGGGGCTCTAGGAAATGAAACCCAGATTGCCAGCTTGGCAGCAACTATCTTTACCTGCTGCTGAGCCATCTCCCTGGCCTATAGTGTCCCTGAAATCCTTATATTGAGGGGTGCTAATTCAGAGGACTGCCCTAATCCCCAAGCCCACTCTTTCTGTTAGAAGAGGCCTGAAGAGAGGAGGGAGGGGGTCCCTTAGGCTCTTTCTTTCCCACTGCAGCCAATAGTTTACCCAGCATCGTTTCACCTTTATGCTGAGGATGGCCACCTACTCAGCCTGAGATGTGCCTAACCTGTGCTTCTTTCAGACCTTTTCATATGCTAGTATGAACCACAGTGTTGGGCAAATATTAAATTATTGCTGAAATATAAATCAGAAAATCTATGGTCTCAATTACCTGAAAGTGCAGACATAGTAGAGGTTTTAGGAAAGGGTGAGTTTAAGCCGGGCGATGGGCGCATGCCTTTAATCCCAGCACTCGGGAGGCAGAGCCAGGCGGATCTCTGTGAGTTCGAGGCCAGCCTGGACTACCAAGTGAGTTCCAGGAAAGGCGCAAAGCTACACAGAGAAACCCTGTCTCGAAAAACCAAAAAAAAAAAAAAAAAAAAAAAAAAAAAAAAAAAAAAAAAAAAAGGAAAGGGTGAGTTTAAGCCTTAATGGTTCTGTTCCACTTGTGACATTTGTCTGCTTGGCTGTGCAGGTGTGGAATGGCTACTGGGACTCTTCCAGTGTTTCATTTCCCTGTATACTCTGGTATCAGAATGGAATTCTATCAGAGTGTTCCAACTAAGAATCCTATTGTTCATCCTGGTTAAACTGTTTGTCATATACCCAATAATACATTAGTGACTGTGTCAGAACAGAATACTTTTGTCTTCTTATGTCACTCAGGATCTATCCCCATGTTTAGAGACTTTGAGTCAACTTTATCCCATATTGCATGGAGTCTTAGGGTTTCTATTTCTGTGAAGAGACATTATGACCACAGAAACTCTTATAAAGGAAAACATTTGATTGGGGTGGCTTGTTTATATTTGAGAGGTTTAGTCCATTATCATCATGGTGAGGAGCAAGGCAGCATACAGGCAGACGTGGTGCTGGAGCTGAGAGTCCTTACATCTTGATTCCATGGCAACAGGAAATGAACCGAAATACTGGGCATGGCTTGAGCATATATGTGGTGATATTTTGTTTGTGCTCTAACAAACAAAGCTTGCCTGAAGATTAGAGGGTGGAGCTAGCCATTAGTTCACCATAGAGGTCTGGAGGTCTGTACAGACAGGAGACAGGGGTGGAGAGAGGAATATAAGGTGGATGGAGACAGGAGACTGGGCCGTTTTTGGTCTGAGGAGTTGTGGAGGTAAGAGGTGACTTTGGCTTCTTCTTTACTTCTCTGATCTTTCAGCATTTACCCCAATATCTGACTCTGGGTTTTTATTATTAAGACCAATTAGAGTTCATGCTACACATATGTGAGACCTCCACAGTGACATACTTCCTCCAACAAGACCATACCAACTCCAACAAGGCCACACCTCCAAATAGTGTCACTCCCTTAGGAGGCCATTTTCTTTCAAACCACCACATTCATGGCTATGCAGATGGATACCTGAACTGAAATATGAAAACTGTTAGGAGGGGGCACACACCACAGATGATGAGGCACAATCAGTAATATCTTCTCTAAGGAGGGAAAGTGAACTCATGGGGGCAATTAATCATGGGGAACTTGTTGGGTCCTAGGTTAAGGGTCGAAGATTGGACAACACTCCAGGGAATAGGTAAAGGTATGCAGTGTCTAGAGCTTGGGATAACTTTGAAGATTTGTCCTCAACAATAACTTTCCTGCATTTTCATTGAGACTGTGCTCATTTGTACATAGGAAGTCAGGGGAGGTGGTGTCTAGAGCATGCAGAGGACAGGTGTGTCCCTCCCACACCTACTGGTAGAAGTGCTGACAGCATCATGCTCTTAGTGATGAAGAACTCCTGCCTGCAGACAGCTGCCCAGCTAGAGAAATGGCAAAGCTGGCCTCACCCACTGCCTTCTCTTTCTCAGAGAACGTTGTGTTCTATGGAGAAGGTGAAGGCAGGCCCAAGCCTATGTCCAAAGGTTGGCACCAACCATAACTGGTAAGCTCCAGGCAGCTCACACGTGCATGGCCATTTATGTTTTAAAGCCATCAATTCCTTAGCGTCACTTTCCTCTCTCTGTAGGTGTACATCCCTTCCTTCCTTCCTTCCTTCCTTCCTTCCTTCCTTCCTTCCTTCCTTCCTTCCTTCCTTTCTTTCTTTCTTTCTTTCTTTCTTTCTTTCTTTCTTTCTTTCTTTCTTTCTTTCTTTCTTTCTGTCAGCTATAATGTTACTACCTACCAGGTCACCCAAAATTAAAAGTTGATATTACATCAATCAATTTCCCTTCTTCCATTCCTTGCTTCTTGTCAGGAGCAATCTCTGTCAATTGTTTACTAAATATATTCCATGATGCCTTCTCTCCTATTTCAATGTAAGTACAATCCTTAGTCACTCACACGAAGTTTTTTTGTTGTTGTTCTTTTGTTTTGTTTTGTTTTGGTTTTTTCAAGACAGGGTTTCTCTATGCAACTGCCTTGGCTGTCCTGGAACTCACTCTGTAGATCAGGCTGGCCTTGAACTCTCAGAGATTCTGCCTCTGACTTCCAAGTGCTGGGATTAAAGGCATGTGCCACCATGCCCAGCCACACTCAGTTCTTGACACTGTACATCCCATTCCCCTTTGTTACTAGAGTGAGCATCTACCCGTGTTATAATTCATCTTATCAAAATTCATTATTATTTATGTTACACCCATGAACTTGACGATGTGGTCTTGCCTCCCTTTCTAGCCTCATCATCCCTAATTTCTTTTACTCTCTCCTTACTTCAGGCCCAGATGAATCATTTACTATACATGTAATATTATTACTCTTTACCTGGTTCATACAGTTTCTTCCCTTTCCTTTGAAAAAAATCCATTCATGGTACTCATATTCTATTTATTTGTATTTTTAAGGTTTGAAAATTTTAATTATTATTATTATTGTGTGTGTATATACACATGACTGTGTGTGTGTGTCATCATGCTCCTGTGGAGGTCATCAGGCAATTTCGTGAAGCTGATTATCTACTTCCACCTTCTGTGATTTTTGGGGAACTCAGGTTCCAGGCTGGCATTGCAAGGACTTTGCCCATTGAGTTGTCTTGTTGAACCAATGCTCACATTTCAAATCTCTCTCTCTGTCTCCCTCTAAAATGATGTTTTGTAGCTTATCTGGCATTTCTTCTTCAATGACTCTGTTTGTCCTTTGTGTGGTTTTGGCCTTTATCATACTGAACTGGAATTGTTTCCCTGTCGGCCTCCCCATTCATTCTGTCAGCCTACACGTCTTCGACACTTTGCATGTGTGCAGGGGTCCTGGCTCCATCAAAATGAATACTTTATACTTGTTGGCCTCAGTCAGCACTTGGGTAGAGATAGGCATTTAAATTAATGAATATGAAAGCATTCTGGATACTAAGATGGATGTTGCCATAAGGTCCATGAGCAGCAGAAAGAAGAGAGAAACAATTTTACGTAGAGTTGGGGAATCATGTCAGGTTCACTGCTTGTCACCTTGTATATGTTATCGTGTTCATTGTTTTACCATCAGCAGTACTTACTGAACACAAATGGCTGCTGTACTTACTGTACGTGAAATAGTGATGACCTAAATGGAATTAATTGTTATCTTCATGCTACTCATAGTGGGGTCCGGAGGAGACAGACCAAGCAGGCACCAACCATAACTGGTAATATCCAGGCAGCTCACACAGAAGAGGGGTGCCAACCCAGGCTGTGGAGTGCAGAAGCAGCAGAAGATTCCAGAAGGAAATGGCATCTAAGGTCAACCTGAAGGATGAGGTGAAGGGATCGTTTGTGTGTGTGTGTGTGTGTGTGTGTGTGTGTGTGTGTGTGTGTGTGTGTGTGTGTTATTTCCCAGTCTGGAAATGAAAACTAGCTTGGTGGAGTCACATGCTTTAGAGGTAACACATTATGCCTACACAAATATATATAATTTCCTACATATCCTTGATTTTCAAGGTCAAATGTTCATTGAGTTGACTAGGACTTTTGGATAACCTAGTATTCCGTAGATTCTCTCTCTCTCTCTCTCTCTCTCTCTCTCTCTCTCTCTCTCTCTCTCTCCTCTCTCTCTCTCTCTCTCTCTCTCTCTCTCTCTCTCTCTCTCTCTCTCTCTCTCTCTCTCTCCTTCCCTTCTTCCCCTTGCTTATTTTCCCCTCTCAGCAACAGACATGGAGTGGATACCATCTTTTCCAGGAAAATCTCTGTGTGATTTCCCTTTGATAGCATACGGAAGTCCTGGGCCTGGATCTGCTGCTTGTCTCTCCTAGGCCACTCCAGAGTAGTTTAGGCCTGATTGGGAACCTGGTACCCGAGGATTTTGCTTGGGTGGGAGATTCCTCCATGGGCAGAGAGCAAAATCCAGACCTTCTGTGGGCTGCTAAGGGTAGGAGACCTTTGGGAAAAAGCATTAGATAGAGATGCTTAGGAAGATTCTACAGGAACTCTGTACCATTCCAGTACTATCTTTAAGAATTCTGCTTTTCCGATCTACTCCACCCAGTCAAACATTCAGAGACAGATTCATGAGCTGTGGCTGGGGTACCAACAGACACTGGATTCTGAGGAATTTGATTCAATTCAAATTACTTGAATTTTAGAAGGTAATGTAAAATGAAGTAGAAAAAGTTGACAGCGCCAACCCCACAGCTTGTCTGCTGGGGATGGAGGAAAAAGCAAAGGAGGACTAGGTCATAAAGTCCCTGAAAGCAAGGGTAAAGGGGTTAGAAATGAGCTACTTGTGGGTGGTAAGAAGACAGGGAGGGGAAACTGGGGTTGTAGCTCAGTGTCAAGTGTTTGCTTATTATTATTAAATCCTCTGTGGTGAGTTTAATCACATCCTTATGAGACCCTGAAGAAACCAAAAGCCCCAAACACCACCAAGAAGAGGAAAATAAGGGGAGGAAACCAGAGCGAGACTAGCATTGCAACAGGCTGTGTCCAGAGTAAATAGAAGGAGGCGGAACTGAAGGCAGAGAGGGGGCTTGGGAAGAGGGGCTGCCGTCACTCAACAGCAGCCGTTCCAGTCAGTCCTCAGTGTCTACATGCTTTTATTCATGCATTCAACCAACCTTAGATAAAATATACCAAAAAAAAGAAGTCCTTGAAGCCATTCTGAGCTGGCATTCTCCATTGTTACTCTTCTCTAAGCATTTTAGTGTACCAACTGTCTATTAGACATGAGTAATCTAGAGATGATTTAAAGTCCACACAAGGATTGCATAAGTTACATGCAGTTAACATATTCTCTATTATTATCTTTGGTGTGATGCTAGGGATTAAACCTGGGGTATAGTACCCTACCACTGAGCCCAGTCCCATTTTTACTGTGCCATTTTGTATTAGTGACGAAAGCATCTTCAGATTTGGGTACCAATGGAGTGTCTTTGAAAATGATAATCAGAAATTCCAAATGTAGATAAGAAATAGTAGGTATGCTTGAAAGCAAACACAGAGGACTGGTACCCTGCTCTCTGGATTCAAAGGCCACCCTTTTCTCAGTAGATAATACTTCATTTTGTAGTAGGCCACACTGCTCTTTAAGTAGTTCTTTTAGTTTTTGTGGGTTGTGGTATTTGCTTGTGTGTGACTAACCACAGATAAAGTTGGCAATAAAAACCATTTTGTTTTTATATCTTGCCTGGCAGGCTCAACTCTGTTCTGTTTTCCACAGCCATGGCTGAGGTGGCTTGGAGAATGGGGACTTGGATCTCTGTGGACTCTGTCATCTGCATGTCTATACACTGATGCTCATCTAGCATTCTTGGAACCTTCAGCTGAGTCTTCTTGGCAGGGCAACCACACGACTTTTCCTGTGTCCTCATCAAAACAATAAATGGGCTCCATGTGTAAGAGACTGGGAGGATGGCTTTGAAGTTCTGTCATTTTTTTCTAGCTACCCTTGATGGCACTCTGTGCTATTCATCACGCATGCCAGCGTGGGTGCTGATTTATTTATTTTATTATTACTTTTGAGACAGGATCTCTTTACACAGCCCTGGCCATTCTGGAACTCACAGATTCATCTGTCTATGCCTTTTGAGTACTGGGATTAAAGGTGTGTGCCACTACACCCAGTAGGTGCTGGGTTTAAATGATTGATGCTGGATTTAAAATGATTACTCTCCCTGCTCTACTGTCTACTGTGGATGAAATATAGTCTGGGAAAGTATACCCTGCTGGAATGAATGGCTGTTTTGTTCTTTCAGTTTTCCTCAAATGCTAGTAAAGCTGTTCCTTTCTTTCTTTTTTTTAAACATTAATTAATTAATTAATTTTACATCCTGGCCACATTTTCCCCTCCCTCCTCTCCTACCATTTTTCCCCGACCTCTCCCCTGCCCCACCATCCACTCCTCCATTTCTATTCACAAAAAGTCAGGCCTTCCAGGGATATCAACAAAACATAGCATATCCAGTTGCAATAAAACAAAGCTCCTCTCCTTGTATTAAGACTGGGCAAGGTGACCCATTATGAGGAATAATGTCCCAAACATCAGTAACAGAGTCAGAAACAGCCCCTATTTCCACTGTAGGAGTCCCACAAGAAGACCAAGCTACACAACTGTCACATATATGCAGAGCGCCTAGGTCAGTCCCATGCAGGCTCCCTGGTCGGTGGTTCAGTCTCTGTGAGGCCCTATGAACCCAGGTTAGTGAATTCTGTGAGTTTTCTTATGATGTCTTTGACTTATCTGGCTTCTACAATCCTTTATCCCCCTCTTTTGCAGGATTCTCTGAACTCCACCTAATGTTTGGCTATATGTCTGCATCTATTTCCACTAGTTGAGGTATGAAGTCTCGCTGATGACATTTGGGCTAGGCACCAATCTGGTCACAGGAAATGGCTAGTTCAGGCTATGTGTCTGCTATTGCTAGGAGTCTTAGCTGGAGTCATCCTTGCAGATTCCTGGGAGATTCCCTTGCATCAGATTTTTTACCTGACCCCGAAATGACCCCACTTCCAGTAGTCTCTTTCAGTACTCTCCCCCTCCATCCCCACACTCTGAACCTGATCACTCATGTTCCCATCCTCACCCTCCCTTAGGACACTCTTGAAATCTCTTCTATTTCCCTTTCCCAGGGAGATCCGGGCATCTTCCCATGAATCCTCCTTGTTACCTAGTCTCTCTGGATCTGTGGATTGTAGCATAGTTATCCCTTATTTTGCAGCTAATATCCACTTATGAGTGAGTACATACCATGTTTGTCTTTCTGGGACTTAGTTACCTCACTCAGGGTGTTTTTTTTTTTCTAGTTCCATCCATTTGCCTTCAAATTTCCTGGTGTCCTTGTTTTTAACAGGTGAGTAATACTCCATTTTGTATATGTACCACATTTTCTTTATCCATTCTTCTGTTGAGGGGCATCTAGGTTGTTTACACATTCTGGTTATTATAAATAAAGCTGCTATGAACATAGTTGAGCAAGCGACCTTGTGGTATGATTGAGCACCCTTTGAGTATATGCCCAAGAGAGGTATAGCTGGATCTTGTGGTAGATTCCCAGTTTTCTGAGAAACCACCACACTGACTTTCAAAGTGGTTGTACAAGTTTGCATTCTTACCAGCAGTGGAGGAGTGTTCCCCTTGCTCTACATTCTTTCCAGCATAAACTGTCACTTGTGTTTTTGTTTTTAGCCATTCTGACAGGTGTAAGATGGAATCTCAGAGTTGTTTTGAATTGCATTTCCCTGATGGCTTGAGGATGTTGAACATCTCAAGTGTTTCTTGGCCATTTGAGATTCTTCTGTTAGGAATTCTCTGTTTATATCTGTGTCCTATTTTTTTAATTGGATCATTTGGTTTGTTGATGTCTAGTTTCTTGAGCTCTTAATATGTTTTGGAAATCAGCTCTCTGTAGGATGTGGGGTTGGTGAAGATCTTTTCCTATTCTGCAGGCTACCATTTTTTTCTATTGGTGGTATTCTTTGCCTTAAAGAAACTTCAATTTCATGAGGTCCCATTTATTGTCGGTCTTCATACCTGTACTATCAGTGTTCTGTTCAGGAAGTTATCTCCTCTGCCAATGTATTCGAGATTATTTCCCATTTTCTCTTCTATAAGGTTTAGTGTATCTGATTTTATGTTTAGGTCTTTGATCCATTTGGACTTCTGTTTTGTGCAGGGTGATAGACAGGGATCTATTTGCCTTCTTCTACATGCCAACACCCAGTTAGACCAGCACTATTTGTTGAAGATGTTTTCTTTTTTTCCATTGTACAATTTTGGCTTCTTTGTCAAAAATCAGGTGTCCACAGGTGTGTGGATTTATGTCTGGGTCTTCTATTCGATTCCATTGATCAATGTGTCTGTTTTCATGCCAATATCATGCTGTTTTTATTACTATAGCTCTGTAGTAGAGCTTGAAATCAGGGATGGTGGTGCCTTTTATTGTTCAGGATTGTTTTAGCTATCCTGAGTTTTTTGTTTTTCCGTATGAAGTTGAATATTGTTCTTTCAAGGTCTGTAAATAATTGTGTTGGAATTTTAATGGGGATTGCATTGAATCTGTAGATTGCTTTTGGTAAGAAGGCCATTTTTGCTATGTTAATCCTACTGATCCATGAGCATGGGAGATCTTTCCACTTTCTGATATCTTCTTCAATTTATTTCTTCAAAGACTTGAAGTTCTTGTTGTACAGGTCTTTCGCTTGCTTGGTTAGAGTTACCCCAATATATTTTATTTCATATGAGGCTATTGTAAAGGATGTTGATTCTCTGATTTCTTTCTCAACCTGTTGATTGTTAGTATGTAGGAGGGCTACTGATTTTTTAAAGTTAATTTGGTATCTAGCCACTTGACTAAGGTGTTTATCAGCTATAGAAGTTCACTGATAGATTTTTTTGGTCCACTTATGTATACTATCATGTCATCTATGACTAGTGATACTTTGACGTTTTCATTTCCAATTTGTATCCTCTTGATTTCCTTTAGTTGTCTTATTGTTCTAGCTAGAACTTCAAGTACTATATTGAATAGGTATGGAGAGAGTGGAAAACCTTGTCTTGGTCCTGATTTTATTGGAATTGCCTCTAGTAAAGCAGAAGTCTTCTTGAGAACTTGTAGAACAGGTTATGGAGATGGAGTGCAGTCTGGGATTGTTGCGCAGGCTTAATGGGGTTTTGTGGGCAGTGGGCAATGCCTTACCTGGAGTTCCTAGGACCAGCCTTGCCTCCTGTAAGGCTGCCATGGCTGTTGGCCCTAGTATGGAGCCCAGGGGGAAGGGGTGCAATTTCACAAAGCTGTTTCTTGAATGAATAATTTCAAATGCCTCCAGACATTGAATAGAGGGTATGCTATTTTGTGAAACTGGAGGTGAAATCCCAGTTTTCCAGTAAGTGGTGAGAGACCCTGTTTTAGATGGCTTCTGCTACAGAGTTGCTTTAGTCCTGTATTCTGCATTAGTTACTTGGGAATGTGGAGGGTCCTTTCCTTTTGATTAGTCTTCTTAAATTATCATATAAAGTCATTGAGTTTATGATGGCATTTCCATACTTTGTCCTTATTTATTGTCCTCTCCAAGTCCTCTTTCCTATTTCCCCTGTTGACCCCTTCCCTTTCTATAATCACCCTGCTTTCATGAGAGCGTGACCATCTTCCAAGAGATGAGTTCTAAGAGCCTTCCTCTCTTTTATCCACATACACCCCTTAGAGTTTCCCCCATTTTCTTAAACTGACTTCATTCATGGTGGAAGTATCTACTTATTTATTCTTATGTATTTATTTAAAAAACTTTAAAGGAATCATATATTCTCTATGGCAAAAATTTGTTTGAGCTGTTCACACGATAGAATATAAGAAGAGCCAGGAACTCCACTTCCCTGGTGCAATCCCCACCAGCCACCCACTGGACATCGTCCCACCAAGACCCCCAACCCCAAGCACTGGAACACCCTTCCCATTGCCAGCCCTCCCCAGCAAACTCAGCAGACTACATAGGAAAAGGTGCAAACCACACCAATTGAAAAAACAGCAGACTACAGGTTCAAAACACAACAGCTGGAAGAACAGGCATAGGCCCAAGCCACACCAGTGGAATAAAACATGAGTAAATGCCACTGTAAGAATACATTCAACAACCTAAAGAGCAGTATGGCACCACCAGAACCCAATGATCCTACAACAGCCAAACCTGAATGTGTTTCCAATGCAGCTGAAACACAAGAGCATGAGCTTAAAAATTACTTTAAAAAGATGAAAGAGGCTCTTAAAGAGGAAATGAAAAATTCCCTTAAAGGAGTCAAGGAAGGGGTTGGAGAGATGGCTCAAGGATTAAGAGCACTGACTGCTCTTCCAGAGGTCCTGAGTTCAGTTCCCAGCAACCACATGATAGCTCACAACCACCTGTAATGAAATCTGATGCTATATTCTGGCTTGCAAGGACACATGAAGGCAGAACATTGTATATATAATAAATAAATAAATCTTAAAAAAAGAAGTCAAGGAAAAGACAAACAAAAAATTAGAAGAAATCAATAAATTCCTTAAAGAAATCAAAGAAAGCCAAGAAAAAAATCAAACAGGTGAAGATAGCAGTTCAAGACTTGAAAACTGAAATAGAAACAATAAAGA
The DNA here is from genome assembly GCF_007827085.1 of Peromyscus californicus insignis. Taxonomy (NCBI): domain Eukaryota; kingdom Metazoa; phylum Chordata; class Mammalia; order Rodentia; family Cricetidae; genus Peromyscus; species Peromyscus californicus. Next base: position 159,497,992 of record NW_026294573.1, on the reverse strand, counting down.
AAATGCAAACTGAGGGAGTGCTGGAAATGGAAAAACTGGGGAAGCGAACAGGAACTATAGATGCAAGCATCTCTAGTAGAATACAAGATATAGTAGAAAGAATCTCAGGCATTGAAGATATGATAGAGGAAATAGATTCACTGATCAAAGAAAATGTTAAATCCAATAAATTCCTAACACAAAACATCCAGGAAATCTGGGACACCATGAAAAGACCAAACCTAATAATAATAGTGATAGGAGAAGAATCCCAGCTCAAAGGCACAGAAAATATATTCAACAAAATCAGAAGAAAGCTTTCTAAACCTAAAGAAGGACATGCCTATAAAGGTACAAGAAGCTTACAGAACACCAAATAGGCTGTACCCCCCCCACCCCCCAAAAGTCCCCTTGCCACATAATAACCAAAACACTAAACATACAAAATAAAGAATTTTAAGAGCTGCAAAGGAAAAAGGCCAAGTAACATATAAAGGCAGACCTATTAGAATAACACCTGACTTCTCAATGGAGATTCTGAAAGTCAGAAGGTCCTGGACAGATGTTTTACAGACACTAAGGGACCACAGATGCCAGCCCAGACAATTATACCCAGCAAAACTTTCAATCAACATAGATGGAGAAAACAAGGTATTGCGTGACAAAACCAGATTTAAACAATACCTATCCACAAATCCAGCCCTACAGAAAGTACTAGAAGGAAAACTCCAACCCAAAGAACTCAGTTACATCCATGAAAACACAGGCAATGGATATTCTCACTACAGCAAAACCCAAAGAAGGGAAACATACACATACTACCATCCCAACCATGAAAACCAAAAGATAACAGGAATTAATAATAATAATAATAATAATAAACATCTCTTTATATCAATGGACTCAATTCACCAATAAAAAGACACAGGTTAACAGGATGGATACGAAAACAGGATTCATCCTTCTGCTGCATACAAGAAACATACCTCAACTTCAAATACAGACATTACCTCAGACTTCAACACCCCACTCTCACCACTAGACAGAAACTTAGTAGGAAACAAGGGAACTAACAGGTACAATGACTCAAATGGACCTAATAGACATCTACAGAACATTCCACCCAAACACAAAAGGATATAACTTCTTCTCAGTACCTCATGGAACCTTCTCTAAACTTGACCACAGGCAATTATCAGTAGATACAAAAAATTTGGAATAATCACCTGTATCTTACTGGCCCACCATGGACTAAAGTTAGAGTTCAACAACAACACAAACTACAAAAAGCCTACACACTCATGGAAACTCAACAACTCTCAACTGAACCACCTCTGAGTCAAGGAAGACAAAGAAATTAAAGACTTCCTAGAATTCAATGAGAATGAATGTACAACATACCCAAACTTATGGGACACAATAAAAGCAGTGCTAAGAGGAAAGTTTATAGCACTACTTGCCTAAATAAGAATTTGGAGAAATGTCACACAAGTGACTTAACAGCACACCTGAAAGCTCTAGAACAAAAAGAAGCAAATACCCCCAGGAGGAGTAGACAGTAGGAAATAATCAAACTCAGCGCTGAAATCAATAAAATTGAAACAAAGAGAATAATACAAAGAATCAATGAAACAAAGAGTTGGCTCTTTGAGAAAATCAACAAGATAGATAAGCCCTTATCCAAATTAACCAAAGGCAGGGAGAGAGAGAGAGAGAGAGAGAGAGAGAGAGAGAGAGAGAGAGAGAGAGAGAATCCAAATTAACAAAACCAGAAATGAAAAGGGGGACATAACAACAGACAATGAGGAAGTCCAGAGAATCATCAGGTCATACTTCAAAAACCTGTACTCCACAAAAATGGAAAATCTAAAAGAAATGAACAATTTTCTGGATAGATACCACTTACTAAAATTAAATCAAGACCAGATAAACAATTTAAATAGACCTATAACCCCCAGGGAAATAGAAACAGTCATTAAAAGTATCCCAACCAAAAAAAGACCAAGGCCAGATCATTTCAGTGCAGAATTCTACCAGATTTTCAAAGAAGAACTAATACCAATACTTCTCAAATTCTTCCACACAATAGAAACAGAAGGAACACTGCCAAACTCTTTATGAGGCTACAGTTACTCTGATACCCAAACCACACAAAGATGCAACAAAGAAAGAGAATTACAGTCCCTCATGAACATTGATGCAAAAATACTCAAAATACTGGCAAACCGAATCCAAGAACATATCAAAAAAATCATCCACCATGATCAAGTAGGTTTCATCCCAGGGATGCAAGGATGGTTCAACATATGAAAATCTGTCAATATAATCCATCATATAAACAAAGAAAAAAACCCACGTGATCATCTCATTAGATGCTGAAAAAGCCTTTGACAAAATCCAATACCCCTTTATGATAAAGGTCTTGGAGAGATCAGGAGTACAAGGAACATACCTAAACATAATAAAAGCAATACACAGCAAGCCGACAGCTAACATCAAACTACACAGAGAGAAATCAGAACAATCCCATTAAAATCAGAAACAACACAAGGTTGTCCACTCTCCACATCTATTCAATATAGTACTTGAAGTTCTAGCCAGAGCAATAGGACAACATAAGGAGATCAATGGGATACAAATTGGAAAGGAAGAAGTCAAACTTTTGCTATTTCCAGACGATATGATAGTATACATAAGTGACCCCAAAAATTCTACCAGGGAGCTCCTGTAGATGATAAATACCTTTAACAATGTGACAGGATATAAGATTAACTAAAAAAAAAATCAATAGCTCTCCTATACACAAATTATAAAAAATGAACTGAAAGAGAAATCAGGGAAGCATCACCCTTTACAATAGCCACGAATAATATAAAATACCTTGGGGTAACTCTAATCAAACAACTGAAAGGCTTGTATGACAAGAACTTTAAGTCTTTGAAGAAAGAAATTGAAGAGGATATCAGAAAACGGAAAGATCCCCTGATGTGGGATGGTCTATATGTCAAATGTGTTGCTGATTGGTCAATGAATAAATCACTGATTGGCAGTGGCCAGGCAGGAAGTATAGGCGGGACTAAGAGAGGAGAAGAGAGAGGACAAGAAGCTGGGTGGGGGAGACACTGCCAGCCGCCATCAGGAGAAGGAAGATGTAAAGTACCGGTAAGCCACAAGCCACGTGGCAAGGTATAGATTAATAGAAATGGATTAATTTAAGCTGTAAGAACAGTTAGCAAGAAGCCTGCCACGGCCATACAGTTTGTAACCAAAATAAGTCTCTGTGTTTACTTGATTGGGTTTGAGCGGCTTGGGACTGGCGGGTGAGAGAGATTTGCCCTGACTGTGGGCCAGGCAGAAAAACTCTAGCAACAAATGGCGTCCAACGTGGTGGCAAGAGTTTCCACCTAAAACCTGAGAAAAAAGATTCTAAAACGGAGCGAAAAACAGTTCCTAATTGTCTCTCTCAAATGAGCGGCAGCTGCCGGTTTGAGCTACTGGCGGGTTGCTGGCGTGCGCGCTCGACCTGCCGCCATATGGCGGGAATGAGGCCTCTGCAAGTGGCACATTAAGCTACATTGTGGATTTAGCCTTTGCTAGTACAAAACAAAAAAAGAGGTTTCTGGGCTACATGCTGCTTGGATAAAAGCATAGACCCATGATGGCTCCCAGAGCTGGCGGTAAGCATACTGCCGCCATGTTGGGAAACTGAGGTGGGCGGAGCCAGCAGCCACAGATGCTGCAGCTTAAAGCAACAGATTCACAATAAGACAGATTCAGATGTAATAGTTTAAAATGTGTGTAAAATATACGTAGGCTTGAAAGAAAAAAAAAGGTGATATATACAGTATAGAAACAAATACATGGTTTTAAAAAATAGTCTTTAAAGAGACAGTAAAATTAATATAAAAAATAAGCCACGTAGAGATGACTATTACACAGAGAGTCTGGATTGTGTTGTCTTTGGGATTCTTAACTACAGAGAGATATTTGATTGTAAAGGAAGCTGAGTTAAACCAGTATGTATATTTTAAAGATACTTTGACTTCAAAATTTGGATGTAAGGATATGTTGCTTTGGAAAAGAGTCTCTTTTGTTTCCACAGAAAGCAAGAGGCTATGGATTTGTTCCAGATTAAGACACATCAGGTTTGACCAGCCAAGACCACCTGAAAGGTCTCCGATGACACCATGGCCCAGATGATCCAACATCCAGAACCGTTTCAAGGCAACTGGCTCAGATGATACAGCCTCACGGACTACTCCATGATCCTAAAATTTTCTTTGTTTCCCCAGAAGATACAGCGCCCCCCTCCAGCAGGAAGTAGTAAGAGAAGCTACGCCCAAATTCCCAAATATACCAAGCTGACTTTGGAGATGTGTAAAGGTTAAAACCTTCCTTTTTAAGAAAAGAAAAGGGGAAGTGATGTGGGATGGTCTATATGTCAAATGTGTTGCTGATTGGTCAATGAATAAATCACTGATTGGCAGTGGCTAGGCAGGAAGTATAGGTGGGACTAAGAGAGGAGAAGAGAGAGGACAAGAAGCTGGGTGGGGGAGACACTGCCAGCCGCCATCAGGAGAAGGAAGATGTAAAGTACCGGTAAGCCACAAGCCACGTGGCAAGGTATAGATTAATAGAAATGGATTAATTTAAGCTGTAAGAACAGTTAGCAAGAAGCCTGCCACGGCCATACAGTTTGTAACCAAAATAAGTCTCTGTGTTTACTTGATCGGGTTTGAGCGGCTTGGGACTGGCGGGTGAGAGAGATTTGCCCTGACTGTGGGCCAGGCAGAAAAACTCTAGCAACAATCCCCCATCCTCTTGAATAGGTAGGATCAACATAGTAAAAATGTCAATCTTACCAAAAGCAATCTACAAATTCAATGCAATCCCCATCAAAATCCGAACACAATTCTTCACAGACCTTGAAAGAACAATACTTAACCTCATATGAAAAAATGAAAAACCCAGGATAGCCAAAACAATCCTGTATAATAAAGGAACCTCTGAAGGCATCACCATCCCTGACCTCAAGCTCTACTATAGAGCTATAATAATAAAAACATCTTGGTATTGGCATAAAAAACGACACGTGGATCAATGGAATTGAATCAAAAACATTGACATTAACCCACACACCTGATTTTTGACAAAGAAGCTAAAAATATACAATGGAAAAAAGAAAGCATCTCCAACAGGTAAGTGGTGCTGGCATAACTGGATGGTGGCGTGTAGAAGAATGCAAATAGATCCCTATCTATCACCATGCACAAAACTCAAGTCCAAGTGGATCAAGAACCTGAACATAAATCCAGTTACACTGAACCTGATAAAAGAGAAAGTGGAAAGTAGCCTTGAGAGCATTGGCACAAGAGACAGGTTCCTAAATATAACACCAGTGGAACAGACACTGAGAGCAACAATTAAGAAATGGGACCTCCTAGAACTGAGAAGCTTTTGTAAGGCAAAGGACACAGTAAATAAGACAAAACAGCATCCGACAGAATGGGAAAAGATCTTCACCAACCCTATTTCTGACAGAGGGCTGATATCCTAAATATATAAAGAACTCAAGAAACTAGACATCAAAATACCAAATAATCCAATTAAAAAATTGGGTACAGACCTAAACAGAGAATTCTCAACAGAAGAATCTCAAATGGCTGAAAGTAACTCAAAGAATTGTTCAACATCCTTAGTCATCAGGGGAATGCAAAACAAAACTACTTGGAGATTACACCTTACACCTGTCAGAATGGCTAAGAACAAAAACACAAGTGACAATTCATGCTGCTGAGGATGAGGAGCAAGGAGAAAACGCCTCCCTTGTTGGTGAGAGGGCAAACTTGTACAGCTACTTTGGAAGTCAGTGTGGAGGGTTTCTCAGAAAACTGGGAATCAATCTACCACAAGATCCAGCTATACCACTCTTGGGCATGTAATCAAAAGGTGCTCAATCATACCACAAGGTCACTTGCTCAGCCATGTTCATAGCAGCATTATTTGTAATAGCCAAAACCTGGAAACAACCTAGATGCCCCTCAACCAAAGAAGAATTGATAAGGAAAATGTGGTACATTTATACAATGGAGCGCTACTCAGCAGTAAAGAACAATGATATCATGGAATTTGCAGGCAAATGGATGGAACTAGAAAAAAAACATCCTGAGTGAGGTAACCCAGATCCAGAAAGACAAACACGGTATGTACACACTCATAAGTGGATGTAAAGCAAATGATAACCAGACTAAAATCCACAACCCCATAGAAGCTAGGTAACAAGGAGGACCCTAAGAGAGACATGCATAGATCCCCCTAGGAAGGGGACATATACAAGATCTCCTGAGTAAATTTAGAGCATGGGGGTGGAAGGGGGAGGAGGTAAGGGGAGGCAGCAAGAGAACATGAGGGAATGGGATGGTCGAGTTGGAGGAGGAACAGAGAGGGAGAGCAAGGAAAGAGATATCTTGATGGGGGAGCCATTATGAGATTAGGGAGAAACCTGGTGCTAGGGAAATTCCCAGGAACCCACAAGGATGAACCCAGCTAAGACTCCAAGCAATAGTGGTGAGGGTATCTGAACTAGCCTTGTCCTGTAATCAGATCGATGTCTAACCAAATTGTCATCATAGAACCTTCATCTAGTAACTGATGGAAGCAGATGCAGAGATCCACAGCTAAGCACCGGTGGAGCTCTGTGAGTCTAGTCAAAGAGAGGGAGGAGGGATTATATGAGAAAAGAGGTCAAGTTCATGATGGGGAAGCCCACAGAGACAGCTGACTTGAGCTAGTTGGAGCTTACTGATCCTGGACTGACAACTAGGAAACCTGCATGGGACTTAACTAGGTCCTTTGAATGTGGGTGACAATTGTGTGGCTTGGGCTGTTCGTGGGGCCATAGGCTGTGGGACCAGGACTTATCGCTAATGCATGAACTGACTTTTTGGAGCCTATTCCCTATGGAAGGATATCTTGTTCAGCCTTGATACAAGGGTAAGGGGCTTTGTCCTGCCTCAACTTGATATGCCAGACTTTGTTGACTCCCCATGGGAGGCCTTACCCTCCCTGAGGACTGGATGGGGAAGGTCAGGGGTGAGCAGGAGGAGGAGAGGAGTGGGAACTGTGGTTGGTATGGAAAATGGAAAAAAATTTAAATAAAAAAGGTCTTCAAATGAAAGAAAAAGATATAAGAAGAGCCACCTAGTGGCAAAATGTAGCATATTTTTTCAAAATAAAAAATACAAGCCACTCTAAAATCAATTGGACAATAAAGTAAAATGTATTAATGTTGTAAGATAACCACACAGTATGATTACTGAACTATATGATTATATTTATGCATATATAAAATATTATAGTATTGTTGCTGTTGTTTTAATCTACAATTTTCAAAGTCTTTCCATCTACAGTTGCCATATCTTTCAAAAAGTCTCATTATTTGAATATAATGGTGAATTTGCAACTTAGTGAGCATGCACTGGGACTGAGGTAGAAGTGGCCACACGTTTGGATAACTCTTGCTTCCTTCTCCACCGAAGTCTGAAATTAGCCAGAAGTGCTCCCAGAGTGCTCCGCATCTCCTTTCCCTTGGGCTTCTCATTCCTTCATCTTTCTCCTCAACTTTTACTTGTGGTTGTTGGTGTTTCTGGGTTGCCAACTCCATCTTGCCAATTCCAAATCTTAGATTGCTAAACGAGGGCTTTTAGAAAAAGTCAGAGTAGCTAAAATGATTTGAACTAAAAAAAAAAAAAAAAAAAAATCAAGTAACACTGAGACCCAAAGGAAATTCAGGGAGCACTTCCCAGCACTGTGTATAACAAACAGGCTTCTCACAGGCCAAACACAGAAGCAAAGTAGCAAGTCACAGATTGTCACAGACTGGTCACAGCTGGCTCTCTGTGCTTTTTTGGGCATCGTGTGATCTATTGCCGCCTGTGATTGGCCAAAGCTCAACTATTTGTTAAACCCCTAAGTTCAGTTGAAGTTTGGGATGCTAGAATTCAAAGTTTGGAGACAGCCTCAGTTAAAGGCCCCTTAGCTATTTAACTTAGCAGGATATATAAGATATACAGAAAAGTTGGGACAATTTCTTCTGACTTATTTCTTGTGTCTTATTGTTATTCTTTCCATCTTTGATTCTTCCTGTATTTGCTCATGGTACCCAGGGAATTTCGTTTATTTAACAGAGGAAATAGGGAAAACCACACTTACCTCCTCTTCCTGGATGCAGAGGCCTCACTTTTGATTTTTCAAATTTACTAAAAACAAATTTCCTTTTGTCCCTATATGGATACTAGACTTAGAAACAAAATAAGAATTGAGGCAGTAGAAGCTAGGAGATAAGTTGAAATATTTTAATTCATCGATTAAAAGATGGTATTGAGCTGGAGAGATGAATCAGCAGTTAAGAGGGCTCACTGTTCTTGAAGAGGACCCTGGGTTTGGTTCCCATCACCCACATGGTGGCTCACAACTGTCTATAACTCCAGTTCCAGGGGATATGATGCCCTGTGCTGGTGAGGGAAGGAGACATGCACATAGCGCACGCACACACATGCAGGCAAAACATTCATACACATAAAAGTCAATCTTTTTTAAAAGGGTGGTATCAGCCAGGTGTGGTGGGACAGAGCTGAAGTTCTAGCTGCTCAACAGGCTGAGACAAGAGGAATCCCTGAACATAAGCGCTCTGGGTTAGCTTGGGTAACATAGTGAGATATTATTTAAAAAATAATAAAAACAAAAAGATTTGACTTGTTGCAAAGCTAATGACTGAAGTGGAACAAACTGTATATTTCTGCTTACACAAGACATTGATTGGATATTTACTCACTTAACTTTTTTTTTTTTATCCAGTCAATGTTAACTAACACATGCATGCGTTCCTCTGCCATAAAGGCCACTGACTATGTAGACTGTGCTAATGGATAATTCGTATTCACAGCACCTGGTGTGGACAAAGTACTAAGTCAATGTCTATTTGGTGAAGGATGGAAAGGATGAAGGGACAGAGTGGGTAGATGGGGAAACAGAGAGAGAGAGGGATGAAAAGAGGGAGGAAGAGAGGCATGCACAGAGAGGGAAGGTTCAGGCTCCTATTCCAAATACTGATCAGTGTGATTTCTGATCACATCCATGGACTTTTCAAATGACAACTCGTGTGTGTGTGTGTGTGTGTGTGTGTGTGTGTGTGTGTGTGTGTGCGTGCGCGCGCGTGCGCCATGTACTGGCTTATATGACAATGGGAAACAGAAATCAGGCTTGTTAGAAAATTGTCCTTTTTGTCACTTGTGGCTACTGTGTCTATCCTGTCATCTGTTAGTCTACCTTCAGGGTTCACGCTTATTTAAAGAGAGCTTGTTTGAGTCTATAATCTTTACTTCTCTTACTCTTCAAGGGGTACAGTTTCAGAATGGGGTTGGACTTTGTTTTTATTTTAGACAGTTTCTTATTCTGTGGCCCAGGATGGTTTGAAGTCTTCATCTTTTTAACTCATTCACATGTGTGCTGGAATCACAGGCATGTGACACCATATCTGTTGGGACCAGACTTTCCTACCTTTGAGATGCAAAGGGGAGGTAGCAAAAAGATGTTGAATGTAGCAAAGTGGACAGGCTTTGCGATGGGATAACATGGAAATGTAACCTGTTTATTTAGAATTTTCAGTGTGCTTTTGAATTGTACCAAACACCTCGTATTGCCTCAGTTAACCTTTCAAACAACTCTCCCAACACTGTCCTCATTCTGATTTTATTGAGTCTTTACACTAGTTCTTACAATAGTCATTTTTGGTGCTTGTGGATATTATGGGTGCGTCATTTGGACAGGGTTCACCTGTCTCTGTGCCTTAGGATTGGTGACCTTGGCTGGAAGTCTTGAAGGCAGGGCCTGTGATCACTAGATGGCTCAGCATGCATATGTCTAGCCCTGGCCAGCAAGCAGACATAGGCATCTCTAATTTTATGTGCTTGCTACTTGATCAGACAGTGTGAAAGAATGTGTTAGAACCAGTAAGATTTCAAAGGAATTATTGAAAAAATAAGCAAGAGCAATTAAACGCACAGCTGAGTTCAGAATTTATTATTGAAGGCTCTCTGAGTGCAGGATTTACAAATCACTTGATGAATTTTTACCTTGATTTTTGTACTATTCAAGTGCATCGATTATTATTTAAATGATGTTATTTTTTGTACATGTGTTGATACTTACTACCCCCTCTACACAGATGCTGGCTGCTTTACTCCAGAAAGATACTTGTCTAATTTGGTTCATCTTTCTACGCTGACAACACTTATGAGGGTCTAGATCATATCAGACAGTCAATGAATTCTTGTCAAGTGACTAGGTTGGTTTCACACAGAAATCAGTTGTGGAATAGAGCGACTGTTACTTCTGGGTTGCTCAGAGTAGCACCGTTGTAGTCACAGGGAGGTGAGTTTAGATGCTTACAGTGAAAGTGCTTGAAAATGGCGTCACATGTGCTCTGTGATTGGTGTGGCAGTGGAAGGCTCAGTCCTGGAGCTCCCATGGACCCATGAGAAAGTCACAGAGATTTTAATTCTTGTTCTTTAACACAGTCTAGTATTCTATGAATAAACACAAAAGCCATGCTTACAAAAATCAAAATAATACTAGCATTGGAAGATAGGCAAATCCATTCTCTCCTTCCCTCCCTCCTTCCTGAATTCCTTCCTGCTTTCTCCTTTCCTATTTTGTTGTCTCTCACCTTATCTTCTTGTAGGGCCCAATTTTACAATACCAGGGGCAACACAAGAGGGTATCTGTGGGCTAGCTTCCTTCTATCATTCTTCTGTTATTTATTATCTATTCATATTTTAATAAAACCACATAAAAGAGATCATGTCATTTTCAGCATTCTGGTTTGCTTTTACTCTTACAGATGCATCTTAGGGACTTTCCTATGAAACTACATCATGCATTTTATTGTGAGGCGACACACTATATTATATTGAAACAGCCCAGGGTTCATGTTTTTCGTTGCAATCTTGAGTAATATCCTGTTGGGAACAGAGGTATCTATGGGTCAGTTTATGTTCAGACAACAGAGCTGATATGGATATCCGACACAGGCCCAGATGGGCAGTGCTGGACATCTGATAAAGGGGGCAGCTCTAAGGAAGCACAAGATGGCTGACACTGGACATCCAAATGTAGCAGCGATGAAATCTGTTCGTAACTATTTCTGGTGGAATGTCACTTTTGTGTAGGTTTTTGTATAAACATGGCCTTGAGGTCAGAGGCCAGAGTCCGCCTTTACCTTTGACACCCTGTGTATGCTTTCCTATAGGCCTGTGTAACTACTTCCGTGTGGTCTGTGTGCTAGTCTACATGTGTGCCTCAGTTTGCCTATGTGTGGCCTGTGTGTGCCAGTGTGTGCCTGGTTGCCTGACAGCAACTGCCTGCCTAGCCATCTGATGGGCTTCCTTCATCCAGAGTGAGCGAAGTATGGCTTGTCTGCATGGGACTTCTTGCATCTCCTTCAACATCCTGTGACCTTAGTCATTTTCTGTCACTGGAGCTTACATGCTCCAGTGACATACTTATTCATAGCAAGAATTTTTTAGCATTCAAGCAAAACATGTGGAAAACACTTTAAGATATAGGTATAGGCCAGGAGTATGTGACTAGAACTCTGAGTACAGGAAATAATCCCAGGAACCAACAAATGGAATTATATGAAGTTGAAAAGCCACTACACAGCAAAGCAATCACCAGACTGAGGAGACAGACCATATAATGGGAAAGGAATTTTTTTTACCAACCATGTATCAGACAGGGGATTAATATGGAACATACATAAATAAATTTAAAAGTTAAACACCAAAAATCCAATCAATAAATGGGCTAAATGAACAAGTCTTAAAAAATGCAAATGGACATAAGTACTTGAAAAGTTGTTCAATACTCTTAGCCTTTAGGGAAATGCAAATAAGAGCTATTTTAAGATTTTATTTTACCCAATCTGAATGGCTGTCATTGCTATCCAGGTCCATATCTCCAGCAGAAGCCACTTGCCCCACTAGTGGCCATGCCAGTACCCAGAAATCCAGGTGGAAGCCCCCTGATCCACCAAAGGCTACCTTGGTACCCAGATCCATAGCACCCTACTCCACCAGATGCCATTCAGGTACCCCAGAGGACCCCCAACTAGACCAGAGGCAATGTCAACTGCAGATTTCCAGCATCCAACTCTGGCAGTAATTCCCTGCTCATCCAAAGGCTATCCTAACCATCAGAAGTCCAACCACCAACTCAGGCAGAGACCCTGTACTCAACCATAGGCCACTCCAGCCTGAAGCCTGGAGTGGAAACAGAGACCAAGGAACAAAACACCCATCCAACAAAGACAAACTCAGGAATTGGCACTTAGGCTTACAATCATTCCAAACCCAGATGCCTAGACACCAATATAAGAACACAGTCAACAACAGCCATGGGAATATGTCGCCACTAGAGCCCGACTATCCTACTACAACAAGCCATGGATCTTCTAACACAGCTGAAGCACAAGAAAACGACCTTAAAACTAACTTTATAAAGATGATAGAGGTCCTTAAAGAGGAAATGAATAAATCCCTTAAAGAAATCCAAGAGAGCTAAGAAGAACAAACAACAAACAAACCACAGCAAAAAAGTTGAAGGAAACAAAACTGTTCAAGACGTGAAAATGGGAACAGAAGCAATAAAGAAAACACAAACAAAGGTAATTCTGGAAATGGAAAAACCTGAGTAAGAGAACAGGAACTACAGATGCAAGTATCACCGACACAATACAAGAGATGGAAAAGAGAATCTCAGGCACTGAAGATACCATAGAAGAAATAGATACATCTATTGCCAACTGGAGGGCCAGCCTCCAGCAGCCCAGGATATACAAAAAGTCCATGAATGCAGAGAGAACTAAACTTTTCTATCTAAGGGAAAACAAAGAAACACACACTTTCTGGTGGTAACTTTCTCTTTTACTTCATCTTAAAAATTTTTCTCTCTACACACATAGCTACATCTCTCTCTACACAGCCACACATCTCCCTTCACAGCTATATCTCTTTATATGGCTCCATTTTCTACACATCTCTTTTCTCCACACCTCTCTTTTACATACATCTCTTCTACATATCTCTTCTTACACATATCTTTACACAGCTACTGCTCCATCTTTCTACACAGCTCTCTCTTCTACATAACTCTCTCTGCACATACATTATATCACCACCTTCAACAGCAAAAGTCTAGACTGATATGAGTTACATTTTCAGGGTCACATAGCATTTCTTAGGTAAACAATAAGAAACTGAGTCTTGAGAAATGACAGTTTCTCTCAGGCTAGTGATGTCACACTGACTGGGCATAATGAGTAAAGTAAGCATTCCCAGACCAAGAATGACATTGACAGTAAACAGTTGGTTGAACCTTGAGTCTTGTATCATACACTGAGATTAGGAGTATGTGCAGAAAGTCAATTGCGCAGGGAGTTATGTCTTAATGTTATCAGCCTGACTTTGGTTCAACAAACAAACACCTGGGTACTTGCCTTTGTGCATATTTTGCAAGGGCAACTGGTCTAATTTGAATTTTCTCCAAATTCTAAAATTAGCTAAGTGTGTAAAAAGCTGTCGTTGTAGCTGAGAATACCATCATTTTCCTACGTCAATCTGAGTTGTGAAAAAATCCTTGTATTATTTCTATTCATCAAAATTATACAGCTTAAGCAGAAATCATCTTCCTGACAATCCACAGCTATATGTGTGTCCAGTAGATGAAATACATTAATAAGATAAACATAAAAGCAGTGGGGAAATACCCATAGCTGTTTTAAGGGAAGAAATGTAATGGCACATGAGAACAATTACAAACAGAAACAAATGGACTCACCTTCAGTGACTCCACAGTCTTTACCAAGTGAGGCTCCCCATCAGTTATTCATTTGCTAGGTTGAACTGTTGAATACTAGTTGTCATCTGCTGTATACTCCCATGGCCTCCTGCATACATCAGTCAAAGAAAACATTAAATCTAAAAAAGTCCCTGACACAAAACATCTAGAATATCTGGGACACCAAGAAAAGACCAAACCTAAGAATAATAGTAATGGAAGGAGAAGAATCCCAGCTCAAAGTTGCAGAAAATATTTTTAACAAAATCATAGAAGAAAAATTCCTGACTTAAAGAAGGACATGCCTATAAAGGTACAAGAAGCTTATAGAACACAAATCTGTCCACAAATCCAGCCCTACAGAAGGTACTAGAAGAAAAACTTCAACCCAAGGAGGTTAACTATATCCAAGAAAATATGGCAGTAAATAATCTCATACCAGCAAAACCCTAAGAAGGGAAACATACACACACACACACACACACACACACACACACACGCACGCACGCACGCACACGCACATGCACACACACACATGCACACACACACACAACTACCACTATCACCAACATAATAACAAGAATTAACAATCATTGGTCATTAATATTTCTCAATATCATTGGGCTCAATTCCCCAATAAAAAGACACAGACTAAAAGAATGGATGCACAAACAGGATCCATACTTCTGTGGCATACAAGAAACACACCTCAAAATCAAAGCTAGACATTACCTTAGAGTAAAGGGTTGGAAAAAGATTTTCCAAGCAAATAGACCCCAGAAACAAGCTAGTGTAGCCATTTTAACATCTAATAAAATAGACTTCAAACTAAAGTTAACTAAAAGAGATGGAGAAAGCCACTTCATACTCATCAAAGGAAAAATCCATCAATATGATATCTCAGTTCTAACATTTATGCCCCAAGCACAAAGACATCCATGTTTGTAAAGGAAACACTACTAAAGCTTAAATCACATATCAACCCTCACCTATTGATAGTAAGGAACTTCATATCTCATTCTCACCAATGGATAGGTCTTCCAGACGAAACGTAAACAGAGAAATACTGGAGCTAACAGATGTTATGACTCAAATGAACCTAACAAACATCTACCGAACATTTTACCCAATCACAAAAGAATATCCCTTCTTCTTAACTCCTCACAGAACTTTGTGCAGTGTGGACCATACATTCTGTGACAAATCAAGTCTCAACAGATACAAGAAAATTGAAATAAAACCCCTGCATCCTATCAGACCACCATGGATTAAAGTTTGATTTCCACAACAGAAACTACAGAAAGCCTACAAACTCATGGAAATTGAACAACTCTCTACTGAATTATCACTGGATCAAGGAAGAAATAAAGAAAGAAATTAAAGACTTCCAAGAATTCAATGAAATGAATACACAGCATACCCAAACTTATGGAAAACAATGAAAGCAGTGCTAATAGGAAAGTTCATAGCACTAAGTGTCTTCATAAAGAAATTGGAGACTGCATACTAGCAACTTAACAGAACAACTGAAAGCTCTAGAACAAAAAGAAGCAAGCACACCTAAGAGTAGTAGATGGCAGGAAGAAATCCAACTGAGTGCTGAAATCAATAAAATAGAAACAAAGAGAACAATACAAAGAATCAATGAAATAAGGAGTTGATTCTTTGAGAAAATTAACAAAATAGACAAACGCTTATCCAAATTAGCTAAAAGAGACACAGAGACTATCCAAATTAACAAAATAAAAAATAAAAAGGGAAATGTAACAACAGACATTGAGGAAATCCAAAGTATCATTAGGTCATACTTCAAAAACCTTTACTCTACTGTGGTAGTTTGAATGTAATTGGCTCCTATAATCTCATAGGGAGTGGAACTATTAGGAGATGTGGCCTTGTTGAAGTAGGTGTGGCCTTATTGGAGGAAGTGTGCCACTGTGGGGGAGGGCTTTGAGGTGTTCTATGCTCAAGATACTGCCCAGTGTCTCAGCATACTTCCTATTGTCTGCATATCAACATGGAACAACTACCTCTCCAGTACCATGTCTGTCTGCATGCTGCCATGTCCTGCCTGATGATAATAGACTGAATCTCTGAACTGTAAGGGAGCCACCACAATCAAATGTTTTCCTTTGTGAAAGTTGCAGTGGTTGTGGTGTCTCTGCACAGTGACAGAAACCCTAACTAAAACCCTAACTAAGAAAATTCAAAAGAAATGAAAAATTTTCTTGATAGATACCACTTACCAAAGTTAAATCAAGATTAGATAAACAATTTAAATAGACCAATAACCCTTTCTGAAATAGAAGCAGCCATTAAAAATCTCCCAACCCCCAAAAGCCCAGGGCCTGACAGTTTTAGCACAGAAGAATTAATATCAGTACTCCTCAAATTATTCCACAAAATAGAAACAGAAAGAACATTGCCAAATTCATTTTATGAGGCCACAGTCACCCTGATATCTAACCCAACACAAAGGTTCAACAAAGAAAGATTACAGACCAATTTCCCTCATGAACATTGATGTAAAAATACTCAATAAAATACTCACAAACTGAATCCTAGAACACATCAAAAAGATCATCTACCATGATCAAGGAACCCTCATCCCAGAGAGGCAGGGATGCTTCAACATACAAAAATCTGTCAATGCAATTCACCATATGAACAAACTAAAAAAAAAAAAACCATGATCTTCTCATTAGCCTTTGTTAATATCCAACACCCCTTCATGATAATGTCTTGGAGAGATGAGGGATACAAGGCACATGCCTCAACATAATAAAGGCAATTTATAGGAAGCCAATAACCAACATAAAATTAAATGGAGAGAAACTTAAAACAATTTCACTAAAATCTGGAACAAGACAAGGCTGTCTACTTTTTCCATATCTATTTCATGTGCACTTGAATTTAATAGTACTTGAAGTCCTACCTAGAACAATAACACAACTAAAGAGCAATGGGTTACAAACTGGAAAGGAAAAAAGTCAAAGTATCACTGTTTTTCTATTTCAAACCCAACAGGGCAGGTGCACATATGAACCCACAGTGTCTGTGACTGCATGCACAAGATTTACACAAGATCAAACGGGATAAAATCCCAGCATCCAAGGGGGAGGACGTCACAAAGTCCCATCCCTAGCTCAGAGCTATTGGTGATTGATGACTGTTGGGGGAGGGACAGTCAGTTTCTTTCAGGAATACTGAAAGGCTATGCATGCGCATACTAAGTGCACTCACTGATTTAAAAAAAAGAACACATACAACTGAGAGGGAATAGTGGTTGTGGTGGCAGGGACAGGAGAGACAGGTAGGAAGGAATGAGGGTATTTGATCAACACACATTATATGCATGTATGACAATGAATGCTGACAAGGATATAGAGAAAGAAAAACCCTTATTCATTGCTGGCAGGGATGTAAAATAGTCCAGCTACTACAGAAACAAGTATGGAGGTCCCTCAAAAAACTGAAAATAGGTGACTGAAATGACTCCTTTATACCAATCTTGCTATATACAAAGGGCATAGAGGTACTTGCACATGTATGTTTCCTGCTGTGCTAGTCACAACAGTCAGGAACAGGAACTAATCTAGATGTCTATCAGAGATAAATGGATAGAGAACATAGGGTACTTACATAATGAGATTTTATGCAGACATAAAGAAAAATGAAATCATGACATTTTCAGGAAAATGGGTGCAAATGGAAATTATGTTCAGTAAAGCTGGACTCAGAAAGACCACATATTTTTTCTTATATACAGAATCTTGATTTAAAAGTGTGTGTGTGTGTGTGTGTGTGTGTGTGTGTGTGTGTGTGTGTGTGTGAAATGAGAAAGCAGATGATAGGGCTAACTGGGAGTAAAGAGAAGGAGCTGGAGTTAGGAGAGGGTTGAAGGGAGAGGGAAAAAGTAGGCATAAGTATAATGACACATGCATATGAAAATGCAGTGATAAAATCCATTACCTTGTATGGTAGCCCAAAAAAATTAAACAATCTTTTAATAGCATGGATTCCTAAAAGTGAATTGCTAAGGGAAAAAGAACAATCACTTTTAGCTATGATAGGTTTTGGTAATATGCTCTCTAAAACATTTAAGGATATATTCCTTCTAGGTTTCCTACATCCTTGCGAAAGTTGACATTAATGTGATTGAGCAGAGGAAACTGTAGGACAGAAGGCAAAGAATTTCCATTTCATTAAAAGAAGGGTTGTTGATTGACATCTGGTTTAGCATTCTTAGGCTTACCATGACCAGTGGTATGATTGTGGGTAAATACTTGCCCTTTTCTGCCTCTGAACCTTCATTTATAAAACACAGGCAATGACAACTTTTCTGAATTGTTGGAAAGTTAAAGAGTAAAAGAAGCAACTACACATATATAATGTTGGATGAAATTCTTAGAATTGAAATTTTTTGTTGAATTGGCTTTTGCTTTTCTTCATTAAATCTGTACTTAAACAAACTACTTTAGAATATAAACCTTGCTACAAAATTCTGCTTGACTGATAAGTTTCAGAAGAAAAAAATTTCAAATTTCTTCTGAAATTTTATTTTCAATTGAAAAATTCACCTGGAAGGAAGGATGCGCTTTGATTTTGCAGCCCTTACAAGCTATTTATTGGCAGGTAGTCATTTTAAGTTCCATTTTTCTTTCTCTGTTTGGCTGTGGTGGTTTGAATAGGAATGGCTCCCATAGACTCATGTGTTTGAATGCTTGGCCCACAGGGAGTGGCAATGTTAGGAGCTTTGTTGGAGTAGGCATGGCCTTGTTGGAGGAAGTGTGTCACTGTGGAGGCGGGCTTTGAGGTCTCCTGTGCTTGAGCTATGCCCAGTGTGATAGTCTCCTGCTGCTGCCTGCAGATCAAGATGTAGAACTCTCAGCTCCTTCTCCAGCACCATGTCTGCCTGCACACTGTCATGTATCCTGAGATGATAATAATGGACTAAACCTCTGAATTTCAAGCCAGACCCAATTAAATATTTTCCTTTATAAGAGTAGCCATGATCGATGGACCTAGAAAAAAACCATCCTGAGTGAGGTAACCCAGGCCCGGAAAGACAAACATGGTATGTACTCACTCATAAGTGAATATTAGACACAAAGCAAAGGAAAACCAGGCTACAATCCACAACCCCAAAGAAGCCAGGTAAAGAGGAAGACACTAAGAGGGACACACATGGATTGCTGCAGGAAGGGGAAAGGGTTAAGATCTCCTGGGTAAACTGGGAGGGGAGAGTAGAGAGGAGGGGATGGGGGGTAGGAACATGAGGGCTTGAGATGGCCTAGTTCAGGGAGGGACAGAGAAGAAGAACAATGAAAGAAATATCCTGACAGAATGAGCCATTATGGGGTTAGGGAGAAATTTGGTGCCAGGGAAATCCCAGGAACCCACAAGGATGTCCCCAGCTAAGACTCATAGCAGTGGTAGAGAAGGTACTTAGACTAGACTTCCCCTGTATTCAGATTGGTGGCTACCCTAATTGTCATCATAGAACCTACATCCAGCAAATGATGGAAGCAGATGCAGGGATCCACAACCAAGCATGAGGCCAAGCTTCTGGAGTTCAGTTGAAGAGAGAGAGGAGGGACTGTAAGAGCATGGTGGGCAGGGAGTGGGGGGGGGCAAGATCATGATGGGGAAAACCACAGAGACAGCTGACCCAAGCTAGTGGGAGCCCACGGACTCTGGACTGGCAGCTGGGGGGCCTGCATGGGACCAAACTAGGCCCCTTGAATGAGGGTGACAGATGTGTGGCTTGATCTGGTTGCGAGTCCCCTGGCAATCAGACTAGGACTCATCCTGAGTACATGAACTGGCTTTTTTAGAGCCCATTCCCTATGGTGCCATGCCTTACTCAGCCTTGATGCAGGGGGGAGGGGCTCGGGTCTGCCCCAACTTAGTATGCCAGTCTGTGTTGTTGAACACCCAAGGGAGGCCTTATCCCCTATGAGGAGTGAGTGGAGGTGGGATCGGGGGAGATGGAGAGGGAGCAGGAGAAGGGGAGGGAGGGGGAACAGAGGGTGGTATGTAAAATGAAAAAAAAAAACTTTAAACAAGTAAACCTTAAAAAATACATTAAAAAAAGGAGAAACAGTAAATAAATAAAGCTATGGAAGGTTTTTCAGGAAAAAAAAAAGAGTAGCCATGGTCGTGGTGTCTCTTCACAGCAATAGAATACTGACTATGACATCAGCCATATAATACCAACCATTGCATTTATGGATATATTTGAGTCTTACGAAAATATTTTGGCAGTGCTATATCATGTTAATCATGAAGACATGCTCTAGATTTTTTTCACAGCTGCTGTACTGTATTAAGAAAATATTTAGAAAAGCTGAGTGTGTATCTGCTCATACAAACATTCCCCCAAACTTAGAAAACATTACCATATCACAACAACAGGGTAACTTTTGATTGCTTTTTTACAAAAGTTGCGTGTGCTGACTGATACTGTTCAGTTTGTAATGAGTTTGAGAAAACAATGAAAAGAATGAAGGTGTTGGAAAATGAAATATGTCTTTTAATTGAAAAGAGACCATGATTGTTGCTTTCCCCAATCTAAATCAAATTATTGTGGCAGTGTTTTCAGGCAATTGGAAAGAGGAATTATTCTCTGGAAATAATGATCTCATTATATAGTCTAAAAATATAAGTTAAAAACTCTTTTGCTGTCTTTATGCTGCAACAAATAATTTAAAAGTAAAAATATTTTTAGAGCACATCTGCAGAATTAACTTTTGTTTCAAAATACTTAAAAGCAGTAGAAAAAAAATTCTTTATTGAGATTTCCATTCATGCTACAACAAAATGTAAATTATCCACACAAGAGATGTGAGGTTCCTTTTATTGTATACAATAAATGCTTATATTTTGACTTATTTTCATATAAACTTCAATAAAATATTTTTTAAAATTTACAATTTAGTGTAGTTTTATTTTTTAAGATCTATAATATCAATTTTTATGCCATACGTCTTAGGGGTTACTATCGCTGTGATGAAACTCCATGACCAAAGCAGTTTTGGGAGGAAAGGATTTATTTGTCTTACACTTCCATATTATTGTTCATTGTCAAAGGAAGTCAGGACTGGAATTCAAACAGGGCAGGAACCTGGAGGTGGGAGCTAATGCAGAGGCCATGAAGGGGTGCTGCTTACTGGCTTGCTCCCCATTGTTAGCATTTGGATGTTATCTGGCCCACCCCTGGGGGATCCAGCAGGATGCACTTGCTAACCCAGGCAAATACTTAACAGCCCAGGTCCTATGGCTTTATGTCATTAAGTAGTTGAGCTGCATAGATGCATTGTCTCTACGCATAGGCGCTAAGTCCCCTTTAAGAAAAATCCCTCTCCCTTCTCTTCCTTCCTCTCTCTTTCCACGAGGTCAGAAGTACCTTCTCTCTTCCTTTTCCCCCATTCTCTTTCTCTTCTTCTTCTCTCCTCAGCTCTCACCTGCTTTCCCTTTCTTCTCCCCTCCCTTTCCCCTTAATAAAACTTTCCACGTGAGTGCCACCTGCATATTGTGAGTGACTTTTCACTGTGCCCCTTGGCTCCACCCACCAAGACCTTCACTGCACCATTTTTAAAATATAACACTTAGTGCCATGCTCAGCAGAGTCCCTACTGGCACTTTCTCCTGCCTTTGGGCAGCTCAGACACTCTGTTACCTCTAGAACCTTCAACTCTTACTCCATCCAACACTGGCATAATTGGTAAGCCCCACCCCCTTTTGGCCATTTGCCAGAGTGAGGATTCCTCTGGACCATGGTTTCTTGCCTCTTGTCCCCACCCATAAGTTCTGGTATCTGGCAACTATGTGTCTCTTGGGCTTAGAGCCCCCAGGCTCCTGTTCCTATGTGTCAACATAAGGGACAGCATGTGCCTACTCATTACCCCATGGCCCCTTGACCTCTGGGTGATGACTCACTGGCCAGCCTTGCTGCCTCATTGGTCCTTGCTGAGCTTCTTGGACACTAGAGTTCAGCCCATTGGATCATTTTTCTCTACCTCACTCTTGGAAAATGCATCTACCACCACATCTAACACCTGACTTAAGGGCTTAACCCATCTGCCTTTATAGTCAGACTTGGTCCCATACCCCTTATCTTTGCAACTTCTGCTAGTGATCCTGTAGCTCCAAGGATTCTTGGGCTATACATTCCTGTCCTTCCCCCTTTTCTATTCTGCTTGTCTGTCCTGTTTGCTCCTCTCCCAGCTGAATGGGCTTTTGCCCGCTGGATGCCCCCTTATTGCCTACTCCCTGTTTCTGTGCCCGCTGACATCTCATGCTCTCACTCAAATGTCTCCTTCTTCTGTTTCTGTTCTGTCTCTGTTCATTCCCTCCCTCCCTCCCTCCCACCTGCTGCTGCTGACACCCAATCAATCCCCCACCTCCTCCCACCGACTGAGGCTTAGCATGTCTTCAGGCAGGATGCTCTCTCTGCCTGAAAGCATCAACCCCACTTCCAAAAGTTTTGTTTGTCTTATTGGAAAGTTTTATCTATTTCTCTAGAAAGTTGCATATGCTTGTTTTGTTGGAAAGTTTTGTTTGGGTTTTCTGGTCTATTCATTAAGTTTTGTTGCAAGCATGGAGTTGAAACAAAAATGGTTTGGCTATTTTTGCTGTCTCTGCTGCCGATAGCAGCCAGTCACCACCCACCCACCGCTGCTGTGTCTGCATTTATGGTCAGGGTTCTGAATTTATCTCTGAGCTCTGGTCACTGGATTCGGGTTAGCAGGAGTTCAGATATCTTTTTGATATAGATAATTTTAAAATTGTTTTATGCTGTTCTTCTTTATTGGAAAGCTGACTCTAGAGTTGGGTTATGGCTCTTCCTTCACTAGACCCAGGCATGCTTATTTAAAGTTTCCTTTATGTTGCTCTGTCAGCCTGAGCCCCTGACACAGTGATAGGGAGAAGAAAGCAAAGCAGAGCAGCCCAGATATTGGACTTCTGATTGTTTGCATCATTGGAGCTTGGTTTTGCCTTATACAGATTGTGGTTATGCCATGTTTTCTCCCTCTTAAAATAAAAGAGGGTACTTTCTTTTTGATATTGCAGGAAGACATTTTAAAGATTCTAAAACTTTTTTTAAGAACAGTTTTCAAGATACTTAAATTTATAAGGCTATGGCCAACTTATCAGCTCATTTTATATATAAAAATCAAGCCTTGATTTTCTAAAGCTACTAGGTCTCTTGATAAGAAAGTGTTCTAAGACATAAAAGCTTATGCAAGTTTTGAGGATCTAATAATGTTTTAAGATATATAAAGGTTTGAGGATATAAAAGTCTATTCAAGCTTTGAGGGACTAAAAAATGATTTAGGATATAAATACCAGTTACAAAGATATAAATAGATGACTTAAATGCTTTAGACTACTTCTCCCTTCTATGATATTATTATATTAAGATTTCAAAAGTTCAGAGTTTAATTAATAGAATTAATAAAATTAACAGAATTCTGATACCGTTTGAGTCACAAGCTCAAGATTTTAGGTTTTCTTTGGTTGTCTTTTAAATATAAACTTAAAGGTATGAGTCTACTCCTGCCGTTTTATAGATACCCATTACCTGCTTTTTCTATGATTTGTATTTCAATACTGATTGGTAATACTAATATATCTAAAACTTTTATGTCTTTTTGTAAAACAAGAATTCATATATGCTTCAGAGGATCAAAAGAAGTCATAAAACTTGGATCCACTTCACAGAGGTCAAAAGGACTCCAGATAAGTACAGCAGTACAGCTGGAGTTTTCCCTACCTGTTTATTCCTGAGGATGGTCTTTTTCTCTCTCTTGATCTTGGAATTCCTCCCTTTCCCAATTACTAAGACTATGGGCCTAAAAATTCCAAATAAGTTTATACATTTTAACTTCAGCTCCTAGTTTGAACTTTTCTCAACAGGTTTCCACTTGGCTGGCAGACACATCCAAGTATCAGTTGCTGCTGACTGTATCCTGCTCCAAATGACTATGAACTCTGGACTTGCTGAAAGCTGATGTGGACCAGCCCAGCCAAAGTGATTGTTCCCTGTCTCTACAGCTGGGTAACATAACCACATTCTTCTGACAAATGCCCCATTGCCCACCCTTTGACTAGCCTTTCAATCTTTTTGGGCCCTGATAACAACACCCTAGTGTCAGCCAGAAGAAGTTACAGAAGAGAATACATTGTCCTTTGATCCCTGCCCATAATAGATTGAAGTGTTGAGTCAAGAGGAAACTCCCTGGCATAGAGGATAAAATGGCTAACTGTAATGTCCATTGACATACCAGGAAACTGGGCCCAGAGTTGTCAGTTGATAGATTTATTAACTAAAATGGTTTTGCAATAAGATAAGATACTTGATCTTCCTTATGCAGAACCAAAGAGGTATTATATGACTTTAAGAAATTTTTATTTCTATATAAATCATTCAGAATTGTAATCTGGCTATACTCAAATATCAGAACTTCAGGGCCTTAAAAATGGCAGTAGGTGCAGATATCACTACCCTAGAAAAATCTGTTATACATTTAGAGGAATTGCTCTCCTCTTTAGCTGAAATAGTTCTACAGGATAGAAAGGACCTTGACTTGAAATTTGTTCAAGTGGTACCCCTGGTTATCATTCTTTCAACAAGGGGACCTATGCAAGGCCTTAGGAGAGCAATGTTGTTCTTATGTTAACCATTCAGCGGTCATTAGAAACTCCATGACCCTACTGAAAAAGCTGGTCCATGACAGAGAAAGACAGCAACAACAGGGAAACCACCCTGGTGTCTGC
The DNA here is from genome assembly GCF_007827085.1 of Peromyscus californicus insignis. Lineage (NCBI taxonomy): Eukaryota > Metazoa > Chordata > Mammalia > Rodentia > Cricetidae > Peromyscus > Peromyscus californicus. The sequence continues at coordinate 159,473,335 of NW_026294573.1, read as the reverse complement.
CTTAGCTAGCCCCTTAATGATCTTGCCTCTTTTGCTTCTTTCTTGTGATCAGGAAGACAGTGACCTAAGTAGTCTGGCAAAGTGCTTGGAGCAGCTTCTGAGCCCATCAGTCTCAACCCTTTGGGAGTTGAAAAAAAAAATCTTTTTACTGAGTAGGACCATCTGCATGTCAGATGTTTGCATTGAGATTCATAACAATGATGAAGCTGTCATTGTGAAATAGCAATGGGAAAAATTTTGTAATGAGGGGCCACCACAATATGGGAACTATTTTGAAAGGTCAAAGCATTGGGAAAGTTTAGAGAATGTCTCTCCTTATCTAAGGTCTATTTAGGCTATCAAAGACCAATTTATGCCTAACCTTCTTGCTTTCTTTCTTTCTCCCTCCCCCATGTAACATTTTTATTGATTCTCTGGGAGTTTCACATCATGTACCCTGATCACAATCCCTTCCCAGTCCTTCCATGTCCCTCCTCCCTGCTTGTGACCTGCCCACCAAAAGAAGTAAGAGATTAAAAAAAAAGTCTAATTTGTGTTATCTGTATACTTGCTGGAGCATGGTCAAATTCCAAGTGGTCTGCCCCTTGAGAAAGAACTGAGTACTTCCTCTCCCACACCTCCACCAGAATCTTCAGTCATGGGCAGATACTCTTCAGCATCTCTGTCACACTTTTTAAGGATTTTCATCGGTGGCTTCGCGTGTAGGCTGTTATTCTTTTAGGGAGAGCAGGTTTGGGGTGGGTGTAGGGGTTGTCTCAGGGACCTTACGTGTCTCTCCTCAACTGTGTGTCTACAGTCATGGATATCTTGGCAAAGCAGTCTCTTTGCTCTTTGCAGCTAGTGGGAACAAGGATCATGGGCCTCCAGTTGATTTCTGGTGACAGCACAGACCACCAACATGAGCCCCTGCTGCAGAAGGATTACAGACCCAGACAAGGCCCTCAGAGGCTGCCTGGACTACAGACATCATCATGACCTCAGGTGGCAGTGTAGCCCACGGACATCAATATGGCCCCTGGCAGCAGCACAGCCTATAGGCATCGTCATGGCTTCAGGCTGTAGCACAGACCACGGGCACCTGAATGGCCTTTGGTGGTAACTCAGACCCTGGACTTCAACAAAGATGTTGCAGCAGTAGGACCGTGGGCCCAGAGATGGCCCAAGGCAGTGGCTTGGATCAGACATCACCATGGACCTTTATAGCAGTGCCAGCCACTCTGATCATGCCCCCTCCCCAGGGGAAGCATCAACCTGCTTTCTTTTAGAACCCAGGATTTCCTGCCTGGAGATGGCCACACCCACAATGGGCTGGGCATCCTCCATCAATCACTAATTAACAAAATGCCTTCCAGGTTTGCTTACAACCTGGATGAAGCATTTTCTCAATTGAATTCCCTCCTCTCCAGTAACTCTAGCTTGTGTTAAGCTGACATAAAACTAGCCAGCACACCATACTAACACAAACACAATCCAAGTACACAAAACAAAAAGCACAAGAAAACCCAATACATAGGATGGAGCCTGTTACAAATATTGTTGCATGTGAAGAAAGCACAGCTTGCAAGTGCCACCAGGAGAAGGAACATGTCTGAGCATTTGCTTCCATCATTTAGGGAAAACACTGTGTCCCAAACTCCAGTTCTCACTAGACTTCTTAGTAATGGAAAATACCACACAGTTTCAACCTCAAGAACCACTATTAATTATCCAAACCCATATGTTAGAAACAATTACCAAGGCCTTCAGTCACTTTCCTTTGCCCATTGACTGGTACATGGACCATGTAAATCACACGGCAAATGTGGCTTTTAACTCTTGGAATCTTACCACAGTGGCAACTTCCACATTTTAGAAACTGGGAAATTGACTAAACATGCAGTAACACTTACTTATCTGTCTGCATATTCATATGTCCAGTTTCAACAACCACTCCATCTGTTCTACCCATCTACTCCCCTAGTTCTCACCAATCTGCACACAGACTCACACTCCTCTTTTTGCTAAACTTTCCATTGCCTCGACCAAATAAATATCTGAGAGAACAACGTAAAGAAGGAAGGGTTTCCTTTGGCTCGTGTTTCCAAGGGTTTCTGTCCTTGGCCATCTGACTCCATCGCTTTCAGGCAGGCAGACGTTTAGGCTGTGAAGAGATGACGGCGCAGAGGAGGGAAGCTGTTCTCCTCTTGGCAGTCAAGAAGCAAAAGGGAATGACAAAAGTGGCCAGGGCATGATATAGTCCCTAAGGACATGCCCTGGGCGACACATTCCTCCAGCCAGGTTACCACAAACTCCCAAGATGGCACATATATATACACATAAATATAAACATGCACATATGCATAAATATGTTTGTGTACACATATCAATATATACATGGACATACAAACACAAATGTATACACATATATACATAAACATAAGTAAGCATGTACACAGACAAACATAGACATACACATGTATATACACATACAAATATACATGTGTATGCACACACAAAAATGCACAGGTACACATGCATAAATATACACATGTAAATGCATGAACATACATTCATGTACATACAGAAACATATATATGCACATACGCAGACAAATATACACAGGTAAGCACATAAACATTCACATGTACATGCACAAAAATAAACATACCACATGCACATACACATAAATATACACTTGTATACACATGGACACACATATAAACATACATATGTAATGCAAGGATAAATACACATATGTTCACACACAAACATGAATATATAGATGTACACACATTATAAATATACACATCTACATACACACACATGAATACACACATGTACACACACAAACATAAATATACATATGTATACATACAAACAAAATAAATATGTATACACACATAAACATGCACATGAACACACACATAAACATACATGTACACATAAAAACCACACAACTCACCCTGCACAGCACACCCTGCAGAGCACACACTGTACAATGCACAGCAGGTATTTTTTTGTTAGGTTTATTTTCATGAACAGTTCCTTTTCCCTACAAAACCATTAACATTTTCTTTCATTTAGAATTTTTAAAATTACATTGTGTTTTTATGTGTTTGTGTTTGTGTGGCTGGCCTGTGGTGCTGGTTCTGGAGGCACAAATCTCCGAGTTTCTTCTCTTCTGCCTTCATTTGGTTCTGGGCTTGCCTTCCGGACCACTGGTTCTTAGGAAGGAGCTGCTCCACCAGGTGGTGTATTGTACAACTCTCCAGACTACCTCTCCCTCCGCACTTGCACACACATGTCCTTCTCTGGGCTCTAGGAAGAGAAATGTCTCTCACTTATACTATTCCTTGTTAGACAAATTGCTAAATGGTCTAATTAATAAAAAACCCAGAGCCAGATATTGGGGTGAAAACTGAGAGATCAGAGAAGCATAAAGAAGCCAACCCCGTTCTTACCGCTAAGAAATCCTCAGCCAAAGAGAGAGCTACTTCCTGTATACTCATGCCTAGATTCTTTCTGTGCCCTGCCATCTTACTTCCTCTCTCTGCCCAGCTCTGTCACTTCTGATCTGTCTGCACAGACTTCCAAACCTCCATGGTTAACTAGTGTTGGAATTGAAGGCATGTGCCCCCCATGCCTGGCTGTGTTCCCAGTGTAGCCTTGAACTCACAGACATCCAGATGGATCTCTGCCTCCCAAATGTTAGAATTAAAGGCATGTGCTACCACTGCCTAACTTCTATGTTTAATATAGTGGCTGCCTTTTTCCTCTGATCTCCAGATAAGCTTTATTGGGGTATCACCACAATTCTTTCCTAAAATGAGTGCACCTGGCCCTTTAAAATTATTGTCAGTGCAGCTGAGACCTGGAAGCGTGGGAAAAGGTAGGATTTATATTAGAGGATTCCTAAAAACTGTATTCCCATGCTATGTTGACATCTGTGGTCACGTAGAGGTTTATTCTTTATCTTGATTTCTACCTGTCTTTGACTAAAGATTGTCCACATTCTACTATTTGAGAACCTCATAGCTCCCAGATAGCTTCTATCCAGAATGCTCTTCCCTCAGAAAGATGCATGAGTCCTCTGTACCTAAGATCTATGATATCTTCCTGTCTAACCTTTCTCAGGATGATGGGCAGTAGAAAATGGCTCCTGTCTGGAGAAACTCTTCTATTTTTACAAGGAAATGGTATGTTTCTGCGTCCTTGGCACAGTTCTGTTTAGGTTTTGTCAACTTGACATAATTAGTGTCACCCAAGAAGAGGGAATCACAGTCAAGGGGTTGCCTCCAATGGCTTGTCTGTGTAGGACATTTTCTTGATTGCTTGTTAATGTGTGCATGGGGCTCAGCCCACTGTGAGCATCATCATCCATGAGCAGGTGGGCCTGGGATGTATAAGAAAGGTAAAGGGCAAGCCAGAGGCAAGTAAGGCAGTAACCATTGTTTCTCCATGGCCTCTGCTTCAGTTCCTGCCTCGGGTGCCTTCTTTGAGTTGATTTCTTGGCTTCCTTCAGTGTTTGACTGCACCCTGAAAGCCTTTTCTCCCACGATTTGTTTTAGTAGTGTTTTATCACAGCAGAACTAATCACAAGAGCCCACCATCTTTATGATTCTCTAGGACTACATGTTTGCTTTATTTTCTATTGTGGTGTCACACAGGGGCTTGCTCCTTTGTTTTGTTACTATTATTTTTAATTGAAAATAGATTCTTCTCTCATATAATATATCCCAACCACAGTTTTCCCTCCCTCCCTCCCTCCACTCCTCCTAGACTCCTTACTCCCCTTTCCCCCAGATCCATTCCCCATTCATTTCCTCTCCAAACAAGAGCAGGCCTCTAAGAGATGGCAGTCAAAGAGGCCAAAACAAGATACAATAAGAGAAAGTAAACACCCTTATATCAAGACTGGACAAAGCAACCCAATAGGAGGAAAAGAGTCTCAAGAGCAGACAAAAGAGTCAGAGATACACCAGCTCCCAATGTTAGGAGTCTCATAAAACACCAAACTAACAGGAATAACATATTCACAGAAGACCTGGTACAGACCCTTGTAGAACTGCTGTTGCAGTCTCTGTGAGCACATGTGAGCCCTCCTTAGTTGATTGAGTCAGCCATATTCTCCTAGTGTTCTCCATCCCTTCTGATTCCCACAGACTTTCCTCCCCTTCTTCCACAGGGTTCCCCAGTCTCCAATGGAAGGGGCCTGATGGAAACCTCCAATTTAAACTCTTTCTCTGCATAATATCTGTCTGTGGGTCTCTTCATCTGTTCCCATCTGCTTCTGGAGGAAGTTTCTCTGATGATGACTGGACAAGGGAATGATGTATGAGTATAGCAGAATATTACTAGGAATCATTTCATTGATTTATTTGTTATTTGTTACTTTTATTTTTGCCTGTCATATTTGGTTCTACCCTAGGTCTCTGGGCTATTCAGTCTCTGGTTCCTATCCATCTAGGTAGTGTAGGGCGTGAACACTTTATCTTGGTTTGGGGCCTCAGGTGAAACCAAATACTGATTGGCCACTCCCACAAATTTTGTGCCACCATTTCCCAAGCACATCTTACAGGCAGGACGGGTCGACGGTTTTGTGGCTGGGTTGGTGTCCAGGTTTCTCTTTTCTTAGGCTGCAGAGTACCTTCTCCAACCAAAGAGACTAAAATGTTGAGGTGAAGGCTTAGAGCCTTCACCTACTCCACCTTTTGACTTTCAATGAGTTGCATGGAAGTTGTTCTCAGGATTGGGGACACACCATCAGTTTTCAGAGAGTGACCTTCTGTCCTAGCATCAGCCTGGGTTGTTTAGGGGTTTCCACAGGGACCTCCTTGGCCAACAACTCAACCAAATGCAACCCAGTCCTACCACTATAAGCCTTGCTTGGCTACAAAAGATGGATAGTTTCTACAAAAGATGGCCAGTTAAGACATTTATTAGGATTCTTCTCTAGGGTCACTCTCATAAATTCCAGGAAGTTTCCACTGCACTAGGTTTCCACACTACCACTCAATTGTGCCCCAATTCCAGTGTCTCTTCCAGCACTCTCTCTTTCCCCCTCTCCCCCACCCAACCTGATCCCCCCAACCCCATTCTCACTTGCCCCCACTCCACCTGCAATATCTATTCTAATTCTCCTTCCCAGGGAGATCTATACTCCCCCGCTCTCCCCCTTCTCTTTACCTAACTTCTCTGGGTCTGTGGACTGTAGCACAATTACCATTTACTTAATAGCTAATATCCATTTATAAGTGAGTAATACCATATTTATATTCCTGAGTCTGAGTTACCTCACTTAGGATGATTTTTTTTCTAGTTTCATCCATTTGCCTGAAAATTTAATCATGTTATTTTTTAAAAAAACTGCTGAATAATATTCCATTGTGTAAATGTACCACATTTTCTTTATCTATTCTTCAGTTGAGGAACATTTAGGTTGTTTACAGTTTCTGGCTATTATGAATAAAGCTGCTATGAACATAGTTGAGCAAGTATCCTTATGGTAGGATGGCATGTCCTTCGGGTATATGCCCAGGAGTGGTATAACTGGGTTATGAAGTGGATTGATTCCCAATTTTCTGAGGAACCATGGTTTCCATAGTGGCTGTATAAGTTTGCACTCCCAACAGCAAAGCCAGCTGAGCTGTCACTTGTGTTTTTGATCTTAACCATTCTGACAGGTGTAAGGTAGAATCTCAAAGTATTTGCATTTCCATGATGGCTAAGGATGTTGATCATTTCTCTAAGTGTTTCTCAGCCATTTGAGATTCCTCTATTGAGAATTCTCTGTTTAGATCTGTACCCCATTTTTCAATTGAATTGTTTGGTTTGTTGATGTCTGGTTTCTTGAGTTCTTTTTATATTTTGGATATTAGTCCTCTATCAGATGTGGTATTGGTGAAAATCTTTTTCCATTCTGTAGGCTGCCTCTTTGTCTGATTGATGATGTCTTTTGCCTTACAGAAGCTTCTCAATTTCATGAGGCCCCATTTATTAACTGTTGATCTTAGTGTCTGTGCTATTGGTGTTCTGTTCAGAAAGTTCTGTGCCAATGTGTTTAAGGCTGTTCCTCACCTTCTCTTCTATCATGTTCAGTGTGTCTGGTTTAATGTTGAGCTCTTTGGTCTACTTTTACCTGAGTTTTGTACAGGGTGATAGATGTGGATCTATTTGCATTTTGTCTGCAAACTGGATGCATGAAGGCATGCAGTTTGGCCAGCAGCATTTGTTGAAGATGCTATTTTTTTTTTCCATTCTGCATTCTTGGCTTCTTTATAAAAAATCAGGTGTCCATAGGTGTGTGGATTTATGTCTGTGTGCACCAACCTGTCTGTTTTTATACCAATACCATTTGGATTTTAAACCTATAGCTCTGTGGTGCAACTTGCAATCAGGGATGGTGATACCTCCAGCAATTCTTTTATTGTATAGGTTGGTTTACTCTTTCCATTTTTTTTTGTGTTTCCATATGAAGTTGAGAATTGTCATTTCAAGGTTTTTAAAGAATTGTGTTGGAATATTGATGGGGATTGTGTTGAATCTGTAGATTGCTCTTGGTAGGATGGTCATTTTTTACTATGTGAATCCTACTGATCCATGAGAATTGGGGATCTTTCCATCTTCTGATATCTTCTTCAATTTCTTTCTCCAAATGCTTTAAGTTTTTAATCAATCTAATCAATTTGATTAGAGTTACTTCAAGATATTTTATATTAATTGAGGCTATTGTGAAAAGTGTTGTTTCCCCGATTTCTTCCTCAATCAGTTTGCCATTTGTCATATAGGAGGGCTACAGGTTTTTTTCCTTTTTGAGTTAATCTTGTGTCTAGCCACCTTGTTAAAAGTGTTTATCAGCTGTAGTTCCCTGGCAGAAAGTTTCACAACAGTTATGTATAATATCATATCATATGCAAATAACAATACTTTAACTTCTTCCTTTTCAATTTGTATCCCCTTGATCTCCTTCAGTTGTCTTATTGCTCTAGCTAGAACTTCAAGTACTATATTGAATAGATATGGAGAGAGTGGACAACCTTGTCTTGTTCCCAATTTCAGTAGACTTGCTTTGAGTTTCTCTCCATTAAATTTGATGTTGGCTATAGGCTTGCTGTAAATTGCCTTTATTATGTTTAGGTATGTGCCTTATACCCCTAATCTTTCCAAAACTTTTATCATGAATGAGTGTTGGATTTTGTCAAAGGGTTTTTCAGTATTTAATGAGATGATCATGTAGTTTTTCTTTAAATTTACTTTTTTTTTTTAATATATTGAACCATCATTGAATCTCTGGGATGAAGCCTACTTGATCATGATGGATGATTTTTTGATATGTTCTTCGATTTGGTTTATGAGTATTTTTGCATCTTTGTTCATAACAGAAATTGGTCTGTAATTCCTTTTCTTTGTTGAATTTTTGTGTGGTCTGGGTATCAGGGTAACTGTGCCCGCATAAAATGAATTTGGCAATGTTCTCTGTGTTTCTAGTTTGTGGAACAATTTGAGGAATATTGGTATTAATTCTTCATTGAAAGTCTGGTAGAATTCTGTGCTAAAACTCTCTGGTCCTGGGCTTTTTTGGTTGGGAGACTTTTAGTGAGTTTGTCTATTTCACTAGGAGTTATATGTCTATTTGAATTGTTTATCTTACTTTTATTTAACTTTGGTAAGTGGTTTTTAACAAGAAAATAATCCATTTCTTTTAGATTTTCCAATTTGGTGGAGTACATGTTATTAAAATATGTCCTTAGGAATCTCTGGAATTCCTTGGTGTCTGTTATTTTGTCCCCCTTTTGTTTCTGATTTTATTAATTTGGATATTCTCTCTCTGCCTTTAATTAGTTTAGATAAGAGTTTGCCTACCCTATTGATTTTGTGAAAGAGCTAACTCTTTGTTTCATTGATTCTTTGTGTTGCTCTTTGTTTCTCTTTTATAGGTTTCAGCCTTCAGTTCAATTATTTCCCACCTTCTACTCCTCATGGGTATACTTCTTTTTTTTTTAGAGTTTTCAGGTGTGCTGTTAAGTTGCTAGCATGAGATCTCTCCAATTTTTTTTGTGTAGGCACTCTGTGCTACGAACTTTTCTTCTAGCACAGCTTTCATTGTGTCCCATAAGTTTGGTTATGTTGTATATTCATTTTCATTGAATTCCAGAAAGTCTTTAACTTCTTCCTTTATTTGTGTCTTGACCCCTTTTTCATTCATTAGAGAGTTGCTCAGTTTGCATGAGTTTGTAAGCTTTCTGTTGTTTTGTTGTTCAATTTCAGCTTTAATCCACTGTGACATGATAGGATGCTGAGGATTATTTCAATTTTCTTGTATGTGTTTAGACTTGATCTGTGATTGAGTATATGGTCAATTTTGGAGAAGGTTCCATGAGGTGCTGAGAAGAAGGTATATTCTTTTCTGTTTGGGCGAAATGTTGTGTAGACATTTGTTAGATCCATTTGGTTCATAACATGTTAGCTTCATTATTTCTTTGTTTAGTTTTTGTCTGGATGACCTGTCCTTTGGTGAGGCTGGGGTATTGAAGTCTCCCAATGTCAATGTATGAGGGTCTTTGTCTCTTCATCATATGCTGTGGAACCTCAACCAGATTGTGTATCCCTTGGGAACAATGTTTTTATTTTTCTTCTAGCATATTTCTTGACATTGAAAGTGTGCTTATCTTTCTGAGTTTGGATTACCTCACTCAGGATGATTTTTTTCTAGATTTATCCATTTGCCTGAAAACCTCATGATGTCATTGTTTTTCTGTGCTGAGTAGTACTCCATTGTGTATATGTACCACATTTTATTTATCCATTCTTCAGTTGAAGGGCATCTAGGTTGTTTCCAGGTTCTGGCTATTATAAACAATGCTGATATGAACATAGCTGAGCATGTGCCCTTGTCGTATGATTGAGCATTCCTTGGGTATATGCCCAAGAGTGGTATAGCTGGGTCTTGGGGGAGATTGATTCCCAATTTTCTAAGAAAGCGCCATATTGATTTCCAATGTGGCTGTACAAGCTTGCATTCCCACCAACAGTGGAGGAGAGTTCCCCTTGCTCCACATCCTCTCCAGCATAAGCTGGAGTTTTTGATCTTAGCCATTCTGACGAGTGTAAGGTGGTATCTCAGAGTCGTTTTGATTTTCATTTCTCTGATGATTAGGGATGTTGAGCAATTCCTTAAATGTCTTTCAGCCATTTGAGCTTCCTCTGTTGAGAATTCTCTGTTTAGTTCTATAGCCCATTTCTCAGTTGGACTGTTGGGCATTTTGATGTCTAATTTCTTGAGTTCCTTATATATTCTGGATATCAGTCCTCTGTCAGATGTGGGGTTGGTGAAGATCTTTTCCCATTCTGTAGACTGTTGCTTTGTCTTGTTGACTGTGTCCTTTGCTCTACAAAAGCTTCTCAGTTTCAAGAGGTCCCATTGATTGATTGTATGTATTCACTCATAGGAGGATACTAGATGTAAAACAAAGGATGACTAGACTGCTACTCACAACTCCAGGGAGGCTACCTAGAAAACAGAACCCTAAGAAGGACACAGGGATGGCCCAATGACAGAGAAATGGATGAGATCTACATGAGCAAACTGGACGTGAGTGGGGGGTAATGAAGGGCAAGGGTCGAGGGAAAGAGAGCTTAGGGGAGCGGGAGATCCCAGCTGGATCAAGAACAGAGAGGGAGAACAAGGAAAAAGAGACCATGATAAATGAAGACCCCATGGTAATAGGAAGAAACAAAGTGCTAGAGAGGTCCCCAGAAATCCACCAAGATACCTCCACAATAGACTACTGGCAATGGTCGAGAGAAAGCCCGAACTGACCTACTCTGGTGATCGGATGGCCAAACACCCTAACTGTCATGGTAGAAATCTCATCCAATGACTGATGGAAGTGGATGCAGAGATCCATGGCTAGGTCCCAGGTGGAGCTCCAGGAATCCAATTGGCGAAAAAGAGGAGGGATTGTATGAGCAAGAATTGTTGAGACCAAGATTGGAAAAAGTACAGGGACAAATAGCCAAAGTAGTGGAAACACATAAACTATGAACCAATAGCTGAGGAGCCCCCAACTGGATCAGGCCCTCTGGATAAGTGAGACAGTTGATTAGCTTGATCTGTTTGGGAGGCACCCAGGCAGTGGGACTGGGACCTGTCCTTAGTGCATGTCCTTAGCTGGCTGTTTGGAACCTGGGGCCTATTCAGGGACACTTTGCTCAGCCTGGGAGGAGGGGACTGGAACTGCCTGGACTGAATCTACCAGGTTGAGCTGAATCCCCAGGGGAGTCCTTGCCCTGGAGGTGATGGGAATAGGGGGTGGGCTGGGGGGGAGGGGGAGCACGGGAGGAGGGAGGACAGGGGATTCCGTGGCTGATATGTAAACTTAAATCAAATTATAAAATTAAAAAAAGTGTGCTTATCAAAACATTCTGTGGTCAATGAGTATGACATTTTTGCTGGCTAGTCAGTTTTATGTCAGTTTGACACAAGTTAAAGTCCCTGGAGAGGAAGGAGCTTTAGTTGAGAAAATGCCTTCATAAGATCCTGGCTATAGGCAAGCCTGTAGGGAATTTCTTAATTGGTGATTGATGAGGAGGCCCATCTCATTGTGCGTGGGGACCCTCTTGCACTAGTACTCCTGGGTTCTATAAGAAAGCAGACTGAACATTCCACGGGAAGCAAGCCAGTAAACAGAACTGCTCCATGGCCTCTGCATCAACTCTTGCTTCCAGGTTCCTGCCCTGTTTGAGTTCCTTTCCTGACTTCCTTTGACGAAAAAACAGTGATGTGAAGATCTAAGCCAAATAAATCTTTTCCTTCTGAAGTTGTGTTTTTTGTTTGTTTGTTTGTTTATTTACTTACTTGTTTTGTTTTCCCAGACAGGGTTTCTCTGTGTAGCCCCCACTGTCCTGAGGCTCACTCTCTAGGCCAGGCTGGCCTTGAACTAGGAGATTCACCTGTCTTTGCTTCCTAAGTACTTGGATTAAAGTACTGCCCAGCTCCAAGTTGCTTTTGGTCATGGTGTTTTATCTCAATAATAGCAACCCTAACTAGGGCAGATGTGACCCAGAACACTTGGTCATTGAAATAACTGTCCCTCAAGTACTGTTTTCTCATTTTTATATAGAAGTTCCTCTTTCACAAATCTGAATTTCCTTGGCTGAGCTATATTACTTACTGGTCTACTTAATATCCTTTCCCCCTGTGCCTTTTATATATAATGCATCTTCTCTCCTGAAGGAACTTGATCTTAAGGCCTTGGCCTCAAGCTCATATCTGATGATAGAAAAGTTTGTTGGATGAATAAAAGCCACAAGATTTACTCACCACAAAGTATCATGGATGATGCTACACTCACCAACATTTTCTTTCTCTGAACATACCTCCCAGTATAGCTTCTGTGAACTGCCTGGTACTTTTCACTTGGTTAATGCAGACACCTTTCTCTGAACGTTCCTCCTTTAACGCCAGCAGTTTTCACTTAATGATAGATCTTTTCCAATGAAACCCCTTTGCAGCATGCCTCATCAGAAATCAAATATGACCCAAACTCAGGAGGGCCTCACTCTATTTTGAGTCCACTGTTCCTTTCTATCATTCGTGACAACATGGTGTCAGCAGCTAACTAGACACCACTGTCCACATGGTCATGGCTACCCGACAGGCAGATATGGTCAGCTTCTTTTACATACTGAGGACAGAGGAGAGGACATAGTAGTGGTGGAGGAGTTGGGAAGGAAAACTATAATGAAAAATTCTATCACTTACTATAACTAGTAGTTTTTGTCAATGTCTAAAACCCTTTTGTTAAATATTTTTGAAATATTCTAAACAATATCAGATCTGTTTTTATTATTTTGTTTGTTGCTATATGGTTTTAATTATTTGCATTTTGCTGAGTATTATAATTTCTGTTTTTGGAAGGAAGTAATAAATTGATAACTTGCATCTTTAGTGATAATTAATATTATATATTAAGAAAACATATTGGAGAAATATGCATTTTGATTTGAAAGACTCCTATATTAGTATTTGTCAGGGGCTATTAAAGAAAACATGTTTCCATCTTTCCCTAAGGAATGAAACAGTTGGAAATCTAAGTGTATAGAGCTACCATTTTAAAGTGTGGCTTAAATCTGGAGACAAATGTGCTTCTTACTGTGGAATTCTCGAACAGGCAAGTCTTTTCCCATGTTGTAGCAGCTGTCTAGAATGCATTCATTCCCTCTCCCACATAACACAGCATAAGGCATGAATGTGGCTAGAGCTGAGAGGACTGCCCACTTATTACAAGTAGGATGTTAGGGAATGGAGAGAACAGACAGCAAGGCTCTGCATAGTTTTTCCTTCCAGAATCATCTGTTTTAGGAAATTAAGGAAAGACGAGGCAGAAGGCAGTTGAATATATCTTTACAACTAAAACTTCTTAGATTTTTTCTCCGTTAGTCTATTGATCTAAACTCCTAAATCTTTATTTAAACAAAGATGTTGCCTTTACTACAGGGAAAAAGCCCATGCTCCCACTTGTGAGCCACACAGATTTGACATGCAGAAGACTCTAAACAGGTTATAGCAGTAAGCTGGCAAATCAGCTTCTTCAGGCCATTCCACACCCAAGGCTGAAACTCATTTACTTTCCAAGTATGTGCAGCCACAAATTAAAAATAGCTTCTTCAAGGAGACAAATGGCTAGTCATATGATATAATCATTTCCTATCATCAAATTACCTGGGAGACATGAAACTTCCAGGCTTAATTCCCCATTCATGGTGTCCACTTAGTCCTATCAGGAAGCAGATGTCACACTGAAAGGTACTGTTTCTACCTGTGTGTAAAGGGTGTAGGGAAACCAACAAGGAAACACGATATTCTGGGGTTATCAATAGAGGGGTTTGTCATGACATGGAGCCTGAAGAGACTGGGAACGGAGAGGCAGCCAACAGTCCAGCTCTTAGAGTCACATGGACAGTGTGTTAGTTTTTATGCTGCCTTGACCAAAATAACAGAAGCAAGGGAAAAAGATTTTGTTTATCATTTCAAAGGGTTTCAGTCTATTTCAGTGCAGAAAGCATGGCAGAGTTCATGGTCGGAGGAAGGTGTGACATGGGCTCCCTATACCATAGTGGACAGAACTCAGAGGTCATGGGAGGGAAGCAGGAAACAGACCCACCCTAGTGACCTGTTCCTGCTGCTACACCCCACATCCTCCCAGTAATGTTACCAGTTGGAAAACAAGCATTTAAAACATGAGCCCATGGGACACATTTCAGAATTAAAAAAAAATACAGAGAGGGGCTTTTTAAAGCTAAGCTTTTTTTTTTTTTTTTTTGGCCAGGCAGTGGGGTCACACAACCTTAATCCCAGCCCTCAGGAGGCAGAGGCAGGTGGATCTGTGAGTTTGAGGCCAGCCATATCTACAGAGTGAGTTCCAGGACAGCCAGGGCTACACAGAAAAACAAACAAAAAATATTCTCTCAAAGTTTCATACATTTATACAATGCACATTGACCATATCCACCCACCATTATTACCTCTTTCTAGCTCCCCTTCTCCCTCCGCCATTATTACCTTTTTATAACTCCCTTATCGTCTCCTACCCCTTCTCCACCCACCATTATTACCTCTTTATAACTCCCTGATAATCCCCTACCCCTTCTCCACCCACCATTATTACCTCTTTACCTCTTTCTAACTCCCCTGGTGTCCCCTACCCCTTCTCCACCCACCATTATTACCTCTTTATAATTCCCTGATAATCCCCTACCCCATCTCTATCCTTCATGTTCTCTCTTTTTTTTTTTTTTTTTTTTTTTCGAGACAGGGTTTCTCTGTAGTTTTGCGCCTTTCCTGGAACTCACTTTGTAGACCAGGCTGGCCTCGAACTCACGGAGATCCTCCTGCCTCTGCCTCCCGAGTGCTGGGATTAAAGGCGTTCGCCACCACCGCCAGGCTTCATGTTCTCTTTAAAAAGTTGTTATTGGCCACATGTGGTAGCGCATGCCTTTAATCCTAGCACCCAAGCAGAGGCAGGAGGATCTCTGAGTTTAAGGCCAGCTGGGGCTCCATGGTGAGACCCTGTCTCAATGTATATCTTATTTTCTGAAAGTACCCTTTGTTCTCAAGGTGGGGTCAGAAGAGTGTACTGAGGTAAACCCATAATTATTACTAACGCATTCTCATGCTCAATGGTAGGTACAAATGGTGCCTTTCCATCCATCAGAGCATGCCTATCAACTGGGAGTGGGGTGGGGAAAGTGCTTCTTTACATCCGCTGCATCTTTCTCCTTGGCTTATAGGCACCACTCAGGAATTCTTTTTAACAGCCTTCTCCATGGAAATGGCACCTATAGATAAGGACTTTTGAAAACATGCTTTTGTTTATTAAACAATGCTGCCCAAAATAGGTACATCAACATTTACTTATCACGTTAAAAGCTAGGACTTCTGGAACCAAGAGATTGTGCTAACTATATATGTCCCCAAAGTCTAGACATCCAAGAGGACAGCCAGTCAGATCTTCCAAAGCCAGTGAACCTGATTAACCTTTTATTGATACACATTCTACACTTGTGTAACCCAGTCATCTTGTTCTTACAACAGCTGAGGAAGGGAACTTTATCTTCGTTAAACTATAGAGATTATCATGGCATACCGTGGTATACCATGTCACATAGTAACATGTGAACATGTTTATGCACAAGTTTCAGTGTATCATTGTGCATATTATTGAATTTTACCACCTCATCACTTTTGTACAGTGGCCAAGAAAACGCTTCAAACTCCAGCATATACATGAAATACTTTTATACATTTTAGGCAGCTGGAGCCAGTTTTTATATTGGTACTTGCTGAGGGCAAAAGCAATATGTTGTAACAGAATGTCTAAATATTTTTGATAGAGCAGTCCACATTTTATAAAACAATATAATAACACTAAAGCTGTACTTCAAAAGTCTCACAAATAATTTTAACAAATACTCTGCATGTCTTCAGAGGATCTAGCTGTGGCTTTTTATCACTCTTATGGTATGCCCTTTTGCAAATCATGATCTTCATTTGGCTGGGAAAATTTTTATTAATGATCTCCTGAGCTCAATTAGTGCTGCCCATATATGCATGGGTGTGTGGCCATCTGCTGGGGCATGGGCGACCTACCAGCACCCATGTTCACATAGGACAGGGATACTTTCAACAGAAATGCCACTGACATGTCAAATGAAAAAGTAGCCTGCCTTCTTTCCCTTCTCTTTTGATTGCTTCTGTGGGTGATTCAGGAGAAAGGCATCCTGCAGTACCCGGGGAAGGTGGAGAGCCGATCTGGAGGAGCAAGCAGGAAGGAACTAGCTCATACACTCAAGTTTAATGAGAAGCAGGAAGGAAATTAAGTCCACAATCAAATTCTCTTGCTCTCATGGTGGAAAATGCTAAAGAAATCCATTTAAAAAAAACCCTTAATATTCTGCTCAGTGGCAGCTAGAGGGGTTCTGAGTACTTGGTAGAATTGGGTTTGGAAGTCACAGCATCACTGATCTCTCATGAATGGGTGTAGATCCTTTAGGGCCTTAGCTGTATTAACCTAATGCCCATTGATTTGTGAGCTACACTTTTTTTAAACAGTCCAGATGATGGACCAGACACAGCAGCTGACTGTAGCTTTTGGTCTAACTCATTTTGAAATCAGTCTGTTCTAGTTCTAGAAGGCAAGAAATCCAGAAGCCAGAACCAGGACCAAGTCAAATCAAATGTCACTCCCAAAGAGCACAGTGCAGACTCAGTAGTGTCTAAATGTGCTCAGTCTGAGAGTGTAGTCTTGGTTTAGCTTTTAAAATGCTAGTAGGTTTATGCCGGTGGTCCTGAACTCATAAAGTCAGTGAGAGCAAACACTAAAAGAGTAACTTTTTTTTTTTAACTTTTTAAAAAATTTTTATTTTGCAATACAATTCAGTTCTACATATCAGCCACGGATTCCCTTGTTCTCCCCCCTCCCGCCCCCCCTCACCTTCCCCCCAGCCTGCCCCCCATTCCCACCTCCTCCAGGGCAAAGCCTCCCCCGAAGACTGAGATCAACCTGGTAGACTCAGTCCAGGTAGGTCCAGTCCCCTCCTCCCAGGCCTAGCCAAGCGACCCTGCATAGGCCCCAGGTTTCAAACAGCCAACTCATGCAATGAGCACAGGACCCGGTCCCACTGCCTGGATGCCTCCCAAACAGATCAGGCCAATCAACTGTCTCACCCACTCAGAGGGCCTGATCCAGTTGGTGACCCCTCAGCCATTGGTTCATAGTTCATGTGTTTCCGTTCGTTTAGCTATTTGTCCCTGTGCTTTATCCAACCTTGGTCTCAACAATTCTCACTCATATAACCCCTCCTCATTCTCGCTAATTGGACTCCCAGAGATCCACCCAGGGCCTAGCCATGGATCTCTGCATCCAGATCCCTCAGTAGTTGGATGAGGTTTCTAGCACGACAATTAGGGTGTTTGGCCATCCCATCACCAGAGTAGGTCAGTTCGGGCTGACTCTCGACCATTGTGGGGGTATCTTTGTGGATTTCTGTGGGCCTCTCTAGCACTTTGCTTCTTCCTATTCTCATGTGGTCTTCATTTACCATGGTCTCCTATTCCTTGTTCTCCCTCTCTGTTGTTGATCCAGCTGGGATCTCCCGCTCCCCCAAGCTCTCTTTCCCTCGACCCTCGCCCTTCACTACCCCCACTCATGTCGAGGCTGTTCATGTAGATCTCATTCCATTTCTCTGTCATTGGGCGATCCCCATGTCTTTCTTGGGGTCCAAAGGGTAACTTTTGAAACAGACATGTGAGGGAGAATTCACCTGTGAGCTGGCTTCTCTTCCAGATTGTTCTATTTGAAACACTTCTGCCAAGTTTAGAAGCTGTTAGTGATTGGTGGAAGCTTCAGGAAGCAGACCTCATTTGAGAAGGCCCTTTGACATCCCATATTCAAAGCCCCTTGCTTTTATATTTCTCCTTTGCACCATTTTTCAGTGCCTGATACTAGTCATGTAGAACTAGAAGCTTGAAAGGGCAGTGTTGGTCCCAATTATTGCTTTTAGTGCAGTTACACTACTTTATTAAAACTGTCAGAACCCGCCGGGCGTTGGTGGCGCACGCCTTTAATCCCAGCACTCGGGAGGCAGAGCCAGGCGGATCTCTGTGAGTTCGAGGCCAGCCTGGGCTACCAAGTGAGTTCCAGGAAAGGCGCAAAGCTACACAGAGAAACCCTGTCTCGAAAAACCAAAAAAAAAAAAAAAAAAAAAAAAAAAACTGTCAGAACCCATGCAGTCACTGAGCTTACCAAATCTGACTTATTCCTTTCCTTCATGGCCCATAGTCACTTGATCTAAAAGAGGTCCTCCTCAGAGATGTCTAGGATCTCTGACCTTCATCCCATCCCTTCTGAAGCTGCTCTTGTTCTCCCATTTGATCTACTTCAGACATCTCAGCCTCAAGGCTTTTCCTCATTCCTTCTCTTCATCATTTCAATTGAACCATTTTATGATTTATAAATGAAATTATATTATACCCTTTCTCAAAAACTGCTTCCCATTATCCATCTGTAAAATGAGTTAAAGCTCTCATGATACAAAAGGACCTTCACAACGGGAGCCTAGCCTCCTTGGGACTCACCCTGACAGACTCCCTTTACTCACGCCCTGGGTCCTGGGCAGACTTCAGGGATGAGCAGTGCACTTACCGCCTGTTTCGTTTCCCATTTAGATTATGGTTTTGAGTTTTATTTCTCCTTTTTATTTCCTTCTCACTTCCTCTCTATCGTCTCCAGTCTGGCTCAAAATAATATCTCCTCAAAGGGCATCCAGGATTTTCCCAGGAAGAATTAATCATTCTAGTATTTCCTCTTAAAACATTGCACATGGATCTACTCTGTCCTTCTTTGATTATACTTTATCTTTTCCATGTGTCTCTGTTCCTAGTGATTGTAAACATCAATACGCATAGGTAATTTATGTTTGCACATGAGAGTTTAGGCAAAAATTCTAAAATTTCATTGTCAAGATTTTGTAAATTATCAATATCTGATCCCCATTCTTTATCCACTAAACCATTTCCCAGTCCTACAATCTGAAATTCAATATCATAAAAGGTTCAGTTTTTGGTTTTTATCCAAAGAACTATAATTTGCTAAAGTACTGAAATTACACGATCACACACAGGTGTCTCTTACACACCACTACAAAGAAAAGCTTTAGCATGGGATTGTATCAAAGTCATAATTCCAAAATTGATTGAATGCCTTTTATGGATTATATTTAGTTGTTTCTTCTTTTTTTGTTTTACAGAAATATCCTTGATGTAGTCCAGTATGCTCCAAACTTCGAACTTCATAGAGAGAATATTAAACACAAATACATAGCTGGTTAACAATAGATATATGTCTGTCTGTGCATTATAAATGAAACACTGATACTGGTACAGACTCATCTTAGTAGCCTTTTAATTGTTTTTACTGAATTAAGGGAGAACACATATGACCTTTCTGGGTCATGATTTCTTCAACTAAGAAATAAAAAGTTTGGAGTAGATTTATTAATTTATTCAAGAAATGTTGTGTGCTAGATGCTAGTGCTTGAAATACAAAGATGAGAAACATATAGAATCTCTATCATCTAGCAACTTACCAGATATAAGCAAAATTTAAATTATTTTTCTCATTAAGGTCTCCTGTGCTTGACATGGCAGTATAAATTAAATAAGATAGAAAAGGAAACATTCATGTTTACTTCTGCATTTATTCAAAAGCATTTATTAATGAAGTTCATTGTATTAAAAATCTTCACTGGAAGAATAGTTTTGTGACAAAAAATAGTGCTACTGTTTTTCCAGTAATTGTTTCTTTATAGGGGGAAGTGACCTGATGTCTGGGGCTGGACTGATCTGGAGGTGTGGTTTTGGCTATTAAGTCCTAAACTAGGCCTGATAAGTAGAGCACCTATTCATGGCCTGGTTTTCAGAACACAGACGTCTCAGGAGAGCTGTGCTAGATAGTAGACAATAGAAATCTCTCTCAATATCCATCACTCATATGGTGAGTCAGTATTCTAGAAGAATGGTCCAGTGGTTCAGATGGAGACTGTATTGTTCTTTTTAACACCTTTGCAAGTAAATTTTTTTTTGCTGTGCTCTGTATTAGAGCAATTATGAGCCCATCTAGACTTAGCAATCTTAAAAATGCGTATTTTCATGTATCTGCTATTAAAAATTAAACTAATTCTGAGGAGCATCCTGGGTGCTGATTGGTGTTCCATGGTGGCAAGGCTGCTCCATACAAGAGTAAGTCAAATAAAAGATGGTATTCTGGTAAAGTCAGATCTTAAAGTATTCTTACTTCAAAGGTAATGCTGCAGGAGGGGCATGCCTAAATATAGTGACTATTGCTGATAGTTACAGGAAAGTTTAAATTTCTCTGTTACTCAGTTGAGTGTCTCTCACAGAAGTGGTTTACCTTCTCCTGCAGTGGTGAAGGAATGTATTTATTTAACTGTCCCACTGTTAGCTTATTTGACAGCTTAATGACACTGTATTTTCTTCCAATGGTATTTTAGCTGTACCTAATCTCAGTCATAGCTGCCCATCAGCAGGAATTTTCCCTTGATCTGTAGTCATAATAGCATTTGATAATTATTTGTTTCTTGTGATCTCAAAAGTCCTTCATCTTGAAGGCTTCTCAAATATTTTTAAGAACATGTCTCCTCCAACGGTGAGCGTTTCTTCTCCAGCTGCGAGCATACTCCCTCCAGGTGCCACTTTTTTTTTTGCTTTTGAAAATGATGAGTCTCCATGTTGCTCCCCAAGTGATTATCCCTCATCTCCTCTGACCTCCATACTAGGTGAAATTTGTGTTCCCAACTTGTCTGTTTACTAAATTAGATTGTCTCATTGCTTATTTCATTTGCTGAAAAATATTATAAGCTAATACTTAAATTGAGAACACTTATGACGGCTGCAAAATAACATAACTAAACATCATGTAAAATTGTTTAATCATTGTGGAGGCCCACAAAAGTTTCCTAGTGAGATCTGAGCTTGCTTTACCCAGCAGGGCTGCATTAGAGGATTGCTTGACCACGTGTGTGGTTACCAGGTGATTGGAAAGGGTCTGCACTTGACTATGCTAGGAGAGGTCTTTTGCCCCACCCCTTGGCATTCCTATAAAAGGCCCTTTAGAAGAGACAGAAGGGGCCAGTGGATTAGGATCCAGGCCCTCCTGAGGCTATCCTATGTTTCTATCTGTTTCTCTTCCCTCTATCCTTCTATCTAAATATTTCTCACTTCACCTTCCTCAAGAGTACTCTGGGGAAAAAGTGAAAGGGGGCCCCAGAGAGAAATGGGTAGGCCCCCCACAAGTATTAAAGTTTTGGGATTGAGTAGAGAAAGTCAAGCAGGCCACTGATGTACATTCTCAGAAACAATTTCTCTACCCAGCAGCCTGAGAAAGTAGAGAGAGTCAAAGATAGGCTAGTGGGGAGGAGAGCCTAGGGATTGTCTACCTCTGCCTTTTGACTGAAATGACAGGAATTCCTGGAGGACGGATTTTTAAATGGCGGAAGCAACCATAGTTTCCAAGTGCCATTTACTGACAGTATTTGCAGGTTTTAATTTTAATGTTAGCAAAATTTATTCCTATAATATGATAAATGCATTTAAATAGAACATATCTAAAGTGTTTAGTTCTTGCCATAACTTCTGGAGAAGACAAGAATTCAAGGAAGGCAATCCTGACCTGAAGCTATAATCTCATCCTAGTTAGATCTATGCTAAAAAGACAGAAAATAACAGATGCCAAGGAAGAGGAACTCATACACTGGTGGTGGGAATGAGAGATGGTACAGGCATTTTGAAAACAGTGTGGATGGTCCTCAGAAAAGTAAGCAAAAAAAGAAACTAAAGTTAAAACTCTCATATGATTAAGTTATCTCATTATTGGGTATTCATCCAAAAGAAATTGCTATAGCAAAGAGTTCCATTCACTGCCATGTTTACTATAGCACTATTCACAATAGCAAAATATGGAGCCAATGGAAGCATCCTTTGATGGATGGACAGATAATGACTATATATACACAGAGGATATTAAGCCATAAAACAGAATGAAATCCTGTCACTCATAGGAACATTGGTGGAACTGGATGATATTAAGTGAATAAATCAGACACAAAAAGACAAATAGTATTTTCTTGCTTATATGGGGAAGCTAAAGGAATTGATTTCATAGACTACAGATAACTAGTTAGGGAATTTGGATTGTTTCCCAAAAGCCCTTGAGTGCAAGGCTTGGTTACTAGCTGGTAGTGCTATTGTGATGATTTGGATCATGAGGATGATGGTTTGATCAACTGATGAGTGCAGAGCTGAATGGGCTCCAAGAGCTGAAGCCTATTGGAGAAAGTTGGTCACTGAGGATGTGCTCTGAAAGGTACATAATGTTGCAGATATTTCTTTTTCATATCTGATACTTGCTTGTCATGAGAGCAGCCACATCCTATCACGGTCATAGAGATTAGGAGGGGAGGTTAAAGGAAGCTCAGACATTTAACATCATTAGAAGGAAGAGAAGGTTCTAATGTCCTACCATAGAGTAGGGTGAAGATAGGACACAGCAGTTTGTTACATATTTCATAGAGACCAGAGGAGCATGTAGATTTTTAGTATAGAGAATTATGTTTCAGGAGAGAAAAATGAAAAATTCTAATTATCTTTACTTCACTATTTCCTGGTGTGTGTGTGTGTGTGTGTGTGTGTGTGTGTGTGTGTGTGTATCTCAAAATATCACACTGTACTACATCAATATATACATGCAATTATTATTGTCAATGAAAAAACCTCCTAGCTCCTTATTTTATATACAGAGGCATACATGCACTCCCTACTCCACATAGACATACCCACACCCACCTCTCCACACTTATGTTCCACTATGATGTACTAGGAAGGGTTTTAGCTAGAAGATTCTCTTAGACCTAATTTCACTATTAGACAGGAAGCTGTTTCTTTTTTGGTGACCTTTAGTTTCCTCATACTAAATTATAGATGGGTATTAGATAAAATAATTCCAAATTTCTGGATAATGTTATGAAATTATTAAGTTTCTTAATTTAAGGAGGAAATAAAGAATAAGAAGGAATCTACAATTTAATTTTGTATGAAGTGATTCTCATGAATATCTACTTTCTACTCAGTCACACACTGACATTTACAAAGAACGGATATTAAGAAACTTGGACTATTTCTTATCAATATGACCTTAAATAATTTTTGGAGACTCTGTACGAGATTACTAATGCAGTTTTTATTATGAAGGTAGAGAAATTCTCAAACAACAACAGTTCTTGGAATGAATTTAGAAATATCACAAATTGAAATTAAATTATCCTTGAACTCCAGAAATAAGACATAATTTAATTTTACTGTTTGATTCAAATGCTTCATTTCTACTCATGTCAAAGAACAGAAAAACAAACTCATAAAGATTATAGATTACCTTGAAAAGAAAATAGTCAATTTCAGCACAAATAACCAAGAATGTAGTGGGATGCATATACTATAATACTGTTGTTTTAGGAAAAGGTAGCTAACTAATCAAGACTTTTCCAGATTGAGAGTGTATTATTTCACTTAATATTTTGTTATATAAACCAGTAGCTGAGAATAACTAAAACACATTATTTTACAAGCAGAATGATTTTTTCTAAAGGGTGAACACTAGATGTTGAAGTATTTTTCTTTTGAAGAATACAACTTTATACATGTGCTTATGATTAGTAATTAAAAAGAATCCCCCCAAACACTGTAACAGGGTACCATTATTTGTGTCTAAAGTGTATCCCAAAGGCTCAATTATAGAGCCACATCTGCAAGTCTGTGGTACTCATGACTGCTGGGACCTGGTGCAAAGAACTTAGGCTAATGGAGTAGCTCCTGAAAAGGGGTAATGGTACCCAGCTCTCCTCCCTGTTTACTTCCTCATAGTGACAGGTAAGAGGCTTTGCTGCACTGTGTGATCCTCAACACAGCCTGTCTACCCCAACCCTCACAATAAAAATGGACCTAACTGAGCACAGATGGAAAGTTCTGAAATTGTGAGCCAAAATGAGACCTTTATTTTTTTTTAAATCAATTGTCTTTAGTGTTTTTTTTTTTTTTTTTGTTTTTTTTTTTTTCGAGACAGGGTTTCTCTGTGTAGCTTTGCGCCTTTCCTGGGACTCACTTGGTAGCCCAGGCTGGCCTCGAACTCACAGAGATCCGCCTGGCTCTGCCTCCCGAGTGCTGGGATTAAAGGCGTGCGCCACCACCGCCCGGCGTGTTTTTTTTTATAACAATGAGAAACACAGTTATGAAGGCCCTGAGCACAATTCTCTTGGCCTCTCAATTTTCTTTTCTTTATTCACTCAAGCCCCCTTCTACATCCCAAAACCTGGGCCATAGGAAAAGCTGCTTGAGAATCAATATCTTAGTGAATATCATAAGTCTGTATTAGTATATAAATGGTAACATGGACTATAACATGACCAATGTTTGAGAAAAGCAAATGTTACTCATAAAAATTTTCACATATAAACCCAAATGACTGTTCACAGCTAGTGAATAGAAAATTCTTAAGTCTCAAGAAATTGGCTTATGAGAGAAAGATAAGCTGCTTCAGAATGATATTCCTGATTATTTAGTAATTAAACAAACTAGGAAGTTTTCAAATAGGAAAGAAATGATTATCCTTAAACGAAATAAACTATTGCTCCCAAATTTGTTCAAATCATGACATTAAAACCCAGGCTAGAGCCGGGCGGTGGTGGCGCACGCCTTTAATCCCAGCACTCGGGAGGCAGAGCCAGGCGGATCTCTGTGAGTTCGAGGCCAGCCTGGGCTACCAAGTAAGTTCCAGGAAAGGCGCAAAGCTACACAGAGAAACCCTGTCTCGAAAAAACAAAAAAAAAAACAAAAAAAAAAAAACGCAGGCTAGAAGCAGATGTCTATGAAAAACACAACACCACTCATTTATCAAAATAATAAGAAACACTTTATTTTGGGTTGTTTTTATGGACTGCTTCCCGTTGGAGGGTTTAGGATGACTGGCCTGTTAGACCTTAGTGTTTCTCTGGATGTGAATGAACTGTTCAGATTTATTCAGACAGCACTTGTGGGAACTGGAAATCTCTCCAACATGTTTGATGGCATGCAGAGAACGTATTTGTCTTCACATGAGGTTTACCACCAAGAACCTTCCATAGAAGCAGTCAATAAATACTTGACTCACAGTACCAGCATCCAAGCTAACAGATGCCTTTGTTGACAGTCTCAGTATTGCAGAAGCACCATCGTCTATAAGTCTTCTTCCTTCTGCTGTCACCCTTAGTCGTAAACTCTGTGCCATCTTCTGAGTGTGTAATCTCAGAGTCACTTCCCCGTTTCATATTCTTAGTCAGCAAGTCAAGAAAAGCTATCCTCTCGCTGGCCCCACAGAGCCATAATCATATTTTAAAGTTAAACTTCTTTGTCTTTGAGTCAGAATTAGATTAAACAGTGAGAAGTTGGGTAAGGATAACGATACAGCAGGAAACTGAAATGATGATCTTGTCTTTCGCGATGCTCTCACACTGCACTTTACTGATCCTGGGGATGTTAAGGAAATTTGAGGGTATAGGCATTACCTGAATCCTGAGCAGTTACCATGGAGCCATTTCTATTTATGAACATGTTGTGTCTTTACAATGTCCTGGGAACTGCTTCAGAGAAAACAAGCATGACCTCCACCTTTAAGGACTTTAGATTGTTTGAGGGAAGCATCACTTTGGGTTAACAACACAGACCCTGGAGCCAGACTGCCTTTGTTCAAACCTCCTTACTAATTATGTAACCTTGGGTGTGCTATTTAACCTTCCTGTCCATTAATTTCCAGATGTTTTAAAAAAAGATTTATTTATTTTTAATTTATGTGTATAAATGTTTTGCCTTCATGTACGTATGCACACCATGTGAGTGCCTAGTGTCTGAGGAGGTCAGAAGAGGGTGTCTGATCACTTGTAACTGGAGTTACAAATGGTTGTGAGCCCCATGTGGATACTGAGAATGGAACCTGGATCTTCTGCAAGAGACACAAGTGCTCTCAATCACTGAGTCAAATCTTCAGCCTCAGTTTCCATATGTCTTAAATGAAGATAATGAGATTCACCATGTCATGCAGTTTTTAGAATAAAATGATTCAATACAGTAACATATAAGCACCAACATAAGTACAAAGTGTCTTGTACACAGTAAGCATTAGATGCCTTTGCTGTTATACTTGACAGAACATTTCATTTCTTCTTTATCTGCACTACAGACAGTTTGAACTATTAAACTTCAAAAGCACAGAAATGTCTTCCTTGGTACAGTATTTATATTGATTGAAATTCTGCTTCTCTCTCTCTCTCTCTCTCTCTCTCTCTCTCTCTCTCTCTCTCTCTCTCTCTCTCTCTCTCTGTTGCACTAGAGAGAGAATGATTTAAGGAACAAAGTCAGCAGTTTGCTATCTTCTTTCAATCAGGCCTGTAGAATGTCTTTGAATGGTCATGCTTAGAAGATTGACAATACTATTGCTCTAAGAGGAGGCTGGCTCTTTAAGAAGCCAGACAAGAAGGGAGTTAGAAGCTGCGACTCTCCAGTGAGGCTTTGTGAACACCAAACAGAGCGGGTCTGGAGTGTTTCAGAACCGCTTCTGAGGACTGGTTTTATTGATCAGTCATTGCTTATTCCACTTCACTCTAGTCTGCTCGCCTGGTTCCAGGAGATCAATACCCCTTTAACACTGCGCACTTAAAACAAACTAAAAGAAACCTATTTAGTGGGAACATGCCCCAAATAGCAAAAGCTAAGAGTAGTTTTCCACGCTCCATTCACCCACTGTGGCTTTTAGAGCAGAAAAATCTTCTTTTTATTTTAAATTTTATTTATTCTTCTCTCACATAATACATCCCGGCCACACTTCTCTTTTCTCTTTCTCCCTCCTCCCAGTTACCACTCACCTCCCCTCTCCCCCAGATCCACTCCTCTCCTCTCTCCCCCCAGAAAGGAGCAGACCTCCCGACATCAACCAAACCCAGCACAAGGAGATGCACTAAGATGGGGTACAAACCCTCACATCGAGGCAGGCCAGGCAACCCAGTAGTAGAAAAAGGGTCCCAGATGCAGGCAGAAGAGTCAGATACACCCCCACTTCCACTCTCGAGTCCCCCCAAAACACCAAGCCAATAGCCTAGCGCAGACCCACGCAGGCTCTGTGATTGTTGCTTTAGTCTCTGTGAGCCCCTGTGAGCCTTGCTTTATTGATTCCCCTGGCCTTGCTCTCCTGGTATCAGCAATCCCTCTGGCTCCCATAATTCCTTCTCCTCTTCCACAGGGTTTCCAGAGCTTTGAGGGGAGGATCCTCCAATCATCCAGGATCTCTCTCCACCAAATTAATGTTTGGCTGTGGGTCTCTGCATCTGCTCCAATCAGCTGAAGGAGGAAGCCTCTCTGATGACGACTGGGCTAGGCACCAATCTGAGAGTGTAGCAGAAGAACATTAGGAATAATTTCATTGATTTTTGTTTTTGTTTTTGTTTTTGGGCAGTTGTGTTTGGTTCCACTCTAGGTCACTGGGCGTCCAGGCAGTGTTACAGTGTCAGGAATGGACTGCCTCTCATGGCTTGGAACTTAAATTAGATCAGTCATTGGTTGGCCACTCCCACAAGCTCGGAACACATCCTGCAGGTAGGACAAGTTGTGGTCAAAGGTTTTGTGGCTGGGTTGGTGTCTCAGTCCCACCACTCGATGCCTTGCCTGATTACAGAAGACGGATGGACTAGATCGGGTTCTGTGTCCTCCATTACTGGGAGTCCTCTCGAGAGTCACCCTCTTAGGTTTCAGGGAGTTTCCACTGCACTGTTTCCACATCACTACCACCCCATGCCTTCCAATTCCAGTTGTCTCTCTCCATACTCCTTCCCTCTATCCCTCCCTCCCCCAACCTGATCCTTCCTGTTCCTATCTGTACCTGGCCCTAGTCCACTCACATAATATATTCTATTTCCCCTTCCCAGGGAGATTCATGTGTCCCTCTAGAATCCCCCTTGTTACTTAGCCTCGCTAAGTCTGTGGATTGTAGTGTGATTATCCTTTACTTAACAGCTAATATCCACCTGTAAGTGAGTACATATAACATTTATCTTTTTGGGTCTGGGTTGCCTTGCTCAGGATGATTTTTCCTAGTTGCACCCATTTGCCTGATATTTTCATGATTATTTTTTTAAACTGATGACTAATACTTCATTGTGTAAATATCCCCATTTTCTTTATCCAGTCTTCTGTTGAGGGACATCTAGGTTGTTTCCAGTTTCTGGCTATTATGAATAAAGCAACAATGAACATAGTTGAGCAAGTATCCTTATCATAGGATGGAATGCTCTTTGAATATATGCTCAAGAGAGGTATAGCTGAGTCTTGAGGTAGATCGATTCCCAGTTTTCTGAGGAACCATCATAACGATTTCCATAGTGGCTGTACAACTTCACACTCCCACCAGCAATGGAGGAGTGAGTGTTCTTGCTCCACATCCTTGCCAGCTGAGTCCTTTTGATTTGTATTTCTCTGGTGGCTAAGGATGTTGAATATTTCTTTAAGTGTTTCTCAGTCATTTGAGATTCCTCTTTTGAGAATTCTCTGTTTAGATCTGTACTGTATTTTTAAAAGGATTGTTTCGTTTGCTGATGTCTAGTTTCTTGAGTTCTTTACAAATTTTGAATATTAGTCCTCTATTGCATGTGGAGTTTGTGAAAATTCAATTCTATAGGCTGTCATTTTGTCCTATTGATGGTGTCCTTTGCCTTACAGAAGTTTTTCAGTTCCATGATGTCCCATTTATTGTTGATCAGTGTTCTGTTTAGGAAATTGTTTCCTGTGCCAATACTTTCAAAGCTGTTCCCCACTTTCTCTTCTGTCAGGTTCAGTATCTCTGGTTTTATGTTGAGGTCTTTGATCAACTTGGACTTGAGTTATGTGCAGGGTGATAGATATGGATCTATTGGCATTCTTCTATATGTAGACATCCAGTTTGGCCAGCACCATTAGTTGAAGGTGCTTTCTTTTTCCAGTGTGTGTTTATGACTTCTTTATAAAAAGTCAGATATCCATAGGTGTGTAGATTGATACCTGGGTCTTTGATTCAATTCTATTGATCAATGTATTTGCTTTTATACCAGTATCATGTGGTTTCTACTACTATAGCTCTGTAATAGAGCTTGAAATCAGGAATGGTAATGCCTCTGGAAGTTCTTTTATTATACAGGATTGTTTTACCTAGCCTGGGATTATTGTTTTTCCACATGAAATTGAGTATTTTTTCAAGGTCTGTAAAGAATTGTGCTGGAATTTTGATGGGGATTGCATTGAATCAGAGATTACTTTGACTGTACAGTCATTTTTAGTACATTAATTCTACCAATCCATGAGCATGGGAGATCTTTCTATCTTCTGATATCTTCTTCAATTTCATTCTTCAAAGACTTGAAGTTTTTGCCATACATGTCTTTCACTTGCTTGGATAGGCTTATCCTATGCTATTTTATATTGTTTGTGGCTATTGTTTCCCTGATTTATTTCTAGGTTCATCTGTCATTTGTATATAGGAAGGCTACTGATTTTTTTTTTTTTTTTAGTAATTCTTGTATCCAGCCACTTCACTGCAGGTGTTCATCAGCTCTAGGAGTTCCCTAGTAGAATTTTTGGAGTCACTTATGTATACAATCATATCATCTGCAAATAGGGATACTTTGACTTCTTCCTTTCCAATCTGTATCCCCTTTATCTCCTTCAGTTATCTTATGGCTCTAGCTAAAACTTCAAGTACTATGTTGAATAGATATGGAGAGAGGGGACAAACTTATCTTGTTCCTGATTTTAGTGGAATTGCTTTGAGTTTCTCCCCACTAAATTTGATATTGGGTATTGGCTTGTTGAATATTGCTTTTATTATGTTTAGACATGTACCTTGTATCCCTGATCTCTCCAAGACTTTTATCACGAAGGGATATTGAATTTTGTCAAAGGCTTTTAGACGATCATGTGGTTTTTTTCTTTCAGTTTTTATGGTGGATTACATTGACAGATTTTCATATATTGAACCATCTCTGCATCTCTGGGATGAAGCCCACTTGATCATGGTAGAGGATCTTTTGATGTGTTCTTGGATTCAGTTTGCTAGTATTTTTTGAATATTTTTGCATTAATTTTCATAAGGGAAATTGGTCTGTAATTCTCTCTTTGTTGAATCTTTGTGTGGTTTGTGTTTCAGGGTGACTGTGGGCTCATAAAATGAATTTGGCAAAGTTCTATCTGTTTCTATTTTGTGAAATAATTTAAGGAGAATTTGCATTAATTCTTTTTTTTTTCCAAGACAGTGTTTCTTTGTGTAGTTTTGGAGCCTGTCCTGGAACTCACTCTGTAGCCCAGGCTGGACTTAAATTCATAGAGATCCGCCTGCCTCTGCCTCCTGAGTACTGGGATTAAAGATGTGCACCACCACCACCCGGCCTGAATTAATTCTTCTTTAAATTTCTGGTAGAATTCTGCACTAAAACTGTCTTTTAGATTTTCCAATTTTGTGTAATACAGGTTTTTGAAGCATTAGCTAATGATTTGGACATCCTTGGTGTCTTTTGTTATGTCCCTCTTTTTGTTTCTGATTTTGTTAATTTGGGTATTCTCTCTCTGTCTTCTAATTAGTTTGGATAAGTGTTTGTCTATCTTGTCTATTTTCTCAAAGAACCAATTCTTTGTTTCATTGATTCTTTCTGTTGTTCTCTTTGTTTTTATTCTATTGATTTCAACCCTCAATTTGATTATTTCTTGCCATCTACTTCTCTTGGATGTGCTTGCTTGTTTTTGGTTCTAGAGATTTCAGGTATTCTGTTAAGTTGCTAGTATGAGATATCTCCAGTTTTGTTTAATGTAGGTACTTAGTGGTATGAACTTTCCTCTTAACCCTGCTTTCATTGTGTCCTATATGTTTGTATGTATTTTATATTCATTTTCATTAAAATCTAGGAAGTCTTTAATTTCTTTCCTGACACAGTAGTCGTTCAGTAGGAAAATTTTCAGTTGCCATGAATTTGTAGACTTCCTATAGTTGTTGAAATCCAGCTTTAATTCATGGTGGTCTGATATGAGGCAGGGGATGTTTCAAATTTACTGTATCTGTTGAGACTTGCTTTGTGACTGAGTATGTGGTCAATTTTGGAGAATGTTCTGTGAGGTCCTTTAAAGAAGGTATATTCTTTTGTGTTTGGGTGAAATGTTCTGTAGATATGTTAGGTCCATTTGGTTTATAACTTCTGTTAGCTCAATATTTCTCTGTTTAGTTTTTTCCTGGATGACGTGTCCATTGGTGAGAATGGAATATTGAAGTCTCCCACTATTAATGTGTGAGGGCCAATGTAATTTAATCTTAAGTAATGACTCATTTACAAATGTGGGTTCCTTTGAGTTTGGGGCTTAGATGTTGAGAAATGAGATGTCATCTTGGTGAGTTTTTCTTTGATGAGTATGGAGTATCCTTTCCTGTCTCTTTTGATTAATTTTGGTTTGAGGTTTATTTTGTTTGATATTAGAATGGCTACACCAGCTTGCTTTTTAGGTCCATTTGCTTGGACGATCCTTTTCCAACCCTTTACTCTGAGGTAATGTTTATTTTTGAAGTTGAGGTGCGTTTCTTGCATTCAGCATGAGGATGGATCTTGTTTTCACATCCATTGTGTTAGTTTGCATCTTGTTACTGGGGAACTGAGTCCATTGATATTGAGAACTATCCATGAACAATGGTTGTTAATTCTTGTCATTGTGTTGTTGTTGGTGGTGTTTGTGTGGTGTGTGTGTGTGTGTGTGTGTGTGTGTGCATATGTGTATGTGTGTGTACTTTTTTCTTTCTAATATCTTCTACAGGGCTATATTTGAAGATAGATATTGTTAAAATTGACTTTCTCATGGAATATCTTGTTTTCTCGGTCTATGGTGAATTGAAAGTGTTCCTGGGGAAAGTCTTCTGGACTGTGTATCTTAGAGTTTGCAGACATCCATCCAGGCTCTTCTGACTTTCAGAGTCTCCATTGAGAAGTCAGGTTTAGTTCTAATAGGTCTGTCTTTATATGTTACTTGATCTTTTTCCCTTGCAGCTATTAATATTCTGTCTTTATTCTGTGTGGTCAAAGTTTTTATTATGATGTGGAAAGGGAACTTTATTTTCTGGCCCAATCTATTTGGTGTTCTGTATGGTTCTTGTACCTTTATAGGCTTCTCCTTTAGGTGAGGAACATTTTCTTCCATGATTTTGTCAAAAATATTTTTTGGCCCTTTGAGCCGGGATTCTTCTCCTTCTGTTCCTATTATTCTTAGTGTTGGTCTTTCTGTAGTGTTACAAAAAATCAACAGGTGGGCCTCATTGCTGCTGGATGAACAAGCAAGCAAGCCCAGAGCTTACAGTTTTGTTGTCTGTTTGCTTAATTTTTGTTTAAATGTTCATTTTTCCCTCAGTGGGAATAATTCAATATTTAGGATCCCTTCGTGGGAAATGTTTTTCTGTTTTTCCCTTATGGCGGGAATAACTCATTGTTAGGTAGTCCCTTCATGGGACTAGGAAGTTTAAACGTGAGTTTGTGTTTGCAGGAAGTTTAAACATGAGTTTGTGTGTGCGGGGCGCGTGCGTACATGAGATAGCCTGGAGCAGCAGACAAAGGCATGCAAGAGATAGCGCCGGTGGGAGTTGGAGCTGCGATGGAGCTCGGCCTGGCCAGGCACCAGCTCTAGAGCCCAGGCACGGGCACTAGAGCCTGAGCACTGGGCGGAGCCAAAGCTAAGCCGCAGCTTCAGCTCCCGCCAAGTGAGCAGAGGCCCGGGAAGGGACTAGCACTAAAAGTTTAAACGGGCCTAACTTCTGGTGAAAAATGGTTTCGGTCAGGACATTGAATGCTAAGTCAATGCTGTGTGAATAAAGGATGTTCTGTTCTTTTGATTGTCTTAATAAATGTTTGGATGAATGTTTGATTCTCATGGTAGATAAACTAAAGGAACAGAATTCATAATTTTGAACTGTATATTAGGTGTGCTCTTGTCTGTTGATCATTACTGAAAATTTGGTTCTGCAATTTAAGTTGCTTTCTAGAAATTCTTGGTTTACTTCTATAGAAATATAACACCTGAAATGGATTGGGTTGTTAGCTTATTAAATAATGTTGTTGCTAAGATAAACCCATAAAAAATAATCTCTTACTGATAAAGAGGTCACAAAATTATTTTTCTAGTAAATAAAACACAGGTAAATTGTTTGGTCCACATTGTTAATAATTGGCTATTTGTGCTAATGTGTTATTTGAAATCTATATTAAAAAAAAATCCACTTTTTAAGATTTTATAAAAATACTCCAGAGTATTGCCTAAAGTTACCTCTTCAAATCCTATAGAGATTATATTTAATGCTTTTATAATTGACATATGTAAAAAGGACCATGGAAACAAAAGCTGGTGATAAAATTGCTCAATTATTATTGCTTTCATATTTTAAAGGCAAAATGGCGCCTATATGTAGAACTGGAGGTTTTGAAAGTACAGGAAAAAAAGGTGTTTTGACAAACAGTTATCAATGATAAGCAGCCTAAAATTAAAAACAAAGTTATATGGGATTGAGATTGAAAGATAATTGGATTCTGGTGCTGGATATATCTATAATTTCACAAGAATCCTGAGATCCCAATTGGCCCCTTAAGAATTCCATCTCTAACTTACAAGGTATCGGCACAGCTCAGATGCCATTGCAGAGCAGGCTACTCTTAAATTGGAAGGATGAGGAAGGTCATACAGGAACTTTTCAACCTGTTGTGCTACCTAACATAGATGGTATGGGAGCAATGCTTACTACACAGCCTGTGCAACAGATGCTAAAAAGTCAGGGCTACTGCCCGGACAGAGGCTTAGGGAAAATGTTTCAAAGAGACCCACTCCCTGTGGCAGACAAAAACTGTGTCACTAGAGGTCCTGGGGATACAAGAGGATTAGGGTCTTTTCCATAGGGGTCACTGCGCAGCAGCCTTCGATTATACAACTGATATAAATCACTTGGAAAAGTGATGACCCTGTATGGGTGAAACAGTGGCCCCTTACTAAAGAAAAATTGGAGGCTGCGAACACATTAGCTAAGGAACAGTTAGATGCTGGACATATCATTCCTTCACTTCACCTTGGAACTCACCTATATTTGTTATTAAAAAGAAGTTAGAAAAATGGAGGCTATTACAGGATCTTAGAGCTGTAAATAAAACCATGCTTCTTATGGGAACAACACAGCCTGGCTTACCTGCCCCTGTGGCAATTCCTAAACATTGACATTTAATTGTGGTTGACTTCAGGGATTGTTTCTAAAATGTTTTGGCAAACAGGTCCTATTCTATGGGTACATTCCCCAGCTTCTCCAACAAAAACCATTACTCCTTATCCACAGGCTATTGCTCAGGTTATATTTAAGGGAATCAAGATCAGTGTTCAAACTTTTGGTAAGGAGCCAGATATTGTGGTGACCCCATACACCCAGTCTCAAATAGCATGGTTGCAAGCTAATGATAATGATTGGACCATATTGACATGCTCCATGCAGGGTCGGTTTGATACTCATTACCCCTCCAATGATGTGTGTCATTTTTTAAAAATTGCATCCTGTTATATTTCCCAAGATAGTACAGATGACTCCTGTTCCTCAGGTCCATGTAGTATTTACTGATGGCACTTCACGTGGTTTTGCTGTGGTGGTTTCTGGTAACATAGTAAAGAGAATGAAAGTCCAGGGCACTTCTGCCCAGATGGCAGAGGTACAGGCGCTGTTGCTTGCTTTACAGATGTTTTCTAATGAGAGTGTAAACATTTATACTGATTGCCAATATGTGGCACATACCATTGTGCCTTTAGAGACAACAGTCTACATACCATCCATTTCTCCCATTCATGAATATTTATTGCAAGTGCAAGGACTTATATGGCCCCGCTCACATAACCTTTATGTGGGCCATATTAGAGCTCACACCCAATTGCCTGGACCTCTAAGTGAAGGTAATCAGAGGGCTGACGCCATTACTCGTATGGCTGTCACATTAGTTTGTTCTGCCTTTGATAAGGCTGCTCAGTTGCATCAACGCTACCATCTTAATGCTGGATCTCTTCGTCATCATACAGGCATAACCCAGGAACAAGCCATCCAGATAGTTAAATCATGTCCTATTTGTGTTGAATTTTTACCTGTTCCTCATTTGGGAGTTAATCCCCGAGGAGTTTTACCTAATCATGTGTGGCAAATGGTCGTCACACATGTGCCTTCCTTTGGAAAATTACAATATGTCCATGTGTCTATTGATACATATTCTTCTCTAATTTTTGCTTCTGCTCATTCAGGGGAAAAGGTTAAGGATGTAAAGAATCATTGTCTTCATGCTTTTGCTTACATGGGAGTACCAAAATGCATAAAGACTGATAATGGTCCCGCCTACAGCAGTACGGGATTTTCAAAATTCTGCCAAGACTTTTCTATTGTTAATAAGACTGGTATTCCTTATAACCCTCAAGGACAGGCTATAGTAGAATGCTGCCATTGTCCCTTAAAAACATATATTGCTAAAGTAAAAAGGGGGGAGCTAGGGGCTCATCTCTCCTCTCCACATTCTATTCTTTCCCTTGTTTTATATATTTTAAATTTTTTATCGGTGGATTCTGCTGGAGCATCCGCTGCGGATAAGCACTGGAGGGCTCCTGTTGCAAATCATCCTCTGGTGCGATGGAAGGATCTTTCTACTGGCACTTGGAGGGGACCTGATCCGGTGTTGGTGTGGGCCCGGGGATCTGTTTGTGTCTTTCCGCAGGACAATGAAGTTCCTCTTTGGGTTCCTGAGTGCTGTGTGCACCCTGTGGCTGCTGCTGAATCCCGACATGGCAGAGACCTATTGGGCCTTCGTAAAAAACTCTTCCCTTCTGATGCCAATGGGGATTGAGAGCCCAATACGGCCAGCCTTGGCAAGCATTAACGTAAGCCTAGGAACTGTAGCCATATGGTTGGATTCTTCAGAAGGTAATGTATGGTAACTTTTTTCAAAAATGTTGAGAATGTGTCACACCTTGGAGATTAAGGATAACCGTGAAGGTCACTGACCTCTATTTGTTAACAGTAACATGCCAGCTAAGCCTTTTCACATTTTGCAACCCTCTTCAAGCTGGTGTAGTTCCTACTTTTCAAGAGTGGCTCTGTGCAACATTTATTGGCCTCCTGAAATTCATCTAGCCTTTTTGAAGATACCTTAAAATTTGTGAGCCTGAATGTAGCCATTTATGAGACCATTAGTTCTGCTCCTTGTTTGCTGTTTTTGTTTTTGTTTTCTTTATGGTTCTTAGTTGTTCTTTTGCAGACCTGCCAGCCTAAGTAGTGCTGGGATCAAGAAAAATGGGCCTTGGTGGTTCGTGTTCCTGGAGCTGCATCCATGCCAGTGGACCATGGCAGTTAGACACAGATGATGCTCACATGCTCCAGAAGAGACTCTGACATCGCTGTTGCTGTTGTTGCTGTTATAGCAGTGGTGGCCACTGCTACTACTATTTCTGGGATGGCTATTTCATAATTGGGTTCTACAGCTAGCACAATGGAGACCCTGGCAGCAAAAGTAGCTACCACAGTTAGTTAATCTTTTATTTTATTGGTCACGATAAATTTAATTCTACATTTATACATTTAAATTGGCTTTGAAAGTTGTAAAAATTATTTAAACTCAAGTTCCATTTGCTTATGGGATACCACCTTACAAGGACTCCAATTTGCAGTAAGGCTCATTTAAGAAGGGAATGGCTCAGTTGCCTTTAGCCTCCTGGCTATGGGTGGGTTAGGACTTCTGTTGGTCTTTTCTGTGTCGCACAGATTGCAAGCCCAGCACCACTTTGAGATCTTTGGCAGCAGTCACTCTACAGCTCACAGTGGTTGAGTCTGTATGATAATGAGTATTCAGAGACGGGTAATGCTTGGGGGGCGGTCATCAACCTAAGACAGAGCACTTGTGTGGCCTGGGCAGGTGTCTCTATGACGGGTAAGGTGACCTGCTGAAGTCCCACGCAACCTAAGTCAGAAGTTCATTTTTTAGTAATAAGGGGGGACCTGTGGGCCCTGGCCCCCCACTGTGAGTGGCTGCCGCCTTGCTTGCCGACCTTGACCAGATGTCCTCCCTATTCAGATTCCCTGCCGGTTTCCTTCTCACCTAACATTCTACCGGAGGTTCTTTGTTCCTGTATCCTGCATTTGGTGTAAACAGCTTAGATGCAAAA
The DNA here is from genome assembly GCF_007827085.1 of Peromyscus californicus insignis. NCBI lineage: Eukaryota > Metazoa > Chordata > Mammalia > Rodentia > Cricetidae > Peromyscus > Peromyscus californicus. The sequence continues at coordinate 159,435,984 of NW_026294573.1, read as the reverse complement.
ATGTAGCGAACTTCTGCCCTCCGGGGATCCGCCATTGTGCTGTAAGCCTGTATTTAAGGTTTCCTCCCTCTTTCAATAAACGGCATTCGGCTGGCACTCGGCATTCAGCCGTGGCGAATGACTCGCTGTCTCTTGTCCCTTATTTTTTAATCCACAGCCCCTCGCTTGGACATGGTGAACGGGTGGTGGTAGCGCGGGCGTTATCCCTATACATATATCCTGGATTTCTTGTGTCAGGAATTATTTTTAGATATAACATTTTCTTTGACAGATGTATGTTTCTTATATCATATCTTCAATGCCTGAGATTTTTCTGTTCCATCTCTTGTATTCTGTTGGTGATAGTTGTGTATGTAGTTCCTGTTTGATTACTTAGACTTTGTAGTTTCAGAATTCCCTCAATTTGTGTTTTCTTTATTCCTTCTATTTCCATTTTCATGTCTTGAACAGTTTTATTCATTTCCTTCACTTGTTTGTTTTTTCTTGTCTTTCTTTAAGGGATTTACTCATTTCCTCCATTTTTTTGTCTTTTCCTTGATTTCTTTAAGAGATTTGCTCACTTCTTCTTTAAGGACCCCATTATCTTCATGAAGTTGGTTTTAAGGTTATTTTCTTGTGCTTCAGCTGTGTTGGAATATTCAATGCCTGCTGTAGCAGGATAGCTGGGCTCTAGTGGTGACATAGTGGCCTGGCTATTGTTAATTGTGTTCTTATGCTGGCATCTAGGCATCTGAGTTTGGAGTCATTATAGGTCTAGGTGCTGATTTCTGAGTTTGTCTTTGTTGGATGTGTGTTTTGTTTCTTGGCTTCTGTTTTCTTTCTGGCCCCTGTGGCTTGTGGTTGAGCAGGGAAGCTCTGCCTGAGTTGTAGGATGGTCTTCTGGTAGGCATCACTCGTGTTTGGGTATGGGGTATCTGCTGGAGTTGAGGTCTGGACTTCTGGCAGGTATAGCCCTTGGTCATGTGGGGAATATCTGCCTGGGGGAACCAAGAGTGTCAGAAACTTAACTCTTTTTTTTCTTTATTAAGAAATTTTCTACTCACTCTACATACCACCCACAGATCCCACCTCCTCCCTCCTCCCATCTCCCAGCCCTCTCTCCCAAGCCACCTCACATCCCCACATCCCCCAAATCAAGGTCTCCCATGGGGAGTCAGCAGAGCCTGGCACACTGAGCCTAGGCAGGTCCAAGCCCCTTTCCCCTGTACCAAAGCTGCACAAGGTGCCACACTCACACCAGATTCCCCAAAGCCTGCCCATGCACCAGGGATGGATCCTGATCCTCCTGCCTGGGTGTTCCCCAAACAGTTCGAGCCAAACAACCATCTTCTGGATGCAGAGGGCCTAGTCCAGTTCCATGGGGGCTCCACAGCCACTAACCTACAGTTCATGGCCATCCAATAGTATAGCCGGTCATCTCTGCATGCAGAATCCCTCCTCTCTCTCATCGGTTGGATTCCCAGAGCTCAGCCTGGCACCTGGCCGTGGATCTCTGCATCTGCCTACATCAGTCACTGGACAAAGGCTCTATGATGATAGTTAGGGTATTTGCTAGACTGGTCACCAGAGTAGATCAGTCTGGGCACCCTCTAGACCACTGCCAGCAGTCCAAGGTGGTGTCATCCTTGTGGGTTCCTGAGAGCCTCCCCAGCACCCTGCCTCTTCCATTTCCCATGATGTCCTCATCTATCATGGTATCTCCCTCCCTGCCCTCCCACTCTGTCCCTGTTCCAACTCAACCCTCCCATTTCCCCATGTTCTCATCCCCCACTTCTCGCCCTCTCCCCCCGCCCTCCCAGTCCACTCATATAGATCTCATCCACTTCTCCTTCGCTAGGTCATCCATGTGTCCCTCCTAGGGTCTAGCATCCTGAGTGAGGTAACCCAGACTCAGAAGGACAAACATTGTATGTACTCACTCATAAGTGGATACCAGATATGAGGGAAGGGATGGCCAGACTGCAACCCACAGCTCCAGATAGGCTAGCTAACAGGGAAAGAAACTCAACTCTTAAGGCATAGTCTTTCCAAATTCAACTGGCTCCCTTTGGGGAATTAATGAAATTTCTCCTTTGCACCTGGTCAGAATCCATTTCTTCCAAAAGCTTGAAACTATAAGAGTCTCATTTTTTAAGCTGGGTATGGTGCCACACACCTTTAATCCTGACAGAGGCAGGTAGATCTCTGTGAGATCGAGGCCAACCTGGTCTGCAGAGCGAGTTCTGGGACCACCAGGGCTGCTACACAGAGAAACCCTGTCCCAAAACACCAAAACAAACAAACAAACAAAAAAAAAAACCAAAAAAAAAAAAAAAAACCCACCAAACTCCAAAAAAACCCAAAACCAAAACCAAAAAACCTCATTTTTTTTTTTTTTTTCCACAAAGATGTACTGGTTGTTTTTTTCAGGCCTTCATTGGTCTCACCATGTTTATGCATACTGGCATAGTATTTGCAGTCAGAATCTTGAGAACGTTACAGAGTTTTGAAGCCCAGTCTCTGCCACTTCCCCATCTCCAAAGTCCAGTTGCAAAAACGTTAGCTTCACCACCGATTCCACTTTATTGTTGTCTCCCGAAGTCCGCAATACAACTGTGATCCTTTAAACCCGCCGGCCTCGCTTTATAGTTTGGAAAATTTTCCAGGCAGAAGTTCAGGGAAATTATGGGTTTCACTTTCCACATTTTTTTGTTTCATAGGGTTCAGGGTTGAGTGTTTTTCCCTTTGAACAAACATTTTAAAAGGTTGCCCTGTATGTTTTGCTCAGTTTTATGGTCGTTTGCTAGAGGAGGGACAGTCTGGTACCAACTATGTTTTGTATTTGAAACCAGTTCTCTCACTGGTTTTGACATCTTTACTTGAATGTTTCAAAGGCATTCCAAGTACAACATGTCTGAGAAAAACCTGGCCTTTCGTTTCTGAATCTGGTCCATTTATGAAAGTCAGTTGCTTAGAGATACTCTGGCGCCTCTCCCATCTTGAGCATCATGAATTCCTCAGTACCCTTGAATTTGGACATCTCTCTATCTCCATCAGTCACGGTTTAGGGAAATTTATCAAGCTGAAATGGCATCCCAAACAATGTACTTAACTTTTGCCTTCTCCACCAATCTGTCTTCTGTTAAAGCCATATATTTTCTGTCAAAAAGTAAACCTGTCCATGTTTTCTTGTGTTAAGTTTTCTCATGACTTCTCAGTGGTTGTAGCATGTGGGCAAAACTCCACAACGTGAACTGTAATCTCTGTATGTCTCATCCCACGCAGCATTTAGTTGTGTTGAGGATCCTACATCTTAGTGTCTTCACCAGTTTCTTTGCTTGTGCTAATAATTATTTTTGGAATGATCTTTTCTCCATTTACTTCCTCTTGCCTTTTAGGATTTCGCCCAGCGTTCTCTTTTTTAGAGAAACATCCTTTGAACTATTTGACTGAGCCAAATTACTCAGTTAATGTGTTCAAATGCATACCAGGTTAAGTTTGACACATATGAGATTTATTTTGGTTGATCTCTTCATCTTTTACTCTAGTAAGTACCACAAAACTACTTTGATGAAAATTGTTTTGCCCATGCTTAACAAGTGTCTGAAACAGAAGTGATAAAGTAATATTGATAGAATAAGCAAATTTACTGTTCAAAATCAGGAGTATGGTGTTTATAGGTCTCTCACTGTTCACAGCTATTATTATTACTCATAAGTGTTACAAGAATTATAGGCATAATTTCAATTGGTAATGTGAATTTAATATTTATGACAATGTCAGAATGATCACAATATCAGTTTCTAATGAGATTGCTCCTTTAATGTAAATTCTGCTTATGGCTAGTTCTAGTAAATACTTATTTAAATTTTCCTTGCTGTTGTCTCATTCCAAATATTTAAGTTCTAAAGGGATGTGAAGAAGAGGTCCTAAGATCATCTAAATGTTTAAATATCTAAAATAAATAATATCTAAAAATTTTATTTACTATCAGACCCTGTGGTACTTACTAATTTGTGCTAGTTTACTTGTATGTCATACTCTGATTTATGAGTATCATCTCATTTAATTATCCTAACAATATTAAAAGGAAGTTATTTCCTTTTAATAAAGAAAACAAGGTATAGATGAATTAAATAATGGTCTGTTCTGGTTCAACTGAAATATCTACATAGGCTCACATTGTGAGTGCTGGGTTCTGAGTTTCTTGTATTGCTCCAAAGGCAGTGAAACCTAAAAGAGGTATTGTTATAGAATATTAATTAAAGATGTCTCTTATTTGTTTATGCTGTAGAACATTTGTTTAATGATGCAAAGACGTGTTGCATTCTTTTATGTTACATTTGTTTACTTCTGTGAAGCTGTGTTACTGTGCCTGTCTAAATCACTTGATTGGTCTAATTAAGAGCTGAACAGCCAATAGCAAGGCAAGAGAAAGGATAGGTGGAACTGGCAAGCAGAGAGAATAAGTAGTAGGAGAAATCTCGGAAGAAGATCCAGGAGCAAGAAAAGGAGAAGGAGAGGAGGACATCAGGGTCCAGCCACCCAGTTACACAATCAGCAATGGAGTAAGAAAGAAAGGTATACAGAAATAGAAAAAGATAAAAGCCCACAGGCAAAAAGATAGATGGGATAATTTAAGTTAAGGAAAGATGGCTAGAAGTAAGCCAAGCTAATGTCGGGCATTCATAAGAAGGAATAAGACTACATGTGTATGATTACTGGGGATCTAGGTGGAGGGACCCCCAAAGAACATAAGAGCAAAAAGAATAAACTACCATTTACAAGGTATGGTGTGGCTGGTAGAAGTAGATCACTAGGAGACCCATTGTGTGTTATACCCAGCACAGGGTCTAGCCACCCTTCTCTGCTCTGTGACCCTCTACAATGTGAGCAAGGCACTGCCTTGAGCACCTGGCACCAGGGTGGAGCCATCCCTGCAGCTCTTGCTTCCCTATCATAATGAACTGAAATCTCTTTTACCCCCTGAATCAAGACAAACTGTCTTCTACTAAGTTGTTCAGTCACAGTGATGTTAAACCAATGTATGGTCTAATATTCGAGAGTGGAGTCAAGGTTCAAACTCTGGGTCTTTGACTTCAGATCTTTAATATTTGCTTAGATCTCTTAATACAGCTGCCAGAGTCTTGCTAGGGATGTGAAAGCCACAATAAATCAACACTAACCCTTTTGTATTTTGAGATAATAGAGTTTTATTATGCTTCAGCTACTCTAGACTTTAAAAATCTGCATGAGTATTTATGTGAAAATGGGAATAAATCCAGTGTTAACATTCTATGAAATATTTCTTTTCCCTCAAACCTTTTCTGAAAAAAAAAAGAGGCTAATTCTGAAATATTAGTAGAGATTGGGAAATGTCCAAAATATAAGGACCTCAATGTGACTCATTAGATTAGATGAGAACAGCCAGAAAATTAGTTAAATATACTCAATTTAGCAAATGGCCTGTTCTTAGGACTGAAATTAAAAAAAAAATCCTTTTAAGCAGAATTTGGGTTTTTGTAGATTTGGCAAGGTGTCAAACCGTATGAAATATTTGAAGGTCTCATTTCTGCAGTGGCCTCCAAATGGATTCCCTTTAATGAAAGTTAGAAGATAAAAGGCAGAAATTGAGCTAGTGCCTGTCTGTTTCACACAGTTACCAGGTTGCCAGATGACACCTAACTGGAAGCCCAGAACAGGATGGTGAACAGCCTAATCAGGAAGTGTTTCCTTGGCCTGCATCCCTGGAAGGGGTGGACATGATAACAGTAAACAGCAGTCAGGAGGCAATGAAGAATGACTCTGACATCGGAAAAGAGAAGCAGATGTGAAGCCCAAACCTACAAACCAGATGTTGAACTGAATACACTGCTTTGATATCCTTGAGGCATTAGAAATCACTCATACAAGAAGTTAGGAAAAACGAAAAGTAACCCTGTGTGCTCCCGTGGAAGGGGACTCTTGGTACTGTGTCTTTAATCAATATAGCATGATACGTTTACTCCATGATAAATTCCATCTTAGCATAACTCCAGGGAGAGAAGTTCTGACTAGGGACTTGAAATTCTGCTCTGGAAATTTGGAGCTGCAGAGTTTTTTGCTGTGAACCTCTGGGTATATACTTCATTAGAGCCCGAGGAGAAATTCCAGGTATCCTGTAATACTGTCTGGCACCCCCAGTTCAGTAACTGTTGAGGAGTAGATTACATGGTAGCTGAACCTGGCACAAAACCAATGTGAAAAAAGTTTACTACGGGTACTTTCTGAATTCATACCTGTGGATAGGATGGCCATGCTGGGCAAACATAGAATGACTTGTGAAAATTATATGACTGGTGAACAGTGGATAGCTTTAATATGAAACATAATTTTCTAAAATTTAAATTTGACTGGGTATCCTGAATTTCATGTGAAAACTCTATGGAGGGAGGTGAGGCAGTGGGAGTGGATAGAGGAAGTGGTCAAGGCGATCCTGTAGGAACAAGGAAATGGGAATTCTTTTCAGTTTCATTTGAAGGTGGCTCAGGAGACAGAATTCCATAGCCTTCCATTGAATGGCCATTGAGAGCAGAGGGTATGTAGCTGGGAGACAATCAAGGTCGTTGGGGAAGGTGGTTTTCCTCAGCTAAGATTAATTTGCTGGGAAGGATGACATCTGGATCCTGTCACAAAGGAGCTTATCAGGAAGCCAGAGAATGGTTTTGAAGGGACCGTGTAGGTGGTACGTCAGGGCATTTGTTTTAGTCACCATCATTATAACTAGTATCCCCATGTTAGCTCTTATATGGATGTTGTCAACTATATGTCACAGCTTTTATTGACAATGAGACCCTCAGTGATGGTACCCTGAATTGCTGAAGGCTCTGAATAAAGATCACCTCCTGACATAAGGCTTCTGCTCTCTGTTTCTAATCCCTTTTATCTTTATCTTTCCTCTCCAAACACTGTGGCACCCTAATCTTTTTTTTTTAACTTTTTTTTTATTTTTATTTTGCAATACAATTCAGTTCTACATATCAGCCACGGATTCCCTTGTCCCCCCCCTCCCGCCCCCCCTTACCTTCCCCCCAGCCCGCCCCCCATTCCCACCTCCTCCAGGGCAAAGCCTCCCCCACAGACTGAGATCACCCTGGTAGACCCAGTCCAGGTAGGTCCAGTCCCCTCCTCCCAGGCCTAGCCAAGCAACCCTGCATAGGCCCCAGGTTTCAAACAGCCAACTCATGCAATGAGCACAAGATCTGGTCCCACTGCCTGGATGCCTCCCAAACAGATCAAGCCAATCAACTGTCTCACCCATTCAGAGGGCCTGATCCAGTGGGGATCCCTCAGCCATTGGTTCATAGTTCATGTGTTTCCATTCATTTGGCTATTTGTCCCTGTGCTTTATCCAACCTTGGTCTCAACAATTCTCGCTCATATAAACCCTCCTCATTCTCACTAATTGGACTCCCAGAGATCCACCCAGGGCCTAGTCATGGATCTCTGCATCCAGATCCCTCAGTAGTTGGATGAGGTTTCTAGCACAACAATTAGGGTGTTTGGCCATCCCATCACCAGAGTAGGTCAGTTCGGGCTATCTCTCGACCATTGCCGGCAGTCTGTTGTGTGGGTATCTTTGTGGATTTCTGTGGGCCTCTCTAGCACTTTGCTTCTTCCTATTCTCATGTGGTCTTCATTTACCATGGTCTCCTATTCCTTGTTCTCCCTCTCTGTTGTTGATCCAGCTGGGATCTCCCGCTCCCCCAAGCTCTCTTTCCCTCGACCCTCGCCCTTCACTACCCCCACTCATGTCGAGGCTGTTCATGTAGATCTCATTCCATTTCTCTGTCATTGGGCGATCCCTGTGTCTTTCTTGGGGTCCTGTTTTCCAGGTAGCCTCCCTGGTGATGTGAGTAGCAGACAAGTAATCCTTGTTTCATGTCTAGTATCCTGCTATGAGTGAGTACATACCATGTTTGTCTTTCTGAGTCTGGGTTACTTCACTCAGGATGATTTTTTCTAGATCCATCCATTTATCTGCAAAACTCATGATGTCATTGTTTTTCTCTGCTGAGTAGTATTCCATTGTGTATATGTACCACATTTTGTTTATCCATTCTTCAGTTGAAGGGCATCTAGGTTGTTTCCATGTTCTGGCTATTACAAACAATGCTGATATGAACATAGCTGAACAAGTGCTCTTATGGCGTGGCGCATGCCTTTAATCCCAGCACTTGGGAAATAGAGCCAGGCAGATCTCTGTGGGCACCCTAATCTTAGACCAGACTCCTGCCACTGCTCTGAAAAGTCACAGAACATCATTCAGAGACTTGCTTCTTAGTGACTGTGGATACTTACTCCTATTTCTCTTCTGATAGGAGCAAGGAGTCAAGACTCTTCAGTAGAAAAATCCTCTGGTGTTTTAATTACATCCTGGCTTCTATCCTCCAGAAATTTAATCCATTTTTTTCTCTATCTCCTGAAATTTTAAACTCTTCTTTTTGGCCAATAAGAATACAACTTTCTTGGACATTTGTGTTCATGAAATAATTGTCTGGTTTTGAATATTGTTGACTTAGAGCATTGTACCCATTATTATTACTTTTTAACTTTGTGACCACAAGTAGCTGCCCGCTGACATAGGGCTGCGAGAGCAGGATGTGTCTGGTTCGATATTTAGCTCAGCCTGCAAAAATGTTGAACATGATGTCTAGAATAAGGTTATGCAGGGGATGGGAAGGTGTATTTGGGGAGGCATGAAGGGGAACAATGGGGGCTTTCATAATGATCACAATGTATTCCTTAAGTTGTGATGTATTTATTAAAGTCAAAAATAGAAGCCAATGATAGAGTTGTTCATGTAACCCTGGTAAGAAAAACTCGGTTTAAGTATAAATAAAGATGACCTGAGCTATTCGGGGTCATTTGAGTGCAACATACACACACACACATACACACACACAAAAAAAAAAAAAAAGGAAAAAAAAGAATACGGCTTTCATAAACGAAACACACAGTGTTTTAAACTTCAGCTTTCCTTGTAGTTAATTTTCTTCCTTCTTTCATTCACTAAGTAACTCATACATTTGCTATTGATTCTCCTTTACTCTCTTTATGGGCTTAATGTTAGCCCAGCTAAATAGTTTTAACCACACTTCTAGTTTCTTTTAGCCCAAAATATGTCTACCAGAAAGACTATGTCTACCAGAAAGTGTGTCTGAGCCGTGTTTGCTTCCTCAGTGTGAGCAGAAGTGTTGGCACAGATCTGTTGCAGAATAATAAGCAATGACTTTATTGATCTGATTTTGGATTTATGCTAGATATTTTTATGCACATTCCATTAATGTTAATAAACATTATTGTATAGCTATTGAATCTAAGTCTAAAGCCTAGATTTATTTTGACAATATGTTATTTTTATGTACATATCTATGTAATGGAAATAAATTTATTCTTCCCTTCATAAAGCTTCAAGGAATAAGTCTAGGATTTAAGGTGAGGAATTATAGAATCTATTATGAGAATTTTTCAAAATATGTTTCCAAAGAGCTTTGGGAAAGTTTTCAGAAATGCAGTTTACCTTTCTTTACTTTTAGAGATTCTGATTCAGTAAATCTGGATAACAACTAAGAAATTTACATTTTAAAAATCATTTCCTAGGAGCCTCTGTTGTAAGAGATAGGTAATACTGGATAGAGGTAAACATCTATGGTTTCTTTTGGGAACTTAAGTTGTGGCTGAAGAAATGTAGATTAATGGTGGGTTCTGCAATTGCACTCTGAGTGTAGAAACAAAAGCTGAAGCCTGAAGAAGTCACATGTAGAAAATTCTACTGAAGTAAAGAGTTATCAGCCTTGTTAATTTTAATGTTCTGAATACATTTTAGCGTTCAGTAAGTGGTGGGGATGGAGTGTAATGAACATTATTACAGACGCATAGTGAAGCAAGCAGAGCAAACTCTTCATTATATTTTAAAATCCGTTCTCCAAAAGAAGAAATCACTGTTTTTAAAATTTTGATTTGGTTTGGAACAATTGATTCCAAGAGAACAAATGGCCACTGAAAGCTTACATAGAGACCTTGGTGGGAAATGGCTCCAATCTTTGCGCCCAGCAGCCACTATGGTTAAGAGCAGGACTTCCCAGCTGACTGCATCATTCTAAATATTGTATTAAGTCAGTTACTTAAGGGTATTTTAGAGAACAACATAATGGGCAGTCTTGTCACATTATATTACATGTAGCAATAATGCTCTGTCAGATAGCTGTATCAGAGAGAAACTTCTGAAAAAAAAACCCAACTGAGCCAACTTAGAGAATAGGAAAGTCAATTAAAGCATGGCTTTTACACGTGAAGATTACCAGCCATGAAATATTCTACAGATATGGAATCTTACATTTGACCTATATGTCAGCCAAAGAATTTATTGGTGAGATCTCAAAAGTATATTTATTTTGGATAGAGTTTTGAATTTAATTCATTCATTTTATTACATTAAGCTTTTGATGGCATGGCTTATGTTGCATATTCTTAAGTTATCAGAAAAATATATGTTTTATCTACCTAGCTGCTATTATCTACTTTTCTGTCAATCAATCAATAATATCTATCTATTATAATCTATTGTCTGTCATTTGTATGCCACCTATCAATTTATGATAGATCATATATATATATATATATATATATATATATATATATATATATATATCATCTGTTATCCAATCATTTGTCTGTTTTACCTACATTTGAGTCTATCTATCCATCTAAAAATCTTAATTTAAGTGTACTCATGAATCTTTTCAAATCTTTTTTATTTTATTTTATGTAGTTTGCATGTTTGCCTATACACCACTTGCATGCCTAGAGGCCAGAAAAAGGCATCAGATTTCCTGGAACTGGGGCCACAAATAGTTATAAGTTGCCATGCTGGTGCTGGGAACTGAACCCAGGACCTTTGGAAGAGCAACCAGTGCTCTTAACAGTTGAGCCATTTCTCCAGCTCAAATATTACGTATCTTACTTGGGAGGCAGAGCCAGGCGGATCTCTGTGAGTTCGAGGCCAGCCTGGTCTTCAAAGCGAGTTCCAGGAAAGGCGCAAAGCTACACAGAGAAACCCTGTCTCGAAAAACCAAAAAAAAAAAAACTAAAACTACCCCCACAACAGACTGCTGGCAATGGTCGAGAGACAGCCCGAACTGACCTACTCTGGTGATGGGATGGCCAAACACCCTAATTGTCGTGCTAGAAACACCATCCAACGACTGAGGGATCTGGATGCAGAGATCCATGGCTAGGCCCCGGGTGGAGCTCTGGGAGTCCAATTAGCGAGAATGAGGAGGGTTTATATGAGCGGGAATTGTTGAGACCAAGGTTGGATAAAGCACAGGGACAAATGGCCAAAAGAATGGAAACACAAGAACTATGAACCAATGGCTGAGGGCCTCCCAACTGGATCAGGCCCTCTGAATGGGTTAGACAGTTGATTGGCTTGATCTGTTTGGGAGGCATCCAGGCAGTGGGACCGGGTCCTGTGCTCATTGCATGAGTTGGCTGTTTGAAACCTGGGGCCTATGCAGGATCGCTTGGCTCGGCCTGGGAGGAGGGGACTGGACCTACCTGGACTGAGTCTACCAGGTTGATCTCAGTCTTCGGGGGAGGCTTTGCCCTGGAGGAGGTGGGAATAGGGGGTGGACTGGGGAGCGGGAGGGGGGCGGGAGTGGGGAGAACAAGGGAATCCGTGGCTGATATATAGAACTGAACTGTATTGCAAAAAAACCAAACCAAAACAAAACTAAAACTATTCAAGAATATGTTCTTGCCGGGCGGTGGTGGCACACGCCTTTAATCCCAGCACTTGGGAGGCAGAGCCAGGCGGATCTCTGCGAGTTTGAGGCCAGCCTGGACTACTAAGTGAGATCCAGGAAAGGTGCAAAGCTACTCAGAGAAACCCTGTCTCGAAAAACCAAACAACAACAACAACAACAAAAAAAGAGAATATGTTCTTTAAATTCCAAATGGTCCTAAAGTTCCCTCTTCCAAAGCAGACCAGAATTGGAAGAATTTCATGTCATTTTTAACCTCACCAATTCTATTTCTCTTCTCCAGAAAATTCTTTTATTGGACTGACTACCAAGAGGGCTTATCTGGTATCTGATTCAAAGCTCAACAAGTATGACAATTTTAATTGCAATTGTAACACTTTGAAATCATAATGGATAGAAATGAGAAAACTAGATGTTAGGTTGGATGTATAATAGACACTAATGATAAAGCAACACTTTCTAGACATGACAGAGTGGTTGCTCACATGGACTCACAGTGGTTCTTACTGCGTACCCACGTTGCATGTGCGGATGTTTTTCTTGAGCTATGCAACCAGTTGCTGAAGTGAGTAAGCTCTGGAATCAGATCATCTGGTTTTAACCCTGTTTGCAATAAGTTAGAAAAACTAACGAATGTACATTCTTGACTCACCATGAGCTATTGCATTTTCCTCTTATAGCATACCAGCTGACTAGATCAGGCTTACCATTACTTTTTAGTAATTTTGGAAATACCTGGCTTTCAGAGACTGCAGAAACATGTCTATACAGGTGCATTTTTTCATACACAGCACACTCAGTACACACTGCTAAATTCTATTATCCTGCCTTCACTAATATAGCAGGAGCTACCTTGACCTATAGCAGTTGTCAATAGATGTATTTTAGAGCAAAGGAGATCCTTTAACTACTGCTATATGATACCAGGTGATTACTATACCTTCATGAGTAGAGTAGATGACTCATTCAAGTTACATTGTAAATGTACAGAATGGACAGAAGATGTGCTTTTCTTTCCAATGTTGTATTCAGACATGGGATACTCAGGATACAGAGGAAGGTAGGTGTGTACTGACTAGTACCTGGAGATTCATGGATCTAATCAAGGTGAATCTAGTCTACAAGCAGGAGGGATGAAGCTGAGACATTACAAGACAGTTATGTTTTCAGGACTTAGGCTCACTGAGCAATGTAAAATTTAAATTACATGTTACTTACATGGTTGAAGTATGAAATTTCTAAAAATATCTTGAAGGAGTTTGTAGTTTTTTATGGCATAGAGGAAGAGAGACAATAAATAGAAAGTCTTGTTAATCTTAACATACTATCTTGGAGGGAGACATATTCCCTGTTATCTTAATTGGTGTCTGATAAGTTTTAACTGAAGTGTTGTGAATGGTTCAGTAATTATATTGAAGATGTTGAAGAATATGACAGTATTATTCATTATTCATTTATATTTCTCGGTACTGAAATGCAGTTAAACGTTGTTATATGCTATAGTTTGGAGCTGAAATGTTCTCTGAAGGCCCATGTATTGAATATATAGACACCACAGTGGAACTAATATGAGATGATGTATTCTTTGGGGAGTGGGGCCTTGTGGACAGAAAGTAGGTCAACAGGGGTGTAGTCTCAAAGAACTTTTTAACAATCTGGCCTTTTGTTTATTTCTCTTTGTTTCTAAGTTGCCAGGAGGTGAGCAGGCTGTCTTGCTGTGTACTCCCATGGTGTACTGTTGCCACAGGCTCAAAGAAACAGTGGCAAGGGACTCTGGACGGAAACCTTAAGTCCAAATGAAACTTTCCTCTGCAGAAGTTTATTATCAAAGATACTTTATGGTCTTTCATTAGATGGCTCAGCAAGTAAGTGGGACTCTTCTACAAGTCTGATAATTTGAATTTGATTCCTAGAACCCATGTAAAAAGTCACTCCATAGTGTGTGCCGGGAATCCCAGAACTCCTACAGTGAGTTAGAAGTGGAGACAGTAAACCTAGCCAGGAACATTGCAGGCCAGCTAACTTGGAGTACATAGCACACTGACAGAAATGCATCATGTCATCAAAAACACTGAGATACCTTGCCTCTGAACAAGAAAGAGAGAACTGATTCTGAAATGTCCTCTAACTTCTACACACACACTGTTGTGACACATGTCTACATCGGCAAGCACTTGCAAAGACCCATACACAAACACTAAAGATATTACAAAACAAAAAGGAAGCTAACAAAATATACTTTGAAGAATTTTGTTAAAGTATTTTATTTGTTGATTAGTTAGATACTTTCAGTGGTGGCTCAACGTTGTAATCGTTCAAGTATTGATTTTTGCACATCTTTAGCCTATACAAAAGTATTGCTCACAAAATGTTTAGGAATACAATTATTTTTATTTTTTGATAATGAAATATGTAATTTTGTATCTATGTATATGGCTTGGTTTATCTCTAGGAAATTTAGTTTTCCATCATCCCCTTTTCTTGTATCAATGACCAAATAGTCAAAGTATTCATTAATCAAGGATATGTATCATTATAGGGGAAATACTTGCTGATACTTTATTTAAAATCATTCAGTTTCTATCAAAACAGAAGGATCATGCTACAAGTTCAAGTGGTACAGAAAAGCTTATAATGGAAAGTTCCACCTTGCCTGTTCACTAGTCAGAAACAATCATTTTCACATTATGAGATCTTTGGTTGACTAATCCCATAAATCTATATAATGGTCTATTTATCAAAATACTACTTTAGAAATATCAAAATTACCTCTATTATGAAGATATACATGTAACTCACACTATTCAGTCTCTTTTTCTCTCTTCACTTTTTGAAATTAAAATTATTAGCTGGTTAGCTCTTGTTATTCCTTTAAACCTTGTACAGTATATCAAGTCTCATGTGTCATCCTTATTATATATAATATATACATATGGTATACATATCTATTAATTCAGAGATTAACTCTTGACTTTGCACCAATGTTGGCATGGTTACCACTCCTTAAATTATATAAGCTATAATTTTATTTTCACATTATTGGTATCAACCATATTTATATTTGATTCTGTGATTGCTTTTCCTTTTGTTGTTACCCTACAGACTGACTTGATAACAGAACCCGGTGCATTATTTATATCCTTCTGTATGTAGCTGTCTCATGCTTTATCTTCATTTGAATACATATCTCAGAATCTAGGCCAACCCTAAATAGATTGTATTATTATTTTGACAAAGTTCTTTTCAGAACTGGCTGGGTCTTTTCATTCAATTTAGAACTCAAGACTGATCAAGAATAATCAGTTATTTTACTTCTCTAGTTTACTCAAGGGCCTTGCCTGAAGAATTCCTTTCCTAAAATTCTGCTGCTGAGACTTCACTATGGAAGAATCTGACCAAAATTAAGGGTGAAAAGTTACCTTGATATTCATTCATTGTCCTAAATCATGCTACTCTGTAACAAGATTTATGGATAGAATATAAGTGTTGTGTAATGTGTGCTTTGTGTTGTTCCTGGAACTCCTTATGCAGAATTTCTTCTTGGAGTCTGCTGCCTTCTTCCCCCCCCTAATTTGGACCAGGTACTTTGTCAAACTGCCATACAGTTGTCACCCTGGGGCTTCTGTGTCTTGAAATCCTCAGAGAACTTACTGATTTTCATGTTTCAAAGCCTTCTGTTGTCTACCTTTGCTTACCTATGAGTACCGAAACAAATTTCTAAAGAGAATAGAAGTCCATAAAACTGTGGCTGTAGCTTAGGGATAAAGTGCTTGCTTCATATGTCTGAAGACCTCGGTTGAGTCCCTAATACTACCCCCAACCTCAAAAAAAGAAAAGAAAGAAAAAAGAAAAATTTACATTTTTGAGTGTTTGTATATCTTCAAGTATCTTTAATTTGGACTAACGTTTGATTTATAAACCATCTTGGTATAAGGTAGAGATAAAATATGATCTCCATAGAAATGGATAACATTGTTCTTCTATCACAAAGCACTTTACTGATGACTGGAAACTTGAAGTCAGTTAAATTTTGTCTGATATTTTAGACCTTTTAATTAATTTAACTTCATTTTCAGTATGACCTAATTGGTAATAATTTATTTCATTGACCTAGTCAAATCTCTTTGGGGTGTATATAACACTTGCAAAAATTTTGTGTATAAACACAGCATTTAACACAATTAAAAATTTGGTTTAAATTTTCTAAGTCATTATACTAGTTCTTACGGTAAATGTTAAGATGTGTAAAACTTGCCTCCTCACCCAGAGAATTCAGAATGTATTGTAATAGCTACTCTATATTGTTTATACTTTACATTATGTTTATTTTATACTACATAAATTTTGTGTTTTCTTCCTCATCAATCACAATGTTTTTCAGAATTGCTAAGCTACAAATCATTGTCTTACAACTTTATAGCATTTAAAAATTTAGTGCCATTCGGCATGTTAGAGATGATGACATACAAAAGGGCTAGTGCCAACAGTGTTTTATAAATGCAAACTGAAATAAACTCATGTCACTATAGTAACATGTTACCTAAGAGCAGGTGCTTCAGAGCCAAATGGGTGATGGTTTCAAACAAATGTTTTTTGTTATTACCTATGAGGACTTTGAAAAGTTAATTATAAGTTCTCAGCTTTAGTTTCCTCGTCCACAAGCATAGCTAGTGTTTCCTACTCAGTGGGTCTGAAGACCACGGGAGAGATGGTATATTAATATGAAAACCCCGCTACCACTTCTTTTTAGGTCTTCAAGATCTGCAGCGACCATTTTTCTTTCGATGTTCATATCGGCAATTGTCTTTTCTCCATTTTAAAATTTCTCATTCCAAATAATTGAGCTTTGCCAATTTTGCTCTTCTTTCCAAAGAAATAACATTTGGCTTTTAACTTTATCCAACTGTCAGTTTCTTATTTCAATTTCTGCATTTATCGTTATTGTTTATTTTTATTCATTCTGGATTTCATTTTTTTCTAGCTTTCTCAGGTCAGAACACTGGATTTATTCATTTTTATTTTCTAATATGAATATTTACAGTTAGACCCCCCCTGTGTGCAACCTTCAGTAGCATCCTAAATGTTTCATGTGTCATATTTTTACTTAGGACATAGATGGGGTGTCACTCTCAAGTCTGTTTTGTCGTGATGCCCTCTGATATCCACTACCAGCATCGAATAGTATCTTCCCATTTATTTTCTTCCAACACTGTCTGTCCTTTGTTTTTGAAACACATATCTATGAGAATCAGTATACTTTTTTAAAAATTAAATTTTATCATTGCAGTCTGTTAATTGATGTCTATGGTCCACTGCTGCTTAATTTCAGTTTGGACATTGCTGGCTTTCCTGTGTCAATTTATTTTCCGATCTTCTTCACCTGTTTTCTGTTGTCCTATTCATGTCTGCTGACCCTCTGCATGTTTGTTAAAACACTAAAAAAACGTGTCTACTAAAATTTTAACCACATCTTTCTGTTTTACTTTCAGGTACCTGCTATTGGAATTATAGTACATACTTACTTTTGCACACTATATTTAAAATTGGTATTTTGCTACTTCACATACAGTGTGGGATTTAAATGTTTCCTCCAGTAGGAAACATGCTTTAATAGGAATCTCATAAATCTTACAGAAAAGCTTTCCCTACAAACACCTGGATGTTCTAAGAGCACAGACCCATAGCAGCTTTACAGGCTACTCTACAGGAGATGGAATTAATCTGATTAGATTTTTTAGATACATTTTTTTTTGTCTAATAGACTGAACCACCTAGTATGTTTAAGAGAACTGTACTAATAGAAGAAGAAAAAAAATTGTATTGGAAGGATTGGAGTGAGTTGAAAACAGAATGAAATGAAATTAAAAGGCCTTTGGGAGTCTAACTATATTGAGTAGAAAATAGTCTAAGGTATAAAATATAATATGCTCTTTGTTTCATGTAACTTCTGGCTAGGGCAATGGAATTACCCTTAAAATTGATTCTAGGCACGTCTCATATTTACTTGATGAACTCTTTAAGGTATATCTTTAAACCCTAATATTTTTGAAATTTATAGCAGACCACACAGTGCAATGTATTGATGAATTTATTTCAAAGGACAGGAATTAAATTTTCTTAATAGATGTTTTACTGGCTCTTTACTAATGATGTCTATAAATAAGTAATGCTAAACATGTTAGCCCTGATTATCAGTATCACAGCATGCATTTAGAAGTTTCAGAATTGTCTATTAACATTTACTAATTTTAGTTGTTTAGAAGCCTAATTTTATAGATCCTGTTAATGAGACACTTAGTGAACAACAAAGTTGTCTTATAATCTCCTGTGAAGATTAGAAATATCCATCAAGTCATTAAAGTATGGAAGGGAATAGTGTCATATGGAATACTAATTATGAAGTAGATTCTTGATTGCAGTGAAAATGTTCACAAGCTTCATGCGATACATCTGAAACATTTGCTAAAACTATCCCCCGACCTCAGTTGCAACAGCCAGACTGTTTTAGTTCTTCCATCTAATTTTCTAGACACCCTTGTTAGTTTGATCAATACTATCATTTGAATGTGATCCAAGGTGTGTGCAGATGCTCATGTCCCACTAATGCTCCATGAGAAATAAAAAAACTCATGAAAATGTCCTTTTCCAATTCACATTTCTGAAAGACTGTCAGTTATCTAGATGGAATGATAATATCCCAGTACTGGTATGATTTTAAAATCCATATGGGTGCTGTTTCTTTGTTTGCAGACTTAACTAAAGAACTAAAATTATTAAGTATGAGTAATTCAGACTAAATATTATCTCAACTTGAAGAAATATATATTCAAATAGTTTGAATTATGGGGGTTTGCCTACAAGTTTTCTTGTTATATAGATCATGTGTGTCAGAATATGTAGGGTGAATTTGCACACATGTCAGCATAGGTATCACATATATCAGATCTTGAGGGAATTTTTAAGGAATAATTCTTAGGGTTTGACTTCATCATCACACTCCCTATTTCATTGTCAGTTTAAGAGTCTGTTTCAGGCTTTCTCTGTCTTAGACCAATTAGATGACATATGTACTTTAAGTTGCTTAGCAACATTCTTGTCCTGCAACCATGAGATCCTAAACATGAGGCCCTCTCTACATCTGAAATCCCATATCTTCAGAGATAGCCAAATGTCTCCTTTCAGTGGTAAGAGGGTATTAAAATAGTACATCACTGGGAACCACTGGTCTATATATAACCTAAATGTTCTGGGAAAGTGTATAGGACAGCTGAACACCAAAATAATTCTAGTAATGTCAGAAGCTACACATATAAAGTTTCACATTTCACTGATTTGAATGCTTAAACATGAGCTGAACAAGAAATAACCAATTGACATGACATACTTATGTGGATGGGAGAAAGCTCAGGAGGCCTTCACCATATACAGAGAACTGAGGGTACCTCAGTAACACCGAGAGTGGGAGAAACAGTCTTCCCCAGGTAAAAGCATACCAATTGGTTACTGAATGGCAAATGGTCAGCCTTGAAAACACATAGATAAAAGCAACATTGTACGGACTGAACAGGTGGTATGATTTTACTGGTGTCTTACTAGAAAATTATTTATAGGACAATGAGAATTGTTTCCTTTTACTTTCACTAAATTATTTTAGGTCACAGTGAGTTAGTTTCAATGGATGTTTGGAAAACCACTTTAGCATTCTAAAATGCTAAACCATTTCCTTGGTCCACACCAAAAGGAATATGCTAGTCTTTTGTTACTATTGAAGGAAAGTCTAACACAGCTTGATCTTCTAAAACTGATTGACTCTCCTTCTATTTTTGTGTGTAATTTTATGCTGACTTAGCAAGTTTCTGTTAAGAATGGAGATGTAAAAAGATGAAATAAATGAAAGAGTTATATCCATGAGTAATTATTATTAAAAGAAGTTAAAATATTTGAAGGCTAAACCAGAGGTCTGCTAAAAGCAGAGGTGAGCCAAAAGTCCCAGCTCTTGGTGCCTATGAACCACAACAGTGACAAGAATGGCACAATGCCACCAAGGCTGCACACGTAGCTTGGCAGTAACCAACCGCCTGGTGATTAGACTTAAGAGACACTCAACAAGAAAGAACTCATGCCTGGAAACCTCACCAACTATCCAGGGATTGTAGATGTAATTCTGAACGGTCTTATTAAATAAGAAACACAGAGCCAAATGCAGAGTTAAAAGCCCAGAGATCGAGCAGCAGCCAAGAGCTAAGACCAAGACCACCTTCTTACCCCTCGCTGTCGCTGTCATCCTTCCCCTCAGAAAGAGACCTACTTCCTGTGTGTCTGTCTTTTTATTGACTTTCTGTCTGCCTTCTCATTGGTTGTAAACCCAACATGACCTCCTAGTCACTGCCTGTCTATACAGACCTCCAGATCTCTATGGTTGATATTGAGATTAAAGGCATGTGTCTCCATGCTGACTGTGTCCTTGAACACACAGAGATTCTGCCTGTCATGTGATCAGGATTAAGGGCGTGTGCTACCACTGCCAGACTTCGGCTAAATGGCTTGCTATTAGCTCTGATCCCTAGGCAACTTTATTAACATACAAATAAAATCACATTTCAGCACAAATAAAATATCACGATAAGGGATGTTACGATCTTGGAGAAGAATCTGTAACTGACACTTTACTAAACCATCAAATTCCTAACTACATCCAAAACCTTTGGTCTTATACCAACAGGTAAGTGTAGTACTTGCCACGCATCAAGGAAACTTCTCTTTGCAACAGACAAAGAACATTAATTGCAGAAAAGCACAGCCAATCAGAGTGCATAGCTGTGGATCCTAGTGCAAAGAGGTAAATTTACAGTTCAACTCCGGCCCCTAAGGCTCATGGAAATGTTGTAAGAGACAGAGGAACAGAGAGTTGGCTGTGAGACTGTGTGTCCTAAGAATGCAAGAAGCTACCCCCATAGTCTCACCAGCGTGACTGACTAAACATGAGATGAACAGATATGAACCAATGCATATGCTTTGTGGACAGGGAAAGCTCAGGAAGCCTCAGTCCTATACAAAGACCTACAGGCAACTAGCGAATGCTGAGAGCAAGAGACATAGTCTTTCCCAGGGGAGAGCATCAGTTATCCAAATACCAAATAGTTACCCCTGAAAAACACACACACACACACACACACACACACACACACACACACACACACACACACACACACACACGCATGCACACACAGTGACAATGAAAAGAGAGGCCAAAAATATGAAAGAAATTAAGGAGGAATATATGGGAAAGTTAGGAGGGAGGAAAGGGAAGGAGAAATGATATATTTCAATAGAAAATAAAAATAGAATTTAAAAATTCATTCATGATTTGATATGCATGCTACCTATATAAATGTGTAGCAAAAACAACTACTGATAGGACATAAGTAAATAGGTGTTGTTTTGCACTAAAAAACTTGTTCGCTAAACAGCTGAACTGGTCCGCACAGCATACTTTTCAGTGCCCGGTATGGAACAGCAGCAAAAGTGTTTCTCTCTGTTCTTCCTTCATCCCACAGCTCTGCCTTTTCTGCAGACAGTCCTGGGTCATACTTCTATTTCATATTCAACTACTAACTGTAAATCAATGGGTAACATTTCTTTGATTTGAAAACATAAATATATGCAATATATTTATGATAAATAACATACTGTTTAACCTTGCTTTTGAGCTTCCAAAAAATAATATTGTACCTTTGTAAGGATTATTATGAAACCAAGAAAATTTTAAAAGGAATTTTAAAAGTTGTTGTTTGTGATACAAATTAATTAGTAGTAATTATTTCCATGCATCTTTGTATTACTTCTTTTTTTACTTTTCATTTTGGTATAGTTTGAATTTGTCAAGTCAAATTGAGTATATACATATCATTCTTTACATTTTTGCACTTTTTTTCCTGCGAAATTCAGTTCAATTATCTTATGATGCAAAGTAATCTTAAGAATTACGTAGAAATATATTATTTTCTTTAACATTTGGTGTGTTAACATATTTTTTAAATTCTTTGTGTGTGTATGCCTGTGTACGTGTATGTGCCTGAGTGTGCATGCGTGTGTGTGTGTGTGTGTGTGTGTGTGTGTGTGTGTGTATACACATATGATGTAATGCACATATGGAGATCAGAGAAAAACTTCAGGACTCAGCTCTTTTCTTCTACTGAGGCCTCTTAGAATTGAACTCAGGTTGTCAAGCTTGTGTGGCAAATCTGATGAGGCATTTAGCCTTCCCTTGAATATATTTGAATATATTTTAATGGGTATGTTGACAGGAACAATTATCGCAAAATATCTAGGAATGCTTCATGCTTTCCCTCTGCACTTCTCCTCTTCCACTCATATTCATACACAGAATAACACTTTTTCCTTCTAATCAAGCTCATGGGGGTAGCAGTTGAGGCCATTGAAGGTGAATATGACTATTGAGGAACAATGTAAAGTTGAGCACAAGAGCATAAAACTACTCCATGCATTTGTTGTTAAAATATAAAGTACAATTTCTGTTTAAATATAAATATAAAATGCTGAACTATCAATGGCCAAATGTTGGGCATCACAGAAGTGAAAACGTATAAATCAAGTGTAATTGATGTGGAAAACATGAGACCACAGAGTGTTAACACTCCCTGAGTGACAACTTTAAATAACTTCTCTAAATTGGCCTGTTGCCACAGGGTTAATAACAGCCCCATAACTATGGATGGGTAATTTTACAGCCTTGCCACGTTCTGTCTGTAGCATTTAATGTGATTTCTGTTTTAGGGCTCTGATCTCCTGGCTGTGAATAAGTAATGTGGATGCATAAAGAGATTTTAACAAAAGTATAAAATAGCATGTGGCAAATTGAAAGATTCATTGGGGAGGGGTTGGGGGTCATGCAGATTGTTAATAGTTCTAAAAATAGTTTCCATTCAGCTAATTTATTCTTTGACTTGTTTTCCAAGACAGCTTAACGTGTAATCATTTCTCAAGTTCTGTTTTTTTCTAAAATATTAGTGTTAAAAATAGGATAGATAAGTTCCCTTTTTGGTTCCAATTTGGAAACATTTTCAGACTAACTAGAAGATAAACACAGACTGTGCTAGCAAAGGGCATTAGGAGAAATCTTCTTCTGTTCTTTTATGGGTTTTTTTTTTGATATGAACAGTCAGATATGTCTGCAATGTGCTCTCAGGACAGGTAGAAAGCACTCTGCAGCTAGAAAACACTCTCTTCTTTGTCTGTTAACTGACCTTTACATCCTGTACTTACAGATTCCTTGTTTGAATTTTAGAGTTCTAGTGCCCCATGTTGTATTCAGTCATTTGTACCAACGAGACATTAGTTTACCATATTATACAAGGCAGATGTTTTAAAGAGTTGTTTTTAATCTATGTGTACGTGTGTGTCTATGTATGTGGGTGGCTCATGTGTTTCGATGCTTAAGAAGTCAAAAGAAGTCATTGCATTACTTGAATCTGCAGTTACAGGAGGTCATGAGCCACCCTGTGTGAATGCTGGGTATTGAACTTCTGTCCTTCGGAAGAGCATCAAGTGCTCTTAACCCATCTCTCCATCCTCACAAGTTTTTAAGCAACAATTGTGCTTAATATATATCAAGTTCTTTTGCATATTGCCCATAGTTCATTCATCTTATTCCTTAATAATTTTATATCATAAATGTGATGTTAGTCTTATTTTTTGCAAGTGGAAAAACCAAGGCTCAATGTGGTAGACAATAACTCCATCCACAGTCACAAAATTAACAAGAAACAAAGGCAAGGTTTCTTTTCAAGTCTGTATCTTCAGAGCTATTGCTCATATGCACACTATGATTAAGCAGCCAGGAAATCAATTTAAGGAATTATAAACTGTGTGGGAGTGGAGGATAGCATGGTATTAGAATATTTGTTTCAAATACGTATAATCCATACCATGGGAGCTAAACAATGATAAAGAGCAATGCTCAGAAATAGAATCCCTCGAGTATTAGCTCACAAGTGTGTGGTAACATAGTGGGGATTGGGTATCTCCTTCATATCCACTCCGCTGATCCTCCACTGTAAAGCACTGTGCAATTTGAGGGATTTAGTGTAGCTCCAGGGGGTAGAGACTGATTTATTCGAACAATTCTTTGTAACTCTCCCTAGAATTACAAGGGTAATTGTTTTAGGCTCCCAAGCCTGAGGCAAATAGTCTGGAAGATTCCCTAGAGGGGGGAGTTATGTGGCCACCATGCTAATAAAATCAAATAGAAAATAAGTGAAAGTCCAGCACGTGGTAGAGAGCCATAGTGAGATTGGAACATGTTAGTGTTAATTCTGGGGCCGACTGAAGTTTGTATGTGAGAAAATGAGTGTGAGCATTGTTTATTACAATGACAATATCTTGGAAAGAAAGAGCTTTGACCTGTTGCTCACTGGTGGCTTTCTGAATTTGATACACATCTTAATAATGGCTAATTGATGCTTACAAGCTTTTGACTTTTGCCATGGACTAGTCTAAGAGATTTATATTTATTATTCACAGTAAGTTATAACTTAAAGATTCTTCTTAGTCCCATTTACAGATGAAGAGATGGGCAGAGTTGAGTCCAGGATTCACAGGAAGCATAAAGAGAGTTGAGGCCTTACAGCAGGTAAGAGACCCATAGCCAAACATTAGGCCGAGCATGGGTAATCCTGAGTAAGAGGGGGAAGAAAGATTGTAGGAGCCAATGGGGTCAAGGACACCACAAGAAAACCCATAGAATCAACTAACCTAGGCTCATAAGGGCTCACAGAGCCTGAACTGCCATCCAGAAAGCTTGCTTGGGACAGACTTAGGCCCTCTGCACATGTTACAGCTTTGTAGCTTTGTCTTCTTGTGGGACTCCTAACAGTGGGAACAGGGATTGTCTCTGACTCTGTTACCTGCTTTTGGGACCCTTCCCTCATACTGGGTTTCCTTGGAGATGAGGGAGATGAGGTGCCTATTCTTCCTGCAACTTGATATGCCATGGTTGGCTGATATACAAGGGATTCTTGCCATTTTCTGAATAGAAAAGAGAAGGAGTGTATCAGGAGGGTGATAGCAGAGGTGTGTGTGTGGGGGGAGTGACCAGGAATAGAAGAGGAAGGGAGGAGAAACTGTGAATAGACTGGAAAAAAATAAAAATAAATTAATTAATTTAATAAAAATGTGTACAAGTGTTTTGCCTGAATGTATGACAGTGAACTACTTGCATGCCTAGTGCCCACAAAAGCCAGAAAATGGCATCAGATTCTCTGGAACTTCTTGTGGAATATTTGTGCACTGTGTGAAGATATATTGCTGTGACTGTTTTAATAAAGAGCTAAGTGGCCAATAGCTAGGCAGGAGAGATAAGCGAAACTTCTGAGCAGAAAGAGGAAACTGGAGATTAATCTAGGCATGAGAGGAGATACCAATCTGACATGGTATGAGTCAGACACATAGAATGGGAGAGAGGTAAAAGCCATGTGGTAAAACATAGGTTAACTTAAGTTATAAGAGCTAGTGGGACAAGCCTAAGCTAATGGTCATGCTTTCCTAAATAGTCTTTGTGTTGTTATCTGTTAACTGGCAGCCAACAAAAAGGCTTGCTATACATGGTGCCCAATGTCTGGCCATGTATATTCATATAAGGCCTGGGAAAGCTAAATAAATAAATAAATAAATAGAGTTCAAAACACAGAGTCAAACACAGCTTCCCGGCATGGCCTCCTGGTGACTGAGGTCTCAGGTAGGTTCAGCCTACAGAGATTGGCTGTGGGCTGGAGTCAGCTGCCAGTGCCATGTACCAGTGCCATGTGCTACGCTGAGCCACACTGGCAGCTGACATAGCGGTTTAAGATCTGTCTCATGTGATCAGACAATGCTGCAGATGCTTAGCAAATCCAGATTCAGACACATAGAACCTCTAAAAGGTACAATATGCTTAAAAATGTGTGTAGGCTTAAAAAAAAGAAAAGAAAATGGGTGTAGACAGTCATAGAAAAAATAGTGCATAAATAATAAGATGAAATCTTTAAAGAGAGAAGAAAATAATATAGAAAGAATAAGCCACGTAAAGATGGAAAATACACAAAGAGTCTGGATCCTATATAGTGTCTTGTTGACCCTGAATGTTTTGATTGCTGATGAACAAATGACAGCTGCTGAAAGACAGGGATTGTAAGAGGGACTATTGAGTTAAACCAGCCTAGATACTTTAGGAACGCCTAAGCTTTAAAATGGAACTCAGAAAATGTATTGCTTTGAGGAGGAGGTTATGCTTTTGTTTCCACAGAAAATGAGTGGCTGTGAATTCCTTCAAGGTTGAAAGAGATCAGGTTTGATCAGGGAAGACTCCCTGAAAACCCTGGCTACAGACATAAAAAAATATACCTAGAAAAACTATAAGACAGGTGACATATTTTACTTGTTCAAATATAAAACAAAAAAAATCATCTTTGGCTGTCTTGTGTACAATGCACAGTTGATACTTGTGTTAATACAGATATGTATGCTACCTTTGAAAGTTTGTGTGTTTTCAGAGCAAGGGGACCAGACACCAATGAAAATGGGTGGCCCAGGTGATCCAGCCTGTCAGAGTGCCTCTGTTGTAGTTTCCTCAGAGTTCTGCATCCAGAATAGCTTCAAGGCTGTTGGCTGAGATGGTCCAGCCTCACAAACTATTCAAGCCAAGACTACAAATAAGCTTTGTACTTTCCTGTAGCTGGAGAGTTTTCTCTCCAGGACCCGCCAAACCCTGGCAGTTCCTTAGCCCACTTATAAAATAAACATACAGACGCTTATATTATTTAAACTGCTTGGCCATTAGCTCAGGCCTATCATTGTCTAGCTCTTACTCTTATATTCAGCCCATTTCTATTAATCTATACTTTGCCGCGTGGCTCGTGGCTTACTGGTACCTTTCATCTTCCTTGTCCTGGTGGCGGCTGCAGGCAGTCTCCCCCTTCCCTTCCTGTTCCCTCAATTCTCCTCTCTGTTAGTCCCGCCTATACTTCCTGTCTGGCTATTGGCCAATCAGTGTTTTATTTATTAACACATTTGCCATACAGAACATCCCACAGCACTTTCCCATTGCATAGAGTCTGGACAATGAATGTTATGGCTAGCTTTCTCAGGACTTGATCATTATCTCAATTTTCTCAGGTTTCCTGAAGATGCCATTACCCTCAGACAACAGGAAGAAGTCCAAAGAACACTATACTCACATTTCCAAGAGGTGGGGTGGGTTGGTTTTGGTCATTTGGTGGGTTTTGGATGTTTGTCATTATCTAGGTGGGTTGATTACTAGTTGTGATTGGTAATGGTCAGGAAAAAAGCTGAACAAAGATTAGATTCAGGGGACTCTTTCTTAAGGGGAAAAGGGTAGATATAGTATAGAAATTAAGGGATGCAATAGTGGATTATTGAGTCTATTTTTGAACAGCCACTAATCTCAAATGTTTCACATTAGTCTGGATTTTTGTATATTGATACAAATTTAATGTTATTTTTGTTATACTGTATATATGTTTCTATTCTTGTTTAATGTGCTGTACCTAGGCAGCTCATTTAAAATGTAATGTAAAGTTTTTGTCCTTGAAATCAAACTTACAATCATGTTAGGTATGTTTTCTAGGTCATAGAGAGATATATTTTAGACAACTAGTTGATCTTCAAATACTTCAAAGACCTACAGAATATTGTTAAAGTGAATAACAAGGCTTTTCATGACAGTGAGACTTGTCTGCTCTTGGCAGCACCAATTAGCTTCAAAAAGGATGATGGCACAATGAACCTTTTGGAGTTTGCTTTCTTTGTGGTAAAAGCTAGCAATTTTGGCAAGAAACTGCCCTTGCCTCAATTGCTGACATATGCTGTCCAAACTGGACAAGCAGGACACAAAAGAAAGTGACTGCTGAACTTTGCCAATATAGGGTAGGACAGTTCTTTAAAATTCCTGCTTCACAGAAAAGTCTGTCAGATATTATAGGCCTCTAGGGCAAAGATGGATGCTCCAACATTACAGAGAAACTTTGGGTAACTGTCTAGGCAGCCAGCTGTTTCTGTCATTTCTCATAGTTTTGGAAGTTGCTTGCTCTGTACCTCCTGTTTACTCAGGTAATATTATACCTTTCTTGGGTCTTTGATTAGGTAGAAGACTATATAGTTATAGTACAGTTTCATTTGTTACCAAATTCAAAAAGGAAACTCACATAAGAGATATGTTGGGAGTCATAAAAGCTTAAATTGTTTATCTAAGAAAATGTTTTGAGGTCTAAAAAGATAGTTTTGTGTTGGTAATACAAGTTAGTTTAGAATGTAAATTAGGTATAAAACTTTTGACTCATCAAGATAGGATAGATAATGGAATATTTTCTCTGAATTTGCCAAATGCTAATGGATTGGACATTGTAAATGTATTTCTTAGTTGATAATTGTTCTTATTGTATATAGTTTTACTATGTTAGAGTTAAAACATTTCCTTTTTATTTAGACAAAACAGGGGAAATGTGGGATATTTGTACATTGTGCAAAGATATATTGCTGTGATTGGTTTAATAAAGAGCTAAATGGCCAATAGTTAGGCAGGAGAGATAGGAAGGAATTCAAGGCAGAAAGAGGAAACTGAAGATTAATCTAGGCATGAGAGGAGATGCCATCCAGACATGGTATGAGTCAGACACACAGAATTGGTGAGAGGTAAAAGCCACATGGCAAAGTGTAAGTTAATAAAAATATGGGTTAATTTAAGTTATAAGAGCTAGTGGGACAAGCCTATGGTAATGGTCAAGCTCTTATAATTAATAAATCTCCATGTCATTATTTGTGAGCTTGCAGCTGATGAAAAAGCTTGCTACAGGAACTGGAGTTACAGATGGTGTGAGATGCCATATGGGTTCTGGGAATTGAACCTAAGTCTTCTAGAACTGACTCTGGGTCCTCTGAAAGGGCATCCAGTGCTCTGGACCCTGAGCCATCTTTGACTTATATATATAAAAATTTATTCTTCCCCTATACAAAACATCCTGATCTTAGCTTCCTCTGCCTCCATTCCTCCAGTTCCCTCTTCCACCTCCCCTCTCCCCCAGATTCACTCATCCCTGTCTTTGCCCACCCTACAAATGAGCAGACCTCCTAAGAACATCAACCAAACATGGCACAAGAAGATACAAGACCAGGTGCAAACCCTTACATCAAGTCTGGGCAAGTAGGAGGAAAAAAGTCCCAAGTGCAGATGAAGGAGTTAGATACACCCCTACT
The DNA here is from genome assembly GCF_007827085.1 of Peromyscus californicus insignis. NCBI lineage: Eukaryota > Metazoa > Chordata > Mammalia > Rodentia > Cricetidae > Peromyscus > Peromyscus californicus. The sequence goes on along the minus strand of NW_026294573.1, from coordinate 159,406,930 downwards.
CTCACTGTTAGGAGTCCCACAAAAACACCAAGCCAAGAACCACAACATATATGCAGGCTCTGTAATTGCTGCTTTAGTCTCTGTGAGCCCTATGAGCCCTGCTTAGTTGATTCTGTGGGCTGTATTCTTCTGGTGTCCTCAACCCCTCTGGATCTCACAGTTCATCCTCCCTCTCTTCCACAAGGTTCCCAGACAGAGCTGGGAGAGACCCAATGGAAACCTCCAATGTCATCTAGCCCTGACTTTTAATTTTTAAATAGCTGAGCCTTCCTGAAGATGTAAATGAAATATCACAGCAGTTCTCGACACTTACGCTGAATGATGACAAGACTTTGCTTTTACCATGAATGCATATTAATTTTGCATAATTGTGTTGTTACATAGAGTGCTATTATTACTATGTATAGTAGCCTGTGTGTGTAGGTTAAGACTTTCAGGTAACACTTTATAAAAACCAGAGGAAATAGACTCAATGTGAATCATTAGCATGTATCAATATTTATCCATATGTGTCTCATCTCAGAATGAACTAATGAACAAGAAAGTATAATGATGACATTTAAAGAAACAATCTCAAATGTTTGTACTAGAAATTATATGCTGCATTGTAGTAAATATTAATAAAAGTGTATTACATGCTGACTTTGCTACACACTTACTTTGCCATATGCAGTTAGGGCAATACTTTTTTTCAGGGACTGTCATTTCATGTGTAGAATGTGTACACATGCCTGTACTTATATTAGTTATTTTTTATTACTGTGATATAATTCCTGGCAATAGCCACTAATGAAAGGTTTCTTTTGGGTTACAGTTTGAGAGTCTCTTGAGCTGTGGTGGCAGGGCAGTATGGTGGCTGGTCACATAGCATCTACAGTAGGAAAGTGGAGGCAGATGAGGGCTGGCGCTCAACTTACGTTATCTTTTTAATTCAGTCTAGAATCCCAACCTAAGCAATGATGTTGTCTACATTTGGCAAGTCTTCCCTCCTAAGTTAAACCTCTCTGGAATCATGCTCAGAGACATGCACACAGGTATGTTTCTTAAGTGAGTAGAAATCCTTTCAAGTTGAAAATGAGCACTATCAGTACTTTAAAATAACTTATGTTTATGGAAGACTCCAAATACATCGGCAAAGCATAGTACAACACCATTGTAAACAGAGTGTGCATAGAGTAGAACCAAGGAAAAGAGGCAGAAAAATACATAGTAAATTGGCTGTGGCCAAATTAAGATTCATATAGACATGGATGAAACAGTGGAGCAATGAAGAACGGGAAATGGCCTTTGGGACTTGCTGTGGACCAAAGTTGGAAATTGCAGCTGAAGGCTGTTCATAACATCAAGAGCCTTTGGCCCTACAAGGCAGTTAAATCCCTCCATTCAGAACAGAAGGCTGGTGTGCTGAGGAGGTAGCCAGACACTCTGTGTTAAACAAAATTGGTGGTTTCTGGGGGAGATAACAAAGGTTTATTATTCTGCTTGCTCTACTTCCCTCCATAGATTAAGTCTTATTAAATCAGTATGAAAGAAAACATGTTATACCTTTTAGGGTGTGTCTCACAGAATCTGAAAGTAACAAGCCTGGGAAGTTATGCCAACACTCTTTTCCAGGAGTGCTGTTCAATATGATGAGTTTACCTAACACCCATGGGAAAGGAAAATAAAGCATGTGATTTAATCCATTCTTAGTGTATTTATTTGTTTCTATGGTGATGTTGCAAAAGAAAATATTTCTAAATATTTGCTTTTTGAGCATGATTCCTTTTATCTATTCCAAAAATATTTGTTATGGAACATATACCAATAAAGATTCTACGATAGCCTAGTCACTGAAACTAAAAAACTACATGTGTCATAATTGAACAATTCCTATGTCAACCATCAGTTCCCACTTAAGATGAGTAACAAGACTATTCTATGTTTAGTCCAGTCTGTGCATTATTTTGTTACATAATCACTGTGACACATTGTGATGGATGCTATTAACCTCATCCTGCCATCAGAAAATCTAAGTGTTGGGGAGATAAGAGTTACTTTGACATTCTAGGCCTTGCTGGATCAGCAAGATCAGGTTTTGAACTCATGTTCTTAACTATCATGATCTACAATGATGAATAAAGTGTGCAGAAACACTTTTACACTCACATGACCATTGAACCCAGTTGAAGCAATAGCTAAACAGTCGCTTACTTGGTGCTCAAAGTGGAATTCATTAGATAGAACTTAGGTTGTAGCACATTCTTCAGCTGCATCCGTGAAGCCAAGAGCCTTGCTCTAAAGAAAGGTAGTGAGCCGGGCGGTGGTGGCGCACGCCTTTAATCCCAGCACTCGGGAGGCAGAGCCAGGGGATCTCTGTGAGTTCGAGGCCAGCCTGGGCTACCAAGTGAGTTCCAGGAGAGGCGCAAAGCTACACAGAGAAACCCTGTCTCGAAAAAAAAAAAAAAAAAGAAAGGTAGTGATATAACATAGAGCTCCACTGGTTCATTACTTTGTTTCCAGAAGGAAATAGCCAACGAGCAAGTGTATGCCTCCTCTGATGGATTGTTTTATATATATTGGAGGTAATAAAATTTATTTTAAGAGGATCTCCTAAATATCTTTAGTTATTGCCTTTACTAAAATTCAAATGATTTTAAGCTTTATAGTTTAGTAAAATGAGTGATCATCTTTTAATGGGTGCCTGTGGTTATGAAATAAAAAAAAGTCTAATCAATAGACAACATTATGATATACAACAGAGCAAAAGACGTTAGTCTCATTTGCTATTGCAGTAGAAACTGATGGAGACAGTGTTGCAGTTCTTTTGCAGAATAGCCTCAAATGACCTTTTAAATGATATATAGATAGAACTTGACTGTTGTAGTAATGAGAGTCTGACTGTAGAAATCTGTTATTTAAAGAACACCATTTGATTTTAGTAAAAAAAAGTCATGTAGTAATAAGTCAGACAGTAAGTTGTTTGTTGGACTGGATTAGGCATGGAAAGGGCTTTTATTTATTTTTTTTATTAAGAATTTTTTTCATTCATTTTATACACCAATCAAAGATTCCCCTCTTCCCTCCTCCCCCCCCAACTTCCTCCCAATACAGCCTCTGCTCCCCCACAAGAAGGCAAGGCCTTCTATGGGGAAGCACAACCAGTAGAGGCAAGCTGATGTCATGCCTTTTCTTCGATATCATTGGACTATCGAGCAGTGTGGGCCTTTGCTGGTGGTATAAATGAACAGCATGAGTTTATAATGATTTTCTTTTTTCTTTGAGTTTTGCTTCCTGTAGCAAATACTATACTTAGTAGTTAGAAGCATCATATTAGATGAAGAATACATAGGATTGGCCAACATAATAGAGAAATGGAAGCTTTAGAGATAAACAGCACAACAGTACCCTCTTTCTCAGGAATATATTCCAGTGCCCTAGTGGTTACCCAAAGTTGTGGTTGGAAATGATCCCCAGACACATGATACTTTTTCCTTTGTGCCCACTGTGTTGGCATACACATACAGTTTATGTATCATTCCATGATTTGTGCTGTAGTATCTCATTTTGCATTGGCTCTTTGTGGTCATTTTTAGGTAAAGCATGGGTGAATTGAACCCTGCACTGGCAGATTGTGACAACTCATCTAATAAACACCACTGCTACTCTAGTGAGTCCAACTGTGGATAGTTGGAGTCTCAACCCCTCTGTCACCCAATGTCACCCACCAGCATTCATCTTATTCCTTAGAATGACTAGAGAGTAACCCTGTACTGAGTGTCTTCTGGGGTTGAGAGTTTGCTGTAGAGCAAGGCTTTGCAGGAATGAGGTACACTCAGTGGTAGAGTACTTATCCAGCATCTTGAAAGTCTTAACAGATGAGTCAAAGAATTATTGTTATAATGTTAAATACAGTAAGATTATGGTGTTTGCCTGATGTTCTTGCCCACTGTGACTGTGAGGTTAAGGTGCCTATTGCTTTTCTACTTTCGTTAAATTATGAGCTCCTTACAGGGACTATATGTCTTATTAAGTTGTATCAATGACTTTATTGTAATTCATAATAGTGTGTTATTCAGTTCAAAGAACTCATATTTATGTTAAATGGGAAAACTAAACAAGGATTCTTGGTTAAACAAGTCAGAAAATCATGGAGAGAAAAATTTATTGAAACGTGCTGGATACCCTGCTCTGTTAAATTGAATTCCTTTTCAAAGGGCTTGTGTAATTAATCTATGATCCTTTATTTGTAGAGACACATTTTACTGAAACACTAAAGAAATCCCAAATTTGTCTTTAGAACTTTAACACAGATGCTTATTTCATTTTGCAACTCTCTCCATTGAGATGAGATCAATATATAATATAATATAACAATACAATACAATATAATATAACATATATTAAATAATTATAACAGCCTTTTTATTTTTTAGGGCAGTAGAGTTAAGTTTTGATAAAGTACACTGTTGGGACCTGAAACTTCAGGATAGAGAAGCCATGTTTTTCACGCATGGCCACTTGTATCCGCCATAGGTTTCAGGTTATGGTTTGTTGATGAACTCCAAGAATCAGTTAGTGTTGGAATTTGTGGAACTGACTGGAAAAATCCTAGCAATGGTTTTAGTCGGGAGTGAGTGCGACAATGGACAGCTCTCATCTTCACTCTGCAATAGTTTCTGTGGCTAATGGGGCAGAATCTTGCTTTGCCCACTCTAACTTCCTTGAAAATTCCTTGCCACTTGATATTTCCTTTTAACCACGTGAGATCTGTTTTCATTTGCTGTGGGATGTTCTGTATGGCAAATGTGTTGCTGATTAGTCAATAAATGAAACACTGATTGGCCATTGGCTAGGCAGGAAGTGTAGGCGGGACAAGGAGGAGAATAAAGCTGGGAAGTGGAAGGCTGAGTCAGAGAGACACTGCCAGCCGCCATGATGAGAAACAGCATGTAAAGATGCCGGTAAGCCACGAGCCATGTGGCAAGGTATAGATTAATGGAAATGGATTAATTTAAGCTGTAAGAACAGTTAGCAAGAAGCCTGCCACGGCCATACAGCTTGTAACTAATATAAGTCTCTGTGTTTACTTGGTTGGGTCTGAGTGGCTGTGGGACTGGCGGGTGTCAGAGATTTGTCCTGACTGTAGGCCAGTCAGGAAAACTCAAGCTACATTCATTATTCTCATAAAAGTGTTTATTGTAGACTTACCATTTTAATCTGCCTCGTTAAGTCCTACTCAGTGTTTTCTTGGGGTTAAGTAAAATAGGGAAACATTGGGTTGTGGTATTGTATTCCCCCAAATATTGTGCATGCTAATAAACTTATCTGGGGTCAGAGACAGAGCAGCCACAATATTAAACATAAAGGATAGGCAGTGGTAGCACACACCTTTAATCCTAGCATTCCAGAGGCAGAAATCCATCTGGGATCTCTGTGAGTTCAAGGCCACATTGGAAACAGCCAGGCATAGTGACACAGGCCTTTAATCCCAGAAAGCAAGCCTTTAATCCCAGAGAGTGGTGGTAGAAAGCAGAAAGGTATATATGGCATGAGGACCAGAAATTAGAAGCATTTGGCTGGTTAAGCATTTGGCTGGTTAAGCATTCAGTCTTTTGAGCAGCAATTCAGCTGAGACCCATTCTGGATGAGGACTCAGAGGCTTCCGGTCTGAGGAGACAAGACCAGCTGAGGATCCGGCGAGGTGAGGTAGCTGTGGCTTGTTTTGGTTCTCTGATCTTCCAGTTCACCCCAATACCTGGCTCAGGTTTGATTTTATTAATAAGAACTTTTAAGACTCCTGCTACATTGGATGAGAAAGATAGGAAAAAAAAATATTTCAGCAGCTATAATAAATGACTTTTATAACAATATTTCAACTAGATGCTATAGTATACATTAGATAGCCTGTGGCTTAAAAATATCCTTATATTTTAAAATTATATTACGTTAGACATAGTACTCCCCACTCCCTTTTGTGTATTTCACAGGAAATATTTAATTTTATTGAAAACAGGTTTTTTTTGGATACACCTCTCCTTTTGCTCCTCCAGGTCAAGCCTCCCACCTCCCACCTCCATTCTCACTCCCAGCTTGATAGCAGAAACCTGCTGTGTCCTCCCTTTCCTCTCTGACCCCATTCTCAAAGGACAACAAAGATCTTCTCCCCAAACTCACCTTCCCCCAAATCATCTCATTATCCCAACTTCCAACACCAGCAGTCATTCACTGAGAACAAAGCTGCTGAGCAGATCAGGAAAACAAGTTCACTGAAAATTTCTTACTAGGCATCACACAGCCACAACACTTTCCTAAAGTCCGGGGAGGAAGCAGAAACCAAGGAATAAAACACTCACCCAAAGAGACAAAAACCAGATATCTTCACCCAGACCAACAATCATCCCAATCCCAGATGCCTAGATGTCAGTGTAAAAATACAATCAATAACAGTCAGGACAATATGTCTCTACTGGAGCCCAGCAATCTAATCACAGAAGGCACTGAATATTCTAACATAGCTGAAGCCAAAGAAAAAGACATTAAAATAACCTTTATGAAGATGACAGAGTCCTTTAAGTGGAAATGAATAAATTCCTTAAAGGAAACAACGATAATAGCAACAAAACCCAAGACAAAAACCATGAACAAACAATGCAAGGAAAAGACTAAAACTGTTGGAGCACTGAAAATGGAAATAGAATTGGTGAAGAAAGCACAGACTGAGAGAACTCTGGAAATAAACAGTTTGGAAATTCAAACAGGAACTACAGAGGCAAGCTTAACCAACAGAATATAAGAGATGGAAAAAAATCTCAGGCATTGAAGATATGATAGAGAAATGAATGCATCAGTCAAAAGTTGTTCCATCTAAAAATGTCCTGACACAAAACATCCAGGAAATCTGGGACACTATAAAAAGACCAACTTGAAGAATAATAGGAATAGAGGAAGGAGAAGAAACCCAGGTTAAAGGCCAAAAAAAGTATTTTCAACAAAATCATAAAAGAAAATTTCCTAACCTGAAGAAGGAGATGCCTAAAAGGTACAAGAAGCTTACAGAACACCAAACAAATTGGACTAGAAAAAAAAAGTCCCTTGGGCACATAATAATCAAAGCACCAAATATACAGAACAAAGGAAGAATATTAAAAGTTGCAAGGCAAAACGACCAAGTACCATATAAAGAAAAACCTATTAGGATTACACCTGACTTCTCAATGGAGACTCTAGGACCTGAGCAAATGTCCTGAAGAGTCTAAGAGACCACAGATGTCAGCCCAGACTACCAAACCCAGCAAACCTTTCAGTCACCATAGACGGAAAAAATAAGACATTCCATGGTAAAACCAAATTTAAGCAATATTTATCTACAAATCCAGCCCTACAGAGGGTATTAGAAGGAGGAAAACTCCAACTAAGGAGGTTAAGTATATCCATGAAACACAGGGAATAAATAATCACAGACCTCCAAAATCAAAGGAAGGAAAGCTCTTTCTCTCTCTCTTTCTCTCTCTCTCTCTCTCTCTCTCTCTCTCTCTCTCTCTCTCTCTCTCTCTCTCTCTCTCCCCCTCTCTCTTTCTCTCCCCATTACCACCACCACCACCACCACCACCAAAATAATAGGAATCAACAATCATTGGTCATTGATATCTCTCAATTTCAATGGTCTCAATTCCCCAATAAAAGGACAGAGACTAACAGAATGGGCACAAAAATAAAATCCATCCTTCTGTTGCATCTAAGAAACATATCAACATCAAGGATAGACATCAATTCAGAGCAAAGTGTTGGAAAAAGATATTCCAAGCAAATGGACCCAAGAAGCAAGCTGGTGTAGTCATTTCAATATATAAAAAAAAGACTTCAAATCCAAACTATTCAGAATAGATATGAAAGCCTACTTTATACTCATCAAAGTAAAAATCCAGCAAGAGAACAATGCAACTCTTAACATCTATTCTCCCAAAGATGAGGGCACCCACATTTGTAAATGCAGCACCACCACAGCTGTTTACAGAACAGCTCACCCAAACACAAAAGCATATACCTTCTTCTCAGCACCTCATGGAACTTTCTCCAAAACTGACCATACACCACCATAGCTTAAATCACATATCGACCCTCACACACTGATAGTGAGAGACTTCAACATACCACCTTCACCAATGATAGGTCATCCAGACAAACACTTAAAAGAGAAATTCTGGAGCTAACAGATGTTATAAACTGAATGGACCTAACAGATATTTACAGAATACTTCACTCAAACAAAAAAAGCATGTGCCTTCTTCTCAGCACCTCATGGAACTTTCTCCAAAACTGACACAAAACAAGCCTCAACAGATAAAAGAAAATTGAAGTAACTCCCTGTATCTTAACAGACCGCAATGGATTAAAGATGATTGTCAATGACAACAGAAACACCAGAAAATTTACAAATCCACGGAACAACTCTACTGAATGATAACTGGGTCAAGGCAGAAATAAAGAAATTAAACACTTTCTGGAATTCAAAGAAAGTGAGTATACAGTTCATCCAAAACTATGCAACACAATTAAAGCAGTTCTAAGCCAAGTTCATAGCACTAAGTGACCACACAAAATAAAACAAACAAACAAACAAAAAAAAAAAACAAAAGAAAACAAAACTGGAGAGATCTTACACTAGCAACTTGACAGCACACCTGAAAGCTCCAGAACAAAACAAGAAGTCATACCCAGAAGAAGTAGATGGCAAGAAATAACAAAACCAGGGCTGAAATTAAAAAAAAAAAAAAAAAAAAACAGAAAGAAAGCAAACAACACAAAGAATCAATAAAACAATTTGTTCTTTGAGAAAATCAATAGATCAACAAACCCTTATCCAAACTAAATAAAAGGCAGAGAGAATATTCAAATTAACAAAGTAAGAAATGAAAAGGGGGACATAATAACAGACACCGAGAAATCCAGAGATGTAAGGACATACTTTAAAAACCTGTATTTTCCCAAATTGGAAAATCTGAAATAAATGGGTAATTATCTTGATAGATACCACTTACCAAATCAGGATTAGATAAGCTATTTAAACAGACCTACAACCCCTAGTGTAATAGAAGCAGTCATTAAAAGTCTCCCAACTAAAAAGAGAACAGATTCAAATAGTTTTAGTTCAGAATTCTACCAGACTTTTAAGGAAGAGTTAATGCCAATACTCCTCAAATTATTTCACAAAACAGAAACAGAAGGAACATTGCCCAATTAGTTTTATGAGGCCACAAGTACATCAATACCCAAAGCACATAAAGACCCAAAAGAGAAAGGAAATTACAGATCAATTTCCCTTATGAACATAGATGCAAAAAATATTCAACAAAACACTTGCAAAACAAATCCAAGAACACATCAAAAAGTTTGTTCACCATGATCAAGTAGGCTTCTTCCCAGAGATAAAGGAATGATTCAATACATGAAAATCAATAGTTGTAATCAACTATGTAAACCAACTGAAAAAAAACCCACATGATTATCTCATTAGATGCAACAATAGACTTTGACAACATCCAACACCTGTTGGATGATAAAAGTCCAGAGAGATTAGGGATATAAGTAAAATCAGGAGAAAGACAAGGTTGCCCACTCTCTTCATGTCTATTTAATACAGTTCTTGAAGTCTTAGCTAGAACAATATGGTCACTGAAGGAGATCAAGGGAAAGGAAGGAGTCAGAGTATCTTTATCTGTAGATGATATGATAGTATTCATAAGTGACCCTAAAAATCCCATGAGGGACTCTTACATCTGATACTTTTTTTGTTTTTGGTTTTTCGAGACAGGGTTTCTCTGTGTAGCTTTGCGCCTTTCTTGGAACTCACTTGGTAGCCCAGGCTGGCCTCGAACTCACAGAGATCCGCCTGGCTCTGCCTCCCGAGTGCTGGGATTAAAGGCGTGCGCCACCACTGCCTGGCGATAAATACTTTTAACAAAGTAGATGGATACAAAATTAGCCCGCAAAGATTAATAACCTTCCCATATGCAAATGGCAAAAGGACTGAAAAAGAAATCAGGGAAACAACATCTTTCACAATAGCCTCAAATAACATAAAACACCTTGGGGTAACTCTAACCAATCAACTCAAAGAGTTGAATGATGAATTTTTAAGTCTTTGAAGAAAGAAATTGAAGAAGATATCAGAAGATGGAAAGGTCTCCCATGCTCATGGGTCAGTAGAATTCACACAGCAGAATTCACATGGCCATCCTACTAGAACCAATCTACAGATTCCATGCAATCCCCATCAAATTCCCAACACAGTTCTTCATAGACTTTGAAAGAGCAATTCTCAACTTCATATGGAAACACAAAAAATCCAGGATAGCTGAGATAATCCCGAACAATAAAAGAACTGCCAGAGGTACCACCATTCCTGATCTAAAATTATACTACTAATCTATAATAATAAAAGCAGCATGGTATTGACATAAAAACAGAGATGATGATCAATGGAATCAAACAATACTCAGACATAAATCCACTTTCTTATAGATACTTGGTTTTGGATTTTTTTTTTTTTAAAAGCAAGAAATATACACTGCTAAAGATATAGCATCTTCAATTAATGGTGCTGGTCAAACTGGATTCCCACATGTAGAAGAGTGCAAATAGATCCAGACCTGTCACACAGCACAAAACTCAACTCCAAGTAGATCAAAACCTCTATATAAAACCAAGTATACTGAACCAGATAGAAGAGAAAGTGGCGAGTAGCCTTGAACTCATTGGCACGGGAGAAAATTTTCTGAACAGAACACCATTAACACAGGCACTAAGATCAACAGTTAATAAATGAGATCTCATGAAACCTAAAAGTTTCTGCACAGCAAAAGATACCGTCATTTGGACAAAGTGGAAGCCTATAGAATAGAAAAATTCATTACCAACTCCACATCCAAGAGGGCTAATACCCAAAACATATAATGAACTCAAGAAACTAAACATCAACAAACCTAATAATCCAATTACAAAATGGAGTATAGACCTAAACATTGAATTCTTGGTAGAGGAAACCCAAATGACTAAGAAACACTTAAAGAAATGTTCAATATCCTTAGTCATCACGGAAATTCAAATCAAAACTTATTTGAGATTCCATCTTACACCTGTCAAAATGGGTAAGATTAAAAAAACACAAGTGACAGCCCATGTAACTGAGGTTGTGGAGTAGGGGAGAACACTCCTCCATTGCTGGTGGGAGTGCAAACTTGTATACCCTCTATGGAAATCAGTATGGTGGTTCCCCAGAAAGTCAGGAATTGATCTACCTCAATCCAGCTATATCACTCTTGAGTATATATCCAAGGAATGCTTCATCTTAACCATGTTCATTGCTGCTCTCTTCATAATAGCCAGAAATTTGAAACAACCTAGATGTACCTCAACAGAAGAATAAAGACAATGTGATAGATATATTTACACAATGGAGTTTTACTCAGCTGTTAAAAATGACATCATGAAATTTGAAGGTAAATAGATGGAACTAGAAAACATTACCCTGAGTGAGGTAAATCAGACTCACAAAGACAAATATGGTATGTATCCACTTATAAGTGGATAGTAGCCATTAAGTAAATGATAATCAAGCTACAATCTGTAGTCCCAGAGAGGTTAGGCATAGAGGGTGGACACATGGTGCTCCATGTGAAGGAGAAATAGAGTAGATTTTGTGGGTGGACTAGAGTGAGGGGGTGAGATGAGAACAGAAGGATCAGGTGGGAAGGAGGAGGGAGAGAGGACTGAGGTAGGGGATGAGGGGAGAGACATATAGAATGGAAGGACAGTGTGGAAATCTAGTTCAGGGAAAACTTCTGATAATATATGGAGGGCATCCTAATGAAATCTCCAAATAATGAGGAGACAAAACCCCATCTGGCCATCTCTCATAACCAAATAAAGCTTCCAGTACTGGAACTGTGTTTCATCCAATTGAGTTGTTGGCCTAAAGGGTTCCATGGAGATCCCAACCAACAGGCTATTGCCAAGACAATAGGTTGCTCTTCACAAAGTGACAGCAAGGCCCCATTATTGAAGACACACCCACACAACTCGTTGATGGAGAGGTTGATCTGGTGCCTACATAGACCCTTCTCCCCTGTGTTCTTAGGCATGGAAAGGTATTCTGTAGGGTACCAAAAGAGAAACATAAACACTAACCCAGTTTCAAAACCTTTGATTTACAATCTGTCTTTCTGGCAAAATATGGTAGGGTAATGGTGTCATAAACCTATGGGAGTAACCCACCAATGTCTGATTTGACTTAAGGCCCACTCCATCAGATGGAACCTGACACTGCTTGGGTGACCCAGAACCAGAGATTAAATAGCTCAGAAGCCTAGGGTAAAGCAAACACTACTGTGTAACAGGCTTTTTCTTTTGGACCATCAACTGGCTCCCAAATCATGACACAGAGACTTATTGTTAGTTATGAATGTTCAGCCTTGTCTTGTGCTTGTCCCATTAGCTCTTATAACTTAACCTGTTTCTCTTTATTTGTGCTTTTGCTTTTCTGTTCTTCTGTATATCTTACTTTCACTGCTTCTTATGTCTGTATGTCTGGTGGCTGCCTGGCTTCTAGTCCTGGGCACATCCCTCTCGTTCTCCCTCATTTTCTCCTCCTGCTTCTCTTTCTTGCCTAGTTTTCTCCTCCTACTTGTTCTCTCTGCCCACCAGCCCTGCCTATCCCTCTCCTGCCTAGCTATTGAACATTTCGCTTTTTATTAGACCAATCAGGTGCCTTAGGCAGGCAAGGTGAAACAAATGCAATATACATAATTGAACAAATGTAGCACAGACAAATGTAACACATCTTTCCGTCCTTTACAAAGACAGCAGAAATAAATGTAACACACCTTCACATAGTTAAAGTAATATTCTGCACCATAAACAAATGTAACACATCTTTGCCAAGTTAAAATAATATTCAACAACACTACTGGACTAAAAAAAGTAATAATAAAATGACTCCTACTAATGTTTTCCTATACTCATAGATTGGTGTCTCAGTCAGCCATTGCCAGATGAGTTACTTTCTGCAGCAGACGGGAACAAATACAGAGACCCACAGCCAGACACTGTGCACAGAGAGAGACCTTGGAAGACACAGCTCTAAATGGGACATCTCCATCAAATACCTCCTTCAGAGCTCAGGGAACAGAAAGCATGGAGGGTGGGGTGGGGGGAGCCAGAGGGATCAGAGGGTACAGGAGAACAAGGCTATTTAACAACTGAGCAAAGTTCATATGAACTCACAGGGACTGAGGCTGCAATCACAGGTCTACGTGGAATTATGCCAGGTCCTACATACATACATACATACATACATACATACATACATACATACATACATACATATATACATACACACACACACATATATACATATGCTATAATTTTCAGTTTAATACTTGTTTTTGTTTTTTGTTTTTTGTTTTTTTTTCTCGAGACAGGGTTTTTCTGTGTAGCTTTGCGCCTTTCCTGGAATTCACTTGGTAGCCCAGGCTGGCCTCGAACTCATAGAGATCCACCTGCCTCTGCCTCCCGAGAGTGCTGGGATTAAAGGCGTGCGCCACCACCGCCCGGCCCAGTTTAATACTTTTACGGGAATGAGTGAATCTCTGATTCTTGTAACTTCTCTTGGGGGCTTTTTTATTTTTGTATATTCAACGAGACTCTGCTGTAGAAAACCAATTTTTCCTTTGTGAGTGGCTATTTATTAGAGATAGCTTCTAGGTTAGGGATGTGGGCATGTGTTCACTTCCCCTCTAAGTGCTGAGACCCCATCTGGTGCAGACTCATGTAGGCCCTGTGCAGGCTGCCACAGTCATCTGTGCGTCAGTTCTTCTGTATCTAGAAAGCCTTGGTTCCTTGGTGTTCTCCACCCCCCCTGGCCCTTACAGTCTTTCTCCCTTCTCTTCTACCCCGAGGGGAGGGAACTGATGGAAGCATCCCATTTAGGAATGAATGTTCCAAGGTCTTTCACTCTCTGCACATTGACCAGTTATGGGTTCCTGTATTCAATCCCACCAACTGCAGGAAGAAGCTTCTCTGATGACGGTTGAGCAAGACACTGATCCATGACTATGGCAAAAATATCATTAGGAATCGTTTTATTGCTCTGTTCCTTTGTTCCTTTACCAGAATGGCATTATGTGTTTTCCCCCTCCGTCTCTGACCAATCTACTGTCAGGTTCTTGGTCACCTGATCAGTGTCAGGGATGGGTTCCATCTCATGGAATGAATTTTAAATCAAATCATTTTTTGATGTTGGTTGGTGTAGTGGGTAGCCATTCCAGCTTTGATCTGGAAGTTCCAAGCCCCACTGAGGCTTTGGTAACTGTGATGCCTACAAGGCGGGGCCAAGAGACGACCCTGAAGACCCCAGATCTGGATGCGCTGCCTCTCTTGTTTCCTGGACCCTGGACGCTGGAGGTAAACTGAGCAGAGTTCTCCAGAGAACACCGTCGGACTGTGCTACGTCTTTCCCAGACCCTGCAACCTACCTATCCCTTCATTTGTAAGTTACGTCACTAAATAAACCTCCCTTTTAACTACGTGGAGTGGCCTTAATAATTTCACCAATAGGTTGGATCCTAGCAAACATTTTAAATAGTAAAAATGATTTGTAAGGCGTTTAGTTTTTTTCAAATTAATTTTTTCATATTATTTCATTTGTTTTAGGATTTGTTTGTACCTTTGATCATCAATTTTTGTCATTAATCTATTTATTCAAGACCTTTCCCTGACATCTACTGTTTCAAACCACGTAAGGATGCACAAATTCAGGTTTTGATCTGAAGAGAGAACAGAGTATCTAGCTGTAAAAAGACAGTGTGTGCTCCTGAGGTGTTCAGAAGAGGTGAGCCTGCAATACTATGAGGACCGAAGGATCATGTCACCTTTGTTATGGTGACCTAAAAAAAAAAAAAGGCTCAGTGAGGAGTCTTGGTTAATAGGGAGAGGTCATCAGGTGAATAGGGTGGATAAGGGCCTGGGAGTGGGGAGACTAGAGGAAAGAAGGAGATGGGAAAAGAAAGTTGATTTTTATGAAGAGGTTTAGCGAGATTAGATTACAGGGTTAGACGTTAGGAAAGTATAAAGGATCAAGGAGGTCTTATTTGCCATGCTGGCTAAGTGTGGCATCAAACGGCCGAGAAATTGGAAAGTAACAAGAACAAACAGTGGTTTATTAAAATCACTTTATGATGGAAGAATTTATGAGGATTGAGATAAAAGATTCAGTTATTTGAGTAGAATGAGGTTGCAGGCATCAGAAATTAAAATGAAGGAATAAGCTCAAGTGGGACAAGTATTCATAATAAATGTGACAGGCTAATCATCTCTGTGCTTAGAGAATTCATTCAGTCTAAGAACAATAGCACAAGAGGAACCTCACTGATAACAGAACGAGATGCTAAGAGACAACCAGGAAACAAAACAGGCAAACAAACTTGTCAGTGTGCAAATTAAACAATGGGGGGTGCCATTATTTTGCTTGTCAAATTAGGAGATTTTCTGCAGGAGAATTATGGACTATACAACAGTAGTAAAAGTAAAGTATAAAAGAAGTTTTTATGCATTGCAGATGGGACCAAAACTCAGCATAATATTTGTGAATACAGCTGTATACCAAATTTGCAGATTGTTCCTAATGATCAACCAATCCCAAACACTGGAATTTGAGTGGAGGAAATAATTTCATTTTTAAAAAAATTTATTTATGTATTTCTTTAGGTATGAGTACTCTGTCTGTCTGTATGTCTACATGCCTGAAAAGGGCATTAGATCCTATTATAGATGGCTGTGAGCTACCACATGGTTGCTGGGAATTGAACTCAGGACCTCTGGAAGAGCAGCCAATGTTCTTAAACCACTGAGCTATCTCTCCAGCCAGAACAAGTAATTCCTCCCTGGAATATTTTGATAATTAAGTAAGATAATTTGTCTGAACTACTATATTTTCTCATATATGTACACCCCCCCCACAGAGAGAGAGAGAGAGAGAAAACAAAGATGGTTACTATAACACAATTATGAGCTATGAAACATACCAAAGTCACCCCCAGTAGCAGCCATTTTGAATATTGCTCTCCAGAGACTATCAAACCTAATTCACTCAATTATATAATCATAAAATAGTCTTTCAGGCAATAATTTAACAATCTTTCCCAAAAGATACACAATCTGAGATGTTTTTGTATGTAGAAACATCCTTTTAGTACAGGAACAATACTGCAGTTGACCATTAATGAAGAATGACAAAATTCTGAAGAGAAACTTAAAATAAAAAAGAGCTCTGTCTAGAATCTAATAAGAAAAAAATGAGAATGGTCCAGTAGGCTCTTGAAAAAATATATGCTGTTATCTGAAATTATCTTTAAATGGAAGAATTAAGGTGAGACTTGAAGCAATTTTCCTTATGGTCAGGAGGTTGTAACCTAGCTGGCAGCAAAGGAGTCGAAAGCAAAATTATAACCGAATGATGGGTAATGGCTTAAATTGCACTTTTAGAAACCGCATGTAGTCTAAGATTTGGGACAAGGCGCTTTTAGTTTTTTCCAATTTGAAATAACTTTCTCAGACTTAGAACTGCATAATGAACCAGACTAACTCAAATTACCTAGCAAATGGCGATTGACATTTGGTAAAATATACACAGTTGCAAGTTTCAATGTTCAAGACTAATTTTCATTTTCAAATGCATTTGTCTTAAGGAGCTGTGACATGCCCAGCATGCCACATCCGGTAAAGTGGTGGAGAGATTGAACTGTTAGATTGGCTCCCACCTCTGCACTTACTGGAACAGAGCACACCTGCCTTAGCTGTTAGGACTTAATCACCGCCACCTTGGAGTTATTTTGAACTTGAAATGCACCAAGGGTAGATAGAAGAAGGGAGAAAGAGAGAAATTGCTGGTTTTCAGAGGCCACGTCTTCCTGCCTCTCTCCATCGCCCTCCCAATCTCCCCCCTCCTTCTTTTTTCAATGTTTGCTCTCTTTATTTCAACTTTGACTTTTGGCTTAGCCAATTGGAAACTGAGCTGGTTTTTGTGCAGAGCAGGAGAGGTGAGAATGGTTCTTAGTATCCCCGATGAGCTGAAAGATAGCTTGATACCAAGATATTGTTTTTGTGAAATGAATGTGGACTTTAAAGGAAGATCGGCCTGCTGACTTGAACTCTGTTAATGAACTGTGTGATCTTGTTGAAGTAACAGCATGTCATGTAATCTGTTTTTTAGTGGTGAAGTGTCACTCATAAGACCTGGTTTGCAAGGCTACAGTAAAGCTTTCATTATCACAAACGTTTGATATTTGGTGCCATTCAAACCCAAACCAACCAAATCAAACCAACCCAAACAACAACAATGAAACCAATAGAAGCAAACAGAAATCCCCAAACTGTTGAGATTCCTGAGAGATCTGAAACACAGATTAGTATTTATCAAACCATCTTACCTCTATGGTATATGGTTTCAGAGCAGAAACAGACTTAATAACAGTAAACATAATCTGGGCAATTTTTCCTTTAAGGCTCTACTGTTCTCTCGTCTCTTGCTTCAAAAAAAAAAAAAAAAAAAAGCGTGTCATTATGCAAGGACACTAAAGCTGCAACATGTGGGCTGGGGAGATTGCTCAGTATGTGAAATTCCACTTTGTGCAAACATAAAGACCTTACTGAAAATCCACAGTACCCAAGTGAAAAAAAAATAGGTGTTGTTGCAACACACCTGTAAATCTAGTGCTGTGGGAACTGGGGGACTGGAGTACTACTGGGACTTGTTGATTTGGCAATATAGCTCCAGGTTTTGGTATGAGACCTACAGCAGGATATCAAAACCCTCCTCTGGCATTCATGTGCATAAACAAAAGCATACCCCTCTACCTGTACATAACATATAAACATATACATAAGCACACACAAAGAGATACAATGTTTTAGATGTAACTACAAATGTAATTTAGTTTTAGAAAGGTGTTTTAGTTTGCTTTCTATTTTTGTGACAAATACCATTATCAAAAGCAACTTGGGGAGGAAAAGGTTTATTTTAGATTACAGGTTACAGTACACCACAGAGGGAAGCCAGGGTAGAAGTTCAAGGCAGGATTTTGGAGACAGGATTGAAGCAGAGAGTATGGTGGAACTCTGTTTACTACCTTACTTTCTCTGGCTTGCTCAGATAACGTTTTATACATCTCAGACCTACCTGCTTAGGGATGGCACCGCCCATAGTGGGTTATGCCGTGCTCCATCAATTAGCAATTAAGAAAAAGCCTCACCAACAATATGATGGAGGTAATTTCTCAGTTGAGGTTCCTCTTCCCAAGGGTATCCAGTTGGCAACCAAGATTAGCCATCACAAAAAGTAAGTAAAATTTGTACATTGTTATTTAAGCTACTTATGACACACTGTCTAACTGGCTGTAAGTGGTTCACTGTTGATGGCAACCAAGGGTTGAGAACTACCTCTCTTGAGTATATTTTCAGATCCCTATAGGTAGCTTCTTTTCCATAAAACTTTACACTGAAATGTCTTTGATAGAAGACAATAGCAAACATTTTGAGATCCAAGTTTTTTTGAGGAGTAACTATTGAAATGAGTTTATAGCATATAAAGACCAGAGATGAGCCATGCACACAAATATTACAGTTAGAACTAGAAAGCAGATGAACATACCTGTTGTCAGGTTCTCCAGTCCGAGGTCTTATTTTACTTTTATTTTTGAGTTTATAATACAATTACATTTCTCTCTTCCCTTTTCTCTCTCCAAACCCTCTCCTATACCCATCCCCTCCCTCCTTCAAATTCATGGCCTTTCTTTTTTCAATAATTGCTGTTGCATGCATATATGTATATGCATATCCATATATATGCCAAATATAACCTGCTCAGTTTGTATAATGTTACTTGTATATGTGTTTTCAGGGTTGACTGTCTGGTACTGAACAACCAGTTGGTGTGCTCTTCCTTGGGAAAGACCACTTCTCCCTCTCCCAGCTTTCCTTGGTTATCTGTAGTTCCTGTAGGGTTGAAGCCTTGTGGGCTTTTCCCCATCCACATTGGCTATGTCCACTGGTGTCACTCTTGCTCAACTCATGTTGGGCAGTCATGTTGGTGAGACTTTATGGGTGTAGCTTCTGATGTTACTAGGAAACAATTATAGTTGGAAGATTTCTTGTGTCCTGGATGGCTGGTGGTCAGGACAAATCTCTCCCACTCATATCCCCCAAGTAAGCACACAGAGGCTTGTATTAATTATAACTGCTTGGCCATTAGCTTAGGCTTATTACTGACTAGCTCCTATACTTAACCCATAATTCTTATCTATGTTTTGCCATGTGGCTTGGTACCTTTTCTCAGTTCTGCCTTGTCATCTTGCATCCTCTGTCTGGCTGGTGACTCCTGACTCAGCCTTCCTCTTCCCAGAATTCTCCTTGTCTGCTTGTCCTGCCTATACTTCCTGCCTGGCTACTGGCCAATCAGCATTTTATTTATCAACCAATCAGAGCAACACACAGTCACAGCATACAGAATGACATTCCATAGGACTTTCCCTTTTCTGTCTAATCAAAAAGGAAGGTTTTAACTTTAATATAGTAAAATTACATATAACAAAACAGTTATCAAGCAAGAATTACAGTTACAATATCGAGTCTATTTGTATATGGCAAAATTAAAGAAAATATCCTATCTATTCTACATTTATGAGTCCAAAGTATCATATCTAATTTATCTTTTATCATAACCAAGGAAAATTATCTAGTCTTCAACTACATCAAAGACTCCAGAAAGATATAATATTACCTAAGTAAACAGGAAGTGCATTGTAAGCAACTTCCAAAATTCTGGAAATGATGGAGACAGCTGTCTGCCTGGACAGTCATCCAAAGTTTCTCTGTAACGTTGGGGCATCCATCTTCAGCCTTCAGGCCTAGAATCTCTTAGTTGCTTCTTCCTGTGTCCTATAGAATGTCTGACAGTCTTCTCTGTGAAGCAGGAACTGGAAGGACCATTTTGCCTTGCAAAGTTCAGTGGTCACCTTCCTATGGGTCCTGCTTGTCTGTTTTATACAACATACTGTCAAGCAGTTGAAGCAAATGTACTTTTTTTTCCTCTGAAGTAGAATGGTGCTGCCAGGAGCAGACATATCTCAATGTCCAGAAAGTCAAAGTTCTTAAAACATTTTAAATGCCATATTCTGTAGGTCTTTGAAGTGTTTGAAGATTACCTACCTAATTGAAATATATCTATGTATACCCAGAAAATTTAATGTGACTATAAATTTGATTATCATAGATGACTATTTATTAATCTGTATTTCTTAATTATACATTACAATTTCAAGTGAACAACACAAACATAATACCTCAAACAAGAGTAGAACTATATATACAGTATAACAAAATTAATCTTAAATTTGTAATAAACTAAAATATATAGCAATTTAAAACATTTTAGACAAGTTGTTGCTCTTTAAAAATAGATTGAACAATCTACACTTTTATCCTATCATATCTATATCCTATATTTATATATCATATCCCCTTTTCTTTTTTCAGAAAGAGATTAACTATGACCAATAACTATTTGTAACCAACAACCTAAACAAAGACACCTGTATATTGCAAGGCAGAATCCAATCAGCTCTCTTTATAAGTTGAATTCTATTACTTTTGGGACATTTGCTGCTAATCTCTCCCCAAAAATTACTGCAAGCTCTTTGCCAAGGTTCACTTTCTGCCCATAATTTGTCAATTTCATCCTTAATTAAAGGTACTACAATTTCTGCTGGGTCTATTCTTGCTAATTGATGAAGTCTGTTTTCCTTTTAAAATCAAGTCAGAGATCTTTTCCACATAAGTTTTAAATTTTTTACTCTGTTTATTTGGTAGAAATATCCATTTCAATATAATATCTTCCCTCTGCATTAAAATTTCTGTAGGAGAATGCTTAGAGGGTAAAATAACCAAAATGCAATCAAGCTTTGGATCCACATTATCCACATGTCCTTCCTGTTAATCTCAAGGCAACTCTTCTGCAATGTTTCCTAAGCCTTAGGCTGAGGTTAACTTTATGACATAGAAAAGAACAGGAGTGAGATGTAAAGTGAGGTAAAGAGGAAGGGGAAGACAGTTTTATTATTTATGTTTTAATTGAAAGTATGAAATGATATTCTGGAAAATTCTTTATAATTTTATCATTATTACCTCAAGGTACTCTCATTTTGTGTACAAAAAAACCCCCAAAATTATTTAGTATTTCTTCTTCAGAAAACAGGTAAGTATTTATAACCTACATCTTGAAGTCATGATGGATTTAGAGACTTCACCTGGAAAACATCTCTGACTGTCTATAGTGTTACTTTTTCATCTGCTAGTAGAGAGGCCAAATCAGGTGCTATTAGGTAGACTCCTATACCATTCTGTGTTTCTATGGACATGAATATTCAGAGAGGAGCCCTGTAGTTGTACTGTTATCTAAGCACAAATGAGAGCATACATTTCCTAAGGTGATGGAAGGCAGAGGGTCAAGGTGCGAAGGAACAGGGGACTGGCTTTTGATCTACTTATCCGGGCAAACCACTCCATCAGTCAGTAATTAGACTTCCCACTGCTGCTTCATAGGCTGTCCCCGATGCATGTGAGAAAATTTTTAAATCAGGAAACTGTAATTGTCACCTGGTGTCACAAGACAAAGCAGAGCAACACAATTACAAAGCCCAAGAATCAATCAAATAAACAAGAACAGCAGGAAAAGTGTTTTACACTGTTATCTCATTCTAACTTGAAATGAGCAGCAGTGTCTTCATACAGAAGAGGACAGCAAGCCTTTTAGTCATATTGTTCATTTCTATAACTAGCAGTTGCTACTAGCAATTAGTTTGGAGGATAGTGAAATTACCACAACAATACTCAGTCACAATACAAATAATGTTTTCAGTTACTTACTTGTTAGTTTTACATAGGAGTGTTCCTTCTTTATGTAAGACATATGATTGGCTCATTAATTTTGACTTTTGTCCTGAGATACGGTTCATTTTCCTTCCTTCTTCCCCACTCTTCCTTGTCTGTGTTTCTTAAGATTAGACATCACATAGCTCACTTTCTTTGATAGTCTATTGGAAATTTATTTAATTTTACAACTTTGACAATAAGTCATGTACAGAGGGTTTCCATGTCCACATGCCCCAGTGTTGACCTCCCATACTGTATTTTACATCACTTGGTGACCATACTTAACTATGTTATATTGAATACTACCTTAGACTGACTGTGCATGTCATTTAACCCACAGCTGATCTTCCTTTTCTGTTCTTCATTTGTTTTCTTGGTTACTCTCTGCCTAAACACATAGCTTCACATCTATTTGTTATCTTTGAGTTTCTCTTGCTCTTCTGGATTAATGAAACACTTCATATTTAGTATTTACTTGATTTATCATGTAACTGTATTATTGGTAAATTTCTTAGCTAATTTTCTTACCTATACACTCTCCTCTAGTCTATTCTACACAGCATTTGTCAGAAAATAATACTACATTCTTAGGATCATAGATTTCAGAATTAGCAAAAAGGCTTTAAAGGGATACATTTAATCAACTGGATACTCTTGATTCTCTGTATTGCCAGGATAAACATGTGCTTAAAGAACTAAACTACAGTGGGTGTGGTGGAGCTCAGCTGCAGTACCATCACTTGATGGTTTATAATAGTTTCCTCTGAGATGGAAACATTCCATTCTGCAGGGAAGGTGATTAAGCTGGAAGATAACTCAAAATAGCTTCAGGAAGTCCCTAAAACTGATCAGATTCACTAGTCCCCTACCCTGCCAGAGTAAGCAACAAAAGCTGAGAGTCCCTCTCAGAGACTAGCTGAACCGCAGAAAAGACTCAAAGACAAACCATCTGCAAAGAGTCCAGTTCAGATCAGCTGCCCAGAGAAAGTAGAAACCAGACAAATTTCCTGAAAGAGGTTTAGACCAACTAAAGCAGCTGGAAGGACATTCTCGAGGCTGTTGAGCTGCCTGTAGGGTGTGCAGTGTGATCCAGGTTTCCAACTTTGTGAGCTGTCACCTGTGCTGGTGGGGTGGGCCTTGGTGATGCAGCTGTCTGAGTCATTCCTGCTCCTGTAAGTGACTCCTCACACATATCCCTGTAAGTAACCCCAATGAAACTCATTATTCACCAAGTTGAACTTTGATGGTATCTGTACTTTGGTGTGTCATGGGATCCCTATCTGGGCTGAGTAGACATGTATGTTGTGACTCGCCAGAGAAAGTTTTGTCACACAACACTTGGTGTGGGGTGAGTGGTGGGTAAAGCAGAGAATCACCATGAGTTTGAGGTCAGCTGGGCTACTTAGTGAGTTACAAGCCAACCTGGTCTACTGTGTGAGACAGTCTTAAACAACAACAACAGCAACAACAAATACACAGAGTAAAACAGAAAGAACTGCAGTGCTAGCCTTACTTAGGAAGGAATCCTGCAGCTGTTTTATAATATTGTGTCCTCTGCTTCCCCTCCCCCTAGCCTATATTTTAAGCTGAAATCTCCATTTCCTTGTCTGAAGCATCCCCCACAGCCTTATAGTAAATTTGTGTCCTCTTCCACATGCCAGGATTTCCAGATTGTAGGCAGTTTTCTGTATCAAGGCATAAAAGCTCGGCCTGAGCTAGGGTGTAGACGCCTGCCTGGAGTACTGCTGGTTCAGTCATACATGCTGCAAACTTCCTCAGGAAGAAGACTGAACAGCAGGTGCACCTCACAACCTAGTCTTCTCTGCTTTTAAGCTCCTGGTGACTGTGAGCAGACAGGTGACTGACCTTTAAGACCAGGAACTTGCGCTGATATGCAGTTGTTGCCCATACATACCTGAAATCATTAAAAGGTGCAATTTGGGGAAAACCACTTATCTCCTATACTTGATGAAGGGAGTCTGGCTAGCTCAAGTGTGGTGACATGGCTCTGGCAGGCCTTGGCTTCTCCCCCATTCCCTCTGCCTTGCTAAAAGCTGTTAGATTATATTCCTAAAGCTAGCCACCAAGGTCTGTTCCCTTATTTGGCCACTTCCTCCTCCTGAGGCTGACTACCAAGGTTCTGTTATCAAAATATTAAAGTCCAGCAATCAAAAGTCCCCTTTGGTTCACCTAATTAACATGCCCAATGAAAACTAAATACCTCATCCTAACATGGGGGTTCCCATTTTACCTTTATAAGCCGCCATTTTCTTATGTGTCATGTCTGTTTCCTCTCTATCCAGAGGCAGTCCTTCATCCCTCTGGGCCAGATACACCTTTCCCCTTTCCTTTGTCCTCTTGCCCTTCTCCCTTGTCCTCCATCTCCTCTACCACTGCATCCTAGCCCATCCTAACACAGATCTACCCTTTTCTCCTCTTAAAAAAAATTACACCTGCAGATCATTTGCTACTATTTTCTGCCTGAGTCAGAAAGCAGCCTCTTTAACTTTTCTTCCCCACTTAATAAAGGATCTCTGTGTGAAAACAAGTGTTTGGGTGTGGTTTGTGCCTAATCCTGGGTCTAGGGAGGGAGCCCCTGCTGTGTGGGAGTCCCCTTCACTAGAAATGCTTTGTTATACTTCGTAATTAATTAAAACATACGGAACAATTTTGGAAAAAAATGAAGTTTAGATTTTAATCACACAATAAAATATCACAGCCACGAAAGTTTTAATATTTTATACTAAATGTCACAGAAATACACCTGAGAATTTTTCCCACTCAATACAGAAAACATCATGTTCAGACTTTGATTATTTTTTTAGAATTTTCTAGTTAGCAAATATGTGCTTTGTGTGGCTTTCCAGGTCAGAAGTATTCTATGTCTCATCTTTCATTTTATCAGCAGAAGGGAAGAAAATTGTAATGTAGAAACTGAGTAAATGAAAGTTTTATGTCCAAGCGATTTGTTTTTCAATTTGCCTTCAATCACGCAAGGTTAAGTGTGTTTTTAGACGGAAAATGAATTTCTGATTCCGTATTACTTTTTATCTAGGTGAAGCATTCTTCATTTCTTCAGCCATCATTCATGCTAAGCAGTGTCAAGATTTCTCATGGCCCTGGTCACTTCTCTCCTGAAAGACTCATTGTGTTTAGAATCCCACAGCACATGTTGTGGGGACTCCGGGATCCCGAGGCACTTAAAGTTCCCATTTATTGCAGGTTCCCATGCTTTACCTAGGATTTCTAGCTGAGGTTTTCTTGGTCTAATCCTTTTGAGTCAACTCCTATGTCATTTATTTACACTGAAATCTTAATCATGGCTTGCTTTTGGGGAAATCCAACTCAAATTACCGTCTTAAACTATCAAACTGTTATCTTCTCACTCAGTTGTGTTTCTTTTCTATGGATATTTAGAGTCAGGCAATATTTAGATATTAAGGATTTTGAGTAAGCCAAGTTAAGGTTTTTCACTTTTATATTTTGTTGAAAAAAAAATAACCATACGAAGTAATGGGTTCCATTTGTGACACACACACACACACACACACACACACACACACACACACACACACACTCTAATTCATCCCCCACTCTTCATCCTTCCTGCTCTTACCCCTAACTAATACCCTTCTTCCATTATCATGTCACAGTGTTGTGCCCTTATGTCCTTTGAATTGACATAATCTTTTTTTTAAATTTAATTTAATTTTATTTTACAGTACAATTCAGTTCCACATGTCAGCCACGGATTCCTCTGTTCTCCCCGCTGCCGTCCCCTTCCCCTTCGCCCCAGCCTACCCCCTATTCCCACCTCCTCCAGGGCAAAGCCTCCCCCAAGGATTGAGATCAACCTGGTAGACTCAGTCCAGGCAGGTCCAGTCCCCTCCTCCCAGGCCGAGCCAAGTGACCCTGTCTAAGCCCCAGGTTTCAAACAGCCAACTCATGCAATGAGCACAGGACCCGGTCCCACTGTCTGGATGCCTCCTAAACAGATCAAGCCAATCGACTATCTCACCCATTCAGAGGGCCTGATCCGGTTGGGGGCCCCTCAGCCATTGGTTCATAGTTCATGTGTTTCCATTCATTTGGCTATTTGTCCCTGTGCTTTATCCAACCTTGATTTCAACAATTCTTGCTCATATAAACCCTCCTCTTTCTCGCTAATTGGACTCCGGAGCTCCACCAGGGGCCTAGCCGTGGATCTCTGCATCCAGATCCCTCAGTCCTTGGATGGGGTTTCTAGCATGACGATTAGGGTGTTTGGCCATCCCATCACCAGAGTAGGTCAGTTCGGGCTGTCTCTCGACCATTGCCAGCAGTCTGTTGTGGGGGTATCTTTGTGGATTTCTGTGGGCCTCTTCAGCACTTTGTTTCTTCCTATTCTCACGTGGTCTTCATTTACCATGGTCTCCTATTCCTTGTTCTCTCTCTCTGTTCTTGATCTAGTTGGGATCTCCTGCTCCCCCAAGCTCTCTTTCCCTCGACCCTCGCCCTTCACTACCCCCACTCATGTCCAGATCGTTCATGTAGATCTCATCCATTTCTCCATCATTGGGTGATCCCCGTGTCTTTCTTGGGGTCCTGTTTTCCAGGTAGCCTCCCTGGTGATGTGAGTAGCAGTCCAGTCATCCTTGTTCCATATCTAGTATCCTCCTATGAGTGAGTACATACCATGTTTGTCTTTCTGAGTCTGGGTTACCTCACTCAGGATGATTATTTCTAGATCCATCCATTTGCCTGCAAACCTCATGATGTCATTGTTTTTCTCTGCTGAGTAGTATTCCATTGTGTATATGTACCACATTTTGTTTATCCATTCTTCAGTTGAAGGGCATCTGGGTTGTTTCCATGTTCTGGCTATTACAAACAATGCTGATATGAACATAGCTGAACAAGTGCTCTTATGGTGTGGTTGAGCATTCCTTGGGTATATGCCCAAGAGTGGTATAGCTGGATCTTGGGGGAGATGGATTCCCAATTTTCAAAGAAAGCGCCATATTGATTTCCAAAGTGGTTGTACAAGCTTGCATTCCTACCAGCAGTGGAGGAGAGTTCCCCTAGCTCCACATCCTCTCCAGCATAAGGTGTCTTCAGTGTTTTTGATCTTAGCCATTCTGACAGGCGTAAGGTGGTATCTCAGAGTTGTTTTGATTTGCATTTCCCTGATGATTAGGGATGTTGAGCAATTCCTTAAATGTCTTTCAGCCATTTGAGTTTCCTCTGTTGAGAATTCTCTGTTTAGTTCTATAGCCCATTTCTTAATTGGACTGTTGGGCATTTTGATGTCTAATTTCTTGAGTTCCTTATATATTCTGGATATCAGTCCTCTGTCAGATGTGGGGTTGGTAAAGATCTTTTCCCATTCTGTAGGCTGTCGCTTTGCCTTGTTGACCGTATCCTTTGCTCTACAAAAGCTTCTCAGTTTCCAGAGGTCCCATTGATTGATTGTTTCTCTCAGTGTCTGTGCTACTGGTGTTCTATTTAGGAAGTGGTCTCCTATGCCAATGCGTTCAAGACTACTTCTTACTTTCTCTTCTAGCAGGTTCAGAGTAGCTGGATTTATGTTGAGGTCCTTGATCCACTTGGACTTAAGTTTTGTGCACGGTGATAGATATGGATCTATTTGCAGCCTTCTACATGTTGATATCCAGTTATGCCAGCACCATTTGTTGAAGATGCTTTCTTTTTTCCATTGTACAGTTTTGGCTTCTTTGTCAAAAATTATATGTTCATAGGTGTGCAGATTAATGTCAGGGTCTTCAATTCGATTCCATTGGTCCACATGTCAGTTTTTATGTCAGTACCAAGCTGTTTTTATTACTGTAGCTCTATAGCAGAGCTTGAAGTCAGGGATCGTGATGCCTCCAGAGGTTGTGTTATTGTTCAGGATTCTTTTGGCTATCCTGGGTTTTTTGTTTTTCCATATGAAGTTGAGAATTATTCTTTCCAGGTCTGTGAAGAATTGTGTTGGTATTTTGATGGGGATTGCATTGAATCTGTAGATTGCTTTTGGTAAGATTGCCATTTTTACTATGTTAGTCCTGCCTATCCATGAGCATGGGAGATCTTTCCATTTTCTGACATCTTCTTTAATTTCTTTTTTCAGGGATTTAAAGTTCTTGTCATATAGGTCCTTCACTTGCTTGGTTAGTGTTACCCCAAGGTATTTTATGTCATTTGTGGCTATTGTAAAGGGTGATGTATCTCTGATTTCCTTCTCCTCTTCTTTCTCCATTGTAAATAGAAGTATAGCCCATTTCTTAACTGGACTGTTGGGCATTTTGAAGTCTAATTTCTTGAGTTCCTTATATATTCTGGATATCAGTCCTCTGTCAGATGGGGTTGGTGAAGATCTTTTCCCATTCTGTAGGCTGTCGCTTTGCCTTGTTGACCGTATCCTTTGCTCTACAAAAGCTTCTCAGTTTCCAGAGGTCCCATTGATTGATTGTTTCTCTCAGTGTCTGTGCTACTGGTGTTCTATTTAGGAAGTGGTCTCCTATGCCAATGCGTTCAAGACTACTTCCTACTTTCTCTTCTAGTAGGTTCAGAGTAGCTGGATTTATGTTGAGGTCCTTGATCCACTTGGACTTAAGTTTTGTGCATGGTGACAGATATGGATCTATTTGCAGCCTTCTACATGTTGATATCCAGTTATGCCAGCACCATTTGTTGAAGATGCTTTCTTTTTTCCATTGTACAGTTTTGGCTTCTTTGTCAAAAATTATATGTTCATAGGTGTGCAGATTAATGTCAGGGTCTTCAATTCGATTCCATTGGTCCACATGTCGGTTTTTATGCCAGTACCAAGCTGTTTTTATTACTGTAGCTCTATAGGAGAGCTTGAAGTCAGGGATCGTGATACCTCCAGAGGTTGTTTTATTGTTCAGGATTCTTTTGGCTATCCTGGGTTTTTTGTTTTTTCCTGTGAAGTTGAGTACTATTCTTTCCAGGTCTGTGAAGAATTGTGTTGGTATTTTGATGGGGATTGCATTGAATCTGTAGATTGCTTTTGGTAAGATTGCCATTTTTACAATGTTAGTCCTGCCTATTCATGAGCATGGGAGATCTTTCCATTTTCTGACATCTTCTTTAATTTCTTTTTTCAGGGACTTAAAGTTCTCGTCATATAGGTCCTTCACTTGCTTGGTTAGTGCTACCCCAAGGTATTTTATGTCATTTGTGGCTATTGTAAAGGGTGATGTAGCTCTGATTTCCTTCTCAGCCTCTTTGTCAATTGTATATAGGAGGGCTTCTGATTTTTTTGAGTTGATCTTGTATTCTGTTATGTTGCTGAAGGTGTTTATAAGCTGTATCAGTTCCTTGGTTGAATCTTTGGGGTCACTCAAGTATACTATCATGTCATCTGCAAATAGGGAAAGCTTGACTTCTTCCTTTCCAATTTGTATCCCCTTAATCTCCTTATGTTGTCTTACTGCTCTGGCTAGAACTTCAAGTACTATATTGAATAAGTATGGGGAGAGTGGACAGCCTTGCCTCGTTCCTGATTTTAGTGGAATCGCTTTGAGTTTCTCTCCATTCAATTTGATGTTGGCTGTTGGCTTGCTATAAATTGCCTTTATTATGTTTAGGCATGTTCCCTGTATTCCTCATCACTCCAAGACCTTTATCATGAAGGGGTGTTGGATTTTGTCAAATGCCTTTTCTGCATCTAGTGAGATAATCATGTGGTTTTTTTCTTTGAGTTTGTTTATATGGTGTATTACATTGATGGACTTTCGTATGTTGAACCACCCTTGCATCTCTGGGTTGAAGCCTACTTGATCATGGTGGATAATTGTTTTGATGTGTTCTTGGAGTCTGTTTGCCAGTATTTTATTGAGTATTTTTGCATCAATGTTCATGAGGGAGATCGGTCTGTAGTTCTCTTTCTTTGTTGTATCCTTGTTTGGTTTAGGAATCAAGGTAATTGTAGCCTCTTAGAAGGAGTTTGGTAATGTTCCTTCTGTTTCTATTGTGTGGAACAATTTAGAGAGTATTGGTATTAACTCTTCTTTGAAGATCTGGTAGAATTCTGCTCTGAAACCATCTGGTCCTGGGCTTTTTTTGGTTGGGAGACTTTTAATGACTGTTTCTATTTCCTTAGGGGTTATTGGACTATTTAAATAGTTTATCTGGTCTTGATTTAACTTCGGTATGTGGTACCTATCCAGAAAATTATCCATTTTTTTAGGTTTTCCAGTTTTGTGGAATAGAGGTTTTTGAAGTATGACCTGATGATTCTCTGGATTTCCTCAATGTCTGTTGTTATGTCCCCCTTTACATTTCTGGTTTTGTTGATTTGGATGCTCTCTCTCTGTCTTTTGGTTAGTTTGGATAAGGGCTTGTCTATCTTGTTGATTTTCTCAAAGAACCAACTCTTTGTTTCATTATTTTTTTGTATTGTTCTCTTTGTTTCTATTTTATGGATTTCAGCTCTCACTTTGATAATTTCCTGGTGTCTATTCTTCCTGGGAGACTTTGCTTCTTCTTGTTCTAGAACTTTCAGATGTGCTGTTAAGTCACTAGTGTGAGATTTCTCCAACTTCTTTATGTGGGCATTTAGTGCTATGAATTTCCCTCTTAGCACTGTTTTCATAGTATCCCATAAGTTTGGGTATGTGGTGTCTTCATTTTCATTGATCTCTAGGAAGTCTTTAATTTCTTTATTTCTTCCTTAACCCATTGGTGATTCAGTTGAACATTATTCAGTTTCGATGAGATTGTAGGTTTTCTGTAGTTTTTGTTGTTGTTGAAATCTAACTTTAAATCATGGTGGTCTGATAGAACACAGGAGGTTATTCCAATTGTTTTGTATCTGTTGAGATTTGCTTTGTGGCCAAGTATGTGGTCGATTTTAGAGAAAGTTCCATGGGGTGCTGAGAAGGTATATTCTTTTTTGTTAGGATGGAATGTTCTGTAGATATCGATTAAGTCCATTTGAGTCATGACATCAGTTAAGTCCTTTATTTCTCTGTTAAGTTTCGATTTGGGAGATCTGTCCAGTGGTGAAAGTGGGGTGTTGAAGTCTCCCACTATTAATGTGTGGGGTTTTATATGTGGTTTAAGCTTTAGTAATGTTTCTTTTACATATGTGGTTGCCCTTGTGTTTGGGGCATAAATGTTCAGAATTGAAACTTCATCTTGGTGGATCTTTCCTATGATGAGTATGTAATGCCCTTCTTGATCTCCTTTGATTGATTTTAGTTTGAAGTCTATTTTGCTGGATATCAGGGTGGCTACAACTGCTTGTTTCTTAAGACCGTTTGATTGGAAAGTCTTTCCCCAGCCTTTTATTCTTAGGTAGTGTCTACCTTTGAATTTGAGATGTGTTTCTTGTATGGAGCAGAAAGATGGGTCCTGTTTTCGTATCCATTCTGTAAGCCAATGTCTTTTTATAGGTGAATTAAGTCCATTGATATTAAGGGATATTATTGACCAGTGATTGTTCATTCCTGTTATTTTTTGGTGGTAGTGTGTGTGTACTTATCTTCTTTGGTGTTTACTGCTGTGGTTTTATCTATTGCCTGTGTTTTTGAGGGTGTATCTGACTTCCTTAGGTTGGAATTTTCCTTCTAGTGTAGATGTAACCAACGGTCTTATTAAATAAGAAACACAGAGCCAATTCAGAGAAGAAAGCCAAGAGGTCAGAGCTAAGAGCCTCACCCTTCCTGATTCAGGGATCCTCTTCAGCCAAGAGAGCTCTCCGAAAAGGGAACCTACTTCCTGTGTGTGTCTTTATATAGTCTAGCTGTTCTGCTTTCTCATTGGTTGTAAACCCAAACATGTGACTGCCTCATCACTGCCTGAATGTACCGCCCTCCAGGTCCTTAAAGGCGTGCGCCACCGCCGCCACGCACTTGTTATGGCTCTAATAGCTCTGACCCCCAGACAACTTTATTTATTAACATACAATTAAAATCACATTTCAGTACAAGTAAAATACCACCACATTGTAGTGCTTTCTGTAGGGCTGGGTTTGTGGATAAGTATTGTTTAAATCTGGCTTTGTCTTGGAATGTCTTGTTCACTCCATCTATGATGATTGAAAGTTTTGCTGGGTATATTAGTCTAGGCTGGCATCCATGGTCTCTTAGTGTCTGCATTACATCTGTCCAGGTCCTTCTGGCTTTCAGAGTCTCCATTGAGAAATCAGGTGTTATTCTGATGGGTTTGCCTTTGTAAGTCACTTGACCTTTTTCCTTAGCTGTTCTTAATATTCTTTCTTTATTCTGTACATTTACTTGTTTAATTATTATGTGGCGAGGGGACTTTTTTGGGGGGTCTAGTCTGTTTGGTGTTCTATAGACTTCTTTTATCTTCATAGGCATTTCTTTCTTTAAGTTGGGAAAGTTTTCTTCTATGATGTTGTTGAATATATTTTCTGTGCCTTTGAGTTGGTATTCTTCTCCTTCTTCTATCCCTATTATTCGTAGGTTTGGTCTTTTCATGGTGTCCCAAATTTTTTGGACATTTTGGTTCATGACTTTGTTGGCTTTAGTGTTTTCTTTGACTGATGAATCTATTTCTTCTACCATATCTTCAATGCCAGAGATCCTCTCTTCCATCTCTTGCATTCTGTTGGTTATACTTGCATCTGAAGTTCCTGATCATTTACTCAGATTTTCTGTTTCTAATATTCCCTCTGTTTGTGTCTTCTTCATTTTTTCTATTTCCCTTTTCAGGTCTTGGACTGTTTCCTTCATTTGTTTCATTGGTTTTTCATGATTTTCCTTCAGTGCTTTATTGTTTTCTTCCAGGACTTTATTGTTTTCTTCTACTTTATTTGTCCTTTCCTCTAGTTTTTTATAGCGTTCTTCCCATTTTTTTTGTCTTTTCCTCTATATAAGCCTTTACCTTCTTCATGATGTTATTCATAAGGCTGTTTTCTTCTGCTTCTTCCAATTTTTGATGTTCAGGTCTAGATGTTGGAGGAGGGCTAGGTTCTGGTGATGCTGTATTGCTCTTCATTTTGTTGTATGTACTTCTGCCTTGACATCTGCCCATCTCCTTGTGGTTCGTTCTTGGTCTTATCAGTACACTTGGTTCAGGCGGAGCTGACAGAATCAGGAAGTCTCTCTCTCTTGTCCAGATGGGAGCTCTCTTGTCCAAATGGGAACTCCGGGGCAAGATGGGAACTCTTGTCCAGACAGGAAGTCCAGGGCAGAATGGGAGCTCTTGTCCAGACAGGAAGTCCGGGGCAGGATGGGTGCTCTTGTCCAGAAGGGAAGTCTGGGGCAGGATGGGAGCTCTTGTCCAGAGGGAAGTCCGGGGGCAGGATGGGAGCTGGGGCCGGTCTCTAAGTCTCAGGAAGTGGCTGGGGTCTTGGGCAGATGGGCATGGGGGCAGGGCATGGAGATTGCAGGGTCTGCCAGGGGTCTTGGAGAAGGGGAGCCTTCCCGGTAGGGCTAGAAGGGAACCTACCTGGTGGCCAGAACCTGGGGCCAAGTTGGGCAAGTCTTCCCCGGAGTGGCTGGTGCCCAGGGATGGGATCTAGGCTGAGCCCATACACTCACCTCTTGTCCAGAAGGGAAGTCCGGGGGCAGGATGGGAGCTGGGGGCCGGTCTCTAAGTCTCAGGAAGTGGCTGGGGTCTTGGGCAGATGGGCGTGGGGGCAGGGTGTGGAGATTGCAGGGTCTGCTTGGGGTCTTGGAGAAGAGGAGCCTTCCTGGTAGGGCTAGAAGGGAACTTGCCCAGTGGCCAGAGCCTAGGGCCACTTACCTCTCAACATAATCTTTTTTGGTGGGAAAAAGGAACTCATAGAACCAAGAAGTTCATGAAACTTAAGACTTAGGAAGTGCAGGGAATTACGTGACTGACAAACTCATATAGAGAGTGAACAGTTTGGTAAAGGAGGAAATGCTTTGGAGGGACTGCCTGCAAATTGAATAGGAAGCTCCAGGCACACAGCTTTGTGGAGTCATCATCCTGTTGAGTGGTTTTTACTGATGTGACTGTCTTTGACTCATCCATGTTCCTGTAACACAGCTGAAGTCATTGTCCCACCATCTAGACTTGAGTGGAACTGTGTTTGTCTAGAGTGAATAGACATGTTTTTACATTTCTTCAGGAAAAGTTACACAGCCCATATGCATCTCCCTTTTACATAACCTTAGCAATAACTTTCCCTTTTTCAGTCCTCTTTCTAGCTTTGAAATTCCCTACGCATAATTACCCGCCCCCCATGTTTAAATCCTGAGTCTGCATGTGAGAGAAGACATATGATTATCTTTCTGAGTGTGGCTTATTTCACTTAACACAGTGGTGGTCATTGTTATCCATTTTCCCTGCAGATATCATGACTTCACCTTACTTTAGGGCTGAGTAAAATTCCACTGTGCATATGTGCCATGTTTTCTGTAACTTTTCATCTTGTTGATGGGCATTCAGGCTGGTTCTATTCTTAGTTGTTATGAATCATGAGGCATAAGATTTGTTTTTTTTTCCTTTGACTATAAAAATGGAAGTCAATTACTAAATGAGTCTCCAGCAATAGAAAGAGCTGATCCCACAGACAATGTGCAGGAGGATTTGAGAAACATAAGACTTAAAGAGCATTTGTATTAGGAAAGTTCTCAGGTGAGGTAATGAGGCTGACTCATGGTGACTGACTATGATGACATGGGTGTTACAGTAACACTGCTGGAAAGGGAACTGTCTTGAAAAATATTTACAAAGCAAAACTGGTAAGAGTCGGTTCCAGGAACACTTTGGATGGAAGATGCCCAAGTATCTAGGTAAATATTGATGGCATTTTGCTTCTTATGGGAATAAAAAGTTTAGGAAGTGAGGAGAGATACTTGTTGGTTTTTAACATGCAGTAGTGCATCAGAAATATTTGTGTGAGCCTGAAGAAACATGTGCTGTGTTAGAGGGATGTAAATAAAGCACATTTATGAAGCTGACAGGTAACATTCATTTTAGTTGTTCAAAAGTACCTTCCACTTTTACACCATCTGTGCATTTTTATATGAGCTGTTTTGAATGTTTCCTGTCACTAAAAATGATGTTTGGTTGTAACCGTTTAGACTAATTTCCATTTGCAAATCAAGAGATAGGTTGGGTGTCAACAAATGTGGAGCTTGTGTCTGTAAACCATTGAATGGATAAAATAATTACAATGTGTGTGAACATAAAATAATGATGTGTTTATAAAATACTTAAAATGGGCTCTAGACCTGAAGAAGAAAACATGTTTTGTTTAGAGACTCTGTGCATTTGCAACTGTGTCAAGCATTATTTGATTTAGATAAAATATGTAAAATAGTGTGCCTTTTCATTTTCTCAAATACGTGCACATCTATGTGCCTAGCAAAGGTGAATGAACAAAACAAAGCCTTTTGCCCTCTAAAACTCAAATTCTAGTGAAAATCGGGAGGAAAGGGGGAGAGAGTCAAAAGATATAAAAAATAGTGGAGAGGGTGCCCGAGCTGGCCTACCCTGGTAATCAGATTGGTGAATACCCTGTCATGATAGAGCCTTCATCCAGTAACTGATGGAAGCAGATGCAGAGATCCACAGCCAAGCACCAGGCTGAACTCCAGGAGTCCAGTCAAAGAGAGAGAAGAGGGATTCTTTGAGCAAGGGGCATCAAGATCATGATGGGGAAACCTTCAGAGACAACCAAACCAAACTAGTGGGAACCCATGAACTGTGAATCAATAGCTGTGGAGCATGCATGGGACTAAAGGCCCTCTGCATAGGCAAGACAGTTGTGCACTTTGATCTGCTAAAGGGGCCCCCTGACAGTGGGATCAGGATCCATCCCTGGTGCATGAACTGGCTTTTTGGAGCCCACTGCCTATGGTGGGTCACCTTACACAGCCTTGGTGCAGAGGGAGGGGCTTAGACATGCCTCAACTGAGTGTATCAGGCTCTGCTGACTTCCCATGGGAGGCCTTGCCTCGGAGGAGTTGGGAATGGGAGGTGAGTTGGGGGGGTGAGACTGGGGAGGGAGAGAGGAGGGAGAGGAGGGGGATCTGTGGTTGGTATGTAACATAAATAGAAAATTTCTTAATAATAAAAAAGTAAAAAATATAAAAACAGTGAATGACTAATTATTACTCTGATAAGTGCTAAAAGGGGCTCTGAGAAAAATGCTTGAAGAAGTGGATCAGGGTGAGGGGGATGGGGAAATGGTTCATTCTTGATGATGGTGACTAGCAGTGCTGAGAAATGAGAGCTGAGCAGAAGCAGCCATCTTCTCATTATTGGTGGACATCCTGGATTGGTGTTGGGACTCCCATGAACACTGACATGCAGGGATGAGCAAATAAGTTTAAAGTAGTGTATCACTTGTATGTAACATATAAAAACTTTCTTCTACTGTTTAAATAATAAAAGTATTAGTTAGAGTTTCATTTTAACTTGACATCTAAAGTCATCTGAATGGAGGGAACCTCAACTGAGAAATAGCTTTTGTAAGATTGGGTTGTAGGCAGCAATCCTGTAGAGCATTTTCTTCATTAGTGCTTGATGAGGGAGCCCCAGCCCAGTGTGCATGGGGATACCCCAGGCTGCTAGTCTTAATAAGAAACCAGGCTGAGCAAGCCAGGAAGGAACAAGCTAGTAAACCACATTCCTCCACACCTTCTGCATTAGCTCCTGGATCCAGGTTCCTCTCTTGATTGAGTTCCTGCCCTGACTTCAATGATGAACTGTGATATGGAAGTGCAAACACAATACACCTTTTCCTCCCCAAGTTTCTTGTGATTATGGTATTTCATTATAGTAATAGTAACCTTAACTATGGCAGTTCCTACTACAAAATTAATGCTATGCAAATAGTTGTCATACTATATTATTTATGAAATAACAACAATGGTAAAACCATTTGTGCATGGTTAGTATGGACATCATTTTCTTCAAAACATTGAGATCCACCATAGCTCATGTCATGGAACCCATGAATATGGAGAGTCTCATATATTTGTGGTGGCTGTTACAGGTTGAAACTGAAATGTCCCTACAGGCTCACATTTTGAATGCATGGTCCCTAGCTGTTAGTGCTGTTTTTGGAGGCTGTGGAGCTTTTAAGGGTTAAGTCTACCTGGTAGAGGTAAGTATTTGGGGTGGAGGGCGGAGGCTCTGAACATTATACTTGAACCCTGGTTCCTGCCATTCTTTGGCTTCTCATTCTACCATGATGTGAACAGCCTCTGCTTTATGCTGCTGTAACCAGTATGAGCTCAGCCACTTTTCCATTCTTTTACTCCCATGATAAATTGAAACTCTCTTAAACCAGGAGCCAGAATAAGTTTTTCATCCCTTAGTGGTTTTCATCAGTTATTGTGGTCACAGAGATGTTGCAGCATTATCTGATCACACTGTGAAGGTGTGTCTCTGTTTTACTTCACCTGTCTAAGGCACCTTCTGATTGGTTTAATAAAGAGCTCAATAGCTAGGCAGAAGAAGATAGGCAGGACTTCCAGGGAAAGAGAGGAACTCAAGGGAAGAATCTGAGAGGCGGAGAATTCGCCAGTGAGACTCAGAGAAAGTGGGACACACAGTACTGAACAGAGGTAATGAGCTATGTGGCAGAACATAGATTAATATAAACAGGATAATTTAAGTTTTAAGAGCTAGTCAGGAACAAGTCTAAGCTAAAGCCAAGCTTTCATACTTAATAAGAAGTCATTATTTGGGAGCTGGCAGTCCAAAGCAAGTCCGACTACACAGAGTGCACAAGTAAGCATTGCAATGGGAAAAGCTGCCTTTTCAGAGAATATTGACAGGAAAGTAATGGATAGATCTTCTAGAACAGGGACCCTCAGGTACAGAACAGGAACAGACCTGTGGTAGTAAGAACAGGGAGGCCAGTCATCTGGAACATAAGAAGAAAGAAGTTTCCAGGGCATCAGGTGATGCATAGTCTTGGGAACTTTAGCATTCACTGTGGGTGAGATGGAGAATCAGTAAAAGCCAAAGATAAAGTAGAAACATTTTCTGATTTGTATTTTTAAAAGATCATTAGACTTCTGTTTTGAGAAAAGATGATGGAAGGCAAAATATGGCAGAATGAAGATGTGGCTCATGGGGGAAGAGTGTTTACCATGCAAGCATGAGAATCTGAGTTTGAATCCTCAGTACCTACATAAGAAGCATGTTCCTGTATGGTGATGCAGAAGTGGGCCAATCCATGATGCTAGCTCTCTAGATAGCCTAGTTGAAATGGTGAGCTACCCATTAAGTGAGAGTCCCTGTCTCGGCACCAAGGTGTAGAGTTATAGAGAAAGATATATAACATTCTCTTCTGGTCTCCACATGTATGTAATACACACACACACAAACACACACACACACACACACACACACACACACACACACACACACAAATGCATGTACTCATTCACATGCATGCACTATGATGGACTGCACAGGGAAGAACTGATTTGGCCTTGGATTAGCATCTAAGTGGTAGAAGAAGTGAGAAGTAGCTGGACTTTCCACACATTTTAAAGAGGCCATGTGCATTTGCTGCTGGTATGGATGTGACAAGAGAAACAGAAGTCAAATGACTTTAAGGTTGTTGTCCTGAGTAAGAGGAGGTAGGATGGAATTGATTTGAGGAAAGAGAAAACACTGTAGAAGAGTAGGCTTTATGTGTGTGTGGGGGGGCGGGGCAGGGCTGAGAATCAGAAGCTCAGTTTGGACCTCTTAAATTTAACTACTCATGAGAAAATCAAGTGATTTAAAAAAGTAGTATCATACTCAGTGTCTGAAT
This sequence comes from Peromyscus californicus insignis, assembly GCF_007827085.1. Taxonomy (NCBI): domain Eukaryota; kingdom Metazoa; phylum Chordata; class Mammalia; order Rodentia; family Cricetidae; genus Peromyscus; species Peromyscus californicus. The sequence goes on along the minus strand of NW_026294573.1, from coordinate 159,368,244 downwards.
GTGGATAATTATCCCAACTGAAAATTGTCCGATTTTTTTTTTTTAGAACATAAGTCAGTTTACTTATGCAGAGAGCTCAGGCCTGATCTTGAGTGGGCAAGTCTTTCATAAATTGATGAGAACAGGTATATTGAAAGGTAATTTATGAAAATCAGACTGACGGGTTTCATGGAAAATAAGTCACTTCAGGAAAAGAGGCATATCAATCCAGCTTAACCTAATAAATAATAAAGATTTGGAGTCGTGTCCAAATTTGTCCTAGATGAACGTCTTCCTTCCATGACAGATGGCAGACTCATCTTTGTCTATGCTGAGAGAAAGGACTGCTGGTAAAGAACTGAAGAATTGCTTCTACTACTGCTTCGTTGTGGCCTCAGCTCAGAAGAGGATTAGCTTGCAGCTGGCAGTTGTAACAGATGAGACAGAACGCAGAATGTAGAATCCTGAGTATTTTCGGTGGTTTGGCATTCATGCTGTCAGCAGTACTGCTGAGGTCATGAACCGGGAAGTGCAGCATGTTAAAAGTGAAGGACCTGGCAACTGTGGTGGGGCCACAGTGCAGACGGTATGGACTGAATATTTGTGTCCTTCAGTCATAGGCTGAAATCCTAATCCCAAATGTAATGATACTGTGCAGTGAGGTATTTGGGGTATAATTAGGACAGGATGTTAGAGTAGAGATCTCAAGAATGGTACTAGTACCCCAAGAAGAGACATAAAATAGAAGATCACTACCCCTGCTTTTTTTCCCTGCTACAATAAAAAGAAAAGACAACATGAAATCTAGGAGGAAGTCCTTTACCTGACCACGATGGCTCCCTGATCTCAGATTTCCAGCCGTTAGAACTATGAGGGGTAAATGTTTGTTGTTTAAGTCAACAGGTTATGGGGTAATATCATAGCAGCTCAAACAAACTGACGGTAGGTTCCCAGACTTGAATGAGATTTCCGCTGGAGACTTATCAGTCCATGGTGTGTGTGTGTGTGTGTGTGTGTGTGTGTGTGTGTGTGTGTGTGTGTGTGTGTGTAGAGGACACAGAGTACTGGGCTGTGCTATAAATAGATTACAGAACCAGGAACCTGGAAGTGTGTGGTTTTGTTACTAGAAAAATTCAATTCTGGCTTCACTTTGTGGTAGACTCAAAGAGTTTTTTTCAAGTAAATATTTTTGATAGAAAATACAATAAAAATCCTTTATATTTGATCACCTTGGTAATATTCTATGAAACACTACTGAAGTAAAAAAATTATGAGTCCTAGTTTTGATTGTGGACTGGGAAAGAGTGATCAGGAAAGAAATACTGGATCGATTCCATGTGACACTATTGTAGGTATATATGTGACCTCTGTCATGATACATGCTACCCTCATCTGAAGACTCAAAAAAGGAAGTCTGTTACAAAGATGATAATCAGAAAATGACAAGAGCAGCAACTCAGGCATATTCAACTTGTTTTTCATAACATGCCTTTTAATCTTTATACAAATACTATAGCAATCACTTCATAATTTTGCAATCACTTATTTGTAAGTGTAGAAATTCAGATTCAGGTAGGCTGTGAAGCTCCATTTTATATAGGTAGGCTGCAAAGTGTCTATGTAAATCTAGATCTCTGGCTCTGAGGTCTACTTTCTTAACACACATTAATTATTACTTAAATAATTTGAGTAGCAAATCATAGAAGAAATCAAAGGATTCAGATGACAAATTAGTTTTTTTCCTACTCCTAATTCTGTAATTCTGCTAGAGTAGCTCTGTTTTAGTCTAGGTTAGCTTGAAAGTAGGGTTTAAATTCAGTCAGGATTGGGTTTGACTTTGCTGATGCATTGCCTTTTGGGTACACACAGTCTTGCTTTTATCATGGTCTCTGGAAGTATTCAGCGAAAACATGCATTTTGGAAAGTGTTTTTGCCTGTGTGATAGCCACATATATTTTAATGTCAGTCACAAGGCTGAGCCTAATGCCAGGGGACTGAAAAAGCATCATATCGTGGGAAGAACTTGGAATCACTGGCTAAGGGAATGGATAACAATTTAAATAATTTATTATTTTATAAATTCACACATGTATACAATATATGTGCAAGAGTGTAGGACTATCCACTGGAGTATGGGCGACCTAACATGGGCATAAGAAGTGTTAGAAGAAAATGGACTGTTTTTCTCTCAGACAGCATCAATCGCTAATAGCTCCTCAGCTAGAAATGGGGACACCTGAATGCTCCACTCCATGCTGGGATGTTGATTCGCTTGATCTTGTGCAGGCAACCACAGCTTCTGAGTTCATGAGTGCAACGGTCCTGTGGTTTCCAGAAGATACTGGTTCATAGCAGACCTCCCAGTGTTCCGGTTCTTACAATATTTCTGGGCTCTCTTCTGTGCTGTTCTCTGAGCCTTGGGGTGGCGGGGTGTGTGTGTGTGTTGATACAGATGCCTTTTAGGGTTGAGCACTCCTCAGTCATTTATCTCTGCACTTTGGTCAGTTGCGAGATTCATAAGAGGATCCAAATGAAGAATCAAGAGTTGTCTTCACCCTATCATAATTCTGTGTCTTGCTCATTGTTGCTGAGAGGAGAAATGTTACTGCTTGGAAAAGGGATTCTGACTGTATTGTCTGTTGATGGTGGCTTGCAAATGCTGTGTTTTTTAATGCAGAGCTGCAAAACACAAACTGTTGAATTAAGATCTAATTTTCAAGTGTGTATCTTAATACATGCATATACATATACTAATCATTAAGATATACATTTGAAACAAAGCTCCCTAGTTTTCTAGATTTCTGCGAAGTGCATTTTCTCCTTCTATGGCTTGTACACATTTCTCCTTGAGTAGATGAATTCAAGCATTAACATCTGTGTCTTGGTTTGATCTTTGAGTTCTAAGACATTATACTTGTTTCATAATAATTTTTTATTCATCATGTTCTTTATTTTTTTAGACTTTTCTATATGATAAGAAAATGATTGATTTATTAAGGTCAGAAGAAAAATATTAAAGAGCTATTTTGTCTCATGGATACTAACACTGTTTTTGACATTTTCTACCCTCCATGGCAGGTGGTTATAATAGCTTCACTCAGATGCTGCTTTGGCTTATAGCTCTATACACTTCTTTCAGCTTGCACGTTATTTAACTTCCAAATTACATGAATTAAAAAATAATTATATTATTTTTGAGGAAATAAATGCTAAAGACTCTACATTTCTGTTTAGTTAAGCCTTGCTGTTTAGAGGTACATTTGTCAACATTCACTTAGTCTTTGGGAGTATCCTTCCTATGTAATCTGTTTGTGGGTCTCTAAATGTGTGCAGAGCCTGCAAAGTAAATGTAAAAGCATTTTAAAGAAGACTTGTAATACCCACTTTTATTCTTCATTTGTACTTTTGTAAGAGGTCTCTTTTAAGAGTGCACCATAGTGGATCTGGAAGTGACCACAATAGAAGACAACTTCTTGTGGAAAGCAAGCTTCATTTAAACATTTCACTTCTGTAACGTTTCCTTCCCGCCTTCCATCAGAAGCATCCATCAGGGGGCTGTTCAAGCACGGGGTCTGTGTGCTGTGAAAATCTGTTCACCTTTGATAGCCAAGAGCAGAAGTCAGTCAAAGGTGACCTTTTCTTCTATTGTGCAGCTCCCCCGAGGAGCCTGCCTTTTGAACTTCAACAACTTAGCTTCTTCCACCACACAGGTCTCTCAACGGCTAAAATGTGCTGGCACAGCATGCAAGTTAATTACTTCTCATTGTAAAAACCTGTAAAGTCCTCTTTTCAAAACAATTCACGGTGAGTGCTATGGAACATGCCTTCAAAGATTGGACAGTAGTTTTAGAGGCCAGCAAACAGAGTGCATTCATTTCCCTTTGAACTTGCTGATGGCCTCTGAGCTCAGGGCTCTGTGTGACAGCTTCCAGGAGGGGATACTTAGACCCATCTTATAGGCAAAGATTCTGAGGCTGATAGAATGGATCACCCAAGGAGGAATTAGGCCTCTGACTTTAAATGCATTTGTAACCACCCATCCCCTAGGCCTCTCTCATTTTAGCTGCTCATCTGTATTTCATCACAGACAGGCAGGGTGATACAGAACAGGTGAGTAGATGTTTTAACTTTCAAACTGATTTTGCATGTGTGTCAGTGTGCACGTGTATGTGTATGTTTGCGAGCATGTGTGTTTTTGTGTGTGCACATGTGTGTGTGTGATCTGTACCAGAGTCATTTCAGAAGGCATTGTGATTCCCTAAAATATTTCAGAGAAAGTCTCTGACACAAGGACACAAGGTCATAGACTGGATTGTTAAAGCTTACAGAGGGAAATTATAACCAGGTACCACCATCCTTAACTATGAGCTCGACATAATCATCTTATGTATCCAAAATTCACTTTCCCTATCTGAAGGTCTTTTACTTTCTATGTGAAGAGTCAGTGAAATAGTACAAAGGAAAACATATGTGTAATTATAGTAGGGCTGAGTCTGGACCAGGGAATTTCTATTTCTGATGAGAAAATGCTTGTATGTAAGGCAGAACATTTATTACATTATGTTGGCCAGTACATCAATTTGACTTTCATAAATATTTTATAATCCTGGAGGAGTTGACTGGTAATCTGTACTAAGAAAGGGAAATATTGGAGAAAAATGTTTACATCAATACTTGACATATTTTTAAGTAAACCAACCCCATAGTAATGCTTATTAGACTCTAACATCATTACTTTATTAGTAGACCTTTGTATCATTTGAAGCTTTTTTTCAAAGGCCTCATTGTTACAAATTATTTTTTTTTGTAAAAGAACAACTATTTTCTATAAAAGTTTATATTGGGAAAGAGAAACACTATAATAAAACAAAACTTATATAGCTTACTCATATAATTAACCCTAATGAACAATAAGAAATTTTCAGTATTTTGAAAAGAAGGATTAATTCATCTGTACAGTAAACTTTAGAAAACTGTATATGATTCAGATACAGACAGATGCCCAGTACAACCCTGAAATCCCAAAGCTACACGGTGGTATTTGAAGTATTTTGAGCATGCATTATGTTAGCATCTCCTAGGAAGGTTCTCACTTGCTCATTTAAAAACAAGCGTAGCTTGTGAACTAAAATTTCAAACACTGCTTTTTAAAATGTAGATCATTGGAGTTTTAGAAAACAGAGTTACACATTGGACCATGGATAGTATTAGACATACCAGAACTTATTACTCTTGATTATCTAGACTAGTGGTTTTCAACCTTCCTAATGCTGCAATCTTTCAATACAGTTCCTCATGTTGTGGTGACTCCCAACCATACAATTATTTTCATTGTTACCTCATAACTGTAATTTTGTTACTGTTATGAATAGTAATGTAAATATATGATATGCATTATATCTGATACATGGTTCCTGTGAAAGGGGCGTTTAAGCCCTAAAGGGTTCGTGACTCACAGGTAGTGAAACCGTTGATCTAGACTGTTCACAAAGCAGTCTTGAATGACTGAAAGAATTAGTAGACAATTATGGGATATCTGCCATTTAGAACACTTGGAATCCAGCAGAGGAAGATGAAGATACAATCCCTCTTTTATGGATCTCCTATTGGAGCCAGGTAAATTTTCCAATTTTTCTCCATTTTCAATTCAGCTGACATTAAATACTGGCTTTACAATGCAAATTGTCTATATTGTATTTTGACTACTTAATAGTGGTAAAAATAACTATTAACAACTTAATAACTTCAAGGTATTCCTTCATGTTAAAATAATGGGAAATATCAATTAGCTGTGAGTTTGGTTAATTTTAAAACAATCTGTATTCTAGAAAACCTGTTTTTTAATTTTTTAAAACATTTTTTCAAAGTCAAGGCTAATTAATGTGGTAAGACAGAACATTTAATTTGACATATTTCTGTGACTTTGACAAAACAGACTTTCAAACACTATTGTAAGTCCTTAAGGTTGGCCAACTCTGCAAGGCTTCAGGATTAGCTGCTTATTTGATTACTGCCAAGAGTTCTTAACATGTCAGCTGATCAGATTTTTCACTCCATGTTTTAGAATCCATAAAATCAGATTGCCCATACCTGTGTTTTTGAACTCATAATTTCATCATTCACATTTATGGCTGTTCCCTGGCCAAGTTTAGGTAAATGTCTGTTCCCACTGATTCATGGTCACCCAGGCTAGCCTTAGAAAGGACAAAATGAAATTTCATAAAGCACTTTGGTGTGCCTCTCTTCATCATTTCTCAGAGACTCTGGACATAAATAATTTATTAGGTACAGAGTGTGCAGCAGTAGAAAGAGGAGTGCCTGATGAGAGAGCGAGTCAGGAGACATTATTAGAAATGGGCAACTGATGGAAGATTTAAGATGCAAAGGGTTTGGAGGTAATCTGCTGGTGGAAATGAAGTCCTTGAGTATGAGAAAAGTGTAATGAAAACTGTCTTATAATGAGACCTTGATGTAGTACCTTGGATATGCTGACTGGGGAAAAGGTTGTATCAATAATGTACTGAATAGCATGGGCATGTGATCATAAACTTATAATGGTTATCTTAAAAATATCATCAAAATTAATAACAATGTTTTCCTCTTCAAAGTTTAAATAATTGGAAAGAATACAGACTTAGAAAAATCTTCAAAGAACCTAATGAATTTTAGATTTTAATTTTCAGTTTAAATTATTCATCCCAGATTTCTTTATTTTATGCTTTTGTCTGTTATGACATAAAAGTCACTACTCTTAACTGAATGGTTTGGAAGTAATTGTAAATTTCAGTGAATAAACACTTTTACCTGTAAGAAGAGATTTAGATAACTCGTGGTAATGTGTTTGTCGTCTATTTATCATCTGTCTATCTGTTTGCCTGTCTATCTATCCATCTAACTACATTTTTCTATAGGTATAAAATTCTACAGGCATTAATATAACACTATCCATATTTACTAACAAGAATAGATTATAGAGATTTTAATGTTTTATCAGCATCCATTTGCCATAAACTCAGTAAATATTTAGTATCTTCATGTAGTTGTAGTAAGGATGTGTAAAATATTGCAGACTGCCTATGAAAGACAGATCAGTGTAGATTTTAAACTTGTCCTTCTGAATTCCCCTTGTATTTCATTATTTAAAATTTCAGATTAGACAGTTAAAGTCACATAGGCCATGTAGGTTGTTCGTAGGGTTTTAAACAGATGAAAATCCAGTTCAGAAAATATATGATGAGGGTTTTTTTTTTTTTTTTTTGAGACAGGGTTTCTCTGTGTAGCTTTGCGCCTCTCCTGGAACTCACTTGGTAGCCCAGGCTGGCCTCGAACTCACAGAGATCCGCCTGGCTCTGCCTCCCGAGTGCTGGGATTAAAGGCGTGTGCCACCACCGCCCGGCATGATGAGGGTTTTATGTATAGTGTCACTTTTTTGTATTTCTTGCTTGGACATATCATTATTAAAAATGAACAGTAAGACCTAGATTGTTATTAATTCATCTTGACTCTCTGGCCCTGAGATCAAAAGCTATCCTTTCACCAAATGTGGCTAATCTGAACTAAGATAAGCTGTTTGTATAGAACATGCATTGGGTTTATAATATTGATGCAAAAAAGAATGTTAAATATCTTGCCTTTACTGATTACTCCTTGAAATATTTTCAAAATATTGAATTATATAAAATATAGGATTGAATTACTTCATTAGCTTATTTTTTAAAGATAGCTACTTGAAAAATTCTCATATTTGGCACACATCACATTTTTTTTTTGCAGAACAACTTGGTCTAGAATAAAATTTTTGCAAAAATTTGTACAGATGAACAGGTCTATGATGATCCTAATTGCCAGATTTTCTTCAGCTCTTTCTTCAGTGAAATGCCATGTTCATTGGGGTTTGAATGTCCTCCCACTCTTTTACTCCAGTGACCCCCGATGTCATTAGGTAGGAAAGTGGAAACATCTGCCTGAAGTAAACACCAACATATACTGACTTCCGTGAATCAGACAGAATGACACACAGGAAGGAGAGGCAGCTGTTCCTGCATTTTCAAAAACCCACTGATTCATTTTTAATTGGCATGTGGTTGCTCTATCTTGCCAGTTCTGTCTCAACTCAATGCATCTAAGGTCTGTGATAATCCTTGAGGGCCCTTGACTCTGCTAAGGGCCATCACATTTCACTGAACTTTGAATGTTGGGCAAGTTACACCAATCTGTGTTATCTTGGCAATAAAAATATGAGGCCCTAGAGGGGAGAATCTTAATTCCTTCTTATCATTTTTGGAATCAATATTTATTCTCCTTGCCTTCATCTAATAAAATAAATGCTTGGAACAGTAAATGTTTCTCTTGGGTTGACCAGTTGTCTGGCTGCCCATTCAGCTTCCTCAGGTATTATAATCTGGTAAGACTGCCCTTAACATGATTGACTTTAATCTAAAAAGGCACAAATGATAAATTTTAGCTAAGTTCCCAAGTATCTAATACATAGTAGATACTGAAAGATGGTCTTCAGAGATACTCTCAACCAGTCCTTATTTCAAAACCATGAACATGGTTTTTCTAGAGATGAAATCAGGCAGTAACCTAAGGTTGTTTTCTAATCTTTTTATTTAACAGTAAAATGTGGTCATGATGGACTGTGGGTTAAACTCAGATATCCTGAGTCCATACATCCACACTTTATTTTTCTGTTACAATTTTGGATCAACAAATTTATCAATAGACCTCTTTTTGATGCCTGTTATTTTCATTTCTACAATTTATAGTTTGGATTAAAAATGGCTGCTTTAAAATTTTTTCCCTCTTATTGAAAATAGATTTCTTTATCATACAATATATTTTGATTATAGTTTCCCTTCCCTCTACTTCTCTCAGCTCCTCCCCTACTTCCCTCTGGATCCACTCCTTTTCTGAATCTCATTAGAAAAGAACAGGCTTCTAATAGATAACAACCAAACTTGACCAAAATAAAATATAGTAAGATGAAACAAAATCATCACATCGAGGCTGGATGAGGCAACCCAACAGAAGGAACAGAGCTCCAAGAGGGGGCCTAATAATCAGAGGCCCACTTGTCCACACACTCAGGAGTATCCTAAAAATACTAAGCTGAAAGCTTTAATATATACCCAGAGGACTTGGTGAAGACCTGTGTAGGTGCTCTGCTTGATGCTTCAGTCTCTGTGAGTTCACATGAGCCTTGATAAATTGATTCGAAGGGCATTGATACTTCCTAAAATATATGAAGGAGATCCTAATGAGGTTTCCTAATAATGGAGGATATGGAGTCCCAACTGGACATCTCTTGTCACCAAATGAGTCTTCAGTACTGGGACTAGATTGCATTCAATTGAGCTGTTGGCATGGAGAGTCCCATGGAAGTCCTCAAGCAATCCAGGCTGTTACTAGAGTGTAGGTTGCTCTCAGCAAACTGACAGTGGGGCCCTCCCCCATTGCTAAGGATAACACCCATCCAACTCATTGAATGAGAAGTCAAGAGGGTGCCTACATGGAGCTTTCATTCCTATGTTCTAGCGTCTTTAATGCAGGAAGGTACTCTACAGGCTACCAAAAGAAAAATATAAACATCAACCTAGTCACAAACCTTTGAACTACAATCTGTCCTGTCTACAAGGTATGCTAGGGCAATGGTGGCACAGAACTTGTGGGAGGAGTCAACCAATGTTTGATTTGACTTAAGGTCTACTTCATGAGATAGAGCCCATATCTGACACTGCTTAGGTGACCAAGAACCAGGTGACCAAGATAGCCCAGAGACCTAGGGTAAAACCAAACATCCTGGTGAAAAACTATCAATAAATGACTCCTAATGATATTTTGCTATACCCATAGATCAATGCCTTATTAAGTCATCATCAGAGAGGCTACCTCCTTCAGTGTATGGGGATAGATGCACAGATCCACAGCCAGGCATCATGTAGAGAGAGAGTTTTTGGAACATACAGCTCTAAGTGGAATGTCTCTATCAAATCCCTCATATCATAGCTTAGGGAACCCCAAGGAAGAGGAAGTGGAAAGAGTATAGAACTTCCTTTTTAACTTATGAAGTTACATCACGACTTTCTACATAACCTCATTTATAACTTGCATTAGTTACTGTTTGGTTGCAGTGACAAAACACTATGATCAAGACAGTTTATAGAAGGAACATGTTATTGGGCCTTATGTTTCCACAGCATAGGAGTCTAGCATGGGAGGCATGGTAGCAGTAGGTGCAGTGATGGAAGCTGGAAGCTGGAAGCTGAGAGGTCATTTCCACAACTGGAATTAGGAAACAGAGAGAATGAATTGGGAGTGGCACAAAGTTTTAAACTCTCTAAGTCTGCCTCTAGTGACATACTTTCTCCATCAAGGTGGCACTTCCCAAACCAAGCAACATCACCAAATGGGGATCAAGTGTTCAAATAACTGACTTTATGGGAAGATATCCTTAGTCAAACCAATACATGACTTCAAAATGTAGACTTTTAAACATGTTGAATAACTTGTGTTTCTTTGTAAACTGAATTATTTATTGAAAAATAATGCTACATATAAGTCTCTGTATATGTCCATATATATGCATATATTTGTGGCAGGAAAAATTTGTAACAATTGAAATATATCCTTTAGTTTAGTTATCCATGAACCTATGATGTAGACTCTACTTTTTAATTTTTACAAATAAGATAGCAGCAATGGAATTGAATGGTTATGAGGAAGAGCCAGACTCAAGTCTAGGAAGCCTGTCTCCAATTCTACATGCTGAACCTTTAAACTGCTCCCCCTCTTCCTAATGTATAGCTTATCTATCTTAATTACTCTCTCTTCAGAGAGATATAGATGTAAAGTTTATAAATTTAGTGCCAGTATCCATTTCCTGGGAAGAATGCACCTGCTAGAGAAACACTTCAAAATTCAGAAGATGAGCTGGATTTCAGATGGAATCAGATAAGATGGCTTTGTTTTTGAGACAGCATTTCACTGTGTATCCATGATTGACCTGAAGGTCCATATGTGGAGCATGTCAGTCTCAAACTTGTGGCAATCCTCCTGTCCCTACCTCCTGAATATTTAAAGGCAACTAGTAATTAGTACTCAACTAGTAATACATTCTTGAAAGAGGAAAAAAAATCTTCAAATTACCTTGTATTGATTTTTACATCTACACATGCTTTGGGAATTATGCATTTGTATATTTATTTTTATTATACTTTCAATAAAAGTTAAATCTATTTTGAATTTATTTCTGCTTGGATAGAACCAAAGGTCAAGTTATCATGGTATCCTTGGATACTGCCAATGTTTGGCTTTGCTTCTTTCACTGGTTCTCTGATCATTCAGTTTGAAAGTCAAAACGTAATGTAACATTGGGAAGCATCTGAAGGGCCAGTCCCTGCCACACCTTGACTACGCCATTCATAGTGGAGTGACAGGAATTACATCCAAGCCACCAAAATGTCTCCGTCCTCAGGTTGAAAAGACCTAAACTGAAGGAAAATGGTGCGATGTTCTCAGTTTAGGCTAGGTGTGGAGGCCTGTCAAAGGAATTCAGGTAAACTGAATTTTCAGTCCTGCTAAAAGATATTTCCTGATACCACATTTGAAGAGCTGTGCTATATAACTTTCACTCCAAACGTTTTTTCCTGCTTGGACTATTCCTGTTTTTTGCTTCCTTCGAAGCAACTGACATTCAAAATACAGACCAGTTCAGCTCCATCTTTAGTTAGGAGTTTTCCTTCATCTTTAGAAATGTGGCTCAAAATTTATTTGACACTTTAGAACATTGTTTTTAAAATGGACAGCAAACCAGGCAGTGGTGGTGCACGCCTTTAATTCCAGCACTCAGGAGGTGGAGACAGGCAGATCTGTGTGAATTCAAGGCCAGCCTGGTCTACAGAGTGAGTTCCAGGACAGCCAGGGCTACACAGAGAAACCCTGTCTCAAAAAAAATAAAAAATAAAATGTACAGCAGTTTGCACTAAAATTTGTTCTTAAATTCCTGTGATCTCATTCTGGTAAGAATTATTTGCATATTTTTTCTTGCTATTCTGAGAATAAGTAGAAAACGGTGCAGAATTTAGCAGATGAAAACATTGAATGCGTTGTCTATTTTCTAATGCTGGCATGTTCTCTAACGATTTCAGACATTGAAGAGTGCCATGTCATATTTTCATTCAAATGTAAGGCTCTTGCCATTTGACTTTCGCTTCCCTCCTTTCTTTTACATTTTTATTTTTGTTGTTGACTATGCCTTAGGAGCATGTAAAGGCAAGGCAGCCTAGGGTGGGCATGGCTCTGACAGGCAGCTGTTAGGTGCTGATGAAGATTCTCCTGTAAGGCTTCTGCCCTAGCCAGAGAACAGAAATCCCAGTTATCAAATTAATTCCCCAGTGAGTCAGGTTATCCTCAGCTTTTGGGTCACTTACACCAACTTTTCCTTGGTTTTGCATTCAGACTGTTGTTTTGAATTGTGTATGTTATTCACTGTCAGCCCCTGTACACATCTTTACTTATGCTCAGTGTCTTCTTGTCCGGTAGCCCTGCTCTCTCCACTCTATGAACCTCCAATACAAGTCCATTTAAGAGGTTGAGTCAGTCACAAACAGTAAGGAATCATTTGGTCTGTAGAATGGGTATGCTATGCCATCCTCTTATTCTATAACTTTAAACTGTTGGCGTAAATCAGAAACTCATAAGCAAAGCTGGGCAGTAAAATGACATCGTTCTTTCTCTTTTTCTCTCCCCGATGACCTCCGTATCAATTTCTGCTTAAAACCTCTTCTCTCTGCCCACTGCACCTTGAAATCACCTAATCCTTCGGTGTGTTTCACCTGAGAGGTGATGTGTAGTCCTTCTGAGCCAGCCTCTGGTGCTTTCCCCAGTGCGAGATCCACTCAACCGCCTCTGCCACTTTATTCCTAAACACTCAGAGATCCTTCCAGTCTTAGGGTCTTGGCACTTATTACTTTTACCCAAATATTATATTTTACCCTTTTATTATCTCACATCCCAGTCCTTCTTACTATCCAGGTGCCAGCTCAAACAATCCTTTCTTAGAGAGGCTTTATTTAAAGCTCTAGTCAGGAAAACAAACAAACAAAAAACCAAAACAATCAAACACACACAAAAAAATCCTCCTATCTTTACACCTGGTCACTTCATGCACTTAAAATGCACAGTCTCACATTTATTTTATCATTCTTATTTTCTCACTATATTTTAATTTCTCTGAGGTCAAGGATCTTATAGCTTTCCCTAATTATCACATATATTAGCTTCCAGTATACTTCCTGGCATACTACTGAATAAATCCTGGAGTGAATGAATAATCACAACACAGCCTTGACTTTTCATGTAGAGGCTTCATGTATGTGCGTTTGTGTGTGCATGTGTGTGTGTAGCCATAAATTTCTCGGTCCTGCTCGCCCCCTCCCCCCAGCCATAGTCCTGCAGCCACTAGGACCCAAGTAAACACACAGAGGCTTATATTATTTACAAACTGTACGGCAGGCTTCTTGCTAGCTAGCTCTTACAACTTAACCCATTTTTATTTATCTCTGTTTTGCCATGTCTTCCTTGGCATTATTGGTCTGCTGGCATGTTGTTCCTTCGGCAGCAGGCTGGGATCTCTCTCCTCTGCCTTTCTTCTCTCCGTATATTTTCTTGGATTTCTTCACTACTTCTAAGCTGCCTTGCCATAGGCCAATGCAGCTTTATTCACCAACCAATCAGAGCAACACATATTCACAGCATACAGAAAGACATCCCACAGCATCATGGAGTGGATGAATAATCACAACAGTTTTGACTTTTTATGTAGAGGCTTTATGTCTCTCTCTCTCTCTCTCTCTCTCTCTCTCTCTCTCTCTCTCTCTCTCTCTCTCTCTGTGTGTGTGTGTGTGTGTGTGTAGACCTGAGGTTGATGTTAGGTATCTTCCTCTGTAGGTTTTGAGACAGGGTTTCTCACTGAACTTGGAGCTCACCAATTCAGCAAGACTAGCTAGCCACAAGTCTTAGGCCAGGGTCTTCCTTCCTTTACCTCCTGCATGCTGGGATTATAGGTGTGTGCTGCCATACCTGGCCTTTCATGTGGGAGTTGGCAGTTTGAACTCCCAATCTCATGCTTGCCCTGCAAGCACTTTGGTGCTTTACCCACAGAGCCATTTCCCCAGATCCCACACAGTGGCTTCTTGAACCATATTTGTATCTATCTGAACAGGATTTGTACAAAGGTGGTAAAATACCTTGCATCAGAGAATAGAAAAGAAGGGGGAAAAAGCATTTGAAGGACTGTATTCGTTATCCGAATGAGCTGTTGATAGTCCTTTTTTTTTTTTTTTTTCAAAATGACTTCTTGAAGGAATAAAAATTCCCAAAACTGTTCAAAGAACAAAAAGAAAATCTAACACAAGTTGTGTGGCGGCACCTGTGAAACATAGAGCTGGAATGAAATTGGATTAATTGCTTCAAGGAGTTTCTTTGTTTGACTGTAATCATGATTTGGAATCATGTCTGCCCTGAATCTATCTTACTAGATTTCAGGCAGAGAAAGACAATTACTTGGGCACAAATGCATTTTCCTCCCTTCCCACTGCAGAGCCTTGTGATTTTGGTTTGATAAATTGCCTAAACTACCTGGCTGACTTGAAGGGAAAGTTATGTTTTTACATTTATATTAAACAAAAACTTGTGCTTTAAAAATAAATCATCCCATCTGATGGTATTGCCTCTCTTTCATTTGTTTGCTATTGAGTGTGAGTTAAAGGTTATGCGCAGAACAATCTCAGGGGTGCAATTTACACGTCCAGGTAGCAGGGAAGCTCTGTAACCAATAACCAGCACTGACGGAGGTGCTGTCAGAGCTCAGATTCATTGCCTCCATTCCCAGAGTCCTTTTGTTTTCAGAAGACACTGAAATATATTCTCTTTTCTTAGCCCACGGGAATATCTGAGCTGTCCTTTAACCTGCCTTTTCACCACACAATAAATATAGAAAAGAAATAAAAACTCCCTTTTAAGGTCACATTTTGGAGAGAAGGGAGTAAGCACATAAAAGTTATGCTGAATGACATTAACTCTTCAGCCTCAAAGCCTTTTCAATTTGGTGCCAAGCATGGGGGGCCCAGTATAATTTTTGCGTGGCAACATTTGTGCACTCCAAGCCTTTCCTGGGAAAAGAGTACACATTATTACATGCTTAGTTGGTGTTGTCTTTGGCTTGTCTAAGTTACGGGTCCTCTGATCATCTTTCTCAGGGTGGTGAAGATTATGATAGACTTTCTCCTAGCCCATTCTTCAGTGTTTTTCTTTCCCTAGGCTTTCTGTCCTCTGTGACATTTTTTCTTTTTTTTTTTAAACAATTTTTTTTTCTGGACCCAAACTTTGGCATTTGTAGAACATTCTGGCTGATCACATTGCTATGAAGGAAATCTTTCTCAGTTTTAAAATAAAGTGACGAAACATTCAATGTGCTTATCCATGTGAGTCAGTTTGTTCTGACAAGATATCAGGAAAGATGATGCACTTTTTAGATTTGTCATTTTTATTTCATGAAGAAACATATTAATTGCATGCTTTGTTAATTTTTATAAACATTCCTTGCTAAATAAAAGAAAGCATTTCAGATACAAGCATTATTAGTCAGCAATTTAGTTTTGGAAATAACCAGGGTGGTGGGAACACAGAGCTAGGCAGTGTTTTATAGTAATTGGTGGAATAAGGTGGCTCTTATTGAAGGCCTGACTTCAGTGGACTGTATCAGGAAAACAAACTTTTCCCAGGATAAAATATTTGTCATTAGGGGAAATGATTTGTTCTGAAAGTAGTTCATGAGTTTTCACTGGAATCTATTCTAGGAGACTGTCTCAGGTAGAGTGCTTGCCTAGCATGCAAAAGGCTGGAGATTCTACCCCAGTCCTGAAAAACGAGCAAAATACTGAAAGTCACTGCAGTAAAGCAGGTGCTTTTGCTTTCACTACAATACAAACTGCTGAGGTGTAAGATGCTCCCTTACCAACAAAACATAAGAAAGAGGGGTGGCATTCCTCCCTCCTATTACCTCGGCAATGGAGTTTGAGCACCTCTTATATTGGCTTTGTGGTCCAGCAGGAAATTCCAAAGTGGGAAACCACATGTCAGTAGATTCCCCTTTATGAATATGAGGGGTTGAAACAATGGCTTAGAAGTTAAGAACACTGACTGCTCTTCCAGCAGATCCAGGTATGTTTCCCAGCACCCATATGGCAGTGTACAACAGTTTGTTACTCCAAATCCAAGGAACCTGACACCATCTGACTTCCTTGAGAACTAGGCATGCACATGGTCACATACATATATGCAGGTACTCACCTATACCTGCAGAATAAGAATAAATAAATCTTAAAAATATGGAAATTCTTCAATGCTTGAGACCAAAGGAGGGCAGTTTTTCAAGGGGAAGGTGTTCAACCTTGGAAGATTGTCTCAAGGCCAGCTAAATTTCAATTTTCATGATTGACCAGACCCCCATTACAACACTGTGGAATTCCATGGTATACACACATAGATGAAGCCCTCTTGCTAAAAACCTGGCACTATGAAATCAATGCAATAAAACATGTTTGTTTAAAGCTTAATGACAGACACTCATGTTTGGAGAAAATCTTTTGATTTGCATAATTTAAATATTAAATTTACAGGCAGTCAAAATTGATATTCTGTCATCTTTGCAACAATTGCATAAACCATCGCCTAAAGTGGTATGGCATAAAAAATATGAAGATCACTTATAAAATATACATTAGAGCAGATGGCTGCACAGAGAGCCAATTGGACAGAATAATAAACAATACAAATTAAGAAACTCATAGTTAATTAAAGAAGATTAAGGGCACATGAAGGGGACATAAAGGCCATGGGACCCTCTCAAACAAAGGATTAGTGTATTGGTGCTGTGCCATGCTCTCCTTTCCAATGTGTAGCTAATTGAGGGACAGTGATGGGCAGGACAGATGAAAAGACTTCATTAGAATGCTACCTTCAATAACCCAAATCCCTTGATCAACACACAGGGACAGCGTGTCATAAATTCCTGTGTAATTTGGTCTGAGTATTCCTCTCTTCTATTCTGCTCTATGCATTTGGATCCCATTAACTTTTAGAAGGACTTTCATGCACAGCCGATAATAGGCACATTTCGTGGGTGTAGTGACTTGGAGTGTTTTATAGTCTTCAGCTCTGGGAAGCACGGCTTGACCGAATGTTAATTCTCAAGGGCTTTGCCCTTAGCAGGTACTCCTCAATCAATATAGCTACAATGAACGAAGGAGGTTGTTCAATAAGAAAACAAACTGTTTCCCCTTAGATTTAAAAGGACTTCACAGGTATATTTCAAAAGGTCATCTGTTAAATAGCGTTCATTTTTCAAGATCCACTTCACATTAGCATCTCTATCCATCATCTGTTCATTTATTTGTTTACTTATTTATTCAATAGTCAATATCCATCGTCTGTTCATTCATTCATCTGCTCAATTCATTCAGTAGTCAACATTGAATACCTGTAGGATGCTAGTTATTTTGCCATATCTGATTAATAAGTCTTTATCCCTGATCAGTTCATTGTTGAGAGAGTCCAGTGGACATGTAAATAACACACACAGCAATATGAGAGGAGAACTGGAATAGAAGTGTGAGCTCTATGTGAGCATAAAAAGATTTCCCCTTCTGCTTAGTGGAGGAAATGGCAAGAAAATTAAAGGAACCAGGAAGGATAATGTCTGAACTGAATCTAAAAGAGGACTTTGGATTTACTAGCCTGTGGACCAATGCTGGCCCTTCTCTAAATTTGGAATTCTAAGAATATGCCATGCTAAGGCTATTTTTCTGTTACATACAAAGCTGCAGGGATTTGTAGTTGTGACCATGACTGTAGCTGGCCAGGGGGAAAACACATCATCTACAGTCTCTGCGGAAGATGTTTATTGATACTTGGTTTGCAAAGTTATTGGTTTCCTGGGGGATAGAGTCAGAAAAAGTAGTATGCCCAGAGAACGTGGTGGGGGAAAGGGTGTGGTCAGAGCAGAGTAAGGGAAGAGGGTGGAGAGAGGAAGTCACAATCCAGGGAAATAAAGATTGAATCATGGCCTATATCCCATTTGAAGATGCAAAATAGGAGTTCTCTGATGTTACTAGAGAAAAATCTGAATTCTTCTGAGAAACTTCACTGCTCTTTGTGGAAGACCATAAAACGTGCTTGGTAGAAATGCCCTATAGCAAGTCAAAGCATACCCCTGTATTCTCCACTTATTGACCATAATTTAAATATTATTTTTTAATATTTATCTTTATTTTTTCAAGTACCAGAGATTGAATCAAGGGTCACACGAGCACCATGTCATGAAATGCACCCTTGGCCCTGTCTTCTTAAAACAATATAAAACTGTACCTTTCCTTTCTTTTAATTCATGTACTGTGTTTATTCTTAGTCTTGTGTTGTTTTTAATCTGAAATGCCTAGTTTTCCAAATAAACCTCAGGGTATGTTTTTAAAAATATCTTATGTGGTACATAAATGACATAAATTTTATTTTATTGACATATGAAAGTCATATTTATTGTATACAGCCAGATGTTTTAAGATACATGTAAATTATGGACTCTGTCAACAGGACTAACTAACATAATGTGTGGTTGGTGCACACATGCATAGACTTAGGTTTTTTTTTTTTTTTGGTGTGTGTGTGTGTGTGTGTGTGTGTGTGTGTGTGTGTGTGTGTGCGTGTGTGTTTTGTGGTTTTCAAAATGCAGCACCATTGTCCTTTTATATTTCATGGGGATTAGCTCTAGGTCTTTCTCCTTGTACTAAAATCTGGGCATGTTCAAAGTCCTTCATATAAAATAGCATAGTGTTTGCATTGACCTACTCATACCTTCCACGTGTCTTAAATGTTTAGCACAATGTAAACATTATATAAGTAGCTGTCACATGATATATTTTAGGGAATAATGATATGCAAAAAGTGGAGATAGAATTTTACAGTTGAATCCACAAGTGTGGAATCTGTAGATACAGAATGCCAACTGTATTTTGCTAACTCATATAACCAAATTGTACAAGAGACAGGTTGGACTCATTCCTCTATGTAACTGAAATTTTGTGTTTTGTGACTGCTGCCTCTCCAGTGCCTTATCTCTTACTTACAAAGTGAGACTCTGTGGTATTTGTCCTGTGTTAGGCTTACTTCACATAACATAATATCATCTAGCTTTTTGTTATGAGTGACAGCCTATAGAGGCCTGCTTGCTGAAAGACTTTGGTAGTGAGGAAGGCTCTACTGTGCTGGATTCTAGCATATTCTTTCAAATGTCCTTCCACAGCATCCCCATTCCTGGGTCAGCCTGGTCTCACTCTATAATACAGAGAACAACAGTCATCTATGGGCCTTAAAAGCATTGTGCTCTTGACAACAGCTAGAAGCAATCTCTTTCTAACTGAGGCTACGGTTACTTAATATAAAAGTGCCTACTGCTGTGGTACATTTACACAATGGACTATTATTACTCAGCAGTAAAAAAACAATGACATCATGAAATTTGAAGGCAAATGGATGGAACTAGAAAAAAATATCCTGAGTGAGATAACCCTGATCAAGAAAGACAAACATAGTATGTACTCACTCATAAGTCGATATTAGACAGAAAGTAAAGGATAACCAGGCTACAATCTACAGCCCCAGAGAAGCTAGGAAACAAGGAGGACGCTAAGAGGGACACATGTATATTCCTGGGAAGGAGAAATAGATGAGATCTCCTGGGCAAACTGGGGGCAGATGGTGGGGTGGGGTAGAAGGGAGGGCATGGGGGATGGGAACATGAGGGATCGGGTTGGTCAAGAGGGGAAGAGGATTGAAAGAGATATCTTGATAGAGGGAGCCATTTTGGGGTTAGGGAGAAACCTGGTGCCAGGGAAACTCCCAGGAATCTACAACCATGACCCCAGCTTAGACTCCCAGCAATAGTTGAGAGGGTGCCTGAACTGGCCTTCTTCTGTAATCAAATTGGTGAATACCCTAATTGTCATCATAGAACCTTCATCCAGTAACTGATGGAAGCAGATGCAGAGATCCACAGCCAAGGACTGCGCTGAGCACTTGGAGTCAAGCTGAAGAGAAGGAGGAGGGATTATATGAGCAAGGGGTTTGTGTGTGTGTGTGTGTGTGTGTGTGTGTGTGTGTGTGTGTGTGTGTGTGTGTGTTCAAGATCATTACGAGGGAATCCACAGAGACAGCTAACCTGAGCTAGTGGAAGCTCACGGACTCTAGATTGACAGGTGGGGATCCTACATGGGACTGATCTAGGCCCTCTGCATGTGGATGACAGTTTTGTAGCTTGTTTGTTTTTGGGGCTCCTAGCAGTGGGATCAGGACCTGTCCATGGCCCATGAGCTGGCTTTTTGGAACTTATTCTCCATGCTGGGATGCCTTACCCAGCCTTGATGCACGAGGAGGAGCTTGGTCCTGCCTCAACTTAATGCGCCATGCTTTGCTGACTCCCATGGGAGGCCTGCTCCTTTCTGAATGGAGGAGGAGGGGATGGGCAGTAGATGGGAGGTGGGGGGAGAGAACTGGAGGATAGGCGGGAGGGGAAACTGTGGTTGGTATGTAGAATAAATGAAAAAAATTTAATTAAAAAAAAAAGGAAAAAAAATGCCTACTGTGGTGATGGGAAGTAAGAAGTCCATTCATGCAGAGAAACCTCATTTGGGAACTCTAGCTAAATACCTCCATCTCACTAGTTTTCTGTTGGATGCTGGAAGTACCTGAGTTGATGATGTTATCTGCTGCTAACTGCCCTTTTATTTGGAAGCCTCACCTGAAGGACACTCTGTTCTACCACTCTGTTCTACCTGGGATTCCCTTTCAATTAGGAATTCCAGCTGATAGCCTCAATGGGGCTTCCCAGTTCTTGCTAGATGTGTGTAGATTCTTTACTATCTATTTACTAATGGTTATTTATTCCTTTACTTTGGTTCGCTTGCTATATACTTAACAAACTCACTCATTCAAAATGGAAAGGACGGCTATTATAGGTCATTCTCTGGCCCCTACAGAACAATGATTTGGTGTGAGCAGGAATCTCAGATCTTTCTTTTCAAAGAAAAGCCTTTTTAAATGAGTTCATACTTTTACATCATTATTGATCCTACCACGAGGTCTGGCCAAGGTTTCCCTAAGTCAATTCTTCTTTCTTCCTTCCTTTCTTCCTTCCTTCCTTTCTTTCTTTCTTTCTTTTTCTTTCTTTCTTTCTTTTTCTTTCTTTCTTTCTTTCTTTCTTTCTTTCTTTCTCTTTCTTTCCTTCCTTCCTTCCTTCCTGTTCTTTTTTTTAAAGATTTATTTATTGTATGTATATGGGGCTCTATTTACATGTACACCTGCATGCCAGAAGAGGGCATCAGATCCCACTATAGATGGCTGTGAGCCACCATGTGGTTGCTGGGAAGTGAACTCAGGACCTCTGGAAGAGCAGCTAGTACTCTTAACCACTGAGCCATCTCTCCAGCCCCCCCCCCCCCCAAGTCATTTTTTATAGTCTTAGTTAAAATCCTTGGGTCCTTTTAAACAGTGTAATATTAGCAACTGCAGCATCATTGGCCTCAAAGTTTGTGTGCTTCAGTTTTAGCTCATTGGAAAGTTTTCAAGTTTTTGCTCCTGACCTTCACTGTACACCTGGCTAAAAACAGACAGCTACATACATGCCACAGACTGAATTTTATGCTGTTTGAGATTTCCTCTACTAGATTCGTGTGTCCTCTTTAAAGTCAACCATATTCAGTGTCTTCAGGGCATGCAAAAATGAAGTTGTGAGTTCCCGTTGAAACTGTCCACAAAGCTCTGCTTAGATTTGAGGGCTTCTCTAACCTACATCTCCTTCTAAAGGCTTGTCAGCTGCACAGCCAGGTATTCACAACCATGACCCTATTCACAGTCCTGAATTTCTTAGTCATTTTTTTATTGCTGTCACAAATAATCTGGGAAAGTCAACTGTTCATTGACAATTTAAGTTTTCATCTGTGTTAATAAATGTTTTGAATCCATTTTTTTGTGTAAGTTATGTATAGTAAATCACTTTGCAAAAGAAAGTCACTGTGTAATTTTCTATATTTTATCTAATTTAAAATAATTAAAACATTTAAAAATTCAGTCTCTTCTCTCTCTTATCTATAGATTTAGGAAGGATAGGGATGCAGTTTACTTGCAATGAATTTTTTGCTCTGTAAAAATGGTACAAAATAAAAAAGCATGACTAGAACTCTTCCTGGCCCAAAGTTTTATCTGAGACCCCAGTATTGACAGAAGTTTTCCTGTGTCCTGCATGGCCTCATGTTAGCGATGAATCTCTACCAATCATGGTCCCGAAGCTGCTTATAAAATAATCACTCAGAGGCTTACATTAGTTGCAAACTGTATGGCTTATGGCTCAAGCTTCTTGCTAGCTAGCTCTTTTGTATTAAATTAACCCATTCCTATTAATTCATATGTTGCCATGTGGCCATGGTGTTACCGGTCTGCTGACATCTTGTTGCTCCTTTGGAGGTGGGCTGGTGTCTCTCCAACTCCACCCTTCTCTTTGTATCCCTGCTTGGATTTCCTTCCAGGCTGTAAGCTTTTTTTTTTTTTTTTTTTTACCATAGGCCAAAACAGCTTTATTTATTATCCAATAGCCACACATATTCACAGCATACAAAAAGACATCCCACAGTACCCCAGGATATGTCTTGAGGCAAGATGTGGGCTTATTTTTTTGCTTATAGAAATCACTTGAATTTTTGGCCTTAAAGTGGCAATCATGGATAATAAGATTCCCAAACTGTCTTATTTGTGCCAAAAATAGCCACTTAAGGTCATCATTGTAGATGCAATTCTTTTTGGAAAGATATCAAAGAACTTACGGTTTAATTTCATTTTTTAAAAAATTTTTTTGAGATTAAACATTTCTCCCTTCCCTTTCTGCCCTCTAAACACTTCTATATTACCTCCTCTTGCTCTTTTTCTTATTCATGGCTTCTTTTTTTCATTAGTTGTCATTACATGCATACATTTATATCCATATATGTTCCTGAATATAGCATGATCAGTCTGTATAATATTACTTATATGCATGTTTTCAGGGAGGACCATTCAGTATTGGATAACAATTGGTGTGCTCTTCCATGGAGAAGACTGTTTCTCCCACTCTCAGCATTCCTTGGTTGTCTGTAATTCTTTGTGTAAGGCTGAGGCCCCGTGTAAGGGCTTTTCCCTTTCACGTTGGCACATCTTTTGTTATTGTCCTTGTTCAACTCATATTTGGGCAGACATATCAGTGGGACTTTATGGGTGTAGCTTCTGATATACTAAGAGGCTCAACAGACTCCTGGCTCTCAGGCTCTGACCATCTTTCTGCCCTGTCTTCTATAATCTTCCCTGATCTTTAGGTGAGGGAGTTGTTTTGTAGATGTATCCTTTGGGACTGGGCTCCAGAACTCTGCATTTTGATTGGTTGTGGTTTTCTGTAATGGTCTCCATCTGTTACAAAGAGTAGCTTCCTTGATGAGGGGTGAAGACTATACTTACTGTGGGTATAGGACAGATGTTTAGATTGTTGCCAGGGATGATGCTGGCTTAAGAAAGTAGCTGTTGTAGATTCTTTTCCGATACCCATGACTCCATTGGCACTGAGTAGTCAGCTAGGATTCTGGCAGCAGGCATGATTTTACTTTTGTTGAGCGGGTCTTAAGTCCAATTAGAGAGCTTTTGGCTACCACCAAGGTACATGCCTCTACTTTAACCTTAGGGTCATTGTGCTGATGGTCATTAATGTGGTTCATAGGTATCATAGCTGGGTAAGACTATTGGCTGCCTCCCTCTTTTGGAAGCTTGCGTGGCAGAGAGAGAGAGAGAGGGGAGTTACATGTGTGTTGTATGCACATACATGAATGCGTGTGTGTGTGTGTGTGTGTGTGTGTGTGTGTGTGTGTGTGTTTGTGCATGCATTGAAGCTAGAAGTAGAGGTTAGGCATCTTCCTCAGTTGCTCTCTGTCTTTTTAGACACAGTATCTCACTGAATCTGTAGCTAATGATTTGGTAACTGACCAACAAGGCACAGTGGTCCTCCTGTGCCAGAATGGTCAGCATTAGCATTACAGATGCATGCTGCTATCCCTGGACTTTTACATGCTTGCTGGGGATCTGAACCTAGGTCCTCATGTTTGCACAACAAGCATGACTGAGCTACTTCCCCAACACTAATGACTTATTATTTTTGTATGTGTGCATGAGAGAGAGAGAGAGAGAGAGAGAGAGAGAGAGAGAGAGAGAGATGCATGTGTGTTTGTGATATGTGTGTATGGTGTGTGTGTGTGTGTGTGTGTGTGTGTGTGTGTGTGTGTGTGTGTGCATGTTTGTCATGGCACATGTGTAGATGACAGAGGAAAGCATTGCATGTTTTTTGCCCTTTACTTTATTTGAGACAGAATCTCTTTGTTGTCCTCTATAGTATATTCCCGGCTTCTTGAACTGTAAGCTTCTGATGTCTGTCTCCACCTCCCATCTTGCCACAGAAGATACATTGGAATTACATATGCTGCCTTACCTGGATTTACATATGTTTTGGATATTCAAACTCAGGTTTTCAAACTTGCACAGCAAGCATTATATCCACTGGCCTATCTCCCTCGTCTATTCTTAATGAGTACAGCATCTACTCCATTATCAAAGGTAGAGAGTACCTTGCCACCCCTAGTCACTTTACATCATTGATGAGTAAATATGGTGGGAAGAAGGTGGTGATGAAAAACGTTAAGTTAAAGAAAAATTCCTTTTAACTTCTCTACACAGAAGTAAATTACAGGCTTTCAAGCTGGGACAGAAGCCGTCTATTTATCAGTTTAAATTGTCATCCATACGGAAGGCAGAAAGGCCCTTGAGGACAGAGTGAAAGTCATTCTTTTGTAAGCTGAGTTCTTATGATCTTTTCATTAACTCTCTCTTCTAATGTCTAAGGATTTTTCTTTTAGAAAGAGTAGAATTATAAAAAATTGAACATCACTCTGAGAATTCAGTTGTATTGGCTGATTTTAAATATTGTACCCTGAATCCAGACAGGTTATAAATTCCCATTATTAGAAAAGATAAATGCCCTGCCACCAATATGACAGATTTTTTACAATTAGATTCTGGCAAGTTATAAGCAATATTTGGTGAGGTGATTCAGTGGGTAGCAAGTATTAGAAACAGAGGGAACAGAGAACTCAAAAGACAGAGGGATAATCAATATGCTTGATTCTCTAGCCTCTCCTGGTAAGCCGTGCCTCAG
Source organism: Peromyscus californicus insignis (assembly GCF_007827085.1). Taxonomy (NCBI): domain Eukaryota; kingdom Metazoa; phylum Chordata; class Mammalia; order Rodentia; family Cricetidae; genus Peromyscus; species Peromyscus californicus. The sequence continues at coordinate 159,342,929 of NW_026294573.1, read as the reverse complement.
CTTTTGAGGGTACTGTGTAAAGTGTTTTCATGGACTCCTCACATATTTCATGCCAAATAATACATACATCTATCTTTGTCTTTATGTACCTAGAATCTAGCCATGCCGAGCAAAGTACACAGGTTTAGAATAATTAATCATAATATGATTCAGCATCATGGGAACTGTCACATAGAAGGGTAAATTCATTGGTTTTTGCTGAAAACAGACACAGTAATTGCAATTCTTTCTATATTGTAGAAACATGTTAACAGTACATTAGATGTTGCAACAAGCAGTGGCATTGGCAATTGTGTAGACTATTGACCTGATACTGTGAACAACTAGCATAGAAAAAGTATGGCTTTTCATTACATTGAAATATGAAGTAAATCAAGGCACAATATAATCATGTAGATGATTTTACTAATTATCAGCAAAGGGAATTGGAAAGTAACGTGTAGGGTAAATGTCAAACTGAACGACTTACTTTTCAAAGAATGAAAGCAGAATACACAGTTGGGTATCCACATACAAAATAAAAAAAGGAGAGAAAACAAACCATTGTTTTGAACGGCATGTGCAATGCAGGTGGAGTCTGTTCTGAGGTCTCTACTCTGCATTTGCCTCTATGCCGCAGAGGACTCTGGGTTTGGGGGCGGATGGAAGGTGAAAGCAGTTGTTCCAAACGCAGTTCAATGATGAAGGGAGTCTGAAGGGTCATGGCGACTGCCATGTGAGAACCTTCTTTGTTTCTGATTTTTCAAGTCTTTTCTGCTCTCCATGGAGGCATTTCAAGCAATTTCTTGTCTATTCCACTACTCATGTTTAGGACAACGGCTTCTTTCATGTTCTCCATAATTTGTAGCCCAGACTCTGAGGGTGGTGTCTAATAAATGCTTGTGGCAAACTGATACATTAAGAGAGAGATATTAAAAAATCCTCCATAGCATTGTTGATATTCTATTAATTTGTTATTACATTTGTAAGTAATGAAATGGCATTTCTTTTATGCTCTAGAAATTAAGTTTTTTTCTCATTAATTCATGTGGTATTTTTCCATATTTGATTAAAGTCAATTTAGTTTTCTTTTATGCTTGGAAGAGAAGCAATATGAACCTAATTTATAAAATCATAAAATTTAGAATGAATCAAGTATGGGTTTGGCTTTTGCTTTTGCCTGGTAACAAACTGTGTAGACCTTGTGACTCCCTGCACTGTGCCTGTGATTTTAGTTCATTTGGTCAGTTGTAAACATATGAACATGCTCTTCAGGTGCAGGTGAATCTAGACATGCCACAAAACTGGTGCTACCAAGAGAAGACAAGAGTCTATGGCACAACCCAGGATCAAGAGGGAAAGGACATGTGTTAAGGCAGGAATTGTAACCGGCCTGCAGCTAGCATCTCGAAGCTGGGCTCATTCTGCATTTTAGTCACTACCCTTTGTAGCTTCTTTTCCAAACACAATCTGTTCTGCCTGGAACACTTATTTTCTCCATTTTACCAAATGATTTGGTATCATAATTATGGTTTCACATCCTCTGGGTGACATTTCTTAAGCCTTCACTAGAACTTTCACTAAGAATCCCAACCTTATATTCTCACATAGCTCAGTGAACTATAGTTTATCAATTTTTTAATAATTACTTGGTTTCTACTATTCCTATCTCATTATCCTTTTAAAAAAAGATTTTTACTAATTTAGTTAGGTTAGGTATACTTTAGCAATGACCGAGTCTGAAATCACAAGTATATAAAACAATAAAGTTTGGTTTCTTGCTCATGCTTTGATTTTAGTGCAGGCCAGGAGTGGGTTTAGTGTTGCACAATCATTGAGGACTAGACAACTGAGGCAGACTTCAGTGTGTTGCCCATATTCTTGCTGGAACAAATGCCCCTTCCTGTGGGTGGGGATTTTTTTGTTATCGTTGTTATTTTGTTCTGTTTTGTTTACTTGTTCGAGAGAAGAGAGACTGCTGAGAAATTGCTTAAGGGTTTCTTATTGTCTCCTCTCTAGGGTTGCTCACACACTTCTGAGCACTTGAAATGGCAGAAATATAGCTTTCCATGTGCCTGGAAAGAAGGACAACCTGGTGACATAGCCTGCTTCCTGCAGTTATAACAGAATCCTCAATGCCAGGTAATTCATAAAGAACAGGGATTTATTTTTTCTGTGGGATGGGAAGTCCAAGATCAGTGTGCTGGCATCTGGTGAAGGTTTTCCCACTGAGTTCTCACATTAATGACATTAGTCCATTCACAAGGGCACAGCCTTATGATCGCACACCTCTCCTCTGATCCAGATTCCCAACACTAGTGATTGCACTTCCCATTCACCCTTCCAGGCCACTTCATACCATAGACCCTTATATCAGTGAACAATTCTCTTAGTCACTGCTCTGTGGCTGTGAAGAGAAACCATGACCAAGGCAACTCTTACAAAAGAAAGCATTTAATTGGAGGCTTGCTTCAAGTTTCAGATGCGTGGTCCATTATCATCATGACAGGAACCAGACAGGCATGGCCCCGAAGCAGTAGCTGAGAACTGCATGCTGATCTACAAGCAGAGAAGAAGAGAGAGACTAGGCCCAGTGTGGCTTTTGAAACCTCAAAGGTCACCCCCAGTAATACACTTTCTCCAACAAGACCACACCTCCTAATCCTTCCAATTGGGAAGAGTTCTGCTCCCTGGTGACTAAGTATTCAAATATGTGAGCCTGCGTGTGCCATTCTTATTCAAACCACCACAACAATAATAATCATCTTTGAATTTAAAACATTAGGAAAAGCAATGGTCAGAAGGAAATGAAGCTTTTCCATGTTTTTGAGAAAGTGCTTTTAGCTATTCTAATTAGCTTTGATCTAATTATACGACACAGCCACTAAAAGGATTTGCCACTGGGATTGTAAATCCATTTTCAGTGATTATTGAGTAATTGTGCACAGTAGATGAGGTTAAGAAAATTGAGAGGCCAAGTGTAATCCATTTTCTGGAAGTTTATAGGAAGTGGAGTAAGCAAACTATGAACCCATGGCATACTGGGGGTGGGGGGTAATTGATAGAAAGCTTTGGAAAGTCTGCATGTATCTGTGATAGTTTATTACTGCTCCATGTGGTAAGTCCAGAAAAGGTGAGTATTTAGAAATTGTTCAACACTAGTTAGAGCATTTCTTATCTGTTGGATCTAATAATAAATTTCATTTTAAAATAAAATTAATAAAAATGAAGCTATATTTTCTGTCTTGCCTTTCTATTAATTTATTTTCTATCAAATTATTTTTATTATATCCTGTGAAAGTCTGTCAGTCCTTGATAGATTGGAAAAATAGTTAATTATGACAGATAGATAATTTGGGAAGTACTGGCTTGGGCATTTCTGAAGGAATAAGGGAAATGATGCTTGGGAATCAGTGAAGTAGCTAACATGGGACTATACTTATTTTCCTTTCAAACAATTGACACATATAGTAATATTAGGGAAGCACAATACCCTTAATGCACATGGAATTCTACACATGATATTCTTTCTTGTGACATTCTCCTTTTGGGAAGAAAAGTTAAAATGTGTGCTGGGTACCAGCATCATTGGGCAGATTGCAGGTTAAATGACCATATGTAGAGTGCTGTATAATGTCAATGTGTACCATCTAGTTGCTCCACTAGACACTCTTTCTTGACACTATTTTATATCTGGGGTATAGTCTCAGCTCTTCCCCACATTTGTCACCTCTCTGTTGTAGAATTTTTTTAAGGTGTGTTATTTTTATGTTGCATTTATTTGTTGAACTCTGTGAAGCTGTGTTACTGTGCCTGTCTAAAACACCTGATGGTCTAATAAAGAGCTGAGTGGCCAAGACCAAGGCAGGAGAAAGGATAGGAGAGGCTGGCAGTTAGAGAGGATAAATAGAGGGAGAAATCTGGGAGGGAAAAAGAAGGAGCCAGAGAAGGAGGAGGATATCAGGGGCCAGCCACCCAGCTACACAGCCAGTCATAGAGTAAGAGTAAGATTTACAGAAGTAAGAGAATGGGAAAAGCCCAGAGCCAAAAGAAAGACAGGTTAATTTAAGTTAAGGAAAACTGGCAAGAAACAAGTCAAGCTGAGGCCAGGCATTTATAATTAAGAATAAACCTCTGTGTGTGATTTATTTGGGAGCTGGATGGCAGGCCCCCTAAAAGAGTAAAGACCAACAGCAACACTCTCTTCCCCCTTTTCCATTTGTAATGTTGTATCAGTTCTGAGGGATAAAGACTGCAAACATCAAATAATTTCTAATAATTTCTGGGAAAACATAGAGGAAGTATATGTTAAGACTTAACATAAGAGGGGAGATGATGCACAGGCTCCTGAAACTCAAAAGAAACTTGCAAAACTCTAGTTTTTGGGTCTCTCTCAAAGACTGTATAAACAATAAACAGTTCCCAGAGGAGAGCATATTTTTCAGTGGTGTAGCTAATTGAAAGTTGAAAATTGAGACGCAAGGATGCAGCTTTCATGATTCATCACCCATGCTGGGGTGGGGCTCAGTGATGCAGCTGCCTGAACCACCCATGCTCCCGTGAGTAATGTCTACCACCTCACTGGTTCACAAGCTAGACATAGTGGATTCATTTCTTTGGTTTGTTGTGCGTCTGCTGAGGTGTTCACATCTCAGATAGAATCACCCCACATAAGCACATGTTATGAGACATATGCATGTCAATTTGACAGGTAAATGTGTCATTTGGATATCAAAACAGTGAAAGTAATTTTAGATTGCACTATTACATTTCTTGAATACATATCAATCTATATTCAAATTTTCTACCACACTGGATTTCAATCAGTTTACTATCTATATTTATTGAAAAATATTATTAAACCATTGAAATAGTCAATTAACTGAGTTACATGCTGCTATATTTTAAGATCTAAGTCTAAAATTTGTTTCTAACCTATCTATTGCTCAGAACAAACAACAGTTATGGCTGAAAGTTGTTGTTCTGCAGAAAAAGTGCACTTTATCCTAATGCTAAACATTTCTTTATTCCTATAGAAAGGCAATTCTGTAGCACAGCGGTCAGTGTTCACCGATAAATATTTAAAATAAACATAATGCTGCATTTGTTTGTTTTAATTTTCTTACCGTAGCAACTTGGTGATATGGTTTGATCAAAACAAGTACCTAATGGGTTGTGTCAGAGTGACCCAGGGAGAGTCCAACTTGGCAGCTGCTGGGTGGGGTAGAGGAACCATTGTTAGCAAGGGCACCTCTGGATTTTGATGCCTGTCACCCATGGACCACAGCTTGAGGAACATTTATCTAGAGGAAGTCCTGACAATTTTCCACAGATACTTTAATCTCAATTGAGCCTTGCATAGGAATCTCTGGTACTTGTGATTGTTATTTGGCAAGAGTCTGAATCGCAGAAAGTAAATCTTGCTAATTCAAGAGACAGCCATATAATTTAACCTTAAGTGTTTCCTGTTCAAAGTTGTTCTTAAGAAGGAAGATTGACTACTGCTGTGTCATCTATTCCCCCTGGCTTCTCAGCTATAAGTAAGGATGCCAAAGATGGGGCAGAAGGAAGAGTGGTCTATGCAGAAAAGTTCTCATAGACAGAATAAACATACATTGCCTTAGGAGGTTCATGGGTGATGGATAAACTATGTAAAATACAATCTTAAAGGCCAAACTGACAAGCACCTTATTTAACCATTTAAAAATCAATTAGCTAATTAATTTAATTTTCATTTTAGATGACTTAGGATAGCATCCTTTATTTATTCTGAATCATGGTTATGTTGTACAAGAGGCAAATGGGCTAGTGTCTTTTATAAAACAGGGTTCAAAGTAATGAGTCATGTATTTTGAAGGTTTTAGGTCCTTTCATAGACCAAGAAGCACATGGTAGGGGGTGAGTACTAAATTTCTTAGAATTTGTGTCACTGATCCCCTGAAAGGGTGTTTGAACTAACCTCAAAAGAAATTTCAGTCACCTTCTTACAACTCAGGCAGCATTAAGAATCAGAGGACAAGATAAAAAGGGTCTGCTCTGTGCAAAAGAAACTCTTTTGAAAGGACTTCAGAAAAGACTGAAGCAAAAAGAATAGGTGTCCTAGATGGCAAAATGTCTTTCAGTCTCATACACAAACATGAGGCCAAGTAATCCTAAATTCATGCTAATGTTTTAAGGATCTTGCAGGTAGATCTGTTCATTACACTTTTGCTAAAAGTGCTCTATTTTATGGAACACGTTAGACAGGACACACTGGAATTCAGTTCTTAACAGGGAACCATCTTTTGTTAACATAAAAGTGCTGCCTAAATTATGGTAGTTCTTGAAGTATTATGCATTTCCTCACGGAACTTACGGTACAAATCTTGCTTTATGGATTGTAAGACTGATAGTTCTTGTCCACAGGATAAAAACAGGAGCCAGATATTTTAATTCTGATTTTATGGTCTCTAGTACATACATTTTTAACACACCGGCACAATGTTATCTACCCCAGGAGCAGGTTCCTTCTCACTGTTTCTTCCAGGTTCCCATTTGATCAGCTGCTTCTCTAGATGGGGCTCATCACTCTGTAATGGAGTCTCTCTCTTACTATGCATAGCTAAGGGCTGGCAAGTTGTCAGGCTAGACTTTCTCTTCCCAAAATTTTCCTCCTGACCCTCTGGTATGACACAGAGAGACCAAACAGGCATCCAAGGGATCTTTTCAACGTTTTTCAGGTATATTTGGTGTTCTTCAAGTCTCTCCTCTAGCAAGAATGTTCCCATGACTTCACATTTCAATTACCTCATATATTTCTTATACTACCAAGTAGTGTTGCTGGGTTTTAGATGTGCAGACTTTCTTGACAGTCTTTTGTTTAGGAATCACCAATCTTGGGTAACCTAATCCTGCTCATCATTATTTATATAAATTGATGTTTGCTTCTGTAATTTTTGGTTTGACTTCAAATGGCAGGAGATACAAAATTTAGGCCTATTTCTCCACATTGGAATCAGTTATCTATTTTGTGTGTGTGTGAAAAATGATCTTTAAACATATTGGTTCAACACAAGCACTCATTATCTCACATAGGTGCTGAGGTCATCTTAGATGGATGACTCAGGATCAGGGTCTTTCTTGAGGCTACAGCCAGTGTTTTGGGAAAGTTCAGGCTTCTACTGCTGCTGCAGAGTTATTTTCAAGCTACTTCAGATGGCTTTTAGGAGGCTGGCTCTCTGTTGGATTTTAGTTGGCACGCATAGGTGAAGTAGTACCTGGGAACCAAGAAGCAGACACAAGGAACCTAACGTCATCAGTGACTGTCACACACAGCATCCTCAGAACAGAGTGGGTCATAGTGCAGGTCATACACAGCATTACCCAGAACAGAGAAGCAAGGGGAAAAAAAAAAAAACAAGAGAATGAATTCAGGAAGCCTAGAGCACAGGGGCTGCTTGAGGATGGTTGGCAGAGAGCGATCAGTTTCCTATCTATTCTAGTTTAATTTCTACTTCTGTGATAAAACACTCTGATCAAAAGCAACTTAGGGGAAGAAAGAGTTTATTTGGCTCACACTTCCAGATCACAGTCCACCACTGAAGGAAGTCAGTGTGGGAACTCAAGCAGGAACTTGAAATAAAGACCATGAAGGAATGCTCCTTGCAGGCCAGCTTGCGGGCTCATGCTTGGTTACCTTTCTTCTGCAGCCCAGAATCACCTGCCTAGGGAATGGTACTGTCCACAATGGACAGGACCCCCTATATCAATTAACAGTAAGGACAACCCTCCTACAGATGTGCCCACAGACCAATCTGATTTTGGCAATCCCTTAGTTGAGACAATGTTATGGGGTGACTCTAGGCTGTATCAAATTGACAATTAAAGCTAACTAGGGTACCATCCAAGCCTTCAAATGGGAACACTGGATTCTCCTGATGATTATCAGTTTGTACTGGAATGAATAAAGTGGAGGTAGGGGATTAGGATTATGAATTTTTCTATGTCTTCTGATTTCAAATACTTATTACTGAATGGTCACCGTCTGAATCTGAGTAGCCTCACTCAGTATACAGACAATGGTCTAAACTGCATCCTAATTTTCACATCAGTTTCTTCCAACATTTTCAAAGATTAAGGTGAATGCTCTTGCCCCACATCGACACTAGTTAAGATTAGCTTTTTTATATGAAGTCTTCAGAACATTTTATTCAGTTTTAGAAATTTAGCTGTATGTGAACATATTCTAATTCTGTGCATTATAGTTTAATTGGGAATATTTTTGTCAAGACAGACGATATGGTGGCACAGAGTCCATGTATTCATTTCAGCTTTTCAAATTGTGCAAACTAATGTCTTCAGTGGGGGCGGTGAGACTTTGGGCCTTCTGCTTCCAAGGGTGCCAAGTCAGACTAAAGCCATTGGGCTGTGGCTGTGCCGACTTCACCCTGAGGCTGAAGGAAGTTTATTATCTGACAGTAGACCTGGCTAATTCACAAATGCCCATCACCTTTAATACAGACAAAGAAACTCTAATCATCCTGCACCAATTCTTTCTTGAAGTGTGGTACTTTTGAATGCTGAATTCTCAAGGAGTAATTTCTGAAAGTGTCTCTTGGCATTGTGTTATTTGCAAATAATGGCTGTATTACTTTAAGAAAATTCAATATCTGAGGATCATTATTTACCAAATACATAGAGGAGAAAAAATGGTTACTATTTGTACTATAAAAAGATTTCATTCTACAAAAGGATGCACTGTGTACTTCCCATAGACAAGGAACTCCTCCAGTGCATTCAAGAATGTGTACTGCAGAGCAGATGTGTGCTGTGTGCAATTTTTAGTCATGTTCTTATTGTAGACCAAAAAGGGAGAGAGTTTTTTTCCATATAAGTTTGTTTCTGATTAATTTGTATTCAGGGTCAATTTAAACCATTTGACAAATACCTTGAAAGTCTTGATTATTTTCACCAGTAATCTATCTTGTCATAGATTTCTTCAATCAGCATGATCACACTTATCTTTTAGTTCATCCAAATCCCACAGAGTTTCTCTGAATTATATCGTCAAGATGCTAAATGAGGATATAGGACATCTATGATCTCCTAATGCATCCGTTGCCATGGAAGCTACTCTTCTGGCCTGATTTCATCAATTTTTTTCAAGCAAGTAATTTGATAATTCTTTCCAAAGAGAAAATGTCATAATGTTCTTGCTACCAAATTGAAAGAACCAAATGATTTCTTTTAGCTCATAATGGCCTCCTCCTAATAGCCTTATTTTGATCATTTTATTTACAGTCAGCAGAAAACTAAATCTTGAATTTATTTCAATACTTATCAGTAGACAACTTTTTACTTTTAACTTCTTTCTCTGTAATTCTCAAAATATGATTTCAAACAATCAGAATCTTTAAAAATGTAAATATTCACAGGGCTTTCTTTGGACAGGTGGTTAATTGTGTCTCACAATTAATGAAACCCGTAGCCAACCTCTACCCTCACCACACGCATTCATTAGATGCTGCATCTGAACATTGCACTTGTCTCCCTCAGCAGAGTTGGGATACCTGTTTGGAGTCTCTTGACCACCTGGTTTTGATACTTGCTTCCTGAAATGAAATGCGACAGGGACAAAAATATGCCTTATATGCTTTTCTGTGAAATGTCGTGTGCCCAGGGGGACATTTCGGCTTCCCCCAACTAGTCTCAAACTCTAGGCAGCATTTTTATTTTACGATTATAGACATAGACCCAGTGGGCACTTACATACTTAATTTTAATGCTGCATGAAAAACAGGGACATCATGAAATTAATTAGGACATTTATTTTCAGCCATGAGAAGGAAAACAAGTTTTATCTACCAGCTGCGGACTGTCCTGTAGGTGGCAGTGTGTAGCAAGGAGAGGGCGACTGTATAGTTCTCGGGCAGATTACCAAAAAAGAAAAAGAAGGAAAAACAACCTGCGAGTTTCCTCTCAGAAACGTGTTCTAGCATTGTCAGTGTCTGGGCTCTCTCTAAGGCCAGACTCTAGTGTGAGACCCTACAACATACATGCCCTGGGTGATTGAAACCATTGTTTTGGTTCAAAGATGTGATCTGTTCTTTAATATGTACCTCCACTCACCCACAAGAGCACTACATGCCCCGAGGGTGTGGTGGGGTATTTTCTGACAGACTGACTGACTGTCAATACTCAGTTGGAAATAAACATCGCAACTGCTGGAATTTTGTGTTTCAAAATTGGGGCGTAGACAAGCACTAGACAAGATACGAAGAACAAATGTATAGGCAGGTCGCCTAAAAAGTACCCAGAGATAGGGATTTGTTTGGGAATTCCGAATTTCTCTCTGTGAGATGCCCTTCCATCTGGTTGTGTTGGGGATTAGCCTTTGCCAGATCTGCCAAATGCTCTGTCAGGATTTCACACATGGAGCCATGTTTATCTCTGCTCATGATAACCATGTGTTCATACAGACCCACTTTCTTTTAATGTGAAAATAAAATGCAAGTAGAGGAAAAGTCCCTGTGAATTTTCCTGATTTTCTTTTCTGTCACCCTAAACAGGAAGTGCTGGAGGTCTCCACTTGATGGAGATGTCTAAACCCAGCCCTTTCTTGAGAAAGACAGCAGAGGAGTCGTAGCCCTTCCGATGGAGCATCCCTGAAGTTTGAGCAGGGGCTCTGGGTCTTTTTTAGTGATGTGTATTCAGTCTGTGTCTGATTTAATGAGACGTCTTTCCGACAAGCAGGTTACATCATCTGGAGCTTTTGATCTCCTTTAAGCCTCTGATGTAATCAGGCCAAATGATCACTTCAAAAGGAGAATGCAAACCCACAAAACCAATCACCCCGATTCCAAATGATACTTTCAGCCCTATGCGCTCTTTGCAGCTGACGCCCATCGCCCACAGCTGGGTGTAGCTGCAGGCTGTCAGCACAAGCATTGTAGACCACTTCAGCAATTTTTTAATGCTGTGTTTGTCAACAGTGGCTTACTTTCTTTGCCTACTCTTTAAAAGGGCATCAAATCCAACTTATTAAATCAGTGTATTAAAAAACAAAACAAAACTCTGGAAGAGCAGCAATTCATGATGACCTTTTCAGGCTATGTGGACGTGTGTAGCTTTTTGAGTTTGTGAGGGATTTTCTGTTTCCGTAGTCATTTGAATGTTTTTAAATTAGGCATCCTTCCACCCCACCCACGCACACACCAAGCTTTTTCTCTGATCTTGATTTTCATCTTTCTGTCTTCAGATGTCACTAATCTTCATGCTCTGATGGACTTAGTGCTTTTTTGTCCTTTGTGAGGTCCTATGGATGACTGTGGGTTCATTTCACTGACGTTACTGCTCTCCTCCTTTGTGAGTTCCCTTCTGTGGGTAGAGTACAGATCAGCCGCTGGCTAGTGAAGCAGGCATCTCTTTTCATTCTTTAAGTGTTTCAAAGTGTCTTTGTCTAGAACTGACATTTTTCACTATTATTTGATTAACTTGCCACCTACAAGTGATTTTTCATTTCTTGATTGAAGAGAGAGACGCTGTCAAGGGTGGTGTTTTCCTTGTCAATTGGAAAAGGCCAGTCTTGCTCCCAGGTACAGAGAGTATGCTCTTCTGCCATTTTGATAAGGACTCAGGCTCTAGCACCTGGACGTGCCCATCTTTTGTGAAAGTCAGTGATATTTGGGAGATAATGTCACATATTAAGCTCCTGTTGAATCAAAGAACAAAGAAAAATGGCACCATACAAATGCATGGACTGCTCAGTTAATTATGGTTAGGACATTCTGAGTGTTGGATATGTAAATATTTTTCTTTGTCCATAGGAAGCTCAAATTAAAGCATTTATATATGGACATCCATTTATTTTCTTCCTATTATTCTTAAGAAAAAAAAACCTCAATGGTTGCTTTTTTCCCTTTTTGTTCGTGGACAAAATGAAGCGAGACTAAGTGAGCAGAAATATAGTGACAGAAGACGGAATAGATGTCTCCTGATTCCAAGCTTGCTGCCTCCAGCACTTTGAAGCTGCTGGCTTCTGTGAAAGTTAGTGATATTTGGAGGAAAATGTCACCATTAGAGCATGCTATAGTTTCTACTGGACTGAAAGGATTCTGTGGCTACAGTCTTCATAACATTTTGAAAAGCCTTGAGTATCTGTAATTGCTAAAAGAAGCCTATTTTGTTTGGTTACTCCAAGAGTCTCTTAACTGATTAGAAAGAGTTCTTAGTTGCAATGAGATTTGGGATCTGCTATGAATGTCTCTCCGCTGTACATTCCATGTGGTGGCTCATCATTAAAACCCTGTTAAATATACAAAGCATGTACATATTGAGGAACAGACAATGCCTATTGTAAGGTCTGCAAATAACCAATTTCATTTTTCTGAGGAAGTCAGAATTTTATTTAAAAGACTATATATATATGTGTGTGTGTGTGTGCATGCGTGTATATATTTACACACATATGTAGATATGTGTTAACTGTTTTCAGAGTTTTGAGCTAGTATGAACAGAACAGTTTTCATGCATGGATTTGTAATTCTTGAGAGAGTCTCAATAGCCAGTATCCTTTTTCTCCATCTGAAGTCAGAGAAAAAACATTTCAAACAGACATTGGAAGTCAAAACATTAACAAGGAGGATGTGAAGCAATTGGCTTTACATCTGCCTATGAAATACCATAGACATTTCCTACCTGCTTTCCAGTAGCACTAAACTAGAGCTTGCTTGTGCTGAAAACCTGCCCAGGTAGTGCAGATAGCACAGAGAAGTGGAAAACTTGTGTTCTCTGTAGGAAAGGGCCCTCTCACTCACGAATACACCCTATGTAGTCTGTCCAGACGTCTTAGCTAGTTAACACTCATTACAACACTTCATTTCATCTTTGTTAGCAAACAGTGTTATTTTCTTTCTATGAACTATTCATTAATTTAGTCAATTTACTGCCAGGTGACTGAGCACACTATGTCACTGAAGGATGGGTCCTGCCCACGAGTTCAATTGAATGTATATAATTAGCCAAGTAAGGCCTTGGGGACACAGCGGGCAGTAAACATTGATGGTGATACTATTTGATGAATTAGTGTGTGTGTATGTATGTATATGTATATGTATATGTATATATATATAGCTTTTAATAGATGGTAGTATATACTAGGAAATTTAAAGCTCGAGAGAACATATAATTCTGTGTTTACTTGGGTTACCTAAACTCTAAATATTCAAAGTAGACTAATAGAATTGCCTCATTATAAAGAGCTTCTGAACAGGAAAACAGTGGGTAGAATGAAGGCAGACTCTCAAAAAGAATGAGAGAAAAGATTTCTTGAAAAGTATCTTTGAAAAACATCTGACAAGGAGCTATGCACCAAAAATAAAAGGAAATCTCAAAGCTCTTTGACAAAGAAGAATGACAATAACACAATCAAAACAATTCAAAGTAGATCCAGATAGACATTTTTTCAGAAGACAGGCAAATGGCCAACCAATCAATCAATAAATACTCAATGTAAGGAATTATTAGAGAAGAAAATCCAAACCATCACTTCACCCCAGAAAGGATGGTTATCCTAAAAACACCAAACCCAGTCACAAGCAAAGATCACAAATGATAACAAGATGTGGAGAAAGGGAACTCTTACACACTGATGGAGGAGATGTAAATTATACAGCCACTGTGCAGGGAAGCACAGAGTTCTCAAGTAAGTAAAGAACTATCTTACAACTTCAGAATCTGAATATTAGGTGTATCTATGTAGATAGATATAGACAAAATGAAATTGGTATGTTTAAAATATATCCATCCCCATGTGTTTTGCCCTATTCACAATAACCAAAAATGGAACCAACTTAAGTATATATTAATAGGTGAATAGATAAAAAGAATTATTCATATATGTAATACTATGTAGTCATAGAAAACATTTGCCACTATATATATCGAGTTATATATATTCACTATATATACAAATACATGTATGTATACACACACATACACATACACACACACACACACACACACACACACACACACACACACACACAGCTGGAGATGATTTTATTAGATGAACCAAGTACAGAAAGACAGGTACTGCATGATCTCACTCATCTAAAGAGTCTAAAATGTTCGTCTCATAGAAGCTGAGCATAGGATGGCACATAGTGGAGGCTGGGGCCGTGGGAGGAAGGATGTGAGAGGAATAGAAAGATTGCCCACCATGTACTGAGTGACAGGAGAAAGACATTCTCATGTGGAACTGCACAGGAGGGTGACTACATCGTAACTCGCTGTGTATTCAAGAGCTGCAAGAAAAGATTTTGTGTGTTTCATTGTAAAGAAATGATAAGTGGGTAAGGAAATGGATATAGTATATAGTATCCTATGAATGTGTACATTGGTAGGTTTTTAATCTATTGACTAAAAATAAATTTAATTCAATTAAAACAAATATTCAATGTAACAAAACATCAAATAGTTTAAATCAACAAGAATTTCATAGAAGAACTCAGATGTCCCTTGACCCATGAAAAAGGAATATAATTTGATTAGCTGTGGATCAAAAGAAATAGCATTAGCAAAAATGGAGCCACATCTGAGGATTTTGTGGATTCTCAGAGATAGGGGCACATTTCACATCATGACATCAACCTTTTGTTTTTTATTCTTGAGAAAAAACTTCAATATATAAGTTAGGCTAGCCTAACATTTAGCATGTAGCTCAGGCTGGCCTGTAACTCCCAATTTTCCTGTATCTGCCTGAGGACTGGAATTGCAGGCATGTACCACCCCATTAAGTATTCTTGATTATTAATCTTCAGGGAGATTTGTATGTGTTGGACCTTTAGTGCTAGAATGGAGAATCTGGTTCCTCTTTTTCTTCGTCACAGTCACCCCGCCCTTCTCTTCCTCTCCTTTGGAACTTCTGCATTTTCCTGTCTTTTACATCAAAATATTGAAGATGTAAAGAACTTTAAATCTCATGAAGCAATTATGGGTAACCCTTAAATAACACTCACCTAAGCACATTTGTGGTCCGACCAAGTGGTGACTCTAGAGTAATCTTCAGTGTTAAACCACACAGTAAATAGTAGTTACAGTCTTCAAGTATTTCATGCAAGTTAATAATATATAGAATATGCAGTAAAATTGCTGACCCCAAGAATATTAGCATCTAAAAAGTTAAATGTTTTACACCGGAGGCCAGTGTACATTCCATGATGGTACACTAGGGGATTCTTCACACTTTTACATTTGTAATAATTGGTCTGGTAAGTGTTGATTCGGCCACAATCATTAATATTTATGAACTGTGATTGCTCAGTATTTTTTGATAACAGCATATACCACAGTGGAATTCCTTACCAATTGGTGTCTGCTTGTGCTATGAATAATGAAAAACCATTATATAAAACAATCCCTGGAACAGGAAAATATTTACAGTAGGAGAAAATTGGAACGGATTTCTGGTCCATGAGTTAGTTGATAGGGAGGTAAAAAACACAGTTAGGATTGGAAATTTTAGTTCTGTTGCTTGTTATTTTCATCCATCTCAGGAAAGTCTATGCCTCAAGACAAAGTCAGAATTTAATAACTTCTATTGCATAATTAAGATAGTCTTTATATGAAGCTAATACTAATATATATATATATATTATATATAATATATATATTTGAGTGGGTTGTCATCTTTAAAGTTGCTTGTCATACTTTAGTTTTAGTTATCAACTTGACACGGTTCTAGAGTCACCTATGAAGAGGGAACCTCAACTGAAGAATTGTTTAGCTCAGGCTGGCCTGTGGCCACCCTGTCAACAGAGTATTTGCTTAATCGTTAATTCATGTAGGAGGACCCAGGCCACTGATGGTGGTGTTGCCCCATGCCAGGTGGTCTTGTATAAGAAAGCAAGCCACGGAGAGCAAGTAAGTGTTCCTCTACAGTCTTGGCTTCAGTTCTTGCCTCAGGTTTCTGTCTTCAGCTCCTGCCCTGGTTCGCTCATGGTGGACTGTGTCGTGTCAGCTAAAACCAACCCTTTCCTGTCCTAGTTGTTTTGGTCACAGTGCTTATCACGACACTAGAAAACTAAATTAGAGCATCACTATTATTTGACTCCAATACACTTAATTATTACAATAGTAACTTCTCACCCAACAATTCATAAAGTACTTCAAATCTGCCTCAACATTCTGTCATGCTTAGCATTAAATCACACATCCAATGGTATTATTTACTAATATGTATAAAAGATTTGCATTTAGCATGTAAAATAGTTGGATTTGGATGTGATTCTTTTATTAATCATGCTTTGCTTCTGTTTTCCCACCAAGACATGTTTTGGTGTTTTGCTTGCTCTAATATTTTTTGTCTTTTCATTCTATGCAGTTAGAAGCTGTCTGTGAAAGCTCTTATTTTCTAGTCAGAATATTTGTTTCAAATATTTTACTGTTTAAATCTTCTACAGACTAGTCTTTTTTTTCAATTAAAAGCTCTGTTTTTAGCAATGTTATAAAAGAGAAAATTTAAATACATTAGAAAGTAAAAGTCATACTCTGAGTTTTTCTTCTAAAATATAAACACTTAAAATTTTAATATATTTTTACTAATTTTTTCTTCTGTGTTTTAATGTATATATTTTCATGTCTACTTAAAACAATTTGTTTTATTTTTGAGACCATAAAACAATTGCATCATTATTATCTTCTCTTTCTTCCCTCCAAACCCTCCCACATACCCCTACTCTATTTCATATTGATGATCTCCCTTTTATTCAACTGTTAGTATATACATGTATGTGAATATACATGAATGCAACCTACGCAGTCTACAAAATGATGTTTGTGTGGACATGCTTTCAGGACTGGCCACTTGGCAGTGGACAACCAGTTAGTGTGTTCTTCCCCACAGAGAGTGGGACAAGCAGCCTTCCCCAGTTTTTCACTCTCAGTCACCAAGTTTGTGTTATGATACTATAGTATATCTTGTTTGTTCTCTACTCATTACTCTGGAATGAAATGCCTACTCTTACAGGATGTGTTTATTAATGGCTATAACCATATAAATGCATATTTTAATAAACATTTAAAAATAATATACATTTTCCCAAATTGCTTTACCTTGCATTCAGTAAGAAAACTTGAAAATTAGTGAAATGTGTATGATTTCTAAGGGACAGTCACTCACTATTAGAAAATTAAAGAATGAGTACCACAAAAATACAGTCTTAGCTTTTAGGCATGTCCTTTCTTTTGACATTGTGAGACAATGTTGCCACTTTCAGAATTCACATTCCAGAAATGAGCAACTGAGTGTACACATGCACACAAACTCTCTCTCTCTCTCTCTCTCTCTCTCTCTCTCTCTCTCTCTCTCTCTCTCTCTCTCTCTCTCTCTCTCTCACACACACACACACACACACACACACACACACACACACACACACGCACAAATCACAAACTATCTCACAATGCTTAAGTGAGCTTATGGTTTTGTGTTCAGTTTCTTTTGCAGCTGTTCTCAGCCACACATGCAGGCTGAAGGCTGGACATGCCGACAGACTGCGTGAGGACAATGGATATGATCATGCGTGTAATAGAAACGTGCCTGAGAGAGCAACTGTTGCCTTTCTGCTTGCATGTAGCACAGAAAGCCTCCAGGTTGTTCTTTGGTTTGTAACTATGGCTGTGGTTCCCTTAGATTCAGATATTCTGTGTCTTGATAGTTTGAACAATAATCTCTACTCTTGAGCATAGTGGTAATGTGATTGAAAAATGATTTGGCCTTTGTTGTTTGGTAACATAGCGTATCATTTACTGCTGTGATTTATTAACCACCTGTGTATAGGTTTGCCATTTAATTCATCATATATTCTTATTTGAATAGATTTTTATGTCATTTATTCTCCAGCTGAGACTACCCTGGTAAAGTCATACAGATGTGTCTTTTTTTCCCCACAGCTGATAGCCAAGTTTTTTTTCTAGGACTAGTTGGTGCCTTTTTCTTTTCTTTTCTTTAATTTAAAAATAATGTTTATTTTATTATACATGGTTTATTGATGGAATTTTATTAGAAATCAATGACCCTCTCAAATTTTACAGGGAATTTATGGGGCTGAAATTGAATGTGGCACCCAAGAAGTCAAAGGATAGAACATAATTTCTGAGGAGAAATTACAGTCCGATCATATGAGTTAACATCACGGTGGATTGAGGTTATATAAGGTTTGGGTGTTGATTGGAGAGAGTCAGTCTGATGTGTATGTGTTCTACAAACCCATATTTATGTCAAATGTCAGCTTGCATAAACTTTGTGACAGTTCTTGCATACATGTCAACAGTGCTGTTGCCTGGACAAGAGAGTGATTTTTATAGCTTTCCCTTAGGGCAGTTACTAATGCATAAGGTAGTGCTCAAGAGAACGGTTTTCATATATTATCTTTTTGAAGAATAAGTGCATTCATTTTTTATTTTTATAGCATCTTTAAAACTACAAGCTTAACAATATAATTGAAAGTCATAAGGCAGCCACTAAGCTAATAACCCAAGGTAGTGATTCAAGGTGGAGGGGAGAATATGAGAGGGCAGAGTATGTACACAGACTCCTGTATCTTGTCTCTTGATGCTAAGCTGCATTCTTACCCACTTATGAAATAGGAAGATATATGCATCTATGGTGGTGAGGGTAGGCAGTGTGGAAATGATGTATAAAAGCTGTTGAAATATCTGTTTTAGGAAAACAGAAGGAGAACGGACTTTCTATTCTGTTCTGGGAAAGTACTTTATCTTTCATTGTTTGACTTCCAAGTTGTTTGATTTGGGTGTGAGCATATGCTTATACATGTCTGTGAGCATGTGTCTGTGTACCCAATATCTTCAGGAAAGGAAAACAGTTCCTTTGGTGTTTCCTGCCTCTATTCTCATTGTCTATGCCTCTTACAAACATACGTGGCTTTTCTAAAGTCTCAAATAGCGTCAGTCGCCACTGCCATCTGCTCTAAGAACCTGACTTCCAGAGTGCTTTTGTGGCTTATTCTCCCATCGATCTTCAGGAGGTTCCATCAACACTGTGTTCCCATTGTTGCTATGTGGAGTGGATAAAGCAAAGTAGGCGTGGCAGAGCATGGCTTCAGCGGTTACAGGCCACCCACCCTGCAGACACAGAAGGAAGGGAGAGTCCATTCAAAGGTGAAAGGATTGCTTTGAAGACAGTGGGAATCTGTCACCAGAAGGTCACTAGTGACTTAAAGTGATCAGTGAGGTCAAATTCTAGTTAAATTTCTGCTTTCCTGGAGCCTAGGGTATATGCAGGAGACCTTGCTTTCCTTGGATGTGTTGAAGAGAATGGAAGGTACAGCCTCTCTCATGGTGTCTCTTCACGTCTATCCATTGACCTCATACCTGTGTGCCATTCTTGCTTGAAGGGAAATTTCTGGATCCCAGATGAAGCTACATCAGCATTTTTTATTTATTTATTTATTTTTTTTGCATTGGAGAACATGGCTTTTCCTAAGTTCCCCAGGTGTTTCTGGTGCCCAGTAATCATGAGAGTCTCTCCCTAGAGAGTTAAAGTTGTGCCAGGTAAATAAAATATACACGTTGACAGTTTGGCAAGGATGTTACCATCACCCTGTGCACAGTAAAATAACGTCTGGGGGATGTTGTCAGTGGCAAGAATCGAGAAGAATTGTGTACATTTTGTTTTCTTTCCTCTTTCCATTTTCTTTCTCTTCACACTATGGCAGTAGTGAAGAATGTTAATGAGGCAATAGTTAATCCCACCCCAGGCATTCATTTTCGCTGATTATTTGAAACCGGAGCAGCACTTAACAGCGCTGACTCACCTGCCTAGGAGATTAAGTAATTAAAAGCTCAAGTCAGCCAGGTTTTTGCTTTCTGCTTTTCATGTTCTTTCTATTAGCTGGGTGAGGGGAAGGGGAAGGACAACAAAGAGGCCGTTCTGCCTCCCGGTGTCTTCCTACTGTCACTTTGTGTTGTTGAAATAACATACAATAACATAAAATAGGGCAACATTCCAGGTTAATTTGAGACGGATGGCACAGAAGGCACATGTAGCAGATAAATCACCATTTATCCAATAACATTTATCTAGAAAGGTTTGGGAAGGGCAATATTTTTGACGAATTATCTGGATGATTAAAAGAAAACAAAGTCCTAGATTTTATTAACTTGGTAGATTTAATATATATATATATATATATATATATATAAAATTAAATGTAATATATACATACACATCATCTCAAATCACGCCCCAGCCTCTTCACTGTACTCCAAACCGTTGCTGGCCTAATAAGGGAGATCAGAGACATCTGCAAAACTACCAATCAATGCAAAATGCACTCACTGTTGTTAGGAGAGGACCTACTTTTGCTCTTTTGTTCTTTTTCTGAGAGAATGTTAAAATGAAGCCGTGTTATCTTTCGCCCATTCTTGCACTTTGCCGAGGTGGTGATCAAGTGTGCCTTCCCGAGAGCCCTTGTTGTGCTTGGCTGCCCATTTACTTTTGAAGCTGTGGAGCTGTATATCAAAACCATCTTTAAAAGGTAGGCTCTCTTTCAAATGGCGATATCTTGTCTTTAAAAGTTTCCAGGCATTCTAGCATTGTAAGGATGCTGAAATACCTGCTCTGGGCAGCAGGGTTTTGACTAAATTTCACACATTATTAATCTCTCGGTGTTTGCTTCATACTCTGGGCAGTTTGGTTACACGTTGCCTCTTATAGTGTGGCGCGCCACTCGACTTTCTCCTCCGAAGGGCTGCAATAGCGTTGCGTGTGAAATGATCCTGCTTATCATTTGCTGTCAGCTTGTCAGATCTGGGAGGTGATTTGGGGGGGTCTTTGGTATGAGACACACGTTAAAATGTAGTGACAATGACCATTCATGAATTCAGATTCATGCATGGAAATGACAGCCTCTTTTTCTCTCTTTTGAAGCGAAGAGATGAGGGCTGTTAAAATTATTCCTTAAGATGCTATGTGCTCCTTAGTAGAACGTGAAATGCAGCTTTATTAAATATTCATCCAATCTGCAGGACTTTACGGAGTTTATCACCATTTCAATTTTGAGCTTTTATTATCTGCCTCCAGCACCACCACCCTGGACCACTCTCTTTCCTCCCTTTGATTTCAACAACAAAAGATGTAGATCCTTTTGAAAATTTATCTCACACTCATGTGTAGCCTTAGTAAACAATCTTATAATACTCATTCACGAACACTTGTCTCCTGGGATAAGGCAGCCGCGGTTTTCACTGCAGTTCTTTCTCTTTTCTTCTTAGAATTGAGAAGCTAGTTCTCATTTCCCAAGGCTCTTTCTTTAGCACATCCAACTTTCTGTGGCACTCCCCAGAACAGCTGTGGGTAGTGATGGGGATGTTTTAAGATAGTGTTCAGCACTCCGTCTATGCCGGCCAAGCAGCTTCAGAGGACACCAGACGCTGTAGGTGTGTATAGCACTGCTCTGTGGCAGATGGACTTTCAAATAGCATTCACCGAGAGCTTTCCACTTCATATCAAGAAACACGTGCTGTGTACCCTACTTAGTACGCTGACATTTCACAGTTGATATCCTCGTATATTTTCCCCTTCACTTGATGGGCAAGGATGGGAATTGAGGTGCCCTTTTCAAACAAAGCATGTTTTCTCTCCCTCCATCTCTCCTCTCTCTCTTCCCCTCCCTCTCTCTCCTTTTTCCTCCTCCTCCCACTTGTGAATGGTGACTATTCAATGAAATTCTGTTTGTTTTCTGACTGCAAGTGCCCATTAACTAGTGGTGGCTGCCCAGTACTGGGAAGATGCAGGGTACTTCTCAGTTTGCTTCATTTCCTGTTGGCTCTGGGATTGCTCTGTTCAAATACATATTTTGTTTAGACATTGTTATGAAAGTGACTTTGTACCATCTTCTGTTTCTTTACCTTTGGCAGCTTGATCACTTGTGTTATGAGATTTAAAGCTATCAGAAATTGGTGCTAAAACATCCCCAGTGGGCAGCTTGATGATACCAAATATGGTATTTCCAAAATCTCGGCAGTAAAAGGCATTATCTAGTTTACTGTATGATTGCAGTTTGTACTGACTTTTATCTTGTAATCTAGAACAATTAGATGGGGAAGCAATTTTCTCAAATGGAAGAAGTGATTTTTGCCAAAAAGATAGGGGGAATTGCTTTGAGGCTCTAACCTTCTTCTAAAAGGCAGTTTCAAATATCAAAAAACTTTGAGCAGAAATTGCTCTTGTCCTCAGCCCTGCAGTAACTTTGGTTATGGAAAATTTAATACAGTCCAGAAAGGCTGGAGATAAGCAAGAGTGTTGTTTCCTCTTGGGTAACTCCAAATTGTTTCCTTTAAACTTGTGATTTAGCAGGTAATCCTCCAGATGAACCCTCACAGTCTGCTTACACTGGGACAGTGGGATGTCTTGAAGCAGCAGGTGACCCGCCATCTGCTTCCCTCGACATTTCAGGCATGGCACGAGTGGAGATAGTGTTTATGTGGAGTTCCAAGATGAGCGTTGTTTAGAGTGAAAAGCAGCAGTGGAGGAGCAGAGAGGGCATTTGCGAGGAGTTTGGTTGGGCTCATTAGGGAGAGGCCGTTTTGAAGTCTTCATTTATGAAGCTCCGATTCCTGGTATCACCTCTCTTGGTTTCTGGACAAATTACTATCAGAGGTTCAAGATTAACTTGCAGAAGAGATAATTTTGACTTCCATTTACAGGGGATTATAAGGATGACAGGGGCAGGCTGGAAGTTGAAAACAGCCTCAGTTATTGTGGAAGCAAAGGGTGGATTTTGCTAGACGTGAATGAGAACAACAGACAGGTGATCACTCATGGCCGTGACATGATAGGTACATCAGCACATGCAGATGCCAAGGTAAGTGTGCTTGTGTATGCTCACATTTTGTTCTCCCAACCACACAGTGCAGAAACTCTCATTTCTCCTGTTAGGCAGGTGAGGAAGTTGGGCCTGATGAGCATGACTTTGATTTTAGTCTTCAGAAAATAACAGGGCCTAGAAGTACCTTAGTTTTGCAGAAAGAGACCCACATCAGGCTTCTGATTTCTAGAACTGTGAGATACTAAGTGTGTCTCAGTCACCTCAGGTCAGGTAACCTGTTACGACAATGTAAAATGAACGTAGTAACGGTCTTGTTCATAAAGCCGCCAATTAATAGAGCTAAGATTAAAACTCAGATTCGCCTCACTCAGGAGCTGAAGACCTTAATCTGTATGCAGTTTATTTCTTGTGAAATGGCCAAAAATTACTGTCTTCTGACTCTAGCTGAGAATGTAGGATGGAAGAAAGATTCCAGATTCCTATTTTCCCATGATGCTGAAACCCAAGGCCTGTGCATGCTGTGCAAGCCCTATGCTGTTGAACTGTGGGTTTACCCCCGGGAACCCTTTAAACACTCAATAATGTTCAGGCTTGGCTCTGAAAAATTCTGTAAGTATTTTAAAATAGGCACCATGTATGTATCTCTTGCAAATCCAAACCCACACCAAAACAATCAAACAAACCAAGAAAGTAAAAAACAAAACACCAAAACCCAAAGGAAAAATTTAAAGGAAGAAGTAAAAAGTAAATGTTCTAAAAGTTCTTTCAATTTGAATTAAAAATAATTCACTGGGCCTTGGAGAGACCGGTCTGTGTAGATCTCGGGACTGTCCTACTCGTGGCAAATCACTTCTTTCATTTGGTCCCACTCTTTTTAAATGGAACAAAGGGCACAGATGCTGCCATGTGGCTTTGACGCAATGAATCACAGGGGTGCTCTGTGTGTCTGGCTGTGTACCCCAGCCCCTGTTTCTTCTCCTGAGGTGTGAGGGTGCTTCACAATTGTCTCAAGGTGGCTATTAGTCTATCCACCCCTGGGTCTTTAGAGTTAGTTCTGGCTCATTTCTTCACTCTGGGCAAACATTCCTTCATGAGACTGCATGAGCTCAGATGTGGCTGGAGTAATCCTTTGCTCTCCCGGTCTGTGGGATGGAAACACAGGTTGTGGTGCCAGGAAGCTTATCTTTTTCTTTCTGCTAAGTCATTCCTAAATGAGGGTAGTTAGTGGGAACGATGCCCCTAAAACCTTCACCCCAATTGCTTCTCCTAATTATTACTGAATTGAACCAGCCCACTCCTCTCCATCAATTTCCTTTCTTCCCACATTTGCCCTTTATATAATTTTTAATTCGTACCCTGTTTCTGGTCTTATAATATAAAGTGGTGGGAAATTGGTTTTGGCATATGAGGTACTGCTTTACTCTCTTGTGGAACGTGTGTGCTTATCTTAAATATAACAATTTATACCTAATGTTTGGAGTAAAACCATGTGCTGAATTTTAAGCAAAGTGAGGGGGTGGAGGAAAGGATCAGAAAGTAAACAGCAAAACAACCTCCCAACAACCCATAACAAAGAAAATAGAGGCAATCAGTTCTTGTTTATACAGAAGCATTTCTGGTTCTGAAGGCATTAATTAGTTCTTAGCTGACCATGATAGACTGCTTTTTAATATCCCCTCTTACTTTATTATAATAATTTTAAACTATATGAAATGATTTTGTTACTAGAAACTTGAAGCTATTTAATACTTTGTCTTCATTTCTCTCCATGTCTCCATGTAAAATATTTATTGAATGCTTATTTTATGGCAAGTATGAGGGTAGGTCTTAGGTAGGTGGTGGCACTTCATAAATACGATGGTCATGATTGATGCTTTTCAGGGGGCATTGTCTTTTGAAGATATTAAAATAAAGCAATAGTCAAGCAAGTATTATAACCACAATTTTAGTAAGTGTGAGGAATTATATAAATGAATGAATGGGATAGAACTGTGAAGGCTCATTAAATAGTTAGAGAAGGTTTCTCTGGAAAATCCACATTTACATTGAGATTGTTGAAGTTGAGAGACAAGGAAAATGTGCTGGAAAAGTAGAGAACTAGGCAAAGAATAAGAGTTATGCTGATGTGCCAAGGAAGGCAAGGGTATGTTGTTACATCTACAGAATTCGGCAAATATCCTAGAGCTGGGGGAAGGGAAGCAAAGGGGAGACTTGGGACCATGTTGGGACTAGAAAACCAGATCAGACAGGGTTTCAGCAGACTTTGATTAGGAGTTTATATCTTGCTCTAGCCATCACAATAAACCATTAGACAGCAAAGGGTGAGAACAGCAAGAAGGAATGAAGATGATTGATGCCTCAAAGAAATCTGTTCTATAGAAGAACTATGGAGAGCAAGAGTTGAGGAATGTAATCCCAATGAACTAGGATGTTCCCAGCCAGCACAGGCCCACCTGTATACAGATAAGCACCTCTTGGGGAAGGAGACCATGCTAGATTCCCTTCTCTAAGAAAGGGCAGAAGGACTGCCTTACCCTGGCAGGTTCTTTTAGTCTAGATAGAAAGCTCTAAACTTTCTAGATAGAAAGTTCCTGCAAGGACTGGACATAGAGAACAAAGATTTCTGCAGTCTTGTTATCAAAACGAAATATATTCTTTCTGCATGGATATTTGTATTTATTCAAAATCTGAACTGTGAGCTGAAATAGCTTCTTCAAAAATCATAGTTCATATATGTGAGTCATTTTATATTTCTTCTGACTTTTAATGTGATTTATATGATTCAGTGTAAATAGCCAAGTTGGTCGGGTATAAAATTATCTCTGAAGTGGATCTAATGTCTATATAGGTCCTCACTTGGATAATGTGTTTACCTTTATATAATAATCTTTATTTTGCTCTGAAGACATTACAGGGAAATTTTAAAATGCCAAAAATTGAAGTGAATGCAACTTCTAATTTCATTTTGAATTAAAAATCCATCTGCAGTAAAAAAAAAAAAAACTTGACAATGATGTCAAGTTAAGGCTTTATGTCTGAAAAAATATCCCTTCAAGGAATTAAAAAGCCAATCATCTTGTAACAATAAACACTTGCCTAGATTGTTTATGCATGGCATTCTGCTTGTTAAAGAGGCTTGCATCAGTGTGTGGAGTACATGCTGTGTAGGTGAATTAAGAGTTCCTAACTACTTGTGTCGTCAACTGTGCGTTTTGGTAGGGGTTTTGTCTTGAATGCTAATGTGTTTTTTTAAAAGCATCACTGTGATGAATTTTTTTATTACACTAGATATAGTCTGTTTTTTTTTTTCAATCATGTCCACTTTGTCACTGTCAATGTGCTACCGTAACATTAAATATGACCAGAGGTAAATGTTAGTGAAGGCTATGTCTGCCACTGCTGTTTTACAGTAGCGTAATTTTGTTTTTATTTCCTTTGATTTTATGCTGATATGGGTTGCAGCAGTATTTGCCTGCAGCCTCTCTCAACTTTTCCTTTTAATTAAAAAGCCTAATTGGGAGTAATAAAAACTTCCAATTAAGCCTTTTAAATAAAAACCGAATGCTGAAAGTGGCTGTGGCTGCAGATAGAGGTTGGCACCGACACATTCGTTATGGAAGGTTCTATCACTGCGGCACTCTGTGATGCACAGGTCTAACCGGAGACTGGTGGCGTGTTAGGGACAGGGGACTTCAACAGATGCCCAGCAAACGCAACTCGCTGTAAGCTTGAGCAGTTAGGGTTTTTTTCTCTTTGGTGTAGGGGGACTGTCTTTTCAGAGGCTGGAGACTTCTAAAGAGACCATAGGCAAGAAAGAGTCCAGTGTTGGAACAGATGACAAACTATTTTAGTCTATGTGTTATTCTCATTTAGGTAGAAACCATATGCCTAATATGTGGCATGCATGCAAGCTTTAATACACTTTCTTTTCTTTCATTTATTTCACTGAAGTCATACGAAAGAAAGCCTGCCACAGAGCCTGTGATGACTCCATTTGAATCAGGGCAGGTTGCTGCACAGTTTGATCCTTGTATACTAATTGAATAATAAGAAACCAAAATAAACTTTTCATACTACTTGAAGTGTGTAAATAGGTGGTGTTTGGGGATTTGTCTGCAAATGTAATCTTTTAATGTCAACTTCAATTCCCATTAGCTTGCGGTTTCATTTGTATTTGGGAATGGGGTGAGGATACAGCGAGTGTGGCACTGGGGAGGTGGGACTTGTCACTTTGTTTTAAGGTTGGCTCTCAGCTGTCTTTATTTATTTAAAAGTTACAGGCAGAGCACTTTCTATTTCTGAATATCTCCGTTTAGCAAAATAGTTAAAAAATAACATTTTCATTATGGCCATTCACTCCTGACCTATCGTTTTCCACCTTCCCTGGGACCAGCGTTTCTTACTGAACCTATCCTGAGCCCCAGCGATCCTCCTGCAGGCTCCCATCCTCAGTGCTGGGGGTTACAAGTGCCTGTGGCCCCGCCCAGTGCTGGGTGCCCGTATTTGAACCCATGTTCTTATGGTTGAGCTGTTAACCTGATAAGCCTCCCCCTTGTTCAAATATTTTAACATACAGTTTTGCATTTAACAGAATGGTGGGTCTTTTCCTTACGTTGCTATCTGACATTTTTTCACATTTTGTTTTATTTGCCTATATACTCCTATCTTTCTTAATTTTATTCTATTAATCTTTCTTTTGTTTCAAACTCACTTCTACTTTTATTTCTCAAGCTAGTTATTTTTGTAACTTCCCTAAGTAAATGATGAGTTAGTTGTCTTTTTTTTTTTTAAGCAAAAGCAGGGCAATTTTGTTTTGTTCTGTTCTGTTTTCTTGCTTGCATCCTAGTGTATTCTGGCATTCAGTTAGTTTTCATCTTCTTTTGGGCTCTGGATTTTAGTGATATCGTTGATATTGGTTACTGTTCATAACTTTCACATAGCTTCTTTGTTTGTTTCTTCAGGGTTTGCAGTTTTTCTTGTCGGAGTCCATGTCAGACCAGGTTCCAGACTGCTTCTAGGGGAATCTCTTCCTTCCTTCCTTCCTTTCTCCCTCCCTCCATTCCCTCCATCATCCTCTTTTATTTTTTTCTTTTATTGAAAAATATTTTTCTCATACAATATATCCTTATTGTGGTTTCCCTTCCTCTATTCCCCCTGGTCTTTCTCCAGCTCCCCTCCCATCTGGAGTCAACCCTTTCTGTCTTTCATTAGAAAATAAACAGGGTTCTAAGAGATAACAACAAACGAATACAATACAGTAAGATGAAGAAAAAAGTAGCACACTGGAAGAGGACAGAACAAGCAAACAGAAGAAAGAGAGCCCAAGAGAAGGACGGAGGGTTAGGAATGAACAAGAGACACACGCGTTTGCACACTTAAGAAGCCATACTGTGTATGCAAAGGATCTGTAAAAAGAGAGGGAAAAAGAGACATATTAATAAAGCAATATAAAATAAAAATAAGATAAAATATAAAAAAAGCCCTGACAACATCATGAGACAAAAAATCCTCCAAAGGTGCTGTTGAGTTCGTTTTCTGTTGACCATCTGCTGCTGGTCATGCAGCCTATACTTAAAGGTAGTTTGTTTCCCCAGTGAAACTCCCTTGGAGAAAACTAAATTGGGATATCTTTTTAAAAACACAATGATTTCTAGGTTCCCTAATAAAACTTCTCCACTGACTCTACCTGATACAATGTGAAGTCAAAGTCTGCAGAAGACAAGTAGGTTGTCTGCATGTTGTCCCTGTCCCGGTCTATACTCTAGATGTATCATGTGTCTTTGGTGCCTCCGGTGAAGTGGTTCATCACGCACTCGGTAAAACTTGGTCTCTTTATTTGGCTGCTCTTAGGATGTCACTCTGTGTCTTTATCCACACCCTTCTTCCATGCACTGCTCCTGTGTGGAATGGCTTGCCCGTCTTTACGGGGCGTGTCCCTTCTTTTGAAGTTAGTAGGATACACCATACTACACAGGCACCATTCCCCACTGCGCTTGCTTCCCACAGGTGACAAGGTCACAAAACACAGCTTTTTGGTTATCATTCCCTATATTTAATCATCAAATGTGTAAAAGGTCGAGTCCACAGGCTTGCCTGAATAATTGAATGTCAGTGCAATATTCCACAATAGCACTTTCTTACAGCATGCACAAGACCTGCCCAGGTTCAAGCCAGCACTGAGAGAGGAAGAGGAAAGGAGCTACTTGTAACTGAATGTATTTTCTTCTGCAATAAGCCTCTGTGTTTCGCTTCACCTAGTATATGTTCATATATATCTTAATGTAAAACAATAGTTTATTATTTTCCTTTAAAATAAATAACATTTTACCTGGCCCTGATAGTTGACTGTAGTATATTACTTGTGATTATTAGTCTGAATCCCAAGAGGTGAATCCATGCCTTCAATTCAGCAGTGAGACAATTTATTTTTCTATTAACCCAGGCTCCCATAGCAGCACACATATAGATACTAACACGGGTTAGCTTTCAGTCACAGGAGAGAGCTGCCTAGAATTCTGCCACAAAGTGATACAGTGAAAAGAATTAAGCTAATGCTGATGGAGGTTTCTACATTCTTCTCACCTTGTTGAGACAGAAAATCACCTTCTCATGTGTGAACTGAAGGTTTACCTCAGCTCTGGCTCTTTTACTGTTTCCAGAAAGTTATTGTCAATGGACATTTCCCCAGGAATGCAATTCTTAATTTTAGCATTAATATCATCCGAACAATTAGTAATGTCTACAACTGACTTTCTTTGTCAAACTCCTACACTTCATTGTCACTGTGTCATGAGTTTTACATTAAACATATTCATAATTTTGCAAAGCTATAGTTAAGCATTCATCCTCAAATGAATGTCTGCTTGATACACTAACTTTATGAATTACTCTATTATCAAGGATATAAATGAAGCAAGTACCTTGTCACTTTTTTTGTTTCCTTCACAAAAAGAATAATGTATTTGAGCAATGAATTATAAGCCTCTCATCACTGACTTCTGAAGCCATAAGGAAAATCTCTGTAGTAGAACCATCCTTCATAGTCACCATTCATGAGATTATGTTTTATAGATGAGCAGTTGTAGTGTATTTAAAATGGTTCTTTTTTTTCTTGCCACATTTACCATCTCTAATGCTTTACCAAACACACTGAAATGACCTAGAAGCAAATCATTTGAGTTCATGATGCCTGGTTCTCAGGCTCTCAGCTCACTGCTGCAGTGTATATAGTTAATTGGATAGAAGCTAACTTTCCTGTGGTTGTACATGGCAAAGTTTGTCTCTATTCACATTTACCTATTCACTCATTGACTTTCCTAGCCAATAGAATCCTTTCTCATAAATGGATTCAGATATATTGATAACTTGTTCAACAATTGTAATCATTAATCACTTTAAAATGTGCACGTTTTAGTAGACATTGTTCCTAGACACAATTATCATGACCTATAGAACTACTCATTGTTCAACAGAGCTCTTCACCCACTTTCTCCTACTACATAGGCTTTTCATTAGAGAAGTTGACTTGGAAGGAAATTAAGCTATTTTAATGATTTACTCGATTCAATTTTTTATTAGATTATTCCAACTTACACTTTTTAATTCCTGGCTCTTCACTCATCTACTCAGTAGTCAGCATTTCATTGGTATTGGATTTTAAAGAGCTGCTATGAGGTAGTAGAGCTTTCTTGTGAAAGGAGGTAATAATTGCTTGGTAATAAAAATAATGCCCTAGAGAACACCTAAGGATATTTGAATGAGCTTAAATTTACTTACTGATAATTTGCAAATTGTAATTGGGCTAAAATTATTATCATGTTTGCTACTGTATTCTTCTGAAGGAGCCATGTTGGTGGAGTCAGGTAATGACTGAACTTCTTCATCATCTTAAACATCTCCACTTGCCACATAGGCTTTCAGCTTGACTATTTCTAGCATTGAATCTTTCTATTTGAAAATGATTTATAAAGTCACTAACCTTAGAAGGGAATGAAATATGACCCAGAAATAGCAGAATCAGTGTTTTACTACTTAATTATTGACAGGAGGGTGAAAGTAATATAAGATAAACTTAGATCTTATATCTTGAAAACACAAATTGGAGTTTACACAATTTCTCCAGGAAGTTAAATTGATTTATAAAAGTAAAATTGTATGTGTGAACTCAAACCTTAAAACAATACATGATGTATAATGTTAAGAACTTATTAAAGAAAGAAAAGAAAAAATGAGAGAAACATGTAATTTTGCATGTCTCCACAGACTTCTTGAGCCATTACACAGTTAAGATATCTCCACTTCTGGACCAATATGCTCTACAAGCCATGGCTCTTTCCTCTTTGAGTGCATCTCAATCATGCATATCTACTTTTGTGATAAGGGAAATAGTAATGTGGTTAATCCGTGGAGTCTATTTAATGATCAAAGGAATTTATTTGGAGGTAAACTCACAACCACAGGAGATTTATTATAGGGTCCAGGAAAGCTGAGCTATGTCCCACACTGAACAGCTTGATCCAAGATCTCATCATCCAAAATCACGAGGTAGCCAAGAGAGAGGGTGTGTATGCATCCCAGGTCTTAAGGGTCCCTGGTGGTCACGCCCCAGGGGCAGGTATCTCAAGGTCACAGGCAGGTGTAACAGCTACAGCTGCCTCACTAGGGGTGGTGCTTTAGGGCATGGCTCAAACAGCTGCTACCCACTACATCTCCCCCTTTTGTTTAAATAAGAAAGTTCTAACCTAATGTAAAACTATATACAATAGGAATGATTATCCAGGAGAAATGAAGGGTAATGACATAAATAGAACTGTCATCAACAAGAACATCAAATAAAAGACATATATTAAAATCCAGAGATGTCTAGAACATAAGCAAATGATGTGTTAGAGAGATTATTCCAAAAGCTGTCCTATCCTGAAGAATCAAAATTTAGTACTTAGTATGTTCTATCTAAGATACAAGAAGATTGTAACTGTAACTGTTAGTCTCCAACCCCATCAAAGAACTGAGAAGGAATATAATATCTGGGAAAACGGGAAATGCATGCAAACAACTTTTGGAAATCTTTTGAGAATAGACAGAGATAGCTGGCAGCCTGGACAGTCACCTAAAGTCTCAGGATCTTTGAGGCATGCAATTTGGCTATAGGCCTAGAATATCTGACAGACCATTTTCATCAGCAGGAATTCTGAAAGACCATCTTACCCTGTCTTGGCAGAGTTCTTGTGTCCCACTCATCCAGAAAGAAGAGCATTTGTACTGTCAGCAGTCGAGACAAGGGCAGTTCTTCGTGCAACAGGCCATTTTGTGTCAAGAAGACAAACTTCCAAAAGGAAATGTCTTAGAAGCCCAACATTCTCTCGGGATCAGATGGGTGCTTCCAGGAGCAATTGTGTCTCACTTCAACAGAATTCTAAGTTATTTAAATGCCATATTCTCTAGGTCTATGAAGTGTTTGAAGACTATCTATCCATCTGACATATGTTTCTATAAGTCTGGAGAACCTAGTTCTATAAGTCTGGAGAACCTAGCTAACATAACTATAGAGGTGACAAGCATAGGTGACTATAAATCTGTAAGTCTTATCTACCTAGATAACCTAAGGACTAAGGCTTCACATAAACAGAGTGAACAGTCTGTAAACAAATGTACAGTAAAAGGACAATGACCTCAAAATTGTGATAATACACAAACTATCTTAAACAGAGGTAGAAATGTATAGTGCAATATGCAATATGACAACAATCCTAAATATGTATCAATATATAAAATATCCTAAACAGAGGTAGAACATACATACAGTATGACAAATATAATTTTACATTTGTATCAATATACAAAATATTTCAAATATGAGTAGAAATATATGTATATTACAACAAATGTAGTTCTGTGTTTGTATCAATATATAAATTATCTTAAATAGGAGTATAAAATAGTTTACATTTCTATCAATGTACAAGAATTCATAACTGTAAATTATCTAAGGCTGATAATTTACTAAATTAGTTTACTAGTATATATAATAATCTACCTTAAGTATACCTATCCATTCCCCTATTTCTTTTCTTAAGGTATCAGCAGATCACACTGG
Source organism: Peromyscus californicus insignis (assembly GCF_007827085.1). NCBI lineage: Eukaryota > Metazoa > Chordata > Mammalia > Rodentia > Cricetidae > Peromyscus > Peromyscus californicus. The sequence goes on along the minus strand of NW_026294573.1, from coordinate 159,310,025 downwards.
GTTTGTATGGAATCTGTGGAATCTATCTGGGTGGGTAAAAGGCCAGGAATGACCAACCCATGCTCCCATGTGGCGGAGTTGGGTACCAGATAATGTGGTTAATCCACAGAGTCTATTTAATGATCAAAGGAATTTATTTGGGGGTAAACTCACAAACACAGGAGATTTATTGTAGGGTCCAGGAAAGCTGAGCTATGTCTCATGCTGAATGGCTTGATCCAAGATCTCAGCATTCAAAACCACGAGGTAGCCATGAGAGAGGTCATACATGCATCCCAGGTCTTAAGGGTCCCCAGTGACCATGTTCCAGGGGCAGGTATCTCAAGGTCATAGGCAGATGTAACAGCTCCAGCTGGTTCACTAGGGGCGATGCTTCAGGGCATGGCTCAAATAGCTACCCACTACAAAATAGAGTAGATTTTGTTCTCCATTACTATTACTTTGATTTTTTTTATTGTTTGCTTTTTTCTCTGATTTTCTTTTTTCTTTATTTATTTCTGTTTTCAATACATCCTGACCACAGTTTCCCTTCCCTCCACCCCTCACAGTCCCTTCCTTATCTCCCCTCTCCCCTAGATCCACTCCTCCTTTATTTCCTTCCAGAAAAGAACAGGGCTCCTAGGGATATCAGCTCAACACAGCTTAACAAGTTACAATAAGACTAGGCACAAACCCTCATATTAAGGCTGGATATCATAATCCAGCAGGAGGAAAAGGGTCTCAAGAGCAGGAGAAAGAGTCATGGAGACTCTCACTCCCACTCTTAGGAGTCCCACAAAAACACCAAGCTAACAACCATAACATATATGCAGAGGACCTAGTGCAGACCCGTGCAAGCCCTACACTTGCCACTTTAGTCTCTGTGAGCCCTTGTGAGCTGCTTAGTTGGTTTTGTGAGCCGTGTTCTCATGGTATCTTCCTCCCCTCTTGCACAGGGTTCTCTGAGCTCCCAGGGGAGGGACCGGATCTATCTAGTTTGGTCTCTCTTTCTACCTAATGTTTGGCTGTGGGTCTCTACATCTGTTACCATCAGCTGTAAGTGGAAGTCTCTCTGAGGATTGGGCTAGGCACCAATCTATGAGTATATCACAATATCATTAGGAATCATTTTATTGATGTTTTTATCATAGGTCTCTGGGCAATCCAGCCTCCAATTCCTGGTCATCTAGGCAGTGTAAGGCATGGGCTCCCTATCACGACATGGGACTCACATAAGACCAGTCATAGGCTGGCCACTCTATGCCTCCATTGCCCCAGCACATCTTGCAAGTAGGATCTATTATTAATTTTTAAGTTAGTTTATAAAATGATGCATTTCAATTTTATAGTCATTCATTACACTTAAAATATTCTCCTGCCAAGTATCTGCAAAGAAAATCATCAATTCTCCAGTACATAAAAATATAATTCTGTCAATATATTTATGAATAAATATGATAAAGCCTGTATTTCCATCTCTAGGCTTCCCCTTCCATCTCTCCCCCTTCCTCTTCTATTCACCCCAAACTTCCCCAGGTTACTTGGCCTTTGTGGACACATGGAAGCAAGGAATTGTGCTTTCAAGGACAAGCCTATCCTTCTCATGGGGCTTCTAGTCTGGAGTCCTAAGCCCTTGTTGTAGTTGGATTTCTACTGCTGTGCAAGCTGGGAAGGAAAGAGTTTGTTTGGCTTATGTGTCCCTGTCATAGTCCATCACTGAGGAAAGCCAAGAAACCGAAGCAGAGACCACAGAGGAATGCTGCTCCTTGGCTTGCTCTTATTGGCCTGGTTTTTCACACAATCCAGGATCTGCTTGGTGGTGGCACCATCCACAGTGGGCTGGTAGTTCTACATCAATTATTAATCAAGAAAATCACCCCCAAACTTTCCCACAGGTCTATCTGATATGGGCATTTTCTCTATTGAGAAATGTTCTCCTCCCAGATGATCCTACCTTATATCAAGTTGACTAAAAGCAAACAACAAACAAACACTGAGTCAGCACAGCCCTGCTGTGACCCATTCAAGCTCTGTGTTGCTCCTTACTCAGCGTTCCTGGATAGAGTCTTTTCTGTCGAGAACAGTCACTGTTGATTGCACAGCTGGGCCAGCGGAGATAAAAGGGAGTGGTCTGCTCCTATCATCTTCCCCAGTTTTTACTAGATTAATGAACAAATATTAAACATAACAGAGGCATGGAATTGCTAAAGGTTTATTATAATAGGAAGCCAAATACTTTTAGCCACAGCTCCCCACAGCATCCTTCACAGTATAAGGGAAAGAACAATTGTAACATCATGCCCTGAACCTGGTCTAAGATTTCATCTTTGTTCCTCAGCTCTCAGAGTCCCAACTCTTCCATAACACCTCCATCTTGAACTTCACTGTCCTAGAATACCTCCTTCCTGGACCTCACTGCTCTACAACACCCAACTCTTTTCTGAACCTAGGGTCATGAATTTTCAACATGTTAAAAAGAAGCCCAGGAGGCAAACTCTCTAAAGCAGAATATAACCCCAATGCTCAGGTATTTAGTCTGAATTAATCTGAATAACACGTCTAGCAGCAGAGTCTGTAGACACTGGCATTCTGAATATAAAAGACCTGGACACTAGAAAATTGAAATATGGTGATACTTTATGTTGATTATTTTCTCATGATAAATGCTTGCTAATGTATTTTCAGCTTTTGTGAATAAAATCATATTAAAGTGGTAGAAACCTGGTTTTTGCAGGAGTAATATGGTCATTCAGCTTGTGCCAATAATTCGTTTGTAACCCCACTCTTCTACCCATGTTTTCTTTTCTTGCAGTGAGTGTTTAAATTGAGCCTCTCCTAAGTTAATTCCATGATAAGCATTTCATGCAAGTTTGCTGCCAGGGTCTTTCCCTGTGAAGCTACTATGTCCATAATTTTAAATTTGTCCTCTCTTATCGTGTGACCTGACATCTGGAAAACAGTAGAACAGTTACAGGCTCCACCTGTTTTTTCTTTTACTTTTATTACTAGATTAGGACTCAAGTTTTCTGGTGAGTTTCATTTGAATGCTTTAAATGTGAAATCTCTTGAAAGCTTCCTTCATCTTTTAAAACTCTCACCCCATGACCTCGTGCTTCTTTTATTCTTTGTTAATATGCTCATTTATGGGACCATCAGTAAAGCTATAAAATAGTGTAAATAGAATGTCCTCTGGAAGGTTTCATGGAATTATATATTTATCAGCAAGTGAGTACACAGAAAAGGAAATCAGTGATAAGATACCCATCTACTGATGCACTGATGGTTTGGCGTAAAAATGCAGTGATTAAGTTAAAAGGTAGTAGTTACAGCGAGACTTGCTCTTCAAAAGCCAGCTGCTAACGAATGAAATAGAAGTGGCCTCACCTAGGATCACATTTTACTAAAGCCGATAAAGCACATTTTTTTTTGGGGGGGGGCGGGGACAGGGGAGGTCTGTTTGGGGCACTAAGTAACCAGGAAGAATGGAATAGGGTTCTTCACAAAATGACAGAGTCCATAAAGCAGGACTTAGAGGAACTCTGACAGTCTTTGCCGATTTCTGGCTGTATTTTAAAGATTACCCTTTGTAGTCAGAGTAAAGGAAGTCTTAATGGGCAGAACAGGAAGAAGCAGACTCTTAGTTCCTTTCTACCTGCTCCAATCAACTTTCCATGACTTGCCTCTAGACCTGTAAGCTCTAACCTCGGATGAGCTCCCGAGTAGAAATAAAAATGATAATTTTATTTCTTCTGTTTCCTATTCAGTCATAATAGGCAGATTTTCATTAAACATGGGAAGATAAAAAATGGGAAACGCACTTTCCCTGAACTCTCTTGATGTTCTATAAAATGTTCAATTAACTGTCCTTGCCACCATCCATATTTCTTCCCATTCGCTCCAGATCACATGAGGTCTCTCTGGTGGCTGAGTTAGCATTAAAAGGAGAGACTCAATTCAATTCATTATTTTTACTGAATGAGAAATAGCTGGTAAAACATTACTGCTGCTAGTCATTTTATTTGTCTCGTGACCTGTTATGTAAACTTTTAGAGAACCACAGCACAGCAGGAACTAAAACTACCTTAAAAGAAAAGTCAGCTACTGACCAACAGGAATAAAGCATGCCTGTCTCCCTGGCCTCTGTTTCACAGTTAAGCGTCTCTTTAAAGTAGGCAAGCAAGTCATCAACAACCAACCAGACTATTCCATTACACACAGTGCTCGCAAAATTAACAATGACAAAACCCACACAAGAAGTGGTGATACAGCTGGGAATATAAGGCGTTGCCCCTGGGGAAATCTGGCTGTGAATATCAATGCTGTGATCTAGTAGCTGTGTGAACAGGGACCAGTTACTTTGAGCTTAGTTTCTCATTTGTACAAAAGGGACAGTAAAACTTTACTCACAGGTTGTCGTGAGGATTAAGTGACACAGAGAATGAAAACCATGAAGAATAAAAAGTGGCAGAGGATATTAGTGTAATCGTCCAGTGATGTTATTATCACTAGAAACCAAGCAAGAGCTTTCCCTCATTGCTATAATCAAGGGATTACTGTTCCTAAAGAGAGCAAAGGACTAACTGATTTCTCTTTATGAGTTTCTTCTATTGGAAAGGACTGTGTGTGTGTATCTGGGTGGGGGTTACAGTGGATGGTGGTGTTCCTGCTTGGGTGTTCTTGGACAGGTTGTTTTAAAGCATTATTTAATGTCACTGTAGTGAAAAGGATGCTGCCATGGAACAAGAAAAATTGGTTTATATTGTGCCCACTGATGATTACTGATTATATTAAATTCATGATATGTGTGAGTGCTCAACAGACATGTGGCAGATTCAAAGACATGCATTGCTAGTCCCTTATTGCTCGGATTGGATATAGCTTTAGTGTTCTGCACTCTAAGATCTTGAGACAGCAGCAAGAACTTGAAAGCAGAATCCAGGCTGACTAAGTGTCTGCAGGTAGAATAAACACACTGAAGCTGATAGAAATGTTTTATTCTCCAGAATGTTCTTTTTACTTATCTGTAGCTACTGATACATACTCCATTGTCACTGGACATTATTTAGGCATGACACATAAACCTCTTGTTCTCAGAATCCTTTTCCATTTTTAAAAACAACCAAGGACACCAGAGACTTATGGCTTACTTAAATTATATCTACACATTGATGTTGCTATATTAAAATTCAAAATAAAAACATTTAAACTATTGTGAATTGTAGTGGTATATTAATGTAGTGGTGTATTAATATACTGTGTGAAGATGGATTGCTGTGATTGGTATAATAAAAAGCAGAATGGCCAATAGCTAGGCAGGAGATATAGGTGAGACTTCTGAGCAGGGAGCGATCTCTAGGAAGAAGAAAGGTAGTAGAATTGCCAGCCAGATGTGGAAGCAGCAGGATGGGCAGTATTGACGTAATGAATCACATGCCAGAACATAGATTCAAAAATACGGGTTAATTTAAGTTGTAAGAATTAGTTAGGAATAAGTCTAAGCTAAGACCAAGCATTCATAATACATAATAGGTCTCTGTGACATTATTTGTGAGCTGGCAATCAAACAAAAAAAAGTGCTGTTACAGTAAATCAGGTTTCATGCCAAGCATTTATTTTTTTTTTTTTTGTAAATCTTATGTCTTGCTTACTCAAAGGAACCAAGATTCTTCTTTTGGCTTTTGCATTCCATTTGTAAATGCTATATGCATAAATGAACAAGTGTGATAAAACAGTATTTTTAGAATTTTATTAGAATAAATATTTCAGGATCACAGAAAAAGTCTTGAGCATTCTTTTGGCTTCTTGACTTCACTACTGAGAACTACTGATGCAGACTAGTCAGCTTTTCCTTATGTCTTACCCTCCTGAACATTCTAGATGCACTTTACACACCTTGGATTCTTGCTCTTGGGAGAGAAGGAACAAGGGACAAAACGATGTAGACTTGAGAAGTTGGACATGGCCACAATAGGCAGCAGTTGAATTTTGCAGTTTCTACATTGACTCCAACTTTTAATAATAGCTTAAACTTAACCAGTTCATTTCTTTCTCTTTTTCTTTCTTTACAAAGCTTTAGTTCCCTGTTTGTAAAATAGGGCTAGTAATATTCAGTTCATGATGCTATCCTGTTGGCTAAAACAGTTAATGTAAAACACTTAATATTTGGTAAAGAAAGATCCATTATTAAATGTTATGTAACTCTTCCTGGGAAGAGATAGAGAAATATTTACTCACTCCAGGTGAAGAGGGCACTAAACACCATGTCTAGCTTATTGAGTCAATGAGTTCCCTTACAGGACCATAGGCAGCTCCCAGGAAGCTGAACCACCCAGAAGTCTTTTTGAGCCAAATGTTGACTCCTTGAATCTCAGGAGGGAAGGGGACTGACGGCAGGTCACTTGAAGGTCTTTTGAGCCTCATGGGTCTCCCCTTTCCCTCCATGATGGATGAGTATTATGACTTTCTGAGGATTTCCTATGTGTCATCACTGCTGTGTGACTCTGCTTCAATGGTAGTGGTCTGTCCAAGCGGGGTGGGGGTGGGGGTGAGCGGCGGTGGGAGTGCAGCTCCACAGTGTTATATCACTATATTTACTGTTATTCTATCCATGCTATGACCTGCTTATAACACATATGAACTCTCTCTTTAGGGTTATCCTGTTCTGCAGCAATAAATATCTTTGAAAAAAGCTTTCCATATTTAGAAAAATGTCCTTGGGTTAAAATTTCATTGGACTTAAATGTCACAGTCAACAGTTGCAAAGCTTTGAATTTTTATGGTAGGAAATTAGTTTCCAAAGGACTCTATCACCCCCTCTCCCATCAGAAGAGCATGAGTGCATGGCAAGTTTATGTAGATTCTGGATCCTGGAATACAATAATAATCAAATATAAGACTTATATTCTTTGCTATAATAAGTAAAGTAATTTGTTTAAAATTTCACAAATTACAAAAAGTTTGGTAGATAAGAGACACAGTATTTACTGACTATAAAGTAAGAACACAAGCACTTGGGGAAAGGTGTGGTCTTGGTACATACATCTTTTTTGTGACTTAACTAGCATCTACTAAAAGTGAATTTATCATGTTTTTCTGAATCTCTAGTGCTAAAGGTTTTGTTTTGTTTTGGCTGGTGGACCCTAAAAGCTTTCATAGGATAGTTTATCAACCTATTTATTTTCTAGGCAGGAGTTTACCCTTGGGGAATGTATTCTAAGGGCTTAGTATTTTATCTTATTTTCAGATAGTGGTAGGGATGAGGCAGGAATGAGGGCAGTGTAGAAGATGGAGAGTCTTCTAGTGGAATGTGGGATTGTAGAGTAGGGGACCAGGTGGTAACAGGACCTGAGTTGTGCTCTTTCCTTGTTGCGGTCTCCAATCATAGTACTCCAAGCTGTGACTGTGTTTGGAGACAGTTCTTACTTTCTGAGACAGGATCTTACTATGAAGCCTGAACCAGGAACTCACTATGTAGACCAGGATGACCACAGACTCACAGAGATACATGCACCTCTGTTTCCCAAATGGTGGGATTAAAGGCATGCAGCTACCATGCCTGATTGGAGACAGGGCTTTAAAAAGATGATTATGGCTACATGAGGTTATCATGATTATCATAAGAGGGTCCAATCCAATATGACTGGTGCCTGAGCAAGTGGACATCTGGGAGTGCAACGTGGTGTGGAGCTGAATCTGATGTCCTTCCCCCCACTGCCCCCCGTTTCCAGATTGCTGGGGAACAAATTCCAGAACAACTTTGAGATGTTTTGTTAAGAAAGCTGAAGCTAGAGATGCTGTTCTCAGGAATTCATCCCAAGGAAACAATCATGCAAGGACAAGAGTTACTGGTACTAGGATTGTTGATGATAGGGAAAAACTAAGAATAAACCCTAATGGTTATTAATGGCAGACAGCTTCAAGTTTTCCATCTCCAGTAGACCCTCTGCAGCCATTATGAGTAATACGATGATGGCTACATAGAACCATGCACTGGTAAACTGAATGTAGATTCTGTCCTTTAGGCCATTGTGTGGAGGCCACTTACACTATAGCAACTGGATAGACTGAGCCTGGCGACACTAGAGAATGCGGCAAGTGCAGAGCCACCTGCCCAGACTTCTATGCAAGAACAAGAAATGAGCTTCTATCATGGATTTATCACTATTTTTCTTGTTTTCTGCCCCTTGTAGGTGAATATGTATAAATGTGACCAAATTATGGTAATTAGCATATTCAAAAAATTTATCATTTCTTTGTGGTAAAACACTTAACATCTGTTTTTAGATACTCTTTTCATTTTCATTAATGTTTTAGGGTAGCAAACAAAGTATTAGATTTTATTACAACTTTTTCACGTGTGTGCACACAGCACAGTGAATGTGTGTGCTCGTGACAACATCAGCAGTCACTGTTTCTGGACTGCAGGACACACAGTGATTTATCTTATCTATAGACACATCTTACAAAAAACAAGTCAGAAGAAAAATACAATTCCCTTTACTTCTGCCCTCTAGTTTCAGTTCAGTGATCAAATTCTCACCTGCCCCTCTGCCTGTCCACAGAGCTGTGACTCTGAATGACTGCTCACCCTGCGTCTCTGCTTGCCTGATGCTGAGGTTCAAGCTTAGTCTGCAAGAGTGTGTCTTCAGCTCACTGCTCTTCAGTGAGAATGAGAAAAGAGGAAATAGCAGCAGCAGCGGCCACAGCAACAATCAAGCCAGAGAGATGTGCATCTGTATTGCATTCATTTATTCAACACACGTGTCTGCAGGGTTTTAGGTTCCCGGCACTGTGTTAGGCAAGAGTTAAGGCACCAAACAAGTCTTTGATGCCATAAGTGCACGGTCTTGTAAAAGAAACAACATTTAGCCATAAAGCACATGGTCCTGTAAAAGGTCCAACACTCAACAATCAATCATTCATTTATTCATCCATATTTTTTAAACTAATGTATTTTTTAAACTAATGTAACTGTACAAAGTTATAGAGGACAATGTGATGTTGGGATAAACATTTACCTTGTATAATGGCCAAATCAGTGTAATCAGCATGTCAATCACTGCAAACATTTCATCATTCCGTTGTTATGGTGATACATTCAGAATGCTCTTTTAGCTATGGTGACAGCTGCACTATGTTGTTATTGACCATAGTGACTCTGTTGTATAAAACTTCTGAAAGGAATCGTAGAGGAGATTACAACACAGGCACATACAGTAGGGTCATGTGAAGACACAGGGAGAAAATCGCCATCCACAGGCCAAGGAAAAGAGCACACAGGAGGAAGGTGGTCCACAGACACCTTGACCTTGGATTTATTGCCCTCAACACTATGAGTAAATTAATTCCTGATAGTCAAGACACCTCGGGTGTGGAACTTTGTTAACTACCTAGTGCAGACAGCATCCGGGGACAGGAAAGGTCAATTCATGTTCCAGAAGTTTCTTGAGGTCAGGAGTGGCAGATTTTCTGTCTTTGGCTATTCCCATAATAGCTGCTGTTATGGGTTCATGTTCTTGAATCTGATTTGTGGCTGCAGACTGGGTGAATGAGAAATACTATCAAAACTATAACCAGAAGGGGCTCTTTTGAACATGTTGTTGGTATTAAGTATTAACTTAATCCATTCTGCTCAGAGTAATTTTCACAAGAATCTCTTTGCTTGCAATACCATTTGCATGTTTTCACAGGCATCAACTTTTACTTGGTCATTTATTTTACAAATGACTTTTGATTTACCTTGGAATCTTAAACAAGCGGCCAGGCTTCCTTGCAGGATAACTTTTGCCCTAGTAGTTGTTTTGTCATTAAACTCCTTGTTGTAAATGTTGCAAGCTGAATCAGAATAAATTTAAACTTCCTTAATTGAGTTAGGTTTTATTAAAGTTATAGAACTATGGATAATTAAGTCAAGAACAATAAACTACGTGGGATCCTAGTGGAAAAAAAAATCAATGCATGCAAATCCTACTGCTGTTTTTCCAAGAGATGCTAAATTAGGGACTGCAGACTGCTTTAGTACGCTCAATTTGGAGCCTCTCCTTTAGCTGGCATGCATTAGCAGAGGCATTGTTTTAAACAGGAATGGAGATGGCTCCAGATAATGACGTTAATTTCTAGCTTTCTGTCTTTCTGGATACCGATGCTTCACTCTCAAGTATTTTATAAAGGAGAGACTGCTTGTCACACCATTGTTTCTCTCTTTGTCAGATTCCTTTAGTAGCAATGTTCAGAGATTTGGAATTAAGCAAGTAGAGTAGGTGGTAAATAATTCCTTTAAATAGGCTTTGGTAAGGTTGTTTCTTTTTCTGAAATAGTGATTATTTATATTCTTTAGTCATTGGGTATGGATAGAGTGATTACATTATGAAATCTTTTGGAACTAGGTTGAAGTTTGAGAAGATAAGATTTAGATGAATCTGTCACCTTTATTTCTACATAAATATTTGGAAACTGTATAGGAGAACATTTATTTAAAAAGAAACATGAATCCTTTTAATAAGTAGAAGATGTCCTTCCGTCTTTGCTTCTACTGTCTGGGTCATGTGTTATAGGATATGATTTGTATTAAGATTAACAGAAAATTTAAATGGAAAGCCGTAGAATATAGTCCTAAGAAAACCACACAAGAGTAGGTGTGGGAGCCATACAACTAAAAATTCACAGAAAAAAAATCAGGATTCACTGTGTGTATAAATTATATGCACTTACATTCTCTCTGTGTACATTTTAATTTTGGCCATTGATCTTGGCCCTCCTTTTTTTTCTTCCCCACCTTTTCCTGACTTTCTCCTTTTCACGCATCAGGCTGGTTCACAGGATTTTCTCACTGTGCATTTTCAGGTGCACACTTAATGCACTGTTCCTGAAGCCTTTAGGAGCTAGGCTGGGCTCAGTCTTTTTGACCCACATAGCAACCTCATGAATCCTTCTAGTCTGCTTTTTAGAATAGCTCAGTAATTTGTTTCGATGAGTTCTCTCTGCTTCCTTTTCCAGTTTAAATTCATGTAAAGGAAACAACGATTTTGGTATCTGAATGGCCCTTTCTTGAAATGGGAAGCCTGCAGGTGATGTGAACACTCCTGTGGGAACAGGTCCATCTGATTCTTCTTGAGGCCTTAATTGTACAATCAGCCCATTTTGCTCATATTTTCTGACTCACTTAAAGCTCTTCTAATGAGATATTTTAGTAGCTACAAAATCTATGGGGACTTAACTCCAGTGGTTACTGGATTTGATATTTTTTGAAAAACATGGATCTTTTCTTCCTCATTTACAGAAACAGTGATTATAGTCTCCATCAAAGGCAACTGAGTTCAGAAGAGCACTGGGCACTTGATAGAAATATAGATTTGAGGTCTATGCTCTGTTCTTTGACATCTCAGGCACGCAATACTGAGTCTGTGCATTTCTCAAATGGTTCCAGAGTGGTTCTGATTGAGAAAGAGGTGGGATCTGAATCACTGCATACAGATACCTCCTTACACATCAACTGATCTCTGTGGGTTTTGGGGCTTAGGTTCATTTATATCCAAGAGTTTCCATAATATCTAGCAACATCTCTGCCTCCCATCTCACTATTTTGGTTTTGGCTTGCTAGTCATTATGTTTTCTAATTGTTTTGATTCCTGTGTTTGCTAATTATTTTGATTTTGATGAAATGTTACCATATTGATATCTGTTGTGCCCAAATTTTTTTACTCTTAGATTCATTACTGTTTTCAGGCATGACTTACTAACTTATGAACTTACATTATTGGATATATATATATATATATATATATATATATATATAGTCATCAATTTATTGTTTTTCATCATTGACATATGGCTTTTCTTTATTAAGAATTAAATGGATTTCCTAAACAAATATAGAAGAGATTACTAAATTGCTAAAAAGAAATAAAGCTATTGTAGTTTGGCTGGCTTGAAAAGGAGGTTTTATGAAAGATTTTAAAAAATGAAGTGAGAAAGAGCTGCCTCTGATGTCAGCATGTTTGTAGATGTAGAGGATCTACACACATTGTTGTTAAAGGGTAGTGAGGGTCATTGATTACCACAACATTAATTTGTGGGTCACTTACGCTTTATCAGATTCTCCTAGTGATACAGGTGTAAATAAAAGACTGAAGGTCTTTCCTTATCTGGATTAGATTCATACTGGTGGGAGGCAGGTAGTCAATAATCAATCAATAATTCATTAAATAAATGTTAATATTAAGATAGATGATAAATATTACAAAGTCAATGAAATGATGTACTAGAAATACTGTGTGGTTTCCTTGTACTGGGGGCTGTGCAAAGTCTCTTTGAAAAAGTAACAAGAAAGCACAGAGTTCCTTGACCAGAGACAACCATGCAAAATTAAAGAACATCCTCTGTGTTGAAAGGTGGGCTTGGAACATTTAGCGAGCCATAAAAACATCTTGGAGAAGAGTAAACAGTAGGGAAGAGTCCTGGGAAGTGGATAAGTGAAATGTTCAGGGCTTTGCAAGAACGTTTAGTCAGGTAAGAAATGACATTGTTTTATTTAACATATTTTTTAACAGCATGTGGAGAACTACTAGAAGAGATCATAAACACATTTCAGAAGGTAAGATAACTTGTTGGGCAAGAAAGAGTAGAGCTATGGTATCGAAGATGGAGTAGTAGAGTAGTGTATGAGACTCTATGATTGATTTACAAGGGAATTTGTAATGAGTCAGAAATCATTCAAGATGCATGTTTGGAACATCTTGAAAATGATGGAACTGTTTACTGAAAAACATATGTTTGCTTCTCCACTCTTAAATTACTGAGGTTATTTGAAATGGAACAGCACTTCTAGTTGTTGAAACGTCTATGCTATGCCCTCAACCAGCCTTGGGCATTGAGCTATTTATGTAGATCGTGTGAACTTAACCTCTCAATGTGCAGTCTTGGCATTTGATGAGCTCTTGATTGTGCATGGCCAAGTTATGGGCATCATAGCATGCCAATCTTTCCATAAGAATCTAAACTTACAGGCTGAGACTGTAGCTAAATATTAGAGTACTTGCCTCGTCCAAGTGAAGTCCTAAGTTCAATTTCCAGTGATGCCACACCAACTCCAGTGTCATCTGTGTGACATGAATAATTATGTTTATAATATCGGACGGGAGATACATGTCCCATGGGACTAAGCTCCCTGGAGGTCCCTGGCAGAGTGTCCTCGTTATGTTTCCTTTTCGAAGAAGATGTACTTTATAGATCATGAGTTCCCTGGGCTATGGGAACTGTTTTTTTGATAATGTTTTAATTAATCTATAAAGCACAGGCAAAATTAACGAATGTTTGGGTTGTAAACTATGGAGTAAAGGGGAAGCTGGACATGGATCTTAATTAAATATAGTAGAATGAGCTATTTTTTAAAGACTCTAAGCTATTAGATAAAGAAAGTATAATAGTTTAGGCACTTTTAGGGAATGAACACTCATCCACTCGGAATCCTTTAGGAATCCCAATTAAAGTGATTTATGGTAGAAAAACTTTATCTCATAAGAGACAGATGGTGGGCCCCTCTGTTGAGGAAGTTCAGCATGGGAAACTTAAGGACTACAGCAAAACCCCTTCCCCTTACAGACAAAAAAGTACAAGAGTCCATATTCCAACAGGTAAAAAGGTTTTATATTAAAAGAGATATGTGGTGAAAAAACTAAAAAAAAACTTAAAGGGGGTCTGTAGCATCCAAATTGGCTAAGTGGGTCATAAGAACCAAAAAAGTAAAAATGTATAATAAACTAAAAAGCTGCTGAGATAAGATAAAAGACACAGCTACAACCACAAGAAGTCTACACAAGTCTAAGAACTGTATTGTTTAGAAATCACAGACTGCTCTTTGGGTCATAAAGTTCTTGTGGGTGAAGGGATATGTCTAGTGCCGATTAAAATTGTGTGCTTGCTGTTTTTTAAAGATGATGTAATTAAATTATTGCCAAGCTCTTGTTGTTCCTTGTATAACTTGATAGTTTTCTTTTCTGTATATAAACTACTGCTTTACAAAAATAAAATTACAACAGATTCAAACCACTTCTGAGTGTGTTGTCTGTCTGTCATTTGCCAAATCCTTGCCTTCCTGACTACCCAAGCCCTGTTTCTCCTATGGTTGTGGTACCCCCTAATGGGCCAGTCCGTGACACAGTGATGAATCCAAGCTATTTTTGACCACATTCTATCCTATCAACACAAGCATGGCTTTTACTATTTACTTGTTACTTCAGGTCATTTTAGCACATGCAATCTGAAATGATGAAGGATCTGGAATGTTTTGATCTTTCCTTGAAGATCTTGAAGCTTAATTACCAATGGAATACTAAGCAATTCTCTAGCTCATCCATACATGTAGCTGGAGAGTTTTCTCTCCGGGTCTCACCAAGCCCCGGCAGTTGGACAGCCCACTTATAAAATAAACACACAGACGTTTATATTATTTAAACTGTTTGGCTTAATGGCTCAGGCTTCTTGTTAACTGTTCTTATATCTTAAATTAACCCATTTCTATAAATCTATACCTTGCCACATGGCTCGTGGCTTACCTGCATCTACCATTTCTCAGTACCATTATATTCCTTCTCGGGTCTTTGATGGGATTGAAGACTAGCAGTTATAGTTACAACTTAGTGTATATATATATACATATATATATATATATATATCTTAGATAGAACATATTAAGTATTAGATTCAGGTTCTTTAGGATAGGACACCTTTTGGAATGATCTTTGTAACATGCCATTTACCTATGCTCTAGACTTCTTTGGATTTTAGTATGTGTTTCTTGCTTGATACTGTTCACATTGGTTGTAGTTCCATCTTATCTAGGTCATTATCCCTCATTATTCCTGGCAATATTTGATAACCATTCCTTTGTATGTAGTCTTGTATTAGGTTAGAACCTTCTTATTTAGACAAAAGGGGAGATGTACTGGGTAGCCATTCCAGCTTTGATCTGGAAGTTCCAACCCCCATTGAGGCTTCAGTAACTGTCAAGCCTACAAGGCGGGGCCAAGAGAGGACTCTGAAGACCCGAGATCCGGATGTGCCGGCTCTCTTGGTTCCTGGACCCTGGACACTGGAGGTAGACTGAGCAGAGTTCTCCAGAGAACACTGCCGGACTGTGCTACGTCTTTCCCAGACCCTGCAACCTACCTATCCCTTCATTTGTAAGTTACACCACTAAATAAACTCCCTTTTAACTACATGGAGTGGCCTTAATTATTTCACCAATACATACACAAGTACATGACCCTACTATTCTGTCAACACAGGGATATGTGTTTTCCTAATTGACTGAATGCTATTCATCACACCTAGGGGTTAGAGCACACTGGACAAACTTGGAAAAAATGAGACATCTAGTTACTTGCATAAATTGATGGAAGTTCAGCTGTGATGCATCATTAAAACATACATGCTGCTTTACATATGTATGTTAATCATATATGACTGCTAAGCAGTACATCTGCATATTGTTAAGAAATATAATTTATCTTATTAAACTATTTATACTTTAAAATTTAACATCATAACCACTTGTAGGTATGGAGTTCAGTGATATTAAACATATTAATCACACTGTAGAGCCATTAGCACCACCCATCTCTACAATTCATTTTAGAAACAATTACTGTATTATTTAAGGTATACAACATAATATTTAAATATACTTGTGAGTAGTGAGATGGCTATTTCCTTAGATGAATTCATGCCCATTAGCTCACAGAGGAACTATTATTTTTGTGGTGAGTGTACCAAAAATGTACTGTTTTGCAAAAATGTTGCATAGAATATATGATGAAGTGGGGCCTTCTTGCAGCACCAGCGCTCTAGATTTGCTCATCCCTGGAATCTGTGACCTTGTTTCTCCCATCATTTACTCTTAACTCGTACTAACCTCACTGTTTTATTCTCTGTATGTGTATTCAACATTTTGTTTCTTTGTTTTTGTGTGAGTGTGCTCATGTATGCATGTGTATATGTGTGAGTATGCTTATGTGTGAATATGCTCGTGCGTGTATTTATGTGTGTGTTTGTGTGTCTGTCTGTGTGCATATGAGTGTTCCTGTGTGTGAAAACTAGAGGTCAGTGTTGAGTGTCTTAATCCCTCTCCATCTTATGTTTTGAGAGAAGATCTCTTAATGACCTACACCTCACCAATTTGGCTAGACTGATAGGCCAGCAAGCTCCTGGAATCTTCATGTCTCTGCCTCCCAAGTGCTTGGATTACTGATGTACACCAAACATTTTTATATAGGTTCTGGGAATCGAACACAGGTCTTCATGCTTATATGATAGCACTTTACTGATTGAGTTGTCTCCTCAGAGACAGAGTGTGACTGATTTGTATCTTTTTGCTTTTTAAAAATTTCACATGTACCTGTGAACTGTAGTTGGAATAAAAGACGTCTTATGTTAAATATTCTACAAGGTCAACTGACTAATTAGAACTACCATGATTTTGGAGAGTTAGAATATTACAGGTCTTTGTTTATCATCTTTAACCATTCTTCTTTTGTTTGTTTGTTTGTTTGTTTGCTTTTTTCGAGAGAGAATTTCTCTGTGTAGCCCTGACTGTCCTGGAACTCACTCTGTATACCAGGCTGGCCTCAAACTCAGAGATCCACTCTTAACAGCTTTTTATTTTGCACTTATTTGACCTAACATTCATCCTTGTGACTTGTAGGTAAATTCTCTTGAAATGTACCAAAAGACTATTAGTTTCACCGATTCAAAGGTTCAGAATGTCATCAGATAACATCCGATGCTTATAAACAGAAAATTTCCCACTTCATTGCAACCAGTCTACCTGCTGTTACCATCAGTGTGTTTTAAAAGTGTCTTTATCTATAAATTACTTCTTTCTTTTTTGTAACTCTAAGAACTTCATAAAACTCTTTTCAAGCTGGAATATGTTATTTGGGGTAAGTAGATTCTGTGTTCCTGGGCCATGTTCATTCACATTTGGCTCCAAAATCAACTCTCTTTTATTCTCTTTGGAGAGCTGTGTGTTTGTGTTGACATATCTGAGATCATGAAATGCTTTTATTTTTGTGTCTGGTTTGCTTTAGTTTCCTTGATGTCCCCAGGCTCACCCACGCTGTGGCAAATGGCTAGGTCCCCTTCTTCAACACAGTTTAGTGTCCACCCATGTACACTCTGCGGGTATGCCTTATTTTCTTATCCATTCATGTGCAAATGGACATTTTGGTTGTCACCACATCGTGGTTGCTCTTGAACAAAGCAGCAATGACCATAGAGTTCAGATGAATCTATTAGATGATGGTTTCATTTCCTTTGGCAGTGGCAGGGTTGCTGGATTGTGTCTTACTTACACTTATTTTTCTTTTAAAGTTTATTTTATTTTTAATCATGTATCTCTGTGTGAGCATGTGCACAATAGTGCAAGTGCCTGGGAAGGCCAGAGGAGGATGTCAGATACTCTGGAGCTGGAGTTACCTCATGCATGGACAAAACTGACCTCAGGTCCTTTGCAAGAGCCACAGTGCATGGTCTTAACAGTAAACTATCTTCACACCATTTTCTGTGATGTTTTCTACACAACTGTACTGGTCTCTCTTCTGACCAGCAGTGTTTGCTGTCTGCATTTGTTCTCTCTCTCTTTTTTTTTTCCTTCATGACAGTATATCTCTGTGTAGACTTAGTTGTTCTTGGCTGTCCTGGAACTCATTCTGTAGACCAGACTGGCCTTGAATTCACTCTGTAAACCAGGCTTCCCTTGAATTTAGAGACCCACCTACCTCTGCCTCCCCAGTGCTGGATTAAAGGGTGTGCCACCACTGACTGGTTCTGTCTGTTTTATAATGGCCTCTGACCAGTCTCATCGTGTGACTGATTTGCATCTTCTTGCTAGCTACAGATGTGGAACATCTCTCTACACACCTGTAAGTATCTGGATGTCGACTTAGCTCTTCAGTTTTTAGTTGACTCATTTGCTTTTCTGCTATTAACTTGTATATTTTTTGTAAGTTTTAAATATTAGTCCAATAATTTCTTCTAGGAATTTGTGGTCTCAGGTTGCGTTTAAGGCTTTTATCCTTTGGCACTGATCTTTGTGTAATGTGAGTGGAAGATAAGGGCCCAGTTTCATTCCTGTGAGTGTGGAAGTCCAGTTTCTCAGCACTGTTTATTGAAGAGATCAATCTTTTTTCCTTTATGTCTTGGCTCCACGGGACTAGAATTAGCGGGGCACATTTGCTCAGGTTTACACTTTCATGATTTGCTTTCCCCTCCAGTGATAGGGTAAGCTCTCCCTTACCATTGTGTATACTATGAGACCCTGACCTTCATATATCCTCCATGGGTGAGCTACACATTGCTTAGGAAGCTCTCACCACTAACAGAACTGAAGGAGAGTTAGAATGGACAGAGGTAGATAAGGAATGTGAAAGAAGTTTCCCTGA
Organism: Peromyscus californicus insignis; assembly: GCF_007827085.1. NCBI lineage: Eukaryota > Metazoa > Chordata > Mammalia > Rodentia > Cricetidae > Peromyscus > Peromyscus californicus. Next base: position 159,291,609 of record NW_026294573.1, on the reverse strand, counting down.
GATGTGTAGCTAAAGTTTTCCTGCCTGGCCCACAGTCAGGACAAATCTCTCTCACCTGCCAGTCCCACAGCCACTCAGACCCGACCAAGTAAACACAGAGACTTATATTGCTTACAAACTGTATGGCCGTGGCAGGCTTCTTGCTAACTGTTCTTACAGCTTAAATTAATCCATTTCCATTAATCTATACCTTGCCACATGGTTCGTGGCCTACCTCACATGCTGTTTCTCATCATGGCAGCTGGCAGTGTCTCTCTGACTCAGCTTTCCACTTCCCAGCTTTATTCTCCTCCTTGTCCCGCCTACACTTCCTGCCTAGCCAATGGCCAATCAGTGTTTTATTTATTGACTAATCAGCAACACATTTGCCATACAGAACATCCCACAGCAGAGATGTCTGCTTCTCCATCCAGGAAGACATTATGGGAAGAAATGGTGGGAAGGCATGGAGGAGGTTACTAAACGGGACCAATTAAGGAAAGGGGAGAACCTGGAGGCTCTATAAAATACCTAAGCTAGCATCTATTTAGTGGATTCTTAGCTCCAGGACCTCTCCACCCTGAAGGGATAAGCTGTTACTCTCCTTTTCTCAGTGGCTTGGCTTCTGTCTTTCCCAGACATTCAATTCTCTATCTGTGCCAGGAAACGAGCTTAGTGATTCCCTAGCCCACTGTGAGTGCAGGTTACAGAACCTATTGGTACCATCAGTTTCCATTCTTCAGAGTGGGACTGAACATTCCATCACTAGGGTTGCTGAATCGTTCTTTTGTGTTTTTTAACTTTGCTTTTGGCTGCTCCTGAAAAATCACACCAGCTGCATCCCAATGGAGATATTTTATATTTTGAGTACAAACTTATGATTTGGGATTTTGATACGCCAATTCATAGATTTAGGCTCATACTTTTTCCATGGATATTGGACAAATTGAATTATTTTGTAAGTGGAGTGGATTTCATGTTTAAAGAAGCCTGCATAATTGCCTTTAGCCTCTTTCTATATTTAAACATTTCTTTGAGGGGGAAAGCATAGTGCCTAATACCTTTGAAGCTAGAATTAAAGTGCATTAAAGCTTTCTTGAAACTTGTTATCTGTCATCCTAAATCCTCTTGAAGTTAGGTATAAAGAATAATAGATATGTATGCAGTCAGGATACTGAAGATTTTTGCTGGCTTTTGGATTAGAAGATTTTCAACTATCAGTGTCTAAGCTTCAACTTTCTGACAGTCTTGACAAGGCCAAAATAAGATTCTAATGGCTGCGATTGTAGAGGGTGGTTTTTCATTAGATGAGGCAACGTGTCAATTAAAAGGGTATTGAGATAAAGAAATAGAAACTAGATTAAGTTTAAACTTTTTCATGGATGATAAGAAAATCCATTTTTGAGTTACAGTGCATGGGAGATACACTTCAGAGCCAAAGTGAGAATACCTTACTAGTTAAAAGATCACCTTTGGTCCTCAAAAGACTTATTGACTTCCTGATACTCATTTCAAAACAGTTATATATAGCAAATTTTAAATAAAATGAAATTCCTATGCAAAAATAATGGTAGCAACTTGCAAAGAATTTATGATTAGTGATTTTATTTTCTCTCCATTTTTCTCCACATTCCTTACTGTTTGAACACTGAGTATTTGCAGTCATTGGCGTAGCTTCTAATCTCACAAGAAAGCCTAGAAGCTGTATTTGATGTATGTCCACAAAATAAATACTGTGTGCATTTTAATGTGACCATCCTCTTTTAGAGCCATGTATGGCAAGCTCAGGCTTATGATTTGAGCACTCCCAGGAAAACTGAGTATGTGTCTATAAGATGCACTGACTAAAATGTAGTACTTGCTCCTTTGACTGATCTTTATGAATAAATTAAATTTCTCCTTGATGGCTACTGTATCTCATGAAAATGGTTTATTAGATACTCCCAAGTTTAGAAAGCCAGCTTAAAATCATTGGGCAAAAGATGTAGGCTGAGTGTCCAGTAAGAAACTCAGAGGATGTGCGAGGCTTCTGCTGCCAGTGGAATGAAGTTATCCATCCACACAGAGATAAATTTAGGCAGCAACTTGGTTCCTTGTCTTCTAGCTAAGCACCACCTAGCCTTTAAGGGCTTGATTAATAGAAAAAAACATGATGTTGATATTCACTGACTCTTCCCGATTTCTAAGGTTTGGTAGAAGAGCAATGCTGTTCCTAGGATTTTATTCCTCTGTTAGAGATACAAATCTCTGAGGGCTCAAGACATGTTCTCCATTTTAGTTTTGAGAATTTAATTGTGGGGAGTATTGACAAAGATTTAGGTGGGTTGATCCTGTTGAAGGTGCATTTACCTCTTGACTCTGGCAGACTTAATGTGTCTTGAACTTCCTTCTCTGATTATCCTGTTTCCTCAACTTCTGAGGCTTGATTGATTGGTTCATTTTGCACTTGTTTGCTATCATCGTGTAGGTTTGTTCATTCCCTCCCTCCTCTGTTTCCCATTTTTTGACTGAGGATATTGTCCTGTCCTTTTACTAACCCAATTCTGTTACTCCACCTCTAAGAGAACCCTGGAAGGTTATGATTTCTGTTTTTGTAAGTTTTAGCTCTACAATTCACATTTAGTTTATTTTTACTAATTCTATTTCTTTGCTGATGTTTTTTGTTTATTTAAAGAAAGAAAATTTGTAAATGACTGTTAAAACATTTTATGGTGGATAATTTAAAATCTATTCTAGATGATTATAATTTGAAACTCACCAGCAGATATTAATTTTTTTCCATTTAATTTATAGTTTTGTGGCTTGGGCATGATGTGTAATTTTTTTCATTGCATCTTGGACATTTCATCTATTTTGGTAAGGGACTGTGTATCCTTTTAAATCATTACTTAGTAAATAGTTGAACTTTGAACTTTGGTTCCCAAACCAGTTTCACAATGTTATTTGGGTCTCCTTAGCCTATCAGGTGTCAGTGTTGCCATTACTGGTCTCTGCTAGTGCAACTTCAAAGAGCAGGTAGTGTTTTGTGGAGCTCAGAAGACAGTCTCTCAGTAGGTGGGAGAAATTAGAGCCCAGGAGTAATGTAGGGCTTCCCAGGATACTGAGATCTGTGATGAGTCTTCCTACCTTTGGCACTGGGTTAGCTGTATCTCTCCATGGTGCACAGAGCCATAGGCTCTGAATGGAGGGAGAACAGCACCATTGACTCTTTGTTACTGGGGTCATCTGTCCATCTGCCTTAACAGTGGTGCTGATCCCATTGGGCATTTGAGAGGGATGCTGGTCCTTCTGGGGGCCATTAGCCTTCTATTGCCCAGTGAATTTTGTTAACAGAGTTTTCCTTGTGCTGTCTGTAATTAAGGGAAGTCATGTAAAGCATCGCCTTGTGCGTTTTTCTCAAACTATTTTAATTTTCACTTTGGCTGCTCTGGTCTTATTTCCAGAGTTTAAAATCATGTTAAAAGGGGGAGGGGGCCTCAGGCTCTCTTGCTCACATCTTAAGTTGCTGTAGGCTAGAGCATATACAAAACAAAATGGAATTCAGGGCCAATCAAGTTCATCTTGTAAGTGCTCAGTTACTACTCCATGTTATCTGCATATGGGAAATTCACCAAACTTCTTTGGGTCTTGTCTCCTCATTTGTGAAATGGGTTGAGTCACTGGCTCATCTGCTCTTTTCTTGAAACTAGTGTCCTTTACTGAGCCCTTGCTTTCAGCTGGGCACTGCCCCAGCACTGGAAATGCAGCAGAAGCCAGCCTGGCGAGCTCTTGGTACTCTCAGGACCTGTCATACTTATGTGTGAAAAAATGGACCAGTCCTGATGGGGAGCAGCTGACATGGATAGAGAGGAGAATGTTTTTGGAGCTCAGGGAAGGCTCCGTGAGGAGGTGATGGTTCATTCAGGCATGTATTTCACTGCTGTTATCTCATTTAACCCTTAGAACTCCTCTATACTGTAGATATGAGTATTAGTTCTACTTTACTGCTGAAAACAAAGGCCTAGAGTGGCTAAGTAGTTGATTCAAAAACTGTGAGTAATGTCAATTTAAAAATAAAATCTCAATATATTATTTTCACACTTAACACAATTGTGCTTTTGTGTGTTAGCTTGTGTTGAAAGACTTAATGAAAATGAAATGTCTGGAGAACCTGTGTAATCAAGATTCTAGACTGGATAAATAGTTTTATTTAATTCAGAAACACACACACAGAAACAGAGAAACAGAGAGAAAGAGTTAGATAGGTCATAGATACAAACTCTAGATATAGCAAGCTGCTTTTAAATGTGGAACTCTATGTCAGATTTAATGTATATCTTGAAGAAGGGGTAGGGCAGAGAACCAGGTCAGTAGATCATAATCTGTATGATCTATCTATCTATCTATCTATCTATCTATCTATCTATCTATCTATCTTTCATCTATCTATCTAATTAGTTGTGGGTTCAACAGAAAGGAAGCAAAGAGAAAGGAGAAAATATGGGCAGAAACCTTTTCTGTAGTTTCCATAGGAAAGAACAAACCAGGCAGAGCATACAGGCTTAGAGCTGGATAGGTGGAAGGACTTCAGTGGGCTTTGGAGGTGAGGAGTGTTCAAGTATGTGGTCCTGAGATGATTAAAGACATTGGATTAGAATCTGAGAAGTCTGCTCTCTGTTCTCCTAGACCCAATTCCTCAGTCTCACCCCTAGTGCTGCAGCAGAGCACCAGCTGTAGCCTTCCTCCCCGCTGCCCATATCTCCTGTGTATCCCACAGACCATTCCCTCCTCACTTCTCTCTCCCCACTCATCACACTATCCCAGATCCAACTCCAGCAGGTATGCCCTACATGGCCAGTGGTTACTGGCCATGCCTGCCAGAAAACCAGGTAGGCTGCCTGCAGACCTTTTCTCTTGCTGTTTCCCCAGACCCAATCCATCAGTGTTATCTCTAGTGCTGCAACAGATCACTAGCTGTAGCCTCCCTTCTGACCCTGACCCACATCTCCTAAGATTAAGATCCTAAAACCCCAAAGATTACTCTCTCCTAACCTTCCTCCACCCATTTTCTGCTGTATCCCAGATTCCAACAGCAGCAAGCATTCCCTGTGAACACAACAGTTGAACATGGTGTAAAATAGGAAACACACAGCCATCACACTCTGAAAATCCAGAAAGGAAACAGAAACTAAGGAACAGAATACCCACTCAAAAAAGACAAACCCAAAAAGTCAGCACCTAGATTTATAATCATCCTAAACCCAGATGCCTAGATACCAGCATGAGAACACAATAATAGCCAGGGTAATATGTCTCCACTAGAGAGCCCAGCAACCCTACCACAGCAGGCCTTGAATATTCCAGCATCACTGAAGCACAAGAAAGAGACCTTAAATCTAACTATATGAGAATGATAAAGGTCTTTAAAGAGGAAATGAATAAACCCCTTAAGGAATCTAGGAAAATGCAAACAATTGGAGGAAATAAATAAATCCTTTAATGAAATCAAAGAACATAGAAACAGTTAAAAAATGAATAAAACTGTTCAAGACCTGAAAGTGGAAATAGAAGCAATAAAGAAAACACAAACTGAGGAAATTCTGGAAATGAAAAATTATGGAATTTGAATAGGCACTACAGAGGCAAGCTTCATCAACAGAATACAAGAGATACAAAAGAAAATGTCAAGCATTGAAGATATGATAGAAGAAATGGATACCTTGATCAAAGAAAGTGTTAAATCTAAAAATTTCTGACATAAAACATCCAGGAAATCTCAAACACCATGAAAAAACTAAAGCTAAAAATAATAGGAATAGAGGAAGGATAAGAATCCCAGATCAAAGACATAAAAAAATATTCTCAGCAAAACCATAGAAGACCATTTTCCTAACCTAAAGAAGGAGATGCCTATAAATGTACAAGAAACATACAGAGCACCAAATAGATTGGATCAGAAAAAAGGCCCCTTGTCATATAATAATCAAAGCACTAAACATCTAGAGGAAAGAAAGAACATTAAAAGTTGTAAAGAGCCGGGCGGTGGTGGCGCACGCCTTTAATCCCAGCACTTGGGAGGCAGAGCCAGGAGGATCTCTGTGAGTTCGAGGTCAGCCTGGGCTACCAAGTGAGTTCCAGGAAAGGCGCAAAGCTACACAGAGAAACCCTGTCTCAAAAAACCAAAAAAAAAAAAAACCAAAAAAAAAAAAAAAAACCAAACAAACAAAAAAAAAAGTTGTAAAGAAAAAAGACCAAGTAATATATAAATTGTGATTTACACTATTAGAATTACACCCAACTTCTCAATGGAGACTCTAAAAACCAGAAGGGCCTGGACAGATGTGCTGAAGACAATAAGAGACCATAGATGCCAGCCCATGCTACTGTATCCAGCAAAACTTTCACTCACCATAGGTGGAGAAAACAAGATAATCCAGGATAAAGTCAAATTTAAACAATATGTATCTACAAATTCAGTTCTATAGAAAGTGCTAGAAGGAAAACTCCAACCTTAGGAGGTTAACCACACTCATGAAACACAGGAAATAAATAATCTCACACCATCAAAACCAAAAAATTAGGGAAGGGTATACATACTATATACACCACCACCATCACCACCACCATCACCACCACCACCACCACCACCACCACCACCACCAACAACAACAACAACAACAAAATAACAGGAATCAGTAGTCATTGGTCATTGATATCTCTCAATATCAATGGCATCAATTTCCCAATAAAAAGTCATGGACTAATAGAATTGCTGAGAAAACAGGACCCATCCTTCTTCTGCACCAAAGAAACACACCTAAACATCAAGGAGTAGACATTACCTCAGGATAAAAATTGCAAAAAGATATACCAAGTACATCAACTTAAGAAGCAAGCTGGTGTAGCCATTTTGATACCTAACAGAACAAACTTCAAACCAAAACTAATCAAAAGAAATAAGAAAAGATACTACATAGTCATCAAAGGAAAAATCCACCAAGATGATTTTTCAATTTTTAACATCAATGACCCAAACACAAGGGAACCCAAGTTTGTAAAAGAAATACTACTATAGCTTAAATCATATATTGACCCTCACACACTGATTGTGGAAGTGTACAAAACCTCACTCTCAACAGTGGACAAGTCATTCAGATGAAAACTAAACAGAAATACAGGAGCTAGCAGAAGGAATAAACCAAAGGGACCTATCATATCTACAGAATATTTCATTCAAACACAAAAGAATATTCCTTCTCACTACCTCATGGAACTTTCTTCAAAGTTAACTACACACTTGGACAGAAAGCAAATCTCAAAACATAGAAGAAGATTGAAATAACTCCCTGTATCCTATCAGACCACCATGAATTAAAGCTTGATTATCAACAACAACAGAAACAACAGAAAGCCTACAAACTCATGGAAACTGAACAACTCTCCATTAAATGAAAAATGGGTCAAGACAGAAATAAAAAAATTAAAGACTTTCCAGAATTCAATGAAAATGAATATACAACATACACAAACTTATGGGACACAAGAAAGTGGTACAAAGAGGAAAGTTCATAGCTCTGAGATCTCATACTAGCAACTTAACACCACACCTGAAAGCTCTATAACAAAAAGAAGTAAGCACACCTAAAAGGAGTAGAAGATAGGAAATAATCAGGGCTGAAATCAATAAAATGAAACAAAAGAAAGTATCAATGAAACGAAGAGTTGGTTCTTTGAGAAAATCAACAAGCTAGAGCAACCCTTATCTAAACTAACTAAAAGACAGAGAAAGAATATCCAAAATAAGCTCACTACCTATGGTGGGACACCTCACGCAGCCTTGAGGCAGGAGGAGGGGCGTATACCTGTCTCTACTGAATGTACCAGGCTCTTTTGACTCTCCATGGGAGGCCTTATGTGCTTATAGGAAAGAATGGGGGGTGGATTGGGAGAGGGGAGGCTGGAAGGGCGGGAGGAGGGAAGAGAGGGATCTATGATTGGTATGTAAAATGAATAAAAAAATTTCTTTAAAAATAATGAATATCCAAAATAACAAGTCAAAAAAACAAAAAGGGGAACTTAACAACAGACAACAAGGATATCCAGAGAATCATAAAGTCATACTTTAAAAACCTGTATTCCACCAAACTGGAAAATATAAATGAAATGGTTAATTTTCTTGAGTGGCGCCACTTACCAAAGTTAAATCAAGGTCAGATAAACGATTTAAATAGACTCCTAGTGAAATAGAAGTGGTCATTAAAAGTCTCTCAACCAAAAAGAGCCTAGGACCAGATGATTTTAGTACAGAATTCTACTAGACTTTGAGGAAGAGTTAATACCAATATTCCTCAAATTATTCCACAAAATAGAAAGAAGGAACATTGCCAAATTCATTTTATGAGGCAACAGTTACCCTGATACCCAAACCACATAAACACTCAACAAAGAAAGAGAATTACATACCAATTGCCCTTATGAACATGGATGTAATAATACTCAATAAAATACTTGCAAAGGAAATCCAAGAATACATTAAAATGACTATCTATCATGATCAAGTAGATTTCATCTCAGAGATTCAACGGTGGTTCAGTTTATGAAAATCAGTAACTATAATTTACCACAGAAGTAAATGGAAAGAAAAAAAAACATGATCATCTCATTAGGCTATAGTAACAAAAAGCCACATGATATTTGCATAAAAACAGGTTGATCAATGGACCTAGACACAAATCCACACACATATGGACACCTTATTTTTGACAAAGAACCTGGAAATATACAATGAAAAAAAAAGGAGGCATCTTCAACAAATGGTACTAGTCTAATTGGATATTGGCATGTAGAAGAATACAAATAGATTCATGTCTTTCACCCTGTACAAAAGTCAAGTCCAACTGGGTCAAAGGCCTCAACATAAAACCAAATACACTGACCTTAATAGAAGAGAAAGTGGGGAATACCATTGAATTTATTGGCACAGGAGACAACTTCCTGAACAAAACATTGGCTCTAAGATCAACAATTAATAAATGGGACCTCATGAAACTGAACAGCTTCTCTATGGCAAAGGATACTATCATCAGGACAAATTGGAAACCTACAGAATTGGAAAAGATTTTCATCAACCCATCTGATAGAGTGCTAATACCCAAACTATATAAAGATCAGTAGGATTATGATGGTAAACATGGCCATTCTACCAAAAGCAATCTACACATTTAATGCATTCTCCATTAAAATTACAACATAATTCTTCATTGAACAAGAAAGGACAATTTTCAGGTTCATATGGAAACAACAACAACAACAAAATGTCAGGATAGCTATATCACTCCCGAATGATAAAAGATCTGTGGGTTTATCACCACTCCCAATCTCAGTGATAAAAACAGCATGGTACTGGCTCAAAAGCAGACATAATGATCAGTGGAACTGAAATGAATACCCATAAACCCACACACTTATGGCCACCTGAATTTTGATGAAGAAGCTAGAAATATACACTGAAAAAAAGGCACCATCTTCAACAAATGGTGCTGGTCAAGCTGGATGTCTACTTGTAGAAGAATTCAGATAAATCCTTATTTAACACCCTGCACAAAACTCAAGTCCAAGTGGATCAAAGACCTCAACATAAAACCAGATACACTGAATCTTTCAGAAAAGAAAGTGGGGACTAGCTTTAAACTCATTATACAGGAGAAGACTTTCTGAATAGAACACTGATAACACAGGTTCTAAGATCAACAATTAATAAATGGGACCTCATGAAACTGAAAAGCTTCTTTGAGACAAAAGACACTGTCAATTGGACAAAGCAGCAGCCTACAGAATGGGTAATGATTTTTACCAACTCCACATCTAGCAGAAGTCTAATATCCAAAATATACAAAGAACTCAAGAAGCTAGACATCAAATAATCTATGCAACTGTCAGCTGGGTAGTTTGGTCTTGTGGGACTCCCAACAGCGGGAGCAGGAGCTGTCTCTGACTCTTGCTGGCTTTTGGGACCCTATTTTTCATACTGGGTTGCCTTGCACAGCCTTAATACAAAGTGAGATTTTTAATCTTTCTACAACTTGATATGTCCTGTTTTTTTTGGATATCCATGGGAGGCCTGCCCTTTTCTGAATAGAAGAAGAGTAGGAGTAGATAGAGGGAGGGGCAGAGCAGAGGTGGGGGAAGGGACTGGGAAGAAGGGAGGATGGGGAATCTGCAATCAGGGTATTAAATATATAAGTAAATAAATAAACAAATAATTTAAGTAAAAAAATGAAGTCCAGATCTAAACGGAGAATTCTCAATAGAGGAATATCAAATGTCTGAGACACAAAGAAGTATTGAACATCCTTACCCATCAGAGAAATGCATATCAAAAGTACTTTGAGATTCCATCTTATACCTGTCAGAATTGCCAATATCAGTAGCACAAGTGACAACTCATGCTGGTGAGGATGTGGAGCAAGGGGAACACTCCTCCAGTACTGGTGAAAGTGCAAACTTGTACAGCCACTATGGAAATCAATATGACAGTTCCTTAGAAGTTGAGAACTGATCTACCTCAAGATCCAGCTATACCACTCTTAGATATATACACAAAGGACCCTCCATCCTACCACAAGGATACATGCTAAGCCATGTTCATTGTGGCTTTATTCATAATAGCCAGAAACTGGATACAAACTAGATGTCCCTCAACAGAAGAATGAGTAAAGAAAATGTGGTACATTTATACAATGGAGTCTTACTTAACTGCCCAAAAAAAATGACATCATGAAATTTGAAGGCAAATGGATGGAACTAGAAAAAAATCATCCTAGACTCAGAAAGACAAACATGGTATGTATTCATTTATAGGCTGATATTAGCCAATAAGTAATTGATAACCAATATACAATCTGTAGACACAGAGAGGTTAGATAAAGAGGAGGTGTCTAGGGAGAACACATAGATCTCCCTGGGAAGGGGAAATGGAATAGATTTTACAGGTGGACTGGGAGACAGTGGGAATAGGAGCAGGATGGATCAGATGGGGGCATGGGATGGAGGGGGAACGCATGAGGAGAGATGGCTAGAATTGGGGAACATTTAAGGGGTGATATGGACACAGTGCAGTGGAAACTTACTGGAATTTATGACAGTGATCTTAATGGGGACTTCTAGTGATAAGGGATATGGAGTCTTCAACCAGCCATCTCCTTTAGCTAGGCAAGGCTTCCAGTGGAGGGCGTGGGTTGTGTTCAGTTGAGTTGCTGGCTAAGAGGGGTCCCATGGAAATCCCCAAATAACCCAGGCTGATGCTAATACAAAGGGTTGCTCTCTGCAAAATGATAACAGATCCCCATTGTCTAGGAAAACATCCACACAACTCATTCATTGAACATGGAGAAGTTGAGCTGGTGACTACATGGAGGCTTCATCCCTACATTCTAGTCTCTTTGATGCAGGAAGGTCCTCTGCAGGTTATCAAAAGAGAAATATGAAGACCAACACATCCACAAAACCTTTGACCTACAATCCATTCTGCCTGCGAAGTGTACTAGTTCAGTGTTGGCACAGAATGTGTGGAAGTGGCCAACCAATATCTGATTTGATCTAATGCCTACTCCACAAAAAGAAGATCGTATATGACACTGCTTAGGTAACCAAGAACCAAACTAGATAGCCCAGATACTGAGGGTAAAACCAAACACACATGACTGTTCTAAAGAAGATGACTCCTAATGATATTCTGCTATACTCATAGATCACTACTTCATCCAGTAATCATTAAAGAGTTTCTTCCAGCAGCAGATGGGAACAGATGCAGAGACCCACAGATAGACATTATGCAGAAAGAGAGTCTAAATTGGAGGTCTCCATAAAATTCCTCCCCTTAGAGCTCAGAGAATCCTGTAGAAGAGGAGTTCGAAGTATTGTAAGAGTCATAGGAGATGGAGGACACCAGGAGAACAAGGTCCTCTGTATCTACTAACCAAGTCACATATGTGCTCACAGAGACTGAAGCAGCAAGCACAGGGCAGACATGGGTCTACAGCAGGTCCTCTGTACATATATTATAGCTATTAGCTTAGTATTTTAGTGGGACTCCTAACTTTGAGAACAAGTGGGTCTCTGCCTCTATTGCCTGTTCTTGGGACTCTTTTCCTCCTGTTGTTTTGCTATGTCCAATTTTGATATGAAAATTTTTGCTTAATTTTATTATATTTTATTTTGTCATGTCTGGTTGCTGTCTCTTAGAAGCCTATTCTTTTCTAAAGAGATACAGAAAGGGAATGGATTCTGAGGGTAAGGGAAATGGGGAGAGGGGAAACTATAATCATGATACAGTGTATGAGAAAAGAATCTATTTTCAATAAAAAAAAAACATTTCAATAAAAAGAAACAGAATCTGAGAAGCCACTAGGGAGGGCTGTTGGTGTGGCCTATACATTGTTTAATTTGCATATGAAAGGTATATCCCTTGCTGGCAAATAGTTTCTACATATTAGCAGGAATATGCTGACCTAGGCAGGGGTAGTCCTTTCCCTCCTGAGGCAGTGAGACCCAGATGGCCAAAGAATAAAAACCCAGAAAATAAAAAAAAAGGCTTGTCCAGTGGAGTATTAAACATTTACTATAGAATCCAAGGACAGAATTTATGTTGTTTTATTTTCATGACATCCCTGGAGGTAGGACTTATGTTCAGTTTTATAGCTGAAGGAATTGATGTTGAATGTTGTGAGAACAGACCTAATTTGAGTCAAAACCCAGCCAGCACCACTGTATTTGCTGATGGGTATGTCTGTGACGGTGCAAAGGGACATAAATGATGTGTGAGGCTTCTTCTTTCTGAATGTGCGATCTGTAGTGTCCCAGTGAAGAGTGATGTGAAGAAACTCAGCCTGTCTTGTGTGGAAAGAGTGCTGCTGATAGGCAGCTCCCTCAACCAAGTGTGGCCTCAAAGGTTGTAGTACAGGGGACATGGGTCAGGATCACGTGTGTTTCCATTCTAGCCTTCTTGCAAGGCAGTGGATGGGAAGTGCTGAGTGACTTCTGTGCCAATGATTCAAAAACAACTCTGGAATGTCTGAGGATTCAGAGCAGTGTAGAAGAGTTGAGGTTCATGAAATAAACCAGAAATGGAAAGCCAGATGGTGACATGGTAGTTATATGGAAGTCTACCACAGGACAACTTCACCTGATGGCAGAGCTTTTATGGAAATCAGACTGTAGTTAACTTCAAGACAATCTGGATGCCTGTAAAGTGTACAGATTTCTGTTATTTATTTCCCCCTTTCTTTGTTCTGTATCACTGTATCTTTGATAGTTAAGATGGTGCTTATGAATTAGTATTTATTATGTTCTAAGTGCTTTTTACTGTTTCTTAAAGTAGACTGTAAGTTCTTCAGGATGGTAACTGTATATAGATACTGTAGCATCTAGAAAGGTCTGGAGATATTTATTCCCAATACATATGAAAAGATTATTAATCTATTAGTTGAAAGGATTTTAGGACTTTTAAATTTGGTGTTATAATCTCTGTGCTGAAGAACTTGGGGAAGATGAAAGGCTCATCCAAGTTCAAAGGCAGGTCAGGGGTACCATGACAGTCCAATGTCTTACTGCCTATGCCACCCCTCCTGGTTGAACGATTGAATATTCATCCAGCTCTTGCTTAAGCTTTCTTACGAGCTTGCTGGGTTTAAAAAGAAAAAGCTAAATTCATTTAAATATTTTACAAATTCTAATTGCCCATAATTATATAAAATTTCTTAGATGCTGTAATTTTTAACAAGGCCTTCATTCTGTCATTTGTCATTGATACTGGTGACAGGAATAGAATATGTATTAAAATGTCAAGTGTACTAGGATGATGGCATTTTATCTAAGTGCATAATTAAATTGCATTTTAGAACTGATAATCCCTGTTTCAAAGGAAGTGAATTGTATTTGAGAATCCTTTCTTGAGGTGTCTCCAATTGACATTCCATAACTCTGTACCAACCAGCTCTATGTATGATTCCAGAGCTGCCAAAGGAGACAAGATGGTGCTTTCCATGGCAACATGGGAAGACTGTGTGAAATTGAAGATGTCTAAATCCTTCTCCAAGGCATAGTCGAGGATGAACATTTTGTGTCTAGTAGCATGTCCTGGGGCCAAAGACAACTGCTCACCTCTGTTATGAACAGTGACAGAAGTATGATCCAGAATGCGATAATTGAAAATATTTACTTACTAGGAAGCAATAGCCCCCACAGGGATTTGGGTGACGGCAATCCAAACTTTCAGCAGAGTTTGGCACCTGTGCTTTGGCCCCTGTTGTATGAAGTTCTCAAATGCCAAGTTTTCCACCGGACAAAAGCATGATTATAATTATTGAAAATGTATATACAGTATGATTCTGCTTTATAGTTACATAAGCATAGTCCTACAGGACAGAATATTAGTAATAAACGACATGTGTTTTTAAAGAGCTCTATAAGAAATTAAATTTCTTTATATGTAAATACTCATGTATGTATATGCACATGTGGGTATAAATGAGTTGGAAGAAAACTAAGGAAAAGTCGTGTAACAGAAGAATTTTGTAATTAGGACTAGTAAATTATTTCAGACCTGTTATTCACAATTTTGTTCATTTTTTATACTTCTATTTCTTGGTATTTGTGGTGTGTTTACCCAGATTTACAGTTTTACAATACATTGTATGATGACCTTAAAAATCTCGGTTTTTGTTTGTTTCTTTGGTTTTTAAGATAGCATCTTACTCTATAGCTCATGATAGATTTAAGCTATGCAACGTTTCTTCTGCCTCAGGCAACTGCCGTGATTACAGGTGCGAGCTATCATGCCAGTGTGTTAGGGTTTATTATTATTATTATTAATATTATTTCATTCCTCATCTTTAATCAATTAAACTCTACAAGATGGCATAAGAAATGGTCTATAGTGCTACATATGGAATAATATGTATTTGTCAAAATATTAGAAAGTGTTATAGCACCAAGTATAAACATTGATGTATCAGCATGTCTTACAAATCAACTGGGATTTCAGGAATCTCAGGGTAGAATTTTGATTTTTGCTTTGAGAAAACAAGTATCTATTATTCTACAAACTTTTCTGTGAAAGCAATGCCTTTTCCCACCATTTATTGAAAATAGCTTCCACTCCCTCACATAATATGTTCCAATTATGGTTTCCACTGCCAGTGCCTCCCTTCCTTCCCTCTTAGGCAATTCACCAGTGATTGTGTATACAGATGTGGCCTGAGCTGAGTCTGGGCATGTCATGGGTAGTGCAGGCTGGGGTGCGGGACACTGACTTACTGGGCTGGTGTTCAACTTTGTGAAGGGAACAGGGACATACTTCTGCCTTTGCATCAGTCTGTGTATTCTAGGTTCTAAGTGGAAGAATTTTCAGTCCTTTCAAGGACTATCTAAACCTGCAGCTTGACATTTCAGCCTTGTACTTTCATGTGCTAAACAAGATGAGGAGCCACAGGACAACGAGTAGGGGAAAGAGGCTGACCTCCAAGAGTCAAAATCTTGCCAAGAAAATCAGCCTTCTAGAAATAAAATATGAATACATTATTACTCTTTGCATTTCTCCTGTGAGAAGTTTTGTTCTTCTTGTATGCAGAGGGTGCCTCAGGCTGATCATGAGAAAATCAAATTTGGAGAACAGGAAAAGAGAAAATACATGATCTTTTTTTCTTTTCTAATTAATACTTGAATATCACTCAACACCTTTTGTATTGCCTTTTTGCTCTTATTCTTATTTGAATGTATTCTTTCTGTTGAATAACGCCAACTGGATATTTAATGCAAGATCATAAACATCTATTTATTTTTTCTCTCTGCAACCCTTCTGTCTGCAAACCGTAGTCATATATAGAATTCACATTTGCTTTCAGACTTTCTGTTGCAAAGTTTCCTGACAGCTTTGATACTTTGCTTGAAGATTTCAGATAAAACTACTTCTTCCTGCAGTTCATGCCAGCCATCACATAGGTTAACTTCCTGTATTTTTCTCTTTTTTTTCTAAGTGTGCGAATAAGTGAGTCTCTGATTCTCATGCCTTCTCTTGGGCTCTTTTCTTTCTGTTTGCTTGTTTTGTAGAATTCAATGTGTTAATTTTTCTTTTGTCTTACTGTATTTTATATTTTTATGTTTTATTATTATCTTTTAGAAGCCTGTTCTTTTCTAATGAGAGACAGATAGTGAGTGGATCTGGATGGGAGAGGAGTACCTGGGAGGAGAAGAGAGGGCAGGGAAACTAATCAGGATATATTATGTGAGAAAAAATTATTTTCGAAAAAAGGAAAAAAAACCCAAACTCTTCGTTTCATTGATTCTTTGTATTTTTTTTGTTTTTATTTTATTGATTTCAGCCATGAGTTTGATGACTTCTTGATGCTAAGTCCTTTTGGGTATGGTTTGTTCTTTTTGCTCTAGAGCTTTCAGGTGTGCTATTAATGTACTAGTATGAGATCTCCTCATTTATTTTTTAATGTAGACACTTAGTGCTATGAACTTGCCTCTTAGAACCACCTTCACTGTATGCCTTTAAGTTGGTTATGTTATATATTCATTTTCATTCTCGTCTAGAAAGTCTTCATTTCTTTCTTAGTTTCTGTATTGGCCCATTTTTCATTCAATAGTGAGTTGAACAGTTTCCATGAATTTTCAGGCTTTCTGTAGCTCCTATTGTTGGTGATATACAGCTCTAATCCATGGTGGTCAGATAGAATGTAGTGTTATTTCAATTCTCTTGTATCTGTTGAGACTTGCTTTGTGTCCCACTGTGTGGTCAATTTTGGATAAAGTTCCTTAGGCTGCTGAGAAGAGGGTATATTCTTTTGTGTTTGGGTGAAATTTTCAATCATATCTGTTAGGTCCATTTGGTTTATAAGATCAGTTAGTATTTCTTTGTTTAGTTTTTGTCTGCATGACCTGCCAGAGTGGGGTACTGAAGTCTCCTATGATCAGTGTGTGAGGGTCAATATGTAATTTTAGCTGTAGTAGTCTTTCATTTCTTTTACAAACTTGGGTGCCCTTATGTTTGGTGAATAGTTGTTAAGAATTGCAATGTCCTCTTGGTGGATTTTCCCTTTGATGAATATGTATTGTCCTTCCCTCTGTCTTCTGATTAGTTTTGTTCTGAATTCTATTTTGTTAGATATTAAAATGGCTACACCAGCTTGCTTCTTAGGTCCATTTGCTTGAAATATCTTTCCTCATTCTTTGAACCTGAGATGATGTCTATCCTTAATATTAAGGTGTGTTTCATGTGTGCAGTGGAAGGATAGATCCTGTTTTCCCTTCCATTCTGTTAGTCTGTCTTCTTATTGTGGAATTGAGACCACTGATGTGTATGTGTGTGTGTGTGTGTGTGTGTGTGTGTGTGTGTGTGTGTGTGTGTGTGTGTGTGTGTGTGTTTTCCCTCTTTAGATTTGCTGGTCTGGAATTATTATATATTCCTTGTGTTTTCTTGGTGTGGTTAATCTCTTTAGATTGGAGTTTTCCTTCTAGCACCTTCTGTAGGCTGGATTTGAAGATAGATATTGCTTGAATTTGGTTTTATCATAGAATGTCTTATTTTATTGTCTCTTGTGATTGAAAGTTTCTCTGGGTACAGTAGCCTGGGTTGGCACAGCACATCTGTTCAAGCCCTCTGGCTTTTAGAGTCTCTATTGAGAAGTCAGGTGTTATTCTAATAGATATGCTTTTATATGTTACCTGGTCTTTTCCCCTCTGAGCTTTTAACATTCCTTCTTTGTTCTGCACATTTAATGTTTTGATTATTATGTACAGAAGAGAATTTCTTTTCTGGTTGTCTATTTGTTGTTCTAATTTCTTCTTGTACCTTTATAGACATTTCCTTCTTTCGGTTAGAAAATATTATTATTATTATTATTATTTACAATTTTGTTTAAAGTATTTTCTGTGCTTTTGACCTGGTATCTTCTTTCTCCATTTCTATTATTTTTAGAATTGTCCTTTTCACAGTGTCCCAGATTTCCTGGATGTTTTGTGCCAGGATTTTTTTCAGATTTAACATTGTCTCTGACCAAGGTATCCATTTCTTCTATTGTGTCTTCAATGCTTGAGAATCTCTTTTCCATCTCTTGTATTCTGTTGGGGAGGTTTGCTTCTGATGTTTCTATCAAGTTTCTAAATTTTTCTTTTCCAGATTTCCTTCAGTTTGTGTTTTCTTTATTGATTCTATTTCCACCTTCAGGTATTGAACTGTTTTATTCATTTCCTTTCACTGTTTGTGTTCATTGATTTCTTTAAGAGATTTATTCATTTCCTCTTTAAAGACCTCTATTGTGTCTATAAAGGTCAATTAAGGACATTGTCTTGTGTTTCAGCTGTGTTGCAATTCTCAGGGCCCACTGTGGTTTGGTTGTTATACTCTAGTATAGGCATACTGTCTTTGTTGTTGTTGACTATGTTTTTACACTGGCATCTAGGCATCTGGGTTTGGGAAATTGCAATTCTAGATTTTGATATCTGGTTTTTGTCTTTATGGGTTTTGTTCCTTGGTTTCTATTGCCTTCTCTGGTTCTTAGGAGAGTGTGGTCACTATGTTTTGCCTGGTGGGGAATTCTTCTGGGATCTTGCTAGGTGTGGTCATTTGGGGTTCCCAGTAAAATATATTTCTAGATATTGTTGACTGACACTTTATAATGGGGATGGGGGTGTTGAGAGAGTCCTCTGGAGGGAGGAAAGCAGGATGTTCCACAGGGATCTACTTAGACCTTTGGGAATGGTGTTAGAAAGTGAGGGGAGGCCAGGGCAGGTAATCTGCTGTAGAGGGCCAGATGAGACTGGGAAATTAGATATGAAGGAGAGGAACGAGATTGAAGATCTGAAGGCTGCCCATCTGCTTTGCTGGGATATTTGCTTCTACGGCAGGCTTGGCTGGTGGGTTCCCAGGAATGCCTGCTGGAGTTGGCAGCTGAGATAACAGCATGATTGGGCAGGAAAGTTGGAGGAGAAAATTTGTATGATCCACTGGAGATGGGAACAGAGATGAGGTGGTGGCCACAGCAGGTGTAGGGTAGTACAAAGCTTTGAATAGGGGGCAGGAAGTTTGGAAGGGATGATTTCTATGATCTACTGGAGATAGGTGTATGTGGGGAGTGGGGTGGTGGTGGGCTGCAGCAGGTGCTCTTTTGCAGAGCTGGGGATCAGACTGGGAGAATGGATTTGGAGAGAGGAGGAGGTGGAGAAGCTCTTCAGTTAGTTTGCCTGCTTCTCTGGAGGGAATACATTGCTGCAGTTTCTTAAATGGAATGTGGAAGATACCTAAATGTGTCAAATACTTTTTTCTTCTAGATCTTTGCCTTTCTGATTTTTAGTGACTAATATTGAAAACAACAGGGAATTACAAATAAGCACCTATGATTTTCCTGCGAGCAGGATACAGCACTTTTAATGAATTACCAAATGAGCTCTGTCTTTTACTCTGCATCCAAAATGTCAACTATGGGATGGTAGAAACACCATCTTGCAGGAAGAGATTTAACTTTGAATAATAAATAGCATTCATAAGAAACAAGGTGATACCAGAAAGTGATATGAAGTAAACCAGATATTAGTAGGTTGTTGTTAGTATAACTGCTAATTAATAATCCAATGATCTCAATGAAAGATTTCTTTTTAAGTAATTCAAAGAGTCCGTTCATGGATAATAGTCATTGTTAAGAGAAAGAAAAGTACATATTTATAATAAATTTGTGTACACCCATCACTTTAATTACATCTGTCTGTATATTTTCTATAATCTATCTATGTATCTATGTATGCATCTATATATCTATGTATCTGTCATCTATCTATCATCTATCTATCTATCTATCCATCTATCTATCTATCTATCTATCTATCTATCTATCTACCTACCTACCTATACCTACCTACCTATCATCTTCTTTCTTCTCTGTACTAGTATAAGGTTTCTTGTACTAATCTATGCATCACCCACCCTTCTCTCATCTAACCTGTTACTATCCACCTCTCATTTATCTAACCTATCATTATCTATTCTTCATCTACCTTCTGTGCTAGAGTATAAAAAGGAAAACAGAATTTGAAAGAAAGAGAAGTTGATCAGGGAACTGTACCCACACATTTTATAAATAGTAAAGAGGAACATGTTAATCTGTAACCATAGGGAGGAACAACCATTCTTAGGAAAGCACATAGGCTACTGGACACTGGGAACTCAGAGTAGGGCTGCATGGGGGCTGTGGCAAGGCCTTTGTGGAGCAGGTGTTTGGGTAGAGTATGCAGTAGCTCTGAGGATCTCCACTCAGCAGTTTCTCAGATACCGAGCCTTTCTGACAGGAGAGCAAGAGTGTAAGAGAGAGCACTGTGGCTGGTGTTCAGGCTTTGGGAGTGTGATGCCATTGGTCTAGCTGCCTCTAGATCTAGGAAGCCGGAAGGCAGCATGAAACTCCATTGCAGAAGCAGCTTGGAGCTGGAGGCTGCTGTCTGCTGCTGTTACCATAATATAATAATATAATATTTGTGGCCACTAGAAAACATAAATTATTTCATGCATTTCTCCTTCTTTCTTACAACCTTAAAATAAAACCCAATGATCAAGACCCAGCTATAGCAATCTTGGGCATATATCCAAAGGATGCTCAATCATACCACAAGGATGCTTGCTCAACTATGTTCATAGCAGTGTTCTTCATATTAGCCAGAACCTGGAAACAACCTAGATACCTCTCAACTGAAGAATGGATAAAGAAAATGTGGTACATTTACACAATGGAGTGTTACTCAGCTGTAAAAAACAATAACATCAGGAAATTTGAAAACAAATGGATGGAAGTAGAAAATATCATCCTTATTGAGGTAACCCAGACCCAGAAACACAAATATGGTATAGACACACTCATAAGTGGATATTAGCTGTATACCATGCTACAATTCACAGCTCCAGAGAGTCTAGGTAACAAGGAGGGGCCAAAGAGGGGAAATAGAAGAGATCTCCTGGGTAAACTGGGGGTGGTTGGGGATGAGAATATGAGGGATCAGGTTGGGGGTAGGATGGTGGGCAAGAGTAATGAAAGCAATGTCTTGATGAGGGACATTTCTGGGTCAGGTGGAGACTTGGTGCAAGGGAAACTCCAACAAATCTGCAAGGATGACCCCAGCTAAGACTCCTAGCAATAGCAGATAGATGGTCTGAACTGGCCATCTCCTGTAATCAGATTGGTGACTACACTAATTGTCATCAGAGAGCCTTTGTCCAGTAACTGATGGAAGCAGGTGCAGAGATCCACAGCCAAGCACTGGGCTGAGCTCTGATAGTCCTGTTAAAGAGAGGGGGGAAGGATTGTATGAGCCAGGGGCTCAAGGTCATCACAAGGGAACCCACTGAGAAACTGGTGCAGCTCAGGAGCTCACAGACACTGGACCAACAACTAGGGAGCCCTCATAGGACTGACCTAGGCCCTCTCCATATGTGTGACAGTTGTGTCTACTTGTGGGACTCCGAGCAGTGGGAGCAGGGACTGTCCCTGATGCTTTGGGTGGCTTTTGAGAACCTATTCCTCACACTGGGTTGCCTTACCAAACCTGAATACCAGGGGAGGAGCTTAGTCCTACCTCAACTTTGATAGGCCATGCTTTGTTGACACCCACAAGAGGCCTACCCCTTTCTGAATAGAAACAGAGGAGGAGTGGATTGGGGGTAGGCATAGGGGAGGTGGGGGGAGGAATTGGGATGAGAGAAGGGAGGGGAACAAATTTACTTAATAAAAAACTCCAATAAATACTAAATGAGAAACAAACAGGAAGTCAGAAGTGAAACATGTATTGAATATGTAGCTTTTAGTAAACTAGCCTCAATCTTACAGAGCCAAATATACAAAGGTGGGCACCAGCCAGAGACTACAGCCCGCTCTTCTTGCTTATTTTGTGACAGTCACCATTTAGATGTCTACGAGACACCACCTAAATATAACAAGTATAAAAACTGAACAATTGAATTTTGACCCTCATCCCTAAATATGCCCTTTTCTGTCTGTGAATGACATATCCGTCAATCTACCGTCTGCCCAACTGTTTAGAGGGGAATTTCCATTCTCACTTGTTTAATAACCAACATTTTTTAATTCACTTGGAGTGTTAGCAGTTTTATCTCTGGAAGAGACTCTAAACTCGGTGCTTCCTGCCATCTCCACATCCTGATGTGAGTCCTGCGGCCACCACTCATCCTGTCCATGTGGATGTGGCACTAGTCTCACACCTGGTCACCCAGCCTCCTGTTCCTGTCTTCCTCATGTGCTCCACTTTATGATCCCGCAACAGAAAGAACACAGTCATTGCCTCCTTGGGCCCTTTCCCATGTCTTCACATCTGTTCTTCCATGTATTGCCATGCCCACATCTTCCGTATTTAGGCCCTAGTTTCAAGACTATCTCCTAAGAGAAGCCTTCCTTACCACATAGACTGAAGTTTTCTGTCCTGTTTTTCAATATCCATGGTTTCTTTCTAGTCTAATTTTAGTCCTGGTAATATTTAAAATAATGTTTGAAAACATACATACAAGTAACATCACACAGACTGAGCATATTTTATATATATATATATATATACATATATATGTATACACACATATATAAATATATATATATATACACACATATATAAATATATATATGCAGGCAATAACAATTAGTGAAGAAAGAGGCCGTGAATCTGAAGGAGAGTGAGGAGGGGTATATGGGAAGGTTTGAAGGGAGGAAAGGTAAGGGAGAAATGCAACAATATTATGATCTCAAAAATGAAATCAAGAGAGCACAAAAAGGTTTGCCATGTTCCCATTGTTTCTATGACTGTTTCTAGCTCTAGTTT
Source organism: Peromyscus californicus insignis (assembly GCF_007827085.1). Taxonomy (NCBI): domain Eukaryota; kingdom Metazoa; phylum Chordata; class Mammalia; order Rodentia; family Cricetidae; genus Peromyscus; species Peromyscus californicus. Next base: position 159,268,782 of record NW_026294573.1, on the reverse strand, counting down.
TCTAGAGGGGCAACATCAGACAATAAAGCAGAACCACAGGTACGTTCATGTCTAGAGAACAATCAGACAAGGAGGCGCAAAGCCAGAAGTTCCTGAAGATGAGGCAGGATAGCCAGGACCTTATGACAACACTAACACAAGCAAAAAGGAATGTGTTTAAGTCAAATTGCTAAGGAAAATTAAATTGGCAAAAGAATGTTTAAGTTGATACGTAAAATTAGTTAAGTATGAATCTCTCCTCATGACTCATGTTTTTGGATATTAATTTTGGTATTTTTCATGTGTCTAAGGCATATACAGTGTTTGTCTTCAGATCATGGAAAGGAATTTTGAGAGAGGATTAAGCCATAAAGTCTTGTTTGTGCTAACAGAAACCAAACAGTGACAACTTGGTCACATTCTTTTACTAGTGAGACATTTAGAGTAGTGGTGGCTCCTAAGATAAAGACAAATGTGGGCCAGGTAGGGAATGCTGGTGACTGGGAAGCAGCAAACATTGTCCAGGCTGCACATGTTGGCTGAAATGCAGCGAGTCCAGTTGGAGGTGTGCCTCATTCAGCCTACTGGATATTGGGATGGCAGGGGAATGGGTGGCACAGAGGTTTATGATGTGATCGAGACTTACACACTAAGAAAATCTGTCTATGATGAACTGGAGGTAAAGAAGGGTTATGACAGTAAATTGACTTTAGAAGTGAGTGAAGATAAAGGACTATCAGATACCCAAGATTCAGATGATCAGGGAAAATGGAGATACCCGGACAGCTAAGGAACCCAGAAAACAGTGATAAAGTAAGAGATAACTTATTCCTTGGGGACATACAAATGGTTTTAGAAATTTAGAGGGATGAAATTGTGGAGATACAAAGGATTTTATAACTTTTCTATTTGATAGTGCAGTGGGTTGTACATGCTGTCTTTGCTTTTGGTTTGTATGTGGATGTGCAGAAGCGAAGCACAGATGAGAGAGTCTAGAGTTTCTAGTACAAGTTCTTAAGTGTTTATCATTATTTGGAGGTTTTGAAATCATCACTCACTGCCATACCTTTTTTTGTGCAGAGGACTCAAGGGTATTTTTGGTTCCTGTGATTATACAGGGATGCTCTGCTGAAAGTGTGTTCCTTTGGGTATAGTGGAGAAAAAAAGCAATAAAGAAACAAAAATAAATGGAATAGATGTGTTTTTACTTATGAATATAGCCTGAATTTAACATTGGTAACTTATTGTCAAAGCTACAGTCCTGTTTTGTTCTTTATTACAACCCAGGGAAACAGAGGTTAGATTCTCTAAATAAAAATGTTTTAATATTTATGGGGTAGTCTACGTGGTAGGATATAGATTTGTAGGTATTTCCCCATCTTATGACATTAGGAGAATGTTTCTTTCTTTTTTACTTTTTAATTAACAAAGTATATAATTGGATTTCACAATTAAGCTCAAAAGAACTTTATTTTTCCTTCATTCAAATTCTGCATTTATAAGGACCAGCCAGGGCTATTGTTAGAGATTTGTTTTGTTATCTGGAGAGAGAAGTGGGTTTCAGAGCAGAGAAGAGGTAGGGCACTTGTCTGGTAGAAGAAATGATTCCCTTGAATGAGCACACTGAAGGTTAACAGAGGAGGCAGATAGAAAGACAGAAGCCCTCAGGAGAGAGTCCTCCCCACCAGCTGATGCCAGGCAACTTTCCAGAGAAGAAAGTTATGACACCCATTTAGAACCAAGTATGAGAAATTGTGGATGATCAGTGGTTCTTCAGGCCTGGTGCAGAAATGGGGTCACTGAACACCACGCTGCATTCAGCTATGCATCTCCCATGGACACTGCCCTTCTAGAATCTGTCTCATTGTTTCATGAAGACCTTTCAGGGGCACTCACCATTCAGGGTCCCACAGGGTATTTGTGTATCAGGATAGACACATGAACTTGTGAATCAGGAATGGTACCTTCTGCTTTCAGAAACATTCTGTAGGAACATGGAGCTATGAGAGTTTGCATAGCTTGTAGTCAGCAAAGCCATTTGAGAGATTGGGTTCAGTCAATTAGAAAACCACAGCTCTCTGATTATTTTCTTCTCTCCTTCCTGCTGTCTCCTCCCCTTCTTTCCTCCCTTCCTTATCTACTCTCTCCCCAGTTCTTCAAATAAAACATGCTAGTATGCATTTTCTTTATCTTTAAACAAAAGCCTTTTGAGTCCCATTGTGTGTTGCAGGTGGCTAGCAGCCTTGAGCCTCACATCCGTGCATTAGCCTTCTTGCCAGAAAAGAATGTTACTCTCTTAAATGCTTACCAGATATGTTTCATTGCAAGAGCCACACATTTCTAGGAGCGTGGCTTATCATGACTCAGTCTGTTTGGAGGCTGGGTGTCTACTGTAAACATCTAGAGGAGAAGGTGGAGGAGGCAAGATAGAGAAAAGCTCACAAGCCCGGAGATTTGAAATTGTGAAAATCACCTCAAATAGCTGATTTACAACCTTTTAAACTGACTTTATAACTCAAAAGGCCTGCAAACAAGAGACCCAAGTTCTTTGAACTGCATTTAAATGCTCCTGCTGAAAATTCTTTTATGTTGTTTATTTATAGTCTGCTTCAGGCTTTCTGAAGTCTGAGTATTCATGTATATTTCATAAAAACCATACAATTTTTAACAAATTTTGCTATTTTATTGTTGCAGGTATATTCAGCTATCATATGTGACTGAGAATAATGCAATTATGATATAATCATATTTCATGTCTTCTTTAAGTGTTTGAGTTTTGAATGACGACCTCGAACTCCAGAGCAACTGCGTACTGTGCCACCAAGAGTGAAGTACTTACTTTGGTAATGCTGCCTTCCACAGAGCAGCAGACAATGAGAGAAGCTGAAAATGGAGTTTCTACAAAACTTTATTAACTTTGAGAGTGAAGGAGAGCACAGATGTTTTTATGTGTTTGTTTTTCGGTCTTGTGTTTTTTTATTGTGTATGGTTGTGAGTTAAATATTAAGTATGATTACAGGACTAGGTTAAATTGAAGCGTGTTTTGAATCTAAGGGAACTATCCATGCAAACGGAGTTAACCTTCTTGGTCATCATACTACGGGCTAATCCAGGGACAGGCAGATCCAGACTGACATACATAGTGGAGTTACTCACTTGGGACTAATAGTCTGAGGCCAAATGAACAGTCTCATCACCTATCAACCCAAAATGCACTCAGTCTTGTGTCTCATATAAGCCATTTACAATTTGTGTGTATAAGTTATATCTGGCATGTTAGCTTTTTATCATCAATATTCTCCTAATAACTATTCTTAATCTGTTAAGCAAGCAGCATAGAAACAATGTCTAATTGCTGCTTGCCAGTGGAAATAGCTAGGATTTTTGTCTTTAATGGAAACTTGTCAAAATGTCTTAAGTAGATTTTTTTAAGATATTACTTTTTCATCAGGAAGATATTTTTATCATTGAAATTATCAAAAGAACAAGTAAAAAAAATAGAACAGCAAAACCCAGCACATTTAGGTAGGATTTTGTCCACAAGCCAGATGAAATCACAAACAGTTTGAGTATTTAAAAAGAACAAAAGCTTCATGCAAACTGAGAAATTACTCAGGAAGAAAAAAAGAATAGCAGCCCCTCCCATCTGACTGGCTGCCAGTTTTTTGTGTTTATTCTTACATTCTTTATACTTGCACAATCTAACACATTTATCCTTCCCACAGGAGTTACTCTGATATGCATTGCACATTAATATGCACATTTAAATGAGGAGTCAGGTTCCAGGTTATAATAAAAACCACTTATGAAAAATGCCTTCCTGATTTCAAATCTTTAAGACAGCCACAACAGATGAAATTATTTTTCAAGGAAGGTAAGTTGGGCTTTATTGCTTCTTTCTAAATGTTCAAAATTTACTTTATTAGTTATTTTATAGTGTGTCCCTAAATGAATACATTCATATCAGACCAAGGGGAATGAAACTCGCACTGAGAAGGCTCTCTAATGAGCCATGCAGAACTGAAATAACTACATATGCATTCCACAAATGGACCATTAATTGGAAAAAGAACCAAAGTGTGAAGACATAATCCTATAGGATGGAACTCAAAATGGTGATATATTTTAAGGCATTAGAACTTTCGATTTACTTTTGTGAAAGAAAAAGTAAAGGCAAATGTGAAATCTGATTCTTTTCCCCATCTACCTCAGCCACAGCATTTCCATTAAGCCATTGTGGTACCATCGAGAAAGAAATCATTTTTTAAGAATTTTGTCAGTTCAGGAAGAACTCTCCTCTTGATCTAATCCATTTTCCTTGCTATTTCAATAGCCTATATCTCCACACTGGTGGTTTACTCTCTCAGGTGCTGGAGAAACTGATTAAGGCATGATATTCTGAGTGTAGGAGAGACAGGGACATGTCAATACTAATGGGTCCCAAATTGAACCTGAGCTGTGTTTAGATGAATTCATCTTCTACACTGGGATCCTTCTGAGAGTAATGCTTCATTACAGTCAGGCCACAGGTCTGTCTGGGATGCACTGCAAGTACGGTGAGCTAGCTCCTTCGAAAGAACACCTCACTTGCTGCCTTGCAGCTGAGCTCCATCCATGGCAACGCGTAGTTTCTTTTTCCTTCTCTGGAGTGAAACAAGTCTCTTGTTCAATGTCTGCTCTTACCTTTGTTCAGCACTCACTTCTTTGACTGCAATTCATGGCTTCTCTCTACCTTCTTTGTCTGTGTATATTATTTTATGACGTCATTTAAAAGCAGTGCTTTGTAGACTATTCTCTGTGACAGGATGTGGTGTGGGGATTAGTGAGTTGAGGACTAGAGGCACAGGGTGTTTTTCACACACCATTTTTGCCTCAATTATGGAAGCACCATTATTTTTCTATTTTATTTGTTCTTCCCAGTTAGCTTTTCTTTCTTTCTTTCTTTTTTTTTAGAGCGAACAAGTTGGCTAAAATGTATTAAAATATTGATGCAATTTTTGTTAGTGAGGATGTGAATTGGCTTCAGATCTGTGAAACCGTATGTGGAATATAGCTGTATATTTTTTTGAGTAGAGACACACACTAGGTTTCTTATTTATTGAAGAAGTTTACAATACATTAAGCAGAACTCGTCAAGGATTGTGTATGACACTCTCGGTTTTCTGAAGAATGTATGATTTAGAAATGGTGCATTAGGGCTTTGAAACTGCTGACTGCTGACAGATCATCCTGCATGTTTCAGTCCAATCACTAATGAAATGATCTTGGGATGATGCAAGGATTCTTGATTTTCAGGGGAAATGAAAAATGCTCTTTGAATTCCCACCTGATGTAGTCATTCTGGCTTTCATGTGGACATATTTGATATGTGGGGTATTTAATACGTTTTTGTTCAATAGCCTTGGACAAGACATGGCAAAACAGGAAAAATATTGAATCCCATCATGTTTAAAGATGAAAAAAAATCAGTTTTCTATTGTTGTCAAACAAAAATTCTTTACACTAGACTTAAAATAACAGCATTTGCCATTTCTCATGATCTTGTATTGGTCAAGTATTTCTTCAGAGCTGTCTGGGGTCGCTCAGTCTGTGCTTTGGGTTGAGAGTACGGCCCAGATGCCTTGATTCTCCATCTAGAGTCTTGTTCTGTAGTATTTCTACAGTTCCTCCAAGAGACTCCCCTGCAGCTCTCTGCAGCTTGAAGACTGGATTCCCAAGAGAATAAGACTCAGTGCAAGAGCTTATAAAGCCTGTTTGTCATGTTTGGTAACCTATGGCCAAGCAAGTCCCACATGTAAGTGCAGAATCAGTATGGGAAAGACGCCCCTTAAACATGGTGAGTAGGAGGCATGACCCTTTAGGAAGCACTAGTGTGGTGTCCCGCATACAAAGGAACTTCTGAAAGTGAGTGTAAGGCAGGTCAGTAACTTACAGACAGAAACAGAACCTATCACTTTGTTAAGGTGTTATGACATTTTAAATATCCAACTTAAGAAGATATATCAACTCATCTAATTTTAGAAAAAATCTTGATTTAAAACTTTTCTGAGGGCAGAAAAAAATGACCAAGTATTTTATTCAAAGTATTTGCATAGAGCATCCAGGAAATGAAAACCAGTGGGAGCATAGGCTTAAGTACTAAGGTGAGACTGAGTTTAGGAATTTGAGAGTCATTCTTATGAATTATTTTTATAAATATTGTTTCTATGCAAAGGCTGATAAAGATCCATAACCAAAAACCAAGTAAAACAAAGCACATACACAATGAGGAAGCAAAGTCAATTCTAGGAAGAAATATTCTCACAGTTACTTCTAGGGTCATTAATAATGTTTTTGGTACTATGCTGGGTTTGTGACTAAACATTATGAAGAAACTAATGCTGATGTGAAAATACTGAAAAATATTTGAACTAAAATATTTTAAAAATACAGAGAATTCAATAAACTAACACCAAGAAAAATGAAACAAAAAACCTAATTAAAATGCAAGCCATGGAACCGAACAGAACAGAAAATTCTCAAAAGAAGAAATACAAATGAATAAGAAATATTTCAAAAAGTGTTCGACATCATTAGCTGTCAGGGAAATGTAAATCAAAGGTACTTTGAGATTTCATCTCACCCCAGTCATAATGGATGTCATCATGAAAACAAATGATAACAAATTCTGGTGAAGATGTAGAGAATCCCTCCTCACTGCTGGTAGGAGTATAAACTAGCTCAGCCACTATGGAAATCAGGGTGGAGATTCCTCAAGCACCTGAACATAGAACTACCATATGATCCAGTCGTATATTACTGCTGGGCATGCGCTCAAGGGATTCCATATCCTATGACAGAGCAGCTCTCTTTGGATGTGTTCATTGCTGCACCATTTACAGTCGTCAGAAAGTAGAATCAGCCTCGATGTCCATCAACTGATGAATGGATAATAAAAATGTGGTCCATACACACGATGGAATTTTGTTCAGTTGCAAAGAAAAATGAAAACCAGGAATTTACTTTCTACCTGCTAGCTAGCCTACATAATGCTGGAGGATGTTTTGCAGACCTTTGTTGGAGAAAAGCCATTAGTGCTATTATTACTCAGCTGACCCTTGAATGCTACAGTGCTGTGATGGTGTGATATTGGTAAGATAGTTTACAGGTATAATCAACTACTTTTTAAAATCAAATTTGAGGCCTGCAGCACAGGAAGGAGGGAATCCATGCCTGGTACTATAAACCTGGTCCAAAGCCCCTGCTTTAGGAGGTCATAGGCTCTAGTAAACCCACTGTTGTTTCGATAATTGGAGACCTTGTCAAACTGCTTTCTAATATTTATGTTTATACCCATAGGTTAGCGATGTTATCAACTTTGGCCAGAAAAGCTTTCATTCTTTTCTGCAGCCAGCAGCAATTAATGCAGAGACTCATAACTGCTAGAAATGCTGAGGATAAATGAGTGTTGAATGCTTGGTCCTAAATCTCTGTCAACCCCTCTTCCCTCCTGCCCCAGCAAGGCTCAGGGAACATTGTGGAGGAGGGGACAGAAAGAATATAAGATCTCAAGGATGAGGGGGGAGTGCTGTGAGATTCTGTCCTCTGAATATACCATGGTTGTTACACTCACAAAATCACTACAGATGTCATTACCTGCAAGACATGCACAAGGTCAATCCAGCACCAAGTGGACTCAGTGGGTTATAAATAATGGAGAGGACATGAAGGTGGAAAGGGGATATATTGGATGTTGTTTGAGGGAAATGGAGTTTGGGGGAGAATTGAGGGTAGATATGAGCAAGATACACTGTATACAGGTATAAAATTGTCAGAGAATAAATAGAATGTGTTTTTTAAACTAAAAACATGGTTCAAAATGATCAGAGATTGTCCAATTAATCGATGCTCTTAAATATTTTCAGGATAAGTAAGCATTAATAAAACCAGATAAAGATTGCGTGTCTCCTCTAGAGAAGAAGACAACACTCAGCACTTGAGATACAAAGAAACCATCAATTAAATGAACACAGGTGATATTTCCATATAGAAAGTATTGGTATTGGAAATATGCACATTTCATTCTGCTCAAGATGTAAACCAAAATCAAATCAGTTAGATCCCTTCCCAAAGTCAAACCCATTAGGTCCCTTCTCAAATGAAGTCCAGTGGGTTCCTTCCCCAAATGAAGTCCATTAGGTCCCTTTCCAAAATCAAACCCATTAGGTCACTTCCCAAAACTTTGTAAAGCTTCAGCTTACAAAAATGTTTATGGAAGGATAAATAGGGAGAACAGTGTTTATTGTTTTAAATAGAAAGCAAAAGTCTGGGAATTACCAGATACTTAATATTAAGTAGTGTAATGATAATCAAAACAGGATTTGACTAGCACCAAATCTCAATGCTGACATTACCAAAACTGAATTAAAAAAGTCAGGAACAGGCTTCAGCATAACCATATTTGATGTATGGATGGGTGAAGTTTCAAACCGGTAGAAAAATAACAATTTATGCAGCAATGCTTGAAACTTGAAAATAAATCTCCATTAGCTAAACATACACTGAAAGTGTTGTCTTTCCTCTTCTTACAGGGATATGGTTTTCTTCCAGTCATTACTCCACATTCTTTGTGTAGAGGATCATCTCCCTGCTTCCACCCCTAACACCTGCAAAGTGTTACTCATTTGCACCTGTCCTCAGATGCGGACCTTTCCCCAACATCTGATTTTCCCACAGTGGGTAGGACAGCCCGCTTCTTCTTTCCACTGAGAATCTCGTTACCGTCTCCGGTTTTCTAAAGTCTGAGAATATGGAGATACTAACTAGGGTGTTGGGATTAAAAAAAAAAAAAAAGGTGAAACAAGACTTTAATTTGTCAGTGGAAACTTCCCCTTTGAGACGAAAAGCAAGTCAAGGATCAAAGTTCAGTCAGACAGTACATAACACTCATGAATTAAATACAACCTGGTATTGACAGACAGGATTCAGGTGCAGAAATATTCTGGTTTACTAAACTTTCTTTGTAAGGAAGATAAGAGTACTCACTTCTTGAATCTCAGAAGGAAATGATTCTACTTTTAAGGGCTTTGGAGAGAGAGAGAGAGGGCTATAAGCCTGGTTCCGCTCTGATGGACAGACTTTGGGAGAAGAACTATGTAATTTTGTGCATCGACTGTAGCTAATTCAAATGGCGCTAATTGCTCCCCAGCTGCCAGTCAAGGTGATGCTTTGAGACTCAACAACCCTGCTGAAGCGCCTCCGAGAGCTGAGAACGATGGAAGGAAGCTATGTGTTTGAGGAGGAAGAAGGAGCTTTGCTTTAGCAATGCGCAGCAGCCATCCCTACATGCACTGCGGGAAGCAGGGGTGGGTGGGGCAGCGTCAGGAATCCCGTCTCTTTTTGTTAATATGGTCTATAGTTTTTATTCCTGTCAAGGAATGCTTACCTTATTTGATTTATTCAAGATAGTGCTCTTTACCAGCAACCACAGACAGATATTTGCGGGCTGGAGTGCAGAGGCACAGCAATAGAATAGCTGGAAATCTGCACTGAGAGCCCAGAGATGTTCTCTGCGGCTCCTTGTCAGAGCACACAGGCCGCATAGCAGGCTCCATCTAAGGAAAAATGGTTAGAAGAGACCTATCCTAAAGTTTTTCTAAACAGCAGACAAGCTTCGATAAAATTAGGCATTTACGTATGTAACGATGGTTAATCTAGGAGAAAGGACAGGTTAGTTATAGCCAGTCACGTATTATTTTAAATATAAACACATAAACATTTATCGTTTGGTAAACAAAATTTCAATTCTTTGGGTTACAGGATGAAGAAAAATTACCAACTCTAGTTCAGATCTAAAGATTCAAGTTGACTCATCAATGCCGCTCTACCGAATTGTCCCTTTTCTGCTTCCGTATTCTGAACTATTTTCCTCATTTCACTATTCTCCACCCTTCCACGCACATTCCCCTTCCAAGGCATTTGATAGTCAATTATTAAGGGAATCTGGCTTAGTCTGATGACACTCTGTCCAAAGAATGTGACTTCTTCCTAGCGATTTGTGCTCTTCTGTGGTCGTCAAAGCACATTCAGGAATTCCCATCTGCATTTTTACATCTCCATCTGGAATTTGCCTTCCCTCATCTTTTTAAGAAAAAAAGTTATTTTTGAAATAAGTGGTAAGAACTTTTGCTTTCTACTCTTGTCTGAAGAGTTTTCCTACCTTTAAGTTTGTAGCAAAATATATAAAAAGATTTGCCACACAGGCAATCTGTATGTGATCCTGTAAATGTCGGATGACCTCTATCACCTCCCCGGACAGCCTGGCGTGTTAGGTCAGGTTAGCTACATTTGCTCTTGACATTCCTCTTGGTAATATTCCACCCATCCATCTCCACCCTACTGCTTCTTGAATAACAATTCCCACTTGGCTAGACCGTATTTGGAGTTGAGATGAATCTCATTGCTGTGTTGTTATTCAGGTATTTTCTTTCCAGTCACGATGGACCTGAATAAAGTCTGCATTACTGTTCTTTAACAGGGATTAATGAATTTTTAAAATTTAACAGTATGCATTTATGTGGTGGTTTGAAAGAAAATGACCCCCAAAGGACATGGCTCTATTAGGAGGTGTGGCCTTGTTGGAGGAAGTGTGTCACTGTGGGGGTGGGCTTTGAGGTCTCCTATGCTCAATCTACTCGAGTGTCACAGTCGACTTCCTGTTGCCTGCCTATCAACATATAGCAGTCCTTCTCCAGCACCATGTTTGCCTGTACATCGACATGCTCCTGCCATGATGATAATGGACTAAACCTCTGAAACTGTAAGCCACCACCTCAATTAAATGGTTTCCTTTGTAAGAGTGGCTGGGGAGACAGAGGCAGGCAGATCTCTGTGAGTTCGAGGCCAGTCTGGTCTACAAAGCGAGAACCAGAACAGGAACCAAAACTACACAGAGAAACCCTATCTTGAAAAAAACAAAACAAACAAACAAAAAAAGAGTCGATGGGGTCATGGTGTCTTTTCACAGCGATAGAAACTCTCACTAAGACAATTTGCTTCATAGAAGCTGTGAACTTACACTTTATGCATTCTCTGAATAAATAAGCATTCTTCTCATTGGGTGAAGATCAGTATTTCTCATTAGGGTTTCAGAGAGAAATGAAAACACACTCAACAGAGAACCCCTGTTCATGATGTCTTTACATGACAGGCTCATTTTTGTCTCATTTAGTTTTCATTTTTCACTTTCTCCAGCTTCTTTATTTCTCCTTAATGATGTGGTTAGAAAATTATATTTTTGCGAGCATAGAAGATTTTTGCTGTGTATGTGTTTATATCAAAAAATAGAAAAGAATGAAACAATTTATTTTTTTTCTTTAAAATGTAGAGCTGCCTTATTTTATGCATTTGGCTTATTTTCCTAACTATAAGTCATTAAATGTTTTGCATCAAAGGAAAAAATAAAGTAAACAAAACAGTAAATATATATGTATACATATATACATATATCTTTACTTTTATTTTTAAAGAGAAATATGAAAACAAATGATTTGTTATCTCGAGGAATTGCCTCTCAAAACCCATTATCGTATGAATATTGAAATAAGTTATTATGAAGACGTTTAAATCACATTTAAGGAAGAATATGTACAGATGCTAAAATCTCCCTGGCATCTTGTATTTACCTTATGCACAATATTTTTGTCCCTGTCTGTCACAGGAGGCCAGTTGGGACGCTGTCTGGCATTACATTGACTCTCAAGAGGTTTTGGTTTTTCGAGCATTTTGTATTTTGAAATTTTGAATTGGCGTTGCTGAACCTGTAATTGGTCTGGAAGAAATGATTAGAATAAGGGTTGGTTAAGAAATAAATGTGAGCACAGAAAACGTTTGAAGCACAGATCAGCATTTATAAAGGCCAGGGATGAAAGAATAGGTCCCACTGGGAAATTTACCTTAATCCTTCTGTCTGACAGAAGCAAGGAATTTAAGAGAGAATGACAAGGGATGGAAGCACAAGGAGAAGAGGGATCCTGAGTGCTAGAAACAGAGCACAGGCATGGGCTGAAAACTGCTTTTAAAAGGATACTGGAATCTATTAGGTCATCTGATGGATTTTTAGTACACCACAGCTCTGTTTCTGTCATTCCGTCTTAACTCTTGAGTATTTCCTTTGGATATCTGAGTAAGAAATAGTCATTCTTCTGGTTTGTATTAAAGGTGTACCTTGCAAAAGAAATCTGAGCTGGCTTTCCAGCAGATTAACTGGGTTTCTGTGCTTCTTCTCTGCTGGAATTCTTTTCATGGCTTTGACGGTGTAGCCATGAGAGTGTGTGCTGGTAAAATGGGAACTTGTTCAATTGCAAGGTTACTTTGCACTCATAGTCGGCATTATGGTCATTCAAAAGGAGTGAATTGGCATGCAACAGCAAGTCATTTGTGTTACAAGCAATTCGCTTTCAAGTTGATCTTAAGGAAACATGTTACCTGTGGCAAGTTCTGTATAAAATTTATAGCATTTCAGGTTAATGTTATTGACCACTAGGGGAAGGCAGTGAAATTGAGAGTGCGTGCCAAATAATCTTTCATAATAGTAGACTCGAGCTTGCCTCGTTTGACCTTTGATAGCTTAGATGTTATGGGCTGCAGTATCCCGGAACAGTGCACAGCACCCTGGACCTTGGGAGGCGCAGCATCTGTTCCAAGCGTAATGATTCCTAGCACTCTGGGCACCTGTGCTCTGCACTCACGGCAGCCGTGCTGGCTCATGTGGGTAACGGAAACCGTTTCTGTCTCTGTGGTAGTAAATGCTCTTAAATGATTTTTTTCGCAAAGAACTTTTCCTTATAGAACAATTCACACTGTTTTTGACCTTGTACAGAACTCATTCTCCTTTACAAAAATAGTCATTGCTGGCTAAAGAGCTAACATTCCACGGCTATCATGGCTGGCTGGCCTGACTTCAGCCTTGGAAACTGAAGAAAAGGGCTTAAATGGGTGCTCTTGAATCTTGCTATGCACTGTTATTGTTTCCCCTGTCTCGAGACAAGCTGTTTTGGATTTTTTTTTTCAGTAGGGATTTTTATTACCCAAGCAATTGGCTGTCTCATTTCCTTTGGGAATTATTAAACTGCATAATAGACTAAATGGTTTAGAGTCATATTTCTGTGGTTTGACTTTTAGGTACTTTGAATTCTAAAGGGGGATTTCAGTTGGTCTAATTTATCTTGAAAAAGTAAAGCTATGGAAGCAGCTTTGGGTTTGAAGGGATGCCTGTTTGAAAACATCATGGGACTATTTCTGTGTTTTTAAACGTCATTTGTTAAGCCATCTTCTATGCATTCCTGGTTTTACGTCAGCTTGCATATGTTTGTACCTGCTTTTTAAAAAGCTATGATAGAGCTGAAGAGAGATGGCTCAGCAGTTAAGAGCACTTACTGCTCTCACAGAAGACCTGGGTTTTGCTGTCATTTCTCACATGGCAGCTCACAACCAGTGGTGAGTCCAGTTCCAGGAGATCCAATGTCTTCTTCTGACCTTTGCAGGCATGCATGTGGCACACAGGCAAAAATACTCATACACATAAAATAAATCTAAAAAATTTAAAAAAGACATAGTATTTATGTAAATAAAGTAATACAGCAAAAGCTAAAAGTTTAGAAGGATTATTTACATCTATGGGAAATGAGAAGATGTAGAGGAAACCACACAAACCACGCAGATGAGGAAATGAGTGCTGAAGTTGATGAAAGAACCATTTGGGGTTTCCAACAGCCTCATTAGATCATTGCGGGGTGTATTTTAGGAGCTGATTATGATTGTCCTTTCTGTGTGGGGGATATATTAAATATCTCTTGGCATTCAAACCTTCTCTTTTAAGATCAATTAAAATCAATAGGAAAATATATTCTAATTATGAAGTGCCTCTTTCACAGGAGATAATGTGCAAAGATTTGGACTCTCTTGTCTTCTCTCTTTACCCTTGTGTGAGCATATCTCCGCTGGCCATCACTGTGAGTTATGCAGTTGAGCAATTTCTAAAGATCTTCCATAGTCTAGAATGATCAACTTGACTGTGGTCAAGTGGGATGACAGAGGGACAGTAGGAATAAAACTGAGGTCAGAGAGATTACTGGCTTGGAGGGGACTCAACAGCCAGACATAGGAAGAGAATCACCTTGACACGGAAGTGAAAAGGACTTTAGTGACTGAACTATCTCCTAAGCCCAAAGATTTTTTTTTTGGATTTTCGAGACAGGGTTTCTCTGTGTAGTTTTGGTGCCTGTCCTGGGTCTCGTTCTGTAGACCAGGCTGGCCTCGAACTCACAGAGATCCCCCTGACTCTGCCTCCCGAGTGCTGGGATTAAAGGCGTGCGCCATCACCACCTGGCTGCCTATGCCCAAGGATTTTGGTTTAAATATATATATATATATGAACATTTCATATATATATGAAATGGCAGAAGTTTCAAATCCTATATGCTAGCCATCTTTTAGTAGAACAGAGAAAAAGCCTCTTGTGATGGCCAGGGATTATCTAATTGCGTGTAAGAAAATACAGGCTAGGGAACTTGAAGATTCTCTGCCTCAGGTCAGGCTTCAGTTAACATTCCTATAAATGAGTGAATTTGAGTAAAATATCCTATATTAAAAGTCTATTATGAAATGATTACTATTACATTGTAGAATCATCTAGAAATGTAGCAAGATGATCAGGGTTTGATGTATCACACAAGTGTAAATGTACACACATGCACATATGTGCACATAGATTGAGTCCTGGATTATGTTGGCTTTAGCAATTTCTTGGACATGACACTCAAAGTAGAGCTGAAATAACAATGTAGATTGTGGGGGGAATCTCTCTTCAGCGTTCTATACAGTGTGGCATCTTCCAATGATTAGTGCAGATTTGTTTGAAACTTTCAAATTACATCTGTGAGTATTGAAACTGATTTTTTTCTTTTAAAATATTTTTTGTATTTCTAATTATTTTATCTCCCCACATAAAGTTTAGAACTAGCTTGTTTTAATTTATTATAATTAAACTGTAATGTTCATTAACATACCATTGAATCTATGAATCTACTTGGAGAAATAAGCATTTTATCATATGAAGTATTACAGTTTATGAACATGTCTTGTTATTTTTTATTTAGAATCTACTTGATTTTTTCCATTAGTGTTCTTTTAATCTCCCTCTCTCTTTCCGTGTGTGTGTGTGTGTGTGTGTGTGTGTGTGTGTGTGTGTGTGTGTGATTATATTCACATTTATGTGTATGGCACAACATATCATGAATTGTATATAGAGGTCAGAATAGAACCTTAAGTGTTGTTCGGGCCTTCCAGACCCTATGACAAAGTGAGCTGGCTTGTGAGTTTCTGAGGAAATGCATGTCTTCGTCTCCCTTTTTGTCACAAGAATGCTGGGACTACAGATGCATGCACTGCTCTGTCCATCTTTGTGTGAATTCTGGGCACCTGACAGCAGATCCTTATATTTATGTCTCAGTGTTTTACCTACTGAATCGTCTCCCAGCCTCAGTGTTATATATGTCTCATAAAAACTTTTCACATGTTTTCTTAAATGGATACCTATATATCTGCTTAATATTATTATAAATACATTGATTTTCAAATGCCATTTTCCAATTATTGATTGCTAGTACAGTCAGCCCTCAATCTCCATTGAGTCTTTATCAATAGACCCAACCAACTACAGATAAAAATACCCAGAAAAATTGCATCTGTACCAAACATATACTTATTTTTATTCATGCCATTATTCTATAAACAACAGAGTATAGCACAGTCTTTACATTTTATTAGGTAAACAAGTCAACCAGAGATGGTTTAAAGTTTACAGAAATGTGTGCTTTGATCATATGCAAACAACTCAATTGTAGCTGTAGGGCACATTTAATGCCCCCTGTATTTGCAACTCTGTGACTGAATTTTAGCCAGGATAACCTAAGCTCTGGATGCCACCTCCAATGTTAGTTAATAACTTTTGATTTCTGCCCCTCTATGTATCATCCTGTCAGGGACAAGGACAGAATCTCTAGTTAGTGGAAAAATACAGACCCCCGATAAGACAGGGAACTAGATCATCTTACAGTCAGGTCGCCTAGCAACAGGACATTGAGTCAGAGCCCTTGACCCTTTTACCCTGTAAACATCCTATACAAACATCCTGTTAGCTTGCCCCACCTTATGCAGATGACAGCTTCTTGCTCCCCCCCCACCCTGCAGGAACTATATAAACCTTCCTGGAGAAAAATAAAGTGGCACCTTGATCAGAATCTAGACTTGGTGTATTTCCTTGTATCTCCTGTCTCTACATTCTGTCCTTAGGTTGGTCGAGAACCCGTTGTAGCCCTGCAGGTGGGGCATCATCCCACACACCACAGCCAAGGGATCTTGGAGACTACAGAGCTGCTGTGAGACTAGGTCTCTTCATTACTGTTTGGAGGAGTTTCTGTGCCAGCTTAGGCATCTGCTCAGTGATGCTAAATGAAAGAAAACTGATACCTTTGGGTCATGGGGATGCATTTTCAACAACAGCTCAAATTACCTCAATGGAACAATGATAATGGAACAATGGAACAGGATAATAATTCTCTCCTAAAACCACTATAATTTTACTACTAGAAGAAATTAATGTTCAAATTTGATCAATATTAAATGAACTTGAAGTATATTTTAGAAAGCGAATCATTTATTTATAGCCTCCCAAACTTGCAAAGCTAAGATTAAAAAGGAACAGAATACAATAGGTAAGAGTTTGTTAGGTATTGGTACCTGTAAGCACAATACTTCAGTGGGTAGGAACGGAAGGATCAGGAGTTCAAAGCCAGAGTCAAACAAACAATGAACTCCAGGTCAGCTTTTTTTACATGAGACTTTGTCTCAAAAACAGCAAACCAAAGCACCACCACCAACAAATGGAACAAAACTAAGAATGTGTTAGGTGAATGACTCCAGGTGAGGCTGGTCATGTTGCTTGGCTGCTTGGCTAAAGGATCAGAACAGTAATCCAGTCAAAGCCTCAGAGCAGGCATTCTGAGCAGCGCTGACATTTAGTAAAAGCAGCTCAAATCTACTCAAACCTATGACTGTGCGGCACAGAGTGGGAGCAATGTTGACTCAAGGATTGGTGGAGGACCACAAAGGAAGTTAAAAGATTGACATGTGTGCCAGCACTGAGAGACAGCTCCTATTTATACAGCTCACAATTTCTTTAATTCTGCCTTAATGGTAGTATTTTGCACATTTAAAGACTTCCCCATAGTTAAGAAATGAGAAACTGACAATTGAAACACAGTGAGTGATAATGGACTCACATGCTTTCGGTGTGATGTAAGATGGTTTAGACTTCAAGGTTTATTTTGTCCTGAAGCAGAGCCATTAATCTTCCTTCTTTATTCCCTTCCACTGCTGGGATACGACAAGGATTTTCTTTCACCTTGAAAAACTATACATGGTAGTGGGTTTCTTTGGCTTATTCCTGCAGTCTTAACATATCCTATGGAGTAAAAATAAATTGTTTTTTATTCTTCACTCCATTATATTCTTGAGAAATGGTCTTCAATTACAGATTTGATTCCTCTCCTGGTATCGGAAGATCATAAACAAATGCGTTTTTATGTTATTTTTTCTTTAGTAGGCTTTATGTTTTTATCCTCAGCAACTGGACTAATTCAATAAGCAGCAGACCATAAGGCAGTGAATGGATACACTATTAATTTTTATTGCGAAAGTTTCTTTTATGTACTGTTTGATCTAAAGATGTTATTCACATTTTTATGATGACAGCAGCAGACTTGAAGCACATCTAACTCCATAATTCTTATTGATAAAGCCTGGATATTTTAAACTTAGCAGCCCAAGGAATAACAATTGCTCACCAACCATTTGATAAACTGGAAAGTCCAGGCTGTGAGAAGAGAGTGGAACAGGCCCTCACCATTCAGCTGGCCAATAGGCAGGACACAGTTGGAAAGGGCTGAGGACAGTAGGAGTACAGGTTCAGGACAGGAACTTGGAGATGACTGGTTATTTTTCTTTGTTCTCCTCCGAAATGAGGAACGTAAGCCTTAAGAGCAGTTTTTTCTACATTGTTCTAATGCTGTGGTTACACAAAAATTGCAGATGAAGCAGGTCTCCAATAAAACAGGATGGTCAATCTGGAAGCAAATAAAAAGGGAATGAAAACAATGGATGTAAGGGTTTTCTTAATCCCAGACAGATTGATGCCCTGGCCACATTGCCTGGGACATTTTGCATGAACTTTGCATTTGTAATTATCAAATGTGGCAGAATCTCCTATTCTCAGTTTCTGACTCATCCAGTGCTAGTGATTAATATTCCCTTAAGACACCCGAGCACAGTCAGAAGTAGACAATTTATAATGCAGGAGGAGTGATATCAGTTAAAGCCTTGAAGGGATCATAGTATATCAGTTTGGCTGGTATTTATTGCAGAATCAATGCACAAAATTTTACAGAATGCAAATAAATACAGTACGGCATTTCTGGGAACTTAATCAGAGGAACAGCATCTATTCGAAGAAGGTACATACGGTATAAGTAGATAATTACTAAATGGCTGTTTAAACCTGTTATATGGTACGTGCCTAACAACCAGCTTGAGTATTTCAAGTAAAATAGTACATTCTATGCTATGTGGTCAGGATGTCACAATGGGCATTCCATTTACTCTTGGAAGGTTGTTTAATCTAAAATAATTTTAGAACACAGAAGAAGCAGGTAAACACTGAAGGCATTTGAAGAGGAAGACATGCTTTAAGGTTGCATGGTCCATCTGCAGCTTCTTTTTAAGGAGGATGCGAAAAATGATCTGAATGTCCCCACTAGTTACTATATCGTGCCACACTCAATACATAACGAATATATGCTAGAAACCCATTTTTAGAATGAGAAATGAGGCAAGAATATCATTATGAACACTTCTGTTTCATATTTGGCCAGCAGTCCTACCAAACTCAGGAAGATACAAAGTAATGAAAAGAATGTGTGTTAAAAAGCAATATATATCGGAGACCTGCTTCATCTGCAATTTTTGTGTAACCACATCTCATATATATATGGTGATATTATGTTCCCCCAAATATTGTGCACCCTAATAAACTTATCTGAGGTCAGAAAACAGAACAGCCACTACATAGACATAGAGGCCAGAAAATGGTGGCACACATGCCTTTAATCCTATCACTTGGGAGGCAGAGATCCCTCCCGATCTCTGTGAGTTCAAAGCCACACTGAAAACAGCCAGGCATGGTGACTCACACCTTTAATCCCAGGAAGTGATGGCAGAAAGCAGAAAGGTATATAAGGTGTGAAAATCAGGAACTAGGGCCAGTTAAGCTTTTAGGCTTCTGAGCAGCAGTTTGGCTGAGATTCATTTGGATGAGGACACAGAAGCTTCCAGTCTGAGGAAATAAGACCAGCTGAGGAATTTGTAAGGTGAGGTTAGCTGTGATTTGTTCTGTTTCTCTGTCCTTTCAGCGTTCACCCCAATAACTGGCACTGGGTTTGTTTTTATTAATTTGTTTTTATTAATAAGACCTTCTAACATTCATGCTACACACACACACACACACACACACACACACACACACACACACACACATATATACATATATGTATATGTATGTATATGTAGGTGGTAGACCACCCTGAAATAATTTTAAGAATTTGTAATTCACACACCAAACAATTCAATATTTGTTTGAAGTATACAATTCAATACCTTTAAGTATATACACAGTCGTGCAACCATGGTCACTATGATCTACTTTTAAAATATTTTCATCAATCCCCAAATAAACTAGTGTCATTAGCATCTCATCTGATTCCATGTACCTGCAGCCTCATCATCCATCCATTTGCATTCCTGTCTCTGTCTGTGGTGGGCAGGTCATGGCGGTGGACTGAACTGGACACAATGTGCTATCGGAACTCAGCTCCTCATGCTTTTGCAGAAAATGTTCTTATCCACTGATCCATCTCTACAGCCTTGAATTATCTTTTTTTTTCCTTTTGTATATGGTGTGAGGAGATCATCCTTTTGAATATGCCTATGCACTTGTCCAAGAACTGTTTGTTCTAAAGAGCCAGTGAATTGTTCTGACAACCTTTGAAAATAATAAATGACACAAATATCAGATTTTATTTCTGAAGACAGAATCTTTTCTGTTTATTTGTATTTCTACATTTTGATAGTTCTAGTGCTTCAGCAAATGAAGCTTTGTTGAAAATAATAAAATTTTGAAGCCTGAGATTTACCCAATTTTTTTTTTAATCCTCTGAGTGTCTTACAGGAATTTCAGAATCAGCTTGTATTCTGCAAAAATCCATGAACTGTCATTTTGGTGGATATTATGTCAAAGATCAAATTGAAGAGCAACACATTTAATAATATTAAGTCACCTTTTAAATTCTTTTTTTAAAAATTAATTTATTTTTATTTTCTGTGCACTGGTTTTTTTTCTTTTTTCCCCCTTTTTCCTACATGTAAGTCTGTGTAAGGATGCCAGTTCTCCTAGAACTGGAGTTACAGACAGTTGTGAGCTGCCATGTGGGTGCTGGGAATTGAACTGGGGAAGAGCAGCTGGTGCTCTTAACCACTTAGCCATCGCTCCAGCCCCACCTTTGAAATTCTTAAAATTGAATGTCCATTCATACCATGTTCAATTTCTTTTTTTTAAAGTCTACTTTTTATTGTTTATTTATTTATTTATTTATTTATTTATTTATTTATTTTTGTCTCCCTATCTTGCTGTGTTAGAGATGACATTTTATCAAATCAATGAAATGCTGTTTAAGATAATCCCAGTAGTATGGGGTTTCTGAGAAAAGGCAGAAACCAGCGGCTTATCAGAAATAACATCTTTGATGTTCAATTTCTTTAAACTATGTTTTATTCTTTAAAGACTATGAATTTTGAAATTAGCTTTATTCTTAAATATTTCATTTTTATTTTCAATGAAAGTATTCTCTAAATTTTATTTTTGAGTGCCTGCTGCTAGTACACAGAAATAAAACATAAATTTTGATCCATGTTCAATAAATTTGATGCATGATTTGTTAGTTCTAATATTTTTATGGATACCTTAAAATTTTCTCTCTATAAGATCATGCTATCTGAAAATACATGTTGCATTTTGGCTGAATTTTTTTGTGTATGCACATTTAATGCATTTTTAATATATTAGGTTTTATCTCTGACATTTCACAGTTTTTATGTCTCTTTTTGTTCTCTTTTTCTTACACTACTTTCTTTGACATTAGATGAGTATTTTAGTGTAATCTTTTTAATTCCTGTAATAATGCCCTTGGATTATAGTTTGTTCAGGGACTTATAATGTCTCTCTTATAAGAATCTACCTACTTTTATTCAAAGGTTTTAGCATTATTATCATATAAGTTATGCCTGAATATGTTATAACTCATTGATTAAAAAAGCTAAGAGAAAAACGAGGTAAGATACATAGTTATACAGTCTGTAATCTGAAAACTATAACTGTGTTTTATTCTCCCCATTTTCCCCTGTAGATATGAGCTGCTATTTGGTGTCATTTTATTACTCTGGTAAAGTATTACTCCGACATGTGTCTTTTGCAATATTATTTATTTTTCTTTTAAAAATGTTTACTAACAATTTGATACATGTATATAATGCTTTCTGGTCACCCCATCCTTCTACATGTGCTTATCTTATATCTCCTTTCTTCCTAACTTCCCACCTTTATGTCTTCTTTTTTTTTGTATTATATTGCTTTTGCTTTGTGACACAGTGGGTTTAACCAGGGCTAATGTGTGGGTGTGGGCATGGGCATGATGCTATCAATGAGTGCACATGTAAATCATGAGTGTGCACATCACTGAAGACAATGGCTTCCTCTTCTTTAACAACCTTAATTTGCATTTCCTCACTTGGGTGAGGTGGGGTCCCATAAGCCCCTCCCTTATCTACAATAGAATATTTACTATCTCAGTCTTGTGGAATCCTGATGCAGGCAACTATTGTGAGTTCATGAATGCCATGGTAATGTCGTGCCAATAAGAGCATTTCATGGCCTCCCTTCCTATCTTTTGGCTCATATTCTTTCTGCTCCCCTCTAAGCTCTTCCCTGCACCATGGCAGGGGTGATGTGGATGCTTATTTAATACCAAACACTCAAAAATCACTTTTTCTTAACACCTTGGTCAGTCATGAGTCATTGTATTATCATTCACTACATAGAGAAACTTCCTGACCAAGACCGAGAACAGTACTAGTCTATGGAATGCTATAGGTATGGGTAAATATTAAAGAGACAGTTTGACAAAATCTTCTCTTAGAAAAGCAAAAGTAGTAGGTTCACTCCTATTGTTTATGAACTGCATGCCATGGGCTTTTATCCAGGTGCTCAGTATTAGGCATTCACTCCTCCCTCTTACGGAGTGGGGTTCAGAACCAGCTAGAAATCAGTTGGTTGCCTCTGTAACTGGTGTGCCACTACTATACCACTAAGAATCTCTAGTCTGGCAGACCAGTCCTGTAGCACTGAAGAGTCTAAAGCTGAGAAAGACCATGCTGGCTTTTCTTCCTAGTTCCCTGAATAGCAACTTCCAGCAATAGGAAGGTCTTCCAGCAGGGAGGAAACTTTCAGCTTAGTTTCAGCATCATTTCTTTCAATTCTGAAACTGAAGAGTATGATGTTTTCAGCAGCAGGGTCTTATGGCCCAGTTATGGTGGGCAACCAATGACAATGGCTGAATGGTCTCCAGGCTTCTGTGAAGTTTCCTGGTCAACAACTCCTATGGAAGTGTCCCATACCTGGCACTGGGATTAATGTTTAATAATTCTTGACTTCTGAGATTGGCTTTTATCCACCATACATGGTACCCCCCATTAAAAATGTCTTTAAAAAATATTTTTAAATTAATGTGCAAAGTAAAGTTCTTCCATCTAATTTCTTCATAATATTTATATTCATGCCCTTTATTTTAAAATCCTATATTCCCATGTTTTATAGAACTAATGATACAATTATATTTTATATTACTTTATAAAGTTTCTTTTTAAATTAGTCATGAGAAAAGAAATATCCATGATTGTCCTTAAGATGACAGTACTATTTTTACTCCATTCTTCTTTTCTTTTTAATAATAATAATAATAATAATAATAATAATAATAATAATAATAGTTCCATTGTGGCATTTTGTCTTTAAGATTTTATGTATTTAAATGTACGTGTCAGTGTCTGTGTGAACATACTTGGACGCAAGTGTTCTTAGCTGCTAAACCATCTCTCCAGCACCTCTTCATTGTTCTTTGTATAGCTTGTAGTACTGTCTGAAATCACTTGCTTTTCTTAAAGGTGTGTGTGTGTGTGTGTGTGTGTGTCTGTGTCTGTGTGTGTTTATGTGTCTGTCTCTGTGTGTTTATATATCTGTGTGTGTTTATGTGTCTCTCTCTCTGTATATGTGTTTGTGTGTGTGTTCATGGTGTACGTGCACATGTGCACTTGTGTTTACAGTATACTCACCCACTGATGGGCTTGTGTATGTCAACCTTGGGCATCTTGCTTTGTTGCTTTTCACCTCATTTTGAGACAGAGTGAACCTGGAGCTCACCATTTCAGCTAGACTCGATAGTAAGCAAACCTCCAGGATCCTCCTGCCTCCTTCCCTCGGTGATGAGGTTACAGATGCTCCACACCTGACTTTTGCGTGGGTGCTGGGCATCCCAGCTGTTCTTTTGACTCTTGAGCAGCAAGCACTTTATTCACTGACCCTTCCACCAGTTCTTCCTTCATACTGTGTGTGTGTGTGTGTGTGTGTGTGTGTGTGTGTGTGTGTGTGTGTGTGTGTATGTGTGTGAAGCTGAATTACTCACAATGAATCTTCTTTTTCTATTTATCTGTGAATGCATTTGTATTTTCTTAATGTTTGAAAGATAACTTTATAGATGTAAGATGCTTAGCTAAGAGGTTTTGCCAACATTTTGCAAATGTCATCCATTGCCTTCTGACAAAAGTTGCCCCTGATGTTAGAGTCACTGTGGTTCCCAGAGGGATGCTTTCAAGACTTCTATTTGCCTTTAGTTTTTAGTAAAAAGTGTCAGATTGTCATTTTTTTTTTAAAAAATCTTTGAGATCTATGAAATTTTGGATGTGTCTTAAGTTTTTAAAAATAAAATTTGGAAAGTTACAGTGATCATATTTTAATTTTTTTTTCTGTTCCTTGTTTTTGTCATCTGCATTTGACATAACTATCTGATGGCATTTGTGATGGTGCCCTCCATTTTGATGAGGCTCCTATAGTATATCTTCATTTTTCAGTGGCATTTGTAATGGTGCCTTCCATTCTCTATGAGGCTCCTATAATTTGTCTTCATTTTTCATTCTCTTTGTTATTAAGAGTACACCTACTCCATCTATCTCTAAGTTTGTGGGGTTGTCTTCTGCGGGCTCCTGCCTACTGCTTAGTGTCTTGTGGACTGTTTAATTGCTGTACACAGGCAATAGCAAGGTCGCTTTACGAAGGAGCAAGGTAAACTGTATATTACTCAGAAATTCACTTAAAAATCCAGGAAAACCAGAAATAAGTAAACTTCTAGATTTAAATAAACCTGAAGGACTGTCCTCACTGATTGCCACCAGCAACTGGATATTACCGTGGATCACCGATGACCAGAGAGCATTGGAAACACAAAAGAAATCAAACTATAAATTAGCCTACATCCTCTGAAATCCTAGTGTGATTCCAGTAAAATTAGACAATCTGACAACATGGTCAATGAAAGTTTACTGTAATTCTTGTGCCTTCTCTTTTTAAACATAAGTCATGTTTTATTATCATTATCAATACATTTTATCTACATATGAATGTTTCCCTGTGACGTTTCCACAGTGTATACACTTTGCTATATCACCTTCCAATTACTCTTTCACTCTCTCTACCTTTTCCTGTCCTATAGCTTCCTTACCTTTCTCTAATAGTATCTTTAATACCTTTAAATTATTTGGAACAAGTCTAGCAGGTGCGTGTGTTTGTGTGAGTGAGGGCACAGCACATGGGCGTTTGTGTGTAAACATGTGTAGAGGTCAGAGGATAACTTCAAGTTTTGTTTCTCAAGCACTGTACCCCATGTTTTCCTACTTTTTTTTTGAGACATGGTCTCTCACTAGCCTGGAAGTAAGCCAAGTAGGCTGAGCTGGCGGGCCACCTTTCCAGTCCTGGGATTATAAATATTTATCACTATGTCTGACATTTTAAAAGGGTTATAGAATCATCTTTGGTTCTGTGTTTGCAAGGCAGACACTTTATCAACCACCTGAGCTAGTTCCCCAGTCCTTCCCCTGATTTAGCTTCTATACATGTGAGAAAGCTCGGGGTGCTTGCCTATCTGCCCCTGACTAATTTCACTTAGCACAATAACTTCTAACTCCACCCATTTTTCATGCAAATGACATTTCATTCATTGTTCTGTTCACAGATACTAGATGGGTACCCACACTAGGCTATCATGAGTAGTACCACAATACTAATGGCTATACAGGAATCCCTCATGCATGCTGATTTTTTTGGGAGGCCAGTGGGACTGGTGACATAAATATAGCTCAGAAATAAAAGCAAGGCTAGCACTCAGACTATATCATAGTAGATAGCCATAGCAGCACAAGGACACAGTCAACAGAGCAGATGCAGCCCACATTCATCTGGCAGAGAACTAAAACCCAGAATACGTGAAGCACTCAAAGAACAATTCCCCTACAAAACTATCTAGTCTGAAGGACTGTTACAAAACAAATGAACAAACGCAAATGCTGACGAGGATGAGCTGAGGAAGGAGGCAGCCTTTATACTTTGTTGTTGGCAATATAAATCAAATTCGTACCTCCCTTGTGGAAAACAGGACTGAGGTTCCTCAGAAATATGAAAATACAACCATACACTTGTGCAGAGGTTCCTGACACTCTCTTATATGCACAGGCTCTGAGGACATTCCAGTGTGTTTCCTTTCAGAGAACATTCCCATGATATTTCATCTTACAAAGTCTCTGAGTCCAGTCTTTGCTTCCCATATGTTTAAGGGCATGTGGCCAGCCACTGGTGGATAAACAACCTATTAGTCAGTTCTGGTCCCCAAAAGATAGTGACCCCCCTCCTACAGCAGCCAACTGCCAATAGCTCCTTTACTAGGGATGGGGCCTCTGAGAGTTCGCCTATGTTCATTATTGAATTTTGACTGGCTTGATTTGTATTGCACTTGTGTAGGTAACTGCAGCTACTGCCATCTGTGGAGTGTTGTAGTCATGTTGCATTAGAAGTGAGCACTTCACAGGGATCCTCTCTATATGCCGGTTCTTAAATTCTTTTTTAAATTTTTTTATTAAGAAAAATTTTCATCATTTTACATACCAATCAAAGATCCCCCTCTTCCCTCCTCCCACCCCACCAGCCTCCCCCACCAACCCACTCCTCACTCCCTCCCCCACAAGAAGACAAGGCCTCCCATGGGGAGGTACATCCAGTAGAGGCAAGTCCAAGCCCTTCCCTCTGCCTCAAGGCTGCACAAGGTGTCCCATCATAGGTAGTGGGCTCAAAAAAGCCCGCTCATGCACCAGAGATGGATTATGATCCTACCATCAGCTCCCCCCTGCACCCCAAGCAGATCAAGTTACACAATTGTCTTGCCATGCAGAGGGCCTAGTCCAGTCCTATGCAGGCTCCACAGCCTTTGCTCCAACTTCCATGAGTTCCCACTAGTTTGGTTTGGTCATCTCTGCAGGTTTCCCCATCATGATCCTGATGCACTTGCTCATAGAATCACTCTTCTATCTCTTTGACTGGACTCCTGGAGCTAGGCTGGTGTTTGCCTGTGGATCTCTGCATCTGATTCCATCAGTCACTAGAAAAAAGCTCTGTGATGACAGTTAGGAAATTCACTTAAGGAGATCTCATCTATTTTCCCTTCCCAGGGCGATGCATACATCCCTCTTTGGGTCTTCCTTGTTAGCTAGCTTCTCTGGAGTTGTGGATTGTTTTCTGGTTATCCTTGCTTTACTTCTAATATTTGTTTATTAGTGGGTATATACCATGTTTGTTCTGAGTCTGGGTTACCTCACTCAGGATGATATTTTCTATTTATATCCATTTGCCTGCAAATTTCATGATGTCATTGTTTTTCTCTGCTGAGCAGTACTCCATTGTATAATGTATCACATTTTCTTAATCCATTTTTCAGTTGAGGGGCATCTAGGTTGTTTCCAGATTCTGGCTATTGTGAATAATGCTGATATGAACATAGTTGAGCATGTGTCCCTGTGGTATGATTGAGCATTCCTTGGGTATATGCCCAAGAGTGGTATAGCTGGGTCTTGAGGTAGATTGATTCCCAATTTTCTGAGAAACTGCCATACTGATTTCCAGAGTTGTTGTACAAGTTTGTACTCCCACCGGCAGTAGAGAAGTGTTCCCCTTGCTCCACATTCTCTCCCACGTAAGCTTTCTGCAGTGCTTTTGATCTTAGACATTCTGACAGGTGTAAGATGGTATCTCAGAGTCATTTTGATTTGCATTTCCCTGATGACTAACAAAACTGAGCAATTCCTTAAATGTCTTTCAGCCATTTGAAATTCTTCCTTTGAGAATTCTCTATTTAGCTCTATAGCCAATTTTTTAATTGGATTGTTATTTTGATGTCTAGTTTCTTGAATTCTTTATATATTTTGGAGCCATCTCAAATGTGTGGCTGGTAAAAATATTTTCCCATTTTGTAGGTTGTCCTTTTATCTTATTTACTGTGTCCTTTGCCTCTCAGTTTCAGGAGGTCCCATTTATTAATTGTTGCTCTCAGTGTCTGTCTACTGGTATTATACTTAGTAAGTAGTCTCCTGTGCCAATGAGTTCAAGACTACTTCCTATTTTCTCTTGTATCAGGTTCAGTGTAACTGGTTTTATATTGAGGTCTTTGATCCACTTGGACATGAGTTTTGTGCATGGTGATAGATATAGATATGGACCTATTTGCAGTCTTCTGTATGCTGACATCCAGTTATGCCAGTACCATTTGTTGAAGATGCCTTCTTTTTTCCATTATACGGTTCTGGCTTCTTTGTAAAAAATCAGGTGTTCAAAAAAAATCAGGTGTTCATAGCTGTGTGGGTTAATGTCAGGGTCTTCAATTCGATTCTATGGGTCCACAAGTCAGTTTTTAAGCCAATACCAAGCTGTTTTTTTTTAATTACTATAGCTCTATAGTAAAGCTTGATGTCAGGGATGGTGATGCCTCCAGAGGTGGCTTTGTTGTACAGGATCCTTTTAGCTATCCTGGGTTTTTCTATTTTTCCAAATGAAGTTGAGTATTGTTCTTTCCAGGTCTGTGAAGAATTATGTTGGGATTTTTATGGGAATTGCATTGAATCTGTAGATTGCTTTTGGTAAGATTGCCATTTTTGCTATGTTAATCCTAACTATCCATGAGCATGGGAGTTCTTTCAATTTTCTGATATCTTCTTCAATTTCTTTCTCCAGAGACTTAAAGTTCTTGTCATACAGGTCTTTCACTTGCTTAGGTAGAGTTACCCCAAGGTATTTTATATTATTTGTGGCTATTGTAAAGGGTGATGTTTCTCTGATTTCTTTCTCAGCCCGTTTGTCATTTGTATATAGGAGGGCTACTGATTTTTTGAGTCAATCTTGTATCCTGCCACATTACTGAAAGTGTTTATCAGCTGTGGGACTTCCTTGGTCAAATTTTTGGGGTCACTTATGTATACTATCATGTCATCTGCAAATAGTGAAAGTTTGACTTCTTCCTTTCCAATTTGTATCCCCTTGATCTTCTTTTGTTGTCTTATTGCTCTAGCTAGAACTTCAAGTACTATATTGAATAAATATGGGAGAATGGACAGCCTTGTCTTGTTCTTGATTTTAGTGGAATTGCTTTGAGTTTCTCTCCATTTAATTTGATGTTGGCTGTTGGCTTGCTGTAAATTGCCTTTATTATGTTTAGGTATGTTCCTTGTATTCCTGATCTCTCCAAGACCTTTAACATGGAGGGGTGCTGGATTTTGTCAAAGGCCTTTTCAGCATCTAATGAAATGATCATGTTTTTTTTTTCTTTCAGTTTGTTTTTATGGTATGTTACATTGACAGACTTTAGCATGTTGAACCATATGCATCTCTGGTATAAAGCTTACTTGATCATGGTGGATAATTTTTTTGATGTGTTCTTGGAGTCTGTTTGCCAAAATTTTATTGAGTATATTTATTTGCATCAATGTTCATGACGGAGATTGGTCTGCAATTATCTTTTTTTTTTTCCGACTTTGTGTGGCTTGGGAATCAGAGTAACTGTAGCCTCACAAAAGGAGTTTGGTAATGTTCCTTCTGTTTCTATTGTGTGAAACAATTTGAAGAGTATTGGTATTAACTCTTCTTTGAAAATCTGGTAGTATTCTGCGTTGAAACCATCTGGTCTGGAGCTTTTCTTGGTTGGGAGTCTTTCAATGACTGTTTCTATTTCCTTAGGGGTTATTAGTCTATTTAAATGGTTTATCTGGTCTTGATTTAACTTTGGTATGTGGTACCTATCCAGAAAAATTTCCATTTCTTTTAGATTTTCCAGTTTTGTAGAGTACAGATTTTTGAAGTGTGACCTGATGGTTCTCTGGATTTCCTCATTGTCAGTTGTTATGTCTCTCTTTTCATTTCTGATTTTATTAATTTGGATGATTTCTTTCTGTGTCTTTTGGTTAGTTTGCATAAAGGCTTGTCTACCTTATTGATTTTCTCAAAAAACAAACTCTTTGTTTCATTGACTCTTTGTACTGTTCTCTTTGTTTCTATTTTGTTGATTTCAGCTCTCTATTCAATTATTTCCTGGTGTTGATTCCTCCGGTGTGAGTTTGCTTCCTGTTCTCTTAGAGCTTTCAGGTGTGCTGTTAAGTCACTAGTGTGAGATTTCTCCAACTTCTTTATGTGGGCATTTAGTGCTATGAAATTTCGTCTTAGCACTGATTTCATGGCATCCCAGAAGTTTGGGTGTGTAGTACATTTATTTTCATTGAACTGTAGGAAGTTTTTAATTTCTTTCATTATTTCTTCCTTGACCCATTGGTGATTCAGTTGAGCATTATTCAGTTTCCATGAGATTGTAGGATTTCTGTAATCTTTGTTGTTGAAATCTAACTTTAAGCCATAGTGGTCCAATAGAGTATAGGAGGTTATTCCAATTTTTTGTATCTGTTGAGATTTGCTTTGTCACTGAGTATATGGTCGATTTTAAAGAAAGTTCCATGGGGTGCTGAGAAAAAGGTATATTATTTTTTGTTAGGATGGAATGTTCTGTAGATATCGATTAAGTCCATTTGAGTCATAACATCAGTTAGGTCCCTTATTTGTCTGTTAAATTTTGATCTGGAAGATTTGTCCAGTGGTGAGAGTTGGGTGTTGAAGTCTCCCACTATTAATGTGTGGGGTTTTATGTGGGGTTTAAGTTTTAGTAATGTTTCTTTTACACATGTGAGTGCCCTTATATTTGGGGCATAAATGTTCAGAATTGAAACTTCTTCTTGGTGGATCTTTCCTATGATGAGTATATAATGTCCTTCTTGATCTCTTTTGACTGATTTTAGTTTGAAGTCTATTTTGTTGGATATTAGGATAGCCACACCAGTTTGTTTCTTAAGACCATTTGATTGGAAAGACTTTTCCCAGCCTTTTACTCTGAGATAGTTCCTATCTTTGAAATTGAGGTGTGCTTCTTATATGCAGCAGAAAGATGGGTCCTGCTTTCATATCCATTCTGTTTTCCTGTGTCTTTTTATAGGTAAATTAAGTCCATTGATATTAAGGGATATTAATAACCAGTGGTTGTTCATTCCTGTTATCTTTTGGTGGTAGTATGTGTGTATTTTTCTTCTTTGGGATTTACCGCTGTGTGGTTGGTTATCTGTTGCCTGTGTTTTCGTGGGTGTATCTGACTTCTGTAGGTTGGAATTTTCCTTCTAGTGCTTCCTGTAGGGCTGGGTTTGTGGATAAGTATTGTTTAAGTGTGGTTTTATCTTGGAATGTCTCGTTCACTCTGTCTATGGTGATTGCAAGTTTTGCTGGGTGTATTAGTCTAGACTGGAGTCCATGGCCTCTTAGTGTCTGCATTACATCTCTCCAGGACCTTCTGGCTTTTAAAGTCTCCATTGAGAATTTGGGTGTTAGTCTGATGGGTCTGGCTTCATAAGTCACTTGGCCTTTTTCCTTTGCTGCTCTTAATATTCTTTCTTTATTCTGTATGTTTAGTGGTTTAATTATTATGTGGCGAGGGATCCTTTTTGGGGGTCTAGTCTATTTGGTGTTCTATAAGCTTCTTGTATCTTCATAGGCATTTCCTTCTTTAAGTTGGGAAAGTTTTCTTCCATGATTTTGTTGAATATATTTTCTGTGCCTTTGAATTGGTATTCTTCTGCTTCTTCTATCCCTATTATTCTTAGGTTTGGTCTTTTCATGGTGTCCCAGATTTCCTGGATGTTTTGTGTTATGACTTTTTTGGCTTTGCTGTTTCTTTTGACTGACACATCTATTTCCTCTACCATATCTCCAATGCCAGAGATTCTCTCTTCCATCTATTGTATTCTGTTGGTTACCCTTGCATCTCTGTTTTCTGTTTATTTACTCAGATTTTCTATTTCCAACATTCCCTCTGTTTGTGTCTTCTTCATTGTTTCTATTTCACTTTTCATGTCTTAAACTGCTTCCTTCACATGTTCAATTGTTTTTTTCATGGTTTTCTTGGCTTTCTTTAAGGGATTTATTGATTTCTACCAATTTTTTTGTTTGTCTTTTAACCTCAATTTCTTTATTGATTTTTTTCCAATTTATTTGTTTGTCTTTCCCTCAATTTCTTCAAGGAATTTTTTTCATTTCCTCTTTAAAGACCTCTAGCATCTTCTTGAAGTTATTTTTAAGGTCACTTTCTTCTGCTTCTTCTACAGTGTGATGTACAGGTTTTGCTGTTGGAGGAGGGCTAGATTCTGGTGATGCCATCTTACTCTTTATGTTGTATGTATTTTTGCACTGATGTCTACCCATCTCTTCCTCCAATAGGTATAAAAGGTGACTGTGTCTGATTCTTTCAGCTCCCTTTCTGCAAAATTCCCTGAGCCTTGGATGGTGGGATGCTGATATGGATGACACATCCACAGCCAAGCACTCAGCATCCAGACCAAGCACTTTGACCAGTTGTGAGTCTCCAAGTAAACTACTGCAACACGACGCTTCCCTGAATAGTGTCAACAGCAGCATAAATACATCAAATGCAGTTTGACAACACAACCTCTCAGCAAAACAGCGTTTAGGTTCCTTCATAGGTCTACAGTCTTCCTAGTCCTGGGTTTTTGACTAGACTTTTGGTACCTGGAATGAAGTCCCTCCTATGGAGCATACCTTATAACAAATCAGATTGTAGTTGGCTACCCCCATAACCATCATGTGACCATTATACCAGTGGGAGGGCATGTCAATATTATAATATGCAATATATTAGCTCTGGTTTTGATCACACAATATTTTTCTCTCAAAGCAGCCTGCAAAGCACTTCTGGAACTATGTCAACTAGCCAATTGGGAGATTTACTCAGTTTGTTCAAGATTACTTTCTCTGTATTCTGCATCTAAAAGAAAGGGTACTGAAAGCTGTAAGCAACCACAGTTATTATTTTTTAGTACATATACTAATATCTACACTTAAGACTGATGCCAGTGAGGAGGATGTGTATTATTGTAACTGCTTCCCTATCTAATACAGTTTAAATGGCAAAAATACTTCCATGTATGATTAAGGTTTTGCATTCTTCGATAGGAAGATAGGTTTTGGATTTTTCAATGTTCACAATCTTGTTATATGAGGTATGAAAATCAGAGAACCCTTTCTAACTGTGTGAGAAGAACTTGACACTCCTTTGCTGGCTGCGAGGTGTTTTTATCTATGTATAGAGAATATGAAAAGATGTCTAGAAGCTAAAAGTGGCCTTATATGTTGCAAGTGAGCAAGAAAATGAAGGAATTAGTTCTGCAATACAAACAAGAGAGAGTAGAATATATGTATATGTGTATGTGTATATGTATATATATACATGTGTATCTTGTGTGTACATAGATTTTTTTATCTGTTCTGGTATATGAAATACAATTTAAATTAAAATTACGATATAAAATTCAGTGGTGTTTTATTACAACATAACTCATAGTTTCTTTCATAAGGGCATATGTCTTTGAAGGATAACCTTAAAATAATAAATGATTGTTAATATGTGGTACATAAAATTGATATTCATTGTACTGTTTTCTCTACATCTGTGTATAGCTGAAAATTTCCATAATCAAAATAGAAAGAAAAGAATGTGCTGGAGTTCACAATGTCACACATGACACAGTAAATTTCATGGAGCTTAAATTTTTGAAATTGTCAGAAGGATATTAAACTTTGATTTTTATCATGTCACATTCTTTGACATCTTTGTGTGTGTGGAAGGTATATGCCCTGTATGTCATTCAGTCAAAGACACAATATCAAGAGATCTTGTCTTCAAAATCAGTAAAACCCTAGATATTTGAATTAGCTGATGGGGAAGAAACATGTGAAGCATTGAAATTAGAGAGCCAGAATGAATACCAATTCATTACATAAAATGTATGCAGGTCTCAATATTTGCACATGTAGATAGTTATGGCTGTTTAAAGTCTATTTCTTTTTAAATAATTTTCTTCTTTTTGATTTTTTTAAAGAAAAAAGAGTAAATAGTATCCTTGTCAAAAATCTGTGTATATTATTTTTGCTTTAAAACATCTTTACTATTCAGTAAGATTATTAATTTAAGGATAGCTAAATTACACTTCTACAGTTTCAGAGGAATTAATGGAGTAATGAAAGAGTACATTACAATTTAATAACCTTAAAAAAATCAAATTGGTGTATCTTGGGTAGGAGACAATCAAATGGATATGATTTTAATATTTACTAACAAGCTAATGAGAAAACCAGCTCAAGCCAACCCTATGCTTTGATTTTTTTCTTTATTGCTTTGCTCTAGATTAGGGCAGATAAGAGTCAAGCACCATTTCTCACCTCATAGTTTTATCTGTCAAATTCTATTTCTCTAAAATTAAATGTGAATGCAGTCCTATTTTGTTGGGAGTGAGAAGCATACAGTCTAGTGTTATAATTTATTCCACACCCCTTTGAAATGAAAGAATAATGAGTCATTAGAGCATCCATGCTTTTCTAGTTGTCCTTTCAATGTCATCCCTCACCCTATCAAAAGTTCCAGACCTGCTTATCTGTCACTAATGAGAACTTTTTTTCTAGCCCTGGTGCTCACATTACCACCATCTATAAACAGTGTCTCTGTGTTGTAGCCTTTATTTTCATAGCACTGAATATCATTAAAACCTAATGACATTAACTGTAACAGTCATGTCTTCTCTGGAAAGATATTTTGAAAACACAGTGAATTTCAGGGTTGAGTTTTTTCTTCATCCCCAGCAAAGAAGTTGGTTAATGACTTCTGACCCGAACAGTTTCCCCAGAACATGGGCTTATAGTTGTGTGCTCATTTCCCAGGGTAAGACACGGTTTGATCTGTTATTAAAAAATAATTTTTTTCTATTCCAGTTATCAACTATTTATTTGGTCTGCTGTAGAAAAGCTATCTGTATTTGTACGTTACATTTAAAACTAACCAGATCATCAAAAACCCTGGGAAGACTTCCTTGAAGTGTACGATGTTTCTTAGTATAACCTTTTCACTCATTTAGAATGTGGCTAGTCCTAAATAGGATGTGCCCATCAAATCTCTCTCCTCAGGAATCATGGTACCCTGCAGAAGAGGAGGCAGAAAAAGTGACAGAGCCAGAGGAGATGGAGGACACCAAAAGAACTAAATCCACATGAGCAAAGCTCACGTGAACTCACAGAGAACCAAGCAGAATGCACACATCTGTAGCAGACCCTCTGTGCTTGTATATGGCTTCCAGTTTTGTATTTTCGTGGTATTCCCGAGTGTGCAGATGAGTCCGTCTCTGTTTCTTGTCCTTTCTCTTGGGGCTTCTGCTTGTTTGCTTTGTCCCATTCAAATGTGATTTTTTTTAATCTATTCTATTCTATTCTATTTTATTATTTTCCCTTAGAAGTCTGTTTGTTTTCTAATGGAAGACAGAAAGGGAGTGGATCTGGATGGGAGAGGAGGCATGATAAAAATTCTATTTTCCTACTCTGGTGATAGGATGGCCAAACACTATAATTGTCGTGCTAGAAACCCCATCCAATGACTGAGGGATCTGGATGCAGAGATCCCTGGCTAGGCCCCGGGTGGAGCTCTGGGAGTCCAATTGGCGAGAAAGAGGAGGGTTTATATGAGCGAGAATTGTTGAGACCAAGGTTGGAAGAAGCACAGGGACAAATAGCCAAACGAATGGAAACACAAGAACTATGAACCAGTGGCTGAGGGGCCCCCAACTGGATCAGGCCCTCTGAATGGGTGAGACAGTTGATTGGCTTGATCTGTTTGGGAGGCATCCAGGCAGTGGGACCGGTTCTGTGCTCAGTGCATGAGTTGGCTGTTTGAAACCTGGGGCTTATGCAGGAACACTTGGCTCAGCCTGGGAGGAGGGGACTGGACGTGCCTGGACTGAGTCTACCAGGTTGATCTCAATCCTCGGAGGAGTCTTTGCCCTGGAGGAGATGGGAGTGGGGGGTGGGCTGGGGGAAGGGGAGGGGGGGCGGGAGGGGGGGAGAACAAGGGAATCCGTGGCTGATATGTAGAATTAAATTATATTGTAAAATAAAATAAAATAAAATTTAAAAAATTCTATTTTCAATAAAAGAAAAAAAATAAAGTAAATAAGCAAACCAAAAGGAAGCTGGCTAGTTACATGTGTGTGTTCATGGTGCTTTTCTTCTGTTTCTCACTTCCTGCCCGATATCCTATGAGTATGTTTGCTCCTCTGTTCAAAGTGCCAGTGCCTCATTTCTTACTATGGAACATTCCTCCTCAGTCCTTAATTTGGGCATCCACTAACTCTGTCAGTCACGAACTGCTTTCTTTTCTTTTACTAATGAGATTCACTTATGAAATAGTTGTCATATTATAAAAATTCAAACTCTAGGGTGCTGGAGAGAAGGCTCAGTGCTTATGCGCTCGGACCAGTCTTGGGTAGGACAAGCTACAATGTCTCTGGCTTCTGTGGGCACCTGCACTGACGTGCAGATACTCACACAGAGACTCATATACATAAGTAAGTAAAAAATATCTAAAAAATAAATTAAAAATTAAACCTCGTCTCTTAATTTCGTCTCTTGGTAGCTTTTCCAGAACTATTGCTTTGAGCTATCTTAGGACGACCAGTCTCTCCCCATACCCACAAAGCTACAG
The DNA here is from genome assembly GCF_007827085.1 of Peromyscus californicus insignis. Classification (NCBI taxonomy): domain Eukaryota; kingdom Metazoa; phylum Chordata; class Mammalia; order Rodentia; family Cricetidae; genus Peromyscus; species Peromyscus californicus. The sequence goes on along the minus strand of NW_026294573.1, from coordinate 159,232,381 downwards.
AGTACTGATAACAGCGCAACACAATCTAGGAAAAACACAAGGATTGTGTGTGTGTGTGTGTGTGTGTGTGTGTGCATGTTAAAAAGAACTGTTCTAGAATTCAAGTTTCACTGGATAAGGATTTTAAGGATAAATTTAGTAATATATGCAAAAAAGCAGTGTTGACATTCAGAAAATGTTATTTCCTTTCTTTAGATGTTTGACTGTTATTCCATCTATATCACTCTATGTTATTATTCAAGAATTTCTTTTAAATATCAAGTATTTGACAGGGTCTGTTGTATAGTGCCACTCAACAAATGTTAGTCAGTATTAAAATGATTGCTTTTACATTTCCACATCTTTTCTAATTCTGTTTTCCACAAAGTTCTTTATTTTAAATAGAAAACACATTTACTTCTGCTTTTAAATATATACTGAGAGTGTTTTCTGGAATGGACTAGTTTTTGTAGGGTCCTTCTCAGGAGGTGGAGTGAAATGAAGGAAACACAGCATTGTGTAACAGAAGAGTCGGATGGAAAGAACAGAGGCTCTTCTTGCCTATTTTTATAGAATTTAAGAAGAATTTTGAATAGTGATGTGCAGTCTGTAATAAATTGTTATGATATTGATATTTTTAGATTCACTCTCTGACCTTTTGACTGATCCATTTTATTAATAGTACACACTGATGTTCGGCCAATTTAACAATAATTGAATGTAATATGATGCATGAAATCTACTGTATGATTACCCTCAAGATGAAAATTTATTTTGTGAGTGATATGAAGTGCCCTGAAATAGAACTTCAGAACTTACCTTGAGATAAAGTTACAATGATGTTTCAATACAAGTGGCTAGCTGAATTTTCAAATACATTTTGAGGGGAATGCAATAAAATGTTCATTTGTGCTGCCTTTGAGTGATGCAAAAATAGCACATTGATGCTTTCTTTGCAAATAAGTGCTATTTGGTACCATTCTCCAGCATTTGCCTTAGGTGATATGTGTCATAATAATTACTCATGCCTTCTTACGTCAATGCCATGAACTGTTGTTACAAAACATCCCTTCTCTCTAAGTCATCTGATATTAAATGCTGTAACAATGGTGGAAAGCACACATATGTTCCACCACCGACCCTTCTACATACTTTAGTAGTTTAACATATGCACACTTTACGGAAGTGTCTCCTTGAAGGTGAGTGGGGAGCTTTTTGAGTCTAAGCATTATGGTTTTAGTGTTCTAGACACATTTTGTCTGCAACCTACACAGGGCTCTCCCTAGAATCTATTCCTGTATTCTGCTTAATGTTCATTGCTCTAGACATTTATATTTTAGTTATAAACTCACTATTTTCTCTTCATTCAAATATTAATAAAAGGAGACACCCCTCACAGTTGTTTATTTTCATATTTGGTATAGTCTAATATCTTCTTTATGAGCAGTGTTCTTTCATGATAACAGTGTGTTTGGAGTCCTGCCTCCTTAACTGATGCCCTTTCTTGTTCTGCACCATTGTTTAAGCCATTGGTGTAATTTAGAGTGTACCATTTAGCTTTGCGTTGATGGGACAAAATCCGTAAGATAAACAACTTAAAGGAGGAAGGGGTCATTTGATGATAGCTTCAGATGCTTCAGTCCATAGTCACTAGGCTTTGTTGTTTTTGGGACAGTGGTGAGGCAGTGTCATGATGGGAGTGCACACCTCATGGTGATCAGGAAGCAAAGAGAAAGAAAGGATCCTTTGTCCAATATCCCCTTTAAAGGCCATGCCTCAACAAGCTTTCTCCCACAAGGCCCTTTCCCATGAAGGTTCTACCACTTTCCAATTGTTCGCAGACTGGTGATCACACATTTACACATGGGCCTTTGGAGTATGCTTAAAATACCATTTTTGTTCCTGGTTTCCAAAGGCCTATGTCCATCTCACAGTTGAACATGCATTTAGTTTCTCTCCAAGAATTTCTGAAGTCAACTGTTCCAACACTGACCAAAAGTCCAAGTTCAAAGTCTTCTCTAAGGTTTAAAGAAAACTCAGCCACAGGCCACTGGAGAATAGAAATACAAGTTAAGTAATTTAAAGGTACAGTGGCATGAGCGTGAACATCAATTTCCAAATGTGGGGAGTAGGAGACTAGTAAGGGAGGCGTAGGCCAAACCAGACCAAAACCTAGCTGAACAAACATTGGACACTATAGCTCCGTGTTTGGCATCTGAGGGACATGGTGGTGTGATGTGAGTTCTAAACAGTTTGCCAAACCTTGTCTCTGAAACATGCTGGCAATAGCCTGCATGGCTGCTCTCTGGGTCAGGTTCTGCTAACTGCTGGTAGCTTTCAAAGTAAAGGAAAAAAAGGTTTACTTTGGTGTTTAGCACATAGATTTCTTGGGGACACTTAAGACCCAACCTATCACATTTGCTTTCTCTGATTTGTGTCCCTAGATGCAATGTCAGGTAGAAAGTTATTTATATCATGGCACATTTATTAAAACAATTGCATGAATGAGTCTTCTCTACCCTAAAGCAAGAGACAAAACTATTTATCACAGTTCTGTGTTACTGCAATTGAATTGTCAGTGTAGTGGTTTGGAGATGCAGGACCTTGAAGAGGCATTTTAGGACATGAGGGCTCGACACTTACACATAGACTCATGTGGTTATCTCAGAAGTGGTTGATGTTGACATACTCTGTCCTTTGGTTCAGTCCTCAACCTTTCTCTCACATACTTTCTTATTATGTGATGCATGTGGCCATGTTATAATGCACCAAGAAGATCCACAGTAGGTGTAACTTCTCTTGGTCTTTGCAGCTCCCACTATTTTGAGAAATATATCTTATTTATAAACCACCTAGTCTGTGGTATTCTGTTTATCAGTTATTCAGACACCCAGGATATCTTCACCTGGCTCCAGTTTCTTCTCGTACTACCATGTCTGTCTTTTTGCCCCACTATTCTTCGCTATAGCTTCACTAGACCTCTTCCAGTTTCTAGAATATCTTAATCATAATGTTGCTTGGGACACATCTTTCTTCTCCTTCTGTATTATTTATTTATCCTTTTTATTAGTTAGGATTCCTCAGATAAATAGTTCCAATAGTGAATGTGTATGTGCATGCATGCATGAAGAGGCTTGTTATAAAAAGGCCTGACTTATGTGATTATAGACACAGAGAAGTCTCATATTCTGCAATAACAAGCTGGAGGCATGGGTGATATTCCAGTACAAAACTAAATAAATCAAGCAGGTCAGCTGATGGTGTAGCATTCAATACCAAGTCAAGTTCACACAAATGAGGGAACTTATTCATCTAGAAAATATTCATTCAGAGATGCTTCCTTAATCCACTGTTTGCCTTAGTCACTGGACCAGGGCCATCACAGTGAGGAGGCCAATATGCTTTACTCAGTCTACAGCTCAAGTGTTCATGTTATACAGACTACAGAAACAACCAGATGTAGTGCTGAAACAAAACGTATGAGTAAAACATGGTCCGCTGGTGTGGGCATACTGAACTATCATTGCCTCCTAGTTACATTGTGAATGCACCCCCCAGATATTTTACATGACCCCCAAGTCCTGAGCAGATTGCATTGTTAGTATCTCATATGGTCCCAGAGAATGTGTCCACCCCTTATCCCTGTGTAAGATTCTACACCCACTTCTGCTTGTCTTGTTCCTTCATGTCCTAGTAATTCCTAACCTAGGAGTTATGCGTTGGCACTTAGGAGGTGTTCAATAAGTGTTCATTGAATGCATGAGCTGTTCCATTAACCTTTAACTTGAATTCTTACTAACATTAAACAATATAATTATTTTGGCTTGATTGCTTGTGTAAAGCCAACATTTACTCCTGGCCAATTACCGTTGAATATATATGTAACAATATTCAACATTCTGGTTTCATTAACTTTCCTCTGGGATTTATACACTAAACCTGTTCAATTCAGGGTTTGGATATTTTATGCTGATTAAAGCTGTGGCTACCTTGTTAGAATTCTCTTTGTTGCGCTCCATGAGGGAAAAGGATGTTCAATTTAGCTGTCTCGAATTAGAAAGTAGAATATGAAAGGAAAAGATGCTTCCGAATAAAACTGCCTCAGAATAGGAAGCCAGTGCTGTCTGTCTTTGTCCTTAGTTACTGCCTGATGCCCAGAGTGTTAGAAAACCACCTGAAACAAATACAGCTCAGAAACTGCCAGGCAGGTGAATCCTGATATGATAGAAAAATTTTTTGAGTCATGTGATGCTCATTTTGTATGTGAGGGTAACTGTCTTCACAAAGGATTTTAAATAGATTATAGATGAGTTGACCCACCAAGTTGATGGCAGAGTAGATCTAAAATTAAACCCACTATATTTTTTCTTTTCATAGTTTCAGAACATCTGCAAATGTCTTTCAATCCCTGATCACATATCTCCCCTGCTCCTTTTTAAATTGTTTCTGCTATGCCAGGTATATGCTCTGTGTTTTGCATACACAATATTATTTTATTTGTCTTCATTTTCTTCTTGTTGTTGTGATAAACACCATGACCCAAACCGCCTTTGTGGAGGGAAGAGTTTATTTGGCTTGCAGGTTACAGTCCACCACAGAAGAAAGCCAAGGCAGGAACCAGGGCAGAGGAATGGTGCTTCCTGGTAGCTTAATTCATTTTCCTATACAACCGAGGACCCTGCCAACACATGCATAGGGGTGGTACCACCCACAGTGGGCTGGATCTTGCCACATCAACCATTAATCAAGATTAATGCCCCATAGGCCAATCTGATGGAAGTAATTCTTCACCTGAGGTTTCCTCTTCCTAGGAGACTCTTGTTAGTGTCAAGTTGACAAAACTAACCAGCACACCAGCTTAATAAGGTATTGCTTTGCTCAACTGAGGAGAGAAATCTAGTCTCATAAAATAGCAACATTTTCCCAAGCTATATAGCTATGATGTTTCAAAGCCTGCACTGGCTTCTGGGTTTATCTGGTATCAAAATCCAGTAGACGTAAAACTGTAGTTTTAAAACACCCAGAATTTGCCATGTCTATTTAAAAGGTAATTTATTTCTCCATGTCATCCACAGGATAAACATTCTTTTTTTTTTTTTTTTTTTTTTTTTTTGGCATTTGGATTTGCATGCAGTGTGCCACATTTAGCGGAGTGTGGCTTTTCCAGAAGGTGGTTCGAAGACTCTTTCTTGCTTTAGTTGCTCTGGGCTCCTTCCCAGCCTCTCTACCTACAAATGGGCATAGATACCAGGGCAGAGCTGGAATTCAGCACGGCTGCTTCAGAAGAATCTTTCCTGGTGTACTTAGAACTTCGTGGATTGCTGGAGGATTGATGATCAGAAGGCTGCTTGACTCTCCTTCATCTTTGAAAGTAAGATCTGGATGGCAACATGCAAATATAAAGTAGAGAGGTAACATTTACTTTATGTGTTGATGCCTGTCTGTATCAGTTATTTTCTTGTTGTAGTGATAAAAAAAATCTAAACTTGACAAAAGCAAAAACAACAACAAGGGAACAACAGCAACAAAAAATCTCAAGGAAGAAGGACTTATTTTGGCTCATGGTTGCGAAGAGGTCACAGGCCGTCGTGGGAAGGAAGATGGGGGAGTTCTCGGGCAGGAGCATGCAGCTGGGACACTTCACATTTAGGGAAGCCAGGGAACAGAGAGCAGGGTGTTTGGTGTGCCTCTCCCCTTCCTATTCAGTATAGGTCCCCAGCCCACACCTTGGTGGGTGTCACCCACCTTCAGGGTGTGTCTTCCCTCCTCAGTCCCACCTCTCTCGAGATGCCCTCAGAGACACACCAGAGGCATATATCAAGGTGAGTCCAAAACTAGAGCAATGAGCTGAACCATCACAGCGTCTTAGCCCTGTTCACTGCCATATATAAAGTGAGTTTATGCATTCACTATTATGTCTCAGTTTTAATACAGGTGCTGTCTTTCTACTAATATTCTAGAGACTTCCCTTCCTTCCTAGTCACTGATTCACTTTCATCTTACTGTATCGGCGGTGCTTTCCCCCTTCATTGCTATTTCCGCATTTTCCTTCTTCTCCAGGACTGACAGTATTCCCTTCTATTCTACGAAAAAAATAACAATATATATATATATATATATATATATTCAGACTTCTGATTTGCTTTTAGAGTTCATACTTTCTTTATTCATTAATGTAAAAACCTTAGAACATATGGTCATCTTAATTTCTCCCTATTGGCTGCTAAGCAATATAATTTGCTTTGTTAAAAGAATTTTAAAAATATTTGATTGATTTTTTAAAAAATGTAACTTGGAATATTTGCATAATTATATAAATTAACCCAGTAGCGGAAATTGATTTCACTATTTTAGAAACTCCAAATATTCACAGAAACACTTACATGCTCTCTTGTTATATTTTACATCTATAGAATTAAATTTTTATTTGTAGATAGTAGGATCATTTTTAATATTGTAAATCATTGGTCAATTTATAATTTGGTCTGATTTATAATGCAAGATTTGTTAAGTTGATCTTTACGATAAATTAAATTATAGTAGAAAGATATTTTTAATGAAAATGTTGATAATCAAAACAGTGTTTTCCGGTCATGATAGGGATGTTGCACATATGAGCTCACAGAGACTGAGGGTGCATGTACTAGACTTGTATCCGATCAAGCTAGCCCAAATTCCAGTATGAATGGGGGTCAGGTTTCTGAAATTCCTTCCCAAAGCTAAGGGGTTACTAGCAGTTAAAAGCTGTTAGGAAAGGAAGAGTTAGTTTTCTTCAGGGATACTACCCCTGGTAGGTTGCCATACTCTATGGATGTTTCTGCACCCACCCACATAAATGGGTTCAATGGGTTAAAAAAGAGCACATGAAACTGGGGCTGGGGGAATGCTTGAGGAATTTAGGAGGAATTTGGGGAGAAATAGATTGGATAAAATCACATTATATACATACATTAAATTCTCAAATGGTAAAAAAGAAATGAATTTAAATATAGGAAGGCCTGCTTATTTTTTCTCTTCATATGTTCTTAGTCAGCATACAAATACATATAAAGACACATGCAAATATTCATACCCACAAACACATACACACTACTCTGCCCACTTTAACCAATATCAATTTTCTTAGTAGTTTAACTAGTGGGATAAAGGAAAGAAATACTCTATTTATGGTAAGCATTTAAGAGAATCTTAAAGACTTGGTTCTGAGGAGTGGAAAACAATGCAAAACAGGGCAGCAAAGTATTAGATTATTTTAGCTCTGAGAAGCAGAAAAATATGTATTTAAATACTACTTCTTGTAAAGAGTTTTTGTCTCTGTCTTCTGTAAATTTGTATCCTTCATTTGTGAATGTTTATATAATATATCCAGTAAATAAGTTTTCTGGAAGTATTACTACTTTCAACAGATGTAGTTTTTAATTTTATTGCTCCACATTTACATTAGAGCTTAACGTGTTTGCCTGAATGTTTGGCAGAGGAAAATATTTGTTTAGCTTTATGATTTTTGTTTTAAGCTCTGCCAAAGCCTGTCATTGACAAACGTGAACTATTGTCCTTATTTTTCTGATTATTGTGCTGTTGAGAATATGGCAAAATATGCCTGCATATAAATTTGATGATGAAGATGCAAGTTCTATTTACAAAAATATGTGCTTTTTATTCTTAAGTCTACTAGATGAGGAAATGCAAACCATTATTTCATTTTTAATACTTCATTGTCATTTTTAAAACTACCATATTTGTTTCCAATTTTTCAATTTCTTTAGTAAGTAAATTGACTGCTTTCAGTTATCTACCATGAAAATTAAATTCAACTCCAATATTGCTTTATGGAGAAAACCTAATAACTTCTGAGTATTTAATTAACTCAGTTGTATAAGGGTTAACCATCAGATATATATCCAGGTCATCTAAGGCATATAATAGTCAAATGGTTGCTAGGCAACAGATACCAGGTTCAGCTGATGTGTGTATCTAGGCAAAGCTTATGATGTGAAAAGAAGAACAAATTACATGATACCTGCATTTTTGTTATTATGCTTTTGGAAAATAAAGTCGTATTTAGAAAAAAATCTTGACATTCATTATTCACAGCATCTTTTTTCTAAATGTCAGAATGATACCACTTGATAGTTAAGTGATAAGGGGACAGTAAATTAAAATGACAGATGACATTTCATTTCTTATATGGTCTTAGATATGGACCTTTTATATAATCATGTTTTTCTATCTTGTCTGAAATTAATTAGGTTTCCTAAATTCATTGTGATTGAAATGCAGCCACAAATCACTGTTAATTGAAATATAATTAATTTAAAATACACACATTTCCATGCTACTGACAACTGGAAATTAAAATGACTTATATGACATGATCTAGGCAAAACAACAAAACATTTAATTAGTGATAGAGATGATGTTGAGAGAGTAACTCTTGGAAATCTAGGATGAAACTTTTCCTTTGTGATGGTCATAAGTATTGCTGCCACATGTAGTCAGATTAATTTCTATTGTCACAGCAATATAACACAGAAGCATTGATATAATAAGAAATATAAAGTATCCAGCATGATGCCCATCCTATGGCTATACACTCAAATCATGTAGTATTTTTGTCTTTGATTTTAATAATTCTTAATTACTGACATACAGGGAGTAGGTGAGAACGTAGGTTTGGGGCAAATGTTATGCAAAGTAGATGAATCTAAGAAGCGATAACCAAAGCCATTTAGTAGAAGGCTAGGACACAAAAGTGTCACTTGGATATAAGTTTTAAAACATATTTTTAGGGCAAACTTGAAAGATCTGATTTTTATCCCTGTAGGCAGAGTTTCTCTGGGTCTCAGCAGCCTCTCCCAAATATCCAATCAGAGACTTAATATTAATTTTAGATGATCAGCCAATAGCTCAGCTTATTACTAACTAGCTCTTACAACTTAAATTAGCCCATTTATAATCATCTACATTCTGCCACATGGCATTACCTCTCGTTTATCTTGTGCCTCCTGTTTCCTCTCCATGTCTGACTGGTGACCCTCTGATTCTGTCCTTCTTCCCAGTGTCCTTAGTCAGGTTCTCCTACCCAACCTTATTCTGTCCAGCTATTGGCCAGTCAGCTGCTTTATTAAAGCAATCACAGTGACATACATTTACACAGTGTAAAGTAATATTCCACATTAACTCTTGTTGTCTAATTAAAAAGGAAGGTTTTAACTTTAACATAGTAAAATGATATACAACAAAAACAGTTATTAAGTAAGAATTACAGTTACAATATCCAGTCCATTTGTATTTGGCAAATTTAAAGAAAATTCTATTTCTCTTATCTTTGTGAGTCTAAAGTTTTGTACTTAATTTACCTTTTTATCATAACTAAGGAAAACATACAGTATAATAAGTTTAACTTTAATTTGTATCAATAAACCCAAATCCATACCAATGTAATATATTTTCAGATTAATAGTTTTTTTGTATTAAAATAGATTCAATAATCTACTCTTTTATCTCATAATTTCTATATAATAGCCCCCTTTTCTTCTTTAGAGAGAGATCTTTGAATTTAACTCTTTTATTTAGGTTTTTTCTTGTCTATGATCAATAATAGCTTGTAACCAACCCCCCTTGATTGATGGCAAACATCTACAACCATCTTTTGAGAATGTAGGCATTGTATCCAGACTGCTTCCAGTTGTTTGGGGCATTGGCATCTTTGGGGGACTCTGAAAAAATTCAGGATAATTATTAAGTCCTGGATGGAGTAGTTTGTGAGGCTAGACCATCTCAGCCAGCAGTCTTGAAGCTGTTCTGGACGCAAAACTCTGAGGAAACTGCAACAGTGGCATTTTGAGATGCTGGATCACCTGGGCCATTTGTTTTCATTGGTATCTCATCCCCTTGGTCTGAAAATGCATAAACTTTTAAAAGTAACATACATTTCTGCATTAGTACAAGTATAGACTGTGTGTTGCACACAAGTTAGCCAAAGATAATTTTTTGTTTAGTGTTTGAGCAGGTAAAATATATGTCACACATTTGTAGTTTTTCTAGGTTTACAACTTTATGTTTGTACTCAGGATTTTTTGTGGGGAGGACTTCCTTGATCAAACCAGATCCATATCAACCTGGAATGAAGACATAGCCTCTCATTTCCTGTGGAAATAAAAGCATAACCTCTCCTCCAAAGTAACATATTTTTGACTTCCATTTTAAAGGCAAGACATTTTTAAAATATATAGGTTAGTTTAATATAGCAGTTCCATAATCCAATGTCTCTTAATAGCCAAAAAATTTAAGGACAACACAGTAACATACAGGATAAAGTTTCTCTGTGTATTTTCTACCTTTAGGTGGCTGTTTTAAAATTTTATATTGCTTTACTCCCTTTCCAAGGACTTTACTTTATTATTTGAAAGCTATATATATATTTTTATGGCTGTCTATATCCTTTTTCTTTTCTCTCCCAAGGCTTTGTACATTTTTAAACATACTGTAACCCATTTAGATCTGTCATTATTAAGCATCTGTATTGATTTTTGATCACATGAAATGAGTCTTTTTTTTGTAGAACAATATTTTTATGAACATAGATGCAGAATTTCTCAATAAAATATTTCCTAGTTAAATACATGAACACACCAAAAAGTTTAGCCATGATCTTCAAGTTAGCTTCATCCTAGATTTGCAGGGATGACTGTTCCATATACATAAATAGACTGAAAGACAAAAACCGCATGATCATCTCATTAGATGCAGAGAAAACCTTTGACAAACTCCAATACCCCTTCATGATAAAATTCCTGAGGAGACTAGGAACAGAAGAGGCATACTTCAAAACCACGAAGGCAATTTAAAGTAAGCACAGCCAACACCAACCTAACTGAAGAGAAATTTAAAACATTTCCACTAAAATCAGGAACAAGACAAAGATGTCTACTCTTTTCATGACTATTCAATATAGTACTTGAAGTCTTAGCTAGAGTTATAAGAACTAAAGGAGATCAAGGAGAAAGAAATAGGAAAGAGAGAAGTCAAATTATCTTTATTTGCAGAAGATATGATTTTATACATAGAAGATCCTAATAACTCCACCAGGAAACATGTACGGCTGATATACACTTTCAGCAAAGTAGAAGAATACAAAATTAAAATAAAAATTCATTAGCTTTCTTATATACAAATAACAGACTGAGAATGAAATCAGGGGTGCAGTTGAAAGACTTGTATGATAGAAACTTTACTACACCAAAGAAAGAAATTGAAGAAGACACCAGAAGATGGAAGGATCTCCTATCCTGATGCATCAATAGAGTTGATATAGTGAAAATGGCTACCCTACCAAAAGGATCACATGAAGTGAATCTTAAACTGTTACATGAATCACCTGCATGACTCAGCTTAGCACATGGCATTGGTGGCTGGCTCCTCCCTCCACCCTGGATGCCCTGAGAGCTTAGCTTTATCAAGGAGGTATCAGTGGGAGTCACATTTATTGCCACAGATCTGGGATATTGTTGGGTCCATGCTGCCACCAAGCAGTATGCCATCTACTGCTCATAAACCCTTTTGAAGTGTTTGGTAGCAAGGCCTCTTAAAGAGTCATGTCTGTGTTTGCCCTTAGGAAAAGCCAGGAAGTTGCCTCTTAAAGGAGTCATGTAAACAGAGCCTACCTGAGTAAAGGTAGTTATGAAGAAGCCATATTTGACTCTGTTTTTGTGTGTTTGGACCCTCCCTTTTTTAAAAAGCTTTCTCAGGTTTTATGTGGATCCATGTTGCAGAAGTTTGGGCACCATTTGTAGGCAGTGTTTCTCTGTGTCTCAGCAGCTACTCCCAAATAACCAATCAGAGATTTTATATTAATTATAAATGCTCAGCCAATAGCTCAGGCTTGTTACAAACTTGCTCTTATAACTTAAATTAACCCATTTATATTAATTTGCATTCTGCCACATAGCATTTCCTCTCTTTCATCTTGCTCCTCCTATTTCCTCTCCATGTCTGGCTGGCAACTTCTCTGACTCCGCCCTTCTTCTTCCCAGTATATTTAGTCTGGTTCTCCTGCCTTATCCTGCCCACCTATTGGCCAGTCAGCTTCTTTATTAAACCAGTCACAATGGCATATATTTACACAGTGTAAAGGAATATTCCACATATCCCCAAACTAAGAATTGTGACAAAAGTCATTAAAATATGCTTTTTATTAGCTTAGTTTGTAGTAGAAAACATTTAAATAAAATTTCAACAAACTAAAATAATATATGTAATATATTTTTTGTAATCAGATATGATATATCACAAATTAAGAAAAATTTCAGTGAACATTTTATATTTAGGATTGGAGAACAAATCTCAATGGGAATTTGGTCAACTTTCTCTCTGGAAGTACGAGTTCATTCATGGTACTCTGATCTCCAATAGAAAGTATAACCCAGAGACTTCTGGTAAAATAAAGTATGCACAGAAGGTGAGACAGGTGTGGATTAATAGTGACAATGACTTAAAAGACAACTGAAAATAATACCATAAACATTTGTTTTCACAACTCAAGTCAAACCTCCTGTTTACATGTGTTTGAATTCTGGATTCATTTCATAGGGAAGATGTCAGTTGAGGGCTTGAAAATCAAGTCTAGTATTTATTGTTTAGGAATAGATCATCCAAATATCATGGTTTCATTGTTAGGAGAGAATATGGATATGTTGGTAATATCTATTCTGAAAATCATAAGAAAGTAAAAATACTTTAAATTATGAAGCAGTCATTTTTTTAAAGAAAAAATTATGCTTGTGTTTATTTTTTAAAACAAGTTTTTATAGATCTGACCATGTTCAAGAGCAAGCTAACACTGTTTGAAATAAAGAAAATACTGAACACTGTTGGCAGATTTTAGAAGCATTTAGCACATTAGGAAATAAGTACATAGACATTAAGAGTTGTTGAAAATTGAGACCAGTTTACTCTGAAGGGAATGCCCTTAAAGTTGCTACTCTTAAAATTGTTGTGCCCAGTTACACTTTCCTTTAGGACAGTCAGAGATGGAGGGGAATCCAGGTGCAAAACTAGTTCATTCATAAGGTTAAAAAAAAAGCAACTTTAAAGAGTTACTCTAAGTACTTGAATAATGACTTCTAGAGTGACTTTGGGAATTAGTCAAATGAGGGAACATTATAAATTACTTTTAGAGGTTTTCCACACTAAGGGATGCAAAATCAGTGGATGCAGATATGCAGAGGAGAATCTCACTATTAATTAACTTTGTGTTAATTGTAGTTATTTGCATTTTAATAATGAAACCTTTATTAGTATTTGGAGTATTTCTTGTCTTATAAGTTCCTTTGAGTGGTTTGAGCACTGTTTACCTTGTTTCTATAATCACATCTTCAGTAGAACATCCAAGATACTCTGCATCTGCATCTAAGAAATGATGATGACAGACTCATGAATCTTGAGGTGACATGGAGGAGAATAGTGGAGTTGTGCCTGGACAATTGAGTCATGACATTAACTCCAGGAAATTTACACTTTGATGAAACCATAATTTGGTCTTGAACCATACTTTTGCTGTCTGTATGGAAACACTTTGCTAGAGATTGTCAGCATCTTATATTGGCTAATAAACCAATTCAACAGTAGAACTTTAAGTCCAGGTTTTCAAACCTGACTTGGAATATTTCAGTGTGCAACAATATTGAGAATGGTCCAAAAAGATGGTTTGCTAAAGTATAAATGGGTGAACTAAGAAAAATGACTCAGGAGAAACAAACTGAAAGAAAAATCGTGATATAATAAAATTTGCTTATATTATATTTGATCATATTATAGTTACATTAGACAATGAGTATGAAGTATAATTAGAAGTTCTATTCCTGAAAAGCCTCTGTCATGAGACCAAGGCAAGAAACTCAAGATACTTCTTTACATAGTAGGAAACTGTACCTGGGAATTGGGGAAGACAGAGAATAGAGAAGACACTGTATTTATTAAGTGCCTAGTACTTGATAGACACAGTGCTGAGTACTGTGACAATATACATAATCCAGTGAAGTAGAAAGTGTCATTTGTAAACCAAGAAGAGGAAAGAGAAATTTCCAGAAGTTGTATAAGTTGTGAAAAAAAAATCTTAAACTGAAGGCCATTTGACACATCATTTGATGGACGCTGAGCCTTAGCTCATGTTATTTCCTTAGTTTTTATAAGACAAATACTTCTGAGTTAGGTATTCAGAAAATATCTAAGTGTATTTATTTTACTAAAAGACCATGCAGTGCTTGTGAAAAGGAACAAATGGTGCATATTGTTTAAATCATATTTCTTCCAACTTGTGTTTCCATATTTATTTTTGAATATGACAATAGTGAGAAAATGCACTTCATCCCTAACACACACACACACACACACACACACACACACACACACACACACACACACACAAACATACTTATGATAGTACCAAAATTTTTCTAAAGCTTAGCTGAGTGTCCTGAAAGAACATTCTTATATAATGCATTTTGTTGTATTATATTTGATTTGATTCAATTCAATTTCATTCTAATTAAATACCAGATCATGACATTCTATCATGAGTATAAAACAACTTATTTTTGACATAGCATTGATTTCACGACACAGGATGGTTCATGACTTTCCGTTTGTAATTTACTGACTACGTAGTATCAGGCAAATGCTTCTAGAAAAGTGTGTACTATAAACTATGAAGGTAGAATAAGGAAATAATTAATGAGAAAAAGTTAGGCAAAAATGGGGCAAATTAGGGTGCAATTCTGTGCCAGGTACAGAAAATAAACAGTGCAAAGGCTCAGCTGTGAAATGGGATTTATCGGCATGCTCAAGAGTAGAACACATGAGGGAACTCTGTGTGTTAGCAACTCAAGACCATGCAGACCATTCTAATGGCAACGTTTTTGAAGATCACCACTATTGGAGGAAGGTATGATCAGATTTGGTCCAGGCAGAAGTCAGCTTGAAGGCCTCTGAAAAACCCTAGGAGGAACAAGGACAGAAATCACAACATCTACGAAGCATCTGTTGTAGAGAACATAGGGGTCAGAGACATGGTAACTTAGAATAGGCTTGTCAAGGAAGGTTGGGAAGAGTTAGGGGGTAAAGAATAGTCTTGGAGGAGAATTAGGGGTCAAGACACATTTAGCAAACAAAAAGAGTTGGTGATAAGTTACTTAAGAAAATGAGGCAGTAGATAAGAGTGATGGTAAGGACCATAGTTGGAATAACCGCTCTTATTAGGATAGCTGCTTTGTCATACTTCCTTAGCAACTCATGTGAAATTTTGCTGTCATATTTTCTGAATGTAACACACATAAGAATATCATTCATCATTTATAGTATAGGCATTTGTAAAATAGGACCTCTTAGATTTATGAGTTAAAAATTGGCAAGGGTCATTTGATTCTGGTGGCTTGTCCCTTAATTCCAGAGGGTTATGTTAAAGACCTATCTGGGACACAGTTTCAGTTCATCGCCAGCCTAGCCAATTTAGTTAGAACTCTCTTAAGCAGAAGAGGGATGGGATATGCATTATTGGCTGAGTTCTGGTCTAGCATAGACAAAGACTTGGTTTCAACGTCTAGGACACCTTTCCAAATTGCTAAAAGTCAGTTCAAAAGAAGTGAAATAAAGAAAAATGGTAGTCTTGTGACCTGATCTGGTGGCACCCACCTCTAATTTCATAATTTGGGAGGAGATAGAAGGATGGCATCCTTGGATAGCTTGGACTTTTGAGATCATCCAGGGTTACATGGAATTGAGAGAGAGAGAGAGAGAGAGAGAGAGAGAGAGAGAGAGAGAGAGAGAGAGAGAGAGAGAGAGAGAAATAGACAAACAGACAGAGACAGACAGAGACACAGAGACACAGAGAGAGACAGGCTGTGGTTTGATGGTAGATATTAAAAGCTAGATATCTCAACCCACATCTGAAGATCTGAACTCAGAAGAATAGGATGGGTTATTGATAAAACATTTGGCTGTGTTCAATGATTAGATAAGATGAAATCAGGAGTGCTGAAGGAAGTCACTTGGGCAGATATTGATATAGTGAAAAAATAAGGTTTAGTCTGGAGTGTTGTCCAGTCTCTATATTTAATATCAAACTGAAAGAGTGGAGATGGAGCCTGAATGGAGTGGGCTGAAATGAAGATTTATATATAAATATGGGCAATAGGCCGTATGCAATCCCTCTATGAAATGAAGAATGTAATTATGAATAACATTTCCTTCTGGACTTAAAGATATTTTTTCATCAGTGGGAAACTCTGTGAGAGATGAACTCTATCATGGCAAATATAGGACTTAAAAAACTGTTCATGTACTTAATATATAATGAGATGAATTTAATAAGCATGTTTATAAGATAATGTTCCTATTTTTGAACAGGTAAAGTCTGCCAAGAATCAGAACATGTCCCTCAGGTGTGAAGATGTACTTCTCTGGCACACTGTCAAGTTTTGCTTTTCTATCACTATAAGAACATGCAAGTAAGAAAAGCCATGGAGTAATGCAGACACAAGAAGCCTCTTCTATAGCACAAAGCAAGTATTCTAGGAGTTAAGGGAGAAGGAGGCATTGGAGACCGGTCAATGGGAAGCAAGGAGAGAGCTTCCCTTGTTGCTGCCCGTGAGTGCCCTTCAGCCTTCCAGCTCTGCTCCCAAGCCAGCTGCTGCCCTGGGGAGATAGGACAGCTGTATCAGAATGGAGTAGAAACTGACGCTTTTCTCAGTTGCCTCCAACTGAAGTTTAGAAACGTGAAGATGTCATCACCTCTGTGATAGGGTAGATTTTTCAGGCTACAGCATATTCAGAAGAGAAAGATAGACATGAACACTTCCATACAGAAAGCCTCTTACGTGGGCCCAGAAGCATGCTGGGCCCATAATTCGGAGGTCGATGGATCATAAAGCCTCTCACTCTTAGGCAGCTTAGCCTGTGCACAGGAAAAGCTACATTTGCAGTTAGGAGATTTCTTTGAAATCATGAAAGCTTTTATTTAAATATAATTTTAATTAAAATATATATGTTTGTGCATTTCCGTGGGGGTGCATTATAGTAATTTGGCACATATATTCTATGTGTATTGATTAAATCAGGATATATGGGTATTCATTTTTAAAACATAAGTCATTTATTATGTATTGTTGTTTATTATGTATTGGGAAGTCCATCTTCTATATCATTTTGAAATATTTCATTTATTGTTTTAGTGCATCGTTACCTTTCTGGGGCACAGGAAAACAAAAGCGATCCCTCCTCCCTGCTTGCGTTTTTGTATCTCTCATTGACTTCTCACCTCCTGGTCTTCTTTCCCCCTAGGGGCCAGTATTATATCCAGTGTTTTCCCAAGACTGACCTACTACTTTCCACAAAGGAGTGAGAATATGTGGTACCTGTTTTTTTTCACATCACTTCTGTGTTCTTTTCTGTTCTCTTAAAACAAGAGAAAAGATAAGAAACAAGAAAGAGAACAAAGGAGCTCAGAGCCCCTTGAGGGCTCATGGGTAAGATGTAGCTGCCAGGTGATCATGATTTGGATCACCTCAGGCACGTGACTTTTCCTGCTCCTGCAACAGTTGTCTCAAGGAAAGGGCTGCAGAGACCCTGGCTGGGGGCTGGTCAAGGTAGGGCTAAAGGGCAGTGGCCACACTCTGTTGACTCTATTAGCAGGAATAGGGGATTAGGTCATGAATCTGTTTGCTAGACTGGAAGAACATGGAATTCAAACTGAAAATAAGTGTCTTAAGTTGTTTTTTTTTTAAATTTGTCTTTTATTTTTGAGATTACAATGCAATTATATCTTTTCTCCTGTTCTAAATAATCCCCTTGAGAGGAAGTATTCTATTAACTCAAAGGTCCTAATTCTTATCATGGGTATTTCTCTCCAAATCAAAGCATCTCACTTTCATCTTTTATTCCACAGAAATGCTTCATTGGCTGGGCAGAATTTATCTATAAGAAGTGTATTCATACACGAGGCTGGTTTCTTCAACTTCTTTTATGAAAGCGTTCAACAGTGATGGGATGAGAGATGAAAAATCCGAGGTTCGCCTTTTGTGTTTATTCTTCTGACTTTTCCATCTTCCTTTTATCCTCCCCTCAGTAAGTGTCTCCTCTGCTGGTGTCTTGTTCAAATATGCACCTCGACCCTTCCTTATCATCGTATTTTCTATGAGTACTGCTAAATGGAGGGGGGTGAGTAGGTAGGAAGAAAGGAGGCAGCCTGGTGAATTGTTAGTCCTAAGCAGGTAGGAAATAGATGTAGTGAAGTGGTTCAGAAATGAGATGGAGGTCAAGAAGGGTGACGCCTGAATATTTTACTTGTTTTAAATTGTTATTTATTGCTGGAGACCAGACTCAGAGCCTTGCACCTCCTACCTTAAATACCCTTGGTTTTTCAAGCTAGGCTTATTCTTTGTGATCCTCCTGCCTCTGACTCCTGACTGCTTAGATTACAAGCTTGTACCACCATTTTTGACAGGATGGTGAATGAACTAAATGCTTAGAGCTGAGAAGGTTTTGTAGATGACAATATCTAGAATCTGTTAAAAGGCATTGTTGGCAGAAATAGGACAGACAAGTGGACACCGAAAAGGATGGAGGTAGATTGGTTTATGTGATTTGTTATCAGCACTAACAGCTCTTCAGAGACCAGCACAAGGGTTCAAGTGGATGCCTGATTCGAGACACAACCCTTGACTTAGGATGGGAAAGAATCCAAGTGGCAGTGGCAGGAAGATTTCAAATGCCATTTTTGGTAGCGATGCCGATCAGCATAGAACAACGGGATCTAGGAAAACAAATGCATTACTTATGTTTTTTGCGTTTATTTATTTGTTTTCGTGTGTGTGTGTGTGTGTGTGTGTGTGTGTGTGTGTGTGTGTGTGTATGTGTGTGTGTGCGAAAGTGAGGGTCAGAGGACAACTTGCATGAGTTGGATGGACTCAGGTGGTCCAGCTTGGAGGCAAGTGCCTTAACTTGCAGAGCCATCCCACGGGTCCGAAGAGCAAATTTTTGTTACAGATGACTTTTCGAGGTGTGATACTACAAGGGGAAATGTATAGATACAAGATTACTAATGTAAATGATCTCTGAATGTGCATGCTATGATATAGCCTGGAAATCTTGTCACTTGTCCCAAAGTGTTACCTTGACATGCAGCAAATGTCTTCATTTACACATAGTTAGGAGAAAGAGGTAGAGGAGCATATAGGAAGCAACTGGGACAAAGACACTGAACTGTCCTTCCCCTCCTCTCCTCTTAGCTCCAGCCTGGTAGCATAGCAGTTGATGTTACCATTGTTACATTCGACAGCCTTTTCTGCTCTTCGCCACCATTTTGTAGAACAGAATGCAAGAATGTAGTAGTGAGTGTGATTGTTAGTTACTGACAGTGTTTCTTATAGTTTGAATACTATTACTTAATATAAAATTTAATATTAAAATATCATTAAACAAATAGGCTTTGCTACAGGCAATTCCAAATCTCTCATCCTTGGATGTGAAGTGCGTGAAGGTTCTTTAATATTTGAGTGGAATGAAGAGAGATATAGAAAATTCCTGGAATGAAGAGAGATGTAGGAAATTCCGTCTTGAATGTAACCTGGCTGAGTGTTTCAAATTTATTGTTTAGTTGTGATTAACTAGTTAAGAAGTTGATTTAATTAGTTGTTGCTTTAATTACTGAGGGTAAGTGGATAAATAATTTTTGAAATTTCTAAGGCTACTTTGTATGAGTAGATTTTTATCTATAACTAAATCTACTTACATGAAAGATGAATTACTTCAACTTTCTTTTCATTAGAGATGTCAGAATTGATATGTTGCTGAAGCTTATTAAACCAGTGTACAAAAGCATTATCCCACAGCATTGATACTCTCTAAATATAGTTCTACATCTGCAAATCTGTCTTTAAAATACACCCACATAAACCAAAATATGCTAATGAATTTCAGAATTATCATGTGGTTTCTTTATTTACAATCATGAGAACTTTTCTGTTACCAGAAATTATACCTTATTACATGGCTTATTTTTCTTTAATGCTAAAGGTGTTACCTAATTGCACTGTAATTACACATAATTTATCAAATAGAAATAAAGACAAAACCAGTAATCAGAGACTCTTCCTCCATTTACAGACACTGTGTGAAGGTATGTCATGTAATTAGTTTACCAATGTTTACTCCAGAACAAGTAGAATAAATTGTCATCATTTTGCCTTTCATCATCTGACAGCATGCTTGGAATTCATTTGCATAACTTTACAATGGAAGTCATTACCTCATCAGAGATCTAGTGTTCTATAATATAGAGAATATAGCAAGAGAAAGTAAGCTTACCAAGAGGATAGAGGCAAGAAGATGCACTGGTTGTTGGAGGAAAAGTTCTACTTCTATTCTTTTTGAGTGGAGCAGCAAGGTCTCTTGTTATCCCAAGTCCAGTGAGTCTCCAAGAAGATGCATTCTAGTCTATGAGAGTGCTGAGACAGGACTTGGGAGGGGAAAGGTCAAAACACAGAGCTGGAAACATGCTTTCTCACCATCCAAAACAATAGTAAGAGTTAAGTGGGAGCAATCAAGTCTAGACATCTTGACAGTTGCTTACTGTATGCTGTTTTCCTGCTTCTGATGGCATGAGGAGGCAGAAGGATGTGGGAGAGGAAGGGGTGCTTCCTTTTGCTCTCGAATCTTATTGCCCATAGTAAATATGTCCACATTTGTTCTTTTAACAAGATCATCACATTCATCTGGACCACAGATGTTTAATGTAAGATTCCCAACCAGTGACCAAGTGTCTGAGTTTATGATATGGAAGGCATTGCTTCCTAATTTATCCACATCTCCAACTCAATCCTTTTTACATTCTTGTGTTGCTGGACTCATGTTCCCCTCTGAACACACTTCTTGTGCTTAAGTACTAAGTATTGGGGTCAGACACACTGAAAAATTGTTCATGTGTTTTGTTTTGTTTTTTTCCTGAGGATCTGCTCACATATTCCTGGTGGCTGGGAAGTCGTTGTTGTCTGAATTCTGGAAGCCCTGGAGCACTGGTGCACCTGTGAGTCTGAAGCCTGAGAAAGAGGAGGTCGTTGTATGCACCACAGTCTCAGGGCAAGCTATGGTAGATGAGCTCAAGCACTGATACAGAAAACAATGCAAAACAGGGATGTGTTTTTCCTTTGAGTTTGTTTCATGAAGGTACTCCAGGGATTTGATAGTGCCCACCCACAATGAGGCAAACCAATGGCTTTCTCAGGCCACTGAGTCAAGTACTATTTTTTTACAACACACTGTCACAGACACACCCACAAATTCGGTTTATTTGAACAAGGACAAGACAGTCAAATTGATGTAAAATGAATGAATATATCTTATTTATATTTGCTTCTCCAGTAGAGGTTTCTGTCCCATTCCAAAGCCCATTCTGTGTAACTTTAGGGTTTTCCAATCTTATTCAGTCTAATTATTCTCTATTTAAAGCATTTATAAAATGGGCATTTCTTTATGAGACATAACAATGATTTTGTATGGGGCCTTACATATTTTCATAAAATGACTTTGCCAAAGAGAAAGGGGAGGAGGTATAATATCTAGAAAGAAATTCAAATTGGGTCTAGTTCATATCATGCCCTAGTACATGTTCACATATGTGTTTTAAATTAGATTTATTAATTTTATTTTATATGGAGTGTCTTGCCTGCATGTATGTGTGTGCATGGTGTGTGCACCATGGAGGTCAAAAGAGGGCATCAAAAACTGTGTTGCCATGGAACTGGAGTTTGGATAGTTGGGAACCACCATGTGGGTGCTGGGAATTGGGCCCAGGTCCTCTGCAAGAGCAAGAGGTGCTCTTAACTGCTGGGCCATGTCTCCAGCCCCCTCATATATGTATTTAATGTTTAAATATATGTTATGTATTTACTGAAAATAGGTACCAGGTATTCTTATCTGACTTCTAACCTACCATTTATTTGCTTGGTTATAGTCAATTTAATACCCAACCCATAACTAACACTGTAAAAAGGCTTTTAAACCTTTAATTCCCAATCAGTTGTTTTAAAGTTTTCTCCAAGAAAATGCTCTGTTCAAAATTTTAACATAGTAAACTGTTGCAGAACTGGACACAATATTTCTTAGATCATGATAGTGATAAGGACTGATCACTAAGTATTCCTACTACCTTATCAGTCAATGTTGTATAACTTTGGGGCAGAGATGTCAGATACAAATGAAGAGTTAAGAAAGTATTTATCTGTCTATACAGTGTATTTATGCCTAGGGCAGGAAAAATTAACATTTTTGATCTCCTGTTATCAGATGTTTATTTCCTCAAAGGAATATGAATTAATAGATGCTTATCCTGCTTTTAAATATTGTAACTAAGTTTGTAGTTGTTGGCTTGGGGAATGAGGAATCTGTAATGTTGCTCTGTCTGACAGGGAGCTGTTAGCTGCCTGTGTTTTGTAGGGAGAAGTGTTTTTTCCTTGTGTATATTGATCAGAAATATATAGAAGAAATTGTAATGAAAATCAGTATGTATATAAATTTTATAATCAAAATTTTCCAGTCTATACTTTATGTTTCCTAAATCATATACTTGTAAAGAAACCAGTCTGTGAGTTTTTATGGTATAAATCCCAAGAAAACCTATGTAAATTCATGTGTAAAATATGTATCGCAAGGTAATATATTAGACTGATATCTACAACATACATCCTTATGAAGTTAGTCTTAGGATATGATTATTGGAATTCTGCAAATATTTTTATTTAAGCTTTATTATTAAAAATCACTCAATAATAAACATTTTGGTGTGTGATTTAAATAATATTTCTTTTATTTTTTCAGATTAGAATATATTTACATAATTTCCCCCTTCCCTTTCCTTTCTCTAAACCCACCCATATCCATTTCTTTATCCTTTTCAAATTTATGGCATCTTTTTTCATTAATTGTTATTACATACATATATGAATGTTCCCCGGGGCCAGACCCGACAGTTGACAGGTCCCAGACAGGTAAGGAGTTGGCGAGGCAAGGATGAGCCAGGCATTGATGGTCAGGAGAATCTTGCAGCCTGATGACTAGCAGCCAGAGTATTTCTTTATTTATGCAGAATTCAGTAAGCAGGGATAGATTCATGTTGTTCCAAAACATAGATCATAACATTGTTTGGGGACATGTGTTTCATTTCCTCTTGCATATCTTTTAGTCATCATTGATAAACTGTGACAGAACAGAGTTATCTTTTATAATCATTTTCCCTCGAGTTTGATCATCATTGATTAACAGTTATCTATTCTAACCATTTTTACTCATTAACCCCATAACCCAATTTCTTAAGAATCTAGAGGTACATGACAGCCTGCCTGTTTTCAGGCAAATAGTTTTTGTGGCTTCAAGGATGCTTGACCAAAACAAAATCTCCAAGTCAGCCCAGGCAGATTGCCATGTCCCAAGGAGTGTATTATTAACTCTTAATGATCAGCGTGCCCAAGAAGAATCCTCAGGCCAAAGCTGCTACAGTTATTATTCAAATTCTGACACAATACAATGTTTACATTTTATATCTTTATATAATATGTTTATATGTCTAATCCTGACATTCTTTCATTCTTTGGTCATATGACATCACAGCTGCTCTGCATGTGTTAGTTAGAAAGGGAAGCCCTGACATCTCATTCTTTTATCATCTTTCTACATTATATTTTACTCATCAATATAAGCCCCTGTGGAGGTCAGAGGTAACTTCACCTATTCTAACTTCATTGCTATATAGGCCAAGTAGTTCCCTGAGTGTATAGTGGGAAGAGGCTTGCAATCTGATCTGTGGCCAACTCCTCTAGCCCACCGAATCTTGTTGACCTTTTTAAGTTTACTTCATTTTGATTATTTTGTTCCTGAATAAGTACAGGGACAAATGTTTCAAGAATATCTCCTAGACTCATAAAGAGACCTCTGGCTTCTTTATCTGTGTCACAAGCTCTAAGGTGTAAGGAAGACCTTCAAGTAGATAAGGATATCTCCCTAATAGCGGGAAGGGGAAGTATGTTCAGGACTTTCTTGGGGAAGCTTAGAAGCAGTACTCCTGGGAGAAGACATAAATAATTCATAAAAACTTCCATCAGTACAATATCCCCAAATTGTACAAATATTAAAAGTTCCCCCAAATATGCAACAGGAAGAGATCAAAACCAAAAGTGGCATGGTAGACATCCTGCAGCTCAGCTTTGCTGGATCTTTGTAAAGCAGTTGTGCTGGCTTTATGACTTCTACTGTTCCCATCAGGTATGACTGTGCCATGAGTGTACATATAAATATATAATCTATACAATTATTTTATGTAAATATATATATATATTCCTAAATACCTAAATACAACCTTCTTAACATGTATAATGTAACTTGTATATGTTTTCAGAGCTGACCATTTGCTATTGGACAACGAGTTGATATGCTCTTACCTGGGAAAGACTTTTGATGTATGATTTAAATTTTTTTAAATTCCTAGTTTTATTAAAATTCTCCATGATCATTTCATTGCTTATCATCAGTAAGACTGGAAGGAAGAAAAAAAAAATCCTATGTTCTTCCTGGTCTCAGTATGGACTTCTATCTAGTGGAATTTTGTGTCAGTTATGTCTGGTTTGATAAACCTTCTCCTTTGCTATTGTTAAACAAAATTATTTGTGTACTTTGATATTAATCATATAATTGTTATTTCACTTTTTTCTGATCAGAAGAAGATTGTGACTGATGATATGGGGGCATTGCTAGGGTAAACAGATTCTAGGGCATGACAACCAGGATAACATCAAAACTCACAGAGGAATTAAATCTTCATGTTTTGTAGGACTTAAAGAAGATACAAAGATATTACTATGGAAAAAGTAATTTTCCCAGTGTTTAAAAAATTATTGTCTTTTAAAGAATTTTACCCTTTCATATATAGGTTAATATGCCTACATAGGAAATATCTTTCCTTTTAGTATTCATGCTCTGGTTTTTGACACTTTTTTTTTCAGGAACAGAGAGAAATAACTGTGCCTCATTTTCAGCTTGTCTTTTGGCTTAGAAATGCTGTGTACATTACAAACTTGAGCCCCCAATGGTTACAGGTCAAGTTCCCTAGTAAGAATCGCTGTGAAGAGGCTGCAAGGAGTTGGATGGAGGGATTCCTGCTCTCTCTTCCTTCTAGAAGACAGGTCATAGGAATAAGTTCCTTTTCATTTTCATTAATGTCCAGAACAACTTGCAGGCTTCTTCATGCTGTGAGTCCTCCAGCAGAGAAGTAGGAGACAGAATGATTGTTACACAGGGTGCCATTTCCCTTTAGCTCTGCTCAGTACCTCATTCATTCCAGGAGCAAAAACTATACTATTATTATTATTATTATTATTATTGTTGTTATTTTTAGAAAACCCAGAACTAATATAACTGGCTGGAATGAGAACTGGAGGTTTAACTTACTTCTCACGCATCTCTGTCTCCAATTTGGAGCCAAGGTTAAAGTCACCCAGCGCTTATCATGTCATTTGAGGCTGTCTCTATGCAGTAGAAACTGCCTCATAAGCAGTTTTGCTCACAGGAAAAACACAGGCTGTATAAATTGCTGGCTCAATCTTTTTTTGTGATATGATTATAAAATGAGAACTCTGGATTTATTTCTTACCTCTTCTACACCAAGGAAACTTAAGGAATAAAAGCTATCTTATGGAGTCTGTTGTGTGCAGCAGGAAGCTTGCTTCCTGGTCTCGGATTCTTGGATGTGACTAAGGGAGACAATGAACATGTGCTCAGTGTTCTCTTTAATACCCAGGTTTTCTCTCCCAGATACCTTTCATGCTTTGTTTGCATCAGTTTATCCATTCTGTTGTCAAGTCATTTTACTTAAATTTTCTTTTAGATACATTTTTAAAGTTTTACTTATGTGTATATGTCTATGTGTTAGTATATGCACATTTATGCTTATGCCAGCATAGGCCAGAGAGGGCAGCAGATACTCTTGGACTGGAGTTACAGGTGGCTATCAGCTTCTGAACATGGGAACAAGACTTATCCTCTATAGGAGCAGCAAGAACTTCTAACTGCTGAGCCATCTCTACAGTCCCTAAAATCCTTTAACTTTAAGGTTTTAAAAAAACTTTTCATCTCCTAAAATTTATTCATTATTTTTATGGCACAATATAATGTTTTAATATCTATCTATATATCATGAGATAATTTACCACAGTCAAGCAAATTTTCCTGCCTATTACCTTTCATAGGGACCTCTGTATGTATTGGGAGTTCTTTACTACTTTTAAGCACATTTACCAAATATAAAGCAGAATTAAACAACAGCTCAAATGTTGTAAAGTAATTCTACCTACTTATTCCTTGTGCACAGCTACAGTGTGTACTCATGCAAATTCGTTTGTATTGTTGGAATGGGGTTTTCTCCTTTTAATGACTGAATAACATTGATCTCTTTCTCCCTCCCTCCCTCTCTCTCTCTCTCTCTCCCCCCCTCCACTCTCTGTGTGAGTGTGTTTCTGTATGTGATTTTCCATCTCTAATGGATATTTCTGTTATTTCCATTTCTTGCTTTGTGTGAACAGTGTAATAAACACAAGAGGGCATACATCTCTACAGAAGACTGATGTCATCTTCTTTGGATATGTTATACTCAGTACATAGATTGATGGACACGTCAAAATGGAAAGCTACCCTATTGGAAAATTAAAGATGGCAAACTGTTCATAGTATGGTACAGAGAGAGTTCACAGATAAACCAAAGCATAGAAAAACCAACTAATTTTCAATAAGGCCACCAAAAGGTTACAATGGGTGTGCCACATTTTCAATACACGGGGTGGGGAGAATTAAAATCTGGAGTTAAAGAGATTGGACCCTTATATTAAACACACACACACACACACACACACACACACACACACACACACACACCATCAACCCAAAGTTAATCTTAAGACCTAAACGTGTGTCTGGAAGTGACCAAGCTAAAATAAAGTCAACAACCAAAGAAGAAACAAAGCAGGAAACAGGAGAAAGTGAACACTCTGTAATAGTTGGTGTCACAACAGCAACCAAAATAGACACAAGCAATTATGTCAAGCTGGAAGACTTCTGCAGTGCACAGAAAAATAAGAAAATTAAAAAAATAATCCATGAAGCAAGAGAAAACACCCACAAATTGCATTACACATCAGATCGGGCACATCTGATTGGAAATTCACTAATGAGAATCTATACGAAAACAACAGAAAGCCAGATTTTGTGACACTGTCTGCGATTGCAGCACTTGAGAAGCTGAGACAGGAGGATTGTGAGTAAAAGTTCATCTGGGCTGCTGGGTGAGACTGTTTCAACAACCGAACTGAGGGGGAAAAGGAAAGAAGAAACACGACTTGACAGAATGATGACCAATGAGCAGTTATGAAGTGGGCCAAGAAGCTTACACACATTTTCCTAAGACAACTATAAAATATCCAATAGGCATGTAAAAAGGTGATTGACTTCATTAATCACTGCCGAAAGTCAAGTTGAAAAGAAGCACAAGATGCCTCCCGTCTCATTCTTTTCTCTGTTGTGGAATTGGTGCCAATGGGCTTCAAATGTCCTCAGTCATTGGTAGGCGCCGGGACAACGGAGGGTGAACGTGCTCTCCACTTATGGTCATAAATGAGAGTAAGACTCCCTTTTATAGAAAGATGCTCTTTTAAATACGCTTGGCACTTGCATAGTGATTAAAAATACAGATGTTTACTTGAAGAGAGGCTCCATTTAAAAACCAGTTGTGTGATACACCATCCTATTGTTAACTGAGTGTTTAATCAGTTACCATGAAAGATCATGTAAGATTAATACGGAATATTGAATGCATTCCACGTTGAGTGCTTAACTGAACAGAAATAACTATGCTCTTAAGTAATATAGGAAAATGTCAACAGAGAAATGACTGCATGACAAAGTAACATGGGTTATTTATTTTGTATTTGTAGGAGCATCATCTCATTGTCAAATGGTGATTGAAGCTCTCTATGTTATGGGCAATGATATTTCAAGCTATAATTAGAAAAATCTTCTCATATTAAATATAGTGAGAAATAGCTGTTCAATGTAATATGTATGCTATTTTTATTTTATTGTGGAAAGAGTATGCTTAGATAATGTATTTTCAATTTCTATATGCCTATGCAGGGTGCAAGGTTTTATTAATAGAAACCAATCTTGAATCTGTTATTCTGTGGTTCTTTGTTTCTTTTCTCTAATTAAGTATACATTTTTCTTATTTGTATAAATTTTAAGAGGAGCATTGCTGAATATAACATACATATCTGGAACACTGAAGTAACTTTAAGCTTATGTCATTACCTTTAGTCTTTAGCTATAATTCTATAATATGTCATAATATATGATTTATATATAAATGTAGCCTGTGTGTGGTGTTTTTTTTTTTTTTTTTGTGTGTGTGTGTGTGTGTGTATGTGTGTCCAGGGAAATGGTAACTCTGCTTATGTGCTTTCTTATTTAGGCAAAAGTCACTCTACTTCAAAGCAGCAGATTTTTTTTTCTGAGATACTGCCTTTCTATAAATGTATGGTTAACCTATCACTTGTTATATTGACCATGATGGCCTCAAACTCATATGATTCCACTTGTGCCTTCCTCCTAATTTTGGAATTAAAGGTGTGGACTACCACACCCAGCAATACCTCAATATCATGAGATTATGTGATACATAGTGTGTCACCTACCAAGCTTACTAATAGCTGTCTTTATATGCAGTGACTCTATATTTATTCCCTCCAAAATGCATACTCGATGAAACAACCATCCTTTAATCTGTGCTGCTGTATGATAGCAAGAACTAATTCAGTTTCCCAGCTGATGATTGCAATGCATACTTAAGTTCTCAAATTTTTTAATACACACACATATTTTTATGGCTTCATTCTTTCATTCTTTCCTTTCCTCCTTCCTTTTTGATGTGGAGGCTTGAACCCAAGACCTCTTGTATGCTAGGCAATCATTTCACTGATGAGTTATAAAGACATACTTTTTGGTTTTAATTTGTTCCAGGGGTCACTCAGTTGTCCAGTTTAGTTGATTGCTCACTTTGTAGCCCAGGCAAGACCTCACTCTGTAGCCCAGGAAGGACCTCACATTGTGATTCTCCTACCCAGCCTCCTCCAGTAGCAGAGCTTCCGAGTTCCAGCCAAGATGCCAGCATATTTTTTTTCATTCATGGTACATTTCATAGATTATTGTAGACTTGGTCTAATCATTGCATTTCTAACCAGGGCAGACTGAACTTCCACGAAAAAAGTGTGTTCCTGTTAAAAATATTTTTCTTTAAACATAACACCAAATCATTGGTTCTATACTGAAAAGAATCCTTGATTATCTTATTCCATTCTATTCTGACAACCTGTGTTTTTAAGTTTTTATTACTTTCATTCCTCATTTTGTTTCTGTTATTTTTGAAAAGTCATTGTAGAGAGCCTGTGACACACCGATCAGTTCCCCGAGACAGTGATATTGTAGTTGGTAAAAGTGGGAAGATGGGTGAGGGCTTTGGCCTTCTAATGTTACCTCTGCATCCCTTCTTCTGGCTACAATGCAAGGTCCCCAAACACAAACTTTGATAAAGTGCCAAAGTGTACTGACTCCAATTTCTTATGGTGCCAAATCCAATCTCCTTCAGAGCATTATTCACGTCTACCTTTTGTACTAGCAAGGATTCCTTCTCACTCTTTCTGCTCTAGAAGGTGAATACATTTATATACACCCAGAAAGTTTGAGCAGCAATATAAAATGTCAATAAATGAATTAAAATTGTGTATTTATTGTTGTCTTTGCACATGCCTGGGATGCCTGTCTTCCATCATCGTCTTCCTCACATCTGTCAAGGATCATCTCCCCTGTGAAACTTTCAAGACAGAAAGAGATTCTTGTTTATGTTCCTACATCCACATAAGAAACCCCCCTCCTAAAATGCTTTCTGTCTGGGGGTTTAGTTTAGTGGGTGGAGTGCCTGACCAGCATGCATTGGTTCCCTGAGTTGGATCCCCAATGCCACATAAGGAGGTGGAGGCAAGAGGATCAGAAGTTCAAAGCCATCCTTGGCTACATCCAGTGTTTGCCTTGGTTACTTTGAGACCTTACTTTAAAATACCTTCCACATTAAAACACAATCTTTTTGTTTGTGCTTTCTCATCTAAGTAGTTGAGGCTAATGACAGCAGGGGAAGAGTTACAAAGTTCTGCTAATTCTGGCATCTAACTCAGTGCCTGCCATATTAGACACTTAATAACAATTGTGATGAATGGATGGATGGATGATAGGAGAAATGAATTCCACAAACTTGCTTCTTAAAAAAAAATTCCTTTGCCGGGCAGTGGTGGTGCACGCCTTTAATCCCAGCACTCAGGAGGCAGAGCCAGGCGGATCTCTGTGAGTTCGAGGCCAGCCTGGGCTACCAAGTGAGTTCCAGGAAAGGCGCAAAGCTACACAGAGAAACCCTGTCTCGAAAAACCAAAAAAAAAAAAAAATTCCTTTAATATGCTGTTATTCTTGTTCTCATCTCAACATCAACAGTTTAAATATCCTTCAATGATATTACTTCTGTGACCCAAGAAATAAATTTATATGCTTTACAACTTTCAGACAAAAAGCTTAAAATGTATCTTCAACTGTGCATAGAATCTTTTATATTCTCAAGATTTAGGAGTTCACAGAGAGTGTCATAGAAATTCATAGAGGGTTTGAAGGACATCTCAGCTGTTCCTTGTAAATGTGAATGTTCTGTTTATCTTCTTCCAGCTCACTAAGAAAGAAAACCACAACACCACTAGGGAAAAATAGATCCTGCATTTTAAGTCACAACAAACAAAACTAATAAACAGCAAACCACAGAGACCTGTCATCTGAAAGGGAGATGCAGCATTCATTTTATAAACAATTCACCAGGGTGGCAACTGTCAGTCTGACAGGGAGAAAAGAAAATGTCTTTTTCAAGAAATATCTGTTTTATTGAATAAATCTTGAGAAAAATATTTTGTGAGCTTCATTGATTGGTAATAACGGCAGAGGAGATATGAGAAAGTCACATTGCTAGCATTAAATAAAAATCTTTTGTTATTGTTGAGATATATTTCTTTTGAAATCATGAATTATTTGAGTGTCATTAATATTGAATCACTTTTCTTAATGGGGCACTTAAATAGATGCCATTTGAAAGATTCTCCTTTCAGCGATGATAAGAATCAGACATTATATTCAAAATTGTCAGATATATATAATTATCCACGTATTAGTTTCATGATTCTTTTGCAAGAAAAAATCATAAGTCTGAAAACAGATTAGCATTATTGACATGTAGAAAGACCAATTGGTGTGATAACCACTCAGTTTATTAAAATTAGTTTTGCGTTTACTCTAGAAATGAAGTGAATACAATTTTCATATAATGGGATTCTTGTCATAGTTTGAGTTCTGTCAAAATCACATCCTTAAACTCGGATTTAATGATAGCTCATCGGGAGGTGATGGCAGAATATTAGAGTGAGGGAATGAGACAGGAGCAAATGGGAAGGTAGTTGAAAGTGAATTACAGAGAAGAGTTTTCACTCAGGCATCCATCCTGTTTGGAGTCCTCTAGGGGCCGTGTGAAAGGAACCTTAGAATGTTTGTTTCACCAGAGGAAGGCATCTGAGGCGTTCACTTGACTGGCCTTTGCTGGCTAAGGTTGTGTTTAAAGAGCTTTGTCTGCTGTCTTGATGAACTATGTCTGCTGTGGGATGATCCTTCTATATGCTGTGAATATGTGGTGCTACTATTGGTTAATAAAGAAGCTGTTTAGGCTTATGGAAAGGTAGGATAAGAGCCAGTTGGGAAATCCAAGAGGGACACAGGGAGAAGAGGGCAGAGTCAGGGCAGAAGTGAGCCCACCGCCCAAGGAGCAGCATGTCAGCAGACCGGTAATGCCATGGCCACGTGGCAATACATAGATTAATAGAAATGGGTTAATTTAAGATGAAGCCTGAGCTATAGGCCAAACAGTTTGTAATAAATATAAGCCACTGTGTGTTTATTTGGGACTGAAATTTGCTGTAGGACACAGGAAAACTTCTGGCTACAATTGGCGCCCATACATGGTGGCAAGAGTTTCCACCTGAAACCTGAGAGAACTGAAGAAGAGATTCTAGGAGCTAAGAGCAGCTTCCTAGTTTGTGTCTCTCATTACTGGCCACAGTCCAGAGACGCACCTCCTTGTCGTTGCTGGCTTCAGCAGCCATGTGGTTGGCTCCTGCGGTCTCTCACAGGCCACTCTACAAAGAGGCTTCTCCCAGCCACTGCCTGAGGGCTTGGGAGCACATCCTCAGGCTTAAAAACAGAGGCATACTACTTAATACTGCTTCCCAGAATTGGAGAGGTAAGCGTGACTCCTTGGTACCTGCGACATGCTGAAAAGCCAAGTGGGACAGAGCCAGCAGCCCATGCTGCTGTTGCTGCTTTCATCCTAGCCATGCAGCTTAGCAGTTTAAAGTCTCTCCTGGTCAGAAAAGGATTACAGATACACAATAAGAACAGATTTAGATGGAAAAAGCTCTGAACGGGTTACAGTGTTTTTAAAAATATATGTAGGTTTGGGAGAGTAAAGAGAAGGTATAGACAGTCATAAAAAGGAAATATATAGTTTTAAAATAGTAAAATAAAGTCCTTAGAAAAAGGAGTAAAGTAATATGAAGAAAATGAGCCACATGAGAATGGAAAATACACAGAAAGTCTGGAATATATATATATATATATATCATTGTGTTGTCTTTAAAATTTTTGACTGCTGTGAGACATTTGATTATAAAAGCTTCTGGATTAAACCAACCTACATATTTTAAAAATATCTTAACGCCAAAATTTAAGTCAAAAGGTACGCCACTTTGGGGGAGAAGTTATGTTTTTGTTTCCACAGGGAATAGGAGGCTATGGATCATTCAAAATTAAAGATAGGCAGATTTGATTGAGAAAGATCCCCTGAAATCCTGACTACAGATGTAAAAACATAAACCTGAAAGAACTGCAAGACATGTGATGTATATTTTACCTGCTCAAACATATAACAAGAAATTATCTTTGGCTGACTTGTGTCCAATGCACAATCTGTACTTGTATTAATGCAGATGTGTATGTTACCTTTAGAAGTTTGTGCATTTGCAGGATGGGGGACCAGACACCAATGAAAGCAAGTGGCCCAGATGATCCAGCATCTCAAAATGCCTCTGTTGCAGTTTCCTCTGAGTTCTGCATCCAGAACAGGTTCAAAGCTGCTGGCTGAGGTGATTCAGTCTCACAGACTACTCTAGTCAGGATTTGGCTATAATCCTAAATTTTCTCAGGGTCCCCCAAAGATTGTCAGCACTCCCAAACAGCAAGAAGTAGTCTAGAGAATTATACCCACATTCCCAAAAATAAATTATGGATATTTGTCATTTGTTTAGGGGGGTTAGTTACAAGTTGTTATGGGTAATAGAAAAGAAAAAGCTGAACAAAGGAGATTAGATTCAGAGTATAGTCGGAAGTTTTCCTATGTCTTACCTGGCTCCCATGGCCCCCTGGTCCCGAGTCTGCTCAGATCCAAATGAACACACAGAGGCTTATATTAATTATGAACTGTATGGCCTAATGGCTCAGACTTCTTGCTACCTAGCTTTTACATCTTAAATTAACCCATTTCTATAAATCTGTACTTTGCCACATGCCTCGTGGCTTACCGGTAACTTTACTTCTTGCTTCTCATCCGGGCTGCTGGCAGTGTCTCCTCACTCTCTTTTTCCTCTCTCCTATCTCTTTAGTTAGAATGTCTCACCTAACCTATTCTGCCTTACCATTGGCCAAACAGCTTTATTTATCAACCAATCAGAGCAACAGATTTTCACAGCATACAGAATGACATCATCCATCATTTCCCCTTTTTTTCTATTCAAAAGGAAGATTTTAACTTCAACATAGTAAAATTACATATAACAAAACAGTTATCAGGCAAGAATTATAGTTATAATATCTAGTCTATTTGTATTTGACAAAATTAAAGAAGATATCCTATCTATCCTATATTTGTGAGTCTGAGTTTTCATATCTACCTTATCTTTTATCATAACCAAGGAAAACCATAATTATAACAATCTAGTCTTCAACTACATCAAAGACCTCAGAAGGATTTAATATTATCTAAGTAAACAGGAAGAACATTGTAAATAACTTCCAAAAATCTAGAATGACAGAGAGAGCTGGCCACCTAGACAGTTACCCAAAGTTCTTCTGCAATGTTGGAGCATCCATTCTTCAGCCTATAGGCCTAGATTCTCTCAGTCATTTCTCTCTGTCTCCTGTAGAATGTCTGACAGTTTCTTCTGCAAAGCAGGAACCTGAAGGACCATCTCGCCTTGCAAAGTTCAGTGATCATCTTCCTATGGGTACTACATGTCCAGTTTATACAACATATTATCAAGCAGCTGAAGCAAGGACACTTTTTTGCCCAGTGGCTAACTTTTGCCACAAAGAAAGCAAACTCTGTAATGAGTTTCTTCAGTGCCCATTATCTTCTCTGAAGTAGCTTGGTGTTGCCAGGAGCAGACATGTCTCAATGTCCAGAAAGTCAACGTTCTTAAAACATTTTGAATGCCATATTCTATAGGTCTTTGGAGTGTTTGAAGACTGAATTATATCTATGTATGCCTAGAAAACTTAACATGACTATAAGTTTGACTATCATAGAAGACTAATTGTTAATCTGTATTTCTTAATTATCTATTACAATTTAAATGAGCTGTACAAACATAATACCCTAAACAAGAATAGAAATACATATACAGTATAACAAAATTAACTTTAAATTTGTATCAATAAACTAAAATCTATACCAATGTAAATCATTTTAAACAAGTTGCTTTTAAAAGCAGGTTCAACAGTCCACCCTTTTATCCTCTCATGTCTATATCCTATATTTCCATATCATATGCCTCTTCTTTTAGAAAGAGATTGACTATGACCAATAACAATTTGTAACCAATAACCTAAACAAAGACAAATATCCATAATCTATTTTTGGGGAATGTGGGCATAGATTTCTAGGCTACTTCCTGCTGATAGAGGGTGCTGGTAATCTTATGGGGACACAAAGAAAATTTTAGGATTATGGTCAATTCCTGACTGGAGTAGTCTGTGAGGATGTATTCTCTGAGTCAGTTGCCTTGAAGTCGGATGATCTGGGCTATGGTGTCATTGGAGACCTTTCAGGGGATCTTGGCTGGTCAAACCATATTAGCCTGGAAGCAATCCACAGGTTCTTATCTTCTGTGGAAACAAAAGCAGAACTTTTCCAAAGCAGCACATCCTTAGACATAAATTTTGAAATCAAGATATCTTTAAAATATACATATTGATTTAACTCAGTAGCTTTTACAATCAAATGTCTCTCTGCAGTTAAAAATCCCAAAGACAATATGATCCAGACTCTCTGTGTAATATCCATCTTTACATGACTTGTTTTTATATTACCTTTATTTCCTCTTTAAAGACTTTATTTTTTAAAACTTGCTATTTCTTTATATAACTGTCTATATTCATTTTCTTTTCTCTTCCAAGCCTATGTACATTTTAATACACATTGCAAACCATTTAAGCTCTTATTCCATCTGAATCTGCCTTATTGTGAATCTATTGCTTTAAACTGCAGTGGTTAGTACTGAAGCAGTAGCCTTGGCTGCTGACTCCACCCACCTCAGCTTTTCAACATGGTGGAGAGAAGTTTACCATGTTGTAGGTCAAGTTTACACGCCATGAACCCGCCATAGTGTAGATCAAGGGCGCAGGCCTCTGCATCTCTGTATCACAGCTTTTCTGAGAGACACAACTAGGAAGGTGCTCTTGACTCAATTTTAGAACCCCTTTTTAAAGCTTTCTCAGGTTTTGGATGGAAATTCTTGCTACTACACTGGATGCCATTTGTATAAGCTTCTGTGTGTTTACTTGGGGGATGCAAGTGGGAGAGATTTGCTGTGAGACGATGCTTTGCACACCTGTTTAATAAAATGCTGATTGGCCAGTAGCCAGGCAGGAAGTATAGGCAGGATAAGCAGACAAGGAGAATTCTGGCAAAAGGAAGGCTGAGTCAGGAGATGCCAGTCCACAATCCAGCCATCCAGGGATGTAATGGCACACAGGTAAATCCACAGAACACGTGGCAATATATAGATTAACAGAAATGGGATGAGTTTAAATGTAAGAGCTAGTCAATAGTAAGCCTGAGCTAATGGCCAAGAAGTTTTAATTAATATAATAAGCCTCTGTGTGTTTACTTGGGTCTGAGCAACTGCGGACCAGGTGGGACATAGGAAAACTTCAGCTACAGAGATTTGTCCTGATCGACAGCCAGCAGGCCAGGACACAGGAAAACTTCTGGCTACATCAGGAATATCATTCTAAAAAGAAAAGAGAATATGGAAATAATAGGATAAAAGTGTAGATTATTGAATCTATTTTTAATACAAAAAATAACTCTTAATCTCAAAATATTTTACATTGGTATGGATTTTGGTTTATTGATACAAATTTAAAGTTAATTTTGTTATACCGTATGTGTATTTCTACTCCTGTTTAAGGTATTATGTTTATGCAACTCATTTAAAATTGTAATATACAATTAAGAAATACAGATTAATAGTCATATATGATAATCAAACTTAGAGTCATGTTAGTTAAGTTTTTTAGGTATAAAAAGATATATTTCAATTAGGTAGATAATCTTCAAACACTTCAAAGACCTGCAGAATACAGCATTGGCATTTAAAATGTTTTAAGAACTTAGACTTTTCTGGACAGTGAGACACATGGTCCTGCTGCTCCTGACAGCACCAATTACTTCAAACAGGGTGATGGGCATTGAAGAAACTCATTATGGAGTTTGCTTTCTTTGTGGCAAAAGTTAGCCACTTGGCTAAAAAAAGCCCTTGCCTCAACTGCTTGACAGGATGCTGTATAAAATAGACATGGAGGGCCTGTAGGAAGGTGACCACTGAACTTCACCAAAAGAAGATGAGATGGTCCTTCAGGTTTCTGCTTTGCAGAGGAGATTGCCAGACATTCTGTGGGACACAGGGAGAAGCAACTGATAAACTTTGCCAATAGGTGAGAAAATCCTTCAAATTTTCTGCTTCACTAAGAAGTCTGCCAGAGATTCCAGGCCTTTAAGCTGAAGATGAATGCTTCAATGTTGCAGAGGAACTTTGGGTGACTGTCCAGGCAACCAGATGTCTCTTGTCATTTTTAGAGTTTTGGAAGTTGCTTACAATACACTTCCTGTTTATTCAGGTAATATTATATCCTTCTGGGGTCTTTGATAGAGGTGAAAGCTAGATAGTTATAATTATAGTTTTCCTTAATCATGATAAAAGATAAATTAGATATGAATCTTTAGAGTCACAAAAATAGGATAGATGATAGAATATTTTCTTTCATTTTGCTAAATACAAATAGACCAGATAACTGTAATTCTTGCTTGATAACTGTTTTGTTACTTGTAATTTTACTATGTTAAAATAAAATCCTTCCTTTTTTTGATTAGAGAGAAAAGGGGAAGTGCTATGGGATGTATTTCTGTACACTGTGAATATGTATTGCTATCATTGGTTGGTAAATAAAGCTGTGTGGCCAATGGCAAGGCAGAATAAGGTTAGGCAGTACATTCAAACTGAAAAGAAAGATGAAGAAAGGTGGATTCATGGAGATGCTACAAGCAATTGCCAGGAGAAGCAAGATATGAGAGAGCAAGTAATTCCACAAAGCCACATGGCAAAACATAGATTAATAGGAATAGATTGAGTTTATTTGTAAGAACTAGCTACCAAGAGGTCTGAGACATAGACCAAACAGTTTGAAATTAATATAAGCTTCTGTGTGTTTACTTGGACTGAGCATCTATGAACCAGGAGGGACACAGAGAAACTTCCATCTACACTATGTCTTTTCAGGGAATTCCATAGAAGCCTGAGGAAGGAAGTGCATTGTGTGTGCCAGGTCCACATGGCTATCACTGAAGGCAGAGCTGCTAATGGGGTACGGTAGAAATAACAACAGTGTCCATCACACATGGGCATTCATGTTCAATATATAATTGGTCCAGCAACTACTCTAAATAGGAAGATGGCTATTTTGTAACTTAATTGCTTTAACGGATAAGAATAAATGTAAAGAAATGCAGAATTGAAGAATTTTCTATTTTTTAATTGAAAATAGATTTTTTTCTCATACACTATATCATGATTATAGTTTCCCTTCCTTATACTTCTCCAAGTCCCTCCCCACCTCAATTTCCATATGGATCCACCCTCTTTCTGTTTCTCATTACAAATTAAACAGGCTTCTGAGGGCTAATAATAAAATATAATATAATATAATAAGATAAAACAAGACAAACACATCAGAATTGGGCAATATAAACATACGAAAGGAAAAGAGCACAAGAAACATATATAAAAGCAGAGATCCACTTGTTCACAGTTGGGAATCCCACAAAAACAGAAAACTTGAATCCATAATATATATGCAAAGGACTTGAAGGATAAAAAGGGAAAATATATAAATAAAATAAAATAAAGTTTTTTTTTTAAGCACTGATGTAACTTTATGAGACGAGGAAAACTCCAAAGATGCTGTTGAGTTCATTTTCTGTAGGCCATGTACTGCTGGGCATGAACCCTACCCTTAAAGGTAGTTTGTTTCCCCAGTGAGACTTCCTTGGAAAAAACTAAATTTTCATTTGCAAGTTGTTATCGATTGATGATAGCTGAATTTGCCAATTTCTTTGAAGCAAATTCTGAAGAGTTTTAATGAGTATGTAGAAATTATATTTGATCTTATTGCTGCTGTCCGGCTGAAGATGTTTCCCCATAATTGAAAATACCACCCCAGTGAAGATCTTCTCTTCATTCTTCAGGACTTTTGATTTTGAGTTAATGAATTTGGCAAAGTGCTGTGGTACCTGTCAGAATATCTTTGTCACTGTCCTTTAGTAATGCACAGGGCAGCGCTCCCTTGGGCACCAGAATGGGAGATTACTCTTCCCTCTTCTCTCCCTTCTACTCCCCTGCTCTGGTTCCCCTCTAGACCTCCTGCTGCTAGAGTTTTCCTGCCTGGCCCACAGTCAGGACAAATCTCTCTCACCCGCCAGTCCCAAGCCGCTCAAACCCGATCAAATAAACACAGAGACTTA
The DNA here is from genome assembly GCF_007827085.1 of Peromyscus californicus insignis. Classification (NCBI taxonomy): domain Eukaryota; kingdom Metazoa; phylum Chordata; class Mammalia; order Rodentia; family Cricetidae; genus Peromyscus; species Peromyscus californicus. Next base: position 159,193,107 of record NW_026294573.1, on the reverse strand, counting down.
TATTGGTTTCAAACTGTATGGCCGTGGCAGGCTTCTTGTTAACTGTTCTTACAGCTTAAATTAATCCATTTCTATTAATCTATACCTTGCCACGTGGCTTGTGGCTTACCGGTACTTTACATCTTCCTTGTCATGATGGCGGCTGGCAGTGTCTCCCCCTCCAGCTTCCTGTTCTCTCTATTTTCCTCTCTGTTAGTCCCGCCTATACTTTCTGCCTGGCCATTGCCAATCAGTGATTTATTCATTGACCAATCAGCAACACATTTGACATACAGACCATCCCACAGCACCTCCCCTTTTCTTTTCTTAAAAAGGAAGGTTTTAATCTTTACACATCTCCAAAGTCAGCTTGGTATATTTGGGAATTTGGGCGTAGCTTCTCTTACTACTTCCTGCTGGAGGGGGGCACTGTATCTTCTGGGGAAACAAAGAAAATTTTAGGATCATGGAGTAGTCCGTGAGGCTGTATCATCTGAGCCAGTTGTCTTGAAACGGTTCTGGATGTTGGATCATCTGGGCCATGGTGTCATCGGAGACCTTTCAGGGGGTCTTGGCTGGTCAAACCTGATGTATCTTACTCTGGAACAAATCCATAGCCTCTTGCTTTCTGTGGAAACAAAAGAGACTCTTTTCCAAAGCAACATATCCTTACATCCAAATTTTGAAGTCAAAGTATCTTTAAAATATACGTACTGGTTTAACTCAGCTTCCTTTACAATCAAACATCTCTCTGTAGTTAAGAATCCCAAAGACAACACAATCCAGACTCTCTGTGTAATAGTCATCTCTATGTGGCTTATTTTTTATATTAATTTTACTGTCTCTTTAAAGACTTTATTTTTTAAAACCATGTATTTGTTTCTATACTGTATATATCACCTTTTTTTGTCTCTTTCAAGCCTACGTATATTTTACACACATTTTAAACTATTACATCTGAATCTGTCTTATTGTGAGTCTATTGCTTTAAGCTGCAGCAGCTGTGGCTGCTGGCTCCGCCCACCGCAGCTTCCCAACATGGCGGCAGTATGCTTACCGCCAGCTCTGGGAGCTATCGTGGATCTATGCTTTTATCCAAGCAGTGTGTAGCCCAGAAACCTCTTTTTTTTTGTTTTGTACTAGCAAAGGCTAAATCCACCAAGCAGCTTAATGTGCCACTTGCAGAGGCCTCATTCCCACCATACTGTAGGTCGAGCGCACACTAGGAACCCGCACACCAGCAACCCGCCAGTAGCTCAAACCAGCAGCTGCCGCTCATTTGAGAGAGACAATTAGGAACTGTTTTTAGCTCCGTTTTAGAATCTTTTTTTTTCAGTTTTTAGGTGGAAACTCTTGCCACCACGTTGGACGCCATTTGTTGCTAGAGTTTTCCTGCCTGGCCCACAGTCAGGACAAATCTCTCTCACCCGCCAGTCCCAAGCCGCTCAAACCCGATCAAATAAACACAGAGACTTATATTGGTTTCAAACTGTATGGCCGTGGCAGGCTTCTTGTTAACTGTTCTTACAGCTTAAATTAATCCATTTCTATTAATCTATACCTTGCCACGTGGCTTGTGGCTTACCGGTACTTTACATCTTCCTTGTCCTGATGGCGGCTGGCAGTGTCTCCCTCACCCAGCTTCCTGTTCTCTCAATTTTCCTCTCTGTTAGTCCCGCCTATACTTCCTGCCTGGCCATTGCCAATCAGTGATTTATTCATTGACCAATCAGCAACACATATGACATACAGACCATCCCACAGCAACCTCCCCCCTCATTCTTTTCTTCTCCATTTCCTTTCCCTCCTTCCCTTCCATTCTGATACTAAGAGCCAGCTGTACATCTTCACAAATTCAAAACTTAACCTTTAACTTGTAACAGTTACCTTATAAAAAACCTGTCCTGTTGTGAATAACTTTTTAGCAAAATATGGGAGCAGAATTGATTACCACATTCTAGAGAAATTGATTTTATTAATGTATTTAATCTTCATCTACACTGCATGGATGGAAGAACATGGTTTTCAGGGATGTCAGAAGCCTCTTAGGGGTCATGGATATAGTGAATGAAGTTTGAATGAATGATGTTACTGAGTAGTAGGGATTTAAATCAGCATATTTTTTAAAATCTCTACTGGTCTGACTCCAAAAGCTATGTTAACAGTTATTTCATATTTCATTTCAATATTTCATGTTGCTTTAGACACAACTCTAAGTGCAAATACACACTCATCCTACCTCTTTATCTGTGTGCTTGAAACTCTTCAACAGGAATATAATTCTGATTGATATGACTCATTATTATACCTAGCCCATTGATGTGAGCTCATCTTTTACTTATTTTATCTACCCCACTGATGTGCTTATTTTGTAGTCATCATACCTACCCACACCTCATCTTTTTATGTCATTAAGACATATTTCCTAAGGTGGTGTAAGAACACAGCATCTTCTCCTTTCTGCCACATATTCTCTCAGGTAAACAATAATTTGGGAACTTATTTTGTAATGAAGTCTGTCACTGCTTCTAGGAGGTATTTCCCAGAATTCTTGTTATCAAAGGAGTTATGCAATGGTTTGCTGCATGTTTAAAGCAAACTTGAAAAGTCACAACTGTTTTAATATATTGTGCCATTCAATTAGTGTCTTGTTTTTCAAGTTCTTCTTATTTGTAAGGCTTTGACTTTATCAGATTTTATTTTTTTACAATTTTTTTTTTAACAAAGCTGCTACATTGTCTATCTTACTTAATCCAACAGTTTCTCAATGTCCACCTCTGGTGCCACAAACAATCCTGTTGGCAATATTATATGTTTTTCACAAATATTCTCATATCATTATTGGACCAATAATTTGGGGACTTTTGTTGGGTCATGGGATGAATACTTTGTGTCAAAATTTGTCATTTGTTTTTCTGGAAACAAAATGCACATGAAACAGTTGCCCTGTAAAAACTTAGATTGTTAGTAGTTTGAGTTAAATATATTGTGCATATTTCTGGAAAGAAAATGTAGAACAATTGAATAGCTGTTACATGGAGAAGGAGTTAAGTTTATTATGGACATTAACTATGATAATAAATTCTACATCTTTAGGGGTCTTCAAGAAGAGATTTAATGATCTCTTAATAGAAATATGATAGAGGAAGTTTATAAATACATAACATAAGCTCATTTGAATTCAACTTTCTTGTTGGAGATATGTAAATGTTTTCATGGTTTATTCATATTTCTCAAAGTTTTATATGAATATATGTAGAACTGTGAATTTATATCTATACATAAAATCAGAAGTATAGGATATAAAATCTGAGAGAAAGAAAAGTTATGACCAATTGTTAAAAACGAAAACCTGAATGTATGAGAGATAGATAGCTTTTAGGTCATTACTGGGAAATCCATGCACATAGTACATGTTTATGGCTGAGACCTGATGAATAAACCCAGTAAAGAGAAAGCCAGCCAGGCAGCAGATTCCTTGGGCTTGTGGATTCCTAGAATGTGGACATGATTGATAGGACAACCTAAACACTAGAGAGTTATTACAGAAAGCATCCTTAGCCAGCTAGGACACATTAACAACAAGATTATGAATGCTTCTAAGACCTAGTGAATGTGAGGTCCAGACTGAGATTTTGATTAAGGAAATAATTGCTTAAAGTTTCTTCTTAATAGTTTTGGAAAAGAATATGACCTGGTACATACCTTTAGAAAACCAAGTGATCAGACACAGATCTTACACAGCTACCTCATGATGGAGATGAGAAATTTCATGATAAATTGGGTTTGTATATTGTCTTATCACATGATAAATGTGATATTGGACTTGGCATGCAGTCCAATATGTGCCACAGAAGGACAGAGAGTCTCAATATTTTGTGAAATGTTCTCTCTGTGTCTGTGGGTGGAAATCTGAGAGGTTTAAAAGCTTCAGAACATGTAAATTTCTATTTTAATATTTAAATTCGTGTATGAAATACAGCACTTCATTACAAAGACAAAGAGAAGAAAGAACTTAAAGTATAAAAATACTTCTGGGGGCTGTAATACATGAAGAAAAATGAATGAATTTTTCCTTAACAAAGCAGCATAATTTCTACAACCATACTGTTGTATGCATGTATGATTGTGGTAGAGGTTGCATGCTGTTTCCTTCTGGGTTCTTAGGAGATAAAAGTGATATGATATAAGGAAAGGTATGGTGATATTTTAATTGTACTGAAATGTGATTTTATTTGTATGCTAATAAATAAAGTTGCCTTGGATTCAGAGCTAATAGCAAGCCATAGCAGAAACTGGGCGGTGGGTGGTGCCCTTAATCCCAGCTCTTGGGAGGCAGAGCTAGGCGGATCTCTGTGTGTTCAAGGATACAGCCAGCATGGAGACACGCGCCTTTAATCTCAATACCAACCATAGAAGACCTGGAGGTCTGTATAGACAGGCAGTGACAAGGAGGTCATGTGGTTGGGTTTACAACCAATGAGAAGGCAGAATAGAAAGTCTATAAAAAAGACAAACAGACAGGAAGTAGGTCTCTTGCTGAGGAAGATAGCAGCAGCAGTGAAGGGTAAGGTTTTTAGCTTTTAGCTATCGCTCTGACCTCTTGGGCTTTCATCTTTGCATTGGCTCTGTGTTTCTTATTTAATAAGACGGTTACATCTACAGAAAGGAGACCTGGCTGCTTTCATCCCTACAGTAGAATATCAGTCCCATCCTGAGATCCTCTCCCAGGACCTCATCTTCACTTACTCATTTCCCTAAGCTACACTTTCAAATGTTATCACTCTGTGGATGAAAGATCAGCATGTGAATTTTGGGATACACACAGATTTAGATCACATAAAAGCTACTTTGAAAGAAAAAATGTAACTTTTACTATTATTAAATACACAGGTATTTTTATAAATATAACAGAAGATAAATAAATGTTAAGAATGTAATTTAAATAAAAACAGAATAAGGAAACTCATTGTAGTTATTCTTAGTTAACAGTACAATAGAAATCTGAGCTATATTAACCAGCAATATCAAATACAAAAGCATGACTGTAGAAATACTATCTTATTTTATTTATTTGAGATATATGTTGCAAACATACCTTGAAATTTAGGTCATTATCCATAAATACGTGCACACACACACACACACATACACACATGGAGAGAGAAACTGTGATGCTCAGAAACATGTATACATTGCATAACAATTTTGTTTCATAGTATTTTTGTTTTGTTTTGAATGTAGTTCTAGGGGCTATGTCTTAGGGTTTCAATTGCTGTGATAAAGACTATAGGAAAAAGCAATGTGGAATGGAAAAGATTTCTTTCATCTTACACTTTCAGGTAACACTCTATCACTGAGAAAATCAGAGGAGGAAGTCAAGAAGGACAGGAAACTAGAGGCAGGAACAGAAACAGAGGTCATGTAGGAGTGCATCTTACTGGCTTTCTCCCCTTGGCTTGCTCAGCCTGTTTACTTATACACTCCAGGACTACCACATGCCCAGGAGTAGCACTACCTATAGTGAGCTGGCCCACTCATGTCAATCATCAGTAAGAAAAAATGCCCAACAGGCTTGCCCACAGGTCAACTGTGGCAGGGACTCTTTTAAATTGGGGTTCTCTTTTCCTAAATGACTCTAGCTTGTTAAGTTGACATGAAAACAGCCAGTGAAGGTGGCTATGTAAGCTGCTGGGGAAGAAAAGACATCAGCAGTTTTGTGCTAGTGATAAATTTAAAGGAAATGTAGATCGTCTAATTATTTTACACTATTTCAAAATTCCAGAAAGGTTAAATTAACTATGAAAAGCAAAACTTGCAATATATATGAATTAAATGCAAGTAAGTCTTGGGATTGGAAGTGCATTTTTAGGAGCAAAAAGGAGTACGGAAAAATGAAAATCTTGAAATTACCTGTGTTTTAAAGTTGAAGGCAGATCTTTAAAGGATACACTACAGTAAATTGAAAATATAAATCTCACCTGGAGGATAGTTCAACATAAAATAAACATGACTTTTCTACTTTGTATAAAAAGTTTTCAAAACTATTAATAAAAGACCAACAAAAGCTCATAAAATCGCTGAAAGTATTTTTAAAAAGAAAAATGTTGAATAAAAATAGAGTGAGGTAACCCAGACTCAGAAAGACAAACATGGTATGTACTCACTCATAGGAGGATACTAGATGTGGAACAAGGATGACTGGACTGCTACTCACATCACCAGGGAGGCTACCTGGAAAACAGTACACCAAGAAAGACAAGGGGATCGCCCAATGACAGAGAAATGGAATGAGATCTACATGAACAGCCTGGACATGAGTGGGCGTAGTGAAGGGCAAGGGTCAAGGGAAAGAGAGCTTGGGGGAGCGGGAGATCCCAGCTGGATCAACAACAGAGAGGGAGAACAAGGAATAGGAGACCATGGTAAATGAAGACCACATGAGAATAGGAAGAAGCAAAGTGCTAGAGAGGCCCACAGAAATCCACAAAGATACTCCCACAATAGACTGCTGGCAATGGTCGAGAGACAGCCCGAACCGACCTACTCTGGTGATGGGATGGCCAAACACCCTAATTGTTGTGCTAGAAACCCCATCCAGTTACTGAGGGATCTGGATGCAGAGATCCATGGCTAGGCCCTGGGTGGATCTCTGAGAGTCCAATTAGCGAGAATGAGGAGGGTTTATATGAGCGAGAATTGTTGAGACCAAGGTTGGATAAAGCACAAGGACAAATAGCCAAAAGAATGGAAATACATGAACTATGAACCAATGGCTGAGGGGTCACCAACTGGATCAGGCCCTCTGAATGGGTGAGACAGTTGATTGGCTTGATCTGTTTGGGAGGCATCCAGGCAGTGGGACCAGGTCCTGTGCTCATTGCATGAGTTGGCTGTTTGAAACCTGGGGCCTATGCAGGATCGCTTGGCTCGGCCTGGGAGGAGGGGACTGGACCTGCCTGGACTGAGTCTACCAGGTTGATCTCAGTCTGCAGGGGAAGGCTTTGCCCTGGAGGAGGTGGGAATGGGGGGTGGGCTGGGAGGAAGGTGAGGGGAGCGGGAGGGGGGGAGAACAAGGGAATCCGTGGCTGATATGTAGAACTGAATTGTATTGCAAAATAAAAATTAAAAAAATTAAATAAAAAAAAATAAAATAAAATATTTAACCTCATCTGTTAATGAAGCACTGGCTAAAATTATTATTATTATCATTATTATTATAAACTCATCAATGCAGTTGCATTTTGAAAGTCTTTGGATTCAAAATACTGATCAGAACGTGAACCCAAATAGGAACTTCGATATTTACTGTGGCTTTGCCTTGCTAATACAGGGCAAAAATAGCATTAACACACTTTTGATATATTCAGAGAGCTCATGACATAGGAATAAATACACATGCATAAAAATATTCATGATGGTATTTACGTATTAGCAGAAAATAGAACCAAATATCTAAATCAAATGGCATAAACAGTGTCATATTTCTAAGGTAGAAAGTATATAAAATAGTGAAAATGAATAAACTAGTTTCACACACCAGCAATGAAAATATGTTAGAAAAGCATAGATAAATATTATTTAATTTCAATGAATTCCCAAACAATGCTAAATCAATAAAAATTCTCTAATAAAACTTAATTATATACAAAATAATAGGAAATACATAAAATTCAATTCGATATTTATTTCTGGATTTAATGTAGTCTAACCACCAAGGACTAGTCTAGAGAATTTCAATATGTGGGTATTGTAAATGTTTTAAAGCTAAGAAGCCACTACATAAATATTCATTTCATTTTGTGTGTATTCACATTTTTTATGTGAAAACAATATTTAACAAAGAAAAATATCCCAGAAAAATAAGTGTAGTAAACTGGCAAAAGTAGATCAAGGTGATTCTGTTTCAAAGACAACAACTAATTGGAATAATTTAGAAAATATGCCATGTAAAAAAAGATATTTTTATCCATGAAAAATAGATCCCAAGAACTGTAGAAGTGTCTGGAAGTTCTGGATTGCTCTTAGAGAAGAGAGCTGAAGATCTTGTGGGAATAAAAATTCATAAAGCAACAGGAAAATTTATGTCTATGATGGGGGGTATATATGGACCCTAGGTATTTTATACATATATATCAATATGTACACATTCTGCAGGTATCTTTAGATAGAGATGCATAGTTTAAAAATTTCAAAATGGTTACTAAATCTTGTTTTCTCCAGGTGTGTCACCTAGAGTGAGTAGAAAGATTTAAGCTTGCAATTTTTAGCCTGTAGTTGTATTTGTTTATTTCAGTTTATTGCTTTTTGCAGGCATTCCTGTTAGGAAGAACAAATAATAAGCACCGGTTCTGGGAGAGAGAATCCTGTCCTGTTAATAAAATCTTTACACCTGAGAGAGGTAAAATACCCCAACTTTCAAAAACAGGAGATGTTATTCCCCCAGAGACATACGGCAAAGATAACCGTGCAGAGTGAATTTGGCCAGTCACAGGGAAATTAATGGATAAATGATAACTGCTGACCTAAGCTAACTGGGTAAGATCTGGTAAACTTGTTACTGGACAAGGTTGGCAATTTTAGGTGCTCAGAAAAATGAGATTTCCCTATACTGTCTGCTCCCACACATGCTTAGCTATTTTTGTTATTAACTCACTCTATCTAGCCAGGACTTAAAGTATAGTCTTAAGTGCCTTTGCTTTGTTTCTTGGGGAAAATAGGAGTCTTTCACCATCGAGCAGGTGTGAGGTTTTCATAGATTCACTATACCACATTAAATTTTATTCCTATTTTTTATTTGGGTATTATTATAATATTTGTATTTGAGCATTATTTCCCATTACAGTTCCCAGTATTTACGTCATGAGGGAATAGGGTTTTATCACAGGTGCTTTTTGCCTCAACTGAGAGGATTGCATTTTTAAAAAACATTTTAACAATAATGTGAACAATTTTCCTGTGTTGTCTAGCCCTTGAATTCTCAAGAATTCTCACTGCATCAAACAGTAACTATCCCATTCTTTTATTTTTGAGACAGGTCTCACTATGTATCCTTGGCTGGTCTAGAACTTTCTCTGTGAACCAGGATGGCCTTGAACTTGCAAAGATCCACTTGCCTATGTTTCCCGAGTACAGGATTAAAGACATGCAACACCACATTTGCTGGGTGCCTCATGTTTATATGATGCTGAGATTGCTGGTTAGCATATAGGAAAAGGGATTTTCAGTTTTATTCATGGAAGATATTGGCCTTTAGTTACATTTTTTTTCCTGGTGATACCTCCATCTGACTTTGATATTCAAGTAAAACGGGCTTCATAGAGTGACTCAGAAGCATCCCCCTTCTATGATTTTCAAGGAGTTTGAGAAGGATTGGGATTTTGAATCTTTGATACAATTCACCATAAATCTTCTCAACTCTTAGCATTTCTTTGTAGGTAATGTTCAGGTTCTGAACTACATCTCTTGCAATAGTTAACTGCTCCACCATATCTTTTTACTTCATACTTAGTAGCTCAAAAAGAACATATATTTGTAATAAGTCCAAGACAAGCTCACACTGGGTGAAGAACAAGGGCTTACCAGGGTTGTGCTCTGCTGTGGAATATTACTTCAACTGTGCAAAGGTATGTTATATTTGTTTCTGCTGCATTTGTTTAACCATGTAAGGATGTGTGTTTAATTATGTAAAGGTGTGTTGCTGTTTTACCTTGCCTGCCTAAGGAACTTGATTGGTCTAATAAGAAGCTGAATGTCCAATAGCTAAGCTGAAGAGGGATAGGTGGGGCTGGCAGGCAGAGAGAATAAATAGGGAGAGAAATCTATGTTCAGGAGAGGAACAAGAGAAGGAGGAGAAGAGAATGAGAGAGACACCTGGGGCCAGAAGCCACGCAGATGCCAGACAGCCAGACATAAGGAAGAGTGAAAATAAGATATACAGAAAAGTAAAAAGCCCCAAGGCAAAAGGTCAATAAAAGAGAAGCAGATTAATTTAATTTAAAAGAGCTAGCTGGAAATGAGCCTAAGCTAGTCTGAGCATTCAAAACTAATGTCTCTGAGTCATGATTTGGGAACTGGTTGGTGGCCCAAAAGAAAACACCTGCTACAGTGTGCCTTTCATAAGGCTGGCAAAGAGAATTGTTGTCTTGCTATTCCAGCTTCTAGGAAGCCAGCAGTGACCTACATAACTGCCTTTTTGACACTATTTAATTTTAGTGTGTGTGATTTGAATGACTAACAGGTGCCAACTGCATTCCACCTGAGAAACTTCATCTAATTCTTTCAATAAAGTAGCCATGCTGTTAACAATTTTTTGATTTTTGCAAATATATTATATATGCATATATATAATATATATGTATACACAGAGTCTTGAATGCTAATTTTTCTGGGTGTAAAATTCTCAGTTAAACTTTTTTCTTTTTGCAAGTGAAAGACTCTTTTAGGCAGGTCTCCCCACCAACACCCCCGACCAGACCCTACAATCTACAAGACCTATTACCTCCCCCAACTGCACCATCTGTGACCCCAGGGACACCCTGAGACACAGAATCCACCAGCTCCAATTGGACCAAGAGCTCCAGTTGGAACAAGAGTGGTCCCCTGAGACACAGACACAGCAAGCACAGATTGGACCAAGAGCAGCTCCCTCAGACACAGACAACTCTTGCACACATTGGAGGAAGAGATGAGTAGATGCCAGCGCAAAAATACATACAACATAAAGAGCAATGTGGCACCACCAGAACCTAGTGGTTCTACAGCAACAAGACTTGAACATCACTATGTATAAAAGCAGAAGAAAGCAACCTTAAAAATAACTTGATGAAGATGACAGGGGTCTTTAAAGAGGAAATGAAAAGATCTCTTAAAGAAATTGAGGAAAAGTCAAGCAAAAAATTGGAAGAAATCAATAAATCCCTGAAAGAAAGCCAAAAAAAAAACAAGAAAAATCTATTAAACAGGTGAAGGAAACAGTTCAAGACCTGAAAACTGAAACAGAAGCAATGAATAAGACACAAAGTGAGGAAATGCTGGAATTGGAAATTCTGAGTAAATTAACAGGAACTACAGATGCAAGCTTAACTAACACAATAGATGGAAGAGAGAATCTCTGACATGGAGGATACAATAGAGGAAATAGATTTGTTAGTCAAAGAAAACACTAAAGCCAAAAGAATAACACAAAACATCCAGGAAATCTGGGATACCATGAAAAGATCAAACCTAAGAATAATAAGTTTAGAAGAAGGAGAAGAATACCAACTCAAAGGCACAGAAAATATTCAACAAAATTATAGAAGAAAAATTTCGCAAATTAAAGAAGGAAATGCCTATGAAGATACAAGAAGCTTACAGAACATCAAATAGAGTAGACCACACAAAAAAGTCCCCTTTCCACATAATAATCAAAATATTAAATATATAAAATAAAGAAAGAATATTAAGAGCAGCAAAGGAAAAAAGACAAGTGACTTATAAAGGCTGGCCCATTACAATAACACCCAGTATCTCAATGGAGACTCTGAAAGCCAGTAGGTCCTGGACAGGTGTAATGTAAATACAAAGAGAGCCCAGACTACTATACCTAGCAAAACTTTCAATCACCAGGGACATAGTACACAAGATATTCCAAGACAAAACCCAATTTAAACAATACCTATCCACAAATTCAGCCCCACAGAAAGCACTAGAAGGAAAACTCCAACCTAAGAAAGTTAGATGCTCCCAAGAAAACACAGGTAATAGATAACCCCACAGCAGCAAGTCCCAAAAGAAGGGAAATACATGCACACTACCACCAAAAGATAAGAGGAATTAACAACCACTGGTCATTAATATCCTTTAATATCAATGGACTCAATTCATGTATAAAAAGATACAGGCTAACAGAATGGATATGAAAACAGGATCCATCCTTCCGCTGCATACAGGAAACACACCTCAACTTCAAAGACAGACACTACCTCAGAGTAAAAGGTTGGGAAAAGACTTTCCAATCAAATGGACTTAAGAAGCAAGCTAGTGTAGCTATACTAATATCTAACAAAATAGACTTCAAACTAAAATCAATCAAAAGAGATTGAGAAGGACATTACATATTCATCATAGGAAAAACCCATCAAGGTGAAGTCTCAATCATGAACATTTATGCCCCAAATACAAGGGCACCCACACATGTAAAAGAAACAATACTAAAGCTTAAATTGCACATCAAACTCCACACACTAATAGGGGGAGACTTCAACACCCCACATTCACAATGGACAGGTCTGCCAGACAGAAGCTTAACAGAGAATAAGGGATCCAACAAATGTTATGACTCAAATGGACTGTAGGTATCATTCCACCTTAACACTGAAGAATATACCTTCTTCTCAGCATCCCATGGGATCTTCTTTAAAATTGACCACATACTCAAGTTACAAAGTGAATCTCAACAGATCCAAAAAAATTGGAATAACCTCCTGTATTTTATTGGACTACGATGGCTTAAAGTTAGATTTCAACAACAACAAAAATTACAGAAAGCCTACAATCACATGAAAACTGAATAATACTCAACTGAATCACCAATGGGTCAAGAAAGAAATAAAGAAAGAAATTAAAGACTTCCTAGAACAATGAAAATGAATGCACAACACACCCAAACTTATGGGACACTATGAAAGTAGTACTAAGAGGAAAATTCATAGCACTAAATGCCCACATAAAGGAGTTGGAGAAATCTCATACTAGTAACTTAACAGCAAAACTGAAAACTCTAGAACAAAAAGAAGCAAACTCACCCAGGAGGAATAGATGCCAGGAAATAGTCAAATTGAGAGCTGAAATCAATAAAATAGAAACAAAGAGAACAATACAAAGAATCAATGAAACAAATCTTGCTGATTTTCAACAAGACAGACAAGCCCTTATCCAAACTAACCAAAAGGCAGAGAAAGAACATCCTAATTAACAAAATCAGAAATGAAAAAGGATACCTAACAACAGACAATGAGGAAATCCAGAGAATCATCAGGTCACACTTAAAAAACCTGCACTCCACAAAACTGGAAAATCTAAGAGAATTGAACAATTTTCTAGATAGGTACCACATACCAAAATTAAATCAAGACCAGATAAATAATTTTTTTTTTTTTTGGTTTTTCGAGACAGGGTTTCTCTGAGTAGCTTTGCACCTTTCCTGGGACTCACTTGGTAGCCCAGGCTGGCCTCGAACTCACAGAGATCCGTCTGGCTCTGCCTCCCGAGTGCTGCGATTAAAGGCTTGCGCCACCACCGTCCGGCTCCAGATAAATAATTTAAATAAACCTATAACCCCTAAGAAAATGGAAACAGTCATTAAAATCTCCCGATTAAAAAAAAAAAGCCCAGGACTAGATGGTTTCAGCACAGAATTCTACCAGAATTTCAAAGAAGAGCTAATAATAATACTCTTCAAGTTGTTTTACACAATAGAAACAGAAGGAACATTACCAAACCCTTTTTATGAGGCTACAGTTACCCTGATATCCAAACCACACAAAGATGCAACACAGAAAGAGAGTTACAGGACAATCTCTCTCATGAACACTGATGCACAAATACTCAATAAAATACCAAACCAAATCCAGGAACACATCTAAAAAATTATCCATTATAATATGTTAGTTCAACATATGACAGTCTGTCAATTTAATCCACCATATAAACAAAATGAAAGAAAAAACCCACATGATCATCTCATTAGATGCCGAAAAAGCCTTTGATAAAATCCAACTCCCCTTTATGATAAAGATCTTGGAGAGATCAGGAATACAAGGAACATACCTAAACATAAGAAATGCAACAGCATGTCGACAGCCAACATCAAATTAAATGGAGAGAAACTCAAAGCAATTCCACTAAAATCAGGAACGAGGCAAGGCTGTCCGCTCTCCCCATACTTATTCAATATATCTCTTGAAGTTCTAGCTAGAGCAGTAAGACAACTAAAGAAGATCAAGGGGATACAAATTCTAAAGGAAGAAGTCAAACGTTCGCTATTTGCAGATGATATGATAGTATACATAAGTGACCCAAAAAATTCTACCAGGGAACTCCTACAGGTAATAAACAACTTCAGTAATGTGGCAGGATAAAAGATTAACTAAAAAAAAATCAGTAGCTGTCCTATATACAAATGATAAACAGGCTGAAAAAGAAAGCAGAGAACCAACATCCTTTACAAAGCCACAAATAATATAAAATACCTTGGGGTAACTCTAACTAAGAAAGTGGAAATACCTGTATGACAAGAACTTTAAGTCTTTGAAGAGAGAAATTGAAGAAGATATCCTAAAATGGAAAGATTTCCCATGCTCATGAATATGTAGGATTAACATAGTAAAAATGGCAATCTTACCAGAAGCAATTTTCAAATTCAATGCAGTCCCCATCGAAATTCCAACACAATTCTTTACAGACCTCGAAAGAACAATATTCAACTTCATATGAAAAACGAAAAAAATCTAGGATAGCCAAAAACAATTTTGTACAATAAAGCAACCTGGAGTCATCCCTGACTTCAAGCTCTACTTTAGACCTATAGTAATAAAAACAGCTTGGTATTGGCATAAAACTGGTAATGTGGACCAATGGAATGGAATTGAAGACCCTGATATTAATCCACACACCTATGAACACTTGATTTTTAACCATAAAGCCAAAGCTGTACAATGGAAAAAGGAAAGCATCTTCAACAAATGATGCTGGCATAACTGGATGTCAACATGTAGAAGACTGCAAATAGATCCATATCTATCACCATACAGAAAACTTAAGTGGATCAAAGACCTCAACATAAATCCAGTTACACTGAACCTGATAGAAGAGAAACTAGGAGGTAAACTTGAACTCATTGGCACAGGATACCACTTCCAAAATATAACAACAGTAGCTCAGACACTGAGAGCAACAATTAATAAATGGGACCTCCTGAAACTGAGAAGCTTTTGTAAGGCGAAGGACACAGTAAATAAGACAAAATGACAGCCTACAGAATGGGAAAAGATCTTCACCAACCCCACATTTGACAGAGGGCTGATCTCCAAAATATATAAAGAACTCGAGAAACTAGACATCAAGAGACCGAACATAAATATAAGAAACAATCAATTAAAAAATGGGCTACAGAGCTAAACAGAGAATTCTCAACAGAAGAATCTCAAATGGCCAAAAGACATTTAAGGAATTACTCAACATCCTTAGTCATCAGGGAAATGTAAATCAAAACCACTCTGAGATACCATCTTGCACCTGTCCAAGGACTAAGATCAAAAACACTGGAGACAGCTTATGTTGGAGAGGATGTGGAGCAAGAAGAACACTCCTCCACTGTTGGTGGGAATGCAAACTTGTACTGCCACTTTGGAAATCAGTATGGTGGTTTCTCAGAAAATTGAGCATCAATTTACCTCAAGACCCAATGGGATATCCAAGGAATGCTCAATCATACCACAAGACCACTTGCTCAACTATGCTTATAGCAGCATTATTTGTAATAGCCAGAACCTGGAAACAACCTAGATGCCCCTCAACCAAAGAATGGATAAAGAAAATGCGGTACATATACACAATGGAATACTACTCAGCTGTAAAAAACAAAAACAAAAAACAAAAACAAAAACAAACAAAACAAAAAACAATGACATCATGAAATTTGCAGGCAAATGGATGAAACTAGAAAATATCATCCTGAGTGAGGTAACCCAGACTCAGAAAGACAAATATGGTATGGGCTCACTGGTAAGTGGATACTAGATGTAAAAGAAAAGATAACCAGACTACAACCCACAGCTCTGGACATGCTAGCTAAAATCCATAAGAGGAACTCATGGATCGGCCTGGGAAGGGGAAATAGCTGAGATCTCCTGAGTCAACTGGGGATGAGGTGTGGGCAATAGAGGGTAGGGCATGGGGGATAAGAACATAAGGGAATGGGATGTTCGAGCTGGAACAGGGACGGAGTGGGAGAACGATGAAAGAGATATCTAGTGGACTTCTAATTCACTTACCACTTCAGCTTCTCAATTTCCTTCTGCTTTGTCTTATCTTTTAACTGCTATTCTTAATCTGGTGAAACCCATCCCTGTGTTTTCAAAAATCCTTTAAATGTATTTTCCTTTACTTCTTATTTATCTAACTGATGTAAATATCTTTGCCTCTTCATCCACCCATGGCCCCCTCAATGGCAGTTTCTAGCATTTGATCTTTGTCCAAGACAAGGGTCATATTTTCCTGTTCTCCTTGCTTACCTTCTGATATTTTGTCAATTTCTCGGCACCTTAGATGTTATTCTATAACAGTACTGGATACTGAGTCTCCTGGGGAACCTGTTTGGTTTTTGGCTAATTTGTTTATTTAGTGATTTGGCTTAATAACCTGTATATTATATCCCCCATCCCCAACCAGGGAATAGCCAGTGATGTTCCTAATGAGGTATTTTGTTATTGTTGTTAACTTGTTTTTATAGCTTTTATCCCCCAAACTCAAGAGAAGCCTCTGGTTTGGAATAGTTATGTATTGATTAAAGTTCTCCTTGATCACTGGAGTTGCCTCAATTGTTATTCTTTACTGAGTAACTTGAAGGGAGTTTTTAAAGTGTTTCTTCTTCAGCCTGAAGATATTGGCTTGGGTATTTAATCTCTGACTTTTCCTAAGAGATACATCCTCTCAAACTTTCATAACATCTATTTTATTTTTTCAGTTTAGATTCTTGTGTATTGTCTCTGTATGATATTAAAATATTTTTACATTCAGTATTTGTTCAGTTGAGGGAGTGAATTGAGTAGTTATATCCTGGGCTGTTGTTGAGTGTTGGTGAAGTTTGCCCATCTATGAGAAGGGCAGAACTATCAAGTTTGCTTCAAAAAATGTTCTTGTCAATTAGTGGAACTGTGAGTTCAGTAAATATTTTTTGAGGCAAATATTGTCTGTGTCACATTTTTTCATGGATAAACAGATGGGCCTTCTATGAGGGTTGGCTAAGTCACATGAAAAAGCCACTTTAAGCCATGTCCAGGATGTGACAAAGAGGCTTACCCTCCTCCCTTACTTGCATTTATGGCTGACACTCAGGGTCAAAAGCCTTTGGTAAAATCCTAATCCGTGACCAAAGCCTTTAGGACGGCTAGAAGTGACTCTGCGTACAAGAAGATTCTCATTGGAGGTTTCTTGGTTCAACCCTATTAAACTTTTGGAATATCTGCAGTTTTGCTTGTGTTATAGTAATCAACATTTATTTTGTAATTGCTCTGTACAGAAACACTGGTTTTTGGCAACGCTCTTATATAGAGCATTCTCTACTGCTCAATCTACAGATGTAAAACTGAGGAGAACTTCTCTTTATAGCTCACCTTCCTTCCTCTCCAGAAACACTGACACTGCACTAGATGTGGGGCAGACGCTTGGTATTTCCTGCAATGACAATTCAGGTCACTTAGTGGATGGCATGTGTGTGTGTTGGGGTGTGGGCGGGTATGATTTATTATCTTCGCTCATCTTTCTGAGCATGGGATGCCTAGCCTTACTGTGTGCTGGGAAGAGATGAGGGGTCTTAACTTTCTCCAGCTGTTCCTGCTTGCACAGAGATTGTGCACTATGAGTAGAGGTATGAAAGGAAAAGCAGGATTCAGGATTCCCTTGCCCATACCTGCCCGGAACACAGCTTGTGGAGGTGGGCTGAGAAGGGCTAGCAGTCTGATGTTATGAAGCCAAGGATACCCATTGTCTTAGCTGCACTTTTCTAGGGTGCAGCTTTTGTAATACAGAGGAGAGAGAGCAAAGTGGACAAAAGAATAAAAGGATGATCTTGGTAAACACCAAATCCTCCTCCTTTTCAGTATTATGTATAGATGTTCTTGAATGAATTTTATGTTTTTTCTCTCATGACAATTTCTGGACTTCAAATTAATATTTTCTATCGTTTTAAATAAAATTTGTATAATTAACTTGTAAACAATAAATTCAATTAATACTTTGTATTGTTTTAAATAATGAATGATTTTAATTACTTTTGTATAATTATTTAAGTATATAATTATGTAGTTGCCATCCATACTTTTGGAAAAATCAATGCCAGAAGCTTTTTCTTATTCTGATTTTCTGTATTGACTACTCTAGCTTCTCTACTTACAAAAAGGAAATTCTAGTTTATCTTCTTTTCAAATGCTTTTTAAATTGTTCAGATATCCACAGCTGTCCTCAAGGTCAGAGTGCAGCTTACTTCTAACTTATTTTATGAGTTATTTATTTAGAGATTCATAAACAGCAGACTTCAAATATTCAGTGTTGCATGTGAAATATCTCTAGCCCTAATCAGAAACACTGGACAATGTAATCAATATTTCTTCTGAAAATATTTAAATTACATTTATTTATATAGTGTATATATGGTCACTTGTATGGGTTTGTGTGTGCTGAAGAGTGAGTTTGGAGGTCAGAGTACAACTTTCAGGAGTTGGTTCTCTCTACTATGTCTTTCCTGGGGCTCAAACTGAGTCCATCAGGCTTGGCAGCAAGTACTTTACCATCTTGCTGATACACATATGTGCATATTTCTATATATAAATATTTATGTTTGTATTTGGATACCTCCTAGATGCTCATAGTATTCTAGTTAGAATGTAAGTTTCTAGGTTGCATAAAGACAATGTTTTCTTGGTGCAATAGATTGCAGGATCATAAAATGAAATCAGTGTTACAGGCCGGATTTAGCCACACTGCTTAAACTGGTAGAGACTTAGGTAGTGATATATATATATATATATATATATATATTATATATAATTACATTATTATATATATATAATCTTAGAGAACTAACCTCAAGAAGAAATAGGTTTAGTAATAAGAGTCAGCCTTGTCATCAAAAATGGAGTAAGAGGGTTGGCAAGATAGCTCAGCGGTTAAAAACGCTCAACTTCAAGTCGGATGATTGGAGTGCAGTGCTTGCAGCCCACATGGTAGAAGGAGAAACTGATTTCTACAGCTTGTCTTGTGGTACACGTGCACGGACATGTGTGTAGTCCCACAGCCCACTAAACAGAGAAACAAATGCAATCAAATGGAATTAGAGCTTGTCACTAGCACTATTCATCTATCACAGGCAAGCATCTTGTTCTGCCTACTTCCCCACATCATGGTGGCTTTTCTAATGAAGTAATGATTCGGGAGCATAGTTTTTAATGACTAAGCATATAGATAGAAAGTTGTGGTATTTATTATTGCAATCATGTCCCACAATGTGTAGTTGTTATGAGAGCAAGGGAAGTCAGCATTTGCCTATTACAGTCCATTTGTACAATCTTTGCGCACAACTCGAGATCATAAAGTAGTCAGATTATTAGAAGAAACTACACAAAAAACAATGGTGTGCTATAGAACATCAATGTTATTATTGATCAAATACTGTTTCATTAATGGTAACATTTTTGAATGAAGACTGAACTGTCAGAAGAGTTCCAAATTAGATCTTACACATCATGTACCCTCTGGTAAATCATTTAAATCTCAATCACACTATGTTGAGGTATGATAGTACCTGTCTAGTTTAATCTATAGGATCAAACACAACTTATGTAAAAGATTAAAAGATACCGGAAAGTCAGAAACACTATTCAAGTATAAGGCATCAGTTCCTTCCAGGATACATTCACTAGAGTCATAAAATTCTCAGAGAAAAGCTCTAAGCTGAATATGATCTGTATAAAAGTCCAGGAAGTATTCTCTTGTTTCTAAGTGGATAAACTCTTGGCTTCAGGGTGATAATAAAAAGAAAAGTCAACATTCATTGGAGCACACTTCTAATAAACAATTGCAAGCATGAAGCGATGAGCCAGAGGCGAAGCACTGAAGGCCAGAGGTGTCACTGTGCTGCTCTGGGGACCTACTCTGCCTGCAGTGGTGCGGGATTTTGGCAGAGGATAAGGAGGCGACATTGCTTTGTGTGTAGACTCCAGCCAGAGATGTGACATTTCGGTTCATTACTCATCCACTTGATAGGTTTGATTACTACTGTGGCTTGAGAGTCTCTGAGGGAGAAAAGAAGAGGTAGAAAGGGCCCAAGACCTTTGATATATTAGAGTGCAATAAATAGCAGTGGAAAGCAAGCCTCTGATGGATGGAGGAGAATAACGGTTAACACATGCCCTGACAAGTTCCGCTGCTGAAGAATTTCACACTAGCGTTTTCAGAGAGGCACAGAAATGCTCATTTCCTGGAAAAATGAGACACTCTCACATCATTTTCCCTAAACAAAGTTAAATAATTAAGAAGGGAAATGTAAGTTTATAATATGGTCGTGATTAATTAACAGTAGTTTAGAACCTCGTGCATATTTTCATTTATTTGTCATAGTAACTCAGACAGGTTATGTAGTGTTCATTTTAGAGCTGAAAGAATTTAAATAACCTGACTAGAGTCAAACAGTGAATAGATAGATGGTGGGTTAAGACTCAAGCCACCTGGATTTCTATCCTAGATTTCATGTTCTTCACCCACACTACAGACTCTCAAATACCACTTCCTTGTTCTTTCACTGGTTTGTTATTTTTTTCTTCAGAAGATTTCATGATTATGAATTAGATAAATATGATCGCAGGATTAAGACTTGTAACTTTCATATCTTTTCCACCCTATTATAGTGTAAATTCCATGCATCTTTAATATGGTGCTGCCTATATGATGAAGTGAATAAGCAAACATTAAGTGCTGAGGATACTGCATTTTTGAAAACTATTACTTAGATTCTGGAGCCAAGGTTTGTATTTATATTCAAACACTTAGTCATCTATAATCTTATAATCAACCTAAATAATAAATATATCAAATATATGTGCTCAATGAGAGAATGCTCTCTTACATACACAGGGACTTTGGTGTGATCCCCGGCACTGCAATGTCTACGGAAAATGTAGCAAAAGCCTCATTTCAAAATTGCTGATATTTAAAGCACTTTCAATTACCACACAACACTCATTAATTGTGTGAAGAAATACTGCCTGCTACAATCACATATCCTCTGAGGAAACCTGTCTTCCTTTCCTTTGCATCTGAGCATACCACGATACTTCCTGGGATGTTTCCATGAATTCTTCTTCTTTGTATGCTTTCACTGGGGCCCTCATTCAATTTGAGGCTGAAAATATTAGAGTGGTTGCTTAGAAACGCTGAAGTTGGAAATGATGAGTTTTCAGAAGGCTGCATTGAAGTGTAGGGGGAGCATATGGCACACTGACATGATCTGTTCCCCAGCCAAGGAGAAGGGTAGCCTTCTGTGATCTCTCTAATTATTTCATGGCACTTCAAGATGCCAAACTGGTTGAAGAAAACTGCAAAACATCAGGGATAAGGAAAAATAGAATGTTCTTTTTGTTTCTAGGATTTATGACCAATGAATTGGATGCCCATTTTTTTATTAATTGGAATAATTTTGGAAATCTAAAAGCAGAAGATGAGCTTTACCTAAAAAGATAGAAATCAAGGCTCATTTTTGCCTGGAATAGAAAGGAATAAAAAATACATATTAACTTAGAAAACAAAGAAGCAGTAATGGAATCAAGATATTTTATATAAAGGATTTGTAGTTCTGAAAAAATGAAGGCTTATTTAGTAACTATATTGGAAGAGAATTAATTTCTCAAAACTCAAGAGGATGGTAGAAATTAGCAGATGGAGTCAAATAAGGCAAATACAATAAGGAATTGCTCAATAGTGAAGGAATTGAACTCCTTGTAATAAACAAGCCTTAATTAGTAGATATTATGACATCAACTCAGTGTAGGCATAAACATCAGTGATTATTTAGATAAAAAGAATGAACCATTGATTCATTTTTTTCATTTTAAAAATGTTCACTGAGATCTAATTTAAGATCCCAAGAATATTAGAACTTAGTAATTAAAAAGAGTCCAGAGACATAAATTTTGCTGTAATAGGACCTTTAACTTGTCGTACACGTGTGCAAATATCAGCTTGATACCCAATATGGAAAATATATGGATACAAAGATGTGGGGATTTGTGAACACAGAAGGGCACCTACAATATTAGTAGCCATTTGGGAGGATATCAGGGCATGTTATTTTGAAGGGATTCCAGAAAACAGTGGTTTAACACAGTTCAGTATTTTCTTTATTGCAACATTTCTACTCATTTAACCTACATGGTGGGGACAAACATTTCCACTATATAGCACTGACATCTATTGTCTGAGAGTCCAAAAGTCGAGCATCTTGTATAGGAGATAGACAGTTGGGACAAGAAGAGTCAGTCCTGAAATGAGGTTTATTGATGCTAACTTCACTATGTGATTGTCTGTAACTCCAATGGCAGCAGCAAACTAGGAGAAATGAAAAAGAATAGGGAAAAACCCACCAAGTGTGTTGAATGACTATCCTGTTGTAAAGCAGGTTTTTGAAGAAGATATCATCTCAGTAGAATGGCAAAGATATGGACTCTATCCAGATGGAGAAGATTCAGGAAGGACATCTATAAGGCAAGACTATCAAAGAAAAGACCCAGAAAAAACAGAGGCATGTTAAAGGCCAGTGTTGGCCGATTATAAATTGCACATGTGGATTACTGAGAGATGAGGCTTCCTTCCTGATGAGCTTTCCTCAGTCACACTTTCCACATCCACAGTGACCTCTTTGACCTTTGTCCTTACATGAATCAAGGACATGTAGTTCTACTCACACAAAGCTAATTCCAGGATCCTTTACTCTGCTTCCTTGCTGTCTTCCTGGTCACTCTTTAAACCTATTCCAACTTAATTTTCTCTCACACACATTGGAAAACATGCTTGACATTTCCTCTTCATAATTTTGTAAAACTCATGTTTCACCAAATCCTACATATGCTAATCCATTTTTCCTTCGCTGTGTTTATTCTTCCATTTTCATTCTATTCTTCCATTCCAAATTAACAACATTCATTGCCAGACCGAGCACAGCTGTGGCCCACTCTTCTTTATTCCCACTATTTGACACCTCTTCTGTGTCTTCGGCACATTCCTTCATTTCACGTCAGATTATTATTATTATTATTATTATTATTATTATTATTATTATTATTATTCCTACCATGATAATCTATGTTTTGGAGTACTCAAGAAATACTACATAGCATTATATATATATTACATCAGTTGATTCATTTAGTCCCCATAGAGCCCAAAGAGATAGGGGCTTTTATATTCCCTTATACAAATAGAACCTTAGGCTTAGATTTTTTTTTTTAAGTTTCATGTAGCTCAAAGAGACCTTTGAACTTGCTGTGTAGCTAGGGATGCCCTTTGACTTCTGCTCTTTTTGCCCGTACCTCCTGAGTGCTGGAGTTCCAGGCTTGTCCCACGTTGCCCAACTGCTTTCATATATGCTAGGAAAGAATTCTACTTGTTTTTATTTTATTTTATTTTACAATACAATTCAGTTCTACATATCAGCCACGGATTCCCCTGTTCTCCCCTCTCCCGCCCCCCCCCTCACCTTCCCCCAGCCCACCCCCCATTCCCACCTCCTCCAGGGCAAAGCCTCCCCCGCGGACTGAGATCAACCTGGTAGACTCAGTCCAGGTAGGTCCAGTCCCCTCCTCCCAGGCCGAGCCAAGCGATCCTGCATAGGCCCCAGGTTTCAAACAGCCAACTCATGCAATGAGCACAGGACCCGGTCCCACTGCCTGGATGCCTCCCAAACAGATCATGCCAATCAACTGTCTCACCCACTCAGAGGGCCTGATCCAATTGGGGGTCCCTCAGGCCATTGGTTCATAGTTCATGTGTTTCCATTCGTTTGGCTATTTGTCCCTGTGCTTTATCCAACCTTGGTCTCAACAATTCTTGCCCGTACAAACCTCCTCATTCTCGCCAATTGGACTCCCGGAGCTCCACCCCGGGCCTGGCCGTGAATCTCTGCATCCAGATCCCTCAGTAGTTGGATGGGGTTTCTAGGACGACAATTAGGTGTTTGGCCATCCCATCACCAGAGTAGGTCAGTTCGGGCTGACAGCCCGAGCCTTCTACTTGTTAAGCTGTATCTTCACTGTCCAGGCCTGCAAAGGTTGAGTGACTTTCTCAAGGTCACATAGGTATCAGAAATGTCAAAAATCATTCCAGGCAATTACCTTCCTGAGCCAGTGTTCAGTGTTTTCTGTCCCTCTGTGTGTGTGTGTGTGTGTGTGTGTGTGTGTGTGTGTGTGTGTGTGTGCATGCACACACATACATGTGTGTTCAAAATATTATCTTACAGAAGGAAGGGGCACATGAAATACTTCTATCTTATCTATGTGGTGAAGAACTTATGGAACTATGTTTAGAAGCAATAACACAATCCGATTGGAAAATCTTAAAGAGGTATTCATTATATGCATGGAAGAGGGAATGAAGGGGGAAAAGTACTGAGGCAGGCAAAAATTCCACTAGAGCACAAAACACTAGAAAGGAAAAGAGGACAAGGAGGAGGAGAGAGAGAAGGTAGAGAGAGGAGGAAGAGGGAGGAGAAGGGCAAAGGAAGAGGGAGGGGGAGGGATCAGAGGAGGAGGTGAGTTTATATCAGATAGGGTAGTGGAGGTGGGAAGGGAGCAAACCTAAGGCAGATAAGACACATGAGGAGGACTGGGGGAAGGAATGAGTGAGAACAGTATAATGGCAAGTGTGTGAAAATGACACAATGAAATCCAGCATTCCCTAAACTAACCTAAGAAATGAAGCAAACTGGAATATTACTTTAACTGTGTAAAGGTGTGTTACTTTTGTTTATGCTGCATTTGTTTAATTATGTAAAGATGGGTTGCATTTGTTTTTCCTTGCTTGCCTAAGGTAAACAGAGATTGGTCTACTAAAGAATTGAACGGCCACTAGCTAGGCAGAGCAAGGATAGGTAGGCTGGCAAGGAGAGAGAATAAATAGGAGGAGAAATCTAGGCTCTAGAGAAACTGAGAGAAGAAGAGAGGAGAGAACAGCCAGCAGTCACAAGAAACAGTAAAAGATACAGAAGGAAAGAAAAGCAAAAAACCCTGAGACAAAAGGTAGATAGAAACAGATTAATTTAAATTAAAAGAGCTAGCCAGAAACCAGCCTAAGCTAGGCATTCAAAATTATTAATAATTCTCCATGTCATGATTTGGGAGCTGGTTGGTGGCTCAAAAGACAAAGCCTGGTACAAGTTGTCATTTGGATTTTCTTCTTTTTGTTTTACACAGCCTCATTTACTTCCCCCAGGTGTCACCTGATCCACTTTATCCTGGAAAGCAATATTACTCCTTGTGGTGGCATATTTAGATATGTGTAATTGCTGAATTTTGTCAGAGAAAGATGGCAAAAGACATGTTCTGTAAGGAAGTAAACAGAGTCACATGCTAGAAAAAAAATACTTGGTATATGGAATAAATGAGTCATGGATATCCTGATATCCATTCTTAGACTAAATATATATTCATTAATACTTGTTTTCATTTGAGATGGATTTATTTTACCTCTGGATATAGTTAGATATTTTGAGAAATTCTATTAGATACTCTACAAGAGTATCATGTAAGAGATGCATTTGTATGTGGGGTAGAAAGCACATGGTGTCTCATTGATAATCGTCAGACCAATGGCACATTCTAGCATCTCTTGTATCGAATGTTACAAATTACTCTTTAGATTTGTCTTCACTATAATGATACTGCTGAAACCATGTCAAAACTCCATCAATTAAATTTTATAATCTGGCATGTATGATCATTCAAATACAGTTAAGTACACCACAACACATGAAAATATACAACTGGAATGCAACTTTGTGATGTAGGGGAGGATTGCATATTTTGTGTCTCTTTGTGTTAAAATTTTATTGAATATCAGGCTAACCACTTTTAGAGCTATACAGTGTTAGAGAATGTGGAGAATATGAAATGATAAAAACAATTATAAAGGGATTTTGAGCTAAGAATTCCTACCTCCACAAGGCTAGTCCACTACTCAATACTTCCTAGTGGCTTTGAAGAATAGCTGTTTCCATCATTTGCCCTTAACTGCTGTTCACAGTGGAGTGATGGGGGCAAGGTATGATTCTTTTCTTCTGTAGTGACCAATTTTACACTTTTTTCTAAAACTAAACATTGTATGTAAAATATCTTATTTCATTACTCTGTGTGTCTCTAATCAACACATTATCAATCACATTATCTCTGAATGCAGCAGCCATACTTACCCACCTGTGAGATGAGATGTTTTGGAGTACACAGCACCAGCCACCAGGTATGTTTGTTTTGTAACAAATAAGTTAAACTTGAATCTACAAGTCTTTATCTCTGAGTTTTCATTAATACCATGTGTGATGATAAAAGGAAAATTATATTTTCAGAACTTGGGAAATTTTCAGTTTCTTTAACATTTATTTCATGAAAAATTGTGAAAAGAAAGTGTATAAGCCTGTTTTGGTTAATGTGGCCTGAGAGCTATGGCAATCATATATAGTGATTTGAATTTTATTTTAGATTCTTACTTATATAATCCAGTTGTGTAATTACTTTTTGACAACAGATGTAATTTGAAAATGAACTACCATTAAATTATAATAAAAGATTATTTTCAACCTTATTGTATAAAAATGCTGCCAGAGTTATGTAATCAAGACTGCATTTATTGTGCTTTAGGTGTTTATAGTAGAAAGTGTGTGAGATGATACATAAGCTTTGCTTCAAAATGTGGCAGACACAAAAGTAAAATAAGGTATGTGTCATAAATGAAATAAATATGAAAATACTTCTTTGTGTTGTTTTAGTTTTCTTGTATTTTCATAAGTTCTTACATTTTGTTTTGTTTTCGTTTTTTAGGATCCTCCCACTATGTAGTCAGCACAAATTCAGGATTCTTCTGTTTCTGCCTTTCGAGTGTTGGGATTACACATGTGCAGTACCATGCCCACAGAGAAACTCCTATTGTGAAAGAAAGAAATACCAGCTCTTTAACAAGATTAGAGTTTTAGGGCCTTCACCAACAAAGGACTAACAGTCATGCAAATGATGCTGGTAATAAATAGTATTGACATCCTCAGGTGTCACTCAGCTCTGGTTGGTGAAAGACACCCACAGGCCAGCCTGGGTCCTCATAATACAGGCAGGCTGAAGGCATCCATAGGCCCAACCAGTGGCTTGTGGTACCAGACAGGTAGGTGTCATTTTGAAAGAACAAATATAAGGTAGAGAAATGGGAGAGAAAGAGAAGCAGAGTGGTTCCTGTGCTGTGGAAAGAGGTCCACTAGAGGCCACACAGTTGTCCATGGTCTAGGCCACAATCTGTGGCCATGCTGGTGTCTACGGGCTGTGCCACTGCCAGGGGCATACAGGTCTCAGAAGCCTGCACTGTCACACAGGGCTGTGGAGCTGTGACAGCCCAAGCTCCTGCTAAGAGCCATGTCTGGGTCCATGGCCTTGCAATAGCCAGGGACTGAGTTGATGTCCACGACTCCTGTTACCACTGAGGGCCATGTGGATGCCTCGGGTCTTATCAGCCACCTGAGACCATGTCGATGTCTGAGGTCCATGCTGCCACCAGGGCCATACTGATCTGGGTGGCCTGTGCTGCCACTGAGGTCATGGTGACATCAGGGCCTGAGCTGTTGTCTAGGACCATGTCTGGGTCCGTGGTCCTGCTACAGCTGGGGTCTGTGTTGGTGTCCATGGTCTGTGTATCACAGAGGGCATAGGAACCATGCATGTTGAAATCTGAAGGCCAGACTGAGTGTGCTCCACCCTTTACCCTTCACTGGCTGTTGGATAACGGGCCTTGCCCCTTGCTGGACACTGAAGCAGGAGAGATACCCCTCTCCCCTAATGGAAGAGCTGGTCTCCTCACTCAAGACACAAGGTCTCACCCCTCACTATGGGTATGGGAGAGCTGGCCCCGATGGCATAGGCCTAGGAGAGCTGTTTCTGCCCCTTGCTTGAGGAGGGGTCCCAGTGGCCTGGACCGATCAGCTCAGCCACCACCCAGACCTACATTCTGGGCCTTGGGTTGGCTCACCCTAGCATCTACCCCATCTATGACCTGCTGGAGCATTTGAAGGACTGACTGGTCCCACAGAACAATAGCTGCAGGATCACCATGAGATCTCCAGAATCTCCAGATGGTGTGCCAGAGGCCAGAGGACTTAAACCAGAACAATAATTCATTGCAATAAATATTTGTGAGTGGGGCTGATTGGACAAAAGGGTATACTGTGTTACACACCACAGCTCCCAATGCCACTAAGATGAATGAAGAGGTGTTGGACAGACTGTGGAATATTATTTTAACTATGTGAAGATGTGTTACATTTGTTTTTGCTGCCTTTGTTAATGATGTAAAGATGTGTTACATTTGTTTTTGGTGCCTTTGTTAATGATGTAAAGATGTGTTACATTTGTTTGTACTGCATTTGTTTAATTATGTAAAGATGTGTTGCATTTGTTTCACCTTGCCTGCTTAAGGCACCTGATTGGTCTAATACAAAGCTGAACAGCCAATATCTTGGCAGGAGAGTGATAGGTGGGGCTGGAGGGCAGAGAGAATAAGTAGGAAGAGAAATCTAGGCTGGAGAGAGAAGGAGAGAACAGGGCATAAGAGAGGGGCACGTCTGGGACCAGAAGCTAGGCAGCTTCCAGACAGACAGACAGACAGACAGACAGGAGAAGCAGTTAAAGTAAGACATACAGAAGGAAAGAAAGATAAAAAGCCCTACAAAAACATAGATGAAGAGAAACAGATTAAGTTATAAGAGATAGCAAGAAATGAACCTAAGCTAAGACCAAGCATTCATAAATAATAATAAGTCTCCATGTCATGATTTGGGAGCTAGTTGGTGACCTAAAAGAAAGCCTTCTATAAGAAATGGGAAACAAGGTAGTTTTTTGGTTGTTTTATTTTGTTTTAAATTATTTGGGAGGGTTTTTTTTGTTTGTTTGAAGGGGGATTCTGCAGGGTGACGGGTGGATATGGAGGGACTGGGAGTCTGCATTGGGTGGATGTTCCCGGGAGGCCTGGTCTTTCCTGAAGGGAAATGGGGAAAGAGTGGATCTGGGGGTCGGGAGGAGGTGGGTCAGGGGATAGGAGGAGCAGAGGGAGGGAGAGTTGTGGTCGGGATGTATTGAAAACAAAAGCAGACAAAAATAATGCTGAATGGCTAGGAAACAGTATCAGAGAAAAAAAGCAAAACTTTAAATACATATCTGGATGCTATTATTTTTTTCATTTGCATGAAAAGCAATCTTGCATAAATTTACTAACCTTTCAGAATTGTCATTTCTTTTTATCTAAAATAAATATAATCTGTTGTAAGTCTGGGACAGTACACTGGTTAGTTTCTGTTAACTTGACAAACTAAATTCATCTGGGAAGAGAAAGATTCAATTGAAAAATTGTCATCAGATTGGCCAACAAGCTTGCCTGTAGAATCATTTTGTTGATGTTTGGTGTTGGAGGGCTCAGCCTACTGCAAACATCCACCTCTGAGCAGATGGTCTTGGGTTATATAAGATAGCAAGCAGAGCAAGTCATGGAAAACAAGCCGGTAAGCATTTGTTCCTCATGGTCTCTGCTTCAATTTCTGCCTCTATGCTCCTGCTTTGGCTTACTTTGATGATGAACTAACTCACTTAAACCCTTTCCTCCCCTAGTTGGTTTTGGTCATTGTTTTATCATAGCAACACAGACACAAACTAATACAGATAATGCTGGAAAATGATTAGTATGTGGGCAAATGCATGTTATACTCTGCGTTTTCCACAATAGTTAATCTGGTGATAATGATGACCATGATCGTTGTGTTATTATCTTATCATCACAGCAAAATTCTCAGTGAACAACTGAGAAGAGCAGAACTGATGTGGCTTACTGCTTTAGAGCTTTTAGTCCATGCTTGCCTTGCTCCATCGGTTATAGATCCATGGTAGGGCAGAATCACCCTGACAGAAACACATTACAAAAGAAATCTACACCTGTCATGCTAGGTAGGCAAGCAGGAGAGAGAGGAGAGAGAGGAGAGAGAGAGAGAGAGAGAGAGAGAGAGAGAGAGAGAGAGAGAGAGAGAGAGAGAGAGAGAGAGAGAGAGAGAGAGACGCCAGAGGAAGAAACGCTGCTCTAGAACACAAACCAATGGACCTACATCTTTCAAGCAGGCCTTGCCTTCTAATTGACACCATCTTACAATAAAGCCATCAAATTATGAGTCCAACTGTGCTCATGCAAACTGGTGAAACAACGCTCATTTTCTTCTTTTTCTTTCTTTAATTTTTTATTTTTATTTTGCAATACAATTCAGTTCTACATATCAGCCACGGATTCCCTTGTTCTCCCCCCTCCCGCCCCCTCACCTTCCCCCCATCCCACCCCCGACCCCCCATTCCCACCTCCTTCAGGGCAAAGCCTTCCCCGAAGACTGAGATCAACCTGGTAGACTCAGTCCAGGTAGGTCCAGTCCCCTCCTCCCAGGCCAAGCCAAGCGATCCTGCATAAGCCCCAGGTTTCAAACAGCCAACTCATGCAATGAGCACAGGACCCGGTCCCACTACCTGGATGCCTCCCAAACAGATCAAGTCAATCAACTGTCTCATCCATTCAGAGGGCCTGATCCAGTTGGTGACCCCTCAGCCATTGGTTCATAGTTCATGTGTTTCCATTCGTTTGGCTATTTGTCCCTGTGCTTTATCCTGCTACTCACATCACCAGGGAGGCTACCTGGAAAACAGGACCCCAAGAAAGACACGGGGATTACCCAATGACAGAAAAATGGAATGAGATCTACATGAACAGCCTGGACATGAGTGGGGTAGTGAAGGGTGAGGGTCGAGGGAAAGAGAGCTTGGGGGAGCGGGAGATCCCAGCTGGATCAACCACAGAGAGGGAGAACAAGGAATAGGAGACCATGGTAAATGAAGACCACATGAGAATAGGAAGAAGCAAAGTGCTAGAGAGGCCCACAGAAATCCACAAAGATACCCCCACAACAGACTGCTGGCAATGGTCGAGAGACAGCCTGAACTGACCTACTCTGGTGATGGGATGGCCAAACACCCTAATTGTCGTGCTAGAAACCCCATCTAACTACTGAGGGATCTGGATGCAGAGATCCATGACTTGGCCCTGGGTGGATCTCTGGGAGTCCAATTAGCGAGAATGAGGAGGGTTTATATGAGCGGGAATTGTTGAGCTCATTTTCTTCTTAACACTCCATAGCACTACCAGCTATCCACTGAGACTTTTGGGAGCCACTCATATCCAAATCACAACAGTGACATTGACAATGACAGTATTATTGTTAACTTCATGTCTAAGTTGGTCTTAGTTTAAAAAATCTATCCGGTCAAATGAAGGCAACCCTTGACACTGATTGACATTTGTGTACCGGGAAAGAAAATTACATTCTTTCCCACAAAACCCAATGGTCTTGAATAATGTTTTATTCAGCAAACATATGGTGAACATCATAATCTACAGGCCGAGTCCCTGCTCTAAGGGCTGGAACTACAGAACTGCAATAGCATACAATGTTCTGCCTGTAAGAAGGTATCTAACTATAGAAACATTGTGATATGCCTAGAGGCAAAAGGAATAGTTATGATTTATTCTGAGGGAAGAGGCAGGTAAATTTGAGAAGGATCAATTCATGACAAAATCAATATTCTTAACTGAAATAAATTCATTTTATTTTTATAACGTCTGCAGTCAATAAAACATTATTTTATTTCTGTGGCATTTTCTATATAAATAGCTATAACAAATATTTCTGCATAATTACTGCAATCATTTATATAGTATAATAAATTTAATTTATTTGGTAAAAGTGTATTACTCTGTTTCAGTTTTATATAATTTAAAATTTTTATAAAAATACTACTCTATGTTCAAAATCCTGAAACGTATGGTATGACTTTGAATGTATGTGCAACTTAAGTTTGAAACCTGTGGGTTTAGGTGACACATGACATTATTAAGTTTTTTTGGGTTCTGAGCATTAAACAGCCCAGGACCTTGCACATATTAGCAAGTACTCTATCAGTGAACTAAATCCTTCACTCCTCAATAATGGAATATTGTTACATTAATAATTTGTTTAAATGCAGTATATTTAAATATGAATAATTAAGTAATAATCTATTTTCTCTCCATTTCTTATAAGACCAATGCAATGTAATCAGGTCGACAAGAATATTATCAATTAGACCAGAAAGTTCTGTGCTCATTTTCAAAATTCTGCAGCAAAATTATCTGATTTTTAGCTTAATCTATGATATAACATTTGTGGAGTATCAAGACAGGAAAATATTTATGTCTGACCTATTAAATTCCCCATATAACAACCTAATGTAATCTACTGAGGAAAGTGATTCTTTTTTTTTCATTTCGTAATTCTTACCCATCCCTCCTGCTCATGGGAAGGAAGTCACTGGATGTTGTGTTCAGAGTGGTGGCATCACAATTCATTTTGTTTAGCTTTAATGATAAACCCGAAAGTCACATAATGAAAATATTCTCATATTACATTAATTTTTCAAATCACTTATATTACGAATCTGATTAAGATATTATGAACCTAATTGATGTGTCTGTTTCTATACCAGCTTTTATCTTTTTGCATACAATTGTGGCTCTAGGGCTTTGTTACTGGAGGCAGAGATTTAATTTTAAAGTTTAGAGAGAGGTCATGATGACCTTTTGATACATGGATAAATCACATATTTTCTGTCCTGACAATTTGTAAGGAGCTATTTTATATTGCCTGTTAATAAGAGATTAGCTATAAAATACTCATTGCATCTGTCAAAGTATTCCTGAGTTTGTCTTTTATTCATTATGAGCTGACAAAAATAATTAAGTCGAAAGTATAAGCCAATGACACCGAGGGGCTGTGAAACAATGCCAATACTTTGTTATGAATTTCTAAGAATGAAGACGTGGCCATAAAATAGATATTAATTTACAGGTGCCAGCACTAAGCCTAGAGGTGAGTTTTTAAAGAAAAACAGGAATCTCTTGCCCTTGGAGAGATGACAGGATAGTAGAGAGATTAGTGACTCACTGGAAGTGGGAGGTCACAGGAATTAGAAGGTATTCACAGACTGGCAACCTGAAAGTCCTGTCCCTGAAAGTAAACAGCAGACCCTTCAGTATCATACATACACAAATGCTCACAGTAGGTTACCCCCTCTGCCCTTTCTGAATGTTGAATTTTTTTTTCATCAAAGTCCAATTACCTTTCATTCCTGTCTTCAGTTGAGGAGGCTTTTTCCTTCCTAAGCCATCTTTTCTTTTTCCCTAGAAAAGGTTGAAAATCTTGCATGCTTCTGGGAAGCAAGAATTCTGGAGAAAAGGTTAGTGACTCAGAATGGATTTGGCACACTGCCAAGTTGGTATCATGCTTGCATGTGCTTGACAGTGTGAGCCAGTGATGAGCACTGGTCTACACTTCTTAGTTACAGTGAGGAGTAGCAATGAATTTAGCTCCTGCTTTCTATTTAATGATCCTACAAAACTTAGAAAGAAAATGGTAAAAGATATAAATATGGAATAAACTTGGTTGGGTTAGTTCACTAATATGTACCCATAGAAATACCACTCCAGAGAAATGCTTTTTATTTAATTTTATTAAATTTCCTTATTCAGAAATTATTTGTTAAAGTCTGTCTAAAAGAATGAAAATGTACAGTTGATAAAACTTTAAATACTCCCAACAAAATCAGTAGTATTTCTTTTCATATT
The DNA here is from genome assembly GCF_007827085.1 of Peromyscus californicus insignis. Classification (NCBI taxonomy): domain Eukaryota; kingdom Metazoa; phylum Chordata; class Mammalia; order Rodentia; family Cricetidae; genus Peromyscus; species Peromyscus californicus. Next base: position 159,159,387 of record NW_026294573.1, on the reverse strand, counting down.
AACATTACCATTTGGTGGCAAAAATAAGCTATTTTTTGTCTAATTTTTGACAGGTATTTTTCTCTTTAACATGGAGACAGTAATGAGTTAATGCTGTTTAAAGATCATTGAGATGTCAAGTTGAAAGTGAAATACAAATTAATCCTGAAGAGATAATGATTAGTGCTTTAAGTAAATCTTTGGAAAGTTATTGTTTTGATAAAAAGCATTCTCAGACATCCCCTTTTTAAATCATACATCTTGAATTGGATGACATCTTTTCATGGGTTTAATTGTAATTATGTCTGGTTCATAAACCTTAACTCACACTGTATTCTCCTATGCAAAGCCAAGTGTAATGTATTTACTTTCTGCTTAAGCTAACTTAAACTAAATGCTGGGAGGACATAAAACTTAGGCCCTAGCACAGCTGATCGTTTTCATAAGCAATAATACCATTAGTCTCTTTGTAGATCCATCCTCTCTCTGCCTCTCCCTCAGCTTGTTAGCTAGCATGGGAGCACAGAGCCAATGGGGTGCTCTATGTAATTAGTGACTCCAGAGAGAGCTGTCATTCCTGGGATCCACGTGATATTCCATGATCTTCTTTGATACAGACTTTTATTATCCACTTGGTGGCTCGTGATCTCTTGGGACCAAAACATGAAGAAAGGAATTTAGGAATTCATACACCTCACCTTCTCTCTCTCATTTGTTCCCAGTCTGCCTGTTCTCAGGCTAGAGAATCTTAAGTCTAAAAATTAAATTTAAAGATGACATCTTAGAGAATGGCAGCCTCAGCACATTAGGAAACATTCTCAAAATAAACTGCTATTGTAATGGGCCATCTTCAGCCACCAGAAGTGATCAGATTTAAAGATATGCTGGAAGAAGATAATATTGAAATTTAAGAGGTTTTAATGTATATGTTAACATGTTCATTTAGAAGTAAAGAAACTGAGGGGGAATTCACTTTAGAAAACTGTCAAATTTAGGTGCCCTTTGAGGTTGGAGATGTAGCTCAGCAGCACAGTGCTTGCCTAGGTTGCATAAGACTCTGAAGACCCAGTCTTCAGAACTGCCAAAAAATATTGCCCTCTGATCAGGATTATTCTCTCCTTTCACTTATTTGCTAAAATCACCCGTGAGTCTCAGCAGTGCTCTGGGGCCTTTGCTCGTTCTGAGAGTATTTCTCACTTGTATTTGGTGCCTTGCAAGGAAGCTGAGCTAGCAACTGCAAAACCCTGTACGCCTAGCTCCATCGTTCTCTGTTTCTGCATTCTCATTTTGATGTGGAAGACACAGAGATCCACTTGTGAAAAGGAGATTTCAAGATGCTGAGTACTTCGTTGGAGAATTATGAACACATTTTTTTTTCTTGTGTATGTATGAGTTCATGGGCAGATACATACGTGCAGAGGTGCACCTGCTTGTATGTGTGTGCACGTGTGGAGGCCAGAGTGACAACCTCAGCTTTTGTTCCTCACTTGACATCCACAAATTATTAATTGGAAATTCTTTTTTGTTGTTGTTGTTTTGTTTTGAGACAGGGTTTTGCTATGTAGCTCTAGCTGTCCTAAAACCCACTATGTAGTCTAGACTGGCCTTGAACTCACAGATAGCTACCTGCCTCTGTCTTGAAAGTGCTAGGATTAAAGGCCTGCACCACTACACACAGCTGAAATTCTATTTTTAGAATTTCATGCATGAGTACATTATATTTACACCATCTCTACCTATGTTGCTCTTTATAATCTTAGCCCATTCAGCATCTATTTTTCTCTCTTCAAATTTTAATCATTTGGTACCTTAGTCATATCTTTTTATAAATTTTATTTACATTCTTATTGTTTATTTATATTGTATATTATATGTCACCCAAATTATCTCTGCTATCTCTACTTTTATTATAGTGCAATTATATTTGAGGTTAAGGATGCTGTTTTAAAATTTTTAGTTATTCATAGCTGTGATAAGTATTCTCTTTAATCAAGAGACTTTTTCATGGTATGAAAATTATCTATTTATTTTATATATTTCTATAGAATTTCTTAACTGCTTTCCACAGGGCCCAGATACATTTGTTCCTGCCGGCAAAGAAGACTTTCTGAAGAGCTAGAAACATCACTTACCAATAGCAAATGGCATTCTAGATTTATGCTGGTACAAAAATTCTTTTCTATAGGCCCCAGTGATTTATTCAGTATTTCTTGCATATGAACATTTCTATAATATTCCTGCAGTGATGATTCAATAGCTGACATTATGTACCTGGGAGTAATATTCACCAATCATAACAGTAAGTGGTCAAAGTAAACTCAGAAAACGCAGATCTACTGGGTATTTTGTCTCCTCAAATGTATAGTAAATTTCCTTCAGAAAGTGTTATAATGAATACATTTTGCTCTTGGATGCATATACGCATACACAAACACACACATGCGTGTATGTGTATATATATGTTTAGAAGCACAAGGTAGCTGTTAAACAGAGATGAACTGGTGCTTATAATGAGCATTGTCTTTTGGTTGACCATTCCTTGGTTTGACAGTAACATAAGCAAGCCATTTCCTGTGGCTATTTAAAACATTACTTGATCACTTGGAAATACCTAAAATGGTCTAGAATTTATTTTTTTTTTTTGCATTTTAAAATAAAATAATCTGTAAATACACAAATTGAAAATCTTATTTTAACTTTACAGTGGGAATTGTGACACCCATATGAGAAGGGTTAAGGAATATGTATTAGCCATAATTCCATGGTTCTATTTATAAGATGATTTTTTAGAAAAGGAAAACATGGTAACACTGGTAATATGACAGCTTGAAGGTAGAGGACCCTCTCTCTGTTCTGTGCTGCTATAACAGACTAAAGAGTTGGAAACTCCTAGAACAAAGTCCTGGTGTTAGTTCTGATGAAACTTTCTGGCTGTGATTTCATGTTGTCACAATGGAATGAAAGCAGGCTGAACACAGTGTGAAACCTCTTTGATGAGTTCCTTAATCCCATTAACAGAGAAGGAGCCCTCATGGCCTAGTGTCCTCTGAGAGGCCCTATGTCTACATGCTGTTACTATGGCAAGGCTTGAATTGCAGCAGAAACCTTTAAGAGAAGAGAGCAGTTTTTCATTGTCCACTATGGCAAACCATATTAAAGAACAACCTTAATGGAGCAGCAGAGCAGCAAAGAGAACTTGTTCACTTGGTCTGTGCATAAACCAACAAACAAACATCTACAAAAAAACTCATGGTAGGGCTGAAGAAGGATCAAAAAGAAAGCAACCTGAGAAACATAGCCGGATGCTGAGGCCAGTCAGTCATGACCAGACTGTTATTGCAAGATTGGAAAGGAAGCAGAAGAAGGTTCCTGACTCAGACCCAGCTTAAGTTCCTTAATAAAGCCATAATTCTCAACTTAGATACTTGAAATAAAATTGGGTATTGTCCTTGGGAAAAGATCCAACTTCGGAGATTGACTTTGGTTCTATTATATAGATAGATTTTCCCCCTGCCATTACTGCTGTTTTCAAACACAGCTATTTTTAAAGCAGACTGGAGCTGGTAACTGCAGAAGCATTTTAATCGATGTATGTTTGGGCACATTCAGCAATAAGAGATGGGCATGAGTAATTATTTTCTATAATAGAAGCAAGATCTTTCAACAAGAGCTCTGCTATAGAGCAATCTGCTAATAAAAGGAGACAAGGTGGCAGAAAGTGGAGGGAGGGCAGAGTAGGAGAGAAGCTGAGATTAGGTGGGTGGGTCTTCAAAGCCTTTATCTGCTGGGACAACCCAATGATAGTTCTCACTCTCCCATCAGATGCTAGGGTATTTCTGGAATGTAAGACTGCTTTGATTCTCTTCTATATAGTAGGTTTTATTCAGTTGTGTGAATCTTCTATTACTAAGAGGTCAGAGAAAATGTATGGCATTGTTAGCAGAGGCAGTTTCCTTAGAAAGACATTAAAGAAGTAGAGGGATAACAACGGCAATAATATTAGAAGAGTCACCATAGAATCTCATGTAAGTCTAAGAATGAGACTCAGATTTCTACAAGTTATAGAATTTTAGGGTTTGGAAGGGCTAGACCAAGAGGTCAAGAACTTTCAGCACAATCAGGGCTACACTGATAACATTTGGAGAAAGGATTAAAGTTTAATTTGCAAACAATTCTTGTAGTAGGTAATTATTATATATTCCAATTATTTCTGGTTTTGTGGGCACATATGGTTACAACACTCCTAAATCCTGTAAAGAATCTGAATGCTCTTGAATCTGCTTCAAGGAAAACAAAATCCACTATGCCTGGTAGAATAGGACTCCAATCCTCCCTACCTAGGAGGCTGAGAATAGAGAATGGCAAGTTCAAGAACTTGACTGTCATTCAGAATGAGACATCGACTCAAAATAAAATGTCAAAAGAGCTGGGGATATATAGATCAGTGCTAAAGAGCTTACATTGACTGCTTGTAGACCCAGGGTCAAAGTCTAATACCCACAAAGAAAAACCGTTGGTTTAACTCAGCAGTGTGCATGCTGACTGAGTGGAGAGGTCCCTAGAAGAACTGGTGGTTTCTAAGGAGTCACTAAATGAGGTCAAAGTGTTTCCTTGGCAAGAGAGCCTTGCTTCCCATGCAAGAGTGACATCTAGCCTTTGTGAACTTTTTTATTATTATTATTATTTCCCTAAAATATTTCTGGCTTTATTTTCAAAAGTTCTTGTCATGAAAGGAGAAGTGTAAGTGAAAATAGCAAGCATTTTTTTTTTTTTTTTAGTGAGAAGGTAACAGAACTATTCAAAATTGTTATTGTGGTTGTGGAACTCTTAATTCACTTGGCTGAGCTGCAGGCAGCCTTCTGTGTTGATGCTTAATCTCTGAATCAGTAAAAACATATATAAATATATAAATACCTAAATATATATATATATATATATATATATATATATATATATTTATAAAATCAGAGAGAGAGCGAGAGAGAGAGAGAGAGAGAGAGAGAGCGAGAGCGAGAGAGAGAGAGAGAGAGAGAGAGAGAGAGAGAGAGGAGAGCGAGAGAGAGAGAGAGAGAGAGAGAGAGAGAGAGAGAGAGAGAGAGAGAGGCTGACCTAGGTTAAAGAAGAATGGCATTTTTTATTTTTGTTCAATGTATTTACATTTTCACAGCTTTCTTTTCCTAGATATTTCAAGCTTATAGAAAAGTGGGTGTTATAACAAAAATATTTGAAATAGCTACTTTACTACATCTTTCAGGCATTTGAAACATTAATAAACATTCTTTGAGGATCCATGTAAGAGAAACAAGAAAAAGGAAGAATGTGGCTTGTTCAGAGCATGCTGACTATGAAGAAGCAATTGTCCATATATATATATATATATATATATATATATATATATATATATATATATATATATGTTACACTGTATTATTCCCTGTTGAGGTTGGCAGAAGTCCCTAGGCCTTAGTATTAGGTACATAGACAAACATTTGTCTGTGAAGTCCTTCACTTAACTATGCATCAGTGACTTACACAACATGCTAATGATATAGTTGAGTAATGTAGGGAAGCATTGGGGCTAAACTGGCAAGCACATCAATGACTTTGGGATAAAGAATGGAGAAGTCTTTGTGTCATATAAAATGATTTGCAAGAATTAGACAACTCAGAGAAGATTTCTTAGATCAAGTTCATGATCATACTCTTACAAATGTAGGAGCCACTTAAAAAAATGATTTCATGACAGAGTTAATAAAAATTGTGAAACATACAGATGTGGTACAAAACTAACCTTACATGAAATTTTTAATTGGCACCTTTGTCTACTGACTGCTATGGGCTTATCTGTATAGGCCAAGAATAGTATGGATTCTGAGGAACCCAGTATAAATAGGCACACTTTTTCAGGTAGGCTCCCTACCTCCTCTGTGTAGTTCGGGCGACACATACTCGGCTTTTTAGTATGGATGATGTTTCTACTTGCTGATTCTGTTTTTAGTTAATGTTTTACTCTTCTGTATCAGATTCATGTGGTACAAACAGTGACCGTGACTCTTGGAGCGGGGATATTGGGGAAAGCTCTACAATTTTTTGTCCTTACATCCTCAAGCATGCTCTTTGCAGAATAGACATAATTTTTACATATAATTACCCAGAGCAAAGGCTCATCCGTCTGCTGGATAGTTTTTTTGAGCTAGGAATCACTTTGGAAGTGGGTAGTTTATCATGATGAAGTAAAAAAACTGAAATGATTTTTATTTAAGACCCCACCACTACCCCAGCCATGCCCCATGCCCTGATATCCATTCTAGGTGCCTGTGGTTCAGAACAGTGTTTTGACAATGCTCTTTAAAACTGGGAAAGCACTGCAGTGAGTTTCCCACAAGCTGTGTGTGTGTGTGTGTGTGTGTGTGTGTGTGTGTGTGTGCGCGCGTGTGTGTTTCTCACATGCTTTGTGCTGTTAATAACTTCTAAGGAGCAGGCAATAGATGGCACGGACAATTTATTAAATGGGTTATATAAGGGAAGCAAGAAAGGGTGGGTGGGGGGCTTGCTGATGCCTAAAGATATTCACATTTTGCACCTTATGAATTTTTGACATAGGCTGTTTTTGGTTCAATTCTTAGGGATGAAATAAAATCTTAATCTTTTCAAATCGAGTGTTCATCATTGTTTGGAAATGCTCAAAAATGATAATTGGGCTTTCCCCAAGACCTACTTAAAACATGTGAGTTAAGATGCCAGAACTTTGAAATCCGTTTTGGAAAAATAAGAGATATGTTTAAATGTATCAATATAAAAGTCAAAATTTAAAATCAAACAATAAAATCATAAAACATCTAAAGGTTAAAAGTTTTGGGTTAGGAAATTAAAATAAAAAGACTAAACTGCTAATGTTCAGTTGTGTACATAACATCATTATCTAGTTTGGACACTATTTTTCCTTTTTTATTAGTGAAAAAAATCAAAGCAAGAATTCTAAGAATAGAATTTGCTAAACATTTGCTAAACAGTAACTTTTTGGCATACTTTATTTTTTGTCTTTCTTGAACACTTCAGCACATACCTTCTAAAATCAAGGACACTTACTTATATTCTATAGTAAGATCATCACATGCAGGCAATAAAACATTGAAAAAACTGCATTTATTTAACATATAGTTCGTGGTCAGATTCCTCATTCATTTCAATAGGTCCCATAGCAGATTTTAAAACTACAAACTATACTATGAACAATACCTTGTTTTACATTTTTCTTCTTAGTCTGTTAAATTAAAGGCTTACTTGTTAGCAAGACCCCACTGACTTGTTGTAGTGGGCACACACACAGCCTTTGTGGTGGTTTAGCAACATCTCACAACACAGTCATAGCTCAAGTATTCTTGTTTTGGAAGAATGACTTCAATATGAGGTACTGAATCAAGCTAAACATTTTCAGCACATGAATAGAGTCTTTTTGTGTTTCCTCTGAGCATATTATAATGCCTGTGGATACGATGACTATGATGTGTGTCTCAATCATTTGGCAAAGATTTTACCTCCTGTCTTTATCTATTCACATATGCCTTTAATCAACTTTTACTTATTAAAACTGTAGCATCTATGTTCATATAATTTTTATATCTTGCTAGAACTTTGATGAGAATACAAATATATACTTCTATCTAAATCCACAGATATTTTAGCAACCATTGCTCATTATCGTTATTATTATAATTACAAAATGCAAAATTTTTATTTCCATTATTGTCAACATTTACCCGATGATATTTCTCAGAGATAAGCTTTTCCAGTTCTTCATTTTTACTATTATTCAATAACAATATGGACTTTAGTTTTTATATTAATATGGTCTTACTCATCTTGCTTAAACTGTCCATATTTGGTCAGTGAATAAAGGACTCAAGCTTGCCCATGAATGTTTTTGACAAGTCTGCTAACATTTTGCAATAAAATCTCATCATTGCATTCTGTCATAAGGTGTCTTTTAAGCTCACTTTCTGTTTTTATTGGCTTAGACCAAAATTAGCATTTCTCCATCATGAATGGACAGGAATTTTGTTTCCATTTTCATATTGTCATATGCTCCCTGCTCCAAGTCTATTTCATTATTGTGTTTATCTACTTATATATCATTAGTGTATGATATATTGTTCTTAATATATCACATATTACATATATGATAATTTTAACCCCTCAAAAAGGCATTATATACACTTTACTGAATTTACATTTCATTTTCATGTAATAGTATATCCTAGAAATCAGCTTATGTAAGTTCAAAGATATTTTCTTCATGATTTTATTTAAAGCTACATAGTACCCTTTATTATGAGGAATAGAAATTTGTTCTATCTCTGGTATATGAATTTAAAAAATTCTCTTTTTAAGTAGCTGTGAAAACTCAAATACGGGGTGGTCAGGGTAAAGCGTAAACACATATGCAATTTTGTTAGGTATTGCCAACTTCTTCCCACAGGACTGGATCAATTTTTCTTTCATGACAGTAATTCAGGAGAGAGCTTATTTCCCACGATCTTCAACAGAATGTTTTTAAACTTTGAGATTGTTCCAATTTAGTCAGTGACACATGGATTCTCAGTGCAGATGAGATTTGCTTTTTAAAACCACAAATAAGGTTATACATCATTTTATGTTTAATTTTAACTTGTGTGCCTTTGAAATCTATGTAAATTTTGTACTCATATTTATTTGGTTTTGATATTCCCCCTGAAAAGTGTTCTTTAAGTATTACTGATAATAGCATTTTAGCTTTGTAATTTTGTTTTCTTTACTTCTATTCCATCTGTTTTATTTTACTTGTGAAGAATCATGTGTAGAGTATTTTTCAAAATTCTGTTTAATCACATTTGGCTTTTGATTTATAGTTTCTCCATGTAGATTGTAAAGGAAAAAACTGCATTTTCTCTAGTTCTTTGTGTGGAATTACTTTTTATATTTATATCACTGTTACACTTTTAATACACACACACACACACACACACACACACACACACACACACACACACACAATTTGCCCTACCCAATTCTTAGATCTGTGATAGTTTTCATTATAAATTTATAGGCAAAACTTTCAACATATTACTAAATACTAGAGGAGACAGAATGTATTTGCTATTGTTGTTCCTGAAATTATATTTTTCTTGATTTCACCTTAAGAGTCTGGCTTAGGGCTAAGTAAGTAGTACTGTATGTATGTATGTATATATGTATGTATGTATGTATGTATGTATGTATAAGCTATAATACTAAGTATATTTTAATTAAAGTTGATACTAGATTTTACCACAAATTTTTTTCTTTTAATTGTCTATGGAGATTACCATGTTTTATATCAATCATTGCAATTAATTTTCTGGGGGGCTTTTTTTCTTCAAACTCATTATAAATGTTTCAAATAGTCATTGTGTTGTATAGACTCTTTGTTGTTGTCTCAAATACCTGATAAAAGTAACTTAAAGGAAGAGAGATTTATACTGGCACACCATTTCAGAGATTTAATTCTATGCCTCCTGGCTCAGTTGCTTCCAGGCTCATAGTAGGACAGACACATCATGGTGGAAAGGAAGTACAGGAAGTAGTGAGATCAGCCAGTGATAGGACTCGCCCTTGAAAGGTAGGGGCTTACTGGCCCAATTTCTCCAGATAGGTACCACTTCCACATGTATTCTGCCTCCTATTAGTCTATTCACCTTTTGAATCCATCAATCGATTGGGCCATTGATCAGACCAGAGCTATCATAAGGTAATCCTTTTTGAAAACCCCTCACAGATACTCCTGAAGGGGGGCTTCATCAGTTTCCCTGGTGTCTTAATGTGCAATCAAGTTGACATTCAAGAATAATTATTTTTGTGTAGTATTACAATCTTGAATTTAGGATTTTTGTACTAATATTAGTAAGTAAAATTGTTCTGGATTTTTTTGTGCTATGTGGTTCAGTTTAGGACTTGTATGATAAAAATTATTCCTTAGTTTTTATGCTGTAGAACAGATTGTGAAGTATTACGATCAATCCATGTGAGTCTATTAAATGGGTAACAGAGTTTATTAAGATATAAATTGAGGACATACACTCATGAATACAGAACGGAGTAGATAGCAGAAGTTGTCCTCTGATCTGACAGGGAGCGAATCCACCTCAAAGGCAGGAGCAGGGAGAAGGGGCATGTGACCCCTTTCCAACTCCTTATAAGAGGCCACATACAAAGGTGGCATGAAGCACCACCTCCTTCCGGCCTTATAGCCCAAGGTCATGGGCGGAGCAAATACACCACAGTGCAGTGTTGCAGTCATCTTGTAATTAAAATCACACTAGAAGCACCATGAAATTCTTTGGACTGGTGTTATTTTTGGTGAGTACATTTTAAAGTAGCCTTCTTAGTCCTCTAGTGTTGGGGTGTCAGTTTCTCTGTGTCTGTCTGTTTCACTGAAAGCATGTGTGTAAGCTTTCTATAGTAACAGACTCAAGACATTTCTGGAGGATACTGCATCTGGCTTTACTTAAGGTTTGGCATGTGTTTGGGTAAAAAGTGCATAGCTTTCTTCTCCAACTCTAGATCTTTCTCTTCAGTTGCTATTTTGTCCTGGCTCTTGCCTTTGTTCCTTATCGACTTTTAGTTTAATCTTAGATAAACAATGAAATCATTTGGGTGCTCAGCATTCGTTCTTTTGCTGGAGAACTTCATGAGTCCCAGATTGGACTCAGTTGGTTCTGTAGCTTATTCTGTACTGTACGAGTTCTTAAGGGGCGTTGTCAGAATTCTTTTTTTTTATTAAGAATTTTTTTATTCATTTTTACATACCAATCACAGATTCCCCCTCTCTTCCCTCCTCCTGTTCTCCCTCAGCCTTTCCCCCCCTCAACCTACCCCCCCATTCCCTCCTCCAAAAAGATAAGGCCAGAATTCTTAAGGGGCAATATTTTATCCTATATATATAATACTTTGAGAACTTGGCTGGATTACAAAAAGGTTTAGCTTATAAATTACTTCATTGTGTTAATCAGTCTTAGTGTCCTGCCTTTATTGTGATATAATGGTTGCATAGCATATCTAATACTATAATTTTTTCTGACATCAATTTGTTACTTAGTGTTTCAATGATCAGAGTCAAACATTAAAAGCCACATTTTAAAGGTATATGATGGCATCTTTAATGACGTAATTTATAGATTTTACTTGTTAATTTTTCATTGTTTTTTTATTTTTAAAATTTAAATATAATTCTTTCATTTTTTCCCTTTCTCTTTCTATGTCCCACGCCATCCATGTTACCTGCTTCGCTCTTCCTAAAATTCATGGCCTCTTTTATTGTTGTTTTATATATATTATATATATATTATATATATATATAATATATATATATAATATATATTCCTAAATATAGAAATACAGTGTGCACAGTCCGTATAATGTTACTTGTATCTGTATGATTTTGGTGCTGACCAGTTGGTATTGAAGAAATTAATTTTGTTAAAAATACTTTTATTTTATTTTATGTGTCTGCATGTTTTTCCTGTATATTTGTGCACCGTTTGAGTGACTGGTGCAACTGGAGGCTGGAGTGGATTGCTGGGCTGTCTGGGACTGCAGCGACGGTTGTGAGTCTCCACGTGGGTGCTGGGAATTTACCCAGTCCTCTGGAAGAGCCAACAGGGCTTTTATCCACTGAGCCACCACCTTTCCTCCCCCTGTTTCTTAGTGCTGCTGTTTTAAGTATACAGTGTTACTATTTATCAACCTTCCGTTTCTCCAAGTGCAAGTATCTCTCCCTTCCTTGCTCCTTTCTGTTCTGATCAAAGTCTATGGAAATTTTTCTGTGTTCTTTATTATTTATCAGTTATTTCGTAAATGTCTCCTTAACTTTGAAATTTAATTCATGCCCTTGGTGGTACTATATTATGTAGTTTTCAAGATAGTTTTAAACTTTTATTTTATATCCTAAGTTATTAATATATATAATAGTATAAAAATATTTTTGAATGATTGGATTACATGTTCATTTCTGTTCTGAATTTGGGGAACTTGTAATCCAAAGGTTTTTAAATGCTTTGCTTATGGCTGTTTAATTCACTATGGAGGGCTCTCTTAAATTTTTAAATGTAATTAATTAATTGTCTTTTGGCTGTTTAATTAGAAGTAATCTTTATTATTTGGGATGATTTTCATTTTACATTAGTTTTACATGGAAATACTCAGCACCTTGTGTTGACTTAGTGTTTGTAATCTGTTCTGAATCAGCAGACTCAATGGTTGTACACAGGGTGAGCTGTAGATTGCTTGTCTCTGCAAAAGAGCTCTTATTTCTCACAGTTTGAAACTCATTTCATTCAAATCATGGCTGTCTCAGCAGATAAAGAGATTTGGATATATCCTCTTATCCTCTGATGTCTTACATCCTTTTTTTTGCATTCCATAGGAGGGAAAAAGATTTCATTTTTTTCATTAAGTCTTTCACTTTTATTTTCACTTTTTAATTTTCTTTTTATTGAAAATAAATTCTTCTCTCATACAATACATCCCAACAACAGTTGTCCCTCCCTCTACTCCTCCTAGCTGCCCCACCCCCTACTTCTCCCCTAGATCCACTCCTCCTCAGTTTTCTCTTCAGAAAAGAGAGGGCCTCCAAAAGACTATAGTCAAACAGGGCAGAACAAGATACAACAAGACAAGGCAAAAGGCCTCATATGGAAACTGAACAAGGCAGCCCAATAGGAGGAAAAGAATCTGAAGAGCGGGCAAAAGAGTCAGAGATATACCTGCACCCATTGTTAGGAGTCCCACAAGAACACTGAGCTAACAGCCACAACATAGGACCTCCAATACACAGAGGACCTAGTGTAGACCCATGCAGGCCCCATGTTTACTGTTTCTGTCTCTTTGAGCCCAAGTGAGCCCTGCTTAGTTGATTTGGTGGGTCAGGCATGTGGATCTCTGTGAGTTCGAGACCAGCCTAGTCTATAAAGCAGTTTTTAAATTTTAAATGTTATCTCTCAACATACAAAATGCAGTTCTATTTTCTGAAATTATGAGATAAGCAGAATAAAAAATAGTATATAAGAAAAGATAAGTGTTCTGAATGACCCCACTCTGAGAACTAGCTTTTATGATACCAGAAGATGCCTTGCAAGCTTCCCAAAGAGGAAGGCAGCTAACAGTCCCACCCCGCTATGATGCCTACTGACTACATCAATGACGAGCATGACACGATAACTCTTAGAGCACAGCAGTGGAATGCATATGTTGGCCATGACCAACAGCTCTCTAATAAGAGCAGGACTTAAAACCTGCTCAACAAAAGGGAGAGCATGCCTGATACTGGAAACCCAGTTAACGGCTCAGTGCTAGTGAAGTCAGGGTTATTGGAGGAAAACTTCCAACCACTAATTTACTAAACGAGTCTAATCCTTTACAACATTTGATAAACATTTGTCTTTCTACCCACAGATAAGTAAAGTCTTCATCCCTATTCAAGGAAACTTCTCTTTGCAGCAGTCAAAAACCAATACAGAAAACCACAGCCCAATCCCAATAGATATATCCACAAAACACTAAGGCACCCTTAGGTGCTCAGGGAACATCATGGAAGAGGAGAAGGAAAGACTCTAAAGGACAAAGGACCATGGAGTTTTCTGTGAGATTATTTCTCCTAGTAATATCAGAAGCTACATCCACAAAGTCTTACCAACATGACTGCCCAGATGTGATCTGAAGGATGATGTCAATAAACATGCAAACTTAATGGCCAAAAGCCCATGAGGTCTCAATCCTACAGAAAGGACTATAGGGAACAGGAAAGGTGATCTTCCCCAGGGAGGTCGCATCAATAGGTTAGACAATGCTCCAGTCATTGCTGAAATATATATATGTATATGCACATGTTTATATATATATATATATATATACATACACACGTATGCATACATGTGTGTATGCATATATAATGTCAAATGCATATATTTGACATTTTATGGTCTGTGCAGAATTATATTTAGGAATATATGTGTATATAAATACATAATATACATATATGCATGAAATAATAATGAAAAAGAGGCTATGACTTTGAAAAAGAATGAGGAGGAATATATGGGAGGGTTTGGAGCAAGAAAAGAGAAGGGAAAATGTATTTAAATTATAAACTCAAAATTAAAAATAAAGAAAAGTAAAACATTTCTAAAACAATTCTCTTTAATATTATACTAAAACTACAATAAAAGGTATATAGGTGTACAAAAATGAATACTAAACATTTTACATTTTAGGATACATGTACAGAGAAAATGGGTCTGGAGAGATGGCTCAGTAAGATAAATGCTATATGTGCAAGCAAGGGAACCTTGGTTTGGTTCCCCAGCATCCTGGTAAAAAGTCTAACATTGCAGCCTTGAAGCAAGATGGGAATAAGTAGATCTAAGAAGCTCACTGGCCAACCAGCCTAGCCATATCCATGACCTTCAGTCCAGTGAGAGTCGCTGTCTCAAATAATAAACTATGCGGGTGGTTGAGGAAGACACACACTGGGCATAGACCTCTGGCATCCTCCTCCCACAGTTAAAACTGGAACAAAACCAAAAAGCTAAGCAGAGAAGTGAGGTAGTACTTGTGCATAATTAACAAAGTCAGGAGCTCTCAATGACAAGCGACACAGCTTACTCCAGTTAATGCAGGGACTGTGACTTACTGTTTGCACATGCCTGGCTACTTTAAAGTTCTCCCTCTCATTTTCCTATATATTTTTCAGGTTTGCTTTCTTACTGTCTCATGATCCTTGCAAGAGTTTTCTTCGGAAGGAAGTGACAAATCCAGTGACTGACCTTCCTTTTTGTCCTCTTTCTGTACTGAGAGGTACTTCCAGATAACTCTCACTTTTTCCACCGTTCCCAACATGGGACTTTCCCCTGGATGTCTCCTTTTATGAAATTTCATAAAATCATATGTAATGCCATCAAGATTTATTTTTAGATAAATCCATAATTTATTTTCCTAGATCATCAACTACTTTAGTGTTTTAAAAGGCAAGAGTGGTACATGATGACTTTGTTTAGTTTGTTTGTTTTGAAGTGGAATTTCTTTTTGTATTTTAGGTACATCTCGAGCTCACTTCATAGCTTTGTCTAATTTTAGACTCATCATCCTGTTCTACCATCTTAGAAATGCTGAGATCAAAGGTCTCTACCATCACACCTTTCTACTTAAAAACTTCAATTAAACCGGGCGGTGGTGGTGCACGCCTTTAATCCCAGCACTCGGGAGGCAGAGGCAGGAGGATCTCTGTGAGTTCGAGGCCATCCTGGTCTACAAAGTGAGTTCCAGGAAAGGCGCAAAACTACAGAGAAACCCTGTCTCAAAAAACAAAACAAAACAAAACAAAACAAAAACAAAAACAAAAACTTCAATTAATTTTGGTTATATCTGACATGAATAATAATTAGAAAATTCCATCAAGACACAAATCACTTGATATAAAGATTAAATAACAAAAATTAACAGCCTAGATCCCAAAACATAATACCTAGAAAATGATGCAAAACTTACAAAAAAAATCTTCAAATATTCAGTATGAATCAACACAATTTCTATCTATGTTGCTGTAGGTCATTGGGAAGAATGTCACCAAACAGAGAATAGTTTTTACTTATTTCTAAAATCTCAGCTTCTAACTTGAAATACTAAAACAGGTAGAAAAAGACATAGGCAGTACCCTACAAGATATGTGTGGAAAAGTATTTTTTGAATAGAATTTCATTTGCCTGTAAATTAAGAAGAACTGATAAAAGAGACCTCATAAAACTAAAGACCTCTGTATCACTAAGAAAATAATTAATCAAGTGAATGAAAAACTCACAGAGGGAGAGCCAGTCTTTACCAGCTACACATCTGCCAAAGTATTAAATCCAAAACATATAAAGAACTAAAAAAATGAAGTCTCAAGAGAACAAATGACCCAGCTAAAAAAATGGACTGTGGATCTGAACAGGGTGTTCTCAAAAGAAGAAATAAAGATGACTAAGAAACATCTTGAAAAGTGTTTATCATCTGTAGCAATGAAGGAAATCCAATTTAAAATAACTTTGATATGTCATCTTACCCCAGTCAGAATGGTTAAAATAAACAAAACAACTGACATCAGATGTTGGTGAGGATTTTGAGGAAAGGGGAAGCCCATATTCACTGTCTGTGGCATTGTAAAACTTGTTCAGCCACCCTGTAAGTCAGTATAGAGACTCCTCAAAAAGCTAAAAACAAATCTACCATCTGACATAGCTGTATCACTCTTCAGCATATACGCCAAAGATTACTAGACATCCTATTCCACAGTTCATTGCTCAACAATATTCATTGACCCTCTATTTGCAATAGCCAGGGGATGGAAACAACCTTAATGCCCTTCAAACGATGAATTGACAATGAAAATGCAGTATGTATATACAATGGAACACTGTTCATATTTAAAGAAAAAACAAAATTATAAACTTTGCAGGTAAATGAATGTAACCTAGAGAAGATCATATTGCATGAGTTAACCCAGAACCAGAAAGACAAATACTTCATATTCTTCTTCATCTGCTCTTTATAGCTCCAAATCTTTACATGTGAGTATTAAACATGGATTAACCATAGATACCAGGAAAGTGAAAGGGACCGTGGGGAGGAGAGAGAGGAACAGGAGCGTGCAGGTGATATTAAGGGGAGAATGGGAAAAATAGGGCATGGTTTACATTTGTTAGGGAGAGGAAGGTCATTAGAGAAGGACAGGGAGGGACAAATAATACTAAGGATTTTGAAAAAGCTTTAAGGAATCTTATTGTTTTGTATTTACTTACAATTACATATAATATATGCATATATCTGCATATATATACACATATGTATATAGCTTAAATGAAGCTATGCTATTTGGATTACAATGCTCCCCACAAGAACCATAGGCTAACTAACACAAACCCTAACACCAGACATGAAAAAACTCTTTTTAAATTGATGGTCAGAGTAGCTCAAGAGACTCCCAAGACAAAATAAACTATTCCCTTTTGCTCTTCTCCTTTGCTGCCTCCCAGAAGTTGAAGGTAAATCTCTATTGCTGGATACACCATATATTTCAGTTATAGGACTCAGAATAATTTATCTAAAAATCTCCTTCTTGCAATATAGCTCTTATAGTAGCAGAATATTTGATGTGAGTTGTCAAAGGATGGGGAGTAATCAACATTCCTACCCAGCTATGATGCCTATGACCCACAGCAAAGAACAGCAAGGCAAAATAACCCTAAAGATACAATAACGGCATAGATACCTTGGCAGTAACCAACAGCTCTTAATTGGACTTAAGGCCCACTAAATAGGAGGGAAATCATGCCCTATACTAGAAGACTAGCCAACTATGTGGGACTTGTGGATCTTAGAGGAGAGCCACTTTAGCAGATCAGCATAATTCCTTACTGCGTTCTAAAGTGTATCCTAATACCCATTGATAGGTGTTGCTCTTACCTCGCATCAAAAAAAAGCTTCGATTTGTAGCAGACAGCATCACAGAAAACACAGAATTGGTTAATATGTTGAGATTGGTCATCTTGGGATGTTCTGGGCCAATGGATACATCTATAATGCAACTCCTATACTTGAGGCTCAGGAAACATTGAAGAAGATGGAACAGAATGATTTTAAGAGCCAGAAGATCAGCATGTCTGCTGTGAGATTGTTTCTTCTAGAAATGACGGGGAAGCTTCATCAATACCTCAACAGTATGGTTGCGTAACTAAGACCTGAATGATGATGATATCAATATTCTAATTAGGAAATGGAAAGCCTTAGGGATTGCCCCCTCCCCCCCGCCCCCAGACAAAGAACTACAGACAAATAAAAACTGCTGAGAGGGAGAATCTATCTTTCTCAGAGATGATCCCACAACTATCCAGTCCTGAAAATATGTGCACATAAGCAACACTAAATGGGCTCAGCAGGCTATATTTATATGTTTAGGCATATATATCTGTAAGAATAAATAAAGAAAAAGACATCAATTTGAGAAGGAGTGAGTGGGGGACATGGGAGGGATAAGAAGGAGGGGACCTAGGAGCATCTGGAAAGAGGAAAAGAAAGGGGGAAAATGTAATTATATCTTAATTAAAATAAAAAAAATTTCCTAACTTCTAAATTTGAGATCTATGACCTGGCAGCAGCTACTGTCAGTTACCTGTTAGTGTCTATTCTTCTAGTTCTACAAAATTATAAAACAAATACTAGATTCTCCCTGAGCAAACAAGAATCTAGTACAGGTGTGTGTATGGGCATGGGATCATGAGCATTGCCTGCATGCAGATGCCCAGAGTCCAAATTACATTGTTAAATTAACCAGCTTTTAAAGTATCAATGAAATTTTTATTTTGTAAGTCTCTGGGAGATTACAATTAATATGTATAAGAAATGCCAAACTTGATGACACTTGCCTGAAATCCTAGAGCTCAGTATCAAGATAGGAAGATTTTGAGTTTGCGGCCAATCTGGGTTACATACATAAATCAAAGCACACGAAAAGCTTTGGGAAGGCTGTGGAGATCTACAACACAGAATACATAGAATTCTTTATTTAAATAATGAAAGTTGAAGTAGATGTGTCTGGTCAATTTTTCTTATTTATTAAGGTATATGTGTTTGATAGAATGTAAAATTTGTGAGGTTTGATCCAGGTGTAGTAAGCATATGCCTATAACCATGAATTTTGGGATACTGAGGCAGGAGAATCCTGTGTTTTATGTAAACCTAGTTTATGTAGCAAGGCATAAAAAGTTTTATTGATCATTTGATTATTTTCTCCTCTTTTTCATATTTTACTTATTGTCTGCTTTAGTTTTTTCTTTTATGTGTATTAGTGTTTTTTTCTGCATTTATGTTTGTGAACCGTGTGCCAATACATTGGGGCCAGAAGAGGGCATAGGATACCCAGAACCTGGAGTTACAGGTGGTTCTAAGCTTCCTGATGTGGGTGTTATGAGTTAAACCTGGGTCCCTCAGAAAAGGAGCCCATGCTCTTAATGATTGAGTAATCTTCCCAGTCCCTGTTTGTTTTTGATTATGAACTTATTTGAAATGATTTCATACTTGACTTAGAGTTACAAAACTAGGATACACATAATCGTCTATACTACAGTCCTAGATATCATAATTACACAATACATATACTTAAAAAAACAAACAAGAAACATCATTACTACAAAACCATTCTTAATTCCCAGTGCATAGCTCATAGCTTCCATTTCTTCCAGTGTCCCAGTCATACTCTTTCTACTTTTCTTTATCCAGAAAAACCCTATCTGACTCCTGTGCTCACTCACCATCGTTTTCTGGTTTTGTATAGGATGACATTACTCTTAAGACTTTCTTTGTGTCTCCTAACCTTGGCATTTTAAGAGAACTGGCTATTTACTGTGTCACATCTCCTCAGTCTGAGCTGCGGGAACTCACGAGTTCCTTCAGATTCTTTGACAATCCTATATTTAACTATACTGCAATATACTTCGGGAAGCTGAGTTATTTTTCGTGAAGAGCTTCATCCTTTACTAAGATTTGTCACCGTGCAGGAATAGCCCACAGGCTTCAGAGTCATACTGATTTAAATTTGCCTTTTTCCTGTTCCAATAATTAGTTCAACTCTGAGTTTAAGTTTCCTAATCTGTAAAATAGGAAAAATGACTGAATCTCAAGGGGCTGCTGGAGGATTGAAATTCTATTCACAGAGCATCTGGGGAGAAACCTGGTGTACTCACAAGGTTTCACAGAAGGTTGGGTGTAATATTATGTTTTCCAGTGAAAGCTAACATTAAAATCCAACAAGCTTGTTTAGTACATTAGTAAATGACAGTGCCATTATCAAGGAAAAAAAGAAAGTGAGCAAAATTGTACCTTTCATTAGGAAGTCTGTGAACTATACAGCTTGCCAGTTTCAAACCTCATGGCATTCAATATCTTGTTTCTTCAATGCATAGGGTTTTATATTTCATTTTCAAAGCAAACTATTTAAAAAATATATCTTTATGTCTTCAATATATTTCCTCTTGAAATGAAATAATTTTTTGTCATAATGTGGAATTTAAAACTAGAGTTGAATAGTAATTTGGTCATTCAAAACTGATCGCAAATTTACATATATAGCTACAAGGCGAGTCTCTAACACATAGATGTTATTTATATGCTCATTTATTATTTACTAGTATCTTCCATGATGCACTGGGAAAGCTTACTGAACAATCAGTGTATCTGAGCTGACAATAAGAGCAGTACGTTGAGTTTGAGGTTTGGGGACAGGAGTTTAATTGGCGCAGGAGATGTGGGTAAAGAGGAAACACATTTGTAGAATATTGTTTGAAGTGGAATTGGTGCCCTGAGTTATCTTGACTTAAATTGTGACTGGATTTGATGATCTTTCATGACTTCCTCTTGCCATCTCTTCCACTTTCTAGTGATCCTTAGTCTCAGTGGCCAAAAACTTACAACATGAAAGAGTTTTCTGAAAGCTTTCTTTGTCTTATAACCTTCACACACAATTCTCCTCTTCTCCTGTGTGAAGATCCTGGGGCCCAGGTACTTTGAGAGAATTTTTCTTCATTAGTAGAGGCTTCCAATACCAAGTCTCTTGTTGGGTTAGAATTCCTTTAAAATTTCCACAGGGTTTTAACTTTAACAAGAAATTTATGAGAAAGTGAGTAATGAGTCATTTTCCACAGTGTGTGTGCCTAA
Source organism: Peromyscus californicus insignis (assembly GCF_007827085.1). Classification (NCBI taxonomy): domain Eukaryota; kingdom Metazoa; phylum Chordata; class Mammalia; order Rodentia; family Cricetidae; genus Peromyscus; species Peromyscus californicus. Next base: position 159,138,651 of record NW_026294573.1, on the reverse strand, counting down.
CAGTTTTTTGGAAGTCTGATCTAACTTGAGTTCCTATTGTTTCTGAATTGATAAGACTCTTCATAGCTTCCCTACTTTCTCTGGTTCTGAGGAAACACTTATTGTTCATATATGTATGCACAGGGCTCATGAAAAAACCAGGAAGAGGAAGAATGGAAGCCCAAAATACCTCCTTGCAGGGTATAATATCTTCCCAGAAGTTCAAGACTGGGGTTATGGGGTCTAAAAAGGCACATATCTCTGACACTGACTCAGTAGCTCAGAATGTAACTGTCTCAATTTAGCATTAGATAATTGCCATAGAATTGGATTTCCATTTTGAGTAAAAATGGAGTTAGTGCAGGGAGTCTTGATTAAACATATTCAAGTTTATTATTGACCTATGTCAAAAGGAATAAGATAAAAAGCAAGAAAGCAAAAAAAAAATATTGCAAAGAAAGCTCCTCTCAAACATGGGTTGGCAGAGGGATTTGCATGTTTTGTTTGTAAAGATCTAAAAATTTAAAATTTCCCTTAATTTACATTTTTGTTTTCACTATGTAGTGCTAATAATCTCTCATACTAGTTTGTAACTGATATAGGGTTTCTTTTTAAAGCTGACTGCAGTATTTAAATGGCTTCTCTTTTGAGAGCATCTCCTTGTAGAATTCAGAACTATTTTTTAATAGGACATGGGTTCTATTTCTTTAATAACACTGTAAACTATTTTTTAGATATGGAAGACGGCTTTTCTTTGAAATTGAGATTTGACATTTAGATAGCTTAATGGTTAAGTGGCTGAGACATTTAGAAGGAGGTAGATACAACCACAGAAATGGCCTGTTACTGGGGAGACATTCATTCATTTGATGCATTCTTTTAAATTTATTTAAAAGTTAGAAACATGGAATTTCTATTTAAATAATTTCTCACATAATAATTCCTTAAAAAGCTGTAATTGCTTTAAGTTTTACTACTGATTGTAGTCATTTCTGTGATTGTATCTATGATTGATGCATCTTAATGTTGCAATCGTCTGGCAATTTTCTATGATTATATCCGTGACTGGTATTCTTTATGGTGCGATTGGGTGGCAATAGTCTGATTATATAGCTATTAAGATTTTTTACATAACTTTGTCTGAAGACACATTTGAAGAATAGAGCCTTTATTTCCCAGAAGATAAGCTTTTGTGCTAAGCATATCCTTTCTGGCTTTGTCAATCACCTTTTCATTGAGTCAACAGGTTGAAAGCTACTGGGTCCACTATTCACACTGCAATGCTAAGAGAACATAATTTTCAAATATGTGTTACTTATTCTTTGACTTCTTAACCTGCAATCAGAGAACAAAGTCTACTAACAGAGAATGAAGGAAATGACAGAATATTTAAGAGTATTCTGGTAAGGCAAAGGGAAGGAGGGGGTGACCCAGATGGCACACAGATGACAGGTAGAATAGGTGCATCCTGTCTTCCAAATGGCTCCAGCAAGTTCATATCAAAATGATTTGGGAAAACGTTTGTGCTGAACATGTACAGAGTAGGTTTATATTTTCTTTAAATTCTCTGAACAATGGTTTCACATAGCACTGATATTGTATTTATTAGATATTGGAATTAATCCAGAGGTGATATAAGCACAATGGGCATAAGTGACATACCAATATGATGCTGTTCTATGTAAGAGTCATAAATAGCTGCTGACTTCTGTGTCTGCAAGACAGGTCAATGTCCTTGATCCAGTCGTCAATGGGCAGAGACAGAGAAAAGTATTAGAACTGTTTTTTGTATGTAGCCCTTAGACCTGTAGCCTGTAACCTCATTTGGAACAAATTCAGTGAAAATGTAGACATGAAGCAACTGGATCCAGGAAAAGCTACAAAGTGGATTGTATTTTAAATTTGATTTTAATTTTAATTTAAAAAACAGAAGCTTTCTTGATATATTTCATTAATAAATATAATTTTGTCGTGATTATGTTTTACTGTAGCCATTTACTCATATAAAGTGTAATTGATGTAGAAAGACAGGTATGTCATTAGTGGTGGTATCTCATTAATACTTTTAATGTAGATTATAAGACACAAAGATAATACTTAGTATACACTTTGGGTTAAACAAAATATATCCTTGTTTTCCTTTTGTTCATGTGTATGTGCTTGTGTGAGGGGCATGTGAGTATGCACTTGTCTTTGTACCTGTTGAAGCCAAAGACTGATGTTGAAAATCTTCTTCAATCACTCTTACAGCTTATGCTTTGAAACAGGGTCTCAAATTCAACATTTTGCATTTGAACATTCAAATTCAGAGCTAGATGATAGATTTGGGTTCACTAGCCAGATTGTTTTAGGATTCTGTTTCTGCCTGTTGAAGCTGAACTTTCCGACAGGAGGCACACATAGTCATCACTCACGTGGGCTCTGTGATCTGAACTCTGGTCCTTCCACTACCATATTGTGCTTTAAACTCTGGACCATAGACTCCGAATTCTTAGAATATATTTTAAAACACAATTTCAAGGTTTTCCTTACTCTTTAAAATGTGTCTGCTCAGAAGTTTAAAATTAAATGTAAAGGTTGCACTAAATTTCTATTGGACAAAATGATTTTAGAGTTTCCTCAAGCAACTAAAATGTCTTTGTTAAAATCAGGTGTAAGGCTGGCGAGATGGCTCTGTGGGTAAAGTGCTTTCTGAACAAGCATGAAAATCTGAATTTGTATACCCAGCCCTCATGTATACTTGGGACAGGGGCTGCGTGTCTTATTCTGATTTCTGGGAGACACAGACAGGAAAATCTCTGGGGTTTGCTGACTAGCCAGTCTAGCCAAAGTGGCAAGCTCCATATTTACTAAGAAATTAGTTGAAAAAAATAAAGTGGAGACTCAGGTCAGGGAAAGAGGTAGGCTAAATCCAGATCTTCACCTCTTCCTCCTCTCCTCTAAGTTCAATCCCTGAGTCTCACCCCAGCTCTGTAGCAGAACACCTGCTGCAGCCTCACCTCCCTACCTGCCCCCATCTCTAGTGGATTAGGCAGATCTTCCCTTCTAATCTTCCTTCTTCCCACTCTTTTTATCCTAGCTTCCAACTCCAGCAGACATTCGCTGGGAAGCTGGCAGCCACAGCATCTGCCAGAGAAGCATGTAGGCCAGTGAAGCAGGTAGACAAGCTTCATATCTTCACGTTCCCTCCTCTCCTTCAAATTTAACACTCAAATTTCATCCCCATCTCTGGATCACACTACCCAACATGGCCTCTCCTCATTCTCTTCCCCAGTTACCAGGACACTAAGCAGATCCTGGTGAAACATCCTGATTCCCCCATCTCCTGTGGTCCCTGTTAGCATGCCCCCCCCCCCCCCCCCGGCCACGCTCCACTATCCTGGCCAAAACTCATTCCTAAGTGTCAGCTACCAATACCTAGAAACATATTTTACCCAGAATCCCCAGTGGTCACATCTGGCAGAATCCCAAAAGAACTCACTACCAGCTAAAATATAACCACTGGAGCCCCCTAAGAACCAGAGTGGGCAACAGAAACCAAGGAACAAAACATCCACCCACAAAAGACAAGACCAGATATCAGCACTGAGAATTACCATCATCCCAACCCCAGTGAAAAACACAGTCAACAACAGCCGGGAGAACATGTTTCTACAAGAGCCCAGCCACCCGGACCTTAAAATAACCTTTATGAATATGATAGAGAACTTTAAAAAGGAAATTAATAAATCCCTTGAAGAATTCTATGAAAACATGAACAAACAGTGGATGGAAATGAATGAAGCAGTTTAAGACCTGAAAGTGGAAATAGAATGAATAAAGAAGGCCCAAAATGAAAGAACTCTGAAAAGAAAAATTTAGGAACTTGAACAGAAACCTCAAAGGCAAGCCGTACCAACAGACTACAAGAGATGAAAGGAAGAGTCTCAGGAACTGAAGATATGATAGAAGAAATGGACACCTTGCTCGAAGAAAATGTTAAATCTAAAATGTCCTGGCATAAAACATTAAAGAACTCTAGGACACTATGATAAAAGAAACCTAAGAATAATATGAATGGCAGAATGAGAAGGAAATCAGGCCAAAGTCAGAAAATGTTTTCAAGAAAATCATAGAATAAAATTTCCCTAATGTAAAGATGAAGATGCCTATCAAGCTCCAAGAAGCATACAGAATACCAAATAAGCTGGACCAGAAAAGAAATTCCCTTCCTCACATTGTAATCAAAACAGTAAATATTTAGAACAAATAAAGAATACTAAAAGCTGCAAGGAAAAATGACCAAGTAGCATAAAATCAGACCTACTAAAATAACATTTGACTTCTGAGTGGAGACTCTAAAAGGCATTAGGGCTGGTCAGGTGTTCTACAAATTATAAGGGACCAAAGATGCCAGCCTAGACTATAATAACCAGCAACACTTTCAATCACAATAGATGGAGACATTAAGACACTATGTTAAAACCAAATTTAAGTAATATTTTTCCACAAATCCAGCTTTACATAGGATGCTAAAAGAAAGAAACCTCCAATATAGAGTTTAACCATACCTCAAAAACCACAAGGGTTAAATAATCCCAGACCAGCAAATCAAAAGAGAGGAAACATACACACACACACACACACACACACACACACACACACACACACACACACACCTAATACAACAACAACAAAATAACAAGAATATACAAACACTCCTCATTGATAACTCTCAATATCAATGGTCTTAAACCCCCCAATAAAAAGACGCAGACTAATAGAATGGATGTGAAAACAAGATCCAAGTTTGTGCTGCATCTAAGATACACACCTTAAGATCAAGGATAGGCATCACCTCAGGGTAAAAGGATGAAAAAAGATATTCTAAGCAAATGAACCTAAGAAGCAAGTTGGTATAGCCATTTGTGGTAGTTTGAATGTAATTGGCCTCCATTAGCTCAAAGGGAGTGGCACTATTATGAGGTGTGGCTTTGGTGGAATAGGTGTAGCCTTGTTGGAGGAAGTATGTCACTTTTGGGGCAGGCTTTGAGGTCTCATATATGCCTAAGTCATGCCCAGTGCCTGAGATTACTTTCTGTTGCCTATGACATGTAGCAGCTCCTTCTCCAGCACCATGTCTGCCCACATGCAGCCATGTCCCACCATGATGATAATGTACTGAACCTCTGAAATGGTAAGATACCACCTCGTTGAAATGTTCTCTTTTATAAGAGTTGCTGTGGTCATGGTGTCTCTTCACAGCAGTAGAAACCCTAAGACACCATTTTATTATCTGACAAAATAGACTTTAAACCAAAACAAATCTGAAGAGATAGGCAAGGACACTACATACACATCAAGGAAAATTTCACCACCATGCCATTGCAATTCTTACATCTGTATACAAACACAAGGGCACCTAACTTTGTAAAAGAACCACTGCTACAGTTTAAATCACATATTGATCCTTGAATATGATAGGCCAGTATTCCACTCTCACCAATAGACAGGTAATCCAGACAAAAACTAACAGAGAAATGTTGGAGATAACTAACATTACAAACCAAATGGACCTAACATATATTTATATAAATTTCACACAAACACCAAAGAATACACCTTTATCTTACCTTAAGGAACTTTCCCCAAAATTGAGCATATATTCAGATATGAAACAAGTCTTAACATATACAAGATAATTTAAACTACACCCTGCATCCGATCTGACCACCATGGATTAAAGCTGGATATCAACAACAGAAACAACAGAAAGCTTAAAAGCTCATGGAAACATAATAACTCACCACTGAATGAAAATGGGCCAATACAGAAATTAAGAAAGAAATCAAAGACTTTTTGGAATTGAATGAAGATGCACAGCATACCCAAACTTATGGGACACAAGGAAGGTGGCTCTAAGAGCCAAGATCATAGCATTAAGCGCCGACATAAAACATTTGGAGAGATCTCACATTAGTAATTTAACAGCACCTGAAATCTCTAGAACAATAAAGAACTCACACCCAAAAGGAGTAGAAGGCAGGAAAAACATATGCAAACCCACGGTGAATATCAATAGTCAGAAACAAAGAGGACAATGTAAGGCATCTATGAAACAAAGAGTTGATTTTTTGAGAAAACTAGTAAGACTGACAAACTTTAATCCAAATTAACTAAAAGAGAGAAGGAGAAAGTATCTACAAATTAACAAAATTAGAGTTGAAAAACTGGACAAAACAACAGACACTGAGGAAATTCAGAGAATCCAAAGACCGTACTTTAAAAAGCTGTGCTCTAACAAATTGAAACATCAAAAAGAAAAGTATGGTTTTCTGGATACACACTACTGACCAAAGTTAAGCCAAGATACACACTTTAAACAAATCTATAATCCCCAGTGAAATAGAAACAGTCATTAAAAGTCTCCTGACCATAAAACAAACCAAACCAAACAAACAAACAAAAAACAATGCCCAGAACCAGATGGTTTTCTGCATAAAATTCTACTAGACTTTCAAAGAAGAGTTAATGCCAATACTAATGAAATTATTTCACAATTTACAAAGAAGGAACATTGTGCAATTAGTTTTAAGAGACCACATTTACCCAGATACCCAAAACCATATAAATATCCAACAAAGAATGGGAATTACTGATCAATTTCCCATATGAACATAGATACAAAAATTCTCAATACAATACTTGGAAACAGAATCCAAGAACCTATCAAAGATCATCCACCATATTCAAGTAGGTTTCATTCAAGAGATAAAAGGATGGCTCAACACATGTAAATCTTTAAACATAATCCACCATATAAACAAATTGAAAGACAAAAATGACATAATCCTATCATTAGATACGGAAATGGCCTTTGACCAAATATACCCCCCTTCATGATAAAAGTCCTGGAGAAATTAGGGATACAAGGATCATACTTCAATATGATAAAGGGAGTTTGCAACAAACTCATAGCCAACATCAACTTAAATGGAGAGAAACTCAAAGCAATTGCACTAATGAGGATGAGGACAAACTCTTTACTCTCTCCATACCTATCCAATACAGTACCTGAAGCCTTAGCTAGAGCAATAAAGAAACTGAAGGAGATAAGTGGGCTGTAACTAGAGAGGAAGAAGTCAAAATACTCTTATTTGAAGATGATATGATAGTATACATAAGTGAGTCTAAAAATTCCACTGAAAACAGCAACAGCAGCAGGTAATCACTCTGCAACTTAGCTGGATACAAAACTAACTCACAAACATCAGCAGCCTTCCTATATAGAATTGACAAATGGACTGAGAAAGAAATCAGGGAAATAACACATTTGACCATAGACCCAAATAATATAAAATATCCTGGAGTAACTATAACCAAGCAAGTGAAAGTCTTGTATGATTAAAAAAAAGACTGAAGAAAGAAACTGAAGTAGATGTCAGAAGATTTTCATCTCCTATGCTAATGGACAAGTAGGATAAATATAGTAAAAATGGTCATCCTACAAAAAGCAATCTGCAGATTCAATGCAATCCCTATTAAATTTGCAATACAATTCTTCACAAGCATTGAAAGGGCAATCTTCACTTCGACATGGAAACACAAAAACTCCAGGATATCTAAAACAATGTTGAATTGCAGGAGAACTTCTCAAGGTATTACTATCTCATATTGTCCTATAGAACTATAGTAATACAAAGAGCATGGTATTGGCACAAAAACAGACTCATTAATCAGTGGATTGCAATTGAAGAACTGGTCATAAATCCACACATCTTTGCACAATTGTTTTGTATTTTTTTAATCAGGAAACCAGAAATATACACTGGACAAAAGACAGCATCTTCAACAAATGTTGCAGATCAAATTGGATGGCTGCATGCAGAAGAATTCAAATATACCCAACTTACCACCATGCACAAAACTCAACTCCAAGTGGATCAAAGACTTCAACATAAACCAGTGCCACTGAACCCAATAGAGGAAAAAGTGGAGGATAACCTTGAACACATTGGCACAGGAGAAGACTTTCCTAACAAAACGCCATTAGCATAAGCACTATAATCAAAAATTGATAAATGGGACCTCATGAAAATAAAAAGTTCTGCCTAGCAAAGAACACCATCATTTGTATAAAGTGGCAACATACAGAATGGGAAATGATTTTTGCCAACCACACATAAGATACAGGGCTAATAACCAAAATATATAAATAACAAAACAAAACACTGGATATCAAGAAAACAAATAATCCAGTTTAAAATGATGTGCATATTTATGTAGAAAGTTCTCAAAAGAGGAAATTCAAATGGCTGAGAAACACTTAAAGAAACGTTCGACATCCTTAGCCACTAGGCAAATGCACATCAAAACTACTTCAAGACATCATCTTACACCTCTGATCTACAATGGTATTTTACCTACATGATATGCTACTGCAAGGATGGTACAACTCCCACTCCAACAGATGGAACCCATACTTGACACCCCATGGGTGACCCAAAACCTGGTCCTATATAGCCCAGGGATCTCAGGTAAAAACAAATACTACCATTCTACTAAAAGAAAGTAACAATAAAATGACACCTAATGATATCTGGTAGTGCCTTACCCAGCCATCATCATTGAAACTTCATCCTGCAGCAGATGGGAACAAATACAGAGACCAGAGAACATGCAGACAACAAGCAGAGAGTGAGAGACCTTAGAACACTTGGTCTTAAAGGGGATGGATGTCTTCATCTCTTCATCAAATCCCTCCCCTCAGATCTCAGGGAACCCTGCAGAAGAAGAGGCTAAAAGCATGTAAGGGGCAGAGGACATGGATGACATCAAGGAAACAAGGCCCTCTAAAGCAACTACAATTATGTACAAATGATCTCACAGAGACTAAGGCATCATGAACAAGGACCTGCGGGGGTCTCCACCATATGGGGCCCTAAAGCTAAATGAGAAGTGGATGCATGCCTCTATTTCTAACCCAGGAGCTATATCCAATTGATAATCACTTGCAAATGAAAATATACTTTTCTCCATGGGAATTTCACGTATGAAACAAGAGACTCTTACGGGTAGACTACATGCCCAGCAAATTAAATGGAAAGAAAATCCAATCAGTTCTATTAAAAATCAGGGACAAGACAGGCTCTCCACTCTCTCCATATCTTAAATGCATTGGTACAGGAGACAACTTCTTGGACAGAACACTAATTGTGCAGGCACTAAGATCAACAATTAATAAATGGGACCTCATGAAACTGAGAAGCTTCTGTAAGGCAAAGGACACCATCAATAGGACAAAATGGCAGTCTACAGAATGGAAAAGATCTTTACCAATCCCACATCAGATAGAGGTTTAAAATCCAAAATATATGCAGAACACAAGAAACTAGATATCAACATCCCTTTGCAGCCCAGATTCAGGTCCTGAGTCAGGGATGGAGCATCTGTGCAAAGAATTGTGTCTAACCAAGTGGTCAGCCCTGAATAGCTTGAGCCATCCTTAGTTATGCTTCAAAAACAAGTGTGTTTTTTCCTACCTTCCAGCATAAGCCTCAGGAAAAAAACCAAATATATTTTTCCCAACTTTTGCATCAAAACAACTTTTAAACCAAAAATAATGCTCAGCATTTTGTTAGCTTGGCTAAATACCAAGCTAGGCACATCCTGTCCTTACAAAGCTAAAAGGTGATAAACATAGGCACAAGGTTGTAGTGGTATTTGCTCTGTCCATGACCTTGGGCTATACTGCTTCTTGCTGTTGTATGTGACCACTTATAAGGGGTTGGAGAAGGGTCACATGGCCCGCTACTGGCTCCTGCTTGCAAGGTGGATTTACTCCTGGTCAGATCAGAAGACAACTTCTGTTGTCTACTTCATTCTGTAATTGTGAGTGCATTTCCTCAATTTATATCTTAATAAATGTTATCATTTTAATAGACTCATGTGGATTGATCATAGTAAGTAGCACCTAACATGAGGCTCGAACCCACGGCACTGGGATTAAGAGTCCCATGCTCTACCAACTAAGCTAGCCAGGAAGCACCGCCTCCTTTGGGCTATATAGCCCACGGTCATGGGCGGAGCAAATACCACTACACATGGTATTTCCTGATAAGAAACATGAGAAGCATCAGTTCCCAAAGAATTTTAGGGGAAAATATTTGAGAAAAAAAAAGAAGTTTCTGGAATTATTTCATCTGTCCCATGTGTAACTGACAAAATGAAACTAGAAATCACTAGGAGAGTCATCAATATTACGAGAGAGAAGAGAGTATGCCAGCTGCTGGATGCCAATCGTATTCTTCACTATCCTAAGGTCCACTTGTTCTTGCAGAGTGAGTGACTGTCTTCACTGGCCTTGCCTCAAGGAGACCCATTAGACAAGCATTCATATGCTGATCTGAAATTAGGCCACAGGGCTCCCAACAAAATGAGGTACAGATCTAAACAGAATTCTCCAAAGAGGAATCTCAAATGTTTGAGAAGCAATTAAAGAAATGAAAACATCCTTAGCTGTCAGGAAATGCAAATCAAATGATTTTGAAATTCCATCTTACACCTTTCACAATGTCCAAGATCAAAAACACAAGTGACAGCTCATGCTGGAGAGGATATGGAGCAAGGGAAACACTCCTTCACTGCTGGTGGGAGTGCAAACTTAACTTATACAGCCACTTTAGAAATCAATGTGTGTGGCAGTTTCTCAGAAAAGTGAGCATTGACCTACCTCAAACCCCAGCTATATCACTCAAAGGACAGTCTATCACATTACAAGAATACTTACTCAACTATGTTGATAATAGCTTTATTAGTATGTAACAGCCAGAACCTGGAAACAATCTAGATGCTCCTGAGGATGAAGAGTGGATAAAGGAAATGTGGTACATATACCCAATGAAGTATTATTCAGCTGTTAAAAAAAATGACAACATGAAATTTGCAGGCAAATAGATGGAAATAGAAAAGATCATCCTGAGTCAGGTAACTCAGATCCAGAAAGACAGAGTATGTACTCACTTATGAGTGGATATTAGGGGAGGAGGTGTTTAGTCTTGCAGCAACTGTTATACAAGGAGGCTGACTGATATCTAAGGGATGCCTGCCTTTTTCTGAAGAGAAAGGAGCAGGAGTGGATGGGGGCGGGAGATGGGGGATAGTGGAAGTTGGAAGGAGGGGTTTTGAGGAGAGAAGGGAGGGAGGAGAAACTGTGACCTGGCTGGAAAAAATAATTTAATTAATTTAATAAAAATATGGAAAACAATTAATCATTTTTTTAAATGTTATTTCATCATTTAAATTTTTATTTTAATATATATAATATTTATAACAACACACATACATACCCACATTATATATGTATATGTACCTTAGAGCTCCTTTGTATATATATATTACGGCTCCAATTTCGTGTTTTTATGGGATTCCTGAGGGTACAAATTAGTTGATCTCTGCAGCTATGTCTGTTTCTTGTGCCTTTTCTTGGGCTCTTTTCCTTCTGTATTTTTCAGTGTCTTATTCTGATGTATTAGGTTTTGTTTCATCTTACTATATTTCATTTTACACTCTTCTTCTTCTCCTCCTCCTCCTCCTCCTCCTTTTTCTCCTTCTTCTCCTCCTCCTCCTCCTCCTCCTTCTTCTTCTTCTTCCAATTGTTGATTTGTTTTGTTTTTCAAGGCAGGGTTTCTCTGTGTAACATCTCTGAATGTCCTGGAATTCAGTGTGTAGACCAGGCTGGCTTTGGACTCACAGAGATCTGCCTGACTCTGCCTCCTGAGTTCTAGGATTAAAGGCGTGCACCACCACCACCTGGCTATTTTACTTTGTTATTATTCCTTCAAAGCCTGTCCATTTTCTAATGAGAGACAGAAATGGGGTGGTTCCGAACGGCCTGAGAAATGAGGAAGAACTGGGAGGAGTTGAGGGAGGGGAAATTGTATATATTATATTATATTATATTATATTATATTATATTATATTATATTATATTACATTACATTATGGAGCCCCCCCATTTTCAGTAAATGAAAAATTAATAAAAATATGAAAACAAATTAAACCACATAAAAGAAAACATACTGGAAAATGTCGTGGAGAATGAAAACAGAAAATCCCAAACTCAGCCTCTGGCTTTCACATCCTACTCCCCACATGCACACACATGCTCACTACTATTACTACATGTGTACATACACCCTTAAGAACATATAGAATTCTATACATTTTTGTATACAAAACATTAAAAAAATTAAAATATTATTTTTCCCTGCCCTAATATGTTGTGGTCAGTTACCTCCTGAGTGAGTGGACAAAAAAGGGGGATAGGGGATGGATGTTCTGAAGATGTGGGAAAGACCTCCCCAAGTGAGTGTCCAAAGCAATCATCTGGACAGGCTGTGGGTTTGCAGGAGCTGGGGTTCAGGTTGCCATCTATGTCTCATCCCATGCCAAGCAGAGCCTCTGGGTAATGAAATAATTATTTCACAATCATTGAGCTCAGATCAGGAGCTCTTAGCAGTAACCAGGAGATAAGAGCTTTGGGGACAGTGGCACATATGAAACAGACACAGATTGCCATGACAGAATGCCTCCAGGGGCTGTAGCAGCCCCAGACAACCTACAAGGGAAGCTCAGGTAGTGACTGCCTTTAACGTGTAAATATAACTAACAGCTTGTGGTGATACTGTGTTCCCCAAAATATTGTGTATCCTAATAAACTTATCTGGGGTCAGAGAACAGAACAGCCACTAGATACAGAGGCTAGAAAATGGTGGCACACCTTTAATCCTAGCTTTCCAGAGGCAGAAATCCATCTGGATCTCTGTGAATTCAAGGCCACACTGGAAACAGCCAGGCATGGTGACACATGTCTTTAATCTAAGGAAGAGAAGGCAGAAAGCAGAAAGGTATTTAAGGCATGAGGACCAGGAACTAGAGCTGGTTAAGCTTTTAGGCTTTGAGCAGCACAGTTCAGCTGAGATTCATTTGGATGAGGACTCAGAAGCTTCCTCTGGAAACAGCTTCCTGAGGAAACAGGATCAGCTGAGGAATTGGCAAGGTGAGGTGGCTGTGGCTTGTTCTGCTTCTCTGATCTTCCAGCGTTCACCCCAATACCTGGCTTCAGGTTTGATTTTTATTAATAAGAACTTTCAAGATTTGTTCTACAACAGTTACTACAGCTATCAAAAGAAGGTGTATGAAAGAAAAGAGCAGCCTGGAAGTTTAGAGTAATTAAGTAGCAGTAGATGGCTATCTGGGGATAACATCCTCTTCCCTTTTAAATGCATCAGTTTGTTGGTGCTGGTTTTTTTTTTTTTTTTTTTTGGTTTTTCGAGACAGGGTTTCTCTGTGTAGCTTTGCGCCTTTCCTGGAACTCACTTGGTAGCCCAGGCTGGCCTCGAACTCACGGAGATCCGCCTGGCTCTGCCTCCCGAGTGCTGGGATTAAAGGCGTGCGCCACCACCGCCCGGCTTGTTGGTGCTGTTTTAATGGATTACTAAGTTAGTCTCTTTCTTTGAACAGAATGGAAAGAGTCAGCTCTTACCACTGACATTTGAAGTAGGAATCTGATGTTGCTTGTGGGGCTAGAGAGATGGCTCAGCAGTTAAGAACACTGGCTGCTCTTCCAGAAAACACGGGTTCGGTTTCCAGCACCTACAGTACAGCTTACAGCCCTCTGTACCTACTGTTTTAGAGGATCTGACACCCTCTTTGGCCTCCATGGCACCACACACATTTGGTACACAGACATACATGTAGGCAAAACACCTACACACATGAAATAAAAAAATATTTTAAAAGTTGCTCAAATGCTACAAAATTAAGGCATGTTAGGAACCTTTAAGAGTAAAAAATGAAAAGAAAATATTTGAAAAAATATATGCCATTTCAAGAAGATTCTTTGTCTTATTTTACTGATACAATTAGAAATCTAACCTTATTGCTGATAATTGTTTACTACTAAAAATCCCCTTAAAAAACAATGAGAGGCCAGGTTCCCAAAGAATAAAAACAAACAACAAGTACCATCAACAACAGCATCTTTGCTCCTTCAACATTTTGCTGTTGGCTCTCCCTGTCACCCTTAAGCTTCAGGGTCATTGGCTAGTTCTTGATGGCAAATGACATAGAGTAAAATGGGCAGAGAGTTGGTGAGAGGCAGTGACATCACCAGACTTTTCAATACCTTTCTTCAGTCAAGGAGACAAAAATTAAGAGCTGGATTTGTTCAAGTGAGCTGGAGCTGGTGGGATCCAAGACAGAATAGCAGAGAGAGAAGAGATGGAGCCCAACCCTGCTGTGGATATCTCTCTGTATACTGTGAATGTTTTGCTCTGATTTGGTTGATAAATAAAATGCTGATTGCAATAAAACTGAAACATGCACTGGATGTCTGTAAGAACCTGCCCCAGGCTTAGCAGTACAGAACACAATACAATGCTTGTCTTTTGCCTGATGTGGGTGAGGGTGGGGCTGCACATCTAATATTGCCAGAGAGGATAGCTCCTGTCACTAGCCCAGGAAGAAACAAGACTTCAAAGTTAAAAATTCAGTTTCTACTGAATAAGCATCAATTTCACATCATCATAATATAAAAATAATTATTAAGTTGAGCCATCATAATTAAGAGAACATCTGTACTTGACATAGGCCACTCTCCTTGCACTAAGTTTGGTAAATGCCCATCTATAACGAACCTGGTGATTTTCTGGGTCATTTTAATCTTTTCTTACCAAAGACTTGCCTTACAGTGTGGATTTTTCTCAATTTCCAGAAAAGAGCTCTTTATGCATTTTTGCCATTTTTTAAAAGAAGTTGTATGACGGCTCAGAGTAGACTTAATTTTTTTCCTTAAAAGAGTTTATAACTCAAACTAAATTCTTGAATGACAGTTGATTTTATTTGAAAAGCTTTTGTGTCTTCATCAGATTATCTTATTTAGAAATTAACATAATCTTGGATAATTTATGGTTATTAAATTTGAGCTCCAAACTTAAAATGATTTGTAAATGAACATATGTATAGGAAAATGATTTCAGATTAATTTAAGCATCAAGGACAGCTTATTAATGAAGATCAACTAATGTCATGAATAGAGGCATTTCAAAAAGAAGTTATATCAAAATGACAAGAAACATTTGAAGCTTTCCCAACTGAAAGAAGCACAAGTCAGCAGAGCAGATGCAAATTTTATTTTAGACTTCAAAGGGTTTTTAAAAACCTTCTGGATTTGCTACAGTATTTACTTACAATATTTGAATTGAAGTTTTAATTAATTATTCAGTGACTTAACTTACTATCTGTTTTAATATAAATACAAGCACAACTATTTTTATAAGTAACTAACTACAAATACAAGAGTCGAATAGGTGACCTGGTGGTATTTGTGACACTTTTGCACATGTGATAGCAAAGTATGTACAGCTCAGGAGCAATGAGTGTGAAGGGTGGGATCAAGGTTTAGACCCATGAAGCTGTAAGCTTCATGTTCTCCCTCATTCTACTGGTAGAGATGGAGTTGGCTAGATATGAGGGAGCATAATATGTCTATAGTGAACGGCAAAACATTCTAGGAAGAAACTCTCCAGAGCCCTTCTTTGTCATTGCCTTGCTTGTTCCTAAACTTCTTTATGTAATGAAGGAAGATGAAATATAGAAACAAAAAAGAGATTCGCAGAAATGCCAGAGACACGCTATATCAAATGCATTAGAACAATAGGCTGAACTCACAGTATACTCTGCAAAACACATATGAATCTATATGCATCTTCTAATTTTATCTATATCTGGAATGTGAAAATGTCCAGGTGTTATAGCCACTCAATTGTTATTACCTAGTGCCCATATCTGGTCAGTTCTGTAGCTGATAAACTTGATCACAGAAACTGTTAATTCAGACAAATGGAATATGCGACTTGGCAAGAACAAAGAAAAATACAAAAAAATTTAATGGACATGTGTAATTTAGTATCACTGATTTTTAATTTATTGTGCAGTGAAGAACATCTCAGAAAGAATTCATATATTTGCAGAAGTTATGTCTTTTAAAGAATTAGGTAAAATGGGAATTGATCAAACTATTCTGAAGTTCAGGGAGAGCTTAGTGAACATTGAAATTTACTGCTATGATGTTGTTTTTGCCAAGAAAACCAAGTCTAATTTGGGTCTCCTTGCTTTATTCAGCGAGTGAAAGGTGACAAAGAATCTTTAAATTAACAGCTTTCCACTGTGAGATATTAACAATAAAAGGAACATTTAAAAATGTAACTATTCTTGGAGTTAAGATTCCTAAAAATACCACCAGCGGAACACTGTGATGCTTAATTACACTTCTCCAGCATGTTTATGTCCCTGTTCTCATTGTCTTACTTTGAAAAACAATTCTGGGCACAAAATATTAAAGTATTCAATTGTTAGGCTAGCATTGCATAAACATCCAACATAACAAGAAAATAATTGTCTTAACATCTGTTTCTGTTTCAGTGAAATCCCAAGTTTCTGAAATCCTCTGTAAAATATCAGTGGTTACAGATTTTGAATTTCTATGTCATAGAATTATATTATTGTTTCAGAACCACTCTTTAAAAATGTACATTAGGACATCAAGAGAATAAATATGCTTTGCCTTTTGTGATCTTACTTATCCATAGAGTGTTATTTCAATTTCTATCTCTTTCAAGTGTTTTCTAATCCTGTGTTTACATATTCCTTACTTCTGACTCACTCTGACAAAATACTCAACAGAAACAAGGGAGGCAAGGGTTGTGTGACTCCTGGCTTCAGAGGGATTTGTCATGGTGGGGAAGGCAGGGCAGTGGGAACCTGAGGTGATCACTTGTTCATGTGACTACTAATCAGGAAGTAGAGATCTCAGGGGGGAACCAGGGCAGGCTAAGCATCAAAGGCTTGTTCCTAGTAATGTCTTTATCCAGTCAGGCTCCATCACTAAATGCTTTGTATCCCTCAACTTAATGTCACAGCTACGGACAAAGGTTCAAAATATGAACATATGGGGCATTTCAGTTTTCAAACTTAACACTTACCTTTCTCTACTCTGTCTTTGAATCTCTACTTCATGTTTTTCCCACCTCACTTTCATAGTGTTATTTAGTCTTTGCTTTGGTTAGGAATTAAGTAACTACCCTTTAAGATCTGTAAGAACAAGACTCTTATTATTCTTTATCCTTTCTACATAGGATCAGAAAGAGTATTCCAAACATCTTATTGGATGACTCTTAATGGGTCCAATGACAAGAATCTTCTAGTGCCCAAGGTACTGTGTTCTTGTCATGAGAATTCCAACAAAGAGATTAGCTGTGACAGTGAGCAGAGGATTAGACTCCCACATCTCAGCCAAACCTGTCTCGGAAACCCACAGAAGAAGATTGGGAAAATTCACGTCAAAGGCCTCTGCGGTAGTTGGTCCTTGTGTCCTCACTGGTGCCTCTGAGTCACATAGGGACTTACGAAGACTCGTTCATTACTAGTCCTTAGCATGACTCTATTGTCAAATCTCTTCCTCAAATCTTTAACAAGATTGCTTTCAGGCTTGGAAGCAGTTTTAGCCAAGTTTATTGTGTTGCCAGCAATAGTTTTAACAACCGAAAATTGCCAGTGCCCTTTAGAGAAAAAAAATCTTGAAGGAAAACAGATAGCCCACCTTCTTTCTTAGACTGTCAAAAAATTGAATGGAAAGGAATTTCTAGTTATATTGTAGATTCTCAAATATAGTTAGCTATATTTGAGAATCTACAAAAGAACAATGTTGTTTTTACTCACTGCCCTTCTTATCTTTGACTGCCTTCCACAGCTCTTCTAAGAACCTGTCTGGAGGAAACAACTGGTTTATATAAGTTTTTTTTTTTTTTGTTGTTGCACTGATGGGATATATTTGGTTTAATCTTATAGATGCACTATTGATGTATTTATCATGTATACAAATAGCAAGGCAGTATTTGTACCTAAATTGCATACTCAAAAATCCCCCTTGTGGTGTCCACTTCTCTCCTTTGAATAAGAGCTGCACATGCACATTAATGATTTCATCTGAGTATAGAGGTTCCTTCCTTCCAGGAATGCTGGCTCTCCTTTCTTCAGGATCATTATCTCCAGCACAGTAACAAGTGAAGAGCCTTTTCTTTGTACCTTAACAGACACTATTTTCAGCTTCCCAAGTTCTTATTTGTAAAATCTTGAAAACAATTCCATGAAATTTTGTAATTTCTCCCATAAAAATCATGGTTCCTAAAGCTTACAGACAACCCATTGGCTCAAAGAATGCTTTGGAATTCTTTAGAGAGTCTGAACTTATAAAACAATCACACAATTTAATTTAAATGAAATTCCATCTTGAGGTGAGCTCCTTCATTCTGGGCAAACATGTGTGGACTTTGGTTTCCATGGTTACTTGTTTCTAAGTCCTGTGCTCTCTGTGGTTCTGCTCTGAGTTGGGCTAGATATAAACAAGGCTAGTCATCTTAATGAGGCAGAAATCAAATAATGATATATTTGATGGCTGTGTAGCACTTTAGAACACAGACAATTTCCTGCTAAAATTACAAATTAAAATAACAGCACATTTCCTCCTGAGGACCAAATGTTCTTTTACTATTGGCATAAAGACAAAATGAAAATAGATTATGTACATATATCCGTCTATCTAGTCAACAATTTCTTTATATAACAAATATAAACTGACTAATACTGAACTTTCCCCTCAAATTTGGGGATTAGTTTAAGTAAATCATAATTTATATGTTTGTGTATGGAGTAAAAGTGTTACTTTGTTAGTGTTTTGTGTATATTTTAACCTAAGATGATCTAAAAGAAAAGAAAATATTCCTTTTAAGAGCAAAGATGTTTTCAGAGCTTTGTACTCAAGGACAAGTCTGATCCATTATGGCTTTGTTGATTCTTTACTGCTTCATGGGAAGTAAAAATAGAATACACATTTGGAATGGAGGTGTGCTCCAGCAGATGATCCCATGCCAGTGCACATATGGGAAGCATAGGTAGACAGCAGGTTATTTAAAGGAGAGAAGATTAGCTGGAGAAGCAAGGCAGAGATGGCTTTGTACTGAAGAGTATGTATTCCTCTTGTTGAAGACCTTAGTTTAGTTTTCATCATTCAAACTGGTGTCTCATAACTGCCTGTAACTCTAGGTCCAAGCAAGCCAGCACCCTTTTCTGGACTCTGAAAACACTGTACTTACATGGAAAAATCCAAAACACTGGCAGACACATATACTTTCAGTTAAAAATAAAAAACTTGGATATGGAGAAATGGCTCAGAGATTAAGAGCACTTGATGCGCTTGCCGAGGACTTGTGTTCGGCTCCCAGCACTCACATGACAGCTTATAACCATCCATAACTCCAGGTCCAGGAGATCTGGTGCTCTCTTCTGGTCTTTCAATGTATGCATGTGGTAAAGTTATATCCAGACAGGTAAAACACTCACAAGTGAAACAAAATAGATAAATCTAAATATTTAAAAAAAAATAAAAACTTAAAAAAGAAGAAGAGAACATGTTGGGGGAGATTCTGCAAGAGTTGGAGGATGGTGAATATTATTGTATTTAATTGTATACCTTATGAAATTCTCAAAGAATAAATTAAATATAACAACCCTGAAGCTATATTTCAGAAGTGATACTTTAATTGCCCATATAATGTCTGTACAAACTTTAAGAATCTGATATAACTTAATAAGACATCTGCACAGCCACCCTGATGTGGATATTTCTACATTACCTTGAAAAATGTCAACCTCATTGCACAGGATAGAATAAGAACCAGGAGATCTGATGCTGGGATTTCTTGCAATAATTCTTTGATAGATAACCTAAATATGGCATGTTTTAAGAAAGCTAGTCACTTCCCTTCATACGTGTTGCACAATGGAAATATATTATGTTTTCCTATCATTTCTTTCTAACTGTCCTTGAGGACCCAGAATCTGTACCTGGCAGCAACTGAGAGATTACCTCCATGCTAAAAAGAAGAATGTTTGCTTCTATAGGAAAACTGAGGACAGTGGTCTCCTTTTGAACATCTCTGGTACCCCATGTTCCAAAAGCTATGCACAAAAGATGGTTGGTGAGAGTTAAGAGTAAAAATGGAAAGGCCATGAACCTGTACCACAGTGTCTCGTATCTATTTATTAATATAATTTATGATTTTGGAGTCCTAATTCATGATGTTTATACATAAAATAAAATAACAAAAATAAATAAATCCTGGGGATGGAACCGTGTGGCAAATGTTGAAATAGCAAATATAATAAAAAGGACAAGACAATGCTTATGTAAATCAAAATTGTTTTCAATATGAATGTCTTGGGAGGGAAAAAAAATAAAATTTAAGTGATGAGATGACATGCTTTAAACAGTAAACAGCATAGAATAAAAACAACTTTTAGAACTGTGAAGAGAAATGAAAAAGATTGTAATTGACATTTTCTCTGGATAGGCAACTTGCTCCCAAATAAAGACATGGAGACTTATTATTAATTATGAATTCTTAGCCCTAGCTTAGGCTTGTTTCTAGCTAGTTCTTTCATTTTAAAACTTAAATTAACCCATTTCTATAAATCTATGTACTTCCCTGAGGCTCATTTACCTCATTTACACACTGTCCATCCTGCCTTCCTGCTTCCTCCATGTCTGTCTGTCTAGCCCCTGGCTGGCTGGCCCCTGGTTGACTGCCTGGTTCCCCTTTTTTCTCTGCCTACAAGCCCTACTTAGCCCTCTCTGCCTAGATACTGCCTATTCAGCTTTTTATTAGACCAGTTAGGTACCTTAGGCAGGCAAGGTGAAACAGCAACACATCTTTACATGTTTACATTTAAAAAAATATTCTGCAACACAAACAAATGTAACACATCTTTACATAGTTAAACAAATATTCCATCCAGTAACAAAAGATGATTTCAGTCCATTAGTGTTTCTGGGCTATATCAGAAAAAGCAGAAGCAAATAGAAGAAACTTTTAAAAGAATCACAAATAATTTATTACAAATTTTAAGTACTGGCAAAACAAAAAAAGTTGTTTTGCCAAAAATTTGCCAGAAAATGTTCAAAATTATCTCAATATTCTATAAAAGCAGAAAGACAACTTATAATTCTAGACAAATTTTCTCAATTGATTGCTACATAGTTGAAAATTTCTTTAAGCATTTAAATCTCATTGGTAACCACAATGTCACTCCAAAATTATTACTTGTTAAATTCAAAACAAAGCAAAGTTTTTCAAAGATATTTTTAATCAAAATAAAAATTACAACCGTCACAACCATCACAAATCAAAGCATTGAAAAGAACTTTTCATTCCATAAAAATAAGAATGAAAGAAAATTAATTAGTATACAGGAAAATTAGAAGGAAATTAGACAAATCCAGTAAAGGAGAATGAGAAAAAACATAAATATAATCATGAAGATTAGGTAAATTTTTATAAATTTTTACTTACTATTGTTTATCAAATAACTGCCAAGAATTTACCATGTATCATGTAGTTTTCTTCACAATTGCCCCCGAAGTTCAGTTATTAATGTATCATGTTGATACCAAGAGTCTTGGAGCCATTGCTTGACCAAGATCACAGTGCTTGGAGGACTTGGACTTGACCCTTCACTGCCACTGGTGGAATTTGCTGCACAACTCTTGCCTATGTCTCTGTCATCTTTAATGTTTGAATTCCTTGCTGTTAAGGGCTCCTCACCGAAGGCTGGAATTAGGAAAAGGTAACAATTCTTATGAAAGCTGATGGTAAGAACAAAATGGTGATTCCCTAGGAGAATTAGCTATGCAAGAGATTGAGTCTTCTGTAGAACTTATTACTTAAGTGGTACTAATAAGCATGAGACATAGGATCTGGAATAAATCATTTAAGAAGAAAAATTTAGGGAAATGTTAATAGCTGGCAAACTATACCTGAATCATTAGGTATTCATGCTTTGCCCAAGAAAACACAGAACTAGTATAGACAAGGAAAAGATTTTTGATTATAAAATTAACAACAAGCCTTGGTAATGTTGTGAAGGAAAAGTAAGCAGTTTAGGAATCTTGATGTTCTTTTAGTCTTTGCAGGATTGTAATAAAGATAGAGACCACACTAAAACAAGAGTTTATGACAGGGACACAAAGAGAAACATCCTGGGTCAGTGAACTGCCTGGCTTCCTGAGCAGACTTTGTTAGATCAGGACTTTTCTGATTGTAGAAAGAATAAAGAGCAGAACCTGACATTTCAGAGGTCAAGGGAAAGGATGGTAGTCTTATGTCAGATATAAAAGAAAGAATTTAAACAAGGACTGCTGTGGATATCGTTCTGTATAAATAAAACACTGATTGGTCAGTGGCCAGGCAGGAAGTATAGGCGGGACAAGGAGAGAGGAGAACTCTGGGAAGTGGAAGGCTGAGTCGGGGAGACACTGCCAGCCGCCGCCATGACAAGCAGCATGTGAAGATGCCAGTAAGTCATGAGCCACATGGCCAGGTATAGATTAATAGAAATGGGTTAATTTAAGATATAAGAACAGTTAGCAAGAAGCCTGCTACGGCCATACAGTTTGTAAGCAATGTAAGTCTCTGCATTTACTTGGTTGGGTCTGAGCGGCTATGGGACTGGCAGGTGACAGAGATTTGTCCTGACTGTGGGCCAGGCAGGAAAACTCTAGCTACAAAGGACTGAGGAATTAGATTTCTGTAGAAAGGTCAAATATTTATTATAGTAGATTAATAGAATAACAGGTAGTGGGAAATAACTTCTGATCTATTAACTTAGTCAAACTTATATAGAGACATCCTGTCTAATTTTTCTGTAACTGCGAGGCTTTATAACACCAATGTTAAGGAAAAGGATATTGAATTAAAATAGTTGATTTTATCATAATGTTAGATTTTAGTCCTCATGATATTTGCTGTTTGCTCATTTTGTTTCTTTTACTTTGATATGCTGACGTAATTATGGAAGACTTTAGAAAATGTGTGTACCATGAAAAGACTTTGTAATCAATGATTAAAGCCTATGAGAAAATGATTTCCTGTATAAATAAAGCCTGTGAATTGTCAGGCTGTCGGAGTAGGATGAGTCATACAAAGATGTGCTTCCTCTCTGTCCATCTCTCCTAAAACGAAATTAAGAAGTGTCCTGCATCTGATTTCTCCATTGCTGCTATTGCCCCCACCCATTTTCAGACCCTGCCCTCATCTGGAGCTGGACTCCAGCAGTATCACTTCAGTGGTAAGGAATCAAAATGATAATTAACAAATATTCCTATGCAGAGTACATACTCTACACATGTGTACATGGTTTTAGATGGGAGGTTGTAACTTGGTCATTTTTCTCTGAGCCCAAAGTTTATTCCTCAGTCTACAAACTCAGTTCAATAACAAAACTTGCTGTGTGATTTTTCTTTGAAAGTTAGAAATCCTAGATGGTTTAGAAAACTTAAAAACAAGATATTGGGATGGCAGTTTTTCAGAGTTCTTGGGGATAATGTATCATGGCGATGCCAAGAGTCTTGGAGCCATTGCTTGACAAAGATCACAGTGCTCGGAGTGATTATTTTTTGGCTCTGACCCCTGTCACATTCCTTGGGTCTCTGCTTCCTTACCTTTTTAAAGCTAGCAATAGCCAGCCCAACACATCTCCCCTAACATTGTGTCTACCATACTCTGCTTCCCTGAACTTCGTATAAGCATCTCTGATTACTCTAAGTTCGTACAGAAAGCTCAGTGTGATTTCTCTAGTTAAGACTAACTAATAAGCAAACTAATTCTGCCTGTAACTTCCATTTTTTAAAATATATTCTAAAAAATATTCACAGGTTCTAGAGAATAGGATGTGAATGTCTATGATACGTCTACAATGACAGTAAGCCATATGGCTCTTTTACATCTTGCCTCTTAGAAAATAAAACATGTAATTTACCATGATTTGAAAAACAGTAGAGAAATGAAAATACCTAAGGTTAGAAGTGAGAAATACTGTAGGGGTACATTCTTCATTTGCATAAAGCAAAAGATACTTGAGCTTTTTCAGTGTAAGTGTTTCCCAGTTTGACATATCTTTGCCGACAAAATCACTGGAGGTTGGTATCCATACAATCAAACATACAGATATGTCAAGGAGTGTTTCATCTCAGTGATATAGAAGCCCATTAGGGTACAGTGGTCCCAGACCATTTTTCTCTGTTTCCTCTACTCAATCTACTTTGACTTGCTCTGTAACATGTGTTGCCATGCTTCTGCATTCTAGTTGGGCTCTGACTTGTAAACATAGGGTTCTGCTGGCAATTGACTGTCAGAGCTCGAGTCTAATATCCGGATCTAGTATAGTGATACAGATACAAAAAAAAAAAAAAATGGTGGTTGATTACATTTGCTTGTTGGGTTTTCACAAACTGAGAAACTATCTTGCTGTGGGAAGGATGTGAAAAATATTTTGGGAAGTCACAAAATATATATACTACACAAAAGGAAGCATATGCAAAATATGAAAATAAATTTATTTTATAAAATACTATTAACTTCATTACATTTTTTAAATTAATGAATTACCATGAAGTTATCACAGTAGGATTTTCATTATAAGAGCTTATGGAGCTGGAGCCTTATTCCTTTCAACTGAAAAGAAAAAATTCAGTTATTTTATAAAATACTTCAAAAAATCTTTAAGGAGTAATTGTTAGGGTATTAAATGTTTTTAGAACACAAAGGAAGAAGAAAGCTTATAAAAATCTAACAAAGAAAACTAAAAACAAATATATCAATCTAAGTTATGAACACAGATGAAAAATACTAATTAATTATCAGCAAGTGACATCCAGCTGAATTGAAAAGACCTAATTTATCATGGCCACTGGGGTTTTTTCATAAGTGCAAGAATGGATCAATACTAAGGAATTTATTAATCACTTCATATTCATAGACTTAAATGAAGTAGATGAACTACTCCATGTAAAATTTGATTAAATAGAACAATCATTGCCTTCATACAATGTATGTGACTCACACATTAACCTCACAAGCTGTTTTTAGATCGCCAACACACTAAGGACACATTGATAATTACAACCATTTAAAACAAAGGCAACTCTCTGGTTATTTTAGAATTTTTTTTTTAGTAAAAACATCAGAAAAACTGACATAATGTGGCATACACAGCAATAAAGATGGCTTCAGCATCTGATATCCAGCTGGGCTGGATATTTCATTGCCTTGGGTGATTGTTTAATATTTATTTTAATAGAAGGGTGGCTTTGGTAAGTTCCCTTCAGATGGATTAAAATGGAGTGGTTCTCATGCCTAACTTTTATTTGGAAACATTATAGATTTTAGACATGAAGCATTCGAGAAAAGCATTACTGTTATTTATTTTTTCTTATTTTTCAGATATTTTGCCCAACAGTTAAGTATAAAGTAGGTAAAAAAATAGTAGATATATACCAGTATTACATGTTCTGAAGTTAAAAAAAAAACAAATCAGATTTGCTTTTGTATTTTAAAACATAGACATTGCATTATCTTTTATGTCACAAAAAAGTGACTCCATAAATTCCATGCACACTCTGAGGAGTGGATAGGGGGTGGAGTGGGAAGTATGGGAGGGAGCAGGAGGAGGAGCAGGAGAGGGAATTGTGGTTGGTATGTAAAAATGAGAAAAAAAAATTAAAAATAAAGAAGGTATCTAAGAGACAAATTGAAAGAAATCATATCATCAGTACAAAAAATATGGCATATTGATTCAAAGATTGACTGGAAAGTCCCACCTCAAACAATGATTATTTGATGGAGATATTGGTCTACATATTTTCATCAGATGAATCTGTGAGTTAGTACAGTGCCTGTCATGGGCATTTGTCATGTAAATAAACAACTGACTAGGTAAAGGGATTGGAGGTCACTTTTGGGATTATTAAAGTAGGAAGAATAAAATCACTTGTTGCTCCTATGGCATCAATTTAGTTATCCATTGAGATTTTGAACTGGCATCATTACTAACATAATTGTTGGAAAAATATGGAAGATAACAAAAAACACAACACATAATATACATCAAGTTTAATTAAATAAATTCACCCATAGATTTTTCTCCAAGTCTAACTTTTAATAGTGACCCAGTTAACAATCTGTATCATCCTTTTCTCTACTTTGTTTCACAATAACTTTTAAATTTTATGTCCATTATGATAAGTAAATATTCACTTTAATAAGATTTATTGAGCAATTATGATATTAGATCTTAGCTGTTGTGACTTGGAAAAGAACCTTAGAGCAGTGCAGATGATAGAAGCCTGGCTTGTGAAGTTTTGGAAGAAATTTGAGAGTTCCTTAAAGACTGTATCAGAGATGTCCAATATTTTGAATTAAAAAAAAATCTGTGTTTCTGGTCAGCTGGAGCTGAAGAACTGACTGTACTTAACAAGAGACCAGAACTAATAAAATCAACCTTTGTTTTACTGCAACAATCAATATTGATCAGATAGTGTGGAAGAATCACCCATGATTAAAAAGAGACCTGCATCTTTGAAGTGAAATCTTCTGGGAAGTGTTTCTCCGGGTCAGCACAGAGAGACCTGGTAGTCCAGAAGGGGCCAAGTTGTACCTCATTCAGGCAGCTGAACTTGGTAATGTGTAATAGTCACCCAAATGATACTGGTTTTGTAGATCTGAAGGGGTCATGGAGATCAGCTGAGGCTTGGCACTGTGTGGCAGGGATGGAGTCCCTGAAGATAGGCCAGAAGAGGACATTAGAGAAGGTGCAGCCTAAGTTGCAATAGAAGCCCCAGGATTGATAGGCTTATGGAGAGAAGTTGAGGTTTATTACCATGAGAAGGGTCAGAGTCCCTGAAGAGAGCCCAGGAGAGGCTACTAGTGAAGTTGAAGCCCAGTTGCAGAGGAGAGCTGAGGATTTTGGAGATGTCAGTACCATGAACAGCAGCTGTTGTGGAGTAGAGCTGTTGAACCTGTGAGGTGAGCTGTGATTTCTGTGGTTGACAGAGATGGAGATGAGGAACTGCCTGAGTCCTACGGAGTACAGAGGATCACAAGTGGGTCTCACATGTCAATCCTTAATTATTTTTATTGGTGGACTTTGGATTTGCTTCAGTTTGATTATGACTGTGTCCTAGTCATCCCCATTTAAAATATGAAGTATGTAACTTACTTTTTTATTTTTTAGGAACCCACAGTTAAGAGACTTTGGGATTTTAGAGAGATTTATAATTTTATAGATTTGGGTATTTTAGAGAGACTTTGGATATTTTTAGTCAGAATTTGGATATTTAGGAAAACTGAACTTAGAAAAAGACTTTGGATGTTTTAAAGAGACTAAACTTTTAACGTATTTGAATTTTTAAAGACCGGAACTTAAATCTTGGAATGTTTCATGGTATTAATATTAATATGAGATGTTGGAAATGAGCAAAAGAAGATTTTTGTTTAACAGTAATGTATTTGTGTGTCAGGTTGAGAGGGGGTTAATTGTGTTGGTTATTTTTTATGTCAACTTGACACAAGCTAGAGTCATTTAGGAAGAGGGAACCTCAGTTGAGAAAAATCTCTCTCTTTTTTTAAAAAAAAATGATTCTTTGGGAATTTCAAATCATGTATCCAAATTTCACTCATCTCCCAACCTGCCCCCATTCCCACCAATATCTACCCCTGACTCTTGTAATGTCACCCCTCCAAAGAAAGCCCCCCAAAAAAGAATAAAAATAAGATAAAAATAAACATAATTTTAAAAAGAAAAACAAAATATCTCTACCCGATCAGTCTGTAGGCAAGCCTGTAGGGCATTTTCTTAGTGAGTGATGTGGGTGTTCCCATTCCAAAGTGGCACAGCTACGCTGGGTGGGTGAGCCTGGCTTGTATAAGAAAGCAGGCTTAGTAAACTATGAGGAGCAAGCCAGTAATCAGTGTGCCTCTGTGGCCTCTGCTGAGATTCCTGCCTGGATTGCTTGGCCTACTTCCCTCAGTACTGGAGTTAGACCCTAGTGTTGTAAGATGAAATAAACCATTTCTTCCTCAGGTTGCTTTGGGTCCTAGTGTTTTAATACAGTAACAGAAACCCTAAGACAATAGGCAAATAAGAAACTTAAAAACTGTGCCTTGAAAGTTGGAAAATAACAATTAACAGAAGACAACGGAAGCAAAACAATAGAGTCGCTTGTGGGAGAGCAGGTTAATTAAAGTCACCGAGGTATAAGAGTAATCGAATATTTTTGTGAATTGAATATGGTGGAACAGTTTGAAGTGGCCGAAATACAGTCCTGAGGTGTGTCTGGTAATGCGCAGCAAGTAGTCAACTTAAGCACATGAGTAAGGAACTTATAATTTCTCCATAATGAGCAGAATATGGTAAAAGTAATGAAGATGCAAATATCAAGCTCTAAGATGTTTTAGTGTGACAGTGGTTGATATCACTGAATTAATTTGGGGAAAGGAAGAGATTGCAGTTTAAGGAGCTAGCTAATTGGGTACCAACACAGTTTGTTTGATGCCACTGGGGTCCAAACTGCAGTACTTGGAGATGGAGTAGAAGGGGAGAGGGATGAGACCATTTTTAAGAATACACAGGTCAGATGTGGATATCAGAACACATTGCAAATGGTTCCATTAATATCAGAAATGACTTGTGAGGGTAGGAATGCCATTCACCAAAGGCAAAAACAAACAAACAAACAAACAAGAGCAAAGATAAAAAACAAACAAAACAAAACAAAAACAAATGCCCAAAACAAGACAAAGCAGTTTAATTTTTAGCATAAAGACATTTTCTTTACTCACTTTTACCTTTGCCTAATTTGTATTGTGGAGAGAATTTCACGTAGTGATAAAAGCTGACAATAGTATATTTAAATTATGATACATCTCGTATTCAAAATCCCTCCTCATGTTCTTTACTGTTTTGAATTCAGTGATGTTAGGTATATATTGATAATGCCATTTGTAATTGAAAATATTGTATTTGTAAAGGATCTAATTTGCAAATACCCCTTCAGGATTGGCTGTGTCGGGTATTAGTGATATTAGAAGGTAGACTAAAAAGGAAGAAAAAATGAAAAAAAAGGGAGGATAATTGACATTTGGAGATATCTCGAGGATGTCAGTTGACTTTTGTTCCTTTTATTTATGTCAATGAGTCAATAAAAACAATATTTGAACTATCACTAATTCATGTTTATCCCAGTGCACCTTGCTCATGCAATCTATGCAACCCTCTTCTCTCAGAAAGCACTGAGACTTGCTTTGCTTGGGAAAGAACCAGATTTTAGACCTGGGTGCCTCAAACTCTTACAAAAAGCTGAAATATATTAGTGACATGTATCCCTCTTGATGCCTGGGTCTGGGGTAGAACCTGACATTCTGCAAGTCTAACAAGCTTCAGGTGACATGAAGCTGCTTGCCTATTCAAGGCATGAGTAGAAAAAAATCTCTGGAATTATTTTTTTAGGAAGAAAATAGATGGAAGAGAATGGTTTTATAATTTAAAACTTCTCCAAAGAATGTTTTCAGTAATCTGTAGAAAACAGAAAGCCAGGGGACATTTTGTATTAGGTGATTGAACTGTTTTCATACCTAGTTGGATTTGATTCTGTTTTTGAACACTAGCCACCCTTCTGGAAATGACTGATCACATTGTGGAATAGGAAGCCACAGGTCTTTTTCAATCTTGGTTACCTGAAAATTGCATCTTGAATTGTGACGAATTCTTAATCTTGCCTCTGCACAGGCTGGCCTCCGGTGCCAGGTACATCCCTGGAAGCAGTTCCTCCAGTTCTAATGTCACTGTGAATTCTCAGCAGCCTCTTCACTTCTTCCCTCTTGGCTTTGAAGTTTCTTTGATCTCTCAGCTACCTGAAGAGAGTGGGCAAGTTTATCAGGAAAATATCTCCTTTCTCCTCTCACTGCAAATAAAAACAAAAAATACAACATTAAATTCAGAGCCCAGAAGTCTTTCTGACTTTCTTTGCTGAATATCTGATTATGAGTTTAGTTACGAACTTGTGGAGTAGCTAAAGTTTAACTTCAATATATTCTCACCCTTTAAATGTCTCCCCTTTATACATCTTTAGAAATCCATAATAGTATATTTTCCTGTACTTGTGAAAACTATTTAGTTTATTTATATCTACATGAAGGTTAGCAATTTAAGTGATGTTTCTCCCAGGAAGAGTTTACAGCATAATCAATGGAGAATGAAATTTAATTGTAAATTACAAGTGTACAAGTCAAAAATGGTAAATAATTCCAAGACATGTGGATAATTCTCTACAGTTTAAAACACACAAATTTGTTCTTAAATAAGTCAATTAAAAAAATATCAATCAAGACCATGTCTTGAAAGAGTGCATGGGCATGTATGATTTTGCTGATGTTGCTTAGTGGGCATCCATGTAATAAATCAGGTTGCTTCTACCAATGGATGTTAAGAAACCTACAGTCTTAATATACAAAGCCACTGCCATTATAGTAACTGGAAAATATGTCACAACAGCAACAAAGACCATAAGATTTGGGAAATGTATCCAATTCTGTCATATTTTTCATAATTTGATACTTTGATAAAAACCCCTAATAGTTTGTTTTGGCAAAATTTTAAGTCATTTGATCTGTAAGAACTGTCACCTCCCTCCCGAGTGTTTTGGCTGGTGTGTGACATCTGCATATGAACACGACATCCATACTCAAAGAGGGACTTCCATGAGTGCATATTGTGTTGCATTAAGCAGCAACATTTGATCTTGCAGGATTTTGAGGATATTATCATAAGATAGAATGTAGGAATCTGTAGAATTTAAACCAAAGGAAGTACACTTTTTTCTTGCATATTTCTCTCGGAATTTTTTGGTTAATATGTGTTCTAATCATGGCTGTTTCCCTCAATCCAAAATTTTAAAGCTATAAAAATGACTAAAACTAGTCCACAGAGTTAAGATATGGTGGTGATACTATTCTTATCATACAGGAAAACAGATTTCTCCAGCGAAGTCTCTTCTCATAAGAATATCTTAGTTATCAAGTAAGTGAGGGGTCCCCCCCTTTATTCTGATGCTAGAAATTGACCCAATGATCTTAAGTATTCTGGGTGGGTTCTTTATCACTTCTAAATGCCCAGCCCCATTTCTTGGTTATATCAAAGACCATACAAACATTTAGCATCCAACTTTGAAGAGGTAAGATATTCTTTCTTGACATGTATGCATGCTAAAACATCTTGACTCATTAATTATCTTCTTGTTATTATGTTTCAAGTTTTTCTAGTAAAATGTCTCAGTTGTTCATGTTTCAATAGAATATTTGTTTTTGTATGTTTCAAGAAATAGTGTAAGTATAATTTAAAATTTTTCTCTTTGCTAAGTTTTAGCCTTTTCGTATATTTTGCAAACTATGAGCTTCCCATCTTTGTATAGCTTGGAAACTTGACCTTACCTGACCAGTGAGGGAATGAAGAAAAACAACAACCACAACAACAAAAACAACAACAACAACACAGAGGCACACAGAAAATCTAGGATTGGGTGGACTGGACTCTCTGGTGGAGAAGCTGCAGAATGCTGGAAGGTCAGTGTGGTTTTTATATAAGGTTAAGTAGGGGTATTAGATACAGCTGATCAAGGAGGCATGATTAGCTACTCTCAGTAGGCTCAGTCTCTGTAGGGTAGCAGTCTTCAAGCCATAAACATCCAGTGGGAAAATGATATAGTGGACATTTCTACACATACTATTAACATCTACACATAGACCAGGAGGAAAGACTGCCATTTCTTTGAGGCTAACCCAGGGAAGGCTCTGCAATTTCC
Source organism: Peromyscus californicus insignis (assembly GCF_007827085.1). Taxonomy (NCBI): domain Eukaryota; kingdom Metazoa; phylum Chordata; class Mammalia; order Rodentia; family Cricetidae; genus Peromyscus; species Peromyscus californicus. Next base: position 159,106,883 of record NW_026294573.1, on the reverse strand, counting down.
CCTGAAAAATACATTGGGATCCTTGACTTGGCTGTGCCCATGTCAATAACATATATTCATGTAGAATGTCATGTGTTCCAAATGATTTTTTATTCTTTAGAACTTAACAAAAGCAAATACCTAGTATGTACATGAAAGCAAAGAGTAAAGCTCCACTAGAATTTTGACATTCTAAGGAAAAATGACAAGAATATTGTACTGTCTATATGTTCTGAGATAACTGAGATTTAGTATCATATCTTTCTGAAGAGTTTACTTGGAGTCTCTGGCAAGGCACAGTGCATAGTGATGTTACAATTAAAGATAGAAAATTCATTAAATTGCCCAGGAAGTCACCTTTCAAATTTTAAACGTTTCTCATTAATCTATTTTTAGGTCAGTTTTAATTCCACAAATGAGCTATTTAGGGAATGTAGTTGCATAGACGCACATAAACTCAAGTTATCTACATGAAAAGAAATTAGTTATATTACCTACATGTCTTCTCATTTGCTAGGATTCAATAAAAACTATAGTATCTTTTATTTTGCTCAGTTCTTAGACATAATTCTGCCCTTTCTCAAGTGTGTTTTTGCTTGACTGTTAGAGGAAATAACATGCATGCGCACACACACACACACATATACATACACATACTATAAATATCATGATATATCATGGGTTTCTTAGATTTCAAAAAATTAATTTTAAAGGACACAAACTGGAAGATCTAATACAGTATTGAGACCAACCTGTATCACTTTCAGTAAGTGATTTATTTATTTTTTCTGGGACTAGGAAGTAAGTAGATGTTCACTGGAGGGAGATTATAGAGGAACTATTTTTTGGGGGAAAATAAAAACATGTAAATAGCCCTGAGGCATATGTGTTTGGTGAGTTAAAATGCCCGAAAGTGTCATTGTTTTTAGATTGAAGTAATAGAAACATGTGAGGATTCCAGATTAAATATTGCAATAGCAGGTGTCAGAAGCTGTGGCAAACACCTTCCTTTTTTGCTTTGTCTAAACAGAAGTACCAGAGGGCTGAACAGGATTTTGAAAATGAGGAAGTTGGAATGAGGCAACGGAAACTGTATTTAGAATGTGAAAACACAGAAAATTAATGTGGAGGTAGAAAACATAACTTGCTGCATTTAGAGATTGGTATTCCTTGGTGTAATGATGGTATTTACTATTTTAGTGAGCGACTAGATGAATCACCACCTTGGGAGAAGATACAGATAGACATGACATAATGCAGTTCAGACCCTAAGGCAGAGAAGCTAAATATACAGAAGCCAGAAATATATTGAATGGTCACTTAAGGTGACAAAGAAGTGGTATCCAAGGATTGTGAGAAAACTCAAAATGCTGAAGAAAGAAGCTTGGTAGATTGTAGATGTGATTGTCAGTTATAGATGTGAAGGGTGGGAAGTTAGGGCAGTGAACATTCAGTGAAGGGTCAGTAGAACATGAGCTGCAAGGAAGCCCCCTAGAAGCAGATATAAAAAGAAGATGTAGAAATCAGTGATGCACCATGGGTTATGTGTGAGGGAGTATGCCTGTTGTTTGGATGAACCAATTAAATATATGAACAGAAATGTCCCGTTTTTTAAAAAAATAAATTATCTGAACATATCAATTATCAATCATTAAAAGCTAGATTTTAAGTCTTTGGAAAATAATACATATTGTTTTGAAGTTGTACTTTCTTTTTAACTTGATTCTTTAAAATTTCATGAGAAGTGTTTTGATCATATTCACCCCTACCCCAGCTCCTTCCAAATCTACCACCATTTCCTCCCCACACAACTCATGTTCCTTTTTGGTTTCAATAAATGAATATTTACTTGTTTAGATCCATTCTTAAATTCTTAAATGTGATTCCAGGAAATTATAAAAATCTAATGAGTTAAAGGACTCTAGGTGCCTTATTATTCAAAACCCTATCCAAATATGTTCCTAACCATTTTCTAGGTGCAAGGAAGTGGCTGTATCCTGGGGGTTGTCTTCTCTCTATAAATGTGACAAATAGTTATTAATATTTGTTCCTATTGATAATCTCTGGATTTCTCTTTTCTGTCATTAATCTAGGAAACTTTTAGCCTCGCTTCTTCAGGTCCATTGGCCTCATTCTAGTCTGCTAAACAGGAGTTTCCAATCATGTACATGAAGGATCTTTTGATATAATTATTTAGCTTTATGGATGCATGTTTCTGGCTCATTCTCAGTCTTTCCCCACTCGTGTTTTAAGCAGGAGTAATTTCAGGAGAAAGAGGCCTCATGCATATCCACTGCTGCTTCTCTTCCAGGTTTGTTGTACAGCATTCACTTTTAAAGAAAACTTTTATTTATTCTTCTCTCAAACATCCTGACCACAGCTTACCCTCCCTCCACTCCTCCAAGTCTCCCAATCCCCTCTTCCCTTAAATCCACTGTACCCCACCCCTTGTCTTCCCCCAGAAAAGAGAAGGCCTCCCAGAATACAGTGTGACATGCTACAACAAGACCAGGCACAACTCTTTGTATAAGGCTGGGCAAGGCAACCCAGTAGGAGGAAAAGGATCCCCAAAGTAGGCAAAAGAATCATTTTCTTTCTAACCAGTTTTCTCTCCTGTCTGAGCCCCTGGGGTAGTTGGAGATGGAATCTGTGTGTTCACTCTTCACCGATTCCATCACAGTCTTCTGTCAGCCCACACTTGGCCTTTACTGTTCTAGCTGATGTCTTCTTTCAGTGAGTAATTATACTGTTTAAAATTTTTTGAAGTTTTAGTTTGGCTCTTTTAAAATATGAACTGAATCTACTTTCTATTATTTCCAGGAATAGTACATTATAAGTTATGACCCAATTGCCAGGTACAGTGATGCAATCTGCAATTACAGCATTCTAGAGATTGAGGTAGGAGGAACATGAGTTTGAGACCAGCCTGGGCTGCAGAAGAAGACCCTGTCTCAAAAAATTAAAACAGTAACAAGAGAGAATATTGGTTTAATTATGACATTTTCATCATGGAGGTTTATGTGTAGTAAAGAGGGAGAAATGCTGGCTTGTTAACTCCTTTTCTCTTTATGTGTTTGATTGTCTTAAGCTTGCACGCATGTGAGTGTGTGTACATTTTACACAATAGCAAGATATGTATATAGATATGTGTGTGACTATTACACATGAGAACTTTTATACCTATGTACTCCTGAATGTATATATGACACATGTTATATGCATCTTAGAATCTTCATAATGCTTAAATTATAAGGACATTTTTTTTTAAAAAGCAATTTATTATAAAAAAGTCTAAGAATAAGTAATGGATTGTCTTATACTGTGTAAGCATTCTAATTAAGAGCATATTATTTAAAAGCATTAATTATATTTAAATAATTAATTAAATAATTAGAAAAACAAATATTTCTTTCAGCTCCAGGACAACTTTAGCTTTATTATTTTGATGTTTATTACGTTTTCCGACATGAAATCTACAAAATATTATGAGTGATTACATGCTGCTAATAGAAGGTTATCTTTTGGGACATATTGAGGGAATCAAAATGCCACTTCACTAGAAGAAGCAAATTCCCAGTAATGTTTGTTTGGTGCTTAGCTCCTGCTCTGATAGTGTACTTCGCTCTTTTTGTGGTCTATTTCAGCATTTCTCTAACGACACAATTCACATCTAAGAACTCAAACTTGTGATATATTTTAATTATGCCATATGTTTGTTATAAGAGGAGCTATTACAGATATCATTAATTCCTAACTTTTATCACAATTGTTCCAATTGGCAGAGTTTACATGACAAGAGGAATGCAGAAAAATATAGACAGTGGTAGTACAATTTTATCCATAAAACCTTTGTTGCATTAAACCATAATTTTAGCTGGCTTAGGAATTAGATGTCTGCCATTTTTTCTGTGATAACCTGAAGCAAAATTATTCTTTAAATTATTAACAAGGTTAATAAAAATATCCATCACAAATCTGTCAAGTTTCAAAGTATTTGTTCAGCCAATCAACAAACCATTCTGTCACAAGTGTTCTTTACTGAAATTCTTAATATATGCCAATCAACACAAAATTAATTTTGGTGCTTTTTCCTTCAAGTGGGTATCCCTTCAAATTAACTTCTACACATTTTATTGGCTTTATTTTATTAAAAATATCATAACCTAACAATTATTCAATTTTAGATTTTCTTCAATTTCCCTAAATATGATAATAAAATAGCAACTTATTGCTGAGTTAGATAAACGAGCTAATGAGAGATTACATCAGATGACAGACAGTAGCAACACTTGTTGTTTTGATAACTGCTTTTGGTCTTGACAGTCTCAACAGTATTCATTATTCTTTTTTCATATCTCAGGTTCATCCTTTTAAAAATTTCTCTCTGGTTTACTAATTAATTTCATAAGGATATGAAGAATAGCACTTAGTTTTATAAAGATTAAATACTATTAATATGTTCATTATTGCTTGGGAGAGCTATATATTCAGTTCAATCTCGTTTAAAATAAAATTAATTTTTAATTTTACATGGACTACAAATACTTGGAACAAGTTCAAGCAAGAGATTCTTGACAAATAATAACACAACACAAAAACACATTATAAAACTCTAATAGTATAGACATCATTGCAGAACCAGTTATGACTCATAGTACAGAACTGAGCACTGAGTATAGAGTGACAGAGGCAATATAGCCAAATGCCAAAGGAGAACTTGCATTTCTATTTAAAGATATGGTTTTGGAAGACTTACTAGAAAAAAAGTGAGTTTTGATTTTATATCAAAGTTTGTGTTCTGGGTTTTTCGTACACAGTGTGAAGATGTAATGCTGTGATTGATGTAATAAGCTGAATGGTCAATAGCTAGGCAGGAGAGTCTAGGCAGGATTTTCAGGGAGAGAGGGGAAGAGGAGGAGGAAGATAGTTGTGTGAATTAGTCAGTGAGATGCCAATGAGACATGGAAGGAGTTGGACATACAGAATGAAAGAAAGGTAAAAAAATCACATGATAAAAATGTAGATTAATAGAAGCAAGTTAATTAAAGATATAAGAGTTAGTGAGACAAGCCTAAGTTAAGGCTGAGCTTTCATGATTTAACATTAAATTCCTGTGAAAATATTTGTGTGAGAAACTAACATTTGTTTTAATTTTGAAAATTTAATTGAAAGAAATATAAAGAAAATATTACACAAGAAACAATGAAACAAATTTGGGTGGACTTTGAAAGCAACAAGCCTTATTTAATATACAATATCAAGGCCTGTTTTGGACAATAGTATGCTAAGTTATATGATATAGGTTTCTGAGTTTGCAATGCAAGGATCATTTCTCTAATACTTGAATCAATAGCAGGTAGACAGTGGGTAGCATGGGCGAAATGACAGGAGTAGGAAGTGGGGCCATGAATAACTTCACATTCCAGAGGGACTTTGAAAAATGTGACTGACAGAATTTTGTAACTAATTAAATTGTGGGGTATAAAAGAGAGTACTTTTGGATTCAAGCTTGAATGACTGGAAAAAGAGAAAGTTCTTAACTAAGCCCAGAGGATGAACAGGTTTGGAAGAGAGAGGACAATCTTTAATTTATATCTGAATACGAATCACCAGTGTTCACAAGGAACAGCAATCCATTGAGAAGTTTTGTTCTACACTCCTTCCTTACAGCAGCAATAATATCGTGTTAGAGTGAGGACAGGATCAGAGATTTTAGAGATTTACTTAAACAAATTTGCATAATTAGATTGATTATTTGGGCAATCAGATATGTCATTTTTACTCAGTTGCTCTGTTATATCAACACACCAGGAACCTTTCATTGTACATGGTGATAGTGTTTGCTGTTTTGTGAAGTAGTTTGGAGCTGGTCCCACATAACTCTGCTACGAAGATAGAGGAAGGGCACTGATCAGTTGCAACACCTTTTAGTTCAACAAAATAGCTGGGAAATACACTGTTCAGAAGTGTCTACATACAATGGTGACATGAGGAGAAAGAGTGTTTACTGTCCACAGTCACACAGAAGAATACAGCAACTAGTGTTAGAGCAGCCACTACAATGTGTTTCCCAGAGTGCACTGTAAACAGACCACATGAAGCACGAAGCACAGAAGCTGTGCTGATCCAGATCAATGAACTTTAGGATTTCATCTTGTTCTCACAGGATTTGCTAAATATGAACATATGGGGTCATGACATGGTTGGAAATTTTATGTATATATGATATATATGTGGATATGTATAAATATATATATCCTATGGATGTGCTTTTCATATCAATATGCAATTCACTTGAATTTTTCTGTCGTGGTGAAAATCTTAGCAAATTTAATTAATTCTGAATCACAGTTGAGAAATTTTACTTTCTAAGCTTTACTAGAATCATCCAGTCTGTGTAATTAGTATTTTATTTTTGTAGAATCTTATTAACATAGAAAGTATCTTAGCTTTGTCTAATAGAGAATTTAAAAGTAACACAGTGTCTCCCTACCTTAGTGATTTGACTCTGGTTCATTTCCAGAGCATATAATCTGCTGATCGGACATCTCCTGCTGATGCCTCAAGCTTCTAGGTTATCAACACAAATACCGAAGTGTGAATCAAGGTGTCATACCATCCCCCAGATACTGACCATAGACTCAGCCTCTTCATGGACAGGGCAAGTTAGGGTCCTCAATAGAAGTTTTTGAAGTAACAGTGTGAGGAACACAGAAAGAGTTGGGAGAGGGAGACAGAACATATGCAAGATTAATACAGCAGGTACTACATCTTCTCATGCAATTGTGCCATCTATAAAATTTGGTCACAAAGAAATACAGCATAGAAGTCTTTGGAGGCTTGGAAGACAGGAAGAGGAGGAAGGTGATATGGAGAGAGGATGAATATAGGCTACCAAACATAATTATGAGAAGAAAATAGTTCTAATATTAAACTACAGAGGAGGCGAACTATAATCTACAACTGAAAGAGTTTTTATTCACTGTGCTAAAGACAAAAAAATAACAGTATTTAAAAATACAGAAGGAGAAATGACCTTGACTTTGTTATAATGTATTATATATATATAAGTTAAATTATAGCACCATATTCTTTAAATAATGCTATGTGCAAATTAAACATAAAATTTGCAAAGTTTAAAATAATACCATTAGTAACAAATATCTTTTATCCAATGCGGACTGAAGAATAGATTTTTTTTCATATACTTATTCTGATTATGACTCCCCGCTCCCAACTCCGTCCAGATCCTCCCTGACTCCTCACCCACACAAATCCACACCCTTTCTTTTCCTCTCTCATTAGAACACAAACAGGCATCTACAAATAATAGTAACATAATACAAGAAAAACAAAGACAAAACAGGATGGGATGAAGCAAACTGATTGCCAGGAGAGAACGAACCACAGAAAAACCTCAAGAGACTCATAAACACACATTTGCACACACAGAGATCCCATAAAAACATAACACTGGAAACTGTAACAAAAGAACTGTAAAGGGGAAAAATGAAAGAAATATAAAATAAAAATAAAAATAATGCCCAGACAAAGCAATATGAGACAAGTAACCTCCAAAACATCCATTGAGTTCATTTTGTGTTAGTCGTGTATTGCTGGGCATGGGGTCTGTCCTAAATGGTGGTTTGTATACCCAGTGGGACTCTGATAGAGAAAACTAATTTTCCTTTGTGCCAAGAATAAAATTCTTATTCCTATTGTGTTAAAGACAAAAGCAGCAATTTACTTAGGGTGAAACGTTTTTTTAACAATGTTTTTGTAAAACTTTGAGTTCAAAGAGTAATATGGATATTCAAAGTGAAAAATTAATTCCTACTTTTATAAAACCAAAGAGACCATTTTCTTGAATACTGGATCCTATGCATTGCACATGTGCTACACAGAATGCTTTCAGTGTCCGGCAGTTAGCAAGACCAATGGCTCCTATGACCATAAGTGTAAAGATGCAAAAGAGTAATGTTAGCAAACAACTTAGCAGAATTTATAAATTTTTTTCTAAAAAAAATAGTAAAGTGAACTTAACAGTAAATACATAAAATCATCACATATACTCAAAGATAGTTTACCCAGTCATACAAGGGACATCTGAATCACAAACACTATTACTGTGGTGCATATTTAATTGTTAATGTGATATACCTCCTAGTGGACTTAACGGCTAGTGTTAAAACACCTTGGAAAGATGTTAGAAGACGGTGCTCAGCTAACAACTTGATAAAGAGTCACCTTACCTAACTTCATGTCTTTCCCCCTCCCCCATAGCTTGGCTCAAAAGTTAAAGAACTGCTAAGGAAAATAAAGACAGTGCCTTCTACCATAAATTCAGAAAATATTTGACAGACCATATCACCTCAGGTTTGACTCTGAGGCAAAGTTTGGTATCACAGCCAGCTGCTAACTTCTTTGTTTCTGCCTTTTTTCTACAGATAATTATTCCAAGAATTGATGCCCAATTCATTCACTTACTACATATTAATGCTTACCTGAGAGGCTGCACCTGCAAAACCCCGACTAGATATGAAATGATATCAACATAATGAGAACAAACCCACAGAGTAAACACGTGAAAACCAATTATCAATTATTTAAGAAGTGTCTTTTAGAAAAGGAAAAACTTGAAAGGTATATCTGCAATGCAATAAAATATGCAGTGAAGCCAGAAGCAACTCCAAGAAAATCGACAGATCACTGGAACTAATAAGAAACTGAAACGAGTTTTCTTAAACACAAAGTCAACATAGGAAGGATCAAAAGCATTGAGTTACAGTATGAAAACTAACAAATAGACTTTAAAAGACCCTGATAACCACATTCTGAGTACTCAGTGCTTGCCTGGCATTTGTATAGTCCTTTTATCTACACCAAGCAAGGTATGAATAAATACCTAGGCATAGAATTAATAAAACATGCCAACAGGGATCTGGAGAACACTAAGATTCTGTAAAAGTATTTAAAGACAGAAAGTGAAACTGAAAATACATTATCTTAGAGATTACAAGATCCCAAGTTAAGTTAAATCAAGACTTTTTTTTTTTTTTGAGACAGGGTTTCTTTGTGTAGCTTTGCGCCTTTCCTGGAACTCACTCTGTAGCCCAGGATGGCCTCAAACTCACAGATATCCACCTGCCTCTGCCTCCTGAGTGCTGGGATTAAAGGCATGTGCCACTGCTGCCTGGCTCATTTTCAAAGAAGTAGTACAAACATATCTTAAATAGAAGTTAACTGCACATATAAAACAATTGCAAGAGAGTATTATTAGAGTTAACATAAATAAAAATACATTCAAACAACAAAATACCCTGTGACTGTATAGACTCTTGTTCATTGCTGGTGTGATTTATGTATCAGAGACAGGAAACACAATTGGTTTGGGGACAAATAACTTCATAGAAAAAAATCCAAGGTGCAAATATTTAAGAGAAAACATAAACATTCATAGCTAGTGATTGACAAGGACAATCTCAAGAAAACAAAGTAAATCCATAGAAGAATCTACTGATGCATTAGCTAACATTAAAATTTAAACTTCTGCAAAGCAAAAGATATCTGAGTTGATTTTTTTATTATTCTCAACATGGTTTTATACTTTAAATGTACTTATGGATATATAATATGATTTTGAAAAATTTAAATATTACATGAATAATATTTAGTAGTTTTTAAGCTTAAAATTACTTTTATAGCTTAATATGACAAATATAGTGTTAGTTCATGCAGTAGTAACTTCTATAACATGGCTATACCATAACACATGAATTTTCATATTAATTGAAATGAAAGGTATGCCTAATCTTTTCTACTTATGAATGACATCGCTATTTACATGGCTGCAATATTGTATTGACAAGACTTCTCTAAAGGAAAAGTAGTCAGAAAAATAAGAGGGAGGTGGAGAAATGGGACCAGAAGTGCACACAGAATTTCATATAGGACATTAAGAATGATGGGATGGAGAAAGAAAGAGTGAAGCAAATGTGGTATGAAATTAATGTTGTCAAAAGTAGTGTGGGAGGCGAAGGCAATGCTCAAGTTGCTGTGTTATGTGCTGAACCATCCTTGAAGCACCCCATTGATAGGGTTGCTTTCTTAATGTGTTCTCACTGGAGCTCGTCCTTATATGGTTATTCATATCATGGGCACTGTCTCATTTCCATCTAGAGAATGAATACATAATTGATGATTTGCAAGATGTCTGGGCACTTTCTCTTCAGATGCAGCCTCTAAGTACAGTACAATGTATTTTATTTCTCTGTCTTATCTGAGATTACTTTTTGTCTCAGGATAGAGTCCGGCTGGATCCACTAATACTTTTTCAGCAGTCTTTGAGTTCTGTTTGCTACCATTTAGCTCACTGAGTTTAAATCATTAATTTGAAATATATAATCTGTCAGTTCTCATTTATACAGTTTGGGATCATACTAATGCACTTTTGAGGTATTTTGCCCTCCTGTAAGAAAGCTCGAAACATTTTAGATAATTTTCCATTTCTTTCTATATTCCCTTCACTCTGAGTCAACAAGTCAATGCAGCCTTTTAGGTTTGTCTTTTCTAGATATGTCTCATAGGCAAAATCATATAATATCTGATATTTTGTGTCTTGTTTCTTTCACTTAGCATATTTTGACATTTACCCACCTTGTATCATGTTGACACATCATCCTCTATTGTTCACAACTAATACTCCATGAACCTACTGTATCAAATTCATCCATTTGCTAAATTGAAAGATATTAGGTTCCATTGCTTTTGCTATTTGAATAAAGCTACTCTGACCATCTGTATATAATTTCTTATATGTTTAAAAATATGCTTTGCTGAATTCACAGTAATAAATTCCTGGTTTATAATGGGAATGTTTTATTATGCATGTACATTTAACATTTTTAGGAATTCCCCAAATGCTTAGAAAGACTCTTATACCATTTTGTAATCCCACAAGCAATGTGTGGGTGTTCCTGCCTCCATCTAATTGCCAACACTTATTATGGTATGTCATATAGATCAGTTAATTAAGTGACAGTGAAATGCTATCAAATATCATTTTGATTTCCACCTTTCTGCAGGCAAAGGATATTGACCTTCTTTCATGTAGTAGACCACCATATATATATATATATATATATGTTTTTATTAGATACAAGTTCATTCTGATAATATCTGATTCAGGTATTAAATTGTAATATTTATCTATATATTTTGGATGCAACTCCTTGGCTAGATACTCATCTTGTGGGTATTTCATCTCAATCTAAGTTTTCATTTAATTTCTTATGATTTTGGGAAGGCATATTTCAAAATAATTAAGTTCAATATGTGTGTGCTCTGAGCTTATGGTGTGTGTTAAAATGCTTTGACTAACACAATGTCATAAAGATACATTCCTACATTATTTCTGTTCTGACATTTTAATTAGATCAATAATCCCTTCAAACAAGTTTTTGTATAAGGAAGTGAGCAGGGACCCAAATTCATTCTTTGACATTTGAATATCCAGTTGTATGGGTATCATTTATTAAAAAAGCTACTCTTGATTTGTGTTGTATCATTCCTGCTAAAAATCACTCTCTTTTAAATGGATGACTTTACTTCTGGAATCTGGTTTCTATTCCAGTGATCTACATATCTAGTCTCAGGCCAGTCTCACCACATTTTGATTACTGTAGCTTTGTAAAAGTTTTGATATCAGAAGGTGTGAGTTCCAATTTTTCCCATTTATAGTATGTATTTTGTATATTTTATTCCATGTAATAATAAACCATCCTATGCATTAAAGAATTACAATTTATATTTTATATGTTATATATTATTACTATTGAAATTTTAAATATTAAATACCCTTTTCTAAGATCTAACTGTTATGCAGTGCATGTTTGCAGTTTTTATGTTATATATGTATACTTACATATATACACACATATGTTATACATACACATATGTAAACACATACACACTTCCTTCTTTCCTTCCTTCTTTCATTTATTTTTCTTCCACCAGAAATAGTTCTACAATAAATTTTTTGTTTCTATTTAAATTTAAAAACATGCTCTACTATTTGCATATTTGATGTTTATTCAGTTATCTGTTAAATATATACGGAATGCCTGATGTACACTGGGTGTAAGTACTAAGTATATTGCAGTAAAAATATAGGAAAATTCCTTGTTAGGGCTTTCATTCCATTAGAAAGGAAGGTTAATATGATGTCAAATATGGTTAATATTATTGGAAACAATTTTGGGATAAATGGTGGTGAGATGTGTTTTTGTATTTGAGAGAGGTATTATTTTTTCAAATTGGTTACTGAATGAAGCTACAAGGATACATTTGGGAAGATACTAAAATTGCAAAAATTAGCAAGACTATCAAGAAAACTTAGAGAAAAGTGTATCTCATGCAGAGCTTTTTCTTGTCTCTGTAGAATTGCCACCAGCATGTTGGGTTATTGATTCTCACTAATTCATGTCTGCCGCACCAACTTCAGTCAGAGACATGGCAACTGTTGCTTCTCTCCATTTCACTACTCAAATTCGTGCTAGTCTGTTGATTGATGGCTGAGCCGCAGAAAATGAAAAGGGCATATGTCTGAATTTTATCTTTATTTTTTTTACTCCATTTTCATTAAAGACCAATTAAAATCTCTGATTTTGTTACTGGCCTGTAAGTGGAGTTTGCCACACTGTTAGCAACACATAAATCTTTGAAAACTATATAAATTATTTTAAATCTTTGTGGATAAGAATTGTGCATCTTGGCACACTCCTTACTTAGCTGATCTATGTGGCAAATGTTTTGTTTTTTTTTTTTTTTTTTTTTGCCTGCTTTTTGCCATGCTCTCTTCCACTGGGTAAATAATAAAACATTTACTCACAAATAGTACAATTATGTTAAAGGTTAAATTAATTTTTATTACTCATTGGAGTTACTGGGATTTCTTTTACTGAAAGTCAAAACATTCTATTTACCTGATTTTTTTGATAATTATCTCTCAGTTCCAATTTGTTATGATGTGATTACTATTAAACACAATTGATACTGTCAGAGAGTTAAAATTTTATGGTGATGTAATTTTTACTTTTTGATTTGAATCCACATTGCTTTCCCCCATATATTAGTACTTAAAGGCATATCATTGATTTGGCTTACTAATTATCTGGATTAACCATTCAACTACTTGCAATACAAACCATTATCAATCGTAATGTCATATGCTATAGTTTGGATCTGAAATGTGCCCCCAAATGCCATGTGCCTCTAATGTCTGGTTTCCACCTTGTGGCCTTTTGAGAAGCCATTAGTTCATGGTCACTTTGAACTTATCAGTGATTTAAACCATTGTTGGCTTCCGAATGGTCTATTGAAGGTGATAGAAATTTAGGAAGTGGGTGTTGTTGGTTGTTTTTGCTCTTTTTATTCTTTTGGGCGGTCCACCACCTAGCTCCTAAAAATACACACAGGGGCTTATTCTTAATTATAAATGCCTGGCCTTAACTTGTTACTTGCCAGCTTTTCTTAACTTACATTATCCCACCTACCTTCACTCTTACTCCGCGGCTGGCTTTGTGGCTGTGTGACTGTCTCCTAGCATCCTCCTCTCTTCCTTCTCTTGCTTTTTCTTCTTTTCTTTTTCTCCTTCTATTTATACTCTCTGCCTGCCAACTCTATTTCTTTCTCCTACCTCACTATTGGCCGTTCAGCCCTTTATTAGACCATCAGGTGTTTCAGACAGGCACAGTAACATAGCTTCACAGAGTTAAACAAATGAAACATAAAAAAAAAGCAACACATCTTTGCATCATTAAAGCAAATGTTCCACAGCATAAACAAAAGTAACGCACTTTAAGATAATACTTTACAACAAGTCGGACTTGGTTACGTGACCAGTTCCATGGGGGCATCCTTCGAGTTCACACCTTGTCCACAGGTTCCCTTCTCATCAGTCCTCTTACTGACCCTGACCACCATGACCTAAGCAGATCCCTCCGCCATGAGTTCCTACATCCATGACTTTTTGCCTTTTTTTTCACCCACAAAGTGATAGAACTGGTCTACCAGAGACTGATGCTTTTGAGACCAAAAGTGAAAAACAAATCTTTTTCTCTTTAACATGGTTTTCTCAGGTATTTTTTAGCAATACCAACACTGAGTAATACATCACATGTAGGTTGTATGAGGACATTTTGCAAATGATACACATTTATGTTTTTACTTCATTTAGGTTTTATTTTTAAACTGAATCCGGTATTATTTAAAACCATCAGAACTTTTATATCCCTTTGAACTACCAAAATTTTAATATAATAGTTGAAGCATATACAATTTAAGATGACCCCAATGGTATTAATGGCAAAGAGAATATATACTGTTAAGCCAAATTGAATTATTTGTGAACTAAAAACAAGATATTTTTCCTCCTGAAAAAAAAGAAAGGAATGAGGAACAGGAATCCTCTGGTCCATTCTTGGACCTGAAGATGGATGGAACAACCTCACTTAGACAACTGCCTGAGACTGGATTGTGCTGGCTTCAGACCTGGAAGTAGGTTCTTTCCAAGTATCCAGGTAAGAGTTGAGGAGTGTCAGCTATTTCATTTCAGCCTTGTGGGGGCTAGGCAGAGAACCCACACAAAACCCTCATGCAGAGAATAGTGCCACCATCAGTGGGTCCTCAGGGCCTGCTTATAGCAATTTGTTACTCAGAAAATCATACTGTCATTGAACACTAAATCAAGAGAAAACATGAAAGTTTTTTAAATCATGAAGAACTTTGAAAATATTTAGTATATGCTTAAAAATCTACTTTATCTTTATATTAAAGCCTGTGCAAAGAGTGCCTGGAATGTAAGTCAGCATGTGATATAGCTTTTTAAACTTAATATTCTTCAAAGTATATATGCTGGCTCAGGTTCGGCTCAAGGGTGTTTGATAATATAAAGTCATGACAAGCAAGTTACTTCTTGCAGGGAATAAATTTTTCCCAGTGCAAAAAATTAAACCGTGTAGAGGCAGCATGAACTATTTAGAAATCTTCCTGCTCCTGTAATACACTTCCAGTATTTTGGAAGAATTTCACTCATTCCACATGTGGGATCAGCATGCTGCCAGCTTACTATAAATCAATTGAGTAACTTCCACAGTTGCACATTAAGGTTTCTGATATTCTCTATATTTCTTAGCTTTAACCTTTTAACAAGAAGTATCTGAGAAATGCTATTCCAATACTTTATTTAAAGTATATAAATGAAAATGTCTTCCTTCATAGTGATTAAACATTTACATAGGTGATATAAACACATCACACACTACTGACTTTGGGGGAGTTTACACCATTTTAGCATCTTTGGCCTTGGCTGATACCTTTGATTTATTGCCAGGTTATATTGTTCAGAAATTTATTCATTGACTGTCACGTAAGCACCCTGCCCTATGCTGAGACTGCACATACATACTGGATAACATATGGTCTCTGCTCTTCAGCAACTGCATACAAACAGGAGAGAAACATAAAATGCGATATATTTTATAAATATTGTACCAAGATAAGACAGAAGTTTGATTTACCATGCAGAGGATTTTATATATGTTAAGAAAGTTATAGTTAAAATTACTATTAAAGGAATTTTATTTTTACTCTATTTGTTTAAATGGTCACTACAAACCTCAAAATACAATGTGTAATTTAACTTTTAATAACCTACACTAGAAACAGAAAACCAGTATGTTGTTCTTAATTTATCTTCTGGTTTTCAGTGTTTGAAACTGTGAAAATAAAAGGCTCGATTTATACTATTGTAGAAACACTAAGAATTAATTTTTCCAGTGTGTTGACTATAACATCATTACCATGGGTAGAATGCACAAAGGACTATATTTTATTTCAGTAGGTTTGTGGCAACAGAAGGAAAGGATTCTTGCTTTGGTAGTATTTCTTCTGATGACTTTTAAACCCTTGATACTTGACTTTACTGATCATGCTATAGCTAAATATTTCTTTTTTTTTCTTGTAAAAGAAAGCATTTAATTGGGGGTTTGCTTATAGTTTCAGAGGGGTAGTTGTCTCAGTTAGGGTTTCCATTGCCGTGAAGAGACACCATGACCATGGCAACTCTTATTAAGGAAAACATTTCATTGGGGCTGGCTTACAGTTTAAAAGTTTAGTTCATTATCATCATGGAGGAAGCATGGAGTCACACAAGCAGACATTGTGATAGGTAGCTGAGTGTTCTACATCTGGATCCACAGGCAGCTAAATATTTCTAATCATCAAGGGTCCAAAGAAAAGGAACCCATCAGTACGATACAATTTGTACGTGCATAGAAATTTCAGTTTACAGTAAGAATGGTTAATTGGTATTGTTTAGTAGCCTTGGAATATTGCCTTAAAATTCAGTAATTAGCCGGGCGGTGGTGGCGCATGCCTTTAATCCCAGCACTCGGGAGGCAGAGCCAGGCGGATCTCTGTGAGTTCGAGGCCAGCCTGGTCTCCAAAGCAAGTTCCAGGAAAGGCGCAAAGCTACACAGAGAAACCCTGTCTCGAAAAACCAAAAAAAAAAAAAAAAAAAAAAAAAAAAAAAATCAGTAATTGTAGGACTGGAGTGGAATAAGGATTGGTCAATTGACGAATCTTTTTTTTTTTTTTTTTTTTTTTTTTTTTTTTCCGAGACAGGGTTTCTTTGTGTAGTTTTTGGTGCCTGTCCTGGATCTTGCTCTGTAGACCAGGCTGGCCTCGAACTCACAGAGATCCACCTGGCTCTGCCTCCCCAGTGCTGGGATTAAAGGCATGCACCACCCACCCGGCTCTATTGCTGAATCTTAACTCTGCTACAAAGTTACTTTATGTTTCAACTATTTACTACTGCTTTGATTGAGGAACTTGAATCATAATGCGTTCTTTCTGCTTAAATGGCAGGGTTGATGCCTTCCTTTCTGGGCTGTTTTTCCCTTTAATGTATAAGATATACCAAAGTAATAAAATTAACACCTATAGTTTTTTATATTAATGATAGCAACAAGAAAAAATAGATTTGAAAGACACCTGGTGAATCTCACCCCAGGACATACTGGCAATAGTTACTATAAATTGGATATGAAGGGATCTGAAAGTCTAAGTATGTAGAGAATTTGTCCTTAGTTGTTGGTGCTACTGGGAGGTAGTGGAAACTTTTAGAGGTGAGACCTAGTAGGAGACTTTAGTTACTGGGAAGAGGGCTACCTCAAAGGGGGAAGTGGGACCTTTGTCTTTTCCTTGTTCTTGTCCTTATCTCTTGACCACACCTGAGGTGAGCATTTACGTTCAGCCATGAGCTCTTTGCCAGGTCTGCTTTCATAGGTCCCGAAGCAATGGAGCCAACTCAGTGTTTATTTAACCTCTAAAGCTGGGAGCCAGAATAACTTTCCTCTGTGTATATGGATCAACGTGGGAGTGTGTTGTATTAGCAGAGTGTAGTCTCACAGAACAGTCATTAGCCTCTGGATTTTTTACACAGAAACTGAAAATGGTGTGAAGTCAATGGAATGGTTAAAAGTGTCCTGTAAAATCCATGTGCTAGAAACTGATTCATAATTCTAAGCTTTTTAAAGACAGGACATTTTGGGTAACCTTGTCCAGCCTCGATATTAGAGCTTTTGCCTTGTCTTCTTGTATCTTGTTTTGTCTTACTTGGCTGTCGCCTTTTGGAAGTTGCTCTTTCCTGAAGAGAAGATGGAGGGGAGAGGAGCTGGGAGAAAGGGAGGTGAGGGAAGCTTGGAGGAGTGGAGGGAGGGAAACTGTAGTTGGGTTGTAGTGTACGAGAGAAGAATCTACTATCAATACAAATTTTTTAAAAAGAAAAAGAAAGCTGGGCAGTTGTGGCGCACGCCTTTAGTCCTAGCACTTGGGAGGCAGAGGCAGGTGGATCTCTGTGAGTTCGAGGCCAGCCTGGGGTACAGAGTGAGTTCCAGCAAAGGCTACATAGAGAAACCGTGTCTCAAAAACCAACCAACCAAACAAACAAACAAACAAAAAAACCCAAAAAAACCAAAAAAAAAAGAAAAAGAAAGATAAAACCTTTAAGAGGTATCAGATAGTTGCCTCATGACATACAGCTGAAATACCTGAATACCATAATCACTTTAAATAATTAATGCCATTAATTAACAATTTAATGGCACCATTGTGAAATCCTGTTTTCTATAAAAGGATGAGTTTGGACCACTTTCTTTCTCTATTCCTTTGTTGCCATTCTTCCTTCTGATTTGTTTTAGGATGATGTGGCAAAAAGACTCTCAGCAGATGATGGCCCTTCTAGCTTGCTTTCAGAACTATGAAACAAACAAGAATTTTCATTATAAATTGCTCGGTTTTTGAGTATTCTGACATATGAGTACAAAATGGACTAAGATAGACAATTGGTCTTGGAAGCAGGAGTGTGTGGCTATAAAAATATTTCAAGGGGTATATATAGCTTTGGAATTAGATAATGGCCAAGGCTGAAGGAGTTCGGAGGAAAAAACAGAAAAAGCAGGTATTGAAGTTCTGTTGGTGACAGTTCTGGTGAAGGTTCAAGAGAAGAATGGAAATGCGTTTTCTTGAAGATTACGTTAGTGGTCATGATCAGAATGTTGGCAGAAGCATGGGTTTAGAAAAAGCCAATCTAATGGTGTCTCAGACAGAACTAAGGAATATTTTATTGGAAATTGGAATAAAAGTCTTGTTTATTGTCAAGATTTTGACTTAATTGAATTTATGAAATTGGAATATATGAGTAATGAATTTAAAAGATCTAAAAGTGTAAATTTCTAAGGAAAAAAAGAATCAGTATGGCTTGTGTTAAAATGGGAGAAATGGAAAAATGACTTAAAGATAAAAATTTAAAGGAAAATCAAATGCAAACATTTAGAAAATCAAAGCCCGACTGTATCAAAAAAAAAAAAAAAGAAAAGAAAGAAAAGTTTACAAGACAATGTCCAGGGACCTCTGGCAGGAGATTAGCATGAATGAAAGGGACCAATGTACTCATTGATATAATTGGAGAACAACCTCACATACATTGTGGAGATACTCAATATGCTCTTCCCATTATAGACTCAATTATAGACCCAGTATATGATATTGGAATGGCTTGGGGGTACTACATAAGGTCATTTCTAGAACTGTCATCCTATATGTCACCACAGTACTTTTGGGTGTTATACACTGTGGTCTAAGCAGTCCGAGGTGTAGTTGGATCACCATTTCAGGTGGCACAACCGTAAGCTTTATCAGCATCTTTTTGCTGTTGCCTTTACTGAGCTGAAGAGTGCAGACCCTCTGGATCCCTGGCAGCCTTTACCTAAATTCCAGTGGTTAGACACAACAGCCTAAGAATGTCCAGGCTTGTTGCAGAAGCAGAGGCACTGCAGAAAGTCTCCTCATATACAAGGTCCAGTGGCATAACTATAGGACAAGGCTTCCACAGTAACCCTAGAATTGCAGAGATACCTGTGTATAACATCAGCTCGACTGACCTACAGTTATGAGTCTCTAACCTCTGAGGGCTTGTGGAGGGATTGAGGCAAGTGAACCCACAGGAGCTGGACTGCTAGAGGCTTTAGGGAAATATCATCAACCCCAGTGTGTCTAGGAGATGAGACAGGGAAGAGTCTTCATTTGTAACATTGAATATTATTTTCCAGTTGAGTTTTGGATGCCTCTGGAGCCAAGTGGCCCTTTCTTATTTACTAATATTGTGGTTTGGAATGGAAATATCTAACTTATGCCAATCCCACTCACAATTGTATTTTGGAAGGGCTTGCTTAATTGTACAGGTTCACAGAAGAGGGGATTTTTCCTCAGGATGAACTGTGCCTCATTACATGTGATTTAGAAAATACTTGACACTTGAGGTCGATACTAGAATGAGTTATGACTCTGGGAGTAAGATGAGTGAATGTAATTTGCTTATGAAAAGGGTACAGATTTGTGTATTGAGACTGAATTATATGTTTTCAATGTTTCTTACAAAATTCATATATTGGAAATGAGCCCTAGTACAGAGGAAATGTAAAGTACAGACTTTAGACAGTATTATTGTTTAGGTCATGAGGAGTCAGAGGTCAGTCTTCATGAACAGGTTAATGCTATGATTGAGATAATATAGACAGGTAGAGGAAAAGCAAGAGGTAGTCTATTAGGTAACTGAAGGCTGAATCAACCACAGAGCTATGGAGGCAGGTCATCATGTGACTGTTAAACCCCACAGTGATGATGTTGGACCACTTAGAACCAGCTAAGATCAACATGGCCCATCATTCTGAATGCCAACTTTCCTTTGCCTTATCAAATAACATTCCCTCATCATTACCTGTTCAAAAGCACTGGTTATCATTGTGAATTTGATGTCAAGTCCTACGTGAAGACTCTTTGAAAGGATAAAAGAAGGTGGTAAATCCTATCCTTAATTTATTTGGTACTCTGCAACTTGTCCATTTATATCATGAGTAATTTTCCCTTCCACTAGAAGTTTTCCACAAACTCCACAATGAGACACTCACTGGAGAAGCCCACATCTACACATTGAATATGTTCCATCACCTTGGAATAGCCTTGCTTCCAATTGCTCTGTCTTGGGTCTGAATTCTCTTTAATGATGACAAGAGCATAGTTATACTTCATAGTTTTCTGTCTAATCTCTGTAGCCTCCAAGTTTTTTTTTCTTCTGGTAGAATCATCATGGAAGTAAGAGGCTTGTAGAAAGAAGGGCTTGCCACCTCCATCTTGACCTTAAATGTATCTTCATGGGATGGCACATTTAGAAGGATTACCATATGGGAAATTGCTACTGCAAAAACTTCCTAAAATATATACAGATATAAGATGGCTTAAATGGAGTTGTCCTATACTGGAGAGGGCAGTGCCTCTATGGCTAGCATAGGCTATGAAGCCAAAGCCCAGTGCCAGCTATGGACTATCTATTTTTTATTTTTTGGCCAATGAGATTCCATAGACCCATTGGCTATTCCCATTACTGTTGGCTGTCCTACAGAATTTGGTAATAAGAGCCTGTTGCTGAAAGCATCATATACTTGAGTCATAGAACATTGAGAAATCAAACTGAAACTGACCTGGTACCTTTGTCCCTACTGTTTAGTTTTCATAGTACTAGAGGGTACTTTGCACACTACCAGTAGAGAAAATTAATCAACAGTCTTACCAAGTTGTGAACCCTGAGAGCTACAATAATAACTGGTAAGACATGCTCATTGTTGCAACTGTTATAGGAATGTTATGGGTGCAACCAACCACAAGATGGTTTAAAAGCCTACAAATCCATGGTTCATAATTAAAGAGAAGATGGAAATGTTGTAAGAACCCAAAGTAGGGGACATCTTCAGGCTAACACTATTTGGTCATGGAGGTTGAACATATGGATTCACAGTGACTGTGACTATATATACAAGAGCTTCACAAGATCAGGCCCACCAAATCCCCATCACAAGCTCATTAAGTCCCATCTCTAGCTGAGGTTCTAGTGTTAATTATGTGTTTCTGGGGGAGGGAGAAAAGAGATTTCTTCAGGTTTGCAGAATCTGTGAGACTGCCCATGCTTTAGTAGATGATCCTACACTCATATATGTAAACACAGCTCTAAGTTGATTCAGTGTTCTTTGAAAAAAAAGAGCATATGGAAGTTGGAAGGTAAAATTGGTGGGGCAGGTAGGGTAGAAATTAGAGGGGAGTAAATAGTGGATGGATTTGATTAAAACACATTACATGCATGTTTGTGACTCTCAAATAATTAACTAATTTTATACACAGAAGTTTTTCCAGTTGCTGAGGCCCCAGTCTTGAACTTCCAAGAATCATGGAAAATAATTATCTGTTCATTACAAGTTACAGAGGCTCAGAAGTTCTGTCGCACCAGCACAAAATGGATAAGGCTATCAATATAATAAAGGACAAAATGATACCCATCATTTGTACCTTGAGGATACACAGCACAATAAATTCTGTGGTAAAATAAGTGAGAAACAATGTGAGCACATGGTACAGAATCCACAGCCTTATCAACACAGCAGTTCTTTATTTTTTCCAATAAAAAAAAAGATTCAGTGAAAAAGATTTTGTTCAACTTTGTGTTAGATGTGCTTTAAGCCTTTATGTGCGCTAATACAGGACAAACTTATAATATACATAATTTAGATATATTTGATTGGTTGGTTGGATGTTTGAATGATAATGTGTTCTTAGACAAAGCAATCAAATTACGTTGTTAGCAGTTTTCAAGGAAGAGAGGCAGGGTTAAATTCACAAGGGCTAGCTCTGTGTAAATGGTCAATCTGTTTCCATGGTAACCGGCTGACTGAGAAAACTATAAATTTATAGGTGTTAGTTTGTGCCCTCTTATCTTAAAGATCTGGAAGAGATTGTTTCTATAAATATAGTTTCCATCTCTAGGCTAAGTACAGGTCTGAAGATAAATTTAGGATAGAGAGCTTTTGAATTATATAAATAACAGTTCAAATTGACACCCCTTTTCTTTATTTTTTGTGCTGTTTTCTGTATTAAATATAGTTTTATTGTGGTTCTAAGTCTTTTAATTATAAGGAGGTACACTTTATCACATCTGTTCTCAAGGCATCCATTTATATGATTTCCTTGGCCACAGGTGCTGATATGGTTCTTAGTAATGAAGAAAGCTGCTGCTGTTAATGCAATCCATTACCCTCCCCTCAGCACTATCCACAGCCCATCTTAGCAAACACAAAGAGGATTTAAAAATATGATGTGGAAGAGACATTTTCAAATCACAACTCTGGCTGAGAAACTTCTTGGAATCTTAGATGAGCATATTTGTATCTTTTTCTGAAAACAGTGGAGTGTCTTTATTTCTTACAAAAGAAGGTACATTGCTATTTTATTTGTTAGTTGTAATTTATTCTTCTAAATTGTTTTTTTCCAAAAACTAATGTCTAGAATTTAATTTATTTAAATTAATATTGGAGGGCTTGTTCTTTTCTTTCCCCTTTTTAGGCATTTTACAGAGTGTTTTCTTTCTATGATTTGATTCTGCTCAGTGCATGGTGCATCTCCCCCTTCTTCCTGACCAGTCTCCTGATGAACTGAAACGATTGACATCCCCGTTGATGTGAAGGGGAATCCTATAACCCTGACACTTTCCTGGCTGTGCACATGTGGGCCTATAGCCAAATGATAAAATGCTTGAGAATTACTTTCACGGCGTGCAGGGTTGAGATTAGAATAATACGTTCATCATTATCATTATTATTGCTATTAATATTTATCTAGCACCTTTATTTTGAGAAGCTCAAGAAACTATGAATTTTAAATCATCCAATGGATTCAGATCTTAGCTGCACCCCTATGTACTGGGAAAGACACAAAATTAATAATGGAGCTGAATGACATATATTGCTAGAGAAATCTAATTCCATTGCTGTTTAGCTCTAGTCTGTTATTGGAAAATGGCACTATATATTTTCCTGGGAAGTGAGGTAATTGTTAGTATTGCAATACTGAGGCCCATTTGCTATTTATTTAAGATTAACTCCAGGTGACAGGTTATTCAAAAGTAAAGAAGAAATAATCTGAAGTGTAAGTACAAAGACAAACTCATTCTTTATACTAACATTCTAAACTAAACTTTGCAAAAGAAAATTTGACTACTGTTCTTCTACAAAGGCTCTTAAATACTGCACTTGCTTTATGTTCAGTACTTAAATGTAGAAACATCAGACTGAATTTTCTTTAGGTACTTCAGGGTGAATAAAATAGGGTCAGCAGAATATAAAGACAATAGGGCTTTGAACCTAATGGAGCTATTCAAAATACTAATTCTCTCAGCAATAGTCATTATGAACCTACTTCTAGAATTTAAAAACATTAATTCTATTGGGTTTTGATATTGGCTTAGATATTTTTGCAAATATAACACATGCTTTCTAAGACTGATACTTCCGCTATTCTTTTTTTTCCCAACAAGTGGTAATTTCATAGTTTGAAAGATTATTTTCATTTAGATTATTTACATATGTGAAGATATTTCAAATAACATAAAAATACTGCTATGGAACGATGGGCTTGTTTTTTTTGTTGTTGTTGTTTTGTTTTGTTTTTAGAGACAGCGTTTCTCTGTGAAGCTTTGCGCCTTTCCTGGAACTCACTTGGTAGTCCAGGCTGGCCTCGAGCTCACAGAGATCTGCCTGCCTCTGCCTCCCGAGTGCTGGGATTAAAGGTGTGCGCCACCACTGCCCGGCTATGGGCTTGTTTTAAAGTTACATTAGAAGAAATACAGTTCAAATTACAGTATAGTCTCCTAAAGAAAGTGATTCTGCAAGAGACCAGAGGAACAGAGAGAGTGGCGTGAATGGGGATGGTGAAATAAATATTACCATAAATTGTGGTTTACCTCAAATATCTCAGAAAATAAATGAGTTCTAAAAAATGGTCTACTTAACTATTTCTTTTCTTGTACTTAACTATTTCTAATTAAAGAAAGTTGAAACTGGAGAAACATATTTCAACATGATCATAACTCCAGTATTTGGTAGAATAATATCTAATTACTTAAAAGAAAAATCTAAGCTCAAACCCTCTGGCTTTCCTTGTCAAACAGATAGGTAGTGAAATGGATTTTGATATAAGTGAATGTGTTTTGGCTTCTCAAAAGCCCAAACGCAAAAACACTAATACAGCATGCGATCTACTCACAACACTACTATTTCATGGTGTGAAGTTATTATTGTCTTCCATCTTTTCAAATGTTTTTCCTGTTATACATCACCTTCACAGTGGGATTTATTGCTCAATCATTTTGCATTTATATAAACAGATGTAGTTTACAAGAGTTTTCTATAGGAAAAGACCCAATTTCAAACACCATGAGTGCCTCTGCAGCTCATTGAGTACTGGGGACTGGAGAGGCTCCCTTTGCTCATCTGCTGTATGTTTCTTTCTAATCATAAGCATGGCAAACCACGGCTCCTTCCTCATCTGTCATAGACATTAACAGTCTCGTGGGTAGAATATAAGCATTAAGGCTACAACTTTAAAACCTTTAGTATAGGTAACTATGCTAAATATATATCAGGCTTTAATCCTTGCTGTTAATTGTTTTAAATATTGAGGAACCATCCCAATAAATAAAGCAGGCAAATGAATTTATGATCAAGCACAAGTTAGATAGTAGTGTGTGTGGGGGAGGGTGGAATCTGGCCTTAGAGAACATACACAACTTGAAATTTATGTAAGTCTATCTACACATGTTGTGGCAGAAGATGATAGTTCATTTTTTTCCTTTGAGTATTTTCCAGTGAATTTATTAATTTTTATTCAGAAAATAAAAGTGGGTACATTAAAGCTTTTTCAAACATAAACATAATTGCACTTGGATCATATCCCCCACTACCATCAACTATTCTGTGTCTTCCTATTGGAGCCCTTCCTCCCCACAAACACCCCTTATGCTGTCATATACAAGAAATGTATATAAGTATACATACTCTATTTATGAGGGAAAAGCTGATACTTTTGTATTCTTTCCCTCATGACTCTTGTCTTCTCCTTTCCATTCTCTTTAGAGCCCTATGCTCTTAACATTGCCCCATTTTTGTTTCATACCACACACAAATATTTAAATGTAGATTCTACACAGCAACTAAATCATAATACATTTGTCTTTCCGAGTCTAACTCGCACAGGTCTCCATTTCCATTCATTTCCCTGCAAACGACTTGGTTTCATTCAAGTAACTCCATGTAGAGTATATATACGATGCCTTCTTTATCCATTCATCTGTTGGTACTACTTATGCTGATCCATGTTTTGGTTATTGTGACTCTTGCTCTAACCAACAGGGATGTAAGGTAGAATAGCATAGCACACTGGACTTTCTCGAAGTCTTGCTAATCAACATATTCTAAAACAATGGGCAAAGAGTACTTTTGAGCACCCCCATTACACCACTGCATAAGGTCATCTAAAATACGTCACTTGTACAGGACAGCAGACAATACTCTACAGTGTGCAAAGCCAGACTCTTAAATTAATAACTCTTAAAAATGCATATATATTTAAACATGTTTATGAATGACATAGGTGAATTTATGAGTGCTTATAATATATGGAATAGATAAACTTCATATTAAACATTTTAGAAAATCATCTTAAAACAGAGGCAAAATTCAACCTTTTGTGAGAAGAATAAGTGGAGATGTTGTATAATGAGTGGTTAAGGTGTTGCTAGAATAACACATACCTTAAAAGTGAAAACTGATGGTGGCTTGAACAAAAGCCATGTCAGAAGAATTGATTAGAAATAGGTGAATTTTGGATTTATTTGTAGTGTGGTTGCAACAAAATTTATTAATGAATTCATCTCTGATGGCTGGTGAGATTTGATAGCACATTAGAAATTACAGGCAATGATTCAGAATCCCTTGAGCTACAAGGTGAATCATGTTACTAAAGACAAACAGTATTTGGAGCTGAGGAAATAACTAAGGGATCGTCTTTGGTCAGGAAGCATATTAAGCAGGCAAGGGGAGACACTGACTAGAGAGTGTCTACCTATCCTGTGTTAGGAGGACAGAGACAGCATGTAAACATACAAACAGCTCCCAGAGAAGAGAATACAGATAGGAGTGAAACAGACGGCTGAAAGCCAGGGACTGACGAATATCAAAATTCAGACAGGACAACAAAAGAGACTGAGGAATAGTGACTAGGTGTGAGGAGAACTGAGAACGGATGCTGTAATGCTGAGTGGTGATTTTAATTTCCGTAGATGGGATTGAATGCCAAGACTTGCATATGCTCTGCAAGTACACTACCATGGAGCTATAGCCACAGGCCTCATTTTAATTTTATTTTATTTTGAGATAGGATCTCTAAGTAGCTCAGGATGGCCTAAACTTATAACTTTCTGCTTCAGCCTCTTGAGTAGCTGTGTTACAGGAATGCATCACCAGGACTGGCTTGTGAAGTTATCAATAACAAAATTAAGAAAACATTTCAAGAAGGAGAAATGGGGCAACTGAGATAAATACCAATATGTTGGATGAGGACACAAATGTGAACATTGTCAGTGGGTTTTGGTGACATTGTCAAGGGACTCACTTGGTTGATGACCATTTGTTCATAGCACAATGCCCTATGGCACAAAAATCAGAGTAAATGAAGAGTAAGAGGCAAAGAATGAAAAGGAAAACATCACAAACATTGACAATTCTTCTCTATGTATTTTATGCTTGCTAGTGGGTCTACGTGTAGATATGTTTATGAATGTACTTGCCACCTGGCCATTTCACTGCTGTAATAGACAAGGATGTACCCGCAGACTCTGCTTTGCGAAAGGAGCTGCACTCTAGCTGTTGAGAGCACTTTCTTCTACTGTTAATCCCTCCTTACCACAATCAGGAGCAGAGATGGACTCAACAAGGTAATGTTTGCTCCAGGGAAGCTCACGTTTAGTGGCTGACTCAGGTGGGAGATTAAATACTTGGTCATTTTGGATAGATTCAGGACCATTGTGTTAGTAACAATCACTCAGAAAACTCCCCACTTGGGCTCAGCATAGAAATGCTCTTGCTGCTCTTATAGAGGACCTGAGTGTAGTTCACAGAACATATAGCTAGCTCTGTAATTCCGGCTGCCTGTAATTCCAGCTTTAAGGGATCTGACCCCCTTTTCTAGTCTCTGCAGGCATCCCTCTATAATATACACACATACACATAAATGAAAATAATAAAAATGAAAACTAAAAAATACTTCTTTACTGATAATGTCAAAGGCACATCAGCCCTAAAACATAGTTTGCACATTTTTGAAAATATTTTTAATTTATTACTTTAGAATTTCATATATGTCTATAATAAAATACGATAATATTATTTCCCTAATTCACCTCTCCAAATTTGCCTTGAAATTCTGCCCACCACCAACCTCCTAATTTCATATCCTCTTCAAGTTTTATAATCCACTTAGCATTATTAGTGCTGTCCATATGTGCATAGCTGTGGGGCCATGTGCAGGAGCATGGACAACCTACCAGTGATTATACCTCCAATAAAGAATGATTCTCTCTTCCTCTGCCAGCAGCTATCAGCTTAGCATAGCATTTCATTTAAGTTGGCACATCTGTGGCACCTCTCTCATATATGCTAGTATTTTAGCTTGCTTGGTCTTGTGCAAATCTTGTGTAGATAACTACAGACACTGTTTTTGTGAGTGTAAATTTTATGATTTGTCCAGAGATAGTATTTCACAGCTCTATTCCTCATACACTAGCACTTACATTCTTCCTTTATTCTTTACAGTGATGTTCACTAAGGCTTGTTGGGGGAGTTGAGGGCGATACAGATTTTCCATCTATGACTGCACCTTCATAGTCACTTATTATCAGCTCTTTGACCATTCGTGGGTCTCTGCAGTGGCTGCTGCCCACCTGTACCAGGTGTATTCTCTGTCTGTCTAGAGCTGATGTCATCCCATTTTATAGGAGTTGATCTGGATTAAACACCCTGCAACCCCAGCACCTGCTTCAGAAGAACTCAACTTGAGACAGTCGCCATAATACTGCATTACACCTGCTTGCCTCTGGCTCATTAGTGTGAACACATAGAGCAGAGGTCCCATGCAATGTGGAAGTGGAAAGAGCACAATTAGAAGCACTCCATTAGCCTTCCCTCCTCTGGCCTGTCATTCCCTTCAATAAGCAGATATAACAATAACATTTCTCAAAAATTGCCCCTTAGTTTCTCATATTAAAGTATTCCTTCGCTGATTCTTTCACATCTCTAGTGTTTTATGTAGCAAAGAGAGACAGTGGTCTACATTAGTTTCCCCATTTCCATGAAACCATTAGTAGGATATAAAAATTGTTAAAGGGACACACGCCTTTGCATAGTCTTGAGAAAGCAGTAGGTTTGCACACGTTCTTCAAACCTCTACCGTGAATACATAAAGAAATCTTCAGGTTAAGGTACTGAAATGGAAGTATTCTTTTTCAACCTTATCTTATACATTAGGAACTGAAATTCTACACTTCTTTATCCCCATCAGAACAGTAGTCTTAATGGTTATTTGCCTAAAGAAGCAGGTTAAGGGAGAATCTGCTTGACAGCAGTAAAATTGTAATTGGGTAATTTGAACTAAACTCATTTGAGTTGACATTTGTGTTTGTTGTCATTCTTATCAACGGAATTTTGCCATAAAAGCTGAATGTGACATCTAAGGTATAATTGTAAGGCTACAAAATAGGTATTTCATGAAATTGAAGGTACTCTCTTTAAGAATACACTCTTTTGTAAGGCTCTAAATGTGTCATTAACCTCAGCCTACCATTTTGGATTCCTAGTGTCAAATGTACAATTAATTGATAGAGGTGTCAGGAAGGAATGGAAAGGATTGATGAGATTTTTTTTTGTTTTTGTAAATATAAGGGATACGAGTGAGAAAACAATACATTTCCTGCCTTATTTACATTCATATGAGTAAATATCAAGGAGCCAATTCAGGGAACAAGGCTGAGTGTTAACACCAGGTGTTTCCTTTAAATGAGATGGGCATGCCAGTTAAGTGTTGTTAGGAGTCAGGCAAATGCTCTGAACTAAGAGTCGGCCTTGCTGATTATTCCAATTAGGCAGGCCTGCTATCTAACGGGGTAATGAAGAAGTGGAGCCCTTTTAATTGGGACACTCGATTAGTTTCTTAGTCTATTCCACTCAGCAAAATGTAGCATAAAAGATTTTTTTTTTAAATTTTCTTTTTCCCTTGCTATTCCCATTTTGCCAGTATGGATTCTTGGATCTTGATAATTACTTGTTTGGCAGTGATGTCTGTTTGCCATGGTGCTGGCAAGGTCAATATCAGCAGGGAGAATATGTAGCCCAGAGTTCCAAGCAGAGACTCATTCTCAGTGCTCTTACTATCACTCAATAAACCAGTATCCGGAAGTCTATTTCAAATTTCTCTCACTAGTCCTGTGCACAGAACGTGAATTGTGCATAGGTTGGGGGTCCGGATGAGAGACGATTTTCATTTTCTTTCTGTGAATCTTTGTATATAAAACAGTGAACACATAGCATTTTCTTTTTTTTTTTTTTTTTGGTTTTTCGAGACAGGGTTTCTCTGTGTAGCTTTGCGCCTTTCCTGGAACTCACTTGGTAGTCCAGGCTGGCCTCGAACTCACAGAGATCCGCCTGGCTCTGCCTCCCGAGTGCTGGGATTAAAGGCGTGCGCCACCACCGCCCGGCACATAGCATTTTCTAGTAAAGGGAAACACAAATATGACTTGAAAAAATTCATCTTCTATAATTGGCATATTTAATGAAGGCAGTTTAATGGTCAGGAACTGAGAGAATAACTACTTCAAAAGTAGGCTCATGGGATGCGGAGCAGAGTAACTAGATTTCCTTCTTCTAGATAGATTGTTTTGATATGGTTAGTAGCGACATTTTGTTGTCTTTCACATTTCCACCGGCAAAAATGCCTGTTATCCATCTGCTTCTCTTACAATAAGCACAGACAATGAACACAGAGACTCTTAAGTTAAAAGAGATTCTAACTCCCCGGGTTTTAAAGTCAGTGCTGGAGGGAGCTGTCGGCCTGGGTGCTGGTGGTGAAGTCCCCTCTTGGCTTTAAGGTAGTACCTCTTGGCCATTGTGGGAAGCCAGAAACTCCAGGTTCAGCTGTGCTATTTTTGAAGTAGGACATTATTCCCTTAACAGCTCCATGCAATACAACCATTCACATCTTGGCTATAAAGTCATGGACTTGTTATTAACCCTCCAGAGGCCACATGCTGACCCTGGCAAAACTGTGCAAAACACTGCTTTAATAGTGGCTTAACATCTGATGACTTTCTCCTTTTATTTAGAAGTATGAAAAATAGTTTATTTTATCACCTTTAGTAAAATCATCATTTTTTTTCTCTCTGGCATCCCCGTAAGAAAAAAAAATATGACAATGAAGTATGAAATATGAGGCAGAAGATGGAGAAGTAATAGCAGGGTGAGTGAGAGAAATTGCTTGTCATTTCTCACGGTTTCTGTGCAGCTGTAGAGACTGGTTCAAACAGATGCAGCTGTAGAGGCGGTGTCTCCCAGCCATTTTTCCAGCAGCATTTCCCTTAAAAAGTGTCATCGACTGTTATGAACATCTGTCTTATGTTAAAATAGAGTGCTATTTAATTTGAACGAAGTTACTTTTCATAACTGTCCTCTCACAATAGAAAAATGAAGCACCACTGGGGTGCTTTGGTAACCAGAGCCTCAGCAGGAAGATGGACTGGCTTTCCCTCAGATATCAATGTCTCGTCTTGGTACTACTTAAGTATTAACCAAACATTCACTGACCTTTCGTTGTATGAGTCTATCAGGACTGAACTGGTGCTATGGTCCCTGTTTATTCATTTGGATATTTGCTATCAAACTGTGGAAGATTCCTTAAAAATCTAAGTCCTGGAGAAGCAGAACCTTCCAGAACATGTGAAGGAAGGCCTGCTTCAGTTTTCCCTGCTGGCCCCTGGGGCAGACAGTCTTTGGACTTGGTGGGCCCTCACTGTGGGCTGACTTCTTCAGCAGCTCTGTGTGTGATCTCCAAACTGAATTTGGAGAGAGGCCTCTCTGTGAGGTGATCAGATCTTCCTTCAAGCCTTCTTAGACTGAGCTTCTTGTCTGAGCACATGTAATAGTGAGGAAAGGTGTGGGACAGGAAGGACTGTGAGAGTCCAGAACTTCTTCCCTATGGAAGGCATTAGAAATGGTGGATTCTTGAAATGATCACATTTTTGAAATTATTTAAAACTAGCACAAGCTATTTTTAAAGGTGACTCTTTCCCATTTTATCTGATAATATTGAATGTTGTACATAAATCTCTCCTTGTATTTGTTTTATCTATTTTTCTATCTCTCTATCTCTCTATCTATCTATCTATCTATCTATCTATCTATCTATCTATCTATCTATGTACCTATCAATCTATTTTTGTCAAGTTAAGAACATGGTAAAAACATTTAAGGTGAAAATCACAACAACAAACATTTTCTTTTCGTTGACTGACTGCCAGGTACAACAGTTGGTGCCAGTTGGCAGCAATACCTTATATAGAACTCATCCATGATATAAAGAGCTGGGTGCATTCTGATCACACACAGAGTTGCTGCATAAGTCACCATCTGATTTATTTATCTTCTTGGGAACTGCAGGTGGTCAGGTCTCCCTTTCTTTGCTTTTGGGATCAATTCATTTCTGAGCTGATGGAACTAACTAGCTTCACGTTTCAGGTGCACCTGTCCCCATTGAATGAGAAGATTGCTGATTTACCATCAACATTCCATTTAAGGTCTTGTGGCAGATGGCTGTTTGTACTACCTGTCCAAGGTTAAAGTTCTGGGAAAAAAGACAAGAGAAGTTCTTTTCATTTTAACTTATATGAAAAGGTAACATTTGTATGAGAAGATAGTACTTCTCATTAATATCAGTCTACCTCATAGAAGATTTTATTTTATGATTGAGTCTTAATATTTTCATGATTTTGGGGTGCCAAAAAAGACAACAAAATTCTACAATTTTATACTACTTCATCTGCTGTGAATTTATTTAAAATTTATAATGTGCTATCTATAATCTCTACAGAACTTTGAATGCTTGTGACTATAGAAATGCCTATACATACTTATATACAAAGCAGTAATATTTAGTTAATGCATATAGATACATATATAAGTTAAATGTAATGTTCAAATATTACATGTGTACATACATCTTGTAAAAAGACTGCTTATTTGTGATTCATACACAAGTCTATAAAGAACATATATATGTGTATATGTATATATATTTGAATAAAGAATATATATTTGTACCCTCCTGCATCAGAAATGGTTAAATTTTAATTCAAAACTACAAATTCCTTGTTTTGGCAGTCTGCCAAAAAATATGACAGTTTATTTTGTGAGGGAATATTTTAATCTCTCACACCCCTAAACATTGTCTTTTGTCAATATCATTTCACTTTATGGGAACTTCTGGTCTCAGTTGAGATATATGGACAGTACACAGTACCTCTGCCTTAATACCCTCTCTAGATTCCTGCACACCCTGAGCTCATGAGCAATCTGTGGTATCCTACACTGCAAGGATGTGATTAATTGTCTTCCTGAAAAGTCATAGCAGTTTCAGCTCTGTCATGACACCTGTCACAACTGGGGACACTGCATAGCAGACAGACAGGGCAGGAGTGTGAATCCTGTGACAAATGGGGACACAGTATGACAGACAGACAGGGTAGGAGTGTGAATCCTGTGACAACTGGGGACACAGTATGACAGACAGACAGGGCAGGAGTGTGAATCCTGTGTGACAACTTGGGACACAGTCTGACAGACAGGGCAGGAGTGTGAATCCTGTGTGACAACTGGGGACACTATATGACAGACAGACAGGGCAGGAGTGTGAATCCTGTTGCAGTGTGAATGGAGCAGCATTTTGGATTTTATTTCTCCTTTTGCCTCTGATAATTCATTTTGTAAGTCCTTTCAGATTCACTTGAAGATCCCACACTGTCTGAAACACCATCTCCCCTGGGAAGGCTTTCTGAATCCTCTTTCATGATTTACTGGTCTTATTTGCAACAGTCAGATAGAGTTCTACATACAGATGCTGCTCTCCAAGGTTCCTCAGTGCTCTGTGCTGGCCTTTGTCACCATGCCAGTCACACCCTTCTTCGTGTTACAGGTGTGAGCTGTTCTAGGGGAGTGAGCTCTGGGCTGGAATCCAGCTTCATTTTACCAATCTTTCTATCTTTCTGACTCAATTTCCTTATTTATAAAATAAGGTAATACATGTGTTTAGTTATCACACACACACACACACACACACACATACACACACACACACACACACACAATTTGTTTGGTAGTTCTATGTTTTTTTTCCTGTAAAACATGCAGAATATAATGAGAACTTTATAAAATTTTGCTAAATATACCTTTTATTTATTACCTGGGGTTTAATGTTAAATTATTTTTAATCAAATTATCTTATAGGCATATGCTATTGTTTTCAGTTTTATAGGGAAAAGACCCTCACTTAGGTTCTGCTTCTTTTTCCTAAGTGTTGAGTTTCCATTTTTCATCAGCTTCTAATCTATAAATATTGAGTTATATACACCAGCATATCTAATGGGCAAAGCACCACAGCTGAAGAGGATGGGGAACTGGGAAGGTCCTGGAAAACACCCCTTTAGTTCTAGAAAAAGCATTGTCACAGTCATCCTGTCTAGAGTAGTTACAGAGAAAGAAGGTGGAAGGAGAAAAGCAGAACTTGAGAACAAATGGAGTTTTCCAACATCTAGGATGCGTATTCTCCAATGGAGTCTCACTGGGTACATTAACCATATTTCAGAGCTGACCCTGTGCTCATGAATAGATAGATGGCCAACACAAAACAAACTCAATGGTATTCTTGTAGACTTTTTGTTTCATATTGTTTCCTTGGGGCATTTTTTTTCTTTTTTGTCTCTTTTTATCTTTTGCTTGTATATTTTGGTTTCTGATTTTAGGGTTTTATGTGGTTTCTTTGTGTGTGTGTGTGTGTGTGTGTGTGTTGAATTTCTTGAGGTTTTTGTTTGTGTTATAAAGAGAGAGAGAGAGAAAGAAAGGGCATGATGTTGGGTGACTAAGGAGGTAAGAAGGTCTGGGATGAGTTGGGAGAAGGAAAAAGCATTATCAGAATATATTGCATGAAAAACATTTCTTTTCAACTTAAAAAAAAACGAAAAAATATATAGGGTTCCTTACTTCCCAGAGACAGGTGACTTCATCTCAGTTATGGTATATGGACAAGGCAACATAACCAGGATTTGTGTCTTCAATAACCTTATTAGGTAAGAAGTGGAAAGGATGGAGATGTAGGAGGAGCAACAACTGGCAGACACATCAGTAAAGATGTTGTGGCACCAGGACAGGACATTCTGTAAGTGGATGTATGTATGTGTATGTATATATGTACATATATATATATATATATATATACATGTATGTGTTCCCATATGTGCACATATAAACATAAGGATATCTACCATAATGGCTTCTCTCTGAGTTTGGTTATGTTAATAATTATTTCCTTCTTTATCTGTATGTTTTTTCTCTCATCATAATTAGCTATATATATGATAATAAATTTTTATAAAATTTTACAAGCTAACCTACAATTTTATTTTGCTAATGAATATACTGATCTAATAGAAATTTGGTAACTACATAGGAGCTCTTTTATTTAGATGTATGATATTGATGTATTGTTTTTGTTGTGCAGTTTTCCTTATTTTCAGATGTTTGTTCTTCTCTTTCAATTAGATTACATTCGTTTTGTTTTTCTTTGCTCCTTTCTCTCCTATCCTACACTGTTCCTTTGGCTCATAGTATATATTTTATTTTGGTTATATTTTCTTTTCTCAGGCAAATTCTACTCTCTGATCAATATGATAGAGTCTTACAGATAAATGAACTTCTCTACCTAACCTCAATTTATATATTCAACCTCAAATATATACTCAATTTGTATATATGTGTGTTTTAATTTATTGTTTTACTGTGCTTACCATTGGACCCAAGGCCTCATAAACGATAAGCACTCTGCTGCAGGGTCATGGCAAAGCTAAACTGTGATTTCCTAACTGCTTTCTGTATAATCTTAAGCAGTATATGAAAATGTGTAATTATAATGTTTATTCCCACACGTGTGTGTGATATAAAACATGTTAACCAAGGTGTTAGGAGAAAACACTGTAGCTTAACAGATATTGAGAGGACTGTTGCAGGAAAGAGACTCTGAATCCATAAGTAGCTTCAGGGCCTTGGAGAGTCAGATACTGTTTTCTTGTGGAGATGTGCTGAGACTGGGATCTATAAGGTGAAGAACAGGAAGGTGTATCAGTAACATTTGGGATGCTGGGAAAAAATCATGAGCCTTTCATATGGAGAAGGAACAAGCAGTTTCCAATGAGTATTAGTCAACAACATGTTTGTTTTACTAACACATATTTCTAGACTTTACCCTTATATTTCTTATACAGTAGTGTTGGATAGATCCTGGACATAGCTAATTTAACTGTCCTTGAAAATGATTTTTAAGCTTCTCCACTTATATGAACAGTAGATTTATTTGTCACATATCCAGCATTGACCTAAGCACTGTAACACTATAATTAATGGCATTAGTAACATTGCTTCCTGTTTCACAAGTGGACAAACTTAATAAGTAATGGAGCTAGGCTTCACAACAAGGCAGGTTAATTTGCAGCCGAAGACTCTTAATTACTATTAGATCGGAGTCCTAGAAACTTCCTCTCATTATCCATTGGTCTATTGAGCTTTTTCTCTTAACAACCTAGAAGATATGGTCTGAGTATTATGATTTCACATAAAAAGACTGCTAGTGAAAACTATTAATGGGTGTCGATGAGAGATGGACTTGGCAGAATAAAGTTGGAGAAATACTTTCCTGTTCTGATCCATGTAGCTTTCAGAACTTTAGAGAGTGAGAGGCTGTTTTCTCGTGTAGATGAGCTGAGACTGCAGACCATATGGTGATAAATAAGAAAGCTTATGAGGTAAATATTTCCCAGGTGTTCTCTTGTTTGAACTATCGGTAACATGTGGGATGCTGGGTAAAATTCTTTCTGATTATTTGTCTTTAAGAACTCTCGCTTTCCTTCTGTGGTTGTGGCCTCTCTTGCATGACCATACTTTCTTTCTTATTCCCAATGTATCATGCACAGAGCTTAGGCCTCCTCAGATCCATGCACAGTCTTCCCCTTCCTCTCATCTCCCATGTCATGGTTCTCCATGACATCGACACACAGCGGCTTTGCCCTTGTCTATGACTTCACTGCTTTGCTGAGCTTGGGAGGTGAGCAAACTACTGATTGATGCTCTTGCACATCATCCTAACAGCCCATACACCCTTTCTCCTCTTTCTTACCTAGCTCGGTTTATAACTACTCTATCTCCCCATTTGCAGTCCAGAAGTATTGGCCTTGATCCCAACCAATTATCATGAAATCCTGTCAGACACCATAAGAATGTTTCCAGAAGAAAAGTGCCTCTCAGCATGTCTGTCACTACCATTTGGGTCTAGGCAGGGATGGTGGGGGTGGAGATATTGTCTTATATGTCAAGAGCTAGGCTTATGTCAAAGGAAATTGAAGTGGCACAAAATTACTTTTGCAAAAATTGCTAGCTAATGTGTACAGGTAAACATTTCCATAGATAAATTCAGATTATTTGAAAATATTAGCCAATACCATGTTTTGGTATTGTGGGTAATTTAATTTAATATTTCCCAGGGCATATGAATAAGCTTTTTAATAATAAATACTCATATCTCCTATGACTTCTATATATTGTGTAATTAATCAATTTTATTTTTTTCTTTTGAAACCATGAGGCATCATCCAAAATTTTCCTGATACTGATTAAATGCAAAGCATTTCTTGTTTCTTACATTGCTTTTGGTGCAGGTTAACTATTCTTTTATTTCTGCACAGTTGTGTGAAATGTGCTTATACTTAAGAAGCAATTCCTTCTCTGTCAGTTTTTCCTTGTTTATCTGATTAAACTGTGATTCTCCCATCTTAATAGAGATAATTGAAACTTTAGTAAAATGGAAGTCTGTCATCAATTTTTTCTTGAATAGAACATGGCTTTCTGTGACTTTGTAAGGTCTGTTCTTAGATATATCTCTAATATGACTGGCTATGGGTGATATAGATGACCAGTTGTCCCAGCAGCATTTGTTGAGATGGCTATTTTTTCCAAGTTGCATTTTCTTTGATCCTTTGCCAAAGACTAGAATGGCTTTAAATATGAATAATACTATGTATTACAATATTGAATTCTGTAAAAATTAAACCAAGGGAGGAAGTTAATGGGCCATAATTTTCAGAGATAAATGTTTAGGTAGGATTTACTAATTCACATAACTGTGGTGACTTTAAAAACTGAGTGAAGCAGAGTAGAAATCATGATAGCAGGGCCATGAGAAATGTGGCAAACTGCAAATCAGGCATAATGTTCAAAGTGACTTATATCCAGTTGAAAAAGTGAGCCAGAGAGTGAAGTTACCAGGGAGGCCAGCCATCTCTTTGGGTATCTACAATCAATACTCATATTTATATTCCTTTCCCTTTTCTTTGAAATTTCACCTTTCTTGAATAGTCTTTTAAATGACCCTACATGATGGTTCACGGAATCTAGTGATGGGTGAAAATAGCGGTAATTTTTTTCTGTATTTATATTTTTGCACCAATTTAATAAAAACGAGTTTGTAGCCTCAGTACTTCTAATGGAGAATAAGTTTTCCTGATTTACTATGACACCCTCTACAAAGTCTTTCTGATTTTCATGGCTTTGGCTTTTTTCGATTGATTTTCATAAGGGATAACTAACTGGGTGCTAAGAATTGCCACATGCTTTCCTTGTACTTCAAATATAAAACCTGCTGGCACCTAGAGCTGGGATATGAAAATGCTAAGCATTAAGCAAAATGGATTAGCCTTCAGAAAGGAAGCTTGCGACTGCCAGTGCCAGAGGGGTTAATGGAAACCAGTGTGTCAAGTTTGCCATTCCCCTATATTATCTTGCCCAGAACACCTGCTTAATGAACTAGACATAAATTATCACACTATAAGCACATTCTTTAATAACAAAAGCCTGCAAAGCATGTCTTCTTGTTGAAATAATAAGCTCAGAAAAATGATTTTGATGAAGTTTCCTTAAATCCTACAAGCAAAAAAAAAATATTTAAAAATATATTTTTCACCGTCATTTTTTCTCTTTAGGGTTACTAAAAGGAATTTTATAACACAAAATCCTGTATTTCAATTGAATTTGAATACTCTTTGTCAAGGGCATAGGTGTGCTTTGATTTGATATGCTCCAGCCTTTAGATGGCCCTGTGGAGGTTTTCTTTTCTTTTCATGCTTTTCTGAGCCTTGCACTCTCACCTATATAGACTTCCATATACATGTACATATGTACTCACATATGTACATATGTAATTTATGTAATTAGTGTAACGATGTTCAAAGATCACTAAACAAATTTTAAAATTGTAAATATGTTGGTAAGAAATGTTTTCTTGGGTTTCAATATAATGACTTAGGTATTGCCACTGGGTAGGAGTGTTAAAATGCTTCCTTCTTTCGGCAATTTGCACAGTATATTCTGGAACCATGGAACCACAGGAATTAGACTTTCAGATCAGATTTAGATTGAATTATCAAAGTCTTATGTCCTAAGTGTATGGTTTCTGAGGCAACAGAAGCCCACTCTCAATCCCTGAGAGGCAACCAAGGGCTATATTGTTTTGGGAGTCACGTGGACTACCCTAACCAGCCACAACCTAAATGTTCCTCAACCGAAGAATGGATAAAGAAAATGTGGTACATATACACAACGGAGTACTGCTCAGCAGTAAAAAGCAATGACATCATGAAATTTGCAGGCAAATGGATGGAACTAGAAAATATCATCCTGAGAGTGGTAACCCAGACTCAGAAGGACAAACATGGTATGTACTCACTCATAAGTGGATACTAGATGTAAAGCAAAGGATAACCAGACTATAACCCACAGCTCCAGAGGTGCTAGCTAACAAGGAGTACCCTAAGAAAGGCACATGGATCACCCTGGGAAGGGGAAATAGATGAGATCTCCTGAGTAAACTCGAGGTGAGAGGGGACAAAAGAGGGTAAAGGATGGGGGATGAGAACATAAGGGAACAAAATGGTCAAGCTGGAACAGGGACGAAGTGGGACAGCAATGAAAGAGATATCTTGGTAGAGGAAGACATCATGGGGATAGGGAGAAACCTGGTGCTAGGGAAGTTCCCAGGAATCGACAAGTATGACCCCAGCTTAGACTACTAGCAGTAGTGGAGAGGGTGCCTGAGCTGGCCTACCCTGGTAATCAGATTGGTGAATACTCTGTCATCATAGAGCCTTCATCCAGTAACTGATGGAACCAGATGCAGAGATCCACAGCCAAGCACTAGGCCGAGCTCCAGGAGTCCTGTTGAAGAGAGAGAAGAGGGATTCTATGAACAATGGGCATCAAGATCATGATGGGGAAATCTACAGAACTGTAACATGAATCTTAAATGATCTTATCAATAAAAAAAAAAACTCAGGGCCAAGTATTGGGGTGAATTCTGAAAGATCAGAGAAGCAGAACATGCCACAGCCAACCTTACTTCATCAACTTCTCAGCTGATCTTGTTTCCTCAAACTGGAAGCCTCTAAGTCCTCCTCTGGAATGGATCTCAGTTGAACTGCTGCTAAAAGTCTAAAAGCTTAAAAGCCTAAAAGCCTCTAGTTCCTGGTTTTCATGCCTTTCTGTTTCTTGCCATCTCTTTCTGGGATTAAAAGTTTGTTTTACCATGCCTGGCTCTTGCCAGTGTGGCCTTGAACTCACAGAGATCCGGATGGATCTCTGCCTCCAGAACACTAGGATTAAAGGCATGTGTCTAACCTCTATGTTTAATATAGTGGCTGTTCTGTTCTCTGACCCCCAGATAAGTTTATTGGGGTGTATAATATATTAACCACAAGAGACAACCAAGCCAAGCTAGTGGGAACTCATGAACTTTAGACCAACAGCTGTAGAGCCTACATGGAACTGGACTGGGCCCTCTGCATAAATGAGACAGTTGTGTAGTTTGGTCTGCTTGAGGGGGGCCCTGGCAGTAGGATCAGGATATGTCCCTGGTGCCTGAACTGGCTTTTTGGAGCCCATTAACTATGGTGAGACACCTTGCACAGCCTTGATGTAGGCGAGGGGCTTGGACCTGCCTCAACTGAATGTACCAGGCTCTGCTGACTCCTCATGGGAGGCCTCACCTTTTTGGAAGAGGGAATGGGGGGTGTGTTGGGGGAAGGCTGAAGGGGGGAGAAGGAGGAGTGAAGGGAGGAGGATATGTCATTGATTTGTAAAATTAATAAAAACTTTCTTAATAAAGGAAAAAATAAAGAAAAAAACAAGCAAGCAAGCAAACAAACAAACAAAAAAAACAAAAGAAAGTAGGTTTCTTGTACTTAATATTAGAATTTTTGTTAGTCTATGGTTCTTGTTGGAGTCATTTTCAAGTCTAAGTGTCTTAACTTCCTCTAAGATACATGTCTCTCTCTCTCATAAAAAATATATGTATATTTGCATAAACACACAGGTATTGTGTATAATTTTAGGTAAATATAAAATAATATGATTCCCCATTTTCAAAATGGGATTGACTAGAGTTACTTCTTTTCATTAACTCTGTTATTTAAATTTGCTTACATATCTAATTCATATGCTTCAAATTTGCCTTTATGTAGTAGTTAATGTGTCTGTGTTAATAATTTATATGTTCATTTTGGATTATTAAGAAGTAGTTGAAACTTGCGTATGAGCTAAAAAAGCCTTCTTCAGCATCCCCTTTCTTATCATTCAGGATAATTGTAGGACAAAATCACTAAATTCAAAGAATCTCCTTGTATATTAGAGCAAATACTGTTTCTACTCAAGTATAAAACTGAGGAAAGTTATGTGTAAATTAAAATGTTCTATTATTTAGAAAAAGATTTAGAGTAACAATTGTGTGGCCTTTTTAAAAAATAATGTAAGTTTGTCTTTGTATCATCATTAACACAGCAGGCTGAAGTATTGCATTGTATAATTCAGCAATTTGGGGGATCTAAGCAAAATGTACCACACATCTGATTGATTGATCTTTTTATTCTAAATCATATATTTGAAAAATAATATAGATGAGTGGAATCATGTGTAGAGAAAACTCTTGATTGGGGAAATTGGTCACATGTGATCTTTATATATTAAGTAGCGTTAGACACAATGATATGAGAAATTGTTTTTAAAAAGACAATGAAATTCTTTCTGTAAGGTGCTAAAAGAAAAAAAAAGGATGATTTCTTTTAGTTCTTGTAGCACCCAGAAGTAGACTGGTGATTGATATTTGCTAATGTGATCCAATAAGGCTTGAGCAAGTTTTGGATTATTAATATTCTTGGACTGAGTTTTACAGTGAATACTCAGCATGTAAGAAATGTCATCACATTGCTATGTTGTGTTTAATAAGGGTTATAGTCTTGTCATCGGCATGATGAGAGGGGTGAACTTGTCATGGGGTTTTGACAGTTTAAAAGGCTTGCCTCTATTCTCAACTTGATCTGTTCTCTTACATCCAGACCACCTGTGGCAATGACAAGAAATTTCCATGAAGTACTTAACATCCTTCTAACCTCTCAGCAGAAATGTATGGAGACTTCCAAGTTGTGGAACACCTAGCAAGATGTAATTAGAAGCTTCAGTTTACAGATTTGCTATGGTTTTACATGGTCCTTGTTTTTCTTGGGAATTATTCTATATATTAAGTGCATTCCACAATGAGAATTATGATTTATTAATTAACACTTGGTTATGACATTAGTACTCATCAATATACCACAGCAAGTGGGAATAAATGCAACAAACACAATTGGAATTCAAATCCTGTCTTTTTTTTATTGTTGTTGACTTACGTCCTGCTGTTTTTTGTGCAATCCAATTATAAACAAGGATGGTCTTTGTCAATATGGTTCTGTCTTTCTCATTTAGTGTGCCTCTTTCTATTTTGTTATTTTAGTTTTATGGATTCCACATTAAATGTCATTGTATTAGAATCTATGTTTTAAGTGATCAATTTATTTTTCAAGGTGTGATTACATCAAGGGCTACAGAGATAAAGCAGTCAGTAAAGTTTTAGCATTGCAAGCACAGGAACCTGAGTTCAATACCCAGAACCCATGTAAGTAGCTAGATATGGTGGCCAGCAGTTACAGTCCCAGAGCCAGGAAAATGAAGACACACAGATCCTCAGGGCTTACTGGCTAGCCAGCCTATCAGTTTGGGAATTCCAGGCCAGAGAGAGGAATCTAATTACACAGATCATGTAATACTTTTCAAAGTGTCATGTCCAATTAAGCCATAGATTGTTGTTTTGTCTACCTATATAACCTTTTAAAACCAGAACATACTAAAGAAAAAAAATCTCCTCAGGAAACAAAAAAGTAAAATATGACATGCATTAAAGAGTATTAGACCAGATCTCCTTGATTACTTTGTTTTATGGAAGTAGAAAAGGAGTATAAGAAGACACAAGAACTTACTGTTGTCACCCTTTATTGTATAATATAATTCATGCATTGTTTTCATTCAATTTAGAATATGTTTGAATTAAAACTATAATCAGAACATATAGAGGAATTTTTTTTGTTATAATTTGCTCAATATATAAACATACTCAGAGACAGTCAGAAGTCCAAGGAAACCAACACAGTTGCCTGTTCTGACTGCACAGTTAAAGGAGATGTTTCAAAAACAAAACAAAAATAAAAATAACAGCAACAAAAAACTCAGAGAGTATTTGTTAGGGTCCTGGAGAAGTCCCACAAAAGATCACAATCCATGTATACAATCAGCAAGAGTGTTTATTATACCAGCATGCTGGGGCCGTCCATCTTACACAAAGGTAAAATGGCAATGACCACCAGAGAAGCTCGCAGGCTCCTTTTAAGCACAGCTAAGGGGAGTTTCTAGGGCAGTTAGGTCATCTCAGATATTACTGGCTTAAGCAAGCGGCAATCAGTATGTTCTAGTTTTTCCATTTTTGAGCAGGCCTGGACAAGTCCCAGGCTCTGTCCTTAGTTGGTTATTAACTTGAGCTATTGACTGTGAGAGTTGGCTCAGGCCTGGTATGTGCTGGTATGTTCACCCTCTTCCCTGCTGTTAGAGGTGTTGAAGATCCTCAGAAATTGCTTGCTCAGCCTCAGGAAACTGAAATTGAGACCTGACAGAAGACTGAGCAACCTGCTATGGCATCTGCTTGGTCCTCTTAGTAATGAAAGGAAAGGAAATCAGGAGAGTCCTCGATGCCTTTAGTTAGACCATGAAGTGACCGGAAAATCAGAGCCTTCTGCAGGAATAGGAAGTAACTGACCATCAGTTGTGCCCCAAGGAGAGGAGTCACACAAGTTCAGAGATACTGCCTAGCATCTCCACCAGAGGGGCATGAAGAAGCTATGGAAAGGATGTTTCCACATGTTGATAAGCTTTCAAGATTTGTGCTGAACTTTTTATAAGGCTTAATTTAGTTCTTATTGAGAGGCCCAACAGAGGATCCTGATAGTAGACTGGAGGATGGACAGTGAGTTCTCAAAATCTTGCTGTTAGGGTGTTGCCTACTTTTCCTCCTCTGATGTATCCCCCTTCTGTGTACTTGTCACAGCCCGTGTTCCAGGTCCAGGATCGCAACGTTCCTGTTCCCTTTGAGGAGCTATACCTTTGGGCATTGTGGAGGATCCTCCAGCACCTGGGTGAGCTCTGACACTTGAGCCCCTGAAGGGGAAGTTCCTTACCTGTTTCCTGCCATTGTCCAAAGGGACCCCAGTCATCAGCAGCTGTGATAATTCTCTTATGACTATCCAAACCCTCAATAACAGTAATTAGAATCTTTATTGTTTTTCAACTAAGACCCACTAAGTATTACAATTTTGTGGTTGGTGGTTCCTTTCTATACTTAATGTGAAAGTAAAATGTGCAATTAAAAAAGAAATTGGACAATAATGTCAAAAGCCATTCCTCACATCACTTTAGCCTTTTATTCTCACTGATTACTATTTACTGACTTCCTCTTATTGGTCAGTTTGTAAAAGGAGACCCTACCTTAATTTCATATTTATCATTTTGAAAATATTAAAGGCATGCAGGTATGTTTGAAATAATATTATTATGTTAAATTGTTAAAGCAGCAATAAAATACCATGTACTTAGTGTAGACTGCCGTTATTGGAATGTATACTTGAGG
Organism: Peromyscus californicus insignis; assembly: GCF_007827085.1. Taxonomy (NCBI): domain Eukaryota; kingdom Metazoa; phylum Chordata; class Mammalia; order Rodentia; family Cricetidae; genus Peromyscus; species Peromyscus californicus. The sequence continues at coordinate 159,062,006 of NW_026294573.1, read as the reverse complement.
AGATTAGAAACTTTATCTTGTTTCATACTGTGTGTTTACATGCATGCTTAAACTAGGCAATAGCAACCGTTCTTAAAATTATATTAGAAATTAAAATAACATACTACTGAGTATTATACAATATATGCAGAAATGTATGCACATGCATTATACCACAAACATGTACATATGTATGTAAATATTTTATGTTAATATACATTTACACAGTTTGTGGTTGTTTGAATCAGAAACATCTCCCATAGGTTCAAGCATTTGAATGCTTGGTCCCCAGTTGGTAACAATGTATGGGGAGGTTGTGGAGTCTTTCTGGAGGAAGTAAATCACTGTGACTAGGAATTGTGAGTTAAGTGCCCTAGCCTGCTCTCTTTGCTTCATGCTTATGGTTGAGGATGTTTTATCAGCTTCCTGCTCCTGTCAGTATGATGACTGCTGCTTGCTGCCTGGCCTTTCCAACATTATGGCTTCCTTCTCTGGAGCCATGAACTCAAATACACTGCTTTTTTTTCTTTAGATGATGTTGATTATAGTGTTTTATCACAGAACCAGAAAAGTAAGTAAGATACACATGTATACTTATTGTATAACTATTTCTATATATTTATAATAAGTACTATTATTGGTGTAATTAAATATATTCCCACATATGCATTTCAAAAACAGTGGATAAGAGCTATTTTGTTACTCATCAATGTACAAATAATGTAGGAAAACTAGGAAATGTTAATTTAGCATACTATCTATCCTGGAGCATTGTATGAACCATGTCAATAAAGAAAATAAATTTCTACAACAGAAAAAAAGAAAAGAAAACATTCCATTTTAGTTCTATTATTCAATAGTTCCTTATCAATGAACATCTCATTGTAGATTGTTTTATGTATTTGGGTATCATTACTAAACCTCAATTATAGAAGTTCAGGATATTTCTTGCTCTTTGGTTTTGAGTTTGACTACAATGAATTGCTGTGGTGAATATCTCTCTCTGAGCTGACGTCTCAACATTTCCTGGCAAAGACCTTTAGAAGCTTTGTATACTCCAGCTTGTTTTCTGGAGCCTCAGATTTACACGACACCCATGTAAACATGTGGACACTAGCATTGTGGATCCAGGAGACAGATGAGGCATGTGCAGCTGAGCCAGACTCTGCAATTACGTCTGGGCTAGATGAGACAAGTAGATTTTTAGATGCACAAGAAAGAGTAGTTGAGTTCAGCAGGATTGCCCACATGATCTCAGTCTACACTAGGCTTGTCTTAACTATTGCACAGCAGAAAGAAGTGGATTGTTTTTAAGTGAATTTTGGAATGACTTATTTTGAAGGGTTTTTGTGTGTGTGTGTGTGTGTGTGTGTGTGTGTGTGTGTGTGTGTGTGTGTGTGACAATCACGTCACATAATGAGGATACATTCTTAGATCAAGAATTTCTGTGGGGATATTTTTCTGATTTATTACATTATGTCTTTCATCATTTTAAAATGTTTAAGTTATTTTGAGGACTCAGACTATCATTTCTGTACCGCATAAATACCCAACAAAGATACTATGCAAAAAACAAAAACAAAAACAAAACCAGTGGCAATACCTTATTACCTTTAAAACTATAAACTTATATAGCTCTGTTACTTACAGGTTTGAATGACTTATTTTTATAAAAGGAAATAGTTCAAGATAGAGTCTATTGCCTAGAGTAATCAAGTCAGATACTAGAGTTCTGTTTTAACTGAACATTGTTTTTGTTTCTTGTAAGCATATTTAGAGATCCAGATCTTCAAAGAGTTTGAGTTACAAGCTTTCCTACCCTTCATAAAACCTCAGGACTGTTGGACCCCTAAATTAAATACTATAAGTAGCAATAATTATTGATATTTTCTTATATGCTAAAGAGGGAAATTCATTTCCCAAGAATAATCTGGCTCTTTTTGAATATCTGGGACAAACTTGTCAAGTGTTTTGCTTAAAAACATACCTAAACCCGACAATGTCTTAATGCACATGGCAGTGTGCACACCAGGAAATTCAACTGTATTGCAGATACCTAGAAGGGATGAAGATCTGTAACTGAGAGCTGCTCAACTGCTATGAAAATCATTCTGAAGATGGTTTTGTTTACGTAAATATTAGCTACTATAAGTATATGTCAAGAGTTTTAGACTTGAATGTACCTGGATCACGCTGACTTTCCACTCAACTGCCTAGTAGTAAAGTGCTGTTAGTGAGCTGGATCAGCTTATACTGATGGAAAGTGCTAGAAACTTTTCTGAGGGTTGTTGTTGCTCTTGTATTGAGTTGTTACCATTGAGTATGCAATAAAATCTTGCCTCACCTTTTACAGTAAATGTTATTTTTCTAATCCTATTAATGCAACTGTATCTTCCTCAAATTTTCAACTTTTTATATTAATTTTTTTTTATGTAGGCCTTTTAGCTTAGCCTTCCAAGTATGGAACAATGCATAAAATATGAACATAAATAGATTTGGTTCAAATGTGACAAAGTGAATGAAACATCAGGATGTCCTTTCAGGGATATATATTTATGACAGAGATTGGTTCTCCTCACCCATAGATTTATTTATACGGACATGAATTTAACTGTCATTTTGGTATTAGATCAAGAAAAGCAAGCATGTGATACTACTTCCTGCCTGCTTTTCTCTGCAGAATATATGACCTTAAACTATATATTGCCATACATTTTACCAAATCTTCTCTGTGGTTCATTATAGGATGTGGCCCTTGAGACACTCACTATTGATTATTGCATTACTGTCCAGTTGCTGTGATAAAATAAAGGCAGATTAGGGAAGGAGAAGTTTATTTTGGCTTCCAGCGATGATTCAGCCCACCGTGACATCCCTGCCTGACAGTCAGGAAGCAACCTCATTACATTTCCTTGGCATACAGGAAACATAGACAATAGGAAGTAGGGTCAGGCTGCACAGCTTCCAAGCCTGATCTGATTGACGTTCCTCCTCAGGAAAGGCTCTGCCACCCAAAGGTTCCTGGACAACTGGGAACAAAGTACTCAAATACATGAGCTTATGGAATCATTTCTTATTCAAACCATAATAGGTGTCATGCAAGCAAAATCTTGGGCGGAGGTAACACTCCTGTATAGCTAGTCAAATTGTTTGTCTATAACAAACTCAAAATGCTTAAATAAGGTCTGTAATAGATTTTTCTCAGTCATACTTATACCAAACACTTATGTCCTATATATATGTGTGTGTGTGTGTGTGTGTGTGTGTGTGTGTGTGTGTGTGTGTGTGTGTGTATGTTGGAACTTTTTCAGCAAACATGGATAAATTATTTGGAGTACATTTAAAATTTCTATCAATTTCCTATTTACATGGTATAAATCTTTCGGTGATTTGGGCTTACTATTTTTATGACTTTTATTTGATTTAGCTTTACCTATAATTTTCAGGCTATTTGATGTAGCCTCAGCTGTTTCAACTAAATTATGTAGATTCAGAAGCACAAAAAATAATGCAAAAAATATAGTTACCAAAGAGCACTTGTTTGTTTCACAACACATACAAAAAGCACACATGGCCTGCTCGTTAGAGCATATGTGATAGTTTGAATGTAATTGGCTCCCATAATCTCAGGGAGTGGCACTAGTAGGAGGTGTGGCTTTGTTGGAGTGGGTATGGCCTTGTTGGAAGAAGTGTGTTACTTTGGGGGCAGGCTTTGAGGTTTTCTATGCTCAGAATTCAGCCCAGGGAATCAGTTGACTTCCTGTTCCCTGCAAATGAAGATGTGGCAAGAAACACCTCTGCCTGCACGCTGACATGCTCCCACCAATGATGATAATAGACTGAACCTCTGAAACTGTAAGCAAGCCACCCCAGTTAAATGTTTTCTTTAGAGGAGTTGCTGTGGTCATGGGGTCTCTTCACAGCAATGAAAACCCTAACTAAGACAGAATGCCTGATGAGTTTTCATACTCTGGTATTTAAATTTTCTCTTTTTATATTTTTCATAGTATTTATTTGCTATCATTTTATAAATTCATACTATTTTTTAAACTATAAAGCACATATTGTTCTACTTATTAAAGAACTAGAATGGACAGGATATTACTGTTAAATAGTTAGTGAAATTAAGCAAGACTCAGCTTTGCACAGAAGTCCATTACATCAAACACCTACCATAGGCTGCAAGTGTCTCCACTTCTTTTTTTTTTTTTTTTTTTTGGTTTTTGAGACAGGGTTTCTCTGTGTAGCTTTGCGCCTCTCCTGGAACTCACTTGGTAGCCCAGGCTGGCCTCGAACTCACAGAGATCCGCCTGGCTCTGCCTCCCAAGTGCTGGGATTAAAGGCGTGCGCCACCACCGCCCGGCTGCTTCTTAAAGCCATCTTTACTACAACTTATCCTTACTTCCCGTCTAACAGCTTTTAATTATTTTTTTATTATGCTTCCAAGAAGTGTGTTACTCTCCTTTGTTTTTATTAAATGTGTGTTTGACTACTTTTCTTTTTAAACTCAGGTTCTTTGTGTTTTGCAAAAGTCTTTAGTATAAAAATGATGTAACTTCTAAACTCATATGGCTGGAGGTAGAAATTCCTTGAAATTCATCTACAAACTGACAAGGTCAGGAAAACAGCCAGGCTCAGTTTCCACCGAGCAGAGCAAATCTCATAGTAAGTCATGATCATGAGATTGGTATTTATGACCTGTAGGGCACATCACATCAGTTGGCCTGTTCAAAATAGACTGTGATGTCTGTTTCCCCGAAAGGTGTTCTGTCTCATGGTGCCTTTCAGAAGAATGTGACTGCTGTGTGGAGGAAGCCATGACAATGTGACCTCAAAGGATCCACACAAACAAATGCCACAGTCGAAGTGCACCTGATCAGGAGTATAGTGAAAAAGGAAATTAAGTGAAGCAAACAAACACACACACAAACACAAGCATGAGGAAGAGAAAATTCTCCACAGAGCCAAGAGCTGTTAAGCCTGAGCTTCAAATCCTGCAGCTTACTCTGTAGTTCTTACTATGTTGGAAGGATAACAGGCTTGAGATTCTCAGGTTGTGGGAAACAATAAAAAGAACCAAACAGACTTGAAAATTAACCAAATGGACAATCAAAGAAAAGATAAAATGATTGAAAATAAAATTTAATGGGCTAATGGATGCATTTAGCAACTAATTGAATGAAAAAAGAGAACATTTGTGAATTGCAAGATTTAATAGAAGAAATTATCCAAAATACAATACAGGGGTAGGATAAGATGGAAGCCATAAAACAGAGATAAAAATGGTAGAATACGATCATACAAAAGTCCAACATATGCTTAACTGGAATTCCAGGAGCAGACATAAAGAAAAATGAGAATGTAAGTGACATTGGAATAAATAATTCTTGGGGAATTTTCTAGAATAAGGAGAGCAGTTCATAGACTCCAGGAACAGCTCCCTCCTCAGCACCAACATCAACAGCACTGGTTGTGAAGTGATGGCATTTGTGTGCTGAGTGAAAAGAATAGTCAATGTAGGATTTTATACAGTCTAAAAACAAATACCAAGAGTATTAGGACACAGCAAAGGCACCTTTAATAAACCCAAAGGAAAACTAAACTCATCAGGAGGTCATCAAAGGGAAATCTTAAAGGTGTCTTTCATACTTGGAATTTTATATTTTTGGTTGTGAGCCTGGAATTTTATGTATCTGTGAGGAAGGGTAATTACACATTTGTAGGAAAATGGAGTAGCTGGAAATCATGTTCAGTGAGGCAAATCCACTTTAGAATCATATGCTTTCTCTCATATGCAGAACCTTCTTTCTCTCTCTCTCTCTCTCTCTCTCTCTCTCCACCCTCACTCTCTTTCTTTGTGTGTGTGTGTGTGTGTGTGTGTGTGTGTGTGTGTGTGTGAAGGCAGAAAGTCGACCTTCATATAGGAGGCAGGAGGGAGGAGAGGGCAATGGAATATACGTGAACTGAATGTAGAAAGGACAATTGGAAGGAGGAAAGGGATCAAAATACAAGGTAGTGTTGTATAATATTTTGTTTGTGTTCTGACACATAAAGCCTGCCTGGAGATCAGAGGGAAGAGCTAGCCACTAGTTAACCACAGAGGCACACATCTTTAATCCCAGCACTTGGGAGGAGGAAGGAGGAATATAAGGCAGGTGAAGACAGGATCTGACAGCCCATTCAGTCTGATGATTTGTAGAGACAGGATGCCCTGTGCAGCTCCATTTCTGTGAGTTCAGAACCTTTTTAAAATTTTCCCAGGTTTTATGTAGATCCACACCAGATGGTAGGAGCCATATATAACCAGAGGCTTTTCTCTGTCTCACCCAGTTCCACAGCCTCTTTTAAATAATCACTCAGAGGCTTATATTAATTATAAATGCTTGACCAATGGCTCAGGTTTATTACTAGCTAGCTCTTACATTTAAATTAACCCATTTCTATTAGTCTATGTATTGCCATGTGGCCTGTGGTTTACTGGTTCTTTCATATCTTGCTTCTTGGGAGGCTCACAGCATCTCTTCTGACTCCTTTCTTTATCTCCATCTTCAGGTTGAATATACCACCTAACCTTATTCTGCCTTGCCATTGGCCAAACAGCTTTATTTATCAAACAATGAGAGCAACACATATTCACATTGTACAGAAAGACATCCCACAGCAGGGCAGAGGACACAGGTAAGAGAACATTGTAGTGACTCATATGTATGAAAATGCTACAGTGAAACCTATTACACTGTGTGAGATCATAAAAAATAAAGAAAAAGTCAACAAAGAAGCCAAAACTGTACAATGGAAAAAAGGAAGCATCTTCAACAAATGGTGCTGGCATGACTGGATGTCAACACGTAGAAGACTGCAAATAGATCCATATCTGTCACCATGAATAAAACTTAAGTCCAAGTGGATCAAAGACCTCAACATAAATCCAGTTACTCTGAACCTGATAGAAGAGAAAGTAGGAAGTAGTCTTGAATACATTGGCACTGGAGATCACTTCCTAAATTTAATAACAGTAGCACAGACACTGAGAGAAACAATTAATAAATGGGACCTCTTGAAACTGAGAAGCTTTTGTAGGGAAAAGGACATGGTCAACAAGACAAAATGACAGCCTACAGAATGGGAAAAGATCTTCACCAACCCCACATCTGGCAGAGGGCTGATCTCCAGAATATATAAAGAACTCAAGAAATTAGACATCAAAATAACCAACAGTCCAATTAAAAAAATGGGCTATAGTGCTAAACAGAGAATTCTCAACAGAAGAAGCTCAAATGGCTGAAAGATATTTAAGGAATTGCTCAACATCCTTAACCATCAGGGAAATGCAAATCAAAACTAGTTTGAGATACCATCTTACACCTGTTAGAATGGATAAGATCAAAAACACTGAAGACAGCTTATGCTGAAGAGGGTGTAGAGCAAGGGGAACACTCCTACACTGTTGGTGGTAATGCAAACTTGTACAACCACTTTGGAAATCAATATGGCGCTTTCTTAGAAAATTGGGAATCAATCTTCCTCAGGACCCAGCTATACCACTCTTGGGCATATACCCAAGGAATGCTCAATCATACCACAAGGACACATGCTCAACTATATTCATAGTAGCATTATTTGTAGTAGCGAGAACCTGGAAACAACCTAGATGCCCTTCAACTGAAGAATGGATAGATAAAATGTGGTATATATACCCAATGGAGTACTGCTCAGCAGAGAAAAAAATGACATTATGAGGTCTGCAGGCAAATGGATGGAACTAGAAAATATCATCCTGAGTGAGGTAACCCAGACTGAGAAAGACAAACATGGTATATACTCACTCATAAGTGGATACTAGATGTAAAGCAAAGGATAACCAGACTGCAACTCACAACTCCAGAGAGGCTACCTAGTAATGAGGGATTGCCCAACAACAGAGAAATGGATGAGATCTACATGAGCAAACTGGACGTGACGGGGGGTGGGGTGGGTAATGGAGGGCAAGGGTCAGGGGAAAGAGAGCTTAGGGGAGCAGGAGGTCCCAGCTGGATCAGGAGCAGAGTGGGAGAACAAGGAAAGAGATACCATGATAAATGAAGACACCATGAGAATGGGAAGAATCAGAGTGCTAGAGAGGTCCCCAGAAATCCATAAAGATACCTCCACAATAGACTACTGGTAATGGTCAAGAAAAAGCCTGAGCTGACATACTCTGGTGATCAGATGGCTGAACACCCTAACTGTCATGATAGAACTCTCATCCAGTGACTAATGGAAGCAGATGCAGAGATCCATGGCCAAGCCCCAGGTGGAGCTCCAGGAGTCCAATGGGGAGGGGGAGAGAGAGAGAGAGAGGGAGGAGGGATTATATGAGCAAGACATATTGAGACCATGAATGGAAAAAGCACAGGGACAAATAGCCAAACTAGTGGAAACACATGAACTGTGAACCAATAGCTGAGGAGCTCTCATGGAACTGGATCAGGCCCTCTGGATAAGTGAGACAGTTGATTAGCTTGAACTATTTAGGAGGCCCCCAGGCAGTGGGACCGGGACCTGTCCTTAGTGCAAGAGCTGGATTTTTGGAACCTAGGGTGTATGCTGAGATATTTTGCTCAGCCTTGGTGTAGGGAGGAGGGGACTGGACCTGTGTCACCTGAATCTACCAGGCTGAGCTGAATCTTCAGGGGAGACCTTGCCTTGGAGGAGGTGGGAATTGGGGGTGGATTGGGGGGGGAAGTTTGGGGGGTGGGAGGAGGGAGGACAGGGGAATCCATGGCTGATATGTAAAATTAAATTAATTATAAAATAAAAGAAAAAAAGAAAAAGGAAACACTACAGGGGGACCAACGGAAACACTGAGGTTCGTGAAGAGGAATTATTAGTAAAATTGGAGAGATAAGTCTAAATTATCTTTAACCACATGAAATCAAAATTGAGATTAAAAGGTGTAAGATAGAAGTAAACAACAGTAAGTGGTGACTGGGGCAGTGGCTAATGTATTCACATTCTCAAAAAGAGGATTTGTGTTGGATTTGTTTTTTAATACTAATAGGTTACATATGCCTGTTGTAATTTAGCAACTCAGAGAAAAGTTTGAAGAGTGTGCCATCCAACTTAGGGAGTGGAATGTGGCGATTTGGATGAAAAATGTCCCACATATGCTCTAGTAATTGAACACTGGGTTCTTGGTGACATGGTCTGGGAGGGAAGGTATTGCTACCTTGCTGGCGGAAGCAGGTTGCTTGAGGGAGCCTGTGAGATCAGCTAGCTTCACCCTACTTCCACTTTGTTATTTCTACTTCATGCTTGTGGTAACAGGTGTGACCTTTCTGTTCTTTTTGTCAACCTGCCACTGGCTGCTGTGCCTCCGCCACCTGACGGGCTCTCATTTCTCTGGAACCGTATGATCAGATCAACTCCTGCTTCCATAAGGTGCCTTGATCATGGTCTATTATCATAGCAGCAGAAAAGTTACTAATAAAATCAGGAATTGAACATTTGAACTTTAGAGTGAAAAAATAATAGCACAGCACTCTCTGATATAAATAAAATAACAAAATTGACTTAAGTAGAAATTATTTTTACTCACCCAGGAGGTCACATAATACAGATGAAATATTCAAATTTTAACAAATGCACCCAAATTGTTATTTTTAATATTTAAGTATAGTATTGCACTTCATACAATATATTTTGATGTTCAACTCTTATTTATGCCCCTAACTGCTCACAGATCCACCCTTACTTCTCCAGTCCTCCCTGGACACGTTTTTGGTTTTTGTTTTTAATTAGGAACCGACGGAGTCCAATTTCTGTTGACCATATATTCACAGGTTTGGGCCTTCCACTAAAGCATGGTTGACTTACAAGGGAACACATATTTAAAGAAATAAACTCTTCCTTTCCCAGAAGTCAGTCACTAACTGCCAATAGCTCCTACATTGGGAGTAGGTGTCATGAGCCCCATTGCCCTCCATGGCAGAATGTTGAATGGCTTGATCTCGTGCAGTTTTTGTGAAGACAACCATTGTCATTATGAGTTCATGAATACAATGGTCCAGTCATGTCTAGAGGACACTGATTTGCTCTGGCAAGTCACAGTCTGACTCTCACAGTCTTTCTACCTCTGTTCTTCAATGGTACCTTAGACTTGGTAAGGTTGTTATAGATGTCCTGTTTGTGAATGAGCACTCCTGCAACACTTATTCTCTGTACTTTGACCTGTTGTGAGTTTCTGGATTGACCATCATCCACTATACAAAGAAATTTCTCTAATGAGGTCTGAGATCTGCACTATTCTAGAGATAAAGAGATACGAATTTAAAGGGCAGTTTGATACTATCTACTTAGCAGAATAATAGTACAGGTTCATCCTGAGGTCTGTGAGGTACCGAACCATGAGTTCTTGGCCAGATTTATAGTACTAGGCATGTGTTCCCTCCTGTAGAGTTGCCCTTAAATACACCCATAAAGCTGTTGGTTGTCCTCATAACATCCATGCCACTATTATACCCATGGGCATATCTTGAAATGTCAGTTAAATTATTAAAGGTCATAGAATTGAAATCGGGATAAGCCTATTGATGACTTTAAATAAAATCCAGGAGCAAAAATCCCCTGAGAATACAAATACTGAAATCTGTCACCTTCCATAGCTTTTCTAGAAATATTTCCTGAGTTTTAGATTTACAGAACCTCTCCATACAGGCATGTTGTAGTTAACTGAACACTGTACCTTGAAGTTAGTCTGCTTGAGTTTTGCCCACATCATGCCATTTTCTTGCTACCTCATGAAATCTTGGGTGTATGTCTCAGAGATTAATATTTAGAGATATTTATATAAATGATAGGAATGAGAAAACCTTAAAAACACTGGCTACTTTTTTTCTCTTTTTAGTGAAATAAGATTTTTTTTCCCACATACATATCTCGATTACCGCCTTCCCTACCTTTGATCCTCCCAGTTCCTCCACACATCTCCTCCCATCTGGATCCCCTCCCTTTCTGTCCTTCATTAGAAAAACAAAACAGGCTTCTAAGGGATAATAATAAAATATAACAAAAGCAAAATATAATAAGAATAAAAATATCACATTAGAGAAAAAATTATTATTTTAATGACCATATGACAGCATTTCAGCAATTCCTCAAGTAATACAAGTGCAGTTCAACTCAAAACATTCAAGTGAATTCTTAATATGTTATCCTTATGGTTTGAAATTATTAAATATATTCAGAGGCTTATGATGTTAAATGTACCACTAAGTTTAGCATTAGGGAACTACATTAAAATGCTATGACTTTTCTAATATTTGTTATTCATGAATAGCAATCACAAAATTGGCCGATACCAATTTTATTAGAATAGTAACTTGCCCCTGGCTTTTGAGCTTGTGGCGTGTGATACAGTCACTCCTGTGACTGTCCACAGCTTACTATATTCTGCTTGCAATGATGCCTCTTTTTTACTTTGATTCCCCTTTCAATTTGCTACCAGTGTTTGCCATTATTTAGTCACAATGTGGCCAAGTCTTAATTGTTTTGTTTTATAAAAGCTATTTATTTGTTAACAGTTGTAGTCAATGAAGCCAATAAAAGTAAGTTGTAACAGTGGAATAACTACTTGATTTGGGATTCAGTTTGGTAAGCTTTGTGCATGAGAGATCTTAGTCATGTATCCCTTAGTCATCAGTGTTACTGTGATAATGATAGTGGTGATCACATTTGTAACTGCACATTCCTCTAGTCTCACTAATATGGCTATTTCTGTGCTACCAGGGGCTGAGTTCCTATGTTTTTCTTTTAAATTTAGCATCAATTTATAAACATCTAGTAATATTCTAGATGCAATATTTTTTATTTTATACATTTATTTTATTTTTATTTATGTTTACATGTATGTATACATGTAGAAGATTACTTCTGGTACATTAAAACTAGAAAAGAGTGTTGGATGATTCCCTGGAAGTAGAGTTACAGAAAGGCATGATCTAACTAATCTGGGTTCTGGAAACTGAATTCTGGTCTTCTGTAAGAGCAAAAAGTGTACCTAACCGCTGAGCCATCCATCCAGCTCCTACACACACACACACACACACACACACACACACACACACACACACACACACAGAGAGAGAAAACACATACGTTATATATACATATATAGAACACATGCACACACAGAGACACATATATAGAACACAAGCACACATGTGTGTCTCTGTGTGTGTTTTATATCTGTATGTTTAACATGTCTGTTATATATACATATGTGTATACATGTATATATTTATGTACACATATATATGTATGCATAGGTGTGTTTACATGTATATATATGTGTGTGTGTGTGTGTGTATACATATATACCACATCTATACAACTTGGGAAAGAAAGAGTTAATTTGGCTCATACTTCCATTTAATTCAGGAAATTCTGGGCAGGAACTCAAGAAAGAATCTGGAGGCAGGAAGTGAAGCATAGGTCATGGAGGAATTCTATTTACTGATTTGCTCCCTATGTCTTATTTATCTTGCTGTCTTAAATAACCCAGAACCACCTGTCCGGGCCTTGTACCTTCCACAGTATGCTGAGACATCCCTTATTAATCATTAATCAAGAAAATGTTCCTTGGACTTGCCTACAGGTTAATCTAATGGAGAGATCTTGTCTATTAATGTTCATTCTTCCCAAATGACTCTTGTTTGCATCAAATTGAAAACAACTACCCAGCACAATATCAAAATCATCTGATACTGTTCATAAACAAGTGAATCTTTCTTGTCAATTTAATTAACTGAATCAGTACAACTACAACGCAATTGTTTTCCAGTAATGTGTGTTTTGTGCTTTCTTAAAGGATATGATTGAAACATTTATTAAGTATATGTTACTTGTGAAACTTCCACATATTTAATTTTTCTTCTCTGTCTTTTATACAGTTTTATACTTTTATTTCCTATACACTATACATTTAGGTCTATATTTTCTCATAATTTATGCTTGGTTAACAAAATCTTTTAAATCAGATGTTCTCTTCTTCTTAATTTATTAAAACTGCCCTTGTATTAGCATATTGAGCTTGTCATGTAGTAATCTTGTTGGACTCATATGAATTTTGGTAACTGAATTTGTGTGGTCTCATATGTTCTATATAGTTATCACCTGATGACTTCAATATAATATCACTCCTCTTTGTAATGCTATCAATGTGTATGCTTTTGTACATGGTTTTCCTCAGAGCACAGTAAGAGACCTCAGCACAATTTGAAAGCAAGTGGTAATAACCAATAGTGTTGCTTTTGTTCTTAATTTAACAGAAATTCTTATTATCATCACTTGACTGTGGGGGTTCTTGTGTTTTTATTTTTATTTTTTCAAGTCCAGGCTTTGTCTTGAAACTTATTGCTTTAAAAACCATCTTTATATTTCATTTTTTAAAGAGAGAGTCAGTCACTTATGAAAATGAGGTCATGGTGTTGCTTGAAAATCTTTTGAAATACATGCAGTGTCATCCTTGGTCATAAAATCAATGTTTGCACATTTATATAATCATTTAATGTACAATTTTAGGTTCTCATATATCTGATAAATATCTTATATTGATTTAAAGATGAGAATATGTGCTTCAAAAAGTTATCATTAGCACATCTAGCAAATATTTCACATAAATTTTATGACAACAATTGTAAACTGTATGTTGTCTAAATTAAGGAACACACAGGAACCTAATAGCACAACCATTCATAGTGTAAATATAGGACAAGCAAATGTTAGATATGATCAGCATAACATATTCTTACATCAGTGATTTATTTCTGTGAATGTTTCAGTAAGTGCCTAGAGTTTAATTTCAAATTCCAGTTTTTAATTTTGTCAAAATTCCAGAAACTGAACAAACACTAGTTACCCAAATGAGAATGCACCCATATGAGTACACACACATTTTATCTTGCCTCTGTTACCATGTTTCACTGTTTCAGGTAATGGTACTTAGGACTACACGTTCACAAGCAGCCATCCAATGGTGAACGGCTTTCAGGCAGACAGTACTGTGACCAGATGGAAGAGGCTCTGTTTCAGTGTGCTCCATCACACTACAGACTCTGTAAGCTTTATTCTGGTTCAGTCAACATAACGGTACTCAGAGTTTTTTATTAGTGGTTTTGCAAAAATGACTGCTGGTCATTCCATTCAAAAGGAATAACAGATCCCTTAGGCTTTTTAGGAGAAGCTTTGTCTGCCTTGGCTTTCTCAAACACGGTTGTCAAGTTGAAACTAAATAAATAGATAAAATGCTTCAGCTGGACCAATTGTAGTGATGGACAATGTACCTTCTCCTGGGAAGTATGGCCACAGGCCTGATGTACTGAGGATGGATTGAGTCTGGGCCTTTATCTCACCTGTAGTGCTTGTTACCTGTAGGCATCAAGAGTCGATGATTATTTTCACTGGACCTCTCTGCTGTTTCCCAAAGCTCCTGCACATTTCACCAGCTGACACACACTCAGAAGAGGCGTTCTGCCTGGGGCTGGATTAACCTTCCCTTCTCCTGGATCTTTCCAAAGAGGATGTCAAATTGGTTAAAGTATTTTCAGCTGTATTTCTATGCAGTCGATCTTTTGAAATGAAATTGCTTACTCCTTTTTCTTTTTTTCCTAGGGAAGGCCCTGAAGGGAGTTTTCACTTCAAATGATTAATGCATACAGTTATCTTCATTACCAATGAAAACTAAAAATACTTGGATGCTGATGCTTCTTCCACCTAAGTTTGTAACAAGTTTTGGGTCAAGCAGCAGCTACTAAATTTGTCTATGTATCTTTTCATGTCAGTGGGTATGTATAATGTTCACAGATACGTAAAGGTAAAAGATTTGAGAAAAGAACAACAAATATTATCTTAATGTAGTAAAAAAGAAACAGTGCATCTTCCATCTGGTCACAGTACTGTCTGCCTTAAAAACCACTCACTATTGGATAACTGCTTAGTGTACATGTAGTCCTAAGTATCATTACCCTAAATGTCAATCAGTTTCTTATCCAAAATTGGCAAAAAAGAGACTACTATTGGTCAATTAAATTCAAGTGGAATCCATTCAGAAAAGGTAGTTTTGAGTTATTCCTTTGCTACATGTTTAATATTCGTATGGACTACTGGATCATTAGTTCATACCCATGCTTGAACTTGATCTAAGACTTAAAGCCTTGATCTTTTGTTTCATGAATATTTAATTGGACTGATCTCTTTTCCTTTTATAGTGTGAGTGAGAGTACAACATTCTTTATTGCAAAGTTAGCCGTTGTGCTTGGCATTTTAATTTACTTTCTCAAACTTTTTAACCAAGGACCATTTCAATTCCAATGAGCATACTTTATCACACTTTTTCAGATGATTACATTTCCTCTTTGAAGTTTCTTCTTCTTTTTAATTCTTCTGAAGCTGGGGAATATTTCCCCTCTAGTTGTAGCTTACTAAATATTTGACTAAAGTCTGAAATCCATGATAGTGACTTCAGCTGGCAGGTGAGTAACTGTAGCTCAAGTTAGCTGCGAGGTCGTGAACACCCTGCCTGCCCAAACTCTGTCTCTATGAAGCGGAGAAGTGGTAGGAAGGGCATCGTGATAGGGCTATTGGGCCAGACTGAAGCACAGAATAGGATATGTTTTTCCTGTATTTTATGTTGCCCATATATACTCAACGCATATATGTATTGGCGTGAATTACAAAGTTTCATTGAAATTATTGATTTCAAATTTATTATTATTATTATTAATATAATACATGAATAATTTTGGTATCTTATATCATCCAAAGTATTTTCTCTTGCTTATTTTACTCTTATTACATAGATGATAAATAAGTCATATTAATATATTTGTTAACTGGTATAGTAATAATCAAAGACCAGGTTTGCTGAAGTTTGTCCTGCTTATTATTCCATCCCATCAACTTTAGAGTTCCATGCATGTTTTAGGAAAACTTTTGCCTACATTTGGAACTTTTATGAAAAATATATGTATTTACTGTATTTTACATATATGTCACCAAAAAAGTGCTGGTATCCCCAATAAGTGAATTGATTGTTTTCATATTAGTTCATATCAGAGAATTCCATATAATGTTTTTGATCATATTCACCCCTTTCCAGAATACACCTAGATCTAAACCCCATTTCTTATTCACCTAATTTTGTGTCCTCATTAACAATTAAGTTCAACTTGTACTGCCCATATATTCTTGGATAGGTGTCCATCCACTGGGGTATTGTTGATTTTCAGGGATCACTCTCTTACAGAGAGCATGCTTTCCCTTTTCTAGCAACTACCAACCATTTTCAGCTTGAGGTGGGAATTTGTGCCCACTTACCTTCCCCATGTTAGAATGTTTTCTGGCTTGAATTTGTACAGGTCTTGTGCATTTTGTCACAACCATTGTGAGCTCATATGTGCACCTGCATGGGTGTGTCTGCAGAACACTTTCCTTGTTGTCATCCACTGCCTCTGGACTGTCAATCATCCCCCTCACTTCTGCAATGAACCCTGCTGCTTAGGATTATTACTTGTAAATACATGTTCCAATCCAGGATGAGAATTCCTCTGTCCCTCATTCTCTGCATCCTGACCAGCTGTTGTTCTCTTCAGTAATCACTATCTGCTGTAAAAGGAAGCTTCCCTGATGACAGCTACATTGTGAGACTCTATGCAGAATACAGGTTATTATATAAATTCCTCCATATCCTCAACTTCTCTTGAAAACTGGAATACCTGAACAAGAAATAGCCCATGTCCCTGTGAAGGAAGTCTTCAAACTGTACTAAATATTCTTGTCTCCTTCACTGAAGGCATTGAATACCATTTACTCAAGTCTGTGTCTTCTTTATCCTGAGAGGGAACACAAACCGCAGACTTGAGGACTAACTACAGGGGTGAGAGTTACTAGAGGTGGAGGCATTTCATGTGTGTTCATTTAGGGAATGGATACTCCAAGGAGAGAGGAGATAAGAAGATAAGACAGAGGATGAGATGGAGCACAAATCCTAATTGTTCTTGATAATAAAAACAGAGTCAGATATAGGGGTAAATGCTGAAAGATCAGAGAGACAAAAGAGCAAGCCACAGCCACCACCTCTTACCTCACCAACTCCTTAGCCTGAAAGAGAGTGAGCTCATGTCTCCTCCCGCCTTATATTCCCCTCTTTGCCCAGCCATATCACTTCCTGTCCCCACCTCCCTAGTGCTGGGATTAAAGGCATGAGATGCCAAGTGTTGGGATCAAAGATGTGTCCCACCACTCCCTGGCTTTGTTTCTCTTTTAGACTGGATCAATCTTGTGTAGCCCAGGGTGGCCTTGAAATCAGTGCTGGGATTAAAGGTGCATGCTACCAATGCCTGGCCACTATGGTTAACTAGCGGGTTAGCTCTAATCTTCAGGAAAGCTTTATTTGTTAGATCACAAACAAAATATCACCACAATTTGTTTAAAGTGGGAAGCTGTTAGTACCGTGTCTGCCTTGAAGTTAAAACAGATGTGAAATGCAACAGACGTGTTGGAGAAACAAATAGTTCCATTATGAAAGCTCTTAAATAATACATGATGACCTTCATCTTTTCAGGTTGGAGATTTAGAAAACTTTAGGCAAAAAGTGATGGGTAGGAAA
Organism: Peromyscus californicus insignis; assembly: GCF_007827085.1. Lineage (NCBI taxonomy): Eukaryota > Metazoa > Chordata > Mammalia > Rodentia > Cricetidae > Peromyscus > Peromyscus californicus. The sequence continues at coordinate 159,044,383 of NW_026294573.1, read as the reverse complement.
GTGCAGACCTGCTACCTCAACATTTGCAGCTTAGCACATGGCTAGAAGTTTCTCCCGTAGGGTCTATGACCTCTTCAGCCAAGGGTAATTGGGTAGTTTTACAGTACTTGACATGAGTTTCCTCATACTGAGTGTAACTTAAATCCTGTTAGACTGCTCTTGGTTATCCCCAAGATATGAGTGTCACAATCGCACCATCCAGGATGTCCTTTTTGGACAGCCGTTTTAGTGGTTGACAGGCTTAACACTTGGATAGGTCTTCTGCTTACTTTCTCCCTTAACAGCTTGCATAAAATAGTCCTATACTATCAAAGATAGAATCATGGAGGTAATTTTCATGTCAGTGCCAGCTTGATTCCTCCAGATCCTTTGTCTCCAGGTGATGTCTTCATCAATAGAATCTTGTCTTCAAATTCTGGTAATAGCCTATGCCATTTTTCTACATCCTCTTACTATATTCTAAATGTGTTTACTAATAGCCAAAAGTAAGTGGAGCGTTCATTTCTCATCCAAAAAGCTTCTTTTTGTAGCTGATGAAGGTTAGTACAGATATTTACAATGGTTTTAATGTGGGGAATACATGACTGTGATGTGCCTAGCTCCAATTAGTTCATCTACAAAACAATGCTACACCTAAAGCTCAGGGAACTTCACAGAAGAGGGGCTGGAATGAGTGTAGGATCCAAAGGTTCAAAACACATAAGTGCCATAGTGTCTTCTAGACAAGACAGGAATTCTGTGCCCATGATATCTCAACAGTATGGTTACCTTACTAAGCAAAATGACAATATCTATCAACATGCCAATGGAGATAGGATAAAGTCCTCAAGGATCACCTCTAGATGAAGTGCTATAAACAGTCTACAGCAGCTGAAGGAGGAAGAATCAGTTGTCTACAGCGTTTGTATATGTATACATACATATATGTATATACATAGTAATAATTGTAGAAGGGGAAATCATAAATCTAAAAGGTGGACATGAAGTGAGAATTGTAGGAGTATGGGGGGAGATGGAAATGAAGTAAATATTGCAATGTGCTCATGTATGAAATTAATAAACAAATCATTTAAAATAAATTCAATGCCAACCTAGGCTAGGTGGGCTACAGAGCAGTATGAACTAGAGAATGAGACTCTCTCACAAAAAGGAAAAAGTATTTAGGCAAACAGGTAATAGAGCAGAGATGAGACTGATAAGGATGTGATTTTCAGTTTGTACTTGATATAAATTCCCTAAGGCAGAGGGCAGAGTCTAAATTTTAGAGCTATAGTACAGTGGTCAAGCACAGTTTTTAGTGAGTGGAAAAGACTGGCTGTGGTAAGGATATAGAGCACTCATAGCAGCTAAGATCTGGTAATTGAATGAAATGTAGAAGAAGAAAAAAGAAGCCTTTTTATCTCATTATTTGGTATTTGGTGATTCAGTATTTGGAGTGTGTAGCAACGAAAATGAAGCCTTATAGAACTGGAAAGACATTGTAGTAACTGAAAACTCCATTTGCTATGCTGTATTTAGAGTATGGTTCTATTTTTCTCCAAGATATCAACAAAAATATAAACTCCCATAATGGCATTCTGAATTATTAATATAGACACACATAACTTTATAAATGGAGGATTATAAGTAGAGATGCTGGCTGGATATTTTTTCATATTGGGACTGATGAATTGCCCTGAGTTTGGGGGCTATAAAGAGGTTTCTATAGCTATATATAGTAAAGTACTTCCATTGTTATAACAACTATTTCCCAGTGAACTATATAAATATTTATGCTTTTATATTAGTAAAAGAAGCTATTACAATAATTTTCACAAAGCAATAGCCAATATGCTGACTACATGCAGGTCCTCCATAAGATTTCCACATTCCCTGCACAAACAAAGGAGACTTTATAGGTAAAAGAACAAAGCCTTGGTGAGGCTAACCATGAAAGGTCAAGTCTACATTCATTTTGAATTAAAGAACCATGTACTACACCTAAATACTACTTTATAAATGGCATCCATGTGTATTAGAGTGGCTCCAGTTGGGATTGTGTTGTTCTCAAGTCTATGGAAGGGTACAGAAATTTTACTCTACTTCTTTCTTGTTTGACTTTGTAGGGGTACATCAAGAGATTAATAGATGAAGAAACTGTGCTCTATAGATTAGCGTTTCATTCATCCACAAAGAAGAATGAAATCATGACATCTGCAGGACAATAGAGGGGGATGGAAGACCATCATGCTAAGTGAAATAAACTCAATTCAGAAAGAAAAATGGTGAACATTTCCCCCATGTATGCAACCTGTATTTAACAGTTATGAATGGCTATTTGTGAAGAAGGAAGCTAGTGCGTGAAGGGGAGGGTAATGGATGAATATGGTCACAGGACATGATATACTTGAATGCAAGCGCCACTGTGAATCCTGTCTCTTTCTGCAATGAATGCATGCCAATAAATTTTATAACCACATTGAAGCATGTTTTAATGAAATGGCTAAAAATCACAGCGAATTGAATTTGAAGTAGGTAGACCCTTTCAACAATGTTACAAGTCAGACAAAAATCTGACAACATCATTGTGCTGAAAGGAAGTAACCGCCAGCGTGGCATTGTAGTAAACCGCACCATGTTCTGTAAAAATGAGTGTGAAGGAAAACATTTCAGTAAGGCAGTGTTAGTTTTACATTCCCACCAGCAGTGTGTAAATATTCCTTTTTTCCTGTGCTTGCTAGAACAATATCATTTATCTCTTTGCTAATACCCATTCTATGTGATGCAATATCCACTATGGTTTTAATTTTCATTTTCTTGATGATTACTGGTGATAGGCATTTTTCATGTTCCTGCTGGTCATTTCTGGAAATACTTTTGATAGGTATCAATTTAAGTCAATTGTCATTTCTTAATTGTGCAATTTATCTTTATGCTGTTGTGGTTTCGGAGGCTGTAGTGCTTTGTGCCTTGTGGATATCAACTACTTGTCAGGTATGGTAAATCATTTCTCCTAATCGCTGGTTGTTTCTTCCTTTTTTTCATTTGGTTTAGTTATTGAACACATCTTTCATATAATCTAATTTGTTTGAGCTGGCTTTTGTGTTTGGTATCTTGTCCAAAAATAAACTTTGTCATTTCAATGTCAGAAAGTATTTCTCCAGAGCTTTCTTCCAGTAGTTAAAGAGATTCGGGTTTCAGATTTCTCCATTCTTTATTTTTAGGTGACTTGTGTAAATGGTAGGCAGAAGAACCTGTTTTTACAGGAGTTTCCTAAAGCTCTTTCCTGATGAGACTTCTCTTCCTTCAGTGTGTGCCTGTGACACCTTTGTTAAAAATCACTTGACTATGAATGTGTGTGTGAATTTTAGTTTATCTAATAATACCTTTACACATAAATTCTCTATGGAGGCATTTATCATTTCCATTTTTAGATTTATCTGACAACTTTAATTGTAAAGATATTTTCTTTTCATCTATTCTATCTTAGGCACCTGACTCTAACTTTCAAATAATGCAAACTACCTCATAGTCTAGAAAACAAACAATATACACACAAAATCATTTATGTTTTTCACTTTTTTTCATGCTGGGAGGACTCTCATTAATTATCTTATTTTCTTCTATGCAATATTTTCAAATGCTCATCAATATTGTTGGTTAAGTTTTTGTTTATCTATTTATTCATTTGTAATAGAAAATACTGTATTTATCCAAATATTAAATATTCTCAGTCTGTTTTTAATTTTGTCTTGTTTCTAAGACCCGTGGTTATGTATTCCTTGCAATGTCCCTTTTATTAGCATTTATTTTATATTTAGGCATATAAATATTAATAAGAAAGAGCATTTGGCCTTGTTTTACTACTGCCTAAAGACACAGCTGTGCCTTTTGCTCACACAGAGGTAAAGCCAATTATATTAGATAATCATATAATTAAGATTAGTAAAAACTAAGATCAGAAAGTAAAAATAATATGCCCTGTATTTTCACTAGACTGTATCACAGTCACATTGTTTGTGACTCAAAGCATCATTGAAGTCGATGTGATTCAATCATTTGTCTTTATTCTGTCTTTTACTCCCCTTTTCATGGCTTTCACAAGACTTTTTCATTTGAGGCACCCAAAGATGAGCTCTGATAAGTTATATTGCCTTGGTGTCCTCTCTTGTCACTTCTGACACTGATTGACCCTATCAGTGCAGGGAAGTGGTAATACACTGCTTTAGTCTCGCTCTTCTCACTGCTTTCTTGTGACAAAAGAAAAGATATGACCCTCTTGATAAAGTTCAAACTAGAGCTGTGTGGGCAAAATACAAAACTGGAGAGAAATATCTCTACATACCGTCATTTTTTTTTTTATTTCTCTTAAAGGTCCATGTGCATAAATGCAGAAATTTTGCTTTGTCTTCATGTGAATAACAGACACTGTGTCTGCAGAGATATTTATATGTGACTTCCTAGGAAATTTTACTTGAAAGTTCTGAATTAAAATGGACCCTTATAAAAGTAGATAGGATTTTTCTTGTGCTAATAGATTCATTCAAATCTATTAGTCCATTCTATTTTTTTAAAGATTTATTTATTCATTATGTATACAGTGGTCTGCCTGCATGTATGTCTGCAGGCCAGAAGAAGGCACCAGATCTCATTATAGATAGTTGTGAGGCACCATGTGGGTGCTGGGAATTGAACTCAGGATCTCTGGAAGAGCAGCCTGTGCTCTTAACCTCTGAGCCATCTCTCCAGCCCTATTAGTCCATTCTAAATGACATAGATTTTTAACTCTGTTTTCTGCCTGTGAAATTGTTACTTTTATGATCTAACAGTATTTATCTAGTAACTTTGCATATTATAAGACATACTGCAGGATCAAATGTATCGCTTATTAGATACTTGATTTTAACGTTGTTAAAGCCTTTAGTCAAGCAATTGACAAAATTTCATAAAGAAGTTAAAAAAGATAAACTGAGGTAATCACAGACCAAAGGGGAGTACAATATGCCCAATATCTTGGGAGGCTTAGTGACACTTGTTTGCCTAACCTGTTTGGTGATTATGTTTCATCACAAACTGTGGAAGAGGGCAGGCTTTAGGATTATTCACTCTGCCATTCTGCTGATTCTCATGTTTTTTGGTTTTTTTCCTCAGACTTTGCCACTGACTCAGTTGCTCTTTGGGACTTGAGCTGTCTGGTCATTGGACACATTTGTGGTTGAGTTCTTTGTTACTTGGCTTCCTCATTCCTCGGTGATCATGCTCTCCGCTGTGGTGTCAGAGGTTCTTGTGTGACTTCCTCCTCCTTGACATAGAACGGCTAAACTTGGCTGACGACTTAACACATATGGGAAGAAGGAACTTCAATCGAAGAAATGATTCATCAGGTTTTCTGCTGGAAATGCCTTTGTGGGACATTTTATTGGTTATTAATTGAAATAGTTGGGCTCAACCCACTGTGGGCAGTCCCATCTCCCACGCAGGTGGGTCTGTGAATAAGAAAAGTGGCTGAGCCAGGCCAAGGGAGCAGACAGTAAGCAGCCTCCTTCCATGGTCTCTGCCTCAGTTCCTACCTTGAGATTCCTGCCTTGAGTTCCTGTCCTTGCTTCTCTCAATGAGGTACCAGTATTTGGAAGTGTAGGATGATACAGGCTCTGTCTTCCCTCAAGTTGCTTTTGGGCATAGTGTTCCTCACAGCAGAAAACAGCTTGAAGATGCTCACCTCATATCTTAATTCTCACAAAGTTTGTGTTTTTAGAATTCCCGGTCTTATTTACATACACACACACACACTCACCCATCAACACAGAGAAAGAGAGAGAGAGAGAGAGAGAGAGAGAGAGAGAGAGAGAGAGAGAGAGAGAGAATGAGAGAACAAGAGAACGAGAGAGAGAACGAGAGAAAGACAAAGACAGACAGAGAGAGGCAGAGAGATAGAGACATATATGCAGACACACACATTCCTATGTAACTCAAATCTTATTCTACAGTTTCTCTCTTGTGATATGTTTGAATCAAAGGCAAATTTACCATCTTATTAAGAATTATGCTTTGTACATTATTTAAGTTTAGATGATTTGAAGAGTGCCAGATATAGTAGAAACAGTAACTATTACTCTTAACCATTCACAAAGATAGCTATAAAAATTTTTAAAAGAAAGTAATGACTGTTAGACTATTGGTCAGGATTGTAAGGCAGAATTATTTACATTTTTTTCAGAAAAAAAGAGAAAAGGAAATCATGGCATGTTTAAAAATGTTCCTCTAATATTAAATAAATTCTATGTGGACAGCACAAATGGGGTTGATGTTATTATATTTGAAAAAAGGAGGATACAGAAGTTGGGGGCTAGAGAAGTCTAGGTAGACTTAGGGGAATATTTGGGGTGAATATGATCAAAATACGTTGTATGAAATTCTCAAAGATTTAATAAAATATTATTTAAAAAATTCCATTAAATTTAAAATCAGAAAATATTAATACTCATTCTTATCAAAGTCAGATCACAGAATTCCCCTTCATTTACTTGTTATTATTCTGTGAACCAGTATTCTTTGATGATTTAAAAACACTTTCATCTACATAGTCATATCATTTATTGCTATCTTTGATTCAAAAGGCATGCAGTTCATTGTATTGGTTCAATATCACATCTCATTAGACATTTGGATTTACCTCTATTAAATGCCAGTCTAGTCACATTGTCAGTAAATATTTTATCAATTATTTTTATAACCAGTTCAAAGGCTTTTTACAACAAATCATCAATTTTATGGAGTTCTAGTTTAAGATATAGTAATCTTAATCTTAAATGTCAACTATTATAAATTCTTTAACAGAAAAGGAGTGGGAACCAGTAGCTCCTTGTATTAAAAAACAAAATTGCAGTCACACACACACACACACACACACACACACACACACACACACACACAGTTTGCTAGGTATCCATATTCTCTTTGTTATCTCCAAATAATTTGGAAAATTCAAACTAGTAAACATAAAGAATACAATTTGGGCATTGGATATTGGGATTAACTCTTAACAACACAAAATATGTGAATGATAATATACATTTGTAATTCAGCATGTGGAGGAAATGCTTTATATATTTCATTTTATTGTATTTGTAAATATAACTACATATCTATATGATTGTGTGCCTGTGTACAAAATAAGTCTATACATACAATATTTAATTTAAATATTAATACATTTAAAAGAGAAATTTATATTAAAATACTAATTATAATTTTATTTCCTTTCTCCAAATTACTTAGTAATATATGCACATATAACTTTAAAAATCAATATGAGGTTGGTGAAGATCTTTTCCCATTCTGTAGAATGTCTTTTTATCTTATTTACCATGTCCTTTGTCTTACAGAAGATTCTCAGTTTCAGAAGGTCACATTTATTAATTGTTACTCTCAGTGTCTGTGCTACTAGTGTTATATTTAGGAAGTGGTCTCTTGTGTCAATGCATTCAAGGCTGCTTCCTACTTTCTCTTCTATCAGGTTCAATGTAGCTGGATTTATGTTGAAGTCTTTGATCCACTTGGACTTGAGTTTTGTGCATGGTGATAGATATGAATCTATTTTCAATCTTCTACATGGTGACATCCAGGTATGCCAGCACCATTTGTTGAAGATGCTTTCTTTTTTCCATTGTACAGTTTTGGCTTCTTTGTGAAAAATCAGGTGTTCATAGGTGTGCGGATTAATGACAGGGTCTTCAATTTGATTCCATTGGTCCACATGTCAGGCCTACCTCCAAAAGTCTAGTTGAAGAGAGAGAAGAGGGATTTTATGAGCAAGAGCCATCAAGACCATGATTGGGAAACCTACAGAGACAACCAAACCAAGCTAGTGGGCACTCATGAACCTTAGACCAACAGCTGTGAAGCCTCCATGGGACTGGACTAGGCCCCCTGCATAAGCAAGATGATTGTGTAGCTTGATTTGCTTAAGGGGCCTGTAGCTGGAGTTTCCTCTCTGGGTCCTGCCAAGCCCCAGCAGTCCAACAGCACACTTATAAAATAAACACACAGACGCTTATATTATTTACAAACTGTATGGCCGCAGCAGGCTTCTTGTTATCTAGTTCTTTTATCTTAAATTAACCCATTTCTATAAATCTATACCTTGCCACATGGTTTGTGGCTTACCAGCATCTTCACATGTTGCTTGTCATGGCTGCAGCTGCCAGTCTCTCTGCCTCAACCTTCTATTTCCCAGAATTCTCTTCTCTCCTTGTCCTGCCTATACTTCCTGCCTGGCTACTGGCCAATCAGTGTTTTATTTATTAACCAATCAGAGCAACACATTTGACATACAGACCATCCCACAGCAGGGGTCTCTGGCAGTAGGATCAGGATCCATCCCTAGTCCACGAGTTGGCTTTTTGGAGCCACTACCTGTGGTGGGGCACCTTGCACAACCTTGGTGCAGGGGGAGGGGCTTGGACCAGGCTCTGCTGACTCCCTATGGGAGGCCTTACCATGTCGAAGGAGGGAATAAGGGGTATATTTGGGGGGGGGGGACGCTGCGGGGGTAGGAGGACGGAAGAGAGGGGGATCTGTTGTTGGTATATAAAATGATTAAAACTTTTTTAAATAAAAATCAACATGAATATCAACTACTAAAATTCTTTCTCTCCCTCCCTCTCTCCTTTCATCCGTAACTCTCTTTTTCCTAACCTTCATTTCCTTAAAAAGTTTTCTTGGTGCCAGTAATTTAGTGCCAGAGCCTTGCACATGCTAAGCATCTGGTCCACATCTGAACAACAACCCCAGCCTCTCAAATGTTAAGAACTCTGAAGTTTCTCATGCTTAGAAGAAATCATGCATGTGGTGATATTACATGTTTTTTGCTTCTGCTGCTGTGAAAGGCAGGGTTCTATTCAATGCATATTACTTATACTGTAGCTTATACTTGTACTTATACTGATCTATTAGCTTATTTTGCATCATTGGTTCTAAAAAGGTGAGAGAGCTACAGGAAGAAGTAGCAGAGTGACTACATCCATGACACTTTTCACTGGATTATTTTTAGCATTTATAAAAATAGTTGAGCAAGCTGCATGCTTTATTACCTGAAAATTTAATAGCTTTATTATGTATATGACTTCTACTTATTTCAAATTCTCTCCAGGATAATTTATGTTGCATATTATTTGTCCCACAAACTTATATAGTTTCCTCTTGAAAAGTTCTAGTTAATTTAAAAGTAAGTTCATTTAGAAAGTAGAGCATGGTTAAGTTCAACAAACATTTATTAAACACCATGACCTGTGCTGTGGTATATATAAGAATAGGAGTGAACTGATTTTCCCTCTGGTGAAGCTTCATAGGTAGATGAATATATGAAAGACTCATTTCAGTGCAGAGTTGTACATTAAAGGTATCATCTGCAGAGAGGTCACAACTAAAGGATTCTGGGACAAGACCAACGGAATGTAAATTTTTACTATGCACCTGAGGATTTCTTTGGTCTTTGTCAAAGGAATGAACTCTTTTGCATTTTATTTTGTTATGTACAATAAGAAGACAATATTAACTATATTGTTGTCATCTGGATTTCATATTTAGTGTAAGTAATACACTTAAATAGTGCTAGAATTATTTCGTTAACAGTACTATTTAACACTGTGACTAGTAAAGCTTGTATTGTTAAAGAGGGTTAGAGATATCCCTTAGAATGTGCTTTTACAGAGGTGATTCAGGCTCCTGGAGGCTGATGGAAAAAAAAAAAACTCTAAACAAAATAGGGGTGTAGAGAAAGCCAGAATGGGGGAGGCATCAACAGCTGACAAAGACAAATGAGTGTGATGTTATAATCTGTAAATGTCATCGGCTCTATACTTCTAAATTGTAAAGTGTGAGGTGGGAGTGGAGAGGGGCACTAAAGAGATAAGCAGGACTTGATAAGAAGAAAAGGTGCCTGTCTCTCAAAGGGCAAGTTGACTTTATCTTGTAAGTGAAGGATATAAATTAAAAGCATTTTTTAAAGGAAGTGAATTGGCCAGATTTAATTTTTGCATAGATCTCTGTGACAATATCTTGAAAACATAACATGAGATAATGAACAGAGGCTAGAGGGCTATGGAAAACAGTAATAAATAATACAGCTGATGTCATTCTGTAGTCATAGGGAATAATTTACAAGGTTCCTAATTTTGAAATATTTCTTATTTTCTTGTTCATTTTATGCATTAGACTTTCAGAGATAAATAAAAAAATCAAATCCTCTGGGAAAAAACTCTCATGGGAATATCATAATTCCAAATGTGAAATTGATAGGAATTCCTGATAATACTTTTCAGAAAAAGTCTGCATATCACATACTTATTATAACAATTTTGATACAGTTTTGTAAAAAGCTTATTAACATCCTCTGTGATACATACATACATATATATATATATATATATATATATATATATATTTGTGTGTGTGCAAATTTAATGTCATGATTATCCCCTTTTCCACTTTATAATGCTCCTATAATCCCTTGCACACTGAACAATGTTCCATTGTTACTCTGAATATTATAGTATAAATATATTATGTTCAATAAAAACACTGTTTTTGTTTATGCATAATATGTGGTCTTTAGTAAACTCACAACATACTTGTCTCCTGAGAAATCTAGAATGAGATACACAAGAAGTCCAGGTCCTGCTTAGAGCGTGCCTGCACAGGCATCATCTAATGGCTGTTTGGCACTGGTGCATCCCTGACATGAACACTCAGGCTTTTGAGTTTGTGTCTACTGCAGATTTTCCTTCACAATGTCTGTGTACATCCTGAGAGCAGAATAGAAAGTAGAATTAGAGTTGCAATCTACAGTGCTAGATAGCTACATTTAAGAATTGTTTCTAAGAATGACAAAATGATACTTTGGGCCATTAAAGAATTTTCTGTAAGTTCAGGTGTCAGTGAACACATGTCCTAGGTCACAGAGAAGCAGATAGAAGTGACAAATTGTCAAATCCCCAGACATGCCATTTGCTTATTTTCTGAGGCTTACTGTTTAATCTCTGCAGTTCTTTCTTGAAACAGTAGACCTGGTGAGCTTCAGCAGCTATCCGAGAAAGCCAGATAATTAAGAGTATGTCTATATGCAAAAGCCAAGTATGATGCTTGGAAAATTAAGTTCTAAATACACACAATGCCCTTTCCCTTTACTGATTAACTATATAGATCTTTGACTGGATTTATAACTTGAATTTGAAGAAGAGTTTTCTTTTTGATATTGTCTTAGCACTTTTATCTTTTTTTCTTTTTAATTTTTGACAATTTCACATTTATATTAGGACCCTCTTCACTCCCTATCGTCCTTCTTTTTCACACTTCTCCCATTCTTGCTGACCTTTTCTTCCACCTAACCAGCCCACCTCCTACTTCTATGTCTTTTTTGGTGGAGGTTGTGTGCAGGTAGCCACAGAGAGAATGTGTTCATTATTACTATGACGTGCCATGTGCAGAATTTAGTATTTCATAGAACGCTTTTCCATATTATAGCTTTTACAATGTTTTTAGCACATCTTCTGTGATATCCTCTGAGCCTTGAAAATGGTGCTATAGATAGGTTAGGGGTTATGTCCTCAAGACTCATTCTCAACTCTTTTATCAGTTATAATTCTGCATAAACCATTGCTCATTGCAAAAATGAAATAACAAAAAATAAAAAGATTCTCTTACTGAGGCTGAGTGAAACACTAATCTGTGGGCATAAACATAATTCTCAGAAGGCAGTTTGTTTACCAATCCACTCAGTAAAACATCAGTAGTAGGTTTCCCCTTATGTTCTGTGGCACCCTAGCCATAGTTTTCTGACTAGGTTTACAACACAGCACAAGTATTCCTTCTATGGAGCTGCCCTCAAACCTAAGAAGAAAGTAGGTTTTACTACCCAAACATTCTCACCACCATTGCATCAATAGGCCGTGCCCGGCACAGCATTTGGGGTTCACATCTGGGTGAAGCTCTTGATAGTTCTGCTTTCCATATACCCAATATAGGAACTTCTGACACTGTGAATGCTAGCTAGGAGGGATTCCAGCTCAGTTCTAGCATGATTTCACTGTGTCCCATATCCAAACTGTATGGTGTTTTCAGTAGTGCAGTCTCATCCTCTCGTGCTAATTGACAAAGAGCAAGGACAGTGTCTTGATTGTTTGTGAGCTTCAGTTTCTTAGGAAGTGGTGGCACTTCATATAAAGTGGCCAGTAGAGGGAAGCAGAACACCAGGGCCCCACCTCCTGAAGGGCTTAAGTAGCAGGTGAGACAGGCTTTGGACTCTCCTGAGTCTAGACTGGTTGGGAAAGAAAAGAAGAACCAATGCTTCAGCAGCTGTGCCTACATAACTGAAAGCTAAGGTCTGAGAAAGCTGAAGACTGGAAAGCCAACAGAAAAAAGAAATGAACAATCAGCCAAGAAGCCTAAAAGAAGAAGGACCAACAAAGCCACATTCAGTTGTCGAGCAAAGTCCTAATAGTTAACAAAGGGCTGCAAAGGGGTTTGATCAGAGTCTTCGATCTGCAATAATATTTCTGTGGCATTAGAGGTGTGTGCACCTGCTACTTTCATGGGGCTCCACTCTGCTTTGTGGAGGGAATGATAACTGAATTGTTCAGTGCATGCTCACTTCCTTGTGCTCACTTCTTTCCAGAGGCTTGTTCACTTATGGTAAAGCATTTTGAATTAATACTTTCTTAGGTACCCCTCATGTCTTAGCATTACTAGCATCCCACATAACAACTTGTGCCGTCAGTTAAAATGTTTAAAATTTCAGTTTTAAGCCATTGTCTGCCGCAATAATGACCATACTGATGTTTTATTGCAAAGTACACAGTGCCCCTTCTTTCTTGGTGTTATGAGGTTATTTATTTTTTTTAAATCTCTAAGATGAAGTCCTAAATCCCAGACTCTTCAAACTGAGCATCATATAGGATGGTTGTTTAGGACAAAGTCATTTTTGTGAGCAAAGATCAATGTGTCTGCTTTTCTCATAAAAAGGGGAAATTTGGTTAGAGAGACAAACATGGGAAACACCTTGTGAAGTCAGGTTGCTGCCTCCAGGGATCTTTCAGGTGATGGGTGGGAAGTTGGAAAAACATCCCTTCTTCAGTATATGGAGGGAAATCAGCCCTTTGGAATCAGATCTCCAGCCTACAGTGATGGCATCATTTACTTCTGCTATTTAAGCCTCAGCTTCTGGTGCTTTGTGATGTTAACTCTGGAAAAATAAATGGAAGAGATAACATGTCTCTCTGTTGAGCCCATGTTGTAGTTAATAGGGCTTATTTCTCAGGACATACTCTCCACAACTGTCCCCTTTAAGAAATTGTTTTATTGATCAATTGAAATGGCACCAGAATTATAGTCTTTCCATTGCATATAATTGCATGCCATTTTTCTTTTCTAACCACTGGGACAGTATTGAGCTCCACTGAGATTCCTTTTAAAGTTACATTTTCCAACTTTAGTATTACCTTCTGGACAATAATTATAAAGAATTTAAAGAAGGACGCTTATTTCCCTGGCTAAAACAAATGGTGTGAAGTATGGATTAATCAATAAACCTTCACTCCAACTGATCTGATTATGACAAAGCATTTTCAAAGCATCCCCAGCCAGCAAGCTCTGCTCCTTCTCTCTGAGATGAAGCCCGGTGAGAATATCAGATCTGATGGTATCCTAGCTGTGTGGTGACAGGGTTTCCTGTGCATCCATTGACTTTCATTCATTTTTTTCTCATGATGCCAGTTATACACTATATTCCCATCAAATAGCTTCAAAGAACTGTGAGATGTGGAAGTTCTCTGATAAAAATAAAGTTTAAAAAGACAGTAAAAATTTTATTTTTGCAATCTGAGACTCTTATAGATAGGTGTCCAGTAAAATGAAATAGTGAATTGTGGGATTGCAGCTCTTAATTGTAAAAGTTACATGCATCTGAAAAAAATATGTAATTTGAATCTTTGATTGACAAAGCAAATTGACAAATCAAATAGGCAAATGGGCTCAATGTTCCTCTTTGATAGAGTAGGGTATATATGTCTACTCCACCCTAGTATTCTCATCACTCACTTTGGCTCACCAACCTTAAATTAGTGAGAGAACTATCAACACAGCTCAGGTGACCAAAATGTTTCCTTATCTGTAGAGTATCTTTTCAGTATGGCAAAGTCAGAAATGAAACTGAAATAACAATAAAAATGAAATCTAAAGTATTTATACTTTGGTGTTATGGTGAGGAGTAATATATATATATATATACATATATATATATGTATATATATAATTGACATTGAAAATACTTTTAATGCTTAAGACAATCGTAGACTTTCTGCAATTATATTCAACTACATTTGCTGTTTAAAATGCATAATGAGTACTGCATGCTTAGCGTGCAGGAGGGATTGGGTTCAGCCCCATAGTTAAAAAAAATCATTGTTGAAATAATACATGGCAGAGGAAACATGCAATCCACAATCCACAGAGTGGATTAACTTCCCAAAGTGCAGAGAAAGAGGCTAGAGACAAAGTTATATACTACATCATCCACTCAGGTAGTGCTTTATTATGTTAAAACAGGAAGTGATTTAATCTACACCAGAGAAACCAGGGCTGTGGTTTCTTTTTTTTTTTGGTTTTTCAACACAGGGTTTCTCTGTGTAGCTTTGTGCCTTTCCTGGATCTCGCTCTGTAGACCAGGCTAGCCTCGAACTCACAAAGATCCGCCTGCCTCTGCCTCCCGAGTGCTGGGATTAAAGGCGTGCGCCACCACCGCCCGGCCCGGGCTGTGGTTTCTTAGCAGGAACATGTGTGTGCCTGTGTATGTGTGTGTGTGTGTGTGCATACGTGTGTGTGTGTGTGTGTGTGTGTGTGTGTGTGTGTGTGTGTGTGTGTGTGTCCTAGATGCTTATGAGCTTCAAGTCCTCCTAAAGTCTAATACTACTTGAGGATTTCTTTCAATATTCATGGAACTATATGTCTTCACATACATAATTCAATTAAACAAGGTAAAAATTTCTGAATATCAAAATGATCAATTTAAGAGATCCAGGTATCAGTTATCCAACTAATTTTGCCTCAACCACTAACTGCAGATTGAAAACTGAAACTTGATATTCTAATACGGTATAAAAGGAAAATTTCTAGCCAGGTCAGGCTGCAAATGGCTATACTCCCTTACCACGTTTTTGGAAGCAGAAGTGGGAGGGTCACCTACATCTAGGAGTTTCAGGCTAGCTCTGGCAACACAGTGACTCTATCTCAAAAAGACAAAATCCATAAACAAAATAATTAACTAATTCATAAAACAATAAAATTTTAGAACATAATTAATTAAGAAAAAGAAAGTAAAAATAGGAAACAAAAACATAGTTGATCAGACTTGTGATCTCCTGAAGAAAATGCAACTGATTAATTGCAATTTGAGTAATTGTAAGCTAAATTTACTAGAGTCTCAGTATTTTAAAGCAGTCAGAGAAAATATTTATTTATAAAATTATGCATTTGAGGGACATAGAAAGAAAAGCAAATTACTAAAGTAGATCTAAATATAAATTAAAATTAACTATAAATAAAACTTTTGTGAAGGCGGCTTGTGTAGTAATTATTACCTCTAATTCTCTTTCATATACTGAATATTCTTTTTTTCTTTTCATCTATTCTTCTCTCTTATGATCCATCCCTTGCTTCCACTCCTCCCATTCAGCCCTGACCTCCCCTCTCCCCTAGAGGGACCCACTGCCCTTCTGTTTCCCTTCAGAAAAGAGCAATCCTCCCATGGATATCAACCATTCATGGCATAACAAGATGCAGTAAGATTAGGCACAAACCCTCATATCAAGGATGAATATTGCTTTTAAACATATGAAATAGCAAAAACTATTCTGTGAGAGTATCACCACCATAAATATCTTAGAGTCTGTTTGACCCTGTGCTACAAACATATGCTTCATTTTTGAAATATATTGGAAACCCATATAAAACCCAGGGTAGTTCTTATCTTTGCAATTTTGTGAAAAACTATGATGAATATTGATTCTCTCTGTGAAAAAGTTTTGAATGTCAGATGGACCCAGTTTCAGCACCTTGCCCTAGTCACTGTTACAGTTCTTGTTTGTGGCTCTAAGTGTGGGAACAATTACTGTTTAAAAAGTTGCACTTCAGGGATTTACTGCCCCATAATAAGAGCTTTTTTCTTTTGATTATCTAAAATGGGGTTTGGAGGAATATTATGCATCTTCCCAGAATAACATTGTCAGAGTCACAGGACTGTTTTGTGTTCTTATTTTTTCCCCTCTGGTATAAGAAAAAAGCTATTTTTCTGTTTGGTACATCATGTATCAAGTAGACGTTTGATCTTCCACTAAGGGAACATCAGCTAATCTTTGACATCAACATAAAACAGAAATTTCGGAACAGTGAGTTCAGCCACATTTCTGCTCTCTGCTGAAGGTACCACTCAGGAAGCATGGAGGACAATCAGCATTTCAGTTCTGTGTCCTTAGCCCTCTTCATGAGCCAGCCTTGGGAAGAATTAGATTGCCTGTAACTTCCACTGCCTTTCTCTGTAAAACATCTCATTTCAATCAATAATCACCACGGTTTATCCGAACATAAAACTTGGTTGGGATTTTTGAAACTCAGAGATGGTTACACAACTATTTTAACTGAACTGTAGAAGTCGGTATGTAGAAATCTATGTGTGCATTATACATAAGAACTTGCTTGTATGCCCTCTCAGGTTTCTCTTGCTTGTTCTTTCTAATGTAGATCCTGTCCATGGTGGCTTCCTGAGTTATAAAGAGTACTGCCACAGTCATGCCGGGAACTCTTGCTTCAACCAAGGGCCAGATACTTGACTCTGCTTCTCAGGATATGTTTTTGCAACAAAAATTAGTTAGCCTCAACACATCTTCAAAGAATACAGAACTTAAAATAATCCCAGTGCACTACTCTAGGTTACCAAGGGAAATTTCTTTCCTCCTACCTTGTTTGTGTAAGCATTTCATAAATGCTACTTAATCACAGATTAAAGAATTACAAATAAGGCTTTGATAATCAAATCCATTGAAAGACGGTATGCCATGGGAAGTATCTCTCAGTCTCACTTTTTTCTTTTTAATCTTCTCAGCATATTGCTTGTTACTCTGTCTTGGTCTCTAACCCCCAGTCTAGTACTTGGTGGAAGACAAATCACAAACATTAAGTGGGAGAATAAGAGAGCTGCCTTTTGCCTGTCAACTACTGTTACATAACAAATTACTCCAATATCAATTTTCTTAGGACAATAGAGACTGATTACCAACCAGTTGTCATAGCTGAGAAATGATGGTTTAAAATATTATTTCATGACAATAAAATGCAGATGTTTGGAGATCTCTACATGCCTTTTTCATGGATGTTGGCTTCCCATAGACTCAGTGACCATCTACAGATCAAGGCATATTCATTGATGTCTTGTAATCTAGCCATCATTTTATAGTTACCTTGGGGCTAAATACTCTACTTTGAGTGGATGGCATACTAGATCATCTTGAAGTCTGAGCCATGAATATTTATAGGTAGTTCATATGCCTCAAATATTTTATATCTTTCTTGTCATGTTCAAACTTTTCATATTATGTATAAACCAGTTGTAGTTAAGCAAAAAAACTAGCCAGTTATTACCTGCCTGGGGCGTCCAAGGAATAGTTTTAACAAACTTAGGGAATTCACAGTGACCTGAGTTAGAATGTTAACAAATATGTATGGATTTAACATTCCTTAACCATTTTCTAAACAAGTGATGGAAAACTGTACGCATATCCTGACCAGGCGCAGAATACAAAGCACCTTTGCAGTCTCAGGCTTACCTCTTCGCCTTAGCTTTCAGAGAAACAGAGCAACTTCAGTTAACATCAGTAAATGGCTCTAGTCTAAGTGGGAGAGGTCAATCATAGGAATCCACAAAGCGTAAAGAAGCCCATAAAACAATAGTGCCAGTCTGAGTTCTTGAGAGAAACAAGCATTGGAAATGAGAGCTGTTTTCTGAAAGCACCCACAACCTCTCCTAGCAAAACAAAAGCTAAAAACCAAATTACAGTGTCTGTTTACACTAGAATGTCTATTACCTTTAAAAGAAGATTCAGAGCAATTTTCCATGAAGAATCAGGTCATTATAGCTCACTCAGGATAAGAACTGTCACTAAATTGATGTCAAATTTATCAACAAATGAAGTAGGAGAAAGGTCATACTCTGAACAATTAGGAAAATGACACAATTAAAAATTGCATTTGAAGTAATCTTTGCCTTTGTTTATTCAAAATGTTGTTTTTACCTAGACTTGTTTTTCTGATTTTTTAAAAATTTAGTGGAAGTACATATCATGTTCACTTCTGTCTTGGAATAAAGCTGCTTTATAAATCTTCTAAGAAATTATCTAATTCTCACTAGACCAGTGTGTTCCAAACATCCAAATGACAGCTGTTTGAATGTCTCTAGCTTGCAAGTCTAGAGGATAAGCAACATTTAAATGTCATTGCTAACAATATGTTAGATTTTTTTCCTAATCCATGCTTGCATCCACTGGGAGAAAGGAGCACAAAAATAAACATCTTCCTCCCAACCAGGCCATGCACTGGGAGTTGGCAACCTTGTGCAGCATCTTGTTCTGATATCTGACAGTCTTCCTGCAGGGAATTATTCATTTAGTGCCTTTAAATTGCAAGGTATTCAAGTCCTCCCAACTTCTTTCAATCTTTTGTTATCTTTCTAATGATCAATCCATATGTATTTTATCTTTCAGTCTAAGTGATTCATTGTTCAATTAACATATCTTGGCTTCGATAAATTATTTCTCAATTAAGTTTAGTGTAGGGTAATTGGTTTAACCCTTGGCAGCTTTCCCCATCTACAACACCAGAAAGGCTCTCTGCCCCAAAAGCTCTGCTGCTCTTGATAGCATATGTAACCCACATGCACTCTTTCTCCCAATAAAAAATGCCTCTTGAGGTCAGTAGCAAAATGGTTTCAGTTCTTCTGAAACATTATTATATCAATCATGATTTATGGAGCTCTTACTTCAGGATCCATGTGACTTTATTACAATCATTATCATCATCATGGGTTAAGGCTGTACCTATGTATGATTCATTTTAGATCTAACACTTGTGCAGAATGGCAGAATATAAACATTACTCATTAGGCAATGATCTGTAGTCAGAAATTTTCCTGTGTCCCACCTGGTCCTGCAGCCGCTCAGATCCAAGTAAACACACAGAGGCTTTTATTACTTACAAACTCTATAGCCTAATGGCTCAGGCTTCTTGATAGCTAGCTCTTTCATCTTATATTAACCCAATTCTATTAATCTATGTTTTGCCACATGGCTATGGCGTTACCAGTCTGTTGGCATGTTGCTCTTTGGGTGGCAAGCTGGTGTCTCTCCCACCTCTGCTTTTCATCTTCCTGCCTCTCCCTTGGATTACCTGTCTAGCTGTAACCTGACTTGCCATAGGCTAGAGCAGCTTCTTTGTTAACCAATAATAGCAACACATATTCACAGTATGCAGAAAGACCATCCTACAGGCCTTCTCCTTTTTTGTATAATCAAAAAGAAAAGTTTTAACATGCCTGGCTAGCTCAGTTGGTAGAGCATGGGACTCTTAATCTCAGGGTCATGGGTTTGTGCCCCTTGTTGGGTTCCAAATGTAGCTGGAAGGTTTCTCTGGTCCCACCCAGCCCCACGGTTCTATAGTCACTTATAAAATAATCATCCACAGGTTTATATTAATTACCAATTATATGATCTATGGCAAGCTTCTTGCTAGCTAGCTCTTATAACTTAACTCATTTCTATTAATCTATGTGGCTGTGGCATTACTGGTCTCCTAGCATCTGCTGCTCCTTTGGCAGCAGCTGGCATCTCTCCCTCCTCTCCTTTCTTTTTCCCATATATCTGCTTAGATTTTCCACCTGCCTCTAAGCTGCTTTGCCATAGGCCAATGTAGCTTTATTTATCAACCAATCAGGGCAACATATATTCATAGCATACAGAAAGATATCCCACAGAAATGATCAATTCAGGATTGAAAGAAGGAAGACATACAAATAGGCATCCCCTGGTATGTCTGCAGTATGTGAACATGCATTCTCAAGTAGAATACGTATAGCATAAATCATAAATAGAATCACCACAATGGTGCTTTCATTGGCTTTGGATTTGAAGAGACAACAGCTATTCCAATACTGTATAGACTGGACTTTGCATACCACTATATTAATTTGCTTCTTTCATTATGTGGTTTAGCTCTACAAATGCACATTTCCCTCTGTCACTCAAATGTGAAAGGCCTGAGACAACATGAATGTTAAGTAATAACTTATTTGTATAAATATTTCAATTTATGTCAGCAGGTTATCAAGTATTGCTGTTAAGTGTGTGCATGAGAGGAGTGGGATATGCTGGAATATGTAATGATTTTTTAATTAAATTAACAATATGGAACATTCCTAGCATGGGACCCTGTACCCATGAGTACTCAATAAAAATTAACTCAATGAGCAAATTATATACTACAAAATGCAAATAAGGTTCTTATTATGGAAAAATGCATATTCTTGTTCACACATAATTGAGGACAGAATATTGAGTGTTTTATTTAAAATAGCATTCAATAAACTGTATGTAAGTGATTTATATTCAAAATCTAAGATGCTTAGGGCTATACTGTTTTCAGAATTTTAAGTTGTGTGAAGTCAGGAAATAGAAATCTAAGGGGTATGATATTTAATAATGTATGAGTGATATAATTTTATTGTGTATCTCATTACTAAAAGGCTACAGGAAATAGAAATGCTGAAAAAGGAAAGCTTTCCTTTTTTGGCCACAGTTTTTAAGCATCATCACATTTACACTGTCACTTTTTGGACAAGCTGATGGGAATTCATATGAAGTTATATTGTAGTACAGACAGTTGCTATTCTGAGGATCAAAAGGAAAATCATGAATCTTATCCTGATTCAAACTTCAGGCTTTTTCTCTCTCTTTATTTCCATTCTTTTTAATCTTCTGCTACAAACAATTTCAAATCTCTTCCACCTAATAAAATGTAAATTACCTCTTGGGTTCAAAGTTATTAGAGCAGGTTTATTAGCCCTTGCATTATAAAGCATTCTGGTAAGCTACCAGGCTATATAAATAATCATTTCTTCCTTATCTCTTGGCTTCCATCTATAATTAATGGTTTACATCACCTTATCTTACAGACGACCACTTCTTCATGAACAAATATGTGATCTAATGTAAACTGCAGCTGCGTATTCTAAGAAGCAATATATCAACTCTGCTGCATTTTAAAGCCTGAAATTTCATTCCTAACACGTGGCATTGTAACTATGGCATTTGCAGCTAGAAAATGGACCCAGAGCATCAGAAAGAGGATCGTTTCCTGGATCTGCTTTACAGCCAAGGACTCTGCAGAGGACACATTGTTAGAGCATGATAAAGAATCATGTGTAATAAAAATATTTACACTGGTTTTTAAAATAAGATTCTTTTGGAGAATTTATTTAAAGGTCTTACCATAAAAATAGTGGCCAGTGAGTATGTCCTACAAATGAGCACTAAGTCTCACAGCTTACCTTAAACAAAAAATTAGCTGTATTTAGATGACATGCTCTGAGGAGTAATTTAGTTTATTAATCACAATAACACACCACACCACACACACACCAACATTTGAACATAATGTTTTGAAGAAATGTTAAGCGTTTTGAAATCCCAAAGATCCCTGTTTGATAATTGGACTACGTGGTGTACATCTTGTACATCTAGTTTTTTTCTACTTATCATTTACTTTCCCTTCTTAATAGCTTTCCAGTGTACTCTTGTGGATACTTGCTCATCATTTCATAGAAGTTTGGTGAGAGAGTTAATCTAGGTCCTTTACCTATAGCCAGCAGAACCTGAAGGCTCCCTTCAAATACCTACATATAATTTTTGCCAGCAAACACCATATTTTCTTTCAAATTAAACAGAATTATCAGAAATAGAAAAACCTGATCATTTCTGAAAAGTTATGAGTATTTCTTATAAGGGATGAAAACAGAGACATATTCTGATATTGTTTGTTGTTGTTTTGCTTTTCCAGGCACAAGGCTTACTTATTTCAACAACCCAAAGCTGATAATCAATAAATTAAACTAAGCCAAGCATAGCTCACTAAGAAGAGAAATTTAAATATTTTTAATGATTTTAGATTATATTTTAATTACAACATTTCCCCTTCTCTTTCCTCCTGTCGAGCCCTTTTATTTATTTATTTATTCATTCATTCATTCATTCATTCATTCATTTATTCATTTTATATACCAACCATAGTCCACCTCCCCCAACTCACCCCCATCCACTCCTCAGAAAGGGTAAAGCCTCCCATAGGGAGTCTATGCCCTCTTATAACCCGCCCCTGCCCCCACCCCCACCCCCAACCCTGCTCTCCTTCAAATTCATGACTTCTTTTTTTAAACTAATTATTGTTACATGGATGTATGTTTATATATACACAAACATATTCCTAATTATAACCTATTCAGTCTGTATAATGTTACTTGTCTGCATGCTTTAAGGGATGGCTGTTAGGCACTGGACAACCAATTGGTGCATTGTTCCCTGAGGAAGACCACGTCTCCTGCTCCTAGGGAGCAGAAAAAGTCATCATTTGTTTGAAAGTACTTTCTACTGGTCCCTTTCTTTATCTTGTAAAGTGAAAGGGAAGGTGGTGAACTCGCCTGTAGGATCCCAGGTCTCTAACACTGTCATGTGAACATGATATCTGCATGCAGGCCATCATGAGGAGAGACACTGAGCTCTTCTAGCTGCTACGTACCAATCCAGGGTCTAAAGTCAGGCATGTGAAATACATCTTAGTGGGCTTTGTGCTAGTGTTTTGTTAACTGACTGAACTGGTGGTTATTGAAATCTTTATAAAGCTTAGAATTTTTGAAAAGAAGAGTGCAAATTATTTAAGAGAAATCATCATATTCAGCAGTCAAGAAAAAAATGTTTTGATTATTTTATTAGAAGTTCAACATTCTGAGCCATTCTTGATTCAGACTAAGGACAAGACTCTTCTCGTTTCACCTGGGATCAATCATGTAACCTGGTTCTTATTTTCTTTACCTGTAATATTTCTGGGCCAATTATTCACATGTAGTTGTCCTGTGAGTTAAAACGTTTTCTGTTTTAGTTAAAATGAAATATGTAGTGTAATTAAACAATAATACAATGATGATAAATCATTTTTCATAATTTAATTTCGCAACATGTATGATTAATCATTGTAATTTAAAGGATCTAATAAACAAGCAGAATAATTATGCATAATGGAACATGAGGTACAGGTTAAAAGATATATACTAAAATCATCCATAAATATCTTAGAAAAATTATCTAATGATGTAACTGAGCACACCCAAAAATTTAATTTCATTCAAAGATGTATATACAGAAGGAAAGCATTGCCCTTCCCTTGTGGCAGGCAAAGAGAACTTTCTCTTATTTTCTCTAGCTTCTCTCTCCAGCTGAACTTGTATTTTTCAAGTGTTCTGCATTTTTTATTCAAGTCTCCTAAAAAGGGAACAGGAAGAGATCTGAGAATTTTGGAAGGATAGGCTGGGTCATCTCTCTTGCTAAAATCTTCATTGATGGTCCACACTTGAGTGCATCACTTAAATATAGACTGTTTCCTTTATACAAATACCCAAGCTTTAATTACAGGATTTCTAGGTGAGTTTATTCACACAATGTCAAAGAAAGGTTAGACTGTTTCTGGGAGTTTATTTTATTTATTTCTGCTCTTGCCTGTGGTTCTTTCTGCTTGATACGTTAGAGGAAAAAAACACATTCCTGTGCCATAGGAACAAAGGAGAGAGGACATGTGTCCATTTATGTACATAGTCACTTGTTTAGCAAGTGCACATGCTGTAGAAATGTTTTATATAAATGGTCAGTAAATGAAGTCTGGAATTATAAAAATCTTCAAATGGCTGCCTTACCTGGTTGTGTAAGAAATCATTGATGTCTAATATTTTTATTTTAGATGGTGACCGTGTTTTTGGCGAAATATGCTGAAAGGCATTCTAATTGTAATATGCTGAACCTAATTCACTAAATTAAGTGCACTTAGAATATTATTTTAGCCTATTCCAGGAAACTGACATTAATAAACACAGGAAAAAGACATTCTGTGTTCTGGACAAATGATTCAGAGTTGAACATTTAAGTACAACTTTATTATAATTAAGAATCTAGGCTTTATAATAAATAGGTCAAAATGATTGTACTATAGCAAAAGCAGAAAAATTGAAGTGATATGTTCTTGCTGTAACATTCCTGAATCCCTGATAGTTTAACTATGAACATTGGTTCATGAAAATGACTGAAAAAACCAAAAAATTTAAAGCTGTAATGGAGTTGTTTGCAATGCCTTTAGGGATTTACTGTTCATTTTTGTGGTTGCAAATAGCTCCAGACAAACTTAGAAGACTCAAGGATGCCCCTGGAGACTCACAAACCAATCTGAAGTGACAGGACTTTAGATACACTGTGCTATCATTTTGTATGATGAAGCATAATGCCAGCCAATGCTGCAGAATTTAGAATGCTGAGTGGAAGTTACTGATAACCCAAGGTATTAGCATAGCTCCTTGAGGGGATTGGTCATGGCCAGTGAGATGGGGATGAAGGGAAAAGGGAACTGACAGAGTAGACTCAGTTGCACACCAGGAGGCTGGTGCACCGGGAAACTTGGAACGAATGAACAAGTGTCCTTGCTCCTTACAGAATGGACATTTCTGCTTACTCATCTACCATGATGGTCTCCAAGATAAATGGAGTATGATATGAAACCATGCTCTTTTCTCAACGAAGAATAAGTATGTACAGGATAATTTTTGACCTCCGTGTTCATCTAGAGAATATAAAATTGTGTGCATACATATTCAATTTATAGTTTAATCAGGGAGACACTTCTAAAGATGAATGGATTAAATTTCCAAGGAATCAAGCAGGTCTAGAGCAAGTTGCCATACAGGCAAACTTCACCCACCAAGTGACACTCAAGCTGAACTGCCACGGAAAGCTGTCGTTTATATTGCAGGGTACAACAGGCCACTTCAGAGAAATGTAGCCCTGAGTGAAGTTCTGCAGGTTTAACACACAGACCAAAGGAAGTTGCTGATGGTTCCGTCATTTGGGAATAGCAGAAGAATCCTTCTGGAAGACAGCTTGTAGAGCATGAGTGGGGGTAAAGTGACAGTTCTTAGTTTGCACACATTCTTCCCTCTTTCCTGGTATAACATCTTATAATCTGTAGTTTGGGAGGTAAGCTAGCAAATAAATGAGTTTCCATTTCTAGTTAATTGACGTACTTATTCCATTTTGAGTGTTTGAGGGTCAATTTGGTATGCAGACTTAGCTAGAGTCCAGGGCTCAGCTACTTGTTCAAATAGTCATTTGGTGTTGATGTGCAGGCATGTTATGACTGTGGTAGAGTTTCTGTTAGTTTACTATAAGTAGAAAAGAAGATCAAGCTGTGTGGTGGGTAGCTAGCTGTTCCAGCTTTGACCTGCAAGTACTAAAGTACTACCCCCAGTGAGGCTTCTGGTAACTGTCACACCTACCTATGACCTGTCCCTGAGGCAGGGCTGAGACGGGAGCCCTTAAGAACCGAGATCTGGATGTGCCGACTCTCTTGGTTCTTGGTGATCCAGGATGCTGGATGGTAGACTGAGCAGAGTTCTCCAGAGAACACTGCTGGACTGCACTTCACCTCTTCTGGATCCTGTAACCAATCCCTTCACTAGCTGTAAGTTACCCCCCAAAATAAACCTCCTTTTTAACTATGTGGAGTTACCTTAATAGATCAGGTGAGCTGAATGAGTCCTCTCAAAAGGGTTGCTGAGAAGAACTTTGTTTTACAAGTAGAATCAATGTTCTTTGTGTAGACAACAGACTCAGATTATTGAAGAGTCACAGCATGTTCATAAAGAGGGCTAATTCTAGATTTTATACTTAGCTCTTACTTTGTTTCTCTAGTGGAACCCTGATGGACCCCAAAAACCTTAACAGATTATGAAATAAAGGGTGTCTTAGGGTATTTATTACTTTGAAGAGACACCATGACCACGGCAAATCTTATAAAGGAAAACATTTAATTGAGATGTGTCTCTTACAGGTTCAGAGGTTCAGTTCATTATTATCCTGGCAGGGAGCATGGCGGCATGCAAGCACATGTGCAGTGCTGGAGGAATAGCTGAGAGTCCTACATCTTGCAGGCAATAGGAAGTCAACTGAAACACTGTGCAGCATCTTGAACATAGGAAACATCAAAGCCCACCCTCACAGTGACATGTGACACATTCTCTCTAAAAAGGCCATATCTACTTCAACAGAGCCACACCTCCTAATAGTGCCACTCTCTACGAAATTATGAGGGCTGATTACATACAAACTACCACATTCCACTTTCTGCCTCCCATAAGCTTGTAACAGTATCATAATACTAAATGAATTTAATCCAACTTCAAAAGTACCCATAGTCTATTACAATTTCAACAACATTTAAAAGTCCAAAGTTCAAAGTCTCTTTTGAGATTCTTCTAATCTCTTAACTATAATCCCCTATTGAAAACAAACAAACAAAAAACCAGATCACATACTTACTATATATAATGGCACAGGATACACATTACCATTCCAAACATAGGGAAGGGAGCATAATGAGGAAATACTAGACTAAAGAAAGACCTAAAACCAGCTGGGCAAACCCCAAACTCTGCATTTCCATGTCTGATGTCAAAATGCCCTTCAGATCTCCAATTCTATTCAGCTTTGTTGACTACAACACACTTCTTTCTCTTGGGCTGGTTCCACTCTCTCTTAGAAGCTTTCCTTGGCAGGTTTTCCATGACTCTGGCATCTCTAAAATCTTTGGGTCTCCAAGGCAATCCAGGTGTCAATTTTATAGCTTCACTCAATGGCCTCTCTACTAGGCCTCCATTTAGGGACACCCCTAACATATGCCTAGCTTCAGCAGCTTCCTTTAGGAGCAAATTCCATAGCCCTTTCTTCTATCCTTAACTCCAGAACCACGTGGCCAAAGCTTCCAAACTCTGCTGCTTACTGGGACTGGAACATGGTCCCCTTGTTCAATTACGTCTTCACCAGCTTTCTGTCCTTCGCTGCCTAAGCTTACTGTCCTGAATCTTGATCTCTGGACTAGGCTGGCCGCAAACTCAGAGATCTGCCAGCCTCTGCCTTCCCAGTGCTGGGATTAAAGGTGTGCCTCACTACAATGGGCTGTAAGCTTTTCTTTAATTCCTTTTCATAAATTGGAAAGTTAACTGAGTGGGATCTTGCCCTGAGGCACCATTCCCTTTGTTCCATTTTTTAAACTATCTCCTTGAATGTAGCATTTAGCTGTGTTCCACTTCCTGGTGATCTTTTTCTCCTCAGAAGTTACATTTTGTAATTTCCTCCTTCCCATCTTGCTCCTTTTTATTATAGATATTCATTAAAATTACCACTAATAACTACATGACAAGAGTCTGTACTAGGTTGTCTTGAGACTTCCTCTGCCGATGGAATTAATCCAAAATTCTTCACTATAGTCTCAGTCAGGCTCTTTGGACAAGGGCAAAAGGCAGCCACTTTCTTCACCAAAATATCACAAGAACTATCTCTAAGCAATAAACTAAAATTTTTCTCCTCTGAAACATCTTGAGGAGCACCACATAGTTTATCAAATCACACTCAGCACCACTGTCTTCCATGCTCCTACTTGTATGGCCCATTAAGCATTGCCACTACTTTCATAACCCAAAGTACTGAAGTCCAAATTCCTAAAAACAAAGATATGGCCTATTACAGCAATACCTCAGTCCCTGGTGCCAACCTCTGTCTTTGTTAGGGTTTTTATTGGTGTGAAGAAACACCATGGCCACGGCAACTCTTAACATTTAATTGAGATGGATCTCTTACAGTTTCAGAGACTCAGTCCGTGATCATGGTAGGACATGGTGACATGCAGGCAGACACGGTGCTGGAGAGATAGCTGAGAGTCCTACGTCCTGCAAGCAATAGGAAGTCAACTGAGACACTGGGTGGTATCCTGAGCATAGGAAATCTCAAAGCCAACCCCCACAGTGACACACTTCCTCTGTCAAGGCCATATCCACTCCAACAGAGCCACACCTACTAATTATGCCACTTCCTATGAGATTATGGAAGCCAATTACACTCAAACTACCATACCAGCTTTTGGGAGAAAGTGTTTGTGAAGTTAATTTTGGTTGTCAGCTGGACTGGGTCTAAGATCAACTAAAAGGCAAGCTGCTGACTGCACTCTTATGAGTGTCCTTTTGATCAGGTTGTTAAGATCCTCAATGTGGATGTAAGTTTTGGTGGCAGCCTAGATAAAGAACATGCTTATAGGAAAGCTCTGCTTTGGCTTGCTTATGTTTATTTTCACTGGCCAGTTCAGCTGCCCTGTTCCTGGTGCTGCCATTCCCTCAGATAGAATCAGGCGCTCCGTGTTTCCAATGTGGACTATAGGCTAGTGGTTCTGCTGGAATCATCCAGGTCTTCAGCACCAGACTAAGACTGAAGAAGAACAAGCCTTACGGATTGAGCCACCGTCAGGTTCTCAGTTTCTCTGGTGTGAGAATGCCATGGTTGAGCGATTCTGACTTTATGGTGTAAGCCAATCCATTAAGTGCCTCCTTTAAACAAGATTTTATTCATTCATTCATTCATTCATTCACTCATTTATTTATTTATTAATAGAAGTGTCTGCATGTATGTACATATACCATATGCATGCCTGGTGCCTGACAAGGCCAGAAGAGGGTATTGGATCCCCTGGAATACGATTTAAAGCTGTTTGTGAGCTGCCATATAGGTGCTGGGAACCAAACTCAGATTCTAGGGAAGTGCACAAAGTACCCTTATCCATGGTGGCATCTCTCTAGCTCCATAAATTTTCTTAATGTATTTTCAGTCTATAGGTTTTGTCTTCTAGAGAACCTTGGCTAGCATCAGTGGTTATTTCCCTCTCTCTGTGACCAAATTGACTAGAATGTTGAGTTGATTCAAACTGATTCTTTTTATAGAACTAGAGTATGAGATAATGATGGAAAGAATTAAGGGACAAGAAGAATTTGAACCACATATAAAGTCAGTACAGTGGGAAAATGTAGTAACTTACAATATACTGGAGATGCCATGTGCAACTGCATTTAAATTAGGTGTCCTGGTGGTAGGCATTTTGGAACAAGGTGGTAATGAAGTAAAGGAATAAATGCAACAAAAGTATTTAGTGCTGTGAGAAATGCTGCTGCATCTGTTCTGTTCTTTTGCTCTAGTTAACTATTGGCTCAGTTATGCTGGTTTACAGAGAAAACAGTATTTCATGGGACTATGGGACTTTTATTTAGAAAAATAATTTTCATGGGACATGATTTGGAAGTTGCAACCTTGTGTGGGCTCTTAGGTTGGTATATTAAAATTAAAATGTAGTTTTGTTATTATTTTTTATCCTTGGTATTATAGCATAATTACAACATTCCCCCTTTCTTGCACCAAACTCTCCAATATATCCCTTCCTATTCTCTTTCAAATTCATGGCTTCCTTTTCATTAATTGTTGTTAAATGTATATATGTATATCTAATACATATTGATGATTATAACCTGCTCTGCAAAATACAGAGGACTTTCATCTTTTAAAACAATTCATGTATTTCTGAAGATCTACTAACTGCTGAAAAACAATGTCTAGTGCACCATGGGTAAGGGTATTGGCTTAAACCCAGAGAATTATCGGGACACTGCCCTGTGGACATGGGTCAGAGGATTGCTGTGCAGTAGCTGAGCAACCCAGTCAGCACTTCCTGAGCTTGGTTTAATTATACATGCTTCAGGCCAACTCACAGGGTTGTACTTCAGAGCCTTAGATACTTTGGGTAACTAGAGTTGTTTGCTGTGTTTGAATGAGTGAGCGCCCTTCTTTGTTGGAGTTTCAGAACAGCTGTCACTGATGCCCTATGTGCAAATGAACGAACTCTATAAGATTATAATGAAAGTATCATTCTCCAAGAAAGGCTTCATAGAAACGGGAGCCAGGAAAGGACAAGAGAATATTTCTCTGGTCTCAGTGATGCTATATCAGTTATAGTGCATAATAAAAATGAAGATTATTGCAAGCCAGAGAGAACATCATGGTTAGTCATCACAGTTGAAATGTCGTAACAGATTTTCTTTCTCAGAATCTTCCTTGTTTTAATAAACAAGCTGTGAACAGAACACACAGCTTTGTCATCAGAATTAACAAAACTTTTGCAATACTTCAAAATGGATAATTAAATTGCTTTAAAATATTTGAAGTGAACCCTATCATGAGTAGAAATGAACAGTGTATGGGAATAATAAAGAAATAGAGCTAGTGAAACAAACTTGAATTTGAGATGTAAGTAGTATGTTTTAAACTAGGAATTTTAGTGCATGTACTAGATCTGGTAGTTCAAGTAAGTGGGAAGTGTGATTATATAATATATGCTGCCAGAAAGCATAATTGCTACTCAAATAAGATAATTTTCTCATTATGTATTATAAGTCACTCATAAATCATAGTTAATTTTTGGTGGTGTCAAAAGAATAGAAAAATTTATAGTGAACATTTAATTTGGTTATAAGAAATCTTTTCAAAATGTGTTTCCTGATCGTTCTGGACATTAGTATTCATTTTCCTTTCCTATATTTTATGTATTTTCATAAAGCACCATAATGACTAGCAAGCTTTCCATTTCATTGTTTTCATGAGTGTGGTGCATCAGAACATAAAACAGTTTATATTTTGTGTTGGGTTTATTTCCTTTTCTCTGGATACAACTCTAGAGTGAACATAGAATCCAGGGAAAGGAAAAGTGCTGACTTGCCACTCTTCATGTGTTCGTGATAGTAGATCTGTGTATCTATGTAGTAGACACTATGCTTGCATTAAATATAAGTTCTTAATGGAGACCTTCCTGCTTCTCCTGATATAATAAGCTCCAAATGTTACTGTGCTGGGGATGCTGTGAATGTGTTGCTCTGGTTGATTGATAAATAAAATACTGATTGGCCAGTAGCCAGGCAGGAAGTATAGTATAGGTGGGATAAGTAGAGAAGAGAATTCTGGGAAGTGGAAGCCTGAGTCAGGAGTCACCAGCCAGAGACAGAGGAAGCATGATGTGAAAGTACCGGTAAGTCACAAGCCATGTGGCAACTTATAGATTGATAGAAATGGGTTAATTTTTTTTTTTTTTTTTTTTTTTTTTTTTTTGGTTTTTCGAGACAGGGTTTCTCTGTGTAGCTTTGCGCCTTTCCTGGAACTCGCTTTGGAGACCAAGCTGGCCTCGAACTCACAGAGATCCGCCTGGCTCTGCCTCCCGAGTGCTGGGATTAAAGGCGTGCGCCACCACCGCCCGGCTGAAATGGGTTAATTTAAGTTATATGAACTGGATAGCAAGAAGCCTGAGCCATTAGACCAAACAGTTTAAATAATGTAAGTGGCTTTGTGTTTATTTGTGTCTGAGTGGCTTCAGACCCGGGAAAGACTGGAGATAACTCCAGCAACATCACTGATCATCTCTATCTTTAAAAATTGAAAGGATATCTCAACATTCAACAGACAGAGCACTTCATGTAGTTGACTTACACGTATTCTACTCACATTGAGCTCATGTGTCTTTTCAGATAGATAATATTTGACAGCTTTATACATACATATTTTGAGTATGGGGCAGTTTCATCTCAGATTACCCTCTTTCATTCCACCTGTTCTCTTACTGAAACTATTCTTTTTCCAACAAGGGATCCTTTCTTTGCATCCTCTTTTTTATTTAAAAAAGATTTTTAAAATTCATTTTACATACCAACCACAGATCTCCCTCTCATCCCTCCTCCTGCTCCCCCCACCACCTTCTCCTCCAAACCACCCCCTCATCCCTTCTTCCAAAAGGGTAAGTTCTCCCATGGGTGGACAGCAAAGCTTGGTACATTCTGTTGAGATAGGACCAAGCCCCTTCCCACTGTATCAAAGGTGAGCAAGGTGTCAGACCATAGGTAATGGGCTCCAGGAAGTCAGCTCGTGCACCAGGGGTAGATCCTGATCCCACTGCCAGGGCCCCTCAAACAGACCCAGCTACACAACTGTCTCCTGTATGCAAAGGGTCCAGTCAGGTCCCATGCAGGTTCCACTGCTGTTGGTCTAAAGTTCCCAAGTTCCTATGAGCTTGATTCATTTGTCTCTGTAGATTTCTCCATCATGTTCCTAACTCCCCTTGCTCATATAGTCCCTCTTCCCTCTCTTTGACTAGATTCGTGGAGCTCAGCCTGGTACTTGGTTGTGGATCTCTGCATCTGCTTCCATAAGTTACTGGAAGAAGGTTCTATAATGATAGTTAGGATATCCACCAATCTGACTACCAGGGTAGGCCAGTTCAGGCACCCTCTCCACTATTGCTAGTAGTCTAATCTGGGGTCATCCTTGTGGATTCCTGGGAATTTCCCTAGTACCAGGTTTCTCCCTTACCCCATAATGTGTCCTTCTGTCAAGACATCTATTTCATTGCGCTCTCACTTCATCCCTTCTCCAGCTTGACCATCCTGTTCCCTCATGTTCTCATCCTCCATCCCCTCCCTCTCAGCCCCAGGTTACTCATGGAGATCTCCTCTGTTTCCCCTTCCCAAGGTGATCCATGTGTCCCTCTTAGGGTTCTCCTTGTTTCCTAGCTTTTCTGGAACTGTGTTTTTTAGTCTGATTATCCTTTGCTTTACATCTGGTATCTACTTATGATGCACCCTCTTTATTGATCCATTGACTTTAATTGTGCTTGCCTGCATGAATATGAGTCCTGGGGTACATTAACTGAAACATGGTGACTTACCAGTGGCTATACCACTAAAAACAATGAGGTTTCTTTCCACAGGATTCATTATATGCTCACAGTTCCCCAGTGATGGGTGAGGAATCATGACCTCCTCTCTTATGCACGATGAATTGGTGACAGGTCTCATCTTGAGCAGGTGACCAGAGCTGTAGTCGGTTGATGCATGTAAGGCTTATGTCATACTTAGAAGTGGCTAATTGTAGTTGTCATCTTGTGCTTTTCTTCTGTTTAATTCCATTTTCATTCAAAGTTAAACTTTAAAAGGCATGCAGGGTTTTTTCTCTACTTCTTCTGTTGTTTCTATTTCTATATTTCCAATCAATATAGATTTTCTTTTGTTGTCAGATTACAGTCTTCAAATAATGTTCCCTTTTATTTATTAAATGCTCCTATTGGTCAGTCAAGGGATCTGTCCTTGGAATAAAGCTGTGTTTAAGACAGAGTCTCTGCCTTAAACATTTTATCCCTTCATGTGAGCTCCCAATAAGCAGAGAAGTACACTGTGATGTAAATGCTCTGGTGGTGATAACTATTATTTGTTGTGGAGAACACAAAGCCTTGAGATGTAAAGTAACTTTTTCTAGAAGTCCAAGAAGTGATACAATTGCAATAGTTAATTCTCTTAACAATGGAAGTAAGGGAAGGAGAAGTCGAAATAGCATGGCAAAGCCTAGTGTTGGATGACAAAGAAATCTGAAAGCATGTGTTTCTACCCCATTCAAGAGGTAGAATTATGGTGGTGGTGTTCATATCAAGAACACAAGGAGAATTAGGATAAAAGCTAAGACCTAGGAGACTAGAGGTTTTTATATGATCATGCATTTATGTAAGATAGTGCCTGTTTTTAAAACTCATGTTTCCTATACTGGTCAAAAAATAATACTTATTGAGAACCTTAGTCTAACAGTAGTGTGAAACTTTTAAAAACCAAAATTTTTCAATATTTATTTTATTATTTTTAAATACACGTGGACTTGTTTGTGTATGTGTGGATGTGAGTACTGGAATAGAGGAGGACAGAAGTGTTGGATGCCCTGGAGTTGGAGTTACAGGTGGCTGTGGGCCACCCTACACGAGTGCTAGGAATCCACTTCCAGTCCTCTGTAAGAGCAATACATTCTCTTAACCTCCAAGGCATCTTCCAGGTCTAAAACCAAGACTGTTTTGCATGACTTAAAATTTGAAATTTATTTACAAATTTGTATGTGTGACTGTGTGTGCCTGCTTATGCATGTGATGATACAGATTCATGTATACACAGGTACATGTGGAGGTCAGAGGTTAATTTCAGGTGTTATGTCAGTATAACTGGCCATAGAGCTCCCTGGATCCTTCTGACTCCATCTCCCCAGGGCTAAGTTTACAGGGACATGTCACCATGCACAGTTTTTCATGTGGATGCTGAGGATGGAACTCAGATCCTGTGTTTCGATGGCAATCTCTTTTCCTCCAATCCTCATCTTTGCCTAATTTTCTTCCTCTTTTCCCTCAAAAATTTCCATTCTAGGCACTTTGAAGACTTAAATCAAAATGATTTTATTATAACAGATATGAAACTGCAGAAATATTTCTTATTAATCTTATTAGCTGTGATGATGGGATCTTGCTCAGGGGTCACTTTGGCTTTGGTTCCTCATCAGTTCTGTTGAATGAATTCAGATGCAACCAGAATGTAGGGTAGAAGACAGAGTTTATCACACAATAACAGGAAACACTGTCAAGGGTGAGCTTGGCAACAACAGAGACAATTGTGGAGAAATGTTTTCAAAGGGTGAATGTGGAATATAGCCATGAAACCATTGTACTGACCATGAAACCATTGTACTGACCTAAATATTTAGGTAGACTTTATATAGTTTTCTAAAGTCTCTGAAAAGCGGTTTTCATAAGTGGAATTTTCCTATTCAAGTGACTGAGAATCTTATTTGGATTAACTCAAGGGAGGAGTCAGTGGCATGTCTATATTCTTTATCAGTGGTCTCCAGATGTCTTATTATTTTGTGGGCAATTTCTAAGCAAATATCCCCACACAGGGCCAAAGATGCACTCAGATGATTTGCTTCTTTTGACTAATTACAAAAATCCAGATATAGTTCCTGGTTTTACAAGCTGTCGATTTTGAAGGAGAGAATCACAGTGGCCTTCCCACTTGCTAATAATGTAGATGTATGAAGTCATACTTTGAAAACAAAAGATTCCTTCCCATGTAGTATGTAGTTTTCTCTTTGTAATATTAATGTTTGATTTTATTGGCTACATTGTGTATAGATCAGTTGTTGTAGCCCACTAGGTTTCCTAGTGTCTGTACCCAGCAGGAATGCATAAGAGGTTGATTGGACCACGCACCTGAGTATCAGGTGTTTGAAAGGGTCTACACTTGACTGTAAATAGCAAGGGGGAGGTCTTTTGCTCCACCCCTTGGTATTGTTATTAATAGACCTTTGGAATAAAGTTCTGGACCAGTGGATGAGGATCCAGGCCCACTAGAATCTATCTTGTGTTTTCTCTCTGTTTCTCTCTCCTTTTTTTCTAACTAAGTCTCTTATCCCTCATTCCTCAAGAGTCCCTGGGGTAAATAAATATGGAGGCTGATCCCTCACAGTAAGTGTAGTTATGGAAGACTAAACTCTATTATCATAATGCTTTTAATTACACCAGATGGTGATGTGTATGTACCTTTCTGTGGGCTGGATGGTGAAACATACCTCTCTGTGGACTGGATAGTGATGTGTACCTACCTCTCTGTGAGCTGGATGGTGATGTGTGCCTCTCTGTGGACTGGATGGTGATGTGTTCCTCTCTGTGGACTGGATGGTGATGTGTACCTCTCTGTGGGCTGCTTGACTTTCAGGATGTGATTATATCTTAGACTGATGTATTAGTTGGTCAAAAAATGTCCCTTTCTGGTATCTAATAATAGGTAATGTAAACAGAGAAGTCAATTGAGGTCTGCAGGTTGGGAGCAAGGCTGGGGTTTTGGTATTATGTGCAGAAACAAATTGTACAGGCAAAAGCAATCAACATAGATCAATTTGGCCCTTGGACCTGAGCCTGGGAAAATACAGATCTTCATTCCATATTCATTTATACTTGCCCTACAGGTTATTATTTATTATTGAACATTATTACAAATTCTTAAGTGAAAATGGCATAATTTATTTCATATAACACTAAACTCTTGTGAGTGCTGTGTATGAAACTTGAAATAACTATTCTTACTTACTGTACAACAAAATGGTTTTCAAGAATTATTTCTTGTGGTTCTAACTTCAATGGCTTCATCCCTTCGTTAACAGGTTGCTTCATTTTATAGCCAACAAAAATGGTTTTAATATTTTGAACTCTGTGAATCACTTCCTCTGACTTTGTGCATCCCTTTGAAAAATGAAGCAAACAATATATATATATATATATATACACATATATATGTATATATATGATGTTTTATTCTTTTTTTATTAATTTTTTTCATTCATTTTATATTCTAATTATAGGTTCCCCTCCCTCAACTTGAAATAGGACTAAGCTCCTCCCTTTGTAGTATGGCTAGGCAAGGCAACCTAATATGGGGAATAGGTTCCCAAAAGCCACATCAACTGTTAGGGACAGGCCCTGATCCCACTGCTAGAAGTTCCACACATAGTCCACGCTACACAACTGTTACACATATATAGAGGGCATATGTCTGTCCCATGATGTCAGTCCAGAGTCTGTGGGCTCCTATGAGACAAGGTTAGTTGTTTTTGTGGGTTTCCTTGAGATGATCTTGACCCCCTGGATCATACAGTATATTTAACTTGATATAACATGTAAACAACCACCAACTATAAATATTGAAGGAAATTTTTGTTTGAATCACATTTCTTTGCAGATAAGACACTGAAGATTTTATATTTATTTCTAGATAATATGAGTAAATCAGGAATGAAGGCCTGATAGTTCCTTGTATTGTAAGATGAATTTCATATGTATAGTAAATTAATGTCAATAATATGTTGTTACTTATCAATAAACTTTATTAAAACTTTAAGAAACCATGGGACAAATGATTACTGGGAAACTACCTGTCATTTTCCTTACATTAATGAGATAGTTTACCAGTGCAAATTAGTTGTGCTGTTTTGTTCTGGAAGTTGAGAAAACGAATGTAATTCATGAAAAGCAACCAGACAAAAGGAATGGGACAGCCAGTGGTAAGGTATGTGACAGTAAGTGAAAACAAACTCAGAGAGAATGGAGGTGAGACCTTCAGAGCTCACAAGTCAATTTCATTAAGTTGCTTAAAGATGACTGGGTAACAGCACTGGGGAGTTTTTCGGATAGCTACAGAAAATGGACCATTATTGCCCACAGAAGCACGAGAGAACCTGAATAAAAGTATGATATTGCTTGGTGTGCTAAGGGAATGAGAGTGGCAGAGACATGTTTTTTTGTTTTTTTTTTTTGTCAGAAAATCAGTTTGCTGCGTGAACGGTGACATTGGTGAAGGTTTATGTCTGTGACACAGAGGCACACACACCGTGTTTGTAAAGCTCTGGGTATATATCTGCAGTAGTTTCCTTTCCAGTTGATGTGACAAAGTACCAGAAAAAGCTAGGGGTGAATGATTTATTTTAGTCCCAATTCCAGGTGATGCTCCATCATTGTAGGTGAGAGAAGGTGACGGGAACTTGAAGCATCTCTGCACATTATCGTCAAGGGCAGACAGAATGGCTGCATGTATGCATGCCTTTGCTCAACACACTTTCTCCTTTTTTATACATTCCACAACCCAAACCTAAGGAATGATGCCACCCAATTTTAGCCTGTGTTTCCCTATACAGTTAGCATAACCAAAACAATCCTCTGCAGATCTGATCACAGGCTACCCTCATCTAGGCAATCTCTCATTTAAATTCCCTTCCCAAGTGATTCTGGTTGTATGAAACTGACAAAACCAACCCATCACATTTGCTGTCTCTCAACTGAAAGATAGCCTGGGCCAATGTTTGAAATTCCCTTATGAACCGGTATTGTATGGGAGAGTAACAGAAAATCAAATTGGATGAATTTTAACTTAATACACATTTTTATCCAAACCCCTCCTCCAAAATATGCTTTTGTTTGTTTTTGACACAGTCTCACGTCATATCTTGGGTTTGCTCACCCTCAAAGAATGGTCTTGTTTCAGCTTCTTTGGGGGCTGAACTTGCAAAAGTGAGCCACTGTACCTGGCTACTTATGTTTAATCACTTACCTAACTTATGTGAAATGTTTTTCTCTTCATATTTAAAATAATTAGTTGATTGATGCATGAAAATAAAGTTAGCATTAATTAACTAAAGTGTTTTAGAAACATGGATGGTAATATTAATAAACATTATGGCACTATTCATTTGGTGATACCCAGAGTTAGACGATTTTATCATTTAACAATGGAAACTAGACATATTAGGAATACACGATTAATCAAATATAGTGTCATCAATTTAAAGTACATGTTTAATATAAGCTTCCTTGTCACATTGTCAGGGGTTGGGTCTGTTACATGTATTGTCGGCTTTGCCTTGACTCAGATGGTCACCTTGGTACAAAATATCTTTATGCCCTTAACCTGCACTTGATGGAAGCAAAGGTAAGCACTTTATGTAGGCTGAATCAAATAGTACAGATCCTTTTGGAAACTTAATTTTCTTTATCAGTTTTTAAGTGTATATGTGTTTTGCATGGCATGCATGTTCATGCACGATACGTATGTAGTGCCCATGGAGGCCAGAATGGCTGTTAGACCTTTTCAGATTTATAGGTTGTTGTAAGCCACCATGTGGATGCTGGGAATCAAATCCAGGTTCCCTGTAAGAGCAGCAAATGTTCCTAGCCACTGGGCTGCCTCATCAACCCCTCCTATGGAAACTTGAACCAAAACATGTAGAAATGAATATTACTGCCATCTCCAGGAAGGAAAATGAAACAGATGTACATTGAGAAGTAGAGGTACAAAGGAATCTGTGTCACTGTATAATTAAAAATATCTTTATTATATCCTCTTGCTTAATATACACAGTCTCTAGGTTCAAAATACTATCTTAACTGCAAATTAAAGATATTATATTATTTTATAACATCTCCATAGGGAAAATGAATATCACATTCTAAGTTGATTTTGTCTCTCCATAAATTACCTGATTTATTTTAGTAGAGTTTATATAATTTTCTTTTATTTATTTTTTATTCGTTTTGGTTATTTAGGGCAAATATATCAAAAAGCAATTCTGAGTTACATACGCAAAATGTGACATATTGGCTTAGTTCTGTTTAATAAAATTCCACCTAATAATTTTCAATGTGATTATAAATGTAAAGAATTTATGAAAAAATAAAAGAAATTGTATTATGTATCTCAAAAATAAATTAATTTATTTACTTCTTTGTGGAAGGACATTAATACTAAAATTATTAAGCAAAAGTTAATTGCCTTAAGTTACTGGAAAATACTATTTCTAAGACTTTTATAGACAGCTATCTCTTGTGAATGTCATGCAAATTGCAGAATGAATAAACAATGACTCTAACCCACTAATTCAGCAGTAAGATCAAGGAGCTGTAACTAATATGGGGTGTCCTTTATGGATTACATTACTTTTTAGTATCAATATGAGACATAATGCTAATTTCTGAGATTGTATACCACTGAAAATCTAACAAGAAATAATTAACACAGGTATGGAAGGGAACAATCCATTTTTTTCTTTATAGAGTTAAATGAGAAGATTCAACAGTGAATACAATTTCTTTGACTCTCACCTTTTTCTAATGTAATTCCTGTCAAGTGAATATGTCCAGAGCAATAGTAGTGCTTAGATTGTTATACGTTATCCTAAGAATGTGTATAGATGGGTAATGGCCTATGTAACTCCAATCAAAGGAACCACTTTTCCATCTCTCTTCAAGCAAACTTAGACCTCATTTTAAATAACGAAAGCAAGTGGAATGACAGAAAAAGTTACCAAGAATAGCTCCTACATGTTTTAGAAAGTTTCTATGAACTAAATTATCTAAGTACCATGCTAAGTTTGTACCACATGCTCCTCCTGGTGCCCAGAAACAGTCACCGAGACAACCAGACAAATATCCCTACTCTTTCCAATCTTATACTTTTTTTATACATTCATGTTATATACTTAACTAAAAGGAATCATAAGTGGTGGCAGGATTTGCAACTCACAAAATTTGATGAGTATGTGTGGCTTTTCTTTGCATATTCATTTTTCACTGTACCTGTTTGAGAAACGTTAAGAGAACAGTGATTGCTAGTCCTTTATACACACTGCTTATGGAGACCCTCAGAAGTGACCCTGAAGAGTAAAATGTATCATCAAAAGAGTTCACTTACTTAGGGCACATTTAAAACTCAGATCATTCATAGATGTTAATTTGAATATCTATTTTTGGGAACTATATACAAATCATGGACATACTTAGAATCTCACTTCTACACAGTGCTTCATTAAGAAGACATGAGACAGAGAGTACAGGGAAGATAAACTCATGGTTTCTGATACATTCATTTAAAAATTTGCTCTGCAAAGTTCCATGAAGATGCCACTAACACTAGAGGAGGCTGCATACTTTAGGGGAATAAGATATTACATGATATTGGGGTGGGTGGATCAGGAAGGAGTTGGAAGAAGAGTGGGAGTTGAATACAAACTGTACGGAATTCTCAAAGAATTGACAGAAATTATATTCTTAAAAAGAAATATTTTGGGTTGTGATCCTAGCCTTTAATGGCTGAGCTATCCCTAAAGCACAGTGACAAATAGCCAAACAAATGGAAACACATGAGCTATGAACCAATGGCTGAGGGGCCCCCAACTGGATCAGGCCCTCTGAATGGGTGAAACAGTTGATTAGCTTGATCTGTTTGGGAGGCATCCAGGCAGTGGGACCAGGTCCTGTGCTCATTGCATGAGTTGGCAGTTTGAAACCTGGGGCCTATGCAGGGACACTTGGCTCAGCCTGGGAGGAGGGGACTGGACCTGCCTGGACTGAATTTACCAGGTTGATCTCAATCCTCGGGGGAGTCTTTGCTCTGGAGGAGATAGGAATGGGGAGTGGGCTGGGGGGAAGGGAAGGGGGCGGGAGGGGGGAGAACAAGGGAATCTGTGGTTGATATGTAGAATTAAATTATATTGTAAAATATAATATAATAAAATAAAATAAAGAAATTAAAAAAAATATAACCTTGGGCTGGGAAAATGATTCATTGAGTAGTAAAAGGCATACCATACAACTCTGAAGTTTTTCTTTAAATCCCAAGAAGCCACATAAAATGAGTTGCAGATATGTCCATCCATAAACACACCTCTCCTAAAGCTATGTGGAAAGTGGAGATAAAATAATCCCAGAAGATCATGCCAACAGGTGACCTGTTAGATGCAGTGGTAAACAAGGGACTCTGCTGTAAACACGGTGGAAGGTTTGGTCCAACATTGTGGTTGTCCTTTCCTCCACAGTCATGCCATGGCATGTACTCACATCCATGAAAATAGGATCACATGCACACACACACATGAACATGAGAAATAAAAGAATAACTTTGAATTATATTTATTTCATCAGTGAAATTATATTGATACATCCGTGAGCAAGGATCCAATCTAGTCAGGATAAAAAGAAACTGGAAAAGTAAGAACAGACAATTTGCCTTATAGAGAGTGTTTCTCAAGGATACATTAAGGAGATCTGAAAGAAGTGAATGGCACAGTCCATGTCACTCAAAGCAATAAGCTATAGAGGATGTATTGAGTGGTGACACTAGGGAGTCTATTCAACCAATTCATGGAAACAGGACCCAAAGTGCTGTTGCTGCAATGAAGTGCATGGAGTTCCCAGAAACATCCAGAGAGTAGAGAAGTTCTTGGAACTCCTCTTGCTAAAGGTATTGTTCTTAAAAAATATGGTTGCAGATACTAAAGCTTACATTCTAAAAATATTTGTAATATAATATCTAGCAAAAACATACTATGCGCAACTTCATAAGTGATTGAGAATGGTATCTACAAAAATATAGATCTATGTCTGCATGCTCATATTTCATTAATGGGATGAATGAAATAAAGCACCATATATTTTCATTAATAACATTATTTAATTTAGGTATATTAAAGACTTGCAGGTTTTTTCTCTATTAATGTAGACTAGTTATTATCAAGTTTTGTGTGATATTCACACTACTTCTGACTTAAGGTTAATTAATGTTTACTTGGAAAAATCTGACATTTTAGAGATTGGTCTATTGTGTGGATCTTAGTGGACTGTAATATACTGAAAGAATAACTGTGGGTTGAGCAACACTTTCAATAGCAGAGTAATGGGAGAAAAGACATATGACTACTTCAAAGATATTTGAAGAGTAGATGGAAATATTGTAACTACATTACTGGATTCAATTGTCATATAGATTGATTTTATTATAGTTTTCCTAACTGAGACATATACAAGAGTTTTTAAGGCCTTTGTGGCATGCAAATATTCCACTAAGAAAACTAGTGTGGTGATATTTTATTTGTGCTGAAATGTGGTGATATTTATTTGTGCTTGCCTGGAGATTAGGGGGAAAAGGCCAGCTATCTTAAGTAAACAAAGTCAGGCAACACATGCCCTTAATCCAATCACATAGCAGACAGGGTCTCTGTGTGTTCAAGGCCATACTAGGGAACAGAGCCAAGCATGGTGACACATGCCTTTACTCCCAGTACCAACCATACAGACCTGGAGGTCTGTACAGACAGACAGTGATGAGGAAGTTGCTGTGGGATGTCTGTATGTCAAATGTGTTGCTGATTGCTCAATGAATAAATCACTGATTGGTCAGTGGCCAGGCAGGAAGTATAGGCAAGACTAAGAGAGAGGAGAATTGAGAGAACAGGAAGCTGGGTGAGGGAGACACTGCCAGCCGCCATCAGGACAAGGAAGCTGTAAAGTACCGGTAAGCCACAAGCCATGTGGCAAGGTATAGATTAATAGAAATGG
Organism: Peromyscus californicus insignis; assembly: GCF_007827085.1. Taxonomy (NCBI): domain Eukaryota; kingdom Metazoa; phylum Chordata; class Mammalia; order Rodentia; family Cricetidae; genus Peromyscus; species Peromyscus californicus. The sequence goes on along the minus strand of NW_026294573.1, from coordinate 159,001,402 downwards.
ATTAATTTAAGCTATAAGAACAGTTAGCAAGAAGCCTGCCACGGCCATACAGTTTGAAACCAATATAAGTCTCTGTGTTTACTTGGTCAGGTCTGAGCGGTTGTGGGACTGGCAGGTGGCAGAGATTTATCCTGACTGTGGGCCAGGCAGGAAAACTCTAGCTACAAATGGCGCCCAACGTGGGGCAAGAGTTTCCACCTAAAACCTAAAAAAAAAGATTCTAAAACGGAGCTAAAAACAGTTCCTAGTTGTCTCTTTCAAGTTAGTGGCAGCCTGCCGGTTTGAGCTACTGGCGGGTTCCTAGCGTGCGTGCATGCTCGACCTGCAGTATGGTGGGAATGAGGCCTCTGCAAGTGGCACATTAAGCTGTGTGGTGGATTTAGCCTTTGCTAGTACAAAACAAAACAAAAAAAAGAGGTTTCTGGGCTACACGCTGCTTTGATAGAAGCATAGACCCACTATTTCTGAGAGTTGATGGCTCCCAGAGCTGGTGGAAAACGTATCACCGCCATGTTGGGAAGCTGAAGTGGGCGGAGCCAATAGCCACAGTGCCAGTGCCGTTTTAGGCTGAGAAGGCTACAGTTTAAAGCAATAGGCTCAAACTAATATAAAAAAATAAGATACATAAAGATGGCTACCACACAGAAAATCTGGATTATGTTCTCTTTGATATTCGTAACTGAAGAAAAACATTTGATTACAAAAGCTGTTGAGTTATGCCAAAATGTATATTTTAAAGGTACTTTGACTTCAAAATTTGAATGTAAGGATATGTTGCTTTGGAAAGGAGGCTCTGCTTTTGTTCCCACAGAAAGCCAGAGGCTATGGATTTGTTCCAGATTAAGATACATCAGGTTTGACCAACCAAGACCCCCTGAAAGGTGACACCAAGGCCCAGATGATCCAACATCCAAAATGGTTTCAAGGCAACTGGCTCAGACGATACAGCCTCATGGACTACTCCATGATCCTAAAATTTTCTTTGTTTCCCCAGAACATACAGTGCCCCCCTCCAGCAGGAAGTAGTAAGAAAAACTACGCCCAAATTCCCAAATATACCAAGCTAACTTTGGAGATGTGTAAAGGTTAAAACCTTCCTTTTTAAGAAAAAAAAAGGGGAAGTGCTGTGGGATGGTCTGTATGTCAAATGTGTTGCTGATTGGTCAATGAATAAATCACTGATTGGTCAGTGGCCAGGCAGGAAGTATAGGCGGGACTAAGAGAGAGGAGAATGGAGAGAACAGGAAGTTGGGTGAGGGAGACACTGCCAGCCGCCATCAGGACAAGGAAGCTGTAAAGTACCAAGTATCGGTAAGCCACAAGTCACGTGGCAAGGTATAGATTAATAGAAATGGATTAATTTAAGTTGTAAGAACAGTTAGCAAGAAGCCTGCCACGGCCATACAGTTTGAAACCAATATAAGTCTCTGTGTTTACTTGGTCGGGTCTGAGCGGTTGTGGGACTGGCGGGTGGCAGAGATTTATCCTGACTGTGGGCCAGGCAGGAAAACTCTAGCTACAGGAAGTGAGGTAGCTGGGCTAAGAGTCAATGAGAGGGCAGAAAAGCAAGGCATATAAAGGCATGGGTAGACAGGAAGTAGCTCACATTTGGAAGCTGCAGAGTTGGTGAGGTAAGGATGGCTGCTGACTATTCCCTATTTCCCTAATCTCTCTAAGGCTTTCACCCCTATATTTGGCTCCATGCTTTTTATTTAATAAGACCATTTAGAAATTCGTCTACAAATAGTCATGTTCATATGGAATTAAAATCCCTTTAAAAGGATTTTTCTTAATTTAAAATTTTTTATTAAATATAATTCCATCATTTCTCTCCTTTTTTTTTCCTCCCTCCAAAACCTCCTGTGTCCAACCCCTTGTTCCCTCTCAAATTCATAGGTTCTTTTTCTTTGTTATGTGTGTGTGTGTGTGTGTGTGTGTGTGTATGAGAGGGGTAGGGTAGACATGAGGCATGACCCATCTAATTATTGAACTCAGCTGAATGTTGACAAAACCAGGCTTCTTTTGTTTGTTTGTAAAACAGATCTCCTTATGAAGCTTAGGATGACCTTTAAACAAATGGTCTTCTGGACCCAGTCTCCTTAGTGCTGGAACAGCAGATATGAGCCTCTAGACCTGGTTTGTAGCTAGTTATTGCTGTAATTTGAATTTGTATTGTTCCACAAAAGTCCTTAGGGTGGGACACTGGCCAATCGTGGATCCTTTAGGAAGTGATCCATAGAGTATGTCATTAAATTCTTGGTGCTGTACTCTTGAAAGGATGTGAGAGCCTAATCCTGTTCTTTTTTTATGATTTGTTCTTTGGCTTACAAAGAAGAAAACAGTTTTGTCGTGCCAACATATGTGCTACTTCACTGAAGGCCATGGCTTCTTCATCCTGAGATATGTGAGAACAGTTTCAAAATCTGTGAGCCAAAATAAATTTTTGTATTTTAAAAGTTAATTATCTCAATAATGTTACTAACATTGTATCAACAAAAAAGTTTACACATTCTCTCTAATGAAATAAATGAACAACAATAGAAAATATCGGTAGCCCAGAACAGTTCCCTCAGGTAGCTAAATCATATATTTCTCAGATAGAAATAGTTTGAAAACAACATATCTATGCTTTATTACTGTTTGTGCCAGAGTATTTATGCAAATAATACATGATAATACATCCATGCACATACATGGCAATAGGATGACAGGTATCTCAACACGTCTGTGATCCCCTCACAACTATCTGTAGATTTGTAAATGTCTATAAGGCCCCTGCTTGGGAACTTTTAGGGATCATTTTGCTGGAGCAAGCAGCACCTAACTTCTATGTATGCATTGTTGGGGGTTAGATAAATCAGCAATAACTAAGGCTTCTTTTCTTAATTAAAAAAAGAAATAAAATGTATCTAGTGAGGCTATCTATTAAAAAGCCCGTGGTCATTTATATTTAATGATACAATGGGAACAAAAGTTTGGAGGCTTTCCTTAACAAACCAGGAATCTCCAGGGAAGGAAAAACAGCAGTGCTGACAGTAAAGGTGAGCGAGTTTGCGTTTTCTGTTAACCAAGGAGGACATGAGTGTCACGATTTGAGGTTAAAAAAAAGAAAAGACCGTACAATAAAAGACAAGGCCTCTCACTGTGCTGCCTCCTCATGCTCGGTATGGGAAATTCAGATTACCATGTTTTGAATTTTCTTTATTTGACTTAGCCTTCACCTCAAGACAGAAAACATAGTTCACCACCCCCTTGACTTACTTATTGGGAACGTTAATTGATATTTTTTGACTGCCTTCACTTTTCCTTTGTATTCCACCTCTGATTCTATAACTAAATACCACTTGTGCCAAATGTCACTGAGTGTCAAAAGTCTGATCTGGCTCTCAGATCCTATCCAGCCCCAATCTTAGGTTTTTAAGACTTCAAAGTCTTTACATTCATGTCATAGCTTTGACATTCACAGCAGGAACAAAAGAAAGATCTTAAAATAAAGCAGGTAATACTTATATGAAAGGTATTAAACCTCTTTCTGGCGAGATTTCTATGTTTTCAGTAAAGCTACAGAATTTACAGCCTATGATTTTTCTTTAAGAGAAAACTTGACCTTGGTCCATGTCACATATGTTGACATGTAAGCTGTAATAAAAGGTTTCTTTTCCTGCTTTATATTTGTTTTCTTTCAAAAAATTGAATCTTATATAAGGAACCTTCTCCCTTAGGGCATCTAATTCTTACTATTACTATTTTTTTTTTTTTTGGTATTTCTGAAAATGTATTCTCAAAGCTTTCTTCAAAGTTATACTCATATGGAAGACCTTTAGCTTCCTAAAGCTATGGAACAACATTGTAATTTTCTGACAGTGGAGATAAGAAACAAAGCAACAAACCATATATCTAGAAATTTGACTTTTACTCCCAAAATAAAAGAATTATCAGTACCCAGCTCTCATGAAGTGCACACCCCACTGCAAACTTCATATATCTTATTTTTTCAAGTTGACACAAGAGGAAGCAAAAGATTTAAGAAGTTAAATGATAACCCCTTGGTTTTCTGGCTGAAGCACAGAAATTAAAATATTTATGTACTCACAGATCATGAAGCTGTATGGACAGTGGTACACAGCTTTTAAACCTTGGTTTAAATGCTGGCTTTCAAATTTCTGTAAAGCATTTAATCAAAGAAAAAGAGGCCAACAATTTGAGGGTGAATGAAAGGGGTCATAAAGGTGTTGGAGGGGAGAAAGGCAAGAGGGAAAGTGATATAGTTATATTTAAAATATATTTAAAAATAAGGATCACCAAAATGTTAATAAAAATCAAAAATAGATTCCACATGAAATTCAAAAGAATTTTAGCAACCTATACATTTATACCATTTTTTCTATTTATCTGTGTCATCCAAGTGCTGACAATTGTGAAACTATTCTATCTATTGTCAAACTTTAACGTGGCTTCTAAACTTGTTCTACACTTCCCTTTATATTTCTTTCTAAAACTAAATTATAGCCAAAAACTCTGCTGAGTCAGGTTAGCCGGACCTCTATCTTTTATATCTGACATCTCTGAAGATCAAGGCAGGTTACCCATTCTTCACTTATCCTCAGGCTATATGTAGTCTCTGAGCCCCAGGTTTTTCTTCAATAAGAACTCAAGAACCCTTTCAGATTGATTTTACACACCCCTGAACTTATTTTTGGTTGTTTTTTTTTTTTTTTTTTGCTTTGGGGAGACAGGGCCTCATGCAGTACAGGCTGTCCTTGAAGCCACAACATAGCCAAGGATAACTTTGAACTATTATCTTCTTGCCTTTACTTTTGATATGTTGGATGACAGCCGTGTACTACTAAACCTCTATGCCTGGCATGTGTGTGTGTGTGTGTGGGCGGGGGGGGGGGGGGTAGATTCAGAGTTCAGAGGTTGGTCTCTGTTGGATGTCTTCCTCAACTGATTTCCACCTCATGGTTTTGAGACAGTCTCTCTCTGAACATGGTGCTCGGTGTTCAGCTAGACTGGCCACAGTTCCCCAGGGACCTGCCTTTCTTTGCCTACCCAGCAATGGGATCTCAAACATTTTCTTCCAACCTGCTTTTCACATCAGATGCTCACACTTGCATAGCAAGCACTTTGTCATCTGAATTGTGTCTCCAGCCTCAAATCTTCTGTTTCTGACTGCAATTTCTCATTTGGCCATGTGGTGAGGTCCACTCTCTAAGACTGAAGCATTTTTATATTTTGTTTTTCTATTACTGTGAGGCCCTTGATCAAGTTTGGCTTTGTGTTTTAACAAATGTCTTGGGATAATTTTAACGTAGTTAACAGAAGCTTGTGTTATTATATATTGTCTTTTTTAAGCATAGATGACTGATAAATTTGCAACTTTCCTTTTGGAGGATGTGAGTAATGAAATATTTTCATTACATAGAATGATAGTGGCCTTTCCCAGCAATCCCTGAACTCTCAAGGTTAAGACAAAAGAAATGTTCAAAGCCAGCCTAAGTATATAGCAAGATCCAACCTAAAAACAATTACATGCCAGGTGGCAGTTGCACATGCCTTTAATCCCAGCACTCAGGAGGCAGAACCAGGTGGATCTCTATGAGTTCAAGGCCAACCTGGTCTACAGAGCGAGATCCAGGATAGGCACCAAAACTACACAAAGAAACCCTGTCTAGAAAAATAAAAAACCAAAACAAACAAACAAACAAACAAACAAAAAACAATTACACATCAGGTAAAATAAATAGTTCACTGAAAAGTATTCTAAATGGATGTAAGAGGGGAAGTCTGTGGGTAAAGTAAAAAAGAATAAGATGAACACTCTTGGTCTGATATATATCCAGGACAGTTAAATAACAATCATCTAGGGAAATGCTCATGTTCTTCCTCAAGATCATTAAATCATCAAAATTGAAAGAGAAAACACCATTGATAAGGTTCGAAATTTGCAGTGTCCAAAATTGTATGTTTAAATCTAGACCTCCTGCCCTCAGAACATGACTTCATTAATAGAATCCTTTGAGTTAATGAAGTGACAATGGGGTCACTAGTGTATGTCCTAGATCAATAAGACTGTGTTTTCCTTTAATAAGAAGATGGTAAGAGATGCACATAAAGGAAGGGCCCATTTTAATGTAAGGATGGACACTTACAAGTCCCAGAGGGCAATTTGGGCTCGGTCTTTTTATCAATGCCATTGGGAGCCAGTTCTTAAGTGCTTTGATTATGGACTTCAAATCTCCAGGACTATGAGGCAGAAAATGTTCAAATTCCCAAGATTTTGCCATCCTCAGCAAGCTAATACATCAATATCATTCCTTATCAGTCTCTGTTTCTTGGTGGTTGAGCTGACAAGTCATTCCCAGTATTGTTGTACTGTTTCAATACATTCATGTTCTTGGAGAATTAGGAAGGTAATAACTCATCAAGGGAATAAATTTTAAAACAATTTTTCCATATCCCTTATAACATGTAAATGTATATATATATATATATATATATATATATATATAATGTAATTCCCTGCACTAATATATATATACACATATATATATATTAGTGCAGGGAATTACATTTTACTACACTTTTAGTCCCCAAACTAATTGTAACCAGACAGCTATTGTTGGCTTATTGGGAAATACTCTTTTAAAAAAGTACTTCCATAAAAGTTATAAATAGCAAGCCATGAACATTCTCCATTGCGAAGGCCTGGAGTAAGAAGTTGTTAAATATGCATTAAAATTTCATTACTATTGAAAGCCCTGGAATATAAACATCTTCAGTTGCATGCCATAAAAAGCATTTGAAAAACATGAACTTGAATGAAAAAAATACCATTAAAGCCACATCTATTCCCATCCTGGTAAAAAGGCATTCAGCAAATGGCAAGAAGGCATCTCATTTTTACTCAGTGTAAGCTTGCTCTCCAGCACTTTCTTATGAACTCAGTATCTTTTTTAGAATGATCCCTTCCTATTATCACCCATGTGGATATCAAGTGTCCTGTGGATGCTCTTGTAGTCTCTGACATATTGTCCATAGAATCTTCATGTATAATTTTAATTTGATCTGGGAAGATCTACTTCCACATTACTAGTAGATTGAAATTTGCAGGTTGCAGTGTTGGTATCTACCCCACAACCATGCCTTTGCTCTATGAAACAGCTATTCAGTGTGTATCATTGCTAGGATTGGCCTTTTCCCCCTAGTGTTCATATTAACAGTAGTCACGGTATCTGAGTGATGTAATATTTGTGGTTTATTCTTAATTCTGACTATAGTAGTAATCATACTTTTTGGCTTATGCACAATCCACTTTAAAAGTTCTATCATCACTAAATTATAATAATCATAATTATGTGAGATGACTTCAAGGGAAGAGATTGAGAAAAACATATTTATATTTTAGAGGGTTTTTATTTCACCTGTTTCAAAGCGAGCCTGCTTGAAGTAATGCACAACAGTATTTCAATTATGCATTTCCAGAGGCTATCTTTGCAATCACCTACTTGGAAATGATGAAGAACTTCCCATTTCATCACATCCTGCATGATGAGAGCTTGTGTGCTATTCTTTTAGATTTGGTTGGCAATAGGGAGCAGGATGATAGCTGATTTGTTGAAATGCTTAGGCGATGGCTTATAAAACAAATTGAAAAAGAGGAATACATTCATTTCTATCGATCAAAAATAAGTGAATAATTTTGCACATTGAATAAATTTTATGCTCTGTTTAGATATTACTTTACTTTGTACAAAAGTGACCATTTTATGAACCAATCACATAAAAGGTGTTTGTATACAATCTAAGTTGTATACAATCTTAGTTTGCATACAATCTAAGTTTGATTTTTACTCCAGGAGAACATGATCTTTTCTATTTTTTAAGACTGTAAGAAAAATAATGTCTTGCTATTTTATCAGTTAACCCTTTACAGCATCTTAGAAAATATACAGATATTTTAATCTAAAAACGTTGAAGGAATTTTAAATATTAAAATTTAAAATATAAGGTTTCAGAATTTATTCCTAAGTGGAAAGATAATTCACAATTTAACATAGAAATGAAGTTAAGCCCCAAATGAATGGAAACCTGAGTGCCATAATACTGTAGACTGAGAGTGATTTCTTGTCAGTTTCATTTCAGGGGCTTGCCCTGTTATTCTGACCCAACCAGAGCCACACATTTTGATATTTTCACTAATACTATAAAGCAGCAAGTAGAACTTAAAAAAACAAAGCAATGAACTTTCCTATATATTTTAATTTTGAGATGTGTTACAAATTTCAGAAAAAGTCACAGGTTTTGAAGTTAAAGTAGCTCTTAGATATTATTTTAATTCTTACATTTTCCCCAGATGATTAAAATGAAGAAGCTATTAGGAAAATTGCTCACAGTAACAAATCTAGACATCAACAAAACCAAGAATGTGGCCCATTTTGTCCATGACCTATGTAGAATGACTTAGTTTAAAAATCCCATGTTGACCATCAAATGTTTTTGGAGCATTTGCAAAATTTGTCTAAACCAGAGAATTGAGACTCGTTATTTTAAATCATGGGAAAATATTAGAAGTGTTGGTTAAATGTGTGCGTGTGTGTGTGTGTGTGTGTGTGTGTGTGTGTGTGTGTGTGTATGTGCACATCTGTGTTGAATACACAGAGACAAAATGTGCAGTTTGTATATATATATATACAATTATATATATATATATACACAACTGTATATATACATAATTGTGTATATATATATATATATATATATATATATATATATATATAATAGAATCTTTTACCATTGAACTATACTTCAATATACTCTTTCATGAATTGTCATATGATATGCACTGATAATGGTATATTTTACTATGAAAAGTTGCTTATTTAAATTTGGTTAAGTACATAAAACCTTAATTACATTTCTTTATGTATAAGCAAAAAGAATGAACCAAAAATGGTTTGGGTTTTCTATGGCAGATGTGATTATATTTTAATGCTATTTCCACTCATCTATAAAAACTATGGTTTTAGGATTTCCTGTCCAAGCATTCATTCATTTAGATGAAATATTCTAACTCAATTCTGCTACAGTCCTTGCTTTTACTCTTGGATAGAAAACCCATTAAAGTCTCCCTTTTTTTTAGTAGAGGAGCTTAGTGATGAGCAGGAATGTAGATTTGAGACAAGAACTTAATTTCTGATTCAAAAGTTGAGGCCTAAGGAGCTATGTGTTCAAGAAAGTCAGGGAGTTTTCACTGATAGAATCACAGAACAAAAAACACACAGTATTATCACCAGTGAATGCAACCTCTTCAAAGAGAGTGGATGGAAACAGTAGGCTATGTCTCAGGTGGGAAATGGGTCAATAAGTTTCAGAATACATTTGTCTAATATCGAACTTACTCTTATGAAGTTTATTCAATACTGTCACAGAAAGTAGAGATTGAACTTGACCTGATCCTTTGTTTAACCACAATTGTTAACAAGACTGAAGCTGCACAGAGTTGTACTAACATGGATTCAAAAGCTTTGTTAATGTTTTTCACACAACTTGTACTTTAGGAGGCAGAACAAATAAATGATGTCTAGGCATAAACATTTCAAAAATGTGTCATCTTTTCCTCTGCATTTTCTAAATTATCATTTGAGAAAAAAGTGACAGCAGCCTAGCAGGTAATCAGAGAGGACTGGGAAAGGGAATTCAGGCCATTCTCACATAGTAGAGCAAGGTGACAGTGAGAGGTCACCCACAGAGTGCATTATCCTAGATGGACTGATCCTGCCCTCTTCTAAGACAGCCTGATGAACATTGATCTTCTGTAAGCCTGTGAAGGGGAATAGTCATTCCATATATTCACTCAGAAAAACATATTCAGTATTAACCTCTGACAAAATGCTAAAATGCTTTCTTAACAAATAGTAATAGGCTGTTGAGGCTTGTTTTTTCCAAGACATTTTCATACATAACGTTTGAAAATTATCATATTTATGCTTGTTTTTCTGTCACCATTTCAGAAAATATAGGTATAGATTTATATGCACACATATCTATTTATACAAATGTAGAAACAAAAATTTGCTTACATTTTCCATATGGTTTTAATATTAAATCACAAACAAAATCCCAGTATCTGGACTTGAAGGACTCTGAGTATATTCCAGAAGACAAGGAAACTGAATAAATCAAATATTGAATTTTAAAAGTTGCTCTCAAATTTCACTGGCCATGGTAAGATGAGCCTTGTAGCAAGAGAGCAAAAAAGCATAATCATATCCAGGGAAAGTAAGATATGTAAATTCCTAAAAATCCAAACAATCCCAAATACTAATTAAAAGTATACAATGGAAACATCCACAGATATGCCCACAGGCCAATCATGGTGAGGCGATTCTTCAGTACAGCTTTCCAGGTGTGTCAAGCCCAGAACAAAATTAAAGAGGATGGGGATCATGGGTATGTTTGAATTGAAAGGTCCCTTCAGCAGCTTTGTAGGGAACAAAACTGAGGAAGACATTAGTAATTAAGGTATAAGATTGAGTCTCAGGAAGAGACATGGTTGCCTGGAAATGAAATGCTGGTGGGAGATGATGAGTCTGGAGTCAATTTCTTTTAAAGGGACTAAGGAAAAGGACTGAAGTGGGACCAGTTGGAGACTTAAGACTGTAGGAAGCCAGAGGGTGTGTGCATGTCATGTAATCACACTCGGAGATGATGAGACAGGACGAGCTCTGGTTTGACACTAGATTGGACTACAAACCAAGTCCACACTGAACTCCTAGACCAAAATAATGAAAGGATGCTAGGAAAGAAACTCTGAGGTATTACATCATTCATTGTGTAGTAAGAGAAAGATAGAGACCAAACTATTGAGGAGCAGAGTAGTGGAAGGAGATGAGGAGGATGATTGGAAGGACAGAACAGCTTTCGAGAATAAAGAGACAGACCTGTGCTAAGAGCTGCCGGAAGGACAAGTGAATTCAGTACTGAAGACTTCCTATTGGTCCAGCCAAATAGTTGGTTGTTCAAAGAAATATTTCAGTTTTGAGAAGTTGGTATATATATATATATATATATATTTTGGAGTTACTTTCTGAAACAAGGCTTAGTTAAATGTGTCATTCATGAAAGTGTGTGTTGGGGGTAATACACTTTGATGTGAGATTTGAATAGCATAAATGGTAGATTTTTTGTTGTTGTTGGGGCATGAAAATAAGGGAGAAATTGGTGAATTGTATTTGCCAGTCAATATTGTTGAAGTAGTGAATGAGTCTGATGACAAAATTCTCACACTGCTGTGTTACGTATTCAGTAGGAGCCTTGCTCCCCAGCTTGGATGAACTCAAAGGAAATACTGTCATTTGGACTAGGTGGGAGGTTCCTGGGTGAAATAGTAAGAGAAATTTGATAAGAGTGTTTGAAAAGATGTATCAGATCATCTAAGGAAGGAAATTAAGGAGAGAATGTAATTAAATTTTGCAGCACAGTTTCTAAATTGCAGATGCAGACAATTTTGAAACAAATGGCAGGACTTCAAATTGAACACGGCAGACCGAATGTGCTTGTTTACCTTTATTCTCTGTGACTGACTGGGAAAAAGACAGCCATAAGAATTTTTATAAAGGCATAATTCTGGAGAGGCAAAGAGAGCTTGAGAGGAGAGATGAGCAGCAATATTTGGGAAGCAGAAGATTAAGAGGTAAAGGACTTGGCAGACCTCAGCAAATTAATTATGTCAGCCCCAGGGCCAGCGCTGAATCAGGCTGAGTCAGGAACTCAAAAAGACTTAGAACTTGCATACACAAAATACTTGTAAAATCAGGGCTATGTGGAAATTAGGAATAAGACTACTGGATAAAATGTACCCTTCAATGTTCCATGGCATTATCTATAGACAGTGTCCCTTGACTGCCAGGTTTTGGCAATGGGCATATTATCAGCGTTTCCTTTCTTCCATCTCTTCTCTGTTATGTCTATTCTTGCAAGTCTCACATCTTCACTTTTATATTTAGCCTTTAATTTTGTACCTGAATTTCCTATTTGTGCTTTTATATTATAGTATGGCATATGGGGTGGTGATTTTGAATGCTTATAGCTCTCTTTATCAGTTTAAAAAAAAACTAGAATCAAATGAGAGAGGAAGAGACAGTGACTGAGATGGACACATGAAGGAAGATAAAATATTCACCTTAATAAATGGAAACATAATGTCAATGCTAATTGATTAAGTGCAGAGCAGAACACTGGCTGGATAGGTCTGGAAGGTCAGGGGTCCCAGCAATATAAAACTACAAAGAGAAAGAGAAAACAAAAAGAGAAGCAGGAAGAGAACAGAACATGACATATATTCTGATGAAGTGTCAGAGAAGGAAAGAAAACTATGTAGGAAGGCAGGATCAAATTAGCTTCTCTAGACTCAATAAGCCTTGCTGAGCTGTGAGGTATTTGGAAAGAATGTTGAAATGCTCCTCTCTTCCATTTTGTATTTTTTTTCACTCTATAAAAGGTCAAAGGGATTTTCCTTCCACCTTGGTTACTTTCCTACTGCTGTGACAGAAAACAGTGATCAAGACAACTTATATTTAAAAAGCACTTAATTTGGAGCTCACAGTTATAGGGACTGAGCTCCATAAGCATCATGGTGTGGAGCATGGCAGCAGGCAGACAAGCATGGCACTGGAGCAGTAGCTGAGAATTTACAAGTTGAAACAACAACCACAATGTAGAGGGAAAGCCAACTGGAATGGTTGAATCCCTGTTGGCACGCTTCCTCTATCAAGACCACACTTCTCCTAATAAGACCACACCTCCTAATTCTTTCTAAACATTTCTACCACCTGAGGACCAAATATTTAAACATATGAGACTTATGTGGGTCATTCACATTCAAATTATCACACCTCCCTTCTATAATAAATATTAGAGGTTTGTAAATTATTTATTCCTCTCTAATTTGAAATGGAAATAAGGTTAACTGCTAATATGCTGTACCCATGAAAATATTTGCTGCAGTTACACATAATATCCTAATCAAGTATTTCTTTTCCTCACTCTACAGCCTGCTGTGGATTTCAAATTTTGTTTCTTCTTTCTTCTCCATTTTCTTCCATTTTATTGCCCAAACAGGACAGACTGGCATCATGCTTACAGACCATCAGCCATTAGAGACTTCCCTCTTGTGTTTTGTTCATTGGGTTCTTTTGGCTCTTTCCTGGTTCCTTTTCACTGTCCTGAAACACATCACAAATAACATGACAGATGGGTGAAAATGATAACTCCCCAGACATACTAAAATTAGAAAACTCTTTACTCCCTTCTCAACTTGGATTGCTAATTTCTCCAGGTTTTCTATTATGTCCTTCTGGAACTTGAAATTATTATTTTTTTTCTGATGGAGGTAAGTGGTCTCTTTGTAGTCTTCAAAAATGGATTGTAAACAATGTTTTTTTGGTTTTTTTTGCAGGAATCTTTTGAATCTCAATTTTCCTTATTGGTGATAAACATTTTTAGAGTTGGTCATTTGTTCATATACATCCTGGTTAATTGTTTGCAGGTTCCTTTCCCTTTCTTTAAGGACTTGTAAATTGCCTTTTACAATTCTCAGTACCATTTTCTCTTCCCTCTGGATTACTTGTTAATCAACCAGTAACTCTCAGTCAATGTTTTTCATATATGTGTATACATTAATACTATAAATACATATATATACATATATATATAAAGCAATTATTATGTTAGACAAACTGCTACATTAAGGAGCTTTCTGAAGCATATTTTTTTGATATATGCTATGGTTGCTTTACTTTTTAGTTTAGTAATTATATATTTTATTTTTTCAGGTATTTTTCATGTCTAAATGTGCTTCAAATAGTACTGATTTACTAATTAATTTTTATCAATGTTCCTTTTATTGTTGAATTATCTACACTTCCTCAATTTGATTATGTTTTGATCATTCTTTGTCATGACATTGGCTATCCTGAAATCTTTCATAACTTCTGGTTATATATTCATATTTGATGTGAAGCAATTCTAAGGATGATTGTAGTTTAGTATGTGGATATAGTTTTAAAACACTTTTGCTTTAGACTAAGCAGGATGTAGATGTAACCAACCGTCTTATTAAATAAGAAACACAGAGCCGATTCAGAGAAGAAAGCCAAGAGGTCAGAGCTAAGAGCCTCACCCTTCCTGCTTCAGAGATCCTCTTCAGTCAAGAGAGCTCTCCGTAAGGGACCTACTTCCTGTGTGTATGTCTTTATATAGTCTAGCTGTTCTGCCTTCTCATTGGTTGCAAACCCAAACACGTGACTGCCTCATCACTGCTTGTATGTACCGCCCTCCAGGTCCTTAAAGGTGTACGCCACCGCTGCCACGCACTTGCTATGGCTCTAATAGCTCTGTCCCCCAGGCAACTTTATTTATTAACATACAATTAAAATCACATTTCAGTACAAGTAAAATACCACCACAGCAGGATGTTTTATTAAGGCTGTTAAATGAAAGGATTCTGAAGACCTCAGTCTGGGGTGCTATGATTGCACAGCTCACCCTAGCGGATTTATTCTAGTTCTGTTTTATTTTGTTCTTTTCATCTCAGAAGATAATAATCAGTTCTTTCATAGTGACTTAAATGCCCTTGCCTTGCACTGCAGTGTTCTTTTACTCCAAAGCCTGGAAGAATATTGGGATCATTAACTCTTCTCTGTCTAAAACTTGAGATAATTCCTCTGGTTTCCTCTCCTTTTCTGAGACTCACCTGCCTACTTTTAACATTCAAGTCTGCAACTTTCTTGGGTATCTTTTAGGCTAGCTACTTGCCTACTAGAATTCTAAGTGATGTGTTCTTATACTCCATTCATCTGAATTGGTATATAAAAGGAGAGAAGTAACAAAGAGAAGAGATGGAGAACATGCAGTTTCTTTAATTAACTTGGTTAATGAAGAAGTAAAGAAACGTGGATGGACCTAGGAGGTAAGAGTACTTCCAGTGACTTGTTGAATGAACTCACATTTCTGTAGTTTTGGTTTTCCTTCCTAGTTTTAGGAACTCTCAATTAGCTTTTGTTTTTTTTTAAAGAAATTATTTTAATCTTATAATTTTTCCCTTTATAAAGCAACAACACCATTACTTTTATTGTTTCAGTTGCAAGTATATTGTTTTTTATTTTATTATTTCTCTCAAATTACAGTGCACCACATTTGAGGTATTAGTATGCATTATACTTCAAAATTATGAAAACATTAGTCTCTGTTGCTGTCTTAAGATAATTTTAGAGACAAACTTGACCAGAAGTATGTAACATTACAATCCTCTGGGTCAAAGGCCAGGATTAATCTTAGAAGATATTCCATTATGAAGTTTCATAGTTGTGATTCAGATTCCCTTAAAACATATCCTACTAAAAATTTTAGCCATAGATCCTTCTTGGGAAAGAAACATGCTTATGAGATGCAGGCAAAGAAACAGTCTTAGGTTTGGCTTTACTATTTTTGTTAGAACCTCACTCACACTGTGACATAGATTACACTAGAGATAAATATACAGGCTCTAGTATTATTTTGTACATGGTCTCTGCAGTGAGTGAAAAGTGTTGTGACTGTCTCAGTCAAAGCCTCTTCCTGGGTAAAAGGTATTTAGAGATCATTGCTGCATTAGATTTATAGATGACAATTACACATGTGTAAAACAAAGTTTTCCTTTTTGTTTTGTTTGTCCAGACAGGGTTAGACAATATTCTCTGTGTAGCCCTAGCTGTCCGGGAACTCGCTCTGTAGACCAGACTGGCCTTGAACTCACAGATGTCCACCTGCTTCTGCCTCCCAAGTGCTGAGATTAAAGGCATGCACCACTACTACCTAACACAGATTTAATGTTTTAAAGAGAATAAAGAACAAACAATCCTGTTTACAATTATTAAATAGAAGGACCCCTTTTTTAATTTATCTAAAGCCTTAACATTTGACTCATATACATAAGAATTTATTGCTATGAAGGAGAACCAAAGAGATAGTGGACTCGGTTTCCCATTCAAAGTTAGTGCATTCACAGCATTAATCGGCACTGAGAGGAAGAAACTGAAATCAGAGCTACAAAGTGTGATTTGTGAGCACAGATGCTCATCAGAATACATTTTATGGTTTTTAATTTAGAGGTGACCTTGAGGAGTGAAATTGTTCTAAAACAAATTTCAGGTCAAAAGTCCAAGAATAATTGAATAAGATAAAGTGTTAAGACTTGCCCAAAGAGATGTGTGATGAGATTGAACACTGGATTAGGATTGCTTTTGATGATCTTTGAGAAGAATTTATGAGGGAGGCAGGACATGGGAACTGGATATGGTTCCTAATAAACTGATTAAAGAAGATGACAGTGCTTAGTTATATTCCAGAAAACCTTCTCAGTGTCCTTAAAGAATACTTGAATGCACAGTTCTAAATTTTCTAAGTGTAGCCCATGCTGGTCTTGAACTCATGATCCTCCTGCCTCCACCTCCTTCAGCAACTCCTACCAGTGTGTGCCACCACAACCAGCTAAATATTATTTATTTGTATTTTATGTACACTGGTGTTTTGCCTGCATGCATGCCTGTGTAAGGATGTCAGATCCCCTGAAATAGGACTTACAGACAGTTGTAAGCTGCCATGTGGGTGCGGAATATTGAACCTGGGTCCTCTGGAAGAGCAGCCAGTGCTCTTAACTGTGAGCTAATGAAAGAGACTTCTTAATGGGGGTGCATTTGGGGGTCAGGTAGAAACATGGCGCAAGGGAAACTCCCACAAATCTACAAGGAAGACTCCAGCAATAGTGAATAGGTAACTTGAACTGACCATCTCCTGTAATCAGTTTGGTAGCTACCCCAATTGAAACCAGAGAGCCTTTATCCAGTGCCTGATGGAAACAGATGCAGATATCCACTGGCAAACCCTGGGCCATGTCAGGAGAATCCTGTTGAAGGTGTGGGTAGGGGTCAAGATCATCACAAGGGAACCCTAAGAGCCAACTAACCAGGGTTCATAGGAGCTCACAGACTCTGGAGTGACAGCAAGGGAGCCTGCATGGAATCCACCTAGCCCCTCTACATATGTGTGACAGTTGTGTAGCTTGATCTACCTGTGGGACTCTTAGTGGTGGAAGCAGGACCTGTCCCTAATGCTTTGGTTGACTTCTAGAAACCCATTTCTCATTCTGGGTTGCCTTGCCCAGCCTTAACACAAGGGGAAGAGCTTAGTCCTACCTTAAGTTGACATGCCATGCTTTGTTGACACTCATTGGAGGCCTGCTCCTTTCTGAACAGAAACAGAGGAGAGTGGATTGAGGGTGGCAATGCTGGAGGGGATTAGGGGTGGGAACGGAAGGAGAGGAGGGAATGAAAACTGCAGTTGGGGGATGTAAAATAAATTAATAAATTTAATTAATAAAAATAAAAATAAAAATTGTAAGTGATAAATTTGGGAGAAGATAATGGGCATTTCAGTTGCAAAGTGAAGATAAAAATGAATGATGAATTAAGTACTACAGAGAGCAAATTTAATTTTATCATGACCTTGGTAGTCCTCCTATTGAGTTTAAAAGTAGATATAGATGTACAGGATAAAAGCATGTTTAGCAGCAGGGATGACATTTCCACATCTCTTTATATCATTTTGACTCATAAGCATCAATACTTGAACCAAGAGGTCAACAATCTTGCAGTGTCTTTGTTTGTCTGACTACATGCCATATGTTCTGTTTGAACTTTGAAGAATTCTTTAGAAATTTATTTCTGAAAGGGAAGATGAATTGTTGACAAGAGAAGAGAGACTATCAAGTATGGTTGTAATTGGCACTGTTTCATGAAGAAAGCAATAAGCAATGGACCAGTGTATGCTGGTGCATCATTAGTAATATTTTTATAAACACTGGACTTTCCTTAAAGCCTTGGAGTCTTTGATTGCTACATGCACATCCTAGATTCCTCTTTTTTCACATTATTCTTTTAGGAATGAAGAATAGAATAGCGTATTGTACACTTCTAAGATAGGCTACCATTTATCGTTAGTGCTTTCACATATGTCCAACTCCAAGAACATAATTAATAGGAAAATAAATGTGGAATTTAATATCTTATAAATTATATTCTTTCCTCTTGTTCTCTGTAATTATAGCATGCTTAAAGTTGGATTTTGTTTTGTGCATTAATAATTACTATAAGAAAATATAACTTATGAAATTTAGAGGCTAACTAATTCTGATGAGTTATGATTTAGGAAGAGGGTTGGAAAACCTGAAGTTAATGAAGATTGTTTAGTTTGTCATCAGACTAAAATATTAACATATGGGAAAAGATTTATAAAAAATTTTGTGAACTCTGTAGTTACAGGCGGGAAAAGCCATTACACAGCCATTGCTGCTGTAATTTCAACAAGAGACAATAAGGCTCACAAGCTGGAATAAAGTGAAGAAAATGGCACTGGACTTAAAAAAAAGAAAATGGAAAATTTAAAAATTGTATTTTTTAAGACAGAGTCCTCATGAGTAGCCAGGGCTGACCAGGAACACACTATGTAGCCCAGGCTAGCCAGAAACTTTTGTCCTGTTTTCATGTCCCAAGTGCTGGAACTTCAGGCAGAAGGCACTATACTTGGCTAGAAAAGTTATCTTTATTTTCAAACATAATATTTTTTTGTGGTGATATTTTATTTGTGCTGAAATGTAGTGATATTTTATTTGTGCTTTAATAAATAAAGCTTGCTTGAAGATCAGAGGAAAAAACCAAGCCATTATAAGTAAACAAAGAAGTCAGACAAAGGTAGCACACGCCCTTAATCCTATCACTTGGCAGGCAGGAATCTGTCTGGATCTCTGTGAGTTCAAGGCCACACTGGAAACGGCCAGGTGTGGTGGCACACACCTTAAATTCCAACTCTAGTTAACCATGGAGGTCTGTACAGACAGACAGGAAGTGACAGAGCTGGCCAGGAAGAGGAAGTGATGTAGCTGGACACAGAGAGCAAATCAGATGGCAGAACAGCAAGGCATATAGGGATGGGTAGACAGGAAGTAACTTGCATTTGGAAGCTGCTGAGTTGGTGAGGTAAGGTTAGCTGTGGCTTTCCCTATTTCCCTGATCTCTCTAAGGTTTTTATCCCTATATCTGGCTCTGTAGTTTTTGTTTAATAAGACCGTTTAGAAATTCATCTGCAGTTTTTATTGATTATTTAGGGATTTTTTGTCCTGATAACTCTCACTTCTGAGTCCCTTCAGGTGCTCCCCCCACCACTTGTCACCTCCCCCCAGAGGAGGAGGAGGAGGAGGAGGAGGAGGAGGAGGAGGAGGAGGAGGAGGAGGGGAAGTCCAGTTTGCGTTGCCCATTTGCTCACTGGAGCATGGTCAAACTCCCTGTAGTCAGTCTCTTAAAGAAATCGAGTCCTTCCCCACCCGCACCCCTCCTAGGAGAGCTACAGTTCAGCACCCTCATCTTTTAAAGTAATGAGTAGGTGTGTTACCTTAGCACTCAGCTTTACTTTTAGTTATTCCAATGTCTGAGGTCAACTCGGTTCTAAAAATACTTTATGAAAAGTCCGAATTTTGAGACTGTATTTACAGAGCTTTCATTACAACTTAATATACTTGGTTTACTTTATTGTTATTATTAATATCTTGT
Organism: Peromyscus californicus insignis; assembly: GCF_007827085.1. Lineage (NCBI taxonomy): Eukaryota > Metazoa > Chordata > Mammalia > Rodentia > Cricetidae > Peromyscus > Peromyscus californicus. The sequence continues at coordinate 158,981,759 of NW_026294573.1, read as the reverse complement.
TGTATATTGTTCGTGAATTAAGCTTTACCATGAGATGATGTGAGTAGGAATGGTACACAGTCATTAACACTCTCCAGTAATAAAATTTCAAGCATTCACTGTTAGGTCTAAGACAATATCTTATACAGATAAACTACTAATCAGAAATAAATATATTGTCTTAGCCAAACACAATATTTGAGATTAAATATTAATTATTGATGTTTTGCTTTGGAGTCACACATTGAAAGAGTATTTGTGTTGCTATGAGAACAAAATACAAGCACAATAATCACTTGACTACAATACTGATAATGATAAAATATTGCATATTTCTGACTTTTCCCTTAAAGTGATAATTTTTACTCATTGAGATTACTAAAATGTGTAAAAGGCTGAACAGGACTGTAACACGAATCTTAAAAGTACTTATAATAAGAAACCCAGAGTCAGATACTGAGGTGAAAGCTGAAAGATCAGAGAGAAGTAAGGCAGCCATAAGTGCTTACCTCTACAGAATCCTCAGTCCAAAGAGAGTGAGTTCCTGTTTCCTCATACCTGAAATACCTTTCTCTGCCTAGACATCAGTTCCTTGATTAAAGACATGTGTGCTTCCCAGTACTGCGATTAAAGGTGTGTATCACCACTACCTGACTCTGTTTCCAGTGTGGCCTTGAACTCACAGAGATCCAAACAGCACTCTGCCTCCCAAGTGATAGGATTAAGGGCATGTGCCACCACTGCCTGACCTCTATGTCTAATCTAGTGGCTGGTTTTGTCCTCTGATCCTCAGATAAGTTTATTAGGGTACACAATACATTACCACACAGGGCACATGTTGTTCCCTTATGTGCCTCCTGAAGATTATCTTGAGAAGAAAACTACATTCATAAAAAGAGAGGGAGAAAACATTGAAACATTGACAGAGAAAGGTATTAAGCAAAATAAATTCTAAAATGATGAATCATCTGTTGGAGCCAGTGACTTAAGTGAGATGTTTGGCTTTGACTTCCTGTAAAACAATGTCAAGTGAAAATGCCACATACAGCACTGTGCCTAAGCACTGCATAGGCCAGTGGTCCTGATGTAGCGCTGATGGTATGTTCATGATAGTCTCACATCTTCTCAGTGGAAGTGGAGATGTGTGTTTTCTTTATCCATTTTATTCTTACTCTTTTTAGCTTCATGTATCCCTTTAAGTACATATATTCATATCAATGGTGATTATTCTCCTGTATGATATATACATATTAATGAATATGAATACATTTATTTATTATATGTGACTTTACTTAAATTATTCTGTTTGTATATACACAATTTATCATATGTTCACACACATTTGTATAATTTAGTTTAACTCTGTCAACCACACATTTTAAGGGGAAATGAGAACAAAGTTGAAAAATTTTCCTTGTGTGGTTTAAGCTATATAGAATTTTGGGATTTATAAAACATGGGTCCATCATTCTCAGCTGCTAGAGTTACTATGGAAAACATTTCATAGCAGAGTTTTCACATATATTCTGTTATTTAAAATTATTATTCATTCTTTGTCTATTTTTTTATCCCACAAATACATACAAAAATCAGACTTGGAATGAACTGAAGATGGGTTAGTAAATCCCAATGAAAGAGGGAGCTGTTTCTGTCATCAGGAAACTTAAGCAACACATCGCTACCAAAACAACCAAGTTTTGCTCCAGTAGTTTGGAGACATGTGACATGTTAACAAGACTGGGCAAAATGCAGACAATTTCTGGTCAACATGTCTAAGCTTTCCCTTTCCAGAAGCCCTCTTGTGCACTGTGCAGCACCTCTCCCATCTGAATGACCAGAAAAGACAGTGGTAACACTCTCGTATTTAAAACTTAGTCTTTCAGAATAGCTGGTTGCTTGTTTGCTTGTTTATTTCCTTTCTTTCTTTTTTCCTTTCTTTTTCTTTCTTTCTTTCTTTCTTTCTTTCTTTCTTTCTTTCTTTCTTCCTTCCTTCCTTCTTTCCTTCCTTCCTTCCTTCCTTCCTTCCTTCCTTCCTTCCTTCCTTCTTTCCTTCCTTCCTTCCTTCCTGTCTGTGTTCCTTTCTTTCTTTTCTTTTTGTGTATATGTGCATGTGCAAGCTCTTGCTTGTGCCACAGTGTTAGTGTTAGATAGCTTTATGTCAACTTGATGAAAGCTATCCTTTTCTGAGGGGAGAGAACCTCAATTGGAAAAAAAATGCCTCCACATGCTAGGTCTGTAGGCATGACTGTAGAGCCTCTTCTTAATTAGTGATTGCTAAGTGGGGACCTAGTCCATTGTGTGTGGTCCCACTCCTGGGTTGGTGGTCCTGATTTCTATAAGGAAGTTCCTGGTGGACCTAGAAGACCCGAAACAGCTGCTGCTGATCAATGCCTGTTTCATAAAGAAGGTGGACATCTACAAGGTCAAGGCAGAGGACCTGACCTTCATCTCTCCCATCTGCCTGCAATTAAAGAGGAATAAGTACATATACACACTTACTTCAACATCAAGTTCACCCAGTGCAACAAGAGGACCAGTTTTTCTATGGTCCAGAGTCTTTTCAGTCCAGGGTCTCCTTACACACATTAGTAGAAAACTGTTCTACATGGAGGACTAGCTAGGGAGATCCTTGGCACCACTGGTGTGTAGCCCAACACCAAGAACAATCAGGACCTGTACTTGACCACTGACATGGATTTTAACTGCCAGCTGTATGAACTTTCTTGACTATGCACTCAGGAGCTAGGCTTGGGGATGGAAGGGTGCAGCATGACTGTATTTTCTCTAACTGTTCTTTTTATACGGTTGCGTTTATGCTAATAAATACTTAGTTGGAATCATTAAAAACAGAGGAGAGAGAGACACAGAGAGAAAGAGAGAGAGACACACACACACACAGAGAGAGAGAGAGAGAGAGAGAGAGAGAGAGAGAGAGAGAGAGAGAGAGAGAGAGAGAATAGGGGAGGAAGCAGGGTGAGCAAGCCGTGAGTAGCAAGCCCGCACGCAGCACCCCTCCATGGCCGCTGCCTCAGCTCCTGCTTGAGTTCCTGCCTTGACTTCCTTTGATGGGGAACTGTGATTTGGAAGTGTAATCCAAATAAATCCTTTCTCTTCAAGTTGCTTTTGGTCATGGTGTTTCATCAAAGCAGTAGTAATCCTAACTAGGACAATGCTCATGCAGAGATTAGGGTACAATCAAGAGTCAGTTTTCTCCTACTATTGTGTTAGCCCCAGTGGTAGAACTCAAGTCATCATGCTTGATAGCTAGAATCTTCATCCCCTGAACTACCTCCGTTACCCCAGAATGGTTAGATCTTAATAATTTGTTGTTTAGCCTACACTGATAACAGTGAGTCTTTTTTTGTGTGTGTGTGTGATTTGGTCAGCCCCTGGTGAACTCTTTATTATTTACCTTATTTTTGAGATTATAATATAATTATATCATTCACCCCTTCCTTTTCCTCACTCCAAACCCTTCCACATATCTCTTTTTGCTGTTTTTCCAATTCTTTTCTTCTGTTTACATTGTTTTTACTTATATGTATGTGTGTATACACATGTATCAGTGAATATATATAATTTGCTGAGTCTGTATAATGTTACTTATATGTGTGTTTAATTGCTATTTTTTGTTTTGAGAATTTTTTTGTTTTGAGAATTTTACCTCTCAACTTGATTGCAAATTGTGAAAAATCTATGAAATTCACCATTTCAGAAATGTTGATCATTCCAGTCAAGTTAATAAACAATAGATTGGGCCTAAGGTATCATCATCTATTGACCTCATTCCTCATTCCTTAAATCACTTTCTATCTTGAATTCTGTCCTTTGTCTACTTTTTTAGCTTCTATCTCATCTGAAAAGAGAGAAACATAACACAACATGCACACACACACACACACACACACACACACACACACACACTCCCTCACACACACTTGATTCTAATACATTTGATAAATGAAATAATTTCCAATGCCAGCATTCTTCAGTATTCAAATTATTGATTGATGTGCCAGTGTCAGTTAATCTGTATTCTCCTAGCTGTCCCCTGAACATTTAAAGAGAATCTTAGATGGATTATGTATGTATGAAAAGATCAGATTTTTAATTCAGTCCTGCTCATGAGGTTGACTGCATAGGTGATTTAAGAGGTGAGGTGCTAACAGTCATCCAAATGATCAAAAGATCTAGCTGAAGCAATGGTGCTCCTAATGGAAAACTGAAATTATTTGTGTTGTGCCCAGATGGTGACCCCCAGAGAGACCACCAAAGACGAGCATGCCAGAATGCAAAAGCAAGGTTTAATTCTGGATATCCTATACAATCCTAGGCAGGGACTTCGTCCAATACATCCAATGCAGTGGAGGCTGGAGGAAGCGCCCGCCTGTCCTCAAGCTCAGTTTTTAAAGGGAAAAATCACAAAGTTACATCATTTAGGGGTGCTAGTACGGGTACAATTCTGATTGGCTCGCTTCTAGGGGCTTTCTAGAAATCATGGCTTAATCTTACTTCTAAGGGAGTGGTTGCCCGCCACCATTTCTCATTGGCTGCCTTCAGGTGGGGGCATTTCTGTGGTCAGTTACCCTGGAAACCAGGGAGAGGACATTCCAGCAGGCATTACCTCGTGACTATCTTGTGACTGTACTTTTACACTTCCTGGTTTCTGGAATGTGAACTGACTGGTTTTAGTAACTCATGGCCTGTACCTAAAAGGAGAAATCTTAGGCCTTAGTTTTTGGGTGAAAGCATTTTGGTCTTATTTCTAAGATGGCTCATTTTGGTCTCACAATTTGAAGACAGAAAGACAGTTTTATTAACACACACACACACAGAAAGACAGTTTTATTAACACACACACACAGACACAGACACACACACACACACACACACACACACACACACACACACACACACACACACTCATGTTGTCACTACAGGTTTCCCCTAATTGTACATCTTAGCACAATATTGAATGGCATCAGCTGCAGCTGGCTGCATTTGGGTGTCTACATTCCTGAAAGACAGCATGCCTTTCTGGTGGATCTAAGGGAGAATTTCTTTGTTCTTTCTGTTGTTGCTTTATAATTTATTTAGGATTTTCCATCAGGAACCACTCACGCCCCTAGAGGTGGCTTCATTGCTGTATTTGTGCTCCAGTTCCTTCAGTGTAAACCCTGGAAAGAATAAGACAGCTTGCACTCTCTAACCCACCCCTTCACCAAAACAAACAAACAAACAACAAACAAACACCAAATCAGCCTTTGGGGGGGATTCACTTTTCTCTTCTCCATCTCTAAATTCATAATAAACAACTTAAGGGAGGAAGGCTATTTCCTTATTCATGGTTTGGGATTTGAGGGTATAGCACTTCTACTGTGTGGGAGGCATGGTGGTGGGAATGCTCACCACTCTTGCAGAAGAAACTTGCTTATATTTTTAGGGACAAGAAGTCAGAAGAGGGACTGGGGCTCCTGCTGGAAGCAGGACTGGATGTGTTATATCCCTCAAAGCCCAGTGACCCACATGACTAGATTGGGTCCACTTGATAGTCCATTTGGGCATATGTGTGTGTGTGTGTGTGTGTGTGTGTGTGTGTGTGTGTGTGTGTATGTGTGTGTGTGTGTAAACAGATATTTGTATCTTAAGATTTGTCCTTCTGCCTTGATATCCTCCCTATGCTAATTCCCTCCCGGGTTCCACCCTCCTGAATGCTTAAGGGAAGTTCCTTGTCTATGTATCCTGCATAATGGGCATTAACAGCTTAGATGCAAGATTGTAAAACATCTGTAGTGAACTTCTGACCTCCAGGGTTTCCCCATTGTGCTGTAAGCCTGTATTCAAGACCTCCTCCCTCCTTCAATAAACGGCAGGCATTCGGCATTTAAAAAACAAACAAACAAACAAAAAAAAAAAACAAACCCTGCTCAGCTGGAGGCGATAGAGCTTTTGAGAAATGCTTTGGGGTAAAATAAAATAAACTCTTGTTCTAGATTGGAAAAAAAAAAAAGATTTGTCCTTCTGAACATTCCATGGCAATGTATCTTTTCCCAGTTACAGTATCATGCATATAGATATCAGGAGTTGTTTACAGACTGCTATTCTGCTTGTCATAACAGTATTGAATTAAATAATATTGATTGGATTAAATATCATTGAATTTACATTGATGAAAATACATGCTTTAATGAATGGTAAATGAAGAAGAAAGGATAACTCTTCACACTCAAGCATTTTAATCCAGGAATGTAGAAGTAATGGACCATATAGAAACATGGTAATAATAGTTGGAAGCAAGATTTGCTAATGGATATGAGAATTAGTGAGGCAAATTTGAAAGATGTTATTTCCATAATTTCAGAATATCTTGCTAAATGTTTGAATTCACTATAAAAGGTAAAGGGAATGGTACAATAGAGAAGCCTAGAGACATGAACTTAAACAGTGAGTCCAGAAATTGCCCATAAGGAGGTCTCTTGACATCATCTGTATACCTTGATTCTATGCTCTAAGAACACGTTGTTTTTGCCCTGGTCCCGTTGAAACTAATCCAATAGTCAGGAGGAGACATCAGACACTCCCAAACTAATGCATGAGACCAGGACTCCCCCAAAATACCAAAGTCCTGAAAGACAAGACTGTTTGAGGAGACCAGGAAGATATGAATGTGTCGAACAGCACAGGAACCCTGGGCAGAATCTGGAACCAAATAGGAAGATATGAAGGAAGAAACTGGTTTGTCTACAAGTAACCCAAATTTAGAATCTGAAAACAAAGACTCTTTGTCATCAACCTTTCTTTTGATTGTTCTATTTTGAATTCTGTGGCTGCAAAAACACAGCTTATTCATTAGTGACTGTAAAATTATCTTTGGTGGTTGCTTTTGCAATGATAAAATGGCATAAATGTGGCAAGATCTTGGGATATTTGCAAAGGCCCTTCACTTATACTCACCACTACTTTTTCAAATCTGCAACTGACAAGTGGGCCATGGGCAGAGAGCATTCTTGTGATAAGTGATTGTAGAAAGCTAAGGGAGTTCAATGCAAAAGCTCTTTCAGCCTTGCTTAGCTGAAGTGTGGCTGCAGGGAAGGCTTTTGTGCAATGGAAGATGAGTGAGCACTTTTCTCTCCCGAGGCCTCACTTAGGATGAAATATGTATGGAAATTAAGTCATTTTCAGTTCATCTTGATTTTTGTTGTTCTCCTTATATGTCCCGACCTTCTTTTGCCCCTGAGATATTTTTTTTCAGTGCTGAGTGATGATCACACAGGTAGAAATCATATGGAAAGCACATCATGCATGTGGCATGCACACGGATGCAGGAATTTAATTTTCTTTCAATGCAAAGCAGTCCTGCCTCTTTAAGACTGATTCTTCTTACAGCGAAATCTGCAAACGTGTATAGGGAGAGAAAGTCCTCTACTTTCAATACATTATGCTGCTTGTGTTTTACGTGAGGAGATTTATGGAGTTCATTTGAAAAATTGGCTAAGTAAACGGAGTTTTCAATCTGAAATGAAGACAAACTAAGCGGGGCGGGGGACATAAAAATATATGGGGATCTTTCCCATTCTATCCCATCAGCTCAGTCAGCACTGGTTTACACCTATAGCATGTCAGTTTGGGAGGACGGCTTGAAGCCTGATTAGCATATAGGTAAGGGCTTTAGGACATAATTAAAGCAATCAGACAGGGAAGATATCAAGGAAGACTGTGTAGATGAGAATGGAAACAGAGAAGAGTGTTCTGTACTTAATCCTTGATTCTCAGGGCAAATGTTCTAAGGAAATGGATACAAGATGAAATAGATACAATATAAAAGGCTGATTCACATGTGCAACATGAGTTAAATATGCTCATGATATGAAAAATAAACATTCTTATTTCTACTGTGATTTCTAGTCAGCGATAACTGACAGACTAGTAAAAGCACTAATAACACAAGGATAAAACAAAGAACAAATTCTTTATTTTGGTTTAGATTTTTGCCATTTAGTTTAAAAATTTCAGCTTAGGACTCAGAACACAGGCTCTGCCCAGGAAACAATCCCTTTTCATCAGAGAATTCTTCATCCCTTTCTTTTACTTACACAGGAGCAATAATAAGGCACATTCCAACACAGAATGAAAATGATAGGCTACAAATGGTCACATCAGACAGACATGATTAGTATATCTCTATAGGTATTTTTTTTTTTCCTTGCTGGAGAAAAACAGTCCCTGTCTTTGTCACACGATTGCATTTGTACAGATGAAAATGAGTCACTGAGGACTGGTTTTGTCTGTGAATGAGACAGTCCACTCATCTTGTAGTTGTGTTTTCTGTTTTAGAGTCTGCACATTGTTCTAAGTTACCATGCATTGCCTCAGAAATTACATGTCTTTCTTTGCACCAAGAAACAATTGCAAAATAGCTCATTCTCTTTGATGAGAATACAGGCATGAATAGAATTATTCTTAATATAGATGAACAATGTTTACCACAAAGTACTGAAAATTCTCTTTTAGTTTATGCATAGTGATTCTTAAAGAGAGATTTGCACAATCATTAAGACCGATTTATGTAGGAGATAATTTGAAAAGACTTTTAGAAAGCCTGGGAAGCCAAAACTATCACACATCTGCTCATTAGTTTTCAGTCTAAGTACCATGCAGTCATTCACCCTCACCTTTGTGAATCAGCGTTCTTATTAAATGGAGAATATCCTTCTGCAGACTTTGAGGAACTTAGTCCAGCCAAGAATGCATACAGAACTGACCTGTGAAAGTCTTATGTCTGCTCTATCACTGGGAGATTCATTGGATATTCAGTATTAATGACTAAAGAACCAAAATATGTAATCAAAAATTGAAGTAGGAAAATTTTCTATATGTTATGATGCAGATTTGGTAAAATAATCAATATAGAACTCTCTTTTGAATAGTTAAATATATCTGAGTACTACAGTTTCTAAGTTATATGTAATTTAAAAAAAATCATAGATGGCATCAGCAAGACTTTAACTGCAGCTGACTAACATTTTGCAAAACCAGAGGTAGTTCTGGGAAGTTATCTATTGTCTGTTGATTTGTATATCTTCCTTTCAATTATCTGTTTGTCATCTATCTGTTATCTATCATCTATTTATCTACTATCTCCCTAACTTTATATCCTTCTATTCTTTGTCTGTATCCATCTATTATATAATAAATCATCTATCTCTCTCTCTATCTATCTATCATCTATCTAAACATTTGTCTTCCATATCATTACTTATTCTCTATCCTAGTTAAAAGATAGTGTTAACCAAAACTGAGTATTTCTATGGTGATCAAATGATGAAAAATTCAATTTATATTACACATAAATTCAGATTTAGGATTTATCATGTAAGATTGTTTTGAGAGTCTATCTATCTATCTATCTATCTATCTAAAGTACATATACGTGTGTATATAAAATACATATATATATATAATGTATATACACTTTCAGGTATTTTTTAAGTAATAATGCACTAATAGGTGCCTCTTGTTGCTTTGACTTTACAGTCATTGGCTTCATATTTTAATTATATCTTTTTAAAATCAGCTTTAAATGAATAGTAATTCCACATAACTCTGATAAGGGTATGACACACACTTTTATGCCATCAGATGAATGTCTGCTAAATATTTTGAAGGAGAACTGATGTACATGGAAGATAAGCAGTGGAGGTGAAAATAAGGTTAATGGTTATTGTAGTCTACCTTTCTGAGAGTCAGGGAAGAGTCAGGAAGAGTCACTGAAAACAGTGAAGGGAGAGAGTAGAACATGTTTGAAGAACAATGTGTTGATTTATGTTTCTTGCAGTTCTGGAATCTCCTTTTTCTTCCATAATTTGTTTAGCAAGAAAGAGTACACTGTTCTCTAAGCATATAAGTTCTGAATCAAAGAAGAACATAATAATATGATTTTGAATCATCCTTAATGTGACAAAAATGGAATAAAAGAAAGAGAAAATGAGATAATGAAATAAAAAATTAGATATTCAAGGTCAATTAAATAATTTTGTGGAAGAATAATTATTTTGTTTGGATTTTGCAATAAATAATTTAATTTATTATTTGTAATTAGATATGGTGATAAAGCAATTGTTTCACCTCTAGGTTTTATTCATCTTTCCATTAAAACATAGCTTTGGATGGTAATTCACATTTGCTATCCCAGGGCTGGGGTGGCAACTCAAGGCTGTGGTGATGCTAGGTTAAGCCTGAGCTACTTGACAAAATCTTGTTTCAAAACAGCAAGAACTGGGGCTGCAGTTCAGTGATAGAACGAGTGTCTCACATTCAAAAAATCCTGAATTCAGTCTTCATACCACCCAAACAAAAAGATTACACCACCATTAAAAAGCAAATATCAGATATTATTTTTATTATCATTATTATTTCATATGCCAAATGTAGTTTTCCTTCTTCCTATGGGGTTCTTAGTTAAATACACAGAGATCAAATCAGGCACAAGACATATGGAATCCTTTATCCTGCAAGGATACAGCCCAGGTCGCAAAAATGATTCTTTTCATTAAACTAGGCAACAGACCATACTCCTTCACGAAAGTGTGATTTATATGTATTTATTGAGAGGAAATGGCTTATGTGATCACAGGGGCTCGATGGACAGGTTGAGAACTACAGGAGCATAAACCTTCAGGGATGGAGGACTGGAAACTCCCCCAGCTAAAGCTGAAGTGGTAGTTTACAGGCATAATTTCTTTTTCCAGTGATAAACCTCCCTCCTGTGATTAAAACCTCTCTCTTGGATCAGTTGATTCATATTGTTAGAGCTAACCATTTTATTGTCAGGTTGTTGTCAATATTCATAGCAGTGATGTCTACACTGGTGTTTGACTATCTAGAATTGTTTGCTATCTAGTGATGGTAGTCTACATGTGGGGTCATAACAATAGACAAAGAACTATGGGCAACTAAAGAAGATTGAGAGTTGGGGAAATAGTCTTCCTCAGGAAAGAACTCCCTACCTTGGTATTAAATACAAAGTGACCAGCCATAAAATCATACACATACCAGTAGCATACAGATTGAGCACATTATATTCATATATTTACATACACATATACACCACTACTAATAGCAACAATAGAGAAAGAGAGACGTTGCATGCATTTGAAAGAGAGCAACAGGATTTGGGATACATGGGAAATGTCAGAGGGAGGAAAAGGACGGGGTGAAAATGATGTTAATATTTTAATTTTGAGAAAGCTATAGCTAATATCAAAGTGATGGCAAAGGATTGAAGACCTTTCCAGTAAGATCTGGAATAGGCAAAGAATACCCATATTCACCACTTGCATTCAGTGTGATGTGCAGATTCCAGCTATCCCAACAAGCTAGGAGGAATGCAAAAGGCACCGAGGTGGAAAGGGAGATGCCAACAAGTTTCTATTTACAGATGACATGATTTTCTATATGGAAAACCTACATGTATGTGAAGAAGGACTCTTTTATTTCTAGCACTGGAAAAAAACTGATATGTGAGTTTAGATATGAGTTAGGTATTATTGAATTGGGTAAGTTCTCTGTCACTAAAGCTACTAAAATCCTGAAGGATTATAACATGATAATTAAATATAAAAGCATAAAACCTCTCAAAAGGCAAAATATGATGTGTTTTGTGCATAGATTTAAATATATACTGTTTTGAACAATAAGTTTAAATATAAAATTATAATTTAATAATATGTAATGTAGCTGACAATTTAATACAAAATATTAAAATTTTAACAGTATCATGGATGAGAGGAATTGCCAGAACTGGGGATGAATTAACAATTTAACACAGTTGTCAAGACATAAGGGAAGTGTCGATGAGAGAGTACATTACTAGCAGCATCATAGTCAAAATGGGAAACTGTTTGTAAATGCCATCATTTTAACTCTGGAATGTTCTGCAGAAAGTTACTAAATTTTTGAACCTTTTCATGTTGGTGACAATGGCTGAATTTGAAAGACTCTCTTTCATTAGGTGACTGTCATATTTTGATGGAACAAAAATTATTAAAGTGATTTTGAAGAATATAAGCTTGTCAGAAAATAAAGACAATGAATCAGTTGGGCCTGGGTCATCCAGTGTCTGTTATTCTCTACGTTCTGACCAGTTGTGTTTTGCTCCAATAGCCTGTGACTACTACAAAAAGAAGCTTCTTTGGTCTTCTTTGATGAGGGAAAATAGTACACTTATCTATCAGTAGAAGGATAATTATTAAAACACACTAAAAATTACACTGGTTTAGGGAATTGGCAGTGACATATTCCCTTCAGAGCACATGACCTCATGAGCCATGAGTAGTGGCTAGTTTTACCGTGTGTACGAGGCATGAGTTCCCTCCTACTGAACGGGTCTTAAGCCAAATTAGATGTCTGTTGACTACTACTAGTATAAAAGTACAACCATTTCACCTGTTGCGATATCTTACCTTTCTGGTCATTACTGCATTTTCCAGGCAACAAAGCTGAATGGTCTATTGATTGCTTTTCTCCCTTGGAACTTAATGCCTCTTTTCAGTATTAAGAGGTAGTGTTCAGTGGGCAGGTATGCTGTTCAGTTGCAGCTGGATTCCTTTAAGTCCTCTGGCGGAAGTGTCTTCAGCAATGGGGTGTTACCTTCAAGTTCTGGGAAGGGACCACCAGCAATGAGAACAGCCTGTATCGCTCTTCTTTTCTTTAATTGGGGAGGGCAGTCTCCTGGACTCCTCTGACCAACAACGCAAAAGAAGTTCTCCTATGCCGTGAACATTTTTTTGATTGCTTTCTTCTTTTTTGTTGTTGTTATGCAGTCTCTATGAATTTGGAGAGAGCATTGTTGCCCAAAGTGGTGTAATTTTATTAAAATATATGCATATATATGTAATTTTAAGTAGTTATAAATAATGATTCACTATGGCTTTTTCATATATCCTCAGTATTATTTTACTCCTTTTCCCTCCTTTACTCACTGTGCTGTTCTCTCCCTTCTCCAGTTAAGTGTCTCCGCTCTATTTTTCCATTTCTCCATCATAGCACTATGCCAGAAAGTATTTAAAGACTTTGTAAATTCCCTTATACCCAACAATCACAAAGAATTACAAATTTCTGTGACTACGTGGCCACATATTTACTCCTTTTTATTTCAAAGCAAGTTAAAATTCCTTCTCAACAATGATTCAGTTTTAAACCAATATGTCTATCTTTATCTTCCTCTCTTCATTTAACATTAGTTCTTTCACTGACAGTGTGAAGAATAATTGCATCATTTCTTGGCTCAGTTTTAAATCAATTAAAATGAGGTAATAAATTATTTGAAAATAATTATGAAAATACTCTGTCAAATTAACCATATTTTATAATATATTATAGATTGGTTTGAACAAAGATTGACATTTTGACTTGGTGAGTGACATATTGGTACTCTAACTTAGATAACAAAGGAGTTTAATCTTCTAGAAAAGAATATTTGAGTATTCTTTTTACCGTCTTGTTTTCCAGTAGTACTTTCAGATGAATAAGAGTCTCCATAACCTTAGCATAGATAATGGAGGTTACTACAGTCATAATTGTGGAGAGAACTGTATTATAGTTTGAATCATAAAATGTCCATTTTGGTTCATGTAGTCTGGGTTTTGTTGCCAGTTGATGAGCTTTTAAAGAAGACTAGATTATGAGGCTTTTGACTTCAACAATGAACTACCTCATTCATTTATTCTGGCACATGGTCTAGTTGGAGGGAAAGTCTTGATGCAGAGATTACATCTTTTGCAGAGAGTATGTCTCTAAAAGTTACAAGTTGCTCTGGGATTATTCTGTTCCTTTTCCCTTCTCCACCATGATGGGAGTAGCTTTTTTCTACTACGTTCTTCTGCCATGGTATTCCTCCTTACTACAGCATATAAGCAACAGTACCATCAGCCATGGTCAAAATCTCTGAAACTGTGAGGCAAACTAAACATTTTTTCCAAGTTATTTCTTTTCAGATATTTTCTTAGAGTGGTAGTAATGACAAACGTGACTTGATACTGATATTGGTAAGTGTCAATGCATGTAAAATGTGATTAAAAAGACTTTATAAGTTAATGTCAGTCCATGTTTCCATGCCCTAAGTCTAATGAGAAAGAGCAACCACAGGGTGTTTAGTATGTGATACATGCTGTTTCATTTTATTTTTTGTAATTTCATTGGATTTACCTACCTAATTGTCCTAACAACTCTAATGTATAGACTCTATCTTTTACATTGTTCATTTTTAATAGATGAGGGGCGATGAACAGAACAGATAACACGAACTCACACATTTCCATAGTTCATGTTGGCAAAATAAAGACAAAAATATTGTTTTAGATATTTACAAATATTAACAAAGAGTAATAACACTATGTTTTTGCAAAACATTCATATAGAAAGTTACAATATGACATATACAAACATGTGATTGAGGCTAACACTGACATTTTTGCAACTTTATGAGTATATTTCATTTAAAATAAAATTGTCACACCCAATAATCTCTGTCATTCAGTTAAATTCATGATTTTAGTATTTTATTATATCATAATAATTTTATTATAAATTTTATGAAACAATTTGTTTAAACGTTGAATTGAAACTTCTGGGTTCAAATTAGAGTAGATATGAGATTTTGTTAGAGCATTTGTCACAAAATTCAATAGGAACAATAGATATAACTTTTTAAAATTGTGTTCTCAGACCTAAGAGAAGTCTGTTTTTGGCAAAAAAACACATCATGTTCACTTAAAAAAAGTAAAAAGCTAGAATCAATCACATTTTTCCAGATACTTACAAAGGAAAAGCAAGTGCCATTGATTCTTTCAAAAAGAGTCTGCATTGCTTGTATGCCAGACATAATCTTGTAAAGATTCAGTACTGAACAAAACTGATAAAATATCCCATTGCTAATTCTTTCTCATGTTTTATTGTAGAGATATAAAAACTTTTGCGAAAAGTGGTTTAAAACTAAGCAGTTGTGATGGTTGATTTCAATTGTCAGCTCAAATGAATTTGGAATCAACAATTGAATAGGAGATACACCTCTAGGTAGGTCTTTGAGGGCATTCAGAGATAGATCGGCTTCAAAAGGGAATGACTACCTGAATGTGGATGACCCAGTGCCATGGGCTGGTGTCTCCAGCTGAATACAAAGACAAAGAAAAGAAAACAAAGATCAGGCAGCACATCAACACACATGTATAGCTTCTTGGTGACCACTCACCTCCTGCCCTATGCCTTCTTCACTATAATATAACTATATTTCTCTCAGCTGTGAGTCAAAATAAGCCCCAAGTCCCTTGTGGTAGTTTTTGTTGGTTTGTTGCTTTATATATTTTCATTGGTGTTATTTTTTTCAGATATTTTGTCAGAATAATGGGAAGGTAAATATTACATTTCAGTATGTATATTCATGATACAGGTTTAAATAACAGAGTCCTCTGGGAATTGGATTTAACATACCAGGGTAAAGAATTAGATTTAATGTCTTAAAATGATTCCATGAAATTTATCTAATTTTTAGCATATCAAAGACTTGTACTTTTTCCTGGAAAACTAAGGAAATGGTATAAAATATTCATAACTGGTCACTCACTGCAATACATTCTACAAGGTGCCAGTCTTCTTAAATTACTCATTTTGAATTTGGCTCAGGGTCAACTCAAGCCCATGTGTTTGAAGCTAAGCCAACAATGATAGCGAAATATTGAAAATTTTCTAAGGTTTGTGCATTGTTCCAAGACTGACCAGATGAAATATATAAAATGTGGATGAGTGTGTAGGACCAATACTGGAAAACAACTAATAAATACCAGATACCATATAACTGATTATTTTGATAGATTTCAGTGTTAAAGCATATTTACCTGTTGGTATAAAGAAGTACACTTCATTTTAATTATTAAGAACATAATCCCCCAAGAAAATTAGTATACTTTTCCAGTCTTGCTCTTATATTCGTAACATATTTTACTTGCCAAAATTCATAACTATGTGCATATTAGTAATTAACATATAAGGCAATTTCAATTGATTATTGAATATATGTTTCAAAAAATATTGACAGGCCAATGCAAAAAAAAAATGGAAAAATCAGAAGAGCTCAAAATGGAGGACAAAAAGCAGCAACAAGCTGTGTCCAGGAGTAACCACTATTAGCTTCTGCTTAATCAATATACAGTTTTTCTTGCATATAGATGTGCTTGTGATATATTTTTTGCTACAAGCACCAAATAAATTTATGAATTTTGTTATGTATAATTACTATACATTTAAAATTGATTGGTTCTGCAGCCTCTAGAAGTCTTCGGGCTTTATTCTTCTATTTCTCTAATTAGGAATATGTTAAAATTATTTAACTAAACATTTTTATTCTAATATACATTAAATATTAAAAGTTTATTAAAATTCTAATTTTAAATATATCTAACTTAAGAACTATTTTATATAATATTGTCTTTAAACTAATTACCAATAATAATGTTTGAGCAGACATCCTTTATCCAAGAGTAGTATAATACAAAAATATCTTAATTAGTATATTGCCTACAAATTAATTTCAATATATAGGCATTGCTGTAAATCAAATACAAAAGTCCTGGAATTCTTCACTCTATAGTGTATAGAAATTTCCATGAAAATGCAACAAAACTGCCCAGATGTCTCTGGAAATATTCTATTCAGATATGCAAAGAGATCTTTATTTCCTATATGATACTATTTTCTAAGAGCAATGCATTTCAAAGAAAGTTGTGATGGAAACATGTTCCTGTTGATTTTCCAGGTCTTCCCCCTTTCCAAGACTTTTGTGGGGGCGGTGGAGAAGAATTGCTCCATTTCTGATTATCCCTCCTCCTCCTCCACAGAGCCTGTGAGCCATTGTCTCAGAGCTAGAGTCACAAGTGTGACTGTGTGGAACTGAGGCATGCTTTGGTTTTCTTCTCTCCTGGGTGGCAGTGTTATTTTCTGCAAGGTCAGATTCTTTCACTGGTGTCTTCAATGGGTTTTTTCTTCTCTTCTCTCTCCTCCTCTCTTCTCCTAATTCCTTCCAGGATTCCTCCTTTGTCAAGAGTTGGATGTATATATCCCTTAACTCTAGCCCATCTTCCTTGTCATGGTATGCTTTGTTGAATCCTGATTTTCATTTAGTATCTGCTCTGGGCAGGTCACCTTTCAACTGTGTATAATTCCTTTATGCTTCTGCTATGGTGTCTGATCAGCTGACAGCCAATGTCTACTTCCTTCAGAACTTTTTTCTTTATTTCTTTGACACAGGGTTTTGTATAAGGAAAGTTGCCTAAAAACTGTGATGTAGCTGAGGATGACCTTGAACTCCTAATAAAAATTTAAGCAGGTGTTAGCATGCCCACCTCAAAAGTGTGTGTGTGTGTGTGTGTGTGTGTGTGTGTGTGTATTTTCCTGGGGATCAGTCTAGGGATTCCTGCATGCTGCTAGGCATGAACTCCAGGCAAGTACTCTGTAGAACACAGATGCCAGAAAATCTCTTCAGTAGCCCTGAATAGGGCTTGTAACAAAGCTCTCTGATCTCAGTGTTCGTTCCTTTCTCAATAGCCAATGGATTCTTCTAAAAGGAACTGATCTCAGAGGTCAGAACAAACTTTCTTCCTTTTTGTTCTTCTCTTGTAGCACGAATTGTTAGAAGGTCTTGTTAATAAAACAAACCTGGAGCCAGGTACTGGGGTCAATGCTGGAAGTTCAGAGAAGCAGAACAAGCCACAGCTTCCTCACCTCGCCAATTCCTTAGCTGATGCTATTTCCTCAGACTGGAAGCTTCTGTGTCCTTATCCAAATGGATCTCATCTGAACCGTTGCTCAAAATCCTAAAAGCTTAACCCGCCAAAAGCTGCTAGTTTCTGGTCTTCAAGCCTTATGTAACTTTCTGCCTTCTGCTATCACTTCCTGGGATTAAAGGCTCACTTCCTGGAATTAAAGGCATGAGTCATCATGCCTGGCTGTTTCCAGTGTGGCTTTAAACTCACAGAAATTTGGATGGATCTCTGCCTCCCAAGTGATAGGATTAAAGGCGTGTGTGCCACCATTTTCTGGTCTCTATGTCTATCTAGTGGCTGTTCTGTTCTCTGACCCCAGATAAGTTTATTAGAGTGCACAATATATTGGGGAACACAATACTACCACATTCTCTATTCTATCAAAGCTAGGCTCTTACCATATTACCCACATTTTAGATATTTCTATCAAGTATTTTCTTTCTTTTATGGACATGGGGGAAAGTTGTTTACCATTAAGGAAGAAAGTGTTACAAACCTTATTTTGTCCTTTACATCATCCATGATGGGGACTGATTAAAATAAGACAAAAAAGTATGATAATCTCCAAAACATTTAGGAATGTGTGACAATTTCAGTACATTTTCATGTCTTTTATCTTTCTATGGTGATATTTTTGCTAATGGAATAAGATTTAGAGAACATTCATTGTAACTCCTTGTGCTTATCTTACTTTTTATATCTGTCAATTTCCTACCTCTAGAAGTAAAAAACATGTTCTCAAGACAAGAGATTTTATACAACACAGTAAACTTGAGACCCTAAGTTTCTAAGAGCATGTTCACAAACTATAGATAATCAGTTGTTTGCAAAGAAAAGCAAGCAGAGAATGTCTGTATGAACTCTGCAATACACATCTTTGATACCTAGATATCTGCAATGAAGGACAAAGGCTCTCCTAGGAGTTTCATTTTCCTATAGGATGTTCAGCATTTTGCTGACACCCAGAAACAAGTAAGTTTGGAGCAATGAAAATTTGAAGAAGTTTAAATTACGAATTCTAGAAAAAAATCACACTGGGTTTCCTAAGGTGCATCTGAGTGGGGTCATCTCTTCATTTGCAAAACTGAGTGTTCATGTAGGTGTGGCTTCTCTCCAAAGTGCTTCAGCATTATAGTTAAGAATATAGCATGCTTAGAATGTAAAAAAAGCTCAAAAGAAAAGTTATTATTAGTAGTAGATATTAATTATTTACATGTTTATTTTATCTTATTGAACCTATAATCGACTCATAACATTAGCTTCTTAATAACTTTAAAAAGTGTTCACATAGCGCTTTAATATACTAATTGATTAATTTATGTGATTCACATAGTTCTTAGTATACTTAAGTGAAAAAGAAAAAGGGAAGAAATGGTAACTTTGAGGATATAGAATTAATTTGTAGATGATTGGAACTCAGTGAAGTGTTTTAATGGAAAAATAGTTGAAATGAAGAAAAAAGAAAAGTATAACCATACACACTAAAGAATGACATTGCTATACGCATGCATTCTGAAATGATTAATCCAAGCTAAGAAGAATATGGATCAAACCATGTGCTGAACTTTAGCTATCAAAAATATTTTGAAATCTGTCATAGAAATAATTAAGACATTATTATTTTCATTGTTGAAGTTGTGTATCCAAGGCAGAATTATTCACTTTAACTCTTTCGTTCAACAGTCTTCACTTCTCAGACAGAAATTAAACAAAAGAAAGAAAGGAAGAAAGGAAGAGGTATAATTTTCTGCTTGTAGATGATATAATCTTATATACAGAGTGTAAAGATAAACACACACACACACACACACTCTAAAATGTATTGAAATTTCAACAAAACAGTAGGATAAAATTTAACATACAAACTTTTGTTGTGCTTTAAGAAATTAAAAATGAACAATCTCAAATAGAATTAAGGTAACCCATTTGGAAATAAACACAACATTTAGGAATTTACCAAAGATGTTGAAGATTGTAGAGTATAAAAAATATTTGATGAAATATTAAAGTGACATAAATAATGAAAGACATCTCAAGTTCATGGATCAGAAAATGCTGTTAACATCTAAACAGTACCAAAATAATCTGATAATTCAATTTTTATAAAAATCCCAATCATTTTTTTAAGAAATGGAAAAAAATCACTATGAATTTTTCATGGAAGCTTGAAGGACTTTAAATGGCTGTAAGAGCTTGAAAATAAAAAAGAAATTAGATACATTTACAGTCTCTTTTCAAAACTCAATGCAAAGTCACAATTATGAAAGCAGTGAGGTTTTGGCACAAAGACAATCATATAGACAAATTGAATAAGCTGTTAAGAGAAGAAATACACTCACACATATGGGGAAATTATTTTGTTATAAGGATTCTCAAAAGCATACAATGTAGAAGTGGCAGTCCTTTCCAGAACTAGTTCTGGAAAAGCTGTGCACCCTCCCACAGTAGCAAAGAGGTTGGATCTTTCTATACCTCTGTTTAAAGAGTAAGTCAAAATAGATCAAAGGTCTAAAGGTAAGATATATCTTATAAAACTTTTAGAAAACATATATGGCAAAGTGTTCTTGATCCAATTTGGCAATATTTAGTTGGAGATGATACTAAAGATATAGGCAGCAAAAAGAAAATCAAGTCAAATAGCACTTCAAAACACTAACAATTAAAAAGAATAAGGGCACAAAAGGACACTATCAATAGAATAAACAGCAATGAATTAGAAGAATATATTTTCAAATAACATATAATACTTAAGATGGGTGTCCAGAATACACAGATAAATCTTATAATGCAATAATAGAATAAACTCAAGCATGAGTAAATAACTTGAACAGAAAATTTTCCTCAAAGATGCACAAATAATTTCTAAGCACATAAAAGATTCTTAACATTTCTACACATTAGGAAAATAAAAAATAAAAATTATAACATTATATTATCTTATGCACATTAATTTGCCTACACTTGAAAATGTATAAGTTATTAAGTGTCCTTGTGGTAGCACATGTTTTTAATCCCAGCATATATAAATCGCAGGTGGAGTATCACAATTTAGATGCTAGGCAGGGCTATATAGTGAGCTTCTAAGTAAAAACATAAACAACCAAGTATACAGAGTAAATTGATTAATGTAATTTCATAACTGTTTGCCAGGATTTGAAGAAACTAGAACCCATGAACACTGTTGGAATTATAAAAATGTGCACCTGTTGTGGAAAACAATGATAGTAATCAAAAAAAGAATAAAAATAATAGGTACTTTGAAGGAAGGTATCAATAGATGTGCCAAATTGAACAAGCAAAACTGAAAGGACCTCAATCAACCATACACAAAGATCTACCAGCAACTAATAAATGCTTAGCGTAGAAAAAACTTACCCAGGAACGAACAAACTAATTGATTATCCAATATCAACTGGTCATCCCTGAAAACATACATGTAAGCAACATTTTATAGACTGAGCAGTTTATAGTTTGGAATATATTCCTAAACATAATGCATTCCTAAATATAATATAGTTTAGGAATACATATGTATATGCACAGACATATATATGTGTATGTATGTATGCATATAATAACAATTAGTGAAAGAGGCCATAATTTGAAAGAGAGCAAGAAGGGGTGTGTGGGAAGCTTTGTAGGGGGAAAGGAAGAGAGAAATTTAATTATATTATAATCTCAAAAATTAAAAGAAAAGAATTTAAAATTTGGCAATAAACTGGAAATGCTGTCAGCTCTTTGAGTTAATCTTGGTCCCTCTGTAGTGAGTTGCCCCATTACTGTCTCCAGTGTTTGATGTGGACATGAACTTTTCCATGTTTTATCACTGTTTTGGTGTATGTATTTATTGTTCCTCTCTCACTGCAAATGTCCAATCTGCAATTTTTATTTTTTTCTATATGTTTTATTTCTTGCTTGAAAATTTCATTTTTACTCTTTACTTTGGCTGTACTCTCCCCAGTGTCCCTTCACCCTAAATACGTGCCATGGAAAACAGATATGGCAAAAATGGTGAGGAAAGCTAGGAGTTTCAAAATGTTTCCTAATGTAGCATGAAATCATTGGCCAGCACTGGGCTGCTTCTCTCCTGGAGTATAACACGCTCTGTCAGCTAAAGACTGATTTGTGTTAAGTCTGGAATGCTTGAATGAATACACTGTGAATATAGAGATGGTGCATTTTATCATGCAAGTAGAAGTGTAGGCCTCTGACTGCCAGAGCTATATTATTCCCTGAGGCCCAATAAATGTAGAGAGGTAGAAAAAAAAAAGAAAAGGACCACAGGGAGAAATGATTTATAATAAACTATTTTAAAAATTACAGATGGATGCTTTGCCCAAACTTGAAGCAATGTAGGAAGTGAGTAGAAATGGATCATATATTTTATTCCCTCCCAAAGTAACTCAAATGTCCACATTGAAATTGCTTGTGGAAATGTGAGCTCATGGGCTCCAAGGCTATAGTAAAGGTGATTACAGCACCGTTGCATTTGTAGTGTGCCTTTAGTGACATTCTGCCATTCATTTTCCATGATCTTACCGCCTTTTCTGACTTGCAGACTCAGTCACAAATACAATGTTCTGGGTATTATTTTCTCTTTCCTATCCTAATATTGACAAATTACTTTATATATCATGATTCATGTATTTTCAGATGCATCTTATTTCATCTCTTTTGGTTTTGCCATATGCTGTTGAGTCTTGAAAGTTCATTTACAGCTATCTAAACTTGACCAGGATAAAGGCTAAAGAAACAAAGTTCAGCCTGAATTTAGAAATGTTTTTCCAAAGGATGCCTCCAACTAAAAAAAGGGGGTCAGATAATATATTTTAAGTTGCATGACTTAGAACACCTCCTTTGAAAAACTGTTATGTGTTACACAGATCAAACATACTTTTTGTCCCATGGCACAGTTTGGCTAGATAAATGATTCAGCAGAGCTTAATACTAAACAACCAAAACTAGACTAGAGAGAGGACTCAGCCATTAAAAGTACATTCTACATTTTCAGAGGACATTTGCTTCTCCCCCACCTTGAGAGGATCCCAACCACCTATTACTCTGACTCCAGGGGAGTCCACACACTACCTGGTAATGAGAGAGAGAGAGAGAGAGAGAGAGAGAGAGAGAGAGAGAGAGAGAGAGAGAGAGAGAGAGAGACAGAGAGAGAGACAGAGAGAGAGACAGAGAGAGAGACAGAGAGAGATGGAGAAACACACACAGAGAGACAGAGTGAGAGACAAAGAGAAAGACAGACAGACAGAGAGACAAACAGAGAGACAGAGACAAATACAAAGAGAGACAAAGAGAAACAGAGACAGAGATAGACAAAGATTCAGAGATAGAGAGACATTAAAATGAAGCAAATACTTTTAAAAACGAAATAAAACTGTAGAATAGGGTGTCAGAGTTTTAATTCCAGCCACACATTTCCCTATGTCTGTCATTTGAAGCAACTTATAACTCTCTTGGTGTCATCTACAGGAGAGAGGCAACTCTGCTACCAATTATCACTTATATATCGAGAAGAAAACGTAGCATGTAAAGATGCTCAGAAAGATTAGTTATTGTGAAATGCTTCTGAAAATCAAGTAAGGAAGTTGAGACGATGGGAAGAAGCCTTCAGTTTCCCATCTTCATCCTGAAAGAGAGATCAATAACATCTCTCCCAGTTCAAGTGGACTGAAATGGGAGGTAGGAATGGAACTAAATCAAGGAATTGAGTTGTCTGGGAGCTTCAGTGTGCTGCACTGCTGAGATTTATTCAAAGAATGCTGTGATTCTGAGCTTGATACATGTGGATTTCCTCTACAACCACTGGCTATTAATTGGATATTGAGTCAGCACAGAGACTAAATTCAATCCCATGAAGCACATTCAAGGAGATTAAAATCCACAGTGAGACTCTATTTGAATCCCTGAGGTAGAAAGCTCAGAAGAGACACCATTCTCATCCTCATATATTTTATTGTTATATTTATTTTTAATAATAACTATTGGTCACAAGATGAGATAAAACTTATTTTTCCTTTTTGAAGTCTTACACAGAACATTTTTTTTAATAAATGAAAGAGCTAGTTGGACTTGGGATAAACTACTAGAAACATTCCTCAACATGGTAAATAAGGTGCTTTTAAGCATGTACTGTTTGTGTTTATTAAGTCAGTGCTATGTCTGAGTTGCTGTGTTCCCTCCATCCTCTCCCATGGCCCTGATTTCACATTGAATCGGTCATTAAGCTCAAAGCTGACATGCTTCAGCTCATCTTTCACTTTCCTTTGGTGAATGGTTGTAAGTCCTCAATATATCTCATCACCCCCTCCTCATCCACTCTTGCAACAAGCAAGTGGCTGATGGCTTTAGTATTTAGTATTTCTGGTTGTCTAGTCTGCACATAAAATGTATGATGGTCTTCAGGAGATTTTCTGACTAGGTGTTCCTTATTCTAAAACATTCCCTAGCTAAAATAACACACATGATACAGTAAATAGAAAGTGCCTTAGCATATTAAATGAAATGATTATTTATTAATCTCTACCCCATCTCTCAACTTTATCCTAATGAGCCACACTTCAGAGGCTTTTTAATGTTTCCCAAATATTTGACATACGTGCATTTTGTCTAATTGTCTCCAAGTTTTTAAGTCTTCTCTCTGTGCTTTTAAAGATCCTTGTGCAGGCCATAGTTAGCAGAAGTACTTGAAGCAAAGGGAATTTTGAAGTTAAATAGTAAACACAGCATCCACACACCTGGCTGGAGCCTGTGCCTTGAAGTTAATAGGCATGTGCTATAGTATGATAGGAGGGTATGCTAGACATGGCTCCTTTGAGTAAACATGTCTGTTCCCAAAGGAAGGAAACTGCAGCCATCTTTAAGGCTGTAACCATTCTGTTCTTATGTGTTTTTCTCTGAATAAATATCATACAGACATATGGGTCTCAGGATTTGAACTAAGGTCATAGGGCTTGAAGCACCTTTCCCCACTGAGCCATTTGGGGGCAGGGGTGTTGCAAGGCCAGGTAGTAGAAGAGAAATGTTGGGGAGATGAGTGAGATCGGGATGCATGATATGAAATCCACAAGGAATCAATAAAAAGTGAAAAAAAAGACTTGACCCTCAGCCAGATTTTATATAAATGTTTCTCAATATCACTATATATATATATATATTATATATATATATATATATATATATATATATATATATATATATTTACTGCAGATTGACACCTGTCATCATTCCCTATCTGCAATCAGAAGTTGGAAGCATAGAGTATCTGTGTCTCATGTTTTATCACCTAGTGATTTCCCTGGTGCTTACGTTGAGGAGTAATCTACTCAATGTACAGTCTGTCACTCATTGTAATGATAGGTCTCTATGCCTACCATTCCACTTCTACCTAACATCTACACTGTCCAGTTATCACCTCCTAATGAAATGGCTACTGTGTATTCAATGAAATCTTAGGGCTTGAGGAGTAGATGACATGTCCACTCTCTGATATTTATACACTTAAACTGAGGCCTCAAAGTGCTATGTATAGAACTTGCTTCCAAATCATATACACATTGTTCTCTGAGCAAGGGCCATTGTGCCCTCTTGGCATGCTTTGTATAGTTTCTACTATGGGCCTTTGCTCAGGCTATCAACAGTGAAAGAATATCCTCTACAATACCCCCTGATAACATTTTCTCTCCACTAACTCTCTGCCTTCTCTGAAACATCTTTTTAAAAGTAATTCTAAAGATCTATCTTCTTGCTTTAAAAGCCTTCCTCTAAAGCTGTAAATTTAACATACCATGTAATGCTTTGTATTGTTGCCTGCTCATTTTTCTCTCTTTGTGGTCCTTGCGCTAGCCTGTCAATATAGGGCTACGTGTTGAAAGTTCAAAAGGTACACGTTGGTGAGCAGAAGAACAACGGCCATCTTTGCAAAGAATTTTAGGAACTTCAGATAGAAAGGCACTGCTGATTATAATTTGATTTCTGTCATTATTAGCTTTGAGAAATTTTAATGGATGTTTATAGAATTTGAATTGATTACAGTTTATTTTTCAAATCCTCACTTGATATCTATTAAAGTTTTCTTTGCTTGTGAATTTCTTTCATTTCTCTAATCATTGCATGAGGTTCCAAAAGCTAAACATTTAAAATTTTTGAATAATAGTTTTGCTTCAAAGAAAAATGACAAGTGGAGAAGGAAAAAATGGGGCAGGGAAGGAGGAGAGAGGAGGGAGAAGGGAGTGTGTGTTTGTCTCCGTGCACGGATGCTTGCTTCTATCTTAAAAATTAGCAGAAAGATGACATATTTTAATACCTTTTAATATGAATAAAGACTCCAAATCAAATGAAGGTGATGCAAGAAATATTTAAATATACTTAGAGTAGTATTATATTTTGGAATTTATATATGGACAGCAGAATAAAAATAAGGAAAAATAAAAGTGGTACTCTGTTTTGAAGTAGAAAAAAGCCTTAGCTGTTCAGAGCAGAATATTTGGTAACACAGCATATGTTTTTGTGGTTTTGCCCATTGAATTGGACTCATCTAAGCAATATTTGCTGATTTGAGAGCAGGTGAGGGAGTTTAATGGGAAAAGGTCACTTCCTGAAAAACTCTGATAACCTGAGTTTGTTTCCTAAAACCCATATAAAGGGAAATGAAGAGAAAGCACTCCATATAGTTGTTTTTTGACCTCCATGTATGAGCCAGGGTGCATGTGTCCATACGTGCATCATGATCATATACACCAAACAGAAATTTTAAAAAATATAAAATTGTATCTTTATAAATACTATACAGAAATAACAAATGGAGATGAATGGTTTATAGTAAGCTTTGAAAATAGCAGCATAATTATTTTTGATGGAAATAAGCTAATGTAACAAATTTAAATTTAAAATTACCTTTAAATTTAGAGAATTTTAAGAAGTGGAAAAACAGAAACTCTTGAGTAGTGGGTGCCAGTCATGGCTGCTCAGTAAAGAATCATGAAGAACAAGTTCTGACAGGCCAGCACTTTCACTACATATTAGGAATTAGAGCAGAATATCTGAGTGTGGAACACAGAGTCCTAATATATTAAGCCCCCATTGGTTACTTAATAAGTTGCCATTATTTAGAACCATTATTTTAGAGAAACATCCAATAAAATAGCAATGAAGATGAATAAGCAATACTATCTCATGATAACATACTATTAAGTGGTTGTCACATGACTGTGATATAAGAGATGAACATGTGACTTTTTTATTACAACTCTTATAGGAAATGTATTTAGATAATTATGCAATGTAAAAGAACATTCCTGACTGCCTTTGGTCACTGTAAGATGGTATCTCTTTCTGTGGGATAATGCTCTTTTACACGGTAAAGATTTGTCACTAGAATTGGTTAATAAAATGTTAATTGGCCAGTAGCCAGGCAGGAAATACATGCAGAGTATCTTGATTAAGAGAATTCTGGGAAAAGGAAGGGCAGAGTCAGGAGTCATCAGCCACATGCAGATGAAGCAATATGAGAATGTCATATTGAGAAAAGGTACAAGCCAAGTGGCTAAACATAGATAAGAATTATGGGTTAATTTAAATATAGGAACTAGCTAGTAATAAGCCTGAGCTAATGGCTGAGCATTTATAAGTAATATTAAGTATATATATATATATATATATATATATATATATATATATGTGTGTGTGTGTGTGTGTGTGTGTGTGTGTGTGTGTGTGTGTAATATTAAGCCTCTGAGTCATTATTTGTGAAGCGGCTGCCAATTATTTGGGAACCGGCATTTTGGAGCGCAACTTCCACCTACAGTCTCCTCTGTGCTTTCTGGTGGCCATAATGTCCTCCCTTTTGTACCTTGTTTACTGACCTTGCAGTTTTCAAATACTTCCTGCAATTCTTCCTCCCTATATTCATTTACTCTGGATTTATTATCTGTCTTTGTAAATTAGGAACTCTGTAATTGGGTTCTGTATTTTTCTGTGGGATGTACTTTCTGGGAATCAACCCAAGAGAACTGGTGCAGTTGCATTAGTCTTGCCTGTCTATTTGATTACAAGCTACACATTTTTATCTTCTTTAAAATGACTACAGGCAAAACAATTGAGTGTTTGTGCTTGAGGAATCTTCTGTTCTGTCTGTTAACTTTACTAATCTCTGGAGAGACAGAAAATGCAATCTACTGTTGAGTTATTTTTTTTGTGATTTTTTTCACAATGAAAGAAACTTCTAATATTTGAAGTTCTTTCATTTTTACATATTCAGGTAAATATTCTTTAAATAAGTCAGATGATAATATCAGAATTGTTTCTTCTTTATTTCTAAATTTTGTTACCAAAGAATCATATCCTTATTATACATAAAGGTTCACTCTTTTTTATTACACATTTATGTTTATGAGGGAATGAACATATAGAGGGAAGAGCACAACTTGCAAGAATGAGTTCTCTTTTTCTACTACATGGATTATGAGCTTAAAACTCAGGTCACCAGCCTTGGTTGCAGGGGCCTTGACATGATAAGCTATCTCACTGGCTCCAGGTTTGCTCATTTTCAACTTTAATGCAAAAGGGGTCTTTGTCACTGGATACCCAGATTTGGGGGATTTGGGGTATTGTCTGAAAGACTGTGGAGCAATATGTGAAGAATGAAGAATATTACTGAACCACACAGGAAGTGAGAAGTTGGAGGGTAACCATTCACAGAACCAAAGAAGATCTTATTTATAACTTTAATATTTTTAGAAAATTACACTCTCTAGAAGATTAAAGAGTCTAATCAAGGTGGTCCCAAGACTTTAGGTAATTGCAGTGTAGTTCACCAACATAAGAGGCCTTCCACCTTAATACTAATGTTAATTAAAACCAATTATTCCTTTTTAGCATCCCATAAAGGCAGAAGAAGTTCCTGCAGAATTAATTTAATCTCATTTTAAAGTACTACAAGTCTCTTGTTGGTCTCTCCCTTCTCTTCCATGTCCTTCTTCCTCACTCTCCTTGCTGTACCCCTCCTCATCCTCATTGTCCTCTTTCTCTTCTTTGCATGATCTTCATTATCACCTTCATTGTTATTTTTTTCCCTGAGAGTCATTTCAAGAAGTGATAATGATGGTACCTACACAATTGGAAAGCTTTATATACTCAAGGCTTAGGGAGTTCTAATTGGATATTTTAGAGGGTGGCTACTTAGAAATGGTGAAGACGAGAAACACTGAACAATGGATTGTGAGCTAAGAAGGGATTTGATATGGGTTTCCAACTTTTAAGAACATATATGCTGGATTGAGGATGCAGACCAGGTGAGGTGTATTTTCCTGGTGTTTCTACTATGGAAAAACTAACATACAAAAGAGAGAAGAAGAAGAACTTAAACCTTTTAAAACCATTACAAATAATGATTCTATCCCTGCAGAAAAGACAGTGACCACCTATGTGGAATGAGTAATAACCCAGCAGAGGAAGGAAGGCTTCTGAGGAATCTTGTACTTGAGTAATGGGATACTCAGCAGCTAATCATATTTGGAGGAGATGGAATGAACAAATATTTATGATTTGGGATGACTAACTCACTTGTTAAAGATTCAGAAGCATAACAGAACTTTTGTAATTGTTACATTTATTGTTATTGATAAAGCACACAATGTAAATCAATAAACTTGTCTCTCCATAAACTTGTCTGTTCATGACATCAGTAGTATATACTCTTGCAGTTTTAGATTACCAGTTACTGACTAGTCAATTCTTCAATTTTCTTAACATAAAAGTCTCTCTGAATTATTAAGCACCTCTTCTTTTTTGAAATATTTTACAAGGCTTAAGAACCATCAAACTTTTCTGATTTTCTTCCTATTTAACTGGTTACTCATTTTTTTTTCTGTCTATTCATATGAACGGCATTATTTATAACAGCCTAAATGTCTACCCACAGAAGAATGGATAAAGAAAGCGTCAAAAAGATACATGCAATACATTATCATTCACTACTCCTACACAGTGGTGACACCCCTATCACAGGCTACAATACAGAAGAATATTAAACAACATGAGCCATTCACAAGGCACAAATGTAGAATTTTGGTTACATGAGATAATTAAAGAATAGAAACTAGAATAGTAGTTAAAGGCTGGAGAAGGGCGATAGAGTTCTATGATAAGTATGGAGGTTCAATTCTGAAGTTGAAAAGTTCTTGAACACTAGAAGACATTATGGACATGATTTCCATGTGAAAATTTAAAGTTGAAATGATTAAAAATGAACTTGAAAATTTCTTACTAATAAAAATATTTTAAAATGAACTTTCTAATGCTTTAACAACTAAAATGGGAATGGTAACTAAATGAAAACAGGAAAATATTTACTAAAATTTGTGTAAGATTTCTGTACCAAAAACAAAAGGAAGAAGGATACAAAGGTATAGGAAGATAGGTATTTAATTGCTTAAAACTTATATTTAGGTTGTCCACTTTGCTATATATATAGAGATAGATAGATATAGATAGATAGATAGATAGATAGATAGATAGATATTACACACACACACACACACAAAATCAGAGTCACCTCCCTGTAAAATGCTGAGAACATGCCAAGATGATGTTTCAAATGTTTGCATGGAAATTCTGAGTCTGTAGGGACAGTCAAAACAACTTTTAGATTTTATTTTCAAATTTTAATTTTTCATTAATTTTTATTTTCTTTCTTGGTTTTTCTTTTTTCTTTGTTTCTTTTTTTTTTTTTTTTTTTGGTTTTTTGAGACAGGGTTTCTCTGTAGTTTTGCGCCTTTCCTGGAACTCACTTTGTAGACCAGGCTGGCCTCGAACTCACAGAGATCCGCCTGCCTCTGTCTCCCTAGTGCAGGGATTAAAGGTGTGTGCCACCACCCCCTGGGCTATTTTTTTTTTTTTTTTTTCAAGACAGAGTTTCTCTGTGCAGCCCTGGATATCATGGAACTCATTCTGTATACCACAGACTTCCACCTGCTTCTGCCTCCTGAGTCCTGAGCAAGTTTATTTTTTTAATTAAAAAATTTATATATAATTTATTTTTATAATGTTTATTCCTCTCTCCCTAAAATATTTGAAAGCTACTCATGACCAGGTTTTAGGAAACTGTGTAAAGCTACATTGATCAAAACATTTTGACATAGAAATTAGTGGTGTTTATTCAGTAAATTCAAGTTGTAGTTTATGAAGAAAAAGGTGTAGACTATGTACATTTTTTATCTTAGAAATTCAATGAAGTAGGCATACATTGTGTACATTATTTTGTGGCAAGCCTCAAGAATATATTATAGAGATTCAGCTGTATATAATGAGCTACACCTTGATCAACCAAGGAATCTCTCAAGAGGGGAGCCATTTATCATGGAATATTTGATGTTGTCCAGCTTTTACTATATACCAGCTGTTTTCTGCTATGAAATTTTTGTGCATTCATATACTCCTAGGCAATATGGCAAACAGAATAAGCTTCTCAGACCTACTGCTGATCTACTATATAACATTCCTACAGAGCCTAGAAGACAGGCAGACTGTAGGTATATAGCTTTGTTTCTTGTGCAAATGAAGCTCAGACCATCCCTTTCCTTCAGGCCTAGTAGCATTGCAGAGCTATTGACTCAGGACAATAGGTCTTTTTGCATAACCAGGTGCAGTAAAGACTGGGTCAGATTTCCTGGTCTAAGCAGAGCAGCCAGAGAGAAAGGAGCAAGGCAGATCTTTGTAGAGAATAGGAATCAGGTGAGGAGACCAGAAGATGGAGGACAAGGGAACAGGGGACAAAGATGAGATCAAAAGCCTAAGGGCTTAGTTATGACTAGGGCTATGAGGGGACAGAAAAAGAAGGGAAAGAGAGGAGCTGAATGTGAGGACAGAGCTGAAGCTGTATAGACAGAATTTTGTCTTAGAAAAATAAACTAAATGGACAAAAGAGCATGGTGTATATAGATTCTTTTCCCTCAGATAACTCCACCCTGGACATAGTGTCTTCCCCAGGACTCTGGGAAGGGTTTTCTCAGGGCAGGCCCCTGGGAAAATTCCATTATTTATTGTAGAAATTTAATAAAATAGGAACTTAGAAATATGTTTATAATTATAAAATAATACTGAGAGATGAATTGTTACATAAGAAGTTTATTTACTTTTACATACAAATTACATTTTTAAATAAACTGATGAAATTACCATTATAATTGTTTTCATATTTTCCATGTAATCTGATACTAACTGGTTGAATAACTTCACTTCAAGTTAAACTTCTAACAAATGTTAGGCATGAACTTTGGCTGGTGCATAAATAGTGAGAATTTTAGTAATGTATGTTGTATGGTAGATCTTCAATTAATTTCTTTAATTCAGAATCCTTAGTTGGATCTTTGTGGTGCTAATTACTGTTGGTTGGGCATAATTATTTCTTCACATTTTCAATTTTATATTTGTTGAGTCTTATGGTAAGAGCAAATATATATGCAATGTTTGTAAATAGTTCTCTTGAGATGTTATTTGTATCATTACATGTTATATAATTTATTTTGGGTTTTGTTTTCAATACATCCCAACTGTAGCTTCCCTTCCCTTCATTCCTTTCTGTAGATGTAACCAACCATCTTATTAAATGAGAAACACAGAACCAATGCAAAGAAGAAAGCCAAGAGGTCAGCACTAAGAGCTAAAACCTTACCCTTCCTCTTGCGGTGGTACTACCTCTCTGAAAGAAAGCTACTTCCTGTGTTAAAGTCTTTATATAGACTTTCTGTTCTGCCTTCTCATTGTTGTAAACCCAACCACATGACCGCCTCATCAAGTCAGAGATTTTTCCACATAAGTTTTTAATTTTTTTTTTTTTTTTTTTTTTTTTTGGTTTTTCGAGACAGGGTTTCTCCGTGTAGCTTTGCGCCTTTCCTGGAACTCACTTGGTAGCCCAGGCTGGCCTCGAACTCACAGAGATCTGCCTGGCTCTGCCTCCCGAGTGCTGGGATTAAAGGTGTGCACCACCACCGCCCGGCAAGTTTTTAATTTTTTATTTGGTTTATTTGGTAAAAATATCCATTCCAATATAATATCTTCCCTCTGCATTAATATTCCTGTTGGAGAATGCCTAGAAGGTAAAATAACCAAAATGCAATCCAGCTTTGGATCAATATGATCTACGTGCCCTTCCTGTACTTTCTTTTCTACCAAGGCCAATTCTTTCTCAGCTTCAGGTGATAATTCTCTTGGACTATTTAAGTCCTTGTCACCTTCTAAGGTTTTGAACAAATTATTTAGTTCATCATTTTTTACCCCAACAATAGTTCCTAGATGAGAAATGTCTCCAAATAATCTTTGAAAGTCATTAAGAGTCTGTAGTCGATCTCTCCTAATTTGCACCTTTTGAGGTCTAATTTTTTGTAGATCTATTTTATATCCTAAATAATTAATAGAATCTCCTCTTTGTATCTTTTCAGGAGTAATTTGCAATCCCCAGCAAGGCAAAATTTTCTTTACTTCTTCAAACATTCTTTCTAAAGTATCTGCATTTGAGTCAGCTAGTAAAATATCATCCATATAATGATAAATTATAGATTTAGGAATTTTTTTACATATCACTTCCAATGGCTGTTGTACAAAATATTGGCACAGAGTTGGGCTATTCAACATTCCCTGTGGGAGAACCCTCCATTGAAATCTTTAACCAGTTGAGAATTATTATAAGTAGGCACTGTGAAAACAAATCTTTCTCTGTCTTTTTCTTGTAAGGGTATTGAAAAGAAACAGTCTTTTAAATCAATAACTATGAGAGGCCATCCTTTTGGTAACAGAGTAGGCAAAGGAATTCCAGATTGTAGAGAGCCCATTGGCTGAATTACTTTGTTAATTGCTCTAAGGTCTGTTACCATTCTCCATTTACCAGATTTCTTTTTAATAACAAACACAGGAGAATTCCAAGGGCTGGTTGATTCTTCAATATGCTGAGCATTTAACTGTTCTTCTACCAGCTCTTCTAAAGCCTGGAGTTTCTCTGTTGTTAAAGGCCATTGCTGAACCTTTCATTCCCCTCACCCCACCTACCTCTCCTCCAAATCCACTCCTCTTCCATTTTCCTTCAGAAACGAGTAGACCTCCCAACAGAGCATAATAAGATATAATAAGATTAGGCACAAACCCTTATATCAAAGCTGGGTGAGGCAACCCAGCAGGGAGGAAACAGTCCTAAGAGTCAGAAATACCCCCTCTCCCACAGTTAGGTGTCCCACAAAAACACCAAGGTAACAACCATACCATATATACAGAGGACCCCTAGACCCATGCAGACTCTGTAATTGCTGCTTCAGTCTCTGTGAGGTCCTATGAACTTTGCTTAGTTGATTCTGTGGGCTATGATCTCTTGATGTTCTTAAGCCCTCTGGCTCCTACATTTCTTCCTCACCCTCTTCCATGGGGTTCAACGAGCTCCAACCAAGGGATCTGATGGACATCTTCAATTTGGGCTTTCTCTCTACCTAATGTTTGGCATGGATTTCTGCATCTGTTCCCATCAGCTGCCAGAAGTAGACTGTTTGATGAATACTGGGTTAGGGACTTATATATGAATATATAAAAATACCATGAGGAATCATTTTTATTGATTTTTTTTCTATCATAGGTCTCTGGGCTATCCAGTCTCTGATTCCTACTCATCCAGGAAGTGTCAGGCATGTGTTCGGTCTAGAGGCTTGTGGGTCTCAAATTAGATCTCCTCATTGGTTGGCCATTCCCCCAAGTTCTGTGCCTTCATTACTCCAGCACATCTTGCAGGCAGGATAGATTATGGGTTGAAGGTTCTGTGACTGGGTCAACAATTTAGAAGTATTGTCTGATTATAGAGGATGGCTGGTTCAGGCTCTGAATTCTCCATAATTAGGAATCCTTGTTATGGTCACCCTTATAGAATCATGAGAGTTTCCACTGGAGTATGTTCCCACATCCCCCAAATGCACTCCAGTTCCAGTCATCTCTCCCAGTACTCACTCCCTCCAACCTCCTCCCAGCCTGTTTCCTACTGTTCCCATGCACACTCAACCCCTGTCCATCCCCAAAATCAATTCTATTCCCCTTCCCAGGGAGATTTATGTGTCCCAATTAGAGCCTTACGTGTTCCTTAGATTTTCTGGATCTGTGGACTGTAGCATGATTATCTTTTATTTTACAGCTAATATCCACTTATGAGTGAGCACATACCATGTTTGTCTGTCTTTCTGGCTCTGGGCTACCTCACTGAGGATGGTTTTTTTTGTAGGTGGACTTTTCTGTCCTACCAGCTAATACCCAAATAACTACACAGAGACTTAACATTAATTATAAATGCTGGGTTGATAGCTTATACTTGTTTTTAACAAGCTGTTATAACTTAAATTGACTCATTTCTATTAGTTTATGTGCTGCTCTGAGGCTTATTAACCTCAACTATTTTCATGCTGCTTCTTCTGAGTCTAGCTGGTGATTGCTCCAACTCTTCCTTCTTCTCTTTCCAGCATTCTCTTAGTCTGGTTCACCTGCCTAACTGTATCCTGCCTAACTTCCAGTCAGCTTCATTATTAATCCAGTCGCAGTTACAAATATTCACATAATGTAAAGGAATATTCCCCATTTCCCCCTCCTTGTCTAAATAAAAAAGGAAGGTTTTAACTTTAACATTGTAAAATTATATACAACAAAAACAGTTATCAAGTAAGAATTACAGTTACAATATCCAGTCCATTTGTATTTGGCACAATAGAGAAAATGATCCATCACTTGTCTTCTCCTCAAGAATTCAGAGTTTCATACCTAATTTACTTTCTACTATGATTAGGGAGAACTGTAACTGTAATTATCTATTCTTCAACCCCATTAAAGACTTGAGAAGGATATAATACCTGAGTAACAGGAATTGCAGAGCAAGCAACTTCCAAAATTAAGAGATGACAGAAACAGTTGGCTGCCTGGACAGTCATCTTAGGTTCTTCTGTAATGTTGGGGCATCCAACTTTGGCCTGATAATTTGACAGACATTTTTGAGCAGCAGAGAATTTTGAAGGATTTTCCTATCTTGTCTTGGAAAAGTTTGACAGTCATTCTTTTTTTCATGCTGCTGGTCCAGTTTGGACAGTAACTGTCAGCAATTGAGGAAAAGGCAGTTCCTTTGCCCAAATGGCTAGCTTTTGTCATATAGAAAACAAGCTCCATATGGAATTTCTTCAATGTCCATCATCTTCTTTTGAAGTAAATTGGTGCTGTTGAGAGCAGACATGTCTCACTGTCATGAAAAGCCTTAGATTATTAAACATATTAATATCATATTCCATAGGTCTTTGAAGTGTTTGAAGACCATCTATCAAAATATATCTGTGTATTACCTTGAAAACATACCTAATGTGACTATAAGTTTGACTATTATAGATGATTATTAACTTGTATTTCTTAATTATATGTTCCATTTAAATTAGCTGCATAAATACAATACCCAAAGCAAGAGTAGAAACATACATATAGTATAACAAAATTAACTATAAATTTGTATTAATATACAAAAATTCATACCGATGTAAAATATTTTGAGATTAATAGTTTTTTTTTATTAAAGTAGATTCAAAATTATGCCTTTTTCCTACCATTCCTATATCATATTCCCTGCTTTTCCTTTAAAAAGAGATCTCTGAATTTAGCTCTTTTGTTTAGCTCTTTTCCTGACAAATAACAACTTGTAACCTACTCCCCTAAACAATGACAAATGTTCATAATCCATTGAATAACCAAAACCTAAACATGCCACACTTCTTGGGAATGTGGGCATTGTTCTCTAGACTACTTCCTGTTGTTTGTGGGCAATGGTGTCTTTGGGGGCACCTTGAGAGAATCAGGATAATTGTTAAGTCTTAACTAAAGTATTCTGTGAGAATAGATCATCTTGTTGAGCAGCCTTGAAAGCTATTTGGGATGCTGCATCACTGCAGCTGTCTGTTTTTATTGGTGTCTGCTCTCCTTGCTCTGAAAATACATAAACTTTTAAAGGTAACAAACATATCTGCATTAATACAAGTATAGACTATGCATTGTACAAAAGTCAGCCAAAGACTATTTTTGTTGTATGTTTGAGCAGGTAAAATATGCATCATGTGTCTTGTAGTTCTAGGTTTATTTCTTTATGTCTGTAGTCAGGATTTTCAGGGGTCTTTTCCAATCAAATCTGATCTATATCAACCTGGAATGAATCCACAGCCTCTCATTTCCTATGGAAATAAAAGCATAACCTCTCCCCCAAAGTAACATATCTTTTCACTTTCATTTTGAAGTCAAGACATTTTCCAATATATAGGTAGGTTTAACCCAGCAGTTTCAATAATCCAATGTGTCTTAGCAGCTATTGTTCCTTCATCAGCAATCAGAAAATTCCAAGAGAACACAATAACATACAGGATCCAGACTCCCTGTGTATTTTTCATTTTTGCATGGCTTTTCCCCTTTATATTCTTTCTTTAAAGATTTTATTTTGTTATTTTTAAACCATTTTTCCCTGTGGCTGTCTATATCACTTTTCTTTTCTCTCCCAAGCCTCTGTACATTTTTAAACACACCATAACCTGGTTAGAGGTTTTATTCCAACCTAGATCTGTCTTTAGAAAGCATCTGTATTGTTCTTTGATCACATAAGAAGAACCTTAACCTGCTATGTTAGTTGCCAGCATGGCTCAGCTTAGTGCACGCATTGATGCATTACATTGGTGGCTGACTCTCCTCCACCCCACACAGTTACCTGAGAGCTTAGCCTTATATGAGGTGGAGGTACTGACAGAAGCCATGTTTACCGCCCCAACTCTGGGAAGTTTTTAGGTCCATGCTGCTACTGAATTACACGCCACCTACTACCCATAAATCCCATTTAAATGTTCGGTAGAAAGGCCTCTTAAAAGAGCCACACCTGTGTTTGCTGCTAGCACTGAGCCCTTTTAAAGGAGCTGTGCTTCTGTTGCTAGTACTGAGTCTGCCTGAGAAAAGGCAATTATCAGGAAGCTGTGTTTGGTTCCATTTTTGTGTGCTTAGAATCTTTTTTCAAGCTTTGTTAAGTCTATGTGGATGTAGGTGCCAGATGTTTGGGCATCATTTGTCAGTGAAGTTTCACCGTGTCCTGGCAGCAGCACTCAAATAACCATCAAGAGACTTAATGTTAATTACAAATGCTCAGCTGATAGCTTAAGCTTGTTACTAGCCAACTCTTATATTTTAAATTAACCCATATTTCTTTCCACCCTCTGCCACATGGAGGTAACTTCTTATAGGATGGAACATTCATCTTCCTTCTCTCCATGCCTCTTTGTGTCTCCCCAGACTCCTCTACCTTCTTCTTCTCAACATTCTCTTAGTCTGGTTCTTCCACCTAACTTTAACTGCTTAGCTATAGTACAGTCTTTTTTTTCCATTAAATCAACCACAGTGACATATATGCATACAGTGTAAAAGAGTTTTCTACAATTTTTTCTAGTTTCATCCATTTGCCTGAAAATTTCATGATGTCATTTTTTTAACAGTTGAGTAATACTTCATTGTGTAAATGTATCACATTTTCTTTATCCATTCTTCATTTAAGAGACATTTAGGTTGTTTCCAGTTTATAGCTATAATTAATAAAGTTTCAGTGAACATAGTTGAGCAAATGTCTTTATGGTAGGATGGAGTGCCCTTTGGGTATTTTCCCAAGAGTATTATAGCTAGGTCTTGAGGTAGATTGATTCCCAGTTTTCTAAGGAATTGCCACATTGATTTCCAAAGTGGCTGTACAAGTTTGTACTCCTACAAGCAGTGACGGAGTGTTCCTCTTGCTTCACATCCTTATCCCCATGAGCTGTCACTTGTGTTATTGATATTAGCCATTCTGACAAGTTAATGTGGAATGTTAAACCTGATGTTTAACTTTAGCTATTTGTAAATTTTTTGAATGCATAAAATGCACACTATTTACTCCTCTTCAGTACTGCCTCTTATAACCCTCCACTCCCATCTACCTTTTATCCTCACTAACAGTTCCTTTCTCAGATTAATAAGACCACTAGTCTCCAGTTGACAGTCTCAATCCAATGGTCACACAGATAGATCTGATTAAATGAAGTGGGTCACATAATGTGCAATTTTAAGGAATGATTTTATCTCAATCTACTCAGAAGAATGTAGAGATTTTGTTTATAGCATCTATAGCTGTACTTATTTTATTTTTACATGATGAAATCCTATAAAATCTCCTAGTAAGTATGTAGCTATTTGGATTTGTCTTAAAGACTTTACAAATTTCAGCATGCTTTGAAATACCACTATGACAAACATACAAATTTAAAAATTCAAGATTTTCTTTTAAATTGTTTTAGCATTGCTTAGCAACATTTTTTTTAATCACACATTTTCCTCTTGCTCTTGTTACCATCCAGAGTCTTTAAAAGTATTTTCTTGGTTTATACAAATTGTGCAAAAAAATGACTTCACTGTGATCCTTCTGCATGCATGCTTTCAAAGTACACAAATTATTAATTCCTACTGGATTAGAAATTGTCTTAGTTCTCTTTAATGGTTAATATTAAATAGAATATGATTTTTATATTGTTATTTCAGACCAATGCAGCATGTATAATACATGTCTCTACCTTTATCAGCCTACTACTTTCAGAACAAGTGATTTCCTCACTCTTTGTTCCCTTTCTAGGATGCTTGATTGCTCAAGCTCATATTTGCCTTGGAATTTGTCTATTCATAACTAGAGACTGTGGTACTTTATTTCAGCATTTGATATTGCTATAGATCTGTGCATATGTTTTAATTTCTTCCTACATAATCCCTTCTCTTCTATGAGTCTTCATTTTGGAATCATTTATTTTTTTTTTACAAAAACATCTTTTAGATATCTCTTTGCCAGGCTTATTAGAGAAGTTCCTAACTGGAAATGTTTCTTTTCCAGTTTAATTATATTATCATTTAATTAGTTCTTGAACACAAAGCTTTTGTTTGGTTAGTTTTCTTGAAACAGAATCTAATATGTATCTTGAGCTGGTGCTGACATTTCTCCTGGTGCACCTTTATGACTGCTGGGATTATTGGCTTCTGTTGTCATGTTCAGCATTTGCATACATTATTTTGAATTGCTAAATTTTGTGTGCTATAGCAATGTATATACATATGTGGAACCTTGTATTAAGAGAATTTCTTTAATTCCTTCTTATCTTACTTATGAACCCCTCTTTGTTATTTTAAGGAGATCTCCCTTTTAAAATTCAATGTTCTTGTTTTGGGTTTTGAAATTATCCAAGTCATTTTTAACACTAATTTCAATACTCCAGGGACATTGTTTTCCTCTGTCAGGTAGTAGAATCTCTTTTTTTAAAATCACTTCTTCACAGAGTTAGTAGGGTCTCATGGGCATTAATTTTAAAAGAGCATCTTGGAAGAAAATATCAAGCACCTTGGGTCTGCTAGCCTGAGCCTCAAGGGCAACTCTAGCTTTACCATTTTCTAGGCTGACTTCTGGACTCTCAGGATTTCTTTTAGTTTTGATAGACTTATTTCGGTATTTAACTGGATATTACTGCATTATACATGGCATTTTTACTTGTTGAAGATGAATATTGAGAGAAATCAATTTTGCTATTATGATTGAATGTACATACCATTGGCTCACCAACATTTAAAAAATCTTCCCTATTTCAAGTACTTTGTCTTATGGTCACTTTATGTATCTGTGTTGGTTAGTTTTCATTTTCATCTTAAAGCAGTCTTGAATCAAAAATCATTTGTTGTATTTGTATTTTACTCTTTTGGGGGGCTCTGCCACCAAGCTCCCAAATAAATCACACATAAAGACTTATTCTTACTTATGAGTGCCTAGCCTTTTCTTGACTTAGTTTCTTGCCAGCTTTCCTTAAATTAACTTATTCTGTCTACCTTTTGCCTCTGGGATTTTCTTATTCTCTTACTTCTGTAAATCTTACTCTTACTCCGTGGCTTGCTGTGTATCTGGGTGGCTGGGTGCCTGGCCCCTGAGGTCCTTCTCCTTCTCTGGCTGCTAAATCTCTTCCCAGATTTCTCCTTCTATATATTCTCTCTGCCTGCCAGCTCTGCCTGTACTTTCTCCTGCCTTGCTATTGGCCACTCAGTTCTTTATTAGACCATTATTTGTTTTAGACAGGCACAGTAACACACCTTCATAGAATTAAACAAATGCAACATAAGAAAAAGTAACACACCTTAAAATAATATTCCACAACATTTATTGACTACTTATTGTAGCTTTGAAGGTTTCTCTCCAGTTTCAAAGAAGAAAGAAATGGAACCTTTTTAAGTAAGTGGCAAATTAGTATTTGGAGTGGGCAGTAGGAGGTCTTGATAAAATCTCTTCCTAGATTTCTGTGAGAATACAGAAGTGGAAGTCTTCAGTAGAAACTCCAAAGATGAGATGGTTTCACAGAATTGTCTTTACTGAATCTTGCACAAGTCAACACAATTCCAAATAACATCATGAGCAATTCAGGCTGATAAAAGGTGTTATGCTTGTCAAAATGATAATATAATTATAGAAAATACAAAGAAACAAAACTTACTTTCTAGAAAATCAAGGCAAAGTATTTGGTCTCCAGCAGGCAAATTCATATTTCCCTTATCAAAAGCCATCTAGAAGATGGTTTGCTGACTGATTATAGTTAATATTTAATCATATTAATAATAGGCACAATGATTTAAAAGATTCAAAATTTAAGTGACAGTATTCCCCCTTGACCATTATCCAGCTACAGAACCTAAAAAGGCCCATGTTTATAAATGTATAAGAATTTCAAACTTTCTTTACATTATAGAGGATGCTACATGCTCTCTCTCATAGCAAACTCATCATGGTTGAACACATTTAGCAATTCCTATCCTGGGAAAGGCTGCCTCACATTCTAGAGAAAGCATGTGTGAATGTGAATCTTATATTGCAAACTTTGATTTCTCTGCCTACTAACCCACCATGGTCCACAAAGTAGAAGGTTGTGCATTTAGTAAATGAATTGTACTTGGAGAGTCCTATTCCCCTTAACTAATGATTCTGAATAGGCTTTACTTCCAAAATATTTAAAACTTGGATTAAAAAAAGATTTTTCAGAAACCATTTAGCTCTTTACTGATATGAAATGGCAGGATTTGTCTCATATGTGAAGACAAGGATAGCATTCCAATTAGCTTTTTGATTATTGGAAAGGACAACTTGGAGTAAGGTGTTGATGTGGATGTGAGGTGATGGTGTTATTTATGCTTGTATGGTAAACAGAAAAAGGAAGAAAAATGCTTAGTGGAAAGCTATTCAATTAAATGTAGGTAGGAAAGGCCCTGCTCTGGTTTTAGCCAAGCTGTCCCCCTCAAATTGTGACAGAATTTCCTCAAGGACAAGAAAATGTTTCTATTTTGGCTTCAGGATTAAGGCTTCTCAAACCACCAAATGCCTTCCTAATGGCACCAAAAGTACTCTCCTGAAATGTCTCCTCTAACATAAAAGTAGTTATCCTTTTGTGAAAGATGTGAGTAGAACCTGGAATTATGTAGAAGAATTGTTAGCATATGTTTTCAGGATCGTTCATAGTATACAACAAGGATGTGTTTCCACCCTCAAGTGTAGCATTCAGAAGTAACTTTCAACATGTTTTAATGAGGAACTACTGCAGGTTGTATTTGATTGACGGGTTAATAAATTAACAGTTATACAGAGCATGATATTCCATTTTCTTCTAGGTTTTTAAAAGAATGTTTTTTATTTGGTTGGTTACTTTTTTACTGATTTTTTTATTTTGTTTGGTGTCTCATAGAGATCAGTCTAGTCATTAACTCCTTATAATTAAGGACGACCTTGAAATTCTGATCTTCC
The DNA here is from genome assembly GCF_007827085.1 of Peromyscus californicus insignis. NCBI lineage: Eukaryota > Metazoa > Chordata > Mammalia > Rodentia > Cricetidae > Peromyscus > Peromyscus californicus. The sequence continues at coordinate 158,939,090 of NW_026294573.1, read as the reverse complement.
TACCACCACCTCCTAAGCACTGAGGTTATAGGTATGTGCCATTATACACTGTTTAAATAGGTTTTGGGATCAAAGCTGAGGATTTCTGCACACTACACAAGTATTTACCAACTGACCCCTATCATTCAGCCACTCAGAGGACTTCTTTACTTCTTATATTACATCCTAAGATGTTGGAGGTGGGCATATTAGGAGAAAATGAAGAAAGACATTTATTTACAAATTCTTCCTCTATGTTATCATTGTGGTCACCTCCAAAATCAAATAACATTGCATTACCTGCTGTGGGATGTTCTGTATGGCAAATGTGTTGCTGATTAGTCAATAAATAAAACACTGATTGGCCATTGACTAGGCAGGAAGTGTAGGCGGGACAAGGAGGAGAATAAAGCTGGGAAGTGGAAGGCTGAGTCAGAGAGACACTGCCAGCCGCCATGATGAGAAACAGCATGTGAAGATGCTGGTAAGCCACGAGCCATGTGGCAAGGTATAGATTAATGGAAATGGATTAATTTAAGTTGTAAGAACAGTTAGCAAGAAGCCTGCCACGGCCATACAGTTTGTAAGCAATATAAGTCTCTGTGTTTACTTGGTCGGGTCTGAGCGGCTGTGGGACTGGCAGGTGAGAGAGATTTGTCCTGACTGTGGGCCAGGCAGGAAAACTCTAGCTACAATTACCCATTGAGGGAAAAACATTAGAATCAAAAAACTGGAACAGGAGGAAGCGGTGCATCTTCCTGATCTTAGGAGAAAACAGGTTATGATTATCATCTAAATCATCCAGAAAGGCAGTAGCAGAGTCAATATAAATCATAGGCAGAAGGTGGGCACTTTGCTGTGGCACAAATCTGTAATCCCAGAACTTGGATGTGAAAGCCAGGGGAATGCTATGAATTTGAGGCCAGCCAGGGCTACATAGTCAGTCTCTCTTTGGCAATAAGTCTCTCTCTCTCTCTCTCTCTCTCTCTCTCTCTCTCTCTCTCTCTCTCTCTCTCTCTCTTTCTCTCTTTCTCTCTTTCTCTCTCTTTCTCTCTGCCCACATATACACACAGCCAGATACACAGGTGTGCACACAAACCCAAATACCCTGTAATAATTTTTTTTAATTTTCTCTGCCTTCTTTATATCAGAGCATTATGAAATTTAATTTACATATCCTGCTTCAGGTGTATTAAATTTTCTTTAATTCTTATGAAGATTTCAAAATATTTGTCCAAGTGACACACTGCCTCTGGAGCCTTACCAATCAGTGTGGCCTGTGATGCCACCTAGGGCAAAGATGACATCCAAGCCCAGGCCATGGTAGCACCCAAAGGCCACGGCACCACCATGGCCAGGCTAATCTGAGTGGTCCTTGCTGTCATCTGGGACCATGGCTGGGTCCATGGTCCTATCATAGTTGGGGTCTGTGATGATTGTATCCCATGGCATCACCAGAGGCCTCACGGATGCTTGAGGTCTAGGCTGCATCCTGTGGCCTTGTTGGTTCCCAAGGGTGATGCTGCTACTGGGGCCATCATGTCATCTGGGCCAGGGCTTCTGCCAAGGGCCGTGTCTGGGTCCATGGCCCTGCCGCAACCAAGGTCTGTGGTGATGTCCATGGCTCCTCATACCATCGAAGGCAATGCTGATGCCAGTGGTCTGGGCTTACACCTGAGGCCGTGTTGATGCCTGAGGACTTTGCTACCATTGGGGCTGCGCCAATTGGAGTAGCCTGCACAGCCGCCACACAGGGCCGGGCCTAGGATGCTACCATGCATTATGTCTGGGTTCATGGCCCAACAGCAGCCAGGGTTTGGGTGATATCCATGGCTCGTGTTACCACAGAGAATTATAGGAACTGTGTTTATTGAAATCTGAGGGTTATTCTGAGCCAGCCCTGTCCTTCACTGCCAGGAGAGCTGACACCATACCCCTTCTCTCATGGGAGAGTTGACCTCATTACTCTGGAGAGATGGCCCCACCCTTCACCATAGGAATGGAGAGCTGTCCTCAATGGCATGGGCCTACTAGAGTTCATTCTGTCCCTTCCCTGAGGGAGTGGTCCCCATGGCCGAGATTGACCAGCTCAGTGACCGCCCAGATTCATATTCTAGGCCTTGGGTTGGCCAACCCTAACAGCTGCCCCATCTATGACCTTCTGGAGTGTGGGAAGGGAAGGTCCTGTGGAACTATAACAACAGAGTCTCCATGACTCAGGGCAACAGCAAGCTATGCAATAGGAGTTTTGATGAGGACTCAGTGATGATAGTGTACCAGAAACTAGAGGCCTTGAGCCACACCAACGACTCATTGCAATGAACATTCTGCCGGTGGGGCTGATTGGACAAAGTGGGTGTACTGTGTGACACACCGCAGCTCCCGGTGCCTCTAGGACGGATGAAGAGGTGTTGATAGGATGGAGGATCGGGTGGGTTTCTTGTTGGCTTGTTTTGTTTTTAATTAAGTTTTGGGGGAGCATACTGCAGGGGTGAGGATCAGATATGGAGGAACTGGGAGGTGAGTGGGATTGGGGTGCATGATGTGAAATTTCCAAAGAATCAATAACGAATTATGTTTAAAATTTAAAAAAGATTTCAAAGTATTAAAATATTGCTATCATAGTGTAAGATCAAGACTTACTTTTCAACAATTTAATTTTTCATTTTATAGAGGATCAGTGCTATTTCTAATGAGTCAAAGGCTAACTTTTTTTAAAAAAAAATGATTAAATGGTATGGTAGATAATTTCCAACATTTGTAGAAAATGTCTTACAACATTGAAATGGTGAAATATTCATGCATGCATAACTATTAAAACTCTAAGAGACTACGAGAAAGTGAAAAACCAAAGGGTAAATATTCTAAATTCTAAATGTTACAAAAACTAATGTAGATCAATTAAGAGATTCTGTGAGTGAAATGAATATATGCTAATGTCTTATACTGGTTTTTAAATTGACTTAATAATGACCTTAATCCAAAATGTAACATCTTCAGGAAGCATAACTTTCAGCCAGATAAAACTGTTACTGTGACTGTATCTGCATTTTATATTTCCACTTTGGATATTACATTGATACATTATAAATAAAAGACTAAAAATGACTACCTGGAAATATATTGCTTATTTTCTATAAAAGTACCACCCAGCTCTTTAGTAATATCTGTTTACCCTATTTGGCTAATTGAAACATAATGTCCACTCACAGTCCTCAGTTATCAGACCCTCGTTTCATCTGCAGTGAGTAAGCTTTGTGACTGCATTCATTATAGAGAACACACCTGCTCAATCATGAACAGGAGGTCACAGAGAGAGAATATGTACTTTAAAACATACCAGAATGAAAAGGAAGACTACAGTATTTTCTGAAATAGTTACTTTAAGGTAATGGAGAGTAAGTATGTAATTTTATTATATGCAGAACTCCCAGCTGCTTGTGTTCAACAGATAATACAGAACATTTACAAAGTTGAACATTTTGAAACTTCAACATATTTTCACAACTCCCTGTCAAATCTGTTGAGAAGACACATGGGTTAAAAAAAAGAAGAAGGAACAAAAGTGGAAGATAAAACAAGTTTCTTAAATTCAAGGGAGTAATAGTTTTAATCAATTTTCTTTGTTATTGTGAGGCTGAGCATGGTAGTCTAGGATTTGCCAGACCCAATATTTAATTGTTTTAGTAAATAGAGGCTGAGATATTTTTCCTTTAATATTGGATTGCTGTTTGCTTAAATGCACTCTTTCCATTTTGTATTTTGAGATAGGAGTCAGTGGCTGAATAAAATATTTGATACATTTTTTCTTATTTTACAATCAACAAATATAACAGAACATGGTAAATATATAGAGGAAATAAGAAACTTGACCAGTCACCACTAAACTCTAATTGGCTGTTGCTGTATGGCTTTGATAAGTTTCTCTAGATCAAGCTCATCTTAAAACTATGGATCAGTGAATTTAACAGAGGCATTCATTGAGTCCAATAACTGACATAACAATATGTGGCATTGATGAATCTGACCATATCAGGTAGCCTGATTACTTCAACAGAGGTGTAAAGCTCAAAAGTCAGAGAGCCATCCTTCCTTAGATATATCAGCAGTGACTCAGAAAGCAGAGCAGAGACTTAATTCATTGACTTGTTTTTAGAGGAACTGTTCTCTTGAGAGTAACATGAAAATGTATCCAATTATAACTGAAGTGACAGCCTTCATGTTATCCACCAGAGGATGAACAATGCATGCCTGTGTTAAGTATACTAAGATGAATGATAGAAAGAAATGATGATAAAATTGGAGAAAGAGGCACTCTAAAACACACAGTATATAGATTTGATGATACATGGAAATACCAAGTCAGATTAAAGATGGCATTAAGCACTTTGAGCTTCTCCTATCAAAAGTTGGATGCCATTATGAAAACATAAGGGATATTAATCCTAAAACTAAAGGTATTTTATTTTGAAACACACAATGATGATCAAGTTAAGAGAAATCAATGACTAAACCAAACAACAACAACAACAACAAAAACAAACTGCAGAGCCATTCAAAAGTGAACTTATAAGTTATAACATGAACAACAAAGGAATAAGAATAGTTGCAGAATAAACATGGTTCTTAAAATAAATTATATGTGTGTAGGGGAAAATGTGTGCACTTGTACATGCAGGAGATTGAGAAAGTCAAGGATTGATGTCATGTATTTTCTTCAGTCAATCTCTACTTTATTTTTTGAGACTTATTTTTTTTGGTGTACTGCACTTTGGATGCACCTAAGAACAGGATTATAGACACATAGACATTACAGACATATATGCTGAGCTTTTAGTAGCTTCTGGGTATCTAAACTTAGATTCTTATTTTTTGAAATAAATAAACTTATTTATTTATTTATTTATTTTTATTTGTTTTCATAAATGGCAAGGATTTATCTTCTACTAGACCCTTAATGAATGTTTTTCTCTCATTATTTGTCTTTATGTACAAACCACTATCATGCTAAATAAAGCTACATTTGTATGTCAGTTTGAATTTATTAAAGCATAACATATAAAATAAAAATTTATTAACTTTCACACTATTCTATATCCTAGTCAATGAATTAATGATTCATAATCAGGTATTCATGGCAGAAAGATTATAAAATGTCTCCATAGAGAGAAAAACTATCTATACAATTTTCATTTTCTATAAAAAATCAGTTTAGTGCCAATAAAGTTCTTACAACTAACTTTTTACTTATAATTTTTAAAGTCTCTAAATTTAAAAGTTCAGATCACCTCCTCAGAACATAAGCTATTAAAAGTCATGTGTAAAAATGATAATGATCAAAATACTGAATAAGCAGTGAATATATTCAAATACTGTCAAAGACATTAATTGACTGAGTCATCATATAATGGGTTCATTAGATGGCTATTTTTATCACTTCAAATGAACATAGCTACAATTGAACTGAGATAACCTTCCAGTATTAAGGTGGCTTATTCACATGTTTTGCAATTATGACCATGAGGGTCACCTTTCCTTAAGCACTAAATGAAAGATGCATATCATTACTGCCATTGTTTCCCAGTTTTACCTTTGCAATGAATCCTCACAATGGCCCCTAGAGGTTCACACCTAAAGCAGAAGGGAAGTATAATATTTCAGCATCAGCATAATTAAGAAAACACATTGACATGGAAAGTACTTAGTGGATCCTTATAGTTGATTTATTCTGACTATTTACTCATTAAAACTTAGAGTATTGACTCTAAGATTTGATGACCAAGGTGGGAAGTGTCCCTAGTTAGAAGAAGAACTGATGCTTTGTCAAGGCAGGCACACAGGTGTACACCTAGGCTCTATACACAGCTCTTTTCTCAGAAAAGAGGACCATTCTTCATGGCAGTGACACTAGATTGATTCAATTATCCTGAAAATTGCAATAAAGCTTGTCTGTGTTTTCAATCTGAATAAACCAGAGAAGATATAGGGAAATGTGCAAGGCTGAGGATTTAAAAACAAGATGAGCTTAAGTTTAGCTCATTAAAGTTTTGTGTAGGTTGAAGAAAGTTACTGTATTTGTCATATTTTTTGGCCTATAAAAGATTAAGTAATTAATGGGAAGAAATGCACAAGAACTAATTTGAGGTTTGACAACCAATGGCTAAAGGATTTAGGACTAGAGAGGGTCCAAATCTCACCAGGAATAATGGCAGAAGGTTATTCTGAGTCTAGCTACTATGCAGTGGTTTAGTCCTCCAGTACTCAAGAGTCTGGATTGTTGGGCCTGAGGCTACAGGTTATCTAAGCAAGACTTCACTATATGACTTTCATCTATGCCCAGAGTTCTTTAAGAATATAATCGCACATTCCTGAAATATTGTGATAGGAAGAGTTTACTGAAATATTAAAATGATTGTTAACCAATATTGATGTATAATACTTGCTGTGTCCCAACTTCAATGGTGCTCTCTGTACATTTTATCTCACTGAATCCTTGCAGTATCTCTATTGCTAGAGTTGGGGCATTGAGTGTTGCTTCATAAAAGCTTGGTATTCCATGTTGTGGAATATTTGTTTACACTGTGAAGATATGCCTTTGCCAAGGTGCCTTCTGATTGGATTAATAAAGAGCTGAATGGCCAATATCTAAGCAGGAAGAGGTACAGTGGGACTTCTGGGAACAGAGAGGACTCTGGGAATAAGAAAGTTGGAGATGCAAGGAGATACAGGACAAACAGAATGTGCAGGAGGCGAGGGAAGAGCCACAAGTCACGTGGCAGAACATAGATTAAAATAAATTGGCTAATTTAAGTTATGAGTTAGTTAGAAACAAATCTAAGCTATAGCCTGAGTTTTCATAATGAATAAGAAGTCTCTATGTCATTATTTGGGAGCAGGAGGGACAGAGAAAGACTCATTACAGTTCCACTTGGTGCTACCAGCAGAGAGGTCATTAGATACTCGGGTATGTCACAAGGACATGATGGAATTTCAGTCTTCTTTCCCAGCTATGAGGTAGATTGTTCCATTTTGCATTGGGCTTATCAGTGATATGCTACTCTTCACAATCCCAAAGCAATCAGTCAATTGCACAGACACCAAGAGCTCCAAAACTTGAGATAAAATAAACCTGTATGCTGATTAACTGAGGTACTTGTTAGATTAACATGTCTTTTAAGTCAATAGTATTTCTCATAATTTCTACTTTAGGAACCTAGGTGAGGTTTAGAGAATTCCAGTTGCATAATACAGATAGACAAAAGTAACAAAGCTGACACAAACTCAAAATTAGTACATGAAACAACAGTCAGCAGTGACATGGGAAGGGAGAGGGATTAGTAAGAGGTGTCTTATTAAAAGGAATATCTATGTGGACAGCTAAACCATACTGCTACTAGGATGCTCAGGTGGCCAGTATAGGATATACTGTCCCCAGTGAGGGCTAAGAAAACTGCATTAGCTACCCATAAGTTTCCCCTCGGGCTTGAGTAAAGCTCTTTCCAAGAGATTCATTTCAGCAGTTTTAGCCTGTTATAAGCAGTCAAACCATGACCGGGGACCAAAGAATACCGCTCCCCTCCCAGGACCATTCATGAACAGTCTGGCTCATCCACTAAGATTGTATGCTCAAAGGCGAGAGCAGTAGCTGCTACAACTCATCTCTATGTTTCTTCTCTGTTTCAGGAAGACCTTCCTGTGCACCTGCTGAGGAGTTGTAATATCCCTTACCGCTAAACGTCAGTGGTAATTTATTTTTCCATTCTTAAAAATAACCTATTGTTCGACTATATGAGTTCAACATTTTATATTTAATGCAATTAGCTGTATGGGTCACAGAGTTGTCTTATTCTTTCTTAAGCCTTTAATACACATTGTTTAATCTGCATTTGATTCTCTTTTTCAAACTTATTTGACAGGACAGTCAAGATCATTTATGAAACTTCTCCATCCTCTACATGGAGACTTACAACTCTTTTGATTTTGTATATCCATTTCATTGTTTTGAAATAAATTATTTCCCAATCTGACTTCAGTTCTGAGAGTCAGATATGCTTTATTGTCAGCCATCTAACTATACCAGGTTGTGAACTCAAATTGTCCATTTCAGTGAGACTTTGATGGTCATTTTACCTGACTCAGCACCATATTCCTCTTTCTCTGTCTCCAGGAACAGATGTATTTTGACATCATATCATTTTGCCCTCAGAGAGGATCATCAGGAGGCACAGTGAAGAGAAGCTTTGTAATTTTCCTTCTTCTGGGCTCAATTTATGGGTCATCACAGGTCCTTTGGATCTTGCTCATCTCTAAAGGCCTTTTTCATATGGCCTCTTCGGGCATATTGGCCTAGTTATCACTTTCTCCCCTCTCTCTTCAGACTCAGCTTAGATTCACTGTTTTTCAGGTAAGTGTTGCCCATTCTCTGACCACAGTTCTACATTGTTCTGATTGAATTCCTTTCAGTGTACTAAGGTTGAGTATATTATCTCTCTCCATATGAAAATATTGAGTGCTGAATCAAGCGATGAACATCCTCAGTGTCACCAAGCCTGAAAACAAAAGACTAGCACCAATGTTTCATTTCCTGTATACTTTGTATTATTACACCAATCTATTGGTTAACTCATTCAAAACATAAACTCACTGATCTTAGCTATAGTTTTTGATTTTTGCATCCAATCAAATGTCAAGGTACTTGTTTTTCTTAGTTGATGGTTTTGAGTTTCTATTTTAGATTTTCTTTGTAAGCAAATTTTAGTAAGTAGTGGATTAATAATGATAAAAATCAAATAATTATCCAGTAATAATATAAAATACTTAATTAGTACACACACAAAAATATAGTATAACATGAATCTTAAAAGGTCTTATTAATAAAAAATCTGGAGGCAGATATTGGGGTGAAAGCTGAAAGACCGGAGAGGCAGAACAAGCCACAGCCAATTTCACCTCGCCAACACCTCAGCTGATCCTGCTTCCATGAATCCTCAGACTAAAAGCCTCTGAGACTTCACCCCTGAGGGTCTTAGTTGAACTGCTGCTTAGTTCCTTTCTCCTCATGCCTTATATACCTTTCTGTGCCCTGCCGTTTTACTTCTTCTCTCCATCCAGCTATATTACTTCCTCTGTCTGTACACACTTCCAGACCTCCATGGTTAACTAGTTCTGGGATTAAAGATGTGTGCCACCATGCCTGGCTCTGTTCCCAATGTGGCGTTGAACTCACTGAGATCTGGATGAATCTCTGCCTTCCGAATGCTAGAAATAAAGGCGTGTGCTACCACTACCTGACCTCTATGTTTAATATAGTGGCTAGCTTTGTCATCTGATCCCCAGGCAAGCTTTGTTAGAGCACAAATAAAGTATCACCACATTATAGGTTTCAAATCTATAAAATAAAACATGCTGAATTAAAAACAGAAAATGACAAATCTATTGTCAAGTGTGAAGCAAAAATAGAAACAATTACAAGCAAAAAAGTCACATATATCTTTCTGAAGCAGATGAATATAGCTATATTTGTCCATTTTTAATTATGATTATAAGTCTCTACTGCTGAAATTTAGGTAGAAAAGATCTAAAATGGAACTAACGCCTGTACTGTTTGCTCTAAAGGAATCATCCTGGAATATGTATTTCCAGCCTGGTTGTGTGATCACTTCCCTTTCTTTGGAGTCCATACACTTAGAAACTATTTAGAATCTGATTAGGAATCTCAGGAGGGAAGAAATCTCACATTTCAAGTCAGTTAAAATAGAGGGATACTTCAAGGCAGGACCTAGGTTACTTGAACTTAAAATATTTACATATAAATATAGAAATGAGCTTCCATTTAATTAGGCATACACAAAGACTGTTTTAACAGTGTCTGTGACTCTCCTTCCTTTGGGTGCTCTGCTGCTGTTGCCTTTCGGTACTCTAGATGATTGCTGTGTACAATTCTACTTAGCAACAAGGAGTCTATATGGCAAAAATACACCAAGTCCGTGTGACTTCATGCCAAGTGTCTTGGCAGGACACTTTCTCTCACATTTTGAAACATCCTTTGTCTGAAAATGGAAATGAAACCACTTACTCTCACACCCTGTGGGAAAAATGTAGAATGGTAAATAAAAAAAAAATAAGTCACTTCTCCTAGAGAAATATCTAATCTAGTTAGAGGGACAAAGCATAGCAGTATTAAAGAAACCCTTTCTCAAAATGCGAGGTGGTCATGGGTGAGAGAAAGGCTTCTCAGTGTGAGTTCCACTAGCTCCTCCTTCCCATACCTCAGGTACTCAAGGCTACCTGGGGAGATAATCAAGAGAGGTTGACTTCTACAGTAGGCTTTCTGGCTGTTTCTATGGCAACCGAGTGACAATAATCACAGCACTTCACTTCAGTCCTTAATGCCATTTAGTCATCAACAGAGGCAGAGCACCCACTGTGTGCAGGGAAATATACTGGAAGGTGGTAGCAACAAGAATTTTTATTGTTGAAAATGGAAATTACTAGTAGAAAATAACTCTCTTACCAACACAGCGCCTGAAAAAAAAAATAAAACAGGAAAGTCAGGTTTATTATTTTCACATTAGGGTTCCCAGGCTTGCACTGAGCTGTATGTGCTTCTTGGCAAATGTAGCCATAAGTGCTGTTACCCAGGAAAGAGTCAAGTTTGCCTTCTACCCTGGAAATTACATTCTGCTAATCCTTGAAGATTTTTCCCTAGAATTTTTGTTTTGAAATATAGAGCCACTTGTTTTCCTTAATGAAACTGTAATTAAAAAATGTTAAAGTGAAATTTTGCCCTCTTTTCACAGAGCCCATGAGCTGATGTTAAACAGAAGCATGGCATTAGAAAGAGTAGCCAAACATAAGACATATTGTCATTTTAATGTGAAATGTCCTCAAAGGTTCACGCTTTCTCTTCAGCTGGTGGAGCCACAGAGCAGGTTATGGAAACTTTAGGATGCACAGTCTTGCTAGATGAAGGGAGTCTTTGGAAGTGGGTCTTGAAGATTTCCATCTGGTCCTACTTCCTGTTCAATCTCCAGCTCCTGACTGCCAGTGCAGTGTACCAACTGGCCTCCCACTTTGCCCTAATTCTTTCCCTGCCGAGTCCTGTAAGCCTGCATTAACCTCTTAACTCTTACACCATTTTTTGTCAAGTATTTGGTCATAGCAACAACAAATTACCAACAGAGGGTCCCTTTTCACTCATAGAAACCACATACTGACTAGCTAGAGAATGCTAAATAAAAAAAACTCCAAATATATTTCTTCTAACTTTCCATAGCCCTGAGGAACCATTCTATACCAACATAGATCATGCCCCAGGAACTGACCTTCATATGTAGTAAAAATGTGTGTTTGCTTTAACATTCATTAATGTGCCAATTTCCTCTGAGATTTCACTTAGATTAATTTTACATAAATTATAATATCATATTCTTTAACTCATTTGCCTATTGCCCAAGTAACCTAAACAAAAAGATTTCATAATTACTGTGAAAATAACATTCTGACACATGGCTACTTAAGTGGTTTGTATGCTTGAATTTATTTATTTTAATTATTAAAACCTTAGTTTTCTGACTACACAGAATTTATTTTAAAGTTAGAGAAAAAATTATCAAAATAATTGTTTGTTTTGTATTTTTATCTATATTGGGTGTGTATAGCTGCTTCTGCACCTGTATATATATATAGTGTGTACATGTGTGCTTGTGTGTGTTGCATGTGTGTGCATATGCATACACATACATGTGCCCGTCACTGGGAAAGTCAGACGACACCAAGGGAATCCATTCTTCCCTCTTCTTCCCTTCGTAGTTCCTGGAGATGGTGGTCAGGTCATCAAGCTTGGTGGTAAATGCTTTTATCCTTTGAGCCATCATTTTGGCTTCTACGAAAAAAATATCATAATCACTCTGAAGCTTAATTATTAAGGTATGTAAGCATTTTTGGTTTTATTTTGTTGTTAAATGAGATTATACTTTGTACATGATATGGACTCTACTTTGATATTGATGGGCACACTACAGTAGTTTATGCAGACTGCAATAACCTCATTTTCACTATCCCTACCTCAGTTTATATGTTGAAACTTTAAATCCCAATGTGACCATTGGGAAGATGGAGCTTTTTGAGGGATAATAAAGTTTAAATAACTTCATGTAAAGGTAGGGTATACCTTTACATTATACAATAGAGTTATATCCTATTGTAAAAGAGTAAGAGACACTAGAGACAACTTATCCATTCATATATCTCATAGATACTAATTTCACTTAAAGATGACATGAAATTATGTCTGTAAATATCATTTTCTTGTATGTGCAGAATAAAGGCCATGGATGAGCACAGCAAGTTGTTTCTCTAGGCTGAGAAGAGAGCTTTCTCCAAGATCTAACGCTGTTTGGCCTTTATCTTAAGTTTCCATTTTCCACCACATCAGAAAACATATTTCTACTGTTGATACTCCCCCAATCTGGAATTTTATTACAACAAATGAGGGAATTTATGCATGTTAACAGATGTTTCCCCATCATGTTATCTTCATCATCTTATTATAGCTACACTGTATATTATAATCTTTTATTAGTGGAATTGGAGTTATGAATGATTGTAGCTGCCATGTGTCTGCTGAGAATTGAACCCTGGTTCTTTGCAAGAACAGCAAGTGCTCATAACCACCAAGCTCTCATAATCACTTTTATCTCTGTCACTTTATGACATCATAAGAACCAATATTTTGATTACTTCCACAAACATTTATTAATATGTTAATGCACAATAGGCAGCATCCTAGATTTGTGGAATGTGCCAAAACCAAAGCAAGCTGACTTTGTTTTTTTATAGATCGTATCTTGAATGTGTGTGTGTTATTGAGGATCTAGTCAGAAGACAGAAGTGAGCACACTTAATTTAAACGAATATTAACTAATAATGTCACAGAGAGGATGCATGATTGTCTTATGAGACATTTATTCATGGAGAGGTTCATACTCAATGAAATAAAAGAGGATGTGTAGGAAATATTAATAAACATATATATAAACATTCAAGGAAGTAGGCAACATTTTAATTCCTTAATTTCAGGTTGCACTTGACCCATGACTACCACCTTCTTCTAATATCAGTTTAATTTTCCTTGCTTCAGCCAAACCTCTGCTGACCAGCCTTTACCTGAGTTGCCCAATCTTTCCTTCTCAGGACTCTGATTAGTCAATAGTCTTAGGCTTCTTGGTTTGTTGCTATTTTGTTATTTTCCCTTTAAATATTAAACATACCTCAGTGAATTCCCAGGACTCTAGACATAGTTCTTTAACCTCCATTGCATAGCATCTACCTGATTTATACCTGAAGAGATCACTTTAGATGGTAGGGAACCCCCGATGGTGGCATTGAGAACCTAATGTTGAAGTTGCAGAAATATTTTACAATTCATATAAAGGTATTTTCTCCTCATATAGGAAGAATTTCTCTACTGAGGACTGAGAGCTCCAAGTCAGCACAGCCTAAAGCTCCCAGAAGAGAAAACAAAATATATCTTTGTCCCTTAAAATCATTTAGTGAACTGAGTTACTACCCATAGATTTTATGACCCCTGAACTTAGTTAGATCTAAGGATGACAATCCCACAGTATGATCATTGATAGAATGCTCCCAAACCACAGAACACTTCAGTTTTCTTATCTGACACCAGAGGCATTAGTCAGGGTTCTCTCGAGTCACATCTCTAGACTCACAGAACTTATAAAATGATTCTCTCTCCCCATTCCAGTTTCTCCTGCTATGTATGTATGTATGCATATATACACACACATATGTATGCATGTATGTATGTATATATTCCCATATACTACAGGCTGCAGTCCATCAATTACTAGCTGTGAATGGGAAGTCCAAGAATTTAAGGTTGTTCAGTCTCAGGAGGTTGGGTGTCTCAGATGGTCTTTTGTATATGCTGGAATCCCAAAGAAGGAGGCTTCAGTGTAGGAATGGGTATGCTGACAAGGCAAGGACAAGCAGTCAAAGAGTGAACACACTTCATTCCGTCTTCTGTCGTCTTCCAGCAGAAGATGTGACCCAGATTAAAGGTGTGTCATTCAGCCTCAAGATCCAGATCAAAGGCATGTTGTCTTCTTCCCTGAAGGTCCAGATCACAACTGTGCCCTCCATTTCTGTATTATAGGTCATTTCAGATATAGTCAAGTTGACAACCAAGAATAGCTATCACACCATAGTTTAGACTTTAGCAATCTAAAATACCATCTTCTAATTAAAATACATGAAGTAAACTTATTGTATAATTTCCTACTTATGGGGGCGTAAATCTAAACTGTCATTTACTATTAAATAAATTATTTTACAAGCTGGTAAATAAAAGTTCTGATTGTGTGTAGATATGTCACAGTAATTACTGGCATGAAGAGCCATTCCATGCTCAGTGTATTCAGTTATGCCATTTTTATGGTGGTGTAGGTTTAGTGTCACTATTTTATCACTGGGAAATGGTGCTTTGATTTAGGTTTCTGCTGTTGACGAAAGTCCAGCTGGCAGAAGCAGCCATTTGGTCAGAATATGTATGGGACATTTTTGATGTTGTGCCCAGGCCCAGTTTCTATGCTTGCTATGGGCACTTTGTTCATTAGCATACTAAATATGTAAGACATTTTCAGGAAGAGACACCAATAATCCTAGTTTCTGTCAAGTGTTATATCACCTTTATGAGTCTCCTGAGGCAGGATTGTGTTTTGGATAGCATGCAGAGTGCATGATAGTTTTAGAGTCTATGCATGGAGAGATTCATGAAACACCTCTTAGACAGACTTACGTGGCAATAAAGTGCATACACTTCCTTCAATTCCATAAAAATTCAAATTAACAGATGTTTTTGGATAAATTAGTACATGTTTACATTTCTGTTTACATTTTCAAGAAAAATGACAATCAAAAACATTATAAAATTTTCACATAAGCAAGACAGGCTTTCCTCCTTAGCTGTTTACTTAAATTTTAGCTATGCACTATCAGATGATGGTACCAAATATGCAAGTTTTTGTATAATTGACTCATTTTTCTCAGTGAAAAATCATATTGAAAAATAGATAAAATTTGTGATAGAAAAGATAAAAAAATGGTTGTTTTTAATTATTATGTATCATTATTATTATTTATGGTCATGGGTATCCGAACCCACAACCTAGATATTCTAGGTAAGTGCTATATCACTGAGTAACATCTCTAGGGCTGGAGATTGCTATTGGAAGTAACAAAACGTTACAGTTACATAGGTCACATAATACCAAATGCATAGTGGAAAACTCAGACCAAACAGTCAGCTTATGTCCTATCATTAAATAATAGTGCTACTAAGTATAGCAGTGAGTATAGAGCCCAAGAACCTGGTTCCTTGAAGGCGAGACGTTATCTGCAAAAAGAACATAGACTTGTTCTAAATCTCTTGGTTTCTGAATTATGGTCTCTACATGGTGCTTTCCAGAACTGCCATGGAGTATAGCCATTTGATAAGCTTACATTCTGTCCCATTAGATCTGCTGTATCACAGAGCTTGTGTGGTAGATCACTTTACCCTGCAGACTAGACTTGCAAAAGAGACATACCTTGTACTTACTGCCCAGCAGCTAGTAGCCTGGTAATTCTATAGACATGATCAAGTGGCACTTTCTAATACACCATACATTTACTCTAAAATTCAGACTGCCAACCATTGAAAGTCTGCATATTTTCTCCTGTGGGCAAGCAGTGTGGACTGCAGTAATTTATCTCAAATGTTATAAAGGAAATCCTGACTTGCACCTGATCCTTGAACCCCATAGCCTCACTGAAACGGTAGGCTCCGCACTTATGTGTGATTTCTTTCACTCTCTATTATTACTATGTCACATAAACTATTCGCAACTTTCCTCCTTATCAGCTTCAAGTCAGCATGTTATCAGCATAAAGACCAGTGTGACATTTGAGGAATGTCAAGTGATGAAGATCTCTGAGCAGGATATTATGCCACAGACCTGGGGGATTTGTGTAGCCTCAAGCTTAAACTGTGATGGTTTTCTGGAGTGCCTTCCAGATAAAAATAAGATGTTCCTGCTGGCACTTGCCGATTAGTGTAGAGAAGTATGCATTCTGAGGCTAACGGCTGAATAGCAAATGCCTATGCTGATCTGTTGCAGTCAAGATGCTGAATATGGAGTAGGGACTTCAGCTGGAGAGTCCACATGATTATGTGTACTCTACTCTACAGGCTTTGTTAAGATCTGTTCTCTAGGAATGCTGAACAGCTCTGTTAGAGGACAACGTGACTGACCCACTAGCTATCCTCACATTCACGCCTTGTTAGAATTCACTTTTGTTTTATTCTGATCACTATGACATCACCACTATCCTGAATAGATGATGTGTGTACCTTGTCTTTTATGATAAGATGTTTCTATCATATCCTTTAATAATGATAATGAAATGATTATTTCATTTAATATTTTAAAGATTGTTCTTAATCAATGATCTATAATATTTATTAATGGTAAGAATGCTTGATTCAGTCTCCATGCCTTAGTGAAGGGACACTTTCTGGGCTTCCTTGACGATATATCCAGACTATGTTCACAGGTCTCAAATTATGAAAGCTTCCCAACTTCTCTATGTTTCTTAGGGTATTTTTTTCATGTAAAATTTAATACTTACAAAGGTTAATGTCTATGTCCTTTAAATTTTTAAAGTCCCTCATCATATCATTCCTGAGAATTTAAGGATATTAATCTCCTGCGTTATAGGCCACACCTAGGCCAATGTCGCTATGCCAACCAAGTAAACTGGTAGTGCCTCTTGCGACTTCCTGAAGGAATACTCTACATCTGGATTCTCCAATATCACTGAGATAATGAGCAATATGATGTACTATCTGAGGCAGCAATGCAGTATCAGTATGGTCTCTGAATGGGATATCTGGGAATTGCTGGAAAACTCAGATCTCCGGATGATAGATAGCTTATGATGCTAGCTGAGAATCAGAGGACACGAGTTCGTTGCTTTCTTCCTGCAGTGGTTCTAGTGAAGATACTAAGCTGTTTGTAGCTAAATTGCCTCCATCACTGCAATCCTGTGAAGCAGACACTCGATCACAAGGCCTTGTGCAGCGGCCATAGCATCTCCGTGAAGGGGAGGGACCTTTAACTAGTGATGATTACACTGCATGTTTCAAATCACAAAATTTCCACCATATCAATTTTCTCTTGGTATTTCAACAAACCATCACATGCTTGGGGACTTTAAACAAGAGCAAATACTATCCTACAATTTGATTAGTCACAAATACAATCTCATTTTGTTGTGCTCTAGAATCAAGTTATCAAGGGGACTTGATGCTCTAGGTTTTACATTTGCTAGAGGCCTCCTGAGATCTTTCTTTGTATTCACAGTCATAGCTTAATCATTTTGTAGCCACTCTTCCCACACCTTCCTCTATCACTGAATCCCTTTTTTCCTACATCTAGAATACAGGGTTTCTAGAACTCAAGAACTTCACTGGAGTAGCAGATATGATTTGAATTTTTGTTTCCATTTCAGAGCTGGTGTTCTAAATCCTATCTATAAGAGACACATTTGCAGATGAGGCAGGATAAGAAAGACTATCGTTGAGGCAATATTACTCTGTATGCTACTAGAGTACTCAAGAACATGATAGATTCCTTAGAGAGTGGGTTCCAGCATGAGGTCAAGTCAGAATATCGAGGAGGGAGTGAATGTACACAAGGATCATCTCTGTTTTGAGAGGGACTTCAGTAGAAAAGGTAAAACTCTAGAGATGGAGATGGGCCTAACTTGTTCTACACTTCAAGGTTTTCTCTACTGAGAGATGAGGCAAATAAACGTGTTTTAATTTTCTACATCTTACACATAATATGATGCTATGATAAAACGTTTTAACAAGTGACTAATTTACTGAACAAGTACCAGTAGACATGCTAATGTGAAAGAGAGAAATCTCATAAGTCTCCATCCTTACCAAAAGGACTACAGGCAACAGGCGTCAGTCTTCCTCCATGTGTGAACCCCTCGACTGGTTACCTAGTATCAAGTGGTCGGCCCCGAAATCATATATATACATACAGGCACAGCTAACAGACTCAGCCAGTTGTATTTATGTATAAATAATAAGAATTAAGGAATAAGAGTCAATGCGTTTGAGAGGTAGCTTGGTGGGTGACATGGGAGGGATAGGAGGAGGAAAGGGAAGGGAGAAACAATCTTAATTTAAAAAAAATAATAAAGAAGTGCCTGATTTAGACTTAATATTCAGGAAGAAGTCTCTTAGGCTACATTAGCAAGTAATTCCATGGTCTTCAAGAGACAGCTGCACATGGATTTATAGGCAAAAATTGCAAAGCCACCCTTTCTGCTACATGGGAACAAATACAGCATCTTTTTAAGGGATTAGGAAAGACTGTCTCAGTGACTGAGAAGAATGGAATACAGTAGTTGCAGGGATAAACAAAGGTCAAACTCTCTAACTTATGAAACAATGATGGATACTTTGAGTTTTCATTAAAGTAGAATGACAATTAGCTAGCATGTTTGGATAAGGTAGAAGCCTGGCTTGATTTATATATATTTTAAATTCTTGTTACTTCCTGGAAAACAGATTGTGGCTACAACAAAGTATCATAAGCTCCACATTTTTCCACGTGCATTTTGAGCATATGTGCTTAGACTGTAGAGAACATATCATTATTTTTGTTAGACTATTATTTGTATCTGGAGTAATATTTAAAACACGATAGTTTGTGAAAACGGTCATATAAATTATTACTAAGTGCTTATGTAAATTAATTAAAATGAAATACAATTATTTCTTAGTTGGGATTTTTCATGTATGAGAAATTAATTCTGAGTGGAAGTGAACTGTATAAAAAACATTCCTTTGGGTAATCCTCATTTACCTGGTGATAACTAGACATGGAGATTAACACAGCAACCGGCCCAGCACTCTGACTGCCACCTTGGAATACTGTCAAAACGAACATCTATGTGCTCTTTCCAATTTTGAGCTTTCTCGTGGACATCACTGCAGGTGGAATCAAAGTAAACAAAATGGATGTACCACTTCATAATGCATAATTTAACAGGAGTAGCAAGCAAGAACAACTTAAAAATAAAGCAGCAACATGTTTCTGCTTGCAGAAAAGAGGTCAAAGTTGATTTATTTATACACAACTCACGTTCCTATCCTTGGCATCTTTTTTTTTTTTTTACCCCTGAGCATAAGTTTTTCCCAAACTACACCCAAGACCTTGTGAGCTGAGAACCAGGTAGAGCACATACATACCGGCACCCAGCTTCCTGTGATATTTTAACTAAATCCCCATGAGGTTAAAGCATCAAGTGCAGGACTTGAAGAGGAGATAGCTAAGAATGAAATATGAACTGGTTGCCCTTGACCTAGACCAAAGGTATTACATAGTAGCTTCGATCTTGGCTTTCTTTATTCTTGAGTTTAAGGATTGTCAGCTTCACTTCAGTTAAATCTGTCTCCTAGTTTGCTTCATTTCTTTGTTTTATTTTCCATCTTTTTATGTCTGTTCTATTATTGTAACCCTACTTATCCATACTGTTACTTCTGAACTTACTAGTTCAGCTTTATTTCTACCACTCTTCTTAGCCTGGATACTTTCCTCCTCCCATGAAATTTATTGTTCTTATTGAGAATATTTTCTTCAGAGAGCCAATAATTGTAGCCTCACCCACTTTTTCTCATTTTGTTACACATCTTGGGGTTGGTGTGAAGGATGGAGGCAAGTGGACAGCACAGAAGTGATAAAATGCTAAGAACTTTTTCTCTTAAAGGACTTGAGTAGCAGAGATGCCGAGTGAAGATCTGATGTGGTTTGCTGATAGAAGTAAATATAAATTGTCAGACAAGGAGTCATGATGATTGAGAAAAAGATTTTACAGAGTTGTGAACCAAAATGGGAGAAATAAAAGGGATCTAAGAAGAATGTTAAATTTTAATGACTTAACAAGAACATTCGGGGTGATGATGGAAGCTAAACCACAGCCATCATGTTCAGTAGACAATGCGAATATAGACCGAGGGGGGCACAAGACAACACACAATCCACCTATCTTAATCAGTAAGTAGTGCACATGTAGCTGGGCGGTGCTGGCGCACACCTTTAATCCCAGCACTCGGGAGGCAGAGCCAGGCGGATCTCTGTGAGTTCGAGGCCTGCCTGGGCTACAGAGTGAGTTCCAGGAAAGGCGCAAAGCTACACAGAGAAACCCTACATGTGCACATGTAGACTGAAGGGGGCATAGGACAACCTGAACTACAGCATCCTATTCAGTACCAAGTGTACATATACACCAAGGGGCTGAGAACAACATAGCAGAGGGAATTCCAGTGGATAAGATCAAGTGTTCATTTTCTTATTTCAAAGAAAAAAAAACTTTAATGGAATTTGGCTAATTCAGGCATACAGAAGTAATCAGATTTATCATACATCATTTGATCTTATTCTATTTATGTAATGTCTTTCTGGTTAGGATATATACTAACTTTAATAATTCTAACAACCTATTGTAAAAAAAATAGAACTTGAACACATAAAACTATGTTCTTTCTTCCTCTTGTTTTCCTTTACTTTAATTAAAAAATTAAAACATAGCCCACTAATATAAACTTTTTAAGTAACGGTATCAAATCCAATCTTTAGTTTTGGAAATATGTATTCATTTTTTTACAATATTTTCTTTTAATTAAGAAATGTTTTTCATTCATTTTATGAACCAATCAAACATACCCCTCTTCCCTCCTCCCACCCCCAGCCTCCCCCCAACCAAGCCCTCACTCCCCCCTCAAGAAGACAAGGCCTTCCATGGGGAGGTATATCCAATAGAGGCAAGTCCAAGCCCCTCCCCCTGCCTCAAGGCTGCTCGAGGTGTCTCTCATAAGTAGTGGGCTCCAAAAAGCCAGCTCATGCACCAGGAATGGATCCTGATTCTACTGCCAGAAGGCCCCCAAGCAAATAAAGCTACACAATTGTTTTACCATGCAGAGGACCTAGTCCAGTCCCATGCAGGCTCCACAACCATTGATCCAACTTTCATAAGTTCCCACTAGCTTGGTTTGGTTGTCTCTGCAGGTTTTCCCATCATGATCCTGATGCACTTGCTATTAGAATCCCTCCTCTCTTTCTCTCCGACTGGACTCCTGGAGTTCTGCCTGCTTTTGGACTGTGGATTGCTGCATCTGCCTCCAACAGTCATTGGAGAAAAGCACTGTGATGACAGTTAGGGTATTTGCCAGTCTGATCACTGGGGCAAGCCACTTCAGTTCAGGCACCCTCTCCACTATTTCTAGTAGTCCAAGCTGAGGTCATCCTTGGGGATTCCTGGCAACTTCCCTAGCATCGAGCTTATCTCTATCCCCATGACATCTCCCTCTACCATGGTATCTTTCTCATTGCTTTCCCACTCCATCCCTGTTCCAGCTCAACCATCCCATTCCCTTATGTTCTCATCCCCCATCCCCTACCCTCCATTGTCCACCCCTCACCCATAGTTCACTCATGGAGATCTCATCTATTTCCCCTTCCCAGGGTGATCCATGCATTCCTCTTTGGGTCTTCCTTGTTAGCTAGCTTCTCTGGAGTTGTGGGTTGTTGTCTGGTTATCCTTTGCTTTACTTCTAGTATCCACTTGTGAGTGGGTACATACCATGTTTATCCTCTGAGTCTGGGATATTTTCTAGTTCCATCCATTTGCCTGCAAATTTCATGATGTCATTGTTTTTCTCTGCTGAGTAGTACTCTATTGTGTATATGTACCACATTTTCTCAATCCATTCTTCAGTTGAGGGGCATCTAGTTTGTTTCCAGGTTCTGGCTATTACAAATAATGCTGCTATGAACAGAGGTGAGCATGTGTCCCTGTGGCAATCCTTGGGCATATGCCCAAGAGTGGTATAACTGGGTCTTGAAGAAGATTGAGTCCCAATTTTCTGAAAAACCGCCGCACTGATTTCCAAAGTGGCATAAGAGACCCCAAAAAATTCTACCAGGGAACTCCTACAGCTGATAAACACCTTCAGTAATATGGCATGATACAATATTAACTCAAAAAAAATCAGTAGCCCTCCTATATACAAATGATAAACGGGCTGAGGAAGAAATCACAAAAACATCACCCATTACAATAGCCACAAATAATATAAAATACTTTGGGGTAATTCTAACTAAGCAAGTGAAAGACCTGTATGACAAGAACTTGAAGTCCCTGAAGAAAAAAATTGAAGAAGATATCAGAAAATGGAAAGAACTCCCATGCTCATGGATAGGTGGAATTAACATAGTAAAAATGGCAATCTTACTAAAGGAATCTATGGATTCAATGCAATCCCCATCAAAATCCCAACACAATTCTTCACAGACCTGGAAAGAATAATACTCAACTTCATTTGGAAAAACAGAAAACCCAGGATAGCTAAAAGAATTCTGTACAACAAAGTCACCTCTGGATGCATCACCCTCCCTGACATCAAGCTCTACTATAGAGCTATAGTAATAAAAACAGCTTAGTATTGGCATAAAAACTGACATGTGGACCAATAGAATCTAATTGATGACCCTGACATTAACCCACACACCTATTTTTCTACAATATTTTATATGGCTATTGTAAAAACAAATAAATTGCCCTGAGTTGATATTCTTCATTTTTTGTTAAACTAATTCCTAGTTTTTGTGTGTGCTTGTTTGTTTGTTTGGTTTGGTTTTTTGACACAGGGTTTCTCTGTGTAGTTTTTGGTCCCTGTCCTGGATCTTGCTCTGTAGACCAGGCTGGCCTTGAACTCACAGAGATCTGCCTGGCTCTGCCTCTGGAGTGCTGGGATTAAAGGCGTGTACCACTGCAGCCCGGCTAACTCCTAGTTTTTTAATTGATTTTGTTGTTATAAATATCTTATATTATTTTAACAGCATTTGTTTTAACTTTGTTGCACTATTTAATACTTATGTAGAAAATTCTTACTGATTTCTGAAGAGTATTTTATATATTTATAAACCATGTGATATTAGTAATGCATAAGAAGCTTTTCCCAAGCTTAGTCAACTGACTTTATATTTCTACGCCTCAGTTTCCTCAATCACACACCAAAAATATTAGGTATTCAAATTTAAGGAGTCATCAGTAATAAATTTCTAAAACAAAACAAAAAAAGTAGTAGTGGATTCTTAGAACTCTGATTGCTACTGGAGCATCACTGGAAAGGATTATATGTTACTCCTATTATTTCCAATATTAATAATTTAAGAAGTACAGTTTTGTTATTGCTATAAATGAACTTAATTTGTAGAAATTTAACTTCCTGAGAAATTGCGCTTAAATAAGAAGTCACTGCATGTTTTTCATCATCTCAGTTGGCAAACTGACCTTTGAAGACTGATGCCTTATTTCAAGTGACAATTAAATCCAGATCACAATTTGACAGGTGTTTCTGTCATCATTCTGAGCTGCAGTGGTTAAATAAAGTAGAGCTTCTGTCCCTTCATTAGAAACATTACAATGGATTAGGGCTCTGTCATTTGTACCTGTCAATGGGTTATATACTAACACATTTGTTGTTTGATGTCTCAGTTTGAAGTCTCTTTATTCCAACTCTACAGCCTTGATGTGTCATGCCCTCCTTTTTTGTGATATCATTTGATATCTAAATAAGATTAAGCCTGATTTCACTAATGATGGACCATAGAACAGTATGTGTCTTCTCTTCTTCAAAGTCAGACTGCCTTTATAGCAGCTTCCAGCACGTAGATTTGGCGTTGGCAACCTCAAGGAATACATTCTGAAATGTATTCTGAAACGACTGTCTAATATATATCTAATTGTGTCAATGTAAAGAAAAACAGTTGTATGAGATTATAAGATAGCTCATCAGGTAAAGGCACCTGCCACCAAGCCTGAGAACTTGAGTTCAATCCCTGGATCCATATGGTGAAAGGCAAGTATAGACTCTCCTGCAAGGTGTTCTCTGGCCTCCACATGGAATCCATGCTGTGTACATATACACATATACACTCAAATACACACACACACATTGAATATAATTTTTAAAGGAAAACAATTGCAAAAATTTCTCACATAAATTCATGCCAATACTCAGCATTTAAAATCCAGGCAAATTAAGTATGACATTATACAAAACCAAACCAAAACAAAACTGTAAGTCAGTGGTTTAAAACTTTATTACCTAAATTTAAGGCAAATGCCTTGGCCTCTGAGGACATTAAAAGGAATAATATCAGAGGACTCTGGGAATATTTTCTTACCAGGAGACACAGGAGGCACAGAACCTCCAAGCTTAGAATAGGATTACATTAACACCAGCATAAGCCTGATCACTACCCACACTACTCAACTTTTGTGAACCTCAAGAGTTGTTCAGACACTTGGAGTGACAGGTGCAAGAATGCACAATTAACTAGAAGAGCACTGTCCTTGGAATTTACAACATATCATCCATCTTCAAATTCCTTTAATTTAAATATTTGATATTATATTTATAGTTACTCAAAGTCAACGTTCAGCAATTGTAATGGATAAGAAAGGATAATACCTAGGAAGCACATGGCTTAAACTGGGTAGATACGACACACTACTCATCCACTTACCTATGTGATGACGTCAAGTACTGCACACATGGTGTGGTTAGTGAGCAGCAGTGGTAGGAGAGGTGCTAAAATGAAAGGAATAAAGATCCCTACGCATATGTATAAATACTCCCCACTTCAACATGAGAATGTATAGTACATGGACTGGTGTCCTCTCATTTGTCCTGATAGCTGGTAAGTATATATTTATTATTGATTTTGTCATCTCATAGACTGTTATGATTTGCATACAACAGGTCCCCAGCATGCTCTTGTGTTGAATGTGTGCATGGTCCTCAGTTTCTGAGGCAACTTTTGGAGGTAGTTGAAAGTTTAGGAGGTGGTCCTTAATTTGGTGGAAGTAGGTCACTTGGGACATGACTTTGAAAATACTGTATTGTCCTTTGCCACATTATTGTTCTGTGCTTCTTGTCTACCATGAAGTAAGGAAGCTCTTCCTCACTCTCCTGCTGCCAGTATGTTTGACTCACCTGGGTCAGAATCAATGAAACCAAGGACTACAGATTGGAATCACTGAAGCTTTCAGTCACATAAATGCTCCCCATAAGTGCTCATGCCATGCAGTTTGCTAGTAGTGAGGCAATAGAGTAATACACATTGAAATACTCAACTATGAAACATGTCCATCGAAGAACTATGTGTATGATGGGACATACCTAGGTGTACATTTCATAACTGAACTGTATTTGATATGGGTATTTGTAATATGCAGTCATATCTAGATTTCATTTCTGTCAGATCACAAACAGAAAGAGAACAAAAAAATCACCAGTAGTTGCATCTTACTGAATATGTGTAAGTTGTTTGCTCATGTCATTATTATTTCAGCAACAAAGTATAACAGTTATTTGCAGGTATTATAAGTAATGTAGAGAAAACTTAAGGGAAGATATATTTAGGACATGAAAATACAATTTCATTTTATATAGTAACCTCACCATATTTATATTTTGCTTTCTTTGATGGGTCCTAGAAACATACCCCACTTTTACTCAGCAAGTACATGAAAGTAAATACACACTACATAAGAATTCTAGGCTCCTATGTCTCTTAAATCCAAATATCTAGCACTATAGTGCTTACAAATAAAAAAAACTCAACATCCTCCCTCCCCCAGTACAGGCTATCTACAAGTCTGTCTCTTCTATTTCTTTAGTAAAATAAGGATTATAAGAACACAACAGTTGCAAAGAGTCCACTGAGCAACAGGACAGAAAGGCAGCTGGAATAGGGAGAGAGATGCCAATTAGCAAGTATTGAACGTACATGTAGGGTGAAATGTAGTTCTTCAGGTAACAAAATAAGAAGCTGCTTAAAAAGCTTCAACTATGAAAGAGGCCACATCTGAGTTTCTGACTAGCAAGTGATTTCATGTTGTTTGATAAACTTATAATTAGCGTGGCATATGGCAAGAAACTTCTCAATTAAAAAGATTCTTAATATAATTAACCTACTAGAATTAGTCCAGAAAATTTAAACATGCTTCTTATGTTAAGAATAAACCATTGCCATTTGGGTGGTGAAGGAAATTTTAGAACACCCCAAACTCTAAAATCTTATAAAGCAATAAAAAAAGTCTGAGAAGAGCAGCCAAATTTATATTTGCATATGAAGTATGACCAATGACTCATTCTCAAAACAATATGAAGGAAAATTTACAATTTAGCTCATGGTCTGCATAGCATGGTGTAAATGAATCAAACAATACACAATAAATTTCAGGGACAGTTAAATTTCAGGTCTGGCGGTTAAATCACAGGTGGGCTCCCACTACAGATAGATATATTGTTGGAATGATAAAAACACTGAAGTAAAAATGTCTTATCCTACTTTAAGCATCTGACTTCAGAAGAAAAGGAAACAGTGGGGGAGATAACAAGTGGCGATAGGAACAGAAAAGAACTAATCTCAGAGCCAAAAATAAAAGGAAGAATCAAAGCAAAGCCACCTGTGTGACCTAGCTGAACAATCCCGGGGTGAAATGAATCAATCCAACTTACAATTTGTGGCTGAGCTGCAGAAATGGATCTGGAAAAATCAAAGGGGATTGGTGAAGGGAGGGGGAGGAAGAACCGGCCGGGGAGTCGTTTGATCAAGCTCTGCATTGCTCCATCAGATGAGCAAATCAAACAGCTTTACTGTGCATCGCTGGCAGATTTATAGATTTTAATTCTGTTGAAATGCACGTGTTCATTTTGGTGAGGAATGGAGTATGACAGAGGACGTGACCTAGTGCATTTAATATGTGTTTATCAAACTTTCAACTTTATCCCTGTATTACAAAGGGCTGGGAATCAGAATTCATAGAAAACATTTAGAAAGCAAAATTAAATAATTAGAATTACAAACAAATATTGATGTTTTTGAAGATTTAGATATATTTTTCAAAGCCTAAATAAGCCTTACTGGAAACACTTAATAGACAGTGTAAAATCCTTTTAATGTTAGGGTTTATTCCAATTTACAACCTCCTTCTTTCTCTACTCTTCACAAGGGAAAGTAGTATTTCAGCACAATATCTGCATAACTGTACAACTCATGAATCTAGTAAAATTACCTTGAGAAAATATTCAAGTAAATAGAAAAAGACATATTTCCAAGCTAAAAGTTAACAATTTAGGACAATTTCATGACTCATTAGGTCTATTGTCAACTATTATGAAATAATGTTATAAAAGAATTCCATTTAAATATTTCCAGTAAGGTTTATTCAAAGATGCTCACACATAAGAAATAAATAACTACTACGTACATAGACGGCATATCAATTGAATACCTAAAAGTGTTTTATATCATCTATTATGGATATCTAAGAAGGTTAAAAATGGATTGGCAATTGTTTCTTAATAAACTCATTCACATTTCCCGTGTGTTCTTAGATGGGATTTGAAGATTTGTGTTTTATGCAGAGCAAATACTCTACTTATCAGGGTGATTATTATATGCATTTAACACAGATATGACTCTGGTTACCTCCCCTAATCATTCAACTTACATGTAAATGCAACCATACAACAATTGATCAGGAGCAATACCAATATAATAAAAATGTACATGTGTTTTCATAGTAGTTGGATGTTTTTGTTGTTTTTTTTTTTAGTCTTTATTCATTTTTGTTCTATGTATATGAGTGTTTCATTTGTATGTAAATATGTATACCACCTGAATACCTTTGAGAAAAAGATGTTAAATCCCTTGGAACTGGAGTTAGAGAAGGTTGTTAGCAGCTATGTGGATGCTGGGAACAAAACTTGGACCTCTATGAGAACAGCAAGTGCTCCTAACTGCTAAGACATCTATCTAGTACCTTATTTTTCCATTTACATAACATTATGAAATAACCAAATTTAGTGCAGACAGATTGAACAAAGAACCAAGGATCTTGCAACACATAGAACCAAGTTAATTCAGAGAGCTTCACATGTCAGTACAGCCAAACAATAAATAGGCTGATAAATGAAGTTATATATAGGAACAGCTTGATTGGATATTGCTTGAGATTTCCATATCTGGGGTTGGTCTGACCAGTTACCACATTTGACTGGCTGACATTCTGTTACTGTATTGAGGGTTATTTATTTGTTATGAAAATATACACTTAGGGTTCAAAGTTTTTGCCTACTAAGTTAAGGTGCATATGGCTTTGTAGAAATTCACAGTAATAAATCACTGTCATTCAAATTTGGTTTAATTAGCATTTTTTGAGGGAAAGTAATATTAAGAGTGTGGTACTCCCATTTGGTAGTGTTTAGTGTATATCTGTGAATCATATGAGGAATGATATTAGCAGAACTTCACTTTAGTCCCAGCTTCTCAATATTTTAGGTGAAATGATCTTGAGAAAATTGCTGCTTAGCTGAGTATTAGTTGTTTCACCTTCAAAATAGTCTAGAGATAGACAAAACAAAACCAACTTAGAGTTACTAAGCACAAGCTTCTAATTAACTGTAATAGTATCTTTATTCAATGACAAAAGTTGATCTATAGCAATTACTATGTTAATTGATTGAAGTGTAATCTGTCTTGCTAGCTAGCCCAGATTGGCCACAGATCCCATTAGCAACTGTATAAGTCTATAAGTGATTTGTAAATATTTGTGAGAAGATGTTTGTATTTACTGTACTTGGATTAGTGGTTAGAGTTAGTTGGTAGCTGGGGTGCTCAGAATATTGTTAATCTATGAATAGTGATGCAGGTTATAAAACAGATAAATGCTATATTTAATCCATGTTTCATCGCAAGAAATTTTTCAAATAATTTTCAGAAACAGCAGCATTATTCATGCACAAGTTCGATGAATTAACTAAGAAACACATTGATATATAAGTAATGACATGCTTATCCAAGAGTCTATCACTGCTGACATAGCATCATCACCAAGATCATGGTATACATCAGAGTTCCTTACAGGCTTGAACATTTAGTGACGCTGGACAGATAGATATGGGCTCCCCATTGCATTGCTGTACAAAATGGGTTGGTAATGTCGTAAAAGCCCTGTGTTCTGCCAGCTCATGTCTCCCTTTAGCTGTTGGTAACCTGTGTGCTTTCTACCACACTTAACGTATCACCTTTTTTTTTAACATATTCATACGGTTGTTCACACCATAGGGTGATTGCTCAGTCTTCTCTTTCACTTAGTCATTCACATTTGATCTTCCTCCACATATTTTTAAGAGTTCATATTTCACAGTACTTTAGTGTGGAACAATATCCCCTTGCCTGTGCACAATCAACTGAGCTATCTTCATTGTTTTCAAATTTGGGTACACAATTAGTTCTATTGTAAATGTACTACAGAGGGTTATTGTGTTTGAAAGTAACATGCATAAATAAAAGTTAAAGAGATAGTTTTGAGGTTAAAAAGAATAGAAAAAAACCAAACACTGAAAATTGAAGCAAGTACGTAAATATTTTCAACAAAAATTAATAAAGATACATTATAGACTGTAAAATGTGAGTGCAAACGTGTGCACATATGTTCAGATGTGTGTGAGGGAGTGCAAGACTGGAGGTCAGAGGTTGACTTTGGAGTTCTCAAGTGCTTATGAATAATAATTTTGGTAACAGGGATTCTCACAAAAGCAGAAACACAAGTATTTCACTACATTGGCTGGCAATGAATTTTGGGGATCTTCCTTTCCTTCCCTTCCCAGCGCTGAGGTTACAAGTGTTCACCAGCAGGCTTAGTATTGGGTGTGGAGAGTGAAGATATCAATTCAGGTCTTTTTGCTTTTATGGAAGGCACTTTATTGATTAAACCATCTCCCTAACACCCAAAGGTACAATTTATCAAAATATATCACAGATCTGCTTACAGACATCCATATATTATGTACTAAATATGAATAACTATAAATACATAAGTTCAATTAAAATGTACTTTTAGGACTTTAGAGAAAGTCTAGATAATAAGATGCAGTCTTGATGGATACTATTAATAGTATATTGGTATATAATATGAATACACCATGCAATTTGAGCTTTTTATGGATTTACTTGTGTTCCAGGTTCAATTTTAACACCATTATATTATAATCCACCTAAGAATATGAGAAATATTTTAGGAATATTTAATAAATTTTAATAAATTATGGAAATTTAATAAATTATGAAGCACATCTGGTTTTTAAAACTAAGTTTTCACAAAATTGGCTTTTTTTTAAACAAATTGAAGGGTAGTTTGACATTTGAATGAGCTGAAGGTAAGGACTTTTGTTAATGATGGCTTTGTAATTTAGTTTGGATTTCTGGTTTGTCCCCTCCACACACAAAAGTCAACTTTGCAAAAAATACAGAAATGTACAGTGTAGATGTTAGTAACTATGGTAATCAGTATAAGAAACCTAGGACTCTTGGAAGTTCTTATTTATACAGATGGAGGTCCATGGAGTATTTGAGGGCACATAGTTTGAGAAAACAATTTGATTATGCTTTACTCCGGTCCTTTTTTTCCTTTCCTTGAGTTCATCTTTTCTCTAAATTGCCTGATGGCATGAACCCAAATGGATCCATTTGATAGAGGTGCATTAAATTTGAAAGACCAAAGATTAAAGTTGCACACTTCAAATGTCTACAGATATGTTTTAAAATTACTTTATTTTATCATGGACCATACCTTGCATTTCCAGATTCAGATGTGAAATTACAAAGAACAAAGCATATAAACTACATAAGTAGCTAAATAGCAATGGGTTGGAGATATAAATATTCCTTTGGACTATTGAAAACATTATCTACAAAGTGAGTGGTCACAGATGGCATGTGACTAAAGATGCACTCAAATATGGCATCATCTGGATAGATTTCAGAATAAGAGAAAGACATAGTTTACTCCGACAATTCAATAAATGCCACATTCATTACCATTTTAGAGTTTTTACATGTATTCTAGTATATGGAAGTGCACAGACACATTTTTAGTTATGTAGTAATAAATCATGCAAATGAATCAAGTTGCTTTAAGGATCCCTGAAGCCGTAAGACTCGCTAAGCAATGGAACCCCATCAACTGTCCTGAGAGTGTTTCAATTCTTAAGCTTGGTAGTGTCTACCCAGGTGATTTTTATCACTCTATATACTTTACCATCTTAAATATTTAATAATCATTCAAGAGCACCAGAATAAATGTCTGGTAAGAGAACATTATGTGTTGAAAGAATGTTCTCTTTTTCTGCAGTCATATTTTATACTCTGTCTGAGAGGCAGAGCGCAGCTGGTCAATCAGTCTTTTTAGAGGCTAAGCACATTTTATTATGCTTCAAAACTGGGAGAGAGGAGTCCTGTGACTATTTTGGGACCATTTACATTAGACATTTGAGTTAATATCTGTGGTATATCACTCATTATCACATAAATAAACCAACTACTGACAATCCTGACCATTTCAGTTCAGGGCAGATGGTTTTAGGGTCAATAAATTTGACAGAAATAAACTAAGTAACCCTTTTGCTCAGCAGTTCTTAGCATACTCTGTTATACACTGTGAAACTAGATCTTGGAGTCTCAGCTGTTTGTATGTACATAGGACAGCAAATGCACTCATGAAAATGAGGTTATATGATTCAAATGATTATTTTATAAACATAAATGAAACTATCATGTAAATTTCAACTTTGTCAAATTTCAAAATTGAAAACAAGGAAGTAAAATATATGAATCTTAGGAAAATGCATTTATTTTGCTAATATAAAGAAATATTTATTCATAAAACACTAGATACATGCTTCTTGTGTGTTATCATAGTGAATCTTTGCAGCCCATTTATGGAGTAGATATATGTTCTTTTTTACTTTGCATGGATGAGGAAACTGATTTGCACAGGACATGTTAAAACAAGCATATCCGTAGTAAGAGAGCTTTCTGTTTTCTGATTCATTAAAGTATTTCAGGGAAACACAAATCATGGGTATTGATATTAATGTAGGTTTCCAGATTTCACTAAAATCTTAAGGCTGTCAATGCAAATGACAAAGCAGAATTTGGCTCAAATGGGATGTCTTTGTTAGTCTTCAGGATTATCTCCTGCCCCCATGGTTAAAGGTTAATTTTCATCCTATGACTCAGACTTAAGTATTATTATTAATATTGTTGTTGTTGTTAAATGGGAATCACACTCTCCACATTATTTTTTGTCTTAGTTTCTTCTTTTCTTTTTGTGTTTTTTCAAGACAGGGATTCTCTGAGTAGGCCTGGCTGCCCTGGAACTCACTTTGTAGACCAGTCTGCTCTCAAACTTGAGATCAGCCTACCTCTGCCTCCCATATGCTGAGATTAAAGGCATGGGCCATGCCCCCTTTTTTCCTAACACAAAGATTCATTCATATTGTGTGAGTATTAGCAGTTTATTAGTTGCTATTCATGTAAAGATAAAATGAATCTACTTACTTTTTGGTAAACACATGTGTACATATTGGCTGATATGGATAAAGCTGTTAAAATATCCTGCTTCATCATATTTAAGTGTGGCTCTCATGCAGTTATATCGCTAGAAGAAGGGTTTTCTGGGTTATGTAATACCTTGAAATCCAGTTGGAGGGAGAATCTTCTTAAATTATTGTTTCATTTTATTATCTTATTTTTATTATAGAAGTTGTTCCACATCTTGTGAACATTTAGCACATTGGTAAATTTTTCTCTTTTGATCTTTCTGATTGAAGAATAATAGTACTTTTAATGGTTTTTACTCTGGTAGTTTGGGAAGCTAAAGAAAACTAACGCATTTTCTTATTTTTTGCCACTTTTTTTCATGTGCTTGAGAAGTTTAAATTTTTTAGTTGAGAATTTCATATATTGTATTTTCATCGTATTCATTCCCCTCCCCCAATGTCTCTCAGATCTAACTACCTTTCCTACTCATCTAAATTTGTGTCCCCTCTTATTTTATGTGACGATAGTTTAAATTATCCTTGTTTCCCGTTTATTTTCTACAGTATAACCTGTTAAAATTCTGCAACTGAAGTTTAAATATACAATGTGAATTATATACATGTAGAGGAAGTTGTGTATATTTTGTATAATAAACATTAATAAATGCATACAATGTAAGTATAAATCATATAGATCCTACTGTTTTGGGCTTAGGGAATGATTTTTATTTTAATTGAAAGAGAATTATACAATATATTCTGGTTGTGGTTTTGCCTCCTGCAACTCCTACCAAATCTTTCCAACCTACCCACCCACCCAACTCCATTCCCTTGCTTTCTCTCTTTAGGAAGCAAACAAATAGGCAAGTAACAACTACAACAAAAACCCCTACAAATAAACCATCATTAAACAACAAAAAAGGAAAACACATGCACACACACAAAATTTAGAAACCACGAAATAGAAGAAAAGGACCCATAAGACAAAAGAAAAATGCTATAAAAAATCAATATGAGACAAGAAGTCCACAAAAATATCACTGAGTTCACTTTGTGTTGGTCATCTACTAGTGGGTATGGTTCTTGCTTTAAACATATCTAGCTCCTCTCCTAGGAGTGCTTTTGTAGGGTTCCTGGTTTTTGTGGTTCTCAGCTCCCCTCACCCTCAGATTCACTCTTTTCCTGTCATATTTGAAGTTTGTAAGATGTGTTTGACAGACAGCCTGAAGAGAAAGATTTCCTGAATCTAGTGTGCTTTTTTATTGTTTTTTTTTAATTTTATAATATAATTTAATTTTACATGTCAGCCGCAGATTCCCCTGTCCTCCCTCCTCCCGCCTCCCCCCTCCCCAGCCCACCCCCCATTCCCATCTCCTCCAGGTCAAGGACTCCCCTGGGGATTTAGCTCAACCTGGTAGATTCGGTAGGTCCAGGCAAAGCCCTCTCGTTAAGTGAGACAGTTGATTAGCTTGAACTGTTTGGGAGGCCCCCAGGCAGTGGGACCGGGACCTGTCCTTAGTGTATGAGCTGGCTGTTTGGAATCTAGTGTGCTTTTAAAGTGGTCTCATTACTCATTAGAGAGGATTAGTCTGTCTCTTTCACCATCATTGATAAGACACCCTTCTTCCAGGATTCTTCCTGCAATTATGGGAAAGTTATCAAGACT
The DNA here is from genome assembly GCF_007827085.1 of Peromyscus californicus insignis. Classification (NCBI taxonomy): domain Eukaryota; kingdom Metazoa; phylum Chordata; class Mammalia; order Rodentia; family Cricetidae; genus Peromyscus; species Peromyscus californicus. The sequence goes on along the minus strand of NW_026294573.1, from coordinate 158,904,906 downwards.
CTTCAACTGCCCAAGCTTTTAGTCATGATATTCAGAGTCTTGAACCAATAGACTGCCAAAAGCTTAACCTTTCTCACAGCGTTGTGGCCTGTCTATGTTAACATTTGACTCTGGGAACATCCAAATAAACTAAGTAAGCTAACTCTAATGAGTACCATGGTCTTCAACAGCTGGGTGCTTTGTTATCCCTGATGTTCACATTTTACCTTTTTTCCCCCTAAATTTGCAACAGTGTTGGGAGTTTTCAAATTTCCACCCTCTAATCACAACTTTTGTTTGCTTTATTTTTCTTGGTGATGGTGGTGAGAATTATCCTGATTCAACTAATGCAAGGGAGTCTAAAGGAAATTCTTTATATATCTTGTCAGATACCACTTCTACTACTCAACATGGGTCATAGAGTTGTTATATAGTCTATGTTTTGTTTCATTTGTCAATTTAAATTTTTTATTTTGTGTATATGGGTGTTTTGCCTGCATGTATGTGTTCACTACCTGAGTGCCTGATATCTGAGTCGGCCAGAAAGGTCAATAGATCTCCTGGGACTGGAAGTACAGATGGTTGTAAGCTGCCATGTTGATGTAAGTGTCAAACCTGTGTCCTCTAGAAGAGCAGCCACTACATTTTTTGTTTGTTTGTTTGTTTTTTGAGACAGGGTTTCTCTGTGTAGTTTTGGAGCCTATCCTGGATCTTGCTCTGTAGACCAGGCTGACCTTGAACTCACAGAGATCCACCTGGCTCTGCCTCCTGAGCGCCATCATCACCTGGCTCAGCCAGTGCTCTTAATCACTGAGCCATCACTCAAGTCCCTCCTCTTGTTATTAAGAGAATAGAGTTGCCATTTTTAAAACTCATAGTACTATTTCTCAATACATTCTACAACTGAATATGTGGGTATCATCTCACTAAAAAGTAAATTAGAAAATCTATCCTACCTTCATTACCTAACACAAAGCCTAGAAAATAGTAAGCAGTATTTATTGAACATAATACTTTTTAAGCAATAACTTTACTCACTAGCCAATAAATCATGTATTTAAAAGAAAATGTTACAATTACTAGCTTAATCTCTACTTATAAAAACATGATAAATAAAATCCAATATTATGACTAACAAATATTGACAGATGAAGTAAGGTTCATTATTGATTACTACTGATATTAGTTGTGTGGTGAGCATATCAGAAACTTTATGTCCATTAGACAAACGCTAGTGAACTACAGCCTTAGTCTTATAATTTCATCTTTAATTAAGGCTTTATAGACAATAAAGTTACATTTTTTCCATTTCTCTAGTTAGCACAGTGTCTGACCCTTCGTTATGAAACTGTGGACTATTGGTAGCTGGTGGGAGAGAGGCAGTCTTCAATAAGTGTGTTGCACTTTATATGCAGACCATACTTTAGTAGAGTCTCCTGCATCTAAGAGTATGAAAAGAGCACAGACTACATTTAAGAAGAAAAAAAAAAAACTATACAGAGTTGGGTGGGTGAGGAAGGAGGCAGACCTGGGAGGAGTTAGGGCAAGGGAAGAAATATCAAAATACACTATACACAATTCTCAAATAACTAATGAAACATGATAAAAATAAAGCTTTGGAATATTTTTTGCATGTTTTACTTTTAACATTTCAGTAGTGCTGTGGGATGTTCTGTATGGCAAATGTGTTGCTCTGATTGGTCAACAAATAAATCACTGATTGGCCAGTGGCCAGGCAGGAAGTATAGGCGGGACAAGGAGGAGAATAAAGCTGGGAAGTGGAAGGCTGAGTCAGAGAGACACTGCCAGCCGCCACGATGACAAACAGAATGTGAAGATGCCGGTAAGCCACGAGCCATGTGGCAAGGTATAGATTAATGGAAATGGATTAATTTAAGCTGTAAGAACAGTTAGCAAGAAGTCTGCCACGGCCATACAGTTTGTAACCAATATAAGTCTCTGTGTTTACTTGGTCAGATCTGAGCAGCTGTGGGACTGGCAGGTGAGAGAGATTTGCCCTGACTGTGGGCCAGGCAGGAAAACTCTAGCTACAAATGGCGTCCAATGTGGTGGCAAGAGTTTCCACCTAAAAACCTGAGAAAAGATTCTAAAACGGAGCTAAAAACAGCTTCCTAATTGTCTCTCTCAAATGAGCGGCAGCTGCCGGTTTGAGCTACTGGTGGGTTCCTAGCGTGCGTGCTCGACCTGCAATATGGTGGGAATGAGGCATCTGCAAGTGGCACATTAAGCTACATGGTGGATTTAGCCTTTGCTAGTACAAAACAAAAAAAAGAGGTTTCTGGGCTACACGCTGCTTGGATAAAAGCATAGACCCACGATAGCTCCCAGAGCTGGCAGAAAATGCACCACCGCCATGTTGGGAAGCTGAGGTGGGTGGAGCCAGCAGCCACAGCTGCTGCAGTTTAAAGCAATAGGTTCACAATATAAGACAGATTCAGATGCAATAGTTTACAATGTGTGTAAAATATACGTAGGTTTGAAAGAGACAAAAAAGGTGATATATACAGTTATAGAAACAAATACATAGTTTTAAAAAATAAAGACTTTAAAGAGACAAAAATTAATATAAAAAATAAGCCACATGAAGATGAATATTACACAGAGAATCTAGATTGTGCTGTCTTTGGGATTTTTAACTGCAGAAAAACTTTTGATTGTAAAAGCTGTTGAGTTATGCCAAAATGTATATTTTAAAGATACCTTGACTTCAAAATTTGGATGTAAGGATGTGTTGCTTTGGAAAGGATACTCTGCTTTTGTTCCCACAGAAAGCCAAAGACTATGGATTTGTTCCAGATTAAGATACATCAGGTTTGACCAGCCAAGACCCCCTGAAAGGTCTCCGATGACACCATGGCCCAGATAATCCAACATCCAGAATGGTTTGAAGGCAACTGGCTCAGACAATACAGCCTTATGGACTATTCCATAATCCTAAAATTTTCTTTGTGTCCCCATAAGATACAGCACCCCCCTCCAGCAGGAAGTAGTAAGAGAAGCTACGCCCAAATTCCCAAATTATATGTAATTTTACTTTCTTAAGGTTAAAACCTTCCTTTTTGAAAAAAAAGGGAGGGAGTGCTGTGGGATGTTCTGTATGGCAAATGTGTTGCTCTGATTGGTCAATAAATAAATCACTGATTGGTCAGTGGCCAGGCAGGAAGTATAGGTGGGACAAGGAGAAGAATAAAGCTGAGAAGTGGAAGGCTGAGTCAGAGAGACACTGCCAGCTGCCACGATGTCAAACAGCATGTGAAGATGCCGGTAAGCCACGAGCCATGTGGCAAGGTATAGATTAATGGAAATGGATTAATTTAAGCTGTAAGAACAGTTAGCAAGAAGTCTACCACGGCCATACAGTTTGTAACCAATATAAGTCTCTGTGTTTACTTGGTCGGGTCTGAGTGGCTGTGGGACTGGCAGGTGAGAGAGATTTGTCCTGACTGTGGGCCAGGCAGGAAAACTCTAGCTACACAGTAGTCTTATTATTTATTTTTAAAATATATAAATCAATTCAAATTGTGTATGTTAGCTTTTGGAGTTCAAAATGCTAAATCTTCCAAAATTATTCTTATTTTTTAGTAGTGTATTGAACACTTTTCATGTCTTTTGTGGGGTCTTCAAATTGTGAAAAGCTTCTGGGTAATTCTCTGTTTTTCTCAGTTTTATTCATTCACATACATACAAATCAGAAAATATAGATAAATGTTAAAGGAGTTATAGTAGGTAACACACCTCAGAGGGTCCAAGGGATATATGAATGATGTAAGTGCTCATTCTCCTTATTGGAATTATTTCCTGGGTGTTCCCACATGTTCAATACTCATGAAATTGTGTATTTTAAACACAACAAAAAGCAAAACTGTTTGTGTAAAGATTCATAAATTACTACAATGTACAGTTACATGTATTGCTTGTGAAGATATAGTCTACTGAAAAGGACTTTCTGACACAGCATACCCTTCACACAGTGTTGTTGAAAATTGGCATTAAGAAGTGTAATTTGTTTTCTTCTTGATATGAATTATTTGATCATCAAAAATAATGATCATTTTTGCTATAAATTTTGTATTTGGGGCCTTTTCCTGCTTTGCTGTCTCTTTGGCCCCTAAAAATGAACTTACCTTTAGAATGTTTACCTCTCTGCAGCACCTTGACCATACAGTCTACTTAAGGCAGTAAGAAGAGAATGACGGTTACCAGTCATGGCCTTTTTCTGATTTCATATTCCAGGGCTTTGGATAGATAAATTCCTATTAGTAAAAAGCTAACATTGTGACAATAATTTCATTTAATTGCTATGTAAAGAGACTTTGCTTGCTTTAGAAAATTAGCTCTGTCTCCAGGTTCTGTGATAAAGAGGCTTGTGTCCATACGGAACAGTAGAAACATCTGCTGCTTATGCAGTTTTTGCTAAATCGCAGATGACTAATTGTTTTCCATGTGTCAGGAAAACAATTGATTAATCACCCTTCCTTGTTAGTCTAATGTTCTGCAAGTAAGATATGTTCCTTTAATTATTTGGCCCCTTTTATACATTTTCTGACATTTCTTAAATCTCACTGTATTCATTTCCATAGTTTTCAGAAATTCTCAATTACTTCCATTCTTCATCAATTTTAAATATTATCTAACAGGCTCAAGGAAATTCTTTTGTGATTTAGATTCTGTGAACAAAAAGTAATGTGGAGTTTTTACATCTGTACAATACTAAGTCTCCCCATAATAAAAGCACTTGCCAATTTATTTGTGGTTTTCCAAGTACTCCAGGAAACTCTTATGGTTATTGGATAATGTTAACATTATAAAATATGTATATATATATATATTTAAAAATCATTTATATGAAAATTTAAAATTGTATTTTCAATAGTCAAGTATGATATAGATTATCTTATACTGATTATTAAGTATTTTATATTATATTTTAAGTATTGAAGTGTCTTAATGCTGATTTTGAGTGAGAAAGAGAGAAACAAGAGTTCAGAATTTAATGCAGAAGCACATTGGACCTAGTACTATAAACTGAACTGGATTTTAATCTATTTTATCCCCATTTTGTTGTAGTCTAAATTCTTGGAGAGCAGTGATGGCTTTATATGCTTGTTCTTTTTATTATCTTTACTTCCTCCACTCATTACAGTTCTCAAGTTCTTCTTTTTATGGACTTCTTTTTCAGTCATTTTTAAATAAAATTCATGTTTAGAGATCAAAGACACATGAGAAAGAATGAGAACAGATGCCTCTTATGAGGAGCAGAAGCAGACCGTGGTGCACATGGAAACAAAGGGAACCACGGAGCACATGTTAGTGAAGGAATCATGGGACCAGGTGTTAACACAGGTAGTCATGGCACATGTGTCAACAAAGAGAATCATCATATCCATGTTAATGACAGGAACCCTTCACTGTCAGTGGATGCAGTTTTAATAGTCCTAATTAACAAGGCTTATCATTTTATTTTTATTTTATTTTATTATTACTATTATTATTTTTGTTTTTGTTTTTCGAGACAGGGTTTCTCTGTGTAGCTTTGCGCCTTTCCTGGAACTCGCTTTGCAGAATAGGCTGGCTTTGAACTCACAGAGATCCGCCTGGCTCTGCCTCCCGAGTGCTGGGATTAAAGGCATGGGCCACCACCGCCTGGCGGCTTATCATTTTAAATGAGCACTGACTTTGGGTTGTTATATATTCTGTCTTTTCCATTTGGAAATAATCCTTATCTCACTGTCTCTTTGTATTGTAAGTAGCTATGGCAAATGAAACTATATATATTCAGATCTTGTAGGAGAAGACTCAGATGTTCTGGACTCTATTGGGTTCAGTAATTTTGGGAGGACTTGAGCTGGACGTCCTTGGGAAAATGTTGAGTACTCTAACGTTGGGAGCTTGAGAGGAGAGAACTAGAGGCAGGCAGTTGTCATCTTTCCTTTTGTGTGTCTCAGTGTCTCTCAGTTAAGGAAAGTATCTTTCAAATCTTTCTGACATTTGGGAAAGACAATATGAATGACTTCTAAGTGATGGTATGGTACTTGATAGAAATGTATCTACAACTTCTGAATCATTACTTTCACGGCAACTGTCCTTTTTGCTCATTACCTTTTCACAGCTGAAATATACAAGTGTTTTGCACTTTAGAATATACATTTTCAAGCACATTAAGAGAAAGCAAGACTGTGTGATCAGCTTAAGAAAAGGATAGGATGAAGCTGAGCCCTAGACACTATGTGGTTGCCATTCTTGACTTCCACCAGGTCCCTCAGCTTATTTGCTGAGAACAAATGGATCGTCTACTTCAAGCAAGCAAACATTACTCTTGAAGAAGAAAAATCTGTATATCCAATTTATTTTCATTGTATTTAATTTTATCATTCAATATTTGAACCAACTGATAATATACAATATATATATTATATTGTATATGATATATGTGTGTGTATGTATGTATACATATATATCACAAATTCCCAAGAATTAAATAAAATACTTTGTTTCTTTTTTTAACTATAAGGTACATTATATTGTTTTCTTGAATATATTTATAATATTAATTAACAACTAACAAATAGTTAGATCAAATGTGTTATGTGTATCAACATAAAATATCTTAAAGTTAAAATAATTTAAAACTTAATTTTATGCTTTTGAAATTCATTTTTAATTTATACCTTTCTTATTATATGATGGTAGTAAATATTCCATCATTTAAAAACTTTTGTAGCACCAGCAATGCTTTACTTTCAGATAGTATGAACTGGTCCTTTCGAAGAAAGATAGCCACAGCAAACAGAGAAGGGGTGGGATCAGAGACAGTGTAACTGTGTGGCCACTGGGCAGTAACATAGGAACTTTTATTCTAAAAGTGAAAAGAATCGAAAGGTGAGCCAAGGTACCGTCTTGTAATATTTATGAGTCACTTGTGGGTCAGAGTAAGCAGACAGGACAGTATCTATGTAAGCTCAAACCCTCAGCACAGCCTTTGTAGCCTTTCCCAAGGAAGATTTGGTGACTTAGAAAAACCACAATAGTGTGAGCAATTTTCCTGGAACACTTCACAATAACATCAAACAGAGGACACTTATGAAGCAAAGTACATGATGGTAAAACTAATTTAGGACCAGTATATTAGTGATGAATGCTACAAAGATGTATATGATCTAAGATAAACAAGCATTCAAAATTTCTCTACAGTATTACTCCTACAGTACTATTTATCTAGCATTTAAAAATATATGGTTAAGGGCTGGAGAGATAGCTCAGAGGTTAAGAGCACTGGCTGTTCTTCCAAAGGTCCTGAGTTCAATTCCCAGCAACCACGTGGTGGCTTACAACCATCAGTAATGAGATCTGGTGCCCTCTTCTGGCCTGCAGAGATACATGCAGACAGAACACTGTGTACATAATAAATAAATAAATCTTTAAAAAAAAAAAATATATGGTTAAGGCGATTTGTAAGTTGAAGCCTCTGGAAAGGACCAGCAATCAGTAGAGGGCCGTAATGTGTAGCAGTCAAATGAGTTAGTCTGTGAAGCGGTGGGCATCCAGGGAAGCCTTCTGACTGTATGGGGAATACACACAACACTGGAAATGCTTATGAAAGTCATAAATTCTTATAACATTCATTACAGCACATAGTAAACCCAGCCAGAGGCCATCTCAGTGGACTGAATATATTTGTTTACCTCTGCTTCTCTCCACCGTGGATTCATAATCACCAGAAACCTCTTTTATGCACATTACAGAAAGCAATCTTACTATATTCTTTGCATTTACTTCTGTCATGTTTTCTGTTCCATAAAAACCCTGTGAACAGTTGATTACTTTATAGGTGATAGTTATGGATGAATTATAAGGGTATTTGTCAGTTCAACAAAAGCTATGTGCTATTTTAACAAATGGAAATCACCCTCCTGCAAATGGTTTAGTTAAATTAAATAAGCAAACTCCAAATGTTAAAGAAAATTAAATCTAAAACTTTCAATATTCCGTTGAGATTCAGGCTTTTGTCACTGGTTATTTTAAAAAGTAGAAGGAAGAAGTTAGTACTATTATTTTGTTAAATGTATTCTGGCATAGTAATAAACTGATCTCCAAGTTCTTATAATTTTCATAGATTAGTTGGTGTATGTATGTTTTTGAGAGTTGTGTGTGTGTGTGTGTGTGTGTGTGTGTGTGTGTGTGTGTGAGAGAGAGAGAGAGAGAGAGAGAGAGAAGCAGAGAGGGGGAAAGGAGGAGAGAGAGACACACACAGAGGAACAAGCAGAATAAGAAGATGGGAAGGAAAAGGGGGGATAGAATAGAAGAATTATACAGGAAGAAATGAGGATATGATTTAATAAAAAATATTTTGCATGTATGCATATTAAAACATATGTTTTTTTTTTTTTTTTTGGTTTTTCGAGACAGGGTTTCTCTGTGTAGCTTTGAGCCTTTCCTGGAACTCAGACACTTAAATCATTTGGAGAACTTAATGTTAACAATAATATTTACTAGTGGTATAAATGCAATTTATATGTATTCTTTCTTAAAATTCAGCTCTGCAGTTCAATAATATTTCATGATCTTTTAAATTTGTTCATTTTTAGAGCAAGTTTATTACTGTGAATATTAGCTATAGCTTTATTTTTAAAATATGAAGAGAAAAGATCACCATACTGTTTCTCTGATGATGTTATATAATGCGGCTATATGCTTGTTGGATCCCTCTTTGACTATAGAATAATAGCCTGTGATTTTCAATACTTTTGTTTAAAATTCCATTTTTGTGGTTCAAGAAATGGGTGTTGACCCATACACTGTTGGTACTGATTTATCTACTTCCTATCCAGTGAACCTCAAATGGTTTTGAAACAGTTCTGAAGAAGCCATTGAACATCTGAAAGAATTTTATGATAGCTATATATTTTTAAGCGAATTCCCATTACACAAGGGCTTAAATTGCCCAAGTTATAAAAGGATTATTTTTCTAACAAGTGAACTTGTGTTCTGTTCCTCATGCCCTTCTGCATCTAGAGTTTCTCTTTCAGGGAAGTAAGATCAACTCTGCTGGCACCCAGGCAATTAACTCTTTGACTATAGTTCACCTGCAAACTCGATTCCCATCCTCTTAGGGGAGATGGGACCTGAATTTCACCTACCCTGAATAGGTCTTTGAACTCAGAAAGAGGATGTTGTGTGAACTGGATTTTATCTTGTTTAACATTGTACAGGGGCACACATAGATGGGCAAAGGCTTGAAGGTCTTCAATTGGAAGTATGTACTCATTGCAAATCCTGTTTTGAAGTTACTCTAGGTTTTTAAGGTAACAAATTGATACTATTTCTTCAAATAAAATCTATCCTCTAAATTATATCATTTTTCTTATTCAAATTTGTTACTAATACACTTAGGAGTTAGAATTTTTTGCTCAAACTGAAGAAAGTAATTGTTTTAAGGCTTTTAAAATGTATTCTTAGATATCAATCTTTCTAACATGATACAAAAAAGATGAAGAAGGTAACCAACGTATTTTTACCCATTTTCCTCAAACACAGAGTATACTTGGTAAGTAGCAAAGGCAATTTTACTTGACTCATTTCTCGAAGTTGTTCTTACAAAGCTCTTCAGACAGATACACTAGATTTCTTCCTGTAAGTCCAATGGGGTGGGGGAAAGAGGGATGCCCAGCTACTGAGACATTCTGAGTTGTGAAACCCAGACATTGTTCTTACATGTGGTAGAAAGCAAACTCAGAGAAGATCATGTAATGTCTTGCTGTAGATTATTATTTTAAGGTGTGTTACTTTTGTTTATGGTGTGAAACACTTGTTTAATGAAGCAAAGATGTGTTTCATTCTTTTATGTTGCATTTGTTTAACTCTGTGAAGCTGTGTTACTGTACCTGTCTAAAATACCTGATGATCTAATAAAGAGCTGAATGGCCAATAGTGCGGCAGGAGAAAGGACAGGTAGGACTGGCAGACAGCGAGAATAAATAGAAGGAGAAATCTGGGAGAAAAAAAGAAAAGAAGAGCAAGAGGGATCAAGGAGGAGGACATGAGGGGTCAGCCATCTAACTACACAGCCAGCCATAAAGTAAGATTGAAAGTAAGATACAGAAGTAAGAATGGTAAAAGCCCAGAGACAAAAGGTAGACAGGATATTATAAGTTAAGAAAAGCTGCCAAGAAATAAGTCAAGCTAAGGCCAGGTATTTGTAATTTTAAAAAGTCCCTGTGATTTATTTGAGAGCTGAGTAGCAGCCAAAATAAAGAGTAAATAACAACCAACAACAATGTCTTAATATGGAGGACCTAATCCTCCTCCACCTCCTCTTCTCTCTCCTTCCTGTACATGTGTGTGGTTTGTGTGTATGTGTGTGTTTGTGAGCAAGTGTGGACACACATGTGGAAATGAGAGAGGTTGATACTCAGTGTCTTCCTCAATCACTCTCCATTTTAATTTTGGAGACATGGTATCTCTTTAAACCTGAAATTCACCAATTCAGCTAGACTGGCTGGCTACTGGGTCCCATGCTGTCTCCTTCCCAGTACTGAGATTGGAGTGCCTAAATTGTCTGTCTGGTTTCTAAGAAGTAGAACTCAGGTACTCCATCTCCCAGCCAGTCTCCTTTTAACCTTGAATTTTAACTAACTGAGAATATTGAAAACACTTTATTTATGTGTTCATATTTGAAATAAATGTAAATAAAATAATGCAACCATGCAACATTTTAAATTTATTTTTAATATGTAGGTTTTAAACTTCATGTTATAAGGAAAATACTTCTGAAAAAATATTAAAAATTATATTCTCAGTGACTCAGTGTGCACAAGAGTCTTAGTAATTGCATTTTGTAAAGGCATTGTATTAATATGAGATTAGTTTAGAGATGACTTCCATTTAGCTACTTAAAATGAATTAGACATACATAAATTTTAATTTTGATGTAGATACATAATAATTTAATAATTTTTTTTTTTTTTTTTTTTTTTTTGGTTTTTCGAGACAGGGTTTCTCTGTGTAGCTTTGCGCCTTTCCTGGAACTCACTTGGTAGCCCAGGCTGGCCTCGAACTCACAGAGATCCGCCTGGCTCTGCCTCCCGAGTGCTGGGATTAAATAATTTAACACTCATTTCAGATAGTTCATATATACTTATATTTGTAGAGTTTGTCCATTTATTTTAAAATAAGTAAATATTATAATTTAATTTATGCTGCATATGCAAACATTCAATGCATAAATTTACTAATCTATAAATATATACTCAACATGCATGTATTTTAATGAATATTTTAGAAGAATTCTATACTCATTCAAATAATAATAATACCTTAATATCATTAAGTAATTATTTCATAAATATTCAGTGGTATTGTACTTTCTTCTATATTTCTTAATTCTATAAAAATGAATTTTGTCTCAGGAATACTATGATATTTGTCTAAATTTTTATACTAATATAATACTTCACTTAAGTTTATCATCAGTGCCTTTTTATTTCTTTTTTGTTGTTTTTTATTTTTTATTTTATAATTTAATTTTACATATCAGCCATGGATTCCCCTGTCCTCCCTCCTCCCGTCCCCCCATCCCCCAAGCACACCCCTCATTCCCATCTCCTCCAGGGCAAGGACTCACCTGGGGATTCAGCTCAGCCTGGTAGATTCAGTTGAGGCAGGTCCAGTCCCCTTCTCCCTTCACCCAGGCTGAGCAAAGTATCCCTGCATAGGCCCCAAGCTCCAAACAGGCAGGTCATGCACTAAGGTCAGGTCCTGGTCCCACTCCCTGGGAGCCTCCCAAACAATTCAAGCTAATCAACTGTCTCACTTATCCAGAGGGCCTGATCCAGTTGGGAGCTCCTCAGCTATTGGTTCATAGTTCATGTGTTTCCACTAGTTTGGCTATTTGTCCCTGTGCTTTTTCCAATCATGGTCTCAACAATTCTCGCACATACAATCCCTCCTCTTTCTCACCAACTGGACTCCCAGAGCTCCACCTGGGGCCTGGCTGTGGATCTCTGCATCTGCTTCACTTATTGGATGAGAGTTCTACCACGACAGTTGGGGTGTTTGGCCATCCATTCACCAGAGTAGGTCAGTTCAGGCTTTCTCTCGACCATTGCCAGTAGTTTATTGTGGAGGTATCTTTATGGATTTCTGGAGAACTTTCTAGCACTTTGCTTCTTATTCCCATGGGGGTCTTCATTTATCATGGTCTCTTTTTCCTTGTTTTCTCTCTCTGTTCTTGATCCAGGTGGGATCTCCCACTCCCCTAAGCTCTCTTTCCCTCAACCTTTGCTCTTCATTACCCACCCCCATGTCCAAATTGCTCATGTAGATCTCATCCATTTCTCTGTCATTGGATGATCCCTGTGTCTTTCTTAGGGTCCACTTTTCTAGGTAGCCTCCTTGGAGTTGTGAGTAGCAGTCTAGTCATCCTTTGTTCTACATCTAGTATCCACCTATGAGTGAGTACATACCATGTTTGTCTTTCTGAGTCTGGGTTACCTCATTCAGGATAATTTTTTTCTAGATCCAACCATTTGCCTGCAAAACTCATGATGTCATTGTTTTTTTCTGCTGAGTAATACTCCATTGTGTATATGTACCATATTTTATTTACCCATTCTTCAGTTGAAGGGCATCTAGGTTGTTTCCAGGTTCTGGCTATTACAAATAATGCTGCTATGAACATAGCTGAGCAAGTGCCCTTGTGGTATGATTGAGCATTCCTTGGGAATATGCCCAAGAGTGGTATAGCTGGATCTTGGGGGAGATTGATTCCCAATTTTCTAAGAAAGCACCAAATTGATTTCCAAAGTGGTTGTATAAGCTTGCATTCCCACCAGCAGTGGAGGAGAGTTCCCCTTGCTCCATATCCTCTCCAGCATAAGGTGTCTTCAGTGTTTTTGATCTTAGCAATTCTGACAGGTGTAAGGTGGTATCTCAGAGTTGTTTTGATTTGCATTTCCCTGATGATTAGGTATGTTGAGCAATTCCTTAAATGTCTTTCAGGCATTTGAGTTTCCTCTGTTGAGAATTCTCTGTTTAGCTCTATAGCCCACTTCTTAATTGGACTGTTGGGCATTTTGATGTTTAATTTCTTTATATATTCTGGATATCAGCCCTCTGTCAGATGTGGGGTTCGTGAAGATCTTGTCCCATTCTGTAGGCTATCGATTTGTCTTGTTGACCATGTCCTTTGCTCTACAAAAGCTTCTTGGTTTTAAGAGGTACCATTGATTGATTGTTTTTCTGTGTCTGTGCTACTGGTGTTGTATTTAGGAAATGATCTCCTGTGCCAATGCATTCAAGACTACTTCCTACTTTCTCTTCTAGCAGGTTCAGAGTAACTGGATTTATGTTGAATTCTTTGATCCACTTGGACTTAAGTTTTGTGCACGGTGACAGATATGGATCTATTTGCAGCCTTCTACATGTTCACATCCAGTCATGCCAGCACCATTTGTTGAAGATGCTTTCTTTTTTCCATTGTACAGTTTTGACTTCTTTGTCAAAAATTATATGTTCATAGGTGTGCGGATTAATGTCAGGGTCTTCAATTCTATTCCATTGGTCCACATGTCAGTTTCATGCCACTACCAAGCTGGTTTTTTTTTTTTTTTTTTTTTTTTTTTTTTTTTTTTAACTGAAGCTCTATAGTAGAGCTTGAGGTCAGGGATTGTGATGCCTCCAGAGGTTGTTTTATTGTACAGGATTCTGTTGGCTATCCTGAGTTTTTTGTTTTTCCATATGAAGTTGAGTATTATTCTTTCTAGTCTGTGAAGAATTGTGTTGGTATTTTGATGGGGACTGCATTGAATCTGTAGATTGCTTTTGGTAAGATTGCCATTTTTACTATGTTAATCCTGCCTAACCATGAGCATGGGAGATCTTTCTATTTTCTGACATCTTCAATTTCTTTTTTCAGGGACTTAAAATTCTTGTCATATAGGTCCTTCACTTGCTTGGTTAGAGTTACCCGAAGGTATTTTTTTTTATCATTTGTGGCTGTTGTAAAGGTATCTCTGTTTTCCTTCTCAGTCTGTTTGTCAATTGTATATAGGAGGGCTACTGATTTTTTTGAGTTAATCTTGTAACCTGCTACATTGCTGAAGGTGTTTATAAGCTGTATGAGTTCCTTGGTCAAATTTTTGGGGTCACTCATGTATACTATCATGTCATCTGCAAATAGCGAAAGCCTGAATTCTTCCTTTACAATTTGTATCCCCTTGATCTCCTTATGTTGTCTTATTGCTCTGGCTAGAACTTCAAGCACTATATTGGATAAGTATGGGGAGAGTGGACAGCCTTGCCTTGTTCCTGATTTTAGTGGAATCGCTTTGAGTTCCTCTCCATTTAATTTGATGTTGGCTGTTGGCTTGCTGTAAATTGCCTTTATTTTGTTTAGGTATGTTCCCTGTATTGCTGATCTCTCCAAGACCTTTATCATGAAGGAGCGTTGGATTTTGTCAAATGCCTTTTCAGCATCTAGTGAGATGATCATGTTTTTTTTTTTTTCTTTCAGTTTGTTTATATGGTGTATTACATTGACGGACTTTCATATGTTGAACCACCCTTGCATCCCTGGGATGAAGCCTACTTGATCATGGTGGATAATTGTTTTCATGTGTTCTTAGAGTCTGTTTGCCAGTATATTATTGAGTATTTTTGCATCAATGTTCATGAGGGAGATTGGTCTGTAGTTCTCTTTCTTTGTTGCATCTTTGTTTGGCTTAGGAATCAGGGTAATTGTAGCCTCATAGAAGGAGTTTGGTAATGTTCCTTCTGTTTCTATTGTGTGGAACAATTTAAAGAGTATTAGTATTAATTCTTCTTTGAAGATCTGGTAGAATTCTGCACTGAAACTATCTGGTTCTTGGCTTTTTTTGGTTGAGAGACTTTTAATGACTGATTCTATTTCCTTAGGGGTTAATGGACTATTTAAATAGTTTATCTGGTCTTGATTTAACTTAGGTATGTGGTATCTATCCAGAAAATTATCCATTTTTTTAGATTTTCCAGTTTTGTGGAGTAGAGGTTTTTGAAGTATAACCTGATGAGTTCTGGATCTCCTCAGTGTTAGTTGTCATGTCTCCCTTTTCATTTGTGATTTTGTTAATTTGGATGCTCTCTCTCTCTCTCTCTCTCTCTCTCTCTCTCTCTCTCTGCCTTTTGGTTAGTTTGGATAAGGGCTTGTCTATCTTGTTATTTTCCTCAAAGAACCAACTCTTTGTTTCATTAATTTTTTGTATTATTCTCTTTGTTTCTATTTTATTGATTTCATCTCTCACTTTGATAATTTCCTGGCATCTATTCTTTCTGGGAGACTTTGCTTCTTCTTGTTCTAAAGCTTTCTGGTGTGCTATTAAGTCACTAGTGTGAGATTTCTCCAACTTCTTTATGTGGGCATTTAGTGCTATGAATTTCCCTCTTAGCATTGCTTTCATAGTGTCCTATAAGTTTGGGTATTTTGTCTATTCATTTTCATTGATCTCTAGGAAGTCTTTAATTTCTTTCCTTGTTTCTTCCTTAACCCATTGGTGATTCAGTTGAGTATTATTCAGTTTTCATGAGGTTGTAAGCTTTCTGTAGTTTTTGTTGTTGTTGAAATCCAACTTTAGACCATGGTGGTCTGATAGAACACAGGAGGTTATTCAAATGTTTTGTATCTGTTGAGATTTGCTTTGTCACCAAGTTTTAGAGATTTTAGAGAAGGTTCCATGGGGTGCTGAGAAGAAGGTATATTCTTTTTTGTTAGGATGGAATGTTCTGTAGATATCAATTAAGTCCATTTGTGTCATAACATCAGTGAAGTCATTTATTTCTTTACTAAGTTTCAATTTGGGAGATCTGTCCATAGGCAAAAGTGGGGTGTTGAAGTCTCCCACTATTAATGTGTGGGGTTTTATATGTTATTTAAGCTTTAGTAATGTTTCTTTTACATATGTGGTTGCCCTTGTGTTTGGGGCATAAATATTCAGAATTGAAATTTCATCTTGGTGGATCTTTCCTGTGATGGTTATGTAATGCACTTCTTGATCTCTATTGATTGATTTTAGTTTGAAGTCTATTTTGCTGGATAATAGGATGGCTACATCCACTCGTTTCTTAAGACCATTTGATTGGAAAGGCTTTTCTCAGCCTTTTATTCTTAGGTAGTATCTACCTTTGAATTTGAGGTGTGTTTCTTGTATGCAGCAGAAAGATGGGCCTGTTTTCATATCCATTCTGTTAGCCTATGTCTTTTTATAGGTGAATTAAGTCCATTGATATTAAGGGATATTAATGACCAGTGATTGTTCATTCCTGTTATTTTTTGGTGATAGTGTGTGTGTACTCTTCTTTGGGGTTTACTGCTGTGGTGTTATCTATTGCCTGTGTTTTCAAGGGTGTATCTGACTTCCTTAGGTTGGAATTTTCCTTCTAGTGCTTTTGTAGGGCTGGGTTTGTGGCTAGGTATTGTTTAAATCTGGTTTTGTCTTAGAATGTCTTGTTCACTCTGTCTATGATGATTGAAAGTTTTGCTGGGTATATTAGTCTACGCTGACATCCATAGTCTCTGAGTGTCTGTATTCCATCTTTCCAGGTCCTTCTGGCTTTCAAAGTCTCCATTGAGAAATTGGGTGTTATTCTGATGGGTTTGCTTTTATAAGTCGCTTGGCCTTTTTCCTTTGCTGCTCTTAATATTCTTTTTTTATTCTGTTTGTTTAGTTGTTTAATTATTATGTGGCAAGGGGATGCTTTCAGGGGTCTAATCTGCTTGGTGTTCTATAGGCTTCTTGCATCTTTATAGGCATTACCTTCTGCTGTGGGATGGTCTGTATGTCAAATGTGTTGCTGATTGGTCAATGAATAAATCACTGATTGGTCAGTGGCCAGGCAGGATATATAGGCGGGACTAACAGAGAGGAGAATTGAGAGAACAGGAAGCTGGGTGAGAGAGACACTGCCAGCCGCCATCAGGACAAGGAAATGTAAAGTACCAGTAAGCCACAAGCCACGTGGCAAGGTATAGATTAATAGAAATGGATTAATTTAAGCTGTAAGAACAGTTAGCAAGAAGCCTGGCACGGCCATACAGTTTGTAACCAATATAAGTCTCTGTGTTTATTTGGTTGGGTCTGAATGGCTGTGGGACTGGCGGGTGTCAGAGATTTGTCCTGACTGTGGGCCAGGCAGGAAAACTCTAGCTACAACCTTCTTTAAGTTGGGAAAGTTTTCTTCTATGGTCTTGGTGAATATATTTTCTGTGCCTTTGAGTTGGTATTCTTCTCCTTCCTCTATCCCTATTATTCATAGTTTTGGACTTTTCATGGTGTCCCGGATTTCTTGGACGTTTTGTGTTATAATTTTTTTGGCATTGGTATTTTCTTTGACTGATTAATTCATTTCTCTATTGTATCCTCTACACCAGAGATCTTCTCTTGCATCTCTTGCATTCTGTTGGTTATTCTTGCATCTGTGTTTCCTGTTTGTTTACTCAGATTTTCTATTTCCAGCATTCCCTCTGTTTTTGTCTTCTTCATTGTTTCTATTTCCCCTTTCAGGTCTTGGACTGTTTCTCTCACCTATTTCATTGCTTTTTCATGGTTTTCTTTCAGGGATTTATTGTTTTCTTCTGCTTTATTTATCTTTTCCTCCAGTTTTTTTTTATAGCATTCTTCCCATTTTTTTGTTTGACTTTTCATTTTCTGTATTGATTTTCTCTACTTTTTTGTTTATCTTTTTCTCAATTTCATTTTTGATTTCTTCTTTAAAAGCCTCTAGCATCTTCATAATGTTTTTCTTAAGGTTGCTTTCTTCCACTTCTTCCACTTTGTGATGTTCAGGTCTTGCTGCTGGAGGAGGGCTAGATTCTGGTGATGCTATATTGCTCTTTATTTTGTTGTATGTATTTCTGCCTTGACATCTGCCCATCTCCTTGTGGATTCATTCTTGGTCTTATCAGCTCTTGGTCCAGTCAGACCTGACAGATTCAGTTTTTCAGGAAGCCTCTCTTGGTCCAATGAGAGGTGGCAGATTCTGCTTCTCAGAAAGCCACTCTTGTTCTAATCAGGGCTGGCAGATTCCCTGTCTCCTGAGTTTACTCTTCATCCAATGAAGGCTCTTTGTCCAATGAGAGCTCTCTCTTTCTCTGGGTCAGATGGGAGCTCTCTGGGCTGGATGGGAGCTCTCTGGGCTGGATGGGAGCTCCCTGGGTCAGATGGGAGCTCTGGGCCAGATGGGACCTGGGGGCTATTCACTAAGTCTCAGGAAGTGGCTGGGGTATCAGGCGGATGTGTGTGGGGCAGGGCATGTAGATTTCAGGGTCTTCCTGGGGGTCTTGGAGAAGGGGAACCTTTCCTGTGGGAGCCTCACCCAATGGCCTGCAACTGGGCCAAGTTGGGTGGGTCTTCCCTGGGAAGGGCTGGTGACCAGGGATGGGACCTAGGGGCAGGCCTCACTGGGTATGACCCCAGACACTCACCTCTGGTCTGGATGGGAGCTCTTGGCCTGATGAGAGCTGGGGGCTGGTCTCCAATTCTCAGGAAGTAGGGGGCGTCTCAGGCAGATAGGTGTGGGAGCAGGGCATGTAGATCATAGGGTCCACTGCGGGGGGCGTCTCTGGTCCAGATCAGTGCCTTTTTATTTCAATTCTACCATTTTCTACCGCAGCTATATATTAGTAATATTTCTAGAAAATAATAGGAATGGTTTTTATGAAAATACTTCATAAATAATAGGTTTGATATTTTATGATGAACTTTCCTTTTATCAATAAACCTTAAATTTACATTAAACATAAATGTATGTTAAATACATCATCCCCTTTAAGCATGTTTTCAAGAGCAAGCCAAAGAAATAACATGGATCCTCAAGTACATTAAATCCATCCATCGTCACTTTAGATCAAGTTTTCAACCGCAGACCACAGAGACAGCATGGATCATAGGGAGAAGCATGGTGCACTGGGAAAGGTGTCAAAGAAAAGCCATGATACTTTTCAACCACTTGTTATTTGTATCGGTAAAATATCACCACAGGACTCAGCCTGGAGTTCACAATCATTGTATAAAACATAACCAGTATCCAGGATTAGGGAAATAGAGAGTAGTAATTTATTTTTAAGAGGCACTAGATATGACTTTTTTCTTATGTTTTATACTAATTTTCCTGCATAAGGCAGAGGCCTGATGACTATGATATTTAACATTAATCTTCAGCTTCTTTTCAACTGAATATCATCCTGTTTTTGACAATCTTCTTTCTGAATCTTCTTAGATCTCAGCTATCTTATCATAAGTACTTTTACAATACAAGGAAGAAGCATTACTTATGCTATTGCTAACAATTGATCTTTTGTCTTTGCAGTTTTAAGTTGAATATATCAAGAAGTTTCTCAGATATTCATTTTATCATTTCTTTAAATATCATTTTCAACCTGTCAAATTTTCCCTAAAATTGCTTGTCATATCTATTTAAATTAAGATTAATTTATATGACTTTAAATATAAAGTTGGAAAGTGTGCTTCTTTCTTTTATTTTAGTTTAGGATTGATAATCAGCATTTGAATATCGGCTTGTCTACCATATTAACTCTTCTTAAAAGTGTCACAGTTACCAATTGAAAATCTGCTCTGCAGGCATTTTGTTATGAAATATAATTAGAACATGGCAATTATTTAATTAATCATAATTCTGAAATGATAGAGTATATTAACTTATCAAATACATTTATGGAATATATATATATATATATATACATTTTAACTGTGAATATAAATGTTTAGTAAGATATAACTACATTTAAAGAGCTAGAGTATAGAGTTACAATAGGGCTTGGAACACACTTTGTTATTTTATTACTATTCATGTTTAGAGTTCTAAATTAAAGGCTGGGTACCTACCTTTTTGAAGTAATTATTCCTGAAGTTTCCTTTTCTTGATAATTCAAATACTAAGTTTCAAATGTTTAGCATATTAGCTAGGGTCCCAGCTTGAAATATTAGGTAAATAAAATTAGAAATTGTCAGAGACCTTAATAAAAGACAATATAAATTAAGCCAGAAATAAACTGCATAGGATGGCCAAGGACTTCCAGGCTAATCAGATCTATGTAAAGAAGTTGTGGCAGGAGATTTTTGAAAATTTCAAAGGACTATCACTATTGAGAATGCTGCCATAGGAAGAGCCAATTCATTTGATGTAGGATCATGGGCAGTCCCAAAACAATGTAGGAAGTGGGGAAAAGTTAAGTATGTTCTCCCTTTGGTCTTTTAAGAATGGTCATTATTAAGCAAACACAATAAGAACATGCTTGTCTATTAGTGTGCACTTGTATTTTTGTGTAGTGTAGATCTAAAAGGGAATACAGAGATCAGACAGTGACTGTGAAGAAACAGTAACACTGTTGAGAACATTAAACAGTTCACTGCACATCTTTAGCCCATTGTTACCAAACAAATGAAGCAAATTTTACCCCTAGGCTCAATATTCCCTCATTTATTAATAGTTGTGAACAAACAGAACACCATGGAAATAGCCTTGCTTTCCTTCATTTGAAATTCCTAAGTTGGTATCCAAAGAACAATTTCATTTGGTTGCTTTGCATTCTGAGATCGAAGGGTGGAGTTTGAGTTCTTCTTCATATTTTTGTAGTAGCAGAATGTGGCTGATTTCTAGGTAAGGAAAACAGGTAAAAATTCCCAGCTATGTTGTATAGACACACAGGTAAAGTCAATCTATCTCATTGTTTACACACTCTCTGCTTTGGTGTCTTTTTATAGTGACCCACCTTGTCTCTTCTTGCTTAGGATTTTATGAATTAAGAGAGGGATGATATCAAGAAAGATGAAAAGTAAACACCATGTTCTTCATCACCATAGAATCCCTTAAAAATGAGAAGAAACAATTCTGATTAGAACTCTTGAGAACAGTGAGAGATGTACAATGAACAAGTAAGTGATGAATTAGAACACTGACTATATCAAACACATTCAAGGACAGGGCTCGTGCTCAGGAGGAATTGGCATATACAAAACGGGTGCCATTTTCTTGTGATTCTTTTGTTTATGTTCTGTTTCTGGTTTGGGTGTTTTAGAGACAGAAACGACGTGAACATGGGTGGGTAAGATCTGAGAAGAGTTGGGAGGAAAATAAGAACAAAATATATTGGATAAAAAATTTTAAAGAAAATGAACTCCAAAATGATGAGGCATTTCAATGAGTTTACCTTCCTTTTTGTCTAACTGTCTTGTCTGTCTTTCAAAGAAGACCTGTTCTGGCAACCTAGGACCCTGGTATTGATTTCAAGAAGTAACTAACATGCCTTATTCACATATTATTGTGCATTTTTGATCCAAATTGTCCTGTGAATCTCTCAAAGACAAAAAAAGGGTTGTTCTTAATTTCATGTGATCAGAACTCAGCCAAGACAAGCTGGAAGAATCACTTGAAAAATGAACAAGCAAAATAGTCTATTGTTATAAAGGATGAAAGAGTCCATTGTGGTTTCACTGTCTAAAATTAAGGAGCAAATCTTGGCATCCTTGCCTTGAGGGGAAAATAATTCAAACACACCTCTCTTTGTGAAGGAATTTGGAAGAGTTTTAACATGTTCATAACAAAAGGCATCCTCAAGTAGGACAGAAAAGATCCTCATGTTTCATCTTGGGATGATGCTAAGCCCAGCATGAGCTAGTCTGGCTTGAAATAAGTACTTATATGGAGAGGTCATCTGTGAGGAATGATTTTGTTGTTAGTGTTCCATTATTCTATCTATTAGTTTATCTGAGACATTTATTTCTTGGTGTTCAAATGAATCTGTACAAAGCATTACTTCAATCGATTATTTTAAAAAAGGACTCTGTAACCACATGTGACAAAGAATGCAATTAAGAAATATGGTCATTGCAGAAGGCAATTTTGGAAGGACTCAAACTAAATGAACCTCTTCATTTTTCAACAATAAAAAAACATAAAAGGCAAAGCTTCCTATATAATAAAATCCCAAACAAGAAGAATCCTATTTCCAGAAGTAAATCAATCAAATATTTGAGTATTCAAAAATATTTTGGAAATTTTTGGAAATAAACAATATAAAAGCATCTAATTGAGCATCATTCTGAATAGCATGATGAAATCTTGTGACATCACCCTGTGTTCTACACAAAACATCCTATGTTCAGCATAAACACAATGCATATGCCAGCTTCTCATTACTCACATGACAACTGTTTCAGTTACCAGGTTACCTGACATGTATCTGGTAAAGCATGATACATGGGGAATATAAAGACCAATTATTTTGCTTTAAAACTCTCTATTATAATGCTTCAAATTAATAAACAATGGTATAACTGTAATTTTATGCAACTGGACAAAAAATGTGTGAATATGTATTTTCAAGAATGAATAATAAAAGGGTTGAGCTGTAGAAAATGGAGTTTTTATATGGCTCTAAGGGAAAATTAATATTGATTAGAACAAAATTTTGTAAATTTAGGATATTGAATCTCATGACAGCTGAAAAAATATCTTGAAAATATGCAAGAGAAAGAATAAATGAATTAAAATAATTACAAAATATCAATTGAAGATGGTAATTAGGAAGTGGGGAATAGAAGTCTTAAGCAAACATGAAAATAGTGAAGTGAGAAAATTAATATATTTCTTATCAGCAGTTTGTTAGATTAAATACATTAAACTCTTTAAAGAATGCCCCAAATCTGCAGACTATAAAGTTTTAGAGAAGTAAAAATATGCCGTTTTCAAGACTGTCTGCAGTTGTATCTTTGACTGAAATACTATCTAAAGTACTCATCATCTAAAGTATTCAGTTTGTAAAGTACCTGGTATCTAAAGTATTCCTGATGAAAAGAATTCACCATTCATTTGAATTCAATGGCCGATATCTAAAGTACTTAGTACCTAAAGTGCTAACTATCTCAAATACTCAGTGTGCATGGAATCTCCATTCACAATTCAATCAACTGCAAGTTGAAACTTCTGAGGAGAAAAATCATCTATACTGAAAATGTTTTTTTTCTCTTATTCCTGTGATGAGTTTGAATAACAGATATTTACAGAGCTTTTCATTACATACATTAGATATTTTAATTGACTTAGAGATTACTTAAATCCCAAAAGCCTATTGTGCAGTATATATGTAAACAGTGTATTACATGGTCCAAAAGACTCCAGCATTCAGAGATGTGGTATCTACAGACAAGGTCTTGGAACCAACTCTAGTCAGTATACAGGAAAAACTGGAGACTAGAACTGAAAATGTAGCAAAAATATGAAAGTCAGAATGAATGGAACTGTGTGTCTCTACCAGTATTGGGCAAAGTAGACAACACCAGAAACTGTTTTAAAAGACAAGAATTATTTGATGAAATAATGGTTCCTGTGAACATGACAAAGAAGAATATAATGTCAAAATATACTAGGCAATTATTAATAGAATTAAGGGGAACAAGGGAAAGCCATAAAAATCAGAGCTGAGATGTACTATTTATTGCTCTTGATAATAGAAAGAACTTCTAGAAAGAAGATTGAAAGCAATTTGAGGAATTGAATAATACCATAATTAGAGAATGTAATTGAGTACTGTACCCCCATCAGTGTGTCTTCCTCTTAATGCACACAGAATATTCTCAAGTACAAGCTCTGAATTGTTGTACAAAACAAGTAAAAATTAAAGTAAAAATACAGTCACTCAAAATATCATCTTTGGGGTGGGGGATAAACAAGATAATGCTATACATTAAAAACTTACAGAAAACCGTAATTTTCAAATATGTTGAACTCTACTGACATACTTTGAAGCATAAAAACATATTAAATAAAAACTCATATGATAATTTAAAACTTATTAGAAATGGATGTGAGTAAAATCATAGGAAAACTTGTAGCTTGCAGCAAATTTAAGATTCAGAGAAATGTATTACTATGCATGATTACATTTGAAAGAAAAATTTTCTATCAGTAACCTATCTTAACTCTTTAGGAATGAGAAAAAAAAGATTTAAAGTAAACTAAAATCTAACAAAATTACTGGATTATAAAGACTACAGTAAGAATCCAAGATTATAGTGAGAATCCACTCACAAGTGATCATAAGTATAATTCTATTATCTGGGAGACTGAGGCAGGGTGGTTGCTTCATGTTAGAGGCCAGCCTGGGCTATATAGTGAATTCCAGACTACTTGGACTATAGTGTAGGAACCTACCTCAGAGAGAGAAAGAAAAAAGAATATAAAAAAGGGGATAGAAGGAAATAAGGAAATAAACTTAGAATATGGAAAAACAGTACAAGGAACC
Organism: Peromyscus californicus insignis; assembly: GCF_007827085.1. Lineage (NCBI taxonomy): Eukaryota > Metazoa > Chordata > Mammalia > Rodentia > Cricetidae > Peromyscus > Peromyscus californicus. Next base: position 158,880,617 of record NW_026294573.1, on the reverse strand, counting down.
AATGAAACCTAAACTTACTACCTCACATCTCTTTTTCATATTTATTATACATTTTTTGACATCTTCACTAATAGAGTTACACTTGTCAATAAAGCAATTCTTTTTTTCAAAGGAGAAACAAGAACTGGAATGTTAATCATAGTAAAATACTTAACACATATATTGTCTCCTAAATATTCTTTTGATAATCATAAAATATGAAAAAACACCTACTTAATTCTAAATTCCAAAATATTAGTATAATGACTACTAATATATTAATATTGTAAATAAAGATAGCTTATTAAATTGACACTTAAATGTAAATAAATGTAAATAAATTAATAAAATAAATATTGAATTTTTAAAAATAGTGTAGCACAATGAGATTCTGAAATTCATCTGTATTTCTTTTTAAGATTAGATATAGATGTAGATACAAATATAGATATACACAAACAGAGGGCACAGTAGTCTGATAGATGAACACACCTGTTGATTTGTTTAGGCAAAATTCTATTTTCAGCTTTGGTATTGAATGTTTACTTTACATTATTCATTCATTTACAATAATACTCAATTAAAATAGGCATAGCTCCTGTTCACTGGTGCAGAGAGGACAAAACCTAAATACAAGCTGCAATGTCCTTGTGAAAGGAACTTGCAGGAAGCTGAGAAATGTTGTCAAGGTAAGGGTACATATTCTGTACACTTAATCATTACTCAGTGAGAAAGATCTTATCATCATCACAGCAGAATAAAAGCACAACTGATAAACATTTCTTCTTTGTGATATTCAGGATTCTCAGAACAGTCCAGCAGCTACTATCTGTTCAGATACTATGAAAGGAGGAAAGACATAATACAATGCACACAAAGAGAAGGAAGGTTAGTGAATTTATTTAAAATACACCCATTAATGACTTAATTTTTGTGTTGCTTTTGCTCTATTTGTTTGAGTTAATTGAACTGAAGAACATTCAACCTAGCATTATATTTGACTAGAAATGGATGATAACCTCTGTGAGCATACACTTATTGTTTTTAATGAAGCAAAGATGGTATTTCCTTTTTTGTTTGTTTGTTTTTGTTTTTCGAGACAGGGTTTCCCTGTGTAGCTTTGCGCCTTTCCTGGAACTCACTCTGTAGCCCAGGCTGGCCTTGAACTCATAAGAGTGTTGAGATTAAAGGCTTGAGCCACCACAGCCTGGCAAAGATGGTGTTTCTTAAGAAAAGGTTTAATATATATTTAAGCTGGCCACTAGCAGGAAGAGAGAAAAACACAAGTAAAGGATAGTACATACCTATGACATGGATGTTGCTTCTCAGGAGAGAATTTGTAAGTACTGTTACAGTCATTTTAATTTTTAAAATTAAATCTCTTCTCTGGAAATCTTTCTGGAGTTTTTCTTAAAGTTTTCCAAGTTTATTTTTTATTTATGTCTGTATGTACATGTGCATGTGTATGTACAATGGGTGTGGGCACATGTGGAGGCCAGAGGAGCATGTTCAGTGCCCTAGAGCTGGAGTTAAACGCTGTTGTCAGCCGATACATGGGTGCGGGCAGCCAACTTTCAGGCCTTTGCAAGAGCAGCAGGCATTTGTAGCCACAGATCCTTTTCCATACTCTCCACTTAGTGTTAGTAGGACATTACACATTAGAATAAGTCAGATGTTAGGGTTTTCGTCTTTTATTAGACTGAGTTGCTCATTTTTGCTCATGTGTCTTTGCGTGTGTCTACTAAAGCTAAAGGAAATGGAATGATCCTGAATATTTTTGTTTTGTTATTTGTGATGTTTGTGTCACGGAATAACTTAGTCAAAACTAGTCCTTGGTTAGTATTCATATTGCATGATGAATATATTTTACATACTAAAAAAGTAATATACATTAGGTATTAAAATGAATATTTATCATTAACACATTATTATGGTAACAGAGTATTTGAATTCACATCAATAGTGCCACAGATAAGGCCATTATGTTACTCACTAGGCATGCGTTATTGATTTTAAATATGCCTAAGGAACTAATCAATTCACTAAAAGTTAGGTAGAACAACTAACATATTGAAGCACCAATTAAATTTTAGGGAGTTTATATTTTGTTAACCCTAAAATCAACCACGTGATGTGGAGACAGTTTCACCCCCAGATTACAAATAAGGAAGCCAAACAGAAAGGCATCTTGACAGATTGTGAAGGTAGAAAGTAGCAGATGTGAAACTCAGATCTTCATATTTTGACCCTAAAATACATATCCTATTGAAAATCTGGTAGGAAATTTCCTTATATGTTGATTGTTCTTCAGTTAAGTTACATAACTTCTCATCCAGCTCTGAACTCGCAGTGAACTTTGGTAATAGGTCAGCTAGTGTATGTTCCCTGGAATAGTGTTTTCTTTATGTATCTATTTGATACATGTGATATGGCTGCTTCCAGTGAGGTTAGAAGATCTTCCAGTTTGGCTCAACTTAGTTTCTAAGATTGCAAATAAACATTTCTTTTCTTTGTCAACACAGAAGAAAAAAACTTGCTATGATTTCAGCAGGATGACTTTGAAGTCAGAATCCCTTCTGTTCCAACCAAAACTCTATGCAACAACCAAAACAACCTAGCTTTTTTATCCTAATCTTTCTATATTGTAAACAGAGGTCATGCTGTTACATATTTTCTCAGAAATCAATTAAGGAAAATATAAATTATAAAAAAATATAAATATTTTATACAAAGAAGACACCAATAAATGGAAACCCACCTTAAAAAATAGAGGTCTCTATTACAGTATTTATGTTAGGTTAAATTATTTAATCAGTTAACAACTGTCAAAATATAGGTCAGCCTAGAAAAACAGATTGTCCTGTGCAACAAACTCAGGAAGAAAATGTTTATAAAGATGTCTGCTAATTAAAGTGTCAGAGCACCTTGAAACATTTGACTGTGCCCATCTCTGGGAGGCAATAGGGAGACCCAGAGATTTCACTTTTTCTACTCTACTTGCCTCCATGTTCTGACCCCCAATATTCTTGATAGCTACCTCTTCAGTTTATTTCCTCATGTTGTATGTTCGTGAATATTATTGAAAATATGAAGAGAGATGGTTAGACATTAAGTGTATAACTTTTAAAAATTTGGGTAAATTTGACCCAAAATGTATTTCTATAAGTTTGGAGGACAAGTTGGGTTAGTTGGAATTACAAGTGTTTTCCTTTGCTTTACAAAAGGAAAGGAATTCCTAGGACATATATAAGTCAATTTTCTGCATGCTGCGTATAATGTTCTTTCTGCATGAGAGATAATGGAAGTCAGATGTTATTTCATATCAGTTTACTATAGGTCTTCAAAGCAAATATTTTATGCTAAAGCAATTTTGATTTCAGGGCTTTGAGTTTTTGAAATTATACATAAGAGAATATGGAGATAAATGGTCCCCCTTCCTATGAAAGCCAGAATGCTTGCATGTAAACCTTTACCAATTTCTTCAGTCGACATTCTATTGGTATGATCTGGCCCTCTACTGTATTGTATTGAACGCTCATTCATTTATTACACTAAGCATTGACCAGGTGCCAGACTTCATATGAGTGAGACTAATTCAAGGGTGAGCAAAACAGACTCTGCTTCCATTCTTAGTAAACGTGTAGCACACACCTGGAGGCAATTGCATGAGCGATTAGGTAATCACAGAACGAATGAGAAATGGCATACGGAATGAAGTTCTAGTAATGTGGCAAAGTTATGAATGGAAGTCTGAGAGAGAAGGGGAGTCTTTCTGAGAAAGGCTAATTTTGAAGCTATAAAGGGGTTGGAGCAAGAGGCTCTCAGGGCTTGTAAGCAGATGGCAGGCTAGAGAGTCCAAAAAAACCTACTGGGATGAGAGGCGTGAACAGCAGTGTGATACGGACCTGTTAGCCCTTATGAATGACTTTTTGATCTTGGGACTTTATTAACAATAACAAAAGCCACTGTAGGATTTTAAAATAGATCACCATGCTCAGACTAGCACTGAAAATATTATAGCATTTTAGCATGGGAAATATATGAGAGTGTAGGAGGAGATAATGGGCTATTTGGGGACATGCTCAGGCACTGAATTCACAAAGAGGAAGAACAAGTGGTCTGTAAAACGGGGCATTAATAATGGAATTGGGAGAATTTTGCACTTGGCACATGTTGTCATAGATATAGGCATCCACTGGAGATAGAGAGGCACTTTGATATGAATAAGAATAAAAGACTGACGTGTTGGCAAGAAAAAAAAAGCCTATTAAGTAACGAGGATGTATAGGGTCCAGTTTTACCAGCAAAACATGTAAGTGCTGCACAAATTCAATAACAACTGAGAAAATGTAAATGCTTTAACTAATTACTATTACATTTTATTTTTCCTGATTAAATGTGTTCTGTGATCATTTAATATGTGTATGTGGTACAATCTATTTACCCTCTCCCCCTACGTTCCCTTTTCTCTCTCCCACATCTGTCATCTCTCCTTCTTACCTCCAGGTTTCTTTCACACACGTGTATCTTTTTATTTATTTTTGGGACCCTCTGACTTCAACCACGACCATCATCTGTGTATGCAACCACTTATGCAGACCAGTGAGCTCACCTATCTAATACATAACTGAAGGCAGTGGCTGTCTCTCTCCCTGAATCGATCAATTGCCAATAATTCAGCATGGATGAGTAAAGCACTGTGAGCCACTCCATGATCCATGATTGGCTACTGACAGGCCAAGATTTTTGCAGGCATCCTTAGCTATGCCAATGCTTACAATGGCTGTATTATGCCCTAAATATAGCATTTGACATCATTTCCCTTTTTTCTGACTTATATTCTTCAGCTCTCTCTACTGCAATGTTCCCAAACCTTGAATAGGTGAAATAAATGCCATGTTTATGGCTGAGCACCAAGGTATCATTTATTCTAAGCATCATGAGCACCCATGAGTCTCTGCACTCCAATGCACTCACTGCCAAAAGAAACCTCTTTGAATAAGGATGAGAGTAGCATTTCTCTGTGATTGTAAACAGAGATTCTTAGATTTCAGTTGACACTGTGTTGATTTAGTTTAAAAACTATGGTGACATTCCTCTTAGCATTTATAACCTCTACTAACATGGGGTTTTGACTGGGACTCACAGTACCAAGCATATATTCCCCTCTACTATCCCACAACATAAGTATTATGTATTCATGTCCATTGCTGCGCTATTTACAATAACTAAGAAATTTAGTCAACCTAGTCATTTATCAAAGGATGAATGGATAGAACGTTAAGTTATAAAGTTATATTTTTAATAAGAAACAATGTAAACTCTTACTCTGAAATGGAAAATGATTTTGTGAGAATATGTGTACTTCTGACTGATGATGTGTTATATCTGTGTTATAAAATAATAAGAATCTTGAAGTTTAAGACACAATGTCAGACTCCATTAGCCCTGTTTTCTTGGGTAAGTTCAGGAAATAAACAATATTGATACATTAGAGAATAAAGACAGACACTTTAACATATTCCAAAAAGGTTTTGAATTTAATATCAATGGATTGTGATGAGCTACACACCCTTTCTAGAAAGGAGGATATTAGTGTACGGTTTTGATTATCAGATTAATGAAATGGGGATTTAACAATGGGAATAAGGTCTAAAAGCATTAATGCTTAGAGTAGTGGGGACGTCTGTGGTTCTTTGTTTCAAAGAATAACAACAGTACAGAAAGGCAGAGCATACACATGCACAGGCACAAACACACACACACACACACACACACACACACACACACACACAGAGAGAGAGAGAGAGAGAGAGAGAGAGAGAGAGAGAGAGAGAGAGAGAGAGAGAGAGAGAAAGAGAATCCAGTTTAACAGAGTTTAATTAATCTGAATTCTCATTAGAATATTTAGTATCAATATCAATATTTTAAAGAATTGTGGAAAAGGAAATACAAAGGTTTTGTGTTGTGTTTATACTGAATTAAGAGCAGCATAAAGGAACATTTTTTATTCCTTTGTTCTGGAAACATCAATATAAACAGTACATTAATCTGAACTTCCAGAGAGCAGATCCAGAAATATATGTAGAAACCTGATGGATTTTGTTTACCTGTCACAGGGCACCTCTGCACAGGCTTCTTGATCGTTTTATATTGAGAGTTTTATAAAAATGTGTAGCCTTGGACCAGTGAATCACTAAAAAAATGTGCTTACACTACGGTTGACATTATTTCAATCTAAAAAAAAAAATTGTTGGATTGAATACTTTAAGTACACACTGCCCGGTGGAAATAGTAGTACACTTTTATTACCTTTCTTTTAATCTCATTATCATGAAATGTTACCTAATTAATGCCTCACAAACCCTGAAATCAAGGCCATTGTCAACTGATTATTTTTGTGCAATGTAGAGTATTAAAATCTCCCTCTATACTCATAACAGATATACTAAACTAAATACAATTTTCTCTACCCATGCTAGTGATTTCAGACATTACTACATACAAATATAGCTGGAGAGTTTTCTCTCCAGCTCCTGCCAAGCCCTGGCAGTCCGACAACCCACTTATAAAATAAACACATAGACGCTTATATTATTTAAACTGTTTGGCCTAATGGCTCAGGCTTCTAGCTATCTAGTTCTTACATCTTAAATTAACCCATTTTTATAAATCTATACTTTGCCACGTGGCTCATGGCTTACCGGCATCTTCACATGCTGCTTGTCATGGCAGAGGCTGGCAGTGTCTCCCTATGCCTTCCTGTTCTCTCAATTCTCCTCTCTGTTAGTCCCGCCTATACTTCCTGTCTGGCTACTGGCCAATCAGTGTTTTATTTATTGACTAATCAGAGCAACACATTGACAAACAGACCATCCCACAGCATTCAAATATTAAAATAGCAGTTTAAACATATTTTTGTAAAATAAAATGAAAATTAAATTGACTGTAATCGGTGTTTTGATTTTTGTATAACCCAGGAATTAAGCATATTCCTGGGATTGGAGAAAGAGCTTAGGGCCATAGTCACTGCCCAGTTTGTGCTAGCCCTTGGATTCAGTTCCCAGTGTAATAAAAATAGATAATACCTGTCTCTGCATCCATTTGCAATTCTTGTGTTGTTTCTTTGGTTCTTTTTCCTGTTTGGTTGTTTATGATTTGTCTTTTTTTTTATTTTATTATTACCCTGTAGATGATTGCTTGCTAACAAGAGACAGAAAGGATGTGGATCCAGATGGGAGGGGACGGGCAGGAGCTGGGAGTGGAGATGGGCAGAAGATGTGAGTGGAGGTGGGCAGGAGCTGGGAAGAGTAGGGGAGGGTAAACCATAACAGACTATATTTTGTGAAAAAGAATCTATTTTCAATAAAAGCAGAAAAATAAATAAGTAAATAAATAAAATAATCTTATCAATAGTAAAAAATTAATGTAATCCATAAAACATAAAATCAGATGTTCTCAATTTATTTTACTTTATTTCCCATGAACATTTCTGGAGATATAGAATCATTTTAAATTATTGTATCAGAAAATTACAAATCAGTAATCAAAATTACACATTAGCTGAAAAGTATCTGGAGTAAATGGACTGAAAAAAAAAAAACACTGCAGGACAATAATATTTATTGTAACTAGAAACTTGATTTACAGAACAGAGAGAAGCACACAGCATTTTCCATTTGCTTGGTTAGGTTTTCTCCTGAACATGAGTGCCCTCATACGTTACCAGTTCTGATAAATCCGTGGGCCACAGGGTAACATGAGCTTTAACACGCCATATGCAAAGTGCTTTGGTCTATATGGCAAAAGTGCTTAATTAACATGAGATTTTCTTGAGGCTAGAATAAACAAATATAATAATCAGTTTCATTCCCAGACTTATTACATTTATTTTGAAGTCAAATTAGAAAAGCTTTAGATCTTTGCCATACACAGTGGATGGTGTTGTTGCTGACTGTCAGGATATCCTTCCTTATTCAGGAGATGAATTACTAATGAATTAGGATTGGTAAATATTTCAAGACAAACAACTTTTTTTTTCGAGACAGGGTTTCTCTGTGTAGTTTTGGTGCCTGTCCTGGATCTTGTTCTGTAGACCAGGCTGGCCTTGAACTCACAGAGATCCGTCTGGCTCTGCCATTTAAAGTGCTGGGATTAAAGGCGTGCACCACCATCGCCCAGTGGTAAACAATGTTTATAAATTCAAGAACTAAGTTGGCTATGAATGGAGTCATTTCAGCTAATTGAGAGTGAAGTCAAAACTTTAGATTATTAAATATTGAAAAACAAACTTTCTTCTCTCTCACTCTGCCTTCCAAATCTCATAAAATGTATCATTGTTTAAGAAGGGAATTTAGGGAAGTACAATTCACCTTAGCTGAATTGAAGTAACACACTATAAGGAAATCTTAGACTTCTAAAAGATCTGTCAGCAGATTTACACAATTTAGCTTAAAACTTGTAATAAGGCAATGCCACAAAAATTGAATATGAGATAGACTATGAGTATGCATGAATTTCAGGGCTCAATACCCAGCAAAATCAATCCATCAATCAATTTTAATCAAGTGGATTCCCACATCAACTGAAGTTCTAAAGAAATACTGTTTTTATATTTCAACAATTTCATCAACAATTGTCACCCCAATTTTCCTTTGGATGGCAACAATGCAGACTAGAAAAGGGTAGATTAAAGTCTTTTGGCTTGATCTGACTTCCATGACATATTTTTGAGATATTTACTCTCTGTTCATAATCTGCTACTCTTGGCAATTTCTCCAGGTTTATCTGTGACTGACAATGGCTGAGAAGACGTACTTGACTGTGATGCTCTCACAACACGGGAGTTCTGAGGATTCATGACCCTGAAAGGTTGGCTTTATCTGAGGCTCCTGCTCTCAACACCAGTGTGGTCAGCAGTGGCCTCAATAAACATAGGGGTCTGTATCCCTTGGTGCCAATAATCGAAGTGTTTCTTGCAAATGTAGCACTTTCATTACTAGACATGAACTATGCTTAATAACACTTTAGCATTAATATTTTTACAAAGCTTTAAATATCGCAATATCTATAGGAATTTGTTTAGTTAATCATAAATTTAAAATAGCTACCCCTGCTTGGGCAGTTCTCAGGTAATGATATCCGGCTTATCCAAAAGTTTGAACTAAGTAGGGCAAAAATTTGAAAATAAATCAGCTTATTCTAAGTGACTGTCATGTGCTTACTTTCATTATAGGTGTCACATCTTATATGGACATGAATTGTGTATGACCTCAGCTCAGAGAATTCAGTTTAGTAAATGAAATGGTAACAATTGTAATAAAAAAGTGACTGTTATAGGCATGAGGCTATTAAGGTTTTACATTTAAGCTGTCATGTGGCTTGTAACATAGTCAACTGTCTTCTGACTTCTATTAGATATTGAATTTGCTTATACTCAAATATAGATTTATAACCATGACATGAAAAATTAAAGAATATTTATGAAATATAACATGCTGTCAATTGGCATCATTAAAAAGCAGAATAATAAAGGAGATGCTAGTATGGACAAAAATGTACAAATTTTTATATGCTTTTTTAAATTTTGTGTGTGTGTGTGTGTGTGTGTGTGTGTGTGTGTGTGTGTGTGTCCATGCACATGCGTGTATGTCATAGCATGTATGGGGTTGCACTTATCCATGTGGGTGCATGTGAAAATCAGAGGGTTTTTTCCAGATGTCTTCTTCAATAACTTCCTTCCCTTATTTATTGAGACAATGTCTCTCACTGAACGGATCTCATTGTTTCAGCTATACCAGTGGGTTAGCAAGCCCTCAGGACCCACCTCCTGTGCTGGGTTATAGTTGAAAACCGTTGATACTGTTCTTTACTTGGATACCTGGTTGCGGAACTAGCATTCCCATGCTTGCTAACCAAAACTTTGCTCACTGAGCCATTTGCATAGTCCTAAACACTAGTTTCTGGAACTGAGTAAATTTTATAAACGATTTAGTGGTAACTTTTAGTAAAATAAGCTGACAAGCTGAAATTATTTCTATCATTAAAAGATCAAGAATTTCAGATGGTATATCAAGTAATGAGACAATAATTGTTATTTCTAATATATTAATATTTAGTTAATTTACCATTAATATGTTAAAGAAAATGCTTTATGCAAAGAAAATCGCACATAGTTAGACTATTTACCAGGAAGGTTATTCATGAATGATTTGCATACACTATGTGTTACAAGTCAGTGAGATTTTTAGTATTTTTTTTTCAAAGTTGCATCTTTTTTGAATGACTTTTTATTTTCAATTATTGATATTATTCTGTGATTAGCTATGTGATCTGAGGGGCTATGCAGACAAACCTCTCATCTTTAGAGAATACTCTCAGGCAATTACTATACCAATTAAATTATGTAAATGTGTGGTTAAATTATGGCTTTAATCATCCTTTTCATTTTGACTTCATATTATGTGTCAGAGAAACAATTATACAGTAGGATTTTGATAAGCTTAACAGAATAATTTTGCAGGCATCTATGAAGTAGGGGAAAGATAAATTTATGACGCAAAGCGTGCCTTAAGAAGGTTTAAATAGAGTTAAATTCAATTACACAAAACAATTAAAATGAAAAAAAAGTAGCAATCTGAATTAAATTTTTAAAAATATAGAAAAATGATAAAAATTTCATTGATGTACTATACCTTCTTTGGACTTGAGAAAAATGCAGTGGATTTGGGTGATTATATAAAAGTCACATTACATCTCTAATTAACCATGTCTCATGTAATGTCCCCATTCCGGCCCCGTTCCTTTCCTCACATCCTGTGCTCTTGACAGGTCTGGTGAGGTCCCTATACCCTCGCCCACCTTCCCTCTCCACAATCTCCAGACCTAAGCCAGGTTTCATGTCCTATATACTGCACAGAGCCCTGCCTGGTAAGGCTACCTGAGCCTAGCCTACCCTTGCAGTACTCAGCCTTACATCTCCTGTCCAGTCTGGTGTGTTTCCTAGTCAGTAAACTGCCTCTATCTTTTCCAACCCCATATATAGCTCCAGTTACCAGTCCTGTGCGCTGGCTGTGTCTGATGAGTCTAACAAGCCCCGACTCTCTAGGCCATTTCCAACTTCCTTGTTTGACACATTCCTACACTCTTTGGACCAGGCAGTTTGGTGTGTCCTTTGAACCTTAATCTGATTTTGCTATATCCTACCTCCAGGCCTCTTCTGCATTGCATATTCTGTGTGCCAGACCAGAGTGGGGAATACCATGGATCCTAGCCAACCTAAACTGTATACAACTATTGTGACCATTTGGTTAAAAAAAATCATAGAAGGAAATTAAAGAAAGACATACCCAGAAAGATACAAGAGATATGCAGAACTCCAAATAGACAGGAAAAGATAATAACCTCCTCACAACACATAATGGTTAAAACACTTAAAATACAGAAAGAGAAAATAATGAAACATGCAAGAGGAAATTGTAAGTCATGTATAAAGGAAAACCTATTATAATAACTGCAGATTTCTCAATAGAAAGTTTAAAAGCCATAAAACCCTGGAGTAATGAATTTCAGATTCTAAAAGACCACAGATGCCAACCTAAAATGCTGTGCCTAGAGAAATTATCAATCATAGTTAAAGAAAGACAAATTTTTCATGGTATAAACAGGCTAAAAGAAATACTGCTAATAAACTGGCACTACTGAAGATACTGGAGCAATAGTTCAGACTGGAGAGAGAATAAACAGAGCTGAGATATTGCAGAACAACAAATAAAGCTATAATTACTAAATAGAAAATGTGAATGAGAACACAAACAGAAAAATCAACACACACCTTTCAGTATTAATTTTAAATATCAGTGAACCAATAAAGACACAAAATCAATCTTTTATTGCCATAAGAAAATCATATTACCTTCAAATAGAGAAGCCATCTTAGAGTGAAAGAATGGGGGAAAAATTATCTTAAGGAAATGGAACAAGGAAGCATGCAAAGGTAATCTTCCTAATCTCTGACAAAATAAACATCAAAAAAAGAATTGAAATAAAGAAGGGAGTGCAATTATAATAAAGGGCACATAATTCTAGTAAAGTGAACAATTAACCAAGAAGACATTACAACCTTAAACATATATGTTCCTAATTCCAGCACACTTAATTTCATAAAAAGCATATTACTGTGCTTGAAGAAAAATATCAGCTCCAGTTCAGTAACAAACAATTTCAATACTCTAATTTCCCCAATAGATAGCTTACTTGAAAGAAATATCAAATTAAATGATATCATACTCCAAAAGGATTTAAGAGATACCTAGAAAATATTTCACACAAACACCAAAGGATATACATTCTTCTTAGCAGTCCACAGAAGTGTCTCCAAAATAGACCACATACTGCCATGCAAAACAAATATTTCAAAAATTATGAAAATTTAAAGAATTTCATGCATTCTGTTTTACCACAATGCAGTAAAGCTTAAATTCAACAGTAAATGAGTCTCTAGTAAGTACATACTAGCTGACATTAAATAACACATTACTGAATGATGAATGAAACAAAGAAGAAATGGAGAAAGGAATAAAGTTCCTAGAAATAAGGGAAGATGATAATACAATACAAAAAAAAAAAACCCACTGGTAAGTTAAAATAATCCAAAAAGGGAAATTTACATCTGTTAAGTGTAATAATAGAAATAACACAAAAATAACACAAATGTAGTAGAGTGAAAGAAATAATAATAGGGGCAGAAGTTAATGAACTAGAGACAAACAAAGAAATAAATCAACACATGGAAGAGCTCATTAATTGGGAGATAAACAGGGTTTGGGGCTACTTAACTTCAAAAACAAAGAGATGACCAAAATTAAGAGAATGAGAGATGAATAGATATTCAAACAGTCAGCAAAAAATCAGATTATTACAAGGGAGTAATTTAAAAACATACTCCATTAAGTTAGAATAAAAAAATAGTGAGTTTCTAGATTTATTCAAGTCACCAAAACCAAGAAGAGACTAATTATTTAAATAGAGCCATAGAAATTAAAGAGATTGAAGCAAACAAACAACCCCCTAAAAAAACAAAACAAACACAAACAAAAAAAAGGCCCAGACTGATCCATAGCAGAATTTGACCAAACTTTTAAAGATTATCTACAACAATCCCCCCAACCCACCCCCTATTCCCACCTTCTCCAAGGCAAGGTCTCCCCTGGGGAGTCAGCCCAGCCTGGTAGATTCAGTTGAGGCAGGTCCAGTCCCCTCCTCCCTGCACCAAGGCTGAGCAAAGTGTCTCAGCATAGGCCCTAGGTTCCAAAAGGCCAGCTCATGCACCAAGGACAGGTCCAGGTCCCACTGCCTGGGGGCCTCCTAAACAGTTCAAGCTCATCAACTGTCTCACTTATCCAGAGGGCCTGGTCCAGTTTCATGGGGTTCCTCAGCTATTGGTTCATAGTTCATGTGTTTCCACTAGTTTGGCTATTTGTCCCTGTGCTTTTTCCAATCATGGTCTTGATATCTCTTGCTCATATAATCCCTCCTCTCTCTCGCTGTTTGGACTTCTGGAGCTCAACCTGGGGTTTGGCCTTGGATCTCTGCATCTGCTTCCACCCATCACTGGATGAGAGTTCTATGATGACAGCCAGGGTGTTTGGCCATCTGATCACCAGAGCAGGTCAGCTCAGGCACTCTCTCGACCATTGCCAGTAGTCTATAGTGGAGGTATCTTTGTGGATTTCTGGGGATCTCTCTAGCACTCTGCTTCTTCCTGTTCCCATGGGGTCTTCATTTATCATGGTATCTCCCTCCCTGTTCTCCCACTCTGCTCCTGATCCAGCTGGGACCTTTCGCTCCCCTAAGCTCTCTTTCCCCTGACCCTTGCCCTCCATTACTCCCCCTCACCCCCAGTTTGCCCATGTATATCTCATCCATTTCTCTGTCGCTGGGTGATCCCTGTGTCTTTCTTAGGGTCCTCTTTACTAGTTAGCCTCCCTGGAGTTGTGAGTTGCAGTCTGGTTATCCTTTGCTTTATATCTTTTCTTAAAATATTAAATTATTCCGATTTTCAAATATATTATACATAATAGATACTAAACTTTCCACCTGAAAACTTCTAGAATTGATCAATATTTCCATCAAACTGGCATTGTAAAAAAACAAATTGCAACACTAGTCTTTCTAAATACTGGTAGAGAAAAAGATGGTATACATATTCTTCTTCACAATAGCCTAAAAATATATCTAGAGATAAATCTATCCAAGGTGATGAAAGATCTCTACAATGAGAACTTCAATTCTCTGAAGAAAGAGATTTGTGAAGATGCTAGAGGATGTATACAACTCCTGTGCTCTTGGACTGGTAGAATTAATGTGAAAATTGCTATTCTACCAAAAGCAACTTACAGACTCAGCATCATCTCAATTACAATTCCCATGACATTCTTCCTAGAAAAGCAAGACATCATGAAATTCACATTAAATAATAAAACTACTCCTAGATAGCCAAATTAATTCTTAGCAAAAAGAGCAGCTTTAAATTTCAAGCTATGTTATAAAATTATGGCAAAAAAGAAATCCGTATGCTACTGGCACAAAAACGGACATCAAGATAAGTGGAAGATATTAGAAGACTCAAACATAAGTACCCAGGATTAGACTCTTCATTTGAGAAGATGCCAAAGTGCAGAGTGGAGATACAACATCTTAATCAAATGGTATTGTAAAAACTGAATGTTCATATCCACATATGGAAGAATAAAATTAGGCCCATATCTGTCATCTGGTACCCAAATCCACTCCAAATGGGGAAAACAAACAAAATGAAAACAATCAAATCAAAAGTCAAGATGAAAACTGTTGAAACTGAAAACACTGAAACTGCTAGAAGAAAAAGTAGGAAGTACACTTCACCTTACAGATGTAATAAAGACTCTCTGCATAGGACTGTACCAGCTCATATATTAAGGCCAACATTGATGCCTCATAAAACTAAGAAACCTTCTGTATGACAAAAGAAACAATCAGGTGAAGAAGATGAAAAATGGGAGAAAATCTTTGCAGCTATGCATCTGATAGAGGATTAAAATTCAGATAATATAAAGAATCAGAGAAATATGGAGTTAAGAAAAAAAGGACCCGATCAATTAATGGGCTATGATCTAAACATAGAGTTCTCACAAGAAGATACTTTTCTATACCCTTAATAATAGAGGAATAAAAATTAGAACTAATTGGAGATTTGATTTTTTGCAAGCAGAATGTCTACCATCAAGAAAATAACTGGTAAATAATACTGGTGAGAATGTGGGAAAAGGGTAAATATTGCTCATTTTTTGGAAATGCAAAGTGGTGCAGCCACTATATAAACCAATATGGAGAATTCTCAAGGAGCTAAATGCCTAAGGGATTTGTCATCTACTCTACAGATACTTGCTCAGCCATGTTCTCTGCATCTGGGAAATGAAAACAGCCAAATTGTACTTAAACTGATATTGAATGGATATTGAAAATGTAGCACATATATAAAAATAGGATGGAATTCTACTCAGTTGTTAAGTATGAAGTAAAGAAATTTGTAGGTAAATGGATAGAATTAGAAAATATTACAATAAGTGAGATAACTCAGACACAGAAAGACAATGGCTTCTGTGTGTTTTATTATTTGATACTCCTAGCTATGAATCTTTAGATATGAATGTAAAACCTGGAATAACTACAGAAAGTGGCAAAGTTAAAAGAAATCGTGGAGTTAGGGGAGGAACAGTTCTTGAGATTTGTGTGTTAGGACACAGGTGCTATGAAGGAAGAAGCTGGAAAAAAGAAAGGGTTTTATCTGGGGGAGGGAGGGATGGTAATACAGAGGGAGAGGGAGGAATGAAGGATAAAGAACACTAAGGCACTATGAATGATCCAAAAAGCCATAAGGAAATATTACTGTTTACTATAGGGATGGAGGGGCCTATTGAATCTGGTCAGTTTCAGGAACTTTCTGAAGCTGTTTCAAGTTGTTTGCTTTGTGTCTTAAAGAGATCCTTCAGAAAATGGAGTGTCTCAATCTTAGAGGAAACTATTACATAACACCTTCCATTCTAATGGATTTGTGGAATTAATATTGTGACATACCACCAAAAACAAGCTGCACATTCATTGCAATAGCCATTAAAATTCCAACACAGTTCTTCATAGAAATTGAAGAAATAATTTCAAATTTCATATGGAAATACAAATGGCTCAGAACAGACAAATCATTTCTAAACAACAATAACAACATGTGATGGAAGTATCACCTTCCCAGATTTCTAGTTATTCTCCAGAGGTATAGTAATAAAAATAGCATGGGACAGGTATACATACAGACTTTCAAATTAATGGAATAGAATTGAAGATATAGACATGAATACACTCATCTACTGACATCTGAGTTTTGACAAAAGGCCAACAATACACATTGGAGAAAAGACAACATATTTAACGAATGGTGTTTGTCAAATTTGATAGATATATGTAGAATGCACATGGAAGGCTTCTCAAAAGTTGAAATATAAATGGCTGAGAAACATTTTTAAGTTTAAAATGCAAATTAAAACTACTTTGAGATTTCATCTTATCACAGTTATAATGTGTCATATTGAATGAACAAATGATGACAAATTTTAGCATGGAATTGGAGAAAAGGGAATATTCATTCATTTCTGATAGGAGTAGAAACTGGGGCAGCAACTGTGGAAATTCATGTGGAGGTTCTTCAAAAAAAAAAAAAAAAGAGGTCAGTCACTTAATCCAGTCACACAAATGTTTGACAAATGTCCAAAATAACTACAACCTACTGTAGAGATACCTGTACATCCCTGATCATTGCTGCATTGCTGCTATATTAGCAATAATCACTAAATGGAAACAGTCTAGATGCCCAGCACCTTATGGAAGGATAAAAGAAATGAGGTGTATTTCTACAATGGAATATTATTTAGCTTCATCTCTACTGGTTAGCTTTCACTGTGAAGCAAAGTGCTATGCAGGCTACCCGAGGAGAAAATAAATCATCAATATTAACCAGCTGTGACCCTGCTAGTTGTAATAATGTTTGGCCTGGCAAGGCATGCCCAGTGATACAACAGTGGTATGAACATCATGGGAGTAACCAACCACTTTCTGATTTGATTTGAGGCCTACTCAACAAGATGTAATTTATATCTTGTACCATTATTGGGTTAAGAAACTATGGGTATATACACTCTGTAGACACCAGAGGAGAACCTACTGCTATTATCCTGCTAAATAAGCATCGTATTAAATTGATTACCAATGACATTTTTATACCCATAGATCAATTCATCTCTCAACCTTCATCAGAGACATATCTATTTGAAGTAGATGGTGATTAACACAGAGAGCCACAACTCCACATGTCGCAGAGAATAATAGACTGTTGAAGACTCAGCCCTAAATGCTCAGGAATCATTGTGGAAGAGGAAACAGATAGATTACAAGTGTCAGAGGTGGTGAATGGATGCAAGGAAACAGTGTCCTCTAGGAACCATAGAAAGATATACATATGAACTTTCAGTGGTTATGACAGCATGCTCAATCCTCATGCAATACTAAGTAAGACCAAATCCTGGCAATATGTAAGGAGGCGAAAATGAAGTCCCACTCCCGTCCATGCAGCTACTGGCAACTGATAAGATAGCTACTGGGAGAAGGATAGTCAGTTTTCTTTAAGGGTATGGCCCTTTGTAGGCTGACCATGCTCCAGTGGAAGGCCACACATCTGTGGATATCATGGATATATGGGCAGCAAAAATTAGAGTTGCCAGGTGAAAAAAAAAACAGATGCAAAATTCAGAGGGTAGGAAAGAGCTTGAGGGATCGAAAGTGGTTTTGGGAGTAAGAAAATTGTCAAAATTCAGTGTACAAAATTCTGAATATTTGATATAAAATACAGTAATTCTAAAAAAGGAAAAATTATAAGTAAATGTATGGAGCTGGAAACAATTGTTTCTGTTTAATTATGTTAGCTTTGACATATATATATATATATATATATATATATATGTGTGTGTGTGTGTGTGTATCACATAGAGTCAGCTTTCTGTAATTAGTCTTTGCTTTCACCTAATCCCATGAAATATCAGGTGAAAGAGTTTTAATTGCTTTCTAGAAACCATTTTTCTTCATGCATGTATATTCATCTCTATCGGTAAGCACTTCTGGGTGTTAGTATCAGTTGGTTACTGACAATCTCATTACATTGTTCTGATTGAAATTCAATATGATTCATTCTTCAGAAACTTAGAGAATAAAGAGAATCTTATAGAGAGTGATACTCTGTGTGTGGTCACAGCTGTATTTGCATTCACTCTCTGCATGTACCTAAGTGTTGCCAGTGGGAAACAAAGAAAGGAGCATGTTGCCAAGTTCCCCCATCATTTCTGGAAGATATGAATTTGAATTCGTTTTCACTGTGTGAGTTCAATGAAGTTTCAAAAGCTAGAATTACCAATATCAGTGCTGGAAATATTAACACAGTAGTGGAAGAACTTCTGCAGGAATGCTGAACACAATGTATCAGTTCTGACAAAGAAATGCTAGAAAACAGATTTTCTTAAATCATTAATGATATAAAAGTAGTAGTTAGAACCATTTGTTTCAATCACTCTTCTAACCCAGAAATAGAAAAAATAATATAATAATATTCTTCCAAGTATTTGAAAAGTTCTACTGAGTTAAAGTGGTTTGTCATTTACAAATGCTTTTTATTTTTTTTTATTTTATTTTTTTTTTTTTTGGTTTTTCGAGACAGGGTTTCTCTGTGTAGCTTTGCGCCTTTCCTGGGACTCACTTGGTAGTCCAGGCTGGCCTCGAACTCACAGAGATCCGCCTGGCTCTGCCTCCCGAGTGCTGGGATTAAAGGCGTGCGCCACCACCGCCCGGCTTGCTTTTTATTATTATAACATGTTATTTCAAAATTGAGAAAAAGCTTTAATGTAATCATTTGTATTAATTTATTCAGTACCCCTACCCAAGATGATGGGGTAAAATATAGACTTTCTGGCATGAAGCTCATTCATAAAATAATAAAAATTAGTTTTAAAATACATTTGGATAATTGTGTCTTCATATAAATAATTTGGTTCTCTAATTTATATAAAGCATTCAAGGTCCATTACATATATGTCTTCCAGAGGTGTAAAAGGATGCAAAACAGGCTACTCTTTAATAGGTATAGAAACCTTATCATGGGAGGTGATGACAATGTTTTGGAAATAGTTCTGCTGGTTGAATGACATTTGAATATACAATATATTCACTTTGAATAACATTTTACATAATAGGAGTTGTATTTAATCAAAAATAGTCTAGAAAAATTACATAATTAGAAGGGTAAATGAATACTATGAAGTTTTCTTTATAGGTGTGACTATTCTAAATGCATGTTTCAATACTAAATCTTGATGTTTTATTCCACAAAGATATTGGCATATTTTTACAACTTCATACAGTCCTAGGAATGCTTCACTTGTTTGAAACATATGACTCAAATAATGTTGAAAATGAACTAATTTTGATTTTAAAATTGCAACATAGGTTCCACAAAAGCCAAGTGAAAGATTTCCAGCTTCATGATATATCTGTTTGGGGGATAAATTCTTTAAAATCAAAATTAAAAAAAAAAGAAAAAGAAAAGAACCAGTGTATATTGGCAAACAGCTTAGGCCTATCATAATCTAGACAACTAAACTACAATATCATATAAAATAGCACTTAAAGTCAACAGGTATTTATTTCTCATCATTCTGGAGATTGGAATCCTGTAATCAAATGTCAGTATGGTCAGGTTCTAGTGAGAGGTACCTTGTAGGTTGCAAATGGGGTGCTTCTTTCTAAATTCTTGCCTGGTAAATGAGAGCTTATTCTTAAGCTGCAGTTCTATCCATGACTGTTTTATTGTGTTAACCTAATTGCTTCTTAGATGACTCCCTTTCTAATATCACCACCTTGAGTCCTATATTCTATTATATAAAATGGAGAAGGAATGAACTTTTTATAAGCTAGGAAACAAATTAAGAAAGTTTAGTAAAAATGGAAATCATCAGTTGGATTTGCAAGGAAGAAAACAAAAGAATTACCCAATCCTTTCCTATATGGAAGTATCTAGTAATGCATGCTTCTCAGAAGTGAGAGGCAGAGACATGTGGGGATGCCCAGCAAGCAATCCAGTGAATGTGCACACTGAGACGAGAGAAGACGTATGTGCACTGATAATGACATCTACTCCATCTTCCACAGACCAGGGGAAATCAAACAAAAACAACCTCAGTCTTTGGAGAATACTTGTCAAATTGAAAGTCCACTCTTTACACTAACATCTAATTTATTCACATTTTAAGTATACACGATTACAAAGAAATCAACACAGAATCTGCTTAATTTTGCAAAGAGAGGAGGAAAGAAAAAGACAAATGGATTATATGTAATGCCTGATGATACATAGTGCTAAAACAAAAACAAAAATTTGTCAAATTATTTTCTGGGAAAAAAATGGAAAACACATTTAGTAAAGTTACTAAAGTAAGATTGTAGCATGAATCTTAAAAGGTCTTATTAATAAAAACAAACCTGGAGTCAGGTATTAGGGTGAATGCTGAAAGATCAGAGAAACAGAACAAGCCACAGCCAACCTTACCTTGCCAATTCCTCAGCTGATCTTGTTTCCTCAAACTGGAAGCCTCTGTGTCCTAATCCAAATGGATCTCAGCTGAACTGCTGCTAAAAGCCTAAAAGCTTAACAAGTCCTGGCCTTCATGTCTTATATACCTTTCTGCTCCCTGCCATCACTTCATGGGATTACAGGCATGTGTCACCATGCCTGGTTGTTTCCAGTGTGGCTTTGAAATCCCAAAGATCCAGATGGATCTCTGCCTACAGAATGCTAGGATTGAAGGTGTGTGTGCCATCACTTTCTGGCCTGTATGTCTGTCTATTAACTGTTCTGTTCTCTGACCCCAGATAAGTTTATTAGGGTGCACAATATGTTGGGGAACACAATATCACCACATAAGATCAGAATCGGAGCTACAAAAATGCTGGAGAACAGAAAGTAATGAGTGAGACAGAAAATGAGCTGGAAACATCAGGCCATTAGCCTGAGAGCCAAGTCTTGCCACTTCCTCTCCTGAATAGGATTAACATGGAACAGTCCTATAATTAACTTTATGGTGGTGATATTTTGGGAGTCATAGATAATCAGAGAGGATGGCCATGCCCCTAAGGATGTTTCATCATTTTGATTTGTTTCTGGTCTGGAAATCTTTGGAGACATGTAAAATTACAAAACTGTGCTTAAGCCACTCAGAGGCCTCATGTCCATGGTAGAAAAATATCAAACACAATGCTTTAAATGTCTTTAGGAAGTTATCTAAAAGAGGAGTATATTACTAAGTCCTAGAAAATTACAGATGCATTATAGAGGAAAAGTTATGGGTATTTCCTTCATTGTGAAAAGGTATTAGTGAATCATATTTTAGATGAAACCATGATGGCACATAACATTTAATACCAGGATTTGAGAATATTTGAACCAGAGCAGAATGTATAAAATTAGAGGGCATGGTACTTGTCTCTGTGCTATTTGTGATTTCTATTAAACAAAATCTATGGAGTAAGTATATAGTCACAAATGCTTTCAACATGAAATCATTGCTATAGAAATTCCAGACACACGAAGTGCGTTATTGGAAACTCAATCACGTTTGTCAATTGATGTCATAATGGAGTGAATGTCTAAGGATAAGAGATGCCTGGCAAAGATTAATTCTTTTTTCCCTCAACTCAATTTAATATCTATTTAATAATAAGAAGAAATACATTTAGTACTTAAGCCATTAAAAAAGAAAGAAAAATGTATTAAATAGAAATATTTCAAGAAAGACAAAAACTAAAACTAAGAACACAATATCATCTATAAAATGATAAAAGCATCAGACATATGCTATTGTTCTCCATTGTATTAGAAAATCAATGAATTAAAGAGTCAGGTAGGCTATTAGATTCCAATCTTTAATTCTCTCACATATTTGGAATATATTGGAAAAGCTGCAAAATAATGCAAAACAGCAATTTAATGACTTGAAAGAATTAAACTGATAGATTCTAAAAACTTAGGAGGCAAATCAATTCAGACAATTATTTTAAATCCGTTGACTAATTTGTGTTGAACCAAAGTCTTCTTTGTTATTGGCTCATTTTCTTTCTAGAATTTTTCACTGGGAGAAAGTGTTTTTATTAATATAACTTAGCTTGAATATAAATGTAGAAGTGAGAGTATCTCCATTAGCGTTCTTCTTTAAAGAAGTCCACGACACTAGTCCGGAAAGTCAGGAGCCTAACTTTCCTGACATGACACGTCCTTCACCTCTGCAGTTATTGACTCATATGGGCTATCTCTGAATGCTGGAATGGGCATAATTTTCCTCATCCATACATTCCTTAACCAGTGGATAAAGGAAGAATAAACATGTAAGTGAGTAGTAAAATTCTTGCTCTTTAATTGCTTGTAGAACAGTAAGAAATGTTTAATAAATGAAATCAAAAGGAGCTTATAGTTCAACTAGATCAAAGGTCATCAAAAATGTGATCATGCTTCAGACTCATACCAGAAAATGTAAATTGTTTTTTTTATCTTTTAAGTAGTTGCAAATATAAAACAGAATGATATAATTTCATGGAATAAATAAAGTGTATGGTATTTAAATTCCCCCCCTTTTTTTGATCTGATGAACATAGTCACAGTATTCCATATAAAGAAAACACAAAGTGGGGCAATTCTGGAACTGGAAAATCTAGGTAAGTGAACTGGAACTACAGATACATGCAACAACAACAAAATTCAAGAAATGGAATAGAGAATCTCAGGCTTTGAAGTCATAGTAGAAAAAAAAAGTTTCATTGGTTAAAGACAATGTTAAATCTGAAAAATTCCTAACACAAAACATCCAGGGAATCTGGGACACCATGAAAAGACTAAACCTAAGAATCATAGGAATAGAAGAAGAATAATCTCAGCTCAAAAATCCAGAAAATATATTTTAAAAAATCATAGAAGAGAAATGTTTCTAACCTAAAGAAGGGCATGCCATAAGGTATAAGAAGTTTACAGAACACCTAATAAATTAGACCAGAAAAAAGTCCCCACAACACATAATAAAAACATCAAACATAGAGAAAAAGAGAAAGAATGTTGAAAGCTGCAAGAGGAAATGGCTAAGTAACATATAAAGGCAGACCTACTAGAGTTACACACAATTTCTCACCAGAGACTCTAAAAGCCAGAAGGGCCTGGATAGATGTCTTGCCAACTCCAAGAGACCAATGATGTTAACCTAGACTACTGTACCCAGAAAAACACTCAATCATCATAGATGATGAAAACAAGATATTTCATGAAAAAGCCAAATTTAAATAATATCTATCCATAAATGATGCCTTACAGAAGTTATTAGAAGGAAAATTCAAATCCAAGGAGGTTAACTATACCCATGAAAACACAAGCAATAAATAATCAAATACCAACAAAGCCCAAAGAAGGGAAACTCACCACAGACACACACAGACACAAAGAAACAGACAGACAGACAGACAGACAGACACACACACACCCTTAAACCCCCCAGCAAAATAACAGGGAATATCATTCTTGATTGAAATCTCTCAAAATTAATGGACTCAATTTCCTAATAAAAAGACAGAGGCTAACAAAATGGATGCAAAACAGGATCCATCCTTCTGCTATACAAGAAACACACCTCAATATCAAAGACAAAAACATGGCAGGTAAAGATTTTGAAAAAAATTGTCAAGCAATGGAACCAAGAAGAGAGCTGATGTAGCTATTCTAATATCTAACAAAATAGACTTAAAACCAAAATTCATTTTAAAAAAAGCACAGGGAAGGACACTTCATATTTATCAAAGAAAAACTCCACCAAGACATTTCAATTCTTAACATCTAGGCCCCTAGTGCAAGGATACCCACATCTGTAGAAGAAACATCACTGAAGCTAAAATCACACATCAAACCCCACACATTGATGAGAGGATTCAATACCCCACTCTCATCAATGGGCAAGTCATTCCAACAAAAACTAACTAACCGAATAAACAGAGAAATAATGGAATTAACAGACATTATGAATAAATTGGATCTAGCAGATATATGCAGAACATTTCACCCACACACAAAAGAATATACCTTCTTCTCAGCACCTCATGGAACCTTCTCCAAAACTGACCACATACTTGATCACAAAGCATGTCTCACTATATACAAGATAATTGAAATAAACTCCTGGATCCTTTCAGACCACCATGGATTAAAGCTGGATTTAAACAACAACAGAAACAACAGAAAGCCTATGAACTCATGGGAAATGAAAACTTCCTTTTGAACAACCACTGAATCAAGAAAAAAATGAAGAAAGAAATTAAAGCCTTCCTTGAATTCAATGAAAATGAATGGACAATATGTTCAAACTTCTGGGACACTATGAAAGCCGTGCTAAGAGAAAAGTTCATAGCAGTAAGTGCCTTAATAAAGAAATTGCAGAGACCTCACACTAGCAATTTTATATCACACCTGAAATCTCTAGAACAAAAAGAATCAAACACCCCAAGAGGAGTAGACAACAGGAAATAATCAAATTAACTGCTGAAATCAATAAAATAGAAATAAATGGAACAATACAAAGAAGCAATGAGACAAAGAGTTGGCTCTTTGAGGAAAATCAACAAGACAGACAAACCCTTATCCAAGCTACCTAAAAGACAGAGAGAGAACATCAAATGAAAAAACAAAAAATGAAAAGGAGAACATGGTAACAGACACTGAAGAAATCCAAAGAATCATTAGGTCATACTTCAAAAACCTGTGCTGTACAAAATTGGAAAATCTAAAAGAAATGAACAATTTTCTCAATAGATATAACTTATCAAATTTAAATTAAAAGCAGATAAATAATTTAAATAGACATACAACTTTTCTCTGTGTAGCTTTGCACCTTTCCTGGAACTCACTTGGTAGCCCAGACTGGCCTCGAACTCACAGAGATCCACCTGGCTCTGCCTCCCAAGTGCTGGGATTAAATTCATGCACCACGATCACCCGACTGTCATACAACTTTTAATGAAATAGAAACAGTCATTAAAATTTCCCAACCAAAAAAAAAAAAACCCAAGGCCAGATGGTTTTAGCACTGAATTCTACTAGACTTTCAAAGAAGAGGTAATACCAACACTCCTCAAATTATTCCACAAGATAAAAAGAGAAGGAACATTGCCTAATTCATTTTATGAGGCCACCGTTGCCCTGAAAACCCAAACCACATAAAGACTCAACAAGGAAAGAGAATTATAGACCAATTTCCATCATGAACATTGATGCAAAAATACTCAATGAAGTACTCAGATACTGAATCCAAGAATACATCAAACAGATCATTCACCATGATCAAGGAGCCTGCATCTCAGAGATGCAGGGATAATTCAACTTATATAAATCTGTCAATGCAATCTACTTTATAAACTGAAAGAAGAAAACACATGATCAGCTCATTAGATGCTGAAAAAGCCTTCGACAAAATCCACCACTCCTTCCTGATAAAAGACTTGGAGAGGTCAGGGATACAAGGGACATTCCTAAACATAATAAAGGCAATTTTTAGCAAGTCTATAGCCAACAGCACATTAATTGGAAAGAAACTCAAAGCAAATCCACTAAAATCAGGAACAAGACAAGGCTGCTCATTCTCTCCATAACAATTCAACATAGTACTTGGGAGTTCTAGCTAGCATAATAACACAACTAAAGATGATCAAAGGGATAAAACTTGGAAAGGAAGAAATTAAAGTATTGCTATTTGCAGATGATATGATAGTATACATAAGCAATCCCAAAAATTCAATCAGGGAACTCTTACAGCTGATTAACACCTTCAACAAAGTCAGTGGATACAAAATTAACTAAAAAAAATCAGTAGCCCCTATATGCAAATGACAAACAGGCTGAGAAAGAAATCAAGGAAACAAGAACCTTCATAATATCCACAAATTATATAAAATATCTTTTGGTAGAGCTAAGCAAAAAAGTGAAAGACCTGTCTGATAAATTCTAGTTTTTGAAAGTTAAAATTGAAGAAAGTATCAGAAAATGGAAAAATTTCCCATGCTCATGGATCAGAAGGATTAACATAGTAAAAAAGGCTGTCTTACTGCAAGGAACTTACAGATTCAATGTAATCTTCACCTAAATTCCATCACAATTCTTTACAGAGATTGAACGAATAATACTCAACTTCATAAGGAAAAGTGAAAGAACTTCCAGGGGTATCACCCTGATTTCAAGCTCTCCTACAGGGCTGAAGTAATAAAAACTTCATGGTATTTTCATAAAAACAGACATATAGGGACAGGAAGAAATTCATCCATGAGCTGCTGTGTCTTTCTAGGTCTGGTGGGTCCCTGAGGAAAAGCACAGCCTCCTCCAGGTTCTTGAGAGTTGGAGCAGGAAGAAGTTCACCCAGGAGCTAGGCAATCAGACACCGTTATGTTGAGTGAGTACAGGGTGTAATGTATATGAGAGACAGAGAGAGAGAGAGAGAGAGAGAGAGAGAGAGAGAGAGAGAGAGAGAGAGAGGAGAGAGAGAGAGAGGGAGAGGGAGAGGAGAGAGAGGGAGAGGGAGAGGGAGAGAGGAGAGAGGGAGAGAGGGAGAGAGGGAGAGAGGGAGAGAGGGAGAGAGGGGAGAGGGAGAGAGGGAGAGAGGGAGAGAGGGAGAGAGGAGAGAGAGGGAGAGAGGGAGAGAGAGAGAGAGAGGAGAGAGAGGAGAGAGAGAGAGAGAGAGGAGAGAGAGAGAGAGAGAGAGAGAGAGAGAGAGAGAGAGAGAGAAGAGAGAGAGAGAGAGAGAGAGAGAGAGAGAGAGAACGAGTCATGTGCAGGGGAGAGAGGCAGATTTGAAGGGGTAAGGGAGGTGAGGAATTAGCTGAAATAGATGCCCTACTCCCACCCAGGGCCAGATGTCTGGGTCTAGGCTGCTGCCAAGGGCCATGACTTGGTCTGTGATGCTGATGAAGGTAGAGAGGATAGAGCTGTACAGAGTGCCCCTCCCCGTGCCCCACTGTCTGAAGCACTCGGGAGAAAGGGCCGTACACTTCACGTGGGTAGCACAATAGAACTGAGCCTGTTCACAGGAGAATAGTGGAGCCAGCCCTGAGAACACGAGAATTGAAGAGCAGGTTATGATCCTCTCATATGTTATGTGGTAGCATGGGTAAGGGAAAGATGCTCTTCTCCCCTTGCCCTTCAATACCTTCGGCAAATGGGGGACCTGATCCAACTCCTCCTCAGCTGCAGCACTCAGGAGAATGTCCCCTCCTCCTCACCTGGGCAGCACAGTAGAGTTTACCCTGTAGACTGGAGCATGAGAGGGGCATATCTGGTACCACCTTCCCACATCTGCAGTGTGTTGGTAGGGGTGAGGGAAAGATGCCCTTTGCCTCTGCCACCTGTGGTGGGCAAGGAAGGTGGACTTCCCCCATACCAGCAGCAGCACTCAGGAAAGTGGACCCTACATCTCACCTGGACAGCATAGTAGAGCTGACCCTGTTGGTGGAGGTGTGGGTGAGTCAGCCCTGAAGTTATGAGCGTGGGAGACCTGTTCCCATTACTCATCAGTCAGTCGTGTGGAGGCATGGACAGGGGAGATGTGACCATCCCCCCACCCCTTACTCCCATCCATACCCACAACCCCCGAGGCAGGTGGGAGAGCTGGCCCTGAGGTCATAAAAGCAGAAGAGCTGTTCCTGCCCTTAATAAGCTGCAGCAATAGGCAGACTGGCCTCTACACTTGCCTGGGCAACACAGTAGAGCTGGCTCTGAAGGTGTAGGTGGGGGAGAGCAGACCCCGAGAATGTGAAAGTGGGAGAACCAGCCCTGTTCCTTCCTGCAAGGGGAAGTGCACTAGCCAGGGCAGTGCAGGAGAGCTCCCCCTGATGGTGAAGACAGGGGAGAATTGGCTGACTGATCAACTTTGCAACTACCCAGGCCCACAACAAGGGTTATGTTTTAGTCCAGCCAGCCCAACATCTACACCATCTGGTATCTGCTGAAGCACAGGGAGGCAGGGTCCATGTACCCCTGGCTACAGGATCTCCACAACACAGGGCAGCAACGGGATGTCCAGGGAAGAGTTCCAGTGAAGGCCCTGCATTGATGGTATAGTAGAGACCAGGGGCCTTGAACTAGACCAATGATTCTTGGTGATGAATGCTTTCATGCAAAGATGTATGGATAAAGGGGTTTACAATATGACTTACTGTGTTACACTACAGATTTCATGATGAGATTTTCCCCTTTCATTCCTTATTTCCATTTTTTGCTCTTAATTTTTATTTTATTTTTTGGGGGAGGTTGAAGGGGCAGAGGGCAGATGAGAAGGGACAGGATATGGATGGGATTGGGATGCATGATGTGAAAGACACAAAGAATAAATAAAAATGAAGTTTGAAAAAAACACCAAACAACAGACATCCTGATAAATGGGAATTGAATTGAAATACAGACCTAAATCCACATACCTATGGACATCTGGTTTTTGATAAAAAAAAAAGGTCAGAAATATACAATGGAAAAAAGAAGCTTCTTCAAAAAATGGTGTTGGTGTAACTGGATGTTGCTATGTAGAAGAATGCAAATAGGTCCACATCTATCACACTAAACAAAACTCAAGTCCAAGTGGATCAAAGACCTCAACATAAAACCAGTTCCACTGAACCTGATAGAAGAGAAGCTGGGAAATAACATTAAATGTGTTGGCACAGGAGATAACTTCTTAAACAGAACACCAATAGTTCAGGCATTAAGATCAACAATTAATAAATGGGACCTCCCGAAACTGAAAAGCTTCTGTAAGTCAAAGGACACTATCAATAGGACATAATGACAGTCCACAGAATGGTAAAAGGTTTTCATCAGCTCCACATATGACAGAGGGCTAATGTCCAAAATATAGAAAGAAATCAAGAAATTAGACATCAACAAACTAAATAATCCATTAAAAATGGGGTATAGATTTTAAAAAAGAGGGATACATGGATTACCCTGGGAAGGGGAAATAGATAAGATCTCCATGAGCAAACTGGAGGTGAGGGGGGGCAATGGAGTATAGGGTATGTGGGATGAGAGCATAAAAAAATGGGATGGTTAAACTGGGACAGAGATGGAGTGGGATAGCAATGAAAGAGATACCATGATAAAAGGAGACATCATGGGGATAGAGAGAAACTGGGTGCTAGGGAAGTTCACAGGAATCCACAAGGATAACCCTAGCTTAGACTATTAGCAATAGTGGAGAGGGTGCCTGAACTGGCTTACCCCAGTAGTCAGATCGGTGAATACCCTAACTGTCATCATAGAGCTTTTCACCAGTGACTGATGGAAGCAGATGCAGAGATCCACAGTCAAGCACCAGGCTGAGCTCCAGGAGTCCAGTCAAAGAGAAGGAAGAGGGATTCTATGAGCAAGGGGCATCAAGACCACAATGGGGAAACCTACAGAGACAACCAAACCAAGCTAGTGGGAACTCATGAACTTTAGACCAACAGCTGTGGAACCTGCATGGATTGAACCAAGCCCTCTGCATAAGTGAGACAGTCGTGTAGATTTATCTGCTTAAGGGGCCCACTGACAGTAGGATCAAGATCCATCTCTGGTGCATGAGCTGGCTTTTTGGAGCCCACTACCTATGGTGGGACACCTTGCACAGCCTTGATGCAGGGGGAGGGGCTTGGACCTGCCTCAACTGAACGTACCAGGCTCTGCTGACTCCCCATGGAAGGCCTTACCTTGTTGGAGGAGGGAATAAGGGGTGGGTTGGAGGAGAAAGGCTGAGGGGCAGGAGGAGGAAAGAGAGGGGGATCTGTGGTTGGTATTTAAAATGAATAAAAAACTCTTAATAAAAAAAATTCTCAACAGAGGAAACTCAAATGAATGAGAAATACTTAAAGAAATGTTCAACATCCTTAATCATGAGAGAGATGCAAATCAAAAACACTTTGAGATTCCACCTTATGCCTGTCAGAATATCTAAGATCAAAAACACAAGTGACAGCTTATTCTGGAGATGATGTGGAATAAGGAGAACACTCGTCCACTCCTGGTGGGAGTGCAAACTTGTACAGCCACTTTGGAAATAAGTGTAGTTTCTTAGAAACCTGGAAATCAATCTGCCTCAGCTATACTACTACTGGACATATACCTATAGGACACTCAATTCTATCATAAGGATGACTGCTCAACTATGTTTAAAGCAACTTTATTCATAATATCCAGAAATTTGAAACAACCTAGATGTCCCTCAACAGAAGAATGGATAAAGAAAATGTGGAACTTACACAATGGAGTATTACTCAGCTGTTAAAAACAATGACACCATGAAATTTACTGGCAAATGGATGCAACTAGAAAAAAAATCATCCTGAGTAAGGTAACCCAGACTCAGAAAGGCAAACTTGGTATGTACTCATTTATACATAGATATTAGCTATAAAGTAAAAGATAATCATGCTGTCTTCCACAGACCTAGAAAGTCTAAGTAACAAACAGGGTTTAAGAGGGGTTGCAAGGATCTCCCTGGGAAGGGGAAATAGAATAGATTTCATGGGCAAACTGGGGATTGGCAGTATTGGAAACAAAATAGCTATGGAGGAAGAAAATACTGGGAGAACTGAGTAGAACTGCAGGGCATTTGGGGGACAAGGTAGAAACTTAGTGCTCTGGAAACTCCATAGATTTTAAGACAGTAACCCTAGCAAATACTCCTAGTAATGGGGGACATGGAGTCTTAACTGGCCATCTTCTGTAACTGGAAAGGCCTCCAGTGGAAGGATTGGGATACCAATCCAGCTACAAAATCTTCAACCTACAGTTTGTCCTGCCTGTAGAGTGTTCTGGGACAGGAGCATAGCTATACACACAAATGCCTATTCCAGTCATCATCAGAGAGGCTTCCTCTGGCAGAAGATGGGAGCAGATACAGAGACCCACAGGCAGACATCATGCAGAGAGATAGAGTCTATTGGAGGTCTTCATTGGGTCCCTCCCCTGGGAGAACTGGGAACCCTGTGGAAGATGGAGGAAACACTGTAGGAGTCAGAGGGGATGGAGGACAGGAGAATATGGCCCAATGAATCAACTAAGCAGTGCTCACATGAGCTCACATAGACTGATATGGCAAGCATGGGGGCCTGCAAATGTCTGCTCCAGGTTCTCTGCCTATATGTTATGATTGTTTGCTTGTTGTTTTTATGGGACCCTAACAGTGGGGGCAGATGTATCTTTGACTCTTTTGCCTGCTCTTGAGTCCCTTTTCCTCGGATAAAGTTGTCTTGCCCAACCTCAATATGAGAGTTTTTGCCTAGTCTAATTTTGTCTTGTTTAGTCTTGTTTATCTGTCATCTCTTGAATGCCTGTTCTTTTCTAAAGAACAAACAAAGAGGGAATGGATCTGGAGGAGAGAGGAGATGGGGAAACTGGAAGGAGTGGAGGGAGTGGCCTGGATGTATTATATGATAGAAGTATCTATTTTCAATAAAAAAAAAAATAAGAAAGAAAACAAAATTGAAGGGAATATTCAACTATGTAACAAATCCTTACAATTTCCATGGATCCTTCTGTAATATCACTACAGAAAATAAGTCAATAATTTTTCCTTAAATCTTACATTTTGACACCTCATAAATGGTAATATGTACATAAGATAATTTCACAAGACATGGTAATGAATATGTAAGTTAATCCTTAGGATTATTTAAAAATAATTTTTAAATAATTCTAAAATCATAAAAATAAGAATGCTACTTACTCTTCTTAAATTTTCTTTTTGAGTCTGTGTGAGTGCAAGAGTGTGGTGTATGCACGTGTGCAAGTATGTGTTGATGAACTCATAGTGTGTACCTGTAGAGAGCACAGGTGGATTGTGTTTGCTACTGTCACTTCTCAACTTATCTTTTGAACACTGTCCTTCCTTGAACCTAGAGCTCAGCACTGTGGTTCAATTGGCTGGCCAGCAAGTCCCTGAGACCTGCCAGCATCTTCATTGGTGATATGGATGCATATACCAATGTCCAGCTTTCACATGGGTGATAAGGATGCAAAGTCAGGTCCTCATATTGGTAAAGCTTTGCTCATTTAATAATCTCACCAGCCCAGAATTTTCTTCAGTCTTAAATCTTTATGAAGGATTCATAAATTTCAGCAAATGGAGCATTTGGGAACACGATGTTGACAGTGTGGAGTTGGAAGATATTCTTGTTGAGAATACAATAAACCCTCTCCATAACTTTTTAATTAAATTGAAAATGATAGAAAAATATGTTCAGTTACACAGTGAGGCAAACATATGAAAAGCCCATTCATTCATGGGCTTTTGTCATTTTTATGTATACCTGGGTGGGTTAAAATATGCATAGCATTAACATTCCTTAGTATTTGGGGCAGCCTCTAGTTTTGCTCATTGAGTTTGAATTTAGCACAACAATTTGCTTTTCTAAAATTTTCTTTAGTGTTGTAAATGCTTCTAGTCCAAAGATCTCACATTTAAAATAAATAAGAAATTACTAATAACACATATTTATCTGATACCTGGTTAGCTTATCTTGATAGATTGGATGGCTGTGATCAATAGATTATACCAAATCAACAGAAAGATCTCATGATTTATCTTGAAAAATAGAAATATAGAAATAAAAATTATAGTCTCATTCCTTTATCAGAAGTGGATGATACTTTCTAAGATATACTAATAGATATTTCCATAAATGTAATATAATTAATATATAATGAAGTACAATATAATTAACTTAAGTTTGCTAAATATATAAAACATGTAGCAAGAACAAATCAAAAAACAGATTACCAGCAAATGGGTGATTTTTAGAAATAACTATTTACTATCCTTATTGCTACAATAAATGTAATTTTAAATAGAATATTATAAATTCAGACAATTATCCTTACTGTTTTGTATTTCTATGAATTTATTATATAAATGTGCGTATGTGTGTTGGCATATCCATTCCTAGCACTCCTTTGGACTTCAAGTGACAACTTTTGATTCTCTCCTTCTACCACGTGACTTCCAGAGATTGAGTTTAGGTTGTCAAGACTGGTGACAAAAAACTTTACCCACCAAGACACCTCACCATCCAGTACCCACAAATTTTATCTTTAATAAGGTATAGTAAGGTATAAACATGATACATATGTATACATGTGATAAATATGATAAAATATGAAGCATGATAAATATACTTATTCTCTTAACATCACTGAATTCAAAGAAAAATCATTTTTGTGACATTTGTAAATGTTAAAAGTGTCAATTACATAGATACACATATATATTTTACTGTTCTTAGATTTCTTTATTTTATTTGTGTTTGTGTGTGTCAGAGAGAGAGAGAGAGAGAGAGAGAGAGAGGAGGAAGAGAAAAGAGAACTTTGTCTGCATGCATCTATGTGTACCCCATGCATGCCCGGTGCACAAAGTGGTCAGTAGAGGTTTTAAGATCCCTTAGAACATGGTTGTGAGCCACAATATAACTTCTGGGAACTGAACCTAGGTGTTCTGCAAGAGTAAACTCACTCTTAACCACTGAGTCATCTCTGTAGACACTATACAATTATATTTTGTTACTATACTACTTCATCATTAAACAAGTATATCATTTTACTTCCATTTATACTTTCTTTGAAAGTTCAGTGATGTAGTGAAAATTTCATGTGACAGAATTATTCACTATTGGCATGTCATGTAGTTGAGTACATTCATCTTTATTTAGAGATGAAGCCTGAACAGGAGATACTCAACAAATTATTAGGGCATTCATATTGCAATATACTAGTTTCTATTTTTGTCTTTTTATTCAAATTTATATGCTCAATAGACACATACGATTTTAAAGTCATTAAAAACTTTAAAATTGCCAGGTTGTGGTGGTGCATACCTTTAATCCCAGCACTCAGGGGCCAGTGGCAGGCAGATCCCTATGAGTTTAGGCCAGCCTGGTCTCCAAAGTGAATTCCAGGACAGTCAGAGCTGGAACACAGAGAAAGCTTATCTTGAAAATCAAAAACAAAGTAACTTTGAAATGACCAGAAGGATTTGAACATATTAAATCAGAAATGAACAAAGGCCCAGAAAGTTTCTATAGTTTTGTTAGAGTTGGTGACAGGACCAGTTGAATGTAAACATGAACACTCTGCTCAGCACAGTGCCCATAACTCGGTGGCTTTTTATAGTTCTTTTTTTTTGCAACCTGATGAAACAAAAACAGCTTGGTGCATAGATCATGGGAGGCTTTGACAATTAACCTAATAAAAATCAACTGGAGATGTTGCTCTCCCTGAAGGTGCCCTGAGGCTCTGAGGAAGGTGAACAGCATCCTTCAGTAAGATGAAGATTTGGGAATTACTGTATAGGTCAGGGTAACCTGCTCCTGGGGAAACATCAAAACTGCAGAACTGGAGCTTCCCTCTTGTGAGCAGAGACCTGCTGGTTACACCTGTTTTTATGATGCTGCAAAAGTACCTGACTGACTGGAGGTAAGATTAGAGTCACTGTCTAATCCTAGTACTTCAGAGTTGAAAGTTTAGTCTCAAATATTGTATATTATCTATGTTTGAAGGTGCTTTGTATTTTAAAATATTAAAACCCAAGAATAAAGACTAGTTGTTTAAAGTTTCGAGTGGTGTTTAGAAATTCTGGAAATAAACAGTAGCAACGGAACAAGGTAAGCATAGAAAAATGAGAACTCGGAGTTATGTGGCTATGGAATGGAAGGTGGATCTGGGAGGAAATGGGGATGGGATAAAGGGAAATTCCCGAGGAATTAATAAAAATATCTTTAATGTGACATGACCATCTGCTGTAAGAGTTGCTTTTTACTGCTATCCTTGGGAATTAGATAGGTATATACAAGCAGTACTTGATAACCAAGAAGTTTCGTTTTCAAATCCAGAACAATTTACTCAATTGCCTATGAAGTCAGAACACTAACAAATCAAGGACCACACATTGGAGAATCAGGTGTGGGGATCAAATACTAGACATACTGCTTAGAGAGAATAGGCATTGGAACAGAAAAGAGCAAGGATTGGGAGATGCAACATTGTTGGAGTAGGTATGTCGTTTTTAGAAGAGGTGTGCCCCTGTGGGTGCTTGAGGTTTAAAAAGCTCATGCCTGGATCAGTTGCTCTCTGCCTGCTGACTGTGGATCAGGATGGAAAGCTCTCAGCTACTGCTCCAGTGCCATGCCTTTCTACTTCCTACTGAGATGATCATGGACTAGCTCACTGAAACTGTCAGCAAGCCCTCAATTAAAGCTTTCTTTATAAGAACTGCCTTGGTCACAGAAGCACAGGAGTAATTAAGAAACCCCCATACCTCACTTCTGCTAGCAGCATTGTTTTCCTCAGACAGTCTCACCTTCACTTTCACATCAAACATCTGTTTTGTTTCTCTAGCTACAGAAAATGGGATTAGTGAAAACGTATTTCCCTGAGTCTGGTTTATTTCATTTAATATTCCCAATTGAATTAGTTTGCTTTCAAACAGCATAATTTAATTTTTCTTTATGATATAATTTCCCTTTTCCTTATCTCTTCATGTGCTGACAAACATAGGCTGTTTCTATCATTAGGCTAAAGTGAACAGTGGTACATAAGCTTCGATGTGCAAGTATTTCTGAGGTTTGCTCACTTAGGGTCCTTTGGGTATAAACCCAGCAAGATGGAGCTCATCCATAAAGTAGTTCTATTTCCTCTTTTTGAAGAACCTCTATTTGGATGTCCACAGTGTTAGAAATAATCTACTTTCAAACCAATAAGGTTTAAAGGTTCTTTTTCCCTGAATCCTCACCAGCTTTGATATTTCTTTGTACTATGAGAGCCATTTGAAAGGAGTGAGATAGAATCTCCGTGTTTTATTTACAGCTAAAGATATTAAACCTTTGTCAGATTTCCATCTATTGTCCATCTTCTGAGAACGATTTGTTCATTTCATTGCGCCTTCATTGATTGCGCTGTTTGATGTTTTGTTATATTGTTGTTTTCCTTATAAATTCTAGATATGAATTCATTTTCAGGTATACGGCAAGCAAATATTTTACTTCTATTCTGTAGACTTTCAATTCACACAATTAATTTTTGTAAAAGTTTTTTTTTTTACCCCATATCTCATTTTCCTATTCTTTCTGTTATTTCTTGAACCATAGGAATCATTTTCAAAAGCCATCTGTAACCTTAAATTTTGAAGTGTTTTCTCTGAAAGTCTCGGGGTTTTGGGTCTCATTTTCAAGGTTTTTTTTTTTATCTATTTTGAACTGATTTCTGTATAGAATGAGAAATAAGAATCAAGTTTCATGCCTCTACTGCAGATGTCCCAGTTCCCAGAATCCTTTCTTAAGATTTCCAATAATTTCTTCATTGTCTGAATGCTTTAAAACATCTGTCTTATCTCTTCCTTTTGCTAATATTTTTATTTTAAATGCAAGTATATTTTGACCATATTATTCACCTCCCCCAAGTTCTTTCAAATCTCCCCTCCATATCCATTCCAAAAACAAAATAAAACAAAACAAAAATAAAATAAGAAAACAAAACCAAGTACAGCAGTGGTTTTCAACCTTTCTAATGCTGTGACCCTCTAATGCAGTTCCTCATGTTGTGGTGACCCCCAACCATAAATTTTATTTTTATAACTACTTCATAACTGTGACTTTGTTACTGTCGTGAATGGTAAAGTAAATATTTTTGAAGAGAGAGGTTTAGCAGAGGGGCTATGATCTCAAGGTTGAGGACCACTCAATACCATAACAAAAACCTGTCAAACTTAGAAAACAAAATAAAACCACATACAGGAAGAAAACAAAAGACACCAAACTATAACCAAATAAAAGCACCATTAAAACTCCATGGAGTCCAATTCTATGTTGGTCAACCACTCCTGAACAGAAGACCTGTCCTGGAATTGTTGGTATACCCAATGTCTTTTGCTGTGGGATGGTCTGTATGTCAAATGTGTTGCTGATTGGTCAATAAATAAAACACTGATTGGCCAGTAGCCAGACAGGAAGTATAGGTGGGACTAACAGAAGGACGAATTAAGAGACACTGCCAGCCACTGCCATGACAAGCACCATGTGAAGATGCCGGTAAGCCACGAGCCACATGGCAAGATATAGATTTATAGAAATGGATTAATTTAAGATATAAAAACTAGATAGCTAGAAGTCTGAGCCATTAGGCCAAACAGTTCAAATAATATAAGCATCTGTGTGTTTATTTTATAAGTGGACTGTCAGACTGCCGGGGCTTGGCAG
Source organism: Peromyscus californicus insignis (assembly GCF_007827085.1). Lineage (NCBI taxonomy): Eukaryota > Metazoa > Chordata > Mammalia > Rodentia > Cricetidae > Peromyscus > Peromyscus californicus. The sequence goes on along the minus strand of NW_026294573.1, from coordinate 158,843,216 downwards.
AACTAGAGAGAAACTCTCCAGCTACAGTCTTTCTTTTAGAGAAAACGAATTTTCCATTTCTCAGCAGGTACAAGTGACAGCTCAGTTTTTAACCTTTACCCCACTGTCTAAGCATTCATTTATCCAGTTTTTTTTAAATTACAAAATAGTCCTCTGTATATATTATTGCTTCCAGTTTAGTGTTTCTGTGGGATTTCTGAGTGTATGGAGAAGTGGGTCTCTGGTTCTTTTGTCTTCTCTTGGGATCCTTTCCTTCTGTTAGATTATCTTGTTTAATTACCTTGTCTTAAAGCTCTGATATTCTGTCTTAGACATTACTACTTCTTGGTGAAATTCACTTGAATTTTATATTTGCCTAATGGACCTTTTCATCTCCAAAGTTCGAGTTCATTTTTTCAGTATTTCCATGTCTTCATAGCATTCATTATTTATACCCTACATTGATGTGCTTCTTTCACCCAGCTGTCGTTTGTCTTCTCTTTGATGTCATTAAGGAATTTATTTATATACTCTTTCCTTTTATCTAATATACTCACAATTGTTCTTTTGTAAGTTCTTTTGTAACTACTCTGAATTTTATCTAATTCCCTCTCTTAGAAACCCACTGTTGTGATAATTCTCAGCGGAGTCACATAAGCCTGATTTTTCCTGGATTACTGCCCTTGGTATTGCACATCTATGATTCTGTCATTGGCTGGAATCATCCCAATTATTTCAGTTAAAGTACTTGCAATGTTCAAGGTATACTAGTTTTTAGTCAGGTTGGTATATTCCCCTCTGGATATGGAGTGAGGTTCAATCAAGCACTGATTCACACAGAGTATGAGGCTTGATCTCCCCAACTGTTCCAAAAGTAGAATACTTACTGTAGAAACAACCAGGGGCACTATAGTGCACTAAGTTAAGTGCACTATGAAAATACTGTTTTAATTAAACAAAAGTAACAGTTCCTTAAATTCTAGTTATTTTGGGGAAAATAAAGGGATAGTGCTGTGTGTGTAAAGAAATGTGTTGCTAAGGGTAAAAATGAGAGGAAAGTGGGCATAATAAAAATACCAAGTGATATTAGGAGATAAATAGGAGGGAGAGTAATAAAGGCAAATTTAGTTGAAAACTAACATGAAAATAGAAAGAGACAAAGAAAATATACCAGTAGACTGTAAATATATCAATCAATCTATAAATCAATAAAGAAAGAAGAAGAGAAAATATAAAGTTGGTCCACAACACTTTAAATAGATATTAACTAAAATATAAATGTGATGGGAAGAGAACTGGACAGGGTGGTGGAATCTGTCTCCAAGTGTCCCATTACTTAAGTGTGAGCACAGTTGGTCTCTGTAGAGTCACTCATACTGAGTGCAGATGCACATTCAGTGTCTTTGTCTACACATTCCTGGTGTAGGTCCAGATTCTGTCTCTATATGATCAATTACCTGTTCACATGTTCAGATTCTGTTTCTATTTGCTCAATCACCCTACAATAGTATAAATTGTGATTCCCTTGTGATTCTTCCCTTGTGATCTCTGTTCTATGAGCTCTAGTGTATAGTATGTCTCTTTCAGATCCTATTGTAGAAACAGGTGCAGCTTCTGTCTCTGCCATCTAGCTTTCCACTTTCTAGATTTATAAAGTTGGTGTCTTCCAATGACACGCAGACACTTTGAGGAATTCTTGTTTTCTATAAGAATCTATGTGTTCTCTACCCTTCAGAGGGTGTGTGGCCCAGGTTGTGTCTTAAACTTTAGATGTCTTCCAGTCTTTAGGTAGTATATATGGATGTTTGTATAACAGTTTTCTCTGAGATTGATCATTCTGCATGGAAATTCATTAAGCTTAAGGTAAACAATTCAAAATAGCTTTAGGAAGTCCCCCAAACTGGCCAGATTCACTAGGCCTCTCCTTCCGAGAAGAAACTAGTCAAGCTGTTGAGAGTGACTCTCAGATAAGCCAAGCTGAAAAAAAGACTGAGAGACCATATCAGCTGCTTAGAAGAAGCAGAAACTATCTAAGTTGCCTGGAAGAGGTTTAGACCAACTGAACCACTTAGAAAAGACATTATCCAACCTGTTGAACTGCCTTCAGGCTACACAGTATGCTCTATTTTTCAGCTTTTGTGAGTTGTCACCCGTTATTGACTGGGCTTTTGGTGATACAGCTGTCTTTGAGTCATTTCTGCTCCCGTAAGTAACCCCTCACCCATATTCCATTAAATGACTTCAATAAAACTCATTGGTTCACCAAGTTGGACTTTTGTGGTCTCTGTTCTTTGGTCTGTTATCCCTATTTGGGATGAGTAGACATATGTGTTGCATCTTCCTAGGAAATTTTTGTCACACAATATAATAAGAACACAAACAAGGACATGACAGAATTAAAGATTAGTTGGGGAAAAGTGAGCACCTTGAGGCTGGGAAGACTTGAGTGAGTAGCACCCACAGACAAAATTCTAATACAACTATCATTTTCTCTATGGTGTGTGTGAACATGCCTTTATGTTATTATAGTGGTTGCATAGTTCTTGCTTTAGGTAGTGAGATGTACAACTAAGAGTGAGCCATTAGAATTAGGAGTGTCTGTACGAAGACTCCCAGGATAGCAGTCTTCATCTATGTTGGATGGGGTGGCATGCCTGCTTGATGAGTCTTGTCCACCATAGGAACACAAGATATCCTCAAAGGTTTAGAGGAAAATTTACAGTCTTGGATTAGTACACAAGGGTTAAGTTCATCAACCTGGCCTTTGTTGTGTGCAGTTAGAAATATATCTGAGACTGAGATGGTGGCTAAGCAGGAACTTGCTTGTATAAATTGCAATAAGACAAGGAAATACAGTAGCATCCTCAGTATGAGCCTCTGATTTGGCATGTAGATTAAATAAAGAAGAGAATGAGAAGGAGACATTGGTTTCTTTTAAGGCATGAAAACTGAAGCATCAAGAAGAGATCTGTTCTCAAATGCCATTCCTAGGATCTGAGAACTAAGAACTTATGGGAAGATTCAGAGAGTGAGGAAGAGGAGAACATGGTAAAAGTAATACATGATACCTCATCGACATGACCTTTAATAGAATAAAGGTGAAAATCTGTAACCAACATGCTGATGGGGTACTAAAAATGCTTCAGTACAAGCAACTACAGCAATCGGGAAATATTCAGTGCCAAAGATGATAGAATGAAAGACTTTTAAAGAAGCAGTGAAAGACTCTATCATAGCCTGGCTCTTAAGGCTGTGGAACAGTGAGAACATGAAATCAAACTGACTGTTGTGTAGGCAGGAAAGCTGAGTAATATAACTAAAATACTGAGACAGTACTACAGAAATCCATCCCTAATGGACTGGCTTATCAAAGCTATTAGAACATGTGGTTATCTCTGTCTGAAGTCCCCAAGAATGTTCAGAAGGAAAACAAAGAGGGAACTAGGTATGAGGAAAAAGCTGTGTATGGTCCTCAAATTACTGTGCCATACAGAACTATTTTCACTAGAATTAAGTAAACAGTTGGTTCAACAGGGACTTCGAGATCAGCATGGGACTTTATTGGCTTTGCTGAGCTCTATGGTAGGATGGGATCTTTATTAAATATAAGGGGCTTTGGCAGACCTCAGTGATCTAGACTATTGCATGAGTTCATAAGATGCTAAAACACATGGAAGAGATGAGGAGGGAAGTAAACATACCTGTCTGAGTCACCTGAAGGCAAATATGGCTACATTTCCTAGGGAAAATATTGATAGAAAGCCAACTTCTGTGCTTGTGAGTCTTTGAAAGACCTTAAGGCCTGACAAATAATTCACCAAATGGTTGAAAGAAACAGAGGATCAGGGGTACAAGTGGTTCCTACAGCATCTCCTATTAAAGAAGAAGATGTACCAGGGTGGGAGTGATCCAAGTCATTTCTCTGACAGGGGGCTAAGATTGCCTATAAGTAAGGGACATACATGGCCACTGGAGACCTCATATTGAGTTACTGATCTATTTATTGTTCCCCAACTGATGCTCAAAATACTTGCGATTTTATAGCATGTCTTTCTTTTAGGACTTTTTGGACCACCAGCCTTAAAATAATGACATAGAGACTTATTAATTATGAAAGTTTGGCCTTTAGCTTAGGCTTCTTCTATAGCTTAAATTAACCTGTTTCTATTAATCTACATTCTGCCATGTGGCTTTTTTACCTCTCCTCAATTCTGTAAGTCCGACTTGCTCCTTATCTCATTGGCCTCTCATGTGACTTAGGATTCTTCTTTCGTTCCTCTCTCTCCCCAGAAGTTCTGCCTATTCTCTCCTGCCTAGCTATTGACAATTCAGCTCTTTATTAAACCAATCAGAAGGCATATTTTACACAGTGAGATCAAATATTCTGCAGCAGGCTTTGGTGGATCCTGGAGCTGAGTGTGCTTTAATTCATGGCAAACCACAGAAGCATCAGGGATGTTCTGCATTAATAGCTGTATATGGTCATAAGATAGTACAGGTGAATAGGATTAAGCTGGCTCTTGGCATGGGTGGTTATTAATCCCGAGAGTATACAGTATGTATTTCTCCACTGCAAGGAAAAATTCTGGAGACGGATATATTGCCACCTTCTGTTTACCAGTATTGGGAGTTTTGTCTAAGAGTAAGCACAGTAAAGCCAGTCAAGCATGATCAGGCAAGATGGGAACAGGTAAAATTGCCTACTCTAAGTAGGTTGGTTGAGGTCAAATAATATAGACTGTTTTGATTAGGGAGCATGATGAAATTACAAAAATACTTAGAAATTAGAAAGGTTAGAGATTATTCGTCCACTTCAGAGCCCCTTCAACAGCCCAATATGGCCTGTGACAAAGCCACATGACTCCTGGGGAATTATTGTTGAATATAGGGGCTAAATAAAGTAGTTCACCTTATCCATGCCTGTGTATCAAATATTGCTCTTTTCATTGAACAACTAGTACTAGCAATGGTGTCTTCCCATCTATATTAGGCATTGCTAATGCCTTTTAAAATATTGCCTTAGTTCCTGCTTGAGTCCCAAGGCCAATTTGCATTGACTTGGAATAGTCAACAGTGGACATTTAGAGTACTTCCCCAAGGTTATTTTCACGGTCTTACTGCTTTAATGGAATGATGGCCAGGACCTTGCTTTCCTATTCTGTCCACCCTCTGTAAAAAAAAAAAAAAAGGATTTATTAGGTATCATAATGATAACCTCTAAGTGTTCTGAACATCTAGAAAAGCACCTTAAGAAGAAGCAGATGCATCTAAAAGAATGAGTGTGGGAGAACAATATGTACAAGGTTCAACAGCCTGGCATGGCTATAAAATTCTTGGGGATATTATTGTCTTGTTAGAATCTAAGAATCTGAGAGTAATCCACCACAAAAGACCGGGCTTGAGTAAGCCAAGAATTTATTTAGAAAAACTGTTAATCAGGGAGGTGACAGGTTTCAGGCTCCAAACTGAGTCCCTGAGGCGGTGGCAACAGCCATTTTTAAATGGGAAAACCACAAAGAGACAGCTGCAGAGTCCCGTTCAACCATAATGTAATATGGGAAGAAGCCACTGGGGACTTTCAAACCACAGGGAGTTCTGTGTTTTGGTGGTTCTGATGGGCTCTGGGCCAACCAATCAGAAGGGGATGGAGGCCTGTGGTTCACATCTGAGTGGCAGGTTAGGGGGACTGCAGCCTAGCTTCAGGAAGTTGTGGGTAGCTGCTCAGGGCAGAGTGGTAGACTGGGAGAAAATGAAAATTCTGCTGCTAAGTAGTATGTAATATTCCCCTCTTCTAGTGGGTGATCAAATCTTTGACATCAGAAATCCATGTTCTGTAGGGGACTATATTGGGGCCACAGGATTAGGAACTTAACTGCATTGATCCTTTGAATGAAGTGGGAGACAGAGTACATCAGGCAGGATGCATATAATGTGATTAATAGAACTGTAACTAAAGGCCCCACCATTCCTGTTATTAATTGGCGTTTTATCCTCTATGTCAGGGAGTTTCCTTTTGACTTAACCTTTTATAGTCTGTTATGAAGGAAGGGATGATGTAATCTCTTCTGTAGCTGCTTCCACTTGAACTGGGGCATAGTTTGTCAGGGCCCAGGAAGGCTGAATGGTTAGTTAAAGGCTGGGCAATGTGGCATTTATCAGAAGCATCTGATTGGCCAATCCAGGTAAAGAGATGAGGAGCAATCACATTGGCTGGACTGGTTCACATCAGCTTTCAACAAGTCCAGAGCTCAGCAGATTGTAGTTTGCAGGTGCTCCCTGGATATTATGCCCATCAGTCAAGTGAAAAATCTGCTGAAATGCAGACTAGGGACAGAGCTTAAACTTTGGGAACTTAAAGAAAAACATTACATTAGGAACTTTTTCATTTGACCTGTGACAGGTGGATCCAAGCCTTATGACTTTGATTTCTTGAAGCTTACATGAAGTTTATCAAAGGAGATGAAAGTTCTAGATATATTAGCATTATCATTGTATTGAAATCTACATTGTAGGAAAAGCAGTTAACAGGCATTTGTAAAACATCTGGAACCAATTTATACCTTGGAGTCACAGCAAAGGCTATGGCTTTGTGTTAAAAATTGTGGTAAACATTTTTTAGACCATCAGAACTGAGACAAGGTTTGAATTTTAATCATTTACCAGCGGCATATATAGTTATTAGGGAACAGTCATGTGTCAGAGAATCAAACTCTCCAAAGACGACATGCATACTTACAGCAATGAGGTGTGGTTTCTGCAAGTTCCATCATCAGTGTCATGCAGGCTGTCCTGGGACCAGTGTCATTTAGCATTCTCTAGTAATGAGCCATCAGCTAAGCCAGATTAAGTACTAGGAGAGATACCACCTATGCACCAAACAATAGGTACAGTAGGTAGCTATAGAAATACAAACAGTCACAGATAACCATGTGATTGGAAAATGAAGAAGGAAAGGTAGCCAATGGGCCGAGTTGAGAGTGATACAGATAATAATAATTCATGAAACTTAGTCTTTGACAATCTTTACTAATGGGTTGTATATAGAAGCTTCACTTTATGGATGACACTGTGGAAAAAGGAGGACAGGCAGGTGCTGGATCAGACACTATGGGGACAACTAATTTGGAAAGAAATATATAACAGTTCAACAGTAATCAGAACTCCTAGTAGTTTACCATATGGTAGCCTGCAGACCATTAAGTCCCCTGGAAATCAGGAAGCAGATGTCTTTACTAAAGTATGGGCCATTTCCCCTAAAGGTACCCTGGGAACCTGCCTACTGGATCCATAGAAAGTCTGGTCATAGGGGAACCAACATAGGTTGAAAAGTTAAGACAGCCAGCATCCCTGTGAAATATTCTGATATTTTCCATGCTGTCCCAACAGGTGAGGTCTGTTCCTGATTACAGACTCCACAAATGAATTCCCTAATGAGATATGTACATAAATCAACCTGTTCTGTGAGAGATTGGCAAGTAGATTTCACAGTGACTATGGCAGTCAATGAAGGATACACATAGGTACTCACCTGTGTGGGCATGACCACAGGCTTTTTTAAAAAAACATTTCTATGCAAGAGAGCAACAGGGGAGGCTACCATTAAGGGTCTCACCCAACTAAGTGTTCTGTATGGGTATCCATGAAGAATCAACATTAGTGTGCAGAACCAGACTGATAACAACCAGGTGCAATCGTACTGCTACCTACCTTATAATGCAACTGTGGATGGATTAATTGAAAAGAAAAGACAGAGGTTGTTTACACAACAGATAAAAAAAACTTAAATCCAAACGGAATCCTACATACATAGAAAGACACTCCCAGGGGCTATAGATTTTTGAATGAAAATCTCAGTGCCAGGGGTGGGTTGCCTCCCTATGAATGCTTCCCTTAAAGGCTAGGGGGGGCCTTTGAAGCCCACAAATTATAAAGGCTATGACTACCGATGTTGGCTATATGCCAGAACTAGACAGTAAGACACCATTTCTGAAGATGCTACATACTTTGACTACAGGACAGAGAAACTCCTACCCTGCTGGGGAAATTTCAAAGTGCCAGAAGGGCCAAGCAGGCTGCTGGTGGGGAACTGTCAAAAACATTCCTCCTTGGCTATTTACCCTGCATGTTGAAATACCAACATGTCAGGCAGGATGTGCCTACTTGTACAAAAGTGGCTCAGCTGTTGTGGGTAAGACCAACAGCCTTCTAATTGGATTTAAGGCCTTCTACACAAGAGGAGTTCACATCTGGTACTACAAGACAGGGAAAAAAACCTGTGATTTGGGAGGTCATAGGTCCTTATAGGGAAGCAATTTTTATCATTTTACTATAATGTGGGGACTCAACAAGGAAATTCCACATAGTTTATCTGGTAGTTGAAAGGAAGTTTATTTTGGGGTAATTTACAGCCAGTAAAAGGGTTGGTTACAGGATCTGGGAGAGGTGAAGTGAAGTCCCTCAGGGTTCTCTGGAGAATTATGACTTGGTCTGCCATCCAGTATCCAGGATCATGAGGAGCCAAGAGGACCTGCACATAAGGATCTCGGGTCTTTAAGGACTCCCATCTCGGCCACACCCCATGGGCAGGTCATAGGTAGGCATGGCAGTTACCAACTGCCTCATTGGGGCAGTGCTTCAAGGTCAAAGCTGGAACAACTACCCGCTACATCTCCCCCTTTTGTCTAAATAAGAAAGTGCTAACCTAATATAAAACTATATACAATAGGAATGATTATCAAATATTGTCCAGGAGGAATAAAGGATAATAACCTAGACAAGATGGAACTACAACCAACAAGAACAACATCAAACAAGAGACACATACTAAAATACTAAAATTCATTCCAAAGAGTGTCCTATCCCAAAAAAACTAAATCTAATAATTAATATGTTCTAGCTAAGATACAAAAGGTTTGGAATTATAACTATTAGTCTTCAACCCCATCAAAGACTGAGAAGGAATATAATAATACCTGAAAAATAGGAGAAGGATGCAAGCAACTTTTGGGAGTCTTGCGAGAGTAGACAGAGACAGCTGGCAGCCTGGACAGTCACCTAAAGTGTCTCAGCATCATTGGTGCATTCAAATTGGCTCCAGGCCTAGAGTATCTGTCAGACCATTTTACTGTCAGCAGTTGAGGCAAGGGCAGTTCTTTGCCCAGTAGGCCATTTTGTGTCAAGGTGAAGACAAATTTCCAAACGGAAATGTCTCTGAAGCCCAACATTCTCTCGGGATCAGATCGGTGGTGCCAGGAGCAATCGTGTCTCACATCAACAGAATTCCAAGTAATCAAAACATTTAAATTCTGTATTCTCTAGGTCTATGAAGTGTTTGAATACTACCTATCTATCTGTCATATGTTTCTGTAAGTCTGGAGAACCTAACTAACATAACTATAGAGATGACAAGCACAAGTGACTATAAATCTGTAAGTCTTATCTACCTAGATAATCTAAGGACTAAGGCTTCATATAAACAAGGTAAACAGTCTGTAAACAAATGTACGGTAAAATGACAATGACCTCAAAATTTTGATAATATCTAAAATAGAGGTAGAAATGTATAGTGCAATATGCAATATGACAACAATCCTAAACATGTATCAATATACCAAATATTCTAAACAGAGGTAGAATATACATGCAGTATAGCAAATATAATTTTACATTTGTATCAATATACAAACATATCAAATAAGAGTAGAAATATATGTACATTACAAAAAATATGGTTCTGTACTTGTATCAATATACTACTTATCTGAAATAACAATATAAAAATAGTTTACATTTGTATCAATATACAAGAATCCATAGCAGTGCAATTTATCTAAGGCTGATATTTACTAAATTAGTTTACTAGTATATTCAATAATCTACCTTAATATCCTATACCTATCCATTCCCCCCCTTTTTTATCTTTTGTTAAGGGGAATACCGAGTCCAATGTTTTCTTCCACCCCTAACCTTATAAACATTATCCATAACCCTGAGAAACATGAAACCTTTGAGAAAAAGGGGTGTCATTTTCTTAGAATTTCTTCCTGCTGTTCAAGGAGCGATGATATCTGAGACAGTTGAGTCTCAGTTGGACTAACTCTAGATTCTGCACCCAGTTTCAGAGTAATGGGTTAGGTTGTCTGAGATTCTGGCTAGAAGTGTAGTATAATGAACCATCTTTTTATCTTATTATGGAGAGTTTATTATTATTATGGAGAGTTTTTAGTCCAAGGTTTATCCTTGAGTAATGTTTGTGAGTACCATGGTATCATTCAGGACTGGGTAGAGTTGTTGTTGTGGGGCCCCATCTTCCCTCTAGAGACTTGGGTGGATGTGATGCACCACTGGAACTGCCCTCTAAACATTCGTGTTTATGCCCTTAGATTGACATTGCAGTCAGCCTCAATTCATAACCACTGATGAAGCTCCTGAGAACAAGTGCCTGTTGTTGTGTCTTAGTGACCTATTTTTTAACCAAGGATGAACATTTATAGTCACCCCTCCAAGGCAAATGGATTATTGTGGAAGAAGAGGCAGAAAGGATGTAAGAGAAAAAGGGTGAGATCAAATGAAACACATTTGCTAATCTTATAAGTTAGTTTATATTGAGTGGCCATAATGTTTGATAAAATTTTACCTCTTCTAATTAAGAAGTTTCTCTTGTTCAAACTGAACCTTTATCAATTTTGATGGTATCCATATCTCTTTTTCTCCCTTAGAAACAAAAGCAAAACTTCTTCCCCATGTAACACATATCCTGGCTTCCACTGTGAGGTCAACACATCTTTAGAGTATACAGGCTGATTTAATTCCATAGTTTTTTTCTATTATCCAATGTATCTCCACAGCTGTACTTCCTTTTTCATCAGCATTTAGAAAAGTTTTAAATTATTATGCAATATATTTCTGGGGATCTTCATCACCCTTTTCTGTTTAGTTAGCATATCCTTTAGAGTTAGATTTGCTCTTTCTGTGATGGCTTTCCCTGTAGGACTGTGTGATAAAACTGTAACATGCTTTATATTGTAATAAGCTAAAAACTCTTTCATTTTACCAGAGACATATGATGGAGCGTTTTCAGTCTTAATTTGTAGAGGTATATCCATGATGGACATAACTTCTAGCAAATGTGTGATTATAGAATCAGCCTTTTCAGAACTCAAAGCAGTTGCCCATTAAAATCCTGAATAGGTATCAATGGTGTGGTGTACATGTTTCAATTTTCCAAATTCTGCCAGATTTTATTTCTTTGAGTACTCTGAGTTACTTCCTACAAGTATTGGAGTTGGGTTGCATAAAGAACAAGTAAGACATTTCCTTATAATTTTCTTGGCTTGTTGCCAAGTGATAGGAAAATCTTTTTTTCAAATCTTTAATATTGACATAGTATTTTTTTTATGAAATTCTTAGGCCTCCAGCATATTTTTTAATCAATAGTTGATCAATTTCATCATTACCTTTTGCTAGAGATCCTATATGCCTGGCAGACTCATATGGGATCGAATGTGTTGTAGCTGTAAGTTTTCCTGTGTCCCACATGGCCGGTAGTCAGGACAAATCTTCCTCACCTGCCAGTCCTGTAACCACTTGGACCCAAGTAAACACACAGAAGCTTATATTAATTAAAACTGCTTGGCCATTAGCTCAGGTCTACCACTGACTAGTTCTTACATTTAAGCTCAGCCCATTTCTGTTAATCTATATGTTGCCACGTGTTCCATGGCTTTAGTTGTGTGCTTGTGTCTCCTACTCTGCTCTTCCTCTTCCCAGCATTCCTGTAGTCTGCCCGCCCCACCTATACTTCCTGCCTGGCTACTGGCCAATCAGTGTTTTATTTATCAACCAATCACAGCAACACATTCACAGCATACAGAGCCTGCAATCCAGGGAGCAGCATGTAATGGCACATAGCTAAAGCCACAGAACACGTGGCAACATATAGATTAACAGAAATGGGCTGAGTTTAAACGTAATAGCTAGTCAGTGGTAGGCCTGAGCTAATGGCCAAGCAGCATTTTATTTATCAACCAATCAGAGCAACACATTCACAGCATGCAGAGCGATATCCACAGCAATGTGTGTTAGATATAAGGGATGGTTCCTACTCCCAAATATTTCTTAAAACTGAATAAACAACAAATTTAATTCTGACTCATCAGGAATACATTTAGCACTTTTAATGTGTAAACAACTCTTTATGTGTACTGAGAGTCAGTAACTATGTTAAGAGTTTCTGCAAAATTTATTAATATCATCACAATAGCATATAATTCTGACTTTTGGACAGAATCATAAAGGTTTTAAGCCACTTTACAATTTCCTGATTTATAACCTGCCTTTCCTGATTTGTTTCCATTGGTATGGAATGTAGGAGCTCCAGATATTGGTGTTTACCATACAGTGTGAGGAAGTATAAACCAGTTAGTTCTCTTTATAATTTAAATTCTTTTGCTTTTGGGATATTTATTGATAACCTCTATCAAAAAACTCCTGCAAGCTCTTTGCCAAGGTTCACTTTCTTTCATAATTTGTCAGTTTCATTATTGATAAAAAGTAGTATAATTTCTATTGGGTCTATTCCTGCTAGCTCACAAAGTCTTAATTTTCCTTTTAGAATCAACTCAGAGACCTTTTCCACATAAGTTTTTTTAACTTTTTACTCTGTTTACATAGTATACAGATCCATGCTAAGCAAATATCTTCCCTCTGCATTAATATTCCTGTAGGAGAATGTGTAGAGGGTAAAATAATCAGAATGCAATCAATCTCTGGGTCCAAACAATCCATATGTGCATCCTGTAATTTCTGTTCCACCAAGGCCAATTCACTCTCATCTTCAGCTGATAATTCTATTGGAGTATTTAAGTCCTTCTCACCATTTAAGGTTTTGAACAAATTAAACAGTTCATGATTTTTCTACTCCAAGAGTGGGCCATAGATGAAAAGTGTTTCCTAGCGATCTTTGAGTGTCATTAAGAGTCTGCAATCAATCTCTCCTAATTTGCAGCTTTTGGGTTCTAATATTTGTAGACTTTTTTTTTAATATCTCAAGCAGGATTTATTTATTTTTTTAAAAATTTATTTTATTTTATTTTACAATATAATTTAATTCTACATATCAACCACGGATTCCCTTGTCCCTCCCCCCTCCACCCAACCCCCATTCCCATCTCATCCAGGGCAAGGACTCCCCCGAGGATTGAGATCAACCTGGTAGACTCAGTCCAGGCAGGTCCAGTCCCCTCCTCCGAGGCTGAGTCAAGTGTCCCTGTGTAAGCCCCAGGTTTCAAACAGCTAATTCATGCACTGAGCACAGGACCCAGTCCCACTGCCTGGATGCCTCCCAAACAGATCAAGCCAACCAACTGTCTCACCCATTCAGAGGGCCTGATCCAGTTGGGGGCTCCTCAGCCATTGGTTCGTAGTTCATGTGTTTCCATTTGTTTGGCTATTTGTCCCTGTGCTTTATCCAACCTTGGTCTCAACAATTCTTGCTCATATAAACCCTCCTCTTTCTCATCTATTGGACTCCCGGAGCTCCACCCGGAGCCTGGCCGTGGATCTCTGCATCCGGTTCCCTCAGTCATTAGATGGGGTTTCTAACATGACAATTAGGGTGTTTGGCCATCCTATCACCAGAGTAGGTCAGTTCGGGCTGTCTCTCGACCATTGCCGGCAGTCTGTTGTGTGGGTATCTTTGTGGATTTCTGTGGGCCTCTCTAGCACTTTGCTTCTTCCTATTCTCATGTGGTCTTCATTTACCATGGTCTCTTATTCCTTGTTCTCCCTCTCTGTTCTTGATCCAGCTGGGATCTCCCACTCCCCCAAGCTCTCTTTCCCTTGACCCTTGCCCTTTATTACCCCCACTCACGTCCAGGCTGTTCATGTAGATCTCTTCCATTTTTCCATCATTGGGTGATCCCTGTGTCTTTCTTGGGGTCCTGTTTTCCAGGTAGCCTCCCTGGTGATGTGAGTAGCAGTCCAGTCATCCTTGTTCCACATCTAGTATCCTCCTATGAGTGAGTACATACCATGTTTGTCTTTCTGAGTCTGGGTTACCTCACTCAGGATGATTTTTTTCTAGATCCATAAATGCTAGGCTCACAACCAAAAATATTTTTAGACTTTTTATATCCCAAATAATTAATAGAATCTCCTCTTTGTATTTTTTCAGGAGCAATTTGTAATTCCCAACAAGGCTAAGTGTTCTTTATTTCTTCAAACATTTTCTCTAAAGTATATACATTTGAATCAGCTAGTAATATGCTGTCCATGTAATGGTAAATTATATATTGAGGAAATTGCTTATGAGTCATTTCCAATGACTGACTTACAAAATATTGGCACAGGATAGGGCTATTTAACATTCCCTGTGGGAGAACCTTCTATTGATATATCTTTGCAGACTGAGAATTATTATAAGTAGGCACCATGAAGACAATTTTTTCTGTATTTTTCTTGTAAAGGTATAGTGAAGAAACAGTCTTTTAAATCAGTAACTGTAAGAGGCTATTCTTTAGATAAAAGAGAAAGCAAAGAAATTCCAGACTGTAGAGTGCCCATTGGCTGAATCGCCATATTAACAGCTCTTAGATCTGTTAACATTCTCCATTTTTCCAGATTTCTTTTTTAATAACAAATACAGGAGAATTCCAAGGGCTGTTGATTCCTGAGTATGCTGAGTCTTTAGCTGCTCCTATACCAGCTGTTCTAAGGCCTGTAATTTCTCTGATTTTAAAGGCCATTGCTTAACCCATACCATGAACCATTTTAAAGGTAGGACTGTTGGTGCCTTTAAAAGATCAGCAGCTATTGTGCCTTGTTCTTTTACAACCTGAATGGTTGGTGACTATTCTTTATAATAACTTCTAACATTTTTTCCCAGAAACATACATTAATTTATGGTTTATTTCTGAGATTAGAGGAATGCTAATCTGAGTGTTCCATTGTTGTAACAAATCATGTCCCCAATAAATTCATTGCTATGTTAGCTACATATGGCTTTAATTTTCCTCTTTGTCATTCTGGTCCTAGATATTTGACCCATCTTGTGCTCTGTTTTTCCTGAAATAACATTCCAATCCCTAAAAGCTAAACATTTACCTCCTGAAGAGGCCAATTTGGATGCCAAGATTCTGATGCAATTATTGTTACATCCTCACCTGTGTCTACAGATCTTCAATGATGACATCATTTATTCATATTTTTAATTTTGGTACTTGTTTATTTATAGAAGTTTGCCAGAATATTCACTTTATGATTTCTCCTGAATTTTTTGGTTTCTCTCTTCTATAGCTGTTCTATCATCCAGAGCGGTATGTTTTCTTACAATAGGCATTAGGTTCTTTAATTGCTCTGGGAAGGAATTTCCTCCACAATGACAGTAAAACAACTGAACTGAATTTGACATGGGGACCTGTGAAAGGCCCCTCAAGGTGTTTCCCAATGGCAAAGGATTACATTGACTGTTCCTTGTAGATCTACATCCATTAGTTCAATGCCTACTCTTGCCACACCTTCAGCCTAGTCCAGAATTGAGGGGCATTCTTTTTGGATTATACTTAGAAAAAACATTGTTTCTCAGAATGCCCTGTTTATAGTCCCTTTTTAGGTGACCTTCTTTACTTCAATTGAAACATTTGACATTTCTATTTTTCCTCACACATCTAGAAATCACCTCTCCTTTTGAAGCACCATCATAGTCATGAAATTCAGTATTGATTATATCTGGGATCCATTCCTCTAAGGGTGCTGATCTTGCCTTTAATAACCTAATTACCCTTTTGCATTATGCATTAGCATTTTCAAAAGCCAGAGATTGAATTTTTATTTGTCTAGCTTCTAAATTTGGTATCATTTTATTTACTGCTGTAGTCAATCTCTGTAAGAAATCAGTGTAAGTTTTTTGGGAAGGCCTCGTGTATCTTTAGTAAATGACTCAATTTTCTTTCCTCCTTCTTGAATTCTATCCCAAGCATTCAAGACTGCTGCACAGCATAAAAATAGGGTGGGATCATAATATAAAGATTGCTTTCCACATTAGCATAATCTCCATCTCCAAGAAGTTGGTCTTGGGAGATTTCCATACTCCTAGCCATACTTTGTCATTCAATGGTCTAAGCCTCATCTTTCCACCAGGTCCTCCATTGTAATTGAGGACCAGCCTCCAAGACTGCTGTAACCAAATCTCTCCAGTCTTGAGGGATAAGTCTATTACAAGTTGACAGTGGGTTTAACATCTGCTTCACAAAAGGTGAATGCATGCCATATGAGACTATCAATTCCTTGAATTTCCTCAAAGCTAACATTTGCACAGGAGTCCATTCAGCTCTTACACAGCCTTGAGGATGTCTATCATTTGGCAATTCCTATAAGGTTACTGGAGAAATTAAGTTTGCCTGTTTGAAAACCTTAGACTGTTCCTCTGTAACCTTATAATACAATGCTGAGATTGGTTCTCTTTTAAATTCCTCTGTCTCAGTCTGAATATCATAGGATCTGCTTTAATAAGTTTTTCTAAAACTTTTATCTTGACATTCATATAATGAACTTTTTTAATGATAAAACAAAAATGATCAAATAGATGATATTTATAATTGACATAACATAAATCCCATCTAAATTAATTATTCTCTCACTTAATTGCTCCATTTTCAAACTGTTCAGTGTATTATCATACAGAGCCCTAAATGTCTCCATTGTAATAGTGTTTCTCATTTTTTTTTTTTTGTTTTTTGTTTTTCGAGACAGGGTTTCTCTGTGTATTTTTGTGCCTTTCCTAGAACTCACTCTGTGGTCCAGGCTGGCCTTGAACTCACAGAGATCTGCCTGGCTTTGCCTCCTGAGTGCTGGGATTAAAGGTATGCACCCCCACTGCCCAGCATGTTTCCCATTTTTAATGTGGGAAAAAAACCTCTCTCTTTTAACTAATTCCTCCCTTTAAGAATTCCCAGTTGTCTCACAGAATTTGCCAATGATGACAATTCATATGTGAGGCTGACTGCTTCTGTGTTGAACAGTAGAATCCCAAGTGGGTTTCAAGGCAGCTACCTAGTTTGGTAGCATCCTGAGGAGGGGAGTCAGAGAGAGCCCATAACCCACTGGGGGAGAAGAAACCAAAGTGATTAGGCAGAGTGGAGAGAATTCTTACCTGTACCAAATCCTCAGCCTGAATGGGCTGAGCCCTTGTCTCCACTCTGCCTTATCACTTCCTCTCTGCCTAGCCATATCACTTCTGATTTCATCCTCCCAAGTGCTGGGATTAAAGGTGTGTGCCACCACTGCCTGGCCTCTTGTGATTAGCTCTCCACTTTGATCTCCAGGCAAGCTTTATTTATGAGAACACAAATAAAATATCAACACAGCTTCTGTTAGTCCCTGAAACTGACCAGAATCTCTAGGCCCCTCTTTTCCAAGATATAAATATGTAAAGCAACAATGAAGACACTGAGGTCAGCAAAGCTACCTGAAAGTGGTTTAGACCAGAGGTACTGAGTTCAATTCCCAACAACCACATGGTGGCTCACAATCATCTATAATGAGACCTTGTGCCCTCTTCTGGCCTGCAGGCATGCATGCGTGCAGAACACTGTATACATAATAAATAAATAAACAAATAAATAAATAAATTTAAAATGCTGTCTTTCCACTGCTCCACTGAAGTGGCTAAAGAGAGGATTTCCCCAGCATCTGGATGGTATGCAGGGTCCAAGATTCCTGTCTGATCTTCTCTATACCTGTGTCCTTAACTACCAGTATAGTTTTTACATTTTACATTACATTCTTCCATTCTCTGCTTAAAATTATCTGGTACTGAAAATTTCATGTCTCTCTTTTCCTCCAGCTGTGGTTCTGGTATCTGCAGGAACACTCTACCTTCACTTGGGGCTAACCCTCTGGTGTGGTGACTCTCTCCTTCTGTTCCTCTTTCTTTTTTTTTTCTTTTTTTTTGAGACAGGGTTTCTCTGTGTAGCTTTGTGCCTCTCCTGGAACTCACTTGGTAGCCCAGTCTGGCCTCGAACTCACAGAGATCCTCCTGGCTCTGCCTCCTGAGTGCTGGGATTAAAGGCCTGTGCCACCACCGCCCAGCTCTGTTCCTCTTTCTAAGAGCAAATAGGACATCCTGAACTGTAAGATTATGAATACATTATGGATTATAGAAAAGTGTAGGTTAAAAATGAGTTTAAGGGAGAAGTGTTAAAGTTAGACATTACCATCTTCTCAAATTAATTTAATGTAATAAAAATAATCAACTTTTAGAATGGAAGTACTCACTTATGTTTAATACCTGAAAAGACAAGATAATGAAATAATTGTGTAACAATATGCCTAGGATAGCCAAAACAGGTGTATACAGATGGTATCAGTGTAATATTGGTTGTAAATAACCATCACTTTAATATTGATTAAAATATAACTTAGTATAAATAGAAGAAGCTTTATGGAAATTGTACTTTCTTATTGCTAAAGTTCTATTTTAGAAGTGCGTAGACACATTAAAATGTTGACAGGGGAACGCAGATAACTGGATGTACCTATTTAAATGAACATTATAATATCCTGTTCAAAGTACATAAAAGGTATAAAATCTATTTATGGATGATTATGATATGATAATTTACATTTAAAGAACCTGATAATTTATGTAAATATGTAATATTTATGTAAAAATATGGACCTTAAAATTGCTTCATGAATCAAGAATGAGGAATAATAAATAGTTTTTATGTACAAATGGCCCAAATGGAATTTGTTACTAACAAAAAATGTGATAATATTTTAAATTCCTGGTCTACAATACCGTTTACTTTATTTCTCTGAAATACGAAGCCAGAGGAAGACATTGGTTTTTCTGTATTGTCCTTTCCACCTGACTCCTTTGAGACAGGGTCTCTCACTAAACGAAGCCCCAGTGATCTTCCTGGCTCTAGCCACCAGAGGAAGTTATAGATCTATGCCACACCTAGCCATGCTAGGCAACACCTAGCCACATCCTGCACTGACTTTTTTTTTTTCTTAACATGGATGAAGGTGCTTGAAATCAAACTCTCGAGTTTCTGCAGAAAGTACTCTCTTGCTGGCCTATCTGAAGAGTGCTTCTTCTTTATTTTTGAGACGCCTCATATTCTATGTGTCATACAGTCTGGCCTCAAAATCTTCATGGTTTGTGTACTAAGTAGTGACATAAGAGGATTATGTAACACAGCAGAATAATGCCATATTCAAATCCCCATGTATTTGGCACAGAGTAAGAACACAGGTAGAGTAAGCTATACCATCACAGTACAAGTGTCTGAATCTTCACACTGATGTGCCACTCTAATTCAATGAGCTTTCAAATAATGTAACTTCTCTGGTACCTAGTTTTCCTCATCTCTTCAATGACAAGGCTGGGGCTGGTGAAATAGCTCAGGGGGCAAAAGTGTTTGCTTTAAAGCCAGACATCCAGACCTTCTGCTCCCTCACAACACACACACATTCTCTCTCTCTCTCTCTCTCTCTCTCTCTCTCTCTCTCTCTCTCTCTCTCTCAATAAAATATAAATTTTTAAATGAGGAAATCAAATTAAAGATACTCTCTGGAAGACCTTATCAATTTCTCACATTTTACCCTGATGCGACCTGAGAATCATAAGGTATGCAATTTTAATTTAGATTTCCCATCCTACATTGCAGGTACATATTATCTATCTATCTATCTATCTATCTATCTATCTATCTATCTATCTATCTATCTATTTATCTGTAAGGACTGTATAAATATAATACATATATCATATGTATGAATACATATTGTCTTCCAAGTTGATGAACACATGGGAGTAAAGTGTAATTATATAATTATCAAATCACATGTTTGAGGAAGAGTCTCTCTAGGCAATGTGGAACACAGAGGTGCAAAGAAAAGCATACCATAGCCCAAATTCATGCCAGTTCCTTTGAAATGAATATCCACTTACCACAGACAATATTAATCACACTTCTTCTGGGAGTCCCCTGCCACTTAGTCCTGGCAAATTACACTCTACTCAGCCCCATGAAGGAACAAATCTTCCATTAGACTCCATATTCCATGGAATAAGGGGTCATTAGTCTTCGTTTTCTCAGCATTTAGCCAGTTCATGGTACTCTGTGAGCCAGTAGTACTGTTTATCAATCCTACTGGGAGGTTAAACATAAATGAAATTAATGCAGAGCACAAAACTTTTTAAGTGAAAGTCCTTCCACATTTCCTCCTAAAGCCACATACCACAAACAATGTCAAAGAAATTGCAATAATTTAAAGATTTAGATAATGAATGAAATAATGTTTAAAGGAGGAAAGAGCGTAGATATGATCATATTTCACTGTATATGTGTGCTAATGTTAAAAAATAAGGGAGATTTTAGAAAAACAGAAAAAGAATCTTTTCTAATAATTTCTCTCATTATGGATATTACAAATATACCTATAAACTGCATTATATGCTACAGCTTACAATCGTTATATGTATCTGAAGTACTATGAGGTCGGTGTAAACCTAGAAGACTAGCAAGCATTTAATATATTTAAGATAGTTCTGAGTTAGAGTGCATTTATACAAAGATACTTTTTATTCATTACAGTTACAGTCCCTCGGCTTCTATTTGTAAACTTCACATTTCACTTGTTTTATAGTTAATTTAAGCTTACATACACTGCATTGCAAACAAGTTTATTTACTAAGAATTAATCCCACTGTGTTCTTTTTACTTAACGATTGTGCCGACATAAAGTGAGATAGATAATAGTGGCATATTTTTTTTAGCTGATGGTAAAACCTTTGCAAATATGCATACATTCAAATCCACATATCTAAATGTAATGTTATATGGATATTGTTTTATACAGTGTACACTTAAAATATTATACTGAAAGAAAAGTTACACTAATATTTTCTTCTACAAAATATGAACTAATAAACAGGAATTTCTTTATATGCACTAATAACTCACACATGAATGTTTATGGAATTTGAATTGTTTAAAATTTTTCAAAATTATTGTAATCACTTGGGCAGTATGAAACTGAAGAAAACCTCACAAAGACACTGAGAGGATTTTGTGGTTTATGTTTAATTCTGTAATTCAAAAGTACAAGAAATTCTTCCCAGAACTTTGAATTTAAAATTCTATTCTACATTTCTTCATTTTTGTCTGTTATTGAATCATTCTTTTGATTTTTTACAGATAAGTGAAAGATCTAGTTTGCTTTGTGGCTTTTTCTAGGATTCAGTTTGCTTGATTCTGTTTAGATAGTTAGAATTTGGAAATATTTTGGAAATGTGTTATTCTATGGGTTTGACTCATTAAAATATCAAAATTTCTATATATGTTATTACCTGGGAAACAAGAAAGTCCACATTTCAAATGAATTTTTAAAAGTAATTACACAACGGATGTGGCATTTCTAATTTTCTGCAGGAGTAAGCTCGAATGTCTTGATCCAAAACAGGCAAGGCTTTAATACCATGGCGTTCTCCTTTGAAGAGGATTGCCTTCAAGTCCTGATTCTAGATTCACTGATGTCTGCAGATGAGAGAGAAAGGCCGGTGGGAAGAGAAGAGAGTGAGCGAAAACCAGAAAGCCATTTAAAGGTCAACAGGAAAAGATAAATCCTGTTACAATGCATGAAAAATAGCTTCTGCTCATGCATAAATGCCAACATTTGAAGATCGTTACTGGTATTATCAAGGGGGAAAAGGCTCCTTTTCGGTCTGTCAAGGTACTGAACAAGAAGTTTCTTTGTAAAGAATAAATTAGGTTTCTTAAAACAGATGGTATGAAACCTGGAAGGTTTTATGTTCCAATGTTTCTAGGTTAGGCTTGACAAACTGTAATGTATGTGACAAACTCATTCACAATTTAATGCTACTTACAGACACATTTGCCTTAATTGTGGATAGAAAATGCTACTGTAAGCAAAGCTCAATATCCCAGAGCTTTTCAGCTAGATATGGCAAACGTAGAGTATGTTCAGTGTTATCTCTCACTTTTTCTTTCTTTCATGTGTATTAGAGAAGACTGGGCTATGATTTGAACAGGGACGTGGAGTTGCCTTTTTTTCATGAGTTCCATAACAGGCTTCAGGTCAAGGTTGTCAGTAGTATTTGAAGCCACAGACCTAACCTGTGGTGATATTTTGTTTGGGCTCTAACAAATAAGGTTTTATTTGTTAGCCACTAGAGGCCAGGCAGGGGTGGCACACACCTTTAATCTCAGCACTTGGGATTTCATGCCTTTGACCCCAATACTTAGGAGGCACATGCTTTACTTAAGCCTAGCACTTGGGAGGAGAAAACAGGAAGTAATATGGCTGGGCAGACAGAGGAAGTGATAAGGCAGGGTGGAGACAGGAGCTCTCTGTCAATCTGAGGATTCCTAGAGGTAAGAAGCAGGCTGGCTGCTCTGCTGCTCTGATTTTTCAGCTTTCACCCTGATATCTGACTTGAGGCTTTTATTATTAAGACAAATGAGGATTCATGCTAAAATAATTTGTGCTTAACATGATTGATGGTTATTCTTTTTTTGTTTGTTTGTTTTGGTTTTGACATGGGATTTCTCTGTGTAGCTTTGGTGCCTGTCCTGGATGTCTCTCTCTGTAGACCAGGCTGGCCTCGAACTCACACAGATCCACCTGGCTCTGCTTCCTAAGTGCTGGGATTAAAGGCGTGTGCCACCACCGCCCGGCCCCTGAGGGTCGTCCTTAATCGTGGTGTCAATACCATTCTGAATCTAATCACAAGATTGTAATCTTGGATACAAATGTGGAGAAAATAGTGTCATGAATGTATGTATAGATGTATACATACATACACACATACATACAAACTCACACACATATATATATATCTATATTCCTAAATATAACCTGCTTAGTCTCCATAATGCTACTTGTATGTATGAAAACATGAATTTAACTGGCAAGAAATACATTTTTTTCACACATAAATATGCATTGACATATATTCATATGTACATATATGATGATCAGAGCAAATGCATAAACAGCATCCTACTATTACATGTCTAATTGTATTTTATAGACATAATTTGCTTTTATATTCATGGCACATGGTCTTATTGTCACTTTTCTAATACAGATGAAGTTTCTCAATACAGCATTTTATATAAATATGAAGTAGTCATTTGTATAATAATGTACCAAATAGAAATGGCAAGATATTTTGTATATTAATTCAGATATGCCCAAAATATTTGTAAGAAAAGTAAAATTATTTTCATAATTAATCACTTGTTTCATAGACTTTTGCAAAAATCATTTAATTGAACATAGTTCATCAGATAGATTTTCTGAATGCATATGATTTATCTTTTTCATCTGGCATTTTGGATTTTTAAATTGTTAGTATAATGATATGTGTTTTTCCAAAATGGAAAATAAGCCAACAATGAATGACAAATATCCATATTAACCAATCACTCTATGGTTTAGATCACTATGTCCCACATTATATCCCATTTTGAGTTTTAATAATTGCTCACTGAAAAAAAAAGTAGGATTGAAGCTTTAATACTTGAAAGAGGTGGTGAATAATATAAAGTCCTTTCAGAGAGTCAGACTGCACATGAATCAGCCATCACTTGTGAACTATTATCATACATATTCAATCCCTATGAAGTGTCACAAGCTTAAAAAAGTTAATCTGATATTTCAACATACAAACTATGAGAACCATTGTATTAAATTGAAGTCATTTGTTAAAATTATTCATGATGTATCTCATGAAGAATTAATAAAAGATATAACTTAAAAATTGAAATACTCAAATATCCTTAATATGAACAAACTAGCTCACTTCAAAGTGAAGTATTTTTCTTCTGTTTGTCTTAAAACACTGTATATACTTTCCACACATATTTCAAAAGCTGAACTATGATATGGCAGTTTTTAATTTGAAAACAATTTCATAGGAAAATAAATCATTTTATTAATAAAAATGTTGAGGAAAAATATAGAACACATCTATTTAATGCTAAGGTCACTTTGACAATATTTTTAATATCTTGGATACCAGAGTTTGAAATGGTTCTATTATCTCATAGTTAAGATATTTGTTGGCTAATTTGAAGTTGTAATAATTGTGTAGATTCCTACTGCAGAACTCACAGACCGCAATTTCATATCCTAACAATGCCAGGAAAGCAAGCATCATAAAAACTGATTCATATTTATTTTTTATTTCCCAGTGCATATTAAACTCTAATGCTACTCGGGTGTCTATCTAGGTATGTAATGGTTTGTGTCTAAAACCCAATACATCAGCTTAAAAGTACTGTATTGCTAAATATGCCAGTGACCATCAGAGCTTCCAATGATTTGTGTTCCTTTTGCACTGGAGGCCTTTGCCATTCATTATGGTGATGATGCTTATTAATTAAGTGGTTGCTGCTAAAGGTGAGGAGGCTGTGACTATTACCTTACAGGAGACTGTTAACTTTATCACATCTATAAACTATTCTCTTCATCAAGGATTTCTCGGTAACATGTCATTTGGGGACAGCATTTAACCCACAAAGAAATGTATTTAAACATAGTAGTAAATTTTTCCAAAGCAGACGTTTGTTTATTAACTTCTGGTAAACCTATTGTTTTAACATGCAAGCTGTATTAGCTGACATGAAAACAATGTGATATGCGTGGGTCTGCTCCAGGTTCTCTGAATGAAGACTACAATTTATGGTTAGTACTTCTGTGCGACTCCTGAATGTGCAAACAAATGAGTCTCTGATTTTTGGGCCTTCTCTTGGGGATCTTTTATTTTTCTGTTGGCTTTTCTTGTCCAACTTCATTCAATATAGTGGTTTTCATTTCATCTTAATGTATTTTATTTTGCTAAAAAATAAATTCTAGTCATAAAAAATAGAAGAAAAGCAAGCATGATATTTGTGAGTTTCTGAAACTTGGGTCACCAGGTGCATTACTAATCAGTAATAATTTTGGAACACATTTTAACTAAATATTTTATGATTTTTCTTTATGTATAGTGCTCTCTCTCTCTCTCTCTCTCTCTCTGTATACTACATGTGTGCAGGGCGTGTGTGTGTGTGTGTGTGTGTGTGTGTGTGTGTGTGTGTGTGTGTGAATTTGTGTATGTTTGTGTATGTATACTATATGTGTGCAGGGCATTCATTTCTCAAGAAATGGAGTCAGAGAAATTGCTAGCCTCACAGCATGGATGTCAGGGACCAAATTCAGATCCTCCAGAAGAGTAAGTAGCAAGGGCTTTTCTCCTTTGAACTATCTCTCTTAGCCTTTTGAAGTGGTTTCATATTCTTGAGGAAATAAGGTTCAAAAGTAGATTTTCAAGTGTTATGTTAAATATACTTTGAGCAGATGTGATGTTACATAGGCTTTTCTGTTCTGCTCACACAGGTTAGGAAGAAGTAGGTTTGTCGTCATTCTTAGAGGCCCTTGGTTTTTAAGAATGCCAATGATCTTTGGTGTTAACTTCCAGTCATGAGCTATTCTGAATTCTCTTGTCTAGTTTCAATGATTTTTTTCCCCTGGGAAAGTAATTTTTTTTTAAAATTTCCCTTATGAGTACTGTGTATACATAATTTCTCTCAGTTTCTTTCTAGGTTATTTCCAGCCTTTCATATTGTTTGTGCTGTTGAGTTTTAGCCTGGGCACGTGGAGTTCTTTCTTTTGTTTTGGGATTAATGTGAGATTCTAGTCTGCCCAAAGATGTATTGGTGTTAGAGCTAGGTAACCAGGACTAAGCCTGGGAGTGTGGAGATAGCGTAGACAGGCAATGTCCTAGGGGAACTCACCAGGCTAGGCTGGTGCACAAGGAGCCTTTCTGGAGCCATGTCTGGTATTATGGAGATGGTATGGAAGGCTGCTGCAGAAGCTGTATATACAGATCTAGGTCTGGGGTTGTGGAGATGACAGAGGTTCTGGAGATTTAAGCAAGGATGGTGCAAGATGCATGTCAAGATACAGTTCTGGAAGTAAGTGTAGAGACTAAAGGTAGGAAAGTTCAAGGGGGAGCTCACCAGGAAAGGCTGAGGTTCCTATGTTTGGATGATACATTTCTACACATTTTATCATTAATCATTATCCAAAGAATATCTGAGTTTGTTTTAATCAGTTCTACATCATTTTCCCCCCTTCCCCTCCTCCCATCTCTTCCCTTATCAGCACCTGCGGCCCCGGCAGGGCCGACGCTGGCGCACTGCACCACGCTGCTGACATTTTGTGTCCGAGCCTGTGCAGCAATTAAACCCTGTGCCGGGCTGCTTCTTTGGCAGCCGTGACAGCGGTAGCCAGTGCAGGCACAGGGAGCTGGCCGGGGACCTACATCATTCTTTTTTAATAAACAGTAAAATAGAACTCTCTATATATTTAAAACCCATTTCATTCATTTGTGGCATTTTCATTAACTTTAGAATGGAAGTAATCGAACGTGTCATTCATTACTATGAATTTTTTGTTATTCATAATATCATATAGTTAGATACTATTTGGACAGTGGCCTGCCTTTTTAATAATGATCTGAACTACTAAGCTGATTAGATTACATAAAACATTAACGTATGTCTTACATCAACAATAAATGGTAGCTGTAACAACATTTTCTCAGAACTTTGTGGTAAACAACACAATTTAGACTGTTTCAAACAACACAGTTTGATCTGTTTCTCACTGATCAAGAGTTTGGGTGAAAACATAACTACTTCTTGGTGTTTTCAATTTCCTCTATTCTGACAGGTCAAATAAAAGATCAAAATATAATTGAAAATCAAATCCTGACACTCTATATTTCTCTTACTTGTACCCATAAGTTAATAATTAGAAATGATGAGAACTTGAACCTTGGAGATTCTTCTGATACACATATTTATATTCCTTCCAAAGTCAGAAATAATTCTGATACTGAGTGACTATTAATATTTTCCTTAGAGCCTTTATTCCAAGGGCATATAGAGTTCTATAACACAAAAGGAAAATTAAACAAAACTTAGTACATCAACGCAGTGTATTCCAAAGAATTAGAGCTACAAAAGGTATCTATCATCTCTTCATATAATGTACATAGACACATATCTTTTATGTCTCAATAGAAGGAATTTGAATATTAAGATAGTCATTTATACCACACAAGGGTACAGCTTAGACTGCCTTGTTTTAAGCTTCCAGCAGTGTCCTGATAGAAATTCTCATTTGCCCAGGCAGTAATCCATAACAATCAGATGACCTGCTCATCTTATAATGTAAACTATCAGAATTCAATTTGACAGTTGTAAAGCCCATAATTTAAACAGTACACCACTGAGATTTTCATAAATTTAAACTACAAAGTAAGTGATGGGAGAACATTACTTTTTATCACTTATGCATTCAATTTTGGATTATTCTAATTTCCAAAGTGCACAATTTTATTGGATTTCTTCTCAACCAGACTATAGTTTAAAATTTTCTCAAATGGAACGTGATAAAGTTATCCATTTGGTTAACACAAAACCCCAAATAACACAGAAGAATTGATTGTTACAAACATTTTCATAGTTCTCTTAATGATACTTTGAGCATATTTATTTCTAATATGTAGATAAGCTTGTGTGTCAAAGTAATTCTAACATAAGAAAATGGAAGACTCTTAAATGAAATTTCTCATACTTATATTTATTCTGCTCAAATGGAATTAAGAAAACACATAGAAAATTCCTGAGGTATAAATAATGATTAATGAAAACACATACATATAATAAACACAAACAGTGGTGACAGAAGTAAGTATAGATTGTGTCTTTTTTCTTGTTTAAATACTTTCAAAGTATATAATTGAGTACAGACACTATTAAGTAACTATTCATAGTCATACTTGAAAAGCAGTCTCCTAGGAGCTTCTTTGCTTAAAACTTATTCCAATAAGGCAATTTTGCTTAATACATTCACTTTGAACTTTAGTGAAATGAGATCAAGACATGCACAAAGTTTTGTTCAATTTTAATAATAATAGTATGATACACCTAACAAAAGGTCATCTTGTAATGTGTGAACTATCATGAGAATCACTCTCACTAGACATTTACATTCCTTGGCTCTCTTTATTAATGAGAAACTGAGGAACAATATACTTCTATAACAACATATTTCTATAACAATATAACGCCTATACAGATTCACTATTGTTCAGTAGTTTCTTGGGGATTACTAAACTCTTGGGAAGGGATTGTAGGACACAGAAATTTATTTCTGGTATTGTGTTTTAAGTATTAATTGAACGGAACCCAGATCACATGTGAAATGAGCATTCAATCAGAAGGCATACCAGAAAATGTCATGTGTAGCTGGAGAGCTTCTCCCCTGGTCCCACCAAGCCCCAACAGTCCCGCAGCCCACTTATAAAATAATCACTCAGACACTTATATTACTTATAAACTGTATGGCCATGGCAGTCTTCTTGCTATCTAGGCCTTCTATCTTAAATTAACCCATTTCTATTAATCTATACCTTGCCACGTGGCTCGTGGCTTACCAGTATCTTACATGTTGGTACTCATGGCAGGAGCTAGCAGTGTCTCCTCACATAGCCTTCCTGTTCCCAGAATTCTTTTCTCTCTCATCCCACCTACACTTCCTGCCTGGCTACTGGCCAATCAGCACTTTATTTATACAGAGCAATATACACAGCAGTCACTTGTTATTTTTCTTTATTATATGTGTTTAATTCCATTTTCTCATTCTTTTTCTTACTCCACATATATATCATTTACATAGTATGCATCTTTAAATAAATATAAAGAATATACACATATATCTCTATATAACCACATGTATCATTTTCAAATTATCTAATAGAGAGATAGATATAGAATTTTATGTATAATTATTGATACATTCATATTAAATATTATTTTAATTACAAGAAAACTGAATACAAATAAAACTCTACAACTATCCACAAAACAGAAAAGAGTCAAAATATCTCCTTCTATCAATCATCTTCATTTTTATTCATTTATAAACTGTATCTGTTGAAAGAGGCATAGTGATTCAATATTTAGTACTAGAGGGTTAGAACACATGATGCCTATGTAAAATCTGGTAGAAGAAATCTTAAATTTTATGAACTCTTGCAAGCAAGGCTTGAACTTCATGAAAAAATTCTGTGAGAAATGACTCTTCTCTGGGGGGAAATATTTCTTCGATAAACAATCATTATTTGTTATAAATCATTCTAGTGATAAATCCAGTTAGTTCTTTTTTCTAATATAGCAAATTTATTTTGAAATGGAACATATGCTAATATTTCTTAAAAGACTATCATAAAATCTACAAAGGCATGAAAAACTGATTTCATTAAATGCAGGATATCCTCAGTTTTGTAGTGAATTAAGTTGAAACACCAAATAAATGAGAAGAGTTTAAAATGCATGTATGCATGATAATTGGGTTTTACTTAGCATATGTGAAAGTTCACCAACATACACATACACACATATACTTACTATGTTTAATATATTTATCACTATTTCTTCACTGTTTGTGGAAAGAGGGGCAGTTTTGAGGTTTCTTTCTGAGCTCTAACACCCATGATCATTGAACTACTGAACTTAATAACATAAAGAAAGCTATGCCTCCCACTGCATCACATTAGTCCTCAGGATTTCAAACATGGGAATTTGGGAGGACACACATTAAGTCCATGATAATCTCTACTTTATGATTATCATGCCATTAATTTGCTTATTTGTGATTTAGTTACCAACTTATTTATTTATTGTGCCACTGTTCAATGAACCCACAAAGTAAGTATAAGGGCATATATTCAATAAATAATTCAAAACATTAATCTGTGAAGACATTAAGTAAGATTGTTCAGTATGCCATAAAATCAACAAAACTGTATCAAGCCGTTCTATGTCATGTTAAGCAAAATGGAATTATCTGAACTAAGTTTTGGAGTGCATTTTAATCTGTCAACATAGACTGTGTGGACTGGGGTAATTCATCTTAGAAGACATAAGAGCATTTCACAGGAAATGTCAGACATGATCACCTGCAAATGAAGCACACACAGAGCTGTGTAAATACTGATGTGCTTTAAGACCCCCTGAAAAGGGAAAAATCGTTATATCAAAAATGAATTCCTAAGCAACCCTCAAGGATGTTCTCTGGGTTTTCAGTCGTGGCTTAGTCCCCCAGGGTTGATTGGCAGAGGGCTCTGTGAGATAAGAATCTGCTGCAGTTTCTGTAACAGGTTGTGATGCCCCTAAACAGGAGCCTACAACCAGGCAGCAACTAATGACCTCTAAACATCCCACAAAGAACTGGGGTTGAGGGAGGAGTATCTGAACCACTCCAGAACATAAATAGAAACCCAGAAAAAGTAGAGAATCTGATGTAGGTCAGCTGGTGTTAGATTTTGGCTTCAGAGCTTGGTAAATCTGTCCTTGCAAAAGTTATTTAAACTTTTTGATCCTTTGTGTTGTTATATAAAAAAGGGTAAATTATTTTAATTTCCTCAAGGCACTTGCTTGTAAAGTATATGCCTTCAGTGCACAATAACAATAATGACTATTATTAATGGAGTTCATGACAATACTTTGAGTAGCTTTCCACATGTAGATTTGAAAGATGTATTTGAAAGATATAAAGGAGGTAGCTACGACCCTGTCTCTGACTTGAAGCTGTCCATTTTACTGCCTCCTTCTCCAAGCGTGTTCAGATTAATGTGGGCACCAAGAAACACTGGCATTTAACAGCAGTTAAGCTACAGCATTTTATCATTAGAATAGACTAATTGTTTAACAGAGAATGAGAGGGTTAATTCTCTTTCTCCTCCCTCTTTTTTTTATCCCATTTCTGTTTTTCTATGAATCTTGACTCATATATATACATGGAAGACAAAGAAAACAATGAGGACTACTTTATATTTAGCTACTTTATATTTAGAAGTTAAAACTGAAAAAAATCACACAGACACACAGACACACACACACACACACACACACACACACACACACACACACACTCACACATTACCGTCACAATTTCTCACTGACTTTTTTCTAGAATCTGGTAGCTAAGAGTGATTGCATTTTAAGACTTAAGGTTCTGAGAGAATTATCTGCCAAGCCATTTTTTCTTCAATAAAGGCAGTTGACTGGTCAAGATTAAGGTCTCTGGGCTTTCCACTCATTAGCTCTTGTGAGACCTGACTCATCATCTTGATGCTATTGGCAAAAGTGAAGCATGGCAGAATGACTTTGAAGACTTTCAGAAGTACATCAGAGGGTCGCTATTTATCAGCTTATTTGCTGACTTATCTTGGCTTAGCTAGAAGGGATATTTAACTGCTGGAGCACATAGCTGAGGCAATTGAAATTTATGATATTTTTGTAGGTCACCTTTAGCATAATTAAACTAGAGTTAATTATACATATATTTTATTCCACAGGTAATAAAGACAAAGTAGGCAACTCATTCAAAGTATTATAAGCTCGGAATAGACTTATATCATCACATGTACAGACACCCTAACTTCCATTCTCTCAGACTCTGATTTAGCAACTGTCCCAAACCTACAGTGACTGTAAAGGAAGCTACTGAATTTCATTATTCCTAGTCGGTTCAGTTCTGGAAAAAAGCTAATCTCATTAATCTATAGACACCTAAAACTTAAATAAAAAACTAAAGAAGGAAGATATATTGTCAGTGCTATTCAAGTAAAATGAACAACTCTATTCTCATTTATACATTAGTTTTTTTGTTTTTAAATTTCTGATATTCTAAATTCTTAGCTGGCTACAATGTTTTCAGAACTAAGTTGAACTTAATTCAAAGTCAACAGTGTCTTAGTTTAAAAACAAAACAAAACAAAACAAAAAAACACCAGAATTCAGAATTCTTCAAGCTGAAAGTTATATATATAACAAAGGCTCTCTTTTTTACTTATTATTCTTGTGTTTTATTATTGTAAGTTATGAAAATTTTGCTATAATTGATATAGCTCAAGTGTCTGTATAATTAACACAGAATGGTGCCATCTGTTTTATTGGAATTTGACTTCATCTATATTAAGGTTTGGGTGACCCTATGCAGTGGAGGTATTTCACTAAGTTGCAGTAGTAAAAATAAGGTAAAGTGTTGCACTCAAGAAAGAATTTCAGTACTAACACAGGTTGTTGGAGGTGAGAATCATTAAATGAATTACATAAAGAGCTTTGAAGGAAACACAAGTGTCATGGTTGACTCCCTGTCTCAGGATGACATTTGGTCTTCATTTCTGAATGTTGATGGTACAAGGATCAAAACTAGCAAACAAATATTTAGTAACAGATTTAAAAGTTTTTATTTTATTCCATTTTTCCAAATTACACAAAACATCATATTTAAAATAGGTTTGTGATAGTAAAATAAAGTATTAATCTCTGCTGTCATTATTCTTAAAGAAATATTATTATGCATTATATTGTGTGTGATTTAGAGATTTTTCATAAGAAAAATGGATCTGATTAATTATAAAATCAAAAACACTTAACATAGCATCACTGGTGAATTATTTGCCTTTAAATTTATTGTTTCATCTTAAACATCTGGTATTCTTCAGTAATTTTTTTCACACATTTCCAATTGTATTTACTTAAAATTAGACTGCTCTCTTACTCATTATTCTACTGCTGTGAAGAGACACCATGGCCAAGGCAGCTCTTATAAGAGAAAGCATTTAATGGGGCTTTCTTACAATGTCAGAGGTTTAGTCCATTATCATAATAGAGGGGAACATGGGAGCATGCAGGCAGACATTGCAGCAGTAGCTGAGAGATGCATCCTGATCTGTAGGCAGAAAGAAAGACTCTGGGCTTGGCATGGGCTTTTGAAAGCTCAAAGCCCACCCACAATGGCATGCTTCCTCCAAGGAGGTCACATCTCCTAATCCTTTTAATACTTCCAACTAGTTCAACCCCTGGTGACTAAGCATGCAAATATATAAACCTATAGGGGACATTCTTGTTCAAACTATCACAACAGTTGTTCAATTACTTTATCTTCAATTTTGAAATCAATATTATTATTAGATAGCACATTTTACAGATTTGAATATTTTACTATTTAATGACTAAAAAGCACACTTTTTCCAAATTCACTAATTTAATATTTTGGATCAACTCAGTAAATTAAATTGCTGTTAGTTATAGAAAGCCTTAATGTTTTAAGTTATGATATATATATATATATATATATATATATATATATATATATATATATTGTTTTCAATACTCCTTGAACTCAGATTCTCCTCCTAGTCCCTCTTCCCCCAGATTTGTTTCTCCTCTGTTTCCCTTCAGAAAAGAGCAGGCCTCCCAGGAATATCAACTGAATGTCGCAAAATAAGATATGATAAGATTAGGCACAAACCCTTTTGTCAAGGCAGGGTGAAGCAATGCAGTGGGAAGAAAAGGATCCTAAGAGCAGGAAAGAGCAATAGACAACCCCCTACTTCCACTTTTAGGAGTCTTTTAATTGTTTATAACCATAACATATGTGCAAAGGACATAGCACAGACCCATTCAGTCTCCATGATTTAGTCTCAGCAAGACCCTAGAGTCCTGCTTTGTTGATGTCTGTGGGTCATATTCTCCTGGTGCCATCAACCTGTCTCCTACAATTTTTCCTCCCTCTCTTCAACTGGGTTCCCCAAGCTACAGGAGAGGGACCCAGTGGAGATATCAAATTTGGGCTCTCTGTCCACCTAATGTTTGGCTGTACGTCTCTACATCTGCTCCCTTCAACTGTCAGAGGAAGCTTCTCTGGTGATGATTGGACTTGGCGTGGATCGATGAGTATAGGAGAATATCAATAGGAATCATTTCACTATTGTTGTTGTTGTTGTTTTGTTTTGTTTTCTATCCTGGGTCACTGGGTTCCCAGGCAGTATCAGACATGAGCTCCCTTTCTTGGCATGGGCCTCAAATTAGACCAGTGATTGGTTGGCCACTCCCACAAGTTATGCGCCTCCATTGCTCCAGCACATCTTGTAGTTGGCATGGATTTTAGGTTGAAGGTTTTGAGGCAGGATTGGTAACCTAGTCCCACCACTGGATCCCTAGCATGATTACAGATGATGGCTGGATCAGGCTTCTAATCCTCCATAACTAGGAGTCCTCTCTAGGATCACCCTCAATAAACCCTGGGAGTTTATACTATACTGGGTTTCCACATCACTTCTCCCTGCACCCTCCCTTGTGCTCCCTTATTCTAGTTGTCAATCCACATACTCTCTGCTTCATCCCCACCCAACAAACACATCTGATCCCTCCTGTTCCCATTCCCACCAGCCCACAGTCCACCCTCAAAATCTGTTCTATTTCACCTTCCTAGGGAGATCCATGAGTTTCTCCTTAGAGCCTTCTTTGTTACTTAGTCTTTCTGGGTCTGTGGATTGTCCTATGATTATCACTGACTTAACAGCTAATATTCACTCTTAAGTCTGTGCATTCCGTGTTTGTCTTTCTGGGTCTGGGTTATCTTGTTCAGTATGATTTTTTTTTCTAGTTTCATCCATTTGCCTGAAAATCTTAGAAACAGTAATACATGGAGTAAATGTACATGTTCTTTATCCTTCTTCTGTTGAGGGGTATCTAGGGTCTTTCCACTTTCTGGATATTATAAATAAAGTCAGAGTGAACATAGTTGAGCAAGTGGTAAGAGGGAGAGTCCTTTGGGTATGTGCCTAAGAGTGGTAGAGCTGAGTCTTGAGGTAGATCAATTCCCAACTTTCTGTGGAATGGCCATATTAATTCCCATAGTGGCTGTACAAGTTTACATTCCCACCAGCAATGAGGGAGTATTTCCCTTGCTCTGTAACCTTACCAGCATGAGCTGTTACTTGTGTTGTTGATCTTAGCCATGCTGGCAGGTGTAAAATGGAATCTTAAAGTAGTTTTGATTTGCATTTCCCTGATGGCTAAGATTGCTTTAAGTGTTTCTCAGCCATTTGTGATTCCTCCATTGAGAATTCTGTTTAGATCTGTACCCCATGTTTTAATTAGATCATTTAGTTTGTTGATGTCTAGTTTCTTGAGGGTTTTTACTTGTTCATTTTGTTTTTTTTTTTTAGATAAGATTTCTCTGTGCAGTTTTGGCTGTCCTGAAACTCACCCTATAGGCCAGGCTGATCTCAAACTCAGAGACCTGTCTGCCTCTGCCTCTCTAGTGCTGGGATGAAAGGCCCGAGCCACTAATCTGAGACTTGAGTTCTTTATTTTGGATATTAAACCTCTATCAAATGTAGAGTTGGCAAAAATCTTTTTCCCTTTCTTCAGGCTACTGTTTTGTCCTATTGAAAGTTTCCTTTGCCTTACAGAAGCTTTTCAGTTTCATGAGGTCCCATTTATTAATTGTGGAATTTCGTGTTTGTGCTAACATTGTTCTCTTCAGAAAGTTGTCTCCTGTGCTAATACACTCAAGGATATTCCTTACTTTCTCTTGTATTATGTTTTT
Organism: Peromyscus californicus insignis; assembly: GCF_007827085.1. NCBI lineage: Eukaryota > Metazoa > Chordata > Mammalia > Rodentia > Cricetidae > Peromyscus > Peromyscus californicus. The sequence goes on along the minus strand of NW_026294573.1, from coordinate 158,807,744 downwards.
TGTAGCTTATTGAGGTCTTTGATATACTTGGACTTAAGATTTGTGCAAGGTAATAAATATGAATACATTGCATTCTTCTATCTGCAGATACCTAGTTACACCAGCACCATTTGTTGAAGTTGCTTTCTTTTTTCCATTGTGACATTCTGGCTTCTTCATAAAAACAAAACAAAAAGCAGGCATTCATAGATGTGTGGATTTATGTCTGGGTCTTCAAGTCAATTCCATTGATTAACATGTTTTTTTTTTATGCCAATACCATGCTGTTTTTATTACTATAGCTCTAATCAGAGAAGGAGATACCCCCAGAACTTCAGAACTGTTTTAGCTATTCTAAGCTTTTTAATTTTCCAAGTAAAGCTGAGTATTACCTTTTCAAAGTTTGTAAAGAACTGTGTTGGAATTTTGATAGGGATTTCAATGAATCTGTACATTGCTTTAGGTAGGATAGCCATTTTTTACTAACTTGATCCTTCTGATACATAAGCCTGGGAGACCTTTCCATCTTCTGATATCTTCTTCAATTTCTTTCTTCAAAGACTTCAAATTTTTAATCATGCAAGTATTTCATTTACTTGGTTAAAATTGTACAAGTTATTTATTATTATTTGTTGCTATTGTAAAGAGTGTTGTTACTTTGATTTTTTTTCCTCAGCCCCTTTGTCATTTGTATATAGGAGGGCTAGTGATTTTTTTAAAGTTAATCTTGTATCCAGCCACTTCATTGAAGGTGTTTATCAGCTGTAGGAATTCCCTGGTATAATTTTGGGGGTAGTGTATGCACGCTATCTTATAATTTACAAATAGCAATACTTTAACTTCTCCATTTCTAATTTGTATCTCCTTGAGCTCCTTCAATTGTCTTATTGCTCCAGGTAAAACTTCAATTACTATATTAAACAGATATAAAGAAAGTAGACAATCTTCTCTTGTTCCTGATTCCAGTGAAACTGATTTGATCTCTACATTTCATTTGATGTTGCCTGTAGGTATGCTGTAAGTTGTCTTTATTGGATTTTAGAATGGTCCTTGTAGCTCTACTCTCTCCAAGATTTCCATCATCAAGGGGTTCTGGATTTTTCAAAGGCTTTTCAAGCATCTAATGAGATGATCATGCATGTTTTTTCTCTCAGTTTGTATGGCGGATTACATTGACTGATATTCATATGTTGAACCATCCCTGCATCTCTGGCATGAAGCCTACTCGATCATGGTGCATGATCTCTTCAATATGTTCTTGGATTCAGTTTGTGAGTATCTTATCGAGTATTTTTGTATCAATGTTCATAAGGCAAATTGGTCTGTAGTTCTTTTTCTTTTTGAGATTTTGTATGGTTTGGATATCAAAGTGATGTTTGCCTCATAAAATGAATTGAGAAATGGCCCTTCGGTTTCTATTGTGTGGAATAATTTGAGGAGCATTGGTATTAGCTCTTCTCTGAAGTTCTAGTAGAATTCTGTCTAAAACCATCTGGTCCTGGGCTTTTTCTGGTTGGGAGACTTTTAATGACTACTTCTATTTCCTTAGGGTTTATAGAAGTATTTAAATTGTTAATCTTATCTCGATTTAACTTTGGAAGTGCCATCTATCCAGAAATCATTCATTTCTGTTATGCCTTCAAATTTTGTGTTGTACAGGTTTTTTTTTTTCCTTTGAGTATGACATAAATGATTCTTTGGATTTCCTCAGTGTCTGCTGTAATGTCTCCCTTTTAGTTTCTGATTTTGTTATTTTGAGTAATCTCTCCATGTATTTTAGTTAGTTTGGATTTGAGTTTCTCTATCTTATTTATTTTCTCAAAGAACTAAGTCTTTGTTTTATCTAATCTTTCTATTTTCCCCTTTTGGTTCTATTTTATTATTTTCAGCCTTCAGTTTGATTATTTCCTGCATTCTGTTCCTCTTGAGTGTGCTTACTTCTTTCTCTTTCATGCTTTCAGGTATGCTGTTAATTTAATTTACTACTATGAGATAGCTCCAGTTTTTTTTTTTTTTTTAATGTAAGCTTGTAGGTGGAGTTTTCTTGTTCCATAGCTGCTCTCAAATAATCACTCAGAGGTTTAATATTACTTATAAATGCATGGCCTACAGATCAGGCTTGGTACTAGCTTACTATTACACTTAAATTAACCCATATTTCTTATCTATGCTTCACCACATGGCTCATAGCTTCTTACTTAATTTTCTGCACATCCCACTTCCACAGTGGCTGGCTGGCATCTCCTTTAACTCTGCCCTTCTTCATTCCAATGTCCTTGGTTTGATTGTCTCACCTAAATTTATCTTTCCTTGCTACAGGCCAATCAGCTTCTTATTAACTAATAAAAGTAATACATATTTACAGTGTACAGAAGGATTATTCCACAGCATCTCTCCCTTTTGTCTAATTAAAAAGGAAAGTTCTAACTCTAACATAGTAACATTATGTATAATAAGAATTATTAACAAATATTTTCCAAATAGAAAGCAAAAAAAAAAAAATCTCTGATGTAGAGGATACAATAGAGGAAATAGTTTTGTCAGTCAAAGAAAATACCAAACCCAAAAGTCATAACACAAAATGTTCAGGAAATCTGGGACACCATGAAAAGAACAAACCTAAGAATAATAGGGATAGAAGAAGGAGAATACCAACTCAAAGGCACAGAAATTATATTCAACAAGATCATAGGAGAAAACTTTCCCAACTTAAAGAAGGAAATACCTATGAAGACACAAGAAGCCTATAGAACACCAAACAGACTAGACCCCCACAAAAAGTCCTCTTGACACATAATAATTAAACAACTAAACATACAGAATAAAGAAAGAATATTAAGAGCAGCAAAGGAAAAAGGCCAAGTGACTTATAAAGGCAAACCCATAAGAATAACACCTGACTTCTCAACAGAGACTTTGAAAGCCAGAAGGACCACGTCAGATGTAATACAGACACTAAGAGACCATGGATAGCCGCCTAGACTAATATACCCAGCAAAACTTTCAATTACCATAGACAGAGTGAACAAGACATTCCAAGACAAAACCAGATTTAAATAATACATATCAACAAATCCAGCCCTACAGAAAGCACTAGAAGGAAAATTCCAACCTAAGAAAGTCAGATACACTCACGAAAATAAATACAGACAATAGAAAGGAATGGTACTAAACTTAACAAAAATGAAACTACATACAACAAGAACAATTATCAAGTAATAAATGCATTCTCAATGTCAAGTCCACAAGTAATTGGCAAATTGACAGGAATTGCTCCATTAGCTGTCCTCTCCTGAAGAGTCCAAAGTTTTGTACCTAAATATGCCTTTTATCATAACTAAGGAAAACTGTAACTAAAACTATCTAGTCTTCAACTCCATCAAAGACCCCAGAACAGGAAAATGTTATCTAATGACAGGAATATTTCTCTGCCTAAACAGTCATCCAATGTTTCTTTGTAAAACTGGGATATCCAACTCTGGCCTTCAAGCCTAGCATATCTGACAGACTTTCCTGTGAAGCAGGGACTTATGAAGGCCTGTTCTACTTTGTTTTGACAAAGATTGACAGTAGCCTTTTTTGCATCCTGCTGGTCCCGTTTAAACAGTATATTGTCAACAATTGAGGCAAGAGCAGTTTCTTTGCTGACAGGACTAGCTTTTGCCATAAAGAGAGAAAACTCCGTATGGAGTTTTTTTGATGCCCATCATCTTTTCTGTGCTGCCAGAAGCAGATGTACCTCACTGTCATGAAAAGTCTTAGGTTATTAAAGATATTAAATGCTATCTTATGTAGGTCTTTGAAGTGTTTGAAGACCATCTATTTATCAAATATATCTGTGTATAACCTTGAAAACATAACTAAAATGACTGTAAGTTTGACTATTATAGATGACTATTAATCTATATTTCTTAATTATACATTACATTTTAAATGAGCTGTATAAGCACAATACCCCAAAGAAGAGTAAAAATATACATATAGTTTAACAACATTAAATTCAAAATTGCATCAATAAGCCAAAATCCATACCAATGTAAAATATTTAAGATTAATAATTGACTTTTTTTAGTATATTTTTATTAAACAAAAATTATTAAGAAAAAACATTCCAGCAAAGAGGAGGAGAGGTTCCTGTTACCCACCCCTTTGTTTTGAACTAAAGTGGATTTAATACTCTACCTTTTTATCCTGTCATTTCTATATCCCCTCATTTCTTCTTAGAATGATTTCCCTGAAACTAATCTCCTATGTTTAGCTTTCTTCTCTCACCATTACCGAAAACAACTTGTAACCAACACTTCTTAAATGATAATAAATATGTATAACCCAATTTTGGGGAATGTGAGCATAGTTTTTTAGACTATTTCTTGTTGATTGGGGTGTCGGGCCTGCTGAAAGTCAGCTGGGTAGCTGGGTAGAAGCGTGTGGATTGAAGTAACAATGAAGAAGACAGAAAAGAGTCGAGAGATCTGCTAGTCAATGCCAGACAGCCCCGAGTTTATTTCACAGCCAGCTTATATACAGCTTTGAAGGACAGAGATAGAACAATGAACAGCACAGGCATTCAACCACTATCTATCCTGCCTTGCACCAAGGAACAGGCAGTTTCATTTTCTATCTCAATGAACCTCTGGAAGGCATCAGCAGCTTGTGTCTAGCTAGATAGTATATTTCCTCTTATGGGCTAATCAGAACTTTCTAATAGCCCTTCAAGGAAACTTTGTGGGCTAATCAAGACTTTCTCACAGCCCTTCAAGGAGACTCTGTGGGCTAATCAGAACTTTCTCACAGCCTTGGAGCAAACAACTTGAACTCTATTGACTCAGAATAGACTTCAGATTCAAACTGGGAAACTGAGTCAGTTGTGGGCTCCCACATTGGGGGCAATGGTAATCTTTGAAGGAACCATGAGAAAATCAAGATAATAGTATTCTGTGAGGCTGGATCATCTCAGTCAGCAGCCTGGAAGCTGTTTTGAATGTTGGATCATCTGGGCCATAATCATTTTCATTGGTATCTGGTCCCCTTGTTCTTAAAATATATAAATTTTATATATCTGTATTCATACAAGTATAGATTGTGAATAGTATATAAGTTAAAGATGAAATTTTTGTTATGTGTTTGAGCAAGTAAAATATAGATCATGTGTCTTGTAGTTCTTTTAGGTTTTTGTTTGTTTGTTTGTTTTTATGTTTGTAGCCAGGATTTTCAGGGAGTCTTCCTTGATCAAACTTGATTTTCCTTAACCCAGAATGAATCCAAAGCCTCATTTCCTGTGGAAAGAAAAGTAAAACATCTCCCCCAAAGTAACATAACTTTTGACTTAAATTTTGAAGTCAAGATGTTTTTAAAATACGTAGGTTGTGTTAATTCAGCAGTTTCCATAATCCAATGTCTCTTAGCAGACAAAATTTCAAAGAGAACATAACAACATACAGGATCCAGACTCTCTGTGTACTTCTCATCTTTACATGGCTTATTTCTTTTATATTACTTTACTGCCTTTTAAATGACTTTACTTTATTATTTTAAAACTATATTTTTACATTTAATACTATATATACTCTTTCTCTTCTCTCTCAAACCTACACATATTTTCAAATACATTGTGACCCATTTAGAGGCTATTTTTGTTTGAATCTGTCTTTTCTGTGTATCTGTAACCTTTTCTGTCTGTATGAGCAAAAAAAACAAAAACAAAAACAAAAAAAACCCTGCTATGTAATTTAAATCATGGTGTTTTAGTGGCTGGCTCCTCTCCCTTGGTTCCCTAAGAGGCTAATCTTGTGGGGTAGGTATGTTTACCACCAGCTCTAGGAGCCATGTTTACTGATCCAACTCTGCGAAGTTCCTGGATCCATGATGTCACAAAGTAGTGTGCCTGTCACTGCTCATAAACCCCATATAAGTGTTTGGTTGTAGGGTCTCTTAAAAGAGCTGCTCATTTTTGTGCTAGCATTGAGCCAAGAAGCTTTCTCTTAAAGGAGCCACACCTCTGCTTGCTGCCAGCAAACAGAGCTTACCTGAGAAGTTACAGCTACCTAGAAGCTGTGCTTGACTCTGTTCTTATGTACCTAAAATCTCTTTTTAAATTTTTGTCAGGTTATACATGGAAATTCCAGCCCTACATTGGAATGACATATGTAGGCAGAGTTTTCTTGTCCCATAGCCACTCTCAAGTAATCACTCAGAGAATTAATATTACTTACAAATGCTTGACCTATAGTTCAGGCTTGTTACTAGCTAATTATATGTAAATTAACTCATATTTCTTATCTATGCTTTGTCACATAGCTCATGGCTTGTTACCTCAATTTCTACACATTGTGCTTCCTTAGAAGCTGGTTGGCGTCTCCTCTGACTCCATCTTTCTTCATCCCAGTGTCCACAGTTTGATTGTCCCACCTAACTTTATCCTACATTGCTATAGGCCAATCAGCTTCTTTATTAACCAATGAGAGTAGTACATATTCACAGTATATGGAAGAATCATTCCACAGCATAAGCTCTTGGTGGTATGAACTTTCCTCCTAGCACCAATTTCATTGTATCCCATAAGTTTGGGTGTGTTGTATATTCATTTTCATTGAGTTCTAGAAAGTCTAATTTCTTTGTTATTTCTGTCTTGACCCATTTTTCACTTGGTAGAGAGTTTTTCAGTTTCCATGAGTTCTCTTAGACCTTCAGTTGTTTTCAATGTTGAAATTCAGCTTTAATCCATGATAGTTTGAGAGGATGAGAGGGTTTATGGTGATATTTTATTTGTATTAAAATGTTATTTGTATGTTAATAAATAAAGTTGCCTGGGGGTCAGAGCTATTAGCAAGCCATAGGAAAGCAGGGCAGTGGTAGCGTACGCTTGTAATTCCAGCACTTGGTAGGCAGAGCTGGGTAAGTCTCTGTGTGTTCAGGGATACAGCCAGTATTGGATACACATGCCTTTAATCTTAATACCAATCATGGAAAACCTGGAGGTCTATACAGACAGGCCGTGAGGAGGCGGTCATGTGGTTGGGTTTACAACCAATGAGAAGGCAGGACAGGAACTCTATATAAAGACTTTAACACAGGGGTAGCTCTGGTTCGGAGAGGTAGGACCACCGCAGGAGGAAGGGTAAGGTTTTAGCTCTTAGCTCTGACCTCTTGGCTTTCTTCTTTGCATTGGTTCTGTGTTTATTATTTAATAAGAAGGTTGGATACATCTATAGGTTTACTTCAATTTCCTTGTATCTGTTGAGACTTGCTTTGTGCTCATTTTTGGAGAAAGTAATGTGAGGTACTGAGAAGAGGGTATATTCTTTGTGTTTGGGTGAAATATTCTGTAGATATATGTTAGGTCCTTTTGGTTTATAAAGTGTGTTAGTTCCAATATTTCTCTGTTTAGTTATTGGCTGGATGACTTGTCATTTGGTGAGAGAGGAGTATTGAATTAATTATCAATGTGTGAGAGTCAATGTTCAATTTAAGCTTTAGTAATGTTTCTTTTACAAATGTGGGTGACTTTTTTTTAGGGCACAGATGTTAAGAATTGAAACATCATCTTAGTGGATTTTTCATTTGATGAGTATGATGTATCCTTCCCCATCTCTTTTTATTTATTTTGGTTTGAAATCTATTTTGTTAGATATTAGAATGGCTATACCAGTTTTTCCATTTATTAAGAAAATCTTTCAATCCTGTACACTGAGTTAATCTTTGATGTTGAAATGTGTTTCTTAGATACAGCAGAAAAATGGATCCTCTTTGTGCATCTATTCTGTTAGTCTATGTCCTTTTATTCGGGAACTGAGTCCATTGATATCAGGAGATATTGACCAATGATTGCCAATTTCAGTTATTTTTGTTGTTGATGGTTGTGGTGGTGGTGGTTTATGTGTGCACTTCCCTTCCTTTGGTTTTGCTGACAAAATATTATTTATTTCCTATGTTTTCATGGGTATAGTTAACCTCCTTAGCATAGAGCTTTCCTGCTAATACCTTCTGTATGGCTAGACTTATGGATAGATAATGTTTAAATTTGACTGTATCATGAAATATCTTGTTTTCTCCATGTATGGTAGTTGAAATGTTGCTGGATATAGTAGTCTGGGCTTCCATCTGTGGTCTCTTAGACTTTGTAGGACATCTATCCAGGCCAATCTAGCTTTTAGCATTTCCACTGAGAAGTTGGTTTTAATTCTACTAGGTCTGCCCTTATATGTTACTTGGTCGTTTCCCCTTGAAGCTTTTAATATTCTTTGTTTTGTGTATTTAGTGTTTTTATTACTATATGTGATGAGAGCTTTCTTTACTGGCCCAATCTATTTGGTCTTCTATAAGCTTCTTGTACATTTATAGGAATACATTTCTTTGGTTAGGAAAATTTTCTTCTATGATTTTTTGAAAATATTTTCTGGGCCTTTGAGCTGGGATTCTATTTCTTCTTCTCCTTCTCCTTCTCCTTCTCCTTCTCCTTCTCCTTCTCCTTCTCCTTCTCCTTCTTCTTCTTCTTCTTCTTCTTCTTCTTCTTCTTCTTCTTCTTCTTCTTCTTTTTCTACTTCTTCCTCTCTCTCTCTCTCTCTCTCTCTCTCTCTCTCTCTCTCTCTCTCTCTCTCTCCTTTTAGGTTTGGTCTTTTCATAATGCTCCAGATTTCCAGGATGTTTTGTGCCAGGAATGTTTTTAGAATTAATATTTTCTTTGATGGTTTATCTATTCCCTCTATTGTATCTTTAATGACTGAGATTCCTTCTTCCATCTCTTATATTCTGTTGGTGATGATTAATTCTGTAGTTCCTTTTTGATTTGCTAGATTTTTCACTTCCAGAATCTGTTCAACTTTTGTTTTCTTTATTCTTACTATTTCCATTGTCCTATTGCAACTGTCTTGAATAGTTTTATTAATTTCCTTCAAATTTTTGTTTGTTTTTCTAGCTTTTTAAAGTGGATTTATTCATTTCCTCCAATATTTTGTTTGTCTTTTCCTCAGTTTCTTTATGGGAGTTATTCATTTCTTTTGTAAGAATCTGAGTCAATTTTATAAAGTTGGCCTTTATGTCTTTTTCTTGTTGTATTCCAGGTGTGTTCCAACATTCATGGCTTGTTGTGGTAGGATAGCTGGTCTTTTGTGATGATATGCTGCCTTTGCTGATGCTGATTGTGCTCTTACACTGGCATGTAGGCATCTGAGTTTGAGGTGATTATAGGTCTAGGCTAACTTCTGAGTTTGTTTTTGTTGGATGGGTGTTTTGTTTCATGGTTTCTGTTTCCTCTCTGGTCTTCTGGCATGTGTAATCTATATGTGGTTGAGCAAGAGCTATCCATCCAAGTTCATGTGTAAGGCATGGCCCCTGGTCAAACAGGGGTCTCTGCCTGAATCTGTGTGGTGATGAGAAGAGATGGGTTGATTGGGGATAGTGTGGGAGGACACCTAAGGAGTGGGAGAGGTCTGTAGTACATGCTCAATCTTGAGTTCTGGCTGCTAGCATGGCCCCTTATTGCATGGGGGGATGGAGGATGGATGGATGGGAGGATGGTAGGGGGTGCATCTCTGTTATGCAGAGGAGATAGGGATTTGAGATAAGGTAGGGAAGCCAGGAGAGAGTAGAGGAGTGTTGTCATCTGGCAGCTTCCTTGGTCTTCTGGTAGCTAAAGATCTCTGGTAGAGCAGGGAGTCTTCTCCCTAGTTGGGTCTGGGGTATAGCAAGGAATGAGGAGTATTGGAGATAGGGTAGGAGGGTACCAGGAGAGTGAAAGAGTTGGTGAGGTCCATGAGTAGGCAGACTACCTGGCCAGAGAGGCATCTGTTCCAGCAAGGGTCCTCCACTTAAGTTTGGTTCTGGGACACAGCGAATAGGATAGGTAGGTTGACTAGAAAAAGTGTGTATGGGTGGAGTACCAAGAGAGCAGAGAAGGTTTGAGGATTGGTGACCTGTGTGGCCTCTGGCAGAAGAGGGAGTCTCTGCCTGGGTTGAGGGTTGGAACACTATGATGCAGATGGGGTGGGGATTGAGGACAGAGTTGGGAGGCACTGAGAAAATAGGGTGTGCATGAGTGTTTGGTCTGACTGGACTTCTGGCAGCTGGTGTGGTCTCTGGAAGAACATAGAGTCTAATATCCATTTTTTAATTCCTAAGTTACCTTTTGTCATAATCTATCTCATTTCAGTGTTCTAAATTTATTTTTTCCTAATATATTTAACATCTAATTAACAGAGTTATTATTTGTGTAAAAGATTATGGATAATATAAATAAATATAGTAGGAATTCAAAAGAAATGAAAAGAGATGCATTCTTATAAATCTCGGTGTCATTTATTGAAATATGCACATTTTTCAATGTCATAGTAAAATAATAGTCCCCTTGGCTTGGGCAACCAAGTCACACTCGCGGTTGACAATGCATTTCCCAGCTCTTACAACAGGGTTCCTCTCTAATTCCTTGCCTGAGGTTCTGGCCACTTTTCCCTCATACAAAATTCTGTATTCCTGTATATTGTCTCATGACAGTATAAAATCCTGTTGCAGGTGCATGTTGTCTTGGGAGGTGCTAGAATATAGAGAGTGTGGAAGTTAATTACACGAGGACTTCGCTATGCAGCTATTGGGAAATAATCATCAACAATGCTGTGATGAAATGTTTTGGTGATGTAAAAGTCTGTGATCCATTATGCTGCCATAAGAAAGTTCTGTAAACTCAGAACTTTACCAAACAATATGGGCAGAACCATTAGTTTGGTCTGTTGTTGGTTTCCCATCTCAGGTGTATAAATATTTGATATCTCTCCAAAAATAGTTATGGAAACAGTCATTTCCTAATGTAATAAGTAATGTAGACAAATATAAGAGTAATATTTAAATACATCTACATGCACATCTTTCTACTGTTTGAGTTTTCCTGTTCTCAGATCTGTTCTATTCTATTTTAGTTTTGATAAATGTAGAAGTTCTACATGCATACCTATTTAGAAACAACTAGTTTATTCTCATGAAAATAATAGTGGCCAGAGACAGAGACCTAGGTGGGGGAATGCTGTTTTGATTTCTTCTAAAAATTTGAAATTGTTAAGAATAATTATTTATGGCATAACTATGACCAGAAAGACATAATATGGAAATATTTTGGTTTTGGCTTGATGTTTTAAATTTTATTTTTATTATTTTAAAAATCATGAATATATATTTCTGCATAGGTATGCAAGGGGATAGCTTTTTCTGAAAACACTTCTTGGTTTTAAAACTAAACTTTTGCCTGATTTTGCAATCAAGTTAATAATAGGCTTTAGTACCATTTAGGAATATGTATTCAATATTTTTCTACTGTGAAATCAATCTGTTTTAAGTTTAACATGCCTTTAAGGAAACCATGTAACCAACATTACTGTACTGAGAATTCCCATGGAATCACCTTCTACAATCTAAGCTAAATGCAGAGATTTGATATTAAATTATGTACTCTTCCATGTTCTTGACCCAGTGTAAAGTATGTGAATGTATTTATGCTGTGATAATTATTTTTGGAAAGCAGACTATAGGTTGAAAGCAACCTTTTATTTATTTATTTATTTATTTATTTATTAAATTTAATTTTACATATCAGCCACAAATTCCCTTGTTCTCCCCCCTCCCGCCCCCCCCCACACCTTCCCCCCAACCCACCCCCCTTTCCCATCTCCTCCAGGGCAAAGCCTCCCCCGAGGACTGAGATCAACCTGGTAGACTCAGTCCAGGCAGGTCCAGTCCCCTCCTCCCAGGCTGAGCCAAGTGTCCCTGCATAAGCCCCAGGTTTCAAACAGCCAACTCATGCAAGGAGCATAGGACCCGGTCCCACTGCCTGGATGCCTCACAAAAAGATAAAGCTAATCAACTGTCTCACTTATCCAGAGGGCCTGATCCAGTTGGGGGCTCCTCAGCTATTGGTTCATAGTTCATGTGTTTCCATTCGTTTGGCTATTTGTGTCTGTGCTTTATCCAACCTTGGTCTCAACAATTCTCGCTCATACAAACCCTCCTCTTTCTCACCAATTGGACTCCTGGAGCTCCACCTGGGGCCTGGCCGTGGATCTCTGCATCTGGTTCCCTCAGTCATTGGATGGGGTTTCTAGCACGACCATTAGAGTGTTTGGCTATCCTATCACCAGAGTAGGTCAGCTTTTTCTCGACCATTGCCAGTAGTCTATTGTGGGGGTATCTTTGTAGATTTCTGTGGACCTCTCTAGCACTTTGCTTCTTCCTATTCTCATGTGGTCTTCATTTTATCATGGTCTTTTATTCCTTGTTCTCCCTCTGTTCTTGATCCAGTTGGAATCTCCCTCTCCCCTAAGCTCTCTTTCCCTTAACCCTTGCCTTTCATTACTCCCACTCACGTTCATGTTGTTCATGTAGATCTCATCGATTTCTCTGTCATTGGGTGATCCCTGTGTCTTTCTTGGGGTCCTGTTTTCTAGATAGCCTCCCTGGAGTTGTGAGTAGCAGTCTAGTCATCTTTGTTTTACATCTAGTATCCTCCTATGAGTGAGTACATACCATGTTTGTCTTTCTGAGTCTGGGTTACCTCACTCAGGAAGATTTTTTTCTATATCCATCCATTTGCCTGCAAACCTCATGATGTCATTGTTTTCTCTGCTTAGTAGTATTCCATTGTGTATATGTACCACATTTTATTTATCCATTCTTCAGTTGAAGGGTATCTAGGTTGTTTCCAGGTTCTGGCTATTACAAATAATGGAGATATGAACATAGCTAAGCAAGTGCCCTTGTGGTATGATTGAGCATTTCTTGGGTATATGCCCGAGAGTGGTATAGCTGGATCTTGGGGGAGATTGATTCCCAATTTTCTAAGAAAGTGCCATATTGATTTCCAAAGTGGTTGTACAAGCTTGCATTCCCACCAGCAGTAGAGGAGACACACACACACACACACACACACACACACACACACACACACACGAGATATAGGTAAAGATCTACAATTAACCTACCTGTTTTCCTGGTTAGTGTGCCCATGTAGCATTCTTAGGGAGAATTCATTTACTTACACTTATTATTTAGTATGCAATAAAGTAATTATTTCATCATTAAAGCAATAACAAGTACATGATAGTAAAGAAATTGATGAAGATATAAATATTAAAAACAAGACTATCTGTTATTATAGATGATAGCAAGTCATCAGAATAAATTATATTTACTGATTTTACCAATTTACCAATTGATATCCAGTTTGGATGAATTAATAAATCCAGTTAATTATGTCCTTGAAAGAGCAAATTCCTTTCCATAAAATACAACTGGCAAAATATATAAATTAGATAATTTAGGGATATGGATAAAGTGAAAGAAGATGAAGAAAGAAAAGCATGCTTGTTTATCATCATCAAAAACAACAAAAAAAACCAAGAAAACTTATTGGGACATTTTTACTGGATTTTCTATTCTCTGCCTTCATTCCATTGACCACTGACCAAATGGAGACTCTTTATTTAATTTCATGCTGCAAAATGGGTCAGATTGGCAGCAAATATATCTATTTTGTAGGAATATTTTTGGAAGTAGTATATCAAGATAATTAGATGACCAAATTAAGATGGAACAATTTTACACAACTAATGATTTTGAACACATGCACTAAACATAATGATAAATGAAATGATCGTATTTGAATGTCTGAAAAGCTAACATGGAGAAAACAAACATGGAACTTCATGCATTATCCAGGAAAGAGAACAATGACAGTCAAACTCAGTGATGATGACACATAGAAGAGTACACATGTTCATAAAACCTGTTGAGGATAAAATAACATCCTACAAATATAAGATAGCAAAAAAGGTGGCTGAGGTCACTGATGTCCCACATCTCCTGCACTGCAGCACTGACTAGACTATTGTATCATACAAATAGACCGGTAAGTGGCCAGTTCGTGGGGTAAGCAGAAGGGATGAGGTTTTGTCTGGGAAGGTTGAATTTGCTTTGAGACTATTCTGTCCAACAATAATTCATATCTATCACACATGAAAACAAATTATGCATATCCCTCCCTCCCCAAGAAGTTGAGTTACAGAACTATCCACTTAAATGCAAAATATCACACAAAGTCCTTAATACTCAAAGCTCCAAATTCCAACAAAAATATCTCCATAGGAATAGGTGATATTCTGAGAGTGATCCACCCTGGATCAGGATTCTTGTCCACCAAATAAACTTCAGAATTGAAAACAAGGTGTGTACTCTAACATGGAAAAAGGGACAAAACAGAAGACACTGTAATTCTGAAGACAGAAATGAAAATAGAGGAGTGTTTGAATCTAAAGAAGTTCCAAACCCATTGACCCAGAGACCTGAAATAATTCTCTTTGATTGGCACTCTACCCACTGACATTTACATGCTATGCCTCTGCTCCATGAATGGTCTCTGGCTTCTGTCTCTGTCTTTATGGATGTGCTTTTGAAATAATTGTTCTTGTCTTGAAATTTCGCATACATTCACAGTCAAATCACTACATTTCTTCTCACTACACAAATCCAGAAAATGGCAGACTTCCTTTTATTTTGCCTCATTTCTGTCATTCTCAATCTAGCCTGACAGTTTCTCCAGATATAAAATTTCCCACAATTGTTCCCCAGATATGCTCATCTGTCTGTCTGAGTTCCATTGGGCCATATTGTATAACTGTGTCTTCATTTTCATGTGCTGGACAAGACAACAGTTGATTAACAGTTGTAGTAGAATTGCCACAAAGGTATGAGTAATGCCTTCTTGCTACTGCTGGATTTGGTACGTCCTCAAAAGGCCCAAGGCTTGTTCCTTAGCCTATGATGGCCTTTGAGATGAAGTAGGACTTTAACAGAGTGGACATAATGCAAGAGATGTGAGTCCTTAGTTAACTTGAGGGGACTTCTAGAACACTGACCTATTCCTTCCTGTCTCTGGAAAGAGGTGAAGTTTCTTTCTGTCCTACACTCCCAACATAATGTGCTGTGCTAATACCAGTCAAAAGACATGTAGCCAAGCAATTACTAACTGAAAACTCTTAGAATGTGCTCCAAAATAAATCACGCTCCTTTTAAGTGGGCTATTTCAGGTGGTTATTTTTCAACAGTGACAGTTAGCTGAAAACTTCTATGCTATGATAACATGGAGGCGGTCATACCGTGTGGCTATCATTATTTTCAGTTGATGGCAACCTTAAGGGAACACAATTTTGCATGATCCATCATGAACAGCTATGCACGTTCACAATATTCTCAAGAAATTTTTCATTTTACATTTAATACTTCTATATTGAAGTACATCCTATCATAATAGTATATAGTTATTTGATAGGTTTGTATTTTTCCCAAAATCTATTGAAATATACTCATATTTCTTAGAATTAGGCCATGTGATCATTCAAATTGTTTTAACTTATTGGTTAGCAGAACAAATTTTTAAAGAACATCACAAAACACATGAGGTCAGTGTTCTTCACTCCGTGGCATAGACATGTGTATACTTCTAAGGTATGGTTGTTAATGACTATTTAATTTTCAACAGTACACAACACATTTAAGGGAGTTATTTTATGAGAGTTTTTTGTATTTTTATTGAAAATAGATACTTCTCTCAAACAATACATCCAGGCCAGAGTTTCCCCTTCTTCCATTTCTCTCAGCTACTCTCTACCTTCCCTCTCTTCAAGATCTACCCCACTCTCATTTTCTCTTTAGAAAAGAGCAAGTCTCCAAAAGAAGACAGCCAAACAGGACAAAACAAGGTGCACTAAGACAAGGTGAAAGCCCTCTTATCAAGGCTGGACAAGGCAACCCAACAGAAGGAAGAGTCCATGAGCAGACAAGAGTCAGAGACACACCTGCTCTCACTGTTAGCAGTCTCACAAAAACACCAAGAGAACAGCCATAA
Organism: Peromyscus californicus insignis; assembly: GCF_007827085.1. Classification (NCBI taxonomy): domain Eukaryota; kingdom Metazoa; phylum Chordata; class Mammalia; order Rodentia; family Cricetidae; genus Peromyscus; species Peromyscus californicus. Next base: position 158,791,885 of record NW_026294573.1, on the reverse strand, counting down.
CATATATGCAGAGGACCTGGTGCAGACTCATGGTGGTCATGTTCTTGCTGATTCAGTCTCTATGAGCCAATGTGAGCACTGCTTATTTGATTCTGTCAGCCATGTTCATCCGGTATCCTCCATCCCCTCTGACTACTATGGTCTTTCCTCCCCTTCATCCATGGGCTTCCTTGATATCCAAGGGGGAGCTCCAGTGGAAACCTCCAATTTAGACTCTCTCTCTGCATAGGGTCTGATTGTGGTTCTCTGTACCCATTCCCACCTGCTGCCCAAAGAAGTCTCTCTGATGATGACTAGACATGGAAGTGATCCATGAATATAGCAGAATATAATTAGGAATCATTTCACTGATTTTTTTCAGTCATGTTTGGTTCTTATGGTGATATTTTATTTGTACTGAAATGTGATTTTATTTGCATGTTAATAAATAAAGTTGCCTGGGGGTCAGAGGTAATAGCAAGCCATAGCAGAAACTGGGCGGTGGTGGTGCACACCTTTAATCCCAGCTCTTGGGAGGCAGAGCTAGGCTGATCTCTGTATGTTCAAGGATACAGCCAGCATGGAGACACATGCCTTTAATCTCAATACCAACCATAGAAAACCTGGAGGTCTGTACAGACAGGCAATGATGAGGAGGTCATATGGTTGGGTTTACAACCAATGAAAAGGCAGAATAGAAAGTCTATAAAAAAGACAAACAGACAGGAAGTAAGTCTCTTGCTGAGGAAGATAGCAGCGGCAGTGAAGGGTAAGGTTTTTAGCTCTTAGCTATCGCTCTGACCTCTTGGGCATTCACCTTGCATTGGCTCTGTGTTTCTTTTTTAATAAGACGGTTACATCTATAGGTTCTATTCTAGGTCTATGGACTACCCAGTCTCAGATTCCTGGTCCTCCAGGTAGTATAGGGCAGGAGCTCACTCATGGCAGAGCATCAAGATAAACCAGGCAATTGTTGGTCACTCTGACAAGTTCTGAACAACTGTTGCCCCAGCACATCTTGCATGCAGGACAGGTTGTAGGTTGAAGGTTTTGTGACCAGGTTGGTGTCCAGGTTTCTCTTTCTGTAGCCTGAAGAGTACCTTCTTATGCCAAAGAGATTACAACATAGGGGTAAAGGCTCCATGCAGGCACCAACTCAACCTCTCTACATTCAATTAACTCTGTGGATGAGAAATTCTTAAATAAATAATTTGACCACTAAGTTTAAATCAACCATACAAAAGTCTACCCTCTCTCAAGCAAATAATCTTTCACTGTTATAACTTTCTACAAAACATGGCATCACTATAAGCTCTTGTCTGCTTATTTCTGAGTCACTGTGTTCAATATGGAGTACCACAGATTAAGATAGTCATTGGCCCAACTGGGCATGGACAGAGAGATTAATTCATGCCCATCAAGAATGGTCCAAAAGATGGTTTCTCATTTAACTGTATAATTTTGATATATAGAAAATATACTAAAATATGCTTCATAACTAGAGCAATGGTTCCATGTGTCTGTTAGAGATCTCCAGTTACTGACAAGGCAAATTGGTCAACTGAAGTGTCCTTGTGGAACTTTCACAGAGTGAGATTGCAGATGCCTGGCCTTGTTGGATCCAAACCCTTCAGAAGAATTATAGTGAACTAGAAGTCATCATGCAGGTGTCTGGCCTTGTTATATCTTAGTCTCCGAGAGATCAATAGCACCTAATTTACTCTAAGTTTCCTCCACAGGCACCTCCCCACTCTGATTCAAAAAACAATTAACACTTTGTATTTATTTCCACACCAATTTTTAATAAAAGATTTTAGGCTCAGTAGACTAACTGTGTTTAGGTCCTGAGATTCAGGTGATTAAGGGAAAAAGGCTGTTAAGTTATTAACCATGTCTGGATACTATCAATCACATAAAATATTATACATATTCTTTGCCTTTTCCTTAAATCTCTCATTGGTTCAGTGTCTTCCCTTGTACCTTTGTAGCTATCCCTTTAAGAGATAGTCAGAACTTTTTACAACCTGCAGCTGTTGTCAGTCACTAATTAAGCTGACCAAGTATTTGCTACATGTGACTTTTATTGTATCTCCAAAGAATGCCTGTGTTCCTGAGATATGACTTTGTAATCTTTTTTATTATTATTAACAATTTGCTAATGAATACACACACACACACACACACACACACACACACACACACACGCTTGAGATTTTGTAATGGCAAAATGATAGAGGAACAAAAATGTAGAAGAATTAAGAATGTAGAAGAAATAAGGGGCAAAAGAATAAAGAGCACATACAATGAATAGTTTTGGCCCATGTGTATGAAATTATTATAGAAATCTTTCACATTTCCCTCACTGCAGGAATCATTTCTCTTATGTAACCCTGGATAGGGGTTAAGGGCAGGTACCCAGTCCCTACAATTTTTTCTAGTTCCATTCATTTACCTACACATTTCATGATGACCATGTTTTAACAGCAAAGTGATATTCCATTGTATAAATGAACCACATTTTCTTTATCCATTCTTCCATTGAGGGACATCTATGTTGTTTCAGGGTATTATGAATAAAGCCACTGTGAATATACTTGAGCAAGTATATTCAATCCTTCTGGTAGGATTGAACATCCTTTGGAAATATGCCCAAGAGTGGTATAGCTGGGTTTTGTGCTAGATTGATTCCCAATTTTCTGTGGAACTGTCATATGGAATTCCATAGTGGCTGTTGAAGTTTTATCTCCCACCAGCAATGGCAGAATATTCGCCTTGCTTCCCATCCTTGACAGCATGAGCTGTCACTTGTGTTTTTGATCTTAGCCATTCTGACAGGTGTAAGATGGAATATGAAAGTAGTTTTGACTTATATTTCACTAATGTCTAAGAATGTTGAACATTTCTTTAAATATATCTTGGCCATTTGAGATTCTTCTTTTGATAATTCTATGTTTAGATCTCTATTCCATTTTTAAATTGGATTATTTGGTTTGTTGATGTCTAGTTTCTTGAATTCTGTATATATTTTTGGAATTTTTCCCTCTATTGGATGTAGAGTTGGTAAAAGAAAAAAATTTCCCATTTTGTGGATTGTTGTTTTGTCGAATTGAAGGTGTTTTTTGCCTTACAGAAACTTTTTAGTTTCATGAGGTCCAACTTACTAAATGTTGATCTTGGTGCCTGCACTATTGGTTTCCTATTCAGGAAGTTGTGTCCTGTGCCAGTGCATTCAAGGATAGTCCTCTCTTTATCTACTGTCACGTTCAGTGAATCTGGTTTTACCCTGAGATTTTTGATCTGCTTTCACTTGAGTTTTGTGCAGAGTGATAAATATGGATGTATTTGCATTCTTTTACCTGCAGACATCCAGTTAGACAAGCATCAACTGTTGAATATGCTTTCTTTTTTTCCATTGTGTCTTTCTGACTTTTTTAAACAAAAACTCAGGTGTCTGTAAGTGTGTTGATTTGTATCTGGGATTTGGATTTGATTCCATTAATTAATGTGACTGTTTTTATGCCAATACCATGCTGTTATTATTACTATAGCTCTGTAGTATAGCTATAAGTTAGGGATAGTGATACCTCTGGAAATTCTTTTATTGTTAAGAATTGTTTTAGCTATTATAGGTTTTGTTTTTAATTTTTTTCTCCTCTGATGTCGAGTACTGTAATTTGAAGGTCTGTAAAGAACTGTGCTGGAATTTTGATGGGGATTGCATTGAATCTGTAGATTGCTTTAGGTAGAATAGCCATTTTTACTATGTTGATCATCTGAATCCATGAACATAGATGTTTCTATCTTCTGATGTCTTCTCCAATTTCTTTCTTCAAAGATTTGAAGTTCTTATCATACAGGTCTTTCACTCACTTGGTTATTTGTGGCTATTGTGAAGGGTGTTCTTCCCTTTATTTATTTCTTAGTTTATTCGTCATTTGTATATTGGAGAGCTAATGATTTTTTTTTTAGTTAATATTGTATCCAACCACTACACTGAAGTTGTTTAACATCTGTAGGAGTTCCCTGGTAGAACTTGTGGGGTCTCTTGTATACTATTATAACATCTGCAAATTGCAATACTTTGATTTCTTTCTTTCCAAGATCTGTCCACTTGATTTCCTTTAGTTGTCTTATTACTGTAGCTAGAACTTATTGAAGTACTATATTGAATAGATATGGCGAGTGTGGCCAGCCATGACTTTTTCCTGATTTTATAATGATTTCTTTGAACTTCTCTCTATTTAATTTTATGTTGGCTATGGGCTTGTTATAAATTGTCTTTATTGTGTTTAGAAATATTCCTTGTATCCCTGCTTCCTCCAAGACTTTTATTATGAAAGGGTGTTGGGTTTTGTCAAAGGCTTTTCCAGTATCTAGTGAAATAGACATATGGGTTATTTTTTCAATTTGTTTATATGGTGGATCACAGACTGATTTTTGTGTGGTGTACCATCCCTGAATCTCTAGAATGAAGTCCATTTGATCCTGGTAGATGATCTTTTTGATGTGTTCTTGGATTCATTTTCTGAGTATTTTATTGAGTATTTTTGTATCAATGTTCATAACGGAAATTGGCCTGTAATTCTCTTTCCTTATTGAATGTTTGTGTGATTTTGGTATCAGGGTGACTGTGGCTTCATAAAATGAACGAGACAAAGTCCCTTTTATTTCTATTTTGTAGAATAATTTGAGGAGCATTGGCATTAGCTCTTCTTTGAAAGATTGGTGGAATTCTACAGTAAAAGTGTCTCACTCTGAGCCTTTTTTGATTGGGAGATTTTAATGTCTGCTTCTATTTTCTTACGACTTATAGATCCATTTAAATTGTTTATCTTTCCTTGATTTAATTTTGGTGAGTGGTACCTATAGATAAAATTTTCCATTTCTTTTAGATTTTTAAATTTTGTATAGTACAGGTTTTTAAAATATTACCTAATGATTATTTGGACTTTCCTTGGTGTCTGTGGTATGTCCCTATTTTAATTTCTGATTTTGATAATTTGGATATTCTTCTCTGATTTTAGTAAGTTTGGATAAGGATTTGTCTGTGTTGCTGATTTTCTCAAAGAAGCAACTCTTTGTTTCCTTGGTTCTTTATATTGTTCATCATTTTTATTTTCTTGATTTTTACCTTCCATTTATTGATATCCTATCTCTACTCCCCTTGGATGTGATGGCTTCTTTTTGGTCCAAAGCTTTCAGATGTGCCCTTAAGTTGCCAGTATGAACTTTCTTCATTTTTTTTTATGTAGGCACTTGTGATATGAACTTCCCTCAGCACCAATTTCATTGAGTCCCATAATTTGGGTTATGCTGTACATTCATTTTTCTGAATTTTAGAAAGTCCTTATTTCCCTTACCCATTTCTGTCTTAGCGCAGTTTTCATTCAGTACAGAGATTTTCAGTTTCCATGAGTTTGTAGGATTTTGGTTGTTTCTCTTGTTTTTGAAATCTATCGTCAATCCTTGATGGTCTTATAGGATGCCAGAGGTTATTTCAATTTCCTTGTATCTGTTAAGACTTGCTTTGTGATCAAGTATGTAGCCAGTTTTGGTGAAAGTTCCATCATGTACAGAGAAGAATATATATTCCTTTGTGTTGGGTAAAATATTCTGTAAATATTTGTTAGGTCCATTTGGTTAATAAGTCAGTTAGTTCCAGACTATTTCTCTGTTTAGTTTTTGTCTGGATGACCTGTCCATTGGTGAGAGAGGGGTATTGAAGAGTTCCACTATCAGTGTGCCAGGGTCAATATGTGATTTAAACTTTAGTAATGTCTCTTTCACAAATGTGTGTGACCTTATGTGTAGGACATAGATGTTAAGAATCGAAATTTCATCTTGATTGGTTTTTCCAACTCTTTACTCCAAGGTAATGTCTATCTTTGATGTTGTCTATCTTTGATGTTGAGGTATGTTTCTTGGATGCAGCAGAAGGATGAATCCTGTTTATGCATCCATTCTGTTAATCTGTGTCTTTTTATTAGTTTATTGAGTCCATTGATATTGAGAGTTGTCAGTGACTAACGATTATTAGTACTGGCTTTCTTTTTCCTTTTTTATTGACGATGGTGATGTTGGTGCTGGTGCTGGTGGTATGTGTGTATTTCCTTTCTTTTGTTTTTTTTTTCTCCTTCTTTTGGTTTTGATGGAGTGAGATTGTTTATTTCCTGTGTTTCCACAGTTGTAGTTAACCTCCTTGAATTAGAGTTTTTCTTCTACCACCTTCTATAGGTCTAGATTTGTGGATAGATATTGTTATATTTTACTTATTAGATTTATATTTGACATATCATGGAATATCTTGTTTTCTCCATGTGTGGTAACTAAAAATTTTGCTTGGTATAGTAGTCTGGGCTGGCATCTATCTGTGGTTTCGTAGCATCTGTAGGACATCTGTCCAGGCCCTTCTGGCTTTTTGAATCTCCACTGGGATGTCTGATGTAATTCTACTAGATCTGCTTTTATATGTTACTCGATCATTTTCCCTTGAAGCTTTTAATATTTTTTGTTCTGTTTGTTTAGGGTATGTAGCAAGAAGGCTTTTTTTCTGTTCCAGTCTATTTGGTATTCTGTTTATAAGCATGCCTTTCTTTAGGTGAGGAAAATTTTCTTCCATGATTTTGTTGAAAATATTTTCTGAGCCTTAGAGCTGGTATTCTTCTCCTTCTTCTATTTCTGTTACTCTTAGGTTCCTATATTATGTGATTGGATTGCAAACCCTTGATGGTCCACAGCAGTATACTCATTTTAAAAATCATTAACCTTAATTACATTTGTAGAATCTCCTTTGCCCTTTACCACACTTATTCGTGGGCACTGGGGATATACATGCATAGTTTTCATAATCAGTTTGCTATGATGACTACAAACACGGGTTTTTGGAGTAGTAGCTATGGTTTCAACCTGAGGAGGTAGTTTTCAAAGCACAGTTGCGTCTAGCATTGATTCTTGTATTTCTGTTCTTCTCTCCTTACCAGAAACATTTAAGAACACATGCTTTACACATTGAAACATGAAAATTCCTATATTCAGATCCATTTCTTAGCTTTTATTCAATTCTGTAACATATGTGATTAAACATAATTAATAACCCTTTAAACAGTCCTCTGCCTAAGAGCTGTAATTGGGAATCTTATATTTAGAAATATGTATATTTTCAGTAGTGTGACTGCCATTCATTCTTGCATTTCTGCTGATCTTAAGAGCTAAGAAATTACTGCTATGATTATGGGCCAGGGTTCAAAGTTGAGTGGGAATCTTAGACATTGTCTTAAGCTGATTTACTTATCCTCTGATTGTGACCTTACTTTTGTTCATTCTTTTGTTAGCTATCTGAAAATGTTATACAATGTGTTTTGATCATATCCATCCACTCCCAGCTCATTCCAAACACACTTCTTTCCTAACCCATCCAATGCTGTGATCTCTCTCTTTAAAAATCCATCATGTCCATTTTGTGCTTCTCATATACTCTTGTATGTAAGACCTTTCATGGGAGGATGGTTGATCTATCAGGGGCCTCAAGTTGAAAGAAAACATGCTCTCCCTCTCTCACTAGCTGTTAATTGTCAATAGTTCCTCAGCTGGGCATGGGATCTCATCCCCACTTCCCCCTCCATGCAAGGATTATGTCTAGCTTGAGCTCTCTGTCTTGAACATGCTGTCATACTGCTGTGAGGCCATAGGTGCAACTTCTCTGTTATGTGATTTTAATCTGAAATTATCCCTGTCTCATCGTAGAAAGGAAGGCAACTCTTAGAATTTTTACTTTATCTTTTTGTTCCTACATTCAGACCTTTGACCACAATTTTATCTAAGCTTTATCATGCATCACAGAGGAATAAGCATAGAATAATAATTATAGGCAAAAAAATGAAAGTCATAATTATATCACCTTTTATCCCATTGTGCATTATTTTAGAAATTACATTGAAATAACTTTGCAGGAGACAAATCCCTAACATTTATATTGTTACTGCACACTAACAAATACTTATTGACATTGGTAATAATTATGCCAGCAAAGAAAGTGATAACCTCTAAAATGTCAAACTGTTTAAACTTTTCAAATTAAAAAGAAAAATACAATTTGTGAGGTTCTGTCAAGAATATTTAACAAGCAAGGGTTCTGCTAGAATATGCTGACAGTTGGCTGAGAAGCTTTAAGCTGGAGCTGGATCAAGGTCACTCAGAATCCTGTACCAATTGTCTATATTAAGTCATATAATGGTCTCCTTCGTGTCATGCTCTCAGGAAGAATGGGAGGAGATGCTGGATAAGATACAGGATGTAGAGCTGGAAGATTTTAGATTACGGCTGCTATTAATAAGCAGGGGCAGGTTAGGAAGATGGACCACCAAACTAGAATGATGTACATTTGAGACATTTTTCAGTGCACTTTCAAAACTGCTTTGTCTTCAAGTACCAAGAATCCCTGTCTGCTATGCAAGTGTCTCTTTGCTGCACTGTACCTTGTCTCATTTAGTTTGTTCTTTCTCATCATTTGGGAAGAATTTGATACATTGCATAAGTCAGTAAGTCAGTGCAGCTGAACCAGATTCAACACAACCTGCCACTCTGGAATCCATCTCCATGGGAAATAATGAAGCTGGAATAAAAAAAAGAAACAAAACATATTTGTTGCCAGTCAACTGTCAGCATGTTTATTCTTTTTTTGGTGTTTAGGCAAAGCACTCAGATAATAGCAGGGAAACAGATTTTTCTCTTACATTGCTCTTTAATAAAGAATTTGGATGAACTGAGGCTATTTTCCATTTACTTGTCAGGTAATTTCCAAATAAAATTGTATCTTGATTCTAGAGCAGTCAGAAAACTTGTTATTGAAATTGTCCTGTTCATAACTGAAGGCAGATAAGCTAAAATATGCTTGGAATAGTGAACTCAATGAGGAATCTTGAGTAGAACAGCATAACTCTTACTTTTATGGAGCTGTAGGCCTGATATGTCAACTAGGTATATAGAATTCTGGTACCGTTTAACTCAAAACATCTTTTAACATTTAGTATAATTGGCTTTAAATCTGGTAGTTGGTGAATGGGAACATGATTATGTAGGGAGTCTTGGCAAATGAGTGAAAAGTCAGGACTAAGGTTCATCTAGCCTCCAACATACTCATGTATTTTGAAGGAAGGGCACCAAAATGAGGTACTCAAATCACCCTGCAGGGCACTGTCTTCATCCAGGAGCTGCTTTATGGGTTGAGGCCTAAAGGTGCTGACGTAGACAGGAAAAGGAATGGTGGAACATAGAGTAGGCAGTAAAGGTGCTTTCCTTGTTGATTACAGGCACATTCATTCTGTCAAGAGCCTCCCTACCCAGGATGCTGTTGTGGAGAAGCAAGATCCTTGGTAATGACTGCTTGGACATGAAGGCCCTGCCTATGAATGAAGCTTATCAGCAGAGGTTTGGCCCTTCCACTATGCTCAGAATTCTTGTTCTGGATTTCTCCAGTGTCTCCAAGTTATACTAATTTTAATTACAATTCTTGTCATTCTCGAGTATAAATTTCATTGTCATATCACTGAAAACTTTCCTCACATTCCTAATCCATCAGAGTCTTTCCTTCCTGTTCCTGCTGCATGCTTTTTTACTCTTTATCACAGTATAACATTTCTGTCTTAATATCCCATCTGATCTTCTAAAAATTGCTTGCTTTAAAATCACAGAGAAAATGGAGGGGATTTATTTTGTAATTAATAGACACTATTATTAATCTAATCTTCTTGAAGACCTTTGCTATTAGTGACAAAGATTGAGTTTATGCTTTTCATTAATTAAAATTAATTGAGACAATGCCTTAATCCAAAACTAGCCTGGACCTCATGGTCCTCCTGCCTCAGTATCTTGATTAGTGGGTTTATATTATTACGCTGTCATACTTGGCTTATAGTTTGTTTATATCACTATGAATGTCTTCTGAGATTTCAGGAGAAACAAAATGCATAATTTATGTCTCTAATTAGTGTTAAAATTGTTTCAGGTTTATGTCTCATAAATATAATTCTCTAGATAATGGGCTTGCTCATTGAAACAATAGCTTGAAAAGAAATTGTGGAAATGATCCTAATTGTTGTTTTTTTAAAATCATATTAGCATCTTCAAATTCTTTTAATTAATACACTTTTTGTATGTTTCCATATACCACATTTAATTATATAATCACCTCTAGAAGTGCAAACGCACACTGTGATATTAAAAGCTCTGTGAAACCATTTAGTAAAGGGATCTGCTTGAAATGATTTCAATTTATTTGACAGTCAACCTTCCTCTAAACATTATATCTGTAGCTTTTACTTTCAAAATGTCTTACATAAGTTAGTTAAAGTGAAGTAAAATTGCAGAGGTCAGATAAGTTAGTCAATCACACACAAAAAGTACTTTGAAAGTTTCTCATCCAATACAACCTCTATGAAATTTGATGTGTTTTCTGCAAAATGAGTATCAAACAAATTAAACCTATTCATCATGACTGATGAAAACAGAAATTAACAAAAATTATGGTCAATATACCAAGGAAGTGGAAACCGAAAAAAAACACACACACAAATAAACAAAACCAAGTTTGAAAACAAGTATCCTCATATACATTAAAGCGGAATTTGTGGCCAAAATTAGTAATAAGATAGTCACAAAATAGTGATAAATTGAACATTTCATGTAAAATATTATAATTATGTATGTAATAAATGTTGTGGTCCAATTTTCACAAAACACTACTAGTCTTAAAGAAACCAATAGATTCAGATACAATATTAGTGCACGGCTTTTGCCCCCTACTCCTATTTGCAATTTGGTTATTCTCAAAAGTCAAGAGAGACAATTCAGAGTTAATCTATACTATCAGTCAATGGGCTAGGCAGACAACTATAGACCATTCTATCCACTGGTTGTTGATACATACTCTTCTCTACAGCCTATTTTCTCACTGAGCATACTTTATTTTGCAATACAAGTCTTAAAGTACATTGAAATATTTCTTGTAACTTATTAGATAATAGGGAAGAAAAGTAGAAAATAAGAGTAAGAAAAACTGCAGAAATGATACAATTAGACAGGAACCAAATAACACACTCCTGAATAATCCATGGGTTATTGAATAAATCATGGGCAACTTTTTACATCATAGAATTAAATAAAAGTAAAAGAAAAACTTATCAGAACTGTTAGAACACAGAAAAGTCTACCGTAAAAAAAATTCATAGCTATAAGGACTTACATTTTTGTGCCTTTTGTTTTCATTTTGTTTGGTTTGGTTTCTTTTTAATAGAAAGAATAAGAAGTTGGGTGAGGGAGAGAATCTGGGAAAAGGGAAAGGGTATGACCAACACATTTTGTCAAAATGTTAAGAAAAAACAAATTCATATATTGGGACATCTCAAATAGATAACTCTGCGGTGTACTTCAAGGTCTTATAGAAAGAAAAACAAACCCAAAAAAAGCTAAAAAGAAAGAATATATTGAAAAGACACAGAAAGAACAAGATGAAGGATAACTAGGACACAGAGTTGATCTTTAAAAATAAAGATGAGAAAACCTTAACTAAGCAAAGGAAAGAGAGAGAAGACTTAAATTAATACAATTATGATTAAGGGAGGTTATAATGTAACAGATACCAATGAAATCAAGAGGACATTTCAAAACATCTTTTGAAAACCTACACTCATTAAAGAAGGAAAGTCTTGGTGAAAGAGACAAGTATCTACATGTATGACCTCTCAAAATTAAATCACAAAGCTCTATGGCATTAAAATAAAGCTACAATACACAATGAGATTGTAGGAGATATTCCTCCAAACAAGGAAAGTCCTGGACCAAATGAACTGACAGTCAAATTCTACCAGGTATTTTTAAAAATACTAGACACCAATGTTTCTCAAAGTTTTCCACATACAGAAAAAGGAGTGCTAATGTTATATGGCTATTACAACAATATGATCCATATACCGAGACCCAAAGAAGCACATAACACCAAAAAGTGAGTCCATAGGCCTGTATGCTTGATCAACATAGAAATAAAATTTCTCCACATCTTACTTGCAAACTAAATTCAAGAGCACATTTAAAGATTATCAAAGTTAGTCTTACTGAAAGAATACAGGATAAATAAATGCAGCATAGGCCATAAATAGCCCAAGGGACAGAAATCACATGCTCTCATTAAATGCAGGAAAGGTCTTTAATGAAGGGCAACATCTCTTTATGGAAAAATTACAGAAGAAACTAGAAATAGAAAGAAAATCCTCAAAATAATAAATTTTATATATGACAGACTTTTAAGAAAGCATATACTAAGACTGAACTAAAATCATTGGCTTAAAGTAAGAAATGACACATATGTATCCACTCTTTCCTCTCTTATTCAAGTCTTACCTTGAGAATTAAGAAAAGAGAAAGAAACAGAAACAATATAAATAAGGAAAGAAATTCCACTATCTTAATTTGGAATCACAATTCCATAATTAAGAAATCCTGAGTTCACCACCAGAAAACTCTTAGGTCTGAAAAACTTTTCTAGCAATATAGCAGGATACATAATCAACATACAAATCCGTGGGTTTTCTATGTATCATTAATGATCCTTCTCAGAAAAATTTGACAGAAAACTACTTTGCATGTGTTTTTTTTTAAAAAAATACCTAGAATAAAACAAAACAGTGAGGCAAAATCACCTCTAAAACATTTTATACAAAAGGAACCTGGAGAGATGCTTCAGTGATCACGAGTGGTTTCCCCTGCCCCAGGTGGTGTCTCACAATGGGCAATAACACTATTGCCCTCTGTTGGCCTCCTCAGGCATTTGTACATACATGGTTCAAACACATATACACAAATATAAATACACTAGTAAAGAATTTAAAACACTAAAGAAGGGAAGTGAATAAGAGACTAGGAGTTACAAAGGACTTTAATGCTATTGGATAAGCAGAATTAACAAGAAAATGCTCATCTTATTAAAATCTATCTATAGACTCAAATGCAATCTCCATCAAGATTCCAGAAAAATCACACTTAAAATTCATATGCAGGTAATGAACATGAGCTGCAAAAGAGGATATAGACAAGCAAAGCATAGAAACTTTGGACAAAAGTGACTAAAACAAATATGTTCATTCAACAAATGGTTCTAAGAAAATTGGATATCCACACATAGAAGAATGAAGCTAATCCTTGTGCTTCATAGTATACAAACAACTATTCAAAATTTAATCAATGACCTTATAATCTAAGTCTTAACTTGGAATCTCCACAGATGAAAACAGGGCAACATTTTAAGATGTAGACATAGACACTGCATGGGACCACTCAAGATGCTCAAGAAAGAAAACAACAAAAACAAAATGGCAAATAGTTTGTGTAGTTTGGGATGCCTTCAGCAGTAGGGAATTGCCTTCCTTCTCTGGGAGCAACCAAAGACAACAACCATAAACTAAATTGTTTTTGTATGTGAGTCTGTTGGACAACTTGACCAACACATCAAAAGGCATCTTCTCATGCTTGGTGTTGGATTTTGTTAAATAATCTACAGCTGCTGAGGAGACCATGGTCAAAGAAGACGAGCATATTTCATTAACTTATTTGTGTATATGTATATACACAATATGTGTACTATATGGATTTTAGGTAGGTAAATAAAAATATGGTTCCTTATGAATTTTCAGATATTTTTCCTGTTATTTTACTCTCCTCACTCCTTTTGTATTTATCTCCCTTCCCACTCCGTAAAGTCTCCTCCCCCTTCTCCCATTTCTCTTTCCAAATCACTTGTTCCCTGATAGTTCACTGTATATTGCTCCTCTCATCTCCCTTCCATCTCCCTTTTGCTTTGCTTGTTCCTGCAGATATTCCAGGTTACATAATCACATGTGAACACATAGAGCTAGGGACCACAATTTAGAGTGATAAATCTACTTTAAGGTTCACACAACTCCTTCATCTAAGGTTCAAGGGTCATCACTGAAGAGGGAGCAGAATTATTGGAGAGTAAGAAGAACAGAAAATGTGTTGTGAGATAGAGTGTTCTATCAGAGTCACTGCACAAATAATGTTCTGTGGTGTTATTGTGTTCCCCAAAATATTGTGCACCCTAATAAACTTATCTGGGGTCAGAAAACAGAACAGTCACTAGATATAGAGGCCAGAAAATGGTGGCACACATGCCTTTAATCCTAGCATTTCAGAGGCAGAGATCCTCCTGAATCTTTGTGAGTTCAAGACCACACTGGAAACAGCCAGCCCTGGTAACAAAATGGTGGCACACACGCCTTTAATCCTAGCATTTCAGAGGCAGAGATCCTCCTGAATCTCTGTGAGTTCAAGACCACACTGGAAACAGCCAGGCCTGGTAACAAGAACCTTTAATCTCAGGAAGTGATGGCAAAAAGCAGAAAAGTATATAAGGCATGAAAACCAGGAACTAGAGCTGGTTAAGCTTTTAGGCTTCTAGCAGCAGTTCAGCTGAGATCCATTTGGGTGAGGAACAGGGACTTCCAGTCTGAGGAAACAGGATCAGCTGAGGAATTGGCAAGGTGAGGTCTGCTTCTCTGATCTTTCAGCATTCACTCCAATACCTGGCTTCAGGTTTGATTTTATTAATAAGACCTGTTAAGATTTGTGCTACAATGTTCCATCAACTTGGCTGCTATACAAGGAAAGGGATGACATCAATAGACAAACCCTAGACAAAGAACTACAGGCAATTCAAGAATGCTGAGAGCAGGAGAAACGGACTTCCCAAGGGAAGAGCACACCAGTTTTTATCCAACCCCATGTGGTCATCACTGAAAACATTCATACATATAACATTATACATACTAAGTTCATTTCTATGTTTTTAATGCCATGAATTTGAGAAAGCAAGAGAAGTTTTACATGGAATGGTTTTGGAGGGAGTAGACAGGAGGAATGATGCAATTAAAATTTTAAAACATGAGAAAAAGTAATCAGGATATATATGTGGAAAAATTTGCTTTCTCTCTCTTTTTTTCTAAAATATAATTTTTTGGTTTCTTTATTGAAATTAGATTACTTTCCCATATAATATATCTTGATTATAGTTCCCCCCACTACTACTCCAAGTTCCTTCCCTCACATCTGGGTCCATACCCTTTCTGTCTCTCATTAAAAAAGAACTTCTAAGGAATAACAACAAAACAAGATAACATAAAATATAATAATATACAACATATTTTGTTATATATATATAAAAGTTGGACAAGGCAAATGAACAGAAGGAAAAGAGGCCAAGAGAGATCAGAAGAATAAGTGACCCACTCATCAGCACACTCAGGAGTCCCATGAAAGCACTAAACTGAAATCCATAATATATACATAGAGACATCCTACTTAGAACTCTGTGTTCAAAGTGCTCTCTCTCTCTCTCTTTCTTCTCTCTCTCTCTCTCTCTCTCTCTCTCTCTCTCTCTCTGTCTCTCTCTCTTTCTCTCTCTCTCTCTATCCATAATATATACATAGAGACATCCTACTTAGAGCTCTGTGTTCAAAGTGCTCTCTCTCTCTCTCTCTCTCTCTCTCTCTCTCTCTCTCTCTCCCTGTATGCTGTGTGTTTGTGAGTGTGTTTGTGCTGTGTGTGTGTATGTATGTGTGTGTGTGTGCTGTGTGTGTATGTATGTATGTGTTTGTGTGTGGTGTGTGTGTGTGTGTGTGTGTGTGTGTGTGTGTGTGTGTGTGTGGTGTAATGTCTAGATGTGGGTTTGTGTGCTTGTTCCCCTGTGCTGCAGGAGGAAGCTTTTCTGACGATGGCTGAGTAATGCACTGCTCTATGAGAATATCAGAAAATCATTAGGAGTCAGAAGAAAATTTATTTTAAATTAAAGGAATATATATGTGTATGAACGCTACATTCAATATCAATTCCTCAATGCAGCTTTGAGGTATAGAAATAACATTCTTTAAAGATCTCTATAACACAATAGACAACTTAAAGGAACATCTGAAAATGTGTTTCTAAACCCTGAACTATATCTGGTCTCATTGCTGTTGTTTATGTCACATCACTGGACCCAGTGTGTTACAGTTGCAGGGTTTAAAGCCTTCCATGTCCCTCTTTGTTACCTGAAATGTTGTAGCTGCCAATGTGCTTTCTCTATTAGTGACTGAATTGATCAGAGCTTCAGGAACTTTCCACCATTTCCAAACAACTCCAAAAGACTACATAATAAAAGGCAAACTGTTCTTGTTCTTTAGTTACTAAGAAACTTGCTACTCCAGTGTAACTTACTCCAACTCAGTGATTAATGTGTGCCAGAAGCATTTTCACAGCAACCAAGCTCTTCCATGAAAACCCATTGTTTGAACAGTCCTACAACTACAGAACCTATACTCATATGTTTGGATGTTTATGCACCTCCATAAACATATGCACACTGTGAGATGTTTGTGGGATGTTATGATAAAGAGTAGACAAATGATATAGAATGAATTGGTAGTGCCCATTATTGTAAGTGTTACTGTCAGGGCCAATGTGAATCACTGAGAATGGATATTTTAAGAGAATTCATGAAAAATATGATAAAAATATATTAGAAAAACCCTCCAATCACAACAGAGTATTTGTAGATTAGATTTATAATTAATTCAAAGTTTTTAAAGTTGGTTTCTAAGTGTCTAGTTTGCAGAAGAAACATGATATTTATAGCTACTCCACGGACAATGGTAATTTTGAAAGTTTGTTGAGATTCTGTTCATTCTGTCAGTGTCAAGCAATGATGTATATACATTACAGGTATGGTCCCTGGAGAGGGCCTACCATCATGATTGTTTGGGGGACTATCCTAATTTGAAAAGCTAACTTAAAAACAGGTTAAAATCTACAACACTCAGATGGCCAACTTAACAAAGTGGAGAAAAAGTAAAGCCATTATTGGCTGGCTCCATTGGTAAATCATCCTAACAAATTTAATTTAGCAGAAATAACAACTTTGAATTTGAAAAGTTTAAATAATAACTTCAAAGCATGTAGATAAGGATTTTGAAAGTTTTTTGGCAAAGTCATTGCTTAGTCTCTTTTCCAGAAGATTTACATTTTCAATAACACAAATTATAGAGTACAGGAAAAGTAGGAGGATGCCATTTATCAGAAAGACAGAAAGCAGGCATATGCTGTGCTGCCAGAAAAATTAGCTGGAGAGACATTAGCATGAAATGCCTAAAATGCAGTACTCAACCAAAATCTCAGTCAGTGTTCCGTCTTTAAAGGAATGCCTTGTACTTTGTGGCAATTTTGCACTTGGATTTCCAAATCTTAAACATTACCATAATTCTTTTTCTTTAGATGGAAATTATATACAACTAGATTGATAAGAGCTTCTAAAGTTATAACATAGAAATATGAGTTGCAATAAAATTAGACTGCAGATTTCTACTCTCTACATATAAGTTAAACATGCAATGATATTGTATCAACTCATCTTTTTTTATTATGATAAACAGCCAAGCACCAAAGGAGAATAATATTTCAAAGATAAGTGATTTGCTTCACTTGTGATACTAATTCAAGGTACATTTTGTTTTCTTCACTCACTTAAAATCATTTTAAAATGTTATACAGTTTAAGAGAAAATGCATTATGGCCATTCTTAAAAGAAATACGTTTCATTCATTGATTATACAAGATTATTTTATTATATCTGTTCAGCCATTTGAATGCAATCAGTTGTTGATTACTACTACATGAATAACTGAAAATTTCCATTTTAAGAAAATTGTCGTATCACTCACATCTATACATTATTACCTTAAATATTGAATAAATTATGTAGTTCTCTATATTGTTAAAATTGACTCCTAATCCATGTAGAACTTTTGACAATATAACAGTCTCAATTACATTTATCAAACTATAGGACTGCTTGTTTTGTTATTAGGCTATAAATTTATATGCCACTAGTGCTGTATTGTTGTAATAAATGCTGAAAGCAGAAGCTGAAGAATATAAATATTAGGACTTCAAGTTTAAAATTCTTGCCAGGCAGCAGTGACACATGCCTTTAATCCCAGCATTTGGGAGGCAGAACTACGTGGATCTCTATGAGTTCGAGGCCAGCTTGGTCTACAGAGTGAGATCCAGGACAGGCACCAAAAACTACACAGAGAAACACTGTCTTGAAAAACAAAACAAAACAAAAATTCTTTTAAAATTGACATTTATTTTCTTGGAGATAAATATAAATAAAATTATCAAATATATTCATAACAACCACAACTGAATGCTTTATTTCATTCATCAATATGGCTGACTCTTGAAGGAATACATGCCCAAATATTATTTACATAAAATTCATGTTATATATGGGAAACAACACTAAGGCAATGTCTAGCCTATTTACTTTCTCATGGTCATTGTGTACTGTTAAAATAGCAGGATTTTAGCATTGCTACTGTTGTGCTAGTTAAGGGGACATGTGAAAGAAAGAACTAACATGAAGTTTGAACATGAAGTTCATATCAGCTCTAGCATGATTGACTTCCTCTACAATTACTCACTGTGCCAGCTTTTCAGGATGATGAGTTACTGTAGTTTTATGAATGGCAATGGGACACACATATTTAATTTTCATGTTCATTATGTTCTTTAAAAAAGATTTAGTATTGAAAATAAAAACACATGCCTTCTGTTTGCTAAGCCTAGAATTTTGAACAACCTCAACTATAGTGCTTTGAGAATCAACATTGATTGACAACAGATAAGTATTCAGCTTTGGCAATAACAAAGAAGTTGGGGGGGTAGGCATGTAGCCAACCTGAGCAATTATACTCATTATATCAAAAGTAAGATTTAAACAAAGATTCTAAGAAATATTTTCTTTGAAAAATAAGCTCATTAAATTCATATTATTCATGTTTTACTTTTAATGTTATTGTATTATAACTTTATTTTAGAGAAAAAATTAACAAGCAGGCCAACTATTTCAGTATTTAAAGGATAGTAAGATTCATATTTTCCCAGTGTAAGACTTCTAAAGAATAGTTTACTACAAGTGAACAGAAAGTTAAATGTAGATTATTAAAAGTCCTATCATCTTACTGATATTTGTTTGCTTTTAGAACTTACTTAAGGCATCATAAATGTCCATTCTCCTTCACATCTACTGGCAGAAAACCAAGTACCTGTCAATTGGAGTTCATATTGCTAAAGTGGAGTGAATAATTATTATTTTCTTATGTGAGGGGAAAGGAACAGAAATGGAAAAGAGCTGTCAGGCATAATGTAATTCATTATTATTTAATGAAACATACAGATGTAGAATCTGATGAAACATTAATTTACATCAAATATAAAAGCTCAATCATGACCACTTCCCTCAGCTCCTGACAGTACTTTAGAAGCTACAAAAAACCCTTCAAGATCACATGGGATTCTGTGTGTCAGTCAATTGTCACTTTGCCACAGAAAGGGCTTAAGAACATTCTAGTTATGGAATATGATGTTAAAAGAGGTTTTCTTATTTTACAGCATCAAAAAATATAATTGTATAGTATGGAAAATCATGTCTTTAATATTACAAAATTTATAATTTAAATATAAAATATTTTGTATAAAATATATTAACTAAAATATAAAATATTAAACATCAAATGATATGTGATAATTAATTGAATATATTTAATTAATCATGAAGAATATTTTATGCTGTCCTCCTAATGTAGACTACAAAGAAATTACTTAATTCATAACCTGTTTCCAAAATGAAGCTGATGCTATGGAGTAACCCAGTCTCCCACTCTTCTAAATTCATAAGACATATTTGAGTCTGACTTTACATTCACTCTTCTACCTGGTGTATAAGATGTATTAAAATGATAATATCTATCATTTAACAATTGAAAAATATTATTATGACATGCAAATAAGGCTTCACATAACTTGATACATAGCCACATTTTGGATTATTCTAAAATATTTCATTCTAGTTCCAGTCTATAAAACACAGCCAGAGCAATTTGCTTATTCTTCTCTCTCATGGTCTTCATATAGCTCTCCACTCTCCTTCTTACGCTACACAATACCAACAACATTCAAGTAGCCTTTAAATTTTGTCTCAAAATTTTTATTCTCTAAATTTCAGAATTTTGGGTGAGTAATGGTTTGCATTTGTGCATTGACTAAATGCCTTCTGCATTTATAATCATTAAGCATATCATTTCTTGCCATTTTTAAACATACAGTATGATTCTAAGATAGAAGTAAATTGCTCTCATTACAGCCTGGGGTCTATAAAGCCTCATGATTTATCTGTCTATTTATACTCAGTGTGTTATTGATATTTTGTGAGTAATAAATTCTGAAATTAATTAAATATGTATGTGAACATAGTAAGCCTATGATGATAAGAACAAATTGGAATCTCTTGACCAAAAAACAATTTTTTAAGCTATTTGTTCATTTTGTGCAATTTTGTATATCTCAGAGAAACTAACACTGAAATTACTCATATGTATAGAAAAAATATATTAATTTAAATTAACCTATTTTTATTTCTTTTATTTTTATCATGTATCACATGTTTCCATATGGAATTAGAAATCATATTGAGTACAGTAATTAAGAAATGTGAATCTTATATAATGAAATACCAGTTAA
Organism: Peromyscus californicus insignis; assembly: GCF_007827085.1. Classification (NCBI taxonomy): domain Eukaryota; kingdom Metazoa; phylum Chordata; class Mammalia; order Rodentia; family Cricetidae; genus Peromyscus; species Peromyscus californicus. Next base: position 158,771,284 of record NW_026294573.1, on the reverse strand, counting down.
AGTTCATGGATTTCACAGTAACATCTCTATTTGGGTAATTTTCACAAAAAGCAGGAGTATTATACTCAGGATCATTTTGTTTTCATAAAAAAATGAGAAAATTAAAAGTATAATTATCTTTTCTTATTTTTAAGTTAAACTACCATAGATATAAAACTATGGATTACATCAGTAACTGTATTTGCAGAATTACATTTGATCTCTTGAAATATCTACTGCACTTAATTTGAGTTAAATTAATTGTTACTTAAAAAAAACAATTTTTTTCTTTTGATAGCTAAGATTCCTTTTTATTCAGAAATGCACCGAACAAAATATAGGTTTTCCAAGTATATAAATCTGATTCCAATAAAAAATGAATTATTCATGTGACTGACTAATGGCTGAAAGATGATGAAGTATTTGTGGCAGGAGACACACTTCAGCGCCATCCTCAATCTACCGCACAGACCTACTGCATGGGCACTTCAGGCTGACTCTCATTCATTAAGTTCTCCTGTGTACTTTCCTTCCTCACCCTAAACACCTACTCAGTCATTAGTATTTTAATTTGGATGCTTTTCTCATCCTGCCTTTCTTTTTACTGTAGATAATTATTAATATGAAAAATCTGAAAACATTTTAGCAATTTTTATTAAGTATAATGGATAGGTCATTAGTTGCCATATAATATTACCTTCTCTATAAACAAATTACCCTTGGATAGATTATAAGATCTTTTTGTGTTGCTGTGATAAAATACCATCACAACCTACAGAAGGAATAGTTGAGTTTTTCTTATGCTTGGAGATCATACTAGGGGAGAGAGCATGGCAGCAAGTGGAAGGCATTGCTGCAGGAGTATAAAGATGAGAATCATCTTGAATCACAAGCATGAAACAAAGAGATAATGCTTCAAAGTGGCAGGGGTATTTTGTTTCTGAAAGCATGACCATGTGATATATTTTCTCCAAAAGCACAGCCTCCTAAACTTTCCCAAACAGCACCAACAACTGGAACCAAGTACCCAAGTGCAGAAGTCTATGGGGGCACATTCTCATTTAAATTCCTACAATAGGGAATTTTAAAAGTTGTTTTTCAACTTGCTACACTTACAAGCTACTGTATTCACCTACCTTCATCCATATGGGCATGTTTATCTGAAAATGTAGACCATGTCTGTGAGAATGTGTGTGTGTGTGTGTGGTCCTCTGTGTATGTGTGCCTCTGTGTGTGTGTGTGTGTGTGTGTGTGTGTGTGTGTGTGTGTGTGTGTGTGTGTGTGTGCATGTGAGTGCATATGCTTGTACAGCTTGTGTAAATCATAGCACATTGAAATTTGGGACAGTGTATCCCTCACTTCACACTCAGACCACATCTGGTAGCTACATTCTCCCTTCCTCTTTGAGATATATGATCTTTACTTACTTTACTTACTCTGTTTGCTTTCAAAATAAATAGTATACATTAAGAACAAAACATAATGGATTCATTTCCATTATTTTTGGACTTTAATTGACCTTTCAATATTTAGGTGAGGTAAATGAGTTTTTTTCAGGAATTAGTTGAATCAAATTTTAATTTCATCAATTAAACATGTCTATCTAGTAAATGAGAAAATGAGTTTCGAGTTAGCATGTCATTTGTGATAAAGAAACTGACATTTAGAAAACATTTGTAAACTTCATTTATATGCTAAATTATTTGAATGATGGCAAAAATTTGTCTTTTTCTTTATTTGTCATTATTAATAGAATGCTTCCAGTGCATTTTTATCTCTTTATAATATAACTTAACCTTGGGAGAAGACTCACTCTGGAAAAGAGTATTTTTCTTCTATATCAGAATGAATGGAAACCAGAAATTCAGTGCTTGCATCCTCTCCCACAAAAGCAAAAGTTTGCCTGTTACTTCTCCATGACTCTCAGGAGCTGATGAAGGAGGTGTAAAGACACTCACAGATAAGATGCTGTTAACTCATTGCAAGGTGGTCCCAGACTACAGTGGCAAATTGGAGGCAAATAGGAGAATTTTACTGTGCTGCAAGTATTCCCAGAGCTGGTTGAGTCAGGGAAATAGGATACTGATAGTCTCCAGCTCACATTGACTGGCTGCTGAAGTGGAGAACTATTCTAAGATTTCTTCCTTAAGATAGATAACATCATGGATTCTTCTTTCATTGCATGGAAGCAGAACTTCCAGAGTATCAGAAGCCTGGTCGAGGTTTGGACACCATCCATGATGCTCTGGATTTATAAGTCTGTATTTTCTAACTGTTGAAGTTTTATTTCTTGTAGCAGACCTGCAGCATGAACCTGGTGGAGAGCTTTGTGCAGAGATCCTATTAGACTGATAGTAAGTAGATCCTGGACATCATCATAGCACCTGGTGGCCACAATGATCTTGGAAAATAGGCACACATCTATAGTCAAGGAGAAGACATTTTGTTACTCCTTCTGCCTGCCTATCACAACTATCATGTACATGGAAGGCATTTATGGGGAGAAAGAGCATCAAATACAATACAGACACTGCTGAAGACCAGCGAGTTCTATCAGATGTAAGGTGATTACTGTAACCTCTTTTGGTACCACAGTGTGACTGGGAAAGTTAACACTGATATGAAGAACCTGAGGACTGCTAGTACATAAATGCCTTCAAATAAGCCAGTCTGAAACAGCACTTGCCATTTCTTAGAGGAGGAATGTGGAAAGAAGGACCCAAAGAAGGTAGTACAGGTGAAACTATGGTGATATTTGTGCTGAAATGTGATTTTATTTGTATGTTAATAAATAAAATTGCCTGAGGGTCAGAGCTAATAGCAAGCCATATCAGAAGCCGGGTGGTAGTGGTGCACACCTTTAATCCTGATCACATGACAGGCAGATCTCTGTGTGTTCAAGGATAGAGTCAGCATGGAGACACATGCCTTTAATCTCAATACCAACCATAGAGACCTAGAGGTCTGTATAGACATTCAGTGACGAGGAGGACATGTGGTTGGGTTTACAACCAATGAGAAGGCAGAACAGAAAGTCAATAAAAAGACAGATACACAGGAAGTAGGTCTCTTTCTGAGGGGAAGGACAGCAGCAGCAGCGAAGGGTAAGAAAGGGTTTTAGTATCAGCTCTTAGTTATCTGCATTTGGCTCTGTGTTTCTTATTTAATAAGACCATTACATCTACATGAAACACTGTCTAAAGAGCTTGATCTGATGCATGTATTCTTGAGGGGTCATCTAGAAATATGCTGTGGCCTTGCACCTACCTTCTAAGATCTGGTGGGGGAAGATCTAAAAGTAGATGACATCACATAGTTTGCAAGGGCCAGGATGGAGGGCTCTCAACCAACTCCTACGCAAGTTAAAATAATAGTAACACAGAAATAACATTTAGATAATGCAATCTTTAACTGCAGAAAATGTCTATTCTAAAGGTTGACAATTCATTAGAAATAAGTAAAATCTTATTTCGGGGATGATTTACAAAAAGTTATTATCACCTATACCAGTGAACATAAAATATAATTTAAATGAATATACAAAAGTCAAATAGTTGAAAGATAAGGTGGCTGTGGGTATGAATCATAAGCAGTGCTCTTCTATTAAAAGAAATGTGATTCAAGTGTTCAAAATTCAGAATTTATATTGCACAGAAATATGATTTTTATACTTAGTTATCATTTCAAAAGCCTTCATCAAGTGTCATCAATAGATGAGAACCACAAATTCACAGATGGTCAAAAAGAATAAGACATGAACACTGATCTAATAAATTCATAGTCTAATATGAGAATGCCAATGCCAATGAATTACTGTAAAATATAGAGAGTGCATATTGATGACATGGATTTTCAGAGGTGCGGAAAGTAGTTTTCTTTCCATGTAGAAAACCTCAATGAGATTCAGACACTTAAGAGGTTAGAAGTATTTTCTACTGGTGATCCCTCAAATCAATCTATTTCTAATATTTCTAACTTTCCCATAGCTTCCATAAAAGGACCACTTATTACAGTCAACTTGAGATGTACATAAATTTAAAGAATTTTGCAACATATGTATTATTAATCATTTAGTATATTTGAGAATGATTTCAGTACGTTGTTCCAACATATCATCAACACAGAGTATGAATGAGCTCTCTTATCTTCCTCTGCTGAACTAAATATTGGAAGTCTGAAAGCCTGTAATTTATATTGGTTCTAGAGTTCACTTTTGTCTTGGTTCACTCTCAGTGGCCAATAGCCCTATGTAAACAATGAGAAGTATTGAACCTTATAGCTCTTTATGATCTACTGAATTCAATACAGATGCGCTTTGATTGACCATGGGATTCCATCCTGATGAATCCATTGTAAAGTGAAAATATTTCATGTAAAAAAATATCATTTAATATACCTAACACAGAAATTATGGCATAATTCCACAGCACACTGCAGATTGAATTCTGAGTTATCCAAACCTGCACTCATAGTAGCTGCCCAGTTTCGTGGGAGAGGATTTTGTGATACATGTGGCTAGCTCTGGGAAAAGACCAGAATTAAAAATTTAATTCAATGCCACTGAATTCATATTTTTCACATTATTTTAAAATGAGAAAGATACCATAAATTGAATCATCAAAATTTATACAATGTGTAGATAAATAATACCTTGCATTTGTTTTCCATAGGACCTCAACAATTATTTTTAAATTTCCAAATAGTTGTTATTTTCTGGACTTTAAAAGTATGTATATTTATGTATTTAGTATGTGCAAGGGCATTTGTGCATGTATGAGTTTGTGTGTGTGCACATATACTGTGTACATGTGGAGGTCAGAGGACAGATTGTGAGAGTTGTTTTTCTCTATAGAACTCTGCCATACACTTATGGCTGTTTTGTTATGATGAAATATTTCTTCATGTTCTTAGTCATGTTTCTCTTTAAGTCAGTTCTATGAATAATAATGCATTCACGCAAACTCTCATATAGTTACGGTCTACATAATATAAGCTTCCTATGGTTTCAACCCATTGTTTTCATTAAATCTGATATTTAATTCTATGTTTCTATCCAATCTAAAAATCTATTCCTTTTAATTAGAGTTTCCAGAATATTCATGTCAATTATTGTATATATGTATTTGTTTTTGCTATACTTTCTTATATATATGCATGAAAAGGTTACTCTCATAAATACTGTATCTCTCTTTTTATTTTTCTCTTCATACTTAGAATGCTCTATGGATAAAATAAATTCCATGATATTACCATAAATATTCTATTATTAATTTTTATATTTTTGAGACTCATTGATTTATTAAAGGGTGATTTAACTAATCACAGAATACTTAAATTAATTCTAACTTCATTAGTGAAATATGAAAATCCATTTGAAGCTTGTCTATTCCCTCACTAAACACCATTTTATTTTCCTAATATATGAAATATACCTAATAATACCTGAAATTAATGGCTCTTTGTGCTATCTTACATCATCAGTATGTTAAGACAATAAATTAACTTTAACATCATAGTTTTTGTATTGAATTTCACTTTTAGTATTTCTGGTGATTTACATTTTGTTTTGAATCTGCCTTCATATTTTTAGTTCCCAAGGATTTCTCTAGTATGCATATAAGAAGAAAGATTATTATTGAGTTCTTTCTGTCTCTATTTATCTGGAAGTTTCCTTGACTTACAATCAACTTAGAATCACATCACTTTTGTTGGAATATATATTCATATAGAAGTATTATAGACACTTTAGATAAACCCTCAACTTTCATTTTGTTCTTTCCTTCTCTGCATTACAAGTGTGTCATCGCACTGTCTCTCGCCTTGCTGTGCACCATGAGCCCTGCCTTGATCTTGCTACCCTCCTTAAGGTTTGTACCGGAAGTCTTATCTTTGAGATCACTGAGTCTTTTGTTTCCTACCAATTCAAGTCATTTTAAAAATTCTATTTGTTCATTTGTTCAATGATTTTCACCTATTTCATTGTTTTCATATTATAAAAATGTATTTAATCACGATTATTTTGTGCTTTGAGCATAGGTACAGTTGCTCTCTTGAAGTGTTTATTTATTGTACATGAAATCCATTATGTAAAAGCACTCAGTTAATTATTCAATGGGAAAATTATCTGTTAGGATGCGAGCTAAATCATCCCTCTTAGAAATTGCATATATTAAATGATTTATGTAATTGTATGAATATGACACCCATGGAGTTAGGCTGTTGTTCCATGTTTTCTTGTTGACGTATTTGTTCACTGAATTGTCAAGCCCATTTTCTAAAATGAGTCTCCTTTGTGAATGTTCACTTATGATGTCTGCTTGGATAGTTTAAAAACTAATCTTTATTTTGTGTTTTTATAATGTTCTCATGGATGACACAATTGGGTGTTTTAAATTTAGATTTTAAACCTGACTGCATTTAGGCATGTGATCCCAGCTGGCTAGGAGACTAAAGGAGAAAGGTCGCAAACAAGTTCAAGGCTTGTCTGGATTTGTATACACATCAGACAACTTAGACTCAAACACTGAAATGTTAAAGTAGAAAGAGCTTGGGGCTCATAGCACAGAAGTGATAGACTTAACTCTTGTCGACTTATCACCTGTGGTACCAAAACCAAGAAGATAGTTTAGTCCACTGAAAGTTTTCTAAATGCTATTTTATACCAGGGCCTGTCATATCTTATCCATGTGTTCAAACTACAGGATGAGTATTAGGTTTTTAACATTTTGTCACTTATCAGTTATTTATTTTAAGCAGTATATTTCTCATTTTTATTACACCTTTGCAGTGACTGTAGTTGAGGTTGTTTAGTGGGATTTTCTTTGAAATAAAGTAATAATAACCTATGCATTGATAGCCATTTAACTGCATTTTCAAATGTCTATGAACTGTTCTGCCACAATCAGATGTCTTACCTTGATTTTGACTTTTTCTTTAGTGTCAAGACTATGTTTACTTAGTCTAGAATTCTAAAAATGTCTGCTTACAATAACCTTCCAAAGCATATTTCTAGGACATTTTCCTCCTCAGTCTTGTTCTCACATTTGTAAGAGTTCTATATCACTCCATATGTTTCATCAGTCCAAAGTTTGCATACAGTCCTTTCAAACACGAATTTCATGTTTTCAAACAATAAAACATGTGACTAAATATCACATATACAGCCAATGGGTATTAAAGCTCAAAAGAGATTTCCTGGTCCCTCACAGTAATGCCATTAGTGCTGTTCATTTCCCATTCACATATGAAAACAATAATGAAGTTTTCTCACAGGCACAATAGTATGGAGACAGAGAAAAAAGTAATGCACAAGTTTTGTCAAAAATAAGTAAAATTTAACAGCTCTTGCTAAGCATAATAGACATGCAAGCATTCATTCTCACTAATTTTGCTTCTCTCTATTTAGCAATGAGTTATGCTTATTATAACATTTATAAGTATTCTTCCAAATTGTCCTTTAATGCCTAGGTAGATCCAAAGTGCATAAACATGTCAGTATTTGTTTAACCATCAGAGTATGGGACAAGAAAAGGAGAAGCTTAAAATGTTGGCAGTGGGTCCAGATTACCCAGGCTTTAATCCTGCCTCTGAAAATTAGTAGCAATGTGAGTTCATGGGATAAAGAATTTAATTTCTCTATTCCTTTTTTTTTTTATAATACCTCCTTTAGAGGGTTGGGAAAAGTAAAAGTGTTAATGCATTTAAAGCTCAAAAGAGATTTCCTGGTCCCTCACAGTAATGCCATTAGTGCTGTTCATTTCTCATCAAACATATTGCTTCCTGCAGTTTACTTACCAAATTAGAGCTGACTACTATCAATTGATTGCAACCTCACAGTGTCCAGAAAGAATTTTTTGAAATGTCTAATATTCAAGTAGTGTTCTTCCTTTATTATAATTACTTTCTTTCTAACATTTATGTCACTAAAATGAAATGTTAAATGTGTGTGAATGTCACCACTGCTTCTGAAATTTTGCCTTAGCCTAGCTTCTATTTAAATACTTCTTGAGCAGAAGCAGCAATAAAAATGACATCTACATCATTTTTTAATTGACAAAATTTTTAGATTTTAAATGAGTTATCCCTTTTTCTCTTTTGTCAATAAGCACCTCATATGTAATGAATTTACATGCAAATTTTCACTTACATTTTATTTTTAAAGAATGTTAATTATGGTAGAATGCACTGTAGTATAGTACCTAGTAATATTTTATTGTCCTTAAAATTTAATTGTCCTATGAGTACAATTAATAATATATATCAAAGATCAATACAATTGGGAAATGCATTTTATTACACAAGGGAAAAACTTTAATAACTGGCAGTTTTTTTCACCCATGTCTAAACATACTTCTTGACTTTTAAAAATGTTTTCCTATCAATTAATATCATGTCATTTATCCAGTCATGCATCAATCTATTTTTCTTGTTGTTTATTAGGCAACTACTACAGATACGTCATGTTTTTAGGTATTTGGAAGGCAAAGCAAAGGGAACATGATAATGGCCTCTGTGCTCAGGAAGTTTTCATTCTAAATGTTATCTAGGGTCCAGATTGTTTTCTTCAACTTTGGTTTCTTCTAATTTATTCTCAGATTATGAATCTGGATAAGTCTCTATATGACTCTTCCTTTTTGATCTGTTAGTTATTTTAAATTCATAATGTCTGTTTCGTCCAAGACAATTTACCTATAATGAGAAAGGCTTTATATTTCAAGCTTACCATTTGATGCTTCATTTAAAACTATGCATATTCTTCTTTGGAAGGATTTGCATTAAAAGATGGGGAGAATTCTGTACTTTGTAACAGCAAAAGTTCTGAGAAGTAATGAGATCTATAAAAGTCTTATATGCAATGAAAGATGATTGCTTCTTCATCAGCAAAACTGATCTGCAAATGTAGAGTGTAGCTAGAGTTTTCCTGCCTGGCCCACAGTCAGACCAAATCTCTGTCACCCGCCAGTCCCACAGCTGCTCAGACCCAACCAAGTAAACACAGAGACTTATATTCCTTACAAACTGTATGGCCATGGCAGGCTTCTTGCTAACTGTTCTTATATCTTAAATTAATCCATTTCTATAAATCTATACCTTGCCACATGGCTCATGGCTTACCAGCATCTTCACATGCTGCTTGTCATGGCGCAGCTGGCTGGCAGTGTCTTCCTCCACCTTCCTGTTCTCTCAATTCTCCTCTCTGTTAGTCTCGCCTATACTTCCTGCCTGGCCACTGGCCAATTAGTGTTTTATTTCTTGACCAATCAGTGCCATTTTACATACAGACCATCCCACAGCAGTCGAGCCTGTGGTGATTCGAATGGGAATGACCCCATGGGCTCATATGTCTGAATGTTTGGTTTCCAGTTGGTGGACTGTTTGAGAAGGATTAGAAAGTATGGCCTTGTTGGAGGAGGTGTTTCACTCAGGGTGGGTTTTGTTGTTCCAGAGCCCATTACAGGCCTAGTCATGATTTTTCAAGAGACTATTTGGTCAACATACACAAAACTCAATATCCAGAAGAATAAGAATTAATCAGATACCAAGGCATGACTTTGGATTTAGTTTGTAATAAATTAATAATCTTATGTGTAACAGACAAACCTTCAAAGTTCTAAATTCTAAAGGAATAACTATGACCCCAAATCAATTACAAATAGAATTGTTCCATTTTGATATATATATTCCCCCATATCTGATATATCTAAATCAGAGTTTTGAGAACAAATTCTGATTAGGAAGTTAAAACATGCGTCTTAAAATATAATATATTAAAACTGAAATTTTCAATAAGATACAGAGGCAGTTAAGTATATAGAATGGAAACTATCTATGTTATCATGAAATCTTGGCAAGAAAGAAAATAAGGATTGGAAACAAAGGGATTAAACTATTTTCCTTTCCTGACTTTAGATGCAAGTGTGAAATTTTGATATAACTACTTAAATTCTCTGGGATGCTTACTTAGTTTTAACTGACAAGTTAGTTACCTTTCCTGTTGTTGTGACACACACTGAAAAAAAACATTTAAGCAGGAAAGATTTATGTTTTGCACATTTTCAAAGCTTTCTGCCCAGGAAGAAACAGGATACTGTGTGGGGAAGTATGTGATGGGACAGAGCTACCTCATGGTACACAGCAGCAGAAACAGTAGGGTGAGACTGCCAGGCTCTGTTCCCTTCTTCCCTTCTGTCTATCTAAGTTCTCAGACTTTGTACAGTGCTGCCCATATTCAGGATGGTTCTTTCTCTTCTAGTTGTTATACCACATGCCAGTTATCTGTGGAAATACACAGACACCACCAGAGAAGAGGTTACTAGTGATCCAATGCCTCTCAATAGATGAAGTCAATGTTAACCCTCAAACTGAGAACTGAGATTAGGCAAACTGTATGGATATTTCTAATATACAAAGTCTAAATCTAGGCTTTTCACATTGTCTCAAATTTTCTTCCAGAATATAAAATACAAGAAGTATTGCATATATAACTGCTCCAGTGCCTGGAATACTAAGTACCATAGGGATCTAACATATTTCAAAGGGTGGCATTTAACTGAAGAAACTCTAACAAATCTATCTTCTGTGCCAATTTTAGCATTCTGTAGTTGGCATGTCAATTCCATCAAATTATACACACCTGGCACATTTTAAATGAATTTATGCAGAGATTTGTGTGGCACACTAAATAACTACATTGATAGATGTATTAATTAAAAGATAACAGTATGCAGTCATTGTATGTAAATATCCATAGATACATTCTTCTACATTTGAGATTTAGTTTCCATTCCAGAAACACTATTTTAATGAATTGACTAATTGAAATGGAACTGAGCATCAATTTTAGGTATTCAAAATAACATGAGCAGTTTTAGTCAAATTAAATATGTGAACCACATGGCTAAATATGGCCAGAACATTACTGTAAGATTTTTTAATAGTACTTTTTGATTGTGTCTTGTGATATTTGCAGGTGATAATTGTATTTTATTTTGGATTTTGAGACAAATTTTGTAGTTTACTATGTAGACCCATTTGGCGTTTGCTCATAAAGATCTGCCTGTCTCTTCCTCCTGAGTGGTAAAATTATAGTTGTGCACTCCCATGAATAAGGTACATCTACATTTCACTAGAGACTGGCAGTCCTGTCAGTTGTCAAATGGCCTATGTCAGCGACTGTTCTAAGTTTCCAAAGGAAGAGCTGTCGTTATGTCCTGTATGGTTATATTAATCCAAAATGTATCTCCATTGTTACGAGGTTAGGCAGTGTAGCTACAGAGGTGATAGATCAGGATGGCATGACTTTCAGGAGTAGGATTGGCTTCTTTCAATGAGCAGATCAGCCTCTCCGAAAGGGAAAGTACAGCTAGTCTGACAGCATATTGTCTGTACTATCTAAGCCTACAGAGTTTCAGAAATCAACTTTAGTTAGCTTTTGGCCACACCCATTTTATAGTATTTTCTTGTAGAAGCACAAATGAATTAAAATCAAAGCTTTTTTAGCTTGCTGTACTCTGGCCACTGGATGTTGGAATAGCTTACTACTTATTATTACTGCACTGCTGTGTTCTCCACTGTAGGCATGCAAAGGAAAACTGAGAAACAAAATGATGAAGAAAAATCCTGAGTTCATAATATAAATTCTCTTTGTTCACTTGCTTAAATTGTTTCAAAGACACATCCATGTACGTGGTTTGGATGGATGTTAATAAAACAATATTAACAGTAACAAAATCCTACTGTTGCTACTGCTACAACTAGAGAAAATTCTGAAATATTGTCTGAAGTCAGAAGTTTTCCTGTATCCCAATTCTATAAGTTGCCATGTGGCCATGACTTACCAGTATTTTCACATCTTGTTTCCCCTGGTGGCTGGTGTCTCCTGACCCTTCCCTTCCTCTTCCCAGCATTTTCCTAGTTTGCTCACCCCACCTGTAATTCCTGACTGGCTACTGGCCAATCAGCATTTTATTTATCAGCCAATCAGAGCAACACATATTCACAGCATACAGAAAGACATTCCACAGCACTTCCCCTTTTATGTCAAATCAAAAAGGAAGGTTTTAACTTTAACATAGTAAAATTACATATAATAGAACAGTGATCAATCAGGAATTACAGTTACAACATCTAGTTTATTTGTATTTGGCAAAATTAAAGAAAATATTCTATCCTATATTTGTGAGTCTAAAGTTTCATACTAATTTATCTTTTATCATGACTAAGGGAAACTATAATTATAACTATCTAGTCTTCAGCTACATGGAAGACTCAGAAAGTCTTAAGTTTACCTAAGTAATAAGGAAGTGCATTGTAAGCAACTTCCAAAAATCTAGAATGACAGAGACAGCTGGCTGCCTGAACAGTCACCCAAAGTTCTTCTATAACATTGGGGCATAAATCTTCAACATATAGGCCAAGAGTCTCTCAGTCACTTCTCTCTGTGTCCTCTAGAATGTCTGAGAGTCTCCTTTGTGAAGCAGGAATCTAAAGATCAATTTTGCCTTGCAAAGTTCAGTGGTCACTTTCCTATGTGTCCTGCTTTTCCTGATTATATAACATATTATTGGCAGTCCAGGCAAGAGCATTTTCTTGCCCAAATGGCTATTTTTGCCAAGAAGAAGATAAATTCCATATGGATATCAATGCTCATCTTCCTCTTTGAAGTAAATTGGTGCTGCCAGGAGAAGACGTGTATCATTGTCCAGGAAGTCTAAGTATTTAAAACATTTTAAATGTCATATTCTGTAGGTCTTTGAAGTGTTTGAAGATTGCCTACCTAATTGAAATATATCTATGTATACCTAAAAAACTTAACTAACATAACTATAAATTTGATTATCATGGATGACTAAATATTAATCTTTATTTCTTAATTATACATTACAATTTCAAATGAATTTCTGAAACATACCTTAAATAAGAGTAGAAATATACATACAGTATGACAAAATTAACTTTAAATTTATAATTTATAATAAACTAAAATCTGTAGTAATGTAAAACATTTTAAACAAGTTGTTTCTCAGCAATGTAAAACATTTTATTTTATTTTATTTTTTTTTGGTTTTTCGAGACAGGGTTTCTCTGTGTAGCTTTGCGCCTTTCCTGGAACTCACTTGGTAGCCCAGGCTGGCCTCGAACTCACAGAGATCCGCCTGGCTCTGCCTCCCGAGTGCTGGGATTAAACGCATGCGCCACCACTGCCCGGCAATGTAAAACATTTTAAATGAGTTTGTTGCTCTTTAAAAGTAGATTCAATAATCTACCCTTTCATCCTATCATATCTATATCTTATCCCCCTTTTTTCTTTTAGAAAGATATTATGACCAATAACAATTTGTAACCAATCTCTAAAACAAAGACAAATATCCATAATCCATTTTTTTGGGAATATGGGCATAGTATTCTAGACTACTTCCTGCTGATTGTGGGCCCTGGTAGTCTTATGGGAACACAGCGAAAATTTTAGGATTATGGTCAAGTCATGGCTGGAGTAGTCTGTGATGCTGTATTCTCTGAGCCGGTTGCCTTGAAGCCATTCCGGATGTTGGATCATCTAGAGACCACTCAGGGGGTCTTGACTGATCAAACCATATTAGCATAGATGCAATCCACAGGTTCTCATCTTCAGTGGAAATAAAAGTAGAACCTCTTTTCCAAAGCAATGTGTCTTTAGACATAAATTTTGAAGTCAAAATACCTTTAAAATATATATGTATATTGGTTTAACTTAGAGGCCTTTACAATCAAATGTCTTTCTGCAGTTAAAAATCCCAAAGACAACACAATCCAGACTCTCTGTGTAATATCCATCTTTACATGGCTTATTTTTATATTACTTATACTGTCTCTTTAAATATTTTATTTTTTAAAAATATCCATTTATTTATATAAGTGCATATAACTGTATATATTTCTTTTTCTCATTCTTCAAAGCCTATGTAAATTTTTAGACACATTGTAAACTGTTTAGAGGTTTATTCCATCTGACTGTCTTATTGTGAATCTATAATCCTTCTCTGACCTGGAGAGATTTTAAACTGCTAAACTGCCATATTTAGGACAGAAGTAGCAGCCGTGGCTGCTGATTCCACCAGCTTCAGCTTTCCCACATAGCAGGGGTAATCCACTGCCAGCTCTGGAAGCCATGCTCTCTGTTGAGTCTAGGAGTCAGTGAGTCCATGCCTCCATCCAGAAATGTGTAGCCCAGAATCCTCTTCTTCTTCTTCTTCTTCTTCTTCTTCTTCTTCTTCTTCTTCTTCTTCTTCTTCTTCTTCTTCTTCTTTTTTCTACTAGCAAAAGCTAAATCTACCATGCAATGTGCTATGCAGCGTGGAGACATCACTGTGTACTGAGGTGGGAATCCACCATGCTGCTTAGCTCATGGTGGCTGGTGACCAGCTCCATCTAACAGGCAGCTATTGGGAAATGAGTGTCTACATTGCTACTGGCATGAGACTGTGAGACTAGGAATCCTGGTGTGGCTCTGTTTCTGTGAATTTGGAATCTTTAGACTTCCTTAAGTCTGTGTGGATCAATGCCTGAAGGTGAATGCCAAATGTAGCTTGAAGTTTTCCTGTGTCCCGCCCATCCTGCAGCCACTCAGACAAGTAAACACACAGAGGCTTATATTACTTAAAAACTGTATGGCCTAATAGCTCAGGCTTCTTGCTAGATAGCTCTTATAACTTAACCCATTTCTATTAATATATAAGTTACCACTGACCTTAGCTTACCGGTGTTTTCACATCTTTCTTCTTCTGGTGGTGCTGGTGTCTCCTGACTCTTCCCTTCCTCTTCCCAGCATCTTCTAATCTGCTTGCCCTGCCTATACTTTCTGCCTGACTACTGGCAAATCAGCTTTTTATTTATAAACCAATCAGAGCAACATATATTCACAGCATACAGAAAGAGATCCCACAGCAAGTGTCCTTGAATAATCATTTTATTTTAACCAATTAAATGCAACTTCAATTTCTAACACTTGTCAGCCTTTTAGAAATATCTTTTAGATACTTAGAACCTTTTAGAAATATCATATTTTTCATTGAAGATTCAATTAGTCTTCCTAATAAATTGATATTTTATATCAATCATAATCTCCATTTACCGATATCTATTTGCTAAAAGCTATTGACTGACTAATAGAACTTTATAATAGATTTTTTTATTAGAATGGAGCAGAAAAAAATTGGAAAAAATCAATAGAACACATCTCTGGGTTTTGTTCTGTCATTAATAACCCTGTCTTTCCTTAGAAAGAACATACCTGTGGGTTTTGCTTGTTCATCTTTATTTACCCATCTTAAAAATTATCACTGTAGTCTAGTTGAGGACAAAATCACACTCACTACTAAATGTTAACATATACCTCTCTTCCCTTTCCACTTTTTATTTGACATTTACCATATGTCCTACAGTTTCATTGTTTTCATCATTGGTAGTGATTTTAAAAATCTGGTCCTTGGAATAAAGTATCTGCATTCCCCTAGAGTCAATCAAAATTCTCAGAATTCAAGCATATCCTATTGAATTAAATGCTCTGTGAGTAGGTCCAACAGTATTCAGATGAATAAATCTACCTGTGGTATTGATGAATATTAAACATAAGAATCTTTGTTCTATACCCTGAAAATGAAGTTTTAAAGGTTTGCCCCAATTTTTAGTTAAGGGGAGTACATAAATAGTCTACATAAAATGCTCTCAGGCTCATTCACAGAAAAATAAATTGGCATCCTATAATGTTCCTTGTCGTCATCTACATACAAATATATAAAGCATTTTATGAATACTGAGATATTAGATGAAACTTCTAGTCACCCTACTATGGTCCAGGAATTGTGCCACATAAGCTTGACTCAATGCAGGAGACGCCAAGAAGGAGAACTGCACTGAATGGCAGTTTCCCATCATAAGATATTTTCATTGGTTAGGTACACATACTCATTCCTGAGGAGAAGCTGTCATTTCCTAAATTATGAAATATCAGAGTTTCATTGTTAGAGTACCCATTTCAGATTAAACTAGGGGTTTAGAGATAGACAAAAGTCCTCTCTATGAGACATGGCAGCAGGTGGTGACAGTAATAACTTGTGACCTGAAATAAAGGCAACAGAGAATTTGAGATTCCCAAGGCAATTTGGACATAGAAGAAAGGTTCCTGAATCAAAGAAAAAAAGAGCTCAAAGCTCTGCACTTTGCATCTAGAAGCATCTTTACAAGTTATATACTTCTGAGAGTGAAAGACCAGAAGCTGTAGAGGTCACAGAAATGTAGGAGGGAGACTTTAGCAGACAATAGATATAGGGACAAGTTCACAATGTAACAAGAAGGATGGGCTCCAGTGAGAAGTACCACCCCCAGGTGGTATCAGAATGACACCAGCAATCTAGGAAGAAGCATATATTATTAGAACAAGCTGCACAAACTCCAACCCAACCCGACTCAGCTCACACTTTGATAATACTCTCCACACAGATAGTCTCCATGTAGGCTGCATATCAGCAGATATGGTAATTTCTGACTGAAAAGGTAACTAAAGTTTCAGTAAGTTCCCACATATGATATTTTCCCTGAATGAAAATTACCAAAGTTATAAATAAATCAAAGAACAAGTAAACAACATAAATAGACTCAGACATGCAGAGGTTTGAATTATAACAAAATATTTTTAAGAAGGAATCTTAGTAGAAAAATTGAAGGCATTGAAATATCTTTACTCGAAGAAAATACAGAAAAAAAAACAGAAATATCAATTCAATGTATCATTTTAATAACATAATTGACATAGCAAATATATTATTAAATTACTGGGTAATATCATAGGGATGTGTCAGACACCTACCAAGTTCAAAAAGAAATACAAGGGAGGAAAACAAAAGAAACTTATTATTGGATTCTCTAAATAAGAGAGTTATAGAGGACAGCAGAAAGGATATGTATATGATAATGATCATAATTTATTAAATGAAAAAAATGTATTAAAATAGAAACAGAGATCAGTCATTAAAATGTAGGGTAAAACAGCTATTTATTTCAAACATCTATGTCAAGACAAAACATCTACAAAAGTAAAGACATAAGGAAGGCATTTCCTAAAGAGTAAAATTCAAAACCATTTGTAATCAGAACTCCATTTTAAAAACTATCATTTGATTTTAAGTTATTTCAAAATTACTTTACAGGAAAGTATTGTAATGATAGAGACCGCAAAGGTCAAAATGGAAAAGGTAAACACATGAGAAAATTAAAGGATCACAGTTGGTGACAAAATAATATTCAAGCTTATAAGGATCTTATGGAAATTAGAAAAGTATTAATTCATATTAAGTTTCATTAGAATTATATTCATAAGAATGATAAAGTATACACACAGGAATATAGAATCAGAGAAATTTAATTAATGTCTTTCAGAGGCTCACTTGCTAAGATGAAGTAAATCAAAGTATATTCTAAATTATATATATTAAACCTGGATTTTATGACTTCAGTGAAATTAAGCTAAAAAGATGATTACCATATCTGCATCCTATTCACTACACACTTGAGAGTGTGTGCTTTACTTTTCCTTCACTCTCCAGCAGTCCTTACTGTGGGAGGGAACTTGTCTTCCTCGCTGATAATTAGTCATATTGACGAAGCAGGGAATGGTGTATAGGAGGGTTTGGAGAGAGGAATGGGAATAGAGGAATGTAATTATATTATAATCTCACAAAATACAACCTTTTTTGAAAAAAGATTCTTCTTTCTCTTTCAAAACACTAGTCTCAACATATTATGTCCTGAGAGTCCACTTCTTCTCTACCTCCCTTCTTAAGTGATAACATTAATTAGTAGAGTTGGGATTATCATCTATTCACTGATAATATAACTTTTGATTCTTTTGTTTTATATTGTTTTAACATAATATTTTTTGACTCCTTGGGAATTTCACATCATGCACCCCAAACCACTCATTTCCCAGTCCCTCCATATTTGCCCTTCACCATTGCGGCATCCACCCCCCCCCAAAAAAAAAAAAAAGAAAATTAAAAGAAAAATTAAAACCAAACCAACCAACCAACCAGACACACAAAAATCACCTTGTTCCTCTGCCGTTCCCACCTCTCCGACACCTTTTCATTCCTCTCGGTTGCATCAGGAGCTTCACTGTGTCATGTAGTATATGCCTTTGTCCTATCAGCTTTGCTTGCCAATGTGCGTTGCAATGAGTCATTGGTCTGGTTCAAAGCCCCTGGTTTTTAGTATACTGTAGATGAATTTCTAAACAGTCTTATTAAACAAGAAACACAGAGCCAAATACAGGGGTGAACGCTGTAGAGATCAGAGCAATAGCCGCTAACTAACCTTAGCTCACCACGTCGCAGTAGCTTCCCAAGAGAGCCTCTTCCTGTCTAGCCTGCACCTTCATTGCCTTGCTGTTCTGCCTTCTCATTGGCTCTTAACCCAGCCACCTCAATTCCTTGTCACTGACTGTCTATACAGACCTCCAGGTCTCTATGGTTGGTATTGGGATTAAAGGCATGTGTCACCATGCTTGGCTGTGTCCTTGAACACACAGAGACTCTGCCTGCCATGTGATCAGATTAAGGGCATGTGCCACCACCGCCTGACTTCTGGCTATGACTTCTGATCTCCAGGCAAACTTTATTTATTAACATAAAAATAAAATATCACATTTCAGCATAAATAAAATATCACCACAGTATACCATCATCATTGGACCCTCACGAAAACTCCTCTTGGATATCTTGTGGCTGCCCCGAGTCATGGATATTCTTTGGGTATCATTCAGTAGAACAAGTGCCTTAACATGCTCCAGTAGTTCATAGGTAGGGTAGAAGTTAGGGTGGGCCAACTCAAGGCCCTAAATGTGGACCTGGATGGTAGTAGAGCTGGTCATACCTGGCTGCTGCCCCTCAACCCATGTGTGCAGTAGAGCCAGCTGTCCTATGCTCATGTCATCAGGGGCCATCTCTCCCAAGGTCAGGAGGCTAGCTCTCCTGTGAGGGTCAGAGACAGCTCTCTTGCTGCAGTGTCCAGTAAGGGGCAGAGCCAGCTTTCCTAGGGCCAATGACGGGCAGAGTTGGCAGCCTGGCACTCAGATTTTATCATGCATGGTTCTTATGGCCCCATGTGGTAACACAAGCCACAGACAACACAGACTCCAGCTACAGCAGGACCATGGACGCAGACATGACCCTGAGCAACAGTTCTGGCCAGATGTCACTATGGCCTCTATAGCAACTTAGGTCACCCAAATCAGTATGGCTCTAGTGGCAGCATGGCTCTTAGACACCAACATGGTCTCAGGAGTCTGACCAGACCCCAGCCATCCTCACTGCTCTTGGTGGTAACAGGAGCTATATGTGTCAACTCAGACCCTGGCATGGTCCTCAGCAGCAGCCAGAACTGCCTGGATGTCACCATGGCTCCAGGTGGCAGTACAGGCCACTCAGATCCACATGACCCCAGTGGCAGCCTAGCCCTTGGACACTAACCTGGCCCCAGGTGGTGGCTCAGACCCCAGGTATCTGCATGGTCTTCTATGGTAACAGAAGCCATGGACATCAGCATAGACCCTGGTTGCAGTAAGGCTAAGGCTCTACACATGACCCTTAGCTGCGGCTCTGGACTAGATGTCATCATGGCCCCAGGTGGCAGTGCAGGCCACCCAGATTGACATGGACTCAGCTATGGCAGGGCCCCAGGACACCAACATGGCCACAGGTGGTGGTCCAGACTTGGGCAACAAAGGCCATGGCAACATGCACCATGGGCATTAGCTCAGACCCTGGTTGCAGTAGAACCACAGACTCAGACATGGTCCTTGTCAGCAGCCTGGCCCTGGGTAGCAAGCAGGTTACCCCTATCATCCTGTTTCTCAGCGCCTTTATGCCATCCATTCTACCACCACACATTTGCTCATCACGAGGTGCTGAGTGGGCAGTGAATGTCTTCAGCCAGCTGAGATCTTGAGGACCCAGGCTGGCCTGTGGGTGTCTTCCACCCACCTGAGCCAAGTGATAACTTGATCCTTACCTAATTCCCTCATAAATATCTTTCAAAGACTCACATGCTAGGATGAAGTAAATCAGAGTGTATTTCAAATGATAGATATTAAAATCACTAATTTCTGACTTCAGTGAAACGAAGCTAAAAATTAAAAAGACCCATATATCCAGTTTCATTTCTGTAGCTAAGGTGTTCCTCAGAACTTTTCTATCTCAGAAGTTAGCACCAATTACTGAGCTAGAATTGCGGCTGCTGCTGGGTTGCTCAGGCCTCAATAGACAGGCATATACCCATGGGCAAATGGATAACACTAATTGAATTCAAGTGGTTGACAACAATAACAATAACAACAGCAGCAAAAGCCCCATTTATTTCTTAACTTTTTCAAACCTCAGATCTGAAGTCATCTCTTGGAGACACGTTTGATAGTCACTCATCTGAAACAGCTCGTTTCTCTCCCTCTTCTTACCATAATTCACTCTGTTTTATGTTTTTCTTAATATTTAACATGACTTCACACTGCATACACTTAATTCTATCAAGTTGTCTTTTTTCTTTCTCCCATACTGAAATGACTCTATAGTAGTTGACATATGTAATGTGAAAGATAAAATAATTAAAATTAGTCTTAGGAGAACATATTTATGACCAAAAGCATTTCTACTAAAAAAAAAAACAAACCAACAAAAACAAAACAAAAAAATACAAAACAAAAATCCCACAAAACAGAAGGAATAAAAGAGCATGCTGTTAAAAGAATTAAATGTGGATTATACTAACTTTTTGTGAAATGAAAATTTTAAATTCCAACAATTGGTCTGTAACTGGATTCAAATGATAAGGCTTGTATAATATAAAACAAGCACCCTAACTTAGTTTAAAAGGCTAAGTGTTTCTCACTAATATGTTTTCAGTTTGTCACATAAAACATGTCCACACAACATGCGTGGTTGGGCTTGGCCTAGGGATACCTAGCATCCTGGGGACAGGATTCATCACTCTTCAGTGAAAAATATTCAAACTGTAGGTTTCAGATGTTTTCTGACACTCTTAAACCTTTCAGCAGGTAGGAACCAGTGGTCTGTTCAGTTATTATATTCTAAAAGCTTTTGCCTGTTAGTCACAGAGATGTTAGGTTAGACAGAGGTGGGGAAAGAATGGCTATCAAGAGGATTGATGATAACCTAAGATAAGTCATAAATGGGCTCCAGACCTGCAACATTCCAACCTCCATAGTCACTGAAGTACTAATCAATTTATCAGTCTTTCTAAGGCTTCAGTGAAAGATGTGGTTCTTTTCAAGGACCTTCCATCACAAAGGCACAAAGCAGACATAAAGATAGTAAATAATATAATGTATAGATGAATGTATGGTGCTGATCATTTCATGAAAGAACAAAAGCAAAACTTTTCTTTAATCCATGAATTAATGTTTTCATCAATGTATTTGAAAAGTGCCTTAATTTATTACTTGCTTCATTATGTTACTACAAAGACCTCATTAAACTATTACCATCTTGGAACATGGGATTTGGGGTAACCTAGATCTGTATTCCAGGGCCATGGTCCATCATACTCACACGCAGAATAAAATATTTCTTATCTCATTTAGGCTAAGTGTTGTGCTTTGCATTGACAGCTTTTTGTTTTGCTTTTGTTCTTTTATGAAATGATCAGTACTATAAAGGCAATATTTTTGTTTGATTAATTAATATACCACAGTGAATTAAAACAGTCTCTTATACATAGTCTACATTAATAAATGTTTGTCTTAATAATTAAAAAAATTCAAACTATTTTTGTGGTACCAACAAACATTAGAACATGCTCCTTTGACCAACAAAACCTTCATAGTTTCATTCTTTAAGCACTTCCCAGATGAATAAAGACTCTAAAAGCACCCAGACTCCCTACATTGCCCTGCATTGTTATCACTTCCCTAAAACTTCTTATATATTAAAGTGAACCTAAATTTATTAATTTATTAAGCTAATTTAGTTTAATTTATTTTATTTATTAAGCTAACTTAAATTTATTAATTTAATTAAGCTAACCAAAATTTATTAATTTTTCAAACAGCACATTTTCCTTATATTTATCAAATATTTATCTTTTCTAATTTTCTTACTGTTCCTTGATTGGAATATTCCTTTTATTTTATATTAACAATTCATATTTCACTTTGACTCCATAACGATTGTAATCTGTCACTTAATTTAAGAAGTTACTAAGTATTTTACTATAATCACAATACCAGTACTACATTAATTATACATTTAAAAATAACATTAATTTAACCATGTCTGTCCATTATCCTACCTGGCCATTTGTTTGGCTCAGAATATAAATACAATGCTTCCATCTATTTGCTTTTAACTTTGTTTTAGTCTGTGGTTGACCTCCCTTATCTGGCCATTTTCTTTGCAGTTTAGTTTGTGGAAAAAGCATTCTATTCATTTAATAGAGTTTTAAATAACCTTGATTTTGTTTCTCTTTTATTTTGTATCTTGAAAATTATTTACATGTTTTTTTGATTACTCACACACATTTATTCTCTTTTAATCTTGTAAGATTAATTTGTCAGCAATGTAAGGCTACTCTAATGAAACACATATTATCTGTACTGGGATATTTGTATCAATGAAATTTAGTGCCCCTTAATTCTTTTGAGGAGAAAATGAGTATGCAACTATATCATTTTTATTCATTTGTCAGCTGGAATTCTTTTGTGATGGAAACCTAGTACTCATTATTTCTTGAGCAGAAAATTAAATCTGTGAGAAATTGATTTCCCACTTTTTTCATTGGTAGCAGAATTCAGTTCTTTTCACTTATGAGACCATCATTCTCATTTTCTGGAGGCTTGTATTTTTTTTTTCAGCTTTGCACAGCATCCACTGCTCATGGCCCCCTTCTTCCTCATACAAAGACTGTATCATGAAGTTAAGTCCTCAGGCCTCATCTGCTTGTGGTCTATGGGAAAAGTTTTCTACCTCTCAGGACTCTGTGATTAGAGTTGTTCCACTCAAATAACCCAGGGCAGTCCTTCCACCCTCAAGGCAAAGCCCTTAGCCTTATCTGATATCCACAGTTCATGCATAGGCTTAAGGATTTGTTCTGGACATTTGTTTAGAATGAATAAATTTATCTACCAAAGAATTATAGATGCCATATTCATTAATAAAGTATTTCAAAACCTAATTCATTATTACATAACAATTTATGGTGTCATGTTCAATATTAGTTTATTTTCTAAACTCAGATTTTGTATTTCATCATACCACAAATAAAAAACAATAAAAGCATACAATTTCAACAGATACATTGAAAGCATTTGATAATACTCAACTTTCACTCATCATAATATTACTACAAACAAGATAGAAAGAAGCTATTTTGTTTTTAGGGATAAGAACTCCAAGCACTTTCCCCAGGCAAGGGTATGCTAAACTGCTGAGCAATGCTGCTGGCCCAGGGACTCCTTTGAATAATGTAGGATATCTGTGGAAAATTGGGGGAGGGTACACTTGAGTATTGGAAATCAATTAAAGTTACATATATGTCTCTGTGTGTTCATATTTACAGACATTTTGGGCTGTGAGATGGTCTTTTTGTTTGCTGTGAATATGTGTTGCTACCATTGGTTAATAAAGAAGCTGCTTTGGCCTATGGCAAGACAGGTTAGAGCCAGGCAGGAAATGCAAAGATACAGGGAGAAGAAAGGCAGAGTCAGGGAAGATGCTGCAGGCTGCCAGGGGAGCAAGAGGTAATGGATCACAGGTAAAGTCATGAGACACATGGCGATACACAGGTTAATAGAAATGGGTTAATTTAAGATAAACGAGCTAGTCAGCAATAAGCCTGAGCCATCGGTCAAATAGTTTGTAATTAATATAAGCCTCTGTGTGTTTATTTGGGACCAAAGCAGCTTTGGGACACAAGAAAACTTCCGGCTATAATCTTGGCTGTTAGTGTTGAAAATATGAAAAAATTCATGATAATTGCTACTACAACTACTATATGTATTTACAGACCTCAGAAGATAAAATTTGTTAAATAAAAATTCAATTAAATACTATATTTAACATTCAAAATGAATGTCTTCTTAATTTATACAATGGTATCAACACAATGGGATTCTTGGTGCTATATTTAACAGAACATACACGTGTAAGTACAGTTTTAGCTATAGACCTTTATAAAAGCAATTAAGAAAACTTGAACTTTTCTCAAATGATGTCTTAATATTTATGGATCATAAGGAAAAATCTATAATTTAACATAGTCCCTGTGAAGTTATAGGAGATGTTTTAATCTAGAGTTGGATACATTAACTGATGATAACATTAATTTTAAAGGGCTTTATAATGAAAATCAAGAGACAAGACTAACATTAGGAAACATCCATATAAATATAGAATATATAGAAACAAAAAATTCAGTATTTTTATCAATGAAGTAGTTGTTAACTTCTTACTCATGTAAAATATGAATGGAATCTTCTATATTAAACTCATAATTTTCTGCTAACGTGACTTTTATTTAAGATCCACATTTATTTTAAATATTATTTTTCATAAATTAATTTATTTTGAGTGTCGTGGTATGTGTCTATGCATGTGTCATAAGTGTTTGGAAGTCAATGGGTGACTTGGGGAAATCTGTTCTTTCACTAGGTAGGTTCTTTGGGATGAATTCAAGTTCTCAGTCTTGGTAGCAAGCACCCTTACCTGGTTAGCCATCTCCCTGGCCTCACATACTTTAATTTTATATTCTTCAAATAAATAATATAATTTAATGAAGCACAGTGATACTACCACTTTTATTGGACAGATACAGTTTTTAAAGATGGACAATAAATACCAAAGGAAGTAGGAGCACAGCAAATTATATACATAAGGTATTTTATTTTTCAGTATGTTAAATAATATAAGCAGTTCAGGAATCAGTTTTGCAATTTATTATAAAGGATCCAACAGCCAGATAACTACATAGTTACTCAATAATGAGCAAAATATAAAATGGACAAATGTTCATTGTCTTGAGTGTTTTTGCATTGAAATTCATTGGGGAGCTAGTCTGTAATTCTCTATGTTGGGTCTTCATGTCACTTCATGAAGTTTGACTATCAGAGTAACTGTGGTCTTATAAAATGAATTTGGCAGTTACTTCTGTTTCTATTTTGTGGAGTATTTTGAGAAGTTTTTGGCATTAACTATTCTTTGAAAGTCTAATAGAAATCTGCACTAAAACCATCTGGCCCTGGGAAGTTTTTGGTCAGCAGACTTTTACTTACTGTTTCTATTTCACTGGGGGTTAAAAGTCTATTAAATTGGCAGTCTGATCTTGACATAACTTGTTAGGTAGTATATATTGAAAGAATTATCCATTTCTTTTAGTTTGTTTTTAATTTGGTGAAGTACAGGTGGGGGTGGGTGGGACTGAAACAGGAGAATCAGGTTGGGAGGGGGAATGAATGGGTCAGCTAGAATTGTGGGTCATTTGAGATATGGTATGAAATCTTAGTGCAGTGGACACTTCCTAAATTATATGAAGGCAATCCTAATGAAATCTCCAAGTAATAGGGGAGATGGAGTCCCAGTTGTGCATCTCTTATCACCAAATAAACCTCCCAGTACAGGAAATGGGTTACATCTGGTTGAGGGGAATCTCCAAACAATCCAGCCTGATACTAAACCAATAGGCTGCTTTCCACAAACTGACAACAAGGCCCTATTATTGAAGACAACATTCACACAACTCATTGAACATGAAGAGGTTAAGCTGGTGCCTACCCAGAATCTTCACCCCTACATTCTGGTGTCTTTGAATGGGCCTCTGATTTTTATGCCCTCTCTTGGGTTCTTTACTTCCTGTTCAATTTTCTTTTTTTTTTATTTTATAATTTGATTTAATTTTACCTATCAGCCACGGATTCCCATGTCCTCCCTCCTCCCGCCCTCCACTCAGCCCACCCCCATTCCCATCTCCTTCAGGGCAAGGACTCCCCTGGGGATTCAGCTCAACCTGGTAGATTCAGTTGAGGCAGGTCCAGTCCCCTCCTCCCAGGCTGAGCAAAGTGTCCCTCCATAGGCCCCAGTTTCCAAACAGCCAACTCATGCACTGAGGACGGGTCCGGTCCCACTGCCTGGGGGCCTCCCAAACAGATCAAGCTAATCAACGGTCTCACTTATCCAGAGGGCCTGATCCAGTTGGGGGCTCCTCAGCTACTGGTTTTCTTGTTCAACTTTGATGTGATGGTTTTTGTTTTAACTTATATTTTGCTTTGTTATGTTTTGTTTTTATCTCTTAGAATCTTGTTCTTATCTAATGAGAGACAGAAAGGGAATGGGTCTGGATTGGAGAAAAATGTGAGGAGTAACTTGGGTGAATAGAGGGAGGGTAAAGTGTAATCAAGATATATCATATTAGAAAAGAAATTATTTTCAATTCAAGGGAGGAAATGTGCTTTATTATAACAACTCCAAATAAATAGATGAAAATAGGAAAATAGATGAAAAGATATAAAGAATCAATGTATTTATACAGTCAACATAGTCAGCAATAAAGTATGAATTTGTAAATGTCAAAATGTTCTGGGGCCATGAAACTGTATTTAATTTAATAGCCATACAACTTATTGTTATGAAGTCCAAAAAATAGAAAAAATTAATTTATACATAAATCAAAAATCACCAATGAGTATGTTAGTTGTGGAAGACATGTAAGTACTAGAAAATATCATGAAGACATTGTCACTGATGGCTACACCTGTATTCTGATTAGGTGAGAATATTTGTTGTCAAATGTGATAAATTTCAAGTGTTATAATATCTGTTTGAAAAAGAGCATATATATTGCATATAATTGATAAATCAAAAAATTGTTTCCAAAATTTAAAGACATATAAATTATAAAAGTAAAATGTATTTAAAAAATAAATTTCAACCTAAATGCCATTAAGGATTTAGCATTATATTTTGACATAAGACTAACTTTGAATTAAGAAAAATATTCTTTGTAAAGAATGTTAGATAGACTACTGGCAATAGTCGAGAGGGTGCCTGAGCTGGCATACTCTAATGATTGGATGGCTGAATACCCTAACTGTCATCATAGAACCCTCATCCAGTGACTGATGGAAGCAGAACATTTTGACATCCACAAATTCATACTTTATTGCTGATTATGTGATTGTATAAGATTCACTGCCAGGTCCCAGGTGGAACTCCAGGAGTCCAATAGAAGAGAGAGAGGAGGGATTCTATGAGCAAGGCACATTGGGAAAAAGTATAGAGATGACTAGCCCAACTATTGGAAATGCACGAACTGTGGACCAATAGCTGAGGAGCCACCATGGTACTGGACTAGGCCCTCTGGATAAGTGAGACAGTTGTTTAGCTTGAACTGTATAGGGGGCCTCCAGGCAGTGGGATCCGGACCTGACCCTAGTGCATGAGCTGGCTTTTTGGAGCCTAGTGCCTATGCTGAGACACTTTGTACAGCCTTGGTGCAGGAAGGAGGGGCTTGGACCTGCCTGAACTGAATGTACCAGGCTCTGCTGACTCCCCATGGGAGACCTTGCCTTGGAGGAGATGGGAATGAGGGTTAGGTTGGATGGAATGTTGGGGGGCGGGAAGAGGGAGAACAGGGGAATCTGTGGTTGGTATGTAAAAGGAATAGAAAATTTCTTAATAAAATTTTTATTTAAAAAAAGAATGTTAACATGCTTATGACTAAAATTTCATAATACTAGGATTTGTTTTTAAATATTTTTACAATGAGGAAACTGACTGTGTACATAAATAAATATAGCCAGCTACTATTAAGGCAGACAGATTATATTATAACTCTCTATAGACTCTACATTATTCCCTTAGATGATTGAATATTTCCAGAATAACAAACAACTTTAAGGATGAGTTATTTTATAATAATGGATGAAGAAAATGGTAGATATTTTGTAATAGTCTCCATCTGTTTTAAAGAGAAGTTTCGTTCATGAGGGGAGAAGACCACCATCATCTGTGATAAAAGGCCATATGTTTATAGATTTTTATTAGAGATTATGCTGGTTTAGTCAATTATTGGTTGTAGATTTTTCGGTAATAACTGTGACTTCACTAATACTGAGTAGTTTGCTAAATTTCCAGTATGAAGGATGTTTTCCCATTTATTTAGTGGTATTTAAGAACAATTAGAGAACTATTGATTATAACTAAGGTGTGGGTATCACTACTGCACCCTCAGTGTGATCAGACTGTGCAGAGGGTTGATGTGTGATTTGCATTCAAGTCAGCTGGATGGGACTGTGGGTTGTTTCCCTCCTTTAGAAGCATGGATGGTACATTCCACAACTAAACAAATCCCACAGTTCTGGAGCCCAGGCCCAATGGATATACTCCCAGATCTCAGGGAACATAGTGGAGGTGGGGTTAAAATGATTGTACGAACTAGAAGTCAAGAGTTTGCTATGAATTGTGTCTCCGTGTAATAATGCTATACCTGTAGGTCTCACAAATTAGCTGACAAACCTGAGATGAACAAGGATGACACCAGTGCACATGACAAAGTGGACAGGGAAAAGCCCATGAGGTCTCAGCTCTACATAGAGAACTAGAGGCACCTGAGCAAAGCTGGTAGCAGGAGAGGTGGTTTCCCCAGGGAAGAGGACACCAGTTAGTCCTCCAGGGGCAAACCCAAACACATTCATACAAGTAGCATTATATGAACTGAGCATATCATATTTATGAATATACAAGTTTATATGTGAACATGTATGCATATAATAACAATTTGTGAGAAAAAAAGGCTGGCAATTTAAAGGATAGTGAGGAGAGTTATTTGGGAGTGTTTTGGGGGGAGGAAAGGGAAGGGAGAAATGTAACTCTATTACAATCTGAAAAAATGGAAAAAAAAATAAAAGAAAGAAAAAGGTAGGTACTCTTAAGCATTTCTTTTTACTTATGAGCATGTGATTACCTGAGTTTATGTGCATCTCATGAGTGCATGAGAGTGCATGTAGATGTAAGCTGAGAATTTGGGGGTCACCAGGTTCTGGAGTCACAGGAAGCATTATTTGATTTTTGACATTATAATACATCATTCCAGCCTCCCTCTCCTTCCTGCAAACAGTTCCATATACTCCCTTGCTATCTTTTAAATTCCTGACTTCTGATTCTTTAATTGCTGTTTGGAATCATATGTGACAGGAACTGAACACAGGCTTCCAGAAGAGCAGCTAACTCTCAGTTGCCGAGTCTTACCTCCAACTGTACTCCCACTTTCTAGTTTCAAGTGCAAAGAAGACAGAGCATAGTTAATAAGAAGCTTAACTGCCACCATTTTAATTAAATTTTTGACATCATGCTCACAAAGGAAAGAAGATAAAGAAAGTAAATTAATAGTTACTGACTGTCAAAAGGTAATAAGTTTTGAATCTAAATAATTACATAATTATTTTAGATTTCTACAGACTTCTTTAGATTATGATTTTTCAACAATCTTTTGATTAAAAGAGAAATTCTACAATATCACTGAAAAGAAAGAACTTTCAACGTTTCTTTAATATAATGTATTTTAACATTCAGTAGGATTTAAATTAATACCACAAAATAAACTTTTTAATCTTGTAAAACATACAACCTTATTTTTTATTTACATGAAACATTAAATTAATAGACAATACATTTTACAATAATGAGATTCAAGAATATTAAAGTATGTAAGTAAGACACATTCAAAAGTAACATGCTGTATATTTTCTTTAAAGAAACCTCATGGACAGAGTTATCTTGATGAAGTCATAGTGATATTTGAACACATTAAGTACATTTCCATCCCTCATCAGATCCTTTGGTCCTCCCCTGGAAAGATAAACTTATAGCAGGAAGAACTCTGCACTTTTACAATTTTTTTTCTCGAATATCATATTTCATATTTCATATTTCTTGAAAAGGATTTCCATGAAATATTTTGATAAAGCTTTTCATTATTTCAAACCCTTTCCTCCTTTCATATTCCCTTTTGGATAGTCAGTTCATTTTCATCCACAAAAATAGATTGATGAATTTGTTTTCATAAGAGTCATTGCCATTCTATGGTGCTGTATTCACTTTTATAGAAGCCAAGGTATAAACATTAGATAAAATCAACTTCCTCTAGAACAGTAGTTCTCAATCTTCCTAATGCTATGACCCTTTAATACAGTTTCTCATTTTGTGGTGAACCCCAACTACAGAATTATTTTTGTTGCTAGTTCGTAACAGCATTTTTTTCTAATTTCATGACTTGTAAATACGTGTGTTTTCTGACTGTCTTAGGCAATGCCTGTTAAAGAACTATTCAACCCCCCACCCACCATCACCAAAGGGTCATGACCAAGAGATTGAGAACTGCTGCTCTAGGAAGATAGAAAGGTTGAGCTGTTGAAAAAGTACCTATTCAAACTAAAATGTTTCAGAGAAGGGACATTTAACCATGATTTCCACTAGACAGTCAATGAAAGTATCTGAGTATAATTTAGAAGAATGAGAAGTACATAAGAAACAAGATGCATAGCAAATGAAACTGTAAAATATCTGAAACATTAAGAAATATTGTTATTAAATCTTTCTCACCTCAGAGAAAATTACTGTGCTACTTTGAAGCAGTGGAATACATTTTAGCAAGAAGAACATACATGCTTTCAAACTTGAAAACACATTAGTTTAAATAAATTTTACTGAATGAAATAAGTCACTCTGGTGCAATTCTAATTACAGTCAGGAAACGACAAAAGGATACAGACAGTAATCTTTAGCGGTTGCAAAGGCATAATGGAAGAAAAGGGGGATAGGTAGGTGAAACAATTTTTTATACATTAAAATGCTGCACATATCAATCTGCATTTTGGAAATTAAAATGAACCATGCAATACAGTGAATCTTGATGTAAATTACAGACATCCTTCAATAAAATTAATTATTATTGGCTATTTAGTTTTAACAAATACATTATATTAGTATGGGTTTGGTTTTTATCTTCAAACGAACACACACACTTACACACACACACACACACACACACAGACAGAGAGACAGAGAGACAGAGAGAGAGAGAGAGTAGTCGAATGAAAGTGGAAGAATTAGATGGAAAAGAATAGGATTTGACTTGAGAAGATGCTATATATTTGCAGAATTCTTAAACAATAAGAAAACTGAATTGCAATTTTATTTAAACATAGAATAGCTATCATCAAGAAAACAACAACAAATGCATATGGAACTGGAAACTCTCATTTACAATTTGTGGGAATGTAAATTGGTGTGGTGGCAATGGAAACCAGTATGCTAAATAAGAAGTCATCCCTGCTATACCATTACTTGATATATACCATGAGACTCTCATGTCACCATACTATAGATACTTGCACCTATACATTTATTGTATCAGTATTCATTATAACTAGGATATAGAACCAGCATAGATGCCTTTCAACAGATGTATGTGTGTATGTGTTCTTATTCACTGGTCAGGAATTAAATAATAGCATTTGCATAAAATAAATGGAACAGAAATATAATACTAATGATTTTCTTGAGTTATATAAGTAAAAGAATATATAAATATTATATATTTATGATAGATTACATTTTAGTAATATTAATATATTTTAGTAATAATATATTTAAGTAATATTAATATATTATTTAATATATATTACATTAAATAATAGAATATATATAAATAAATATATGTGTATAATATTTAGAATATATTATACATGTATTCTATTTAGCACCTAAATATGACTCCATCATTCATATATGTTCAAATCTCCTGATTGCCACAATATAGAAGTTTTTATTCTGTGAAAACTTCCCTCTTCTGAGTCAGTATGGTCCATTTAGACTGTCAAGGAGCTCCCTACACTCAAGTAAATAGAGAACTATGGTAACCATGTGATATACCCACTGGACACATGTCCAGTGATCCAGAGCTCCTAATTTGAATTTAGGATGATATGAGAAAGACTATTTTTAATAATTTGCTAAAATAACTAAGCCCAAAGCTAACAGTAACTATAAATAATTGATGAGTTTTAATAACAGCAATACTTAAATAGGGAACATTTTCTTTCCATACAAATTAGCAATAAAATGCATCTTAAATGTATTGAAATGTTACTAGGTTTACATGCAGAGTTTTCAAAGCTGCATTTGAATTTTCACTTGTGTACAACAGTTTCTAAAAGCTGCCCTGGTGGCTGTATGTCTTAGGAATGCAGCCGGCTTTCTGGTAAATCAATTTGCGTCAGCTGTGCAGTGCAGCGTTTCAGCAGCATAATCCAGACTGACTTCTCCAAATAATACTTACTCTGACAACACTTTCAAAGTGGCAAGATAGCTTGGAAAAGTACAGAATTGTCTCGAGATACCATATCTCCCAGCAGAATTCAAAATGCTATTGCAAAACTGACAAAATAGAAGCCAAATTGTAATGTGATCTAGTAGGCAGCTAAGGTATTTCACTCCACGACAAAATTCCTTATCTCAGTGCCCAATAGAAAATCATAGAGTTCAGCAACCCTCCTAGGTCTGAATGGGAAATGCCAAATAAATATGGGATTAGTGAATAATATGCTCTAATTTGTTTAAATATAAAATGTCATTCTTTTTTAATTTATGGAGGTAGAGAGTAATGTTGGAGAAAATGTACGTAGTACCAATTGAAAAAATGCATTTTTGATATAACTAATCATTTGTTTAATGTAAGAGTAAAAAATAAGTTACATATAGTTCTACTAAGCAAAATGGAAACTGGTTTGGGCATGCAGGTAATTAATTTTGTTACTATTCAAACACACATGAAATTTATTATTTAGACACAAAATTGTATGCTTGTCCTGGTAAATTGCACTTATTCTTTAGTTCAGAATGTTCAGCTTATAAGTCACCATCCATTGGGGGAGGCAGAGCTTGGGGAGAAGGGTCTCAAATTCACTGTATAAGACTTAAATAAGAGATTGCATCCCCAGTTGCAGGCTAGCAGGCAAGAATCCTATGGGCAGGCCTTCCCACCACCACCCTCATTGGACCCTGTAATCTACAAGTTCCACTCTGTCCCTCAAACCCACCCAATCCTTGTGACTTCAGCAGCCCCCTGAGACACAAACACTGCCAGTGTTGATTGGACCAGGAGTGGCTCCCTGAGACACAGACATGACTTGTACTGATTAGAAAAAGAGATGGGTAAATGCCAGTGCAATAATACTTTCACAACATAAAGAACAATATGGCACCACCACAACCTAGCTGTTCTACTACCTAGATGTTCTACGACCTGAACATCACAGCGTAGAAACAGCAGAAGAAAACAACATTAAAATTGACTTTATGAAGATGATAGAGGTCTTTAAAAGGAAATAAAAAAATCTTTTAAAGAAATCTAGGAAAAGACAAGCAAAAAATGAAAGAAATCAATAAATTCCTTAAAGAAATTCAAGAAAAGCAAGAAAAGGCAATCAAACAGGTGAAGGAAACAGTTCTTGACTTGAAAATTGAAATAGAGGCAATAAAGAAGACACAAACTGAAGGAATGCTGGAAATTGAAAATCTGAGTAAATGAACAGGAACTACAGATGCAAGCTTAACCAACAGAATGCAAGAGATGGAAGAAAGGATCTCTGCCAATGAAGATACAATAGAGGAAATAGATTTACCAGTCAAAGAAAACATTAAAGCCAACAAAGTCATAACATAAACCATCCAGGAAATCTGTGACACCATGAAAAGACCAAACCTAAAAATAATAGGGCTAGGAGAAGGAGAAGAATGTCAGCTCAAAGACATAAAAAATATATTCAACAAAATCATAGAAGGAACCTTTCCCAACGTAAAGAAGTCTGGTAACTGGAGAACGCTGACAGATCTGAGAGCCTTTAATAAAGTAGTTCAACCTATGGGCTCCCTACAGAATGGGATGCCCCTGCCTTCTCTGCTACCCAAAAAATAGCCTATTGTAGTTATTGATTTAAAAGGCTGTTCCTTTACCATACCCTTACAAGAAAAGGATAGAGAAAAATTTACCTTCACAGTACCTAATTATAATAATTCCAGGCCAGTCAAGAGATATCAATGGAAAGTCCTCCCACAGGGAATGTTAAATAGCCCTACCCTGTGCCAATATTTTGTGGAAACACCATTGGAAAAAATTCGTGCAAATTTTCCACAATCTATAATTTGTTATTACATGGATGCTATCTTATTAGCTGATCCAAAGTTAGGTACCATAGAAAACATGTTTGAAAAAGTAAAGAAAGTTTTGCCTTGTTGGAGATTAAAAATTGATCCCAAAAAATACAAAGAGGAGATTCTATTAATTACTTAGGATATAAGAGATCTACAAAATATTAGACACCAAAAAATACAACTGGGGGGGGGGTCCATTGCAGATTCTTAATGATTTTCAAAAATTGTTAAGAAGCATTTCCAACTTACAGACTATCATTTGAATACCTAAAGATGAACTAGTAAATTTGGCTAATACCCTACAAGGGGTCAAGGTCTTAAATAGTCCAAGAAAATTATCAGATGAAGCTGAGAAGGCTCTAGTAGAAAAGAAAATAGGAGAAGCTCATGTGGATCCTGTGAATCCAGAACTTAACTGCATTCCAGTAATATTCTCCTATAGATACTCCCCCACAGGGATTTTGATGCAGAGGGAAGATACTATATTGGAATGGATACTTCTACCACATAAACTGAGTAAGAAACTAAAGACTTAGTGGAAAAGATCTCTGATTTGATTCTAAAAGGAAAATTAAGACTTCCTCAATTGACAGGAATGGACCTAGCAGATTGCAGTGCCTTTAACTAATGTGGAAATTTCTCTTTATGGAAAGATAATGAATACTGGCAAAGAGCCTGCAGCAACTTTTTGGGAGAGATTAACAATTGTTATCCCCAAAGCAAGAGAATAGAATTCATAAAAGGAACTGAATGGGTCCTTCCTCACATTGTATGGCAAGAGCCAGTGCCTAGAGTCACCACATTCTATACTGATGCAATTAAATCAGGAAAGGCAGGATATAAATCAGGAGACTTAAGTAAAGTGGTTCATAGCCCCTGCAATTCTATAAAAAAGACAGAACCGTATGCCATACTTATGGTACTAATGGACTTCTTGGAACCCCTCAATATATTCACTGGCTCAATATGCAGAGAGAGTTGTTTTACATATTAAAACTGCTGATTATTCCTGATAATACAGAATTTACTTCACTTTTTATACAATTACAGGAAATCGTCAGAAATAGGGAACATCCTACATTTTACTATATAACACACATCAGATCCCATACGAGTCTGCCAGGTCCTCTAGCACAAGGTAATGATGAGATTGATCAGTTATTAATAGGTAATGTGCTAGAAGTCAGAATGGCTAAGATCAAAAACACTGAAGACACCTTATGCTGGAGAGGATGTGGAGCTAGGGGAACTCTCCTCCACTGCTGGTGGGAATGCAAGCTTGTACAACCACTTTAGAAATCAATATGGTGCTTTCTTAGAAAATTGGGAATCCATCTCCCCCAAGATCCAGCTATACCACTCTTGGGCATATACCCAAGGAATGCTCAATCATACCACAAGGGCACTTGCTCAGCTGTGTTCATATCAGCATTGTTTGTAATAGCCAGAACCTGGAAACAATCTAGATGCCCTTCAAATGAAGAATGGATAAATAAAATGTGGTACATATACACAATGGAATACTACTCAGCAGAGAAAAACAATGATATCATGAGGTTTGCAGGCAAATGGATGGATCTAGAAAAAATCATCCTGAGTGAGGTAACCCAGACTCAGAAAGACAAACATGGTATGTACTCACTCATAGCAGGATACTAGATGTAAAACAAAGATGACTAGACTGCTACTCACAACTCCAGGGAGGCTACCTAGAAAACAGGACCCCAAGAAAGACACAGGGATCACCCAATGACAGAGAAATGGATGAGATCTATATGAACAACCTGGACATGAGTGGGAGTAATGAAGGGCAAGGGTTGAGGGAAAGAGAGCTTGGGGGAGCGGGAGATCCCAGCTGGATCAAAAACAGAGAGGGAGAATAAGGAATAGGAGACCATGGTAAATGAAGACCACATGAGAATAGGAAGAAGCAAAGTGCTAGAGAGGCCCACAGAAATCCACAAAGATACCCCCACAACACACTGCTGGCAATGGTTGAGATACAGACCAAACTGACCTACTCTGGTGATAGGATGGTCAAACACCCTAATTGTCATGCTAGAAAACCCATTCAACGACTGAGGGATCTGGATGCAGAGATCCATGGCTAGACCCCGGGTGGAGCTCCAGGAGTCCACTTAGTGAGAAAGAGGAGGGTTTATATGTGCAAGAATTGTTGAGACCAAGGTTGGATAAAGCACAGGGACAAATAGCCAAACGAATGGAAACACATGAACTATGAACCAGTAGCTGAGGAGTCCCCAACTGGATCAGGCCCTCTGGATAAGTGAGACAGCTGATTGGCTTGATCTGTTTGGGAGGCATCCAGGCAGTGGATCAGGTCCTATACTCAGAGCATGAGTTGGCTGTTTGAAACCTGGGGCTTATACAGGGACACTTGGCTCAGCCTGGGAGGAGGGGACTGGACCTGCCTGGATTGAATCTACCAGGTTGAACTCAATCCTCAGGGGAGTCTTTGCCCTGGAGGAGATGGGAATGGGGAGTGGGTTGGGGGGAATGTGTGGGGAGGACGGGAGGGGGGAGAACAAGGGAATTTGTGGCTGATATGTAAAATTAAATTAAATTATATAATAAAAATGCAGATGTAGTTTAAAAAATTTAAAAAAAAGAATTTCATAAGAAACAACATGTAAACAGCAAATATTTGAAAAAGGATTTTTCCATTACTTGGTAACAAGCCAAGGAAATTGTAAAAAAAAAAAAAATGTCCTCCTTGTTCCTTCTATAATTGAACTCCATTATCTGCAGGAAGCAATCCTAAAAGTATACAAAGAAATGTAATTTGGCAGATAGATGTCTTTCATTTTACAGAATGTGGAAGATTAAAGTATGTACGCCACACCATTGACAGCTACTCAGGACTTCAATGGGCAACTCCTATGAGTTCTGAAAAGGCTGCTTCTGTAATTACACACCTATTAGAAGTTATAGCCATTGTGGGAATATCTGTACAAATTAAGACTGACAATGCTCCAGCATATGTCTTAAATAAAATGAGACAGTATTTTGCTTTTTACAATTACAATATAAAGCATATTACAGGCATACCACACAATCTCACAAGCCAAGCAGTCATAGAAAGATCTAATCGAACTTTAAGGGATATACTAAATAAACAGAAAAAGGTAACAATGACCTCTAGAAATACATTACATAATTCTGATTAACCTTGAGCTTTCTCAATGCTGATGAAAAGGAACAACAGCTGCAGAGAGACATTGGACAACAAAAAGCTCCTGAGGTAAACCAATCGCTTTACTTCAAAGATGTGTTGACCTCAGAATGGAAACCAGGATACCTCCTACATTGGGGAAGGTGTTTTGCTTTTGTTTCTGCAGGAGAAGAAAAGCTATAGATACATACAAAATTAATAAAAATTCAACTCGAACAGGGGAAACCTTGATGAGGAGTAATAGCTCATCCACTGATGTAATGACTCTACAAGTTGTAAGAAAAACTCAACAAGCAAGGGTTGGGGCGAGGTTCTGTTTTTTGTCTTTACAGGATAATAGAAATACCCATTTTCAGGAAATTTTCAGACCTTGGACACTTAGATGTCTATAGCAGAAAAGAAAGACCTATTGGTACCAATATACACTACAGTGTAATCTCTCACTGCCTAACATCATTATCTCTTTAACTTTGGAATAGTTGTGGTCCAGATTAAACTATAAATCAAGTTAGTTTTAGAATTGGAATGTGTCTCTCTCCTTTTCTAAACTCAAGCATATTGCTAAATGAAAAATTAGGAGATTCTGTCTCATATCAGAAAAGTCAACTAATGTGAGACAGAAGAAAGCCAATAATCTAGGGGTCATTGTTGCCAAGACTCTATTTCTCTCCATGTTTATTATTGATTTCTGGGAATCTTTCCTCATATGTTACATCATCCTAAAACCTAAAGTTTCCATTTTGATATTAATAATGTTCAAGTTTTCAACAGTAAAAGATAAGTCCTTCTAATAGCAATCTCTGAAGTCTCCAGAAGGAAGAAGAGGCCCCACCACAATGACTCTACACATTGCAGAGTGATGCCATTACACCTAAGAATATTACTCAATGATTAGCCTTGGACTGAAAACTCTTCAGAACAGTTCTAAGATGAGATGGTTCATCATACTACACTTCTAGCCAGAATCTCAGGCAACCTTACCCATTACTCTGAGACTAGCTGCAGACTCTATAGCTAGTCCTATTGAGACCAAACTATCTAAGTTCGGTTACAGGACCCCACAGAGATACCATCACTCCCTAAACAGCAGGAAGCAACTATAAGAAAATTACTCCCCCTCTCCCAAAGATTGCAATTTTCTCAGCGATATGGATAAATGGTTATGGGGTTAGGTGGAAAACAAAAAGAATCAGTGTTCTCCTTAAGAAAAGAAAAAGGGGAATGGATAGGTATGGTATATTAAAGTAGATTTTTGTGTTTACTAGTAAACAAATCTAGCAAGCTTTCAGCCTTGGATAATTTGCACTGATATGAATTCTTATATATTGATACAAATGTAAACTATTTTTATATTCCTACTTAAGATAATTTGTATATTGATACAAACACAAAACTATATTTGTATTGTACATATATTCCTACTCCTATTGGAAATGTTTTGTATATTGGTACAAATGTAAAATTATATTTGTCATACTGTATGTATAATCTACTTCTGTTTAGGATATTTTGTATATTGATATATATTAATGATTGTTGTCATTGCATATTGCACTATACATTTCTAACTCTGTCTAAGATATTTTCTCTATTGTCACAATTTTGAGGTCATTATCCTTTTACTGTACATCTGTCTACAGATTATTTACCTTGTTCTGTGAAGCCTTAGTCCTTAGGGTATTTAGGTAGATAAGACTTACATATTTATAGTCAGCCATGCTTGTCATTTCTATAGTTATGTTAGCTAGGTTGTCCAGGTTTACAGAGACATCAGTTAGATGGATAGGTAAACAAATCATGGACTTAGATAGTATGGCATTTAAATGTTTTGATAACTTAGAATTCTGTTGACATGGGACACAATTGCTCCTGGCTGCACGGATCTGAACCTGAGAGAATGTTGGGCTGCTGAGACACTCTGTTTGGAAGTTTGTCTTCTTCTTGGAACAAAATGGCCTGCTGGGCAAAGAACTGGCCTTTCCTTGAATGCTGACAATATGAATGCTGTCCTTTCTGGAGGAGCAGGACACAAGGAAAAGCAACTACTGAATTCTGCAAAGGCAGGGTAAGATGGTCTTTCAAAATTCCTGCTTCTGATAATGGTCAGTCAGATAGTCTAGGCCTGTAGCCAAATTTGATGCCCCAATGATGCTGAGAAACGTTAGGTGATTGTCCAGGCTGCCAGCTGTCTCTCTCTATTCTTTCAAGGTTTTGGAAAATTGCTTGCATGCATTTCCCATTTGCTCAGGTATTATTATATTCCTTCTAAGGTCTTTAATGGGGGTGAAGACAAATAGTTATAGTTACAATCTTCTTGTGTCTTAGCTAGAACATATTAAGTACTAGATTCCAATTCTTCAGGATAGAACAGCTTTTGGAATAATCTCTGTAACATGCCTTTTACCTATGTTCTGAACATCTCTGAATTTTAGTATGTGTCTCTTGTTTGATGTTGTTCTTGTTTATGTCATTACCTTTTATTTCTCCTTGACTATACTAGATGATCACTCCTATTGTATATAGTTTTGCATTAGGTTAGAACTTTCCTATGTAGAGAAAAGGGGGAGATGTATTGGGTAGCTATTCAAGCTATGACCTTGAAGCACCGCCCCTAGAGAGGCAGCACCTCTTATACCTGCCTATGACCTTGAAGTACATGCCACTCAGGACCCTTAAGACCTAGGATGCATGTATGCAGCACTCTCTTCACTTCCTCATGGTTTTGGATGCTGGAGATGGGCCAGACAGAAGAACAGTGTCTAAAAACACAGGCTAACAGAAGGGACACAAAAACAAGACCCATCATTCTGCTACATGCAAGAAACATACTTCAACTTCAAAGGAAGACAGAGTAAAGAGTTGGGAAAAGACTTGTCAATCAAATGGACTTAAAAAGCAAGCTGATGTAGTATCTAACAAAACAAACTGATGCTAGTATCTAACAAAACAAACTTCAAACTAAAATTAATCAAAAGAGATAGAGAAGGACATTATATATTCATCATAGAGAAAGTCCATCAAAATGAAGTCTTAATTCTGAACATTTATGCCCCAAATACAAGGGTACCCACATATTAAAAGAAACATTATTAAAGCTTAAATTGCACATCAAACCCCACACACTATAATGAGAGGCTTCAACACCCCACTCTCACCAATGGATAGGTATGCTAGACAGAAACTTAACAGAGACATAAGGCAACTAACATATGTTATGACTCAAATGGACTTAATAGACATCTACAGAATATTCTACCCAAACACAAAAGAATATACTTTCTTCTCAGCACCACATAGAACCTTCTCTAAAATATATCACCTACTTGGTCATAAAGCAAATCTCAACAGATACAAAAAATTGGAATAACCTCCTGTATTTTATCAGACCACCATGGCTTAAAGTTAGAATTCAACAACAAAACAAATTACAGAAAGTTTATAAACTCATGGAAACTGAATAATGTTCAACTGAATCACAACTGGGTCAAGGAACAAATAAAGAAATTAAAGGCTTCCTAGAATTCAGTGAAAATGAATGTACAACATACCCCAACTTATGGGATACTATTTAAGCAGTACTAAGAGGAAAGCTCATACCCTAAATGCCTACATAAAGAAATTGGAGAAATCTAACACTAGTGACTTAACAGCACACCTGAAACTCTAGAAGTAAAAGAAGCAGACTCACCTAGGAGGAGTTCACGCCAGGAAATAATCAAAGTGAGGGCTGAAATCAGTAAAATAGAAATGAAGAGACGAGTATAAAGAATCAATGAAACAAAGAGTTGATTCTTTGAGAAAATCAACAAAATAGACAAACCCTTATCCAAATTAACCAAAAAGACAGAGAGAAAATATCCAAATTAACAAAATCAGAAATGAAAAGGGAGACATAACAACAGACAATGAGGAAATCCAGAGAATCATCAGGCCATACTTCAAAAACCTGTACTCCACTAAATTGGAAAATCTAAAAGAAATGGACAATTTTCTGGATATCTACCACATACCCAAGTTAAATCATGACCAGATAAACAATTTAAATAGACCTATAACCCTTAAGTAAATAGAAGCAGTTATTAAAAGTCTCCCAACCACAAAACAAACAAACAAACCCAGGGCCAAATAATTTCAAAGCAGAATTCTACCAGAAATGTAAAAAAGAACTAATACCAATACTCCTCAAATTATTTCACATAATAAAACAGAATGGACATTGCCAAACTCTGTATATGAGGCTACAGTTACCCTGATACTAAAACCACACAAAGATGCTACAAAGAAAGAGAATTACAGACCAATCTCCTTCATGAACACCGATGCAAAAATACTCAATAAAATACTGGCAAACTGGATCAAAGAACACATAAATCATTCACCATGATCAAGTAGGCTTCATCCCAGAGATGCAGGGATTGTTCAACATATAAAAATCCATCAATGTAATTTATCATATAAACAAACTTAAAGAAAAGAAAATATGATCATCTCATTAGATGCTGAAAAAACCTTTG
The DNA here is from genome assembly GCF_007827085.1 of Peromyscus californicus insignis. Classification (NCBI taxonomy): domain Eukaryota; kingdom Metazoa; phylum Chordata; class Mammalia; order Rodentia; family Cricetidae; genus Peromyscus; species Peromyscus californicus. The sequence continues at coordinate 158,729,354 of NW_026294573.1, read as the reverse complement.
ACAAAATCCAACACCCCTTTGGGACAAAAGTCTTGGAGAGATCAGGAATACAAGAAATATACCTCATCACAGTAAAAGCAATTTACAGCAAGCCAACAGCCAACAACAAATTAAATGGGGAGAAACTCAAAGTGATCCCACTAAAATCAGGTATAAGACATATATATGTATATAAAATCCCTAAAAATTCTACCATGGAACTCCTACAACTGATAAATGCCTTCATAATGTTCAGGGATACAAGATTAAATCAAAAAAGTCAGTAGCCCTCATATATACATATGATAAATGGGCTGAGAAAGAAATCAGAGAAACATCACCCTTTACAATAGACACAAATAATATAAAATACCTGGGGTAACTCTAACCAAACAAAGTTCCTACTAGCTTGGTTCAGTTGCCTCTGTAGATTTCCCCATCATGATCTTGACCCCCTTGCTTATACAATCCCTCCTCCCTCTACTTGACTGGACTCCTGGAGCTTGGCCTGGTGCTTGGCTGTGGATTTCTGCATCTGCGTCCATCAGTTACTGCATGAAGGCTCTATGGTGACAGAGTACTCACCAATCTGATTACCAGAGTAGGTCAGTTCAGGCACCCTCTTCACTGTTGCTAGTAGTCTAAGCTGGGGTCATCCTTGAAAACTTCTTCAACTAGAGGGTCATGGAGTTTGCTATAAGATTGTATGTCTAGATTCTCTGCAATTTTACTAATGATGCATAAAGTGTGTAACATAAACCTTAAGAAAGAAAACAATCATTAAATATTCAAAATGTATTTTATTTAAGTAAAACAAATATAATTATCTTCTTAATGTAGTGACTTCCTTAAAAACTGAATAAACTATTACTTTCCTTTTTAAACAATTACTTATAATGGGTAAAACTAGTGAGATTTGATTGAAAAAAATTTACTGTTTTGCATACAGACTGAAATTTTTGTAACATGAGTGTTATTAAAACATTGTTAATAGATAAGGCAGGTTAACTTTTAAATGAAAATAGATATTTTTCATACAATTTATTTTGATTATGGTTTCCCCTCTCCCAACTCTTCCCAGTTCCTCCCCAACTACCCACCTAACTAAATGCATACCCTTTCCTTTTCTCTCTTAGTGGAACACAAACAGGCATCCAAGAATAATGACACAATATATGATAAAATAAAGACAAACCTGAAGAGGATGAAACAAACTACCAAGGGAAAAATATCCAAGGAAAAGCATAAGAAACACATATAGATGCAGAGACACACACATTCACCCACAGAGAAATCCCATGGTATTCTCCAGATCTACCTGAAATATGTATGACAGTGGGATATAACCAGGGATACAAAACATGTCACTAGAGGTAAATAATGTTCTATTTTCCTAAACCTGTGTTGTGTAATGGAATCTGGATTCATTATTATGTCAACATTGTTAGGCAATAATTGACACTTTTACTTTGTTTTTATAAATCTGGAAATATTTCTACTATTGACACTGGCAAATGTTGCCAGCTTGCTACAATGAACTCCCACTGTGAGATAATATTGATTTGAAGATCCAAGATGCTCCAGGAACTGGGGTTAAAATATGTCTGTGAGGCCCAGGAACTGCAGTTAAAAGGCATTTCTACTTACTATATCCAGATCATTTTCTTTTTACATGTTATAATGTATTTGTATAAATAAAATCTATTTGAGATCTGTGAGTCCTTCTTAAGGAACTTACTACATAATGAGTGCAAATTTCAATCAAGATACCCAATAAGTAGATGAAAGATAGATGTACAGTAGAAAAGTGGACTAATGGCATGATTAAAGAAACCAGCTAGCTGCTGTGAATAGGCTTAGGGGCACTTAAAATCATACATAGTAAGTGAAGCATGCAAATTATAAAATTTAATATACTGAGGTGTTATTAAATGTGTCAAGACAGAAACCTTGATAGAAAAATATACATAGACTTCTTGGTAATGTGGTATAAATGCAAATAACACAATCAACCCTTTCCTGAGAGTAAATGGTAAGGCACTGCAGACTCACAGTTGATATTCTTAAAGCTTTAGTGCAGAAGGCTTAGGTTGTGAGATTTGGGGGCTCAGAACTAATGGACTTGCTGCTAGTTCTTTGCAGAGTTTTCTTATATTGCTGTGTTTATACATTTCTCCTAAGAGCGTATTCTTAAGCACATGTTGAAGTGCTGTTCTGGAGGAATATTGCCTGTAACATGAATTTTAAAAGGTCTTATTAATAAAAACAAACTCAGGAGCCAGTTATTGGGGTGAATGCTGAAAGATCAGAGAAACAGAATCAGCCACAGCTAACTTCACCTCACCAATTCCTCAACTGATCCTGTTTCCTCAAACTGGAAGCCTCTGTGTCCTCATCCAAATGTATCTCAGTTGAACTACTGCTCAAAAGCCTAAAAGCTTAACAAGGCTCTAGTTCCTGGTCCTCATGCCTTACATACCTTTTTGTTTTCTGCCATCACTTCCTGGGATTAAAGGCATGGTGATGCATGCCTGGCTGTTTCTAGTGTGGCTTTGAACTCACAGAGATCCAGATGGATCTCTCCCTCTAGAATGCTAGGATTAAAGGTGTGTGTGCCACCATTTTCTGGTCTCTAGGTATATCTAGTGGCTGTTCTGTTCTCTCACCCCAGATAAGTTTATTAGGGTGCACAATATATTGGGGAACGCAATATCACCACAATTGCCATGTAGAGTCAAGGTTAGACGAGCTTCTATTACATAGCTATGCTAGTTTAGCTCCTTTCATCCAGGCAGTATCATGTTCACCTCTCTTAGATGAAACCAGAAAACTGATTAATAACTGGAGAAAGAGCTTTGTTGCCCAGCAGCAAATCAGCTCTTGATTACGACCTGAATTTTTTTCTGTTAAAATTCTTTTTGATAACTTTCTCATTCCTAATTTGATGCTTTTTTTTCCCAATACAGCATTTATGAGCTAGAATTAGATGAGACCACAGTGGTGAGACTTCCCCATCGCTCCCAATGATGGAACCAATGATTTATAAGACAAATTCATTTAACTCTCTTGTTCTTGCTCTCCCTACCCCACTCTTTCTCTCTCCTCCCTTCCATATAAGAACACAATGAAAAAGCCCCACAGAATCAACTAACTTGGGCTCATAGGGGCTCACAGAGACTGAACCCCCAATCAGAAAACTTGCATGGGACAGACCTAGGCCCTCTGCACATATATTACAGCTGTGCAGCTTGGTCTCCTTGTGGGACTCCTACAGTGGGAGCAGGGGCTGTCTCTGACTCTGTTACCTGCTTTTGGGACCTTTTCCTCCTACTGGGTTACCTCTTCCAGCCTTACAGCAACTTGACCTGCCATGGCTGCCTGATACCCATGGGAGCCCCGCCCTTTTGTGAAGAAAAAGGAGGAGGAGTGGATGGGGGCGGGTGGCAGAGGTTGTGAGGAGGGACTGAAGGGACTGGGAGGAGAGGAGGGAGAGAGGGGAAACTGTAAACCAGCTGGAAAAAAGAAATTAATTAATTTAGTAATAAAAGGAGAACACAACAATAAAGAAGTTACGTATTTTCAAGGAAAGGAATCCTAAAAACAACCTAAGTATGCTAATACCATCAGCCTAAAGAATTGTGGGGAATATTTTTTCTCTGTTTAGTCTAACAGGTCCATGGCATTTCATTAACTTGATCTCTGGAAACAGGTATACCATCTAAAGTTCATATCCAATTAAGCATGATATCTGTTACAAATTTTCTTCGCTCATCATACCTCTTCTCTACTTTTCCCTTCATTTTAGACTTTATAAAAGTAATGCTCTTACTGAGAAATAACACACGTAACTTGTTTTAAACAGACAGAGAATTTATATCTTGGCAGATATCTGTTTTTGGATTTATTTGGATGACAAGATTTTTAGTATATTAACAAAAATGTATTGACTGGAATTTTATGTTATAATTATTCAAGCTTTCTCGCATTAAATCCTTTTCTTTCCTTTATTCTATGTTTGTTTTGATTATAATTATATAACTGTATGGCAGTTACTTTTTATGTCTGCTCAAAACAGAATATGCTTTCAACTGCTGAGCCATCACTCCAGCATCATTGACATGTACTCTCAGTGAAGATCTTTGAATAGGTGTAAAAACAAAAGAGGAAAATTTACTCTTATGTAATTTTATTATAAAACATATAAGAGATATTGTATATATCTGGAAATTTGGAACAAATTTATTTTTAAATTAGAATAATAAAAAATCTTTATAAAAATTTAAAATATGCGACCAGCCACTCCGGGAAGACCTGCCCAACTTGGCCCCAGGTTCTGGCCACCAGGCAGGTTCCCTTCTAGCCCCACTGGGAAGGATCCCCTTCTCCAAGACCCCCTGCAGACCCTGAAATTTCCATGCCCTGGCCCAACAACCATCCGCCCTAGCCCCCAGCCACTTCCTGAGACTTAGAGGCTGGCCCCTAGCTCCCATCCTGCCCTGGACTTCCCTTCTGGAGCACAGAGAGAGAGAGAGAGAGAGAGAGAGAGAGAGAGAGAGAGAGAATGAAGAGCTCCCATCCTGGGCCGGATTTCCCTTCTGGACAAGAGCTCCCATCCTGCCCCGAAATTCCCATTTGGACAAGAGAGCTCCCATCTGGACAAGAGAGAGAGACTTCCTGATTCTGTCAGCTCTGTCTGAACCAAGTGTGTGGATAAGGCCAAGAATGAACTATAAGGAGATGGGCAGACATCAAGGCAGAAACACATACAACAAAATGAATAGCAATACAGCATCACCAGGACCTAGCCCTCCTCCAACACCTAGACCTGAACATCAGAAATTGGAAGAAGCAGAAGAAAACAGCCTTATGAATGACATCATGAAGAAGCTAGAGGCTTGTGTAGAGGAAAAGACAAAAAAATGGGAAGAACACTGTAAACAACTAGAGGAAAGGGCAAACAAATTAGAAGAAATCAATAAAGTCCTAGAAGAAAACAATAAAGTACTGAAAGAAAATCAAGAAAAAGCAATGAAACAAATGAAGGAAACATTCCAAGACATGAAAAGGGAAATAAAAAGAAATGAAGAAGACACAAACAGAGGGAATGCTTGAAATAGAAAATCTGAGTAAACGATCGGGAACTTCAGATGCAAGTATAACCAACAAAATGCAAGAGATGGAAGAGAGCATCTCTGGCGTTGAAGATACAGCAGAAGAAATAGATTCATCAGTCAAAGAAAACACTAAAGCCAACAAAGTCATGAACCAAAATGTCCAAGAAATTTGGGACACCGTGAAAAGACCAAACCTACAAATAATAGGGGTAGAAGAAGGAGAAGAATACCAACTGAAGGGCACAGAAAATATATTCAACAAGATCATAGAAGAAAACTTTCCCAACTTAAAGAAGGAAATGCCTATGAAGATACAAGAAGTCTATAGAACACCAAACAGACTAGACCCCCCAAAAAAGTCTCCTTGCCACATAATAATTAAACAACTCAACGTACAGAATAAAGAAAGAATATTAAGAGCAGCAAAGGAAAAAGGCCAAGTGACTTATAAAGGCAAACCCATCAGAATAACACCCGATTTCTCAATGGAGACTTTGAAAGCCAGAAGAACCTGGACAGATGTAATGCAGACACTAAGAGACCATGGATGCCAGCCTAGACTAATATACCCCGCAAAACTTTCAATCATCATAGATGGAGCGAACAAGACATTCCATGACAAAGCCAGATATAAACAATACTTATCCACAAACCCAGCCCTACAGAAAGCACTAGAAGGAAAATTCCAACCTAAGGAAGTCAGATACACCCTTGAAAACACAGGCAATAGATAAAGCCACAGCAGTAAACCCCAAAGAAGAGAAGTACACACATCACCACCAAAAAATAACAGGAATGAACAATCACTGGTCATTAACATTCCTCAATATCAATGGACTTAATTCACCTATAAAAAGACATAGGCTTACAGAATGGATACAAAAGCAGGACCCATCTTTCTGCTGCATAAAAAAACACATCTCAAATTCAAAGATAGACACTACCTAAAAATAAAAGGCTGGGAAAAGACTTTCCAATCAAACGGTCTTAAGAAACAAGCGGGTGTAGCCATCCTGATATCCAGCAAAATAGACTTCAAACTAAAATCAATCAAAAGAGATCAAGAAGGGCATTACATACTCATCACAGGAAAGATCCACCAAGATGAAGTCTCAATTCTGAATATTTATGCCCCAAACACAAGGGCACCCACATATGTAAAAGAAACATTACTAAAGCTTAAATCACATATAAAACCCCACACATTAATAGTGGGAGATCTCAACACCCCACTTTCACCACTGGACAGATCTCCCAAATCGAAACTTAACAGAGAAATAAAGGACTTAACTGATGTCATGACTCAAATGGACTTAATCGATATCTACAGAACATTCCATCCTAACAAAAAAGAGTATACCTTCTTCTCAGCACCCCATGGAACCTTCTCTAAAATGGACCACATACTTGGCCACAAAACAAATCTCAACAGATACAAAGCAATTGGAATAACCTCCTGTGTTCTATCAGACCACCATGGTCTAAAGTTGGATTTCAACAACAACAAAAACTACAGAAAACCTACAATCTCATGGAAATTGAATAATACTCAACTGAATCACCAATGGGTTAAGGAAGAAATAAAGAAAGAAATTAAAGACTTCCTAGAGATCAACGAAAATGAAGACACCACATACGCAAACCTATGGGACACTATGAAAGCAGTACTAAGAGGGAAATTCATAGCACTAAATGCCCACATAAATAAGTTGGAGAAATCTCACACTAGTGACTTAACAGCACACCTGAAAGCTCTAGAACAAGAAGAAGCAAAGTCTCCCAGGAAAAATAGACGCCAGGAAATTTTCAAAGTGAGAGCTGAAATCAATAAAATAGAAACAAAGAGAACAATACAAAAAATTAATGAAAAAAAGAGTTGGTTCTTTGAGAAAATCAACAAGATAGACAAGCCCTTATCCAAACTAACCAAAAGACAAAAAAAGAGCCTCCAAATCAACAAAATCAGAAATGAAAAGGGGGATATAACAACAGACATTGAGGAAATCCAGAGAATCATCAGGTCATACTTCAAAAAACTCTACTCCACAAAACTGGAAAACCTAAAAGAAATGGATAACTTTCTGGATAGGTACCACATACCTAAGTTAAATCAAGACCAGATAAACTATTTAAATAGTCCAATAACCCCTAACGAAATAGAAACAGTCATTAAAAGTCTCCCAGATGGTTTCAGTGCAGAATTCTACCAGATCTTCAAAGAAGAGTTAATACCAATACTCTCTAAATTGTTCCACACAATGGAAACAGAAGGAACATTACAAACTCCTTCTATGATTCTACAATCACCCTGATTCCTAAACCAAACAAGGATACAACAAAGAAAGAGAACTACAGACCGATCTCCCTCATGAATATTGATGCAAAAATACTCAATAAAATACTGGCAAACAGACTCCAAGAACACATCAAAACAATTATCCACCATGATCAAGTAGGCTTCATTCCAGGGATGCAAGAGTGGTTCAACATATGAAAGTCCGTCAATGTAATACACCATATAAACAAACTCAAAGAAAAAACCACATGATCATCTCACTAGATGCAGAAAAGGCATTTGACAGAATCTAACATCCCTTCATGATAAAGGTCTTGGAGTGATCAGGAATACAGGGAACATACCTAAATGTAATAAAGGCAATTTACAGCAAGCCAACAGCCAACATCAAATTAAATGGAGAGAAACTCAAAGCAATTCCACTAAAATCAGGAACGAGGCAAGGCTGTCCGCTCTCCCCATACTTATTCAATATAGTACTTAAAGTTCTAGCTAGAGCAATAAGACAACATAAGGAGATTAAGGGGATACAAATTGGAAAGGAAGAAGTCAAGCTTTCCCTATTTGCAGAAGACATGATAGTATACTTGAGCGACCCCAAAGATTCCACCAAGGAACTGATACAGCTTATAAACACCTTCAGCAACATAGCAGGATATAAGATCAACTCAAACAAATCAGTAGCCCTCCTATATACAATGGACAAAGAAGTGGAGAAGGAAATCAGAGATACATCACCCTTTACAATAGCCACAAATGACATAAAATACCATGGGGTAACACTAATCAAGCAAGTGAAGGACCTATATGACAAGAACTTTAAGTCCCTGAAAAAAGAAATTGAAGAAGATGTCAGAAAATGGAAAGATCTCCCATGCTCATGGATAGGCAGGACTAACATAGTAAAAATGGCAATCTTACCAAAAGCAATCTACAGATTCAATGCAATCCCAATCAAAATACCAACACAATTCTTCACAGACCTGGAAAGAATAATACTCAACTTCATATGGAAAAACAAAAAACCCAGGATAGCCAAAAGTATCCTGTACAATAACACAACCTCTGGAGGCATCACGATCCCTGACTTCAAGCTCTCCTATAGAGCTACAGTAATAAAAACAGCTTGGTACTAGTATAAAAACTGACATGTGGACCAATGGAATCGAATTGAAGACCCTGACATTAATCCACACACCTATGATCATATAATTTTTGACAAATAAGCCAAAAGTGTACAATGGAAAAAAGAAAGCATCTTCAACAAATGGTGCTGGCATAACTGGATATCAACATGTAGATGGCTGCAAATAGATCCATATCTATCACTGTGCACAAAACTTAAGTCCAAGTGGATCAAGGACCTCAACATAACTACAGCTACTCTGAACCTGCTAGAAGAGAAAGTAAGAAGTAATCTTGAATGCATTGGCATAGGAGATCACTTCCTAAATAGAACACCAGTAGCACAGACACTGAGAGAATCAATCAATCAATGGGACCTCTTGAAACTGAGAAGCTTTTGTAGAGCAAAGGATATGGTCAACAAGACAAAGCAACAGCCTTGGATGGGAAAAGATCTTCACCAACCCCACATCTGACAGAATATATAAGGAACTCAAGAAATTAGACATTAAAATGCCCAACAGTCCAATTAAGAAATGGGCTATAGAACAAACAGAGAATTCTCAACAGAGGAAACTCAAATGGCTGAAAGACATTTAAGGAATTGCTCAACATCCCTAATCATCAGGGAAATGCAAATCAAAACAACTCTGAGATACCACCTTACACCTGTCAGAATGGCTAAGATAAAAAACACTGAAGACACCTTATGCTGGAGAGGATGTGGAGCTAGGGGAACTCTCCTCCACTGATGGTGGGAATGTAAGATTGTACAACCGCTTTGGAAATCAATATGGCGCTTTCTTAGAAAATTTTGAATCAATCTCCCCCAAGATCCAGCTATACTACTCTTGGGCATATACCCAAGGAATGCTCAACCACACCACAAGAGCACTTGTTCAGCTATGTTCATATCAGCATTGTTTGTAGTAGCCAGAACATGGAAACAACCTAGATGCCCTTCACCTGAAGAATGGATAAACAAAATGTGATACATATACACAATGGAATACTACCCAGCAGAGAAAAACAATGACATCATGAGGTTTGCAGGCAAATGGATGGATCTAGAAAAAATCATCCTGAGTGAGGTAACCCAGACTCTTAAAGACAAACATGGTATGTACTCACTCATAGGAGGATACTAGATGTGGAACAAGGATGACTGGACTGCTACTCACAACTCCAGGGAGGCTACCTGGAAAACAGGACCCCAAGAAAGACACGGGGATCACCCAATGATGGAGAAATGAAAGAGATCTACATGAACAGCCTGGACATGAGTGGGGGAAATGAAGGGCGAGGGTCGAGGGAAAGAGAGCTTGGGGGAGTGGGAGATCCCAGCTGGATCAAGAACAGAGAGGGAGAACAAGGAATAGGAGACCATGGTAAATGAAGACCACATGAGAATAGGAAGAAGCAAAGTGCTAGAGAGGCCCACAGAATCCACAAAGATATCCCCACAACAGACTGCTGGCAATGATCGAGAGACAGTCCGAACTGACCTACTCTGATGATGGGATTGCCAAACACCCTAATTGTCATGCTAGAAACCCCATCCAACTACTGAGGGATCTGGTTGCAGAGATCCATGGCTAGGCCCCGGGTGGATCTCTGGGAGTCCAATTAGTGAGAATGAGGAGGGTTTATATGAGCGAGAATTGTTGAGACCAAGGTTGGATAAAGCACAAGGACAAATAGCCAAATGAATGGAAACACATGAACTATGAACCAATGGCTGAGGGGTCACCAACTGGATCAGGCCCTCTGAATGGGTGAGACAGTTGTTTGGCTTGATCTGTTTGGGAGGCATCCAGGCAGTGGGACCGGGTCCTGTGCTCATTGCATGAGTTGGCTGTTTGAAACCTGGGGCCTATGCAGGATCGCTTGGCTCGGCCTGGGAGGAGGGGACTGGACCTACCTGGACTGAGTCTACCAGGTTGATCTCAGTCCGCGGGGGAGGCTTTCCCTGGAGGAGGTGGTAATGGGGGGGTGTGCTGGGGGGAAGGTGAGGGGGGCGGGAGGGGGGGAGAACATGGGAATCCATGGCTGATATGTAGAACTGAATTGTATTGCAAAACAAAAATAAAAAATTTAAAAAAAATTAAAATATGCAATTATAAAACTATATAAATTTATATTGACCATCATTTTTTACAGTATATTTTTCCAGAAATGTGTTTTATGTAAGTTTTCTAATTTATTGGTGTATAAAACCAAATTTCTGGGCTAGGAAGTGGAAGTACACTCCTTTAATCCCAGCACTCAGGAGGCAGAGGAGGAGTATCCTTGTGAGTTTGAGATCAGCCTGGTTCATAGAGTGAGATCCAGGACAGCCAAGGCTGCACAGAGAAACTCTGTCTAGAAAAACAAAAATGCAAAACAAAACAAAACAAATATCCTTTCAAATATGCATGTTTTTGACCTTTGCTCTGTAGAATTCTGTATTATTCCCATACTTTTATCTTTTCAACATTGTCAAATATATTTTAATATGACTTGATAGTATAATTTTTTTTGTTTCATATTTTTTAATTATGATGTTATCTTTATTGTTCTTTGTCACTTAACTCTCATTTTTATTAATTTGAGTGAGGTATTTGTCTTATTTCAATTTGTTTTTCAAGGAATGTTTTTCAAAGGATTTGTTTTCAGCCTATGTTTGTGAGAACGTGCATTTTAACTTTTGTCTTTCATACTATCTGTATATTGGTAAAAACTATGTCTTAATATAAAATCATTTCATAGTCTTAATTGTGCAAAGCCCATCTGACTCCAGCCTCCCACACACCTCTATTGTTTTATTTTTAAATTTAACTTTTAATTTTTTGAGCATTTTTCATGTAGGATGTATGTATGTATGTTTGTGTGTGTGTGTGTGTGTGTGTGTGTGTGTGTGTGTATGTATGTGTGTGTGTGCATCTGTGTGTAGCCATCTCTCTAACATATGAAATATATGTGGTGATGTCTTGGACCTTCAGATGAACCTGTCAGCTAACAGATTTGGCACTAGAATTAAGCTCTCAGTTAACACTGTCCATAGCTGTAATTCATAGACTTTCTAAGACAAAAGGGATTGTCGGGAAGAGTTAGGTTTTGAAATGTGGGCTGTGTTCCCTGGTTATAATGAACAACATTTAGTAGTAAGAGTGAGTCATTTACATAACAAAAAACTTAATTTACTTGATACAGTCTTTTAGACAAGCAGCTGAGAAGCAGAGAAGTCAGGAAGAGAACATTCAAAGACTGACTGGTTTCAGTGTGATTGTTGAAACCTTAAAGGAAAGTGGGAACAAAATGAATTGGAAGCAGTAGACAAAACACAAAATTCTGTTAAATTGTGGTATGAGCCTTAATAATATTTTCTTCAGTGATAATGTAAAGGTCAGAAAATATGTTTAATGTATGCATGGCTAAGACAGAGAATACTTCTGAAATTTAGAGGCTTCAATGGGGTTAAACGATTTATAAAATATAGATAAAAAATGTGCAAGAAAAGATTCTTTTTTATTGCCTTGCACACTGTAGAGGAAACATAAAGGAGACAAGTTAGCAGGATGAGTAAATGTTGATGTGTATCATCTGACTCTCTGAGCATAGAATTTTCTATTTGGGAATGTTCTGGGGTTAAAGAAGAAGTCATAGTTCTCAGCAAAGTATTCTTTGATCAAGATGAAGACATGCATTTATCTGTAAAATCCATTTGACCCTCAGAAAAATTTATAAGGGCATGTAACAGACCATTTCAATGAGACAGAATCTTTTTGAGTACCATCTTTGATGACCCTTTGAATTGACATTTAGAGATTCTGTTATGCCATCATGTGATGTCCTGCAGGAGCCCCATACAGGGCCCAGAATGGAGAATGGCTCTGAAAAATAAAATATGCCCATGTGGTTTTTCATTACTGGAATGTAGTAAAATTTGTTTTATAAAAATTACATAAGATACTTAGCCAGGCAGTGGTGGCACACGCCTTTAATCCCAGCACTTGGGAGGCAGAGCCAGGCGGATCTTTGTGAGTTCGAGGCCAGCCTGGTCTACAGAGTGAGATCCAGGAAAGGCGCAAAGCTACACAGAGAAACCCTGTCTCAAAAAACCAAAAAAAAAAAAAAAAATACATAAGATACTTATAGGGTTTAGAGGATCTTGCACAGAAAAATAACTGCAACAACAGATATAAAAGGTCTGTAGATCACTGATATTTTGAACAGGAATATGTTTTTTAAAAACTTACAGTGGGGCCAGCAAGATGGCCAGACAGGTAAAAACAATCTCAGTGCTAGGTTGATAATCTGAATCAGATAGCCAGAATCCATGACCAGAGAGAACAAACATATGAATATTGGTTGCCTCTGACTGTCACGCAGATATTCTGGCACATGCACACTTATAGTCACATACATACCATGCAAGCACAAAATAATAACAAAATTAAATTTCAATAAAATGAAGTTTAAAGAGCCAACTGTACTTTGAAGACATTCATGTTTATGGGGAAAAGGAGGAGTTAGTGAATAGAGGCAATGGGTAAGACAGTGGAAGAAAGAGCTGCAGAGGTTATTCCTGGAGAGCAGTAATAAGCTTTAATAACAAATGTGTCACCTGAATTTAAGATGTCCTCTGCAGGAGGGACAACAGTGACTCTTGTTTCAGACAGTTCACTCTGGTTGCCCTGTGTTTCTAACTCTGTGGATGTGTAAATGTGCAAATGTTAACTGTAATCCTTCACTGTGTATTTAGCAGAGCAAATGTATTAGAAAAGACAGGGACTCCACAGCTCCAGTTCTCCACTGGGTAGATGAGTCGAGGAAAGTCACTGTTGATTTGGTTCTTGGTTTATGAGGAAATATTTCCGTCCTTAAACCTATACAAGACACTGAAGAAATTTTATTTTCTGATAGAACATATCTGGAACTTGAATTGACTTCCTGCATATATGATTAATTCAGAGATAGAAGACAGAGTTGTGTCCTCCTCAGTTAATTCTTCACTGAGTTATAATCATTTGTCTTTTCTCAGTTTTAAAGCTTAAGCTTAGATTCCCTAATTTGAGGGAAAAAAACTTTGTTTTCTCAATCCTGAATAAAAATTTATTTGCAAAAATTATCCATATGCAATTTGTGCAACGCTGAAATAGAAGTAGTAGCCCAGTTTTTATTTTTAATTTTAAAAATTCATACAATATATTTGATCACATTACTGTCCTTCCCCAACTTCTCCAGCTTCTTTCCCAAGCCAACCTTTATGTTCTCCCTCTTAAAATAACTGAAACTAAAACCAAAAGCAAAGAACAAAAAGTACACACAGTAAAAGCTATGAATCCCAATACATGTTAGATAAGTATCCCTGAGTACAAGTACTTGCCCAGGGTGTGGTTGATGTACCTAGTGCCACTACATTGAAGAAAACTGATTTTCTCATTCTCAGCAGGTGTGAATGATAAGTAGCTTTTTAGCTAGAAATGAGTACTGATAGTCCCCACCATTTCTCCATGCTATAATTTTTTTCTGGCTTGAACTTCCCATTTATCTCTTTATAATATTGTATTGTATTTCTTTCTTCTTTGAAAGAGCTCCTCTTTCCACTGGCCACTACTAGCTCTATAACTAAAACTTAAAAGCAAAAATCCACATATAATGGAAAACATGCAATGCTTATCTTACAGTATGACTTATCTTACTCTGGCTAATTGTTTCTATCTCCACTCATTTACATTCAAATTTCATAATTTCATTTTTTTCTAAATAGCTGAATAATATTCCAATTTGTGGAGAAATATATATGAATCACACTTTCATTATCCACTCATCAGTTGATGGACATTACGACTGTTTCCAGTGTCTAGATATTATGAACAGAGATATAATGAACATGAAGGAACAAGCAATCTCTGTAGTAAGATTCTGAGTCCTTTGGTATATGTCTAAGAGTGATAGAGCTGGATCTTAAGGTTGACCAATTCTCAGCTTCCTGAGAAATCTCCACACTGATTTCCCTAGTGACTGTATCAGTTTGAACTCCCATCAGCAATGAATAAGTGTTCTCCTTTCCACACATCCTCACCAGTATGAAGTGTCATTTATTTTATTGATTTGGCCATTCTGACCAGAGTAAGATGAAATGTCACAGTAGTTTTAATTTCATTTCCCTGGTGACTAAGGATGTTGTACACTTTTTAACTGTTTCTCAACCATAATGTTTCATCTTTTTAGAAATGTTTAGTTCTATATGCCAGTTGTAAATTTTATTTCCTTACTTGATATTTTCGTTAGGCTATTATATATTATAAATATTATATATGTATCAGATGTATAATTGATAAAGTCCGTTTCCCACTCTGTAGTCACTTTGAGTGGTGGTGTCCATTTTGTGCAAAAGAGTTTAGTGATGATATCTGATTTATGAACTGTGTGTCTTAATGCCTGGCCTATTATGGTCCTGTTCAGAAAATCCTGTCCTATGCTGATGAGTTCATGTCTATCCCCCACCTCATTTCTATCAGATTCAGAATACTTGTTATTATTTCAAGGCCCTTGATCCATTTAGAACTGATTTTGAACAGAGTGATATCTGTCTGTCTGTCTATCTATCTATCCATCTATCTATCTATCTATCTATCTATCTATCTATCTATCTATCTCTCTATCTCTCTATATCACTTTTTTGAAAATAGATTTTTTTCATACAGTACATCCAGGCCACAGTTTCCCCTTCCTCTACTCCTCCCAACCTCCCCTCTCTCTCAGATCCGCTATCCTTCAGTTTCCTCTTCAGAAAAGAGTATGTCTCCAAGACATGACAGCATAACAGGACAAAACAAGATGCAACGAAACAAGGCAAAAGTCATCATATACCCTTCCACATGAAGCTATGTTTTTAACTACCATCAAGAATTGAAGACGGTATCTTTTGTCCAGCATGCACTTTGGGCTTCTTTGTCAACAATCATGTATCCATAGGTATGTAACATTACGGCTGGGTCTTCTACTATGTTCCACTAGTCAATGTATCTGATTCTATGTCAATACCAGGCTGTTTTTATTACTATAGTTCTGAAGTAAACTTGAAATCTGGGATGCTGATACTTCAGAATTTCTTTTATTTTTATGAGTTGTTTAGGCAATCCTATATTTTTATGTTTTCATATGTAGGTTAATATTATTTTTTAAAATTCCTGTGAAGAATTATATTGGAATTTTGAAAGGATCACATTGAATTTGTAGATCGCTTTTGGCATGATATCATTTCCATAATACTAATCTTAGGCATCCATAAATATGAGAAATCATGCTGGGGTTTCATACTTACTTCAATTTATTTCTTCAATGTCTTAAAAATGTTGTTATAAAGTCTTGCACTTGCTTGATAAGAGTTATCTCAAGATATTTTTCGAGGCTACTGTGAAATATTTTCCTTTGATTTCTTTCTTGGTCTATTTGTAATTTTTACATATTAAGGCTATTGATTTTGTGAGTTAATTTTATATCTTTTTTACATTGCTGAACATATTTATCAGCTTTTTAAGATCTTTGGTGATTCTTTAGTGTAAATATATATATATATATATATATATATATATATATATATATAATCTCCAATAAAGATACTTTGACTATTTCATTTTATTGTACCCTCTTCATCTCCTTTACCATCCTTGTCTTATTATTCTAGTCTAGTTTGTTGGGGATTAATCTTTTTATACATTGTGAAGATTTGTCACTTGGGTTGGTTTAGTAAAAAGTTGAATATCCAATAGAGAAGCAGGATTTTCTGGACAGAGAGGATGCTGGGAAGAAGGATGGATATGCCATGAGATGCAGAGCGGGCAGGCTGAGCACTATGGAGATGAGGTCATAAAGCCATGATGCAGAAAGTAAATTAGTAGAAATGGATTAATTTAAGTTATAAGACCTAGTTAGAAACAAGCCTAAGCTGTTGGATGAGCTTTCATAAATAATAATAATTCTCTGTGTCATTATTGGGGAGTCAACGGTCTTGAAGAAAAAGTCCAACTACATATGGTGTCCGATGTCTAGTGACATATATCAATGTAAGTCCTGAGAAAGCTTTAAAAAACATTTCAGTACACGGAAATGCAGCTTCCTAGTGACAGTGTTCTCTCAGGGAGGCTTACTGCTGGTGGTATACAGAGGTGTGGCTCTTTTAAGGGACCCTGGCACTGAGTACTTGAAAGGTGTTTATGGGCAGTCTGGGGCAAACTACTAGGAGGCAGGAGATGAGGTAGAAATGCCTATGGTAGTGTGGACCCAGAAACTTCCCAGAGCTAGGGCAGTAAACATGGCTCCTGCAGGTACCTCTGCATGAGGCTAGGCTCTCAGGGAACCCAGGGGGAGGCGTGGAGAGAGCTGCCAGCAGGCCATGAGCTAAGCTACTTGGTGGTTTAACATTTAATAGGTTGGGCAGCTGAGTGTGGGAGGAGGGCTGGGGGTGGGACAGAGGAGGAGAGTAATGAAAGCGATTTATTGATGAGGGCATCATTTCAGGGTTACAGAGTAATCTGGCACCAGAGAAACCCCCAGGAATCTACAAGGATGACCTCAGCTAAGAGTCCTAACAGTAGTGGAGAGGGTGCCAGAAATGGCCACTTACTGTGTAAGTTTGGTGACTACTCTGATTGTCAACAGAATTACTCTAACCAGCAATTGATGGAAGCAAATGCAGAGATCCACAGCCAAGCCCTGGGCTGAGCCACCGGAGGCTTGCTGAAGAAAGGGAGGAAGCATTGTACGAGTGGGGTTGGGGGTGGGGTGGGGATCATGACAGGGGAATCCACAGAGATAGCAGACCAGAGCTCATAGGAGCTCATGGACCCTGGACAAGCAGTTAGGGAACCTGCATGGAACTGACCTGGGAGCTCTTCATGTGAATGACAGTTGTGTGGCTTGGTCTGTTCGTAAGGCTCCTAGCAGTGAGATCAGGACCTGTCCCTGGTGTTTACCTGGCTTTTGGGAACCTGTTCCCCTATGCTGGATTACCTTGCCCAGTAAAGCAGGTATATCTATATATATCTATCTATATCTATTTATCTATCTATCTATCTATCTATCTATCTATCTATCTATCTATCTATCTATCTATCTATCTATATATATATAAAACTCTAAAGAGGTTACAGTGTGTTTGAAAATGTGTGTAGACTTAAGAAAGAGGCTACAGATAGTCATAGAAAAAATAGTTCAAAAATAAAGTCTTTAAAGAAACAGTAAAGTAATACAAAGGAAAAAAATCCATGTAAAGATGTGAAATACATAGGAGTGTGCATCCTGTATGTTGTTTTGTTTATTTTGAATTTTTGAATGCTGATGAGCACAAGGCAGTTGCTAGGAGGCATGGGATTGTAACAGAGACTGGTAAATTGAACCAACCTAGTTATTTTAGGGATACCTTAACTTTAAAAAAGAAGTAAAAAAAATTGATGTTACATTGGGAAAGAGGTTATGCTTTTGTTTCCACAGGAAATAAGAAGCTGTGAATTCATTCAAGGTTGTTAGAGATCAGGTTTGATCAAAGGAGACCCTCTGAAAATCCTGGATATTTCTATAAAGAAATAAACCTAAAAAAACCTGCAAGACAAGGTGATATATATTTTACCTGCTAAAACACAGAACAAAAAAATTATCTTTGCTGGCTTATGTACAATGCACAGTTCATACTTGTGTTAATACTGATATGTATGTTACCTTTGAAAGTAAGTGGAGTATATCAAGGAATTATCATTTCCTTTAGATTTTCCAATTTTGGGAGTACAGATTTTTAAAGTATGACCTGATGTTTCTTTGGTTCCTTGGTGTCTGTTGTTATTCTCCCTTTTTTGTTTTTGATTTTGTTAAGTGTACATTATCTCTCTGAGTCTTTTCATTAGTTTAGTCAAGGGTTTGTCTATCTTGTTGCTTTTCTCAAAGAACCAACTCTTTGTTTCATTGACTCTTTATATTATTCTCTTTGTTTCTATTTTATTAATTTCAGTCCCCAATTAGGTTATTTCCTGCTGTCCATTTGTCATGGGTGTGCTTGCTTCTTTTTGTTTCAGAGATTTCAGGTGTGCTGTGATAGGCTTACTGTAATATCACCCCAATCTTTTTGTGAAGTTACTTAGTCCTATGTACTCCCCTGTTACCACTGCTTTCAATGTGTCCCATAAATTGGGTGTGCTGTACATTCATTTTCATTGCATTCTATGGAGTCTTTATTTCTGTTCTATGGAGTCTTTATTTCTGTTTTGACCCAACAGTCATTCATTAGAGAGTTGTTCAGTTTCCATAAGTTTGTAGACTTTCTGTAGTTTTTGTTGTTACTGAAATCCTGCCTGAATCTATGGTGGTCTGATAGACGCAGGGATTTATTTCAATTTTCTTGTGTCTGTGGAGACTTGCTTTGAGACTGAGTATGTGGTCAGTTTTGGAGAATATTCTGTGAGGTGCTTAGAAGAAGGTATATTCTTTTGTGTTTAGGTAAAATGTCTGTAGATATCTGTTAGGTATGTTTGGTTCATAATGTCTGTTAGCTCTAGAATTATTCTGTTTGTTTTTTTTGTCTGGACGACCTGTCCAATGGTGAGAGTGGGGTATTGAAATACCTCTCTATGGATATATTAGGGTCAATGTGTGATTTGAGCTTTAGTTAAGTTTCTTTTATAAGTGTGTGCCCTTTCATTTGAAGAACAGATGTTAAGAATTGAAATGTCATGTTTGTAATTTTGTAGTGGGATCTAATCCTCTGGAGTTATATTTATTACTGATATCTGGTCTTGACTCTGTTGCATTTAAGTCTTTGATTTCACTTATTCCAATCTGTTATGTGGTGAATCAGCAGAGCTATGCTTGGTTTCCAGTCTTGGGGTTACTCTGGGTTTCAGAATTCAGACTTTAATGGGTTCAGGATCAGCACAGTAGGTCAGTGCCTGAAGTACTGTTTGGAACTCCTGGTTCAGATGCCAACAGTTCCAGATGGGTCCGGTGGCCTCGACAGACACACAAACTCATGTGCAGATACTCAACTGCAGAATCACATAAATAAAAAAATTAAACATACTTAACTTATTGTGAATTCCATAAATACTGGTTGTACAATCTTTTTGATCTTCCCTGTTCCAAAACAGTGTTCCTTTAAAAATATTATTTTTATTTATGTTGTCTATAGATTATGGGCAAAATGCTTATGAATTTCTTTATAAAATTTTTGATAAACAATTTTTATTTTTATATTACTCCCATCATTGGTCAATTTTCTCTTCATTATCCTCCTTCTCCTTCCTCTGTTCCTCTTCCACCTCCACATACTCCTCCTTTTCTATTCCTCACATTAAGATATCCTCTGTAACTACATGGAATTTTTCTTGAATATTTATTATTATTATTATTATTATTATTATTATTATTATTATTATTATTCTCTCATATAATACATCCCCACTGGAGGTGCTCCTACCTCCACTACTCCAAGTTCTCCCTACCTCCCCTCTCTCCCAGATGTATTGCTTCCCCATTTCTCTTCAGAAAAGAGCAAGGCTCCCAGTGATATGAACTGGACATGACATCACAAAATGCAATAAAACTAGGAATAAGCCCTCATATCAAGACTGGACAACAACATGGACACTTTTAAGCAAAACAAACCATCCAGAGAAACACAAAAAGAATAACAAAGTAACAAAAAATAATAATCTTTAACTGTAGGAAAAAAGACAATGGCAATCAGAAAAGTACAGAGGGTAAAAATAATGTGTAGAGTTGCTTCTGACAGTATGGATTCATTGTTTTGGTATAGGAACACAAGAAATGAAAGCCAAAAAGAATTTAGGTAAGTGATCAGAAACCAATTCTCTCTCTCTCTCTCTCTCTCTCTCTCTCTCTCTCTCTCTCTCTCTCTCTTACTAGTAAAGGCAGTGAGAGCACATTAGCTGGGTATACTTGACAACTTGACATCAGGGGCATAGTTCCTCAATACAGCTTTCCAATTAAAGACACCTAGGTTTCTTAGAAAACTCACTGATGTTACGTTTGGCAGGAAAAATATGAGAGCCTGTAGTGACAGAAAATAAATATGTGAACACACCTGAAAATGTACACATCACTAATACACCAGAACTGATTTTAGAGAACCAGTCTCCAAAATTCTAATAACTTGAAAAAAAAAACCAATTGGTATATGGCATTCTAACTCCTACTCTTCATGTATATGCTAGTCCAGAGTGATAAATAAAAAAGAAAGAAACTTAAAAGTAAAACTACACCAAACCAAACTAAAAAATAATACTAAGGAAAGTAAAAGTTAAAACAAATCTTTGTTTTGAAGGGATTTCATAAAATAAATGTAGAATGAGTGAATGTAAATGTCATGTTTACTTCATCACATAGAAAACTACTAGAGGCATCATTGAGAAGGAGAAAGTTTAGAACGAAACCCAATACTTGTATAGTCTCAAAAGAATTCCTAAGTGTGTTAAGTGTAATGGCAAACATAGTTAAAGCAAAGGGATAAATTTGACACTGTTGATAATCTGACATGCCAGGTTAACCTCACTGGCAATGTAAAGTGACATCAGGTAAACCATGAAACAATGTATTAAGAAGGGCATTGCAATGTATGAGGGCCTGCCATTATCTTCATTGGTATACCCACGAATAGTTAATAACTACCCTTGCTCATGCAGGCAGCCACATCACCAGGGAGGCTACCTGGAAAACAGGACCCCAAGAAAGACACGGGGATCACCCAATGACGGAGAAATGGAATGAGATCTGCATGAACAGCCTGGACATGAGTGGGGGTAATGAAGGGTGAGGATTGAGGGAAAGAGAGCTTGGGGGAGCGGGAGATCCCAGCTGGATCAAGAACAGAGAGGGAGAACAAGGAATAGGAGACCATGGTAAATGAAGACCACATGAGAATAGGAAGAAGCAAAGTGCTAGAGAGGCCCACAGAAATCCTCAAAGATACCCCCACAACAGACTGCTGGCAATGATCCAGAGACAGCCCGAACTGACCTACTCTGGTGATGGGATTGCCAAACACCCTAATTGTCATGCTAGAAACCCCATCCAACTACTGAGGGATCTGGATGCAGAGATCCATGGCTAGGCCCCGGGAGGATCTCTGGGAGTCCAATTAGTGAGAATGAGGAGGGTTTATATGAGCGAGAATTGTTGAAACCAAGGTTGGAAAAAGCACAGGGACAAATAGCCAAATGAATGGAAACACATGAACTATGAACCAATGGCTGAGGGGTCCCCAACTGGATCAGGCCCTCTGAATGGGTGAGACAGTTGATTGGCTTGATCTGCTTGAGAGGCATCCAGGCAGTGGGACCGGGTCCTGTACTCATTACATGAGTTGGCTGTTTGAAACCTGGGGCCTATGCAGAGTCACTTGGCTCGGCTTGGGAGGAGGGCACTGGACTGAGTCTACCAGGTTGATCTCAGTCTGCGGGGGAGGCTTTGCCCTGGAGAAGGTAAGGGGGGCGGGAAGGGGGAGAACAAGGGAATCCGTGGCTGATATGTAGAACTGAATTGTATTGCAAAATAAAGAAAAAGAATTACTATATAAAAAAATAAAAATTATCAAAAATAAAAAAAAAAAAAAAAACACAAGCAAACATCACCAAGTCACCTATTTGGAGGGGTAGTTTCTGGATAAAAGAACAATTTCAGCTAGAAAGTGTAGATATATTAGATAACAATTTGAAGGTGAAAATTCAGTATATAGGTATATGGAACTGTCGAAGAATAAATGTAACTGACCAGCAGGAGAATGTTAATGAGCTAAAGATAATAAAAAAATAAAGAACTTGTTTTTTGTTTGTTTGTTTGTTTTGTTTTGTTTTGTTTTGTTTTTTTTTTTTTTTTTTTTTTGAGACAGGGTTTCTCTGTGTAGATTTGCTCCTTTCCTGGAACTCGCTTTGGAGACCAGGCTGGCCTCGAACTCAAAGAGATCCTCCTGCCTCTGCCTCCCGAGTGCTGGGATTAAAGGCGTGCGCCACCACCGCCCAGCCAAGAACTTGTTTTTTTAAAAGAAAGATCATAGTGATGTATGGTGATTTTTTATTGTGCTGAAATGTGATTTTATTTTTATGTTAATAAAGTTGCCTGGGGATCAGAGCTAAGAGCAAGCCATTAAGCAAAAGTCTGGTAATGGTAGCACATGCCCTTAATCCGATCACGTGGCAGGCAGAATTTCTATGTGTTCGAGGACACAGCCAGCATGGTGACACATGCCTTTAATCCAAGTACCAACCATAGAGACCTGGAGGTCTGTATAGACAGGCAGTGATGAGGAAGTCATGTGGTTGGGTTTATAGCCATTGAGAAGGCAGACAGAAAGGCAATAAAAAGACAAGACACAGGAAGAAGGTCTCTCAGGAGAAGGACAGCAGCAAGTGGTAAGATAAGGTGGTCTTAGCTCATGGCTACTGCTCAATCTCTGGGCTTTTAACTCTTTATTTGGCTCTGTTTCTTATTTAATAAGACCATTTAGAATTACATCTACAGTGCTGTGTCTAGGTGGTTAGTTAAATGAATTTCTTTTCCAGCAACTATGGCAGGGTGGTCACAGCTGCCTGTAATGTCTTCTTTCTGGGCTTTGATGAAACTTCACCCATATGTACAAACCCACACACCCCCATATACACAGCATTAAAAATAAATGTAATATCTTTTAAAATAATTTCTAGCAACTAAGACTAAACATGATGCTAGTGTTGAATACATAACAGAGAATAGACAGTGAGTGAACCAGGAACCCTGAGCCCAGCTGTACTCTCCAAGTGTGCCAATTTCAAATTTGGAAATTTTATATTTTATTTTATCTAAAACATTTTGGTACAAGCTGGGAGAAAGTTATTTGGAAATTCTACATTACATTTCATTTGGTATCTGAGTTATCATGAAGAAGAAATAGTTAAAATGCAGCAATAGGAAATGAAAACAATGATGTGAAATAATAGCACATCAATGACAATCACTCTGAAAGATCAACAACAAAACTTTCTTTTAAGTTACTTTTAAATTTACCATTTTTCTCACACCTTAAAGAAAACATAACCTGAGCAAAATGAGCAAATATTTAACACTATTTGAGAATCAAAATTAAAATAACCAGGCTTATAAACTTACATAATAACTTGTTATCATGTGATCAACTCTAAGCATATCATTAATAAGGGCGAAGAGACACAAATTATCATTAGGTATACAGGTATGATAGTGCCATAGAAGCAGCTTCCTGTCTGCCCCACTGATTTCAGCATGAGCAAGCAGAGCAAGTTCTTTCATGAGGATATTGAGCAGTTGGACTTAATGTACATGTGGCACTGTAGGAGAAACTCTTCATTGACCAATAGCGGCAACAACAGAAGATCTCAGGAAGCATAATGTTCCATCATATCCATGATCAGTGACTTTAAAGGCTATAAATACACTGTAACTGTCTATTGTGTCAAGAATCTGAAGGCTAAAAGCTGCCCCCAAACCATAACTTGCAACGATACAGTCCCTAAATATGACTCTACATGACAGAATGTGAATGCTGAGAATGAGCCATCATTCTCCGAAGGATCACCACTGTAAAAATTTATAGAACTTGTGCTGTGAACTCTCCATAGTCGCTAGAAAAGGATAAATATGTTCTTTGTCCTTTATTTTCTAGGTTAATTTCAAGAAGTGCCAACTACTGTGCCTTGAAATTCTACTATGAAAATTTATTGTTAATGTCTACAATGAGAAAAAATGGATGTACTCTTTAATTCTAAACATAAGAATTTAAGCTTCAGAAGTCATCTTGTATGTTTCTGTATTTCATCATCCTAGTCTTGATGATTCCAAGAATAATGTCATCTATTTCTTGCCTAAATTATCAGGATACTCTCATGATCTTATTTGCATACTTAGCAATACAAATGAAATAATAATAGTAAATATTGAATAATAACAAACAACTTTCTTTTGCTTTGGATATTATTGTTTTGTCTGGGTACCTAGAAAATTGCTTAAATTGTATGTCTTTATTGACATATAAGAAAATATGTTTTATCATACATGTAAGGACTCTATGTCAGAATCTCATTTCACATGTGATGGTCATTGTTTAAGTTTTTCTGAAGCTAATAGAAAAGACCTAGTAAGATGTGAATTTATAAAAACAGAGTACAACTTTACACACACACATACACACACACACACACACACACACACACACACACACACACCCTAAGTAGGTATGGAAAGAAAAGACTAATATTCTCACATATTGAGATAGTTGTCAGAATGATTCTCAAAAGATAAATTGTGAAGGACATGTATTTCGACTGAATTTAAAATATGATTTTCCCTCCCTAGTTCACTCCCTTTACTTGAATTATCTAGCCATTATGGTAACTTATAAATATTATTGAAAATGTGGACTGGTATCTCATATTAAGATTAATGTGAGAAATATTAGGTGGAATAGGATTGAAGACAGTAGGTTCAAAATTAAAAATGATGCATGTAGCTAAATTGTATAAAATAATTTCAAAGTTATTTTATACAACTTATATGAGACACAAAGATATGAGAGAAACAGTGATTTATTATTACCACATTGCTCAACATCCCTAATTATCAGGGAAATGCAAATCAAAACAACTCTGAGATACTACCTTACGCCTGTCAGAATGGCTAAGACCAAAAACACTGAAGACACTTTATGCTGGAGAGGATGTGGAGCTAGGGGAACTCTCCTCCACTGCTGGTGGGAATGCAAGCTTGTACAACCACTTTAGAAATCAATATGGTGCTTTCTTAGAAAATTGGGAATCCATCTCCCCCAAGATCCAGCTATACCACTCTTGGGCATATACCCAAGGAATGCTCAATCATACCACAAGGGCACTTGCTCAGCTATGTTCATATCAGCATTGTTTGTAATAGCCAGAACCTGGAAACAACCTAAATGCCCTTCAACTGAAGAATGGATAAATAAAATGTGGTACATAGACACAATGGAATACTACTCAGCAGAGAAAAACAATGATATCATGAGGTTTGCAGGCAAATGGGTAGAACTAGAAAAAATCATCCTGAGTGAGGTAATCCAGACTCAGAAAGACAAACATGGTATGTACTCACTCATAGGAGGATACTAGATGTGGAACAAGGATGACTGGACTGCTACTCACATCACCAGGGAGACTACCTAGAAAACAGGACCCCACAAAAGACACAGGGATCGCATAATAACAGAGAAATGGATGAGATCTACATGAATAGCCTGGACATGAGTGGGGGTAATGAAGGGCAAGGGTCGAGGGAAAGAGAGCTTGGGGGAGCGGGAGATCCCAGCTGGATCAAGAACAGAGAGGGAGAATAAGGAGTAGGAGACCATGGTAAATGAAGGTACATTTATCTCTTAAGTAAAGAATTTGATAAAAAATTTTCTAGTCTCGAATGTTCTTTGCTGGGTAGATTTAGAAGTATAAATTTTTTAACTTTAATAAATGTATTACTATTAATATTATCCATTTTCTTGAGTTATAATAATTTGATAAAATACTCCAAATTTTTAAAACTAGCACTAGTATGTATCTAATATTGATATTAGTAATGTGTCTTCTCTTATGATAATTGCAATGTGGATTTCTTATTTTTTCACTTGCTAGTATGACCTGGCATTTCTCAAGTTTACAGATTATTTTTTTTGCCAAATCTGATTATAGGCTAGCTAATATATATCACTATAATTTGTGCTTTTTATTTTGCTTTTTAGAATTCATTATTTTTATTCTTTGATAATTTTATAGATGTAAATAATGTATTTTGATCAAATCTAACCCCATTCCCTCCCCTCCAATTACCCACTCTATACCTACCACTTTCCTCTTCCAACATCATTCGTTCTATCTTCTTAATCTCTTAAATCCATTGATGTTACTTATTGCTACTTGAATGTGCATAAGTGTAGGATCATCTCTTAGGAGCCCCAGTCTCAAAGAGAACTGACTCTCCTTCACCTAAGAGCCATCAGTTCCTCAGTGAGAAGTTGGATTTCAGAAGTCCTTTGCCCATCTGTGTTGGTTGACTGGCCTGATCTATTGTAGCTTTTGACCATTCAGTCACAGAAGTTGTGACCTGTGTGCAATGACTCTGTCATATCCAGCAAGTACTATTTGGCTGCAGTGTTCACTACCTCTGTCTCTGAGAATCGTTTTGCACCTTTTTCCTCCAATGATCTCTGAGACTGGAAGGGAAGGGGTGTGATTTAAATGTCCCATTTACAGTTAATAAATCCTATTTATTGGTTTATATAAAACTAACCAATCCTGCATCTCTGGAATGAGGTGGACTTCATTCTGCTGGATTGGATAGTGTTTTAATTTTAGCCTTTTTTTTAAATTTTCAAGTTTTACACAGTATGCTTTGGATCACATTCACCATCATAACTCTTCCAAGCTCAACCAGCTTTTCCATATCTATCCAATTTTGTGTCCTTTTTATAAAAGTCTTCAAGGCCAAAAAGTCTTCTGTGCCACCCAGAATGTCCAGGGTGGTGTGGTCTTCCACTGGAAGATGGCTGACTTAACAGGGGCTACATATAGTCTTAGAGATACTCCCATTAGCTAACAATTGCCAAGTAATCCACACCCGGTGTGTAATCTTTTTGGTATGTTATATTATTTTGTCTTTTTCCCTTCCCTGTTTTATTCTTCTCTGTTTTCAAAGTTTTTTGTTATCTTTTTAAAAAGTTTCACTGTGCATCCAAGACACAACTGGCCTTGGACTCACAGTGTAGGCTAGGAGGCTAGCCATGATACATTTGATAACTGATTGGTAAAATTTCTCCTTTAAATTTCAACTAATACTAGAAATTTCCTCTTAGCATTGCATATTTTTGTGCTTCATATTCTTTTTATATTAAAGATTTACTTTTTAAAAGTGTATGAATAATTTGGGCATATTTATTGTACCTATGGAGGCCAGAAGATGTCATTGAATATCTTGGAACTGAAGTTACATGTGGTTGCCAGCTGCCATGTGGGTGCTGGAACTAAACCCAGGTCTTCTGCAAGAGCAGCCAGTGCCCTTAACTTTAGATCCATCTGTCTATACTCTGTCCTACACATTCTTATATGTTTCATTTTTGTACTATTCCAAGTAAGTTTTAATGTTCAATAGCACTATTTGAGTTGCATAAATACATGGTTTGTTTGTAAATACTTGTTATCTTCAAGATCTATTCATGATTTAGCTGTATATTATGTCCTACTGTAATTCCTAAAAGGACATACTTTAAATAATTTCTTTAAATTTTTAGATTGATTTTATGGATCACACTATGATAATCCTTGTTTAATTTACCATATATGTTTTCACAGCACATATTGATTTTCTTAGGTTTGATAATGTCTGTGTGTTTAGGAGAATCACTGTGACAGATTGTTGTCACTACTAATTTCTAGTGATTTGCTTTATTTATCACTTGGAAGAGACTGTCTCCAAACAAACAGATGTATCTATATACTTTTTAATTCTGTTGATTCTTTTCTTTTGTTTTTGAAGTTCTGGTTAAGATATGCATTCCTTAGAGACAGTTTTGTAGACAATGGGTCCTGAAACAAGTACAATGATAGACAAAAACAGTGCTTGAATCTCCTCATTCTAGATAGCCCATTTTTCATTCTCATATTCAAATATATTTCAGAATAAATTTTAACTCAGCAACAACAAAAACTTTCTTAATTTTTGTAATTTTGTTTTTTTATTGAAAATAGATTTTTTTCATATAATATATTGTTATTATGGCTTCCTCTCTCCCTACTGCTCAGAGTATGCCTTATCTCCTTGCATTTGGATCCACACCCTTTATGTCTATCCTTAGGAAAAACCAGACATCTAAGGAATGACAGTAAATAAAATAAAATAAGAAAAACAAAACCAAATAAATCAGAATAGAACAAAACACGAAAAAGAACCAAAGAAAAAGCACTAGAAATATATAGATGTATATTCATACATATTTACATACATAGGAATCCATAAAATACAAGATGGGAAGCCATAACATATACTCAAAGGACCTATAAGATTTTTTTTAAAAAATGCCCTGACTTAACATCATGAGACAAAGAATGTCCAAAAATGCCATTGAGTTTAGTTTGTTTTGCACTGAGCATCTACTGTGGTGCATAGGGCTTATCCTTAAGAGTGGTTTGTATCCCCAATGAGACTCCCTTGAAGAAAGCTAATTTTTCATTTGCAAGTGGCTGTCAATTGGAGATAGCTGCTGGCCTGAGGGTGGGGACATGTATCCAAATTTCTATTAATCTCTAGGACCACATCTGGTACAGACCCATACTTGTCCGGTGCATACTGCCATAGTCTCTGTGAGTCCATATGTGTGCCAATCCTGACATGTCTAGAAGGCCTTGTATTCTTTGGTCTCTTCCATATCCTTGAGGTCTTACAATCTTATTCCCTCCTCTTCCACAGTTTCCAAAGCCCTGAGACAAGGGCTTTGATGGACACACCCCATTTAGGGCAGAGTGTCTCTCACTCTCTCCATATTATTTGACTGTGTGCCTTCATATTTGTTCCCATCATCAGAGAGACTTCCTCCTGCAGCAGATGGGAACAGTGTCATTAGGAGCCATTTTATGGTTACATTCCTTTATCAGACCAGTAAATATTTGGCTTTCCCCTAGGTCCATGAGCTGTCTAGTCTTAGGTTTTAGGCCACCAAAGCAGCATTGAGCATGGGTCCCTTTTCATAGAGTGAGCATTAAGTTAAATCAGATATTGGTTGGTTACTCACGGAAGATTTTAGCTGCTCTTGTACCAGCCTACTTAGCAGACAGGTCACTACTGGAGATAAAGGGTTTGTGTTTACATTTCTCTTTTGTTAGTACACAGACTACCTTCCAGTACTGTGGTGGTATTTTGTTCCCCAAAATATTGTGCACCCTAATAAACTTATCTGGGGTCAGAGAACAGAACAGCCACTAGATACAGAGGCTAGAAAATGATGTCACTAATGCCTTTAATCCTAGCATTCCAGAGGCAGAAATCCATCTGTATCTCTGTGAGTTCAAGGCCACATTGGAAACAGTCAAGCATGGTGACACACGCCTTTAATCCCAGAAAGTGAGCCTTTAATCCCAGGAAGTGAGGGCAGAAAGCAGAAAGGTATATAAGGCAAGAAAACCAGGAACTAGGCTAGTTAAGCTTTCAGGCTTTCGAGAAGCAGTTCAGCTGAAATCCATTCTGGATGAGGATTCAGAGGCTTCCAGTCTGAGGAAACAGGATTAGCTGAGGAATTGGCAAAGTGAGGTAGCTGTGGCTTGTTCTGCTTCTCTGGTCATTCAATGTTCATCCCATACCTTGCTCCAGGTTTGTTTTTTATTAATAAGACCTGTTAAGATTTGTGCTACAGGGTACCATGAACACTAGTCTGTAGAGGTGAAGGCTCTACGTAGGCACCAGCTAGACTTCTCAACATTCAACCAGCTGTGTGGGTCTTTTCTTCAACATTAGGCCTTCAATTTGTGGAGAACCACCATAGTCTTGGTAATGAGCTAGGTTGTTTGTTGGTTCCCACTAGACTCCTTTGCCCAGTAACTCAGTTAGATGTAAACTATTCCCAATACTTGAAGCACCATTTGATGAACAGAGGTATGCAGTTACAGCTCTGTCTCCTCTGTTATTTGGCAATTTAATTTAGATCACCTCCATATATTTTAGGAAGCTTCTACTGTACTAAGTTTATGACCCCTTAAATGGCCTTTTGTTGTAGCTGTCCCTACCCATAGTCTGTCCCTTGCTCTCCTCTTTCCCCCTCCCTCTTTTATCCTCTCCTTTCAGCTCCCCCTCCCCCCACACTCCTGTCTGTCTGTAAGTATTCTCTTTCCCTTTCCTAAGGAGACCCACCCCTCCATCCCTTACTCTCCATGTGAACTCTGTAGTTATACCTATTGCAGGTTTCTTACTAAAGTGTTTAATTTGGTCATTTCTTATCTGTGTTCATTGACCTTATATGTCGATTTCCAAGATCACCCCACTTCTTTCCTGTAACTACTATGAGTAGGATGTGTACTAAAATATGATTTCTATAATTATAGCCAGACCAGAACTGACCTCTGTGCAAATCATAATACATGGCTGGTTATCAGAAAACTGCCTGGGCTCCTAAGGCCTATGATTAAGATACTTCCATGTGTTTGCTGACTATAATTTAACTACAGAGTCCTGTGCCTCATGTACTAAGTGTTTCAAACGTCCTTAGACTAATTTTGACACAGAGAAGGAAACTGGACGAGCATGTGCAAACCTGCTGAAATTTCCCACATGTGTTTTCCTTTGGGCCTCAGATCACATTAGACTTTTAGAGATACTGAAAACCCTAACATGGCAGTTACACAAACTCATTGCACTTTGAGTCTCATTTCTGACAGAAAGACTGCCTTCTCAGGCAGCCTGATCTTTCACGTCTCGTCTTGGATGAAAACCATTTACGTTCCGTGCTGAGACCTACATTCTTTGGTTGGCATTTGAATAGTCTACTTAGGTTCTGATGAAAAGCCTGATTATACATTTTTACAGAAAAAGTTTAGCTGACAACTAAACCAAGACTGTCCACACCTCCTCACACATATTCAAAGATGTCCAAATAATAATTGTGCTAATAATTGAGCCAGTGCATAAACTGACTTAATATTAAACATGTAGAAAGCTACCAACACACATTACATGAAAAATAATATTTTCCATTTCTATAAACCTTGCACATTTCTGAACTTTAAAAATTTTCCATTGAGCATGAATTATTGTAATATTTTAAAAAACATAACTTAAATAGAAAATTACATATTTAATAAATACTTTATTAAAGCATATGAAGATGTTGATAATGAATCTTTTTTCCTGAACCTTTAGCTTTAATACCCTAATTTTTCTGAATTATTTTTCTGCCTACCACTCATTTCTATCTGATAATATGTCATGCCAATTTCCTTTACTTCCACCTTAATTTTGTATTTTACTCTGCTCTCATCTAACTTTCATAGGAAACGAACAAACAAATAACTTTTAAGTAACAGAGTTACTTATTCTTAGTGTTGGATTGTTCTGCTGAAATACTCCCTAACATCTTACATTTTGGCAGAATCAAAGTCGTATCATGGTTTCATTCTCCACTTATAGCAATGTGGTACTCTCTTTTATCCTTCACCTTTTTCTCTCTATGAGTTAGCTTTTTCACGCTTTTTGTGGTGTGAGGTCTCCCTGTAACCGTTGATCTAGGAAATCATTTAGTGACCCTGGCTGGCCTTGAAATCATAGTTATCTTGTGCTTCAGAATTCTGAGTGTTGGGCTTTCCTCATCTATTCTTGCTGTTTTAATTCTATAACAGCTACCTATAAATTCTGTCAGTGCTGCAGATTTCATATTTCTAATCATTTTTGTCACCCTGAAGAAAGATTAAAAAACTATGTTAGTAGATGAATTATTACTAAATGCTGTTTGTAGAAAGACACATAGCTTATTTATTCTACATGGCATCATCATTTTCGCATGCCTGCCTATCGTTACTGAGTCTGTGGACTGATTTTCAGTGTCATTTTAGAGTCCAAATGTGGAGAGAACTTTGTATGAGTTTATCCTCATTGTTTATTCACGTTTCATAACCTTTTAGCTAGAGATAATTCTGTCACTATCCTTTTTTAATGACAATGAGCTCTTGAAACAATTTATACAAAAATCTATCATTCCCTTGAGTTTAATTGAATGAGTGATTTTTATATTTGCTGTGACAATGTTTAGAAAATTAACCAATAGACTCCTTGCTGTAGAACCATGGAGTGTTTCAGGGTCACGAAGCTGACACTCTTGATAGCTGTGTGTGGATTCACAAGGGATTCTTATCCAGTTCCTTTATTCCACTTACTCATCTGAATTGGAGGAGAAAGTGCAAGCCAATGAATGCTTTTCATGCTGAAATTTGAGTGCCATGTGCTTGTAAATATGAATCTCAATAATTTTGACATGGTTTTTCACATACTGTTTTATGAGAAGAAATAATATGTTGCTTCAAATTTCGTCTTATCTTTTAGATCACTTTCTTCTCATTTCGGAGAACATTATAGGCAATAAGTATAAGTAGTCTTGCTGGGTGGTGCACTCAGGAGGCAGAGCCAGGTGGATTTCTGTGAGTTCAAGGCCAGCCTGCTCTATAGAGTGAGATTCAAACACCAAAACTACAGAGAAACCCTGTCTCAAAAAAGCCAAAAAAAAAAAAAAAAAAAGTAGTCTCTCTTATCTGGACTTAGACATTGTTTATCCTAAAAACTTCAGATATAGAAGTGAATGATTTAATTTTCAAGGAAAGTATATGGAAAATTATGCCAAAGGATATAATTTCCAAATTAAATTGTAAAAGAAATTATAGTAGCTATGCCCTTATTCCTTTCCAAAGTAACATTACATTTGTATTTCATATTAGTTCTCTTTTTAAATTGAGTTCTCTTGATTCAAAGGCATTCCAATTGTGTTATTGTCAGAATGCAACATAATGCAGAAATTCATTTTCATTAAGCTCAACTTAGAAAGTGGCTTATGAAGCCTAGCAACAAGAAATAAAGAAAGCATTAGCCAAAAGCTCTTCTGTCACTAAATTCTGTGTTCATTTCAGTCCATTCTGGAGAAACAAACAATCTTGCTTAATTCTTCTGAGTTAGAAACATTTGTCACTTAAAAGGATAATACAATGCTTAAAATAAACATGTGAAAGGAAGCATTTAAAATAATATATGTTACAAATTCATATTTAAACAAAAATATTTTCAATGTTCATCCATAATTCCCCAAACGTATCTAAAAGAAATGTGTTCTCAACAGCTGCTAGCTGAGACACAGATTCTGCCTGCTTCGAGTGGACCAAGAGGTGAGTTTTGTTCTCCTAACTGAGCACCCCAGCCTCTAGGCTTTAGGCCCAGGGATACAACCCATCCCCCATACCTGCACCCATTGCAGTCCCAGTTGCAGGCCAGCAGGTAGGACTCTGCAGGCAGGCAAGGCTACAATAATTCCCCACCAGACCCTGTAACCAACAAGCCCCAACCCATTCACCAAACCTATCCATCCACCGAGATTACAGCTGCTCGCTGACACACACACACTCTGCCAGCTCCAAGTGGACCAAGAATTGTAAGCCAGAAGGCAAGACTATTTCAGGCAGGCTACATTACCACCATACTCCATCAGACCCTGTAACCTCCATTACATATTTACCACAGGAAAAATCCACCAAGTTGAAATTTTAATTCTGAAAATTAATGACCCAAATGCAAGGGCACCCACATTTGTAAAAAAAAAATTTCCTAAAGCTTAAATCATACATTAAACCCCACACACTAATAGTGGGAAACTTCAACACCCCACTCTCACCAATGGACAGATCTGCCAGACAGAAACTTAACAGAGAAATAAGGGAACTAACAGGTACAATGACTCAAATGGACTTAATAGATATCTACAAAACAGTCCACCCTAACAGAAGGATATACCTTCTCAGCATCCCATAGAACCTTCTCTAAAATCAACCACATACTTGGTCACAAAGAAAATCTCAACAGATATAAAGAAATTGGAATAACCTCCTGTATTTTATTAGATCATCATGCATTAAAGTTAGATCTCAACAACAAGAAAAATTACAGAAAGCCTACAATTTCATGGAAACTGAATAATGCCCAACTGAATCACCAATGGGTCAAGGAAGAAATAGAAAGAAATTAAAGATTCCCTAGAATTCAATGAAAATGAATGTGCAATATACAAACTTATGGACACCCTGAAAGCTGTGCTAAGTGGAAAATTCATAGCAATAAATGCCTACATAAAGAAGTTGGAGAAATCTCACACTAGTGACTTAACAGCACAACTGACATCTCTAAAATGAAAGGAAACCAACTCACCAAGGAGGAATAGATGCTAGAAAATAATCAAATTGAGGGCTGAAATCAATAAAATAGAAACAAAGAGAACAATACAAAGAATCAATGAAACAAAGAGTTGGTTTTTGGAAAAAAGCAACAAGATAGATAAGCCCTTATCCAAACTAATCAAAAAGCAGAAAGAGAACACCCAAATTAACAAAATCAGAAATGAAAAGGGAAACATAACAACAGACAGTGAGGAAATCCAGAGGATCATCAGGTCATATTTCAAAATCCTGCACTCCACAAAATTGGAAAAATCTAAAAGAAATGGATAATTTTCTGGATAGTTATCATACACCCAAGTTAAACCAAGACCAGATAAACAATTAAAAAAGACCAATAACCCCTAAGGAAATAGAAATAGTCATTAAAAGTCTCCCAAGCAAAAAAAGCCCAGGATCAGATGGTTTCAGGACAAAATTTTACCAGATTTTCAAAGAAGAGCTAATACCAATACTCTTCAAATTGTTCCACATAATAGAAACAGAAGGAACATTACCAAACTCCTTTTATGAGACTACAGTTAGCCTGATACCCAAACCAAACAAAGATGCAACAAAGAAAGAGAATTACAGACCAATCTTCCTCATGAACATTGATGGAAAAATACTCAATAAAATATCAGCAAACAAGTTCCAAGAACACATCAAAAAAATTATCCATCATGCCCCAGTAGGTTTTATCCCAGAGATGCAAGGATGGTTCAACATATGAAAATCTTTCAATGTAATACACCATATAAACAAATTGAAAGAAAAAAAACATGATTATCTCATTAGATACTGAAAAAGCCTTTGACAAAATTCAACAGTCATTTATAGTAAAGGCCTTGGAGAGATAATGAATACAAGGAACCTTCCTAAACATAGTAAAAGCAATTTATAGCAAGCCAACAGCCAACATCAAATTAAATGGAGAGAAACTCAAAGCAATTCCACTAAATTTAGGAACCAAACAAAGCTGTTGCCTCATCCCATATTTATTCAATATAGAACTTGAAGTTCTAGCTAGAGCAAAGAGACAACAAAAGGAGAACAAGGGGATACAAATTGGGAAGGAATAAATCAAAGTTTCCTTATTTGCAGATGATATGATAGTATACATAAGTGACCCCAAAAATTCTACTGATAAACTCCTTCAGTAATGTGGAAGTATATAAGATTAACTAAAAAAAATCAGTATCTCTCCTATATACAAATGATAAATCGGCTGAGAAAGAAATCAGAGAAATATCACCCTTTACAAGAGCCACAAATAATATAAAATATCATGGGGTAACTCTAACTAAGCAAGTGAAAGACCTGTGACAAGAACTTTAAGTCTCTGAAGAAAGAAACTGAAGAAGATATCAGAAAATGGAAAGATCCCCAATGCTCATGGAGAGGTAGGATTAACAAAGTAAAAAATGGCAATCTTACCAATAGCGATCTACAGATTCAATGCAATCCCAATCAAAATCTCAACACAATTTTTCACAGACCTGGAAAGAACAACACTCAAGTTCATATGGAAAAACAAACAAAAAACTGTGGATAGCTAAAACAATCCTGTACAATAAAGCAACCTCTGTAGGCATCACCATCCCTGACCCCATGCTCTACTATAGAGCTGCAGTAATAAAAAACAGCTCAGTATTGGCATATAAACCAACATGTGGACCAATGGAATCAAATTGAAGACCCTGACATTAATCCACATACCTATAAACACCTGATTTTTAACAAAGAAGCCAAAACTGTACAAAAGAAAAAAGAAAATATCTTCAATAAACAGTTCTGGCATAACTGGATGTCAACATATAGAAGACTACAAACAGATCCATCTCTATTGCCATGCACAAAACTCAAGTCCAATTGGATCAAAGATCTCAACATATATCCAGTTACACTGAATCTGATAGAAAAGAAAGTAGGAAATAGTCTTGAACACATTGGCACCAGAGATCACTTCCTAAATATAAAACCAGTAGCACAGACACAGAACAACAATTAATAAATGGGACCCCCTGAAACTGAGAAGACTTTGTAGGACAAAGGACATGGTCAATAAGACGAAACAACAGCTTACAGAATGGGAAAAGACCTTTACCAACCCATGTCTGACAGAGGGCTGATCTCCAAAATACATAAAAAAATTTCAAGAAAGTGGACATCAAAATAACAAACAATCCATTTAAAAATGGGCTACAGAGCTAAACAGAGAATTCTCAACAGAGGAATCTCAAAGACACTTAAGAAATTGCTCAACACCCTTAGTCATCATGGGAATGCAAATCAAAACAACTCTGAGATACCATCTTATACCCTTCAGAATGGCTATGATCAAAAACAATGATGGCAGCTTATGTTGGAGAGGATGTGGAGCAAGGAGAACACTCCTCCACTCTTGGTGGGAATGCAAAGTTGTACAGCCACTTTGTAAATCAATATGGCGGTTTCTCAGAAAATTGGGAATCAATCTACCTCAAGAACCAGATATACCACTCTTGAGCATATACCCAAGGAATGCTCAATCATACCACAAGGACACATTCTCAACTCTGTTCA
This sequence comes from Peromyscus californicus insignis, assembly GCF_007827085.1. NCBI lineage: Eukaryota > Metazoa > Chordata > Mammalia > Rodentia > Cricetidae > Peromyscus > Peromyscus californicus. The sequence goes on along the minus strand of NW_026294573.1, from coordinate 158,692,308 downwards.
CAGCAGCATTATTTGTAATAGCCAAAACCTGGAAACAACCTAGATGCCCCTCAACAGAAGAATGGATAAAGAAAATGTGGCACATATACACAATAAAGTACTACTCAGCGGTAAAAAATGATGACATCATGAAATTTGCAGACAAATGGATGGAACTAGAAAATATCAACATGAGTGAGGTAACACAGACTCAGAAGGACAAACATGGTATGTTCTCACTCATAAGTGGATACTAGATGTGAGGGAAGGAATGGCCAGACTGCAACCCACAGCTCCAGACAGGCTAGCTAACAGGGAAAGACCCTAGGAGGGACACGTGGATGAACCTCTAAAGGAGAAGTGGATGAGATTTACATGAGTGGACTAGGGTGGGGGCAATGGAAGGTTGGGAATTAGGCATGAGAACCTAAGGAAACAGGATGGTCAAACTTGAACAGGGATGGGGTAGGAGAGCAAGGAAGGAGATACCACAGTAGAGGGAGACATGAAGGGAACAGGGAGAAACAGGTTCCCAGGAATCCACAGGGACAAACCCACCTTAGCCTATTAGCAATAGTGGAGAGGGTGCCTGAACTGACCTACTCTGGTGTTCAGATTGGTGAATACCCTAGCTGTAATCATAGAGCTTCCATCCAGTGACTGATGGAGGCAGAGTCAGAGATTCACAGCCAGGCACCAGGCAGAACTCTATGAGTCCAGTTGAAGACTGAGGAGAGGGATTGTGTGAGCAAGGGGCATTTAGGTCGTGATGGGGAAACCTTCAGAGACAACCAAACCAAACTAGTCAGAACCCATGAACAGTGGATCAATGGCTGTGGAGCCTGCATGGGAGTATACTAGGCCCTTTGCATAGGTGAGACAATTGTTTGGCTTGACCTGTTTGGGGGGCCTCTGACAAGGGGATCAGGATCCACCCCTGGTGCATGAGTGGGCTTTTTCTAGCCCATTGCCTATAGTGGGACATCTTGTGCAGTCTTGGTTCAGGGTGAGGGGCTTGGACCAGCCTCAACTGAATGTGCAGGACTTTGCTGACTCCCCATGGAGTCCTTGCATTGGAGGAGGTGTGAGTGGGGGGTGGGTTGGGGGGAAAGGCTGAGGGTGGGGCAGGAGGAGTGGGGAGAGGGGGCATCTGTGGTTGGTATGTAAAATGGACAGAAGATATCTTAATAAAATATGTGTTTTCTGTATAAACTGTACCCACTTTTGTTTAATGTTGTCATTGTACCCTCACCATTCAATCATTCATCTACTTGGAATATTCATCTAAAAATACTTGACAAAATTAAAATAATGATTGATTCTACAACTCATATGATTTCCACTTTATCTTTGAATAATTCTTGTTAGATATTATGAGATTATGTGATATTCAATTTCAAAGATGAATTCAAATGTTCCCCATTACCTACAGAGTTAAACTCCAAACTGAATTCAACTGTAGCCAAGCCCAAATCTGTCTGGTATAAGCCTTGGTTACTTACCTGCAAAGTGACTAGAAGTGAAGTGGCTATACTTCATCTCCTACAGAATGACTATCTCCTGTGTGTGAAAGAGTAACAACCTAGTTATCACCAGGTTAGTCAGTGTTTTGTTTAAAATATCTTAGTGAGAAGGAGCTAGAGAGATGGCTTGGCAAACAACAGCATTTGCTTCTTTGGGGGAGGACCTAGGTCTGTTTCTCAGCACCTGTATGGTGACTTATCCTCATCTACCAATTCAGTTCCAGGGAATCTGGCATGCTCTTCTAATCTCTGTGGGCACTGCACTCATGGTGCACATATATACATGAAGGCAAAACTCATATAGGTAAAATTTGAAAAAAAAACTATTTTTAAATCTCTAGGGAGAAAATAATAATAATAATATACAGGCATGGTATGGTATAGGATTAACATATTGAAGTCATATTATAGATGAAAACACAACCTGTGGAGCACTGATAATTCCTCACTGACTGAGGGAGGTAGAAGATGTCCATGGAGAAAAATAAAAAACATCTAAGAATTCTCATGCAATATGCTAGTAACTGAGCTTTTGGTAAGTTAACTAATGATGTTTTATAGATGATAAGTCCTTGGCTATGGATACTTTTAGCTCATATCTTTGATATATAATTATTTATGGTTCATAAGCACAATCTCTATGTAATATCTACCCCTACTTTCTCTAATGTGCAGTGATTTATGGGTCCATTAAAAAATGGAGATATTTAACAACTTCAATGTTGTATAAGATTAGATTAAATGTTAAAACTTCTCTTAATTAGTCCATCTGTGACTCTAGTTTATCACAGTGTGCCTGAAGAGCAATGGAAGGACATAAACACCCTTATGGGATGTCTGAAATTTCCCTTTCTCTTTCAGCTTTCTCAAAAAAGTTTCTCCATTGAAGTTTGACATGAGGTAATTATCTCTGGGTAAGAATTGATTATTTGATTAACTGTGTGAGCTACAACATTTCTATACAGATAGTCTTAGCTTGCTCTATATTTCTATGATAAACAACACAACAAAAATCAGCATGTGAGGAAAGAGTTTATCTCATCTTATTCTTTATAGTACATTTTCAGTAGAAGCCATGCAGGAACTCAATCAGGGCAGGAAACTGGAGGCAGGAACTGAGGCAGAGGCCATTGAGGAGTCTGCTTACCAGCTGCTCCTCAGACTCAGCCTCAGCCTCATGTTCAGCTATTTTTCCTATACGTCACAGAACAACATAAGCCAGGGTATCTAGGCACACCCTTGTCTAGGCCCTCCCAGATCAATAAATCAAGAAAGTGGCACACAGATTTACCTACAGGTCAATATCATGGAGGCATTTTTTAAATTGAGGTTTTTTTCCCCCATCTTCCATGATGACTTTATTTTGTGTCAAATTGGGAGAAAACTAACCAGCACACATATGCTTAGCAACATGTGGGTTTTGTTTATCTCATCTAAATATGGCATCAGCACAGCTTTCTTTAAGACATGTGACCAAACTCATATTGGTTGGTCACATTTCACCTATATGTTGTCAATTGTATTTACAAATTACTTATTTAAATGGTATTATGGAATGATAACTGATATTTATTGAATTCATGTAAATAACAGGGGTTTTGAATACATTGTTTTAAATTACTTGAAGTAGAAATTAGTAGTTGCATTACAAAGGGGAATTAAATGATGTTCAGTTAACTCATTTACTTATTGAAGCTAAATTTAAAAGGGCTAGAAATATAAATCAGTCATATTTTATTTCAAGGTCTAGTTTGAAAAGGCAATCTTAAATAGATAATTCATTCTAATGGCCAAATAAATAAAAGTGAAGTCACTTTATTCTTAGAGTTAAGGTTCATGGCTTTTTCAGATTTATCAATGGGAAACATGCATCAATCATCCCTTTATGACCTAACCAACTGAAACTTGGCAAAAGACATTCAAATGGCCCAGTTCTCTGGCTTATTGCTATTAATTCAATATCCAGAACATTGTAAAGAGGGTTTAATAAGTGTTAGGGACTGCTAGGACACCAAAATCCAAACATCAAATACCTTTAATGTGAATTGGATATACTTGAACATTTTTCATTGCTGTTTCATCTTAGTAAAAGTACAAAAGAAGGATTTGTTTTCAATAAAAGACTTTTGCCAAAATGTGAAAATATAATAATTAAAATAATTAGAACTAATTTTAGAGAGACATGCTTAAATGTGCAATATTTTAGTTAGTAGTTACATGAAACTTTCATATAATCCATCACATATATGAAAATACTTAGAATCAAGAGCTTGGGAGATGTCTCAAACAATTAAGTTTCTTCTATGTAAGTTCCCTTATCTGACCCCCCACTTCAAATCAGGCCTTGTGGCACCGATCTATAATCCCAGAGCTGGTGTTGAGGTAGAACATGGTAGATCCCCTGAACTCCATGCTCAATGAGAGGCCCTGGCTCAAAACATAAGGTAGAAAAAGACAGTGGCAGACACCTGAAGTCCACCTCCGGTATCCACAGGTATAGGCACAAACAAGTGCATCAAAAAATACAGGTAAATGTAAACCCACACCAAACACACACATACACACACACACACACACACACACACACACACACACACACACACTCACACTCACATCAAAAAAATCTGAAAATAAAAATCAATATTTATAAGCTCAGAAATAATGTGAACCTTGTTTTCAGTGGAAATAAGATTTTTCTTCATTTGGATATTAATTAATCCACTGTGCTTCTGGGACTCAAAATTATGCCATGTACAAATTAACAAGTGTCCCATCATTTAGTTACATCCTCAACTGTAAATTAAACTTCAATTAATATATACTGTTCAGTCAACATGTATTTTGTAGGTGAAAAATATTAAATTATGTATCTGAAATTTAAATGGGATCATGACTCATCAAAAGCCTAAATATTAACAGAGAAAAGAAATAATTTCTCTTTTTAGGAAAAGTCTCAGCACAAATAAATCTTTTGCAAAAATATGTGAGTGTCATTCCTTTTTCCTTAAACTATAGAGCTAAACTTAATTCTGGATTTTTGACTCTTCCGTGTTCCTTAAAGTCTATCATGCTCATGTGGACTCTTTGTGCTTTATTATCTCAAACCTCTTATTTGTGGGTCTTATAAGCACGTGCTTATCTTTGTAGAGCCATAAGAAATATGGTGGATATGTCATAGAGAAAATGTGATAACAAGCTGCCCCCATGAAAGCCACATCAATATCATATGAAATAAATGCTAGCTGACCTAGCTACTCCTTGGTGCAAGGTTTAGACTGAAAAGTTGTATTCTATTTGCTCATGCATAAGTATTTTAGGTCATGCTATAGAGAAGAAGAATGACTGCAATTCTGGAAACTTCTTTTATTTAAATTCATGTTTAATTGGAAAGGAAAATGTTACAAATGGAAGGAAAATTTGCATTGACAACCTACTATACAATCTAATATTTACAGTAAAGGTGTTGATTTTACTTTGAAAATTGAAAGTGTTTTTAAAATCAAATTATGGCTGTATGGAAAAGAAAAGCTGCTTTAGGGCAGTCATAATCATAAATGTTTTCTGTGTGAGAAAACTCAGTACTGAAAGAAACCTAAGTATTCTAATTTTAAATATGTAAAATAAGGAGTGTACAGAAATACAAGCAATAACGGAAATGATTTTGTTATTACATCATTTACCTCTAAGAAAGACTTGACTCAATTTGTTTATTAAAAGTCTGAGATTTCAATTTAATGAGGGAAGTTAACAGTTCTGTTAGTCATCTTATGTTGTTTAATGGGGTGATTTATGTGAAATAGTGGCATGGTTCAAATCTTAAGTGTAGGTGATCATATTTATGTAACCAAATACAGTTTGAATAACAGAGTCTGAGAGCTGTGCTTCCCGCTGTCCAGAGATGTTGCATAAATAATGTCTTCTGCTTCATTCATTGCCTAGAGCAAAGGTCCAGTTCCAAAGCGTGGATAGAACTCTGATTCTCACATTTTATAATCATTAAAAACACTAGTTATATCAACATGTAAATGTTTTCCTAGTTATTTTTCTGGTGGTATGAAAAAAATAGATATGGATAGCTTAGCTTTTCTTTTCTGAGGAAAACAAACAGTTGGAATGGTGGTGAACACCGGTAATTCAGGCACCTAAGCAGGAGGATGGCTACAAGTATATGGGCAGACTGTGCTACATAATGAAATACTGTCTCAAAACATCATATTTTTTTAAATGGTAAAAGAAAGACAAAGTACTTTCAAAATAAATACCATGCCTATATTTAATGAGTAAATATTAGTTCTTCCATAGAGCTGATCTAATTCCTTACACTATTTCACTTAATACGACTATATTTTTCCATTATTATCATCACAGTCTATAAATACTTTGGCAAAATACAAAACAAATATATCTAATTTCCAAAGAAATTATAAACATAAACATACTACCCAATAATGAATAATTTCTTAAAGTCTCCACATATGTTTACTATTTTGTAAAGTTTCAGAGAAAGTTTGTAAGTTCTAAGTAAGCTATAACAAATTATTTTTAGCAAAATATATGATCTATCTAAAACAAATTGAAGTCTAGACTATTATTTTACTACATTACTACTATTTTACTTTACTAATTATTGAAATTTTATTAACAGGCTGAGAAGATGGTTGGGCAGGTTAAGGCACTTGCTGACTGATAGCTGGACACAAAGAGTTCAATACTCATGATCCACACAGTGAAGGGCAGAAACCAACTCCTGTTGTTTTCCTATGACTGCACATGTAACTGTATTTTACATGTACACATGTAAAATAAATAAATAAATGTAATAAAAAGGTGTAGCTAGAGTTTTCCTGCCTGGCCCACAGTCAGGAAAAATCTCTCTCACCTGCCAGTCCCACAGCCACTCAGACCCAACCAAGTAAACACAGAGACTTATATTGCTTACAAACTGTATGGCCGTGGCAGGCTTCTTGCTAACTGTTCTTACAGCTTAAATTAATCCATTTCTATAAGTCTGTACCTTGCCACGTGACTCATGGCTTACCGGCATCTTCACATGCTGTTTCTCATCATGGCGGCTGGCAGTGTCTCTCTGACTCAGCCTTCCACTTCCCAGCTTTATTCTCCTCCTTATCCCGCCTACACTTCCTGCCTAGCCAACGGCCAATCAGTGTTTTATTTATTGACTGATTAGCAACACACTTGACAAACAGACCATCCCACAGCAAAAAGGTATTAATAACTTGCATGTAAAAACTGTTTGGCATACATTGTATACAGGATAAACCATATACATCTCTTGTTACCAACTATGAAAATGCAATATTACAAAAATATCTCTGACATTCTAAGAGACTTATTTTTGCTGGACCTCACACCAGAGTTAATAATACAGTTTGAGGTCACTACTGTGTTCTCAGTCTCTTTGTTTATCCAGCTTTGGGAGAAAGAAGTCTAACAACCAACATTACTTGTCTTGGATTTCCCATGTAATCAACAATCACAACCTAAGCTAATGTAGAAGTTTAATTTAAATCTCGTTATGTATATCCTTCATGTTGCTAACCATGTATGCTTCTGTCTGTGTTATGATAATCATTTAGGAAAACCAATATATTATATATTGAAAGCAAACTTATAAAATGAATATCCACCTTAAACACTAAAATCACCATTCAGACATTGTTTGATAAATTGTGTTTGTAGCACTATGTGTCATATAGGTCAGTTGGGATCAGCTGGAGTCAATGACTTATTTCCTTGTAAACTCTGTTAAGATTTTGTAAATTATCTCTCATTCCTTCCCTCTGTGATTCTTTCTGTGCTGTCCAATAAAAGGGGGAACAAAACCCTTTGCTAGGAATGTCAGACATTCTCAGACACATTCAGACTTAAACAATGGATGGAAATGGAGAATGGAAGACACAGGGAGAGTGATATAGAGAATTCAACTCTTGGCTGATTCTTGACTACATAATGACAATAGCAGTGCTTTGAGGAACATGTGACATTTTTCATAACTATTTATGAGACTTTCCCCCTCAAGGGAGAAGCAACATTGACTTAGTCATTTGTCTGAATGTTCTTGAATCCTTATTGTGAGCAGTGGTTAATCTTTACTGTTAATTTGATTGACTGGAATTAGAATTCCTTAAGAGATGGAACACTTGGATGCATTTGCTCAAGTGCTTCCAAAGAGGTTCAGTTGTGGTTGGAAGACTTACCTTGAATGTAAGTGGCATTATATTATGTATGTGAATCCTGGATTGAACAAAAATAGCAAAAGAAGGAAAAGAAAGCCAGGTGATCACCAACATTCATCAATCTCTACATCCTGATGGTGATGTAATGTGCCCATTTGTTTTATACTACTTCTGTGATAACATAGAGTCACTACTCTGAACAACTCTTCCTTCTTAAACAGTGAATGCAAAAATCTTACTGTGCTTAAATTACTTTTGTTAAGAATTTTCTAACAGTGACTAAAAGATGAAAAGTTAACTAATAAAAATTGATATGGTTCAGCTGCTGAAGTGTACAGAGGCCATTATAATTTTTGTTGGGAGAGAGCCATGCTCCATCTAAAACACAAAGCAGAACTTGACAACAGGATCTACATGATGTTGATTTTGCATACATGTAAAATGCATGAGTTATGGGATATTAGAGGAATATACCTGACTGCTGAGATGAGGCAATATCTGTCAGGATTAGGTTTCATGCATGGAACCATGAGAGGAGAACATGGAATTATTAGGGTAAAGCTTAATGTAGGAATGGAGACATAGGAAATGTCCAATAGAAAACTGCCAAGGAATCTTCAGTCATGGAAAGAAACTTTCTCAAGAGAACAAGAGGAGGGGCTACATGATACAACTAGATAGGCATGGGCCCTGAAAAACCAAGGGCCTAGATAATACTACAAAGTGTCCCAGATATTAAGCATAAGTATGCGTGATCTTGTGTTTTCCCTGTTGAGTTTAGGTCTCAGATTGGTACAATATCTCCTCTTTATTTCTTCTTCCTCTTTTTTTGAATGAGAGTGTTTATTCTGCTTCATGGTATATTGGGAATATGTAACTTGTTTCTTGAATTTATAGACTCTCAGAATTAAGAGATTGTACTTTGGGCTTTTAAACAGTGGTACTAATGGTAAAGCTATGGAAATCTTGGAGATGGACTTAACGTAATTTGTATTATGAAATAGCCATGAGCTGTTGGGTGTGCAAAGCAGGGAATGCTACTGTTTTAAAATGACGTTTGTGTGTCAACTTTACAAGGCATGTGCTTGTGAAGCTTAATCTTGATGGACTACTGTGTGTGACTTAATATCACCTAGGATACACACCAATGGGCATGTCTGTGGGTATTATTATAGCAAGGTTAGCTTGCTAGAGGAAAGGAGGAAAGGAACACTCTCAGTATGGACAGCAGTGTTCCATGAGTCAGGTTGTCCAGATGAATACAATGTAGAAAGCAGAGCACTGTCATTTATCTCTATCTTTTATTTGCCCACAGTCACACATGACAAGGTATCTCCCACTCTTTCCACATTCCTGACCTTTTATGGTAGAATGAACTCTCAAACCACAAAGTCAAACTAAATACTCATTTTCCCAAGTTGTTACATTTCAAACTGATTATTATTCAGGTCCAATGATCAGCCCCTCATATGATCTCTACAATGAAGAGTATCGAAGATATTGACTATTTATTACCCATAACACCAACTGTAAAATAGCTCTCTTCCATGTTTAATGGTGAAAGTAGTAATATTTGTAAATATATAAAGAATAACGTTGCCAGTAAATGGTTAGTATGTGATTTTTAATTGTTTTCTACTTGTTTGGTTCCTTTTTAAACTAAATGTGTTTAAATGATTCATAAAGATGATTCTAAGGCCTGTACCAACTTCTTTAAATTGAAGGCTAGAGGCATTTTAACCTGAATTCCAGGAAATGGTTTCAACTGAGTGTAATTGTTGATGTATAGATTAGAAAGGTAGAAGTGATGGGCAGGTGAATATTACCTATAGATTCCACATATGAGTAGAGAATCAGGGAAGGGAAGCAATAGCCCACACAGATCATTTTATATTTTTTCCATCAAAACATACCTTTTCATGTTCACTCTTCTGTAATTTTTTTAGTTTTAATTTTTTTATTAAGAAAAAAATTATTCATTTTACATACCAAAGATTCCCCTCTTCCCTCCTCCTGCCCCTCCAGCCTCCCCCTCCCAACCCATCTCCCATTCCCTCCTATAAGAATGTAAGGACTCCCATGGGGAGATACATCTAGTAGAGGCAGATCCAAGCCCCTTCCCCTGCCTCAAGGCTGTGCAAGGTGTCCCCCATAGGTAGTGGGTTCCAAAAGGCCTGCTCATGCACCAGGGATGGATTCTGTTCTTACTGCCAGGGGTCCCTTTAAGCAGATCATGCTACAACTGTCTCACCATGCAGAGGGCCTAGTCCAGTCTGATGCAGGCTCCACAGCTGTTGATCTAAATTTCATGAGTTCCCACTAGTTTGGCTTGTTTGTCTCTGTAGGTTTCCCCATCATGATCTTGATGCTCCTTACTCATAGAATCCCTCTTCTCTCTCTTCAACTGGACTCTTGGAGCTTGGCCTAGTGTTTGGCTATGGATCTCTGCATCTGCTTCCATCAGTTACTGGAGAAAGGTTCTATGATGATAGTTAGGGTATTCACTGATCTGATTACTGGGGTAAGCCAGCTCAGGCACCCTCTTCACTATTGTTAGTATTCTAAACTGGGGTCATCCTTGTGGATTCCTGGGAACTTTCTCAGTACCCATTTTCTCCCTATCCCCATGATGTTTCCCCTTCATGGTATCTCTTTCATTGCTCTCCCACTCCATTTCTGTTCCAGCTTGACCATCCTGTTCCTTTATGTTCTCAGGCCCCATTCCCTACTCTCCATTGCCCACCCCTCATCCCCAGTTTACTCATGGAGATCTCATCTATTTCCCCTTCCCAGGGCAATCCATTCATCCCTCTTTGGGTCCTCCTTATTAGCTAGTTTCTCTAGAGCTGTAGGTTGTAATCTGGTTGTCACTCTTCTTTTAAATTTAACCTTGTTGTTTTGCCTAAAAGTCTGTTCTCTAAAGATTTGCATGAATAACTTTCTCATGTCTATGTAACTCTGAATATCATTTTCACCTGAATGAGATTACTCTGAAATCTAGGTTTTTCCTGAATCTGAGACATCAGATAATTACAAATGTTACATGAGGTAAAAATATACTTATAGATGCCCATGTTAGGAAATAAGGTTATACATAACTCATTTGTCATTGTAATCATTGTCTGTCTACATACCACCATTCAAATTGGAGTTGAAGTTCTTAAAATATTATGTTAATAACTATCTAGACATGCTCAACTATGGAGATTACAGAATAAGTCTCCCTCATAACTGAAACCAGGAATTATATGCCCTGGTCTGGTTATGTGATCTTCCTTTCCACTCCCAAATGACTTAATAAGGGAAGGTAATTGTCTTAATTAAGATTCCTATTGTTGTGAAGAGACACCATGACCATGACAATTCACAAAAACATTAAGGGAGTTTACTTATAGTTTCAGAGGTTCAGTCAATTATCATGGTGAAGAGCATGGCAGCATGCAGGCAGACATGGTGCTGGAGAAATAGCCAAGTGTCCTACATCTTGCAGGCAACAGGAAGTCAACTGACTATCTGGGTAATATTTTGCACATAAGAAACCTCAAAGCCCACCCCCACAGTGACTCACTTCCTCCAAGTCTGTGCCCATTCCACCAAAGCTACACCTCCTAATAGTTCCACTCTCTATGAGCTTATGGGGGCCAATTATAGTCAAACTACCACAGTAATTATTGTCAAATGAACTGTCTATTCCTTAAAGATGACAGAGTATCTCATCCATTGTTTGCACTCACATTACCATAAGCTCTCCATATTTGTTCATTAAATGAATAATTAATGCATTGTTGAAGGAATTCTAATGCAGATTAAGAGTTTTATGCAATTGTCACATTATATATCTAAGTAGATTATATTAGTTTAGAAGAATGTTCTCTTAGTTTTCTTAATCATTATAAATTCACTGACTCATTTAATTGCTACAGAATGCTGGATATTGGATAGTATAATGTGAAAACACCCACACAGCTGTCTTTGAATCTGAAAAAAATGTGTGTTTCTTGAACAGAAAATGTAAGATGTCAAAAAATGTCAAATACTAACACCTACACGTAAGGAGGCTGAAATGTTTTCTTCACTACCTTTGTACTTGAATAAAAACTTCAGTTTGGGCATTGAAACTTGTACTTCTGTGTTTTATCAAAGGCAAATTTTGTTGTTGCTATCTTTAGAGAGGGTCTCACTAAGTAGCTCAGGTTGTCTTTGAACTCACTATATAGCACTTCTTGACACTTTGTATATAGCCAAGCCCAGCTTGAGCTAATCACCTTATTTCTCAACCTCTTAAGGGATGGGGCTACAGGTATGTCTCACTAAGCTTATTTCAAGTTGAATATTTTAGTTTTTATCTAATATTGGACATTTTTGTTTAATTCATCTTAACTGCTGTCATGTTACATTAATATCCTAAAATATTTTTCTGTCTGGAACTAATGTTCTCACCCTGCTCTCCTCCCAATGCTATAGAAAACTGTGGTTTCTCATGTGTAGATAATAAAATCTGACAAGTCCACAAGTTCCCACAGGTGCCTCGCCTCCATAGTTGCTTATTAAAGACATTCTCTACTTCAACACATAGGTTTTCAACACTATTCCTACCAAGGCAAAAATAGCGGCAACTGTCACCAACTCCCATATACACCGTGTACATACTTGATGTTATGAAATTATAGTAATAAAAGTTTAACCATATCACATATATACCCAGTAGCCTTATGCTGTAACATTTTACCACTCAATGTGATTTACTTTCTATTTATGAAGGTTAGATATATGCACAAAGTACATATTAAATGCATTTTTTAGGTTTTATATGTATCAGATTTTTGAAAGTTGTACCATGACAAATCCTGGAGTAAAAAAGCAAGATCGTAAACAAAATGGCTCCTTTCCGATGTTTGTCCGTGCTGGCCACTTTCCTACTTTTAACAAATAGAAGTATAATTAAGTATATAAAATTATACTCTCAGCTTATTAAATATTGTTATTTCATATTATTACTGACATGAGATAAAATTCATTTACTAGACACATAATTAGCACACTTAAATATATATCATTTAAATAAAGACATTAAGTTATACTTTGAATGTATACATATATAACATGTTATATTCATTTTATACATCATTCTTTAACATTATATAAATGTGTCACAAGATATTTTGCTAGTCTCTATTGTATATCAAATTAATATATATAAAAGAATATACACTGGAGAATGTGTAGTTTAAAAGCTCTTAAGTACTTGCAGCTACCATGTATTTGCCTTTGTGATGGGCAGGTTTCTGCAGTGGGCAACACTATTATACTGGCTCATTTCACATCCTTGTTGCAGCTGCCCTGATTCTAGTCACCCCCTGTTATCTACCAGACTATCTTCAGATACCACAATCCACAGATGCTCTTATATGTTTTATATGAAATGGGGCAGTATTTGTGTAATCTGCACACATCCACATATTTATTTTGAATACTGTGTTAGACACTTATGGCATCTAATTCAATGGAAATGCTATGTAAAAATGTTCTTGTATTGAACTATGGAGGCAATAATAACAAGAAAGTATTCTCTCATATTCAACACAGCGATGATTTTTTAAAAAGTATTTTCATCTGTGCTTGGTTGAATCTGTGGAAGCAGAGCCCAGGGGTGTGGAAGGTCAGCTGTATTTATTTTCCCAATATTTCCGGCACAGTAAGCCTACACATAACAACTTGTTCCTGACAGCAAAATCCATCTTCTATATACACAGTGGATAATGCAAAGAAGAAATAAGGAAACCCACTACGAAGGAGGCAGCAGCCATTATACATCTGGGTAACAGGCAAGGACAGTACAACAAGCACATCTCTTATGTCCTGTACCTGCTATGTGGGCAGCCATGACAGTCCCTGGAGTTTGAATAGACCTAGCAGACATAAGTGCAAGGGAAAGTTCCTGAGATATCATTTTTCTAAGAGTCTAGCTGTCTTACTTTTGACCTATGCTGTTTCAGTGGATAGAGTCTGTCTTCATGCCAGTTTGGAAACACAACTTTATTTCCCCTCATTTACAGTTCAAGTGATTCCCACTTTAGCTATTTACAGTAGTTAAATAGTTTTTGCTATTGTTGTTGTTCAATAAAGTCCATAATGCTTTCACATCCCATCATTAAAAAGTGCACAAATGTATAAAACACATTTCTATGCCATATGTCTCTCCAACTTCTCCACTATTTACAATCAAATTTTAAGTAAATAGTGAACAAAAAAAATCAATGACATCTTTAGATCATAATTTCTCCTGAAAACATTTGGTACAATATACTTTGAAACAATTTGCCTGTCTTTTGGTTCTGAAGAGATAATGTATCTTGTCATTTGTAAGTTAGAATATGAAATCAAAAAGGCAATTACCAAACCAACTGTCATTAATTTGAAAAAATAGAAAGCATCTTAAAAAATAAACCTGCTTTTAAGAATTTTTCTTGTATTTACCTTATTAAATCAATATCTTGGATTTCATGATAAGACTTTATAAAGACCTTTTAAAGAGCTAATGTTAAAGATTTGTGTGCAAAGAAACTATTGATTATACATTGTAAAATTATCAAACCAGCAAAAACAGTTAAAAGAATTCTTTCAGCAATTAAAATCGTTTCAAAAATAAGGTATTCTTTAAATAGATGATAGAATATTACTTAACAATTCATTTGAGGACAGTTGAGATGGCTCAGTACATAAAAATATTTGATGATAAGCCTAATAAATACTTAGTTGGATTTCTGATATCCACATAGTAGAAAGAGAAAACCCGCTTCTACACATTGTCTTTCACTTCCACATGCATGAAGCGGCATGTACATGCCTGCGCTTACACACACATTGTACACACAAACAACAATAATAAAGTAAATAACACTTTACAAATCAGTTCCTTTGAAATAGCATCATGAATATGGGAAAAGGGTAATTTAATGACTTAAGTTGAAAGAAACATGATTCACATTCAACATGGAGTTATATGGGAAATGGGAAACTACTGTAAGAGTTCTGTGAGGACCGCTACCTATTTCCATCTTTGTATCCTTATTGGCCATAGGCTGCTTGTTGAAGAGAGTTTCTCTTTCCCTTTTTAGTCAGCCCTCTCTTCTTCCTCCTCTTCTGTGTCCTGGGAATTTGCCTTTTAATGATTATGTAAGGTTCTCTGGCCTCTCTCTTACAACTTGCTTGACCAATGGGAACCTAAGCAGTAGATCAAGTGAGCAGGAAGAGGGTAAGGTCACTGTCTGTGTGCCTGAGCTGCCTCCCTGTAGATTCATGTTGGAACACTGCCTTCCCCTCCTGAAGGCCAAAGCTCTTACTAGGTCAGTGACTCAGTGTGCTACCTTTTCTGCTTCGGTAATTGCTCTCTCTTCTTGCTGTTGCTTGAGCTTTAAAGTGAAACCAATTTCTAGCTATTGCTAGCTCGGCACTTCAGTGCCCTCCATTTGTTGTTTGCCCTGAACCCTGTTTATGGCTCTGTAAATAGTCTCTCAAATTACCAATCTGTGTGTTGTCTGATTATTGCCAAGACCCTGACTGATGTAACACCATGGTTGCCTAAGCAAATGCCATATCATTTATTTATATGGGTAAAAAATATCCCCAGCAATAAAGACTTAGACAATCCAACCCAATGAACTTCATACAGTATTACTGATCTTGCATTATTTTACCATTATTAAGAAACCAACAGACTTTATTTTAAACTAAAGAATAATAGTATAATTGCAATGACATTTTAATACCAAAAGTCATGAGCTGTAACATAAATTTCTGTCTATACCATAAGAGATCAATAAACCCCTGGTGTCAAATCAATCAAAGTGTTAAGAAGTTACTAGTTACTCACTATAAGAAATAACCGTGTTCTAGAATCAGCAGCCTGAAGCGAACCAGAATTTATGAATGCATATTTCCTAATGATAAACTAAATATAGGACAAGTGGCAGATGACAGTGTCTTATGAAGAAAGGTGATAAGTGCTTTTCTACTTCCTACTTCTGTGTCCACACTCTTCATTCTCATATTCAGTCTTTTCACTGTTTGTTTATAGGCGTCTCACTTTAGAAATGGTTGAGAAGACATAAGGAAAATCGAGCAGCACTAACTGTGTGTAGAAATCGGCATTATGTTCCAGGAACCAGGCTGCACCTCTCAGCTATAGTGTGTGCTTTCAAGATAGAATGTGCTCGCATACACCCTCTTATCTCTGCCAGATGATTTTATTAAAACTGTCACCCTCCTTAATGCAGTTGATATCTATCTACAAGAGTCATCTCAAATTAGGTAAAATGTTTCTAATAAATTTTGTGGAAGTTTTGAAACTGAGAAGAGCTAATGATAACAGGATGAAAAGATTTCTGGGGTTTCACAGGATAGCTTCCAGGACAAGTCACAGTGAGAAATGAAAATAACGACTTAAGAAGAACTGGCACATAGGAATCTCCAGAAAGCTGAGCAGAATGATTTTAAGATACTTTACCAAAGCATTCAACAGTCCTCAAATTCACCAGCACGAGCTCTGACCAGTGACATGACAATGGCAGAGCTCGACATTTGAAGTCAAGCTACCATGCCTACTGTAAGCAAGGTGAAGGCAGAGTTCTTCGCTCTCCTGTGGATGAAGATTCCACCATCATTTTAAGGAGATGTAATGGACAGACAGCAAAAGCAAAGGCTGTTTGTAAAAATGTTCCAGAGAGCAAATGTCTCCTTAGAAATAAATATTTCCCAGGAGAGATACAGTGAATTTTAATGTATTTGATTTTTTTTGCCATTTTTTTCTACATGAGTGATTGAATTATATGTAAGATATTTCATCCAATTATAAGAATAATTTTTCAGAACATGTCTCATATTTTTATTTTAGCAACACATTTCAATGTTAGATTTTATGATGGCTTTAAAAATAGATTGACGATAAGTTGGAAAAGATCTCTTCTTTGAGTGAACTTACAAAATGATAGTAGATTTTTAATAAATCTTGAATACTAAGAATACTTATCAAAATCAATTGATATCACAAAACAGAACATATATTAATAAACACATGAGCATCTATTATAAAACATAAAATTACATGTTTAATCACCAAAGTAATCAGTACCTTAACAATTCCACATTGTTAAATTATGAAATTTAATAATTATGTTATCTGCTGAAGGAAGAAACATTATTTCCTTTTACACATAGAGAAACTGAGGCACAGGAAGTTTAAATACATCATTAAGATTGTGGAGGTAAAGCATTCTTTATCACACATCCCTAACTACCCCAGAGTGTCCTAATTTTCTATTGAATAGGGTAACTAAGGAAAATGTCTATTAGTTCACTTATGAAATTTTTAATTTGAAATGTAGAGTCGGCCAATACCTACCATCATTTATTTTACTCCAATTTTTATCTTCTTTGATTTGTATATTTTATTTAATTTACTTATAATTATCTGTAGTAGCTATACATTAGTACAGTAGAAATAGCATAGTCATGGTGGAGATATAAAAAGTACTAGCCATGATAAAGTATAATGATGACACATTCCTGAAGTTGTTAATGATATAGATGGCAAGTTGTAAAATACAATGAATATTGTATCGCATATATTGCATACATTGAGGCTTAAGTAGTCACTCCTATTCAATATGAAAAGATTTGGCATCTCATCAAAGCCCAAATAGAGAGCTCAGTGGCGGGGCAGACACTAAGAGAGGCAGGCTGAATATAGCGCTGTCCAAACTTTCTTCCATAGTCTTTCAATGAAAAAGTCTTTATAATTCCAGTTCAAATATAAAGGGAGATGGGGAATTTCAATGCTTACTGATAGCTGTTGAAAAATCAGACTGTAAAAGCTGTGGATCAAAGTAGGGAATGAATTTTTTAGCATTTTTACTCTCTATTATACTGCATCTGTAATGAATAGATATATGCTGCAAATATTGTTTCTTGAGCCATGTTTTGTTTCGAATATTGGAATTAATAAAACTAAAATTTCAAGTGTTCATACAAACAAGTTGCATTTGAAGTGCTTAATAACTAGTTTATTGAAATGAATTAAATAACTTTTCAATCTTAGCAAAGTCTGGAGTAGAGTTCTAGATAACAAAATGTGACAGTAAGTGATGTGTCACGTTTAGCTGAGGAGAATGTTCCCTGTGAGGCTACCTGCTGATTAAAGCATTTAATAAGCTAAACAAACCCAGAAGCGCTCAACTAGCACAACCCCATACAAATCTAAAGAATTATGAACTTAATAAGTGGATATTATTTGCCAAAACAGAAGGTTATTCCTTGTGCATTAAATTAACTGATTCACTTGACTGAACCCAATTTTAGCAGAGGCTGTTACCCATGTGTCTCAAGAATTTTTTAAAATGAATATTGGTGATAGTCTTCAGTCTAATATCTCTTAGGACATTAGCATCATTATTAATGTATTTATTTTCATTTTTCCACATTAATTCAGCTGATCTATAATTTAGATTATGCCAATTTTATAGCGTTCATGAAGAAAGTGTGACTGTAAAACTTTCAACTATTCAACAATATCAATTTTTTTCTGGGAAGGGTTGTATAGTGAGCCAAAAGCAGACCCACCTTTAAATTTTGTCTAAATATGCTCTGTACTCCAAAGTCCTGCCACAAACATCTACTATTTGTGCTTTATTATTTTGTCTTCCATATAAAATGAAATTCAGATAACATGTGAAATAAAGCCCTTAAAATTAACCTGTGTTTAACATACAGAAAAAGTTGTGGCTTTTATTTTGCTATATTTAGTTTGTAGTGAATTTTTGGTATATTGTTCCCATGGACTCTGATCACACCTAATTGAAGTTTTCTATCCTATTGTTATTCCAGGGAAATTAGGTTACAAAATTTAAACTATTATGTTAAAAGGGTTTTCTCAGTTTCCTTTCTGTATTTAACAAATCTATACATTTCCATGCTTTACAAACTTTATGTGGTATACAAAAGCTGGGAAGATGACTTGGTAGGCACAAGGCTTGCTCTACAAGCATGAGGACTGAACTTCGATCCCCTGCACCTGCACAAAACTTGAACAAGGCAGCACAGGTCTCTAATGTCAATACGAGAAGTGGACACAGGAGGATCCTTGAGGTTTGCTGGCTAGCAATTGTAACTGACCTGTGAGCTTTACAAGAAAGATTTTGTCTTAAAAAATAAGGTTGAGTGGGCTACACCAAATGTTGACATCTGGATATTAAAAACACAATTGTACATGCCTTATATATACACATGAATGCACAGGAACACATACACACACAAGAAGAAACTGCCGTCATGTCTCCCAGAGTGACTAGTGCTAAATGGAACACACCAAAATACTAAATGCCCTCAGTATTTATACTAATATTGAAGAGAAAACAATATTCTCTAGCTTTGAATAGCATCTTTGGTTTCTATTTCCCATGCTTTACTAGATATCTAGAATTAGTACACTCTAGCTTTAATTTAACTCTGGTTATCTCAAACATTTAAAAATTACTTTCCAGAATACTTGTCATTAAAATTTGCCTTATACATACAACTATTTCCATTTATCTCTTATATGAGTAATTTATTACCTATGTTTTTAATAGAGTAAAAATCTAGAACTTGATATTTATATTTCCTATTCATAAGTCTTTTATTTTGCACTTTTATTTTATTTATCCATTTAATTTATTTTTCTATTTTATTTTATTATTTAAAACAAATTTTTTTTTTTTTTTGGTTTTTTTCGAGACAGGGTTTCTCTGTGTAGCTTTGCGCCTTTCCTGGAACTCGCTTTGGAGACCAGGCTGGCCTCGAACTCACAGAGATCCTCCTGGCTCTGCCTCCCGAGTGCTGGGATTAAAGGCGTGCGCCACCACCGCCCGGCTAAAACAAATTTTTTAAATTTAGATATATCTTTATCATATTCTTACCCTTTCAAAATGCCTCCAGGTCCTTCCCCCTCCTCACACCTTATCTTTAAGTTCTTTCTTAATAAAAAGACAAAATCCAATACAACAACAACCCCTCCCCACAAAAAAAAGAAAGAAAAGAAAGCAAAACAACCCCCCCCAAAAAAACTGTAACAAAATAAAAGGACACAAAAAACTTTGCAGTACATGTTGGTCAACTACTCTTGTTTATGAGGCCTGCCCTGGAGGGGTTGATATACCCAGTGTCACTCTATTGGGAAAAACTTTTTTTCCCTTCTAATGGGTACAAATAGTAGGTGAATTATTAACTTTTACCCAGTAGCTGATTTTCATTCATTCATTCATTCATTCATTCATTCATTCATACATACAATCATTTTTGAAATCTACAAAATAAAATATATTAAGATAAAGCAAAACGTATGACAACCAAAGATGGACATGACAGACCAAAAGAAAGATAGAGCCCAAAAGAAGACACAAAAATCAGACACCCACTCATTCACATGCTCAAGAGTCCTTTATAAACACTAAACTAGAAGCCATAATATACACAAAGGACTTGGTACAGACATGTGCAGGCCTTGTACTTGCTGCCTCAGCCCCTCTGTGAGTTCATATAATCTTTGCTCACGCTGATTTAGAGGGCCTTGTTTTCTTGATGTCCTCCATCACCTTTGGCTCTTACAATCTTTCAGCCTCCTTTTCTTGTAGGTTCCCTGCGTTCTGAGAGGAATGGCTTGAAGATGACATCATAGATAGGCTGAGCACCCTAAGATCTCTCACTCCATGTATAATGTCTAGGCTGTGGATCCCCTTATTTGCTCCCATCTGCTGCAGGAGGGAACTTTTTGATGATGGCTGAACAAGCATATGAATATAGCATGATGACATTAGGAATTATTTTATACTACTTATTTTGTCTGTTTTTTTTAACAATATTACTTGGTTTTACCCTAGGTCCTTGGAATATCTAGTCTTGAGTTCTTGGCCACCTAAGCAGTGTCAGGTATGGGTCCATCTCATGGAGTGGGCTTTAAATCAAATCAGATATTGATCGGTTACTCTCACAAGCTTTGTGCCACTATTGTCCTAGTCCATCTTGAAGGCAGTATATCATTGTAGACAAAGGGTTTGAGGCTGGCTTTGTGTTTACGCTTCTCTTTTGAGAGTGTTCAGAGGCCCATCCTGTATCAAAGACACTGGGATGTAGAGGTGAATGCTCGAGGTAGTTATCAGCTTTGAATTCTCTATGTTCAATGAGTTGTATACGTGTTGTCTTCAGCAAAGGGGCCCTACTATTAGTGTGTGGATTTGTGTATCATGGTGATTATGGTCTCATAAAATAAATTGGGCATTGTTCTTTCTATTTTTTTTTTTTTTTATGGACTAACTTGAGGAACATTGCCACTAACTCTTATTGGGAAGTCAGGTAGAATTCTGGGCTAAAACCATCTGGTCCTTGGCTATTTTTGCTTGGGAAAGTTTTAATGACTACTTGTATTTCACTAAGAGTGATAGATATGTTTAAATTGTGTATCCAATCTTAATTTAACTTTGGTAAGTAGTACATATGGAGAAAATTATCCATTTCTCTTAGATTTTCTAATTTGTTTGAGTATGTTTTTAAGCCACAGCCCCATTAATTCTCTGTATTTCCTCCATGTGAGTGTGTATTGTTATGTCCCACTTTTCCTTCCTTCCTTTCTTTTTTACTTCTATATGCATGATTGAAAATTTTAATTTATTTTACTTATTCTATGAAAATTTCATATTTATGTACTATGTATCCTGACTGAATTAAGGTCCAACTTCTCCTTCTTTTTTTGAATTCTATATTTAATTTTTTGCTATTTATGGTAAACAACTAATGAAATACATGTGTCCCCAAACAAATATGTATTATTGTAGATAAGAGACATTTAATTTCAATTTCATTACATTAAGTAATGAATAAGAAGACTCAAATAATGTCATATTGCCTAGGTAAATCTTGGTTCCATTTTAGAACCTTTTTTTAAAGCTTTCTCAGGTTTTGGGGTGGAAATTCTTGCTACCATGTTGGACACCAAAATGCAGCTGGAAGGTTTCCTGTTTCTCACCCAGCCCTAAGGTCCCAAAACTGCTTATAAAATAATCATTCAGAGGCTTACATTAATTACCAACTGTACGGTCAATGGCAAGCTTCTTGCTAGCTAGCTCTTTCATCTTAAATTAACCCATAACTATTAATCTATGTATCTCCACATGTTCTATGGCTTTACCTGCATCCCATTACATGTTGCTCCTTGTATAGTAGTTTGGATTCTTCTCCCTCTCTCCTTTTTCCTCTATCTCTCTTGGAATTTCCCACTTGGCTCTATCCTGCCCTGCTATAGGCCAATGCAGCTTTATTTATCAACCAATCAGAGCAACACATATTCACTGCATACAGAAAGACATCCCACAGCAGGCATATATAGTTTAATTTAGTGCCAAGAATAACAAATTATAATAAGCATGAACAGTATTGCTACATTCATTATACAAACATTACTTTCACTGGAAAATTTGTATCTTCTTTGTGTAATAACTGTTGTTTGCTTTATTGTTTCTTTCCTTTCCCTGTCCCCTTCTTCAGGATAATGTCTCTTATAAGTTGGAGTGTTGGAATATTGTACAACATGCTTCTCTACTCTTATAAAATATGTAATATATTTTCCCTTTTGTTTGAAATAGACTGCTTTCTCATACAATATATCCTGATTGCAGTTTCCCCTCCCTCTACTCCCCTGAGTTCTTCTCTACCTCTCATCCTTCCCATACAGACCTACTCCTTTTCTGCCTCTCATTAGAAAGGAGAAGGCTTTAAGAGATAACAGCAAACATAGAATAAAATAAGATAAAACAAAATTCATCATAACAAAGTTGGGCAAGGCAAGCCAACAGGAGGAAGAGAGCCAAAGATAATGGAGTGATTTGTAGATAGATATTACTCAAATTTGGCTTTATTGTGGAATATCTTATTTTCATGATTGGAAGTTTTGCTGAGTATAGTAGTCTGATCTGGTGGCTGGGATTTGTGGTCTTGTAGAATCTGTAGCACATCTGTCCAGGCCTGTCTGGTTGTTAGTCTCCATTGAGAAGTCAGGTGTAAAAGGTCTGCCTTTATGTTACTTGGTCTTTTTTTCTTGTAGCTTTTAAAATTTTTTTGTTGTTGCTCCGTATACTTAGTGTTTTGAAAATTATGTGCCAAGGGAACTTCTTTTTCTGGCCCAATCTATTCGGTGTTCTGTATGCTTCCTGGACTTTTGTAGACATCTCCTTCTTTAGGTTAGGGGAATTTTTCTCTGTGATTTTGTAGAGAATACTTTCTATGTGCTTGACCTGTGTTTCTTTCCTTTCTTCCATTCCTATTATTCTTGAATTTCATCTTTTCATAGTGTCCCAGATTTCCTAGATGTTTCGTGCCAGGAGTTTTTTAGATTTAGTATTTCCTTTGACTGATCCTTTTCTTCTTTCAAGTTGCCAGTGCCTGAGATTCTCTCTTCCATCACTTGCATTCTGCTGGTGAAGGTTGCTTCTGGGGTTCCTGATACAGTTCCTAGTTTTCATTTCTAGATTTCCCTCAGTTTTTTTCTTATTGAGTCTATTTCCCCTACTAGTTTGTCAACGGTTTTATTCATCTCTTTCCATTGTTTTGTTTTCTGGATTTCTTTAAGGGATTTATTAATTTCCTCTTTAAGGACCTCTATATATTTATACAGGCTATTTTAAGGTCTTTTATTTTTGTTTCAGCTATGTTGCAGTACTCATGGTCCTGCTCTGGTAGGGTTACTGGGCTCCAGTGGAAACATATTGTCCTGTCTGTTATTGATTGTGTTTTCATGCTTGCGTCTAGGCATCTGGGTTTTGAGACTGTAATTCTAAGTGTTGGTATTTGGTCTTGATTTGTTGGGTGGGGGTCTTGTTCCTTGGTTTCTGTTTCCTCTCTGGTTCATAGGAGAGTGTGGTGGCTGTGTTGCCTCTAGGAAAATCTTCTGGAGTCCTTGTAGGTGTGGGCCCTAGTGGTTCAAGGTAAAATATGTTTCTGGGTATTAGGACTTGGAACTTAGGAAGGAAGATGAGCTTGGGGTAACAGAGGGGCTTCAGAAATGGAAGGAATGTGGGATGTTCCACTAGTATCTGCTCAATTAGTCTCCTGGCAATGGAGACAGATAGTGAGGAGAGGCCATAGCAAAGGTCTGCTACAGAGAGGGGATGAGACTGGACTGTGCGGGTGGAGAGGTGGGGGTGTTGGACTTATAGGAATGGAGAAAGAGGTGAAGATATGAAGTTAGCTTACTTGCTTTCCTGGTCACTGTGGCCTGAGGGCTCCCAAGGAGTGACTGTTTTGAGCTGGGGCCTGGGACCTCAGGCCTGGGACAAAGCTATGAGTGAGAGAAGGAAGTTTGAAGGGAAGGATCTGTGTGATCTAGTGGAGATGGGTGCAAGAGGGGAAAGGAGGCTGCAGCAGGTGTTCTGCTTCCGATCTGTGGATAAGACTGCTGAGGAGCAGAGGCAGAGGTGAAGATCTTCAGTTAGTCTACCTGTTTGGTTTCGCAGATGGCCTGTGGGTTCCAATAGATTTCTTTGTGGATTAGAGAATGGGACAAAGCAACCAGTTGAGGTAAGGATGTTTGGAGGGGAGAATCTGTGGGAATTGCTAAAGATGAGGCGGCAGGTAGGCTGCCACAGGTGTTCTGATACAGAGGTGGAGATGCGACTGGAAGATTAGATTTAGAGGAGAGGAGTGAGGGGTGAAGGTCTACAACTAACCTACCCGCTTCCCTAGCCAGAGTGGCCAGTGGGTTCCCAGACAGTGCAGGCTAGAGCTGGGGCTTGGGATATAGAAACGAGCAGGGTGGAGGTTGGAGGGGTTAGGAGAGAAAGGTTTGTTTTGTTTTTGTTTTTTGAGACAGGGTGTCTCTGTGTAGTTTTGGTGCCTGTCCTGGATCTCGCTCTGTAGACCAGGCTGGCCTCAGACTCACAGAGATCTGCTTGGCTCTGCCTCCCAAGTACTAGGATTAAAGGAGTGTGCCATCACTGCCCGATTAGGAGGGGAAGGTCTTTGGGATCCACTAGAGATGGGTGGATTCTGCTGCTAGTGTTCTGATATGGAGCTGAGGATATGACTGGGAATTGGACTTGGAGGATTGTAGGGAAAGGTGAAGATCTGTACTTAGCCTACCTGCTTTTATTTCTAATGTAGTTTTATAGACATAGTCTTGATTTTATATAAGTAAAGAAAATCTACGAACCAAAAATGAAATAAAATCTATGATATTTTTCTTTCTGAGACTGGATAAATGCACTTAATAATATCATCTCAGCTACAGCTATTTCCTTACGAATGACATAACTTTATTCTCTTTTAAGTTTGAAAAAAACTTCCTTGAGTACATATATACCTTTTTCTTATTCATTCCTGTGCTACTGGCAACTTGGGTTCTAACACTTAGCTATCAGAAACAGTGCTGTAATAAACATTGATATTGATATGCAAGTGTCTCTGTAATGTGTTGACTTGGAGTCCTCAAGACAAATCCCTATATGGTAGATCTATGTTTTTTATATCCACAATAGCTGGCTTAGTTTACATCTACCTAATTCATCTGTAGGTTGCACTGGCTCTTCTTTTCAAATGATCCAGAGTCTGACAACTTCTACTACTTCTAATCCTCATTTTTGTCACCCTATTTTTTTTAGTGTAAATTTTTCTGGGACACATTATAAATCCTCTTCTTTCTTTCAGCCACTCTGTAATATTATCATACTACATTGTTTTCTGTCTCCCATGTTTCTCTATCAGAGTACCCTATAAAAATTTCAGTCAGAGAATACAAGAATTCCATGCTAATGTATCATAGATTCATAACATAAAAATGGAACTCCACTTTATCTAGTAGCTCGTTAGTGAGTCCTAAGTGGTTTCTATTTTCTCCATTGAAATAACATGCCCATGGAACCATTGTTACTATATCTTCAAATCTTTGCATTAAAAAGTCAAGCAGAATGTATTATCTATTTGTGTGTTTGGTGCTGAGTGAATGAACTATTACATTTCTAACTTAACGTTTCCTTTGGCTCCTCTAATTTTAGTGCAAATGCTCTCTGTAAAAGCCCTTTCTTCCTAGTGTAAGTTCTGTCCTATTCATATCTAGTGCACAGGTATAAGATCTGCTCTTAGTCAAGTCAACAGAGTTAGCCTTACACATCTTTTGCAAAGTCACTCACATGCAAAAATGCATTTAAAATTCTAAGTTGCTGTAGTTTTGATATATATTTCATTCACTAATATATCCACTTATTCACACATGTGTTCCCTAATGCAAATATCCATTGTATACCTATTAATATTTTATGATCTATGAGTTAAATTGTTGATTGTTAAATGCTCAATGACTTATGTTTATTTTCTATGGAATATTTCAACAATATATTAATCAGTACACTTAAAATTCATCTTTGGGAAACTGTAATTTTTAAATTGGTTTCTCTATACACATCTAATCCCATGGATTTTGTCATCTTTCTATGTCCTCTTCCATGATCCCTGAATCTTGTGTGGAGAAATGTGATGCAGATCCCCTATTTAGAGATGAGAACACCTCAGTCTCTTATTCTCTGCCTGTCATGTGGAAGTACAGATGCACACATGAACTCTTGAAAGGCTAAGAACACATATACAAGCCTTGAACAAGATCAAGTCAACGATAATCCAAGTATTTCTAGCAGAAGGCTGATGAAGTCGCTCTACTGTCTGAGGAGCTGTTGCCACTTGAGAGCTACTGAGGGAGAGAAAATCACTTTTCTTCTTGGCTGTGGCCCTGAGAGGCTAGTGGTGCTCCAGTAGTTGGTCCTTTACCTATGCTCATAAAGGCAACACTAAGTGGACTCAATAGCTATTAAATAAAAAGAGAGAGGAAGAGAGCACATTAAGTAGGAGGGTGAATTGAGAGGGGAAAAGAGGAAGAATTTTAAGGGAAGGAATGGGCTAGCTTGGATCCAAACACATATGCATAATTGAATGCCAAACAAAGTATTTTAAATTAATAAACTGTCAAAACCAATATAAATTCTTGTTTTGTTTCTTTATTTCTAAATGATCTGAGTTATCTTTTTTTTGTTGTTGTTGTTTTTGTTTTTGTTTTTCGAGACAGGGTTTCTCTGTGTAGCTTTGCGCCTTTCCTGGAACTCACTTGGTAGCCCAGGCTGGCCTCGAACTCACAGAGATCTGCCTGCCTCTGCCTCCCAAGTGCTGGGATTAAAGGCGTGCGCCACCACCGCCCGGCCTGAGTTATCTTTTAAAATCAAATAATTATAAAGAAGCAGGTAATATGTGGAGTAGACTCTGGAAATTTTAAGAATAATGTATATCATAAGACCATGAACAAATTGTTTATTCTTTTCTACAGAGAGTGGTGATGTAGTATAACAGAAATCGTCCTCCTTCATATACCCATGTGCACTGTCATACACACAAAGAAATATACACCATGAGCACAGTTGCATACTAATGCCTTCTTAAAAGACAACAAAGGACACTAAGCTGTTTCTCTGTGAGAGAGGTCGCTTAGCATTTATAAGGTCCTGTGTTCACTTGTTAATAACACACACACACACACACACACACACACACACACACATATGGGGGAGTGATATTTGGGCCATACAAACAGATTAAATATTTTTATAGTAATCTCATGAAAACTAAAAGCCTAAGAAATGCTATTTATAAAATTTGAAGAAATTAAAGAACTAAATTGAGATTTTAAAAATATCACATGTGCCTATGAACGCTAATGATCACATTTCACTTTACAGTAGAATACAGATTCCTTATTGCCATACATAATACCATGATATGATTGAGAACATTTCTGTCAATGAATGCTGACAAAAAAAAAAAAAACAAAAAAAACCACAGAAGAAAACAAAACAAAAAAAAGGATAGAAAATGATTAACAGTTGTAGCAATTAATGTTTCCATGGGAAGTTGTCTGCATCTGAATATCTGAAATTCTAAGCTTCACTGTGTAGCTTAAGTTTTCCTGCTTGACCCACAGTCAGGACAAATCTCTATCACCTGCCAGTCCCACAGTCGTCAGACCCAACCAAGTAAACACAGAGACTTATATTGGTTACAAACTGTATGGCCGTGGCAGGCTTCTTGCTAACTGTTCTTACAGCTTAAATTAATCCATTTCCATTAATCTATACCTTGCCACATGGCTTGTGGCTTACCGGCATCTTCACATGCTGTTTCTCATCGTGGCGGCTGGCAGTGTCTCTCTGACTCAGCCTTCCACTTCCTAGCTTTATTCTCCTCCTTGTCCCGCCTACACTTCCTGCCTAGCCAATGGCCAATCAGTGTTTTATTTATTGACTAATTAGCAACACATTTGCCATACAGAACATCCCACAGCAGCACTGTATTTATTTCTTCTTCTTGTTTAACTTAATAGCAATAATTTGGTGTCATGTCAGTGCTTCAGTTTTATTTCTCGTGGCTGTGAGGTGAGTTACAGCATTTCTCCAGTGTGTGTATTGATTGTGAAATGTTGCCAGTGTGTTGACTTTTGTTTCTATGCAAAGCAGCACATGCTAACCTTTCAGATTATTGATTCTTAGTGGAAAGAAGGAAGGAAAAATGTTTTTATTTGGTGGTAATCTGAAATTATAACATTTCTCTGGCATTTGTCCTAATTTTAAAGATTATATTCAAGCTTCAGGCAAAATTATCAGTAAGATGTATTAGATTTCCATGAATATATTTTCCTCAATATGTCTGTTTCTGATGTATTTGCAAGACATTTTTATTTTTACCAGTTGCTGTAGTAAATAAATACTCTGAGTTCTTTTAATATTTATATTCTAAAGGCCACAGGATTCAATCAAACTAACATTTATTGAGCATGAAGTAAGTGACAGACACTCAGCCTAGAGATGAAAAATTAATTTTATCTAAACATAGTCCATGGCTTACAGAACTTAGTAATATTATATATATATATATATATATATATATATATATATATATATATGTATATATGTATATATGTGTGTGTGTAGGTGTGTTTTACAATATACACATATTTATTCATATATGCATATATATGCAAGTTTATATGTTTATTCCTGAAAGACAGTTTGCAAAAATACTGCTTGAATTAAATAAATGCTGGTGAACTGAATAGATACAAGACAAGAAAGAGATTAAGATTAGAATAACTCTAGGGGGCATTGCTATTATTATTATTGTTGTTCTTATTATTTTTGAATAGTAGAAAGCTTTAAAAATTTGGTTTTGGAAACAAGGGGGAGTTTAAGAACAATCAGTCTTCAATATTTGATTCTTACAGAAACCATAAATTATAGCATTGCGATCATGTCAGACAAAATTCCTGTGATGTGGTCTCATAGCTAATTTTCTTTGGTGCATGTCTGTTTGTATTTCCATCTCAGCTATCAGTCTTGTCTCTTGCTTTGGGTCAGCTGCCTTACAGCATGGAAGCTTCAGCCTGGCCTCATTCACCTTCTCTCCATTCACCCTCAGGGCATCAGCCTCCCCTAGGACATGGCTCCATCTGTTATGGTTGTAAGAACACATTATCATGAGAAGGAATGTGATGTGAAGTCACGAAATACTAGGAGACTGACCAGTCAGACTGTATTAGTTCCTGCACTGCTTCCTATCTAGGGCTCCTCTACCTAGATTATGTAATTATACAGCTTTTAATGATACTGTCTTTACTTTTGAGAATAAGTATTTTTAAAACCTACAACCCTGGGATGTGTTGGGGGAACACTCTAACCTTAATGCTCTGTTTACCACTACTGCCATAAGTAGAAAATAGAGAAGGAAGGAAGGCATATATACATGCTACAGCTTTACATGGGAGATGAAATACTATACAATAAGAGTGAGGAAGACAGGAATGTAGACCAGAGAACATGCAGAAAAAAACAAAGTGTTAGTGTTGAACTCTGGCCACTTATTCACAATGTGTCATAGCAGAGACCTAGGGCGTGGTGCAGCAGGTACAGTATTATAGATCTTTGGGTAAATGGCATGGGCCAATTCTGGAGTGGAATGCTTGTGAATGAAAACAGCATTCTCTTTGGCTCCCTCTTGGTCTCTCTTCCTCACTTGACCATAGTTGCCTTATTGAGAACTTCTAGTGGATATGTAAGAGAATAAACATAAGACCATATGATATAGCTTCCCAATGAAGGAATACTGGAGTGAATGGACAGATAAAATAAACATTGCTTCATTTTGTTCTTGCTTTTCATATTTTATCTTTAGTGATGGAAGTGGGTTGTGCTGCCCAGAGAATGTCTGTTGTGATTGCTGTTGAGGTAAGGGGAAAAACTAGAGATCAGGATAATATGAAATTAATAGAGTTTGAACAGCTACATGAGGCATCTTTAATAGAACTACCAAAATATAAGAAATAGATACAGAAAAGGTCATCAGAGGCTCTACTACTCACAATTTTCCCAAAATGAATGATTTTAGAAATTGTTTAATATAGTTTGTGACATTTTAAAAGGATACACGTGAAAGGAGATGGATTCCTAGAAGGTCAGCACAGTGTTGGACATGGTAGGACAGACTCTGATTTGATTTAGAGAGCCAAAAGAGAAGAAAAAAATTAACATAGTTTACATAGCAAAAGAACTAGAATTCAATTTCATTTTAGATGTGCTGAGGGAGCCCTAAGTATGCTGGGAGGTAAAGACAAGAGACAGTTCTGAGGGACAATGCAGGCGGCACCTCGTGATTGATACACTTATTTGAACAGGGAGAGTAAGTTACATACAGCATTGGAGAATT
Organism: Peromyscus californicus insignis; assembly: GCF_007827085.1. Classification (NCBI taxonomy): domain Eukaryota; kingdom Metazoa; phylum Chordata; class Mammalia; order Rodentia; family Cricetidae; genus Peromyscus; species Peromyscus californicus. Next base: position 158,661,797 of record NW_026294573.1, on the reverse strand, counting down.
ACAAGTAATTCAAACTTACTGAAAACACACAGGCATACATGGGGATCGCATTCTAAAGATTGATGAGACCTTTATAGGAGACAAATACAGTTGTCTTTTTTCTTGTATGATGTTTTCCATAATGAATCTGACAATTTTTCTTTTTTGGTTTTTTGAGACAGGGTTTTAATGAATCCAACTTTTAATGAATGGCTTAAAGGGAAAGCAGGCTGGTACTCAATATATAGATACCCAATGTTGCTTGGCATGACATAACAGAAATCTGGGAAATCTGTGCCAAAGACGGTTTGCAGTATCTTTCCACATTTTCAAACTAATTTTCATTTTCATGGGTTTCTCAATGTTAGTACATTTATGACTGGAGACATGAGCATAAAGTCTAAGTCAGGTGACTTCTGAAACATCTGGGCTTCTCCATAGCACAAGACAGTAGAGTTTCTGAATTCCAGAGAAATGGCAGTAAAATCTAGGTTTTCCTAAGTACCTCGTGATTTTAAGAAATATAAAATTGGGATCCCAATGGTAAACGAAAGGAAAATGACTAAGGGAAATAAAACACACCTCACTTTGCCAAGAAAGATATTCTGAGCTTTGCTGAAAACCATAAGTCTGCCTTCTGAAGAGTGAAAGAATGTTGGGAAATTGTTAGCAATCTTCAAGGATCAGAAAGCAAGGGTAGTGGCACTGTACAGCAAACAAATGATTTTCCTTCAATGGAAGAAGCTGACAGATGAAACAGAGGCATTTCTTTCTCTACAACTTAGAAAACTATATTACTTCTGCAAATAAATATAATCATAATTGAATATATCATTGATAATTTATATAAATAAATACACTAAATGGCAGAGAAAATTTTGAAGGCACGAGGGCATTAACTAGAGGACTTCTGGAGAAAAATATTGAACATAAAAAGATTAGAACTGGTGGTCAACTTAAGAGGAAAGAAGAAAGCAGAAGGATTCCAAGTTCAAGGTCGACACCAGTGCCTGTGTGCATGAGTACATGCATGTGAACACACACACACACATGCACACACACACACAGAAGGAGATGGAGGAGTTATAAGTGAGAGAAATGCAAGGAATGAACAAGATGAAAGTATTATCAGTGTCACAGTCAGACTCTTTACTTGGTGCACTTAATAGAAACTAATAAAAATGAATAATGTTGTGTAGCTGGAAGTGTGTACAGCCCAGCCTTGAGGTCCCATAGCTACCTTTAAAACAATCACTCAGAGGCTTATATTAATTACCAACTGTATGGCCTATGCCAGGCTTCTTGCTAGCTAGTTCTTTCATCTTAAATTAACCCATTTCTATTAATCTATGTATCACCATGTGTTCCATGGCTTCACCTGCATCTTATTACATGTTGCTTCTTGGACAGCAGTTTGGCATCTCTTCCCACTCTCCTTTTTCCTCTCACTGTCTCTCTTGGATTTTCCCACCTAGCTCTATCCTGCCCTGCCATAGACCAATGCAACTTTATTTATCAACCAATCAGAGCAACACATATTCACAGCGTACAGAAAGACATCCCACAGCATTTCCCCTTTTCTGTCTAATCAAAAGGGAAGGTTTTAAGTTTAACATAGTAAAATTACTTATAACAAAGCAGTTATCAAACAAGAATTATAGTTACAATATCTAGTCTATTTATATTTGGCAAATTTAGAAAATATTTTACCATCTATCCTATTTTTGTGAGTCTAAAAGTTTATATCTAATTTATCTTTTATCATGACTAAGAAAAGTTATAATTATAATTATCTAGTCTTCAACTCCATCAAAGACTCCAGGAAGATATAATATTACCTGAGTAAATAAGAAGTGCATTGCAAGCAGCTTCCATAATTCTAGAAATGACAGAGACAGCTGGCTGCCTGGACAGTCACCCAAAGTTCCTCTACATTATTGGGGCATCCATCTTCAGCCTATAGGCCTAGAGTCTCTCAGTTATTTTCCCCTGTGTCCGGTAGAATGTCTGGCAGTCTCCTTTGTGAAGCAGGAATCTCAAGGAACATTTTGCCTTGAATTGGTAAATCAGTGGTCATTTTCCTATGGCTCCTGTATGTCCAGTTTATATCACATATTATCAAGCAGTCCAGGAAGAGCAGTCTCTTGTCCAAATGGCCAGTTTTGTCAAGAAGAAGATAAACTCCAAATGGAGTGTCTTCAATGCCCATCTTCCTCTTTGAAGTAAATTGGTGCTGCCAGGAGCAGATGTGTCTCACTGTTCAGAAAAGTCTAAGTTTTAAAACATTTTATATGCCAAATTCTGTAGGTCTTTGAAGTGTTTGAAGATTACCTACCTAACTGAAATATATCTATGTATACCTAAAAAACTTAACTAACATGACTACAAGTTTGATTATCATTGATGACTAATTATTAATTTGTATTTCTTAATTATACATTACAATTTTAAATGAATTGCATAAGCATAATACCTTAAACAAGAGTAGAAATAAATATAGTATAACAAAATTTATTTAAATTTGTATCAATAAAATAAAATCTACAGCAATGTAAACTATTTCAAACAGTTGTTTCTTTTTAAAAGTAAATTCAATAATCTACCCTTTATCCTATCATATCTACATCTCCTTTTCTTCTTTAGAAAGAGATTGCATTTATAATCGATCCCCTTTAAACAAAAGTAAACATTTATAAACAGTACTTTGGGACTTTGAGTGTAGCTTCTCATACTATTTCCTGCTGACTGGGTACACTGTCAATCTTAGGGGGATCCTGAGAAAATTCGAGATAATGGTCAAGTCCTGGGAAGACTGGCTATAACCTTTGTTGATAGGTACCATCTGTTAATATTTAGGAGGTCTGGCTTGATCAAATTTGATCCAGCTTAACCTGGAGCAAATCCATGGCCTCTTGCTTCCTATGGAAACAAAAGCAGAGCCTCCTTTCCAAAGTAATATATCCTTAGACCCAAATTTTGAAGTTAAGATACCTTAAAAATATACATACTGGTTTAACTTAGTAGTCTTTACAATCAAATGTCTCTTTCCAGTTAAAAATCCCAAAGACAGTATAATCCAGACTTTCTGTGTAATTTTTATCTTTACATGGCCTATTATATTCTTTATGTTATTTTATTTCTTTTAAGACTATTTTATTTTTATGATTATATCCTTTTTTCTCTGTCTCAAGCCTATGTACATACGTTTTTTACATACAATGTAAAGCATTTAGAGTTTTATTTCATTTGAATCTGTATCACTATGAATCTATAATCATTCTCTGACCAGGAGAGATTTTGAACTGCTAAACTGCATGGCTGAACCAACGTGGCAGCCCTGGCTGCAGACTCAGCCCCTTTCAGCTTCCCAACATGGTAGAGGTACCCAGGAGAGTCACACTTACCCTGCCAACTCTGGGGTCCATGATGTCATAAACCTTTTTTGTCTATATGACTAAAAGCTAAATATGCCCTGAAGTATGCTATGCAGTTTAGAGAAAACTCTGTGTACCAAGGCAAGAATCTGCCATGTTGTGTTCAAGCCTGAATTCTGTGGCATCTGTATACCATTGTCCACATGAGAGACAGGACAGCTTTTTTAATAATCTCTGTAACATGCCATTTACATATGTTCTGGACATCTCTGGATTTTAGTATGTGTCTCTTGTTTGATGTTGTTCTTGTTGGTTGTAGTTCCATTTGTTTAGGTCATCACTCTTTATTTCTCATGGACAATGCTTAATAATCATTCCTATTGTATATAGTTTTGTGTTAGGTTAAAACTTTCTTATTTTCCAGGTGGTAATAGCACACACCTCTTTCCCAGCACTCGGGAGGCAGAGCCAGGTGGATCTCTGTGAGTTTGAGGCCAGCCTGGTCTGCAAAGCAAGATCCAAGGCAGGCACCAAAACTACACAGAGAAATCCTGTCTTGAAAAATCAAAACAAAACAAAACTTTATTTGGACAAAAAGGGGATGATGTAGTGGGTAGTTGTTCTAGCTATGAACTTGAAGTACTGCCCCTAGTGAGGTAGTGGGTAACTTTTACTCCTGCCTATGACCTTGAAATACATGCCTCTGGAGTGTGGCTGCTTGGGACCCTTAAGACCAGGTATGTGTCTCTCTCTTAGCTCCCTCATGGTTGGGGATACTGGGACTGACCAGGCAGATCTTGGAAGAAGATCAGTGTGAGACATAGCTAAGCTTTTCCAGGACCCTATGATACATACCTGTGTTATAGTGACTTACCACCTAATAAATTCCCTTGCTCATTAAATAGACTGTGGATTACTCACACTAATGTTTTTAAATATTTACAAAAGTGCTGAAAGACAGAGGGGAGAGCAAGAAACTAATTCTAGCTACCAATATCAATAAGAAAAAAAAATTGACACCATAACTGAAAAGCATGAATACTTAAAATAATGATGACACAAATTGACACTTCACACAGCTGTGCAAAATACACACACAGCAAAATGTGTGAGTCCAGCTAAATAAACTTTGGAGATGGTATAGGTGTCAACCTTGTTATTTTTATATATCAGGATACTGTGGAAGCTTTTATCATGAAATAAAATTGAATAAAATACTTAAGATCTAAATGTAAATTTTTACAGGATTTTGTGAATCTATGACTGTATGAAAGAAAGAGTTTAAAAGTTATCAAGTTGCTTGCTCTAGAGTTCATTTTCAAGACATGATAAATACAATATTAAATGTCATAAAAGAGAGACTGCTATTGATATAAAATCCTTCTGACAATATTTTTAGTAATTAAAGTGATAAATTTATTGCAATCAAAACTTACCAATCTGTTACAACACATGCTCTATGAAATGTAAATAATAGACACACATTTATTGGGAAAAACACATTACAATCAACCTATCAATAAGAAAAGTGTTCAATATCATTAGAACTAGAAGTTTATTGAATTGCTATGTATTACTCAGTAGAATGGGCAAAATTAATCAAAATCACAATACAAAATGATAGGGATACTAGAGAGTAGTTAGAATTCTCATATGCTAGTTGTATCAATGTAAAGTGGGAAAAGTTTGGAGAATATTTTGTTAGTGTCATAAAAATGACATATTCCTCTGAATCATGAACAAGAAATTCTACTCTTATTTATCTATAAGAGGAAACAAAAATTCAGCGTGAAAATAAACTTTCTGAAAATATTCGTATATATATTGAATTTTAGTAGATTAAAACTGGAAATATTTGAAATGATTATCAACTGGAGAGCAGACGATACACTGTGGTACAGCATACAACACAGTGCAGTAAGGAGAGAAAAGTATACTGCACTCAATGTGGGTGAGTTAAAAGAGAAGAGAAGGAAGTACTTATGAAATGCGGTGAAACCCATGATGGACAAAGAATTTGGGATAAAACATCATTAAAAGATATATTTGTCAAAAGTATCAAATTCTAGGACAATTTCTGAAGAAGAAGAGAAAAAGTCACTTACTTAGAGAAAGGTCAAAATAGCTATGAAGATATCAGAGAATATTAAAAATGAACAAATATTTCAATAATAAAACTATATAGAATAATAAAGAACAAAACTTTATTTACAAAACACAAACAAGTCAATAACAACAACACAGATGCATTATAATACGTATGAAGATTCATCCTGGGATTATGAAGGGAACAGTGATGAAAATCAGCAGTCAAAGTAAAGGTGAAGGCTGGTAAGAGCTTTTTGTATAGCAGCATTGTGTGCATTATACATTATTTGGTAGCCAAATAGACTTTGTTCAAGCTATTTCATTACATTGCTTATTATGGTATAAATTGTCACTTAATCTATAGTCCAATGTGGTGACAGATGAGTGCCAAAAACTATGTAGTGGTTCAATATCACATGCCACACTTCAGACCTGGATTTGAAATACAGACATTAGTTCTGCAATGTCCGCAGTGGATCTGCTGCAGGGAGGGCAGCACACCATTGAACTTTCAGTGCATTGCTAAAGGTTTATAAATGAGTTGAACCAGCATGTGCAGTATAAACTAATAGCATGCACTCAAACATGCTGTTAAAGAGTTAGGATTGAAGTAAATGTGCTCTATCAGGAAGGAAAATCTAACCACCTAAGCCCTGCCAGATCCTGGACATTGTGAGCAATGGTAAGACTGGATTGATTATTGAAGTGAAATCAACACAAATTCATAAGTATTCTTCTATATTTTCCGATTACTGCAGCTGCTTGAGAAGTCTATCAACCATTTAGGATTGACCCTAAGTTAAAATGGTTGCTTATAGTTCAAATTCTATTAAAATATTGTATGTAACAAAGTTTAAAATAATCTTGAATTGGGGTTATCAGTTGGCTTCTAGAAATATGTATGGAACTTGGGAGTGTTCTCAGCAAACTGAAAAACAGGAGTCAGTTTATTAGATTAGAGTTAAGAATGAAGCTGGCAGTTTGAGCTCTCCTGTCCTTTGCTCCCACCTTGGTCAGACTTTTTGATATCCTGCAGCATTTTTTTTTATTTTCTAGTGTACTAAATCCTGATTAAAAATAAAACTTAGGGCCAGTAAGATAGCTTAGCAGTAAAAGTGTGTGCTGTGAAACATGGCTACTTTGGTTTGATTCTTGAAAGCCATGGCAGAAGGGGAGACCAGACTTGCAAGCCTTGTCCTCTGATATATACATGATGATGTACTCTCTTTTGAACACATATGCCTGCATACACACACACACACACACACACACACACACACACACACACACACACACACACAATAAAAATAAAAACAACAATAATAAATTATTATTATTATTACACACTTTAGAAAGTTAAAAAAACTTTATTCCTTAAGTTAGCCGATTGAAATGAATTTAACATTTAAACATGTGTGACAGGCTCAGGACTTAATACACACTCTGCTTAGTATTATTGCAGGTGTTTTACTAAGAATGTTACTTCTAGTTTGTTCTTGGTGATGTGATGGATGATTTTGATAAGATCATTACTTTTAAAAGTTATTTACCTTATTTATCACCGTTAAGACTGAAGGACAAAGGAATGTTTAAGTGACACGAGCTTCAGCTACTTGCTGGGTTGCACTGTCCTGTGCAGCTTCTTCCCCTCTGCATTCCTTTCTTTATTGTCTTGAGACTTTTTTATTATTAATTATTAATTGTTTTTCCCAGCCAGATTACAATTTCCCCTCCCTCTCTCCTTTCCTCCTAGTTCTTCCTTCTCCCCACCCATCCCCTCCCCATCCATTGCCTCCCCATCCACTCCTCCTTCTCTTCAGGAAAGTGCAGGCTAAGGAGCTCTTAGCTTGTCGGGAATTATTGAGACATCAATACACCTGCATTAACCTTGTTTTGACTCTTTCAAATAAGGTAGATACTAATACTAAGTGCTTGGCAATTGAAATGACTTATTTTTTTAATGCAGTTGTTTGCTTAAAAAAAATGTAGGACAAGTAAGGGAAATCAATTTGCAAAGCTGAGAGCAGAATGTTAAAATATCACCTTCACATTGAGGCAAATTTTACAGGGGAGCCTTTGTTTATTGTGGCTGGAACTCTCTATATAATTGCATTGTATTTCCCATCTGTTATTTGTGTATGAATAAAGGATCGACTCTCACCGCTCAGCCCCTCTTCTCTCCTAATAGACCTTGGGTTTGAGTTACAATGGTAGATTAAGTTTTAACTGCAGACAGAGAGCTGCCTCTCTACTCAAAACTGGGCTTTATGCACTTACAGCTTCATGGTGCAGCTTGCAGACTTCTTTCTGCTCCAAGTTCCATTTTTGTTTTTTTTCTAGAATTTTCCAGGTGCTTGAATGCACTTGTTTGTATGAGGTATATTTGCTCAGTGAGGCATGTAATGCATTTATAAATTACATAGTCAACACTTTACATAGAAGAATCCTAAGCTTTATTTATATTGCTTTTAAAATCATACCTTGTCATAAAATGAAATTAGAATTTAACTGTAAAAGAAAAAGGGATAGCACTAAAATTCAGTGAACATTTTCAATTGTTTTTATTTTATTTTATTCTTTTTATAATTCACTGCTGACAATAGTACCTAGCCTTAAGTCTAACATCTTACATTCTTTGGACCTTTGCAAAAAAAGTATACAACTTCGTGAATGTTCTAATTGGGTATAGAAGGTATACTAATACCTCACTAGGATTTAAATATTCATTTAATACTTATAACAACCTAATAAAGTAATGGTAGAATTATCACTCTCATTTAATAAGCAAGGAAAGGGAATTTCAATGAGTTTAAGAAATTTGAGAAGGCATACACCAGAGCTTACTCAGTTTTAAGAGTAGGGGGCTAGATGAACTAAAAGGGTGATGATGATGTCCATCCATTTCTGAGAACTGCTGTGGGTCAGCCATAGTCCTACTAATTTTACATTATCCAAGAGTGGGTTTCCTCTTTTTGTTAAGATCCCCAGAGAAATCAAGTGACTATGCCATTGGAAACAGGCAGAATTTAATTTGATTTCATATTTAATTCTCATGCTTGATACTAAAAGAGAAGGCCTGTTTATGACTCTTGTAATGATGGGCTACCAATTGTGTATTATATGTACATGGCAGGGCAAGGAAACCCCCTTGTGGAAAGAAGGTGGGCATGGAAATAACAAGGTAGCATTTTAACATATGTTGAACTGTATTCTATTTCCAACGCCCTTTGTCTTTTCTGGGTGTTGTTGTTTTGTTTTGTTTCCCAATAATTCAGAGAATGGCCTTTTAGCATAGCACTCTTCAGTGGGCAGAAAACCTTCTTCCTACCTGAAAGTTATGGCTGGGTGAGGGAGGGGTGATTGAACACACAGGTTTTATGCTAAGCCAGTTTGACAAGTTATTAATGAATTTAACCCAAGATATTCTTGAATTTGAGTTCCAGAAAGCTTGCCATTTCTTCTGGAGGATTGCTGTGGTGACAGGGAGTAAGACAAGCACTGAGGCGTGAATGGTCTTTAATGCAAAGACCCACAATGATGCAGGAGAAGGTGCTGGGCTACAGAGCCTGCTGGTCCTGGGGATTACCAAGTGAATGAGGGGAGTGCCTCCCCTCAGTTTCCCTGTGTTGAAATGGGATAATGCAATATCAGTTTCCAAGGTAACTGCACATTCTAATACTGCATAAAATTGTAGAATGAAACGGAATGAAGTACACTATTTTTAGAAGACACTGCTGAATATAAAATTAAATAAAAAAACATGTAAATGGAGATATTTGTGAAATACTGTCAGCAAAATTTCTTCAGTTACTGCCCATATTTGCTGACTAGAAAATGTGTGAACTCTTTTGCGGCAATCATAAGAAAATACCTCCAAAGAAGATAAATTTCAAGCATTTAACTTCAGAGTATTTTTCTGTGATATAAATCATCTGACAGCCAACTGAAAACAATTCTGCATCAAACAATACATTGAAATAAACCACACATGGAGCAGAAGATTCTGGCTTGTACATCCTTTTGAGGATATGTTCAATATTAATTCCGACAGATATGGCTATTGTGACTTTATATTTTATCCTTACAGACATATACTAAATCTATGATAATGTTTGTTTGCCAAAATAATAACAACAAAAGCCTATGTTATATTCAAATTCATATTGCATATTCATGGTTTTGTTTTTCAGAAATGCTACATGAACACAGAAAACCACATCCAGCTGTTGAGGCTGTATAGGAAGACACATGTGCTCAGACCACATCCTCTGCCATGTACATTAGCATTGGTACATTCTGTATATGATTCAGGTAATGTTCTGCAATTCCTTAGCATTTATGAAAGGTTTTATATATGTTTAAGGCATATATGACATATTTATCATAAATTATTATATACAATGTCTTCTAACATTCCAAAGAAGTAATGCTCTTGGTCCATGATTATGGAGTAGCACATGAGAAAAAATATTTCGAAAATGAGTAAATTGACAAATTGAAACAATGGATTCTTTTTAGGAAGATGCAAGACAACATTTGCGGTCTTCAACTACATAATATAAATAATCCACATTGTAGAATATTAGAGAGAATTGCAAGCAAACTTCAACTGTTGCAAAGCCATAGGAACAAGGTCTAAAGTGATAGAGGATAACAACAACAACAACAACAGCAACAAAACCTTTTTTACCCAAAAAAGTAGAAGAACAAGTAGGAGAATTCCGGGAATAATCCGATGCACAATGGAAAGGAAAGCAATGACTGTAAGTGATGGCCTTAGACTGACAAACCTACCTTATAGTTTTGGATCCCTTTAGTCTAAATCTGATGGTTTAATGATTTCCAGTAGTAATTTACAATAGCTCACTTCTTTTGGGATCATGTTAACAGTCCATAAATGAATAAAATTAATGAGGAAAAACATTTGTATCTGTTGTACAGTGACCATGTACATACATATGTATATGTATGTATGTATGTACATATATATATATATATATATATATATATATATATAATATCACTTAAAGTTAATTGCATAATATCAAGAAACTATGCATCCTTTCTTGTTGGATGCATCCAGAGTTGTAGAGCCATAGTGACGAGGTTCTCTGTATCCAAAGCCACTACTGGAGCTGCCTCAGCAGAAGCTTTCCTGCCAGCAGTTCCTGTCACAAATAAGTCAAGTATTTCTTGAAGGGAGACATGATGACAAGGTCATTTCAAAGTGAGAAAATGGAAGGAGTGGCCATTTCTACCACAAATTCACCGTTTTCTTTATTAATGCTTCCCAAGTTTAGAAAGAGCTGCTTGCAAATACGGGTATCTGAAGACTAATACAAACAAAGCAACTCTTATCATGATTTACATGAAGGCATATGAACATTAAAAGTAAGCCTATTATTTAACTATATCCGTAGTGTATAAAACAAGTGAAATTTACATTCATGTCAGGAAAAACAACCATCACCCTTTCTGGAAGGGAGATGTCAGCTCAGGTTATCTGAGAACATGTGGTGCCATTCTGCTCTGCTGCAGTTGTACTGGGATAGACTGAACAGTACACAAATTCCATTTGTATTGGTAGTTACCACTGGAGGATTGGGGATATATCTCTTAGGGCACATGGATATCCACTACCCAGTAAAAGAAACCAATATTATAGGGAAGATTTATATTACTTCTTTCTAGTTGAAGAAAATGAGGCATTTTGCCAACATGATACTTTGATTATATAAGAGAGAAACAGGATAATTTTAATAGATATTAAACAGCATGATGAAATACAAAGATGAAACTCTTCACAAAATATAGTGCTTTAATAAAAACTCTAAATATCCATGGCTTGGTTGATTTAGGTTTATATAACAAAATTTAAGGCTAGGGGAAATCGTATTTCTGTCTGTGATGTACTCAGCTGTCATCAGCCTCATACTCTATGGTCTTTATCAACATTTTGCCCTGGAAGCCTGATGACCAAGGGACAGCATGCTAAGTTTCTATGCCCCCAAGAACAATTCTCTGCCCATTATTTCTGGCCCAAGTAGAATTTGGATGCATCTATCTAAGTAATCCCACTGTATGTGAAACTGGGTGTTTTTGATTAGATGTTACTGTGAAAAGGTTGTCTTATCAAGCTAATAGATGAACTGCTGAACAAGCTGACAGGCAGGGGCTGGAAATGCCTTTTGCCCATGGCTCAATTACAATCTGACCAATAGGAATGCAGGAAGGAAATCTAAAGGTGATTAATTGATTGCCATGTCACAGTGAGCTAGTTAACTCTCACCACCCTAAATGTAAGTTGACACTATAAATGAGAATAGGAGAGAAACAAAACAGTTAGGAGGAAAGCTATCAGACTACAGCAGAGCACAATCGGGAAACAAGCAGGAGCTCAATTAAAGAGGCCGAGGACCTGCTTCACAAGCAATACCGCTTTCTCCCTCGGCTTACCTATCTCTCTGGGGCTCAGGCCTCCTTCACTTTCCTTTGGATGACTGAGAAATTGTAACACACACCCACGCGCACACACACGCACACACATACACACAAGCAAACAAACAATTTTCCAAAATTTAAGTATAGAATTGCTTGGAATTTATCAATAATTTCCTTCATATTTAATAAAGCTGCCATGGTGCAGAAACGATGAGCTATCAAGTTCTAAAGAGATTATTTCTTTTGAACAGTCCCCAAAGAGGAGAAAGTAATGGGAGATGAAGCAAGTATTGTTTTCTATACAGGATGTCCTTTAGACAACCACATTTCTTTACTTAGAATGAAAGTTTGCTATCCACACAGCAGCCAGACGGATGTGAGTTGCATGCTGAGTAACCTAGTGTGAACAACACAAGGAGACAGAGAGTGGAAGCTGAAAGAAAGGAGGAGAAATGAGAAAGGGGGGGCAGGGCAAGGAATTCAAAACAAGGCTAGAACGCGGTCCAAGCCTGACACAGGAAGATGGAAAAGACACCGACATTGAATATTGAAGAGGCTGTCAAGAAAACTAGCAAAGGGGATAACAATGACCAAAATAGAAAGTGGACCTGCACCAAGTGCAAGGACCTGGAGGAATAAAGCAAAAACCATGCGGCCTTTATTGAGCAGACAGTACTGCACTTTTCTCTGTCCACGTATCAGCTCGAGATTCCAGAGGGAAGTAGAGCAATTAAAGGGAACTAAGCCAGCCATGGTGAGATGGACACACTCCAATTCCAGTTTCCCAGAACGCAAGGTTCCTGTGCACACATTTCAAGCATAGTGTTTGCCAGGGGACTAGAGTTAAACCAGTCTTAATCCACAGCAGGTGAAACACTAGGAATCCTGAGTTGGGGACTCAGAAAGAGGTACATCATAAAAGTCCTGTATTTCAAGCATAGATTTTGAATGGAAAAATAATCCTATCATTGATAAAACAGATCCTTAATATATTAACCTAAATTTTAGTACACATATTCAAAATAATACAATTTGCAATAACTCTACCACATATTGCTCTTTGCCTATAATTGAGAAAGAATAAAAAATTGAGTACAATATGTTCCTTATAAAATGTTGGTGACTCGCAGTTATTGTGACCTGTCTGATGCTATTCTGACTGTCCCCATTCAGCTAGCACAGGGCCAGGCTTCCAGCAAAAGACATTTGTAAACAACTGTTTTTGTTCAAGTGTGGTGAATAGTTTGTGTTATATGATTTTGTAGCAATTTATGATGTTTGAAATTATACTAAAGACTGAAGAATGGGGATATATGTTTCTACCAAAACGCATCACTGATATACTGATATTTGAATAATTTTTTTTTTTTATTTCTGCCCAAGCTATCACAGAAATTGAGGGTGAACCATTCTGCCTTAGGTAAAGAAATTATACTCTGGCTCTCAGAAACATTTTATTTTAATAAATGGGTATAATGAATACTGTAAAAATTAATTTGTGATATTACTTTACAAGTGCTCATTATTGAAAATAAATACATAATGCATTTGCTGTAGGAACAAAGAAATCCTCACACAGAGACTCATTAGTGATTGTTTTCACAGTATGTTGCATATGTAAGGTGTGTGTTTACCAATGAAAAAAATTACTCTAGCACATTTAATGATCTTCAAAAATGCTCTGTCAAGAATGAAGAGCAACTCTCATCTTATGTGAAGACTATCATTAAAATCAAATTTATAATAAACTTTTAATTAAAACCTGGTGCTTATAAAATGGAAAAGGTAAGTGCTTTTATTTGTTTCTTATCCTTTTTTACCACAATCTGCTAACACGTGCTTGAGAATTTCCAAGGGAAGCCCTGAAGAGGGGAAAAATGTAGAGCATTAAACTGCACTTTAAAAAGATTCTACATGTATTACAGGCATGTAAAATATTATAAATATTTTAATTTCATAGGGAATATTAAGAAAATTGGATTTTTAAAAGTAAAAGAAAAGATGAGAAAATTTAATAAACTTGTAAGGTTCTTAGAGGTGAAAGTTTTGAAAACATCAACTTTAGCACAGACTATTGACTAATTCTTTCTTAACTAACAGAAATATTAATTTGATAGCTCAATTAGTAAATGTATGTTATATACTTAATTATTGTGTAGGTTGATTAGTAAATGTATATTCTTTACCTCATTTAAACACAATAGAAGCAAATATACCAATTATTTTGTGAGACAGCAGTTTGACATTTTCATCAACATTAGCTTCCAAATTCTCTCTATATGTTTGGTTATTTAATAAATATGGAATTTAACTTAGTTATCCTATATTCTTTAAAACCAAAGTTAGAGGAACTTTGAAAAGGTTTTTAAATAATCTGTTTTGCCTTACCAATAAATATTTTACTCTTATTTCATTCTGAAACAAATGAAAGGCCTAGGTAGGTTACTCAGGGCAGAGTGCTTGTGTGGCATGCTAAGCCTAGTAGAGTAATAAACACACATTAAAAATGCACACAATACCTTTTAGTCTACAAATTCAATTTTATTCAGAATCACTTTGGGGGTACTTAGCCACATATCTATATAGACTTTTTAGGCATCAGAGTGGAGTTACTATTAAATGCATATTTCATTGAAACGGTCAATTCAGTTTCAATGAAATATCATTATAACTGCTCATTAAGTGTAATGGAATTCTCTGAGAGAGTTTTTCCTTGACCCTCGTGTGCCTTGAACTGAAGGTAAATCACATTGTTACAATTATAATTCTATATGAGATGCTAGTGGTCACAAAATTGGTAGGAATTGCACGAGTTTATTCTATGTCATTGCATTGACACGATTTTCACCATTGTGAGGACAGTATAAATGTGAGACCAAATACTGTTACTGTGAAGCATGTTAAGTTTAACTTCATTGTCATTATATACATGTGTGAGACACACACAGAATACACACATGCTTGCTTGTATTTACCTCATAGAATTGTCCAGAACTCCATTTTCTATCTTTTTTTCAGTCAATGAGCCTACATTTAGAATCATTCACTTTGTTAAATTCTCTAGTTTGCTTTTATTAACTCTCCAATTTGTGGAAGATCTTAATGTGTATCTGGATATATATTGCAATTTAATGTTCTCCAAGTGATGAATGGATCAGACTGAAATACATAAATAGCTTTACAAAAGGAAAGGTTTAGAAGCAGATAACTTATAATGGTTTTGAAAACTATTAACTTATATGTTCATCACACTGCATTAAAGAAGCACGTGCAAATTTCTCAGAAAAATAAATCACCGCACAGCCTGAGTTGCAGTATATGCTTTCGTCACTGATAGGGCTATGTTTTTTTTTTTTGGTGTTTCTAAAACTTAGTTTGTTTCAATGTTTTGGTCAACCACACATCACAAAACAGGGTCAATAAATTATCAAGAATCAATCATTTGTTGGTTTCTTTTCCAAATCTCAAGCAAAATTAGTTTTAAATTTATAAATAGACTTCATTAACAATAGTATTTATTGTCCATTATGGCAATGTTGCATTATTTGAGAAACAACACTGCATCTATTTAAATCCTGGTAAAATATACTTCCCACAACCTTTGTTGTTCAATGATGCTCATGAGAACCTCATTACTCTCATGGGATTTTTTTTTTGATAAAACAGAGATAAGAGGGTGCTGGAGACATAGCCCTATAGCTAAAAGCACTTCCTGCTTTTCTTCAGCCCTGAGATTGGTTGTTAGCACTCTATAGGGAGGCTCATACCCACTTTAACTCCTGCCCTGGGCAATCTGCTCTCTCTGGCCTCCAGAGAAACCTGCACTCATGCACATATACTTTCATATACACATATGATTTATATATTTTTATTCTTAATTTTTAAATTTTGTTTTTCACTCAAATATAACTACATAGCTTTATCCTCTCCTTTTCCTTCTTCCAGCTCCTCCTAGGTACACTCCCTCAACCATCCTCCATACCCCACCCACTCTCAAGGAGATACCTTCAAAATCCTAATTATTATTATTTTACACACACACACACACACACACACACACACACACACACACACATATGTATGTGTATGTACAAATATATAAATACAACCTACTGATATTTAAAATATTAAAATTATAAATTATATAGTTATTATACAAAAAATTGACAGTAGAGTTTTGAGGGATGGCTTTATAGTTAAAAAAAAAGTTGTTGCTGTTGCAAAGGATCAGGGTTCAATGCCAAGCACCCCCATGTTGGCCAACAATCATAAGTAACTCCAGTTCCAGGGACTCTGTCACTGTCTTCTGATCTCCATGGGCATTGCACATGTGGTGAACAAACATACATGAAAGTAAAACATCCATGTGCATAAAATTAAAATAAATAAATCTTTTTAAAAACTGAAAGTAATCAGAAAGATCTAGTGATCTTTAAATACTAGGTTTGACTGTTAAACCTAGGGCCTATGAATGTTTAACAAGATAGCTCTACATTGTATATCACTAAAATAAATAGGAGTAGACAGTTTCTGAAACGAAAAGTCATTTTGTTGACAACGTGCAGGGATAGAGTGGGATTCTGCTCAAGGACTAACACTTTGGTTAGTATTATTATCTACTTCCTCCACTCTATTTTCATTCTGTCATATAAAATGCAAGCTTTGTCATAGGACTCTGTCTCAGAAGGTAGAGCAGAACTAATGACACGTTCGGATGAGTTCTTACATTTAGCTTTCCCACCAACAGTTCTCTGTATTTCTTTTCAATTACTTAATCAATTTGGAGGCATGTCACTGTATATGTGTAGAGTACATCTTGCAGGAGGATTTCTTCTGATTTTACATAGTTGGTTCCAGTGATCAAACTCAGAAAATCAGATTTGGAAGCAAGTGAGAAGTCTCCATAGCTCTTGTTTGTGATTGTCTATCTTTCTTTTTTTTCTTTTTTAAGGACCTAAGGCTGCACTAAAACTACACTCTTGCCTCAGCCTCTGTGCTAGGAATAAAGTCAGGAGACACTGGACTGTTATAATAGTACATTAGGAAGACAACTACAAGTAGTTTTCAACTGTAACCCGTGGGTGTTGGTTTAATCACACTGCTCTTCTTTAACCAAGCATAGAAAAGCATTCATTGCTCCACTGAGGGTTGGATACTCTGAGGTGTGATGATGATTTCAAGCCAGAGATTGTTCATTAGGAAAGGACACAAATGAGGGATGCAACCAGAGGTAATACTCTTAAATACATCTCCAATAGTATTGTGCAGGATGAGGTTATTTTGATCTCTGTGTGTCTGCATGTGTCTGGATATTTCTTACGTGTGGTGGAGGGCAGAAGAGGATGTCAAATACCCTGCATTTGTAGTTCCAGGAGATTATGTTCCCAACGTGAGTGTGGAGAACCAACTCAGGTCCTCTGGAAAATCAACAAGCACTCAACCACTGAGCCAGCTCTCCAGCAACCTTTTATATTTTGGAAGTAGTCCATTTATCTAAATTGACTACAGTAAATTTAACCTGTGACTGCAGGATCTTCAAAAATATTTACTAATCATAGGAGACTGATATGTAAAATGCTGATAGAACATTGATAGCAATTTTTAGAAAATCGCCTTGTAAACATTTTCTCATAAGTAACTCTATGCAAACATAGTTTCATCTTGAATTTTAAATAAACAAGGAAGAAAACTGAGGGCCTGGAAAAATGACTCAGTGGTTAAGAGGGCTTACTACTCTTGGAGAAGACCTGAGTTCAGTTCCCAACACCCATGTGGTGGCTCATAACCTTTTCTAACTCCAGGTGCAGGTCTCTAACACACTCTTTTGCCTTCCTTGGGCACAGTACACATGTAGTGTACATAAATGCAATCAGGCATGTACACACACACACACACACACACACACACACACACACAAGTAAGTATTTTTTAAACATTTCAAAAAGGAAAGTGAAGTGTATTGTCTAAGATAATTCACTCAAAAATCTTCCTGTAATAACAATAACAGCCACGAAAAATAGAAATTGAGTTAAATGGTTATTTACTCAATGTTTTGACTAACATTTACTGTTTTTGTTATAGTATCCATAGCATCACCTCAAAACCTAACACTTGCCAGACATTATTCTTTCACAGCTAATAGATTTGTCCTGGCTGTCTACATATCTGGTCATACTTGCCTTGTTGCCTAGGCTACTCTGCTGTGAGTGGGTAGTGTTAATCCTTCAGATAGACCTGGTCAAGCCTCCAGACATATCCATGAGGTCTTATTTAGCCTCTGGTAATGCTTGTGAGGGATTGTGTTAATTGGGTTAATTATTGTGAGAGACACACACTAAAAATACCATTTCCTGTGTTTGAATCCTGTGAACTGTTAGCCAAATAATTCTTCTCTCCTTTAGGTTGCTTGATCAGGTTATTATATCATAGCAATACAAAGAGAAACTCTGATATCAACCAAGTATCTTGGAGTAAAAGAACCATTAACTTTCAGTCACACCAGTATATGTGCCTAAACTATAACTTTAGGAAGTAGTTCATGGCCTTAGTTCAATATCTATGTCAGTATTTGAAAATAATTGTAGGGCACAAATACCAGAACCTGCTTTTCATTTTCATGAGAACTTACAGGATCAGTATATGTTTCCAAATTTCTTATATATGATTATTCTTTGCCATTGCTAATACATTATTTTTGTTTTACCTATCCTTACCACTTCAAACATCCCTCAATTGAACAATAGGAAATAATTATAAACTAAAGCCCAGATGAATTTGTCACAATTATGAAGACATGGATTACATCTTTATGTAATGTTTTAATAAAAACATGATATTTGTATTTGAGACTTCTTCACATTGGGATGAAAGTTATCAGATCCAGCAATACCAGCAAGATAATGACAATATAATGAGAGAAACTGCTATAGTTTTTCTCTCCTTTCTGCTGAGCAATAATTCAACCATCCAGCCCCAGCTATTCTTTATCTAAATATGTATAAATTTCATGTAGACATTTCCATGAGCTATTAAATGCATAATGTATAATATTTGGAATGAAAACTAGCCAAAATCTTCATGCGATACTGTTTTTCTTTACTAATTTCTTAGTCGTAGTCTTCTACCAAGAGAAAACATGAACTTTATTCTCCACTATTTTACATTCTATATACTTATAAACCATTGACTTGTGCTTGTTAAGCATTATTTTTAAATTTTAGACTTCACTTTCATTGAAATTCAGTTTACTAAATATCAAAGTTTAAGTATAGCTGTACTTATTGTTATATCCTTTCTTCATCCTTCAGCACTATACATGCATGATATACAAATTATCATTTAACTCTAATTTTTTAATTCATTTTCCTTTCTCATTAATTCTTAGTTAATTTAGAACGAATCCTGTAATGAGTTATTGTTTAAGTCATTTCTCATGTAGGCAGCTTATGATGAATTTCACTTTAAGAGTTTGGATAAAAGACCTATTAATCACTGACTGATGGCTGCTACTAAATGGTAGTGATTCCTTGGCAAATCCTGCTGATTGACATGAGGGCAAAGAGGGTGATGTAGTCAAAGAAAGGCCTTGATCAAAGTCACAAAAGCTTGATGTTAGAAGCAAGTGAGTCATGTTACAAAGGAAGGTTACAATCCAGGGCAATGAAAAATGAATAGAGACTGAATAGAAGCTTGGCAGTGAGAGAACTACAGCAGGTTTCAATGGCACTGGCTCTAAAAAAGGAAAGTTTCTCCAATTTATAAATAAAATAGCAACAATGTATTTAGTTTCCATAAAACCTCTTTTCTTCATCCAATTAAAAGTTGGCACTTCAGCAAATTTCTTCCTCAATTTTAATTGAAAAGGAGTATTATTATCTCTTCATTTTTAGTTTGGTGTTGACTTGAGTGCAGGAACAATATCTGGAATGTGTAATTCATGTGTGGTTGTCCATTTAAATGTGGCCTTTCTGTGAAGCACCAAGTAGTCCTATGGGTTTTTAGCATAACTGGAAAATATCAGACATTGTGTGTCAAGTCCATACCAAGATCTGTAGTTCTTTGAACATGATTTTGGGTAAATATAGCAAAACAACAGTATTTATTCCAAAAATTAGTAATATCTATAGAGATGTCTTACTTTGTAATATTTTAATATAATCTTCTATTTGGAATACTTTCTTACAAAAAAGGAAAATTTAATCCTTTGGACTCTCTTTATTTCAGACAAATAACCTAGAAACAGAGCCCTAAAATGAGATTTTTCATTTTGAATCATTTTATCTCTGTAGAAGTATATAATAATAGATTTAAATATAAAATGTACTATATGAAAATATCTGACCTAACCATCTCTTAGGTTAACTTTTCCTGAGGAAGCAGGAAAAACTTCCTTTTGTTGTATCAATAACAAATAAAAGTTGTAGTTGGAAGTTTTCCTGTGTCCCAGCCGGCTGGCAGTCGGGACAAATCTCTCCCATACACATCCCCCAAGTAAACACAAAGAGGCTTATATTAATTATAATTGCTTGGCCATTAGCTCAGACTTATTACTAACAAGCTCTTACACTTACATTAACCCATAATTCTTATTTATGTTTAGCCATGTGCCTTGATATCTTTTCTCAGTTCTGCCTTCACTTCTCTATATGTGGCTGGCATCTCCTGACTCAGCCTTCCTCTTCCCAGAATTCCTTTAGTCTGCTTGTCCCACCTATACTTCCTGCCTGGCTACTGGCCAATCAGTGTTTCTTTTATCATCCAATCAGAGCAGCACATACTCACAGCATACAGAACATCCCACAGCAAAAAGTAGTGATTTCAACAAACTACAACTTTGCAAACCAATGAATTAATGGATTATGCTTACTTAAAGGAGTGTGAGTGACCATTAAATGAATGCTTCACCACAAAGTTGCACCCATCCCAGATGATAACCACATGGAAGCGACTTCATAGAGTTCCTTTTCCAGTTCACTTTACCAGCTGGTATGGAAGGATGGGATAATGATTGTAATCCTAAGGAATGCTCTGTGTCTTTCCTCTTCCTCTTTCTGCTGAGTAGTTCCAGTGATTCCATTGCCAAGCCAAGACATGGCTATCACTATAGTCATCTGCTCAATTAGTTGTTGAGACTAGAAGACCAAGCTAATCTCTGTTTTAAAATCTCAAATGAATGATTAAGTTATGCTCAGAAAAAAAAATAGTACAACATCATCTTTAAAGAGAAAGTATTTATTTTTTGATCATGAGTTGGGAGGCTCCAGTCTTTAGTCTATTAGTATTTATTCTTTGAACCTGTAACAAGAAAGCACAAACAACAAAGCATTTTATCTCCAGGCGAATAAGCAACAGAGAGAAGGTGTGTGCTTGCAATGGGGGACATCCTACATCCCTCTTTTACAAGCATGCTCTTAAGAACCTAAAGATCACACAACAGACCTTAACTTTTACTTTACAACAATTCCAAATAGCACTTCCCTGGATTTCAAGGCTTTATCACTTGTGTCTATGAAGGACATTCTTGATCCAAACTATAAATCCAGGTATGATGACACACATCTTCACCCTAGCATTCAGTAAGGTAAAATGGATGGATTGCTATGAGTTGGAGGGTAACCTAGGTTTGCAGTTCTACATTAGGCTAGGAAATAAAATAGAATGCTAAGATGATTTCTCAAAGCACTCAACAAATCAAGATTCATACTATTGCAATGGGTAAGTATTTATATGCACAAAAATATCCATCTAAAGTATTTTTCTCATAATTATTATGCTATCAGAATATAAAGTATAAAATGATTTTCAGTGAATGAACTTACAAAATTTGTTGAGGTACAAGTTACACATAGGCCTACATTAAACATTGAAAATTCTCTGTTAAACGTGAACAAAATAAAATGGTATGTTGGTATTTTATAATTTGCAAAATTTTTTGAGATTAAAATTAAATTGTAAGCATGTAAAAACGTTTATTCAAGAAACTATAAATATTATATAAAAGATAAATTGGGAAAATTAATTGGCTTTACAGCTAGGAAATGTGACCAGATTAGTGGTTAAATAATAGCAAAATTTGAATGCATTTTTTCTAGTCCTTTGGAGGTCACATCTGCACATGTTTATGTAACTATATGGTCTTGACTTTAAGGGAGAATATCAAAGGTTATCTGTTTTGCTTAGGTGACTTAGGATCCAGTGGCCAGGCCTCTCCATGTTATAGCTGCGTGAAGAAGTTTAACATAACTGAAAGAAACATACATGACTTTTTGTGAATTATATTCTACAAATGAATTAAATATTTTTAATCTTGAAGGGCCACCAAATACATTTCAGAATCTCATTGTCATTGCATTTTAACATATATAGACATATGCCAACATTTGTTTTCAGAACATGAAGCAAAGAAACCAAAATAAAGAAACAAACTAACAAGCAAAGTGGTTGATTTTTAATTAATCAGTGAACCAAATGGGAGGACATCAGTATTAGGAAGTAAACAAAAGGGAAAGAGGAACACACAAGCACAGATGGGGGAAGGGAGGGAGGGAGGAAGGGAGAGAGAGAGAGGGAGGGAGGGAGAGGGAGGGAGAGAGGGGGAGAGAGAGAGAGAGAGAGAGAGAGAGAGAGAGAGAGAGAGAGAGAGAGAGAGAGAGAGAGAGAACCCCACTTGTATGTGCAGGAAAACACTGCTTTCCCGTGGATGAATTTATAAATGAAGGAAGTAGTTGCAATTTTCTTCTTCTTCTTCTTCTTCTTCTTCTTCTTCTTCTTCTTCTTCTTCTTCTTCTTCTTCTTCTTCTTCTTCTTCTTTTGGTAATAATCAACTGTACTCCCAATTTCCTGTGAGGAAATTATTAAAGTCCTGCAATATCTGTTAATGTACAGAGTTTATATTCATGATAGTTTAGTTTCTCTAAACTTCTAGATTATTTCCTGCTTAGAGGGAAACAATTGAATAAAGCAAGGAAAATGAAGGGTGACAATGGAAAGTCATTTTATCTATGAAAAACTTGATATGGATTATCAAATAAAACTTTCTTTGTTTCTTTTCTACAGTGATAAAACACCATGATCAAGACAACTTATGGAATAGTTTATTTGAGACTTAAAGCTTCACAGGGATAGGGTAATGACCATTGTGGGGAACAGGGCAGCAGGCAGACAGATATGGTGCTGGACTTGTAGCTGACTAATCACATCTTGAGAAATAACCAAGGGGCAAAGAGAGCTGACTAGAAATAGTATGGGCTTCGGGATCGCATAGCCTGCGCGGGGTGGCACAGCTTCTCCAACGTGGCCACCTCTTTATTCTCATCCAACTGTCCCATCCACTGAGGACCAAGTATTCAGACATGACTGCCTTGGGGGCGAGTCTAACAACTCCAAAATCCACAATGATGTTTGAGTAGCAGTTCACTATAAAAATTTCTTTGCCTATCATTTTTTTTTCCATTTTGGAAATTTTAATCTGATGAGAATCACATGAAGATAATAAAACATAAGGCTGATTCCTATTTTAGTTATAAGAGGAAATTTGTGTTCCAGATTGCTTTCACAATTTCCCAATAAATGCTCGTCAAATATACAAAACAGTTACGACTTCAAACAATAGCTGAAGCAGAAAAGTGGGAAAATAGATGAGAACCTAGCTGACCACCAAAGCTGTGATTTGAAAGGACACTTTTTTTTCCTTTCAGTTTTTTAAACAGCAGTGTTTTCTGTTTCAAGAAGCAGAGAAACTAAACTATCATGGTCCTGCACAAGTGTGTTGGGCTGTTGTTCATGTCTTACAAAAGCTCATAAGTGTCTGGGGAACACTATAGGAAGTGGGCTGGAGGTAGTTCATTTTAGACTGCATCTGTTTGGAGAAGAGAAACAAAAGGTGAACTAAGCTACATGCAGTAAGAAGGAAACAAAGGACTAGAAAAGTTTACACACACACACACACACACACACACACACACACACACACACACGTCTTTTTACCATTTTTTCCAGTGAGCAAATATATTTGAGTTGAAAAATTTATTTGAAGTGATGGGTATAGGTTGACAAGACCCACCCTATTTATATGGGAATATATGCCCAGTGAACTGTAAAAGTATCAGTGAAATAGAGCTATATAGGTGTGGCATATAGAAGCTATATAGATATAGTTCGAATACCTATTTAAAATCACTCAGAGTGCTAACAAAAATTAGAGTGTGTCACCAAGACTGTTGTTGCTGTCCTGAAGAATAATTGAAGGAGGAATTTAATTCAGATGATTTCTCACATCTACAGTTTTCATTTAGATGAATCCCATGTAAGAATATCTCTAAATTATTCTCCTTCAACTGTGGGAATTGGTATCTTAGAGGGCAGATCATTTTTAGTATGAGGATAAGCATGGAATGCACTCCTCTCTCAAAACAATCTGTTCACCCACAATTTAAGTTAAAATAGCTGCCTAAAACATATATTACTCTTGTGGACAACATAATAGAAATATGTGCTGGTCTTCATATATGAATTCAAGTTAAAACTCTGTCAGTTACTGCAGCGTAAGCACTTAGGCATTTGAGATGTTCCCTGAATATATCTTTATTTTATAATTAAAAACCAATGCATGGAAGTACATTATATGTACCTTGAATCATGTCACCAATATAAATGCTTTTCATTTTTTTTTGTAGATAAGGTCTTGCATCTCAAATGTAAGTTTTAATTATTATGTTTTGTTTTGTTTTGTTGTTTGTCTAGACAGAGTTTCTCTGCATAGCCCTGGTTGTCCTGGAACTCATTTTGTAGACCAGGCTGATGCTGAACTCAGAACTCAGAGATCCACCTGCCTCTGCTTCCTGAGTGCTGGGATTAAAGGTGTGCTTGCACAGCTGAATTTTAATTCTTTTTTTTTTTTTTTTTTACCATTTTAGAGCTTTATTGGGAGAGAGGAAGGAAGAGAGAGAGAGAGAGAGAGAGAGAGAGAGAGAGAGAGAGAGAGAGAGAGAGAGAGGACAGATGGAAGGAGAGAGAGTGGAAAGAGAAGGGGGCGAGTTTTAGTTCTTAATTACAAAAATTAAGGTGCACTTAAGAAATAAAGTCTAGCCAAGTCAGTCTTATAAGAAGCATGTGTTTTGACATCCCTGGATTGAGCTTGAAGCTGTGTGCACTGAGTTTAGGTGAATCAAGCTATATAATGTATTTCTGAGGTTCAGTAGTCAAGGTACAAAGGACACAATTTGACATAATTTGTTGTTCCTTTCCTTGCCCAAAATGGAAAATTATTTTATTTAAATATTTAGTTCTTCAAAAGAAGAGAAGAGACAATATTCCGTGACTAAATACAAATTTGCTAGAGTGACCCAAGCCATAAAACAAAGGCACTGAAAAATCCCGTCGATGTGGTGTCTCATAATTGAAGAGGCAAACATGCAGTGAATTGGCTTTAACTCCAGCATTCCATTTAGATAGCACCATGACCTACAGTTCAAGAAAATTGATTCAAGCTTCCCATTGAAAATAAGCCAAATTTGTGGATTCCTTGAATAATTTTTATCCATTTACCATACCACTTTCAGACTCCCAATCATTAAACTTTCACAGATAAGAGGAAAAACAAGAAATAGCAAGACTCCCCACCAGCTGTACTGAGCTATTTAGGCTTACACAGCTTGAATATTAAAATATCCACAAGGTGAAACAGTGTAATAAACATGAAAAATATCTTCTCTCTGAGACTCAAGTACTCAGAGCTCATCATGGCATTCTGACATTGAGTCCCCCGGTGAGTGGTCAGGTCACACAGTGGTGCACACAGCACACGTGGACAGCTGCTCACACTACCAGCACCAGCTAGCTAAAGCTCCTGGACCTCACAAATCTTTAACTACACCTTGATGTTACTTCAGAAGTTTGGGAAGATGTTTTGAATCTCAATAATCATGAGGGTATGATATTATTTAATACAAGGATGCCATAAATTCTACGAATAAATTCATAGAATAGTTATTTTGACAATTGTCTGACATTAAATGTGCTACATAGAGATCTGCAGAATAGAATGAGTGAAAATATTACATAAAAATGTTTGAGTTCCAGCAAGGGAAACGTTTAGCCAAAGGGAAGGAAGCAGGGCTAGAGTTATTATAGTCCACAGTGATAGTCATTATGTTACTAAGTAATGGGGAAATGGGTAGAAACTAGAGATCAATTATAAAGGAAATCTATTTATAACCTTGTGTATCTGAGCTTTTGAGAATTATTTTAAATTCCTTATTTCCCATTTTTGCATCCATATTCTTGTGTTCTCTAAGTGGTTTATATTGATCATCAGACCCAGAGGGTGATAAGGCAGATAGGTGCGTCTGCCCAGTGGAAGGCAAGGTGCTTACCTCAAATCCAGCCAAAGATACTGAAAAAATTATTGCTGATGCCTTCTGGACTCTCCCTTGTGTGGGTCCTGAGAGCAAAAGAAATGGAGGAGCAGCAGGAGGAGGGAGGAGGGAAGAAGCAGGAAGCGGGGGGATGGGGTGGGGGTGGGGTGTAAAGGAATGAGGAGATGGGATGAAATGGGTTAGAGATCATCAAGAGCCAAGGATGACACCCACCCACCCACCACATAGAAGGAGAAGACTATAAAGGACTGAAGAAAGATGGAATAGAGGGAGATGAAAAGAAAATGAAGGAATGCCTTTTAAAGGCAGAAAGTTATTGAATTTTAGTCCCAGCAGGAGAAAACTGTCACCAGAGTGAAAAAGTAGAAATAGCTGTGTGACAGTGTCACACCCATGTCTGCAGCCATCCTTCTCTGTTCCCCAGTATCATAACGGTTCCCTCACTGCTTGAATAACCTGTTTACTGCTGTATGTGTCAGCACAGATCAGAATGGACCGAAATCCCTCAGAAATGGTACCGGCAACATTCTTAACACTTCCACACCCATCTGCTACTGATTTCACTTGTCTGAAGAAGAGATTCTGAGGGTTTGTTGTTGTTTTTAATGTTAAAGCTCCAGAAAGGTTTACCCCTTTCTGAATCACACAATTTATTCCTGAATGCCATTAGAATGGAGAGTTAAAGGCAGACTCAGAAAGTTCCAAGGACCCACGTAGAACATGTGATTTTTCTTGAGCCTTTATGGGAGACATGGACTTCCTTTGATTGTTTTATCTAAAATTGTTGGATAAAATTTTTATTTTAGGATAGCTGATTAACAGTAAAGTTTTGATGATTGTTCAGAGAGTTTCATTCTATAACCATCTGAGTTATGATTATCAATGTTTACATTAGTATATGTAATATGCTTTCCACAATTAGCTCATCATTGAGGGTGATATCTTAACACTAACTACACTGAATACATTATTATTCAGGTGACACGGTATTTGACTTTGTGTCATTTATTTATTAAAGAATTCATCCAGGTTCATGAGCTGGCTTTTTGGAGCCTACTACCCGTGGTGGGACACCTTGCACAGCCTTGATGTAGGGGGAGGGGCTTGGACCTGCCTCAACTGAATGTACCAGGCTCTGCTGACTCCCCATGGGACCTTACCTTGTTGGAGGAGGGAGTGGGGGTGAGTTGGGGGTAAAGGTTGCAGGCGGGGAGGAGTGAAAAAGGGGGATCTGTAGTTGGTATGTAAAATGAATAAAAATTTTCTCAATAAAAATAAATAAATTAAAAAAAATCTAAGATTTCTTACATTTAGTCAGTATGTTTCTTTTGACCTGCTGTTGACTGTGAGCTTTCCATAGTTCCCCTTGTGTTTGATGACCTTGGCTGATAACTAGGCAGGTCCTTTATAGAATGCTCTAGCTTGTAACTTTTCTGAAGCTGTTTTTCATGAGACTAAGGATATAATTCCCCAGGAGAAAAAACTAATCAACAAAGATGCCATTCTTACCACATCATATCAAGGGTCCAAGAGAAGATCACCATTTCTCATTGCTGTTATTAACCTTAACAGTCTGAACAGAGTGGTGGCTGTTCCCACTTTTCCATACCATGTTACTTTTTTTTTTAATTTTTGAGACAGGATTTCTTTGCACCTTTCCTGGAACTCACTCTGTAGCCCAGGTTGGCCCCAAATTCACAGAGATCAGCCTGCCTCTGACTCCTGAGTGCTGGGATTAAAGGCATGCACCAGCACTGCCCAGCCTACCATGTTACTTTTAAGGAAGTTACTTTACATAACCCACACTCAAGTAGCTGGTGTTGGCTTTAGGATTTGGGTATTTCCACCATTATAAAGGAAGACTATTTGGCAATGAATGTCATATCTTTTCTATATCCAGAAATTAAGTTATCGTGAGCATATTTTATTTTTAGAACTGGATTCTTGCATTTTAGACATAAAATTTCAAATTGTAACTGTTGTACAGATCCTTAACAAGCAACATATACAGAGAATTTATTGGTTGCTGAACCAATAATGATATGGACTTTAATATGCTTTTCATATTATCAGATATATCTCCAAATAATAAGATGCTACCTTTTCATATTGAAAATATGCTCTGAAAAAATTTATAAACAACAATCTTTCCATCTCAAAATAGCAATGTAAAAGAAGGAATTCTCTCACTAGTTTTAGGTGAGAAAATGAGGTTATGATTTTAAACACGTTAAAATTTATCCATCAAAGTAATGAGACACAGTAGTGCTTAATAAACCATGAGGTTCAAATCTATATCCTCATCTTCTCCAGAGCTCAGATAGAACTAATGTCAGCGTTTGACAATTCTCATCAACAGAATGAGCTATTTTTAGTTTCAGAAAGTAAAGTTCGGTTTACAGCTGTACACAAGAATGAGGCAAGTTTTTAATTGGTTTTAAATTTTAACTGTCGTGTCATAATCTCTCTTAAGGATGCTGATGTTAGTTTTACATTCAGGTAAAAATAATTTAATATAATGAAAAGTGCCTAAATTACTAAAAGTTTCAAACATCTCTGATTGTCAGCTCTTAAAAATTATACTTGGTCCATTGCCAAAGTCACACTGAAGAATTTCTGACTATAAAGCTTATAGTCATATAACAGTTTTAAATAATGATGATATACAGTTATAAATTTAGTTATATAGAAAGTCTAGGAAATATTAGATGTTGATAGAAAAGTATACAACTTCCCAATTTAAAAGTTCTAATGATCAGATACAATTAAACTTTGAATAATGAAATATTGCAAATATATTATTCTCTTTTCAAGTATATTTTGATTATTATACGATATGCTATAGTTTCAAATAGTCAAGACTCTTGATAGCCTTTAAAACATAAATTTCTGATATCAATGTGTTATGTATTTAATTTTATAGACAATAACTAATAATTATATATTAATAATAACTCATAAATTAAGAAAGAATTTTTTACCTTCTAAAAGATTCTGTGTCAGCCTAATCAATTCCTACAGCTACAATTTTCAGAATAGACATTTCTCATATAATCCCCAACAAGATATGCAAGAATGAAACTTGTGTGAAATCCACAAAAAGGAATAGAAGGAAGGAGCCAGTTGTGCCAGGCCATAATATTACAGAGTGAGAACTTTTGTTGCCCTCTGCTGAGGTCCAACAGAGCTTCCTGAAGACTGAGTCTTCTCATTAAGAACCTCTACCACACCCTAGCACCTACCTCAGGAGCATGTGCTTGCACACAGGAACATCTCTGAATATTCCTAGAAGCATCTCCCCTTTTGAGCACACTAACTTGGTTCCCCATTTTCAAGTTCTAAGTAATCAACTTTTCCGGCCTGACATCTCTTATGCTTTATTTTCTTTCGGGGGTGGGGTGTGGCCAGGGAGAAAAGGATTTATTTGGCTTACATTTTCTGAATCACAGTCCACTGAGGAAAGCTGAGGTAGGAATTCAAACTGAGCAGCAATCTGGAGGCAAAAAGATACAAAGGCTATGGAGAAGTGTGGCTTACTGGCTTTCTGGTTATTACTTGGTCAGCCCACTTTCTTATACAACCAAGGGCCACCAGCCCACTGTGATACCACTAACAATTGGATAAGCCCTCCTCCATCAATTGTTAATAAGAAAATGCCTTACAGACTTGACTGCAGGCCAGTCTCATGAAGGCATTTTCTCAATTGAGGTTCTCTCCTCTCAGATAACTCTAGCTGTGTCAAGGTGACATAAAACCAGGCAATCCAGAATCCCTAGCTTACTTAGTGTAAAATACAAAGCTGAGGTTCAGAGGTGCTGTGCTTTGAGACAAAACATAGTGAGAGAAAGGGAGCTCCAGATAGATTCCAGGACAACCATCTTCCATTTTTCCTGTAAGCCAGTGGTTTTCAACCTGTGGGTTGAGGCCCTTCTGGGGTGGCATACAGATATTTAAAATTACTTTTTGTAACAGTAGAAATATTACAGTAAAGTAGCAATGAAATAATTTCATGGTTGGGGTTCACCACACAATGAGGAAATATATTAAAAGATGTCTTGGAATGTTTTGTTCACTCAGTCTATGATGATTGAAAGTTTTGCTGGGTATATTAGTCTAGGCTGGCATCCATGGTCTCTTAGTGTCTTTATTATATCTGTTCAGGTCCTTCTGGCTTTCAAAGTCTCCATTGAGAAATCGTGTGTTATTCTGATGGGTTTGCCTTTATAAGTCACTTGGCCTTTTTCTTTTTCTGCTCTTAATATTCTTTATTCTTTAGGTTTAGTTGTTTAATTATTATGTGGCGAGGAGACTTTTTTGGGGGGTCTAGTCTGTTTGGTGTGCTATAGGCTTCTTGTATCTTCATAGGCATTTCCTTCTTTAAGTTGCAAAAGTTTTCCTCTATGATCTTGTTGAATATATTTTCTGAGCCTTTGAGTTGGTATTCTTCTCCTTCCTCTATCCCTATTATTCTTATGTTTGGTCTTTTCATGGTGTCCCAGATTTCTTGGACATTTTGTGTTATGACATTTTTGGCTTTAGTGTTTTCTTTGACTGATGAATCCTTTTCCTCTATTGTATCCTCTACACTAGAGATCCTTTCTTCCATCTCTTGTGTTCTGTTGGTTATGCTTGCATCTGTGTTTCCTGTTCGTTTACTCAGATTTTCTATTTCCAGCATTCCCGATGTTTGTGTCTTCTTCATTGTTTCTATTTCCATTTTCAAGTTTTGAACTGTTTCCCTCACCTGTTTAATTGATTTTTCATTGTTTTCTTTAAGGGATTTATTGCCTTTTTCCAATTTATTTGTCTTTTCCTCTATTTCTTTCAAATTTTTGTTTGTCTTTTTCTCAATTTCTTTATTGATTTCTTCCACTTTTTTATCTTTTCTTTCATTTCATTTTTCATTTTTTTCTTGAAAGGTCTCTAGCATTTTTGTGATGCTATTCTTAACGTATCTTTCTTCTGCTTCTACTACCTTGTGATGTTCAGGTCTTGCTGTTGCAGGAGGGCTAGGTTCTGGAGATGCTGTATTGCTCTTTATGTTGTTGTATGGACTTCTGCCTTGACATCTGCCCATCTCCTCCTCTAATGGGTATAAGAGGTGCCTGTGTCTAAGTGAGTTGCTCTTGGTCCACTCTGTGCTTGTTGTGTCTTTGTCTCAGGGGGCCCTTCTGGGTCTAATCTTAGCTCTTGGTCTATTTGGAGCAGGCAGATTCTGTGTCTCAAGGAGCTGCTCTAGGGTCAACACAAGCTAGTTGATTCTGTGAGTCACAGATGCTTTCTTGGTCTTCTCAGGATTCTTGGTCCAGTCAGAGCTGACTGATTCTGCGTTTCAGGAAGCCTCTCTTAGTCCAATGAGAGGTGGCAGATTCTACTTCTCAGAAAGCCACTTTTGGTCTAATGAGGGCTGGCAGATTCCTTGTCTGCTGAGGTTACTCTTGGTCCAATGACAGCCCTTTGTCCAATGAGAGCTCTCTCTCTCTAGGCCGGATGAGAGTTCCCTAGGTCCAAATAGTGCTGGGGATTGGTTTCCAAGCCTCATGAGGTGGTTGGGGTCTCGGGCAGATGGGAATGTGGGTAGGGTGTGTAAATTGCAGGGTCTGCTGCTGAGGGGTCTTGGTGAACAGGGAGAGAACAGGCGAGAAAGGGGAGGGATTATGTGAGCAAGAGATATTGAGACCATGATTGGAAAAAGCACAGGGACAAATAGCCAAACTAGCAGAAATGCGTGAACTGTGAACCAATGGCTGAGGAGCCCCCATGGAACTGAACCGGACCCTCTGGATAAGTGAGACAGTTGATTAGCTTAATACTGTTTGGGAGGTCCCAGGCAGTGGAGCCAGGATCTGTCCTTGGTGCATGGGCTGGCTTTTTGGAGCCTGGGGCCTATACTGGGACACTTTGCTTGACCTTGGTCTAGGGAGGAGGGGACTAGACCTGCCTCGGCTGAGTCTACCAGGCTGGGCTGACTCCCCATGGGAGACCTTGCCTTGGAGGAGGTGGGAATGGGGGGTGGATTGTGGGGGAGGGCTGGGGGTGAGAGGAGGGAGGACGGGAGAAATCCATGGCTGATATGTGAAATTAAGTTAATTATAAAATAAAAATATATATAAACTAAAATGAAAGTTGTCAGCATTAGGAAAGTTGAGAACTACTGCTAAGCTGTAGATTTGCCACTGTCATTTGGAATGTTCTGAAAACACAAGTGAACTCTGTATCCTAAGGTTACATTTTTGAAAAGTTCAGTAACACAGCTGAGTTTTGGGATTTATCACTTTTTTGCTGACTCTACAAATGTAGCTTTGGTGTGTGTGTGTGTGTGTGTGTGTGTGTGTGTGTGTGTGTGTGTGTGTGTTGTGTATGTGTTCTGTGTATGTGTCTGGGTCTGTTTATCTATGTGTGTGTGTGTGTGTGTGTGTGTGTATCTGTGTCTATGTATATTTCTCTTTGTGTGTCTCTGTATGTGTCTGTGTGTCAGTCTGTGTGTACCTCTCTGTGAGTCTGAGTATGTGTGTCTGTGTGACTCCATGCATTTCAAGCTCTCAGAAAAGATTTTATTACAGGAATGGACACAATGAAGCTGTTTAAGCGCCAACTTTCCCTTTCCCAACATTGATGCAGGAATATTAGTTAATGATTTAGCTAATCCTTCAATTACTTTAAAAATTATTCTAAATGCTTAAGCTCTAATTCCTAAAATATTTATATTAGCTCCATTACACTTAAAATGAATCTATCTGACCAACAGAACTATGATTTGTAAACACAATTTCTTCAAAAGTAACAAAAGATCCCTAAGTACTTATGAGCACATATCTTATCATAATCTGTGGAGTATAGCTAAAACAATATTTAAAGAGGTTTAATGGCCTTGATCATGTCAATTGAAGCATCAAATCATCAAATTAAAATATGAGAAAATAATACATTTTCAGAAGAAATAAATCAAAGGTGTTAGCAAATGTCCTAAGACTAATTTTATAAATGGAAACACAACCCAGGAGTTTACTGCACAATAATCCCTCATAATAATTTCCATTTGTTTCTGAAGTAAAACAGTGTTTCAGTAACAGCAGACCTGTTAACACATTCCAGAATAATAGGATAAAACTCTATCAGATGCAGAAGTCTTGTCTAAAACAAAACATATTTGACCACAAGGAAAATACTTTCAATGTGTTAACTTCTAACAATGGGAAAATGATCACTTCATCAATGAAAGTATGTGTGATTGAGGCATCAAACCTTAGAGAGCAATGCAGAGATGATGACATGAAGATCTCATACCTCATGTCTATTTTACAGAAAGGTTAAGTCTGACTTTTTAGAAAATTAAGTTCATGAGAACAAGGGCCAGCAAGATGTTTGCCAAACAAGATTAATAAAGCTTTTGAACACTGTGATCCTTAGCACTCCATCAAGTGTTTGTGTGTATGTGTGTGTGTGTGTGTGTGTGTGTGTGTGTGTGTGTGTGTGTGTGTGTTTATACACATTGAGATAGGCTTAGGAAATTGTCTAGAACTTAGCTCTGCTTCTATATAATGACGCACTTTGTCTACTCTTGTAATGTAAGTGTACTTCTGGACTAAATATTTCAAAAAATGTATCCATAAATTTTTTGGAAATGAATGTTTTGGAAATGAATTGTATTTATTTTAAGATTATAACTGTACTCCATGCCAGCCAACAAAAGAAACACTATTTTCTCACTTATGTGTTACTAAGTTTTAAACATAAAAATATATAATGCTATTATTTTGACTAACGAAAAACAACTTAGAAGCAAAGCAATTACTGTGTGTTCATTAAAAATCAAGAAAATCTGTTTTCTGTTTCTGACTATGACTCTGTCTCTCACCTGACATTCTAAACTGCCAAAAATTTAATTTGTATTTCAGGTTCAATTCCTTTATTTTTTTATGCAGTGTGGTGCAACTATCACGAGGAATTCTACATAACTGCAATTCTGTGATTCTGGAACAAAATACTTGGAAAGAAAAACAACAACAGTGAAAAGCAATTAGTAAAAGCAGATCATGCCTTAGTTTCTGAATGTTAAAACATGCAAAATTGTGTGAAAGATGACATAAATACCAATGTTATTTGGGTCATCTTTATGTAAAATGTATTCATTACTTGTCATTATTCTGTTAACTTGAAGGCATATCTGACACAATAAAATAAAAATACACATTAGTTTAAAAAACTGGTTGTTTATTTTTAAACCAAGACATGAAAATGGAGTTTTTCCTTCTCAACTTGTAAAGATCTCTTTACACAGAGACTAGTTATGTACCAAGTGTCGGGTTGACTCTGTCATTTTAGAAAAGTATCATTTATCCTGTTGAAGGAGTGCTGGGTGTTCCTAATGTGCTTTACCAAATATTAATAATTCATCTTCTAGTTTGATGACACTTACAGAGAAGTGAACCTTGACAGTAGCTTTGATTCACTGGATAACAGCTGTTGACATAGGAAATAATTTACACAGACTCGATTCTCATATGATCATTTTCAAATGAACTCATTCACTTGTGGGAAAGCAGTAGAAGTAATCATTTTAAATGAATTTGTAATTCATCCAGATATTTCTGATTGGATGAAAACCTAAAAATGATCACTTGATTTTCAAATGAATATATCACTTTTCAGTGTCTATCAAGATGATGTTTGATGCTTAAATAATTTGTTTTCTGCATATCTTACTATAGCAATTTTGTGTTGTTTATAAATGCAAACTGTCAAATACTCAGCTCTCAGAAAAACTAGTGGACATATGCCAATCAATTTCTTCTAATATTGAATAGACTGAAATGAGGCTTACTTACTCATTTAGATTTCACACAGTTAGTAACATGATGTTTTGAGCTACTGTTTTAAAAATCCTTAAAGATATTTGATAAAACCTGTATCTTCTGAAGTTGTTATATCTAACAGGCTTCTAAACTAATATTTAATTAGGATGAGAGTAATATTCTCAAGCCTGTCTGATTTTACCATAGTGGCAACACAAGGAACTGGCAAAAGCGTGCATTACAGGCATATGCATGATGTGAATACAGCTTATCTTACTTGATATTAAAAACTCTTGAGGATAAGGAAAAATGTTGACTTTTATCGAGAAAATAGCATTACAGCTCAGTTCACATATATTTCATGTGACTTAGTAATGTCCTTTGGTTACCAAAAGTGTCACTCCTAAGGGCAGACTAGATTTTGCCCTCTCACTGAACTTTGTGAATTGGATCTTACAACAGCCATAATGGTAACATTAACTACCTTCCCTAAGAGAAAGAGGAGACAAATCATATATACGATGTAGAAATTAAGGCTCTACTTAGCTCCACAAGTGGCATAATATAAAATAAAGGCAAGTACTTCAATGCTCAGAGTCACCTCGAGTCATTTTCTCCTTTGTAAGCATAATGGAATAAAAGATGCTGCAATAATCTTACACATTAATGAATTCTCAAGGCCAGATGGTACCAAAAATTAAGATCTAATGAAACTTTGCTATAACAATGTCTAGACAACTGGTCAATATGTGGCTTCTGTATTAAACTTCACAATTTTATACATTCATAAAAACCAGAGATTGAGTTTATTTCTATCACTTTGCACATTTCTTTTCTTTTCTTTTTTATTCTTCTCTCATACATACCTTCCAAAACAATTTCGCCTCCTTCCACTCCTCTCTATAGCCAGAAGTTTTCCTGTGTCTCTCCTGGTCTGCAGCCACTCAGATCCAAGAAAACACACAGAGGCTTATTAATTAAAACTGCTCATCCATTAGCTCAGGCTTACTACTGACTAGCTCTTACACTTAAACTCAGCCAATTTCTGTTAATCTATGTTGCCATGTGTTCCATGGCTTTACCTGTGTGCCATTACATGATGCTCCCTGGATGGCAGCTGGCATCTCCTTACTCAGCCTTTCTCTTTCCAGAATTCTCCTTGTCTGCTTATCCTGCTTGTTCTTCCTGCCTGGCTACTGACCAATCAACATTTCATTAAACCACTGTACAAGGGCATTATCCCACAGAATTTCCCCTTTTCTGTTTAATTAAAAAGAATGGTTTTAACTTTAATATAGTAAAATTATATATAGCAAAAGTTATCAAGCAAGAATTACAGTTATAATAGCTAGTCTATTTGTATTTGACTCAAATTTGATTCAAAGAAAATATTCTATTTATCCTATATTTGTGAGTCTAAGGTTTTATACCTAACTTATCTTTTACTATAACTAAAGAAAATTATATCTAGTCTTCAACTATATCAAAGACCCCAGAAGGATATAATATTACCTAAGTAAACAGGAAGTGCATTGTAAGCAACTTAAAAAATTCTAGAATGTCAGAGACAGCTGGCTGCCTGGACAATCATCCAAAGTTCCTCTGTAACTTTGGGGCATCCATCTTCAGCCATATAGGCCTAGAGTCTCAGTCATTTTTTTCTCTGTGTCCTGTAGAATGTCTGGCAGCTTCTTCTGTGAAGCAGGAACCTTAAGGACTATCTCACCTTGCAAAGTTCAGTGGTTACCTTTCTATGGGTCCTGCATGTCCAGTTGATACAACATTTTGTTAAACAATCCAGGCAAGAGCAGTTTCTTGCCCAGATGGTTATTTTTGCCAAGAAGATAAACTCTATATGAAGTGTCTTTGATGCCCATCCTCCTCTCTGAAGTAAATCAGTGCTGCCAGGACCAGATGTGTCTCATTGTCCAGTAAAGTTTAAGTTTTTAAAACATTTTAAATTCCATATTCTGTAGGTCTTTGAAGTAGTTGACAATTACTTACCTAATTGAAATACATCTATGTATATCTAGAAAACATAACTAACATGACTATAAGTTTGATTATCATGGATAACTAATTATTAATCTATTTCTTAATTATACATTATAATTTTAATTGTTGCATAAACATAATACCTTAAACAAGAGTATAAATGTACAGTATAACAAAATTAAATTTGTATCAATAAAACTATAATCTATACTAATGTAAAACATTTTTAGCAAGTTGCTCTTTAAAAGTAGGTTCAACAATCCATCCTTTTGTCCTGTCATATCTATATCCTATATTTCCATATCATATCCCACTTTCTTCTTTTAAAAAGATACTATGACCAATAACAATTTGTAACAAACAACCTAAACAAACACAAACATCTATAGTCCATTTATTTAGGTATGTGGGCATAGTGTTCTTTCCTGCTGATAGAGGGCACTGGTAATCTGGGGATCTTGAGGAAAATTTGAGATAAAGTCAAGTCCTGACTAGAATAGTCTGTGAGGCTGTATTTTCTGAGCCAGTTGCCTTGAAATCATTGTGGATGTTGAAACATCTGGGCCATGGTGTCATCGGAGACCTTTCAGGGGTTCTTTGCTGGTCAAACCTGATCCATCTTAACCTGGAACTAATCCATAGCCTCTTGCTTTCTGTGGAAACAAAATCAGAACCTCCTTTCCAAAGTAATATATCCTTACATCCAAATTTGGTTTAACCGAGCAGCCTTTACAATCAAATGTCTTTCTGCAGTTAAAAATCCCAAAGACAACAAAATCCAGATTTTCTGTGTAATATCCATTTTTATGTGGCTTATTTTTATATTACTGTCACTGTCTCTTTAAAAGACTTTATTTTTTAAAACTTTCTATTTCTTTATATAACTGTCTATATTCCTTTTCCTCTTTCTTCCAAGCCTACGTATATTTTTTATACACACTATAAATCATATAAAGTCTTATTCCATCTGAATCTGCCTTATTGTGAATCTATTGCTTTAAACTGAAGCATTACTATGACTGAAATGACAGCTTTGGCTGCTGGCTCCACCCACCTCAGCTTTCTAACATGGCAGAACTACATTTACTGCCAGCTTTGGGGGATGGATGCTCATTGCTGACTCTGTGAAGCAGTGGGTCTATGCTTCCATCCAGGAGCATGTAGTCCCCAAACCTTTCATTTATTTCACTTTTTTTGGTCTGTATTAGCAAAAGCTTATCCACCACACACCACTGAAGGAGGCTTGGAGAAGCCTCTATGTACTGAGGCGGAATCTGCACCCATGATGCTTAGCTCATGGTGGCTAGCGGCCAGCTCCATCTTGCAGGCAGCTGTAGGGAGACAAGTCTGCGCTGTTGCTGGCATAAGACTGTGAGAGTAGGAAGCCCAGTGTGGCTCCATTTCTGTGCATTAAGAATCTTTATTTACCATGGTCTCCTATTCCATGTTCTCCCTCTCTATTGTTGATCCATCTGGGATCTCCTGCTCCCCCAAGCACTCTTTCCCTTAACCCTCGCCCTTCATTACCCCCACTCATGTCCAGGCTGTTCATGTAGATCTCTTCCATTTCTCCGTCATTGGGCGATCCCCGTGTCTTTCTTGGGGTCCTGTTTTCCAGGTAGCCTCCCTGATGATGTGAGTAGCAGTCTAGTCATCCTTGTTCCACATCTAGTATCCTCCTATGAGTGAGTACATACCATGTTTGTCTTTCTGAGTCTGGGTTACCTCACTCAGGATGATTTTTTCTAGATCCATCCATTTGTCTGCAAACCTCATGATGTCATTGTTTTTTTCTGCTGAGTAGTATTCCATTGTGTATATGTACCACATTTTGTTTATTCATTCTTCAATTGAAGGGCATCTAGGTTGTTTCCATGTTCTGGCTATTACAAACAATGCTGATATGAACATAGCTGAACAAGTGCTCTTGTGGTGTGGTTGAGCATTCCTTGGGTATATGCCCAAGAGTGGTACAGCTGGATCTTGGGGGAGATGGATTCCCAATTTTCTAAGAAAGCGCCATATTGACTTCCAAAGTGGTTGTACAAGCTTGCATTCCCACCAGCAGTGGAGGAGAGTTCCCCTAGCTCCACATCCTCTCCAGCATAAGGTGTCTTCAGTGTTTTTGATCTTAGCCATTCTGACAGGTGTAAGGTGGTATCTCAGAGTTGTTTTGATTTGCATTTCCCTGATGATTAGGAATGTTGAGCAATTCCTTAAATGTCTTTCAGCAATTTGAGTTTCCTCTGTTGAGAATTCTCTTAGTTCTATAGCCCATTTCTTAATTGGACTGTTGGGCATTTTGATGTCTAATTTCTTGAGTTCCTTATATATTCTAGATATCAGAGGGATAACAAGGAATAGGAGACCATGGTAAATGAAGACCACATGAGAATAGGAAGAAGCAAAGTGCTAGAGAGGCCCACAGAAATCCACAAAGATACCCCCACAACAGACTGCTGGCAATGATAGAGATATAGCCCAAACTGACCTACTCTGGTGATGGGATGGCCAAACACCCTAATTGTCGTGCTAGAAACCCATCCAACAACTGAGGGATCTGGATGCAGAGATCCATGGCTAGGCCCCGGGAGGATCTCTGGGAGTCCAATTAGCGAGAATGAGGAGGGTTTATATGAGCGAGAATTGTTGAGACCAAGGTTGGATAAAGCACAAGGACAAATAGCCAAATGAATGGAAACACATGAACTATGAACCAATGGCTGAGGGGTCACTGACTGGTTCAGGCCCTCTGAATGGGTGAGACAGTTGATTGCCTTGATCTGTTTGGGAGGCATCCAGGCAGTGGGACCAGGTCCTGTGCTCATTGCATGAGTTGGCTGTTTGAAACCTGGGGCCTATGCAGGATAGCTTGGCTCGGCCTGGGAGGAGGGGACTGGACCTACCTGGACTGAGTCTACCAGGTTGATCTCAGTCCGTGGGGGAGGCTTTGCCCTGGAGGAGGTGGGAATGGGGGGTGGGCTGGGGGGAAGGTGAGGGGGGCCGGAGGGGGGAGAACAAGGGAATCCATGGCTGATATGTAGAACTGAATTGTATTGCAAAATAAAAATTAAAAAAAAAAGAATCTTTAAACTTTCTTAGGTCTATATGGCTCAGTTCTTGATGGTGAGCACTAATTGTGGTTGGAAGTTTTCCTGTGGTGATATTTTATTTGTGCTGAAATGTGATTTATTTGTATGTTAATAAATAAATTTGCCTGGGGATCAGAGCTAAAAGCAAGCCATTTAGCAGAAGTCCAGCAGTGGTGGCACATGCTCATAATCTGATCACATGGCAGGCAGAGTCTCTGTGTGGTCAAGGACACAGCCAAGCATGGTGACTGAATCTTTAATCCCAGTCTCAACCAGAGAGACCTGGAGGTCTGTATAGACAGGCAGTGAGAAGGAAATCATGTGGTTGGGTTTCGAGCCAATGAGAAGGCAGAACAGAAAGGCAATACAAAGACAGTCACACAGGAAGAAGGTCTCTTTCTCTGGGGAAGTGATGGCAGCAAGCGGTAAGCTAAAGGCTATTCTCTAGTGCTCTGTTCTCTTGGGCTTTTAACTCTGCATTTGGCTCTGTGTTTCTTATTTAATAAGACTGTTTAGAATTTTGTCTACATTTTCCTGTGTCCTGCCCAGTCAGCAGCCATTCGGACCCAAGTACACACAGAGGCTTATATTAATCAGAATTGCTCGATCATTAGCTCAGACTTACTACTGAGTAGCTCTTACACTTAAACTCAGCCCATTTCTGTTCATCTATATGTCACCACATGTTCTATGGTTTTACCTGTGTGCTATTACATGCTGCTCCCTGGACTGCAGGCTGGCATCTCCTGATTTAGTCTTCCTCTTCCCAGAATTCTTCTTATCTGCTTACTCCACCTACATTTCCTGCCTGGCTACTGACCAATCAGTGTTTTATTAAACCGGTGTACAAGGGTATTATCCCATAGCACCTCTCAGTTCCTCTCCCAGGTCCCTTCTTCCCTAAATCCACTATTCCTATGTTTCCTTTCAAAAAAAGGGAGAGAAAGAAAGAAAAGAGAGAGTAGGTCCCCCAGAGATATCCACTGGACATGGCATAACAAGTTTTAAACTAGGCACAAGCCTTCATATAAAGGCTAGACTAGGCAACCCAGTAGGAGGAAAAGGATCCTAAGGGCACTAAAAGAGTCAGAGACAGCCCACACTACAACTGTTAGGAGTCCCACAAGAACACCCAGCTACG
Source organism: Peromyscus californicus insignis (assembly GCF_007827085.1). Classification (NCBI taxonomy): domain Eukaryota; kingdom Metazoa; phylum Chordata; class Mammalia; order Rodentia; family Cricetidae; genus Peromyscus; species Peromyscus californicus. The sequence goes on along the minus strand of NW_026294573.1, from coordinate 158,620,517 downwards.
CAACCCTAACCCTAATCATTGAGGTGTGGGGTGTCTTCATCAGCCCTGCTTAGTTGATTCTATGGGTCTTGTTCTGTTGTCTTCAACCCCTCTGGCTCCTTCAGTGCTTCCCTCCACCCTATTCTGCAGGGGTTCTTTGGCTCCTCCTAGAGTTTGCATGTGGGTCTCTGCATCTGTTCCCATTGGCTGCTGGATGATACCCCTCTGATGACAATTGGGCTAGGCACTGACTATGAGTATTACAGAATATCATTAGGAATCATTTCATTGATTTTTTTTTTCTGGTAGTGTTTGGTTTTACCCTGGGTCTCTGTTCTGTCCAGCCTCTGGTTCCTGGCTATCCAGGAGTTTGGGCAGCAAGTTAGACCAACCATTGGTTGGCCCCTCCCACAAGTTCTGAACCTCCATGACCCAGCACATCTTTTAGGCAGGACAGATTGTAGATTGAAGACTTTGTAGTTGGGTTATTGTTCCAATCCCACTGCATGAAGCCTTGCCTAATTAGAGAAAATGACTGGTTCAGGCTCTGCATCCCCCATTAATAGGAGTCTTTACTAGGGTCAGTCTTAGAGATTCCAGGAAGTTTCCACTGCACTAGGTTTCTACATTTCTTGATGCATATCAGAACAAGAACATTGTTTTAAGAGAAAGAAGTAAATGAACTCTGACACATAGGAATTTGAATAAAACTACAGTGGCTTAAAGTATGTCCTGAAGATGTGTGGTGATATTTTATTTGTGCTTTAATAAATAAAGCTTGCCTGGAGATAAGAGGAAATATCAAGTCATTTTATGTAAACAAAGAAGTCAAAGCAATGGTAGCACACACCCTTAATCCTATCACTTGGCAGGCAGGATCTCTGTGTGTTCAAGGCCACACTGGAAACAGGACCAGGTGTGATGGCACATGCCTTAAATTCCAAAACAACTTAACCATAGAGGTCTAGAGGTCTAACACATAGACAGGAAGTAACAGAACTATGTAGGAAGAGAAAGTGATGTAGCTGAATGGAGAGAGCAAATAAGAACAGCAAGGCATATAGACATGGGTAGACAGGAAGTAACTCACATTTGGAAGCTGCAGAGTTGGTGAGATAAGATTGGCTAGTGGCTTTTCCTATTTCCCTAATCTAAGGCTTTCACCTCTATATTTAGCTCCATGTATTTTTATTTAATAAGACCATTTAGAAATTCACCTACAAAGTTGCCATTTTTTATTTGTTTTTTTCTTGAGACAAGGCTCCACTCTGTCATTCTGGCTAGTCTACAACCTCTTATGTAGACCAGGCTGTCCTGAAATCAGATCAACATGCCTCTGCCTCTTGTGAGCTGGGATTAGAGGTGTGCATAACGGCCTGGCATAGGTGAAAACATTATGAAAGACATTGCATTTTTGCTGTCTTTTAAATAAAAATACACATTTAAACTTTGATTTTTCTATATTATTTTATTATACAAAAATAAATTAGTCCATGAATTTTCATAAATCTGTTACTAAGATTAAAAATTGCCCATACCTAAACTAGTTGATTGGCTCATTCATTCAAGGCTAGGCTCCCAACCAAAGAAAAAATTGCCAATAGTTTTATTATTACTACTTTGTTTGTTGGTCTTCATTAATGATGACAAGAGCATTTAAAAATCTTCATATCCCAACTCATTTCCCCCAAATTTGGTCATTAATATTTACCATTAAAATCTATGGTGATTTTTTCTTATATAATTGTAACTACTGATGGAATCAACCACATATTTTATCAGTTACATCACATCTAGCACATATTCCTTTGCTCTTAGGAAATGTCCCTTCAGTACTGTTTTAAAATACTAGTCCAGAAATACTGTTCTATGGCAGTCATTTTAATACACAGATATGGTATAATGGTGTTTAACTTTTCTCTCTCTTTTTAAGTCTTCTCATTGAATGAACTCAAATTGAGCTCCTGGGACAATTAATAATATGTGGATATGTTGACTTTCTGGAAATACTTTTACACTCAAATTGTTTCTCTAGCTCCATTTCTAGGCCAGTAAGGTGATTTCCTCTATAAATAGATGGATGAATAGTCATGCACCAATTTTCACAAGCTTCTGACAAGCTGTATCAAGGACTCATTAGAAGCATTCTGTGTCTGATTATCCCTCTCTCTGCATGGAAAGATAATTTAGTGAGTCAGATAGTAACTGCCTCAGCAGTCCATTGTGAGGCTAAGCACTGAATGAATTTTAAAGATTCTGCTCACTAACTATCTTTATCAGAATGAAGAATTTTATATAAGCGGCTATTTTGAAATCTCACAAAATAATACTCCAAAAACTTGGAATTTATAACCAGTATAAGATTTTTTTTCTATTTTTACTGTTATCAAATAATACATAAAATCTTAAAATGTGTACATATGGAAGGTAAAGTATTTAATTGTGGTATACATTGTACAATGTTGAAATCAGATTAAATCTATTTCCTCAAACATTTATGATTCCTTAAAGGAGAATACCTTCAAAATGTTCCATTCTGTTTTTTCATACTACATAATATATCATGGTTATTATAGTCATCACACTGCATTAGCAAGCCAAAATGCTTCCCTTTTTTCTTTCTCAAAGATTTACTTATTTTCATTTTACGTGTGTGAATGTTTGCCTGTGTATATGTGTATGCCCACAGAATCCAGAAGAGGATGTTGATTCCCTAAAACTGGAGTTACAAATAGTTGGAAACTGTCATTCAGTAATAGATATTAGGAACAAACCCAGGCTCTCTGCAAAAACAAGTGCTCTGAACCTCTAAGTCATCTCTCCATCTTAGAGGATTTAACTCTTCTTAGTACCCATTGATCAAGCTTCCCCTAATCCATTTATCCCATATTTTCCCTAACTCTAGTAAATACAACTTTACTCTCAGGTTCTATAAGGTCATATTTTAAGAACTCACATGTGAATTCCAGCGGCACTACTTTTGCTGTGCCTGGTGTATTTAGTTAATGTGGCAAATGGAAGGATTTCACTCTTTTTGTTTTGTTTTTTTTTTTTTTTTTTTTTTTTGGTTTTTTGAGACAGGGTTTCTCTGTGTAGCTTTGCACCTTTCCTGGAACTCACTTGGTAACCCAGGCTGGCCTTGAACTCACAGAGATCTGCCTGGCTCTGCCTCCTGAGTGCTGGGATTAAAGGCGTGCGCCACCACCGCCCGGCTCACTCTTTTAATGCCTAGATAGTATTTCATTTTGCATGTGTACATTTTTGTTATACATTCATCAGTTGTTGCATACTTCAGCTGTTTCCTTTATTAGCTACTATGAATATCACTACAGTAATTATGGAAGTCCAGAAGTCTTTGGAACAGTAATACCATTTGCTGTGAATATCAACCCAATAATAGTAGTTTCATTTTGAACTTTCTGAGAAACATTCAGAATGATTTCCTTAATGGTTCTACTAGCTTACATTTCCACCTGCAGTGTGCAAGTGTTACCTTTTCTCTGAATTTTCATCCATAATTGGTATGTTCAGTCCTTTAGTAACATCTATTCTTATTGGTTGATATGTTTCATTGTGGTTTTGTTTTTCATATATCTGATAATTAATGAAAGTTAACATTTCCATACTCCTATTCACCAATTGTATTTCTTCTTTGGAGAAATGTCTGTTGAGCCTATTGGTTCTTTTTAAATGAAGTAATTTATGTTTATAATATTGAGTACCTTGTACATTTTTGTATATTATAGATGCTAGTCTCATATTAAATGTGAAATCTGGAAATATTTTTCTCCTTCTTTGTACTGTCTCTTCAAACTGATTACTTTCCCTTTGTTGTGTAGAACTGTGTAGTTTGAAGTAATGCTGTTTATCTATGTTTTGCTACAAGTGCTTTGGATTATTCGAAATATCCTTGACCATTCCAATTTTCTGAAGAATTTTCACTGTAGTGTCTTCTAATTTCATAGTTTCATATCTTATATTTAAACATTTTATCCACTTTTAAATTTATCTTTGTAACTAGTGCAAGGCAAAGGCTTCTGCCTGTGAACATACAATTTATCCAACAGCATTCATTGAAAGCATTGGTCTTTGTTCATTATGTGTTTTGAGCATCCTTTTGAATATCAGTTGTTTGAGATATACAGTTTTACTTCTAGGTTCTCTCACTATTGGGACTATTTAAATCTGTGTCATATATGTCATAATAATTTTCAACTCTTAATGCAGTTCTTTTATATGCTTGGCCAAATACATACTCACTGTCATCTCACATATACCAGTCAGAATAAAATAGTTTTTTATACCATTTTAACAATGAAATAAAAAGTTCTGCATATTTGACCCTAAACAAGTCTATCCTGACATTCTTCATTTGACACTTTTTTCCCTTATCAAGAAATCTTTAATTAGTAATAAATATTGATATGTTATTTTCTTTTGGTATTCTATACAAAATAATTTATCAGCAGAATTGCCAGAGATAAATGGGCATTCATCTGATTGCCCTTTGTGACGTTTGAACAGTTTGCATGTCAATACACATTGAAAATCAAAGATATTTATTTATTCTTAAGATATACTTTTGTTTATCCAAGTACAATATTTTTGCATTCCAAGAATTAGAATTACAATAAACAAGACTCTTACTATCTCTTAGGCATTTGTAATGAATGTATTTACCTGAAAGTAAAAAAGGGCATATGTGTCTATGCAAGCGTGTGTGTGTGTGTGTGTGTGTGTGTGTGTGTGTGTGTGTGTGTGTGTATGTGTGTGTGTGTGTGTGTGTGTGTGTGTGTGTGTGTGTGTGTGTAAATATATATTTTTCAGGAATTTAATTCTGAGACAGTATATCACTGTCTAGGCCAGGCTGGTTTTTATTCATGATCCTTCTGCTTTAGTCTGTGCATGAAGGAATTACAGGATTGTATCAAGAGATCTGGTCAAGGTTATTAAATTTTAGTATGGGAAGTAGAAAATTGTAGCAGGACATTCCTCTACCATCACACCTAACAAAGAAGCTTTTCGCACATTTAGGAGATATTGGCAGTTTCCCGATGAAGCTGGTGACTCAGCTAAATATGCATTTCACTAACAAGCTGAGGGAGTTAGTGGTGGTTTTGCTGAAAATTTGGAAGTAAACTGTTCAGTAACAAGAAATAATCTCTTTAGTCTAGAATTATGAATTTTAAAAAAGTGTAGCATGATGCAGGATAATGTTTTACAGGGTGATTAGTTGTTTTATTCTTGTGAGATAATACAGCAGAACAAAAAAATGAGCATTTGTCCTATTTTTATGTGGGGAAGAAACTATAAATTGTATGAGGAATTCCTAAAAATAGGATGTATAAATTATCTTAGTAGGCAAACACTCATATTGTTTAATTATATCTAATTGTCTAATTGTATAAGCAGTATTTTTTTCATATTTTCAAAATATACCTTTTGACAAACATGTAGTATGAGTTATTTAACTTTTAAGCTTTAGTTATGTGGTGATTTGACAATAAATCACATACAAACATTATTAATTTTGTTTGAAGAGTATATGAAAGGTTTATAAAGCTCAAAGTAAAACTTGATTTTGCTACAGTAAATTACTAATATTGAATATATTAAAAAATTTCCTTGTTTTCCAACATATAGAGATCTTGGCTACCAAATTTGCTAGGTTTTTTTTAATGCTCAAATAATGGTCTTAGTATCAAAATTTCTTCTAAATATTTATCTTTCACCCCAGATCAGTATAACTTTCTCCAACCACCAACAAACTTCTTATCACTGTAGCCTGCAAATAACACAAAAACTCATGACTAGGAAAGGTATAGAAGTGTCTTTAGTGCTCAGGTACAAATGGAACATCTCTGTCAACCACTCCTGAAAATGCTGGAGAATTTTAAGGAAAAGGAGGTAGAATGATATTAAGAGCCAGAGTCAGGGAGGGCACTGTCAAATAGTGCTTTCTGGATATGACAAGGCCATTGTATTCACAAAGTCACAATAGCTGCTCCTGTTTGCATAAGACCTGCACAAGATCAAGAGAGGTAACATTACAGCATGGGGGTCCAGAATAAACAACCCTAGGTAAAAGGTACTGGCAGCTGATGACTGCTAATGGAGGGAGTCACTTTCTTTTGTATGTTGCCTCTACTAGGTTATCTGTACTCTAGTAACACTATATCCAAATGCCCAAGGACAGACCTAATTAGAGTCAGTGTTTCACAAAGAAAAATAATATGAAATTGGGAAGCAGATATGGCAGAAAGGCTTGGAGAAGTTGAAGGTTGATGGGATCAAAATACAAATACATAGATATAGATATAAATAGATTTATAGACATAGATATAGATAAATACAATTAAATAAAAATAATGGAAAGACCTGATGCCTAGCAGTAATTGGACAACACAAAACAAACTCAATGGTATTATTGGTTTATCTTTTTGTTCTTGTTTTCTTTTCTTTTTGGTTTGTTTATTTTTGTTTTTGTTCCCCATAATGCTTTAGATAGGCATTTCTTTCTTTCTCTCTCTCTTTCTTTCTTTCTTTCTTTCTTTTTTTCTATTTAAAAAAAAAAAAACCTTTATAGGTCTCTTGCTTATATAATATGGTGTCTGGTTTTGTATTTATATGGAATTTTTGTATGTGTGATTATGTGCATTTCCAGCTACATGTTTTCCGTGTGCTTTCTTTTCAGCTTCTTTTTTCCTGTTCATTTGTTTGTTTGTTTTTTTTTTTACCATTCCTTTTTTATTATCTTATTTTATCTTACTATTTTTTAGATACTTTGTTGTATAGTATTTTGTTTGCATTCTGACCAATGAAGCTTGCCTGGAGATCAGAGGGTGGAGCTAGCCACTAGTTAGCCACAGAAGTCAGGCAGTTGTAGCTAGAGTTTTCCTGGTCCTGCCTGGCCCATGGTCAGCACAAATCTCTCTCACTCGCCAGTTCCACAGTCGCTCAGACCCGACCAAGTAAACACACAGAGACTTATATTTCTTATAAACTGTATGGCCATGGCAGGCTTCTTGCTAACTGTTCTTGTATCTTAAATTGACCCATTTCTATTAGTCTATAAGTAGCCACGTGGCTTGTGGTTTACCAGTACCTCACATCTCACTTTTCATGGCGGCAGCTGGCAGCATCTCCCTGCCTCAGCCTTCTACTTCCCAAAATTCTCCTCTCTCCTTGTCCTGCCTATACTTCCTGCCTGGCTACTGGCCAATCAGTGTTTTCTTTATTAACCAATCAGAGCAACACATTTAACATACAGAACATCCCACAGCAGGCAGTGGTGGCTCATGCCTTTGATCCCAGCACCTGGGAGGCTCATGCCTTTAATCCCAGCATTGGGAGGTGGAGACAGGATCTTGGCCACCCTATTCAGTCTGAGAATTCATAGAGCTAAGAAGTCTCTAGTGGATGCTACTGTGCTTCTCTGATTTCCAGGCAAGCTTTATTTGTCAGTTCAAGAATAAATTATCATACAACAATGCTTGTTTGTTTTCTAATGAGAGAAAGCAATAAAGATTTGGGTAGGTGGGTAGGTAGGTAGGGTCTGAGAGGACTTGGAGAAGAGGAAACTGTAATCAGAATATATTGTATGAAAAAAATCTATCTTCATAAAAAGTAGAAAAATTGTCTTTACTACTTTAGATTTTAAATATTGAAGTATTAGTCACTCTTGAATGTCTACTGTCTGTATCCTCAAAATTCTGTTCTGCTGTTTGGTTGGTTTTAGTTGGGGATGGTCACATACCCAAACTGCCCTGTTAAAAACCACATGGCTCTGCCTTCAGTCTTTACATGGTCCTCCTCCAGGCAATAAAGATTGGGATTTCATTTAGGTAAATGCCCAGTCATATTTGCCCACGTACTTTGGGAGTAATTTGTGAGTTTTAATTACTCCAATTCTTTGTCCTAACCTAGCTAGTGATAATAACTTGCTTGTGAAGTTACTGTAAAGTTTAAAATAGTAAAACAAACTATGGGAAGTGTGTTGTATAAAGTACAATTTCAATGGAAACTATTATTATTAATCATAAAGATGATCTTTTCAATTTTAAATATATGTCTCTAATGTTCTGGAAGTAGAACATTGTTTTATTCTCAACATTTCTTCAAGATAAAGAACGTGGAATTCATTGTTACTTAAAAATGAATAATAATTTCCTAGTAATGATTCCTATATGCGAATGACTATCTACCCTATTCTTTTAGAGAGCAAATGGTGTATTTTATTTCGTATGGAAAAATGTAACCCATTAGTGGTGGCTGTATGAAGTGATGTGAAGAAGTATAATGAGGAGATGCTCATAGTCCAGAGAAAAATGAGGGCAGAGCTAGAAAGTGTGTCCTATAAAATGACTCACAAATAGCCAAATGTAGATATATGTGATGCCAGGAAAAAAATTGATTGATCCATGGATACTGTAGAATGCTGTGTCTGTAGCAGGTAGCTCCTTTTTTGTTTATGCCATTACAAATTTTAGATATAATTGCTTTGTTCCACATCTAGCAAGTGAATAAGTACCAGAGAAAGTATAGAACTACTTTTGTAACTTTATTGTTGACTTTATTTTCTATGTCATTTATTAATTTGGCCTTTTTCTTTGATTCTTTGTATATTCAGTTTTTATGGTTTTTATTTGTGTGCATATATTCATATCTTTATGCATGTTTGTACTTATAAACACGTGGGCCTTAATATCATTTAGAAGGAATCAGGACTTACATAAATGAATAAAAAATGAATAAAATGGTTAGGAATTTCAGGATAAGCATTTTTTTGAGTACCTATTATCTTTTAGATACTTTCAAAATTGCTGAATGCCCTGCAGTGAACAAATGTGGCAAAAATAATTAGTAAAATGTTAGCAGCAATTAAGAGTAGGTATTAGAAGCCATAAAATGGAGTATACAGAAATACCTCTAAGTGGGCTCATTTTAATAACAATGGGTGCCAACTGGATGAAAATAGCTTATGACTGTGTTAATATCTCTCCAGAAGGAAGTCATCAGGAAAGAAACACTTGCTCTCTTCAAAGTCCATTTTAATCAACAGAGATGTGTCAAATTCTTTCTCAATAGATAGAAAATTAAGGCTCCTGTAATAAAATAGCCCTCTTACATAGAGTTTTCATTGCTATGACAAAACACTATCATCAAAACGCAAGTTGAGGAGAGAAGGGTTCATTTGGCTTACACTTCCATATAGCTGTTCATCAGACAAGGAAGTAGGAGAGGAACCTGGAGGCGGTAGCTGATGTTGAAGCAATGGAAAGGTGCTACTTACAGTCTTGCTCCCCATAGGCATTTCAGCCTGCTTTCTTACAGAACCCAGGACCGCCCAGGGATGGCATCACCCACCGTGACCTGGGGCCTCTCCCATCTATTACTATTTAAGAGAATGATAATTGCTAATTATGGAGGAATTTCCTCATGAGGCACTCTCCTTACAGATAACTCTAGCTTGTGTAAAATTGAGGTAAGATTAGCCAGTGCAATAGTTTGTCAAGGGAACTATTACAATCATGAATCTCTGGATCTTTCTCTTGATTTTTTTACCTATAGCACTTTAAGCACACTTTTTAATACAAAGCTCTGTATTAGGAATGAGGTTATTGTATGATACTGTGGGTGACAAATCCACTTCTGTAAAACACGCTTGCTGTTCTGAGGACAGTGGCTACACATTATAAAGTTAGCTAAGGCAAAGAAAGACTGTTCAACTTGTCAGTTTCTGCCTTTTCCTTAAATCTATCTAAAGCTTCATAATATTGTTATAACTAGGTCATTTTTTCATCTTGAATTTTATGATATTTGAATATTATTTTGTATTTTCTTAAAATGTATAAATAGCACAGGGCATTGTTAAGTACTTTTCACCTAATTTCTTCTAATATTAACACCTTATGTAATCATGGTACATTGTCACAAGTAAGGAAGCAGCATTGGTTTGTTATAATTTGCTGGACTATATAATGACTCTCACTAATGCCGTTCACTCTCGTATGCTGCAATACACTTGGACTTGAGACAGTTGGTTCAAGGAAAGTCGGGAATCTGCCAATTTGGAAATTATGTCATAACTAGCTCTCAGAAAGTTACATAACAGATGTGTTTTGAACAAATAGGTTAACTAAATTAAAACCTACTTTCTTCATGTGAAAATGTTAACATTGTAAAATGTAACATCTATTTCATGTAAAACAGAAGTTCACTGACAAAGATGGAAGAAAATAAAACCTAGTGGTTGAGTGAAACAAAGAAATACGAGGGAAGGACATGACTGTTCTTAGATATGGTAGAAGAGAAAGCTTATTGGAGATAAAAGGGAGAGTGTAGGTAGAGGCAGAGGCATCTGGGAGAGTTCACAGTGGACATGGCTAAACTGATGTAGGGTCGTGTGGGGAGAAGAAAGGAAATCGAAGAGAAGGGCCAGGTGAAGCAGCCAAGAGGCCAAAGGTACAAAAGGGGGGTAAGCAAAATGTCTGGACTATATAGGGAAGAGCTTCTGGGGGAAGGGCAGCCTGTAGAGGGTGGGGTATGCCAGCCATCCCCTGTAACAGGTAGGGACTGAGGGATGCTGAGAGAACAGCAAGATCAGATCCACTTTGATAAGTTAAGGGGGCACTCAGTCATTTGTCCAGGGTTTGAAACTTAACATCAGGATTCCCCCAGACTGAAGAGCAGCTAGTTTTACATAAACAGGGTCCCCTGAGTTGAATGAGAAATCATCTCTCAAATAAACAATGTAGAGTGACAGAGGAAGGCTATTGACTTTGGCCTCTGGTCTCCATGCATTGGCAAGCACTGCATCACACACGTGTGTACACACATATATACTATACATTAATGCTGAAAAAATGAAAAAGTAAACAAAGAAAGACAGAAAGATGATATGATGTGATACTTTAAAATGTTGCCTAAAATTCTAGATTTCCCTTAGCACTCCTCTCAAACTCAAAACAATACTCATCATAATGGGCTCCAATTTTCTCTGGCCTTCATTTTGTAAATGACAGTGATTCTTAGGTCAGAACTTATTTAACTACTCCTAGCTTTATGGTTATTATGTTGTAAATGAGGCTGATTTCATTTTTATTATTCTTTCTTATATTTTGAGGTCTCTGTTGCAAATTAGGGATGATTATGATACAATGACTTTCCAATGGAGGTGAATTACCTCATATTATCAGTTAACACAGAGTCATCACCTGTGATCTGGAGAGCCACTTGCTGGTGGTGATAACTGCATGCTTCCTGGGCTCGCAGCCACTTCATGTGACTACCTGTGGTGCAACAATGTGGCCAAAGATGGGAGCTGCACCACAGAAAGGATGTCATTGTAGCAGATTGTAGAAATGAAATCCCTCTTTGGATCAAGATGAACATTTCTATGATAGTCGTCACACAGTAAATAGATGAAACTTTGTCCTCATTATCACTAGTACCACTATTTTGTTAAACATTTATTTAAATACATGCAGGTGCAAGTTATAATTAGGAATATGTACTGAACATTTTCACTCCACGTGATAGTATAAACTGGCTTTCCTTACAAGTGGAAGTTATTATTTCAACATAGCTAATGATAATACAGAAACTACTTTTTTTGCTTTGGCTGTTCATTTTTATTCCCTTTTTATTTTACTTGATGCTGATGAAAACCTTTATTTCATGAGAATCACCCAAAATGGAACAGATACATGAAATTTCATTATACTAGAATATGTTCCTGTGCCATTTTCATAGTGATCAATGTAAGTGTTCTTCTTTATTACAAAGGTTCTTTATCTTAACATGTTTACCAAAGAGACTTTATTGTGATAAATGCATTGTACATTGATAAAGACAATGTTCTTTGGAATAACCAGGGAAACTTGTCATTCATAAACGCAGTGGTAGTGAAAATCACCGTCTAAAATTCCTAGAAAGGGAGGGAATTAGTGTAGTATTTGACACGGCTCTTTCAGAAAGAAGTAAAACATGACAGTGTAAAAACTAATAAATATCCATCTATTCCAAGCATTCAATTACATCTATAATTTGGATATTAAAAGAATTACCTTTAGACTATGTGAGGTAGATATTTTATTTGTTTTCTTATATGCTCTTGCATAATATGAATTACCATTATAATCAGTTATTATCTTTATAAAAACGTACATAAAAATCATTCTTTTTTTCAGTAAGTGGAGAATTATGATCCTCTATTGGAGATGATTTCTAGATATAGAAAACTACATCATGGTGTTTCTAAAAATATATTTTTTTACATGCAATATTAAAGAACTTATTTTCCTTGAAAATACGAACAGCTGAAAAAGAAACTTCTTGACATGAGTTGATATGATGTTTTAATTCATTAAACCTATACCCAGAAGGTTACCATCATCACCATACTGAACATTGTAGTCCTGAGGAATACTAAAATAAATCCCCTTGTCCAACAATGGGATGGAGTGGTTATGATAAAGTTATATAAAGTTTTATAATCCATAGCCACAATAAGACAAATGCAGAATATACTGTCCACTTTTTATTAGTGGGTTATTGTGTACAAAAATTAAGTGAATATTATATTAGTTCATTAAACTGCATTCACATATACAAATTTACTCCAGATAATAGTATATATTTACTCACAGAGTTTTGAATTAAACTAGATATGATTAAGTTCATTAAGAACAATCTTTTATTTTCAAATTTTAAATATAAAGGTAGAGTTTGACTGTGACTTATTAACAAACATGAAGAGTTCAGTAAATATATAGGGTCTAGTCAACATGAACAAAAGCTTTTGTAGTGTTTACCTACATCTTGAATCTGATTCCACAGTTGGGAGGCAGTTTTGCTCTATGCTACTCTTACTTCATTATTTTTTTCACAATCTATAAACAAAACATTGCTGTGATGTATTCAGGCCAAGGACTCCAACTCCAGGCTATTTCTCTACTTCCTATAACAGTATCCAACACAGAGTCAGCCCTAAGTAGATGTATGGTGATTATACAGTCAGGAAAGCAACCAGGCATATTCGGAGAAGATTAGCAGGAAAACTGGCTGGTGATGGATCTAGCCCAGAAATACAACTTACTCATTCAAACATTTATACAGATATACCATCCATTGGGAACTACTCCGAATGAAGAGGGAAAAAAAATGTTCACAATAGTGTAATCTACAATTCTAGTTTATCATGTTATAGTCAAAATTGAAATTGTTATTTGCATATGAAACATTTTTAATAACAGAAAGCATGAAACATTTTTAATTGAGTTAACAGAAAGCATAATACATGATCAATGATCTCTTCTTGCAAAGATATTGCATCATCTGTTAAATGTGTGAATAAGTTATTCTTGCAATATCCTGGGAAAAGGTTGCTACTCATCACAGACCAGAGTCAGGTACCAGCTTAATCATGCTTTGTGTTTAAGTAAAAATCTACTTCTGAGGACTAGATATCTTTGCAACTGTTCCTAGGATGAAAATATGTCTCCACAGTCACATGTTCATCTGAGAACATGTTTACAAAAAAAATCATCAATTGTCACCAACTTAATTGCTTAGAAAACTCATCAGAAATTATGCTAATGATTTTTTATTATTTAATTTTCAAGTATTAGCAATTCTATAATACTGTTCAATTCAGCATATATATAATATGAGTTTTAAGGTGATCCTGTATGTATAGAGACCAAAGGGACTAAAATGAGTGATGGGGAAAATACATGCAGCCACTTGCAAACTCTTCTCTTGTCAACAGCTAACAACCACTTGATTGGTAATGTGACTAAAAACATTGTAGCTGTTATTTATTCAAATAGTTTAGACTGCATGGATTTTCTTGGACAAAAAATAAGTTTAATGTATGTTAAGTTTATTTATTTTTTTAAACTTTTTTTATTGGAAAAGCATTTTTTAAATATATCCTAATTACGGTTTCTCCTCCCTCATGTCCTCTCAGGACATTCCCAAATTACCACTCATCCAACTGCTGGCCTTCTTTCTGTCATTCTTTAGAAAATAAACAGGTAAATAAACAAACAGACTAGAGTAGAATAAAATAAACAAATAGAGAAAAAGAAAACAAAGAAAGAAAAATAGAAAGTGGGACAAGGAGGAGAAGTAGAAAGGAGAGTTTGTTTTTGTCTCTTCTAAGCCCAGGAAGAACTCATTAGGCCTCCTAAGTCTGTTCAAAGGAAAGGGATAATATAGCAGAGACTGACGAGACAAAGAAGGGCGATTCCTGAAGTATTCAAACTTGTTTCTTCACTATTTCCTCATAGATCTATTCAGACAATGCAGAATGTAAGGTATTTAAGCAGTTGGCAGTTGTTTTAACTGGGTCTCTAACTTATTTATGACACTATCTTGAATTATTCATATCATTTTTGTCCCTGCAGTCGACTCATATTATTTCAAGGCTAGTCTCTGAAATCCTTAATGTTTGTGTTCAAAATAATCATTTTTTTTTCATTTCCCAGTTGCAAACAAGGAGGTTGTGCCATTTCTTAAAGTCCACCAGTATTACATTTCTCCAGGATATTGGTAACTGCTAAGGATATTGAAAAGAACAATGCTTATAGACTTTGCTAGCATTCCACACTTAAGAAAATATATTCAATGATGAGACATTCCAATTTCTTCAGCTTTACTTCAAGAAAATACTCTAAAGAGAACTTCATAAATTTTCTAAATTGAATTAAAAAAAAATCTCCATTTAAAGTTTAATTCATGACTTGATTGAATAAACATTTGTTGAATACCAAGTTTTCGAGGAGATGTTTGGTCTTGATTTAGCAACAAAGGAAATTACTCCAGTTTCTGCACTTAAGGAAGAGAAATAGCAGAATATCAATGATAGGGATGCAGCTAAAGTTAGAAAATCTTGAATAATTTTGATCTGTGTTTCACATCATTGAAGTGTTGATGTTGTTTTCTATCATTTCTATTGGTGAAATTATTAAGGCCACTCCATGTAGTTTAAAAGGAGGTTTATTTAGTGGCGTAACTTACAAGTGAAGGGATAGATAGGTTGCAGGGTCTGGGAAAGGTGTGTTGCTGTCCGGCGGTGTTCTCTGGAGAACTCTGCTTGGTCTACCTCCAGCATCCAGGGTCCAGGAAACAAGAGAGCCAGAGCATCCAGAT
The DNA here is from genome assembly GCF_007827085.1 of Peromyscus californicus insignis. Lineage (NCBI taxonomy): Eukaryota > Metazoa > Chordata > Mammalia > Rodentia > Cricetidae > Peromyscus > Peromyscus californicus. The sequence goes on along the minus strand of NW_026294573.1, from coordinate 158,605,382 downwards.
CTCGGGTCTTCAGGGTCCTCTCTTGGCCCCGCCTTGTAGGCGTGACAGTTACCAGAGCCTCAGTGGGGGTTGGAACTTCCAGATCAACATTGGAATGGCTACCCACTACACATTTCTCTCACACCACTTGTGTTTGATATCATGTTATGAGCTTTAATAATGTGGACTAAATGTTATATTGATTTTAAAATTATTTATGCCATAAATATCTTGTTTTGTCTGTAGCTACTACTTTTATTATTGGAATGATATTTACTTGTGTTATTGAAAAGTGGAAATTACACTGTTTATGGATTTTCATTTGTGATAAGTTCAGGCATGACTATATATATGTACATGCCTATGAATATAAAATAAAGAATAAGTATAATGGTATATATACAATATATTTACATATTTGCATATTATTATATCATGTAACATTCTTTTAGTGAAAGAGTTCTTGAGCATCATATTTCTCAAAGGATTTTAGTAACTGCTAAAGATATTAAAAGTAAATATAATTGTTGAGTGACACTGACTCCTAAAACTTTTTATTTTATTTTTCTGATAAGTTATAGTGCAAATTTTCCAGAGAATCATTAGACGTTATACATGCATGTATGAACATTTATAGATATACATATACATACAAATGTAGGCACATGCATGAATGTTTGGAACATTCTTACCAGTGCATAGAGAAAACACATGGTATGCTAATGTACAACATTGTTGATGCACCTACAGTAAGAACTCGTATCATGACTAATTTCAATCTATCTACCTGATATTGACTGGCTTACAAAATCTCTCATTGTCTCACTATTGAGTTCACATAAGTTATTTCTGTTTATTACCACAAATGTATTATCATTGGGATACCCATTTATGTGCTATATGGAAAATTAACTCACAAATGAAGTAAACAATCTTATGGAAAGAAGGATGCATTTTTTTGTGATTTCTAGTTCTTAATTTTGGTGTGATCCAAGAAATTCATGACTGGTTATGATCTCTAATTGTTCCATACAGTGACAGGGTATGGTTGCATAGAGGATAAAGGACCCTGAGTTAGTGCTTAATAAACCAATATAATATGGATATGAAATAATTTTAAAGTCTACAATGGAGCAAAGCTTATAGGAAAACTTCAAATGGTAGATTAATAGTTATTTTTAATATAATAACAGCCAAAATAAAATATTTTTTCAGTTTACTTGTTTTTAGTTAAAAGTTTACTCTACATTGTGTTTTTAATAGTCAAATGAAGATCCCAATTGAGACATGCTTGTTAATAATGAAAAGGCTATTGCATGCATCCTTATCACTAAAGCAAAGTCAGTCATGAAATATACATCTAAGACATTTTTAAAATAGCAGTAATGGGATCTCCTCTCACCAAAAGAAAAAAAAAAAAGCAGGCCAAGTTGACCCAGAGTTGGTTTAAATAAAAATTGCATTTAAGAAAAAGAAGAAAACTATATCTTATGGGGAAAGATCACCAAATTATATTTTATTCTTAGACTCCATTTCCCTAAATATAAACTTCACAAAAATGCAAATTGAAAAAAGCAAGCATATTCTACAAAAAATAATTGTATCATTATCTATCCAAGATGTACTTTTGTGTTTATAAATGCATGGGTAACAAGATCAAGGTGAGGAGGTTGCTACAGATGCAGAGCCATTTTTGTTCCAAGCTATAAACTTTTGGGGTTACTTTTAATAGAATCAGAGGTTACCAGTTGAAAATATTTTCCATCATGTGGAAGAAAACCAACTTTATATTGTGTGCTAGTGTGGGAAGAGGGTGGTTTGGACATGGCAGGCCAGCACACTTTCCTCAGGTCTATTGTAGAATTCCTCTGCATAGTAACACTCTTGGATCTCTCCTGTCAGCAGGAGGCATGCCTCTGCAGTGGGACCATAAAACTTGTGTTTATTATTCCCATGGATTTATTAAGCTTTATTAAAATTACCTTTGAGGTGGTTTGTATTCTACAATAAGCTAAATTCCTGGAGGGAGAAAAATCCCTTATCAGGAGCAAAGATAGAAGCATCTCTGAGGCAGGAACATAGTAGATAGCTCAGTGGAAAGTTTTAAATCCTGCTTTCCCCCCTCTTGTATTTCCTGGCAACAATCTTTACCCTCTACATAACAGCTTTGTGTAGACACTACTGCTAGTTTCTATGGAAAAATGTCAAGACTTCATAAATCCATGTGGGGATGAGGAATTGGTTCAACAAATACTGACTTTGATCTCTCCTTGTGTATGTATATCATTCCTAGACACATGTATTAAATCCTAAGGCTTGTGCCTACTGTCATAACAAACTCCATATGATATAAAGGCAAACTGTATCCTTTAGTCTTTTCTCTAGTAGTATAATATTAATAGTTGTGCAATTAATGAAGAACAAGAGAATGTTCCATACAGTTCTGGCGGTTGGGAAGTCCAAAGTCTACACTGTGGTATTAAATGAGGACTACTTTCTCTTCCCGACAGAGTAGTTTGCAACTATGTTCTCTGGAAGGGAGGCACATCTTGCCCCCATATGATGGCTAAAAAAAGATATTGAAACAAATGTTAACTTCTTTTAAAAGGATTTTAATTCATCCAGGATGGAGGGACACTTCTGCAAAATGTCTCCTCTGAGGAAAAATTCTGAGTACTGTCATATTGGACATGAATTTTAATGCACGAACATAATTTGAGGGGATACAGTCCATCATGTTGGGATAAGAATGGAGGTTGAAACATCAGGTGTCTGGTTTTATTGCATCCCCAGCCAGGAGGCTGGTGTAAAGAATCATGGTGATCCATTGATTTTTCTCTCAGCTGCTCGTTTTAATGCATGATGGGTCCCTGGACCAAAGGGTGGTGCCATCTTCCTTCAGGGTGGGTCTTGTCTCTTCAGTTTAACTTCTCTGAAAAATGTCCCCACAGACAGAAGTAGAATAGTATCTCTTAGATGATTCTAAATCCAGTTAAGTTTAAAGTGAAGATTATCCATCAATGTTATCAGCAATAATTCACTAGTGCTAGCATACTTTTGAGATACAATGATTAGCATTCCTTAGTTCACTGTATGAGCCAGAAATATTTTTATACTCCATTATTAAGTACTTGAATGACATTTATTTTTTAAGAAGCTACTATGACTAAAGCCAGCATGGCTTAATAACTCACAAATCCTAGCTCTATAATACAAGTATTGAAGATCCAACATGTTGTAACAAGTATCTTGTCAGCTTCCATTTGATATATTTCTTAGTTGCATGGATTACCATTCAACTTACATTAGCTAAAGAGCCATCAACCATATACATGGCGGCAAGAGCTGAAGTACATAGGCAGGGTGAGGTTAAAGAGGATCACATGTCTGGGGAACCTCTTTACTCTTGCAACATTATAGTTGCAGATGCTCAGGTGAGTTGCTACAATCAAGTGAAACAGAGTCTAGTGAAAATCAGGATGGTTTTGTTGCTTATTTGTTGTCTATGACTATCTCTTGAAGTCTGAGGACTAGTAGTGTTGAGAATTGTATACTTTCAAAGCCTTTAGACTGAAATTTGAATGAAAAATGACAGTTGACAAGAATAAAGTATCAAATATCAAAATTTAATGTGAAAGTGAGTCATCATTTCCTTCAATATTTTAAATCCTGAGAGTCTACACTCCTGTCAATCCCAGAGGTCATCAGTGTTGCTGCCCTACAACTGCAAACTGTAGAGGAACCTGTCCAAACATTAAAAGACCATGAATGCTGAATTATAAATGCCATGGCTAATCTTCTCGGTGCATATTTATCCAGTTACACTCTGAAAGACCCAGGAGATAATTCTTTCATCATGACATTACAAATGTTTCATAAGGTAATGGAAAATTGTCTCAGTCCTTGAAAGTACTTGCTTTACTTGCAGAGGACAGATTCAATTCCGAGCACTCACATAGTGGCACAAAACCATCTGTGACCCCAATATCAAGAGTTCATATATCTTCTGATCTCTGGTTACACCCGATGCACACATTGTATAGTACACATAAATACATGCAGGTGAAGCATCCATGTACATAAATTAAAATAAATAAATCCTGATTGTGGATACTACAGGTTGGGTACAGTGTTGAAAATGTCATGGTAAAGTCTGTCTGGTGTCAGTGAGAATAAAGACAGGGAGAGTTCATTTGGATAGACCCAATCTTCAGAAAAAAAGACCCAAGAAAATAATCATTTACTTTAATCAGAAAGTATAATACTAAGCACATGACCATTAAACTCCAGAAATAATCCAAGTGGACTGTTTATTGCTATGAATGGTTAATTCCACCTATCCAGAACTGCACTATTATCTATGCCTTGGTTTAAGACTTTGAGCTTCAGATATGTTCACCAGTATGTGCATCACAATCTAAAATGGAGAAGAAAAAACCCATTCCTTTATAATTTCCTACTTACACAATTCTCACCATTGTTAGATGATTTATGGAAACCTGATGGGAAATGAAAACCAAAGCTTGTGTGCAGTTTTGGAGTTACTCAGTATTGTGACATGTCCCTCATAGAACTTTATTATCAAAATGAAAAAAATGTCTATGGTATACTGAGCACCTATTTCTCATATTAATTCAAATGTGTTATCAATTTTATTGTCTATTCCAAGTTTCTATTTTCACTAAAGCAAATATAAAGTGGCACTTACTTGACACTGTCAAGTACTATTGGTGAAGATAATTAGAAATATTTTTGCTAAGGTTAAGAATTGCAGTGTTCTAGATGACCTGGTCCTTATTTAGATAAGCACAAAACACATGTGAAATGTGAAGTAGACACAATTTATTTTTATTTACACAAAAAAAAAACAAAAACAAAAACAAATGTATTAATGTATATTCATATATGCATGTATATATCTGAATCTGTGTGCTCCTTAAATGAATAAAACACCTTAAAACTTTTCATATCAGGCAATGAACATAACTCATTTTGATCAAGAAAAACGTACATTGGTTTTTTTTAAAGGCTTATTCTCACTCAAATTTTCCTGTGATTTCTTATTGAATGACTAGAAATCTTTGGAGTTTAGATATAAATGAAGTTCTTATTATATGAAGGTTTGTTTAATCTTATTTGCCAATTAAGTCCTCCCATAATTTACTTTTTTTCTTTTCTACTCTTTGTCTATGTAACATTGAGTTCAGGAATCAAAATTTCTAGTTTCAAATTTTGCTCTATATTATACTGTTGACCCTTAAAGAGTTATTTTACCTCTATGGGCTTCTGTAACTGGATAATGGGAATGATGAAACTGCATATTCATGTTGCTGGTAATATAGCCAGTACTTAAAATATACTCAAGGTAGTGCTATAAAATGGCCATTCCAAAAGTTACAGCTTTTTTTTTCATTCTGGTACCTACTCATAACAGAAAGATAAAAATGAAATAACTCATAGTCTCCAGAAAGAGAGGTTCATGGTTTACTGGTGATCAAGTTATACTGTATGTATGTACCAATCTGCAGATGGATAGGAGAATAGGAGGAAAGTCTCAGTCAATACCGAGATATTGAACAAGGCTCTGCAGGAAGCATTCCTGCTGGAAACCATGATGAATAAAAGGAGGCGTGCTCTAAACAGCAAGAAACAGAAGGCATTCCTATTTCTTCTTCTTGGCTTTAGAAGATCAAGGAGTTTATTGTTAACTCCTTGATTTAGGGAATCCATTTGCATTTTAAAGATAAATCATCACTACAATGTATATGGTTAGCCTAGTTTATATAGTGCTAGTTGGAAATGAGTTTTCCTTATGTCCCAAATAGGCATTGGTGTATTTAACCTTTTAGGTTCATATATACACAATAGAGATTTCCTAATTTTTCCACATGTCAGAATTGAATTCTTTATTCTCAGCATATTTGTGTTAAATGTCTTCTGCTAACAAAGAAAATGCTTGTTAACTTTGGCAAGCCAAACAATATTTCACAATGAGATATTTGAAAAAAAAAATGTCAACTGTGTCTCTATCATCATGACCACTTGTGGTGATATATTGTGTATCCTAATAAAATTTGCCTGAAGATCAGAGAGACAAAGAACAAGCCACTGCCATATCTCACCTCACCAACTCAGTCTGAAAAGGCCTCAGCTGATAGGCCTGTAGCTGAATGTGCTTCTTCAGCTGAAAAAGCCTCTGGCTGAAAGGGGTGCTCCTGCGGAAAAGCTTTTAGTTTCTGTCTCCTCACACCTTATATACCTTTTCTCTGCCCAGCCACCACTTCCTGGGATTAAAGGCATGTGTGCTTCCCAGTACTGGGATTAAAGGTGTGTGCCACCACTCCTTGGCTCTGTTTTCTCTCCTAGACTGAGTCAATCTCATGTAGTCCAGGATGGCTTTGAACTCACAGAGATCCAGACGGATTTCTGCCTTCCAAGTGCTAGAATTAAAGGTGTGTGTCACTACTGCCTGGCCTCTATGTTTAATCTAGTGGATTGTTCTGTTCTCTGATCTGCAGGTAAATTTTATTAGGGTACACAATATATCACCACAATGACTATTCTGATGAAGATAGTATTTTCTTGTGATTGTTCATATTTTATCTGTGATTATAAAGTCACAGACAAATATTTGCATAGGAAATACTCATACAATAGATTCTCTTTTGTTCCTTTTGCCAAACTGATATTGTGCTACACATAGTTTGTTATTTAAACTTAACAGTACACCCCTGTGTTTCCAGTGTAATGAATATTTAGACTAGAAAAATTTATGCTTTGAATTAAATGATTTTCTGTTTAATTTTTGTCTGTACTATCAAAGTTTCTGAATGGCAAGTAAAGAAAAAATATTAGTAAAGCCAACTGATAACATTTCAAAGATGAGAAAAACCATATTTGACTGTAATCATTCTGTTTGGACACATTGAAATAGTTTTAAGTTCTTCATAGTTTCTCAGGTACTAGGAGTCTTTGTATTCAAACTATGCCTCATACACTTAAATGTGGAAAACTATAAGTAAGAACTATAAGAAACAGTATATGTATCTGGGGGTGGGTCTTAAATAGACAGATGAGTAGATACATAGGTATGTGTATCTACATGTATAGAAGTCTGAGTTTCAAACAAACACCCACTGGTTAGGTAATTCTATATCTGAGGATACTCCTATTGAAGCATTTCAGTACAAATTCTAGGTCTTCTGTCATTAGTACGTTTATCAAAAGGTTTGCCCTCCACCTAATTCTTTTCTCTGGAAAACATCCCCAGCAGGCATTTGAGCCTGAACCTCAGGGTTTCTCTGTAGTTGTGATGCCTGTCCTGGATCTTGCTCTGTAGCCCAGGCTGGCCTTGAACTCACAGAGATCCACCTGGCTCTGCCTCCCGAGTGCTAGTATTAAAGTCATGCGCCACCACCGCCTGGCTCTAATCAGGATTCTTTAGCAATATTTTCATTAATATAAAACATCTGCAAGTACTCCATTAAAAAAAAAACAAAAAACCAAAAAAAAAAAAAAAAAAACAAACCAAACCTGTGTTCATAGAAGACAATAAAAGACTGAGATACATGACTCTAGTTTCAGAAGGTTGCGCTGTTTCATCTTTGACATCCAGATGACTGTGGTCCTGAGTTTTGGATCATGACTGCTTTCTTTCTTTAAATAAATTCCTTAAGGATGTTTAAGCCACAGACAATATATACTTCTGAAGCCTGTACTGTGGCCTAATAGACCATTGTTGGTATATAAATCCCCCTTGTATCTAACATGAACACTAAGCAGCCTCAACCAACAAACTCCTCTGCCAGATTCCCCAGACTTCCCTCTCTGGAGTGAGAGTACTACTCTCTCATTCTCAAAGCCATAGGTTCTCCTTGGATTGTGTCTAAATGGACAAGTTTATCTCAGCAATTTAGCATACGAACCTCATGGGTAAAAGACAAATAGAATTATTTTCAACAACAATGAAATGAGAGAGAGACTTACAGAAGGAAGATTTGGTAACCTTCTTTTGCAGTCAAATAGAACATCAATGTTGCTTTTAAACATTTAAATAAAATGTTAGTTAATAGAGTCATAAAATAATTTTTAAAGAATTTTATTTATACAGTAAAAACAGACATACTGAAAAATAGAATAGAACATTGAACCCAGAAATAGTCTAATGCATTCATGGTCAATTAATTTTTGACAAAATTGCCAGATATATTCAAAGCAGAGAAAGGTATCTGTCCAACTAATAGTGTTTGTAGTGGGTAGCCATTCCAGAAACATTAGGTTACTGACCAGGCTGCCAGCTATCTCTGTCTACTCTTGAAAGATTCCCGAAAGTTGCTTGCATCCATTTACCATTTCTCAGGTACCATTATATTCCTTCTCAGGTCTTTGATGGGATTGAAGACTAGCAGTTATAGTTACAACTTAGTAGATAGAACATATTAAGTATTAGATTCAGGTTCTTTAGGATAGGATACCTTTTGGAATGATCTTTGTAATATGCCATTTACCTACAATTTAGACTTCTCTGGATTTTAGTATATGTTTCTTGCTTGCATTTACCCATTAATAATTAATTATGTCTAACACTTATTGGTCAAATTATTAAGGCCAAGATATGATCTAGTAATCCAACAGTTACTATAATTAATAATCATCTAAAGGAAATCAAAATCAGCATGCCAAAAAGGAGCTGCATTTCCATGATCACTGCAGTGTTGTTTAAAATTAAACCAAGTGGCCATTTGATAAATCAGTAAAGATAATTCTAAATAAATAATATTCACAATGAAATATTATTCATCCAGAAAGTATAGGAGACCATGTTATTTGTTATAAATTAAGTAAAGTAATCAAGTCATAGAAAGACATCATACTTGTGGAAACTCAGGACTTTGAATATCTTTAACAATTAAAATGAAACAATCAGAAAACATTTAAAAGCTATTGAATCACATGCACAGGCTGAGACACTGAGCAAGCAGCCTTTTGGTTTGCACGTGGATTAATTCCTGATGAAGTTTTTCTTTACTTTTAATTTAATGAGCCCTTTATGATTTGACTGTGAAGTTTCCCCCACAGATGTGATGATGGTGCTCTTTCAGCATGTTATAGAAGCTTACATGGTGGACATTCGGCCTCTGAGAGGCAGCATCACGTGTGATATCTGTGCCCAGGTTGTTATCCAATCTGGCTGTTTCTAGATATACTCAGAAGTCTATAAGATCCACAATCATAGTTCCACAATGCTCCCATCGTTGTACCTTCCCATTGAGTTTCTTTAGCAATGTGTTTTATTACAGTGATGTGTTAGTTAACTGATATACTCATACACAATAAAATTCATTGAATCAATATTTTTAAGGGGAAAGTTTATTTGGACTTATAGAGGGGAATTACTGTTCATCATGACAGGGGTGTCTTGACAACATTATATATAGAGTGGGGATGGATGCTGGTCCCATTACATTGGCAATCAAAAAAAGGGATAGATAAAGGATGGGGCTAGGATATAAAATTTCAAGGATTGCTTCTTTTTTAGATTCCACTTCTGAAAGACTCTACAGCCTTCCAAAATAGTGTGCCAAGCTGAGGACCATGTTCAAACAAAAAATATTTTGGAGGCAATTCACATTCAAACCACAATGCTTACCAGGGCTTACAGCTTTGAAAACCCTACTTACTATTCCAGAGAAGGCAAATTCCTAGTGAGAGTCTGTTCCATTTTCAGCATGCCAACTTCCATCCCAAGAACACTTCCACCTAGGATGCCTGTACCCTGAACTACTAACTGTATTAAATTTACTATATCTAGGCACTAAGCCTTCCCAGAATTATTTCCCCCTCTCCTTAAGCTCCCCTCTCCAGGATTAAGGTGAGAAAACTAGAAACTATTAATTCCTCTGTTTAACACAAAAGAAGTTAGTTCTCACTAGCCATGATCTCAGGACATGGCTGTGCCCATTCCTTGAAAGACCTTACTCTAGAGTATACAGAGCCATAGTGAATGTGTGTTTCCTTGTATAATGTCCTTCCTTTATTGAATAATGTTTCCGTTATTCAAGTCAACTTCTGAGGTTGTTCCCTTCATTTGAAGTTAATCTTTTTTTATTGATTCTAGCTTGTTGGTTTAACCCTATATCTCTATGCTGTGCCTGAAAATGCCCTCAAATCAAAACTCCTTCCTTCTCCCTGGAGCTATCTTTTAAAACTAGTTCATATATCATCTCCCCAGTGTGGCCTTAGAAGGCACACCAATAACTCCTTCCTTTGAGAGCATGTGGCTTGTTTATTATAGAACTTAAAACTCCAAGTCATTGGCAGGCTTCCTTATTACTTAAACCCAAGCACTTTTTTAAAGATAATTTCTATTGATTTTGGAATCCATTATCTCTACCAAGAGGCTGCTTTACAGGAAACACTCAACTAGAACTCACTGAGTATTGTTTGCCTGTATAGACCTATGGGATGAAGCTAGAGCTAAACTCTAAAGGCAGCTCCACTAGACTGAATTACTTCAAGACTAGAAGAGCTACAGCTTCTACCATTGGATCTGCACTCTTACGCCTATCACCAAAGATCACAGTTCCATGCTGAGCCAGACGGCAGGTAAAGGACAAATGTATTGAAGAGGAGGGGAAAAGTAGAAGGTAAAGAGGCATGTAAGGAAAAACAGACTATTGAGGAAAGGGAGGTTAAGAATGGGAGAGAGAAAAGTGAACAGAGGGAAGAAGAACATAGTGGCAAAGTTGGGTACAGCATTTGCCCCAGTCAGTGCTTACCAGATGACATTCCTGAGTTCTGCAAGTCTGTCACAAAGTCATGGAGTTGAAGTTGGAATCTTTAAGAGGCTGATGATGTGTATCAGTCTTAAGTTGATTTAATGCCCATCCCACCCAAATAGAAATTCAAAGTCAAGGAAAATCAGTTATATACCTAAGTCACATATCCAAGGCTCACAGAAAAACCACAGACTCCGTTCCTGGCATACTCCTATGTGTTGCAGGCCAATCATCAGTGAATCAACATCCAGAAGCATAATTCCTCAAACAACAAAATAGTCCATTGATCGCTATGGTGAAACACAAGTTGTAGAACTTAGCTCTTCCTTTCCCAAACCTTACCCCATGCTTTGTCACTCTCCTCAGATACCCTTGATGTCTCCTGTGGCCACCGTGGAAACTCACCTGATGTTCTTGTGGTGCTACACTAGACATTCACCTGTATGGTTACAGCATAAGTGAAGAGTATAGATTACCATCCACATCTAGTGCATCCTCATCTGACAAGGCCTATTTTAACACACACTGAGCTACCTGAATACATTCACAGGACAACTAACTATAGGGCTGGCCATCTCCTGACATGGGACCAGTCTACCTTCTAGTCAAGGGAAACAAAAAAGAAGCTAGCATATAGATAACTTTTGATGCCCATCCTAGCCTAACTTCAAACTCATTGTTTCTCATTTTTAAAATAATTTCTTTTAAATATGGAAAGTTCTATACATTTATACAGTGAATATTTCTAATATCTGTGAACCACTTCCCCAGCTTCTATCTTTTCCAGCTGCCTCCAATTGCACCCCTTCCTGTATTCATGTGACTGAAAAATATTTTTACATTAACCGTCTCTGAGTTCAATTAGTGCTACCAATATGCACACAGGTGTGTGGATATCCTACCGCTAGCAATCTACAGACTCATTAAAAATCTTCATTTAATTTCAGTGTTGGCTTTTTTTTTTCCTGGAGCTGAGGACCAAACCCAGGTCCTTGTGCTTGCTAGGCAAGCACTCTACCACTAAGCTAAATCCCCATCTCAATCCTCAGGGGAGTCTTTGCCCTGGAGGAGATGGGAATGAGGGGTGGCCTGGGGGGAGGCGAAGAGGGGCGGGAGGGGGGAGAACAAGGGAATCTGTGGCTGATATGTAGAATTAAATTATATTGTAAAATAAAATTAAATTAAATTAAAAAAATACTGGGAACACACACAAAAAAATCTTCATTAAATTTCTAAAGCAATTCTTCACAGAAATTGTACAAATCATTTCAATATGGAAAAACAAAAGACCTAATATAACCAAAACAATCTTTAACGTAAAACAAACAAACAAAAACACTGTTAGAGCTATCATCATCTCATTTTTCAAGTTATGATACAGAGATATAGTAATGAAAACATCATGGTCCTAGCATAAAGAAAAAACAGACATACTTATCACTGGAATAGAATTGAGGACCCAAACATACGTACATTCTGAAGTTTCACAAAAAGGCCAAAATCACACACAGGAGACAAGATAGCATTTTTAACCAATTCTGCTGGTTAAACTGGACAATTCTCTGCTGAAAATGAAAAGAGACCTTTACTTCCCACCCTAAATAAAACTCAGCTCTAAATGGATCAAGGACTTTATCATAATCTAAAGTAGGGAATATAACAATTACAGGTACAGGAGAATACTGTCTGAATAATTCCCCTGTAGCACAAGAACTAAGACTAATGCGAACTCCGAAATTATAAACACTTATATAGCAAAGGCAGCTGTCAATAAAGTGAAGGGCAGTCCACAGGATGGGAGAAATTTTTTTCCAGCTGTACGCCTTGACAGGATACTTCTTTACAAAGAATTTATAAAAATAAATGTGAAGAAAACACCAAACCCAGTTAAGACACAGGCTATGTAATTGAACAGAAAGTTCTCAAAGCACAAGATGCAAACAGCTATCAAACACTTTGAAAAGTGTTCAACAGTCTTAACTGTCAGAGAAATGCAGATTAACACCACTTTAACATTCCACCTCTGACCAGTTGAAGTCACCATCATCAAGAAATCAAATGCCCACCAATTCTGACATGAATGTAGGGAAAAGGGAACTTACAGAGCTAGAAAGAACAAGGATTTCCTTTTTAACCAGTGTTGTTTCGACTCAGTTGCAAGCAGTACTTACAGATTTTCACAGAGGATCAAGGAAAAACTGCCATACAGAACTTGGCATACTTCCATGTTCTTTCTTAAAGACCCTAACGTCCTTCACAAAATTCACACATTATAAATACTCTATTTTCCTAAAGTGTCTGACAGAGTAAGTGGTTTGCTTTTAGTGATTTCCAAACATTATTTTTTTCAAATTCAAAAATTTTCAACTTACTTTCTGGAAAAAGTAAAAAATAAAAATGTTAGAGAGTATTTGAATGTCTATACAAATGGATTTATATCATTCTGATACTGTACAAAAATATTCTAATTTGAGACATAGGAAATATATGACAGCAGCTTCCAAGTCCACACAAGTTCAGTGTTACCAAAATAATCACTGACAAGAAGAAATCTTAATTGTTAAATTTTAATTCTTTAATTTGTTAATTTTTAATGGTGATATTTTATTCTCACAAAGAACTAAACCACTTAATGATTCTAAAGAAATGTAATTACACTACAAATAGCATTTTATTTTATTATCACACAAGCTTTGATTCAAGCTGGTGATTCGGAGGTGAAAATTCTACCTTTTATATTACTGCTTGCAACAATATTTCTAGTTTATTTTCCATCTTTATGTTTAACAAGAAGTGTCATAGACTATTATATGTTTATCCTTAAAAGCTATGTTCTATTGCTACTGTATGCTTCCTGTGTTCATATAAGTGAAATATGGCAGATGGTATAACATTAGGGTTTCTATTGCAAATACTCTTTCGTTTGTCCATCTTAGAAAGGTTCACTTGGTACTCCATGAAGCAAGCCCTTCTGCCTGCCAGCTTACCTCGAAGATCTAGAAATAATGAACACTTCAGGCGCTGACCTCCAGCAATGTTCTTTCTGAGTTGTTTCCTTTCACAGCACACTCAGGTTCTGCCCCATTACTTACCATGCATCAGTTCTTCTCACGAGTTTCTCACAAAATGGAGAGGTGGGGAGAAAGGAACAAATAGAACAGATGATGGATTTTCAAGTCATAGAAAAATTGCTTTGAAATTTAAAATCCATAACAACTCTGTATGAGAGGCAGACCCCATCGTTTCCTCCTGCCCTCTGTGATTCAAGTATGCATCTGTTGCTTTGTTACCTAGTGTGATCTTGACTAGTATGAAACCTTGTGGTCTGCATGAGTGCATTGTTTTAATTTGAATATTTGCACCTGTTTCTGGTCTGCTCCTACTGGAAAGCTTATTGTGCTATGTAAATAGATAACATAATACTAACTTTGACAATTACTACATTCAGTAGATCTTTGTTCTTTTGTTCCTTAACAATGCTTTTAAAGCTTCAAAATAGGAAAGTAACCGCTTCCCAGCATATACTTACTATGTTGTAGGAGCTAAAATATTGTCTTGCCTGCTTCCTCTCTCCTCTGTTTCTGTTACACATGTATCCTGCTTTCCAAATTGTCTGTTCCTATAATTCATGATTATCTTCAAGAACTGAAGTGGATTGAAGGCAGTAAAATCAGGTGACTCAATTCCTCTGTAGCATTAACGAGAAAGAAATTCTCATTAATGAGAAAAGCACAACCATGTGTATCTGAGATTTCTTCAGGGATTTCTCTCTCAGTTATTCATAGTAAATCTTTTACCTGCTTCTAATTCTTTACAATTTATACTTATTTTTGAGAATCTCATATATGAACACAATGACATATTATATCTACCCCCAAATTCCAACCCTAACTCCTCTTATTTGACTTCCAACATGTCCCCCTTCATGTCCTTCTTGTCATTTTTCATAAGCCACCAAACTCAATTAGAGCCTCCCAGATCTGCATAGGAGTGGGACTATTCACTGGAGTGTGGGAGAATTGCCAGTGGCCATATCCTCAAATAGGAACTCTAGTTTTGCTGAAAAGTGGCCCTTCCTTTTCCTGAAGAGCAACCTACATGGCTGTTTTAGGGCCTAAAAGTAAGTAATATGTAGCTCATGTAAAGCAATGTTTTAATCTTAGGAACTAAATCCTGCAGAAAATATTATCATGATACTCGTCTATTTGGGGACCTTTTAATAATGGACATGAACAATTTTTTGAGCATTGTTTTTCTTTTTTTTAAATTCCCTAACCTATTCTGCTAGAAATAAATCTGTCCAAACAATTACAAAACTGAATGTGATAAATTAATTGAAACCATATTCCCAGGGGGGTTAAAATGAGATCCAAACTCTGTGCTTTATAGAAAACTTAAGTCTGAAAGGTAATAAGAGCAATCAATCTTAAAAATGGTGAAAAATGAGGAATTAGAGATCAATCTGTCAAGAAACTTCTGTTAGAAGGAAGCTATGGTTATGGTCTTATTTCTGAGGAAAGAAAAATCCAATACTATAAATTCTTCCTGGTTCTTTTTTTCCTCCCATGCAACATTCCCAAAGCATTCAATAACATGCAAGCATAATGGTGCTGATGAAAAAAAATGGGGAAATGGAATGGAAAGATAAAAAATAGTTACAGTCCCCCAGGACAACACTGAAGACAATGAAGGACAAATTCATAATATGCTCATTATCCAAGCATAATGACTAGAGAAGTGGGTAGAAAAAAGTACTAAAGATAAAGAATGATTCTTTGTTGTTGTTTTGCTAGAAAGGGTTTCTCTGTGTAGGCTTGGCTGCCCTGGAACTTGCTTAGTAAACCAGGCTGGCCTCAACCTCATAGAGATCTGCCTCTGCCTTCCAAGTGCCAGGATTAAAGGTGTGTGTGCATCACCACAATCTGGTTAAGAATAATTCTAAAGGAAAGATAGAAAAAGTTAATTTGAAGAATGTATTGAAATATATATTTTATAAAATGAGCTGTGTACATATAGTGAAATAATTTCTACAATTTATGTTGATTTTGACTATATATAATTAAGAAAGAAGAAACCTGCTATCAATTATTGGCTATTATATACAGTTGAGAAATAAGTGGAATTATCAAAAATGATGACATCAGACAATATCAATATGTGTGCATGAAGGCACTATTTATCATGCTGTTAGAAATACATTATTTCCCATCTCAGGCACATTGTCAGTCTCTGAGACATAGGTAGGTATGTTATTATGGTACTTAGTGAGTTTCAAAGTCAGGAAATAACGTCTACAAACTAACATGTCCCAGATATTATGGTGCCAAAAGTATAGGATAAATTGACCCATTTAAACATATGTACCCTTGCTGACTAGCTTACATAGCTCAACCAAAGAAGGTATTTCCTCTACTCTTCAATCAGAGCTATTGTGCTTCTTTCTGTGCATTTTTGAAATAAACCACTAGTCTCTGGTATATTTAACCGCCTTATTTTCATCAAATAGTCCATAATTAGAAGTGATTGTACATTTTGCAAACAAAGTAAAAAAAAAAAACCTTGATATGTGTTTTGTAATTACTAAGTCACAAAGTAAAGTGGAGTCCCTGTTATCTCTGTAGACAATTGAGAGTTTACACCATCCACATACAAGTGAGGATGATTTCCTAAGAATTTTGCAACATTCATTAATCTGTTCTTTGTATGCATTATTGTCACTTTTGGTCTATGCCAAAACATGTTTCCCATAAGTTGCTCTTTGATTGTTGCTTGAAACATGTAGTAATCTCCCATCTCTTGAAATCTTGATTTCTTAGAGTAAACATGTTCCTTTGTTTTTAATATCTTTAGTCTGAGCTTTCACTGCATTACTGTTGTACAGGATACTTGCCTGAGTAAAGGGCCGACTGCAGTTTGGTGGGAGAGCCAAAATTCTTCCTCCATGCCAGGGGCAAAATGCTTTCTCCCATGAGGCTTGTCATCTGACCTTCAACAGGTTGATTATGCCCTTTGCAGAACTTCTCTTGGAAATAAATTCTATATGTATTGTGTCAATAAATTAAATTTACCTTTTATTATCTTTTCATTTATTATCTTTTCTACAAAACTATATTTCATGAAGGACCATATCTTCATTCTATCAGTCATTACTTTGTGATATTCTGTAATACTATAGACACTTGGATGCTTATAAAAGGGAGAATGTCAGGTAAGCAGAATATAGTAATATTTATGTCCCTTAAGAAGGATTTTGTATACACTCTGTTAGAAATTTCTGTTAGGATTAGCATGAATGGAACAAATGAAATGGGGAACTTATCATTCTAAAGACTTGTTAATAGGTGAAATTTCCATCCTGAATACTTTTTTGAAATGAAAATTAATAATGTTAAAAATAATATCACTTTTTTTTACACTAGAATGGAGTTTTGATTATGAGAGCATGGCAAAACTTGTTGATAGATTAGTACTCAAGACCCATTCTAGAATATGGAATTTTGTTCCAGGGAAACTCTAGTTTACAAAGAGAAAAACAACCTTCATAAGGAATTTCTTCCTCTTTCCCCAACTTCCATGATTTTGGGATAAAATAGACAACTGATGCAGAAACTTGATAAAATATAAGGGTTGACACAATTAATCATTGCATTAGTTAACACTTTATATTCAATCTTTTCCAACTATTTTGAGTAATCAAATTAGAGATATATTGGGAATTCCTCTGCATTCCCTGAAACAACAACAAAACTAGAATATAAAACAACTATTTTCCAAGAGTCAGGCAGTCTATCCCATTCTTCCTCTCTGGACACTAAGAAACAATCATATAAAGTGCAAGAATTTTTGAAATCACATGTCCTGACAATGTTCAATAGCTCCCAAGTTAATATTCTACAAATAATATTTGAGATTTAGTTTAATTTAAAATTCAATCTTATTTCTCAATATTTCACATAAATATGCAACTACAGAAATATCTCCTAATGACAAATCAAGGAAATGTTTAAAATACATGTTATTTATTTAAAACTGTACATTGTATACATAAAATTTAAATTATTCAAATCATTTTAATCTTTTTGGAAATAAGTCACTATTATGAATTGTAGAAAATAATTCAAAAATCTATGACTTAAGATACCACATATTTTGATTTTCAAGTTTATTACAGAGGACCTGGTATTCATTCCAAATTATTATATATTTCTACCTGATTATAACACTTTTCTCTTTGTTAAAAAAATTACATGTTTTATTCATGGTTTTTCCCTCTTCTACTCCTTCCAACTCCTCTCTGATCAACTGAACCTTCAGATTTTGTCCTTTCTATAAAGCCATCCTAATTCTAGAGAGCTGATAGAAAACTATAACTTTTTGTACTATGATGTACATATTTTGTTAAACCAGAAAATAGATTATTGTGCCTCATTTTGGAAAAAAGTAATGAAATAAGGCATAGGTTCAAGGGCACAGCAAGGGAACAATATAGGACAAGGTGTGACAAATATTTATATTAGTTAAAATATGAGATATTAACTTGGTGACTGGTATTTAGGTAAGCTAGGAAACTAACCGCAAAACTCTACAGTATGGAAATGGGATGGAACATTCTAAGTAGCCCCAGAAAGACCCAGATAGATAAGAACCTTCTCAAAATCAAAACAAAGAAGAATTCTCAATAGCTAATGCTTCAGACTGCTTCAGTGCCTCTAGCTGTGGCCCCTGTAGCTACAAAATTAGCTTTCAGATGCCAAACTGATTTGTCTGACTGTTCAACAAGCACATTTCTTAACATTTCCTTTGTATATATAAAATTGGAAAAGATAATAGTATCAAATTATAGGATTACAATTTAGATAAATGAATTAATGTTAACACACTGGACAGACATGCATCACATGTATGCATTTTAAGTATTGTTATTATAACTGGACTCACAGCTCTATAAAATAACCAGATCCCCCTGCTTGGAAGTACAAAATAACTATACTCAATGAAGAAAACTGAGTCATGTAATCTCTAATGTAATAAAAATTCAAAGTTTCTATTATTCTTTGAATAAATATTCTAAATGAAAACATTGCCTTTTGTAGAACTGGAAATGCACAATGGAATGGGCTAGATGTGGAACTATATTAGTTATTAGCATAGAGAGCTCAGAAATCGTCTACTATTGTGAATTGGGTAGATCTAAAAGTTTATATTGTTGACATTCTCTACATAAAGATATGAGGGAAAATGAATAAACACAATTGATGTTCTGCCCCTAAATTGTTCCTTATTAAATACTGGTTATATTACTGTATATTATAAAATAAGCTGGAGGTAATAGCTATGCATCAATTTATCTTTACATTGCCAACACAGTAACAACAGTTATTTTCTTTTTCTCTAAATCTTAAAGTGATAGACCAATAACTCTTGCAGTTGGGGAAGAGATATTTTACATGGATGCCAGTGTGAAGCTAAATCAACTTACTGAGAGAAAACAAACAGAAATGAATTGCTACAAAACCAATTTCCCCAAAGAAAACCTATCAAGTCACTTTGTCATTGAGCTAACGCAAAATGCCAACGAAGCTGACCACTGCTGAAAGCCAAGCTAGCTCTTTTTATAATTTTTTTATCTGTATCACTCACTGAAAATTTGCAAGATAATATTTGATCCAATGTACTTTCTTAATTATGGAAGAAAATGCTCTTTGATTTTTAAACATCTCATTTACAAATTTCACTATCTGAAAACTGAAATCTTGATTCAAAACTTTTCAAAGGACTTTAAAAGCTGTTTAGTGAGCTTTATATATATATATATATATATATATATATATATATATATAAAGTATGTATATATATATATATATATATATATATATATATATATATATATATATATATATAGTGACAGATGACTCAAAAGTGGAATGCTTCATATATAGTCATCTTACAGCATGCCATTTTTGTTTTGTTCATACTGATGAAGGACCACAGCATTATATCAGAGATTTTATTAGACATTTGACAAAACAAAACAGAAAATCAGAGGGTAAAAATCTGATTTTCTTCCCGTAGGAGATGCAACAGTCTCAAGTTAGAAAGCATATTACCTTCTAGATAGTCTTTGGAAACCAATCCCCTCCCCCTCAAATTTACAAGATAATATGAAAGACAAATTTGTTCAGGAATTATTTACCAGGGAAAATATTGCATTATTAAATTACATCTAGAGGTCTCAATCCATGTGATAATAATATGATACATTATAGATAATTTACATGTACTTTAATGAATCATCCCAGTAGGAACTTGTGCATTTTAATTGGTCAAACTATATTGTGTCGTACAAATGACAGTTTGTAATATATAATCTGAAAAAAAGTTATGTTTTTAAAGCTATAATTGTTTACATAATAAAGTTTGAAAATAAAATTGATTAACATTAATTATAACTAGGGTTCTTGTCTATAAATGTGACATTACCATTAATATTAATGTATTTTTATATTTTCTTTACAAGTCAAGATGATCATTTATATGACCATGATTCATTTTCACTGTTATTTATTTTTTCTTTGGTCCTCATGCTGACAAATCAAGATGATTTATACTAGCTAACATCATTCAGCACATAAAATAAAACCCATTCTTTATTCATAACATTAGAAAAGAAGACAAAGAATATATGAGAAAAGCTACTTAGACCCACAAACATGTCTATAAACTTTACAAAGAAAACTGTCTTTGACTTCAATGTTTATATTCATAGTACATGAACTGGCATAGTCAAAGACAGTGTTATGATTTTGAGGATTGGGACAAATTGGAAATATCCTTACACATATACATAAGATTTATTTATTTATTTTTTGTTTGTTTGTTTACTAGAAAAACAGCTACTTGCATATACAGCCAGAATATGTATACTGGCTTATAGATTGGGACCCAGCCTTTTATGTTCCTTCAGTGCCCACATAAATTATCTGTCTTCATTTGCATTTCACAGGACAGTAGTGATCTAGTTTCTCACAAAAGCACATTAGAAAGCCATGTTTCAGCCACTGCTGAGAGAGCTGATGGAGACATGTTTATTTTCAAAGAAAATAATTTATCAGTAACAGCATGATGTGCTATGAGCTGTGTAAGGCCATGGACATTATAAGGTTCACAGTTTGTCTCTTGGCTTCCTTAAATTTATTTTCTCACTTTATTAGCATATTCTAAGCTATAATTTTCAAAATGAAGCAACTCTTTCTTTTTTATGTGCACTTGTATCTCTATTCCATGGAAGCCTAACTTTAATTCTTCTATTATTCATTCAACATATAATGTATATCTATAAAAACCAGGTATGTAGTCCAAAGCAGTGAATTAGATACATAAGTCTCTTCCCATTGCTTCTTAGAGTACATAAAGGATGCTTTTTAAAACAGATGACTATATTTTCTCATTGTAACAGTACAAAACTTTATGGCTCTGGAATTTTAGTATATACTGTATCATCAATGATTGATTTCTTGTAGATAAGGAAACTGGCCACAACCAGCAACAAACCCATCATGAATCAGAGCTGAATGATAACACATGTGAGTAACATCCATTCTAATGTTTTTTAGATAGCGATAAATTAATATTACTTATTCCATTCCGTTACCTGAGGATTATGCATGTATTTGAACTGAAAATGTTTAATGCAGGTTCTTCTATTAATAATTATTCAGATTTCAGGAAGACGAGGTTTCCCCTATAGAAGTCATTCAAAACTGGGAAAGAAGCATCATTGGATCACGAGACAGCCACATGTTGGTTTCAAGGCATCTTACTATACTTGTGACATGCAGAAAATCCCAAAATTTCAACAATATTTATAAAATATATGTTGGAACAGGGGATGATAAAAGTCCTATTAAACTTTTTATAACTATAGTAACATCAAATGGTAAGAGTAACTGTAATAAAAATGATCTACTCTCCATTATAATATATTAGAATGAGTTATTTCATATGAGGTAATTTTCTAAATAGTTTGTTCTCTTAATCAAATATTAATACATTAATTATTGAGCATCCATTTTTCTTTTTATTCCTTGTAGTCATTATTTTAAAGGTATATTATTGAACACTACTTTAATAAATCTCAGTATGTTTGTTTTTAGG
Organism: Peromyscus californicus insignis; assembly: GCF_007827085.1. Lineage (NCBI taxonomy): Eukaryota > Metazoa > Chordata > Mammalia > Rodentia > Cricetidae > Peromyscus > Peromyscus californicus. The sequence goes on along the minus strand of NW_026294573.1, from coordinate 158,583,471 downwards.
GTTGATGGCTAATATTTTTTCAAACAATTCTACATATTAAGCTATTACTTATGAAACAGTGTTTGCTAGTAACATCAGTTTCTTTATAGTTTCTTCTTATCTTATTTACTCAAGAGGGCAGGAGGTCTTGAAACCCACTTGACATGTAAGGATTATACAAAATAATAATTTTAATTTGTTTAATAATAATTGTGGCACCCAACATGGGGCATGAAACCACAACCCTGAGATAAAGATTCTCTCATGTAATGTCACACAGGTAAAGCCACAGAAAATATGGTGACATATAGATTAACAGAAATGGGCTGAGTTTAAGTGTAAGAGCTAGACAGTGGTAAGCCTGAGCTAATGGCCAAGCAGTTTAATTAATATAAGCTTCAGAGTGATTATTTTATAAGTGGGGCTTGGCGGGACCCAGAGAAACTTTCAGCTACATTGATATGAGTTATTTGGAAGAAAACTCAAGATTAATATTTATGCAACTATTTATGGAAATCATTTGACTTAATTTTTCAACATAAAGAATATCCAGTATTTTAACTTACTAGAATCTTTATTGGGAATTATAAAACCATTAAGAAAATTCTTGTTGACTCTATGAATGCATTCATGCAGACCAGAACTTGGAGCACTTCATGTAGCAATTTATTTACCTTTTAAAACTTAAAACAATGTGAAACAAAACCAGGAGAGATCTAAAATAATGGAATTGATGTTACTATTGAAAAGATGTTATGTGAGTAACCTTTTGTTTAGTTATATTAGTCTTATAAAAGGTATCCATTGCCATGAAGATATTTTATTGCTACTTTATATTCATTATGTTATTACATGTACATATAGTGTGAAATTATGAATTGTATCTCATTTGGTGCTTGATTACATCTTATAAAATGAACAGAGATTATGAAATACAATAGAAATCTGAATGGAATCCATTGTGTTAACATGATGGAACTGCTTTCATAACATAAGAGTTTGGTATTGTTATGAATCATAATGTAAATATCTATGTTTTGTGATGGTCTTAGGTGACCTGTGTGAAAGGGTCATTCAGTTCTTAAAGGAGTCTTAACCCACAGGTTGAGAACTGCTCTCTTAGATGTAAAGCATATAGAAATACCTGTTATATATATGGCTAATGCAAACTGAGAAAAGATGATTGTAATATGAATTGCTAAATGGTCTTATTAATAAAAAAAAGCCCATATCCAGAAATTGGGGTGAAAGCTGAAAGATCAGAGAGGCAGAGAACATGCCACTAGTTCTTGCTCCTACAAAATCCTTCGCAGAAAGAGAGCACTGCTTCCTGTATACTCACACTTATATACCTTTCTGTGCCCTATCATCTTACTTCCTTTCTCTGTCTAGCTACATCACTTCCTCTTTCCGCCCAGTTCTATCACTTCCTGTCTGTCTGAACACACCTCTAGATCGCTATGGTTAACTAGTGCTGGGGTTAAAGTTATGTGCCACCATGCCTGGCTCTGTTCCCAGCGTGACCTTGAATTTATAGATATCCGGAAAATTCTCTGCCTCCCAAATGCTAGAATTAAAGACATATGCTACCATTGCCTGACCTCTATGTTTAATATAGTGGCTGGCTTTTTCCTTTGATCCCCAGGCATGCTTTACTTGTTAGAGCACAAAAAAATATCACCACAGATGATGTCTATACATAGCTGTGACTAATCATGGTGCAAATGAGTTGAATATGAATTTTAAGTGCTTTTATTTATGCATCTATGGTGTTCATCTGTTCTTCTATCTATCTATCTATCTATCTATCTATCTATCTATCTATGTATCATCTATATCAATATCTCTCCATATATATATGTTTGCATATATAATATTCTCCCAGTTTAGCAATTATGGCATCAATATGAAAAATTAATAGATCCCATATATTTGATAGGAATATGAGGGTACTATAACCTAAAAATACATCATTATAAAGGGTATTCATAAAAAATAAACAATAATCTGAACTTAATTTCTTCAAAGGGAGTTATTTAACTGAATATGGAAATATGAGAGTAAAAGGAACTTTCTTCCTGACCTCACACCATTAGAATATCAAAGCACACTATTTCACTATTTCATAGCCTCTGCCTTTGGTTCATTATTTCTAACTCTAGCTTTTACAGACCATAAAACTACATAATCTTTCTTTAAATATAATGATACATACATATTCTTGAAACGAGTTCTTTCCTGTTACTATTTACATATTCTACATGATTTTTCTTGTCTCAGAAATATTATCAGAACAACAGGGAACTAGAATTTTTGTTCCTGCTCAGCATCAAGGTGGTAATATGCTACATATATTATCTGAATATTTTATATTAATTATTCACACATAATAGAGTAATACTATGTATATATGGCCTAAGAAAATAATTTGACATAATCATCTGTTTCTTAGCTGAGTTTTTCATTTGAAACTAATGGGTATTAGTCATATTAACAAAACACACAAAGAAGTTTAATTTTCCAAAGTAGAAAATAAATGTATCATGGTAGTATGTACATGTATATAATAGTTATGGCTATGATATATCTTAGTGTTCACTTGATTTTAATTCCCAAACATAGTGACTATGTGTGCATGTGTGTGTGGGGGGGGTATGCACATCATGTGTTTGCTGATACCTACAGAAGTCAGAAGAGTTAGTCCTGTCCCTTTAAACTGGAGGTAAAAATGGCTGTGAGCCAACATACAGGTGCTAGTAACCGAAGCCTGGGTTCTTTGCAAGATTAATAAGTGTTCTCAATTGCCAAGTTATTTTTCCAGCCCCAAATTCATCAAATATGTTAAGTAGATCTTTATTTCGTGAATTAAAAGAAACATATTCAACTTTTATCTAGCCAATGTAGCCAATTTTTCTTTATTTGCATAGTGGTTTGTAATTTAAAATTCTCAGACCGTTACTTATACTTACTCATCTTAATAGAGTGAGTGTTCTCATTTCAAAATAGATTGTAGTATCACCACACCTTTGAGAAACAAGCGAGAAGACAACAGAAAATCAGTCTAACACGCTTGCCCTTGCCCTTGCTGCTCCTTCACCTCCTCTCTCCCTCCCCGTCTTGTCCCCTCTCATTCCTCCCTCTCTCTCTTGCTCACTCTGTCTTCCTATCTCCCTCCTCTCTCTCTTTCTCTTTTCTCTCTCTCTCTCTCTCTCTCTCTCTCTCTCTCTCTCTCTCTCTTTCTCATACACACACATACACACACACAAGCACACACACACACACACACACACACACACACACACACACACACACACACACTTTTTCACCTCTTGTCTTATGAGGTCTCACTTTGTATATCAGTTTGACATTAAAGTCATGGCCCTCTCCCCTATGTTTGCACCATGGCTTTAACATTCCTCTTTAATGACCAGTATTGTGCATATTTCATGGATACAACAATAATGATGAATATTACACAATGGGTATCCATATAGGAAGAGTCCCCATAATTTCAGAATCTTGAGCATATTACTGTAATTTTTACATTTTACCTGTCATATAAGAAAACATAGGGCAAAATAGCCTAACTTTCATGTTCATTAAGGCATATCATAAAAATATTTTTATATACAATGAAGAATTAAAGTAGAACAGTAAAGTTAAAATTTTCAAGTGACCTAGATACTTAAAGCCCTGATTTATTTACCCAGAGACACTGCTTGGGCCAAAATCTTTCCAATTTCCTTGCATTTTCAGTGTGATATTGTGTGAATATAGTCTCTTGTTCCCTCGACTTGTTGCTCATTCTCTAATTGAACTGTACTGAGCTGCATCACCTCAGGAAACACATTCTGACACAAGTGCCTCCATATATAACTAGTTGGAGAAACATTCTGATTATTTAAGGGGATCATTTAGGTTCAATGAGATCACAGGGAAAGCCTAATCCACTGCACCTGGACAATAGATCACAGGCACCAAAAAGACAAATCATGTGAAGTTATTAGAAAGGTTATCTACAGATAAGGAGAAGAACCAGTCTTCTGAAGAAATAATCCTTCATGAAATGTTGATCTTGAAGTCAATCATGTAGCATCTTGAGAAAGTTCATCTTGCTTGTTACTCAGTATAATGCTGTGTTAAGTTTACCAACGAACATATGCAGTGCTGTTCATATAAAGCTACATATGTAGTGCTGTTCATTTTTCTAAGTAGACATGTGGACAAATTGCTTTCCAATACTAATGTTTGTGTCCATCGGTTATGGCTGTTGTCAGCCTTGACCAGCAAAGCTTGTATTTTGCCATGTGCAGCATGCATACAGAGATTTATGACTTACTGAAGTGCAGAAAATGAGGACTGCTGAGTGCTGGTTCCAAATGAGACAGTGCTATCATTCCCATCAAGTCTCAGAGAACACTTCAGAAGTGAAGGCTGAAAGAATGTTGGTTCTGGATCAGGGCAAAGTTCTGTGAGACATTGTCCTTGGTAGTACTGCTTTTTGCACTCATTCACTCACAGCATCTGTGATAACTTGTAAAAGACATGGAAAATATTGGTCTGTCTTCATGCTATCATGTACAGAGGATTGACGTGTGAATCCTTACCCTTCCCGGGGGAGATATTGGTAGTTAATGTTTGCTTGGGGGAATGGATCATTTTTTTTCAGCACATGAAAAATGTCTGTGATCTGGTAAATAACTTCCCATCCATACTCCTGCAAACCACTCTACTTAACCTAAGGAGCTCTCTCGTACACAAAGATATTCAAGTGGAAGAGGAGCATGTTGGGAAGAAGAATGTATTCAATGTGTCTTGAATGGGAATAAGAGGGAGTAATGAGGGAAGAATATGATCAAAACATTATTTATATGTAAGAATGAAGCATGCAAAGACTTTGAGGACCCTGTAGACTCCAAAGATATAGATGAACTGACAAAACACTGGGAAGAAAGGCATATTAGGTGAACACACACACAAAAAAATGCTGAAGGTATCACTATCCCAGATTTTTTGTTATATTAGAGTGTTGTAGTATCTAAAAACAGCATAGTACAGGATTTACAAAGAGACAACTTGATTGACTGAATAGAATTAAGGAAGCATATACAAGCTGACATTCCTATGACCACATGATTTCTGACTAAGAACTCAATACACATTGAAGAAAAGACAGCCTCATCAACAGATGGTGCTCATCAACTGGATGGTTACAAGTAGAATAAAGCTGGAACCTTTTCCCTCACACTGCAGAAACCTCACCTTCAAATGGCTTAAGAATCTCAATAGAACACCAGATGTCCTGAAGGTATTAGAGGAGAAAGGAGAGCACAGGACGGGTAATACTTGGTTTTCTCACTCAAAATACATTTATTGAAATAAATTTCTACATATAGAATTCTCAACACAATTGATACTTTTTGAAGTTTATAGAAGAGTGCATTTTTTCTTTTTTATAGATATATTTATTTTGGTTTTAAAAGTTACTAAGAATTCTTTCTTTGGAAAGACATTTTTAAAATAAAAATGTTCATTTTTTTTGTTAAAAAATAGAATATTAGCATAAGCCTATACCAAAAGTGGTGTATTCTTTTCCACACTGGAACTTAAGTTCTTGATTTTTCTATTAAGAATATAGCAGTAGCAAGGGTAATTCCAACTAAATAAAAAAAAAGTTTGTTTTATTCACTGATCACACTGAAATGGATATATTAAAAGCTATTCATCTTAAAAATGCTGTTCAGAGGAATAGAATGGAGAAGAAAAATAGCAGCTTCAGCACTGTGGTTCTTAAATTGAAGTCTCTGTCTACAAATGCTCAGATGGAAATAGCTGTATTTCCTGACACTACAAAGCTCAGTTGGAGCTTCTCCCTTCATGTTCCTCCACAGCCAGTGCTCACCCTGAAGAGCACCTTGTTCAATTGCTCCTTGTAAGTGCACCTATAAATCAGCATTATGAGAAATGTCCTTAACGTGAACAGGAAAGCACTGCTTGTGAATGGCAAACAGCCATGCGGGCTCTGCCTTTTATCTGACCTCTAACCTTTCCTGTAAGGGCTGCACAGAAAAAGTATTGTCTTTATTCAGTTCCTTGAGTGCAAAAATATTGATTTGCTTTGATGATTTGTTTCAAAGACCAACAAATCCCTCAGATATATTTATGTTTCCTATCCACCTTACTTGATGTTTGCTGAGAGCTTAGAGTTTTTATTAAAATTTAGGGAAGGCTGATCCTTCACCTTTTCAATAATTGAAAATTTGGAGGTTTACTGTAAACACATTACATCAAAGTCTAGAAAGTCCTTTGTTAAAAAAGAATCAATTTTATTGAAATTGAATTCTGCAAACAAAATGCAAGAGCAATCGACCAGTTTAATGGGGTTGTCAGTAGCTTTCAGCTTTACCCAAGATGCCCTGCTGTCTGGATTTTCAAAGGGACTTATTAAAGTCTAGAATGTTAGGAAATTATGATGTTATGCTCTGTTATCTGCTTGATCACATCAGAATAGGAAAGTCACATTTGATCTGTGCCCATCTCTGCTTACAGTACTGTTTTAAAATAGTCAATGACAGTTAATAAACAATACAAGGTAAAAAAAAATTACTGTTTCATAACTGGATTCACTTGACACTCAGAAAAGTAACAATTCCATCAGCTCCTGAGCTATTCAGCCTAGCTAGTTCAGAACTCATTGAATATATGGCTTGATACGTATAACTTGATTTTTTTTATAAATAACTCAAATAGTGTTATATAACACAGCCTAATGGTTATAAATACCCAGAAAACTTAACTAATAATTTTAATACTTTGTTAAACATACTTTTCTGATATATTTCAATGTTAGATCCAAGAGTTATAGGTCAGGCAGAGTGAAATCAAAATTGGTCAGTAGGATAAAGATAGAGACAGTTGTAATTTAGTTCAGCTGGGTGGGACTTCAAAGATTCATGACTAACTTACTGATTATATTATATTACATCAATTCAATGTAGGTGGTGATGAATTTAGTAATATAAACAGAAACATTTCAAGAAGCCTAATTATAAACTAATAATTTAAAATAAAATCCAGATATAAATAAATCAGTAATTCCAATTAAAGAAGGATCCCTGAAAGGTATATTAAAGGCAAGCTATTATAGTGGTCAAGTAAAGATTAATCCCAGTGATGCCCAGAACTCATGGTATCTAAATATGCCTTGACATTGGTTAACCCTGAGCTCTGAGGGGAGGGACCCAATGGAGACCTCCAATTTTAAACTCTGTCTGTCTGTCTGACTCCTGACTCTCTCTCTCTCTCTCTCTCTCTCTCTCTCTCTCTCTCTCTCTCTCTCTCTCTCTCTCTCTCTCTCTCTCTGCACAATGTTTGGCTGTGAGTATCTGCACCCCCTCCCATCTGGTGCCAGAGGAAGCCTATTTGATGATGACTGGATAGGCACTGATCTATGTGCATAATATCATTAGGATTCATTTCATTGATTTTTTTTTCTGTTTTGTCCAGTTGTGTTTGGTTCTACTCAAGGTCTCTGGGCTATCCAGTCTCTGGTTTCTGGCCATCCAGGCAGTGTATGTCAATGGCTCCCTCTCATGGCATAAGTTAAACCAAGCATTGGTTGGCCACCCACAAGTTCTATGTTAATATTGCCCCAGTACATCTTGCAGGCAGGACGGCTTGAAGGTCAAGGGTTTGTGGCTGGATTAGTGTCCAGGTTTTTCATTCATGAGCCTGCAGAGTACCTTCCCAGCTGAAAGTGACTAGAATATATATGGGTGAAGGCTCCATGCAAGCACCAGCTCAACCTCTATGTTCAATGAATTATGTGGATATTACCCTTAGCAACAGGACACTTCTGTTTGTTTTTGAGAGCCACTTTCTGTCTTAGTATGAGCCTAGGTTGTTTAAATATCTGCATGAAACCCCCCCTCAGCCAACAACTCAACTGAATGCAACCCAGTCCCACCACTGGAAGCCTTGCCTGGCTACAGAAGATGGTCAGTTCTGACTCCATATCCTCTATTTCAACCCTGGGAAGGAAGGGAAGGAAAGATTGTAAGAGTCAGAAGAGATGGAGAACACCAGGAGAACATGGCCCACCAAATCAACTAAGCAGGGCTCATATCAGACTGCAGTAGCAAGCATGGGTCCTGCATGGGTCTGCACCAGATACTCTGCATATGTATTTCTGCTGTTAGCTTTGTGGTTTTGCAGGACTCCTAACAGTGGGAGTGCATGTGTCTCTGACTCCTTTCCCTGCTCTTGGGACTTGTTTCCTCCTATTGGGTTGTCAGTGGGTATGGACTAGGAGGGCATAGAGCTGGGAAGAGAGGAGTCCTGCCATGACTGAGGATGGAGAAATTATAGGAATTGTATTCAGCCTCCACTCTAATAACTGTTTTACTTACTAGCTAATGAAATATGTATAAGTATTTTTAACTCCTTTGCACCCCAGGCTAACCAATTTCTTCCTTTTTTATCAAAAATAGTCTTCTCTCATATAATATATCCTGACCACAGTTTCTGCTACCTCCTCTCTTCCCAGCTCTATGTATATGTTTGTATTATGGTTCAACAGGTATATGAGTTTATTACAGTGGGGAGAAATGAAGCAAGTGGTGGGTCATGTTGCCCAGAGCAGAAAACAGAGAACTCACATCTTGAGTGATGAGCACAGAAGATAGGATGAAAAAGAATGAGTGTAAGGTTTTTAATCTCAGAGACATTTCCCAGTGACACACTTCCTCCAGTAACATTACTTGATCTAATCCTCCCCAAACAGCAACATCATTGAGCAACCAAGTGTTTAAATGCCTGAGACATGGGGGGAGGTTCATTTCTCATTCAAACCATCATAATGTGTGTTGATCACTCAGTAACTATAAAAATATACCTGAGGAAATTAAATTATAAAGAGAAAATATTGATTTCAGATTATATCCTGAAATTGGGAAGTTTGATGGCACTGGTTTTGGTCAGTTTCGAGGCAGACTATCACTCCAGGAACAAAACAATGTACATCAGAAGTCAGAGAGCAAAAAGAGAGTGAGAAGAGCTAGAGCTCCATGGTATCTTCAAAGGTATACCTTCCAGTGAGTTAAACTGCTCTTAATGCCAGACCCTACTTCTCAAAGGTGTTACTACTTCTCAATATCAACACTCTGGGTACCAAGCAAAAAGATTTCCCACCCTCCTACAAGGTTCCACTTTTCAAAGTTCCACCACATCTCAGAAGCATCAACTTGAGGATGAATCTGTTAATCATAGATTAAAATACATGAAAAAGGTAAGTTCCCTAAATAGAACTTTTTACAGCCCTAGTATAAAAATATAACTTGATAAAATAATTCATATGCCTGAGTTGTTATGGTAATCATTAATTATATAAGGTTTTACAATGTACAGAGGCTGCTTGTCTCAGTGTGCATTTCTTTTCTCAAGGCAGAATGGCTTATTTGGAGTCAGAGAGTGAGAGGATTTGATATTTTGGGGCGTGTGGGGAAGCAGCACACAATGGTGAGAGTGTATGGCAGAGGAAGCTGCTCAGCTCCTGGTAATAAAGAAGTAAGAGACAAGAAGAGGTTAGGATCTCAATATCCTGTTCCAGGGCATTCCCCCAATAACCTAATGCAAAATCTTACCACTTCTCCAAATGGTCAAGCTTAGAGTCCAACTCTTTTTTTTTTTTTTTTTTAATTTTTATTTTCTTATACTACAATCCATAAAATAAAGGGTTGATAAACTGGATTTCATCAAAATTAGGAACATTTTCTTTGAAAGATACTATTTAGAGGATGAAAAGTCAAAATGATGGTTTGGAGGTATATTAAAAATCAAATATCTAGTAAAAGATTTACAAAGTCAAGTACTTCTCACAAATCAGTAATAACATATATCATCCTAAATTTAATGAGATTGAGATAGATAATCCTCGTTACCAACTTGACTTGAATCAACTACTGGACAAGTCTCTTGGCAGACTTTTGAGAGATTTTTCATGACTAGGTAAAGTCAAATGGGAAGACCCGCCCTAGCTGTTGACAGTCCAGATATAAGGAGGTCCGATGCAAAAGCTCTTGCTGGTTCCCTGCTTCTGTCACCTCCCCTTGGGAGTGCTTCTACTGTGTTGTTGCCACAGCTGCTGATGCAACATCTTCCCTTTGTTATGACACAAGAAATCAGCTTCTTGAACCACCAAATGTAGACTGAAGACCGGTGAGATCTTCAAGAAGCCTCAGGTCTTCAGGACAATATTGGAACTGCTTAGACATCCAGCCTCATGGGCTGAACAGCCTGTGTTCTAACTATGAATGTTTAGGTACTATTACTTCAAGTGAAAATTCTCAATTGTAAAATCAGTGCTATGGAGTGGTCATAAGTGGAAAGGATTCTGAACATGCCACCAAATCCATGGAATAAAGAGTTGGACTCTCTGGCTGGCCTAGAGTCCAACTCTTTATTCCATGGATTTGGTGGCATGTTCAGAATCCTTTCCACTTATGACCACTCCATAGCACTGATTTTACAATTGAGAATTTTCACTTGAAGTAATAGTACTTACAAAGGGCACAGGCTTCTTCTTTAATATTATTCATTTTGTTTTTCAAAGTCATAAACAAACAAATGAACAAAACTTGCTACTCATTTACTCTATTAAATATTTCCTGGCCTATCACGTGAAACAAAGATAATTTGATAATACTCAAATTTTCATGAATGTTTGCAGTGATATGTGCATTAATCATGACATATCTTTTTCCCATAATGAACTTCATGAGACATATTTTGATATTTAACTGCAATAAATAGTTTTTCACATGTTATAATGAGCATGTCACCACAACTAAGATTTTCTTGGATATGGAAAATTTCAAAGGAAAGAATGACAGCTAATCAGTACAAATAAGATAGATTTTTTCCTTTGAGATTTTTAACTCCAGAGAAATTAAATATTTTAGCTTTCCTCATGACCTCTGAAAACATTGAAACTCCCTTGTAGGTATGATAAGTACTTATTATAAACTATTCTGAACTAGAATTCTAAATTATTTCATGTCATAGTAGTGAACTAAACTTACTAACACAGTTTATAAACCAAAGTTTTATCAGAAATTTATTCAATAATTCAATTTTATATGAATTTTAAAAAATATTCAAATTAAGAAAACCTTCAAATATTTTATGTTGTTCTTATTTTCCTATATCCACATCAGATGTTCATATTACAAGGAAGGAAACTATTGGTATACACAAGAAGTGATAGGATTATTTTACTTTCTATTCATCTATGATGCAATGGGAAGCAGAACCTCTATTCTATACTTTTGGAGTTTACTCATCTCTATTATTTACTCATCACTATTCTGCATTTTCTCATCTCTCTGAGAACCCCTGTGTACAGAGGAGTCAAGCTGTTACACTGGAAAGAAATTGTGACTTCATATTGATTTGCAGGTGTGAACTACCACAGTAAGCTCGTCAGTATTCTTAAAAGCGTTTCTCTTCTCAGCAACAGTTTCCTATAAAATAGAGTTCATATATTTTCTTGATTAGATAATGACCTGTATTTCTACCACATAAAATTAACATTTGAATCAGGTTCAACTTTAATGGGTAAATAATGTAATATTAAATTTTTCTCTTGGCTACCCAGCAGAACTAGAGGATAAGATCATAATACAGAAGACACCATACACTTTGGTTGTAAGATATGGAGAAAGCAGACATACAGAGAGGTAGAAACTTCCCTGGTGCTGGCTAGTATTCAAACTACCCCAACAGGATAAAAAGATGGCTGGGGTTGGGAGAGAAAGCATCATTGGTTTAGTCCAACTGTGAATCTTATGAGCAAGAAATCAAACCAACTGAACTAGATATGCTCACTTGCACAGTAAAGGTTTGACAGTTAAGTGTGAAACCAACTCTGATCTGGATTTAAGAATTGCTCCCAGAAAAGAGGGAAGGAGAGACCCATGCCTAGTACTAAGCCTGGATAGACATCTACAACTAGGGAGACTGTAGGCTAAGGAATTTCCAAAACTGATTTTTAACAAAACCCACACAGCACTAAACTGCCTTCTAAATATCTGTTTATACCCATAGACAAATGCTACTCTCAGCCTTGATCAGAGAATTCCCCCAACACAAAAAAGCAAAACAAAACAAAAACAAAAAACAAACCAAAACACCACCAAACAAACAAAACCTGGTGAATGTGGAGACTCATAACTCATAATATTCAGAGACTAAGCAACTTGGGAGGTCACAGCCCCAAACAAGACATGAATCTCACCCACTCCAAGGTCAGAGAATATTGTGGAAGGAGAAATAAGAAAGTGAGAGACAGGAGATAGAGAAAAGTCTATGAAACACCCTTCTCCAGACTATCAGTTATTGCCATTATTAACCTACATGTTAATTGCCATAATTACCTATTTGTCACAATTAACCTACTGGCAGGGACTCACATAGATTGCTCTAATTCATAAGTCAAGGAAGTGGTAGCGGTTTATAGGGTCCTGCAGTTTACTTCTGAACTATTGCTATTGACAGACTTTAGGGGAGGGAGAACTTGTGTGTTTCCTGTGCATCCACTGTTGAGTCCACCAGGCTTCAATAGAAAGTTCCAAACTCATGCTCACACAGACAGCCCTGGTTAATCTTAATGCATTAGAAAACACAACAAATAGTCATGAATGTGAGAAAGGATTTATGGAGAGGAATGGGATTAACTTGAATAGTAGAAAGATAGGAAGTGAGTGTCATCAATATGCACTATGTGCATACGTGGAATTGCCTAAAAATCGATTTTAACTAATAATAACTAGGAAAAAAACTTCAACATTGATATGTGTAATTTTTGTTTGTTTGTTTTTGTACTTGAGTTACTGAGTGACAGTTGCAGACATAGTATTTTATTGAATACAATTAGGGCTCATGATCAGGTTGTGGTCTTTGATCTCATGTCCCTTACAGCTCTGACTGGTTCTGAGATCTCTAGCTAATAAGTACATAATGTGTCAGGTTCATGGGAGACAGAGAACCTTTTCCCCTAACTGACACTGCCAGGGTGTGATGATAACAAAAGACAGCCAAACAAAAGCAGAGAGAAATGCTAACAAAGCGTCCATGGGCTTTGAGCACATTCGATTTACTTCATCCATTTTCTATAGGTTTAGTCTGTTAAAGGTATAAATGAGTAATGGGTTTGTTTATACCATGGCATGTATATTATAACTGCGTACTGGATTACTACAAAGAAGTTAACCACTTGCCATCCAGAAACCATTTTAGGTAATGGAAGTAGTACTCAACCAATGGATCTGAGAGATAATAAAAATAGCTCAACAGCTGCTTCCACCTAGACAGAATTCCAGTGACAATTATGGAAATGTGAAGATTATTTAAATGTGAAAAGTAAGCTTACAGTTTAGACTGATAGAAATATTGGGAAAATGCTATCACAACTGGTTTTATTATGACTAATGCTGCTGGAGGTGCTGCAGCCTAGAATCACAGACATATCACTGTTCACTATAGGACTGTGGTAGTCTAACCATGGCTGCTGTGGTGCTCTTATGGTTATCACTACTCAGCTGCTGTTGTGACTACTCTGAGCTGCCATATTAGGTTCTAAAATAACTAGATCATGATTTGCTCAGTGGTTTCTTGTACATATCAGCACCAATCCTGCAGTTTAGCAACACATCCAAGGGACCCACTGTCCAGGGCTCCTCTCTGATACCTGTAACACAGCACTGTCCTAAGGCACCCCTGACCTTCCGTAACTGACTTTTATAGTTCAACTGGGCTCATGCTGGTCTGAATTTGGAAGTCTGGAATTGCTGGAAACTGGCAGAGTGAACATCATTTGTTCAGTTGCTTCTCCTTTCTTCAGAGATGAGCTGATAGACTGACCTACACTGCAGCTTGCATTTGCCATGACATACATATACTGTAGGCCAGAAGACATAATGTTATCATTTAATATGCCAACACTTCTCCATTGAACTTCCCAAAACTGCATCCTTGCATAGAATTATATCAAGATATTATAATAATAGCTTAAGAAACTGTTTGATTAATGTGTAATGTGAGTGGTCATCTTTTTACTTGGGATAGTTTAATTTTCATCTGTGGCCATGCAATAGTCCTATGGTTCCAGATCCTAGTTTCTGAATTATCTTTCTCAATGAAATAACAACACCTAGACCAAAGGAAGCCTGTACCATGCTTTCTCTTTTTGGCTACTAACCCACTCCCAATTCATGACACAGTGACTTATTTATAGTTTTGAATGCTTGGCCTTTCATAGGCTCATTTCCAGCTAGTACTTTGAACTTAAATTAAGGAGTTTCCCTTTGTCTACCTTCTGCTCAGGGCTTTGTACTTGTCTTTCCTTGTGTATATCTTACTTTCACGGATTCTACTCTCTGCTGGCTTATTGCCCCGTTCTCTCCCTCATTCTCTCATCCTTCTCCTCTTGCTCCTCTCCTCTCTCAAGCCTAGATTTCTCCTCCTATTTATTCTCTCTTCCTGCCAGTCCTACCTATCCTTTCTCCTGCCTAACAATTGGCCATTCAGCTCTTTATTGGACCAATCAGGTGCTTTAGGCAAGCAAGATAAAACAGATGCAACACATCTTTTACATAATTAAACATACATCCTTACATCATTAAACAAATGCAGCATAAACATATGTAACACATCTTTACATAATTAAGTATTCCACAACAGAAGTTCACATTAAAAAAAAAAAGCAGGACTTATGTCTCATAGAACCAATGTTGTTAGGGACAAATGGGTAAACTGTGGTATGACTGCTCTGAGTCGATTGTCTCAGTATTAGATCTTTGCTTTTGATGAACAACAGTTTGCTTCTGTCCTTATCTGTTTGATCGACTCTGTGTACACATTGTCACCCACAACCACTTTACATTACCACTTGACATGACAGTTGCATCCTATCTTGAACAGACCAGTGTAGGTACATACACTGGCTGACTAGAGTAAGGCCTGAGCAGAAAGCAGCTGGAATTGCAAACAGCTCAGGCTATTAACCTGGGATTCATTACAAGAAGATGGGGAACCTGTTTTTACTGGAAACTAAGTGAAAAACAAACAAACAAACAAAAAACCAAACCAAAACAAAACAAAAACCTTCTCCGTAAAGAGGATGGTGTTGTTTTTTAGTAAGAAGTGTGGGATGTTGTTCTTTTGTTGTTAATGTTGTTGTTTTGGTTTTGTTCCTGGTTTTAAAAGTTTTAATTGAAATAGAATTATATTACTTTCTTCTTCTTTTCCTCCCTACAGCCCCTCACAGGTACCCTCAATCTCCATCTATTCTACCCACTTTCAAGTAAATAACTTCTTTTACTTTTATTATTATGTAGGTATATGTTTGCATGCACATGTCTATCTGTGTGTGTTTGGGCACGCGTGCGCTCATGTATGTGTGTGTGTGTGTGTGTGTGTGTGTGTGTGTGTGTGTGTGTGTGAAAGAGAGAGAGAGGGAGAGAGAGAGAGAGAGAGAGAGAGAGAGAGAGAGAGAGAGAGAGAGAGAATGACAGGGAACTAGATGTAAAATAGAAATAACCATTGTTAGAAATGTATATTTATGTAAGAATACACATACTCATTTTTTTTAAAAAATGCAAAACTACTCCTTGAACTTATTATAATTTGTGTCTGATTTTCAGGAGCCATAGCTGGTACACAGGATGTGCAATGCCAAGTTTTAAATGTGTGTTGAAATTCAGATATTTATTTCTATCTGAAAGAATTACTGATATTGACAAAAATGAATTTGTAGTGGAGTAATCCCATTAGGGTTTTGAGGAACTACTAATACTTTATTCTGCCTTTCATTTGAACAACATGGCTACACATTTCCAATGTTTCCAAATTGTGTATATATGTATATTTCATGTGATTTTTTTCTTTGTTTCCTTTTTAATTCGAGTTTTAAAATTTTTTATTTTGTTTTTTTGTTTGTATATTTGACTGCTCTCTAAAGAATGAGAGAGTAAAAGGGGGTATGAAGTTAGGTGTGTGGAAAGGTGAGGAAGATCTGGGAGTAGTTGGGGGAGAGGAGTCTATGATTATCATACAGTATATGAAAATTAATTTTCTTTCTCTTTCTAAATATATATACATACATTTATATACATATATTATAATTCTATTTGATGTAAGATACTAAATTGCTAAGGTACAAAGGCTCATGTGATAAGTGAAGAATTTCTTTGTCCCCCAAATAAATCATTTTTTTTACTATTATGAATCTAAAGAAATTTTCTAGTTTTGATTAAACAACCCTACTATCAGTTCAAGTTTCTTAGCTGACATATGATCTTTACAGCAAAAAATAGTTTCATCTAATGTCTACATTTCTTCCTATAGATGCACACTAGCTAATATAAAAATAGAATGGGTCTTCCAAACATGTCTATTCTCTTTTTCCATTTCCTCCCCTTTGAAAATTATGAGAGTTAATAGTTTCATTGTTACTATTATCTTGATTTAATCATCAGTTCATCCAATGAAGAACTTTATTAATATGGATGTATGTGAATGAACAACTTAAGAACTGAAGCCAGCCCAGGTAAACATCATTAAGTTGGTGGCAACCAGTTGCAATAAAAGCTTCAAAATCACAATGAAATAATATCAAAAGATGCTTAAGAACCATTATGTAGGGAAGCTAAGATTTGGTCTCACTAACAAGTCTTAGCAACTTTAAATGAATATACAAACCCACACACATGTATAGATATTTCCATGTAAGTACAAATATGTACACAAAGATGTACATCTAACACACCTTCAAATACCTGAACATACAAACCAATGCAGAACACACACATAGAGAATTATACATACATTCATGCATACACAGGACATAAATCCATGTATGCATAGATTCATGAACATACTTAGACACATACATTATATCCCTTATACACTGAGTGTCGCATATCCACACATGAACACCAATGAACATACATATGTTCACAGGCACACATAGCATATATACACACATGTACATGTCAAACATCTTCTCAGTATCTTTACCTTCTCCCACATCTGAGAGAGGGCTAATATTCAAAATATGTAAAGAACTCAAGCAACTAGACATTAAAAAAATCAAATAATCCAATCAAAATGGATCCAGATTTAAACAGAATTCTCAACAGAGGAATGCCAAGTGGCTGAACAATACTTAAAGAAAAGTTCAACATATTTAGCCATCAAGGAAATATAGATCAAAACTACTTGGTCAGCTCATGTTGGAGAGGATGTGGAGCAAGAGGAACACTTCTCCATTGCTGGTGGGTGTGTAAACTTATACAGCCACTTAAAAAATCAATATGGCAGTTCCTCAGAAAATTGGGAATCAATCTGCTTGAACACCCAGCTATACCACTCTTGGGTATACCCAAAGGATACACCATCCTACCACAAGGACACTTGCTCAGCTCTGTTCACAGCAGCTGAATTTGTAATAACCTAAAACTGGAAACAATCTAGATGTCCCTCAATTGAAGAACGAATAAAGAAAATGTGCTACACAACAAAAAGGAGTATTACTCAGCTGTTAAAAAAAAATGTTATCATGAAATTTACAGGCAAATAGAACTAGAAAAGGTAATTCTGAATTAGGTTACCCAGAACCAAAAAACAAAAGTGTTATGTACTCACTTGCAAGTGAACATTAGCTGTTAAGTAAAAAATAATCATGCTAAAATTCACAGATCCAGAGAGATTAAGTAACAAGGAGGGCTTGCGGGGAGATGAAATGATTCACCCTTGGAAGGTGGTGGGTGGGGATAGGAACAGGAGGGATCAGGTGAGGGTGATGGAGAGACAGAGGGAAAGAGGACTGAGAGAGATGACTGGAACTGGGGTCATTTACAGGGTGATGTAGAAACCTAGTGCAGTAGAAACTCCCTGGAATCTACAAGAGTGACCCTGGCGTTGTCTCCTAGTAATGGGAGATACAGAGCCTGAACTGGCCATCTTCTATAAACAGGGAAGGCTCCTAACAGTGGGACTGGGACAGCAACCCAGCCACAAAATCTTCCATCTGCAATCTGTCCGGTGTGCTGGGGCAATGCTGGCACAGAACTTGCATGAAGAGTCAACCCGTGACTTATCCACTTCCTCCTGCCAGGTTGCCATGTCCACCTGTGACATGAGAGTTGTGCCCAGTCTTATTGTATCTTGCTAGGCCATATTCAGTGGATTTCCCTGGCCTGCTTTTTTAGCGCAAGAGTGAGAGAGTGAGAGCAAGAGCGAGAGCAGAGAAAATAGAGGACAGAAGGAATGGAAGTCTTCCTGTGTGCTGTTTTGCCTATGTGCAACTTGATCCCAGTTTCCAAAGAAGTGGGTCAACACTCAAAGATTAAGTTTAAGTATTGTGTGACATGTATATGAGTCATCACATCATTTAATTTCTGTATCTACATAACTCTAGCTATTAGTCAAATATAAGAAGAAGAAAATTATCTGAAGTAAGGAAAAAATTCTAGAAATTCAATCATTATTATAATATCACAGTAACAGAAAGAAAGCTAAAGAGGCTTTTATAATTCAGCATGTTCCCAATAGAGCTGGTGAAAAGCATTAATTAAAAGTATGATATGATTTCCAGTGAGAAGGTCAATTATGATTTAAAAAATAACATTATACATCAGCCTTTAAAATTTGATAAGATTTTAGGAAGTATAAAAAGAATAAAGCTTTTCCAAATAAGAAAGTCAATTTTAAAAGTTTTTTTTATGAGTGAAAAGGAAGGTTATTATAGAAAAAGAATGAATTACAAGATGGTGAGTTATGGTTGATAATTTTCATTTGAAGAGTGATGCAAATCTCAGCCCATTTAACAACTAAATATGGTTGATTAAGTAAAGTATTTAATCTCTTGTAATTTCACATTGCCAATCTTTAAAATATATTCAATAACTTTGCTCTCATATTAGTCTTGTGAGTATTATGCATGAACATATGGAACCTGGAATTACAGCAGGCAGATGCTGGTATTTTAAGGAGCTCAATCTCTGAAATAAATATACAATCTTTATTAGGTATAATAATGCTGTCAGTGCAGATATTTTTGCATTAGGTCTATGAATCAAAGACATAAATATATTTACCTAATTCAACAGGTTTAGATGGTTAGTAATTAATATTCACATAGGTTTTTTTGTTTTGTTTTGTTTTGTTTTTTAGTTTTTCAAGACAGGATTTCTATGTGTAGCTTTGGCGCCTTTCCTGGAACTCACTCTGTAGCCCAGGCTGTCTTCAAACTCACAGAGATCTGCCTGCCTATGCCTCCGAAGTGCTGGGATTAAAGGTGTGCACCAACCACTGCCGGGCTCACATAGATTTTTTTTTAATTTATTTTCCCCATTATTGAAAATATACTATGTGTTTTATTTCATTTTTTTTGCTTACAAACTGTATGGCCATGGCAGGCTTCTTGCTAACTGTTCTTATATCTTAAATCAATCCATTTCTATTAATCTATAAGTTGCCATGCGGCTCGTGGCTTACCAGTACCTTACATGTTGGTACTCATGGCGGTGGCTGGCAGTGACTCTCTGACTCAGCCTTCTTGTTCCCAGAATTTTCTTCTCTCCTTGTCCCACCTATACTTCCTGCCTGGCTACTGGCCAATCAGTGTTTTATTTATTAACCAATCAGAGCAACACATTTAACAGACAGAACATCCGATAGCAAAATGTAGACTTTCTGGACAGTGTTTTATTTCATTTTACTCATATCCTAGTAACACATGATGTCAAGCAACAAACAGTTCCAAATATGAACATTAGAATATTTTACTATAATGTAATCCAAAATTTAGTAATAGTCTATAGATATGGTGATAAGGTTTATTTTATTTTTCATCATCATATCCTTTTAATTCTACATTCTTTCATTATTTTTAGAGATAAAACTATTGATGTCCACATTGTATGTCATACTATTGATTTTGGACTCATGATAATTTTAATAGTACACTGTGGCTGGCAGTTTGCATGAGTCACATTTAACGCAATCATTTTTCATGCAGGGTGTGATAATAGGCTTAATTTTCTATAGAATGCTTTGCTTTCCTCTATTATTAACTGGAATCACAAGCACATTTCATCATGTTATTTGAAAACTGTGACAATCTGTATGGTGTACAGTTCATAAGACACAGATGCACTTTTAAATGTGGAATGGCCACATAGTGTACTAAGAATTCCTGTAAAGATTTATGTAGATAAAAATAATCTTATTCTAAGTAAATTATCACTATTCATTTGTAAAATAGTTCTGCATATATATTTATATGTTTTGATTCCAGGGAAATGCATTCTTTTATATATATTTGCACATGGGGAAATGTGGAGTTGGAATAGAAGCAAAATCTGTGTAGAACATGGTAGAAAAATCAGGAAGATTACTAAACTATTTAGCCTATTCTGGAGAGCACTTTGGGTCAAAATTATACTGCAGACCTGCATGATGTTAAGAAAAAGAGGACAAATCCTTGTACACTATGCTCACCATGATTGTCTGTGAGCTTTGACTAGGATAGGATAGTGCTATGGAAACAAAATTCCCCCTATAGAATGGTGATTACTAGATGGGATACCATTGGGAAAAGTCATGAACTGCTACCAAAGCCCAGTTGCAGTCAAAATGAATGATTTGTACCAAATAGGTGTATATTCTCTCTCTCCTCCCTCCCCCCTTTCCTTTCTCTCTCTCCCTCCCTGCTTTGACTCTCCCCATTCTTCTCCCTCTATCTTTGAAAAAAGGAATGTTTAATGTTTGTATATGCATATAAAAGTTACAAATAATTTACAAAAGGACAATCTAAGTATACTTTGCAGCTATGTTTTAACTAAGCTGTTTGTCACCATAATCTTGTCATTTGGCACATTTTGTAAGGTTCATTCTTACAAGGAAATCCAACAATGGGGAGTAATATTTATAAAATATGCAAACATCTTGTGCTCCATATTGAAGTTATGAACTTATAAAGTACTCTGATTTTGCACACAGTTGTTGTTGTTGTTGTTTTACTCTTTTTGGAGGCCCTGCCACCCAGCTCCCAAATAAATCACATATGGAGGCTTATTCTTAATTAGGAATGCCATGCCTTAGCTTGGCTTCTTTCTTGCAGCTTTTCTTAAGTTTAAATTATCTTTCTGTCTTTTGCTTCTGGGCTTTTACCTTTTTCTACTTTTGTACCTTTCTTTGTTTCTTACTCCATGGCTTGTTCTGGAGCTGTGTAGCTGGGTGGCTGGCCCCTGATGTCCTCCTCATTCCGCTCTCATTTCTTCTCCTTTTCTCCTCCCAGATGTCTCCTCCTGTTTATCCTCTCTGCCTGCCAGCCCCACCTATTTCTCTCTTCTGCCTCACTATTGGCCGTTCAGACCTTTATTAGACCATCAGGTGTTTTAGACAGGCACAGTAACACAGCTTCACAGCATTAAACAAATGAAACATAAACAAAAGTAACACACCTAAAATAATATTCCCCAACACACAGTAGTGAAAATTATCCCACTGGTAGAATAGAAAATAAGCTACAGCAAAGGCACCAAGATTGTCAGGTATTCTCCCGTATTTTCACAAAAGCCCACACTTTTATAAACTTCTAGACAGATTCTTTGAGAATGCCTTGCTTATCTTTCTATTTGAAACTCACACTTACTTAAATATATTTTATATTAAATATTTTCTCCAATGCAATAAATGGTAAGACAACATTCATATTAACATTCATATTGTTAAATTCATCCCAGAACACTGAATAAAAAAACTCACATATTATTAAATTATATTCTCCTCAGGAAAACACATACTATAGAAAGCAAAGAAATAGGTCAGGTGTGTTAATTTTTTCATAAAGTACAAATGTGTATGGAGTTGTGAAAAATTATTTTCCTTAAGAATAAATAACTTATCATTGGAAATACAAATATCATGGAATTCACACTGAAAATCACTGTAACTCTTAGATATGCAAGGCAGAATTAATAGAAATTCATAGTCTATATGCCACATTGACTTAGAGAGAAATCTCATAGCATTTCATCTGGGGTACATGCTTTTCATTTTTATAGTATAAGTAACAATATTTCCCCTTCCCATTGTCCCCCTCAACTCCGCCCTAGTCTCTTCCCCACTCTCCTTCAATTTAATCGCCTCTTTCTTTGTTAATTTTTATTGTATAGCATGGAAAACTCAATTGTGGTCTACTCCTTATCAAGGAAACTTCACTTTGCATCATATAGACACTACTATTGTAAGCCACAACTAATCAAAATGCGGAGTAGTGGGAACTAGTTCAAATGCATACATGGGCAAAACATTTCCACAACTAAGGCTTAGACACATTGTGGAAAGGGCAGAGAGAGTGTAAGAGCCAGAGGATCAGAGAGTTTGCTGTGAGATATGTCTTCTAGTAACATCAGAAGCTACATTCACAAATCTCACCAACACAACTGTATAAACATGAACTGAACAGGGAGGAGACCAATGAACATGCCAAAGAGGACAAGAAAATGCCATGAGGCCTCAACTATAAACAATGAACTATGGGCAACTAAGAAACATTGGGAATGGGAGGAGTGACCTTCATCAGGGAAGAATGCTACAATAGGTTTTTCAGATTGCTTCTAAAAAACAAATAAAAGTACTTCTCTGAACACTACTTCCCCTAGGTGTGAAGTGTTCACTGAAACTGTAGAGAAACATGTGACATGGAACATTATGCCCACATCTTTAATAAATTGGTCCTTTACAGTGGGTCTGGAAAAAAATGAAACCCAATCAAAAAACAAAACAAAAAACAAAAAAACAAACAAAACAAAACAACAAAAAAAACAACAAAAAATGAGAAAACCCAGTCTTATATACATTATTTTGTAAAAACATTGTAATTACTGTCCTTTGTTCTGTGCGTGGTTAGGGATAGACCCCTCATGGATACCAAATTATTCAGATGCAAATCTCTATTATAAAGATGTGTAGCATTTGCATGAAACATACACATACTCTCACACTCTTTTAATATCTGTAATATACTTATCATTCCTAATAGTAGTTTTAAACAGAAGGTTGTATAATGTACTGTTTACTGGATAAATATAAAATGAATATATGTTCAGTGTAGATGGAGATGTTTCCCAAAATGTTTTCTACCTGTGATTGGCTTAACGCACAGATGTAAAGCCAGCAGATAACGATGGATACCTCTGAACTTCTGTCTTAATTTAGGGTTTTGTATTGATGTCTTCTTAGCTCTTTCCATAGGAGAATACTAGCTTAATTAGGTACATAAATGAATTGTGGAGAGAACACATGAGACAATTAGAAAAAAACTGGTTTTTTGGAGTGGTGAAGGACACTAGAGGAGTTGATGTGGGAAAGGAAGTGGTAGGAATGATGTAAAATACAGTACACATGTATAAAACCTTTAAGAAACATAAAATTTAGATATTACTTTTTTTATTTTTTTAATTTATTTTGCAATACAATTCAGTTCTACATATCAGTCACGGATTCCCTTGTTCTCCCCCCTCCCGTCTCCCTCACCTTCCCCCCAACCCCCCCCCCCCCATTCCCATCTCCTCCAGGGCAAAGCCTTCCCCACAGACTGAGGTCAACCTGGTAGACTCAGTCCAGGTAGGTCTAGTCCCCTCCTCCCAGGCCGAGCCAAACAATCCTGCATAGGCCCCAGGTTTCAAACAGCCAACTCATGCAATGAGCACAAGATCTGGTCCCACTGCCTGGATGCCTCCCAAACAGATCAAGTCTATCAACTGTCTCACCCATTCGGAGGGCCTGATCCAGTGGGGACCCCTCAGCCATTGGTTCATAGTTCATGTGTTTCCATTCATTTGGCTATTTGTCCCTGTGCTTTATCCAACCTTGGTCTCAACAATTCTCGCTCATATAAACCCTCCTCATTCTCGTTAATTGGACTCCCAGAGATCCACCCAGGGCCTAGTCATGGATCTCTGCATCCAGATCCCTCAGTAGTTGGATGAGGTTTCTAGCACAACAATTAGGGTGTTTGGCCATCCCATCACCAGAGTAGGTCAGTTCGGGCTGTCTCTCAACCATTGCCGGCAGTCTGTTGTGTGGGTATCTTTGTGGATTTCTGTGGGCCTCTCTAGCACTTTGCTTCTTCCTATTCTCATGTGGTCTTCATTTACCATGGTCTCCTATTCCTTGTTCTCCCTCTCTGTTGTTGATCCAGCTGGGATCTCCCGCTCCC
Organism: Peromyscus californicus insignis; assembly: GCF_007827085.1. Taxonomy (NCBI): domain Eukaryota; kingdom Metazoa; phylum Chordata; class Mammalia; order Rodentia; family Cricetidae; genus Peromyscus; species Peromyscus californicus. The sequence continues at coordinate 158,559,206 of NW_026294573.1, read as the reverse complement.
CCAAGCTCTCTTTCCCTCGACCCTCGCCTTTCATTACCCCCACTCATGTCCAGGCTGTTCATATAGATCTCATTCCATTTCTCTGTCATTGGGTGATCCCTGTGTCTTTCTTGGGGTCCTGTTTTCTAGATATTACTTTTAACAATGAAAAATATACCAAGTCATCCATGAGATGAAAATGAATATTTTTATTTTCATGAGATAATATTATGTTTAATTTACATCATATATGTGACATTTTGAAAGTTTTGAAGTTTTATGTTTCACTGAATACTTCAGTAATAAAATTTAAATTATATTAATTGAAGGAAACCTGTATAAATTAGTCTTCCTCATATATACGCTTTCTGTTTACAGACAGCATGTGAAAACTATGTTGAAGCTTACAGTTACAATTTTCATATATTCACTTTTGCAGATATAGAAGTTGACATGCAAATCTTTATTTAAAAAATGACAGTGCTGTTACAAAGAGAAGTTTCCCTAATGACGGGTGAGGGCTATACCTGTATCTATGTACAGGGACATATATTTAGGATGTAGTTACGGATTGTGCTGGTTTTGTAAAAGTGGAGGTTTTAAGTTCTCTTCCAAGATCCATGACTTTACTAGTATCAGGTAGTTGACTGGTTTCCAATACCAGACATACTTTCCTTCTTTTTGAGTAGATCTTAAGCCCAATCGGAGAGCTGTTGGTTACCTCCAAGCTGTGCATACCACCACTGTTTCCTGAGGGTTGTTATTCCATGCTCTCATTAGTGTGGTTTACAGGTATCACAGCTGGGTGGAAATGCTGGTTGTTTTTCTCTTGTAAAACCTTGCAGGAATCCTTCTGATACAATGAAAGCGATTCCTCAAGGAGCGTCTTCCAAGAAGCTCAGGGTTCCTCCAGGCTCTGTGTCTAGGAATATCAGAAGTTACACCTGTGAAGTCCCATCAGCATGGCAGCCTAAATATGACCTGAACAAGGAGGACACCAATCGGCATGCTCAAGTGGACTGAGGTAGAGGGAGCTCACAAGATCTCAAGCCCACACAAAGAACTACAGGCAACTAAGAAGCGCTGAAAGTAGGATTAATAGTCTTCCCCAGAGAAGAGCACATCAATTGATTTTCTAGTACATAAGTGTCATCCCAGAAAACATATACTGATTGGTTGTAGGTACGTATTTAGCCATATCTCTCTTCCCACTCTTTCTCTGCTCTTTCTCTTCTCTCTCTCAAGAATAGTTATGTATGTAACAACAAATTAAAGATAAAAGAGGCCACGGATTTTTAAAAATGAGCAAGGGGTTACATAGGAGTGTTCGAAGGAAGAAAAATGAAGAGGAAATTATGCAACTACAGTAGAATCTCAAAAAATGTAAAAAGTGATATTTGATGTTTAGAACAAAATTCTACAATTGAATCAAAAGTCATTTTATGCTAAATCTATAGCAAAAGTTCACCCAATTGTTTTTCATTCATATTCTCACCCCTTACTCTGTACAACATTGATTAACTCATTTCAGACATTCAGTGAACAGTTTTTCTTTCTAAATATTATTATATAGCAGAATGGCAAAACATGAATTTGATATCTCTTTCCCTACAAGGTGGTTAAAATCTAAGTTGTTCAAGATATTTGAAAATTACAAATATATCATTTGTTTATTCTTTCACCCATTTACTTGTTAATTAAACAGATATTCAGGGCTGTAGAGATGGCTCAGCCGTTAAAGGCTGGGCTCACAACCAAAAATAAATAGATATTTATTGATATTATACTCTATATTAGGCACTGATTTTGTTTGTATTATTTTATGTGAAACAGATCTTGTATTTTCATGGACTTCCAAGTCTACACAAAATGTAAAAGGTAAATCTCAATCATGTATCCATGGATTAAATAATATGCATTTGAAATTGCATATGATATATTTCAGATGAAATACATATACAATACACATACACACAAATGCTAAGAAAAATAATTTATCAAATTAGAGTCTTGCCACACAAAATGGGATTTCTATTATTAATTATACTTACAAAGTTTCACAAATGCTTCAGTAATCATACAAAATATGGTATTACTTCTCCTCAATGAACTGTTTTTCTCTTAAATCAAATCCAAACAGCACACATTTTTATAAGACAATATTGTTTGTCTCATTTTGTGAAGTAGACATACAAACATTAGAACCCTGGAGACAGACTCTGCATGATGTATGAAAATGAAGGACTTCAGTGAGTCATGGTGACCCCAGGTTTCATTGTCTGTGAGAAGCCTCCCTGGAGTTAGTTTGTCTGCCACCATTGACTTTTGGCCTTTGGCAAGTATGGACCATTCTAAGCATCAGTATCAAATAAACAGTGAATAAAAGTTAACTATTATTTGCTGGCACACTATGCTATGCCTTCAACTAGTATTCAATTTAATCTTTATTTTAAGATTTATTTCATGTATATAAGTGCTTCCCTACATGTATCCCTATGCATCACTTGTATGTCTGGTACCCACAGAGGCCATATGATGACATCAGATCTCCTGGAACTAGAGGTATAGAAGGCTGTGAGCTGACATTTTTTGTTTTTATTCTGTATGTCCTACTTCCTCCATGTCTGGCTGGCTGGCCCTGGATGTCTCCTATTCTTTCTCACTAATTATCTTCTCTCTCTTTCTCTCTTCCCACCAGCCCCACGTATTCCTGTACTACCTAGCCATTGGTCATTCAGCCTTTCATTAGACCAATCTGGTGCCTTAGGCAGGCAAAGCAATACATTTTTGTATCATTAAACTAATCAGCATAAGCATAAGATGGGTCGAATGTATAGGGCCAGAAGGACAGTGACAAAAATTAAAATCATATGTGGCTAATATAGTCATGAATTTATGGGGATGTGATTTGTTACAGCAATGGAATACCCAAATTAACATTCCTCCAATCTCAGAAACAAACCACAAAAATTAACATGTGTTTTTGAGAAAAAAATATTAGAAGGTATTGTGAAGAATAGTCACCGACCATTCAGATTGTTCTAGAACAGGGCAAAAGAACTGCTGATCTTTCAAAGACACTAGCAGCTCTCCCTTTAAAATGGTTAACAGACAAGCCTGTATGGGTTCAGCGATGGCTTTTAACAACAGAGAAATCACAGACATTAGACCAGCTGGTACAGGAGCAGTTACATGCTCAGCATATTGAAGAATCAACCAGCCCTTGGAATTCTGTATTTGTTATTAAAAAGAAATCTGGTAAGTGGAGAATGGTAACAGATCTAAGAGCTGTTAACAAGGTAATTCAGCCAAATGGCTCTCTATAATCTGGAATTCCTTTACCTTCTCTGTTACCTAAAAGTTGACCTCTTATAGTTATCTGTTTAATAGACTGCTTCTTCTTAATACCCTTACAAGAAAAAGACAGAGAAAAATTTGCCTTAACAGTGCCTAGTTATACTTATCAGCCTGTTAAGAGATATCTTCCCCTTCATTGTTTGATTTATGGCAGACATTTTTCTTTAGGCTAATCCATAATCTAAAAAGATTTTAGCCCCCCCCCTTCTAAAAGTACAACCAGCATATTTTTCCATCAGCTTGATACAGTACAAATTCTTATCCTAATAGTGAAATGTTTCACTAAAGAATGAAAGAAAGGTAAAAAAACAAAACAAAACAAAAAAACACAAAGCAAAATGTCAATGAAGAGAAACAGGTTCAATTAAGTTATAAGAGCTAGTGAGACAAACATAAGATAAGGTTGAGCATTCATAACTAATAATAAGTCTCCAATCATGATTTAGGAGTTGAATGGTGGCCCCCCAAAAACCCTGCCACAATTAAAAGATTCTATTACTTTTCTCACTTTGACTTCAAGTTATTTAATTATGAAATCAAATACTTCAAAAAACATTCACATACAGATTAAGTTGTCTAGAAAAATATTACCAAACTAGAGTGCTCTATTCATATGAGCAAGCAAGTACATTATTTCAATTTGAATGTTCTTTTTTATATTTGCATATAAGAGTTTTGTATAGATTCTTTTTTTTTTTTTTTAATGACAATGAGCCATGACTGCTCCTGGAAGCACCAATATACTTCAGAGAAGTTGATGGGCATTGAAGATAACTCCATATGGAGTTTACTTTTTGTGGCAAAAGTTAGCCACTGGGCAAGAAAGTGCCCTTGCCTTGACTGCTGATGGTATGCTGTCCAAAATGGACAAGCAGGACACAAAGGAAAGGACTGCCAAACCTTTCCAAGACAAGTAGGAAGGCCCTTCAGAAAATTCTGCATCACAGAAAATTTTGTCAGATATCCTAGATCTGTAGATCAAAGATGGATGACCAACATCACAGAAGAAACTTGGGCGACTGTCCAGGCAGCCAGCTGATTCTGTCATTTCTCACAGTTTTTGGAATTCACTTCTTTGCACTTTCTGCTTACTTAGGTAATATTATTTGCTTCTTGTGTCTCTAATAGAGTTGAAGACTAGATAGTTATAGTTTTGCTTGTTAGCAAATTCAGAAAAGAAACTTGCTAAAGAGGTCTAAAATGTATAAGTTTGGAAGACATCAAAAGATAGTTTTGGGTTGATAATAGAAGTTAGGATAGAATATGAATTAGGTACAGCATATTGGACTCACAAAATAGGATAAATAGTGGAGTATTTTCTCTGAATCTGTCAAAAGTTAATGGACTAAACATTGCTAATGTAATTCTTGAATGTATATTTCAACAGCACCAACACACAGAGTACATACCAACACACACACACACACACACACACACACACACACACACACACACAATAGTGCTACAGGCCACAGGAATATAAGATCTCAGATGGTTATGGCAAAGCCACTACCTGAAGGGATCAAGGAATTCCTTCAGAGGAAGCCAAATCCCAGGGAATATTTGGTGTGATTTGGCTTGTTATATATCAGCTGTCTTCTGTTATGAAAGTCATGTGTGCCTTCATAGTTTAACCAATTGATTTTTCCCTAAGAATTGCTAACAGTGTGGACTGATCACTCTTTGGACATATACATTCAAGGTATTTAGAGAACAGTCTCAGGAAAGGCTTCCTTCCCCCCAGCCCATCTGTTTCCCCCCTTTTAGTGCTGGAATCAGATATCTCCCTTAGCCACATTCAAGAACTAACAGGAATAGCAGTCCAAACCACCACATAATAAGTCTCCTGAAACTAAGGTAAATTCCACATGGAGACACTGCCTAGGTCAGGTGGACCTTAAGTAATAGCTTTGCATAATTTAGCTTGGACCTTCCTTTTCTTACAGCCTTATTAACTTTCTAGACCTCTAACTCCTTATCTAACCACTTCTAGGAATATTTAGATGCCCTTCTGCGCTGACAGCTATGCACAGTCAGAACCCCAGTTCAAGCCTCTCTGTAATTATCATCATTGGCATCATCCAGCCAGGTCCATCCCCAGATGGAGGAAAGAACCTTATCAGAGATACCTCTGTATTCTCTAAGAACAGACTTAAGCATCCAGACTACCTGTTTGAGAAGGCCTGATGAATGTGCCAATTAAGCTTAACTTCCTCCTTTCTAAAATCTTACCTCTAGTTCCATATCTCCCTTTAACTATCACCAGAGGCATCTAGCTATACATTGGTTGCCTAGCGACCTAGCACACTTCCCCCCTCCCCAACCCTGCAGAAAAATGGCAGATAGCTTGGACAGATAAGGGTTAAAGGGATAAAAATGCAGTTTCATTTTCAGAGAAGGAGAACAGAACTTGGAGGTATGAGGAGACAGATATGAAGAGAGGAATGAAGAACTTGAGGATGGAGAAGTGAGAGGGATAAGGAGGATTTTGACCAGAGAGAACGTGTGGACAAGATGGAAGATAAGGAAGAGCCCAATGGGGGAAGTCCTAGCTGGGTAAGAACGAGATGAGAAGGACCTAGATGAGGCAGAATTAAGATGAGAGAATTAAGATAGAACCTAGAGGGGGCAGTAGGTAAAGGTAGAGAGAAATGAGGCAAGAAAGGAGCTAGGCACAAGAACAGAACTGAAGCTGTGTAGATAGGATTTTATCCCAGAGAAATAAAAGCAAGTGGACTAAAGAGCTCTGTGTGCTGAGATTCTATTTCCTGAAAATAGTCCTCGCCGTTTGTAGTTCTCTCTCCTGAGCCCCTGGGATGTAGAATGTTAAGGCTGGTCCTTCTAATATTATACAGGAAAATAGAAGTTAGAAATAATATTTTAGAAATAACCCTTAATCTGTTTATAAAACACATCTCTCCATTCCCTGTGAATGAAAATACATAAAGCAATATAATCTTAATGAAAATATGAAGAAGTTCACCTGGAAAGCACCAAATGGATCAGAACATTTCTGATTTCAAAATCATTTTAACATAGTCTAAACAGAAAATAGATGACATATTGGAAAATTCTATCAAAATTCTATTTCATGGCAGGGCACCGATTGGTAGAAGGAATTGCATCAAGAATCCAATAAAACAGAAACATTTTTAAGTGTGTGTTTGTGCATGTATGTGTGACAAAATGGCCTAAATAACTACCTAGAAAATTCTGAACATTTTTTAATAGATTCATATTGGTGTACACAAGATAATGACGTGTGTGATGTTGTTATTTGTCCATTGCTAGCAATGGAGAGTTGGAAATTTAAAAAAAAAATCAAAAAGGAAGCTGTAGATTGTAAACATGCCTAGAACAAAACACTAAAATTTATATGTTTTACAAATAAAATATTACACATGAAAACAAACATAAATAAAGGATTTATTAATTTATCAATTAACTAGTAGAATTAGCACATATACCTTCCAAACTCACCTCTATATACACTGCAGGTCTAATTCATAGTGCAAATAACTCTTAAAACATTAATAAAAAAATAAGAACCATAATAATAAATGAAAATTTAGTAGTTAGAGACTTGAAATTACCAAGTGATTAGGACTCATTTAGATGTGATATTGACAAGTATTAGAACACAAGATCAGTGAAACAGAGTGGAGTGGCCATAAAAACACCTCAACATAGATATGTTATGACAAAGAAAGCCTTGTGAAATTCAAGGAAGCCACATAACTTTATCTATGCTTATAGGTCAGATATGGGTATATGTCAAAAATATATGATGTGAAGTATAGTCTATGAAATTAAGTTGATATGTGATGCATAAACCTAATTAATCATATCAATAAAAACCAAGAGTGAGATATCAGGGATAAAAATCAGCCACCAATGACTTCCTACCTCTTCTATTCCTCCATCCAAAAGGGGTCAAGAGCCTGTTTCTGCCCTGCCTTATCCATTCCTGTCTCCTCTCTGTATAGATCTCCAGACCTCTATGGTTAACTAGGGAGCAGGTCCACCCTCTGAATCCAAGCAAGCTTTTTTGTCAGAACACAAACAAAACATCACACAGCACATATGAACTTCAGTAGAGAATGGGATAATATGGAATGAAGAACTCTAAAATCTTCTAATAATGATAATGTGGAAGCTTTTTGTAAGATTTCAACAGTAAACAAAATTAATTTAACAATGTATAACATATGAAATTATGTACATATTTTTCTGTATTAAAATTTAGAACTTCTTTTCATCAAAACAGAATCACAAGGCAGGAAAGTGAGGGAAAATAATCCTAATATATGATGTGACTGAGCGTGTGTTTCAGCTTACTTCATGCAGATTTGTACTTGTAGAACTTTTGTTCTAGCACAAGTATAAATTGTTTGTTTTTTCTCTTAAACATATCCTACTTTGGATGGGTAATTAAAGCATATATAGCTCCCAAACACTGTTGTTCACAATCTGTTAAAGAATTTGGAAAAACTGAAGCTTTAAGACAGTGAAAAAGTCTAGAAAAAAAATAAATCTTAAAAACCTTACAATGTTAAAAACTAAATTATCCCCTGTAAAGTGGTGCTGTCTTGGTTTGGGAAAGGCCCTGTTTGAGGGACAGTGTGCTTGCTGAGCATATGCCAGACTCGGTGGCTGACACTCAGCATGATTAGAAAATGCACACAAACCCTACAGCAGTGGTGGGCAAAGGTTAGTTTCCAAATGGAAGGAAAACCTCAGAAGCTAGAAATTCACTCAATTCATTAGTTAGCTAACAATTCAAAACTATAAATTGAAAAAATTAACACTATGATTTCATCAGAGTGACAAGTTATAGGAAGACTGGTAAGCTTTGAAGAAGGGTTGAAAATATAAATGTACAAAGAAATCTTACACAAATTTGATAGAAACAGGTTGGAGCATGTTTTTTTGAAAAATTATTTGATTTTCTGTTTTGTAACAATAGAAAGTTTTTCAAATAAAATGGAAATGAAACTATTAAAGATGTAATACAGATATGTCTTGATACAAATTTAAATAAAATATGTTTAGTTTATCCTAAAGCCAAGTTTATTATGAATGTCTACTGTGGAACTTTAATAGAAATATATAGCACATACTTAATATGGAAATGAATTGGCAATTTGTATTACCTACAGTTGAGAGGCAAGTTTACATATTAAGTAAAAGTGCATTTTCCAATATTTGATTGACAATAAATATGTTGCATGTATTTAACTGTGCACTAAGCATTATTAATTTTTTATCAGGAATCCCGTACACTTGAGTAGCTAGGCACCGCTTTCTTTCTTTCATTCTTTGTCCAATTTCTTGTTTTGCTTATCGTTGACTTCAAGGAAGATGTGGGAGATGGCAGATGTCACTGTGTGGTAGCCCCTCTGTGTCTTATCACCTCCTGTGGTTTCGGTCTGGGCTGCTGTGCAAATACTTGGTCCTTTTTAATATGTCTGATATCTGAGAGGCCTGGCCGATGAGAGGTTTCAGGTCTTTTGTAGAATACCCTCAAACGTGCTAGGGAATTCCAGGCTTTTTCTCTCTTTTTATATCCTGGATGCTCTGCACCCACTATCATTCTATCTTATGTGTCTCACTTCCATTTGCCTAACTTATAGTGGCTAAAATTGACAATTTAGTCAATGATCATTTACTCTTCTGAAATTACTAGCCAGAATTAACCTTCCATATCATCAAATAGATTATCTCAGATATTTTATTATAATGATTAAAAGTTTATGTAACCCAGAATCCAGAATTTTCACAGTCAGAAATATTTAATAATTAAAATAATTATGAATCACCAGAACACATAGAAGTGAAAAAATAAGAACAAAAGTTAGGTAAAATGCATAAACTATATAGTTAAGACTACCTATGTGAGTTGGTATAAATCTTTTCCCATTCTGTAGGCTGACACTTTATCCAAATGATGATTTCTTTTGCCTTGCAGAAGCCTTTTTAGTTTCAAGAGGTCTCATTTATTAGTTGTTAATCTTGGTGTCTGTGTTAATGGTGCTCTATTCAAAGTCTTCTCTTATGCCAATGAGTTGAAGGCTATTCCTCACTTTCTCTTCGATCAGGTTCAGTGGTTTTATGTTGAAATTTTGGAACCACTTGGAATTGTATAGGGTAATAAGTGTAGATTTTGTCTACATGAAGTCATCAATTTAACAGTTCCACAGCTGATAAAGGACTACAATCCAAAATATATAAAGAACATAAGAAACTAGATATAAACAAACCAAATAATCTAATTAAAAATGGGGTGCAGATCTAAACAGAAAATTCACAATAGATGAAACACAAATGGCTGAAAAACAAAGAATACTTAGCCATCAGGGAATGGTAATTTAAAAGTACTTTGAGATTCCATCTTGTGCTTATCAGAATGGCTAATGTCAACAACACAAATGACAGCTTATGATGGAGCAGATGTATAATTAGGGGAACATTAATCCATTGCTGGTGGTGGTGCAAATATTTTGGAAATCTTTGTGGTTGTTCCTCTGGATGATGGTATTCAATCTTTTTCAAGATCAAGCTATACTACTCTTGGGCATATACCAAAAAACTGTTTCATCCTATGAGAAAGACACTTACTCAAATATGTTCACTGCTGTTCTATTCATGATAGGTAGAACCTGAAAAAATAGATGTCCCTCAATAGATAAAGAAAATGTGATGCGTTTACACAGTGGAGTATTACCCAGTTGTTTAAAATATGACATCAGACAAATGCATGGAACTAGAAAAAAAAATCATCCTGAATGAGGGAACCCAGAAAGAGAGTTATAGTATGTGTCACTTATAGGTGCATAATAGCTGCCAAATAAATCAAAACCAAGCTGCTATTCGTAGATCCAGATTGCTTAGCTACACAGGAAGGAACTAGTGAGGACACATGACTTATAAAGCGCATTTCAGGTATAGACTGGAGAAACAACAGGATCAGGTAGAGATGGGGAAGGGATATGGTTCAGGTAGAAAACACAAGGAGAGACAGCTAGAATCTAGGGGCATTAGAGGGATATTATGGAAACCTAGTGTAATAGACCCTCCCTAAAATATGTCTCTGCTATCCTAATGAAGTCTCTAAATAATGTAGATCCAAATGGATATCTCTTGTCATCCAACAAAGCTTCCAGTACCAGAACTGGGTTACATCCAATTGAGTTGTTGGCCTAAGGGGTCCAATGAGAATCTGCAAACAACACAAGATGTTGCCACAAAAATAAATTGATCTCCACAAACTCACAGCAAGGCCCCCTTGCTAAAGATAACACCAATACAACTCATCATTGAACATAGAAAGCACAAGCTGGTGCCTCCACAGAAACTTCATCCTTTTGTTCTAGTATCTTTGGTATGGGAAGGTATCTGCAGACTACCAAACATCAACCTAGCCATAAAACCTTTTATCTGCAATGCTGTCCTGCCTGTAAAATATGCTACCTCAATGGTTGCACAAAACCTGTGGCGGTAAGTAACCAACCTATATCTGATTTGACTTAAAACCCAATCCAGAAGATGCAACCCATACCTAATACTGCCTGTGTGACAAAAAAACAGAAACTAGGTAGACCAGAGACCTAGGGTAAAACTAAACACCACTGATATTGAAAAAAAAAATAGTGATAAAATTAGTCCTAAGGGTATTCTGGTATACTCCTAGATCAGTGCATTATTCAGCCATCATCGGAGAAACACCCTCCTGAAGCAAATGGGAACAAATATAGAGATCCACAGCAAAATATTATGCAGAGAGAGAGACCTTAGAACAAGCAGGTCTAAATGGAATGTTTCTAACAAATCCCTCTTCTTAGATCTCAGTGTAAGAGCAAGAGGGAATGGAGGACACTAGGAGAACAAGGCCTCTAAACAAGCTGAGCAAAGCTCATATGAACTCACAGAGACTAAAGCAGCATGCACTGGGACCACAGAGGTCTCCAGCAGGTCCTTTGCATACATATTACAGCCTTCATTTTAATGTTTTTAAGGGACTTCTGAGTTGTGAAAAAGGGGTCTCAGACTCTCCTGCCTTCTCTTGGAGCTCTTTTCCATGTGTTGGTTTGCCTTGTCAACTTCCATGAGATGGTTTTTGTTTTGTCTTATTATATTTTATTTTTTTGTGTTTTGCTCTAAGAAAGCTGTTCTTTTCTAATGAGAGTTAGAAATAGAGTGGACCCAGATGGGAGGGGGGATGGGGAGGATCTGGGAGTAGAGGGAATGGGGGCTGTAATCAGGATACAATGTATGAGAAAATTATATTTTTTTAATAAAAAGGGGGGAAACTACTCATAAATCACCTGGTCCACTTGAGCTTTGATTTATATTAAGCAGTCTGTTATGATAGAATATATTGTGACTACTTTTCAGAATATCCCCTAGCAGAATGATTTCACAATATATAATTTCGAGTCTGTTTTGACTTTGTATACTCAACTCAAATTTGGAAGCCACTCTATTTTGTAAAATATATACTAATATTTAATTTTAAATGTGTTTTAATATAACAATGTATCATGTTTAAAACACAGTTATAACATACATTTAAAAGTTGGTTACTGTTATTTATGATTTCTCTGAATATACTGTGGATTATTCAGTTAGCACTGAGCTTGTTTGAACTGGTTTGAATTTTTCTGAAGACTAATATGCTTCTGTCATTTTATAAAAACCTTGGTGCAAAGAATTAAAAGAACTTCCCCTGGAGCTGCCAAAAATTAGTTTAGATTCTCTAAATTTTTGAGATTGACTGGAAGTCTAACATTGTGGCTTCTCAGCATTTTCCTGGTGGTTGCTTTTGCTTGTTGTGCTGGAACATTGGTATAAAAGTAAAATCTATTGATCTTAGTCACAAAGATCATGTTCTTCTTTGGTCTTGAATCCGTATGCTCTGCCTCCGTGTGGTACATCCCTGGTGACAGCATTTTAACATCTTTATCAGATTTGCAAGATACTAACCCTTGAAGGTAGACTCTCATTAGTAAATGCCAGTCTAATGTTGTGACATGCAAGTGTACAGTTTACAGCTGTGCAATGTAGGAGTGATCCTCAGGAAGTTCAACAAAGTACATATGAGCTCCTCACTTTGCTGAGAGAGAACTGAGGCAGAGACATAGTGAAGCTGAACTAGGGAGCTTGTTGATTAACCATAGTGACCAACCAACAAATGATGGTGAAACGAGGACACCTAAGCATTGCAGTGGTGCCTGTGTATTGTGGTTTGCAGCTTACGCAGATACACAAGTTTAAAAGTGTAATTTGTAATTAATTGTGAAAGAGAATGCAAAGTGTGCTGGTCTATTTATTTTCTTATTCTATTGAGCATTTACATGAATGAAATAATTTGGTTTATGAGGCTATTGTGGAAGCTTACATAGGAAGGAGAAATGTGGATAAAAAGATATAGTCAAACCTAAGTATAAATGATCAAAGCTTTTTTGCTATACAGGGGGCTTGAAAAGAACCAATGGTGTGTTTGATCCACAGAATGATGCACTAGATATTTTTATAATCTTTCATGCGATTATCAGGACATATGTACAATTTCTGTATGTATCCATCTCCAGTCGTTTGTTTAAGTTATTGACTCACTTGTCAGCAGGAGAAATAAAAGAGGCTGGGGTGGGAGGTGAGGGGCTTCTGCCCTCCCCCATGCTTCTGGCACATTTCTTCTTTCTTTCCTTCCTTGCCATTAACAACACACTTTTATCTGAAATGAAATTGGAGGTCTAACAACAGTAAAAGGCCATAAATATCAATTATTCAAAAGTATTGCAAATTTAGTCACCAGAAAAGAAAAATAAGTCTTCCTCTATGAAAATAAAAATGCGAATTTGTGCAGAAAGAAGGGCTCATAATTTAATCTCTAATCTATTTGTAAAATATCAACATCACAGAAATTATGCTATACACATGCATGAAATGCTGTATTTAATGAAAACGAGGACTCATTTATGCATTGGCATCAGTACAAAAGACATTTGTATCACCTTATTCAACAGATTTGTACCTATTGAAAAGAGTTTACTGCCATTTCCCTACTTAGATACATGGTTTCTTTTTGTGGCTGCATTTCACAGCACAACAATAAAATTCTGAAAAGATAACAAAGATACTTCTCTCTCTCTCTCTCTCTCTCTCTCTCTCTCTCTCTCTCTCTCTCTCTCTCTCTCTCTCTCTCTCTCTCTCTCTTTTCCCTTTCCAGCAATGTAGCCCTGGTGGAAATTGGTTTAGCCTCAGGAAACACTGCGGAATTAAAAAGATAGAAACCTGAGAACGCATGCTGTCCTTTGAGTGGGTATTGCTCCCTCAAACAGCCTGTGAAAACAGCCCTCCCAGGTTTTGATGGCGCCAGGTATGAGGAGGGAGCCATTCAGATCTTTACTAAATTTCCTTTTGGAAAGCACTTTAAGTTGTGAAGCAGCTGACTCTCAGATGAAGGATCTACCTTTGAGTACAGGGGACAGTGATTCCATTTCATAACCTTAGACCAGGTGTGTATTTAGCATTTTAAATAATCATTCTGTGCTCTTCACCATGCTACACACTTTAAGCTTCCTCTCATGCTCAGGCCTGCAGAAAGCATATTGGGTAATCATATCTTCAAGCAGAAGTTGAAAAGTATGCCTTTCCAGGGGTCTTTTTAAGATTTCTTCTTGTTTTATTGTATTTTGTAATGCTTACATTTGAACCAAGGGCTTTGCAATTGTTTGCAATGGCACATTCGACCAACGACATGTGCCCCAGAACACAGGCAAGTATTTAAACTGGGTAGATATTTCTTACACCAAAGAACACATTTTTTTCAAAGTTATGTTATTTTACTTTGTAAATCAAATTGTTTCACAAAATGGGTTTCAAATAAAGAAAACAGATGTTCCTTATCGAGTATGCAGCCCTACTTCTACTACTTTATAGTACAAATGTCTTTGCTTGATAAAATGAAAGAATAGCTTACTGCATTGAACTAGCACCCTGTAATAAGAAGGGCTCACACAGGATCATAGTTCTGGGCTATTCCATTGGAAGGAGTATGATTTATTCAAATCCTGATGTAATTGTTTCAAAAACTAAATTAAAATGAAATCATCTATTATCATATAAAAGGATTAAGTCCTAAATTGGATTTCTGAGTTTAAGATGTAAAAAAGGTAAGCTAACCTCCAAAATGGCTTAAGTGAAACTTTATCTTGTGGAGTGGAACAATAGCTTTAAGAGACATATAGAATGAGCCCCGGGGGGAAAGAATCGTTTCAAGAGGTATAATAATACAGCTGAGAGTTTTGTTCTGCTCTCAGACCTTCTTCAACTACGGTACAAGGCAAAATCCTTCAGTACAATTCCCTTTTTAAAAATGGTGATCCTTTTAGTTTAACTAAAGCATTCTAGAATCAAATGATAGTGTAAATGAACCTCTTATGCTCTTCATTTAGAAAGGTAAGATGAGACAACGTTTTGTTTAGAAAACATGCTTGTTTCTACCTAGGTAATGCAGACAAAAATTTATTCTATAGGTCACTTCCGCAGATAATTGATTGGGAAGCAGTTCATTATGTCCCTGGGCAAAACTGAAAGCTGGTTAGGAACAACCCAGTCCCTAAATGATGGCACATCTTCTGTACATGTATTTAAGTGGTAGGAGAATAAATCTTTTCCCTCATCCACACCTCAAGACAGTATCTGTTATAATCTGAAACAGATCTTTAGATGTGGTGCTGGAGTCTAGAAGAGGGAAAGTTGGGTACCATACAGTACCCCCACAAGGTACAATAGAGAAGTCATTTCTTTCAAGTTTCATATAACTTAGCAATTGTGTCTTATACTTCTAATTGTTTTTGAGAAGCTGCTTCTTGCAGTGAATTTTACTTTTGATGCAGGCTTCCAAAACACACTGCATACACAAATATCACATACACACACAATACCGCAAAACACAGAGTGTTTGTACAAGGCACATTATTTTCTTTTTAAAAGGTTTATTTTATTTTTATTGTGTGTATGTATGTGATCTGTTTTGAGGTATGTGCACGTATGTGTAGTAGCCCACAGAAACCAAAGAGGATGTCAGATTGCCAGAGAAGTTCCAGGTGATGTATGCTGCCTAATGCAGATCCTGGGAACTGAATTCCAGTCCTTTGCGACAGTGAGCAGAACTCTTCACTGCAGAGTCGTCTCTCCTACCCCTCCCTGCAAGGCGTTCTTTCTACCTAATTAGAAAAATTACTGGGCATTTCTCCTGTATGAATGTTTGCATTTGAAAAGTGAACATTAACTTTGTAATTTATGCTTCTGTCTGTTTCATGATTAAGGAGGAATGAATATGAATTAATTCAAATGCAGTTCCAAACTTAAATATCTGATATATGCTGTATGTCCTCAATACATCTTTGTGCAAGAATCAATCAATCATGCTTTCATGTGTTCAGTCTCCCTATCTCTCTCCCTGCTTTCTGTCATATAATAAATACTTATAACATATATTTCATTCACACACATTTATGATGCATAAGATCTAAGAAATTTTTATTTTAAAAAGAATTTCATAAAGTTCTGATATAGTTCATTCAATTGAAGAGCTATAAGGAAATTAAATGAAATCCTTTGGAAACTAACAGGTTGACTTGCATATTAAACAGCAATGTATAAGTTTCTTTCTGAGTATTTGCTACAATAATTGAATATAAATAAGAAGCATGAGCTACAGCTTGGAATGGACAAATGAATCATGATAAAATTAATGTCCTGACTATCACTCAATATTTATGCAAATATTTTTACTTCAAGAATTTCAAAACTTAGTCATATATTTAATATATAGTGATGCACCTCAAAACAAGCTTGATTAAATACACAAGTGAGTGAATAGTTGATACAATCAGAATATACATGAATTCTTATTTTCTTTCATTGAAACAGTGAAATCTGGTCATAATAGGATGGATTACTGGTAAACCCACATAATCAAAGTATTAATTAGCAAGCAAAATAATAAAAACTGAAAATGTACCTGGACTTTAGTAATGGTTTTAACTGTTGCCCTGTTCTGTAGACAATCTCAATTATTTGATAACATTTTGACTTGAAATATTGGCTTACCGAAAACCCAGAAATGAGCACATTACTCATTAACAATCTAATACACAAAACACATGAATCTCCAAAGAGCCAGATTAAGTGTAGGAAAAAGCTAAACATAAAATTAAAATTAAGAGCAAAAATGAAATCCTCAAAATGTACTAGAATTAGATTCCCTGTGTTTTTCTCCCATTTTTGTAGTTCCATAGTCATTCTGGCTAAGATAGATCTTTCAATATAATGTATCATCATTTAATCTATAATTAATATCAACCAATGAAAGTCTCTTTCATAAATAAATCATTCAGACTGTCTGATTCAAGTAAAAGGGCATAAGAGATGGCTTAGTGGATAAAGCACCTGACCTGAAAATGTGAGGACCAGAGTTATGATACCAAGAACCCATGTGAAAACCAGGCATACTTAGAAGACATCCTATAACCCCAGCACCCAGGAAGCAAAGATGAAGTGTGACGCTGGGACAAGGTGACTAAAGTACACTAGTCAAAATATGTGAGCCCCTAAATTTTAGAAGATCTCCAGAATCAAAAAATAAGACAGGAATGTGATTGAGGGAGACACCCAGTAGCAAATCTCCACATGCACACACTCAAATGTACAACTCTTACACACACACACACACACACACACACATACACACACACACACACACACACACACACACACACACACACACACACACGTCTACGTATTCCTGTGAAAATCCATGCCCATCACAAATCCATGCATACACAACATCACATACAAAGCTTATTCTAGGAATGTGAGATTTTAGTAAAGACAGATAGATGCTGTCAGTAATAAATGACTACTGATTGTGTGTTTTGATCCATAGGTGTAGATCATTAGCTACAAATAGTACAGTATGCTCTCTTATCTTCATATGCCACTTTAAAAATATTTGAAAGTTTCATACAGTATATCTTGAAGATATCCAGCTCTTAGTCTTCCATTCTAACTTCTCTCTGAGACCTAGTCACATCTCCCTCCCAACTTCATGATTTTCCTTTTCATTAGTGCATTAATTTAACCCACTGTGTCCATATGTGCTTCCATATGCCCAAGTGTGTGGGGTCATCCCCTGGAGTGAAAGGAATTTATTAGTAACCATAACCCCATAAAAAGTGACTTTCTGTCTCCAAACAGTCATCAACTGTCAATATCTACTCAAATAGGGAGCCTTACCCCTCCATATTGGACATTTTAAGTGGCTTGGTCTTTTACAGCTGCTGAAAATTCACATGTGCATTAGCCACGGCATGTCCAAAGACAGCATATTGTAGTTCTCTTCCCTATCCTCTTCTTACACTCTTTCTGACCTTTACTTCAGGATCTTCCTTGAGACCTGGTGATGGGGCTGATATAAACATCCCATTTAAAACTGAAAATTTGAGTGCTAAATTGAATATGTAGACTTTTCTACTTATAAGATAATAATGAGGGAGGAGGGTTTCTCTCAATCAGTAAAGAGATTGTCTTGTATGTCTTGCAAACACAAAGATTTGAAATTGAATCATTATAAGACATATTTTAAAAATAGCATTGTGATTTCATATATTTGTAATCCAAGAGACATAGACACAGGTGGATCCCCGGAACTTGCTGGCTAGCTAGACTTTCTGGTGATGGACCAGCCTGACTCCATTTTAAGATTAGAAGCTATGTTGTTACAAGGTCAAAATAAGTTTGTTTCTATTTACTGCAAAACTCAGGTTGACTGGGCTTTAACCTATTCCTGGAATTTGACATTCCCCACACCCTATGACATTTAACCATGTCCTAAACTCTGTCCTGATAAGATATTCTGCCAAGAGATCTTGAGACATTCTGCCAAGATGATTGGTATGTCAAACCATCTCATCTACTGTCTGCTTCTGTAATTCACTTGCCAAGCCCATACACTACCAAATTCCTCTGGAAATCTCCAGTCAACACCTTTTTCTCCTATATTGGGCTGCCAGAAAAGGTCATCCAAACTGTTCTCTCAAATCCCACCTTGGAAAGTTAGTCCTATGCTTGGTAAAAATAAAGCTTGTTTAATTGGCTTTCATTTGAATAATGAGCTTTGCCCTCATTCGGTGGCATTACAACCTGCTTGGAGAGTTACAGGTCAGGGAGAGACTCGTTCTCAAATAACACGTGAAAGAGTCTGAAAAATGACATCCAAGATTGTCTTCTAGCCTCACCATGCATGTGCTCACCTATCGAAACACACATACATGCACAAACAAAACTTTGATGAAATCTAAAGCCATTTTTTGCAACCAATTCAAAACACACACACACACACACACACACACACACACACACACACACACACATGCACACACACACTATACATTAGCCAGCTGTTTTAAAATAGAAGAAGGAATGTCAGCATTTACTCAGATCTATGCATCGGCCTCTGTACATCAGACACAATCCTGGGAAAGCTCCTCAGTGTTAGTTGGATTCTTTTTCTTCTTTACTTGTGCATTGATGACATAAATAACATCCTGTCCATTTCTGATTACAGAAATTGAAATTTTTCTTCTTTACCCTTCCACATTAGAACATTCTACTTGAACATCACAAACCACAATGTAACTAGTACAATGTCAGAGACTCCACACTGAACAAAACTACAGAGAACATCACTTGGGTCCCTTCCACATATTACCACACATGAATAGACTCTCCAGACATGTGACATATAAGAGTTTACATACACATGCACACACACACACACACACACACACACACACACACACACACACACACACACACCAAACAAATAAACAAACAAGAAATATAAGTTTACACATCTTGGAGAGGAACAATCTCCAATCCAGAGAAACAGAATTTTCCCTTGCTGAAATTGAAACATGCAAAAGTGTGGTATATAAAAAGGGTTGTTCTAAGTTTTCAGACCTTGTTCCCAGAGTTGGATTCCTTAGAATAGAAGTTTTCCCTGAATATCTGTTCCTAATCGAAATATCTTTCCCTATTATTCACCATCTGTCTAATATGACTCATTTTTGTGTAACACATTCAATGTATAACATTTCATTAATTACTCATTATTTTCTTTGATTCACAGAATGTAATTTTATGAAAATTGAGATTGCACTTGGTGTATTTATTCTTTTGCTATTAGTCTTTATGTAATTTCAGATAGACTTAGGATAACTTTTAAATGAGTAAATTACCTTATCAACCTTAACAAATACCATCAGGAAACATTAATGCATGTAGATAAATACTGAGAAATTAAGGAAAGGAGACTCTCTTAAATATTCTCACTAAATAATCAAATTAAATGAAAATAAAAATATAATAAAATTCCATTGTTTCTTTTTAATAATTTGATCTGCTCAGATAATATATGGAAACAACAGTGAGGCTAAATGGTCTCAGTGTTGCTGTAGATCATATTCTAACCGTAACAGCATGTTTCTGTCAACCACAATATGATGCAAGATATTCTAATAAATTTTTTTTCTTTTTAAGGGGAAATAACATTCTATTATTTTCTTTCCTAAAAAGCAATTATATTCACTATTTTGCTAGTATATGCTTCAAGGAACTTAAAGATTAAGAAAATGAGTATTAGGATAAAAAGGAACACAGAAATAATTGTGATCTATACTTCCTTTTGAGTACCATACTAAATTTATATCAAAAGAAATACTGCTATGATTAGGTGCTTCAAACTTATAATAACACTTTGTAATATTAAAGAAAAAATAGCTTTGAAATAAAGTCTAACTACACAAAGTCTTACTATCAGTACATCCATCCTAACTATATACAGGACACTTTCTTCAACTTAACAAATATCTATTTTAAGAATATTTCTCATATTTACTGGAGTAAAATAAAAAAATAAGAACATTCAAAAAACAAAAGGAGACAAAGACCTGATGTATACATACATATTATATATATATATATATATATAGTCAAATTTTAGCTAAAATAAATTTAAATCTATGAATTAATCAAAATTAACTCATATTGCTATATGGGCCACAAAGAGGGTGCCAAGAGAAATTCAGATAAATAGATCTTAAGCTTTAAGCTGTTTACACAGAGAGTAGATACAAATGGTACCAAAAAAGCTAGTTTAAGCTGTTTTTGCAAAAAATAGATACAAAGGATGGCTAAGAGGTAGCTAGCTTGGGTTGTTTGTATGGAGATTAGAGACGAATGGTGAGGAAGGAAGTTAGCTCAAGTTATTTATTCTAAGATAAGATACTAAAAAGAGGAGATGATGTCAGGGTATAAACAACTTGTAAATAGGGTGACCTTTAAAATGATTGGTTGGTTCCTTCACCCCCTCCTGGGGTTCTGAGGTTCTCTGGTATAAAAGAGACTTACTGCCTACCAATAACCAAGTTCTTGGTTGAGTTGACTCCCCCACTGCTCTGATTGTCTCCGGGTAAGAGGGAGGCTGGGGAACGGGTGAGCAGTGCGCACTTACCATTCCTTGGTTCCAGGCTACCTCTTCAAAGGTGACTGTAACTAGAGAGTTTTCTCTCTGGGTCCTACCAAGCCCTGGCAGTCTGACAGCCCACTTATAAAATAATCACTCAGACACTTACATTACTTATAAACTGTATGGCCGTGGCAGGCTTCATGTAATCTATTTATTTTATCTTAAATTAACCCATTTCTATTAATTTATATTAATTTAATATAAATTTAATTTCTATTAATCTATAACTTGCCACGTGGCTCGTGACTTAACAGTACCTTGTATCTTGCTTGTCATGGCCAGTCTCCCCCTCTGCCTTCCTGTTCCCTCAATTCTCCTCTCTGTTAGTCCCACCTATACTTCCTGTCTGGATACTGGCCAATCAGTGTTTTACTTATTAACCAATCAGAGCAACACATTTGACATACAGAACATCCCACAGCACTTCCCCTTTTCTTTTTTTTAAAGGAAGCTTTTAACTTTTACATAGTAAAATTACAGATAACAAAACAATTATCCAACAAGAATTATAGCTATAATATCTAGTCTATTTATAATAACTAGTTTATTTGGCAAAATTAAAGATGATATCCTATCTATCTTATATTTGTGAGTCTAAGGTTTCATATCTAATTTATCTTTTATCATAACTAAGGAAAATTATAATTATCTCTAGTCTTCAACTACATCAAACACCTCAGAAGGATATAATATTACCTGAGAAACAGGAGAAGGAAGTAAGCAACTTTTGGGAGTCTTGCAGGGTAGACAGAGACAGCTGGCAGCCTGGACAGTCACCTAATGTTCCTTTGTAAAGTTGGGGCATCTGTCTTCAGCCCACAGGGCCAGAGTATCTTGGTCATTTTTTTTCAGTGTCCTGTAGAATGTCTGGCAGTTTTTTCTGCGAAGCAGGAACCTGAAGGACCATTTTGTCAAGCAAAGTTCAGTGGTCATCTTTCTATGGGTCCTGCATGTCCAGTTGATCAAGCAGTCCAGGCAAGAACAGTTTCTTGCCCAAATGGCTATTTTTGCCAAAGTGAAGATAAACTCCATAAGGAGTGTCTTCGATGTCCATCCTCCTCTCTGAAATAAATCGGTGTTGCCAGGAGCAGACATGTCTCACTGTCCAGAAAGTCTAAATTTTTAAAACATTTTAAATGCCACATTCTGTAGGTTTTTGAAGTATTTGAAGATTACCTATCTATCTGAAATTATATCTATGTATACCTAGAAGACTTAACTAACATGTTACTAGTTTGACTATCATAGAAGACTAATTATTAATCTGTATTTCTTAATTATTCTTTACAATCTAAATGAGTTACATAAACATAATACTTCAAACAAGAATAGAAATATATATATATATGTACAGTATAACACAATTAAGTTTAAACTTGTATCAGTAGACTAAAATCTATACCAATGTAAAACATTTTAAACATAAACTAAAATCTATACCAATGTAAAACATTTTAAACAAGTTGTTGCTCTTTAAAATAGGTTCAGCAATTTACCCTTTTATCCTATCATATCTATATCATATCCCCTTTTCTTCTTTAGAAAGAGATTGTATTTATAATCAACCTGTTTTAAATAAAAGTAATTTGTTTGTTTTTTTTTTTTGTTTTTTTTTTTTTGTTTTTTTTTTTTTTTGTCCCACACCAGAGGACTCTTCTGATTTGGGACACAAGAATCTCTTAACATTTTTTTTTAAAGCAATATGCCTGGGTTTAGAGAAGGAATGAGCCCATTTCATCTCCAAAACCAGCTTGGTATATATGGGAATTTGGGCATAGTTTTTTTTTTACTACTTCCTGCTGGAGGGAGGGTGCTGTATCTTATGGGGACACAAAGAAAATTTTAGGATTATAGAGTAGTCCGTGAGGGTGTATCATCTGAGCCAGTTGCCTTGAATTCGATCTAGATGTTGGATCATCTGGTTCATGGTGTCATCAGAAACCTTTCAGGGGGTCTTGGCTGGTCAAACCTGATGTATCTTAATCTGGAACAAATCCATAGCCTATGGCTTTCTGTAGAAACAAAAGCAGAACTTCCTTTTCAAAGCAACATATCCTTACATCCAAATTTTGAAGTCAAGGTACCTTTAAAATATACATTTTGGCATAACTCAACAGCTTTTACAATCAAATGTTTTTTTTTTCAGTTACAAATATTAAACAGAACATAATCCGTATTCTCTGTGTGATAGCCATCTTTACGTGGCTTATTTTTTATATTACCTTTATTGTTTGTTTAAAGACTTTATTTTTTAAAACTATGTATTTGTTTATATAACTGTATATATATTTTTTCCTCTTTCAAGCCTACATACATTTTTACATACATTATAAACTATTTTATCTGAATCAGTCTTATTGTGAACCTATTGTTTTAAACTGCAGCATTCTAAGACTGAAATGGTGCTGTGGCTGCTGGCTCTGCCCACTTTAGCTTTTCAACATGGCGGTGGTATGTTCTCTGCCAGCTCTGGGAGCCATCAACTCTCAGAAATAGTGGGTCTATGCTTTTATCAAGGCAGCTTGTAGCCCAGGAACCTCTTTTTTTGTTTTGTACTAGCAAAGGCTAAATCCACCAGGCAGCATAATGTGCCACTTGTAGAGGCCTCATTCCTGCCATACTGTAGGGTGAGCACACACACCAGGAACCCACCATAGTAGATAGTAGCTCACACAAGCAGGCTGCCACTAGCTTGAAAGAGACAACTAGGAACTGTTTTTAGCTCCATTTAGAATCTTTTTTTAGGTTTTAGGTGGATACTCTTGCCCCACGTTGGATGCCATTTGTAACTAGAGAGTTTTCTCTCCAGGCCCTGCCAAGCCCCAGCAGTCCAACAGCCTACTTATAAAATAATCACTTAGATTCTTATATTACTAATAAACTGTATGGCCGTGGCAGGCTTCTTGTTATCTATTTCTTTTATCTTAAATTAACCCATTTCTATTAATCTATAAGTTGCCATGTGGCTCGTGGCTTACCGGTACCTTACATCTTGCTTGTCATGGCAGTGGCTGGCTGGTCTCCCCCTCTGCCTTCCTGTTCCCTCTATTATCCTCTCTGTTAGTCCCGCCTGTACTTCCTGTCTGACTACTGGCCAATCAGTGTTTTATTTATTAACCAATCAAAGCAACACATTTGACATACAGAACATCCCACAGGAGGTGACCTAAGTTCCTGGTGAGGCAGGTCCCCACATTGCTATAGAGAATTCTAACTATAAATAGAAATATATGTTTTGAATTCAAATGTCCTTATGATAAACGTACATGAATGTGGCATCATAAGATTCTCTATTGTCTCATAGCTTTATTTGTAGTGTATGGGTAACAACAACGTGCACCTTATTGTATAGGTATGAAGGTTAAATGGGGTAAGAGTTTAATTTCCTGACGTGTGGGTTATAGTAAGAAAGTTTGACCAATATCATTATTGTTAGAGTCATTAAAACACTAAAATTGTCAACATTATTTCATAATTAGTAATCAGATATCTAATAATTTAAAAGTTAAGTAAGAAAAAAAATCCAAAGAGATTTATTCATGGTTTTAGAATAATACCTTAAGCTGCCTACCAATATTTGTTTTAGTGCTTTTCAGAACAAAAACTCAACTTTCAAGTTTCTGTCTACTCAAACCTGTATTTATTATTACCCACAATATATAGTATATGTTTTATGAAAACAGTAATACTAAATATTATTAATTTTAATTCTTAATACTAAAATATTAAAATAAATTTTATAACTATTGACTTAGAAAGTTTTTAGGGATAATTATATGTATATACTATAATCTTTGTATGTAAGTTAAAATTATAAATGTTTATAGTCTAATTGTTTCCTTTCTCTAGGTGTTTTATAAATTTTTACAGGAAGAATTTTAGAAGATTAATTCTTCAAGTGTTCTTATTTTCAGCTAATTTTCATAAGTTCTCTTGGTGGAAGTCTATTTGCGTCTGTCAACAGAGATTATATACTGTGCCTTCCTAGCCACATCTTCACCACAGGCTTATTGATTTCAATTATTAGCCTGATTATTATGTGTGACATCTCAGTATGAACATTTTATTAATTTAGTATATACTAAATGTGTGTGTATACACACACACACACACACACACACACACACACACACACACATATATATATTTCACAATTTTCTTTTTCTTTTTAGGCAAACATTCATGACATATGTGCTAGGATAAATGGTGATATTATTTCTGTTAAATTCCCATTTCTAGCTACAAATTTTTATTAATCTGTTAAAATGTTTTAAATCTGATATGTCCTCCACAAATGTGTTTTATTACTGCTTAACCCAGAGCTTTTGGCACTGTTTAGAAGGCAGTGGAGGCTTTGAGGTAAAGATTGGCTAGTAGAAGTAAAGGATTAAGGGATGACTCTCAGGTTTCTATGGCCTTTTTGATCTGCTTACAATGCTTCTTGATCCATCAGCAGGTGAATGAACATCCAATGAACTCTTTCCATCTCCACAGACAGAACAGGGCATAAATGTGAGCATGAGGTAGAAAATCACTAACACCTCAGTCAAATTTGAAATCCAACCTGAAATTATAATGTGTCACATCAATTTAGTTTTTCTTTTATGGCCATTTGCTTGAATGGTGCTAAAACTAAATCTTTAATTTATAGAAATTCTTACTAATTTCTAAGTGATAATGCCAATGAAAACCATAGTAATGATATCTGATGTGTTCTGCTACTCATTGGGTCCAACTCTATTATCACATACATAATTTAAACAAGAAGGTGTATTAAATGAGTAATCTTCTTTTTTTTATTATTATTTTTTTAACCTGATTAAATGAGTAATCTTCTTAAGAGTGCACAGATTCTAAATTGGGATTTTTCTACAGTATATGGCTTGAAAATCATAAACATGAGCAATTGACTCAATAGTACATCATTATAGTTTATATTTCCTATTTGTCATCATGCTTACTTCTCTATTTCCCTTTATTATCTGATTTATTAAATCTACATTGACTCAAAATTTAGACCTAAGCTTTGAGGAAGAAAGGAACACAATCATGAGATACATTGCTTGAAAACAATGACCATATTGATGTGAGCCAACAGAATGGTATCCTCACTCATCATTTGTTCTAACCCAGATGGTGGTACACTTTTCTTTCCTGTAAGCAACATGTCTCCTCTCCTCCTCATTATCAGATGCAGAACACAATTTGCTTAGTAAATGAAAAATTTGCCACATCAACCTAATTGTGTCTATTTGGTGAGTATCTTAGTTTGTTTCCTACCATTATGATAAAACACCAAGACCAAAAGCAACTTGAGGAAGAAAGAGTTCATTTGGCTTACTTCTTCATTCACAGTCCAACCTGAAGGGAATTTGTCAAAGAAACTCAAGGCAGGAACCTGAAGTCAAGAACTAAAACAGAGTCTATAGAGAATGCTACTTACTTGCTGCTCTCCATGGCTTGCTCAGCCCACTTTCTGTTAAGATCCAGGGAATAACTGCCCAGCAGTCGTACTGTATTGTGTGTCCTGGGTCCTCCCATTGCACTCATCAACTCACTAAATCTGTCTTTGAATGTACTTTTTAGCCTCCACATTTCAAAATGAAGTATTGACATGCACCACTTTATATTATCCATCTCATATTCACCTTTTCTCTGAAGAGATCATGACATTCAATGGCTTATGATATCAATTGTGAAGGCAGGATTCTGTGGGTTACTTCTCAGTACTGACATTGCCGCTAATGTCAGGATTTACAATCATGAGCCTCTTAGTATCACCAGTACGATATCCAGAAGAATTTGTAGATTGCACATATCACTCATCCCACTCAGTCATCTTTCAGTCACAATTGCTTTATTATTCATTGAATCAGCTAAGAACTCTTGAGTGTTTTCTTTTATCTGTTGTTCATCCAATCTCAGCAACAGTTTCCTGCAATAGAACTACTTGTACCTGTAACTCTTTTCCCATTCCTAACTGCTAATAGTAATAATCTATAGTATAGATTACCACCATATTAGCCTACTGACTAACCTCCTAAAAGGTGTTACTGATTCCTGCCTTCCTTCTGTCCTCATCATACATAGACCATATTCATGTTGTTGGATGTAAGGTCTTTAGAGTCATGTGCTTATCTATGTCTTCTACTTCAGCTGTGTGTCCTTTCTTTCCACAGACCCATACTTCAGTCTCCAGACAAGTTAGGGTTCATGCTGATACTTAGAAACCCCAATAGTTCCTGGATTCAGCTTGATTAGATCATCCCTCTACACAGGTGTTCAGTACTTTAAATCTCATGTTTTATATTTTCTATTATTTTGGCAGCTGCCTAAATGCTAGGGACTCAGTGATTTTCTGAGTGCTTGTTCTTATATCATCAGATCCCCTTAATTTCACTTCATTTTCATAGTTATTTCTCTTTGAATGTTTTTATTTGTGAACTGTTGTCCATTACCATCTGCAATAAGTTTTGTGATAGCAGAAATTTGTTCTTGAGTATTTTTTCATTATTAGCTAGAATAGTCTGCAAATTGGTAGTGAAAATAAATAAATGGTCAACAAATGAGTCCATGTCACCATCATGTCTACATGATTTTCATCAGGCTTTAATGGTGGACTTCAACATCAGGATTAGCGCTGCCAGGGCAAACATTAGACATTGGACGTGTACTGGGACATTTAGGATAAGAACAGAAACTATCAGGCACATGATTCAGACTGTCTTTGTAAAGTTTTCATCTAAAAGTATGCATTTATATGCCACTTGTAACTAAATGGGAAATATTAATCTCATTTTCCAAATATATTCAACTACCGTTTTAGTTTTTACCAGGTTATTTCAAAGTCTATGCTGTTAATATACAATATTGAATGGCACAAAACTTTTTAGTTTATCTAACACCCAGAGATATAGAATTTTGAGATAATACATGTCCTTTTCTCCTACAAGTTAACCTAATCTCCTGTGATAAAGAGATGGGAAATTGCAGTGAAGTATCTGTTCATCCTGAACCACACTCTCTACTTTGTTTGCTTATGAGATGTGTCAACACTTACACAGCGAAGTATGCCAAAATATGTATTTCTACTTAAATAAAATTCATCTTCTTCAGAGTTTATGTGTATATTCAAGGAATAAAATTGGATTCTCTTAGGGAACTAAAATCAGGTACCATTTATTTCAGGCAAAGAAGTAATCAACATGCTTGGCTGGAGAAACTATTCAAGTCTCCCTAAACTCTTTTTACAGAAGCATTATAAAACATAAAATATTAGGACAGCTACTAAACTAATTCTGGAAAGAAAGTATATTACACACAATTTATGACAGTGGATTGTGCATGCTATATAAGCCTATTAAGAAAGAAAACCTCAAGCATAATAAAAAAGAAAACGAGATAAAACTCAAAAAAAGTGAGTTCATCAATTCATCAGTTTAATCTGTTTATTTTCAACATCCTCACTCTTGAGAATAGAGAATTGCTGTGTTAAGTGAAATGTAACCGTAATTAATTTTTACAAAGCTTCCATTTTGGCCTTCTCCAATAGCAGACATTTTTCTTTATCCATTAGTATATATAATGCTAGCAATCCTTCAAGAAGAACACTTTCTTCCAGGAAAATAAAAAATGGTTGATAAAATTACACTTATATCATGTCTCTCTTCAATTCTTATTTGACATTGCCTTGTATTAACACTGTGGGGCATTTTTTCCCCAAAGTCTCTAATGTAAGTTACAAACTACCAGATTTCTTCTGAACCTTATACATGTGCTTTTGGCTCATTCAAAACTTATTCTGAAAGCTCATTGATCAGATTTGGCTACATTACTGAGTCTAAATTTGATTCATATAAGAATAAATTGTAGAAAAACTGGGTATGTATGGTTTAATTCTTGAGGTAGATTCTTAAGTAACCAGAGTTTCTCTTTGTGTCTTCCCCAGTAATCAGCTACATTTGTCACCACTTTCTTCCAACCAGCAACTTCTTTCTATGGTTCCCTAGAATCATAAGTTGTATGTCTACCATTATACCATCAGCTTTCAGACCAACAAGAACACCTATCATTTATTGAAATTACCTATTCATAGAAACTGTAACAGACCCTGATGTTCAAGAAATATTCCTAGTAATCATATATATCCCAATTCCAATTCACAAACAAACAAACCACAATTAGGGTTTCAAAGGAAAACCTAGGGTTTGTCATCAAAATGATATTTTTCTATTTAATCAACTGGATTTAACAAATTGGATTTCCAAAATATTTAGAAATAGAATTTGCATTTGGAGCACAAAGTGTCCAGCCTCTAGGATTGCAGCCAAAAGACCCTCAGTTTGATCTAGAACACTAAAATTAATTAAATAATATTAATTCTGAACCTTGTGGAACATGGACAGTTTTCTGGTCTTCTGATATTTTATTAGAACTATAGCTTTACAATAACAGACATGGTACTTGCATAGTAATAGGTATTATAGATCATCTAGAGCTGATTTTAAATGCTGAGGAGGATCTGGCAGTATGGGTCAAACAGTTAAAGCACTTGCTACAAGCCTGATGACTTTACTTCATTCCCCAGGAAAACATGGCAGAAGAATAGAACTGAGTCCTTCATGTTGTCCTCCAAAGTCTGCACAAGTTCTGGAGGAACAGCATCCCCATCTGTCACAAATAAATATGTGTAATTCATTTTTAAAATAAAATAACACATATGGAATAATATGCATAAACTATAAATGAAAAACTATTTATCCAAGAAGCTAAACATTACCAAATTTTAGTATCCACATGAATTCTTGGAACTGATTCCCCATATCTAGAGATGCTATGGTGTTATAGCAATGGAAAGGTCAGACTGGGCATGCTGGTGTATGCCTTTAATCCATCATTCAAGATGCAGAAGTAGGTGGATCTTTGTGAGTTTGAGGTCAGCCTCATCTACATAGTGATTTCCATGACATTCAGGTCTATTTAGAGAGACCCTGTCTCAAAACAAACAAACAGAGTTGAAAATTCATGAGGTCATGTAAATGAGAAGTTTTAAAGAAAAAATTTAAAAGACATAATAGTAATTCCAAAAGGATTCAGACTATAACAATTGAGGGAAGAATTTTAAACTTCATTTGTATTGACAACATTATCTTTCCTGAAAGTGATGGGAGAATTAATGAACAAATGTGGAAATTTCTTTTGTATTTCATACTTTATATTACATAAAACGTTAATGTAAAACTTATTAATTTGAGATCTTAGACATTACAAAATCATGCTCTTTGAAAATAGCACAGATGAGAAAATACTTGACAAACATTTAGCTGTTAAAGTTTCTTGACACAAAACAGAAAATATACTAAATACTAGATAATAAAAATAAATAACACAAGAAAAAAATGAATAAAATATTTGAACAAATAAGTTAGTAAAAAATAAAGAAGTGCCAGTAACAAACTGCACACCAAGCGCCTAAAAATAACTGTCTACTCATAAAGCATTCTCGTGCCAGAAGTGGGAGGCAGGAGGCATGCATTATTATCTCTGTGATAGTGCATCTATTTTACATGCTGTTCTTAATATTTAAAGGACTGAGATAAAGACTGTTGCATTTATTTAATGTATTCTTGATAGGCTAGTTTTAATGTGTACTTATTGTATTTCTTAAGACTCTTTTTTAAAAAAGTTAAAGTTACTACAGGCATGATTGTACAGACCTAGACCTGTAATCCCAGAACTTAAAAGGCTGAAGCAGAAACATTGTGTATTTGAGAGTAATCTGAACTCTATAAAGAGTGAAACCCTACTTAAAAAGGACAGAGTCCATGGCTGTTGTTGTTGTTGTTTTTTTTCACTCTTTTGGGGGGCTTATCACCCAGCTCCCAAATAAATCACACATGAAGACTTTTTATTAATTATGAATGCCCGGCCTTAGCTTAGCTTAGTTTCTAGACAGCTTTCCTTAATTTAACTTATTCTGTCTACCTTTTGCCTCTGGGCTTTTCCCATTCTCTTACTTCTGCTTCTTACTCTTACTCTGTGGCTTGTTGTGTGTGTAGCTGGGTGGCTGGCCCCTGGAGTCCTCCTCCTTCTCTGGCTGCTCGATCATAGATCTCTCCTCCCAATTTTCTCCTTCTATATATACTCTCTGCCTGCCAGCCCCACCTGTCCTTTCTCTCGCCTTACTGTTGGTCGGTTCTTTATTAAACCATCAGGTGTTTTACACAGGCACAGTAACACATCTTCAAGGAGTTAAATATATACAACAAAAACAAAAGTAACACATCTTAAAATAATATCCTACTAGACATGGCATTCAGTGTTAGATATGGTAAGAGCTCATGGAGCCTGAGCCCTCCCAGGGAAGGTATTGTCAGTTGAGGTCTCCTGGGAGTGGGGGAAGTAATTACCTTTAGTGGTGTAGCCACTGGTGAGTTGCTCATGCTCTAGTGCATAGTTCCACATCCATGTCCATTCAGAGGGCCCTGTTTAAATCTACAGGTCACAAACCAAACACAGAAACAAAGCAGAATGACATGAAATTGTGATGAGGACTTGGAAAGAGGGGTGGGGTTTGGAGGAGGATAAGAGAGGGTAGAAGTATGAGTGTGATCATGATATATTATATCCATGTATAAACTGTCAAAGAATAATCTTAAAATGAAGTTTTATCATATATAAGAGGAAATGCAAATATTTCACTAGGTAGATTAATAGTAATGAACCAAAATAATATTGCTAATAGTAATAATGATAGTACAATGGAATTTAATACTTAGGAAAATAAGCAAGCAAACAGAAAATCCAAAACTATTAAAATTGATTCAGTTTTCTGAAGAAAACATCAGTCTTTTGGAATGAGGAATAATCATTGAATAGAATCACCATATTGTTGATGCACATATAAATACTTGCATTAGAAACAGTTTCAGAATTCCCTTGAATTACAGGGTTATAGACAGTGTCAAGGTACAGTTAGAATTCTAGATCTCAGCAGTTATGTAAATCAATGAGGCTGAAGTGTTTATAAGGAAATAATTTGGATAAAAAATGTTTCCCACTGATGTTCACCCTCAACCAAGGCCAGTTCACAACCTCCCATTCATATATGTTGGTCTCCCTTTACCTCTTCTTGCCTCTCGTTCATTGTGTTTTTTTTTTTTTTTTTTTTGATTAGGATGATCCTTTGTTGTCTTCATATTTTAATCTTAATGGAAATTGATTTTCTTATTTAATTTCTTGACCTAATTTAATCAGCTTCACTTAACTGTTTTCATGTAATTCTTAACAATGTATCTAGCAGTTGATCATTTTACTTTCTGAGTTCTGAAAGTTTATACTGTTCTATAGCAGATAGAAAAATGGTACAAAAGGAAGAGGTACTCCTATCTTCATAGAAGTGATTTCAAATTGACCCAGATAACTCTTAAGGTTTCCCAAACACTGATCTGTATTTTATTTGTCCTGTATAGGTTACCTGTCCGTTAAACAAGTGTTTCCAATAGACAGACTTATGAAATACAAAGCCGACTTTGAGTAACTCTTCACTTGTTTACACACAGTAGATAATGTTGACAGTCTTTCTGACTGGATTGTGCTCATCACCAGGGCCATTAGTGGTTTTCATACAGAATGGTCAGAAGTCCAGCTGTGAAATGCCTCAGTTTCAAACTCAGCGGTAAGTAATAAAATGCTTCATTTTCAACCAGGGAAAGCAAGCTTTTCAGCACAGAAGAACCATTCTGTTCCCTGTCACGGGTTTTTCTTGGGGACTACATTTACAAACAATGAGTTTAGCACAACCTGAGTTGTATGTACCTCCTTATTATAATACATTTTGGATTTTACTGACTTCACTTGTCAGCAACATAATGAAATCTGACATTGATGAACATGCTTAACAAGAAAACAAGAATTCACTGAGCAGAGTTCAGCAAGCAACAATGTGTTTAATCTCCTAGCAACACAATTTATCCACTACCTTTTTGACATTTGATTGGAGTTATTCACGGGAAGCACACTTCATTCACTTTATCAAGACCTCCAGGTTTGGATTTATTTTCTGAGAGGATAATCCTCCTGCATGTTCAATAATTCTGCAGTTGAAGTATTTAGCTACTGATCTGTTACAATTGTATGATAGGAATAAAACAGTCACTCCTTGAAGGAACAAATTTCATGTGACAAGTTGGCAAGTCATTAGGAAAATAAGGAAGTCACTGAGTAGTACATACGTCAACATTCTATAATTAAACATGTTTCCTTTGAAAAAGTAAAACAAACTGAACATGTCATTCAAGACAAATGCCTCCCAACATGAAAGCATGCTCACTTAAGAAAAAATTCTTAACCAACTCAGAAAAAGAACTTTATTTTAGACAGTGTTAGAATCCAGTAATTAAGACTAGTTTACTTAAAGAAAAGGGGTTTTATAAATTATTATGACCTGATAATAACACAGGTTTTCTCACATGAATGCTTATTCTGTTTATAAGCAATTATGTCATGATAAGCATACAGGTTTCCTCATTTGAATGTTTACTCTGTTTTCCAGTTTCCATTAGTAAGCCTACTCCTTTTGCTGCCCAGGTGGTCTTGTTCAGTTTTAAGTGACTCTGTTTATAACACTCTCCCATTCTAATGAGGATCCTTGGCACCAACTTAATTCCCTGTAGCTCATTCTCAGTCTAAAAAGGCACCAGGTTATTTGAATTAGGAATGAGCTGAAGTTTTTTTCCAAATCTACTTGTCAATGTTTTCATCTGTAATGTCTCTGTACTTTTAGGTAGGTGTTTAACTTTGTAATTAAGGCAAAATAAAGTTCTAATGATGAATGATCATGAAATAAGAAGCTGCATAAGCTGTGGGGGAAAAAACATCATGATCTCCGTGTACACTAAGACATAGTGAGGAGGCAGATATGCCTATAAACCAAGGAAAGGGTACTCATGGCCTTGCTGGCACCTTGACTTCAGACTTCTAGTCTCCAGAACAATAATGTGGTACATTTATTTTGATTAAGCCACTCTGTCTCTGTATTCTGTTATGAAAGCTCTAGAAAACAAATATGAATGACATCTATTGTCCTATATGTTCAATATATGCCATGGGATTACAACTTTATTACTTCAAGGCAGCTACAATGTCTTTGTGCATTTCATATATCTTGTAAGGGCAAGACCTTCATAGTCCTACAGAGATCACAAGGTTTAAAATCTGGCCTGAGGATAAACACAGGAGGTCTGAACAGATAACGGAGTGGGTGATTTAATATAAGCAGCAGCAACTATTGCCATTGTGGCACTGCCTCTCAGCTACTTTAATACTCTGTCCTTATTTTCTGTCTTACTTTTTGCCTTTTCTGAGTTCTGAAGCTATGGACCTAATACTATCCTTTATTCATAAGAACTTCAAAAAGCCTTCCATCTATCCAATGTAGTGACACAGTTTGAAAAATCTTTGTTTAATTTTGGCCTTGAAGATTTTCTGCACTGTGATTTTAGAATAACCTGTTTCCTTGTATAAATGTGCACAATTCAAGGGTGGGAAGATTACAATGGACATCATCAAGGAGTAAGGGAAAAAAAAGAAACTTGTGTATCCAAATACATAAATTAATAAACACACACACACACACACACACACACACACACACACACACACACACACACATTCACATACACTAGACCCCATATACCAGTAGAGCTATATGTTAGGAAATGAAAAATATCTAAGTTACATGTAACATTCCCCTCATTCTAGTGTATACAACTGCTTCACAGATATAAGCATATTTCATCTACTTCAGAATTGTGTGGGGTCCTCAATTATTGGTCTCAGTTTATAAATAAGAAATTTTTGTTTTCCAGTTATCCTTTCAAGAGTAATTTATTCTATAAATGCTTCGTGAGCACAAAGTCTCATCTGGAGTATATTTTCCCTCTCGGATTCTTTGTATAATATTATTTTTATCCTTGCTCTAGAATAGGACAAATGCATAGTGAAATTCTAAAACATCAATTGAGCAGGAAAATATTTTGATTACTTGAATACAGGTCTGCATTTTCTAGGTAAGCAATGGAATCCTTAAAACTTGGATTTCTGTCTAAATTTTGAATTGTCATTTCTTTAAAAAAAATCTCATTTGTTTAATTCCTACACAAAGCAAAAAGTAGGGAGAATGTAGGATATAAAAATATAATAAGTTTTTATTCTTAGGAAAATGTTACTATAAGGTATTAGCTTGATTTTGTTTAAGTTCTTCAACAATTTTTAACTCTGAGTATAAATAAAAATAATACAATTTCTAATTCATAAATTTGACTACAGATTTCTGAAATACTGCTTTTGGAATCAATGTTGCATTGACTGTTCTAGTTGTTTCTGTTAACTAAGGAAACCATAAAAGCACAAAACTTTCAACTGCATTCTGTGACTTTAAATTCTAGGATTGTAAAATAAGTTGATATCCATTGTAGACTATATACAGAAAAAAATTTTCCATAGATATATTTCTTTCAATGTTTCTGACACTAAATATTATACTGTCACATCCTTAAAGATGGCAAGACAACAGCTCATGGTAGCAGATGATTTGCCTGTAAGTGGTTTGATTGCAATGGTGCACTCCTCTCTACTGACTTCAAAAACTTTAAAAATACCAGTGGTCCAGTCATCCTTGTTCCACATCTAGTATCCTGCTATGAGTGAGTACATACCATGTTTGTCTTTCTGAGTCTGGGTTACCTCACTCAGGATGATTTTTTTTTTTCTAGATCCATCCATTTGCCTGCAAACTTCATGATGTCATCGTTTTTCTCTGCTGAGCAGTATTCCATTGTGTATATGTACCACATTTTGTTTATCCATTCTTCAGTTGAAGGGCATCTAGGTTGTTTCCATGTTCTGGCTATTACAAACAATGCTGATATGAACATAGCTGAACAAGTGCTCTTGTGGTGTGGTTGAGCATTCCTTGGGTATATGCCCAAGAGTGGTATAGCTGGATCTTGGGGGAGATTGATTCCCAATTTTCTAAGAAAGCGCCATATTGATTTCCAAAATGGTGGTACAAGCTTGCATTCCCACGAGCAGTGGAGGAGAGTTCCCCTAGCTCCACATCCCCTCCAGCATAAGATGTCTCCAGTGTTTTTGATCTTAGGCATTCTGACAGGCGTAAGGTGGTATCTCAGAGTTGTTTTGATTTGCATTTCCCTGATGATTAGGGATGTTGAGCAATTTCTTAAATGTCTTACAGCCATTTGAGTTTCCTCTGTTGAGAATTCTCTGTTTAGTTCTATAGCCCATTTCTTAATTGGACTGTTGGGCATTTTGATGCTCACATCACCTGGAAAACCACATCACCTGGCTACCTGGAAAACATTACCCAAAGAAAGACATGGGGATCACCCAATGATGGAGAAATGGAAGAGATCTACATGAACAGCCTGGACATGAGTGGGGGTAATGAAGGGCGAGGGTCGAGGGAAAGAGAGCTTGGGGGAGCAGGAGATCCCAGCTGGATCAACAACAAAGAGGGAGAACAAGGAACAGGAGACCATGGTAAATGAAGACCACATGAGAATAGGAAGAAGCAAAGTGCTAGAGAGGCCCCCAGAAATCCACAAAGATACCCCCACAACAGACTGCTGGCAATGGTTGAGAGACAGCCCGAACTGACCTGCTCTGGTGATGGGATGGCCAAACACCCTAATTGTCGTGCTAGAAACCCCATCCAACGACTGAGGGATCTGGATGCAGAGATCCATGGCTGGGCCCTGGGTGGAGCTCTGGGAGTCCAATTAGTGAGAAAGAGGAGGGTTTATATGAGCGAGAATTGTTGAGACCAAGGTTGGATAAAGCACAGGGACAAATGGCCAAACGAATGGAAACACATGAACTATGAACCAATGGCTGAGGGGTCCCCACTGGATCAGGCCCTCTGAATGGGTGAGACAGTTGATTGGCTTGATCTGTTTGGGAGGCATCCAGGCAGTGGGACCGGGTCCTGTGCTCACTGCATGCATTGGCTGTTTGAAACCTGGGGCCTATGCAGGGTCGCTTGGCTCAGCCTGGGAGGAGGGGACTGGACCTACCTGGACTGAGTCTACCAGATTGATCTCAGTCTGCTGGGGAGGCTTTGCCCTGGAGGAGCTGGGAATAGGGGGTGGGCTGGGGGTAAGGTGAGGGGGGCGGGAGGGGGGAGAACAAGGGAATCCGTGGCCGATATGTAGAACTGAACTGTATTGCAAAATAAAAAAAAAAAATACCAATGGTACAGATACTAAATCAAATGTTTTCAATGATCCAAAATAGCATAGGTTTTCCACAAAACAATGTGAAAACTGAAAACAATTATGATCCTACATGTTCAGGTGGATATTTGGAATAAATACCTATAATTGTTATTTTTATGTTGCCTTAATTCAGATTCTTTATAATTTATTCACCTGACCATCCTCATTAATTCCTTAATCTTATGTTCAATGACTTTCACAAATTTTCCTTTTGAAGAAATCCACCTAATAATTTATTTATTCTAAACCTAACTCAACCTTCAGTTTCATAAACTGTATTTAAATCTGTAGAGCATTATATGGCACACATTTTCTGCAAATGCTGTTGCTACGTTCTGTTATTTAGTTATTTTTATTCATTCAGCATTTTTTGAACCTGAACTTTGACTAGAAGTTCATTCCTTTATTTAGGCAGTTTTTATTCAAGTAGATACACCTTAACTGAAAATGTTAATTTTCATTCATCAAGCTATATACAGAAAGAAAGAAGAAAGACCCTTGACATTGAGCCAGCTTATAATGTCAGTCCAATATTGCGGCATAAAGAGAACATAAATGTACTTACCATGGTAGGAGTATTGCGTATGTAAAACATAGATGTGATTACAATGGTAGGAGAATTGCATACATAGCTTTAAGTATAAGAGAAGTACAACCTGATGAGTAATACCTAGAAAGTGCTGAGTTAACAGAGCCTGTGATCATTAAAACAACCAGGCTTGTGAAGACAGAAATCATGGGTCTTCACTCATTTGTGGATTTAAATTTTATAAGGAAACATAAAAGTGAACACACATGTGTGTGTGCATGTACATGTATATGTGTGTGTAAGCATGTTTGTGAGTTTGTGTGTGTGAATACTTGTATCATAAATTATGACTTTTTTCTAAAAAAATCATAATTACTTTTTCTCCTTATGTGGATTTCTTTTTTCTCCTTTAAGAAAACTTTCCACTCATTCTGCATATCAACCACAGATCCCACTCCCATCCCTCTTCCCGCTCCCCAACACCTTTTTTCCCCCAGCCCAACCTCCATCCTCTCCTCCAAAAGGGTAAGGGCTCCCAGGGGGAGTCAACAAAGCTTAACACATTCAGTTGAGGCAGAGCCAAGTTCATGCCCATGCATTAAGGCTGAGCAAGGTATCCCACCATAGACAATGGTCTCCAGAAAGCCAGCTCATGCACCAGAGATAGGTCCTGATCCCATTGCAAGGTGCTCCTCAAAGAGAACAAGCCACGCAATTCTCTCCCATATGCAGAGGGCCTAGTCCTGGTCCTCTGTAGGTTCTACAGCTGTCAGTCTAAAGATCGTGAGTTCCCACTAGCTTGGTTCAGGTGTCTCTGTAGATTTCCCCATCAAGATCTTGACCCCCACTTTTTCATATAATCCCTCTTCTCTTTCTTCAACTGGACTCCCAGAGCTGGGCCTGGTGCTTGGATGTGGT
The DNA here is from genome assembly GCF_007827085.1 of Peromyscus californicus insignis. Classification (NCBI taxonomy): domain Eukaryota; kingdom Metazoa; phylum Chordata; class Mammalia; order Rodentia; family Cricetidae; genus Peromyscus; species Peromyscus californicus. The sequence goes on along the minus strand of NW_026294573.1, from coordinate 158,520,532 downwards.
CTGCTATATCTGCTTCCATCAGTTACTGGATGAAGACTCTATGATAACAGTTAGGCTATTCACAAATCTGATTACTGGAGTAGGCCAGTTCAGGCACCCTCTTCACTATTGCTAGAATTTCTATGATGTATATTTTAAAAGATTTACAATTTTCAATAATTTGTAGGACAATTTTGTGTATCAGTAGCTTTGCAACTGGAACATTCTCTTTCACAGGGAAAGGAGAAGCTCAGAAATTAAAGAAATCTTACGAGTGTGCTAAAGGTGATCTTGAAATTTGCAATTCCTCTCTTTATGGCTATAAAGTAGTAATTATTTGATTAGGGGAAGAAATCACCTGATCCATGGAACTCCCTGGAGGAGACTCTGACCCATGGAGCTGTATAAATCATTCAAGAACTCCCCAAAAGAAGCTGTCACGAGAACTTGCCCATACTGGGATGAGTTTCTCAGTGACAAAACTGCCTTTGAGTGATCCATGCTCATGTAAACAACCCTTCATTCAAATCCCTGAAAATAACCCTAGTAAATTTGTTGTGAGGCTGTGATGGAATGCTTTGTGATCTCTGTCAGATCTGGGGTAGTGGACATTTATTCTTGTCTCTCCTTGAAAAGTTAACACAATATGTCCATTTATTGCATTTTATTTTATTTACTGAAAAGTTTATTAAGCAATTTGCCTCCAAGCTTAATACATATGCAAATATAGTTATTGTATGAGCAGCTTCCCTTGAAGTATATTTTCATTTTTAATACTACTTTCTACCTTTAATCTTTTCTTGTGATCTAATTCTCATTCTTTTTTTTGGCCAATTTCTTCTTCTCTTACTTTGACCTATGAAATCTATTTATAAATATGTACTGAATGTGTTCAAGCTATTCTTTGATAGTGTCCATCTCATATATGCAATAGTATCAGCTGTTACATATCTGCCTTTACAACTTCCTGGCTCTTTCAACTACTGTATGGATTCTTATGCAATAACAAATTCTTTGTAATTTTTTTCTCCTTTGAAAACATTTGTTAAAAACTTAAATTATCCATAACTGCATTCATATACCCAATGTCATATTTCTTGAACACAAAACACAATACATAATTCTGAATTCCATCCAGCAACAATGTTAACTAAGAAGGTTTATATTTAGAGTAATCTTATTGAATGAACAAACATATAAAAGTCTATGCCACAAATCATGCATTATTTAATTCACCACATGAAACAGTAGCAGCTGATAGTGAAATGATAATTATGAGGGACCAGTATATCTGTAAATGAATATCTGGGCTACACTAATTACACTAATTTGTAAGTCTATGTTTTCCTCTATCATTAAAAAATTATTATTAATCTCAGCCGGGCGGTGGTGGCGCACGCCTTTAATCCCAGCACTCGGGAGGCAGAGCCAGGTGGATCTCTGTGAGTTCGAGGCCAGCCTGGGCTACCGAGTGAGTTCCAGGAAAAAGGCGCAAAGCTACACAGAGAAACCCTGTCTCGAAAAACCAAAAAAAAAAAAAAAATTATTATGTAATCTCATAGCTTGTGGGTAAGAAGGATTTTTTTTCAAAGATAAGGGACCTGTTCTTAAGATTAACAAAGAGTCATATTGAAGAAATTTCACTGAGTTTCTTAATTATAATTCTGTAAGGATAAAAGAAAATTATTTTATTAATTAATCAAACAGAAAGAGTGTTTTGATAGTCTGTTTCCCTAGAAGCATAGTTGAATTCTTATTGAAATTTTTGAATTAGAGATACGTCTTTTTGAAGACTAAGACCATTCTCAGGTTTGAGATAGATAGATCTTTCTTGGAAGTAGTTGGACAAGTAATCTCAATACATATAAATCATACTTCCACAAATAGCTCAAAGTTCTCCAAATAAATGTAGAAAATATTATATATAGTGTGATAAGCCAGACCCGGAAAGACTAATGCCACAGTATCTCTTATTTATTGATCTAGCTGCAAATCATTAGATTTTAGCATATAACCTGAAGTACCCAAAGTGGTTAAAAGAATAAAAGTAAGCCATGGCAATTTTCAGAGGAAGGAGCTCTAGAGAGGGGGATAGTAAGTGACAGGTACTATAAGGTAGACAACTGGAAATGGTGGGAGATAAATGAGAAGAGGGATAAAGCATAACACACGGAAGAAGGAAGAATCAGGGATAAACAACCATTAAAGTTAGTGATCCTCATAAAAGTCATTCTAACAAGAACCCCAATGCCAGGTGTATGAAGTCTCCCCTCAGGCTCTTGGTTAGGAGAAAACAAGAGTCTTCCAAGCAGTATGGGCTATTACTACTGCTTGTGGTTATCTTTCAGAACTTTAAGGTAAGATCCTATTGTTAAAGATACTACACACTTCAGACACAGGACTGACTTGGAAACCTTCTCCCTGAGAAACAACTCTAACCATGTCAGAAAGCACTATGCAAGTTGCTAAAGGAGAGAAGCAATTAGTCCTACCTAGCTGTAAAGTCTACAAATGACAAAAATTACTATCATGGGAAAATGTCCTCTGCAGTGAAATAGAGGTATTTTTGTCTTAAGCATAACCAACAGTTGTCTAACTCAACTAAAGGCATGAGCAATCGGAGAGAATTAGTGCCTAGGACTAGAAACCCAGCCAACTATCCATGACCATATAGGCTGTAGATCCTAAAGGAGAAGCTACTACTGATATTTCTCTAAAGTAATGTAATTTTAACTGTATATAAATAGCTATTCTTATGCCTAAAGATAAGTGTAACTCTGATCTCTCCTCACAGGAGCTTCTTTTTGCAACATATGGAGACTACTACAAATATCCACAACTGGAAAAACGCATATAACAGAGTCCATGGGGGTCCAACAACAACTGATACATCTGAGCACAACCCTTATACCTAAGGCTCAGGGAAAATAATGGAACAAAGTGCAGAAACATTGCAAGTACCAGAAACCAGGATGCCTGCCGCTAGATATCATCTGTGGGCATGCCAGAAAAAATTCAACCACTAACTTTTAGCAATACATATGACTGAATAAAGTCTCATAGTGATAATGCCAGTTGGCATGCCAATGTGAAGACAGGGATTACTATATGTTCTTATCCTTATTTGAAGAACTATGAGCAATAAATGGCTGTTAAGATAGATAGAATCAGCTTCATCCAGGGGCAAACTTCAACATAGGTTGTCTAATCCCAAGTGATCATCCATGAATATGTGTGTATATAGGCAATGCTAATGGATTCAGTAGGTTATATGTATACACATGTGAACACACATATGTATATACATGTATACACATACAAATTTATATATAAAGAGGTTATAAATTTGATAAGAAAAGGTAGTACAAGGGGGTCATTGGGGGAGGAAGTGTCAGGAGAGGTGTAGTTACAGTATTCATATATATGATGCTCTAAAATTTAAATTACTCATAAAAAATGCTCTAAAATTTAAATTACACATAAGGGTGACTGTCATAAAGGATTACAATTTGTTATTGAACGTAAGGGGTCGCTGGGGTCCCACCATAGCCTGGGGTCAAGTCCTGAGATGGAGAAGAGGCATTGGCATGAAGAAATGAAGTAATGTTTGAAAACTAGATGAGTTTCACACAAGTAGATGGCCACAAATAGCTCAAGCCATCTTTTTTTATACTTAAAAAAAACCATGTTTTTCCATACTAACAATTATGTTTTTCCCATCCTCTGACAATAACCTCTGGCAAAAACAAATACATCAAATATGTTTTTTCCCAACTTTTACATCAAAACATCTTTAAATCAAAAATAATATATCATTTTGCTAGTTTGGCCAAATATCAAGCCAGATACAACCTGTCTTTACAAAAGAAAAAAGTCAGAAACAAGCACATTTTAAAGAACTACAATATTGTTTAAAACTTAACAAAGCATATTTACAGAAATAGGTTTGAATTGTTTCCAATCCTGTCAGCACTGAATCAGCACAGCTCCCAGGGTCTAGAGTGACAGCATCATCCCCAGACAATAAACAGAAGAAGCATCAGCTCCCAAAGAATTTTAGGGGGAAATATTTGTGGAAAAAAAATAGTGTTTCCAGGAATGATCACGTGTCTCATAAGTGACCAACAAAGTGACACTTAAAACCAACAAGAGGATCACCAAAGAGATAGAAGAGCATGCAGACTACGTGGTCCCAGCAGTTTTCTGCACTGTCCTGAAGTTCACTGGTCCTTGCCAAGTGAGACTTTGCCTCATTTGGAAATCTGTTGGACAAGCACTCATATACTGGTCCAAAACTAGATGGCACAGCTCCCAACAAGGGGTCATTATTGTTTCACATTCTTTATTGTGAAAGCTATAAACAAGTTCTATACATCTGTGCTAAATTACATGTGTGTAAATCTCATCCGGTCTACTAAATAACAAGCCATTCTCTGTCTGTCCTCCATTTCAGGGCAAGGGCCATACCTGTCAGGGTTGTTTTGTTTCTTCAATATTATCCTCTATAACACTTTATGCACTACTATTAATCTGTGATTTAAAGAACAAATTAAGTTTCATTTGGTGCTGAAAATGAATATTATCTTAAAACACAGCAACACAAAGCAATGAAATATTATTGATATAATTTATGACCATAAAGACAACAATCTATTGGAAATCCATATAGTTATCATATTCTCAATTACTAACGTGCTGAATTGGGTTTGTTCTTTGCCTCAAGGGAAGTTATAATTTATGTTGAAAAATCAACAGATAAAACTAAAAATTAATTTTCAGTGTTAAAAGGGTGACTAAGTGAGAGAGCAATACTACTACTACTAATGATTATATCTTAATAAACATAAGAGTGCAGATGGTCTAAGAATAAACAGATGACACATCCATCAAGGTAAGGAAGATTAAGTTATAAAATACTGAAATGACTCAGATACAGTAGGAACTGATTATATAAATGCAACAGAACAAAAGTGAATTATTTATGGCATGCTTTTACAACTGTCTATGAAGTAAAATAAAAGTTGAATTTATATCTTATAAATAAGATCATGACAATAAGTATATTCAGATTTTGAATAAAAAATTTAAATAGCGTAAAAGTTCAAGGAATCTACAAAATCATCACTATTTTTGAGATTCAACTACTTTTTACATAACTTGTGGAACACATAACAAAATTTAAATGTGATTTTCTGAATACTGAATGGAAAGATATAAGAAAATTTAATGGGTATTTCAAATCAACTCTTTATTAGTAGTGAAAATATTTTCAATTATTTTTGTATAATTCTTTTATTTTGCATAAAATTTGGTTTTATAAATCAAAAAGAAATTTAGCAGGGTCACAATTACCACAGTTATCCCAGGATTTAGACAGCAGGTGAGTTCCAGGAACCATGACAGATGGTTTTCTTCTTTTGTTCTAAGTCCTTACTAGCTTTTTCTTGTAACATCTAGAAAGAACAGTGTGTAGTTTACTACAGAAATATGAAAAAAGAACTAGCACACCATCCTGGAATATCACTTCTTGGTGTATGTTCAAAGAAGGCAAAATCAATATTTTAATATATACCTGCCCTATCATTACCATTACAACCAAATTTACAACAGTTAAAGTCAAAATTCTCTTTGGGTGTGTAAATATGTTGAGAAATTGTGGTTACACACATGAAATGGAATGTTGAGCTGCAAAGAGAAAGAAATCCTGGCATTCCTGGATCTGAAGGGCAAGAGGCTAAATTAAATCATATACAAAAAGACATGCTTGTTGTGGAATATTTCTTTACACTGTGTGAAGATATGTCATTATGATTGGTTTAACAAGAGGTGAATGTCCAATAGCTAGGCAAGATTTTCAGAGCAGAGAGGATGCTGAGAAGAAGGGCAGAGTCACAAGGAGACCCCAGGGATGCAAAGCAAGCATCGTGTTCTTTACAAAGTAAAGGTAACCAAGCCATGTAAAAGAACATAAATTAAAAGACATGGGTTAATATCAGTTATAAGAACTAGTTAGAAAAAGCCTCAGCTCTTGGCAGAGCCTTCATAATTAAAAGAAGTCTTCATGTCATGTCTTGGTAGCTGACTGGTGTGACAGAGAAAGACTCATTACAAATGGTACCCAACGCCTGGCCATGTATCGCCACATAAGACTTGAGAAAGTTTTTTAAAAAGGTTCTAAACACACAAAATAGAGCCAAACATGGGTTCCTAGTCTCATGTCTCTCACGCCATGATACAGTGACACGTCTCCTGGCAGCTGCCTGCATGCTTGAGTCGTTGATGCACCCTGAGCTAAGTCTCTGGGCTGGTTTAGGTTTTGCACATGCAGATAGACAAGGTTACACATATGCCTTAAAGCAGGTTAGAATGAAAAACAAAAACGCTAAATAGTGCATTAAACAATGTGCATAGGCTTATGAAAAAAAAGTATAGACAGTCATAGAAAAAGTAGATAGTATAAAGATAAAATGTAAAGTCTTTAAAGGGAGAGTAAGGTAATAAAAGCCACAGAAGGATGGAAAAAGCACAGGGAGTCTGGCTCCTATATGGTGTCTTGTTAACTTTGAATTTTTTAAATGCTAATGTACAAAAACAATAGCTGCTGAGAGAGATTGAATTATGGAAAATACTAAATTAAACCAACCTATATATTTTAAAAATGTGTTACCTTCAAAATGGAAGTCAGACAATGTGTTCTGTTGGTGGAGAGGTTATGTTTTTGTTTGCAGAGGAAATGAAAGGCTGTGGATTCCTTCCAGATTAGTAGATATCAGATTTGAACAGGGGAGACCTCCTGAGTGTTGTTGGCTGTTTTTGCTCTTTGGGGGTGGCACCACCCAACTCCCAAATAAATCACACATTGAGGCTCTTTGTTAATTATATGTGCCCAGCCTTTAGCTTTGCTTGTTTCTAGCCAGCTTTTCTTAATTTTAAATTATTCTGTCTGTCTTTGGCCTTAAAGCTTTCATCTTTCTCTATTCCTTGTATACCTTTTCTTTTCTTCTTACTCTGTGTCTGGCTATTTAGCTGGGTGACTGGGTGGCTGGCTCCTGAAGTCCCCCTCCCTCCTCTCTCATTCCTTCTTCCTCTTTTCCCAAATTTCTCCTTCTATTTATTCTGCCTGCCAGCACTGCCTATTCTTTCTCCTGCCTTCCTATTGGCCATTCAGCTCTTTATTAGACCATCAGGTGTTTTAGACAGGCAATGTAACACAGCTTCATAGAGTTAAACAAACGCAATATGAAAAAAAAAATGCAACACATCTTTGCATCATTAAAGTAAATGTTCCACAGCATAAACAAAAGTAGCACTTTAAATAATATTCTGCACCTGAATATCTTGGCTACAGACTAGGAGGAGGAAGCCATAAAAGACTAGAGGACAGGTGACATGTAAGCTAATCCCATGATATAAAAAACAGCTTTAAGATGAGATGAGACATGATCAATCTTGTTGGCTACAGAGTCCTCATGATTTATCATTACATGTAATCCTTTCATATGGCATGATATGGATAGAGATTTATATTACAGTTTTATTACATAGTCCAAATGGTCTTATAAAGTCGATAGATGTCTTTTAGATGCTCACACATAAAACAATGATCATCTTTAACTAACTTGTGCACACTGCACATTCAATACTTCTGTTAATGTAGAGATGTGTTACCTTTGAAAGTTTATGTGTTTTCAGAGCAAGGGGATCAGATAGCAATAAAAATGAGTGGCCAAGGTGATCCAGTCTCTCAGAGTGCCTCTGTTGCAGTTTCCTCAGAATTCTACATCCCAAATACCTTCAAGGGTGCTGGCTGAGATAGTCCAGACTCACAGATGACTCCAGCCAGGAATTCAGGTGGGCCATTCACATTCCCATTGCACAGGGACTGGAGGACAAATAATAGAGCTAACTCTCCCAGGACTTGACCATTATCCCAATTTTCCCATGGTCTCCTGAAGATTCCGGGAACCACAGACAACAGGAAACAGTCTAGACAATATGACACCCAATTTCCCAAGAGGTTGGGCACATGGCTTTGGCTATTCAATAGGTTATAGATGTTTGTCATCATTTAGGGGGACTGATTACAAGCTGTTATTGGTTAGGGTCAGGAAGAAAGATAAACAAAGGCGTTATATTTAAGTATCTCTGTGGGGGCCAGCTCCCCCATTTATTTACTCCAGGGACTCTTTTTTTTCTATTAATTTTTTTCATTCATTTTACAAGGTAAGCAAAGATCCCTCTTTCCTCCTCCCACCCCCATCCTCCCCGTTTCAACCTAACCCCCACTCCTCACAGCAAGAAGGCAAGGGCCTCCCATTGGGGAGGTACATCCAGTAGAGGCAAGTCCAAGCCCTTCCTCCTGCCTCAAGACTGCACGAGGTGTCCCACCATAGGTAGTGGGCTCCAAAAAGTCACCTCATGCACCAGGGATGGATTCTGATTCTCTTGCCAGGGGGCCCCCCAAGACAATCAAGCTACACAATTTTCTCACCATACAGAAGGCCTAATCCAGTCCCATGCAGAGGGCCTAGTCCAGTTCCATGCAGGCTCCACAGCCATTGTGCCAACTTTCGTGAGTTTCCCACTAGTTTGGTTTGGTCATCTCTGCAGGTTTCCCCATAATGATCCTGATGTACTTGCTCATAGAATCCCTCTTCTCTCTCTTTGACTTGACTTCTGGAGTGCTGCCTAGTGTTTGGTTGTAGATCTCTGCATCTGCTTCCATCAGTCATTGGAGAAAAGCTCTGTGATGACAGTTAGGGTATTTGCCAGTGTGATCACTGGGGTAAGCCACTTCAGTTCAGACATCCTCTCCACTATTTCTAGTAGTCCAAGCTGGGGTCATTCTTGGGAATTCCTGGCAACTTCCCTAGCATCGGGTTTCTCTCTATCCCTCTGATATCTCCCTCTATCATGGTATCTCTTTCATTGCTTTCCCACTCCCTCCCTATTCCACCTCAACCATCCCATTCCCTTGTGTTCTTATCCCCTATCCCTTGCCCTCCATTGTCCACCCCTCATCCCCAGTTTACTAATGGAGCTCTCATCTGTTTCCTCTTCCCAGGGCGATCCATGCATCCCTCTTTTGGTCTTCCCTGTTAGCTAGCTTCTCTGGAGTTGTGGGTGGTTGTCTGGTTTTCTTTTGTTTTACATCTAGTATCCACTTATGAGTGAGTACATACCATGTTTGTCCTTCTGAGTCTGGGTTACCTCAGGATGATATTTTTTTTTTTGTTTTGTTTTGTTTTTTTTTTTGGTTTTTTCTGAGACAGGGTTTCCCTGTGTAGTTTTGTGCCTTTCCTGGAACTCACTTTGTAGACCAGGCTGGCCTCAAACTCACACAGATCTGCCTGCCTCTGCCTCCCAAGTGCTGGGATTAAAGGTGTGCACCACCACCACCCGGCTAGGATGATATTTTCTATTTCCATCAATTTGTCTGAAAATTTCATGGTGTCATTGTCTTTTCTGCTGAGTAATACTCCATTGTGTATATGTACCACATTTTTTAGTTGAGGAATATCTAGGTTGTTTTCAGATTCTGGTTACTATGAATAATGCTGCTATGAACATTGTTGAGCATGTGTCTATGCCAGGGACTCTTGAGGAGTGAGGGATAAGAGATACAGATAGAAATATAGAGGAAAGGGACAGGCAGAAACATAGGATAGCCTTGGCAGGGCCTGGGTCAAAACTCTTCAGCCTATTCTGTCTCTACTAAAGGACTTTTAAAGGAATGCCAAGGGGTGGAGCAAAAGACCTCCCCCCAGAACAGGTGAGTGCAGACCATCCTAACACCTGGTAACCATGCATGTGGTCAAGTCATCCCCTAATGCAGCCCTGCTATATAAAGCAAGCTCAAATCTCATTAGAAAACCTTTGTGGGTTCCTACACATCTCTTTCTAAAGAAAAAAGGGGGATATACTATAAAAATGATGAGATAAAGCGTGGATTGTTGAGTCTACTTTAAACAGCCACTAGTCTCAAATATTTTAAATTGGTATTGATTTATGTATATTGATACACATTTAAGGTAATTTTTGTTATTCTGTATATATGTTTCTATTCTTGTTCAGGTTTCATACCTATACAGCTCATTTAAATAGTTTATGTAAAGTTTTAGTCTTTAAAAGCTGTTTAGGATAATAAATACAGGTTAATAGTTATAGCTATCAAACTTATAGTCATGTTAGATATGTTTTTAAGGTCATACAGAGATATATTTTAGATAGGTGACCTTCAAACACTTCAAAGACCTATACAATATGGCATTTAAAGTATTTTAATAAAATAAGACATGCCTGTTTATGGTAGCACCAATTTATTTCAAAAAACGCTGATGGACATCAAACAACCTCCATATGGAGTTTGCTTTCTTTATGGCAAAAACTAGCCAATTTGGCAGGAATCTGCTCTAGCCTCGACTGCTAATAGTATCCTCTCCATACTTGAACTGTAGGACACAAATAAAAGTGACTGCTGAAATTTGCCAAGACAGGATAAGTCAAACCTTCAAAAATTACTGCTTCAGAGAAAAGTCTGTCAGATATCCTAGGCCTGTAGGTCACTGATAGATGCTTCAACTTTGCAGAGGAAGCTTGGGGTTACTGTGCAGGCAGCCAGATGTCTCTGTCATTACTTAGTTTTAGAAATGGTTTGTTCTGCACTTCCTATTTACTCAGGTAATATCATATCCTTCTGGAGTCTTTGATGGAACTGAAGACTAGAAAGTTATAATAATAGTTTTCCTTAGTCATGATAGAAAGAAAATTCCTACAAAATTTGTGCTCATCAATATAGGATAGATAATGGAATATTTTCTCTAAATTTGCAAATACTAATGGACTCAACATGGTAAATGTATTTCTTACCTGATAATTGTTCTTATTGTATATAGTTTTACTATGTTAGACTTAAAATCTTTCTTTTTATTTAGACAAAAAAAGGGGAAATATTGTGGAATATTCCTTTATACAGTGTGAAGATATGTCACTGTGATTGGTTTAATAAAAAGCTAAATAGCCAATAGCTAAGCACAATTTTTCAGTGCAGAGAAGACGCTGGGAAAAAGAAGGGCAGAGTTCTAAGGAGATGCCAGTAGTGCGGAACAAGCAGCATGGGCTTTACAAAATAAAGATAACCAAGCCATGTAAATGAATGTATATGAAAAGATATGGGCTAATTTAAGTTATTAGAACTTGTTAGAAACAAGCCGAAACTATCAGCTGAGATTTCATAATTAATAAGAAGTCTCTGTGTCATGATTTGGGAACTAGCTGGTGGGAAAGTGAAAGATTCGTTACACACACTGCATCAGCTCACAATATGAAATCTAAAAGATTTAAACTTCTAGGAGCATAGGAAAATGCCAGGAACTGGCAGAAAGGCACACTTGATTGGTAATAAGCTGAGCAAGTGATGGAGGAATAAGAGACTTCACAGTTAGGATGAATGTTTGGCCAGTTGGAGATTTCTAATCACTATAAAATGCATATGCATGAAACCATTACAACTTACATTTTAAACATATTCTGTTCTCATTTACTAATTAACTGTAAAAAGTTCATTTTTAATTTTACTTCCTGTATTCGAGATTTGCGTGAAGTTTGTTAGTAAGAGTCCTCCATGACATGAGAGTTACTGTCAAAGATTGTTAAATTAAATAGATTCTAAATTATTATTGATAAGAATCTTTCCTATACATATTGTTTTATTTCACCTTTTATTTTAGAACACAGTAAATCCACATTGAATATTTGATGAAAATTTGAAGGAAATATAATGTATATATTATATAATATACATATACAGTATATATACATACAGTGTGTGTATATATATATATATATATATATATATATATATATATATATGATAGAAAGCACTGAAAGTGACATTTTAGTCATTTAGAGTTGTCTTCCTAATCCGATCATTAGCACCGGGTATTTATTTTATCGTTACTCTCCGGGAATCAAAGTACTGGGAGGCTCTCCTTCGTTTTCTTTTTGGTATTCTCCCTCTAGACTTCATCATGATTTTCCACGGCCTTGAAATCTAAAACTCTTAGAAGTTCACATACATTTTTTATTAGCTGTTCCTTAATTCAAGTTAATTTGAAATCATTTACTTTAGGCTTCTTAAATGAAATTATTTCAAACACATTTTATAATTTTGTGACCATTGTTTTTTACTTTAATTTTATTAATATTAATTGAATTTATTCATTAATTTTACATCCCTGCCAGTTTCCCCTCCCTTGACTCTTTCCATTACTTCCCCCTAATCCCTGCCTCCCCAATACATTTCTCCTGTCTTTTTCTTTTATATAGAATCTGAACAGTCCCTTGCTATTGGTAATCACAAAGAAGCTTGTTTTAAAACTGTTGTTCTCGCTAACACTATCACATACTTTCATGTAATTTTTTTAATTGTTGTCACTTCAGTATTTTATATTTTCATATTAAAGTGTTTTGTTTTTTTAAAATTAAATTATAATCTTCACGCCAAACTTTTACTATTAAGAATACAATTTTAAAATTACAGTCATCATTGGTTTCCTAAACTTTTATGTTTTCTTCATTCCAGAACTTTCATTTTTAATTGAAGACAGTTTTTTTCCACACAATACATTCTGATTATGGCCCTCTCCCCGAACTCCTACCAGATCCTGCCTACCTTCTCATCCATACAAATTCACACCCTTTCATGTTCTCAATATTAGAAACCAAGAAAGCATCTAAAAAATAAAATAAATTAAATCAATTGAACCTAAAAGGACAAAACAAACAAGGAATAAACAGAAAAACAAAGAGAAAAAGAAAAAGTGAGAGAAATACATGCAGACACAGAGGCACACACATTGGCAAACACAGAATCACATAAAACACAAAATCAGAAAACATGTTATATAAGCAATAGCCATTTAAGGAAAGAAAAGAAGGAGAAGTCTTCCTTACAATGTGTATTTCTGGCTTCATCATAATAAATCAGGTGTCCATAGCTGTGTGGATTTATGTCTGAGTCTTCAATTTGATTCCATTGATCAACATTTTCTTATGCCAGTACCATGCTGTTGTTATTCCTACAACTCTGCACTACAAATTGAGATATGGGATGCTGATATCTCTAGAAGTCCTGTTAACATTTAAGAATTTGTTTTGTTATCATGATTTTTTTTACTTCCATATCAAGTTGAAAATTTTCCTTACTAGTTCTGTGATGAACTGTGATGGAATTCATAGAGATTGCATTGTATCTTTAGATACATTTATTTTGGTAGGAAAGCCATTTTTACTATTTTAATCCTAAGAATACATGAACATGGAAATTCCATCTTCTGATATCTTCTTCAATTTCTGTCTTCAATATCTTAATGTTCTTGCTACACTGTTCTTTGAATTGTTATCCAAGGTATTCCATTTTGATGACACTACTGTGAAGGGTATTGTTTCCCCGATTTCTTCCTCAGTCTGTTTGCCATTTGTATATGAGAAGCCTACTGAATTTTGTGTAGCATATTAAGTGTGTATCCTGCTATACTGCTGAAAATATTTATATGCTGTATGAGTTTCTTGGTGGATTTTTAGGGTCACTTATGTATATAATCATATCTTCTGCAAATAAAAATATTTTGATCTCTTCCTTTTGTATTTTAATCCCCTGAGCTCCTCTTATAGTTGCTGTATTGCTCTCCTTAGGCTTCAAATACTATACTGAATAGATATGAAAAAAGTGGACAACCTTGTCTTGTTCCTGATTTTAGTGAAATTACTTTGATGTTCTCTCCATTTAAATTGATGTTGACTATGGGCTTGCTGTAAATTGCCTTTATTATGTTAAGGTATGTCCCTGGTATCTTTTGTATCTCTCCATGAATTTTATCTTGATGGGGTGTTAAATTTTGTCAAAGGACTTTTCTACATATAATGAGATGATCATGTGGTCTTGTTACTCAATCTATTTATATCAAAATACATATGTTGAGCTATCCCTTTATCTCTACACTAAAGCCTATGATTATGGCGGGTGATCTTTTAAATGCATTCTTATGACCAGTATGAAAGTAGTTTGTTGAGAAATTTTACATATATGTTCATAAAAGAAAATGATCTGTAATTCTCTTTGTTTGTAGTGTCCTTATATGGTTTAGGTATCAGGGTGACCGTGAACTCATAAAAAGAATAGGCAATGTTTCTTCAGTTTCTGTTTTGTGCAACAATTTGGAGACTACTGGCATTGATTTTTGAAAGTGTGGTAGAATTCTGTGCTATAACCAAAAGTTCTCAACAGTTTTTGTTTGTTTTTGGTGGGGAGACTTTTCAATCGTGCTTCTTTTTCACTAGGATTTATAAGTCTACTTATAGGTCTATTTAAATTGCTTATCTGATCCTGGTTTAGCTTTGATAGGTAGTATATATCAACAAACATACATTTTCTTTAGATTTTCCAATTTGGTGGAGTATAGGTTTTTGTAGTATATTATGAAGCTTTGGATTTCCTCTTTATATGTCATTATGTTCCTCATTTCATCTCTAGTTTTTTTAATTAGGATATTATCTTTCTGACACTAGTTAATTTGGATAAGGGTTTGTCAATCTTATTGTTTTTCTCAAAGAAACAACTCCTTGTTTCATTGATTCTTATAATGGATTTTTTGTTTCTATTTTGACAATTTAAGCCCTGAGTTCAAATATTTCTTGTTGTCTACTCCAATTAGGCACTATTTCTTCTTCTTTTTGAATTTATTCTTCTCTCACATAATACATCAGACTGCAACATGTCCTTCTCTTCCTCCAAGTCTACCCCCACATCCCTCCCCCCCCCCCCCCGATCCACTGCTCCTTTTCCCTTCAAAAAGCAGCAGAGTTCCCAATGATATCGACTGGACACAGCACAACAAGATGCAATAAGACTGGGCATAAAGTTATATATCAAGGTTTCAGGTGTGCTGTTAAGTTACCAATATGAGATCACTCCTAATTTTCAAGCAGGCACTCATAATATAAATTTCCTTGTCAGAATTATTTTTATTGTGTACTATGAGCTTGGGTTTGTTGTGTTTTCCTTTTCTTTCACTTCTAGAATTTCTTTTTGTAATTTTCATCTTGACCTCTTTTTCATTCAGTTTCTATTAGTTTGAAAGCTTGTTTTTTCTGTTGCTGATATCCAGCTTTAAGTTGTGATGATCTGACAGGATGCAGGGTGTTGTTTCAATTTCTATCTATCTGTTGAGACTTGCTTTGTGTTCAAGTATGTAGTCAGTTTTTGAGAAAGTTCCATGAACTGCAGAGAAGAAGGTATATTCTTTTGTGTTTAAGTGAAATGTTCTGCAAATATATTTATGTCCATTTGGTTTATGACAAAATGGCTAGCTCCAGAGTTTCTTTCTCTGTTCAGTTTTTGTGTAGATGACCTGTCTATTGGTAGAATGAGGTATGGAAGTCACCCACTCTCTGTATTAGGGTCAGTATGTGATCTTAGCTATAGCAGTGTTCCCTTTATGAAATCAGGTGCCTATTTATTTATTTGTCTGTTTGTTTGGAGTTGTTTAGAATTGCAATATCCTCTTAGATTTTTCTGTTGATGAGTATATGATTCTCTTCTCAAGTCCTTGGATTGGTTTTGTTTTGAAGTCTATTTTTCAGATACTTAAATGTTAAACTGACTTGTTTATTGGGTCCTTTTGCTTGGAATAAGTTCTCTTATCCTTATACCTGATATGTTGTTTATCCTTGATAATATGCATGTCTTTGATTCATCAGAAGGATGAGTCCTGTTTTCATATCCTCTCTTTACTGTGTATTTTTATTAGGAAATTGTGACAATTGATGTTGAGTGTTATCAGTGAGCAGTGTTTGTTAATTTTGTTATTTGGGGGGAGTTATTTCCCACTCTCTTGAATTGCTTGTGAGGTTCTTTGTTCCTTGTGTTTTCTTGGGTATGGTTGGCTTCTCCAGGCTGAATTTCTTCTTCTAGTGTCTTTTGCAGTGTTTGACATGTAGATTGCTTAAATTTGGTTTTATTGTGGGATGTCTATTGTAATGGAAAGTTTTGCTCGGTATGGTACTCTGGGCTAGCCTCCCTGGTCTTTTAGAGTTTATACATGCTCTGCAAAGAGCATCTGGCTTTGAGAGTCTCTGTTGATAATTCATGTGTTATTCTACTAGGTTTTTATTTGTATGCTACATGGTCTTTTCCCTTTGCAGTCTTTAATATTCTATGTCATGTACATTTGATGTATTGATTATTACGTGTCATGGGGAATTTCCATTCTGGTCTCTTTTATTTGTTATTCAGTATGCTTCTTGTACCTTGATAGGCACCCCCTTCTTTAAGTTAGGAAGCTTTTCTTCTTTAATTTTTTTGAAAATATGCTCTGTGACTTTCATCTCATTTTTCTATGCTTATTATTCATAGATTTGGCCTTTCTATAGTGTCCCCGATTTCCTGGATTTTTTTGTGTCTGGATTATTTTAGATTTAACATTTCTATGAACACAGTGTCCACTCCTTCTTTCTTGTCCTCAGTCTCTGTGATTCTTTCTACTATATTGTATACTCTGATGATGAGGCTTGCCTCTGGGGTTCCTGGTCTGGTACCTAAGTTTTTCATTTCCAGTTTTCCCTCAGTTTAGGTTTTCTTTATTGATTCTATTTCTACTTTCATGTCTTGAACAGTTTTTTTCATTTTTTTCTACTGTTTGTTTGTGTTTTCACAAATTTCAGAAATGTTTTTATTCATATGTTTTTATGGGTCTTAAGTAATTTTTGTAATAGCTAATTGAACTCCATGTCTTGTGCTCTAGCTATATACCTCATTTCTTAGGGAATACTGTAGTAGGCTTATTGGGTTGTTGTCCTGGCTGTTATTGATGGTGTTTATGTTCTGGTGTCTAGGTATCTGGGTTTTTTGGGGTTACTGGAATTCTAGGTGTTGGTATATTTTGTTGTCTTTGCTGGATATGGTTTTATTCCTTGATCTCTGTTGCCCACTGTGGATTTTAGAATCATGTAGTGGCTGTGCATTGCTTGGTAGAAAGAGCTTCTGTGTCCCTATCTGTTGGGACCACTGAAGATCCTGGAAAGATCTTGTTTGTAGGTATTGGAATATTACATTTAGAAATGGGAATAGGCTAGAAGGTGGGGGACACAATGAGAGGGTCCATAGGGTCGAGGAAAGATGGGTCTGCCATGAATATCTCATTCCTAGGCTTTTGTTGCTTGTAGGTTTCCAGGGAGAGACTGTCTAAGTGTTGGTGGGTGAGCCAATGGGATGAGGTGAGGAATAAAGGCTATAGAAGATGATTTGCTTAGTTCCCTGGGAGTCAGGCAAAAAAGACTACATAGGTTGCTGCAGATGGTCCTCTACAAAGCCTGGAGTAAGACAGGGGAATTCAGCCAGGCGATGGTGGCAAACGACTTTAATCCCAGCACTCAGGAGACAGAACCAGCCTGATCTCTGTTGAGTTCGAGGCCAGCCTGGGCTAGAGAGTGAGTTCTAGGAAAGGCGCAAAGCTACACAGAGAAACCCTGTCTCAAAACAAAACAAAACAAAAAAACAAACAAACAAGACTGGGGAATTGGAATTGGAGGGTATCAAGGAGACTGCAAATGTGTTTCTGATTCTTTGGCCAGCTTGTTATCAGACTTCCAGACAGAGTCTGCCTCAGATGATGGCAGGTGAGAACGGGGGCTCATAATATTCTTAAAATGAGAACATTTCAGTCTTCTTATAGTTTATTTTAGAAATACAAATATTTTATTAAACTGTCTTTATCAAGCAGTGCAGGACTTCTCCTGAAGTTCAGCAAAAATTTGGAACATCTTCACATGTACTACATAGGCCTAATTATAGAACTGAAGAAAACATGAAAAATTTCATTTAATATGATGCGTTTTTCTTTTAATTTCTGTTATTCTCTAACAAACAAGATTTACAAAGTGTTTCCCAGAGCTGATGAAAGGAAAAACCCTATTTAATGTGTTATCACTTCTGAATAAATTGCTTATCATTATTGCACCAACTATAGATAAGGAATTGAGTCAGGGAGTCACTTATGTAATGTAAGTAGATATTCAGAAACATATTAAACAACTACTAATATTAACAAGAAATGCTTAATTAACTTTAGTGCCTGGGTCTCATTTCATTTTCATTTTTTAAAAGCTGTGAGTTAGGTTTCCATCAAATTGGTTTATGTAGTCAGAGCGATATGCTTTTTATAATCATAGAACTCAAACTCAATTGTACTATCACTGAGAATTATGAGATTTTTTTTCGGGATTTTGCATATATATGACAATAGAAAACAAATCTTTTTTACTCCATTTTCCATATAAAGATAAAGATGGACTCAGGAATATTTTTGCAGTGTCTTATTCAGTTTGCTTGACCTGAAATTTAAATATAAAAGTAAAGGTGATCGAAAGCAAATCCAGCATAAACACGTGACAGAAACTAACTTTCTTTGGAGAATTTCTTCACAAAATAAAAGATAATTCAAGGCATCTGATGAACTTTATGTGAGGTTTGGAGAATGCACATACATTTCGGTTAGACAAATTTAATCTCTTCCTGAGGTGGTGTTAAGCTAGAGAACTGAGCAGAACCTGTGTGAACTTCGGCCAATGAATCGATATCAATGGTCTTTCATGTCTGGATGCTGATAATCTAAATGGATACCCAAATCACAGAATCCAAAGCTCTGTGTTCAGTAGAAATTTTGTTTCCCATTTGAAACACCTGTCTATGAGCAATTCATCATCTTCCGTCTACCTAGAGTATCCCAAACATTTTAATTTCTGTTAATGTATCTTGACTTTCAATTAAGAATCTGGAAGGATTCGAGGCCAGCCTGGTCTCCAAAGCAAGTTCCAGGAAAGGCGCAAAGCTACACAGAGAAACCCTGTCTCGAAAAACCAAAAAAAAAAAAAAAAAAAAGAATCTGGAAGGAAAATCTCTAGAGCACACAGCAGAAAGAGAAATTTGCTTTTCCTTAATGTATCTCATGCTTTTAAATCTTGAACCTTTAAGACAATAAGCTTTATATTTCATTATTTAGATACAAAGATGCTAATCAGATGTATCTGAGTAATGTCATTATTTATGTTTCTACCATGTATATCCCAGCTATCTTGACCTATTTCATCATGGTGTTAAATTCTGGAAATTAAAGAGTTAACATTCATCTATTAATCATTATATTCAGTCCTTTATATATACTAAGCAATTGAATTTCACAGAACATTTATGATATAGTTGCTTCCACAAATCTACTTGTAGTTGAAGGAAAAAAGAAAATTTAGGTGAATATGGTACCAATACTTCATTAATAGAGTGATGGAAGAGAAATTGGCAGCCTAGATTATGAGCTCCCAGGTAGTGTCTTATAGTCTTTCCTTGGGGAGAGATACAGGCAGAAGAATACAGATCACAGATATGCAGATATGCATCAACAGGCAGTTAAAGTATTTGTTTAATGGATAGCTTTAAAATTAGACAAGGTGATTAGAAATACAAATACCATTACTAGAAGAATATGCTTACAAAAAAGCAGAAGAGGATATGGAAAACAAAAGGCCTGAGGGCCCATTATTCACACTTCCTAGTGACATTTCCTAGAGGTACAGTGAGAAATGTCCCAACATCTTCCTTGTATAGTCTTGGCTATCTTCATTCACACTGCCATTTCAGCACAACTACACTTATAAGATTTTTCCATACGCTGAGAAAACAAAACTTAAGTTGTCTTTTATTTGCTGATATCTAAAAGAAATGGACTTCTCTCTCCTCTTTCTTGGTGTAATTCTATTTTTCATTATACTAAATATCATATTTTCCTACAAATAAATTAAAACAGTGGATAACTCCAGGTCTCTAGTTTTCCTCAACATCCATGACTTATCACATAGTCACAATACAGGAAAATACATTTTATTAAACATGAGCACAAGGATTTGAGAGGTGGCTTAGCAACTCAAAGCCCATATTGCTATATAGAAACTATGGTTCAGTTCTAAGAAACCACAGATTAGCACACAAAAAATCTGAAATTCCAGTCCTGGGAAACAGACAACTTTTTTAACCTCCAGGGACACTAGCCATGCACATGGTGCACACACCTGTATGCACACAAAGCAGCAGTATATAAAATAAATTTACTAATAGATTAAAAACATGAAGCCATTATATTTACTTATAAAATTATATATATATATGTATAATTGTATATAATGTGTGTTTGTGTGCATGTGAATGTAAGAATTTTGTCAATTTGAAGTTCAAAGATGTGAAGATTTTCAACTTTAGGTTAATTAGATCCTAAAAAAATTTTGTAACTTACAAACAATCAGTTGTTAAATATTTTGAAGCCTTTCTTGAGACATTTCCATATTAAACACAAGGACAAAACAGATGACATTGTAGGAGCCCATGTGGAAGTTGTTAAATTTGAAAGAAGCTTGTCACATCCAAAAGAACTCAACACAAGCACTATCCCGTGTCTGGGGATGACCAGCTCATCATTTTCTTATGAACTCATTAATAAATGAGTACACATCAAACAATCTCTTGTCCAATTGTTAAATAAAATATTCATATACATTCATTTTATAAAGTTTCTTTCTTTTTTATTATTGTATTTTTCATTTTCTCAATGCTTCGAAAAAGCTTCTCAGAAGCACCTACGGAATTGTTAATTTACTAAAAAATAAGTAACAAGAAAATAGCCAGGAATAAACGGATCACG
This sequence comes from Peromyscus californicus insignis, assembly GCF_007827085.1. Classification (NCBI taxonomy): domain Eukaryota; kingdom Metazoa; phylum Chordata; class Mammalia; order Rodentia; family Cricetidae; genus Peromyscus; species Peromyscus californicus. Next base: position 158,499,809 of record NW_026294573.1, on the reverse strand, counting down.
TGGTGTGTATAGGTCCAGATTTGACAGCTATGGCTCTGACATGAGCCAAACCATTTAAGTAAACTGGGAATGAATATGAATAACTTACGCAGGGATAATATCACTTGAAGTTAAAGTTTCCTAAGAGGAACATCAACATAATACTGGGAATAGTCTTGGATTTTGAATTTTGAATCGTAAAAGCAAAACTCACATTAGGTGGTTGTTTTACTGCAACAAACTTACCTTAAAGTAATTTTATTTTGCTTTTTGTTTTCCAAGACAGAGTTTTCTTTCTTTTTTTTTTTTTTTTTTTTTTTTTTTTTGGTTTTTTGAGGCAGGGTTTCTCTGTATCTTTGCACCTTTCCTGGAACTCGCTCTGTAGCCTAGGCTGGCCTCGAACTCACGGAGATCTGTCTGGCTCTGCCTTCCGAGTGCTGGGATTAAAGACGTGTGCCGCCACCACCACCCAGCTCTCAAGACAGGGTTTTCATATGTAGCACTGGCTGTCATGGAACTCATTATGTAGTTAAGCTGGCCTCAAATCAGAGATTTGCCTGCCTCTGCCTCCTGAGTGTTGGAATTAAAGGCATGTACCACTATCACCTGGCTTAAAGTAAATCTTGATAATGAAGTATTTTGAATTTTGTCAAAGTCTTTTTCTAACCAGTTGAAATAGTCATGTTATTTTTTTCCTTGAATCTTTCTATGTGATTGATTATGTTTACTGATTTATGTATGTTTAATCACCTTGCATCCCTGAAATGATGAACACTTGATGTTAATGAACAAAGTTTTGAATGTATTTTGAATATATTCTACAATTTTTTAAATTATTATTCTCGGATATATTACATTCTGACAACAGTCTCCCTTCCCTCCACTCCTCCCAATTCCTTCCATCCCTTCCCCCCAAGTTTCCCTTCTCCTCTTTTCCCTTCAGAAAGGAAAAGGCCTCCTAGAGATATCAATCTAACTCTGCATCACAAGATGCAATAAACTAGGCAAAACATCACATCAAGGATAGACAACACAACCCATTATGAGGAATAGGGACCCAAGAATGAGCAAAAGAGTCAGAGACACCCCCACTTTGACTGTTAGGAGTCCCACAAAAAACTCCAGGCTAAAAAACGTACAACATATATTCAGAGGACCTAGCACAGACCCATTCAGGCTCCATAAGCCCTGCTTAGTTGATTTTGTGGGTCATGTTCTCTTGGTGACTTCAACTCCTCTGTCTCCTACAATTCTTCTTTCCCCTCTTCCTCAAGGTTCCTAAACTCCATTTAATTTTGGCTGTGGGTCTCTGTATCTGCTTCCATCAGCTGCTGCAGGAAGCCTCTCTGATGATGATTAGGCTAGGCACTGATCAATGAGTATAGTAGAATATCATTAGGAATCATGTCATTGACTTTTTTCCTCAGTCATGTTTTACTCTACTCTAAGTCTATGGGCCATGCAGCTTCCAGTTCCTGGCAATACAGGTAGTTTCAGGCATGGTCTTGCTCTCATGACATTGCCTTCAAGTTGTAGCATGAATCTTAAAGAGTCTTATTAATAAAATCAAACCCTGGCCGGGCGGTGGTGGCGCACGCCTTTAATCCCAGCACTCGGGAGGCAGAGCCAGGCGGATCTCTGTGAGTTCGAGGCCAGCCTGGGCTACCAAGTGAGTTCCAGGAAAGGCGCAAAGCTACACAGAGAAACCCTGTCTCGAAAAACCAAAAAAAAAAATAAAATAAAATAAAAATAAAATAAAATCAAACCCGAGGCCAGTTATTGGGGTCAATGCTGGTAGATCAGAGAGACAGAACAAGCCACAGCTATCTCACCTTGCCAATTCCTCAGCTGGTCCTGTTTCCTCAGACTGGAAGCTTCTGTGTCCTCATCCCAATGGCTCTCAGCTGAACTGCTGCTAGAAGCCTGAATGCTTAACCAGCCAAAATGCTGCTAACCAGACAAATGCTTCTAGTTTCTGCTCCTCAACCTTTCTGCTTTCTACCACCACTCCCTGGGATTAAAGGCTGCTTTTTGGGATTAAAGGCGTGAGTCATCATGCCTGGCTGTTTCCAATGCGGCCTTGAACTCACAGAGATCCAGAGGTATTTCTGTCTCTGGAATGCTAGGATTAAAGGCGTGTGCTACCACTGCCTAACCTCTATGTTTAATATTGTGGCTTTTCTGTTCTCTGACCCCAGATAAGTTTATTAGGATACACAATATTTTGGGGAACACAATACCACCACATCAAGTTAGTCCAGTTGTGGGTTGGAAACTCCCATAACTTCTGTGCCACCATTGCCCCAACACATCTTGCAGGCAAGACAGGTTACAGGTCAAAGTTTTTGTGCCTGGATTGGTGTCCTAGTCCCACCACTGGAAGTCTTGTCTGGTTACGAAAGATGCCTGGTTCAGATACCATATCCTCCATACTAGGAGTCCTTGCTAGGGTCACCTTTATAGGTTCCAAGAAGTTTCCATTGCACTTGGTTTTCACATCACCCCTCAAACGTCCTGTAATTCTAGCTCTCTTCCTCCATCCCTCCCTCTCTCACCTGATTTCTCCTGTTCCCATCCCCACTTGTTCCCAATCAACCCACAAAATTTATTTTCCCTCCCAGAGAAATCCATGAGTCTCCCCTTCTTGTTACTTAGTCTCTCTAGGTCTGTAGTGTGATTACCTAACAGCTAATATTCACATAAAATTGAGTACATATTATGTTTGTCTTTCTGGGTCTGGGTTGCCCTCCTCAAGATTTTTTTAACAGCTGAATAATACTTCACTGTGTAAATGTACCACATTTTCTTCATCCATTCTGTGATTGAGGGACATCTAGGTGGTTTCTAGTTTCTGGTTATTATGAATAAAGCTGCTATGAACATAGCTGTGCAAGTATCTTTATGGTAGGGTGAAGCATCCTTTGTATTTATGTCCAAGAGTGATAGAACTGGGTCTTGAGATAGAATGGTTCCCAATTTTCTGAGAAACCACCATATTGATTTCCATCATGGCTTTACAAATTTTCACTTCCATCAGCAACAGAGGAGAGATCCCTTGGTTGCATATCATTGCCAGAATGAGCTGGCACTTGTGTTATTGGTCTTAGCCATTCTAACCAATTTTAGGATAGAATCTCATAATAGTTTTGGTTTGCATTTACGATAGCTAAGTGTTGTGGAATATACTTTTAAGATGAGTTTCACTCGTTTATGCTGTGAAATATTTGTTTAATGATATAAAAATATGTTGCATTGTTTTATGTTATACTTGTTTAACTCTGTGAAGCTGTATTAATTTGCCTGTCTTAAACACGTGATTGGTCTAATAAAGAGCTGAATGGCCAATAGTGAGCCAGGGGAAAAGAAAGGCAGGGCTGTTAGGCAGAGAGCATAAATAAGAGAAGAATTCTGGGAAGAGAGATTAAGGAATGAGAAAAGGAGAAGAGGAAGACATCAGGGGCCAGCTACCCAGCAGCACAGCCATGGGGTAGTAAGCAAAGAAAAATACACAGAAATAGAAAAGATAAAGGACCAGAGACAAAAGATGGATGGGATTATTTAAGTTAAGAACAGCTGGCTAGAAACAAGCACAGCAAAGGCCATTCATAAGTAAGAACAAGACTATGTGTATTTATTTGTGAGCTGAATGGTGGGCCCCTCAGAGCAAAAGAGTAAAAAAATAACTAAACTAACAACAGCTAAGGAAGCTGAAGATTTCTTTAAGTGATTCTTCTAATGAGAATTCATGTCTAGATATGCACCCCATTTTAAAAACTGGATTATTTAATTTATTGGTATCTAATTCTTCAGTTCTTTGTGTATTTTGAATATTAACTCTTTGTTGGATATGGAGTTGGTGAAAATCTTTTCCCATCTGTAGCTGTTGTTTGGTCCTATTGATGGTGTCCTTTGCCTTACAGAAACTTTGCAGTTTTCTGAGGTCTCATTTATTGATTGCTGATCTTACTGCCTGTGCTATTGAGGCTCTGTTTAGAAAGTTATCTCCTTTGCCAATGCATTCAAAGATATTTCCCACTTTCTCTTCTTCCAGGTTCAGTGTGTCTGGTTTTATGTTGAGGTCTTTGATTCACCTGGATTTGAATCTTGTGAAGGGTGAAAATAAGAATCTATTTGCATTTTTCTTCACACAATTATTCAGTTAGACTGGCACCATTTGTTAAATATGCTTTCAGTTTTCCATTTTGTATTTCTGGTTTCTTTGTCAAAAATCAAGTATCCATGGGTGTATGTATTTTTGTCTGGGTCCTCAATCTGACTGCATTAATTGATATATCTGTTTTGATGCCAATACCATGCAATTTTTATTACTATAGCTCTGTAGTACATCTAGAAATTAGGGATGGTGGTTACCTCTGGAAGTTCTTTTATTGTTCATGATTGTTTTGGTTATCCTGGGATTTTTGTTTCTCCAAAGGAAATTGATTATTGTCCTTTCAGGGTCTGTAAAGAAATGTATTGGAATTTGATGGGGATTGATTTGAGTATGTAGATTCTTTTTGATAGGATTACCATTTTTTTTGTTGTTGTATTGTTTTGTTTTGTTTTTCGAGACAGGGTTTCTCTGTGTAGTTTTGTGCCTTTCCTGGAACTCACTTTGTAGACCAGGCTGGCCTCAAACTCACAGAGATCCACCTGCCTCTGCCTCCTGAGTGCTGGGATTGAAGGGGTGCACCACCACCGCCCGGCAAGATTACCGTTTTACTATGATAATTATATAGATCCACGAGCACAAGAAATCTTTCCATCTTCTGATATCCTCTTCAAGTTATTTCTTTAAATACTTGAATTTTTTGTCAAAAAGGCTTTCACTTGCTTGGTTAGGGTTACACCAAGATATTTTATAGTGTTTTTGGCTACTGTAAAGGGTTTTGATTCACTGATTTCGTTCTCAGTCCATTTGTATAGAGTTGGGCTACTAATATTTTAAGTTAATCTTGTATCCAGCTACTTTTGCTGAAGGTGTTTATCAGCGATAGGAGGTCTGTGGCTGGATTTTTGGGATTGCTTGTGTATTCTGTCATATCATCTGCAAATAATGATACTTTGATTTCTTCCTTTACAGTTATATCCCCTTTGTCTCCTTCAGTTGTCTTACTGACCAACCTAGAAGTTCAAGTACTATATTAAATAGACTTCAAGTATTATATTGAATAGGTATGGAGTGAGTGGACAATCCTTGTCTTGTTCCTAATTTTAGTGGAATTGTTTTCAGTTTCTCTCCATTTAATTTCATGTTGGTTAGAGGCTTGCTATAAATTGCCTTCATTATGTTATGTATGCCCCTTATATCCATAATCTCTCTAAGACTTTTATTATGAAGGAGTGCAAACATACCCAATATGAATAGATGACAGGAAAGAATAAAACCAAAAGCTGAAATCAATAAAAGAGAAACAAAGAGAACATTACAGTGAAACAAGGAGTTGGTTCTTTGAGAAAATCCCTCTCCAAACTAACTAAAAGACAGAGAGAGAATATACAAATTACCAAAATCAGAAAGTAAAATGGGGACAAAGCAACAGACAGTAAGGAAATCCAAACAATCACCAGGTCATAAGCTACAAACTTGTACTTCTCAGAGCTGGAAAATCTAAAGGAAATGGATAATTTTCTTGATGGATACCAGTTATCAAAGTTAAATCAAAGTAATATAAACATTTTAAATATGTCTATAACTCCTAAAGAAATAGAATCAACCTTTAAAATCTCCCAACCCAAAAAAGCTGTGGGTCAGAAGTTTTATTGCAGAATTCTACCAGAATTTCAAAGAACTAAATGCAATACTCCTTAAGTTATCCCCCAAAATAGAAACAGAAGGAAAATTGCCAAATTCATTTTATGAAGACACAGTCATTCTGATACACAGACCACATAAAGATTTAACAAAGAAAGAGAATTATAGACCAACTTTTTTATAAACATAGATACAAAAATACTCAACAAAAGTCCTTGCAAACCAAATCCAAGAACATCAAACATATCATCTACCATGGTCTAGTAGGCTTTATCCCATACATGCAGGGATGGTTCAATATATGAAAATCAGGCAATATACTCCACCATTAAAAAAAACTCAAAGAAAACAAAACAAGCAAACATGATCATCTCACTAGATGCTGAGAAAGCCTTTGACAAAATTCAATGCCCCTTCATGGTCTACAAGTATTTTATTGAGAACTTTAGGCTCTACGTTCATTGAAGTGATTGAACTTTTTGTATAACTCTTCTTTTCTGCTGTTGGATATTTATCTCAATTTGATATCAAGATAACACTAGCTTCATGAAAAGAGTTGAGAGCCATTTCTCCCTTTTCTATTTTTCAGAATAATATGAATACTATTGACATTAATTCTTTAAAGGACCAGTAGATATGTTCAAGGACCCATGGTTAGAAATCTCAGAGCCCCTATGTGTGCCCATACTTACTATTCTACTCCTAAATAGACAAAGGATCAAACTGCCCTCTAAATTCTTATCTCTATGCCAGTTGAGTAGGGCAGCTCTCAGGCCCTGTCAGAATAGTTTTTTTTTGTTTTGTTTTGTTTTTTTTTGGTAATGGTTAATTTCAAATCACATAACCAAAGAAAGGGAAAATAATAAACATTAGTGAAGTGTTTTGCCACAAATGGGACATCTGTCACAACCTATCATCAGAGATTATCCCAGAAAAAACAGAAGTGGGAGCAGAGAAGATTGTGAGAGTCAGAAGTTGGGGAGGAATGAGACTAAACAGTATCTTCTGGACACTTTGTAATAATGAACTCATAGCATCTGTGGTGCCTGCAAAAAAAAAATCTGCTTAAGATCAAGCCAGTCCTCTTAGGAACTCATTCCTTATGCTGAATTGCTTTGCCCACCCTGAATACTGAGGAATGTGTTTGGTCTTATGGCAACTTTATATGCCATTCTTTGCCTTCCCCTTTCTGAGCAATTACAGAGGAGAGGTGGATGAGGGGTGCAGAGAGGAGGAAGAGGAAGAGAGTAGGGGGAGAGGAGGAAGGGAGGCTGCAGTCAGGATGTATAGTAAAAAAAAATTAATAAAAGAATTAAGGCAGTCGACATTCTAACATGGAAACAGGAGGGGTTCTTGATCCTCCGACACTAACTGAAGAGTTATTAACAGTTGATGGCCTGTAGGGGAGGGAGAGTCAGTAAACTGCAGTAGTCAGTGGCCTGACACCTGTGCACATATGAATACAACAATTTGGATGTGATGAATTGTTTAAAAAAAGATGACATGAAGTTGAAAGCAAATATAGTGGTGGTAGTATATCAGAGAAGAGGTAGGGGGAAGAGTGGTGGAAGAGCATGATCATACATACATATTACAAACTAACAATTTATATTATATTAAAATTGACATATTGAAAAACAATTGAATTTTGAATGGAATGATTATTACATTTTCCTGCACAAGCAAGCCATTGTCAGAATTATCTATCAAGATAAAAGTTATATTATAATAATGTAGCATCATAGTCTGGGGGGAATTATTTGCACAATACTCTTCTATCATGAAGGCTAAGAATGTATAATATTAATTACTTATTCAAAACGTGCACAAGAGGAAGACCCAGGAGTGGTACAACCCTAACTGAACTAATAATGGCTTTATCTTATTTCAGGTCCAGCACAGGTTTCCCAAAAACAAACTATGTTGTCAGCTTCAATTATCAGTCACAATTAGTACTTGTATTTGAGGCAACATGCTACAATAATATACAGCTATTTTGGAGCTCACTGCTTTGCTAAGGAGGAAAAGAATCTCAATGCAAAGAACACATTTGAGTGATTCAGAGATGGCAAAAATATGATTAATAACCTTCTATGATTCTTACAGCATTAAACCATTTCAGAGTCATTAGCATTTTTCTGCCCCAAGCCACAAAACCATCTGTTTTGCAAAGAACTCTGTGCTTTTTGCTGGAAAATGATACTATAATCTAAAACTCTAATAGCAGAATCTGTCACACATAATGCTGTTTGACTACAATTGAGATTTGGTCAAGCAGTGTGAGAAAAAAGCAACATTTCCTTTTGCATCCAGCATAGGAGTTTAGTCAACTCTTCTTACCACAGAATTTCCTCCCACATTTTATCTATGTCCCTACCTTTAACATGCTGTGCTATGTTATGGCATATGTCAAAAGTGTGAGTCCTAATTTAGAAGCTTCCCTGTCCACTTCTTGTGGAATGTACAGTCCTATCATCAGAAATTTCATGGAAACCACTCATTATCTTCTAATAATAAAGACAGGAAAATAAAATATATTGATAGCAAATAAGAATATGAAAAGATAATCAGTACCATTTAGTATTGGGGCCATAAGGGAAGTGAAATCGTAAACTTAACATGAGATTCTGTTTAGAGCTAGAAGGCCAAACATTGGAAGGAACTCTCTACACTAGTGCTGACAGGAAAGTGGTACAATTGAGATATTATACTTTGATGGTTTAAAAAGGAATTTGTTAGAAACTTTAATAAAGCTCACGGGGCTGGAGATATGCATTAGTGGAATACTGGCTGCACTTCCAGAAGACTGCAGTTCAATTCCCAGAATATACATGATGCTTACAACTGTCTGTAATTTCATTTCAATGGGAATAGACTCCGTCTTCTGACATGCACCAGGCTTACACTGGTACATGGGCATAAAGGCAGACCAGACATCAATACATGTAAAAATAAATAAAATTAAAAAATAAGTTGAACATATGACATGTTTATTTATTATTGCTGAGTAAAATGTCACTGCATGTACATATACCACATTATATCTGTCTATTGATCTATTGATGATTACCTATGCTCATTCCATAATTTGTCTATTGTGAATGGTGCTATAAAGAATACAGATATACATGTATTTTTGTGATATACTGACTTAGGTTCCTTCAATCACAAATCCAGGGATAATATAATTAAGGCATAAGCTTCTTTGATTTTTACCTTATTTTCTTTGATTTACTGATTGCTTCATTCATTGTAAATTTATATGTATGTGTGTATGTACACATGTAGAAGCCACAGATAAATGAAGAAGTTGGTTCTCTCCTTTCACTATGATGGCCAAGGGTTCACACTCACCTTGTCAGGTTAGTAACAGGCACCTTTACATTCTAAGCCATTTACTTTGGTCAAATACAGTCTCCAGCTTCACTGTCAAATGATCCATTGTTTGTTTTTATTTCTTTGCTGTGCTCATATGTGGCATTCTAACATTACAGTAAAAATGGATCAAATGCTAATTCAAAATAAATATGCTACCTGTAATATTTCAGCAAGGAATTTCCTCAGATATACTAGGAAATGTTATTTTGCTGTATACTAACATCTACTGAAAGATAAATGTAGACAAAGAAAATATATAAATGCACAAATTTACATTGGAGAGTAATACAAACAAGTAGTGAAGTAATTTGAAAAGCTATGAAAAATTTATAAAAATCTCCTATGATGTGATTTAAAAAAAAATTCTAGGAAATGTAGTTTTTACATTGTACCTATTTTACCATTGAGACAGCTGGGTCTAATGTAAAACCCATGATCATAAATCTATTAAAAATATTATATAGAAGAAAATATATTGGTTAAATATGTAATTGCTATTAAAAGCTTAATACAACAACACAAATTTTAAATATTTATTATGAAGTAAATTTATAGCTAGCATTGTAGGTATCATTAATAAAACTGAACTATGCATTAATATAGAGAGTATGAAATAAGATATATTAATGAGACATGTATAGCTACTCTAATAGCTAATCACCACTGAATCTTAATAAGTACCTTTTCAGGAGACAGAACTTTGCCAGCACCCAAGCATCCTATATACATGTCACTATCCTGTCTCCTGATACACTGTGAAGAATGACAGTTTTCTCACCTCAGTACAGGTTGAGTTGTAACACAATCAAACAGAGATACTTTGTTTATGTCACCACTTCTCTGAACATGGCTTTGTATTGATGAACATGTTTATATACTTTGCTCATTTGGCATGAAATTTGATGAATGCTTTGAACTGCATGTTTTTGTTTTGTTTTTTTTGTCAATTCCATTTTAGATAAACATTTGCATTTTTGTAAACTTAACTTCAAGTTAGTAATGCTTCCATAAAATATCATAGTCATATACTCAGGATGGCATGTGTGTTCAGACTAAAGAAATGACAGTTTTCAAAGTGATTCTAATCAGTATTTAATAGGACTTCAAATGCTGTTGTCTCTGGCTAGCACATACATTATAATTCCACTTAGCTTAGGTATGTTGCTTCAAGTAGCTGTGAAGTCACATTAATGCTTAAGGTATTCCCTGGTGTTTACTAATATCTAAAGTATTTTTCTAAGTGAAATTGGATAATATCCCAATTATTACATTCAAGATCCAACCTCTGGTTTATCAGAATGTGATTTTACTGATACAAGATCTTTGAGGAGGTAAGATGAGGTCATTGCAGTGGACCCCAATTTATCAGGAGCAATATCCTCCCCTTACAGAAAGGAGATGAAGATACAAGAAACCCATGCAAGGACAGAGGGCCAAGAAAGCATTCTGATCAAGCATAGAGCCCTCAGGATAAACCAGCATTTCCCTGGTGACACATTAACTGTGAACTTCTGGCCCCAAGAAGTAGTAGATAATATTTCTGTGGATTTAAGATACATTTCATGGTACTTTGCTCTGATTAAACTAATAGTCTGCTGCTATGAACATAGTTGAGCATGTGTTCTTGTGGTATAATTGAATATTCCTTGGGTATATGCCCAAGAGTGGTATAGCTGGGTCTCAAGGTAGATCGATTCCCAATTTTCTGAGAAAGCGCCATACTGATTTCCAAAGTGCTTGTACAAGTTTGCACTCCCACCAAGAGTGGAGGAGTGTTCCCCTTGCTCCACATCCTCTCCATCATAAGATGTCTACAGTGCCTTGGATCTTAGCCATTCTGACAGGTATAACATGGCATCTCAGAGTCGTTTTAATTTGAATCTCTCTGATGAATAAGGATGCTAAGAAATTCCTTAAATGTATTTCATTTGAGAATTCTCTGTTTAGCTCTATAGCACATTTTTTAATTGGATTGTTTGTTATTTTGATGTCGAGTTTCTTGAGTTCTTTATATATTTTGGAAATCAGCCCTCTGTCAGATATGGGGTTGGTGAAAATCTTTTCCCATTCTGTAAGCTGTTGTTTTGTCTTATTTACTGTGTCCTTTGCCTTACAGAAGCTTCTCAGTTTCAGGAGGTCCCATTTTGCAGCATTGTTCATAACAACTAGAACCTAGAAATAATCTAGATGCCCCTGAATTGAAGAATGGATTCAGAAAATGTGGTAATATACACAATGAAGTACTACTCAGCAGAGAAAAACAATGACAGCATGAAATTTTCAGGCAAATGGATGGAACTAGAAAATATCCTGAGTGAGGTAACCCAGACTCAGAATGACAAACTCATAAGTGGATACCAGATGTAAAGCAAAGGATAACCAGACAACAACCCACAACTCCAGAGAAGCCAGCTAACAAGGGAGACCAAAGAGGGACACATGGATTGCCCTGGCAAGGGAAAATAGAGCTTCCCTCCAATGACTGATGGAAGCAGATGCAGAGATCCACAACCAAAGACCAGGCAGAACTCCAGGAGTCCAGTCAAGGAGAGAGAAGAGGGATTCTATGAGCAAGTACATCAGGATCATGATGGGGAAACCTGCAGAGATGACCAAACCAAACTATTGTGAACTCATGAAAGTTGGATCAATGGCTGTGAAGCCTGCATGGGACTGGACTAAGTCTTCTGCATGGCAAAATAGTTGTGTAGCTTGATCTGAATGGTGGCCCCCTAGAGGTAGGATCAGAATCCATCCATGGTTCATGAGTGGGCTTTTTGGAGCCTAATACCCATAATAGGACACCTCTTGCAGCCTTGAGGCAGGGGGAAGGGCTTGGATTTGCCTCTACTGGATATGCCTCCCCATGGGAGGTCTTGCTTTCTTGTGAGGGATAGTGGGAGGTGGGTTGGGAGGGGAGGCTGGGGGCAGAGAAGGGAAGAGGGAGATCTCTGATTGGTGTGTAAAATGAATGAAAAAATTTTCTTAATAAAAACATTTATTAAAAAAACCCAAAAACTAATAGTCTGTAATGCCATTCTCATTTTCATTGGTTATTTCATGTGTTAACTGCTTTCAAGTTTTTGTTTACTAAAAAAAAAGAAAAACAGAAAAAAAAAATTCACCTTTGTTAAGGATTTTAAAGTGTTCTTAATATATATTAAATATATTTATCTGAAAACTCTTCCATACCTATTTGAGTTGTCTATTCTTTTGCTTATCTACTTTTTATATAATACACTTTTATTTCTTGAAATTATAATATAACTACATCATTTCCCTTTTCTTATCCTTCTTTCCAATCCTTCCAATGCAACACCTTGATCTCTTTCAAACGCAATGGCCCCCTTTGATTTAATTGCACATATCTAAAGAGGCATTACAAAGATCAAAAGACCCAGGAGAAAGAGGTGTTCTGTGAGATTCTGTCTCCTTGTAATGTCATTAGGGCTACACACAATTAGTCACATCAACATGGCTGCCTAGAGGAGATGTGAACAATGAAGAAATCAATGAACATGCCAACATGGAAAGGGAAAGCTCAGGAGGCCTCAACCCTAGACAAGAACTACAGGTAACTGAATAATGCCAAGAGTGAGAGAAAATGTCTTCTGAGGAAAAAGCCCCTCACTTTGGTGGTTTAGCCAATATCATGTGACCATCCCTGAGCTAATATGTATGCAGTTAACACTATGCAAAATGAGCAAGATGTATTTACAATCTAGTTTTAAAACATTCACAGACAGTAAATTTAGCACTTTTTTGTATAGTTAGCATATGTACATAGATATCTTTAAAATATTGGTTTATAAACATTTCCCAACATATATCCCTAGTATAATCCATATTACTAAATTTTCTTTAATCTACATTTGGAAGTAATTTATAGTTTTATAATTAATTCTTAACATTTTATGTATGTGTACTATATGTATTATACATCATCTAGCTTGTTCCCTCCAACTTTTCCCTGGTAACTCTTGCTCACTTCCAAATTCATGGCCTCTTCACGTGTGTGTGTGTGTGTGTGTGTGTGTGTGTGTGTGTGTGTGTGTGTGTGTGTGAATGCACATACATATACCTGTGCATGTGTGCGTGTGTGTGTGTGTGTGTGTATCTTATTAAATCCATTTAGTTTTGTTCATGTGTATATATTTTTAGGTCAGCCCATTCAAGGGGAAAGACTGTAGTCAGAAGATTTCCTGTGTCCTGCCTGGCCCGTGGTAGGGACAAATCTCTCATCCACAATAATCACACAGAAGCTTAATATTAATTATAACTGCTTGGCTATTAGCTCAGACTTATTACTGACAAGCTCTTATACTTAAATTAATCCATAATTCTTATCTATGTTTAGCCATGTGGCTTGGTACCTTTTCTCAGTTCTGCCTTGTCAACTTGTTTCCTCTGTGTCTGGCTGGCAACTCTAAACTCTGCCTTCCTCTTCCCATATTTCTCCTTGCCTGCTTGCCCTGCCTATACTTCCTGCCTGGCTACTGGCCAATCAGCAATTTATTTATCAACCAATGAGAGCAAAACATATTCACAGCATACAGAACATGCCACAGCAGAAGACTGATTCTCCTTCTCTTTTCACCTGTTGCTCTTTACTAGGGTAGACATTTTACAGAACTTTCCAGTGATATCTAGAGATTTCCATACCAGTGAATAGGAGTGTTCACATACTGTTACTTTTTTTACTTGGAAAACTAGGCTGAGGCTCTGGAAAATGCACTGATGGAATTATTGCATGATGGCAAATCCAGATAACTGATGTGTTTCCTTGGGATTTGTGTTTTCTTTGAATAATCTTCCTTTCCCACTTTTTCTTTTCTTTTCATTTCTCTTCATTTTCTGAGGTATGTCTTACATAGAACAAGATGGTTTCAGACTTGCTTTATGTAGCTTTGGGAATCAAACCCAGGGCTTTGTGAATGTTCATCCTATAAGATAGGTAGACAGAGGTAGAAGGAAATAGTCTTAGAACATATCATTTACTATCCAGGGTACAAGGCCAGTTAACAAGTTTCTCCAACTACACCATACCTCCTCATATTCAACATCTTTCAATAATATCATTATCTTTCTCATCAATGAATTAAGCACCTAGTGAAATCAGATCCCTCAAGTTTCCATCACCTGGTATAAGCCTACACTCTTACAGCCAAGCCATTAGCACATGACCTTTTCAGACAGTTCTGATTCAAGCTATGATGAATAGGTAGAATTAATTTGTTAAGGATTATTACTATAACATTTTAAAAGTAAGTATACAAACTTCTCATAATGTCAGTGCTTTGTAGACAAATCTCATGCTAAATAACACAAATGAAATATTAAATATCTGGAAGAATATTATTCAATTTCCTAATGCGTTTCTTAATTGAAGGTAGAGAAATAATCAATCAAAGAAACTAAAATGTAGTCTGCCTTTAAATTCAACCTGACTCAGGAAATTCAACTTTCAGCATTTAGTTAGAATGATGCCTTTCTCCTTGGTCTCAGCCTTTTGGTAAGCAAACAGCCTTAAGACATCACACTTATCTTTAAGTGTCCAAACCAGTTTGAAGAGCAGCATAAGCTATTTTCACAATGTGTAACAAAAGAAATGTAATAGTTTGTGATTTTCCAGCCTAGGAAGCAGAAGAGAAATAAAAAAATCATATTTTAAGGCATATTTTGTCAGATCTGTTGTAAAGAATTGAAGGGTTTAGATGTTAATCCGTAATATAGATTGGCACTTTTGAGTGCAGATAAGCAAATCTGTATCATGATATTTAGAAAATGCATGTCATTGGTGTTCGTGATAACAGAGTGGAAAAAAATAGCTTTCTGCTTTTTGCTCAATGAGGCATCTAGAAGGTGGATGACTCCAAGAAAATAGTATCATCCAGACTCAACAGGAATGATGAACAGATTAACTCAGAAAAAGTGTGGTAGCATGCACAAAATCTGCACAGGTTCAAGCCAGATTGGGTCCTAGAACTGAGAGGTAGAAGTGGACATGATCAATAAGAATGATCCCCACACAGGCTTGTATATTTGAATTCTTAGTCATCAAGGAGTGGCACTATTTGAGGATTATGAGGTTTGGCCTTGCTGTAATGGGTGTGGCTTTGTAGAGGGAAGTGTATCACTGGAGGTGAGTTCTGAGGTTAAAAAAGCCAGCTCTCCCACTCTCATGGCCTCAGTGCCAGCTCTCCCTCCTGCCACAAGTGGTAATAGTTAAGAGAGAGAAAGGACAACTTTTCTTTACCCATGCTACCACATGGCAGATGAGGAAGTGCAAGATCAACTCTTGGCTCTCACACCCTCAGGGTCAGTTTACCTGCATCCCCTCCAACAGGGTCAGCTCTATTGTGTTACCTGGAGGAGGTGCAGGGTCACTCTCCCAAGTGCTGCAGCCAGGAGGGACAAGGCCAGCTCTCCATCTCTCATGGCCTTAGGGCCAGATCTCCCACATGCCACAGGCAACAAGGGGTGGGAGATGGTGGAGTGCATCTCATCCTCACCCACTACACCTTATAGCAGACAATGGGTGGGGCCATTTCTCCCACAAACGTTAGTGGTTTTCTGATTACTTGTGTGGGCATGAACAGAGTCACCTCTATTGTGCTGCCCAGGCAAGGTGTAAAGTCTTCTCTCCCAAGTATAAATCATACTTTGTAAATAACTGAAAATAATCTCCCCAAACAAAGCAAATAAAAAACCTTTCAAGCATCATGTTTGTTAGCCCAAGTCCATCAGTATTTTTATAGCTGTAGCAGGAGGTCACTAATTCAGGAGATGAACAAAGTCAAATGCTAAGATTGTTTATCATGTGCCTTAAGTACTGAACAGTGAGATTTCTCTGAAGCATTAGGTTGGAGGCATTAAAATTTTATATGGGGCATAGTAACTGATAAAATCTCATTTAAATGATTATCTTTTAAATAACTAGATGAAAAATTTCTAATTAATATTTCTATACTTCTAGAAGAAAGCATATTTCCAGATTGAATCCCATGTTTTGAATACAAAGTTTAGTGGTTTTATATATAATTCCTATATGAAACAACTGTGATTTTCTTAGACATACATTTGAATTGGTAAATCTATAGAATGGTCAGGTTTTCTGTTTGATGTTTGGTTATTGCAGTACATTCCAGGTCAGTCACAAAAGTATTTCGTGTAGCTGGAATGATGATGCACTCCAGTAATTCAAGTACTCTGGAGGCTGAGAGAGGAAGATCTGGGGCTCAAGTCCAGATAGATGTGGACTACCTAACAAGACCTTTTTATTTCTTTTTGTCAGAAGAGTTTATTAGGACTTAGAGTTTCAGAGGGCAAGTCCATGACCAACACAAGTTGGGGAGCACAATGGCAAGACGCTTTCACAAAGAAATATTAGTGCTGCCTCCCAACCAGCTTTAGTATCTATTGCTGCTCAGAGAACTAGGAGGCATATTAGACACTCTTGATGAGGCTATAGATTGAAGTCCAAGGCAAAACATAAGACAGTATCTACAAGGCATCACCTAGTCTTTTTTCCAAAATGACTCTGCATTTTCATTTAAGACATTCATTTCTCTCTACATCCTGAATTAACTGATTTTCCCATACAATAGAATGATGCCTTTCTTTTTGGTCTCAGTCTTTTTGTAAGCACAGAGTCTAAAACATCACACTTATCTTTAACTATTCAAACCAATTTGAAGAGCAGCATAACCTATAATACATATTACTGTAAAAGGCCGAAACACTCTGCAAAACAAAACCCAACTACTATGTCTTGGTTCACTGCAAAAGGTTTCAGAGGTCTTGATCTGTATCTGAAGACAGAGATGCATTAATTGGGTCTAACAAAAGTGGATCACAGAGCTACAGAGATGGCTCAACGAGAAAGAGTACTTACTGTGCAAACATGAGAACCTGAGTTCAAATCAACAGAAACGATGTAAAAAGTCAGGCAATATCACATGAATATGTAACCCTATCACTCAGGATTGTGTAGATGAGAAGCATGATTTTTTGGAATTTTTGGTGGCCAGCCTACCTGTAAGTTCATTGACAGAGTCTATCTTAAGTAAATAAGGCAGAAAGTTAGAGAGATATCTGATATCCTACCCTTATCTCCACTTGCCTGCTGTGTGTACTGTAACCCACAGACATATATGCCATACATATACACCACTCTTACACACACATATGCACACATACAAATTTAAAAATAATACTAAAATGAAGTGGATAATAGGTCAGCATATTGATTTTCTTTTTTTAATCAAAGAATTTAAGGAATTTAAAGAAGATACAATTGAAATTCAAGAGGATAATAATAAATACCCAAGTTATGTACAAAAATTTCCAAATACAACAGGTTAATGAAACAAGATAATTCAGGATTTAGAAACTTAATTCAATAAAGTGTTAGAAACATTTTTTTAAGTATCAACCCAAGAAAGAAAATTAAAATCATTATTGGAGCAGTTGAATCAAGATTTTTTAATACCAATACTCTTTTTTTTCATTTTTCATTATTAAGAAATTTTCTACTCACTCCATATACCACCCACAGATTTCCCCTCCTCTCTCCTCCCTTCTCCCATCCCCCAGCCCTCTCTCCCAAGCCACCCCACCTCCCCACATCCCCCAAATCAAGGTCTCCCATGGGGAGTCAGCAGAGCCCAGCACACTGAGCCTAGGCAGGTCCAAGCCTCTTCCCACTGCACCAAGGCTGTGTAAGGCGTCACACCATAGGCACCAGATTCCCAGAAGCCTGCCCATGCACAGGGGACAGATCCCGATCCCCCTGCCTGGGTGCCCCCAAACAGTTTGAGCCAAACAACCGTCCTCCATATCCAGAGGGCCTAGTAGAGTCCCATGGGGGCTCCACAGCCACCAGTCCACAGTTCATGGGCTTCCACTAGTGTGGCCGGTCATCTCTGCACGTCCTCCCATGATGATCTCAACGTACCCTGCCTGCAGGATCCCTTCTGTCTCTCATCAATTGGATTATATAATTGATTTTCAATTATATAATGGATGTCTACTACTTACGTGGAAAAACATCTGATGTCAATTCACCTCATTACAGAAATGAAAATTCCCGTGAGAACTCCCAAAATATAAATCAAACAAACAAATACAACTGGAAGGCTTAAAAGGGGCCTCATTAAATGCTCATTGGGTTCCTCAGCTCTCAAATAAAGCTGATGCCCACTTTATTTTATTTTATGTAATAGTCAGAAAATTAATTATTTTACAGAAAGTTCATTGCATATCAATTGTACACAATTTACCCAAATAAATTAATTTCAAAGGTGGTTATAACTATCAGGTGAGAATGATGATTTTTTTTTTGAGAAACACTGAATTAATTAATTTACTATCTAACTTTCATGTCGCAGCAAAGCAATACCAACAGTGAAGATTTTGTAGCTTACTCTGATATTCTACTGGTAAGATTTTTGACAAGATAAAAACCTCTTGTGCCTTTAAGTGTGCAATATTTAGTAATACAGGTCTTCTGGTTGTTGATTATGATATTTTTCTCCACTGAAACCCTATAGACAGAAAGCTTTAACTTCCCAATAAGGGAAGACATTTAAAAAGACGATTTCCCTGTTGACCAAATGTTTACATTCTTTTTAATGAAAATAGATGTTTTTTCACATATAGTATATCCTGATTACAGTCTCCTCTCCCTATGCTCCACCCAGTTCCTTCCCACTTTCCATCCAAATCCACCCCCTTTCTTTCTTTCATTCGAAAACGAGATTCTAAGGGATAATAATAAAACATAATATAATAATACAACAAAACTAACAGATTATAATAAGACAAAATACACACAAAAAAAAGCTCATGAAAAGGCACAAGAAATGGATATAGATGCAAAGAAACACTTGTTTTCACACTCAGGAATTCCATCAAAACACAAAATAGTGAGCCATAATATATACACGGACCTTAAGGGTTAAAAAAACAGAGAGAGAGAAAAATATATAAATAAAATAAAAATTTTAAATGAAAAAATTAAAAATATCCCTCATACAAGATTATGAGACAAGCCGGGCAGTGGTGGCGCACGCCTTTAATCCCAGCACTCGGGAGGCAGAGCCAGGCGGATCTCTGTGAGTTCGAGGCCAGCCTGGGCTACCAAGTGAGTTCCAGGAAAGGCGCAAAGCTACACAGAGAAACCCTGTCTCAAAAAAAAAAAAGATTATGAGACAAGGAAGCCCCAAAGATGCCAATGAGTTTGTTTTCTGTTGGCCATCTACAACTGGACATGCACCTTACAATTAAAAGTAGTTTGTTTCCCCAGTGAGACTACATTGCAGAAAACTATAATTTCATTTGCAAGTCGTTATCATTTGGAAATAGATTCTGGGTTAAAGATGGAGGCCTGTGTCCACTTCCACTTTCAACACTGAGATCACCTCCGATGTAGACCCATGAAAGCGCAATGCTTGGTGCCACAATCTCTGTGCATTCATTTATGTGTTGACCCTGTTGATTTACGGGGCCTTGTTTTCTTGGTGTCCTCCATCTCCTCTAGATCTTACAGTCTTTCTCCCTCCACTTCAATAGGATTCTCTGAGCTCAGAGGGCGATATTTGAAGGAGACAACATTTTTAGGGTTGAGTGTACCAGGCTTTCTTTTCAGCCACAACCCAGCTTTTCAAGGTAAGAGCAGTTTCTTTGGCCAGTGGCTAGCTTTGCCACAATGAAAGCAAACTCAATATGGAATTTCTTCAATGCTCATCATCTTCTCTGAAGTAAATTAGTGCTGTCAGGAGCTCCCAAATCACAACACCGAGACTTATAGTTATGAATGTTCGGCCTTAGCTCAGGATCATACCAATCAGGTGCCTCAGGCAAAGTGAAACAAATGCAACACATTTTTACATAATTAAACAAATGTAGCTAAACAAATGTAACACATTTTTGCCTCATTAAAATAATATTCCACAACATTTCCCCCGTTTTGTCTAAATAAAAAGTAAGGTTTTAACTTTAACACAGTACGACTAAATACAATAAGAATAGTATCAAGTAAGAGTTACATTTACAATATCCAGTTCATTTGTATTTGGCAAATTAAGAGAAAATATTACATTATTAATCCTATCTTGGTGAGTCAAAAGTTTTGTACCTAATTTACCTTCTATCATAACTAAGGAAAACTCTATCTAGTCTACAACTCTATTCCGACCCCAGGAGGATACAATATTACCTGAGTAAACAGAAAGTGCAGTGGAAGAAACTTCCAAAACTGTAGAAATGACAGACATATGGCTGCCTTGACAGTTATCCAAGTTTCCTCTGTAATGTTGGGGTATCCATCTTAGGCCTACAGGCCTAGAATATCCAGTAGACTCTTCCATGAAGTAGGAATTTTGAAGGACTCTCCCTCCTAGTCTTAGCAGAGTTCAGTAGTCACTTTCCTGTGTGTCCTGCAGAATGTCTGGCAAACTTTTCTATGAATCAGGAATTTTGAAGGACTGCCCTACCTTATCTTGGCAAAGTTTGTCAGTCTTTTGCCTTTGTGCCATGCTTACCCAGTTTACATTATACTGTCAGCTGTTCAAGGTAAGAGCAGTTTCTTTGGCCAGTGGCTAGCTTTGCCACAATGAAAGCAAACTCAATATGGAATTTCTTCAATGCTCATCATCATCTCTGAAGTAAATTAGTGCTATCAGGAGCAGACATGTCTCACTGTCATGAAAAGCCTCAGGTTATTAAATATCTTAGATACCATATTCTGTAGGTCTTTGATGTGTTTAAATATAAGCTATTTATATAAATATATCTGTTTAACCATGAAAACATACCTAATATGACTACAAATTTGATTATTATAGATGAATAACTACTAAATAGCATTTCTTAATTCCACATTACATTTTAAATGAACTACATAGGTATAATGCTCCAAACAAGAGTAGAAACATACATACAGTATAACAAAAATAACTTTAAATTTGTATCAATATACCAAAGTGCATACCAATGTAAAATATTTGAGGTTAATAGTTTTTCTTTAATCGTATATTCCCATATTCCCCCTAAAGGATGATAAACATCCATAACCCATCAAATAACCAAAAAGCACCCATCCCACCTCTTGGGAATATGGGCATTGTGTTCTCTAGACAGCTTCCTGTTCTCTGTGGGTGATGGCATCTTTGGGGAACCTGAGAATACTGAGATAATTGTCAAGTCCTGGGAAAACCAGCCATAACATTTGTTGTCTAGTCTCTCTGCAATGGGAAAGCACAAGGCTTATCTGCAGTCCTGGATAGACTAGTCTGTGAGGCTGGACCATCTCAGCCAGCAGCTATGAAGCTGTTCTGACTGTAGAACTCAGAGGAAACTGCAACAAAGGCACTCAGAGAGGCTGGATCACCTGGGACACCTATTATCATTGGTGTCTGGTCCTCTTGCTCTGAAAACACACAAACTTTTGAAGGTAACATACAAATCTGCATGAAAACAAGTATGGACTCAGCACTGTATATAGATCATCCAAAGATGAAGTTTGTGTTATGTTTGAGCAGATAAAATATATATCACCTGTCTTGTATTTGCTTCTAGGTTTATTTTTTTATGTCTGTAGTCAGGATTTTTAGGGGATCTTCCCCAATCAAACCTGATCTCTATTAATCTTGAATGAATCCACAGCCTTTGTTTTTCTGTGGAAACAAGAACATTTTCCCAATGCAATACATTTTTTGACTTCCATTTTAAAGTTAAGTCATTCCTAAAGTAGTTAGGCTGGTTTAATTCAGCAGTTCTTCTCACAATCCCATGTCTCTCAGCAGCTGTCATTCACTCAGCATTCAAAAAATTCAAAGTAAATACAAATCATACAGGATCCAGACTTCCTGTGCATTTTTCATCTTTCTGTGGCTTTTTTCCTTTGTATTATTTTACTCTTTGTTCAAAGACTTTACTTCATTATTTTTAAACTATTTACTTTTTTTCTATGACTGTCTATACCCATTTTCTTTTTTTTCTCAAGCCTTTGCACATTTTTTAACACATTGTAACCTGTTTAGAGTTTTTTTTTTTCCATCTGGTTACTGTGATCTCCAGCCTTTTTTGACCACATGAGCCAAACCTTAAACTACTAAGCACCAGCTAGGAACTCTGCTGCTACTCTGGTGTCTGGCTTTTCACACTGCTTGGGTCTGTGAATGCCAAGCCTAATTCTGTAGCCATGCCACATGTCAGGCATCCCTACCAGCATGCTGTTTCTACTTAATGTGCCGGCTTTTTTTTTTCTTCAGCTACGTCAGGCCCCATGTAGAAATTCAAGCCCTACATCGAACCATCAAATATGCCAAGGTTTTTCTTTTGAATACCAACCAGCTATCAAATCACAACATTTATTATTAGTTATGAATACTTGGCCTTAGCTTAGGCTTTTTTTTTTTTTTGCTAGCTCTTATAACTTAACCTGTTTCCCTTGATCTATGTTTTGCCCAGGGCTTTTTACCGTTCTTTCATTCTGTATATCTTACTTTCCTAATGTATTCATATCTGGCTGGTGACTGCCCAGCTTCCGGTCCTAGGCACATCCCTCTCTTTCTCCATCATTCTCTTCTTTCTTTCTGCTCCTTTCATTCTCTCCTATTTATTCTCTCTGACCACCAGTACTACCTATCCCTCTTCTGCCTAGCTATTGGTTGTTCAGCTTTTGATTAGAACTATCAGGTGCCTTAGGCAGGCAAGGGAAAACAAATGCAATACATATTTACATAATTAAACAAATGCAGCATAAATAAATGCAACACATCTTTGCCTAGTTACAATATTCCACAACAGCTGAGTGTCCCTAGGTCTCTCACTGCATATTGTCTGGCTATAGGTCGACCTATTTATTCACCTACGCTACAGGAGGAAACTTCTCTGATAATGGCTGAATAAGGTACTGATTGATGAGCATTCCAGAATGTCATTAGGATTCATTTTATTGCTGCATTCCTGTATTATAGTAGTAATATCCGGTTTTACCCTAAGTCTCTGGCCTTTCTAGTTTCTGGTTCTGGGTCATCTAAAGAATGTGGGGTATCTCATGAAGTGGGCCTTGAGTCAAATCAAACGGTTGGTTACTCACACAAGCTTTGTGCCACCATCGCTCCAGCACATCTAGCAAACAGAAACCACTGTAGATCAAGATTGTGTGGCTTTGCTGGTGCTTATGTTTCTTTTTCGGTAGCCTACACTAGAAGCTTAGTTTGTTGACAAGAGATATCTAGTTAATATGCCATCTTCTCCCTTATTTGGAGACTTCATTAGGATCACCTTCCTATTTTTTAGGAAGCTTCCACTGCAGTAGGTTTCCATATCACCCTTCAAATTCTCCTCAATTTTAGCTGTCTATCCCTACATTCCCTTCCCTGCCTCACTGGATCCTCCCACTTCAGCTTCCCCCAAACCCCAAGTCCACGCATAAAATCTATTCTATTGCCCACTTCCTGAGAAGTTCATGTTTCCTACCCAGTCTCTTCCTCTATACCTAACCTCTCTGGGTCTATAATTGTAGCTTCGTTATCATTAACTTAATGGCTTTGTGCCCCTATTTCACTAATATATCTTGCAGACAGGACAGCACCATAGATCTAAGGGATACCAAAGGAGAAATTATATATAGTAATTAGTTACAATACATATAATTTAATATATTAAAAGAAAGAAGCTTGAGATTTATCATCTTCATCCCTTCCAGCATTGTGAATGTTAAATATTTTCTATTTCAGGAAACAAACCAGACGAAATGAACCTACAGGCGAAATGATGTTTGCTTGATTTTTATCCAAAGTTCCTGACTCCTCTATATGGTCTGGTATGGTTTATACTTAGAACCATCCCCAACATTCCTATAATACTGCAGCAGAACCTGCATTTTAAAGTTTTTATTTTATTCTGGTATTGCTTACAGTTAGAATCAAATTATTCCCAACAGTTTTAAGTCTTCAGTCCTACAAATTGTGTCGTTTCAGTTGTGACCTGCACACATCGTTACATAGAGAACTGAAATTTAAGTTCAACTTGATCACAATCTCAGTGATGAAGTTCCCCCTTCAGTATGGAAAGGAAAATCACTCCAAGCCTTAATTAGATGATGATGATCAAAGAACAAAATGGAAGTATCCCAAACCTATGTCTTTATGTGTCATTTCATATAGTATTGGGAACTTTGTCATAGATGAGCAAAGTCCCAAAGGTAATCAGGAGAGCAACTTACAAAAAATCATTAAGGGCAGTTTTGAAAATAGAAAATGAAAGTTTCCAGAAAGGTTTTTTTTTTTTTTTTTTTAAGTTAGGTAGAAGGACATTTTGTTAAAGGAAGAAACGACTCCTCTCACCCAAGACAGAACATTCTCATGAACTATGCATTTATTTTGTTAGAAATATTAAGATAACTGTGCTTCTTAGCAAATAAATTGACTGCCTTTTCTCTTCTAGTCAGTCTCAGGATATAGAAACACCATGTTCAGTCTTTGCATTTCTTGCAGAGTTCAAAATAATAACTCTGTTTCATTTCAGTTCTGCAATGTCATCTTTTATATAAAGCAGAAGAAATTATTTTGAAGCTGTAATATCAATATATTAAAAACATGCTGTGCCTATTAATTTCAGATTAATCAGTAAACCAGTGAGACTAATAGGAAGTAAATTCATACAATTTGACTATTTTTGGCAATAAATTCAAGCACATTTATTAATTGAAATAATTTTATTAATCATTCCAAATAGTGGTTACTTTGTTCTAATGTTATTAATTTTTAATAACCTATACAAACTTCAATTAGGAAAATTCAGCATAGAGATAACACACAATCACTCACCTAACTTTTATTTTCTCTAGATGATAGATTTTACTACCTTGGATTTAGTCAGAATTTGTTTACATATTTGCAGGTAATCTTCATGGAATTAACATTATAAGAAATATCTGACCGCTTTGCTACTCAAAAAAATTTTTTAAATGACTGCAAAAATATAATCAATCTTGAAATATCTCAGATGCAATTTATTCACTTTGACAACTTCTTTATGTTTTGATACATTTGGTGTAGGAGCTAATGAATTACATTATATAGTCACATAGTTAAATAATATGCTAGCACCAAAAGACAAATAAGCCATATAATAAAGAGGGCACAGAAGACATTCCTCCATTTTCAGAGTTCCCTGAAATGTTGCCCAAGTTTTATTGGCACAGTCCTGTCATACCTGGTATGGGCTGTGTCACAAAAATCAAACATAGGGCTGAGACTATTTTATCCTCTTTTATCTCTTTAGTAGTGGCTTCTAGTTTTGTAAATTATGATTCTCAAAAAATAGGTGATGTTAGATATTAATTTTATTAGATGTTATGTGGAAATAAAGTTATTTTGTCAAACATATTTTATACCTTTTATTCCTGAATTTCTTTCTCTTGTATTAAAAATAATCCAAAAAGATATTTATAGGAGGCACATGCATGTTCTTTTGTGTCTAAGTCTTTGTTTAAGATTTTCTTTTTTGTTTCCAGTGGTAAAATCTACATGCCATCTTAACCATTTAAAATGTATAGTTCAACAGCATTTACATTTATATTAATGTGCAAGCATCACCACTATTCCATTATAGTACTTGAATCTTGCACAACTGAATAAACTATATATACTAAACAGTACCTTGTTCATCTTCATTCTTCTACACCTGAATATATAGATTTTTCCAGTATCATATGTTGAAAAGATTGCTTTGATCCACTGAATGATCTTGGCATCCTTTAAGAAAATCTTTTGATCATATAATTGTGGGTTTATGTCTGACTACACTTTTATGTCTATATAAGAATTGTGGTTTTTTATTTCTGTAATAACTATTTTGAAATTGATAATGGTGAATATTAAGTTTTATACTTTTTAGGGTTGTCTCTTGATTTTCCATTAAAAATTTATGAAGATTTTCAAAAATCCTTTGATGATATTTAAATTACATTGTTTCCTTAAGTTCTGTTGCAGGGTGCATATTGGTACAGTGAAATGTGTAGCTGATTGTTTTGTGTTAAGTTTATTATCTATTGTGAGAAATTTATAGATTATTTCTACAGCACACTGTGGAGCTGAGTTGTTGTTTTTTTTTTTTTTTGTACAGGATCATATAATAGGAAAACAAAGATAGCTTATTTTTAATATGAGTGTCTTTAACATTTTACCTTGCATAATTGTTCTGACTAGAATTTCCAGTACTCTGTTTAGTTAAAGTCAGTGCCCAAAATAGGCATCCTTACATGGTTCCTAGCCTAACCTCTCTCTCCCTAGCTGATGAATGGATGTTGAAGTTTATCAAATATGATTCATTTTAGTTCATTGGCTGAGAGGAATCTGTACTTTAATTTTCCTTTCTTTATGCTAATGAGATTGATCTAAATGATTAAATATATTGAGACATCTTTACATTCCAGAAATAAGTTCTACTTGGTCGCAGTTCTTGAAATGCTTGCATATGTATTTGTTTATGAATGATTCTGAATTCTAGTTAGTGGAGATGAAGCTTCTAGTCAGGCAGCAGCTCGATTTCTCTGTGTTGGACGACATAAGTGTTCTGTTCAACACTGGAGCTTTACCATCGGTTGTGGAAAGTAACCAATAGCCTTGGCAACAGCTTATGGTGTTTGGAGTTTTCCATGGGGCTCTTTTTCCAATGACTCAACATGATGTAGCCCACACAACAAGATGTAGCCAACAAGAGTCCTGCCACTAGAGGATTTATTTGGTCTCATAAGATACCTAGTTGGGGTATTCTTTCCCCTATTATTTGAATAGTGTAGTGATGAACAGGGATGATCAAGTATCTGTTGGGTAGGATGTTGAATACTTTGGGCATATGACAAGAAGTGTTATACCTGAGTCATAGAATAGAGTTACTTTTAGCTTTTATATCCCTTGAAATTAGTGTGGAGAATTCTTTTAAAGATAATTTTCTTTCATATTCAGCCACTTTCAAGTGCCTTAGTCTTCAATCACTGGCTCTCAAAAAAGAAAAAGACAAAAACCAAAGGAGAGAGAAAAAATAAGTACTGGCCATTTATACACCAGAACTCATTTCTGCCAGAGGGAGGGAGCTTGAAACAATTTGCAAAGGTAAACACACCCATCACTACTGTGTCTGCGCTTTGATGATCAGAGGTAGTTATTGCTACTCAGAGCACAGATGACTTCCCTTAGGAAGAAGAGATTCCTACTCTTCATAGTGTTCTACCAGTTTCTCCATAACACACACAGGGGTTCCAGGTTGGAGCATGGGCATCCTCTACTGTACTAACAGCTGAAATTGACTATAGTTAACTCTACTAACTAACCCTTTTCTTGGATGCTACCACCTCTTCAGTAGGTTTCAAGGGCCAAAATTGTTACATCAGATAGTTTCTGCCAGTCTGAATATTGTCTGAGAAAACAGATACCTTGTGTTTCCTACTCTGCCATCTTCTCAGAATGTGTATGGATAATATATAGTTTGGAGACAAGAAAATTATACATAAACTCTTAAAGCTTTTATTTCTTGCTCATAACCATACTATTTCAAGCCACCTGATATTTCTAGATATGAAGATACAGTTTGTCAAGAGACTTCTGAAGTTCCCCATAAAGAAGTCCAATGAAACTAGAAAACTATGCTACACAAACAAATACAGGTTCTTGTAAAATAAAATAAAAAAAAAATCAACAGGAAAGTTAGATTCTGCTTGTTCCATTAATTTGAACTTTTAGAAATTATACTAATGCAATAAAGCTGAGTTTTTAGTACATTAATTACCATTATTATCAATATCCACTTGCTATTGTGTTTGCAAAACTAATTGTAAAAATTTAATATTTTAAATTAATTTGTATTTAAATATACATCATTGATTGATGTCATTGATGATCAAATATTGCTCAGTTAAAATTTATTTTGAACAAGATATTTATTTGACTGCGGATAGTAAACATGTACCTATGAAATAAATTATTATTTAGAATTGATGATGTCCACTATCATAATCAACATTAAACCACATTTAATTCTTACTTAGAAAGACAGAAAATATATCTGTAGAATATTACAAATAACACAGTAATATTTAATATCTTTTTCAAGATCCCTAACAATCTCTTTACCATCTCAGAAATAACCCATTCTGGGAATACTTAGAAGATAGTGGGCATTAAACTAATATGCATAATTAATAGAAATATAAATAAAAACCGTTACATTTTACTAATAATACATTTAGGGAAAGAAATTGATATTGATTAAAGAAACAGGATTTATTATGCTTAGGAAGCATATTAACTAATAGTAATAAAATTAATTCAGGACATTGAATAAGATTCCTTGTGACATCATTTGACACACAGCTCAATCGTCTTTGAAATCAGATTGATAATCATCATCATAATTTGAAATTTACTTAGGTGTTATCTTTTTTCAGTCAAAGTTATTTTTAAATAATCCTATATTTATTCAAATATGTATAAATACATTAAACCTAGGTATTTTGAATACATATTCATGTTAAATGTTAGTGAAGCTACAGTTTGAAAAATATTATGTTGCACACTATCACAAAGATTATATTTAGATGGTATTTTATGAATATTTTTCTTTTAATCTGATGTCAATCATTATACAAAGACTTTTTTCAAATGTCTACATTGTCATTTTGGCAGTGATGTCTGTCAGAATAGGTAGGAAAATAGAAATCATTAATGAAATTGGAAAAACACAGCTGTTACTGTTGCTATGCACTACAAATAGCAAGATTGGGGATCTTAATTATTTACTATGTGTCTCCACATTAAGTCACTTGCCCTGCATGAACAAGGCCCTTGGTTCAGTACTTACCAAGACAAAATAAATAATACCCATATCTGTTGGATAAGTTCAATGGAAAAACCCCAGTAACTTTACAAATATTCGACTAATTTTCCATATGTACACAATCATACTATGAATTAGTACATTCAATTTTATATAAAATGCATTTCAAATTAGTTGTATTGTCACAATGGAAATTATGAAACAGAAATTATGAATATAATTGGCCTTTAAGTTCCAGTGGCTTTGGTGATAGTCTTCTTGACTCTGAGTCTGTCTGGGATCCTTTTGTCAATCAGAGACTTGGGCTGACTCTTCCCGACTTTCCTGTCCCTTCCTTCCTTCCTTCCTTCCTTCCTTCCTTCCTTCCTTCCTTCCTTCCTTCCTTTCTTCCTTTTTTTCTTCCCTTTACAATCAGACTTTTGTTTCCCCTCTTTCCTCTCCTCCCAGTTCCTCTCCCTGTACCTCTTCTCTGGCCCTGCCCATCCACTACTCTTCTGTTTCTATTTAGAGGAGGGCAGGCCTACCATGGATATCAACCAAACATGCCATATCAGGTTGAAGGCTGGATGAGGTAGTCCAGTATGAGGGTAAGGGTCCTGAAAGCAGGCAAGAGTCAGAGACAGCTCCTGGTCCTATAGTTACGAAGAATGAAGAAAGAAAAAAAAGCTACACAACTATGCCATGTAGCTGAAGTTTTCCTGCCTGGCCCACAGTCAGGACAAATCTCTCTCACCCGCCAGTCCCAAGCCGCTCAAACCTGATCAAGTAAACACAGAGACTTATATTGGTTACAAACTGTATGGCCGTGGCAGGCTTCTTGTTAACTGTTCTTACAGCTTAAATTAATCCATTTCTATTAATCTATACCTTGCCACGTGGCTTGTGGCTTACCGGTACTTTACATCTTCCTTGTCCTGATGGCGGCTGGCAGTGTCCCCCTCTCTAGCTTCCTGTTCTCTCAATTTTCCTCTCTGTTAGTCCCGCCTATACTTCCTGCCTGGCCACTGCCAATCAGTGATTTATTCATTGACCAATCAGCAACACATTTGACATACAGACCATCCCACAGCACCTCCCCTTTTCTTTTCTTAAAAAGGAAGGTTTTAACCTTTACACATCTCCAAAGTCAGCTTGGTATATTTGGGAATTTGGGCGTAGCTTCTCTTACTACTTCCTGCTGGAGGGGGGCGCTGTATCTTCTGGGGAAACAAAGAAAATTTTAGGATCATGGAGTAGTCCGTGAGGCTGTATCATCTGAGCCAGTTGTCTTGAAACGGTTCTGGATCTTGGATCATCTGGGCCATGGTGTCATTGGAGACCTTTCAGGGGGTCTTGGCTGGTCAAACCTGATGTATCTTACTCTGGAACAAATCCATAGCCTCTTGCTTTCTGTGGAAACAAAAGAGACTCTTTTCCAAAGCAACATATCCTTACATCCAAATTTTGAAGTCAAAGTATCTTTAAAATATACATACTGGTTTAACTCAGCTTCCTTTACAATCAAACATCTCTCTGTAGTTAAGAATTCCAAAGACAACACAATCCAGACTCTCTGTGTAATAGTCATCTCTATGTGGCTTATTTTTTATATTAATTTTACTGTCTCTTTAAAGACTTTATTTTTTAAAACCATGTATTTGTTTCTATACTGTATATATCACCTTTTTTTGTCTCTTTCAAGCCTACGTATATTTTACACACATTTTAAACTATTACATCTGAATCTGTCTTATTGTGAATCTATTGCTTTAAGCTGCAGCAGCTGTGGCTGCTGGCTCCGCCCACCTCAGATTCCCAACATGGCGGGGTACTTTACCACTAGCTCTGGGAGCTATCGTGGGTCTATGCTTTTATCCAAGCAGCGTGTAGCCCAGAAACCTCTTTTTTTGTTTTGTACTAGCAAAGGCTAAATCCACAATGTAGCTTAATGTGCCACTTGCAGAGGCCTCATTCCCGCCATACCGCAGGTCGAGCGCGCACACTAGGAACCCGCCAGTAGCTCAAACCGGCAGCTGCCGCTCATTTGAGAGAGACAATTAGGAAGCTGTTTTTAGCTCCGTTTTAGAATCTTTTTTTCTTAGGTTTTAGGTGGAAACTCCTGCCACCACGTTGGACGCCATTTGTTGCTAGAGTTTTCCTGCCTGGCCCACAGTCAGGACAAATCTCTCTCACCCGCCAGTCCCAAGCCGCTCAAACCCGATCAAGTAAACACAGAGACTTATATTGGTTTCAAACTGTATGGCCGTGGCAGGCTTCTTGCTAACTGTTCTTACAGCTTAAATTAATCCATTTCTATTAATCTATACCTTACCACGTGGCTTGTGGCTTACCGGTACTTTACATCTTCCTTGTCCTGATGGTGGCTGGCAGTGTCCCCCTCTCTAGCTTCCTGTTCTCTCAATTTTCCTCTCTGTTAGTCCCGCCTATACTTCCTGCCTGGCCACTGCCAATCAGTGATTTATTCATTGACCAATCAGCAACACATTTGACATACAGACCATCCCACAGCAGTGCCATATATGCAAAGGGCCTAGTTTAGTCCATGCAGGCTCACTGGTGGTTGGTTCAGTCTCTGTGAGCCCTATGAGCCCAGGTTAGCTGATTCTGTGTTTTATCTTGTGGTGTCCATGAACCCTCTGGCTTCTACAAGCCTTTCTCCTCATCTACTGCAGGATTCTCCGAGATCCACCTAATGTTTAGCTGTGGGTCTCTGCATCTGTTTCCATCAGTTGCTGGGTGAAGCCTTTCTGATGACAATTGGGTTAGGTAATGATCTATGAGAAGAGTGGAATATCATTAGAAATAATTTCATTGATAGTTATTTATTTTTTATTTTTGACAATTGTGTTCAGTTCTATTCTATGTCTCTGGACTATTCACCTTCTGGGTCTTGCCCTTCCAGGCACTGTCAGGGGTGGGCTTCCTCTTGTGTCATGGTCTCAAGCTGGGCCAGTCATGGATTGGCCACTCCCACCATTTCTGTGCCAACTATACCCCATCACATCTTGTTGGCAGGACAAATTGTAGGTTGAAGATTATGTGGCTGTGTTGGGGTCCCAATCCCTCCACTGTAAGTCTTCCCTGGTTACAGGAGATGGTCAGTTCAGGTTCTGGGGTCATCCTCACAGATTCATGGAATTTCCATTGCACTAGGTTTCTAGCTTGTCCACCAGATGCTCACAAATTCCTGTTGTCTCTCCCAGTATTCTCTCTCTCCATCCTCCCCCTATCTGATCCCTCCTGTTCCCACTCACACACCCCCTTCTAAATCCACAATAGCTGTTCTATTTCCCCTTCCAAGGGAGATTCTTGCATCCTCTTTGAGCTCTCCTTATTTTTTTGCCTCTCTGGGTCTGTGGGCTGTAGCATGATTATCCTTTACCTTACAGTTAATATCCCCTTATGAGTGAGTACATACCATGTTTGTCTTTCTAGGTCTGGGTTATCTCACTCAGGATGATTTTTTTTCTAGTTCCATCAATTTGCCTACAAATTTCATAATGTCATTATTTGTAATAACTGAGTAATACTCCATTTTGTAAATGTACCACTATTTCTTTATCCATTCTTAAATTGAGGAACATCTAGGTTGTTTGCATTTTCTGG
This sequence comes from Peromyscus californicus insignis, assembly GCF_007827085.1. Classification (NCBI taxonomy): domain Eukaryota; kingdom Metazoa; phylum Chordata; class Mammalia; order Rodentia; family Cricetidae; genus Peromyscus; species Peromyscus californicus. The sequence continues at coordinate 158,467,243 of NW_026294573.1, read as the reverse complement.
TTATTAGGAATAAGGCTGCTATGAATATAGTTGAGTAAGTGTCCTTGTGGTATGATGGAACATCCTTTGGGTCTATGCCCAGGAGTTGATAGTGGATAGCTGTGTCTTGAAGTAGATGGATTTCCAATTATCTGGGAAATCACCATATTGATTTCTATAGTGGCTGTACAAGTTTGCACTCCCACCAGAAGTGGAGGACTGTTCTCCTTCCTCCAGATCATCTCCAGCATGAGCTGTAACTTTTGTTTTTAATCTTAGCCATTTTTCTTGATAGATATCACTTAGCAAATTAAATCAAAATCAGATAAAAATTTAAATAGACCTATAATCCCTAAGGAAGTAGAAGTAGTCATTAAGTCTCCCAATGCCCCCTCCCCTCTAAAAAGCCCAGGGTCAGATGGTTTTAGTGCAGAATTTTACCAGAAATTTAGAGAAGAGCTAATACCAGTACTCCTCAAATATTCCACAAAATAGAAACAGAAGGAATATTGTCAAACTTATTTTAGGAGTCCACAGTCACCCTAATACCAAACCACCCAAAGATTCAACAAAGAGAATTATAGATCAATATCCCTCATGGTCATTGAACTGAGTATTAAGAGTTTGTTTTTGTTTTCCCTGGTCAGAGACTACCTCAGTCAGTTTAGGTTGAATGATGTGTCTAATCTGATGTTTCACCATTCCCGCACCCCCACTAGTTTTATTATTTTCCTACTTTCTGTATATTTAATAAACTCATTCAAAAGAGATGATGCCATCTTGAATCCTTTCTGTCCAGCACATTCCTGCAGACACCACAGTTATAGCAGTAACTGTGACTGCATCATTCGCTGCTGTTCAAGTAGTTATCACAGATAACTCCAGAGTCCTTGAGACAGCCAGACTGCCTGAGCAAAATATGGACAGTGTCCAAAAATACAGTAACTTGGTTTATCCTTCTCACCCAAGTGAGAAGACACAAAGGGAAGTATAAGACTGTTAGAGCCAATGAAGAACTAACTGCTCTGCCCTAGAGAAAAGTGTTTATTTTAAACATCTGGAGTGTTTATAATAAAACTTAATGTGAAACTAACATTTTAACACTTCTTACTGAGCACTTAGTCTCTAGCTAGAAGTCTTTAGGGAGGGTTGGGGCCCTCTGATCTGTCCTAGTGTCTCCCCAAACTAGTTCTTGTTATACCCTTTGGAACTTTAAATGTGAATATATATCATGGGTGTATATATATACATGTATGTATATATAGTGAGAAATTAATTAATATCATTATCTTAAATAATTTTGTTTTGAAAATCTAATCAATGATTTCAACACTTGGAAGATTTTTAATTTAAACCCCAGGACCCTATTTCCTACTGGCATATAATAAATTTACAAATTGTCACTGGTACAATTCTAAATGCACTCACAGAGAATTAAAATTATATGTTTCAGAAAACTGATGCCATACACATTGTGATTTAAATATGCTTAGTGAAATTCCTGTTCTGAAATTACATTATAATTTATATATGAGTAACTGAGAAATTATTAATTCTCTGATATAATAAATAAACCTCATTGCTTTTCCACTTCTATGTTTACGCTTAGTCCTTAATTAAATTCTGCTAAACTTCCAAAATACCAGGAGTATATAAGATTTTTAACAGGTGGCATGTTGACTCAGCCTATGGATTGTGACCTCCTTGGGGGTCACATATGAGATATCCTGCATATCAGTTATTAACATTATGATTTAGAAAAATTACAGTTATGAAGTAGCAACACATAATTTTTATGATTGGGGGTCACCAGAACATGAAGGACTGTATTAAAGCATCTTAACATCAGGAAGGATGAGAAACACTGCTCTAGAGCAAAGAGATACTATGTCTATCCTCAGGGTCCCAAAACTGCCTCCTTTCTTGTATCCTGGCTTCAAAATAATCTCAGAAGAGTTGTCAGAATGATCTTTCATAATGCCATTTAGGTCATGCTATTCTTTTTAACAGTCTCCTCTTGGTCATTATAGTGAAATATAATGTTGAAATCATAAGGAAAGATATTTACTTAGCTCAGTTTTGAAGGCTGAATATCTAAGCCACTTGGCATAGGCTTTTGCACAGAACCATCACAGAAAATTCAGCTAGCGGCTCATTTGCTGGGAAGAAAGGATGCATCTCTAGAAAGGAATTTAGAGAGCTAGATAGACCCATGTCAGATTTCTAACAACTCACACTCACATGGCATGGCACCCAATGACCTACTAGGTCAATGTAGACTTTATGTTTTAATGGTCTATTACTTGTCAGATCACTATTCTGTTAAGTAGGCCTCCACGATATGGAATCTTTGCTGACACTTAATCCATATGCAAATATAGATACTTTTCAGCTAAATGGTCTCACTGTTTTCTAACCCACTCATAGTCACCATTTCCAAAATGACTAAAAATATCAAGGAGGAATTGGTTCTGTCACTCATCAGCAGTGTTCTCACATACCCCTGAGACTTTCTATGAACTGTATCCTATTTATATGACCCCTCAGCTTGTTTTCTAACTTCCTCTTCAAACTTACAACCAGTCTTCCCTGATTTTTTGACTTTGACTGTATTCTCCAACTGTCATGAAAACTCCAGAGAAGCAGGGCATTATCATATCTTTTTTCCACTGTTGACGATTTAATTTTTTGCACACTGCTTCCTATACAGTAGATGCTAAAAGAAGCATATTATATATATATATATAATTTCCATCTTTAAAAATTCATTAAAATATGGGATATAGCCATCAGTCTTTAGTGGACTTTATCTTTAAATTCCTCTGAAGTAGCATAAAAACATAAACATTTGAAATCTCTTTCAAATATAACCTAAAACAGGAGCAATCTGAACTCTTGGTCAAGGTATAACATTGGACTCTCTGGGCTTTCTTCCAAATGTGCCTCTTCATGGCTTCCCTATGGTGCACTTCACTAACTGTCTCAGATGACAAACTAGACATGGAAATATTACACTTGGTTACTGTCTCTAGGTATACTCCTTCAGGCCAGACTAAGACACACTACTTATCAAGGTAATACTACTTTAGCTACAGCTGTATTTGCTTTAGAGATAATTAGTTTCCATCTGGCATTTGAGGGAGTGTATTACATTTGCTTTAGGGGCAAAATAGAAAAAAAATGATCACAATTCTGCAACCAAGAAAATTCATCTGACACACAGTGTAGAAGCGACATACAGCACTTACCCTGTAGTGCTTTAGCAGTTATAGTGACAGATGAGTAAACTAACTCTGTTTATACGTGCAAAGAAAAACATCAGTAAACAACCAGCATTGTAGATGACAAGCTGCTTCATTGTGCATTAATTTACCATGCTTATCAATTGGGCGATTTCTAAATTCAGTTTGAAAAGTAATTTAGTGTGCATGAATTTATAATGAACAACTTAAAAAGTGATAAGACGCTTACCTATTTAGGTAGAAGCACGAGCACTGGAAAATTAAAGGCGTAAATTCTAATCACATCTTTCAAAAATAAAATGCACTATGCCTTGCAAAGTCATTAAGCCACACAGATTTAAATTCCCCAACAAATGCATGCAAAAAGGCTGTGATGCTCATGGTACCGTTGTTAAAAATAAAACTGTTAATAACTGCACATGAAAAATGTTTCTTGGGTGCAATGGTAAAACTGTTATAAAGTTACCAAGAACCCCCTGTTTAGGGAAAGGGCAAAAAACAAAGATGTCATTGTTTCAGATTGAACATTAGTATATGATACAGTAAGTTTATTGCTCCTACCTGTTACATCATGTGGCATTCCAATAACTCCTTAATAAAATAAAGCTTTTCTCTGTATTTCTAAAGACATCCTCATAATAATTAGAACTGTAAGCATGCAACCTAATGTGGGAAATAGTTTTTTGCTCTTTGTAATGTTATACTAAACACAGTTCTTGGACAGTTCCACATGTAGACTAAATAAGAAAAAAGGTAAGGCATCAAAAATATCATTTATATTTGTATGGGCGTCAAAATTCTTTTTTTAATTAAGAAATTGTTTATTCATTTTACATACCAATCACAGATCCCCTCTCTTCCCTCCTCCCACTCCTCCAGCCTTCCTCCCCCAACCCAGCCCCATTCTCTTCTCCAATAAGGTAAGGTGTCATAGTTTGCTTCACCTGTCAAGTTGATAAAAACCCACAGGTACCTAGAAAGAGGGTACATCAGCTGACACCACCTCCATCAGAGTGGCCCATTTTCTTAACTGCTCATTGATGTAGGTGGGCCTGTCTCACAGTAGGTGGTACCACAGGCGAGCCTGCGAACATAGTAGGACTAGGGGAGGCAGCTGTTGTGCAGTTTTCCTCCATATCTTCTGCTTCAGTTCCTGCCTTGAGTTTCTGTCCAGACTTCCCTGATTGATGGACTGTAACTTATAAATCAAATAAACTCTTGCCTCCCCAAGTTGCTTTTGGGCAATGTTCCATATTAGCAAAGAAGCAAACCAGAAATATTAAATGGGAATACAAAGAAGAAAAGTTTCCATCTAGAAAATTTGCTCTTGATATTAAAAATATAGGTCTTATTTCTAAACACAGGATTCCTGTGGAAATCCTAAAAATTTGAATCTAAAATCAGTAAAATATAGTAGAGATTTAGTAATCTAGTATAATAAAAATGACAGTTGCTCAAGTGTATCATTGCTCAGGTATTGGAGGTAAGAGCCCTAAAATTTCCTATTATGGTTAAACATGAACTCTTTAGTACAAGTCAAAAACACGAGTCCATTTTTCCAGGCATTTTGAAATATTACTGAAGAGATAATTTCCCTTAAAAAATTTAACTATATCACCCTACACACAACTTACTGTATTGTGTTTGTTTTATTAAATTACCTGTGCTCTTCATCTGCTTTTCACTTAGACAAGAAGATATATACATAGGAAATAAGTCAAATTATCACAATTTGCATATGATGTGAGCTTATGTGTTTGTTTGTAAGACACACAAAAAAAAAATTCTTAGAACTTGTAACCACATCCAGCAAAGTGGAAACATACAGAATCAATATATAAAATTTAGTACCTTCCCTATTCACCAGCAATGACCATGCTGAGAAAGAAATCAGCAAAATAATCACACTGTGGGAATAAACCTAACAAAGGAAGGGAAATCATTCTATAGTAAAATTTTAAAATGCAAAAAAAGAAGACATTTCAGAAAATACTATGACTTGGAATGAGCCCCTATGCTCGTGGATTGACAGAGTTCGCATTGGGAAAATAACTGTACTATACAAAGAATTTATAGGTTCAATGCAAGCCCCAGCAAAATTCCAGTGGCGTTGCTCACAAAAATATGTGAAACAAGACAAAAATTCACAGAGAAGCACAAAAGGCCTGAGATAGACAAAGTAATCCTGACCAAAATCATTACCCTAAAGGCATGAAAATGGCTGAATTACATTACACTACAGAGCCACAGTAACCAATACAGTATAATGTAGGCACAAATAGACAGGAAACACATAAAACATAACCCAGTAGCCTTAAAATAAACTCACACATCTATAGAAATGTGAATATTAATAAAAGAGACAAACTCATGATGGAAGAAAGATAACCTTTTCAATAAGTAGATCAGAGATAACTATTCATTCAGAGGGAGGATATAGAAATTAGGACCCTAATCCCCAATCTGCACAAAAATGAAGTGAAGACAGATCACATTACTTTATGTAATATATTCCACCTAGAGCCTTGAATCAGCTCTAGGGAAAAAATATAAAGATATTCATAGACATTGGTTTTCTAAATATGAATCTTAAAGTTTGGGGAATATAAACAATTAAACAACAGTAACTGGAGCAAAGACAAAGCCTGAAGAATGGAATAAAATCTTAACTATGTAGTTACCTGATAAGGCTCTAATACACAGTTTATATAAAGAAATGAAATGTATAAAGGTCCAAGTAAAACTAACTCGATCATTATAATAAATTAACAAATTCTTTTTATTTTTTCCTCTACTACATCTCTCCAGAAGATTCCTGGGCTTACTGTTGAATTCCAGAGATGTGAAGAAAGAGTATGTTAGCCTTTAATGTGTTTTCTGCTCCTTCGTTCCATCTTCCTTTCTTGAGAACATTTATACAATGGAAACCCACACATGCCAGGCACCATTGGTGACATTTTAGTGGTAAACATGGGCATACATTTTTGTATGTATATACATGTGAGATATTTTTTCAAGATTTAGAAATGATTATCTACTTAACAACTCCCTTAATCAGATTGATATTTTAAAATTATTTTATAAAACTACAATGCATTGTCAGTATTCTGTATTTTTCCAATGTACAAATATATTAAAATTGTTTTTGGACACAGTAATATTTGAGTTTCCACCCTTTCATCACTATTGCTATATAGATTTCTGTGCCCATTCTTTGAATATACAATGTTTGATTTCTATGTATATCCTGTGGTAGTAACTCTGATAGATTTATCTTTTTATAGTTTGTACTTTTTATGTCCAAAATGTTTCTTTTCTCTGCTCCTAAAGGAAATACCAGTCTTCTACGAATTGATCATTGTCATTTTTCTATTTCGTTCTTGATAGATTCACAACATGCCCCCATGGTTGGGCATGTCCAGAGGACCTAGACACTTCTGCCTAGCCAGTTCCAGGTCAAAATAGACATTTCTGGGTAAAGGTGTCTTGTGTGACCAGGACCCCATGGTTGCGTAAGAGCACACAATGCAGTCATGTGATGTACGCACATGCATGGAGTAGCCACATGGACCTTTGTATGCCTGCGCCACCCAGCCTTTATAAGTCGGTGCCATATTCCTGGCTTCCTTCTTCTTGTCCACACACGTGTCTCTTCCACATGCCTGAGCACTTGTCTGTCTCTCTTGTCTTAAACATCCATCCAACACCACTTCTCTCCGATTGGTGAGTCCCCCAATTTTCAACCAGCATAAACGGTTTCCTGAATTTGTGAGAATGACCAGTGCCTCACTAAGTATTCTTGAAACCTGGGGAACCCCCAGCCATGGTCTCTATCGGCTATGGTCGGCCACTATTACAGGCCTAAATTTCGAGCCATCTCCCACATCTGCAGCCTGAGATATTCCTTGTGGTTGGACCACCGCCAATGGGTGTGTTCTGGGGGCTGTGTGAGGGTTACACGTACTTCTGGCTTGACAAAGTGGTAGACAGCTTCCCAGGGAGTCCTTGCCTCACGTGGTAGGGCCCCTGCTTCTCGGCTGATGAGCCATTTAGCGGCCTGTGCCCAGTATCCGTCCCTGGCCTTGGGGACACCTGGGGCCTTGGCTCCGGATTGTTTGTTTTTTATTTTTTTATTTTTCTGCCTCTCTGCTGCAGACATGGGAAACAAGGCTTCCAACCTTATTAGTCCTTCCTCTCCCTTAGGCTGTCTTCTTGAAGCTTTAAAACCTCTCAGCTTAATGCCTTACTTAAAGATTCCTAAGCTGACCTGTCTCTGTACTAAGAAATGGCCCAAATATGCTTTAGAAAATAACAAAAAAATGGCCACTGAGCTGCTCCTTAGATCCCGATATTTTATGGGAGTTATCTAATTTCTATCAGTGATCAGGCAAATGCAAAGTGTTGCCCTACATAATAGCTTTCTTCTTTCTCAGTGCTAAACTGTCTCTTCTGGATTCCTTCTCTCCTGCTCACATGCTCCTAGCTATGCCTAAACCGGAGGATTCTCTGACTCCGGAATCTCTGACTCTAGATCCTGCTAACAAACCTCCACCTATCCAACCTCCGGCTCCCACCCCTACTCCTAGGGCGACTGTTCCTTCAGCTCCACTTCCGGATTCTCCTTCCTCTAAAGCCGATCCTCCTTCGGCAGTAACTGCTTCTCCCTTGGCAGCGGCCATTTCCAAAGGCCCTGCCCTGGCTCCAACCTTCACTCCTCCTACCACTTGTTCTCAAACTGCTAAATTTCCTGATTCCAGCCATCCAAACCCTTCCACGATTCTCCCTTTGCGAGAGGTGGCTGGTGTGGATGGACTGATTAAGGTTCATGTTCCATTCTCTCTCGCAGAACTCTCTCAGATAGAAACTAAGCTGGATTCTTATACCTCTAATTCTGCTTCCTTTATTAAACAGTTTCAATATATGACTCAATCTTATAGCCTCACCTTTCATGATACATACATGATACTTTCTAATAATTTACTTCCTGAGGAGTGCAGGCAAGTATGGGAACAGGCTAGGGCCCATGCAGATGAAATTCACCAGACTAACCTCTCACATCCGCCAGGAGCTGAGGTGGTTCCTGACCAAGAACCACACTGAGATTATAACACCCAAGGCGGCTGTCTAGCCAGAGATAGGTTTCTTATCTGTCTCCTGACAGGCCTCTGTAAGGCTGCCCTAAAACTAGTAAACTATGAAAAACTAAAAATGGTAATTCAGGATAAGGATGAAAATCCTTCTCACTTCTTAGAGCGGCTCACCAAGGCTCTACTTCAGTTCACTAGCTTAGACCCAGAGAGCCCTGAGGGCAGGCAGCTCCTAATGACCCACTTTGTCTCACAGAGCTTCCCCAACATTAGGGATAAACTTAAACATTTGGAGAACGGCCCTCTAACTCCACAGACAGATGTGCTGGCGATAACATTTAAGATGTACCATGGGAGAGATGAAAAGGCCCAAAAAAGGAACTGCCAGATGCTGGCAAGCACCATCCGACCGGCTCCCCGAAAGCCTTCTGTTCCCTGTTTCAAGTGCGGGAATGCGGGCCATTGGGCCCGGGCTTGCACCACCACCCCACGAAGGGCACTGACAAGGCCTTGTCCAAAATGTTGCCAAAAGGATCACTGGTCAGCTGGCTGTCCTAATGTCCCAAGCGACATAGGAACGACAGATGAAGACCACCCTCCGGCTGACTTTCTAGGCTTGGCTTACAGCGAGGACTGACGCTGCCCGGTTCCTGCCCCAGCCACTACCATCTCACATAGGGAACCAAGGGTAATAATAAAAGTCAATGGGCGCCTCATCTCGTTCCTTTTGGACAACGGAGCTACCTACTCTGTCCTGAGAGAGTTTTGGGGGCCCACCTCTCCTGCTCATCTCCCTATTGTTGGGGTTGGGGGACAGCCTTACCTGCCTCATCAGACACCACCACTTAATTGCATTTTCAAGAGGCATCCCTCTCACACACACATTCTTAGTGGTGCCAAGCTGCCCTGTACCTTTAATGGGAAGGGATCTTCTAGGTAAGGTAGGAGAGTCCATTTCTTTCGCTCCACACATTCGCCTCATCCCAGATGCTCAGGCAGCTCCCCTCCTCCTTCTCCTAGCCACTCACTCTACTGACTCTAACAGTTCTTTTCCCTTGCCAGCCTCTCAGGTAGACCCAAAAGTCTGGGATACCCAAAACCCTTCTATTGCTAAACACCATCAGCCTATTATTATCCAGCTACAAAACCCTGCCAGATATTTCACCCAAGCTCAGTACCCTCTCTCACTCCAGAGCCTAAGAGGACTTAGGCCTATCATTTCTGACCTTCTCAGGAAAAAACTGCCCTGCCTAACCTCTTCACCTTTTAACACCCCCATACTTGCAGTTAAAATGTCTAATGGAACCTACCGCCTGGTTCAAGACCTCTAGCTCATCAACTCTGCAGTGGTCCCCCTCCATCCTGTAGTGCCTAACCCTTATACTCTCCTGTCCACTATCCCTTCAGGAACCTCTCACTTCTCAGTTCTAGATCGCAAAGACACCTTCTTTTCTATTCCTCTCAGTCCTCAGTCTCAAAATATCTTTGCGTTCACCTGGACTGACCCTGACACTCACCGGTCCACACAGCTGACCTGGACTGTTCTGCCACAGGGGTTCAGAGACAGTCCACACCTATTTGGTCAGGCTCTGGCCTCTGACCTGCTTTCTCTGTCTCTTCCTGGCTCTAAACTAATACAGTATGTAGATGATATTTTACTCTGTAGCCCGCCCTTACAGGTTAGCCAAACTAACACTTCTGCTCTCCTAAATTTCTTATCCAGCCAGGGTTACAGGGTATCTATCTCCTTCTAAAGTTCAGCTGTCAATTCCCCAGGTCACCTATTTGGGTCTATCCATTACTCCAACTCACAAGGCTATTACTCTAGACAGAACACGTCTAATCCAGTCTCTTACAGTCCCTTCTACTAAACAGGAGATTCTGTCTTTCCTAGGAATAGCTGGCTTCCTACGGTCTTGGGTTCCATCTTTTTCTCTCCTTGCTTGCCCCTTATACGAGGCAGCTCAGGGCTCGCCACATGAGCCCCTCCTCCATCCTGTTACTAAACCTTTCCAAAGGCTCCAACAGGCTCTTCTTCAGCCCCCTGGGCTTCATCTCCCAGACTTAACCTGTCCCTTCTCCCTCGACGTAGCAGAGAAGGAGGGATTTGCCCCGGGAACTCTAGGGCATCAGCTGGGACCCTCCTTTGCACCTGTAGCCTATCTGTCAAAGAAGTTAAACCTTACCAGTCAGGGCTGGGCACCTTGCATCCATGCCTTAGCAGCTGCAGAATTCCTTATTCGGAAATCAAAAAAGCTAAGCTTTGGGTCACTCATTATTGTGTTTTCTCATCATAATCTGTCCCATCTCTTAACTTATAAAAGCTTACAAGTTTTACCTCCTTCATGGGTTCTTTCTCTCCAGGTGGCATTACTAGAGGATGTTACACTTACTTTCTGGACTTGTCCACCTCTCAATATTTCAAGCCTCCTTCCTCAACCTAATGCTGACTATTCTCCTTCTCATTCCTGCACTGAAACCTTAGAGGAACTGTTACCTCACCCTTCACACATACAGGAGGACACATTGCCTTAGGCTACTTATACCTGGTACACAGATGGCAGCTCCTTTTTATATGCAGGGACCCGTTAAGTGGGTTATGCCATAGTGCCAGATACTGAGATAATAGAGGCACAGGCATTACCCATCCACACACACCACTAACCAACAGGCTGAGCTGATAGCTCTCACCTGTGCCTTCCAATTGGCACAGGTACAATCTCTAAATGTTTACACAGACTCCAAATATGTTTTTCATATTCTCCTGTCCCACACTGCTATTTGGAGGGAGCATGGTCTTCTCACAGCAAAAGGGGGATCCATATCTAACTCAGGCCAAATAATGGCCATGCTGGAGGCTTCCCACCTCCCCAGGGCTATAGGAATTGTCCACTGCCAGTCTCATCAGACCGATAGCTCCATCATCTCTAGGGGGAACAACCGGGCTGACCAGGCAGCCAGGACAGCGGCCCTCCAGGGCCAAGTCTCACCTCCCCCACCACAGAGAATCCATTCAGTACAGCCTACACCCTCACAGGGAACCCAGACACTAGACAAATTCTTTCCTATCTACACCAGCTCTTTCATCCTAATAATCTTGCTCTGTCTCAATTCATAAAAGCTCATCTGCAGCCCACCTCTGAGGACTTCCAGTTCTTAAGAACTATTACTGCCTCTTGTGAGATCTGCCAAAAAACAGATCCCAATACCAAGTAATGGAGTCAGCCATTCCCACCCACCAGGCTAGAGGTTCCCTTCCAGTGACTGACTGGCAGCTCGATTTTACCCATATGCCCACCGTCAGGAAAGTTAAATATCTCCTCGTGATGGTGGGCTCATTTTCAAATTGGGTGGAGTCATATCTGGTTTCTAATAAGCATGCTCAGACAATTGCAGACCTCCTTCTCCGAGAAATTATTCCTCGGTTTGGGGTTCCTGCTTCTCTTCAGTTTGACAATGGCCCGGAGTTCACCTCTCAGATTTCTCAGACACTAGCTAAGGCTCTTAACTTTCCTTGGCATTTTCATATCCCATACCACCCTCAATCCTCAGGAAAGGTGGAGCGTACCAACCGGTCTTTAAAAACTATTCTTACTAAGATGTCACAGGAACTTCATCTCGACTGGGTAAGATTATTGCCTCTAGCTCTTCTCAGGCTCAGGGCTCTTCCTAAAAAGCCTCTTTCAATTTCTCCATTTGAACTAATGTATGGAAGGCCAGTTCTAACACCAGGTCTTTTATCCAACCCTCCAACTGTTCCAGATAGCCTGTTAACTCCCCTTTTATGTTACCTAAGGTCTATCCTATGGAGCAACGCAGACTGTTCATTACCTCAGCCGTGTGACAATAATTATCCACCTCCAATCCACATTGGGGATCAGGTTCTTCTCTTCCCTCCAGGCCAGCGCCCTTTACCCCTTTCCCCTAAGTGGCAGGGACCCTTCAAGGTAATTCTTGTGACTCCTACAGCTGCTAAACTCGAGGGCTTTCGTCACTGAGTTCACCTGTCTCATCTAAAACCTTTTATCTCACCTCCATCCCAGAAAAATCTCTCTTCATATACAGTGAAACAAACAGGGCCTCTTACTCTCAAGCTCCAGAGGACATCAGGATCCACTGCCTTGTCACCAATTCCAGAGGAATAAGGTATCATCTCTTCCTTTCCCAATTAGGGCCACACAGAGCCGGAGGCAAAAAGGACCATCAAAAATATCCAGGCGGTAAGGAAAAATGTAATACAACAGTCTATCATTGTTCAATACTTAGCAACTGATCACCTGTGTTTCCTAAATGTTAAACTAATAAAGGAAACAGGTGCCTTAAATAAACTACCTCTAATAAGGCTTGTCTCAGATAAAAATTAAGCAGAGTACTAAGGCCAGATCTACCTCAGATAAATGTCACATGTCTCCATCTGGGCAGGCCAGATCTACCTCAGATAAATGCCAACTCCAAAAATAAAATAATAACGATTCTTTTTTCCCTAAGCTTTTTCTATGTCACCAGTATCTTGTCAAACAGAAGGTTCCCAGCCACAGCATGGATGGACAGCTGCAGAACAAGGGGATGGCAGAACTTCATTCCAGGACTCCCCCCGCCCATCATCCCAGGACTTCACAAGCTACCCTCTCCATTTCCCCCCAAGAGCCAACCGACGCCCACTATTCAGTGGGAAGCAGTCTTTCCCACTCAACCACAATTTTTTTTTCTTTTTTAAAAAAAGAAGAGTCAGGGATGATAGATTCACAACCTGCCCCCACAGTTGGGCATGTCCAGCGGACCTAGACACTTCCGCCTAGCCAGTTCTAGGTCAATAAATAGACATTTCCAGGTCAAGGCGTCTCGCGTGACCAGGACCCCATGGCTTTGCATGGTTGCGTAAGAGCGCGCAATGCAACCATGTGATGTACGTGCATGCATGGAGTAGCCACATGGACCTTTGTATGCCTGCGCCACCCAGCCTTTATAAGCCGGTGCCATATTCCTGGCTTCCTTCTTCTTGTCCACACATGTGTCTCTTCCACATGCCTGAACACTTGTCTGTCTCTCTTATCTTAATAAATCTCTTGTTAGTGGATTCTGTCATGTTTCATATTTCCTCACAGGGTAAGAGCACTGCCAAATAACTAACAGTTCTATTAGTAGAAAGTGTCATTTTTCTGCCTAAGGCCATCTTGAGGTCCATGGTCCTGTTGCAGCTGGGGCTTGTGATGATGCTCATGGCCCATGTTAGCACAGGGCTTCATTGAAACTATGAAGTGCTGAGCCAGCAGCACCCTTCACTGGCTCTGGGATAGCTGGTCCTACCCCTCTGTGGATACTGTAGCAGGAAAGCTAGCCCTCCCCTTCAGGGGAGAACTGCTCCCCTCCAACTCCTAACCTTCCACCCTCCCCACCTCCTACCCTTCCCACCCACCATCGATGTGATATGCTTGGGAAAGATGTCCCCACCCCTCACCACAGGCATGCACCTCACTTGAGCAGCACTCTAGAGCTGACTGTGTTGTAGAGTTGTAGAGGACACAGATGAGCCTGCCCTAAGAGTCTGAGACAGCAGAGCTGACCCTGCCCCCTCCTCTGCCATGAGGTGGCACATGTGAGGGAAAGATGCCCTCACCCCTCTGTCCCTTGTCACTTGTGACAGGTGAGAGTTGATCTTGTTGTCCAGGGAGCAGGTGAGCCAGCCCTGAGGGCAGGAGAGCTGATAGCCTCTTTTGTCCCCAGCAGCAATTGGAAAGGAGGGCCTTGCTCCTCACCTGGGCAAAACAATTGAGATGGCCCTGGTCCTGAGTTTGTGTGACCTGGATCTGAGGACCCGAGAGCAAGAGAACAGGCTCAGCTCCTTGCTGTAGGCTGCAGGGACTGAGCTAGCAGAGGCAGTGCTGGAGAGCTGGACCAGCGAATGATTATGAGGGAAATCCGGCTGGCTGACAAACCCAGCTACCATCCAGGCCCAGAACCAGAGCTGCGGGTTGGCCCACTCGAACATCTGCCTCAGCTATGAACTGTTGAAGCAGGTGAAAGAGACGAACCTACAGATCCCAAACAGCAGGATCGCCTTGACCCAGGAACAACAGGATATCCAAGAGAAGCCTTGTGGGGACCAGCCTTCCTGTTGAACAGTACCTAAATTAAGAAAGAAAGAGACAGAGGAGGGCTTTCAGTGAATGGTGAAGCAGCCCCAAATTTATTTCTGATAGCATTTTTATATCCAAAGCAAGGGGCACGCTGGAGGAGGAGGGGGTGGGGTTGGAAAACTTCCTTACCATGGTTCAAGAAACAAACAACCGTAAACACCTCCTTAATTCTCAAAACATCTAGTAACCAGGCCTGTGGCCAAACATCCTGTTATTTGGCCTTGAGGAGCAAAACATCTAGTAACTACACCTTTGGCCAAACATTCTGTTATTTGGCCTTGAGGAGCAAAACATCTAGTAACCATACCTTTGGCCAATCATCCCGTTATTCAGCCTTGAGGAGCAGAAACAAGCTTGAACTCTCTGACCTTAAGTCAAGATGGAATCAAGCCACAGCTGGAGTCACTGTGGGCTCCCACAGAACCCCAGTGAGAGCCCATTATGTATAGTGTGGCAGAAGCAGGAACACTTGCAAGTAAAGATAAATGGACTAAGGGGAAAACTGTGTGACTCAATGGACCACACTAAAGCTTCCATGACATGAGGAGATTCTTTCCCTTTTGTTTGTTTTGTTTAGTTTTTGGTTTTTCTTTTAAATTTGTTTTGTTTGTGGGGGTAGGGTTGCAAGGGCAGAGGGTAGATGAGAGGGGATGGGGAGAAAAGTGGGATCAGAATGCAAGATGTGAAATCTACAACAAATCAATGAAAGTTTAAAAAAAAAGTATATATAAAGAAAGGAAGTTACCTTAATTTACATGTTTCTGTTTGATGATATGTTTGAGTTTATATGTTTACATGTATGCATTTTTATAGGTTCAAATTGTTTGATGAGCTTTTTTTTAAGGATTTGTTTTGTCTATTTGTGTGTGTGTGTGTGTGTGTGTGTGTGTGTGTGTGTGTGAACTCACATATGTTTGGGTACATAAAAAGGCCATAGAGTTGCATCACCTGGAGCTAGAGTTAGAGGCAGTTGTGGGTAACATGACATTGTGCTATGGACTGGAACCTGCATCCTCTGGCACAACAGAGAGTGTTTACTATAAATCAATTTTCTATGCCTTGCTTTGCATCTTGGTGTTAATCCATTGTTGATTCTGTACAGACCAATATGAAATTTATGAAATCAAGTATTAATATATGGGTTGTTTACAAGTGAATTTTAATTTTGTCTGTGCTCATACTCTTGATAGTGTTTTTTCTATTTTTTCATTATATTTATGTATTGTTTAAGTGTGTATGTATATGTGTGTAGAGTAAGAATACCATGACACATGACAGCAGATCAAATAACAACTTTCAGAGTGAGTTTCACCTTCTACCATGAAGGTTGAGAGATTTAAATTTAGGGCATCACACTTGGAAGCAAGTGTCTTTGCCCTTTAGGCTATCTTAATGAACTATATCTAGTATTTTTATTACCCTTACCATATCTGTTTTGATATCATCTTCTAGTCTGTAACTTCACTTTTTCCCTGTGTTTTAGGATATATTTTGATAAGCATGGGTTCCCTAATCCAATGCATCTGAATGTAGATTGAATATTCATGTGTGTATTTGTATATGTACATTTTAATATAAATTCTGATTAAGTTATTGATTTTGAGGAGGTGAAGTTATTCTTTTAATGTTTCCTGTAATGTTTAGATGCCTTGCTTTCTTCTCCCTCCTTCCTTGCTCTTCTTATTCCCTTTCCATTCTTCCTTCTTTATTCACTATAAACCTAATCAGCAGCATTGGTGAGAGTAGTCTGTTTTAATTTTAGTGATGTGCTATGCTTTTCTGTCAAATAGAAATATTTCTGCTGTGTGTACATAGCTTTTTAAATTTTTCCATTAATTTATTTTAAATAACTTGTATTTTTTACAGCACAACATGTTATTTTGACATGGTTAATGTTTGTTATTAACTGACTGAATCCAGCATCACCTGCAAAATGGCCCTCTGGGCATGCCTCAAGGGGATCCTCTTGATTACATTTCTTATTGTGAAGAGATCTCTTGGCTGGGATCCTGGTCTGTAAATGGAGAAAGAGGCTAGAGCAGCATACCTGCATATCCCACTCTCCTGTTTTGACATAATGGGACCCTTCACACTGCTGCTGCCTTGACATTCCTGCCAAGATGAATTGAACTTTGAACTGTGAGCTAAAATAAGCCCTTTTCCTTTAGTTGTTTTGTTATTTTGCCACTGCAAAAACAAGAATAGTAACTAAGATATGTTTAATATAGATTCACAATAAATTGTGACATTTTTTAGAGTCATTCTAGTAATTCTTGCTTTCTTCAAGTAAGTACAACTTAGAAGTATCTTCGTCAAACCATAATGATTCTATGTGGAATTTACCAGAATAGCATTAAGTGTGCAGGATGATTTGGGGAGAATGACATTCTTTTGGTAATACTTTCCTATGCATTGACACTACATTTCAAACAAATTAACTCTTTTAAAATATGTTTCAATATAGTTTCCTAATTTTCAATGCAGAATTTTGAAGATTTCATCCACATATATGCTGTATTGTTTCAATATTAATTAGCAGTTTTATTTATTTATAAATGATATGCTTTTATATTGTATTCCTATCTATTTCTTGATATGTACAGCAGCGTAAATAGTCTGTGCATATTGGTCTTCATACAGCCAATTTGTTAAACTTCCACATTTTATTAATCTGTTAATACATTTATTTGGATATTATATGAGGACAATTTTACTATTTGCTAAGAATAATAGTCTCATTTACTGTTAATGTTTTAGAACAAATGTAAATTTGAAAATCTTGCCTGAGGCCAGTCATGTGGAATCACCTAAAATACATAGATTCCATACCTTAAAATAGTTTTTAGTTTTAATGTGGGTCAGCACCCCTAAGGGTTTGTTGAAATGTAGAATTTGCATATCTAATTACCATGAACTGATGAGCCTGACAAGTGTCAGGATGCTTACAGCTGCGGGCCAGGAAAGCCACAGGAGACATTCTTGCTTCAATAAAATACAGAAATCTCTAATATTTCAGTCATTACTTCTGAGACTTCATTGGAAAAATTTCACATAATCTTCAGTTGCCTACGCTATAAAATAATTATATTGTTTCTTACCCTAGAGAAGTTTGTAAAAAAAAAAGGTGAATATTGGAAGATTTTGAAATACTACATTGGGATTTTTTGCACAGGTCTTCTGCTTCAATATAATTTGCATATACAAGATCACCAAATTATCAGATCAGTTTTCTCCAGAGCAACAAGTAATTCCAAATCCAGGTTAATGATTAAAACCTCTGTGTGTTAATGCATTTCTGCCTATAACCAGACAAGACAAAAATGCTCAATCAAGGTCTAGGGGTGGATGAAAATATTTGATGTCATCTTTCATTTAAAATGAGTAATTACGAAAGGGTGAAATGTTGTCACAGTCAGCTTCAGTTGTCAATTGGCATAGCTGAGAAGAGAGAACCTCAGTTGAAGAACTGCCTAGATCAGATTTGCCTGGGGTTATGTATGTGAAGATTTTTCATAATTGCTAATTGATGCGGAAAGGACTCACCCACTGTTGGAGATCCCATTCCTAGGCAGGTGGGCATGAGCTGTGTAGAAATGTAGCTGAGCAAGCCAGCAGGAGCATGCCAGTAAGCGGCTTTGATCTATAGTTTCTACTTCTTTTGGTGGTGGTGGTGGGTTTTTTTTTTTTTTTTGATTTGGTTGTTTGTTGCTTTTTTTAACTTTGAATTGCTGTCTTGGCTTCCCTCTATGATAGACCATAACCAGTAAGCTGAAATAAATCGTTTCCACCTGAAGTTGTTTTGGTCAGAGCATGTTATCACATCAGCAGAAAGCAAATTGGAACAAACGTAATTCTAGTATATTTATATAAAGCCAAGAGCCACAATTACCTGGCTGCAGGGAGGGGGATCTTAGGGTTCATTGAGGTTTAAACTGAACAAGCTAATCCCATAACTCAGACATTGTCTTGCTGGCTTATTTTATTGTGTTTCATCAACCCTAAAATTCATTAAAAGCACACTGCATGCAGCCTACTGTTTGTGCACAGACTGTTGACTGTTTCCTAATACAAATCATCAGATTCAAAATCAGAGAAAATAGAAGTTTTGCCTAATTTTCCCCTTGAGATTAGATAGTGTAATTGGCCAATTTATCACAAATATCAGGAGAGTCTATTGACTGAAACAAACAAACTGGGACCATATTTCTTTTTAAAAGAGATGGAAAAGGTTTCATTTTCATATCATCAAAGTCTATATTGACAAAAAGACTACAATTACTCTGTTGCTTTATGAAGGAGTCTAATTAATTTTTAGTCCTCTCATTTGAGGATAGATGTTAATTTCTGGCTTGCTCATTCTGCCTACAAAAACAGTAAATCATTAAGACAGCAAATAGCAAACCAATGAAAAATAACAAGTCCATTTCATTTGCTGGATTAAAGAAAGCATATTTTAAGCCTAATTAGATTATTATATTTTTCAGGAGCTAATAAAAAAGAAGATAAAAATAATGCCACTATCATGAATGTATCAAGGTCTGTGTTTTAGAACAAACGGTGCTTCTGTTGGTCTGGATTAACTGGTATCACTGTTCTAAGTGAGACTATTTTGGATAAATGAGAAGTGAGACTTGTCTATAGCAACATCCATGTGAGCTTCCTCTACCTAATAAGTAATTTAATCCACTTTCTTCAAAACCCTCTGACTCCTCAGAAAATCTTCCAGACAAATTATCTGTGCACACAGTTCAAGCACAAGCCAGATTGGAATATAATAAGGAATTAATCCCTGGCTTTAAGGACCTGCTTCTCTCCATGGTACTAAGATGAACATGTGGAGAAGGTGTCCACTTTGGGCTTCTACAACCTCTCTATCAATAGCAATGCAAGACTCTTTAATTGATTGCTGCAATGTCCCTCAAAATATTTAAGAAAATAAATTAAAATGAAAAACAAATACTTGGCTCAAATTATAATCTAATGATTTAACTCATACATAACATTAACTACGGTTTATTAGTGCTATTACACATGTACTATTGAGGTAAAGTTGTAAATTGAGCATTAGCCTAAATCTATAAAACTAAAAACGTAGAATTGAGAATCAGTGCTATGAATTTCCCTAACATTTTACAAGCTTCCAATACTTTGGGGTACACTGTCTGAACTATACACACTGGACTGTTGAACTAGGTAAATTGTTTTAAAATTGTAAGGACCAGTGAGAAGCATACTAAGACATTAGATGTTCTGGTACCTGGCAGGCATTTCTTCATGGAGAATATACACAGATAAGATTGTACACATATACATATACACATACATCTACATCTGAATCTACATATGCACATATATCATATGCATATGAAAGAATCAGACTCAAGACCTGATGGATTTCTAATATTTATAAATCCACAATAGTCATTTCACAGTCAGCATCAATTCTGAACATCCAGGATATTGTCTCTATCTATTGGTGAAATTATTAAGGCCACTCCACGTAGTTAAAAGGAGATTTATTTAATGGTGTAACTTACAAATTAAGGGATAGGTAGGTCGCGGGGTCTGGGGAAGGTGTATCGCAGTCCAACGGTGTTCTCTGGAGCTCTGCTTGGGCCACCTCCACCGTCCAGGGTCCCAGAACCGAGCAAGAGCGCAGCTCATCCAGATCTCAGGTCTCCAGGCGCCTCCCTTGGCCCCACCTTGTAGGCGTGACAGTTGCCAAAGTCTCAATGGGGGTTGGAACTTCCAGATCAAAGCTGGAATGGCTACCCACTACATCTCCCCCTTTTTGTCTAAATAAGAAGGTTCTAACCTAATACAAGACTATATACAAAGGAATGGTTATCAAATATTGTCCAGGGATAATGAGGGATAATGACCTAGATAAGATGGAACTACAACCAGTGCAAACAATATCAAGCAAGAAACACATACTAAAATCCAGAGAAGTATAGAGCATAGGTAAATGGCATGTTACAAAGATCATTCCAAAAGGTGTCCTGTCCTAAAGAACCTGAATCTAATACTTAATATGCTCTATCTACTAAGTTGTAACTATAACTGCTAGTCTTCAATCCCATCAAAGACCTGGGAAAGAATATAATGGTACCTGAGAAATGGTAGATGGATGCAAGCAACTTTCGGGAATCTTGCAAGAGCAGACCGAGACAGCTGGCAGCCTGGACAGTCACCTAATGTTTCTCAGCATTGTTGGTGCATTCAAATTGGCTACAGGCCTAAAGTATCTGACAGACCATTTTCAGAAGCAGGGATTCTGAAAAACCATCTTACCCTGTCTTGGCAGAGTACAGTGGTCACTTTCCTTGTGTTCCACTTGTCCAGAAAGGACAGCATTGCATTTGTACTGTCAGCCGTCGAGGCAAGGGCAGTTCTTTGCCCAGTAGGCCATTTTGTGCCAAGAAGACAAACTTCCAAACGGAAATGTCTTAGAAGCCCAACATTCTCTCGGGATCGAATTGGTGCAGCCAGGAGCAATTTTGTCTCACGTCAACAGAATTCTAAGTTATTTAAATGCCATATTCTCTAGGTCTATGAAGTGTTTGAAGATTACCTGTCCATCTGATCTATGTATCTGTAAATCTGGATAACCTAACTAACGTAACTATAGAGATGACAAGCATAGGTGACTATAAATCTATAAGTCTTATCTACCGAAATAACCTAAGGACTAAGGCTTCACGCAAACAAGGTAAACAGTCTATAAGCAAATGTATGGTAAAGAATGATGACTTCAAAATTGTGACAATACACAAGATGTTTATAACAGCGATAGGAGTATATAGTGCGATATGCAATATGACAATAATCTTAAATATATATCAATATTTATAACAGAGGTAGGAGTATGTAGTGTGATATGCAATATGACAATAATCTTAAATATATATCAATATACCGAATATCCTAAACAGAAGTAGAACATACATAAAGTATGACAAATATAAATTTACATTTGTATCAATATACAAATATTTCAAATAAGAGTAGAAATATATGTACATTATAACAAATATAGTTCTGTATTTGTATCAATATACAAATTATCTTAAACAGGAATATAAAAATAGTTTACATTTGTATCAACATATAAGAATCCATAACAGTGCAAATTACAGTGCAAATTATTTAAGGCTATTTTACTAAATTTGTTTACTTGTATATACAATAATCTACCATAATATCTTATACCTATCCATTCCATTTCTTCTTTTCCTTTTTTTCTCTCTTTTTTTTTTAGAATACTGAGTTTAATATTTTCTTCCACCCCCAACCCTATAACCATCACCCATAACCCTGAGAATTATGAAACCTAAGGGAGAAGGGGATTCGTTTTCTTAGAATTGCTTCCTGCTGTTTAGGGGGTGATGTTATCTCTGTTGGGTACTGTGAGAAAGCTCAGATAGTTAAATCTCAGTTAGACTAACTGTAGGTTCTGCAGCAAGTTTTAGAGTAATGGGTAAGATTGTCTGAAATTCTGGTAAGAAGTGTAGTATGATGATGATTACCATGCCATCATTCTGGATTGGGTAGAGTTGTTGGGGCCCCATCTTCCTTCTGGAGACTTCTGAGATTGCTATTAGAAAAACTTATTTGTTATCAAAATGGAAGGTTTGGATTCAAAGAGGACATAGCATGTAAGAAAGGATTCTGAGAAATCAAGAGTAAGCATGGAGAGAATTAGAATCTAGAAGACAATGGTCCCTTTTTATTGGTTTCCTTCTATCCCACACCAGAGGGCTCTTCTGATATGGGACTGAAGAACCTCTCAAAATTTTCTTTTAGCAATGTGCTTGGGTTTAGAGAGGGAGTGAGCTAATTCCATCTCCAAAGCCAGCTTGGCTTATAATTGAATTGGAACCACAACTTTTCTAGATTGATAGAGAGATATATGTTAGACAGTGAGATTTTACTGTGTGTAGATTGGTACCAATAGATTCTTTCTTTCTTCTGTAAACATCCGGATATCCAAGGCCTTATGATTTTTGGAAGATGGGTATTTCCATTATCCTGGAAAGACAAAAACCTTTGATTGTTAAATTTTTCTTACAACTTGTAGAGATGTCACATTGGTGGATGATCCTTTACTTCTCCTCATCAAGGGGTTTTTCCTGTTTGAATCGAATTTTTATTAATTTTGTTGGTATCCATAGCTTTTCTTCTCCTGCAGAAACAAAGGCAAAACCCCTTCCCCAACGTAGAACATATCCAGGTTTCCATTCTGAGGTCAGCACATCCTTGAAATAAACCGGTTGGTTTAGCTCAGGAGTTTTGTCTGTCGTCCAATGTCTCTCTGCAGCTGTTGTTCCTTTCTCATCAGCATTGAAAAAATTCAAGGTTAATAAAGCACTATGCAATCTATTTCTAGGAGACATTGTTACCTGTTGCTGTTTATTTAGCATATCCTTTAAAGTTCGATTGGATCTTTCTATGACTGCTTGGCCTGTGGGATTGTGTGGTATACCTGTAACATGCTTTATATTGTAATAAGCAAAGAATTGTCTCATTTTATTGGAGACATATGCTGGGGCATTGTCTGTCTTAATTTGTACAGGTATTCCCATGATGGCCATAACTTCTAATAGGTGTGTAATCACAGAATCAGCCTTTTCAGAACTCATAGGAGTTGCCCATTGAAATCCTGGATAGGTGTCAATGGTATGATGTACATACTTTAATCTTCCAAATTCTGCAAAATGAAACACATCCATCTGCCAAATTTCATTTCTTTGTATACCTTTTGGATTGCTCCCTGTAGGTAATGGAATTTGGTTATAGATGGAACAAGTAGGACATTTTTTTCACAATATCCTTAGCCTGTTGCCAAGTGATGGAGAAATCCTTCTTCAAACCTTTGCTATTTACATGGTATTTCTTATGAAATTCTGAGGCTTCTAGCACATTACCTATTAGTAACTGATCAATCTCATCATTACCTTGTGTTAGAGGTCCTGGCAGACCTGTATGGGATCTGATATGTGTCATATATATATATATATATATATATATATATATATATATATATATATATATATGATGTTCCCTTTTTCTGATGGTTTCCTGCAATTGTATGAATAATGACGTTAATTCTGTATTATCAGGAATAAATTCAGCAGTTTCAATATGTAAAACAACTCTCTCTGCATATTGAGAGTCAGTGACTATATTGAGGGGTTCTGTGAAGTCCTCAGTACCATAAGAATGGCATACAGTTCTGCCTTTTGTACAGAGCTGTATGGACTTTGTACCACTTTACTTAAGTCTCCTGATTTATATCCTGCTTTCCCTGATTTATTTGCATCAGTATAGAACGTGAGGACTCCAGAAATTGGCTTTTGTTGTACAATGTGAGGAAGGACCCATTCAGTCTTCTTTATGAATTCTATTCTCTTGCTTTTGGGATAGTGGTTGTTAATCTCTCCCAAAAAGTTACTGCAGGCTCTCTGCCAGTATTCATTATCTTTCCATAGCGATGAAATTTCCTCATTAGTTAAAGGTACTACAATTTCTGCTGGGTCCATTCCTGTAAACTGGCGAAGTCTTAGTTTACCTTTTTGAATCAAATCAGAGATCTTTTCTAAATAAGTCTTTAATTTCTTATTTGGTTTATGTGGTAGGAATATCCATTCCAATATAATATCTTCCCTCTGCATCAAAATACCTGTTGGGGAATGTCTGGAGTTGTATATGACAAGAATGCATTTAAGTTCTGGATCCACACGATCCACATGTGCTTCTCGAATTGTCTTTTCTACTAGAGCCAATTCCTGATCAGCCTCGGCTATTATTGGACTATTTAATTCTTTGTCCCCTTCTAGAGTATTAGCCAAATTTTGTAGTCCATCTTTGGATATTCCCATGATACTCAGTAAGTTGGAAATGCTTCCTAGTAACTTTTGAAAATAATTAAGAGTCTTCAATCGATCTCTCTTTAGTTGTACCTTTTGGGGTCTAATTTTTTGTAGCTCTATCTTATATCCTAAGTAATTAATAGAATCTCCTCTTTGTATTTTTTCAGGAGCAATTTGCAGTCCCCAGCGAGGCAAAACTTTTTTTACTTCTTCAAACATGCTTTCTAATGTATCTAACTTTGAATCAGCTAATAGGATATCATCCATATAGTGATAAATTATGTATTATGGAAACTTTACACGAATTATCTCCAATGGTTTCTGCACAAAGTATTGGCACAGAGTAGGGCTGTTTAACATTCTCTGTGGAAGGACCTTCCATTGATATCTCTTGACTGACTGAGAATTGTTATAATTAGGTACTGTGAAGGCAAATTTTTCTCTATCATTTTCTTGTAAGGGTATGGTAAAGAAACGATCTTTTAAGTCAATAACTATTATAGGCCATTCTTTAGGTAGCAGAGAGGGCAAGGGCATCCCAGTCTGTAGGCAGCCCATTGGCTGAATTACTTTATTAATAGCTCTCAGATCTGTCAGCATTCTCCAATTACCAGACTTTTTTTTAATAACAAATACAGGAGAATTCCAATTGCTGGTAGATTCTTCAATGTGTTGAGCATTTAACTGCTCTTGAACCAGCTGTTCTAAAGCTTGTAGTTTCTCTTTTGTCAAAGGCCATTGTCCAACCCAGACAGGTTTATTAGTTAGCCATTTTAAAAGTAAGGCAGTTGGTACTTCGGAGAGTTCAACAGCAGTTGTGCTCTGTTTGTGAACAGCCTGAATGGCTGGTGCCTGATTTTTATAGCATGTCATGATATTATTCCTAGAAACATGCATTGGTCTGTATTCCTTTTCTGAAAGTGTAGGAATTTTAATCTGGGTATTCCACTGTTGTAACAGATCTCGGCCCCAAAGATTTACTGCTACATTTGCTACATATGGCTTCAGCCTTCCTCTCTGTCCTTCTGGCCCTATGCATTCAACCCATCTCAAACTCTGTTTTATCTGAGATAGGGTGTCAATCCCGAAAAGTTGAACATCTACCTCTTGAAGAGGCCAATTCGGATGCCATGATTTTGGTGTAATTATAGTCACATCTGCACCTGTGTCTACCAGGCCCTCCAGAAACAGGCCATTAATTCGAATTCTAAGCTTTGGTCTTTGATCATTTATGGAAGTCTGCCAACATATTTGTTTTATAGTGTTCTTTGTAAACTGTGATCCACCTATCAGAGCTGTTTTATCATCCGTTGCAGTATTGGTTTTTACATTAGGCTTTGGTTTATTCAGTTGTCCTGGAGAGGAATTTCTTCCACAGTGGCTGGGAATGTTCGTACTACATTTGATTTGGGGGCCTGCAAGAGGACCCTGAGGCGTTTCCCGCCAATAAAGGGTTGCCTCGTATATCTATTTTTGATCTGCACTCACTGGTCCAATGTCGGCCTTTGCCACACCTTCTACATAATCCGGGAGGTGGTTGGCGTCTCCTGTTTAGGCTATTCCTAAAAGGAGTATTACTTCTAGGAGTACCCCACGTACAGTTTTTACTTATATGACCTGGTGTACCACATTTAAAACATTTGGTAACACGGGCCTTCTTTCACCTCTGGGATTTGTCTCTCCTATCCAAGCCTCATTACTGTAGTTACGAGACTCAACACCATTAGTATACTGAATCCATTCTTCCAAAGGAGCTGATCTGATCTTTAATGGTGTAAATATTCTTCTGCATTCTGCATTAGCATTGTTGAACACCAAGGACTCAGTTAATACTTTTCTTAATTCTTTATCTGATACAGCTCTTGTTATAGCTGTGTTTAGTCTTTGTAAAAAATCAGTGAAGGGTTCGTGTGGTCCCTGAAATATCTTTGTGTATACCTCAGTTGGTTTTCCAGGTTCTGGAATTTTTTCCCAAGCATTTAGAGCTGCTGTATGGCATAGGAATATTGTATGCTCATCATAAATGGCTTGTACATTCCTGTCAGCAAAACATCCCTCACCAAGTATTTGATCTTGGGAGATCACAAAACCCCTGAGTTTACCTTGTTGTTCTAAATTTTTTGCCTCTTCTCTCAACCAGCTTTTCCACTGTAGCTGCTGGCTATATGCTAGAACAGCTGAAATTAACTGATGCCAGTCATCTGGGATGATTCTATGTGAGGTAGACCACGAATTTAACATCTGCTTTACTTATGTGGAGTGTATCCCATACATAACTACTGCTTCCTTTATATTTTTAAAGTCCCTTGTTGAAATTGGTTGTAATGTATATGTATTATATGGCTCGGGGTGTGTGTCATCCGCTGGCTTCTCATGGATGATAACAGGATAAGCCATTGTGTGAGAGCCATTTGGAGATGTTACAACCTCTATGGTCTTGCCCTTCTGCTTATTAGGTCCCTTGTCATGTTTACTGAGAGTTTCTTCTAAGGCCTGCAAATGAGCACCTAGGGTCTGTTCTATGGTGTGAACCTCCTCTCAGGCAAGGGACTCCAGATTTCTCATGGAATCATAGAAGTTTTTATGTTCCTCAGAAACACATGATTCCATGGACCTTATCTTATCAACTAATGATAGTCTTTCTTCCTTATATAGTGTCTGGAGAGTTAGTGTTCTGTCCATTAAATATTCACATTTATTATCAATAAGATCAATTTTCGGTACAAGCCTGTTTTGTAGTAGCACTTTTCAGCCAGCAGGTGGCGTTGGTACAGCTCCAAAACAAAGCCTGCTGGTGATCTTGGCTGACTGCAGCTCCCTGGAGTCAAGATGGCGGGAGCTGGAGCTGGTGCCAACACTCAGGAAGCGGGGGAGTGCCTCTTTCGCTAGTCTCTGGGCTAAGCTAGGGAACTGAGACCGGACTAGCTGCTCCCTTTTTTCAGGAATGGAACCGTGTAGGCGTTCCCTGGTTATATGGAACTTTGCAGGTGGGTTTAGGTACCCCTTTAGCCGGGGAGGAGGCTGAGGGTGGGAGCCACCCAGGCCTTTGGAATTTGCCCCACGTTGGGCGCCAGATATTGGTGAAATTATTAAGGCCACTCCACGTAGTTAAAAGGAGATTTATTTAATGGTGTAACTTACAAATTAAGGGATAGGTAGGTCGCAGGGTCTGGGGAAGGTGTATCGCAGTCCAGCGGTGTTCTCTGGAGCTCTGCTTGGGCCACCTCCACCGTCCAGGGTCCCGGAACCGAGCGAGAGCACAGCCCATCCAGATCTCAGGTCTCCAGGCGCCTCCCTTGGCCCCGCCTTGTAGGCGTGACAGTTGCCAAAGTCTCAATGGGGGTTGGAACTTCCAGATCAAAGCTGGAATGGCTACCCACTACACTATCTTTTGGTAAACTCTGGAACAGTTATAGAGGTTTGTCACTCTTGTATTGTGGACTTGGAAACAACAATTTTCCCATGTTGCTTTCCTAGCACTTGTAAGTTACAAACATGATAAACATTTCTGTTCTTGATAAAAACTGATACTTTGGTGCCCTTGATACTCTTTAGTTAAACAATTTCAATGAATTAATTGCCAACCTTAACAAAAATAACAATAGTGACAAACAAAATCAATGTAGAAATCCATAAAAATCAGAAACATTTTTTTCTTTTACTGATATATAATTATATCTTACAGTACTGAACTTAGAGATTGCTAATTGATAGGCAAGTGCTCCACCACTGAATTGCATGCCTAGCCCTTCCTTTTAATTTTTCTTTTGAGTCAAGATCTCACTAAGTTCACTTGGACAGCATCAAGTCAGTGTGTATTTCAGGCTGTCTGCAAAGCTGCATCTCTCTGCTTCAGTTCCTGGAGTACCTAGAATAACAAGCCTTAGACTGAGTGTTGCTGCAATGATACCTTTAAAGGGGAAGAAATGTATTCTCAGCTTTCTACTTCTTGCCTCTGCTTTTGCTATAAGAAATTAAAGCATAATCTATCTATGTCTGAAAAGCACCCCATACCTTGTCTTTGTAGAAATAAACGAGGCTTGAAATGAAATGACAGGATGTGTCTTTCAAGGACAATGTGACTCTGATGGTTCCCACGGTGGCAGCGAGCTAAAGTTTGTCTTTTGTTTGCCCACTATCTTTCCTAGAAACTTTCACTTATTTGAAATGATTTGATTATTTCATTTTCTTAACCCCCAATGGTGTAATCATAAAATATTAATGAATATAAAGGTCCCATTTGTTAGCTGTCACAGATTCAAGTTATCTGGGAGTCTCATTAAAAATAAGCCAGGTGTTTTCCTTACTTAGAAATTTTCATCATTGAGTTTTTGTCTTGCTTATTATAAAATAATCTGCTCACTAAACTTTACTTAATCTTACTTTTTTACACTAATCAATGGCTTTATATGAGGAAAATTCTCTTAGTAGAGATGAAAATCCATGGGAAATTTTTGCATTGTGGTTATGAAATGCATAAAATATAACTCTATAATCATCTCAGAGTATGTCATATATCTCTATAAACTAGTTAGAATTAAATATGGAATGCATATCTATCAACAACTATTATTTGGTAAAGATAAAATTATTTGTCCTTGTTATACTATGTTCATTTTCAAAAATAAGATAAATCTCAATTAGGTATGATAATATTGTCTAGTAATTAAATACTGGCAGAAGTCTCTCTCCTGCCTACCTATTCCCAAATACCCAGCAGCCTCTTCCCAAATAATTGACTCTGAGGCTTAATATTACTTATAAATATGCTTAGCCAGTAGCTCAACTAACTAGCTATTATATTTATATTAACCCATTCCTATTAATCTACATTTTACCACATGGCCATGGCATTACTGGTCTGCTGGTATCTTGCTCCTTGGATGGCTGGATGCCATCTCCTGACTCTGCCCTTCCTTTTCCCACAATTTTCCTGGTCTGGTTGATCCACCTATACTTCTTGCCTGGCTACTGACAATCAGCATTATATTAAACCAATTTGAGTAACAAATCTTTACAGTGTACAAAAGCATTATCCCACAGAAATTAAAGAAATAAAATAATCCTTTATTGTACCATCTGCATTAATTATTTGGTATGAAAATATGATATATGTATATGTAATATATTTTCAGACTCTGGAATACTGGCCATTTAGATAAATTTGAAGTAATTTTGCATTTACATATAATGTTTACCTCACAGAAAAGTTCACTTTTATAAGTTCAAATATATACTTTTTAATATTAATCCAGCAATTAATAAATTTCACTTCAAGTTTTGAAACTATAGCATAGTTTGCATATTGCTTCCTGTATGTATAAAAACAACCCCAAAATGATAGGAATAAGAAAAATTCATTCTATTCTTTTTATACCATGAGCTTCCTGTCTGTATTGTGCTAACAAACAAACAATTCTTACACCCAGAGTGAGAACATGGGAACACGTCCTGAGTCCTTTAAAATATACATCTTCTTCTAACCATCTTGTACCTTGTAAAATTGATGGAAGAACAACATCTTCCTGGTATTCAATGGAATTCCTAAAATAGACATGTCAAGGTGATTTTCTTTCATTTGCTCATTCTTTTCTGACATAAGTACAAGAATGTCAGCAGAAGCAACAGCTGTCTGAGCTAATACACATCACTAAATCTGATAATGTCACTGTATCTTTGACAACTTCAGCTACAGCCCTCAGGGTGGAGGGTAAGGGCGATTTTGATCATAGGTCTCTGGCACAGAGTCACCCACAGAATGGAGGGCATATGCTGAGCAGGTTCCTTGTGGTCTCTGCTTTTTTGGGCTGCCACTAGGTGAATATCTCTGCTCTGCCAGGCCTTTTCATGATGGAATTCTGCCCTACCACTGGCCCAGAAACAATGGAATCATCAGACATTGACTGGAATGTCTGAAATCCTGAGTAAAATAAATCATCTTCCTCTTAAGTTGTTTATGTCAGATATTTATCACAGAAAGTAAATTTGACTAACATAGCACTACCAGGACCCTAGCTTTTATTGAGAAAGATTGGAAGTCATTAGGAGTGTGTGTGAATATATGCCCTAAGGGGTGTGTGTGTGTGTGTGTGTGTGTGTGTGTGTGTGTGTGTGTGTGTGTAAGGTGTTAGGCTTGGTCTCTAGAACTTTTGATTTTAAAAATACTGCTAAAGCAAATTCTCACCCCAAACTCCTCAGCACCAAGTTCTATCTTACCTCAACATTATCACTAAGGTTGACTAAATGGCACCGAACACCGAGCTATACATATACATCTGAGAGAGCTAGACAATGTGTGTTTTTCCCTAAAAACTCCTTTCTCCTTACCATTCCTTGGCCAGTGAGGTTACAAGAATATTGCTAAGGCAATGAGCCTGAAAGAGTAGAAACAACAAGAAGGAATATGTTTTCAGAAAACATTGTGCAGATTCATTTTAAAAGGACTGAAATTAGGAAGCATCAATTGTCATTTCCTTACATGTGACTCTTCTACCATATCCCCAAACTCTTTCCTAACAAGTACTCCTAATTTAAGAAAACTTAGGCTGCAAATGATGAGAAGTACACACTGGGTATCGTCATTTTCTTATCTGATTATCAGCCCTTCCTATCTACTGATAAATTTTCCACAAATTTAGTCACACCCTTGGGAAGGTGACTAAGGCAGAAATATGTAGCAGATAACTACTAATTGATTGCTCAGAGCTTTTTATCTCCGATGTAGGAGGGTCTTATATTGTCCAGACATATTAAATACAAATCACAGCTGCTTAGTTAGTTGGGGATAATGAGACAATGTGGGAATCTGTGTTTCACATGCTGGCTAATATGTGAGAAGTCCAGAATGAGCTTTTCGATTCTCATGAGAATGGGCATCTTAGTGTCTCTCGGTCTGCAGAGTAAGGGCTACTGAGTACAGATAACACCCTCACCAGACGGGAAAAATGAGAGCTTCATTGGTATTTTAAAAGTGATTCTAATTTGACAGATGATGCATAAAAATATGTGATTCATGCACTTGTCAATGTTTTGGGTAAATTGAAAACTCATAAATTGAATTAATTGTTATATATTACAAATTTCCATAAAATAGTATGAAAAAATCTATAAACTATGCTTCCTTACATTTTTAATAACTTTCTTTTTATTCATTCTTTGTGTCTTTCACATCATGCATCTTGATCACATTCATTTCCCTGTCCCTTCGTATTCGGCCCCTGCCCTTGCAACACCCCCTTCCAAGAAAAAAAAAATAACATTTAAGAGAAAAAATAAAAAATCTCGACATGGAAGCTATAGTGTGACAGTGAGTCACTCAGTAAACCCTTTGTTCATATATCTTTAATTGCAAGTGTTCATTGCAAAGAGTCATTGGTCTGGTTCGAGGCCTCTGGTTTCTGCTACACTATCAAAGCTGGGAGCCCACTGAAACTCGTCTTGAATATCTTATTGTGTCATGGAGATCATGTAGCTTTGGGTCTGCAGGACCCACCCCTTCACATGCTCCAGCAGATCATACTTGGGATGGGACAACTTATAATCTGTTTCTGGGCCTGGGTAGTTGCATAGTTGGTCAGTCTGCCCGCTCTCCCGCATCCCACTACCGGTGTGAGCTCTGCAGCCTGGCTTCAGCTAGTTCACCCCTTGCAGTAATGAACAAGGGGGCAGGGCCAGTTCTCCTGCTTTGATGTCTTCAGGATTGGTTCTCCCACACCTACACCAGCAGTGGCAGCTCTTCTGTGTTGCCCAAAGAGGTACAGGGGCTACTCTCCTG
Source organism: Peromyscus californicus insignis (assembly GCF_007827085.1). Lineage (NCBI taxonomy): Eukaryota > Metazoa > Chordata > Mammalia > Rodentia > Cricetidae > Peromyscus > Peromyscus californicus. The sequence continues at coordinate 158,435,152 of NW_026294573.1, read as the reverse complement.
TGGGCATCAGCTGGTGAGGGGCAGGGCTAGCTCTCTCATTTGCCACAGGTGGCTAGGACTGGGGGGTGGCAGGCACGTTTCCCTGGCAACCACCACCGCAGACTGCAGATGAGGGAGGCAGTACCAGCTGTGCCCCTCTTATGCCCTCAGGGCTGGCTCACCCAGGCTTCTAATTGGTGCAGCACTGTTGAGGGAGTCCTCTCACAGGCTGGGGCTAGAAAGCCCAGCCCCCGGCTGTGTTTGGTTGAGTCCCGTCCCTGTCACATCTTCCATACATTTTTAAAGCCATGTAAATTTTAGTATACTGTGAATATTTGAGAGGTGTGTTATTTTATTGTGATTACTTGGAATCATTCCTCCATTAAGTGATGTGTTCCTAAAATAAGCTAACCAGAAAGTACGTGGTTTTAGAATAATAGACCACAGCAGAAAAAAAATTCTTGTCATGATAAAAAAATATTTTAAGATTCAGATATGAAAGAGGTTTATATTATATTTATATAATTCTGAGAGACTGGTGTATAATGTCCCTTTTTTTCTCAACATGCCTACAAATTGACAAATAAGTCAATATGGCTAATTTTTACACCCATTACAGTATTTTTTACAGGCTCCTATTATTATGTAGCTCTAGCTGTCCTGGAACTTGTTGTCTATACCAGACTGTCCATCAACTTACATAAGTCCATCTGCCTCTGTCTCCCAAGTGCTGAGAGTAAAGGCTTATTTTTGTTTTTCTCTCTCTGTTATCTTTACAGTTACTATTTTTGAACTTTCCCTGGGATATAAGTAAGTCATTATGAGTAAATGTTGTTCTTACACATAGCTGGAGTTCAATTGCAAGCACCCCTGTGGTGGACAGCTCAGGACACCCCTGTGGGACAGCTCATGACTGCCTGTAAGTGCAGCTCCAATGAGATCAGATGCTCTTTGCTGGCCTCCATCATAACAAATACTCACTTTCACACACCCACAAACTTATGCACACTCCTAATGACTCATTGATGTACCCATAGATTGGTGCATCACTCAACCTCATCACAGAAGCTCCTTGCAGTTGAAGTCAATTACCAGAGACCACACATAGTCAACATACAGAGAATAAGTTCTCAGCCATAAATTGGTACACCTCTACCTTCAAGGCTCAGAGATCTATGAAAAGGAGGTGAGAAGATTATAACAGTCAGAGGTGGTAGGTGACTCTAAGCAAACAGCATTTTTCAGACACAATAAGATGGATACACATATGAACTCAGAGACTATGAAAGGAATCACAATATCTGCACTAGCTCCAGCCAGAAAAAAATGCCATGGATAAGGTGAGGTGAGTACAAATTCTCCCATTGGCTGAGGAATTATTATCATTTGATTCTTCCTGGGAGAGGGAAAGTGTTTGCTTGAATGGTGTGATACCTCATATATGAACCCCACTCCAGAGCAGGCTCTATGCCCAGAAGTGTTAGCCTATACAAACCAAACTTGTGGGGAAAAGACAGAGAGAGACAGAGACAGACAGGAAGGGAAGGTGGGAGAGACAGAACAGTTGGGTGGGTAGGAAGTGGTAGGGGATGATTTGGGGAGAGTCAGGGAAGGGAAAAATTTGATCAAAACACTAAAACATTGTTATGTGACAGACTTTTCCCTGGGGAAAATAAGCATCTACTTACTGAAATGGGAAGCCCACGACAGACCAAATTCTAGGTACTACTGAAGTTCAATTTGGTGAACCAATGAGTTTTACTGAGATGAATTATGTGATGAGATGGGTTATGTGTGAGAGGTTACTAATAGAAGCAGAAATGACTCAAAGACCGCTGTATCACCAAGCCCACCACAGCATGGGTGACAGCTCACAAAAACTGGGAACCTGGAGCACATTGCACAGCCGGATGGCAGCTCACCAGGTTGGAGAGTGTTCTATCCAGTTGATTCAGTTGATCTAAACCTCTGGCACAAAGCTGGGCTGGTTTCTGTCTCTTCCAGGAAGTGGTGACAACAGTCTTTGCTGTTTACTCTTGGCAGAGAGGGGCCAAGTGAATTTGATCAGTTTTGGGGACTTCCTGAAGCAGTTTCAAATTATTTACTTTTTGTCTTTAGGAGATTACCTGGGGGACAGAATGTTTCAATCCATGAAAAATTGCTACACAGCAAACACAGTGTATGAAATTCTTAAAGACTTTATTAAAACATTATTAAAAATAAAACAAATACTTAAAATGTTTTTTAAAATATAAAGGATATAAAAAGCAAAATAATAATTAAATTTAGAAATTGTATTTTGCAGAAATTATCAGATATAATATAAAAGACTATTCATATTATATGAAATAAATCAGCAGTTGAAATATATCTGTGTCTACTTTGCTTTTGTATTTGAAATGTTCTCATTTTCAATTTTACCCCTTAGGCTATACTCTTAAGTAAGCTGTCAAGCAGAGAAATAAGGCAGTGATTTTTTTCATTCATTATCAGTTTTATTAAATGATCAAGCTACCTAAGCACATCTGGTGATATGTGGTGGCCTGAAGACTAGTTACAGGACCTGTATGACAGGTGGATCTTCTTATCAGTGAGTGACATGTACAAATTGTACCTGCTTATACATGCCACATCTTCATTTCTTTCCTGAAGAAATTAGTGCAACATTCATTAACTTTAAAGGGGTGTAAAACAAAAGAAGACTCTCCACAGGTGGTGCCAGCAGTCAAACTTCATCTCCCAACAGTTTTATATATATATATATATATATATTCTGAAGAGTATTATTGAGCACTGGGTCTTCTCTGAACATATTTTCAGCCTAATAGAAGACAGTTCTCCTACCTTTGTATTTTTTCCAACTTATCTCTCCGTATGCTTCCTGTTTTATTTTTTCTATTAGTAAAAAATACATGTGTTAAAGATGGTTTTAAACTGACCACTTGGTTCCTTAGTATTCTATGAATGAACATTCATCCTCAACTCTTCATTTCATTTTCTTTTCCAGGCTCATTGATGTTTCCATATTTTCAAACAGCAACAGTTGGCTCAGCAGTCAGCAGCTCTCTGCTTTGACTTTGTGGATTCTTCCAGAGGCAACTTCTCCTGGTTTGTTTTCTGTGATTGGATCCTTGTCTTCTACTGTCACTACATGTTAAGTCTCCTTTTCTAGAAGGATTCTCTTTCACAGTGTTTTTCCTTTGTTTCTTATTTTTTTAACTCTCCACGTGCTGTAGGCTTAGTTGTGGCAATACAACACTATGAAAATACCCCTTACATTTTAAGAAACTGGAGCTGTTGGTGGGCCTCACAGCCAAAGTTAATAACACAACTTAAGGTCACTTAGGAAATTAGACTACTATACTACTTTGCACTCAGCCTGTGTGTTTAACCTACCTTTACAAGAACAATGTAACCATCAACCTTACTGGTTTTATATTTCCCATGTAATCAGTGTTTACAACATATACTCTTCCATGACTGACTCGAGAGTAACGCATGTGTGTTAAGATAATCATTTCATGGAAATAGAATAAAAATTTACCATAAATGCTGAAAGCAACATTTGGACATTGCTAAATAGTTTTTGTTTGTTATCTATTGGCTTCAGTTGTAGTGACTTAAGCCCTTATAAAAATCTGTTAGATTCCTGTAAAGTACCTCTGATTCCTTCCCCGATGCCATTCTTTATGTGCTGTTTAATAGAGCAGAGAGCAAAGCCTTGTATTCATACAAGACACACAGGGGCAGACTCACAAGACAGCCTTTAGATAGACAAAAATTCAGACTCACAAAACAGACAGGAATGACAGAAGACACAGGAAGAGCAAAGCAGAGAATTCAAAACAAGGCTATCTATTGGTTAAAGTACATCAAGGAGGAAGTGTTTTCTTTCCTAATGTGATGCCAACACATTATTGGTGACTAAGTTCATTATGAATACATTCAAACCAGTCACACTTAATGGCATGAGGCATTGCTCATATTTTTATGATTTTAGCCTTTCTATTTGTATCCCTTTCTCTAACATGTGCTACTGGCACATCCATCGTAAGATTTCCAGGACAGGAACCAGTGTCATTGATTTGCTACTTCTCTATGACTTTCTGTATCTCTCTTGTCTTTTCTGTCCACTGTTCCTCTCCATACTACTCAACTTGACTCATGCCTTGCTGCAGATTTTCCATTTCTGAAACATGCATTTGTTTTTCCAAAGTTCTTTTGCTCATATTACTTCAATGATTTTACAAAAAGTCATCCAGTTCAAATGTCTTACATGACATTCAAGCTGCAAATGGTGTTTCTCCACCTCTACTTTCTCTTAGTTGTTGCCAGTCATTCCCCACATTTTGATTCGTTTTTTTCGGTGTCAGACACTTTGGGTCCTTTAACGATGATGTTTACTTCACTGAAATGCATCTACAACTCTTTTACTCTGGAAATATTTTGTAATTTTAAATAAATTTTTCAATTAAGACTATCACATATAAAAGTACTTTGTGTATCACAGTATTACATGTTAGCGAGTGCTGTTTTTATGATTCACTGTATTGTCATATTTACATTGATAACATGTCAATGATGATGATCACCTTAATCTGTTTACTTTCCTCTTCTTTCTCTTTTTTCTTCTTTCTATTAAAATCATTTAATCTCAATTATTCTATTTTGACATAGACATCTGATTATTATTACAACATCAAGAAATTCCATAGGGACACAATTTATAAAATTGTACCTTAATATATGGCAGAGACCTAATACTTTTTAGCTCAATAATAACAGTTGATTCCCAGGTTTGTTAAGTAACATTGAGTCAATTTTGAGAAGTTGTATTAACTTAAATGTGAAGAAACACTGTGGTAGCTAGGCTTCTGGTCACTTAACTATGTATGGTTAATAAAGTAGTTAGGTTTTTAGTTACAGAAGCAAAAATTCCTTCAGGCTAGAGTGATTTAATCATGCTCACTACATGCAATTCCTTCTCATGTTATTAATCTGAAAAAAGAAAATTCTTCTAATATTCATATATAGAAATGAGGACTTAATGTTTGAAATTTCATTTCACGTCATGGGTTCAGGAACAGTAGATTAATGTGCCCTTACTCTATGTTAGGAGTTAGTGTAGGCACTCTTTTTATAGTTAAACACATGAAGTGTTTTTTGCTTGGTGCTGAACATCTAAGTTCAGCTTACTCAGAAGCAGTAGAAACCAATCATTCAAGGAGCAAAGTCAAGTCTCTAGCGAGTTCTCCTAAGTAAAAGAATAGACTGTACAATATCAGTTGAGTTAAAATTCTCAAGTGGATAGGGAAGAGACTCTTAAGGCCCACTCCTAGCTGAGAAGCAATACTGCTGCTACCTGCCAGGGCAGTGTCACTTTTTCTTACAACCAGGGACAGGTTGTCCATGCCCCAGGGGACAGTCTCCCATCCATGTGTATACCTGCAGCACTATGTATACGTACGTAAATTTGCCTCCACATTCAATTTAATACTAAACACCCAAACAGGGAAGATAGATACTAAACATGCTGTCTGTAACAGTGTTGCAGATACATTTTCCCAGTTCTGCTTATTTCTGTCATTCTACTGGAAACTTTCTTTTGTGGAAGCCATTAAACAATGAAGAATTCCTTTGAAAGGACACCTTGTGAACAAGATGGATTGGAAATTTGAGTCTTCTCAGATCATTGTGATTTCAACAAGCATGCTGTTCTCAAACATGGCATCTTGTTTTTCTGTTTGTTTGTTTAAGTCATTCAAATGACACGGAAATTTGACAACAGACACTGTGTGAGACTAGTGAAGGGTCTACCTGGATACTCTTGTACCGACCGCCACTACAATATAGAGTAAGTCTTCTTACCAAAATCATATACAAATGATGCATAAATAATTTTATCTTTTTTATAAGCCAGGTGACTTCTGGATTTTTTTATTTATGAAAAACTCAAGTAATCCTGCTATTACTAAATAAATAAATAAAACTTTGAGTTCCTGCAAATCTGTACTGTGTGTTTGCTATCACTTGGAACTGTTCTTTAACATTAGCTAGCATGTTGTAGGTATGTACTAAAGACAAAGAAATTTCAGAGAATTCATTCACTGATTCATCCTGCTTTGAAAAAGGAAATAATGTTGAAATACACTAAGTAACTCCCATGATACAAAGGGATATGTCATGTCTTTTTCCATTACTGTTTACCATGAGAGTGAGTCATTTCTCTAAGTCATATCTTACAGTAATATCTTGGAGTTGCAAGCACTCAAAAGAACTAGTGGTAAAACAATATTGCTAAATATCTACCAAGTCTTTAGGCGAGGTTTCTGACAGATATGAGCAAGCCATAATTGCAGTACTAGTTTTTACAGATTGTGATTTTCCAGGAAACATGACCAAATTTGATGTCAGTAAATTTTACCTGGGCGGTTCATTTGTAATTTGACTTTATTGATCAGATATGTAATAAGTTGGTTTTAAACTAAGACTTTTTCAATAATATTCATTGTTTAACCTTTAGAATGTTTACTTACATCGTTTTGCATCAAATGTCCTGTTATCATATCAGACTGTGCTTTGATTTTGGAAGTCAAATCTTTAGTCTCCCTCAGAAGATACAATGTATAAGAAGACCCAGAAACATAGACAGGAATTATGCTTGTTTGACAAAGTGGCAGTAGTGTATTCTTTTCAAAGGTCCATGACATCATGAACCCCAGGAAGCTGGCTGGGTTTCCGGTGTCATATATGATTTTCTTCCTGTGGAGTGGTCCTTAAGTCCCTTGAGACAGCTCCTGGTTGTGACTAACATATAATGTCACTTATGGACTTTTATGGATATCTTGCCACGCTGGTCATTGTCATGGGTCATAGGTGCTGCAGCCGAGGAGGACTGTTTTATTTCTTCCTTCCCTTGGCAGCTTGCATAGTATTTTCTAGAACCATGGAAGCAGATCCACCTTGAATCATCAGCAATCCAAGTTGTATTCTAAATGTCCATGTTTGATATCTTCGGCAACTGTGGGCCACCCTCAATCCGTAAGGTATAATCAAGGGATAAATCAATATTGTTTTGAGAATCACTTCAACTACCCTGACTAACTATTCTAAAGGGCATTTCTCCTGGTTGGTCCTGGGAATTTTGTTCATTTACGGTTATTGTGGGTAGCATGAGTGATGTAAGGGAGGGGAAAAGTCATATAATTCTATTTCAATTAAAAACACATTGAAAATAAAAAGCATATAAAATACTAGCAGAAATACTGTGTTTGAAAATGATTGTGAAGTCTTATTTCACTTTTATTAAGCTACCTCCTAGGGAGTTCCTGATCTCACAGAGAATAAGCAATTATAATTGAACCTTCATAACCACACTTATCAATAAATGATTTAATTACATTGTACAGTTAGTGCTAGCTTTCATCTTACTCTAGCTTGGCAGTACACATTCCAGAAAGATGTATGTTACAGTGAAAGATTTAGTAAGACAAGACAGCTTTCCTCTCTGGATGTTTTGTTCCATAAAATCTTGTCAGTTTGACATTTGCTCCTCTTACTTATGATTTTGTTCCATTTTCTCTTCCTCCCTTGCCATATTTATCAACTACCGAGGTGCACTTTGCTAAGTGCTCCAGATGGGAGAGAGACAGATTTTCCTCCTAGGTAGAAGCCAGGAAAATTGCCAAGCTCCTATTCTCTTTATTGCTCCATATTTTGGGCATATTTTGCAATTATTACACTGTGCATAATTGTCTAATAGTAGCAAATTGTTTATGAATTTTCTTCTGAAATCCACAGTCCACTAATTGAGCTCTGTCTAATGTATGGAATGTCATGAAAGGCTAGCATGTGTGCTAAAGGATAACTCTTAAACCATCAATGTATCAAAAATGATACATTATTTCAGTCTAGTCCAAAGCTATAATATAGACAGTCTGGTTGAACTTTATATACACTGAAAAAAATTAACTCAAATATACTACTTTTCTTTTTAGATACTATTTAAGCAAACAATGTAGACGTTAAATAAATATCTGTAGATCAGGGTAATATGTAAAAATTGATGAACAGTTCAATATGTTTGAGTAGGAAGATGACTCTGAAGAATCTCCCATGTCTGTTTTGAGAATGCTAGAGACTCCTGCTTTGAAAATGACTAACAAGAGGTTTTGCACAAACCTTCCACTTAGAACACCTGGTGCATATCCAAAAAGTATCAAAAGTATTTCACAGCTAAATCTAGATTATAGAAATATAAATGTCATTCAAGAGAAGAAGCTCATTAGATGAATGGAGACTAGCACGTTCAACAGTTTTGAAAGGATTGGTGGGAAAAAAAAAATAGAGTAAGAATTCTGTATGACCTGGCCTGTACTTGAAATATTGTAAATAGAAATAATGAGGAACTGGAAATGAGTGTCTCATGTCTACTCAAAGGGAAAATCAAAAAGATATAAGAATTAATTTTGCTGTACTGTCTTGGGTTATATTCTGAAACATAAGACAATAGTGTAAAAACAAAAGTTGGGACTTTAGAGATGGTTCAGATGTTCAGAACCAGGGTTCAATTCCCAGAATTCTCATGGTGAATTACTAATGTCTATAACTCCAGATCAGACACACTCTTCTGCCATCTGAAGTCAATGTATGCACATGATGCACAGACATGCATACATGCAAAACATTCACAAACATAAAATAAGTCTGTTTATTTTAATTTTTTGAAATCCAATTTTAATACATTTTTAATTAATACAGAATTGTATTGCTTTCACCTCTTCATTTCATCTTCCAATATCTCTCAGGTATCCTTCTTCTAACTCCTTCAATGCCTTTCAGTCTCAAATTGATATTTTCAAGCACATACCCACGCACAAACAAAAACAAATATGTAAATACAACCTTCCAAATCTGTTTTTGTTGTTTATGTTCAAGGATAAATGCTTTATACTGAAGTAAGAGGGCTCATCTCTGGAAGAAGCTAATTTCAAAATAAATAAATATTAAAAAGATAACTAAAAACCAAAGAAACTGGAGAAATGTTTACTATATAACCAAGTTAGCAGTAATATGACAATATTAAATTATTTTGTTTCACATTTTTTCCTTTGTTTAATTATATGTCTACAAGTTGACCTTCAATTCTTGATCATTTGTTTCTACCTCTTAAGTGCTGATGGACTTACAGACACATGCCATTGTGCCAGGCATTAATATTAATTGGTAATTTTAGGATGAGTGCCTTAGACAAAATAATTTGGAGAACATAGTTATATAGAATTTTTCTAAAATAATATTGCACCATTGAGCAAGATGCAGTTTTGTGACTCTGTTCTTAATTTTTTTAAGTAGATCTAAATCAAAATGTGATACTACAATAAAAGAACAGTATTTCATAACAAGAAATTATTAATTCTCCAGGAGAAGATATAAGTATTTTGAATTCACAAAGAAATATTATCTGGTAGTATATTACAAAGGAAAAATGAAAAAAGAACAAGGAAAACTAGAATTACACCCACCACTATGGAAAAGAGAAGTATTAATAAGAAAATCCAAGAGCTGGGCCAGTGTAATGGCTCATTGAGAAAAGTTTTTTTGTGCCAAACCTGATAACCCAAGATTGATCCTCAGGACCTGCATAGTAGAGAGGAAGAGCAAGCACCAGGAAATTTTCCTGCCCCCTCCACATGTACTCTAGGTCATGTTTACCACCTACAGAAATTAAATATATGAAATATATATATATATATATATATATATATATATATATATGAATATCAGAGAGTAAAGAATGGAAATATAATAGAGGATCAGTGAAAGGCAGTCAGTTGAATATTATACAAAATGTAAGGACTCAAGGATAGAGATCAAGAAACTAGGAGACTGAGTTCAAATAACTCATAACAAAAACTCTAAAAAAGATTAATACAGAACAAAGGATATGATTAATATGTCCATAAATATATTATACATGGAAGTGAGCAAATATCTAGCTATAAGAAGAAAATTGACACAAGGTTGAGGAGAAGTTGAAAGCTGAAGCATACTACAGTTCCTAAGTTTATTTAATCTAGCACAAATCAAAATTTTACCATCACTTCCATACCTGAATGACTCTAGAGTCTATTGTTTAGTGAAGATGTTTCATCATTCTTATAAAGAACACTTTGTAGAGAATAGAAGAAAACAAAGTCTAGGTTAAGACTTAGTTTAAAAACAAATCATAGACTTAATGCCCAAATCTAAAGACAATGTTTTTTTTTTTTGTTTTTTTTTTTGGTTTTTCGAGACAGGGTTTCTCTGTGTAGCTTTGTGCCTTTCCTGGATCTCGCTCTGTAGACCAGGCTGGCCTCGAACTCACAGAGATCCGCCTGGCTCTGCCTCCCGAGTGCTGGGATTAAAGGCGTGCACCACCACCGCCCGGCTAAAGACAATGTTTTAATGGAGAATTCGAATCTAAAGCACAGTCTCCGAGAGAAATAAACTCTACCCCTTTCAGTGATCAAAATTTGGTGACAGAAAATTTCTAAATCTGCAAGAATACTAACAAATGTTCTAGGATATAATGACATACTTGAAAAGGAAATATTAAGTGTTCCTTTTGAATTAGAGGATACAAAAATGTACCTAACTAGAGGTCTTTTATTTCCAGATGTTAGTCAACATATCACAACAGGACAATTGCAGTTTTTCAAGATCTTTGTACCTCTGTCTGAACCAGTGGGATTTTAGTTTACTACATTTAATATTATGGTGAAAATGATGTTTTGCAAATGCCAAATGTACTTTATACATTTTCATTGTTATGTATGTGATTATTCTTGGGTCCCAGCCATATACAAGGGCAAGTTCAAGCAGAAAGAGAAGAAGTTATGAGGAGGCAAAAAAACCCAAGAATCAAAACTGCCCTGAGGCTGTGGCCAAAAGACAGTGCCAGCCTACAGGGCACAAAAATGAGACCATTTGAAAATTGATCCATTAACTTGGCATCTTCCAACCCAGCTTGATTTACATGGACAAAAGCAAAATCATGTCTACCAAGGTCTGCTTAAATTGAATAGTTGAATATATTAAACGTGGTTTAACTTTCTATGCACTAATGGCTGATTTATATGATGAAAACTGAAGATGGTAAATACTGAAAGAATAGGAAATTAGTGCTTTTAATCACAGATGAATTGATTTTGTATATTCTAAGCCTAAAAGAATCTTTTGAACTATTATCAATAGTTCAAATAATAGAGTATGGATAGGGAAATTATTGAGATTTCTGGCCATAAGGCATATAAAATCAATATTACTTCCCTTTGATAGATATATAGTATTGGAAAATGAAGTGTAAATCAGCATAAAATATGAAGAAACTATATGCAACTACATAAGATAATTGCTTCTATTTAAGAACAGAACACTGTGGCTTACAAAAAGAAAACCATGTAGCATTTGAAGGCTATTGATGAAATTACCAAAATCAGAGTGGTATAGCAAATTTATGCATAATTGGGCTTAAGTATTTTAGGTATTAATTTTCATGCTAATTCTACTCATTTAACACTTTATGAAATATCTGAAAATACAATAATATGTGTATCATATGTGTGTGCATTCACATATATATTAGTTTTCTACAAAGTTTAAAAGGAAATCCAGTGGAAACTGATTTTTTTCTTTCAACACTATAAACGTAGGATAATACATTAAGTGCTTCTCACATGTTCTTTTTCTGACATTTGTTCATAGTTTATTTTTGTCCTCTACTGCAGTGAGCAGCTCCTAGCTCTCTTTTTCCCTAGGCATCATCTTAGAGACAGATACACACACACACACACACACACACACACACACACACACACACACACACACACACCCCTCTAAAATGACATATGTCATCCTTGTGTCATATATCTTGTGTTGGCCTATCTTACCAACAGATTCATTTTCTCTGGAGATTGAGAAATATGGGACATAGTAACAATACAATTATCAGCTAGAGCAGGGGCCAATGAAATATATTTGCCTTGGGAGAAGCTCTGTCCATGCTAACATTTGCAACAGACAAGTTCTTTTCTTACACAGCAAGCTGACCACAGTTTTGAGGTAGAGTTTATTTAGTGAATTGCTTAAAGGAGTTGGAGAGATGGCTTACTGGTTAAATACCCATTCTTCTCTTGGAAACGACTGGAGTTTGGTTCCCAGGACATATTTCAGGTTGTATCTGCCTGTAGTTTCTCCAGGACACTTGAAGTTGTCTTCTGAACTCTTCGGTCATGTATGAAAAAGCTGCCACTTCCACGATTAAAAATAAATAAATTGATAATTTAAACAGTGGTAGTGGATTTTCTAGCATCTACAAGACTTCTGTTTTACAACAGAAATAGAGAAAATATTCCCCAGAATCATTTGAAGAAGAGTGGGACTGTTACACTGCTTAATATTAAGCATGTTGTATACACCTCAGTTAGGAATATACAGAACAGCAGACGAAACAGAAAGAAAGAAAGAAAGAAAGAAAGGAAGGAAGGAAGGAAGGAAGGAAGAAAGAAAGAAAGAAAGAAAGAAAGAAAGAGAAGCCAGTGTTCAACTTCAGAAGTAACAAACATCTTGAAAATATGCATTATAGAAAAACTGAACCTTATTACCAAAAACAACTGCTTAATTTTTATGAGAAGCTCTGATAAGGCTTTGACTTTGAAGGAAATCAATGACTACGGTAGTGTTTTCATTTTTAGGATGATTACTGAATATATAAAGTTATGATTTATCACATTCAGTGAGCTGGAAATAAATGAAAGTCATCTGGAGGCTGGAAAAATTGACTCAGTGGTTAAAAACACTTGTTGTTCTTATAGAGACGCAGATTTGATTTTTCAGCTCCCACATGGTAGCTCTCAACTCTATGTAAGTCCAGTTTCTGGGATCCTGACCCAATCCTTTGTTTCTGCAGGTATCAGGTTTGTACGGGTTGCATATGCATACAAAGTCAAAACACTCATTCATCTAAAATAAAAATTAACCAATCTAGCCAAGCGGTGGTAGCATATGCCTTTAATCCCAGCACTCAGGAGGCAGAGCCAGGTGGATCTCTGTGAGTTCGAGGCCAGCCTGGGCTACAGAGTGAGTTCCAGGAAAGGCATAAAGCTACACAGAGAAACACTGCCTCGAAAAAGAAACAAACAAAACAATACAAACAACCAAAAAAATTAACCAATCTAATTTTATGAAGTTATAGACTACTTCTTTCTTAGGGTTTATAATTGAATTATATCATTTCTCCTTCCCTTCCCTCTCTCTAAACCCTCCCATATACCCCTCCTTGCTCTCTTTCAAATTCATGGCTTCTTTTTTTTCATTAATTGTTATTGAATGCATATGTATAATCTGTCAACTCCTCCTAAAAAGGAGAAGTTTCTTTTGGCTCATTATTTCACAGAGCTTCAGTCTGTCAGCAGACAGCCATGGTAAAGCTCATGGAGATGGAAGCACGTTGAAGGGCCTTCTCTCCTGGCAGTGAAACAAAAGTTAGGTAGATCTTCCAAGAGCTGATCTTCAGGGACTAACTTTTGTTGCCCAACCCTCACCTTCAAAAAGCTCACGGCTTTCAAAGTGGCGCTCAAGCTGGGGAAGAAACATTTAAAACACAAGTCTGTCAGGGTTGTTTCTACATGAAACCAAAACACCTGTCTCTACTCTTACTGCCACACGTATACTCAGACAGACATTTCATGTTCATATTACATAAACATACAAATCTGTACTCACCTGACAGATTTGATAATATAAACAGATTTGTATATGATGTGATTTATCCACTGTTTCACAGCTTCACAAAATTAAAAACTATCACTCTCTGGCATGTGTCTTATTCACAGAATATTTCATGATTCATTTGCCATATTAATGTACAGAGATTCAACAAATTATTTTAAAATAGGCATAGCTGTAGTTTAGCATCAAGGGCTGGCATTACATTTTAGCACAGAAAAATGCTTAAGTAAATTCTGTTTAAAACTAAAGTATAAGAATGTGCAAAAATAATAAATACTATTGTAGCTTTCAAGATACTAGTAAATCACGTAATCCCATGATACTCCTATACATTTTCTTCGTTGAGATTCTCCACAGAACTGATCTAGAAATTACTTCATAGTTCACACCTGCCTGTCTTCCAGTGGAGTAAAATGCTTCCCATGCCCTTTTCCCTTCAAATATTACAAACATGCATTTCATACTGAAATTAAATGAGAAATCTGTTTGTAAAATGTAATAAGCAACATAATCCATTCCTGGAGGTCCAATTATATAAGTTGACAAAGCTATTTAGTATCAGTAGAAATGGAAGACTACTTGTAGCACAGTAGGAAAAGTCATATATTCATTCTTCAGTGATGAATTCATATTAAAATGTTTTCTTATTTATAATATACTGAAAATAAAAGCATTAACCTATATATCATCAGTATTGTTAATACCATATTACCTTTTCTGTTTCAATATGTATCTAACACTGCTATTTAAAATAACAAATTTATTATGCAAATCAGAATGCATAATAATTATACACTAATCATTTTCTTCAAAAGACAAACTAAAATTTAATAGGATACTGTACTACCTCATTTATTTGATATGAAGTTATAGTTTTCTCTAAAAAATGACAAAAATACTCATAGAAATATTTCTAAAGCAGATGCTTACTTTTTTAAATCCTTTAATACTAAGAAATATTTGATTATTTAGTAATGTATTACATTAAATTAACTATGGCTAAATTTTGAGTATTCATTTTTGTAAGAATTTATGAATCTGACTTATTTTTTGTCACTATACATTCTCACATTTTCTCTTAAACTTGAGCATACTTCCAATAATCTTTTTTTTCTTGGTATACCTACAAATCTTTGTTAATTAAGCTATGTCAGACATTAAAATATGAGATAAAACAATCTCCCCATGGTGTTCTACAAAGTAAGTGCTATTTCACTTATGAACAGGAGGACTTTTAGTAACATGATTTAGATACATCTTGTGGGATTTTTGCAATTTTTATTCTGTTAGTGTTCAGAAGACTGACCCAGCCATTCACTTTGCACCATGATACTCTTCATATAGGAGAGATTGATATGATGCTGCCATCAGGAAAGAAACAAGAGAAGAAAAATGTTTTCAGATGAATACTATTTCTAAACTATTGATAATTTACATGACTAAAATAAAAATTTAGGACTTCTTTTAAAAATATGAATTGTTGAATTGTCTCTCCAGTTTTAAAAATACATCAGCTAGTAAAAGAAAAAAAACAAAGTATACTTTATTCCTTTGCTTTTTATATAAAAGTGTTTCAAGACTACATATTACTTTATGGAAAAGCAGTGACAACTTTGATAACATAAAAAATTTGAATTTTTTACAAATTATGTGTTTTTCAAATTTTAGGTTGATGGTTTATGTAAATATCTCGATAGTTTGCACTGAAAAAAATTCAGGAGGTGGCAAAAATCATCAGAATGATTTTGTATCCTTGTTTATCTAGGTAAAAGTGATGAATTATCAGTTATTATAAATGCATTTTGTTAGTCTTTGAAATTTGAGTAATATTACTAATGTAATGTACTATGTGAACAAATTGTAGAAAATAAATATGAGCTGTAGTACTTAATATCATTATTTATTTTGCCCTAAACATGGGTCATAGAGTCATAACTTAGCTCTTGACAATATTCTTTAAATATGACAACTTTGTAGGATACGATACCACAACTAAGGATTTGATTTTAAAGCATATTAGAAATATACTTTTATGAGTGATCTATTTCAGAGAATGTCCCAGGAGGCAAGTACTAAGACTCCCTGACCTGCCCATAACAACCATACAGATGAAAAACACAGCCATGGAATTAAACTATCTAGAAATCTTTAGCATTCAAGGGAGTACTAGATGATGGCAGATATTGCCAAACTTCGATGAAAATTTACATGACTATGTTTTAGCTCCCATTCTTCTTGCCTGCTGTGATTGGGTTGTAGATCCTGCATCTCTAGAGCAAGGGATTGGAATGGTACTACTTCAAATAGGAAATAGCTGCCTTTCAAATGTTTAGGTTTTGCAGTATGGATCATTTATTGTGAGGACACACACTGAAACTTATCTTTGATTTGGATCCATAGATGTGTGGGAACTTCCACAGAACTATGTTTTGAGATTTAAGGATATTCGTCTCAGGTAAAATGCGCCCCCCCCCCCATGTAGAAAAGTAGACAGAACTTCACCAATCACTTGGAGGAATAACAGTTTTTGAAAATCAACAGCAACAGGTGCACACGGATCTCAGTAGAGAGAAAGATTTTCAAAAAGTAAACTGATTTTTGTGTTTTATTTCAATATGCTAACATTTCACTTCTCAAAAAATGTCAGAATGCATAAAAGAAACAAGATAATATGGGTAACTGTCAAAGAATAATTTTGAAAACATCTAAGATGCACAAAAACAAGCATTAATATTAAAGTGCTTTATATTGGTGGTCTAAAATATGCTCTGTGAACCAAGTATGGTAACTGAAAACAACCAAATAAAACAGAACAATGAGTTGAAAAATGAGAATTCCAGAAGGAAATTTTTAACAGGCACAGACAGACTTGCTAGAGCTAGAACCAATGGCTTAGGTTCAAAACTCTGCAGTCCACATCATGCAGCCACAGAAGATGCAAACACATGATAGACCAGCAAAGCTGAAGGAAGATAAAAAGTTATTAAAGCTATTGAGTGTGCCACCGCCCACATCTTCGCGATCAGGTACATGGAACGTCAAAGTTTCCTGTGAAGTTTTGTCCATCATTCTCTTAAAAATGTTTTTCATATTTGAGGATGGAAATGTCTGACTGACATGGCCACATGACTTTGTTTCTGACTGATTTTTGAATGTTTGATTATCTGCTCCTTGTTTCTTGGTAAAAAAATGAAAAACTACGTGACCGTGTGGGTGGTAGCTATCTTGACTAGCATGCTAAGTCCTGTTGCGACAATGAAGTGAGATGTCACCAGCCCATCTGGTTCTGATTTCGATTGGAAAGTTTTGTTTGTCTTATTGGAAAGTTTTGTCTATTTCTCAAAAAAGTTATGTTTGCTGTTCTTTATTGGAAAGTTGGCTCTAGGTTTGCATTATGGCTCTCCCTTTGCTAGACCCAGACATGCTTATTTATGCCCCGGTGATCAGATTGGTGAATGCCATAACTGTCATCATAGAGCATTAATTCAGTAACTGATGGAAACAGATACACAGAGCCATGGCCAAGCACCAGGCCGAGCTCTGGAGGGAAGTCCAGTCAAAAAGAGGGAAGAGGGGATTCTATGAGTAAGGCACATCAAGACCATGGTGGGGATACTTACAGGTACAACAGAACCAAGCTAGTGGGAACTCATGAAATTTTGACCATCAGCTATGGAGCCCGCATGGGACTGTACTGGACCCTCTGCATGGGTGAGACAGTTGTGTAGCTTGGTCTGTGTGAGGGACCCCAACCCTGGTGCGTGAACTGGCTTTTTGGTGCCCATTGCTTATGGTGCGACACCTTGCACAGCCTTGATGCAGGAGGAGGGGCTTGGTTTTGCCTCAACTGAATATACCTGGCTTTACTGACTCCCAATGGGACGCCTTACCTTTTTGAAGGAGGGAATAGGGGGTGGGTTGTGGGGGAGGCTGGGGGTGAGCAGGTGGATGTGTGAGAGGGGGATCTGTGTTGGTATGCAAAATAAAATTAAAAATTCTTAATAAAAAATGGACTCAGAAAAAACAAAGAAGGTGCTTTAAGGTTTGTTTATGTGAAGATAGGAAAGCTGTCTCACTTCTGTTCACTTACTTATCCTTCTCAGATATGATGGTGTTTGCCAGTTTTACAGTTCTCCCCCTACCCCTTGGTAACTCATTAATAAATTTCTTGTTAAAAGTACAGACAGCTGTGCCTCATTCACAGACTCCATGGTACAGGATAAACTGGTTTCAGATATAACTTCAGAGGTTCAAAAATTTAACATTGATAAATACAATTTTGATAACCTCATATAGCACTGACTACAGACAGTCTTGTGAGTCCTTACATTTCTGTGGACTTTACTGGTTCCAGCTTTTAGAGACAGGTTAGCATTAGAGAGGTTAGGAAAGCCTCCCTTCTCCTCCTTCACTCACTCAACCACTTTCATTCAGTAAATTTCCTCTGGTTATAGATTTAAAGCTGTGTTTCATTGGGCCACTGCACCAACCAAGGACACAAACCAGGTTAATACTGGCAGGTTAACCTCACCCACATGCTCACTCATAAAAACTCCATTATCTCCTAATTTATTGACACTTTTACAGGATGGATAGAGGTATTTCCCATCTCCAGAGAAACAGCAGATGTGATGACTCCTGTACTCCTTGAACACCTCATCCCTTGATTTGGTGGGCCTTTTCCCCAAGCTCCTGGGACTTCACTGCTGGTACCACCTCTCCAGGCTCAGCAACTGGACCCTGGTTTCCCATGATGTCCCAATGAAGGACATACCTACTCTCATGTCTCTCTCATTCACCCTTGCCTATTCTGTACAACCAGGGCACTTCTCCATGCCATTCTTTCTGGCAGTTATCACTCTTTGCTTGGCCATCTCCGCTCACAAGCCAATGGTAACAATTTATTTATTTTTCCTAAAATCTGTCTTCTCAGCTCCCTCAAGGAACAGATGCCTGAGGTCTCTACATGACAGCTAACTGAATTCTTCTTCACTCACACCACCTGCTGTGCATGACCCCAACTTCCAACTTCCCCCTCCCCACTTTAGCTTAAAATCAACAGGAAGCAGTCTCAAGAATTCAGCGCCCTCACTCCCCACCATACTTGCTATCCATAACTCATGTTTCTATAATAATCAAAAAAGGAGAGATGTTATCATTCTGACCCACAATGCTCCCTGACAACTTCATCTTATGTAAAGTCCTCTTTAAGAGAAAAACCCTCCTCCTTCTCTCTCTCTTCCTTCCTCTCTTGCTATGAGGTAGCATGCAGTGCACCTCCTTCCTTCCTTTTCTTTTTCTTTTTCTTCTTCTTCCCTCCTCAGACACTGCCCATTTTCTCTTTCTTCCCCTCTCCCTTGCCCCCTTAATAAAACTTTCCATGTGGGTGTCACCTACATGGTGTGAGTGACTTTCCATCATGCCCCTTGGCCCCACCTGCCAAGGCTGCCACCACACCATTTTTAAAATACAACAGACAGAACATATTTAAATATGTGATGTAAAAAAAACCCTGAAATTTCTTGAAATTTATAAATTCATTCATTCAAGAAGTTCAAAAATATATGAGATAAAACTCAAAGAGATCTGCATTAAAACAAACCATCATCAAATGGTTGAGAGCCTACAGCAAAAAGAAATCAATCCTCAAGGCACCAAGAGAAACCTCATGTCACATACAGAGTGTTCTAAACAAGATTGCAGGTATTTATTTTTGGAAGCATGCAGCCAGAAGGCAGGAACATGCCCTACTTAGAATGATTAAAAAAAAAAAAAAAGACTAATAGGCCTGGGGAAAACATTCCATATGAAGCAACCACAGGAAGCTTCGGGAAAGCCAGGGATCTCTGGGGGAATGCTTGTTATCCAAGAAAGGGAGAATGAAGATTCTGCATTTCAAGATAGCCTAATGTAATGCATTTTGATTTGTGGGAAAAAGAAATAAAAAGGAAAAGGAAGAACATGACTGATCCTAGATATGGCAGAAGAGAAAGTTTATTCCAGATAAAAAGGGAGATTATAGGTAAAGGCAGGATATCTGGGAGAGTCCAGAATAGACATGAACAGACTGAGCTGGGACGTGGAGGGACGCTGGGATAGAGAGGAACTAGGTATAGAAGCCAGGGGGCCAAAAGTACAAAAATGTAACCAAATGTCTGGCTTGTATAGGGAAGAGCCTCTAGGAGAAGGACAGACTGTGGAATATGTCAGCCATACCCTGTAACAGGTAGGGACGGAGGGATGCTGAGAGAAACTGGCAGCTAAGTCTATTTTGATACATTGAATTTGTCCTGGGTTTGAAACTTAACACATCTACAGAACAATGGTTGCCTGAATAGAGAAAAATACAAGACCAACAGAACATACTTAAAAATTCAGATATGAACACTTAACAAACATAACCAACTGATGTTCAACGAGTCTTAAATTTTCCTATGGGAAAATGTTTATTTTTGTCAGTTGTTACTGAGAACACTGGGTATTCAAATGCAAATAATAAAAGTGTATCTTGATTTTATACCACATATAAAATAAGGCCAAATTAATCAAAACACAACTTTAAGAGGTAGCATTTTAAAGGTCCTATGAAACAGGAGAAAATATTTAAGAACTTAAACTTAGCAATAACTGTTTAGATATGAAACTAAAAGCTAGGGCAATCGAAGTTAGGTAAATTAGATTTAATAAAATTTGAAAAGTTTGTATATTAAAGGACATGATCATGACAATAGAGAGAGATAGAAAAAATGTTATATCATATGTAAGAGTATGAAACTCAGTATATATACAGAACTCCCATGACTCAATACAACGAATAAAAGAAAAACAACTGAAAAAACATGACTGACTCAGTCAATGAGGTAGAAAAAAAGCTAATAAACCCATAAGAAGTGACTGTGCTTCATAATCAGATGAACACAAATCAAACACAGAAGATTCCATTACACATATGAAATCCTTTCTCTCTCTCTCTCTCTCTCTCTCTCTCTCTCTCTCTCTCTCTCTCTCTCTCTCATAATGATAAGGAAGTAGAATGCTCACACATCATTGATGTAAATGTCAAATGCTGCAGATACCACGGAAAGTTTTACCTTTTCTCACAAGACAAAGAGGAAAAGAAAAAAAAACAGAAAATGGCAAACAAGCAAAACCAAAATGTTTACTTGAGGTATACACCAAATTCTAGCAACTGCTGTCATACAAACGGACATACCAGCATCACTCAATCACTCATAATAGCAAAAGGCAGAAGTAATTGAAATGTTAGCAGAAGATGGACAGAGTAAAAAGATTATGCTCAGGTACTCAATGGCTTATTGTAAAAACCATAAAGCATGCTAAATGGGATTGGGTCCATTAAAATCCTGGTGAGGATGGAGGAGACACTAAGGGGATCTGTTCCTTCCCTAGTGAAATACTTCTTATGGATTAATTCAGGAGATCAGGGGGTGGGGTTCTTAACTTCAATGCCTTTAGTGTTCTCTCAAGGCTTCAGTCTAGTTTCAATCAAATGGAAACAGAAGTGACCCTGATTAAACTATGAGCATCACACAACAAACCAGAAGTCATGAAACTTGGAAAGAGAGAGGTAGAAAGGAGGAGAGGGCTTATAGAAGTGGGGGAGGGCAAAGCGAATGTGGAGGTAAAAGAAAAACAAACTGTATAACATATATGTGTGTGTGTGTACGTATATATATACGTACACACACACACATATATATATGTATACTTTTCAAAGAAGTAACTTAACAAAAGCTAAAAGGAATGAATAATTCCTTGTGATATGCTTTTTATATAGAAGGGGACAAGCAAACATGTTTTAGCATACAGATACCAACAATTATCATAATAATATTGACTAAAAATATATTCTTTCCAATACTCATATACTCATTGAAAATCATTTGACCACAAATGTGTAGTTTAATTTCTGAAGTTTCTAGTTTGTTCTATTTTCTTAATCATCTAACAATATTATAAAACCATAACATTGTCATTAATGAAACTCTCTAGTAAGTCTTGATATTCATTACTAGTAGTTTTTCTTTTTTTCTTTTAGGTTTATATCTAAATGTTTTAGTTAGGGATTTTATTGCTGTGAAGATACACTGTGACCATCACAGCTTTTATAAAAGTAAACATTTAATTGTGGCTGGCTTACAGTTCAAAGGTTTAGTCTATTATCATCATATCTGGGAGCACAGAGGTATGCAGGCAGACATGGTGCTGGAGAAGTATGCAGGCAGACATGGTGCTGGAGAAGGAGCTGAGAGTTATACATCTGGATCTGCCAAGAGCAGGAAGAGACTGAGATACACTAGACCTGCCTTGAGCTTCTAAAACCTCAAAGCCCACCTCCAGTGACACACTTCCTCCAACAACACCAAACCTATTCCAACAAAGCCACACCTACTCCAACAAGGCCACACATCCCTATGAGCCTATGGGGCCATTTTCATTCAAACTACCACACTAAATATATATGATTTGTATAAAACAACATGATATGTAAATTATTAAATGACTTATAATACCACTAGATTCTATAATCATTACTGAGATATATCAATTCTTGGTGATCTGTTACTGAAAAATCATCATACATAAAACTTAAGTACATACATATTGTTTTATATGTCTCTGGTACTAAATGTTGTGGAAGGTTCTTACATATCTAAAATAAATTAAATACATAATAAACAGGTATATGCTAAAACATTTAACAAATAATCTAAAGCATTATTATATATAATATATTATGTTCTTGTTATTGATAACATATGTTAGTATAATTAATGTGTTCATAGGAAAAAAATATTTCCACTCTCCCTTTATCTTAACTAAACAGTGTAAGAACTCAGTGAAGCTTTCATCATCTTTTTGTTTTGTTTTGTTTTTTCCAAGACAGGGTTTCTCTGTGTAGTTTTGGTGGCTGTCCTGGAGTTCATTCTGTAGATCAGACTGGCCTCAAACTCACAGAGATCTGCCTTGCTCTGCATCCAGAGTGCTGGGATTAAAGGCATGTGTCACCACTGCCCAGCTCTCATATCATCTTTTAAAACTTCTGTAAGTTATACTAGAAATTACATAAATCTAAGATATTATATTTATTCACCCTACAGTTGCCTAGAAATTGCCATAGCATCATTTGTACAGGAATGAATGCGTTTCCTTTCAATCACACATGCCTCTTGATGCTAAGATGTAAATTAACAGCGTGACATGCCTAGTAGCTCATAAAATGGAGGCAGAAAGGCCAGACTCCACAAATTACTGGAAGCTAAAACCTCCAAACAATAATGAACTCATATAATAAATTCCATTGTCTTAGTTGAAATTTTCCAAAAAATACTGTGTATAGAATATTAAGGCTACATGTTCAGGTGAAATGATTATGTCAAGTGAAACAAACATGAATGGTACAGAGTCTATCTGCAGCTAACACTTCCCATTTCCTGTGCTTCTCTTTGAATTATGGTTTTGCCCACAAATCTTACAGAAAGTTCAGATATATAGGAAATAACTGACTTAACAAATGTTTTAAAAAGCCATGATGTAATTAATTGATTTGACTCAGTTGTAAAATGCTAAATTTGTTTTCATATTTTGCTACTCTAGAAATTTTTCAGAGGCATATATAGATGTATTTAGTGTGTACTCAAACTGACATGAAATGATGCCAAATGTAACTTGAGAAGAAGAATTGAGTACAAAAATGTAAACTATTACTGTACATATGTATGCTTTTATGGATAAAAGAATAAATTATTCCAGAATAGTAATATCGGTTTTATTTAATTATGTACACTAGAAAACACAATTTAAAAATAAAACATGATTTGTCATCTATGTATGATATGTTTTGATTCAAAGAAAAAATGTTTAAATGATTTATGAATATATTTAATATTTAAAGACTAATTATATTTATTTGACACAGATCAATTCTAAAGTATTAATATTATAAATTTTTAAGATTTATATATTTTATTTTATTCTGCATATATGAATATTTTCCCTGCATATGTATTTGTGTACCATTTGTGTGCCTGTTTTCCACAAAAATCAGAAGAGGGCTTCATATCTCCTCGAATGGATGATGGTGACCCACAATTTGGGGGCTGTTTACTAAATATGGATTCTGTGCAATAAGTGCTCTATAACTCTGAGCCCACTCTGCAGCACCTTTTAAACAGGAACAGACAATATGGAAAATTCCGCCTGGAAAAAAAAATGTAGTTGAACTGAATGTTACCATAACTGGACTCATCTTTAAAATAAAGACAACTGTAATTTGCATTATCTGATATCAGCTCAATTCCTGAAGGATAACCCTGGGAATGTAGATTATCATAGAATATAAAGAGCACTTGGTGAGTCTTTTGTTTTACTCTCCTATAAATAAATGCATTCTAAGTATACTCTTTACACCTGAGCTGCACCATCACCCACACGGAAACAACTTCAATTCCCTTTACATATTTTTAATATTATTACATTTGTTCTTTTATTATTTCTTATATGTAGATAGTGTATTCTGCTTACCCTCCCATGCATACACACAGTTTTTCAACTGACTGTCTGAATTATTCAATTTTTTACCTTCAAATCCCTAAGCTATTACAAATTTTATTAGCAAAATATATTTCTAGTTATCAAAAACTGTATATATTACATTTTGAATGACTTCTAAAAAATTATACAAAGGATCTTAGAAAAACCTAATTGGAAATACACTGAATGAACTTGCTAACAAATATGAAAATTATCTTTGGTAGTTTAAAAAGGAAAGGGAGATATAAAGGATGGGAGAAAATACTGTGAAGCAATACCATTCAGTTATGAATTTCCCACTGCATTCACTGTTGAAATCCAGGTTAATCCATGCCTTTCTCAGAGGCCCTGATAAAAGGACAAAAAGAAGCTAATTCTGCATCCTTGAACAAAAGTATGCCATTCAACATTCTAGTTAGCCATGAGGCCCAGCTTTTTCAGTGAAGATAGTAGCATTATTGATCTATGAGGTGGGGGCATGTCATTTTCTTCAGCTTATAGCCACTGGAAAGTTGACTACCCTCCAGAAAATGACCCTTACCCATGCTCATACAGTTAATACTAATTAAACTTAGTGAATCTAAAAGTAAAGTCACACAGAGAGCCATTCAAGTAGAAGGGGAACTATTTGGATAGTAGCTAAGGTACTGAGGGAAAGGAATGGGTATAAGAGAGGATACTGTTGAATGTAATCATAACACGTTGTATATATTTATGAAACGGAGAAAATATATAAAATATTATTTTGATGCCATCTGAGTTTTGAGATAAATTTTTGCTATAATTTATCAGTACAGTCTTCAAATTCTCTTAGTGGAAAATTACATACTATAAAATCTCAACATATATATGATTCCTCTGAAGCCATTTTATTCTATAATCAAAGGTAAAAAAAATATAAAATTAAGTAAAATAAGAAACAAGATTAGCTTTAGAAAAGTTGGTATCTGAAATACATTTTAATTTATAGGTGACAACATAGTTATTAATTAAAATGCCTATTTTGTAAAATCATCTCTGACAATTAGTAAAATGTGTTGAAGAAAGAAAGAAAGAGATTGCACTTCAGTGGAAAGTTATATCATAAATAAAGCCAAGGAAATATTGATCATAAGTATTACAATTCATATGAATCCTATGGAGTATATCATGAAGAACACACTGTAATTAGAACCTTCTCCTTGGAGGTGGTGAAATTCTGGCATGTGAACTCAAGTTGGTTTTGCCAGAGGCGCCATTAAAACATTGCCTCTGAGAAGCTCTGGAAATAATGGAAGGCATCAGAAGAAATGGGAGCAGAGCAATAACCAAAAGAAGTTCTTGGTCTTCTCATAGATTCCTGCATGGTTTAAAACATAACTTTAGTAACCTTCCTTGCCAGCTGTACCCAGCTTTCCCTCAGCACCACATCAGCACCACATCAGCACCACACAGGCAAACTTTCATGGAAGGACTTGCGGCTTGCATAGCGCCAGCCATTACAGAAAGGATGCTAGAGCCTGACTTTGCAAGATAATGGCTCTGTTCACTCCATTTTTCTCATTAGTTCTTTTTTATATGCTACCTCCTGCAGACAAATGAAAATGAAAATCATATTCCATTCTTAAGAATAATGAAATTAAATGCATGCATGATGAACAGGACAGATAGGGGACTGTGAAACTATTTCTACATTATGTTTTGTGGAATGATTATCATCACAAAAGCATCTTCACTCAGTACAAAAAAAAACAAAAAACAATATTACACACTTATTTTTTTACTTTATAGAAAAAACACAGGGCAATTAATATAGCCCATGTTGACAAGAAAAAAAATACAATATACTACAATATTTACTGTTAGAAAAATAAAGAAAAATTATAAATAACCTCATTTTCTAGGAAGTTAGTTAAAAATGTATGATCTGCATAAATTAAACATCAGATGAAATAAATAAACAGATACAGGAAGTATACTTAATGCAATATAATTAAAGACAAAATAAAAGAATATTGTGCTCGAATCTATGATTTTAACATTTAAATAGCAACTTGTAATAAAGCAAAGATGCTAAAGTTTCCAAAATATTCCAGAAATATACAGGGACAATTTTCTTTAGAAATAAATTAGAAGCAGAGTTTAACATAGTCATTTTATTATCTGTGACTTCTGGTGATTGACAAAAGGAAGGGTCTTCAAATTATGAAGACAAATATTAAATAGTGTTTCTAATCACTACATTTAAAACTTTCCCTGTGATTAATCTTTTTCAAACTTCAAATATTCTGGTCCATTTCCTTTGTCATTAAATTGTCTTATCATCAAATTAAGAAGCTAATCTTTTTGGGTAGTTAGAAAGATAAGGAAGCTTGGAGTCCATCGGCAGTGAGTACCTTCCTTTTAATCACGATTTCCAGTTTCCCTCAAAACAGTAAAAAGAAAGTGTTATTTTTGTCTCTCAAGATTTAATATACCATATAAAAATTAGATCTTTGAGGACTTTGTTGAAATTCACTAAGAACAGAATAGGATAGAATAGAATAGAAGAGAATAGAACAAAACAGAATAGAAACTGAGCTGGACTTCTGGGACTATGCAGAGCCAAACATTACATAATATTTTTTCTTCCCTTAAGAGTTCATTCAGTTGTGCCTGTCAATTACCTATCTGAGAAACTACTTCTAGAGAAAGCTGATATACTTTAAGACATGCTAAGAAGATGAAAGGAATTAATTATCTCTTTAATGAGGTAATTTACTTATTAGTCCCAGGAGCCCCTGCGAGGATGCGATTACTTGATACTGTTCAGATTGCCTGCTTTTCTGAATCTAGCATAACTTTTCCGTTTTACATCTTGTGTCTTTGGATACCAGCCTCATTCCTAAAGCATGCTTGCCCTGCAATTTAGGCCTTTCTCCATGTTTTCTCTGGCAATCCCATGCTCATGTAGCTGCTTGCAGACCCACATTAGTCAACCCGGCTCCTTTCTTGGACCCTAACCAAAGCCTTAGCTTGATCTTTCTCATCTCCCTCCTTTACGGAGACGCCAGGACTTGCAGTTTGCCTGCTTCCCCACTGCCCCCAACCCCCACCACCCCTTAATACATTTGTCCTTGAGGTTCCTCCTGAATTCGTTTTTAAGTTATTTGATAAACAAGAATAAGAACTCACAAAGGAAACCCCCAAATAAAGTGTTCAGTCTCTCCTACAATGCTAACTGCTCCCCACTTCGTTAACTTCCTATCATTCAACTCCTTTGACAGTGAGGCTGGCTGTGGTTCTGAAGGATTTTGCTATGCCCAAGCTGAGCCACTGTTAGAGTCTCCAGGACAGAAAACCTAGTCTCTTTCTTTAAGATTTGTTTTCAATTTGGGGCCTCAGGATTTATATCTACGTAGGAAAAGTCAAATATTTAGCATTCCTTTGCAATTTGTTTGTGCACAGATAAAATCTATTTTCCTTTGGCTTAATTATACATTACTTTAACAATAATAAATTCTAATTTGGTTTAACTATTAATTGGTTCACTTGGGTGATATGTTTAAGGCATAATGATAAAGTATATATATATATATATATATATATATATATATATATATATATATGTGTGTGTGTGTGTGTACATATATATATATATATTTAGATATATATTCATCAGCATGTGATCTAATGTAGAGAAAAAACAGAAAATTGAAATTTTCAATAATAGAGGACTGACAGTATAGTAAAGAACCATTATAACTGGAAGATTATGCAACTGTTCAAAACGATCTTGAATACAATGTGTAATTACATTGTTATAGCATTCTTTTTTTTTCTTTTTTGGTTTTTCGAGACAGGGTTTCTCTGTGTAGCTTTGCGCCTTTCCTGGACCTCACTTGGTAGCCCAGGCTGGCCTCGAACTCACAGAGATCCGCCGGCCTCTGCCTCCCGAGTGCTGAGATTAAAGGCGTGCTCCACCACCGCCTGGCAGTTATAGCATTCTAAAAACACATGAAATTTAATAAGTTATAATTATGAAATGGACAATTAAAATTCATATTAATTTCATATATGTCTTGGTCAGGTATATATATATGTATAAATTCACTAAAATTAATAATAATATGATTGTTAAATTTCCCGAAAAATTTTTGTGTTTGCTATTTCATTTCATATTTCTGGAATAAGCATGTTATATTCTTTAAAATGTACACTATACTTCATCTAAAAATCAACTATAACTAACATCATTTTGCTTATCTATATACTTAAAGTATTATCCTGTTAATTCTGATACTATCAATGATACAATCATCTTATGTTTCGGGATTACTTTGCATATCATTTTTAAAAGTTAATAATTATGAGAGATGCAGCTACAATACAGTACCTTCTTTAAATACATGGTAAGTGGTTGATTTAGAATATCCTTGTTTGTTCCAGTGCTTATTTGTGCCCATACATGAATTCTGACTAACTTTAGCATCCCTAATTTAAAAGAGGATTCCAAGCAAGAACTCTGTGTATGGCCATAACATTCTTGCAATAATCCTGCCAATAGTAATCAAGAGAATCTAACTGGAGAATTGTCTGGACACAGAAAACAGGGTGGTTCTACTGTCAAGAAACACTTATGGAAAATGTCTGACGAAACATAGCTCAGAAATCTCTAAGAGAACTGTAGTCAAGGGAATCAAAGCCCCTGCTTAATTGAAATGGAATGTAGCTTCCAAGTTTTAAAGATAAATAAACAAAACTATCTTAAATGTTTTAGTTCATGACTTCAAGCATTCGGGTCCTCGAGGTAAATCCACTTTCATGGGAAATTGGAGTGACTGTGCTGTGCAGTTAATTTTTCATTTTAAGTTTTTGCTTGTTAGTGAAGCAAAACTCAAACACAAATGAATAAATCCACCAATAAAAAAAATCCATAGACAATTACTCCACTGTGTTTGGGGTTTTGTGGTCAGGCAGCAACCATTGGCACTTCCTTTGCCAAGGCCCTCTTCCCTTCTCATAGAATATCCAACTGACTTCTCATTCTACGAGGATTTCTAAAATGTAGGGAAAATGCCCCAGTCTTCCATCTTAGAGATAGAGTATAAGTCACAATTACATAACAGAAGGTACCATGCACCGCTGTCTGTAGCTCTACCTCCAGGGGATCTGGTACCTCACAGACATCCATACAGGCAAAACATGTATGCACATGAAATAAAAAATAAATTAAAGAAAAGCATAAACATATGAAATACTTTAAAAAAAAGAATAAAGATCATCAGCTATGCCCAGATTGTGGCTTTACTATTGTTGATGTAAGTAAATCACATCATTATTTTACTCTTCAATAAGTGAATAATCCAGTATTTTATCTATAAGGTAGATGTCAACATAAAGATGAATAACAAATAAGTAGCATTTACTGAACATTTACAACAGTACAACTCAATTCTGAACACTTTGCTTTTATCTGAAGAATAGTCATCTTCAGTAGGCACAACCCTTATAAACAACATTGTTTACTATTCTCCTAAAAAGAATTGTAAAGTAAGAATTCATTATCAACCATCAAAAAGCAAAACAAAGTATTTCTTAATATTTAGCATAATCTTGGTTGGCAACATAAGAGATAAGACTGTTGTGTAAAGATTAAATAAAAAACACAAAATTGGATGGAAAATAAAATGTATTTTAAACATGATGTCCAAAAGTTACATGTGGGGGACCACAGAGGCTCCCTAGTAAGGTCTTACTCAAGGTCAGAAAGTCTGAGCTTGCTTTGCCCAGCAAGGCTGCCTAATAGGATGATTTGGCCAAAGGCAGGGTTACCAGGTGTTTTGAAGGCCCTACAATAGTTGGTACTTTATACCTTGACCTTGAAAGGGGGAGATCTTTTGCCCCTCTTCTTGCTAATGTATTAAAAAGTCCATCACGAATAAACTCGAGGTGACTAGGTATTGACATAGGGCCCTCCTGAAGCTATCCTGCATCTCTGTCTCTGTCTATATTTCTTTCTTTTATTTCTCAATTTCTTCCTCCTCCCTCCAAGAATCCTTCAACAGGTTGAGACTGGTCCCCAACACTACTACATACTGCTATAGTTTTAAATAGCAAGACACATTAGTATTAATGGTATCTGTTAATTCATTATTGATACAGATCATAAAAAATATCAAAATCAAATTTAACACTATCTCAAAATGATAATAGCTACTCTCAATCTTGCTATTTTGATATTATAAGTAAGCATATGATTTATATGAATTTTAGCTGACATTTGACTACATTTACTGTACTTCTCTTGGAAGTATGCTATGCTTTCATTCATAATGTTTTAAAGCATTATCCAGGTCAATAATACTTAGGCTTAACCAGTTGGCTAAAATAGCTCAAGTCACTACAATCATAGGGTTTCTGAAGTAGTACTATCCTTTTACTTTATACCATGCATAAACACTAGAAATCTCACAAGTCAACAATATTATGTATTTTTCTCCATTCATAATTTTAGTGGCATATTCAAACATATCTTCAACTGTATCCTTACCAATTCAAAGAAATAAATCCATGAATATATTATGTACATGCACTTCACAGTTCATTCCTTACAACAGTGTGCAAATGCTATGCTTAAGGAAAGAAATTTTTGAGGGTGACAAATAAAATAGATATTATTTTAATTGCTTTCATTCTGTTACTCTCAGAGAGTGTTTTTTTTTTTTTTAATTTTAAGGAATTTGATGTTCTTATTGTGTTTGGTTACCAGCTGAACTGAGTCAGTACACAAACATTGTTGAAGCATTAATGTCCAATAATGCTAAATTAAAGCTGAAGATCTAAGTTCTCAGATTCTATGAGCTGATTGACTGTCAGCTGCTGGTACTGATTGCTGCCCTAGCACCTCACTGATTTTTGATTTAAGTATGTTTCTGGGAGGATGAGAGAAAATGTCCATGTTTTGAAATTCTAATTCCTTATGTGACAATATCTTAGAAATAATTAGGTCACTGAATAAGTCCCTGTAAATGACAGAAGTGCCCATGAGCAGCTGGGCCTGTTGTCCTTTGTATGCTCTTAACACAAGATGGAATGTCTATTGGGGGCCAAAGCAGAGCAGTGTTCCTTTGCTTTCTGATGAGGACAGCCCTCTCCTTGGGAAAGAAATAGCTCAGAGAACACAATGGCATTCCTGATCCAGAGCACACAGGGTAAAGAGTGACACTAAGATTTCATAAGACTCTTACTGAAGCTACAATGAAATGAGGGGCAAGGAGCTAAGGCAGCAGATGCAGACTATATGGCAACTGCTTCAGGAAGATGTATGTATGCCTCAAATCTTTAAGAAAGGTACTTCTCTTCAGTAAGTGTGGACCAGAGAGGCCCTGGCTCTTCATCAGTGAAATATGTCTGTAGCAGGCATCCTTTGACAAATGCAATGATAGGTTTGATAAAGACATCAAAATCATTGAATTAAAGAACTGAAGCCTTAAATGATTCTTTATCAATCCTAAATTAGGAGTTAAATATAGGAGTAAAAGCATGAATGATCAGAGAGAGAAGCAGGAAGCAGCCACAAGTTGCCTCCTACCTTCCATTCCTCCATCCAAAAAGGACAAGATCCTCTCTCAGCCCCACTTACCACTTTCTCCTCCTCTCAATGTACAGTCCTCCAAACCTCTATGGTCAGCTAGTGGCTAGCTCTGCCCTCTGACTCCAAGCAAGCTTTACTTGTCAGAATACAATCAAAATATCACATAATACTTCCCCCTTTTTGTCTAAATAAAAAGTGAAGGTTTTAGCTAACATAGTAAGAACTGCATATAATAAGTACAATAACTATGTACAAATATATACAGGCAATAATTGCATTAACAATGCCTAGTCCATTTGTATTTGACAAATTCAGAAAAAAATATTCCATTATCTATCCTATCTTGGTGAGTCCAAAGTGTTGTACCTAATTCACTTTCTATCCTAATTTGCATTATCAACCTAAAACTATCTTTTTATGTCTCTTGAACTTATATGCTTTACACATATTTTATAAGTTTCTTTCCTGAATTTGGTAACAAGAAAACTATAACTACAACTATCTAGACTTCAACTCCATGAGAAACTTGAGGATATAAGATTACCTGAGTAAACAGAAAGTACAGAGCAAACAACTTCCAAAACTAAGAAATGAGAGAAACAATTGGCTGCCTGAACATTCACCCAGGATTCCTCTGTAATATTGAGGCAAGCATCTTCAGCCTAAAGGCCTAGAATATCTGATAGACTTTTCAGTGAAGTAGGATTTTGATCTTGGCAAAGTTTGGTAGTCACTTTCTTTTGTGTCCTGTTTGTCCAAATTGTACAGCATACTGTCAGCAGTCAAGGAAAGGGCAATTTCTTGCCCAGTGTCTAACTATTGTCATAAAGAAAGGAAATTCCACATGGAGTTTCTTTGATACCCATCATCGCCTCTGAAATAGATTCAGACTGCTGGGAGCAGACATGCCTCATTGTCATAAAAAAAGAAAACTTATGTTATTAAAACATCTTAAATGCTATATTCTGTAGATCTCTGAAGTGTTTGAAGACCACCTATCTATCTAAAATATATCTTTTTGACCTTGAAGACATATCTAACATGACTACAAGTTTGAATATAATAGGTGACTAACTACTAACCTGCATTTCTTTATTATCCTAAATAGTTTGTAATAACAACTTTCAAGGACTAGAAATTTATACTACATTATCAAATGAGCTATATAGCTACAATACCTTAAACAAGAGTAAAAACATATAGAGTATATTCTAACAAAAATAACCTTAAAATTGTATCAATATACAAAAATATCTTAAACAAGAGTAGAAGCATACATAAGTATAACAAAAATAACCTCAAATTTGTATCAATATAAAAAAATCAATACCAATGTAAAATATTTAAGACTAGTAGCTGCTTTTTTGGTTTAAAAGTTGATTCAATAATCTACCCTTTTATCCTATCTTTTTGTTTGTTTGTTTGTTTGTTTTTTTGAGACAGTGTTTCTCTGTGTAGCTTTGCACCTTTCCTGGATCTCGCTCTGTAGACCAGGCTGGCCTCGAACTCACAAAGATCCACCTGCCTCTGCCTCCCAAGTGCTAGGATTAAAGGCATGTACCACCATTGCCTGGCTTATCCTATCATTTCTATATCCTCCCTTAAGAAGCACGCTTGAGTTTAGAGAAGGAAAGAGTCACACTCCAACTCCAAAGTCAGCTTTTATTTTTCATTGAACTGGGATTATTTAAAAAATTGCATTATATGTCTGTAGAGAAAAGCATAAAAAATTTGGGAATATTTATGAAATGTCCTCTTGTAAATGTGATATACCAATAGGCCAATTTGCTCTTTTCTTGGGACATTTTCTCTGGATGATTCATCCTTTCCTTTAGATGTCTAATTTGTCCAATGTTTTTCAGATTCCTTAGTTGGATGGATGCCTTCATTTTCCCACAAAGACAAAAAAAATTCCCTGACCCAACCCTAACTTTGGGGAGTTTCCTTTTTGACAGGTTATATCTGATCAAATGAAAAGCATTTGCTAGTCTTGTAAGTAAGTTTTGTAATCCATTGTTCTATGGCTGCTGATCTTGCCTTTAAAAGTCTTATCACGATTTGTATTCTGAATTGGCATTTTCAAAAGCCAAAGATTCAGTTAATATTTGTCTATCTTCTGGATCTGGTATCATTCTATTTGCAGCTAAAGTCAATCTTTGTGAAAAATCAGTGGAGATTTCTTTTGGGACCTCTATAACTTTATATGGCTCAGTTTTCTTTCTTTCCTACTTCTTCAACTCTGTCCAAAACATTCAAAGCTATGTATAGCATAGAGCCAAGGTGTGGTCATCATATATAGACTGTCTTTGTATATCAGCATAATCTCCCTCTCTAAGAAGTTGCTCTTGGGAAATTTCAATACCTCTAGCCTTATTTCATCGTTCAATGGTCCTAGCCTCATCTTTCCACTAAGTCTTTCAGTGTAATTGAGGACCAGGTTCCAATACTGCTGTAATTAATTCTTCCCAGTCTTCTGGGATAATTCTGTTACTAGTTGACCATGAATTTAACATCTGCCTCACAAAAGATGAATGCAAACCATATGACTATCACTTCCTTAAATCTCCTAAACTCTAACATTTCCACAGAAATCCAGTCAGTTCTTACATAGCTTTGGGGATTCCAGTCATTTAGCAGTTTTTTCTTTATGGTGATTGGATAAAGTAAGGTTGGTTTTTAATAATTTTGGGCTGTTTCTTTCTAATTCCTTAATGTAGTGGTGAGGTTGGTACTCTGTTAAATTCCTCTGTCTTTGTATGAATATCTCTATTTTCTGTTTTGGTAAGTTTTTCTAAGGCTTCTAACTTATCAGTCAAAATTGCATTATTTTCTTTAGTAATTAGTTGTAGGACTTGCATATTATTAGTCAATATTTGGCATTGATATCAACCAAAATATTTTAGGGATAAAACAAGAATTACCAAACTGATAAAGATTAAAATTAACAGTATATAAACCACAGCTAAGTTAATTATCCCCTCATTTAATTATTCCATTTTTGAACCATCCATTGTGGAATTATACAGAGACATAACTCCTTTCATCATAATAGTGTTTCCCATTTTTTAACGTGGGAAAACTCTCTTTCTCTCTCTCTCTCTCTCTCTCTCTCAAACAATTCCTCTGTTTTAAAAGTCCCAGTTGTCTCACCAAATCTGCTGACAATGACAATGAATTGTGAGGCTTAATTTCGCTGCGTATCACATCTGGGCAGAGACACACAGGTAGTGCACAGCCTGGCTAAGGACAGCTGTTGATGGCCACCTGTCAGTAGCCTGAGGGCGGGGTCCAGTGGAAGCCCACAACCCACAGGGAAAAGGAGCCAGAGCCAGCTGTCTAAAATGCCAACAAGGGGGAATGTGTGACAGCAGCAAGTGTGATGGGAGGTAACTGAAAACAGAGAGCTGCATGAAAGCAGAGCTGGCTGGTGATGGGGGGCTAACTCCTGAGGCTTTAGAGCCCAGGCACCTGTGAGTCTGGGGTTCCTGGAAATTGCTGTAGACAGGCTGCAACGGGAAATACCCAGACTCACTGATAGGGCTATGGGGAAGAAAAGGAAAAGCCAGGCAGTGGTGCAATGACTCTTGTGGGTGTAGCTACTATGGACGGCTCTGACAGGTGCCAGTGGCTGCAAAGCCATGGGCAAGCAGCTATCTCATGAATTCATGCCCCAAAATTTGGACTCCAGAAAAGCATTTAATCTAGTTAATCTGTATCAATTAAAAAAATGAGAGTCAAATATTGGGGGAAGAACCTGAAAGATCAGAGAACAGGCAGCAGCCACCAGTTGATTCCTACTTCTTCTGTTCCTCCATCCAAAATGACTGAGATCCTCTCTCAGCTGCACCTTCCCACTTCCTATCTCCTCTCCTGTCTACAGTCCTCCAAACCTCTATAGTCAACTTGTGGCTAGCTCCACCCTCTGACACTAAGGAAGGTTTATTTGTCAGACCACAATCAAAATGTCACACAACAAAGTTTTCCTGTAAGGAATAAAAATGTCGTTGTTTTAAGTCAGGGCTAGTGTCACCTTCATTTGAAGTAGGGTTAGTTTTTCCATCTCTGGGAATTACAAATAGCTCCATGAAAAGTACGTGCATGTCACTGCTATTTTGTGAGCTTAGCTGATATTAGTGAGTTTAAATGTGTGGAGTTTGTGTTTATATGTAATCCATGTTGTATATTTACACTCAGAAATGTGTATCCAATTATGCATTATATTGTTTTATAATACTAGATAAATCAATTTCAGGATTATTTAAAAATAATTATTAAAAATAGACATGAGCTGGGTTTTTGGAACTCATTACCTGTGATGGGAAGCCTTGCTCGGTTGAATGCAGGGGCGAGGGGCTTGGTCCTGCCTTAACTGAATGTATCAGGCTTTGCTGACTCTCCATGGGAGCACTTACCCTTTTGGAGGAGGGAATAGGGAGGGTTGGAAGGAGTGTGGGGGCAAAACAATAGAAATATTCAACATCCTTAGTCATCAGGGAAATGCAAATCAAAAAAATAGATATGCAGGATTTCTTAGTCAGTGTTCTATTGCTGTGAAGAGACACCAGGAGCAAGGCAACTCTTGTAAAAGAAAACATTTAATTGGGGGTTTGCTTGTACTTTTAGAGGATTAGTCTGTGATCATCATAGAGGCTGACATGGAGGCTTGCAAGGCAAGTGTGGTGCTGGAGAAGAAGTTGAAAACTGTATCCTGACCCACACAGAGGCAGGCGGAGTGAGAGGATAGAACAGGTGAGGGCTTTGAAGTGTTAAAAGTGATACATTTTCTCCAACAAAGCAACCCCTACTCTTCCCAAGCATTTCACCAACTGGGGACCAAGTATCCAAATGTATGAGGGGCCTGTCAGGGCTGTTCTCATTCAAACCACCACATTAGATGACTACAGAATCAAGTTTCTACTCTTCCTTACTTTTGTTAAAGGTATAATAGAACACACACTTGGGTGGGATATGAATTCTACAGTTCAAACACTGCATCTTAGGTCATTGAAACCACCTTTATGATTTTAATGTCCAAAATTTAGTTGCCCAATGTGCACTCAGGTTCAAAATAAAAGGTTCATTTAGAAAGCCAATTTTATAAAGATAATTAATAATTTAGAAATATGGTCATTTTTTTAAAGTTTGACATTTTTAGAAAAACCCTGCATTTGTATATCCAAAACCGGAAATTAGATTATTGTGGTACATATCTTATCAACCAATTTATTAAAAACTCTTATTATAGTGCCACTATTGAATGATTAAATATTGAAATCAATTTAACGAAACTTTCAGAGATGTCTCTCAAATGGAAGAAAGAGTGAGGGAGAGTCTTTCATTTTGATATTTACCTCAACCTCCCAATTAGAAGGCTCTAGTTGAGCATAATGGGAAGCTGTTGACTAGAGAACCACAGCCAGTAGGTATCAATTAGTTAACAGTACATCTTGAGAGGTGTAGCCAACAGAGTGAGTCATTTAACCATACATCTTAAATCCACAGCCAACAGGAGTCAGTCAGTTAATGGCATATCCTGGGACATACAGCTAGCAAATCAGTCAGTCTGTGTTACACTTTGGGAAATCATAGCAAACAGATGTCAGTAATATTCAGAAGAGCAGGCAAGAACATGAAATGGTCTTAAGAAGAAATGGTCAACACGGAAAACAAGGGACAAATATTTTCTTACCTATTTCTCATTGAAAATCAGTTTGTTCCTATTTCAAGCAAAATATTAGCTATAAAATAAGAATATAGATACATCTGTCCTCAGAGATGGTGTCATGTATTTTGCAATTTTTTAATGTTATAATAATTTAAATAAAATGACCCATTGCCTTAGGACCTTACACAGTTTAAAAAGTGTCACCTTAACGGGTGAGAAGTTTGAAAGTAGAATCTGTGACTTATCTTCCAATTAAGTATACTATGTCCTATTCATCATAGTTTCTTTCAAAGTTCTAAGATAATTCTTGCTTACATTATAATACAGATCCTATAGCAACATTACAAGAGAACCACAAACCTGATCCCAAATCTATGCTACATACAATATATACCAATGACACATAATGTTAGCTACACATTCTGAAGTGCTTGTCATTGATAATTCTGCTAAACCATTCTCCTTGGTATGATCTATTTGCAAAAATCTAATGACCAGTTATCTTTTGGGTGTTTTCTTTTTATTTATCAGCTGGAATGAGTGAATATAATTTAAACTGTAACATTTAGTAACTCCACTGAACCCAAATGAAATCCTAGTTAACTAAAGGGAAGAAAAAAAATCCTCTATTGAAACAGTCTATGGCTTCAATTTTTGAAAGACAATATCAGAAATTATTTAGAAAATAAAAATAGAACGAAAATAGAGTTGTAGATCCTAAGCCTGAGCCCACCACAGTGCAGGATCAGATGGACAGACTTTTGCTGACTGAAACCACTCCTGAGCCCAGAAGATGTACTGGGATTCTAGACTCTGAATTGTCATGCTGCCATCAGTATAAGATCCAGCAGAACACAGATACTTTACCAGTAATGTAGGACCTATGATACACACTTAGCAAAGTTTTAAAGTGTCTGCTTCTAGTGCTTTATCCAAGAAAAAATCTTTATTGGCTCTCAAAGCTCCCATCATTTGATCATGATTCAAATCAGGCTGCTCTTGCCCATTATTGGCTAAGTCTATGACTGACTAATATTGGTTAGCAACACCTCAGGTCAAATACAACCTCCTTCCCTATCATCTTTAGAAAGGTATTTTAAACTGAAAATGCAAGGAGGCTAACACATATACTTATTATAACTCCTTTACAGAAAACCTACTTGAATTATATTCAACCAGTCAATTAGCAATCTTGAGTCCAACACTTCAAAAAGATATACTAGACCTGGGAAGTATTTTCTTCACTAGCATAGGTTGTGGTGTGGCTCTAGTTCCAGGAGCAGAACTGGATTCTGTAGCATCCCTACAGTGTGGGAGGCTGAGAGCCCCTGATGTACTGAACTCTGCTGTGATTTGAGGAGTCAGAACTAACAGGTTATCCTGGCTCATTCAACTCCTCCAATGGTGTTTTGTTGTACAGAAGACTCAGCTCGTTTTCTTCAGTTTAAATCTTGAGCA
This sequence comes from Peromyscus californicus insignis, assembly GCF_007827085.1. Lineage (NCBI taxonomy): Eukaryota > Metazoa > Chordata > Mammalia > Rodentia > Cricetidae > Peromyscus > Peromyscus californicus. The sequence goes on along the minus strand of NW_026294573.1, from coordinate 158,396,171 downwards.
TAAAATTTCATCGAAGGGATAGCCTAACAGACTTGTTGATACCCGTGAGATGGTTTATGTGTTCAGGTTAATTTCAAGAGCAGAAGAACACATTAACTTTTTAGTAAGGAATCCACAAATGTTGGACACTCAGTCATAAAACAACTTAAATAAATCCTGAGGTTTGGTCCATGAAGGCTAGGGGAAACAGCCTTTTGTAGTTCACGGGGTTTTGATAAGACATTCAGGTTCTAGAACATTAAACAACAACAACAACTACAACAACAACAAAACAAAACAAACAAACAAAAGCCTCAGTGGGTTTTTTGCTGATAATTCTTAAATCATCAGGTTTAAATTAGAATGAGCCATGAAACTTGGCCATCCAAATGGTGGTGTACTTTCTCCCATTTCTTTGCTGGAGACTTACAGGACTGAAATTTAGGAAGTACAGAAGTTCAGCTGCTCCACAGCTTGTGTTACTCTGACCCTTTGCCACACTGTTTAAGGTATAGAGAAGTTTTCCCAAAATCCTTTAGCTGTAGTCACGACATTTTTTATTCTTACAAAATGTATGCTAAAATTACATCTCTGGTATGATGCTGTTTGATCATGAGGGCCCTATCTCCATGAGTGGATTAACACTGGAGAAAATGTGGACAAAACTTCCTGAAAAGCTTTGTCTAACTGTGAACAAAAACTCCTGGAAAGAGTCTATATCTTCAGAGACTGATGGACCCATTGGAATTTCAGTACTGTGAGAGATTGGAATTTCATGGGTTCAGAGGCTAATTACTTTGTCCTTGGCTAGCTTTAGCATTCCTGAACAGCCATTCCTTGCCCCACTCTGTATCTGCACTTACACCTTGTGATAATAAATAAAAACATATTAGAAGCAATTTACTCAGAACTATCATCTAATGATAAAAAATAAAAAGATCTTGGATGCTATTAACTTAGCAGAACACTAGCTTCCACCTATCAAAGAGCTAAAAATGCCATCAGATAGCATCTTGGGTCTATAGAAAAGCTTCCTCGATCTTAATAATATATCCCCCAATGTTTTTGAAACTTGCCTTGACTTATGACTTCCTTTGTTCTATAAAACTGTAAAATCTCTGTGAAGGTGATTCCACATTGGAACATGAAATTTGGGGTAAACTAAATCCATATTCCCAGATCATTAGTAATTACAATGGCTGAATAATAAACAATCTCTTATTCTTTTTAAAATGAGACCTGTGGATTTTTTGGTTTTGTTGTTGTTGTTTTGAGACAAGAGTTTCTCTGTGTAGCTTTGCAGCCTGTCATGGAAATCACTCTGTAGACCAAGCTGGCCTCGAACTCAGAGATCCTCTTGTCTCTGCCTCCAGAGTGCTGCGATTAAAGGCATGTGCCACCACATCCAATAGAGACCTGTGGTTTTTATATTGCTAACATGGTTTTGTTCTTATCTATTGTTCAGCTATGGGGGGAATAGAGCTGTTCCTTTGCCATCATGGAAGAAAAACATTGTTACCAAATGTTGAACCTACCATTGTCTTGACTTTGGGCTTCCCAATTTCCTAAAATTTGAAAATAAGTATCTAGCCGGGCAGTAGTGGTGCACACTCCTTTAATCCCAGCACTCCGCAGTCAGGGCCACATGGATCTCTGTGAGTTCGAGGCCAACCTGTTCTACAGAGCGAGATCCAGGACAGGCACCAAAACTACACAGAGAAATCCTGTCTTGAAAAAAAACAAAACAAAACAAAATGAAAATAAGTACCTGCCTTTTATAAATACATGCATCCACACAGGTATTCTGCCATTGCATCATCAGATGATCTACAAAGCCATTTGACAGCATGTGTCCACATTAGAAATGATCACAAGAGAAAACTATAAGTGATATGAGTAACCAGAGCCATTACATTCAGAAGGACATCTTGTATTGAGGTGACAAATTACAGTGGTTAAAAAAGAAAAAAAAGTTGGTTCCAGTTTTGTCTTCATTGTGTATTAAAAGAAAGATAAAGGAATTATATTAGAGTAACTTTTGTCTTCACCATTTGATATTCCTTATCCAGTTTCCCATTTTCTCTGCTGCACTAACACTCTAAAGCAACTACTCAGACAAATCCATTAGTTATCATCCAGAATCCTTTGCTGCCATACTAGGGTAACTAGAGGGCTGGTGTATGAATCTCCTTTCATCCTATATTCTCTTTTGGATCTTTCCTGCTCCAGCTTTTAAACAGAATGCAAAGTTCTATTCCCATGCTAGTTCTTATTTCAAAATACTCATAGTGATTTGGCTGCCCTGACTACATTTTTTTTTAATTTTATTTTATAATTTAATTTAATTTTACATATCAGCCACGGATTCCCTTGTTCTCCCCCGCCCCCCGCCTTCCCCCCAGCCCACCCCCATTCTCATCTCCTCCATGGCAAAGACTCCCCTGAGGATTGAGTTCAACTTGGTAGATTCAGTCCAGGCAGATCCAGTCCCCTCCTCCTAGGCTGGGCCAAGTGTCCCTGTATAAGCCCCAGGTTCCAGACAGCCAGCACATGCACTAAGGACAGGTCCCGGTCCCAGTGCCTGGATGCCTCCCAAACAGATCAAGCTAATCAACTGTCTCACTTATCAGAGGGCCTGATCCAGTTGGGGGCTCCTCAGCCATTGGTTCATAGCTCATGTGTTTCCATTTGTTTGGCTATTTGTCCCTGTGTTTTTTCCAATCTTAGTCTCAACAATTCTCGCCCATACAAACCCTGACTACATTTAACTAATGTTACTGATCCGTCTTCAAGAAAATATCAGTTTTCTTTAGGTCTCATCCCAATAAGCCCTATTCATCATTTAAGATCCCCATAGCACTTGGTGGACTATATAAAGTCAGTCTTAGGAAAATTTCTTGATTAACTAAGGTCAAATCTATATTGACAAAACTCTAGTGACTAGATGGTCACAACTCATTTTATGAATAATAAATAAAGTATCAAGGAACTTAAGTTGAAATCTTGCTGGATTTCCATAAATGAATTCCTAGAGATTGTCCTAGGTTGATGAATGGGGAATGGTTTGCCCTCTTTGCTTCATTGGCTGATTAAATCACAAACTCAGTCTTTATTCACATGGAAGTTAGAGATAGATAATTCATTAGCTCATTCATTAATTTTATCCACTGAAGGGGGCAAAAGAATCTCCCTTAATAATTATAGTGATAAATACTTTGATTAGTGTCAATACCCATGGAAAGTTCTTTAATAACTCTTGCTGCCAAGAGGATCCTGAAACTACATGACAACTTAATACAATGTGATATCTCAGAAGGATATTGGAGGAGAATATAATACCAGATAAAACCTTGGGAAACCTTATGAATTATGGACTTCTGTTCATAGTAATGTGTCAGTATTAACTCCCCAGCTTGGAAAAACATAAAATAGCAGTGTAAGGAAAAATTAATGAGAAATATGAACGCTCAGCACTCACCTGTCAAATTTCTATATATTTAAAATTATTACAAAATTAAATATGTATTTATAAAACAAATATTCTGCTTTCTTTTTATTAAGATTTTAAGATAAATATGGAAGGTGACACCCATAAAAAAGACTTCATACTTATACTTATAACCATTAGATTTGATTAGGTAGAAGGAACTTTTTAAATCTTAAATTTGTAATAATTATTTAATTCTTAATAAGCCAATCAAAACTACAAGAAACAATAGACACTGTCATATAGAATACAACAAACATGTGGTGAGAAAATGCTGAGATGGAGCCTGCTCTCAGGGGAGTGAGTTACATATATGGATCAGAATTTGTGGACAACTCTTCAGAGTCCACCAACAAGAACACAAAGAAGTAAGTAAAAGGCTCAGGCTAACAATAAATTATCTTTATTCATCCATTAAAGATACTTGGGTCTATTCTCTTATTTTTGCTTTATTCTCAATTTATCCTCAATTTTTCTTCTTCTCTTATTTTTGTAGTGTTGAATATCAAATCCAAGGCTTTATGATTATTAGGTAAGAGTTCTAACACTGAGTTCCACCCACAGCCCAGAAAGTTAATTTCGATGGTGTCATGTCACCATACTGGAATTAGTTCATCTACCCAAGGATTCGTTAATGAAATTCTATGAATTATTTCTAAAAATATCATGAAATGTCATCAAAACCATTATCCTGGATTATTTAAAGTGTCAATCAAACAGACCATTTAAGTTATTTTCAATGTCAATATTATCTTTAAATATTTCATTATCTATTGAGTTCTTACTGTGGAAAATATGAGTCCCTGAGTAACAGTGTGAGAACTGACAAGGGTACGTGAGGTTCATCTTGAGTCTACCCATAGGGAGCTATTGATGCCATAAACACATGGTATATATGTGGAAGTTGCACAGAATCATCCATGTAAACTACACTTCCCATGCTGGGTACTGCTGCATGACACCTAATGTCTACAAAGTCTTCTAATCATTCCTTTAGCTTCTGAAGCCAATGGAAATCATAAAAAAGCACCAAAGAGTCTTGTAAATGACATTTGGCTATGTTTTGGTTGTCTTATATCACAAAGAAACTAATACTTTTTAACCTTAACATTGATATTAGTTCTGAGGATACATTCAACTAGCATTGCCTGCCAAGATTCTTTTGAAAGAACAACTGAAATATCCAAAACTTACTCTACATCATGTCATATCAAAGAGCATTGCCTCTGGCCAGGAGCTCTATTTATAATAAAAAGAAGATTCTGTTATTGAGAAATAGCTATTGTATCAGCTATCACATGCTCTGTAAGCCTAAATTGCTATCTAATAGCAAGAGACATACATTCTTAACATATGAGCACAATGATGTTTATTCCATAGTCAGAGAAATCAACTGGTGAAATTGTAGGAGTTATCACTGTTATATTTTTCTACAAATCTCTTTCTAAGCTCCCATTCCTGCATCAGGAGAGTATAAAAACATCTACATTGAAGTAGAATGTGAAGCTGACTGACCATAACGGTTCCACTAAATTATGAACCAATAGAAGAGTAACAGCCAGCACTGACTGAGGTAATTAAAGTGGATAATCAAGAGAACACAAGGGGGTGTGGATATGGTTCAGCAGGTAAGAGAGCTTACCAAGCAAATGTGATGCCTTGCATTCAAATCATAAGCATCCTAATAAAAATCTGTGCATGGCTATACCAGAATCTCTAATCATAGCACTGTGGAAGGCACAGAGAGGAGGGACCCTGGGCTTGAAGAATGAAAACCATGCTCCATGGTCCACAAGAGATCCTGTCTCAAAGAAATAAGAAAGCATCTGATGGAACAGAACACCCTAAGTCCTCCTTTGGCATCTGTACCCATATATATATATATGCACATATACCACATGCATATATATGGAGCACATACACACATATGTGCACATACACACAAAAAGGAGGAAATAAGATTATCATTAAAAGTGACAGAGAAGCTAATGAATGTAACCTATTCTAAGGTACTGCTTAGTGCTCTGTATGTGAAGTTATGTTAAAAATAATAAAGATCCAGACAATGTTGTGGTGGGAACAGTCATGTCTAGAACACTTCAGAGGGAACTGAATTACAATCATTAGACCAGGCTCAGAAACATACTTAGCATGAGAAAACTGACTATAGTAATGGCACCTTCACTAGTTTTTATGTTTCACAGATATTCACATACAAGTAACACAACTTTTTCAATAGCATGAATTTTATTATATGTAAATTGTTGAGATTATATTTTTAAAGAAATGTGTCATTTCATAGTCTTTAATCCATTAATAAAATCAGATTATTTAAAGGAATTTCTACAGAATGTGGAAGTCTATTTCAGTAAAGTTTATTCATAGTACCAACTCCAGCCCCAAAACAACAAAAGAGGCGTTTTACAAGTAAATCTTTGTGACAAGATGATTTTAATGATAAATTCCATAAGACATTCAAAGATTTTCAGCCTGTCCAGCATCCTCAGGCCACCAGACCATCATACCTCATGCTCCAACCCATATTCATCCTCCAGACACAGCCCTATAAACACAGCCTGTGCTCTGGTCCAGGCTGATAAGTATAGCTTTCACCCCTCATCAAAGAAGTTTCTTTTTGCAGCTAAAGAAGAATATTATAGAAAGCCACAATTAGTCAAAACACAGAGAACAAATTACCTTAGAGGTGCCCATCCCCAGTTGGTATAACTCCATGAAAAAGGACAGAAAGAGTCTAATAGCAGGAAGTCTGCTTTGAGATTGTGCCTTCTAACTATGACACAGATGGTCCCACAAAATTGCAACAGCATGGAGACCCAAACAAGACCTGGCAATTCCAACCACATTTGACATCCCAGGGTGGATGGAGACAATCACACAGTGCCCACCTATAGATGAATTACTAAGCGAGGGAGAATACATGTTCTCCAAAGGCACATAGATTTGAATGCTTGGTCACCAGGGAGAGGCACTATTTGAAAGGATTAGTAGGTGTGGCTCTGTTAGAGGAAGTATATCACTGGAGGTGGGCTTTGAGGTTTATAGAGGCTCAAGCCAGGCCCAATGTCTCTCTCCTCCTGCTGGCTTCAGATCAGGAGGTAGAATTCTCAGTTACTTCTCCATATTGTTTGCCTTTGTGCCACCGTGCTTCTTGCCATGATATTAACAGGATAAGCCTCTGAAACTGTAAGCAAGCCCCAATCATGTTTTCTTTCTTTTTTATAACTTTATTTTTATTTAAGATTTTTTTATTGGTTTTACATACCAACCACAGATGCCCCTTTTATCTTTCCTCCCACTCCCCCCAGAATTATGTGGTCATGGTGACTCTTCACAGCAATAGAATACTGACTAAGAGTATATGTATATGTTTGCATATGTGTATGTGATACTATATATGTAAATGTATGTTATAATGGTTTAAGAAATAGAGATCTTAAATTTGGGAAGTAGGGGTGCATTAGACATTGAAAGAGTAGGAGGAAGGATAGCAAGGGAGAAATTACACAATTATATATTAATTAAATAGAATATTGAAGAAATTATTTAAATCAATATAATTTTACAGATTTTTTTCTGAGAACATTAGATGAGAGGGAATGCTTTCTCTCTTAGTCCATAAGGTAAATTTGCCCTTATTTTACTATTAAAGTTTCACTTATTTACTTGTTTGTTTTATGTGTATGTTTCTGTGTGTTGCATGCCATGGAATGCATGTAAAGTTTAAAGAACCACCTCTCAGAGTTGTCTCTCTCCTTCTACCATGTGGGTCCCAGAGTTCCAATGCTGTCACCAGACCTATGTTTAATTTATAGCCTTCATTGTGTAACTGATAGAAACAGATGCACTGCCATGGCCAAGGACCATGTTGAGCTCCAGAAGTCCAGTCGAAGAGAGGGAAGAGAGATTCTGCTGTGGGATGGTCTATATGTCAAGTGTGTTGCTGATTGGTCAATAAATAAATCACTGATTGGCCAGTGGCCAGGCAGGAAGTATAGGTGGGACAAGGAGGAGAATAAAGCTGGAAAGTGGAAGGTTGAGACAGAGACACTGTCAGCTGCCATGATGAGAAACAGCATGTGAAGATGCCGGTCAGCCAGGAGCCACGTGGCAAGGTATAGATTTATAGAAATGGATTAATTTAAGATATAAGAACAGTTAGCAAGAAGCCTGGCATGGCCATACAGTTTGTAAGCAATATAAGTCTCTGTGTTTACTTGGTTGGGTCTGAGCGGCTGTGGGACTGGCAGGTGAGAGAGATTTGTCCTGACTGTGGGCCAGGCAGGAAAACTCTAGCTACAAGATTCTATGAGCAAGGGCCATCAAGATCATGATGGGGAAATCTTACAGATACAACTGAACCAAGCTAGTGGGAACTCATGAACTTTGGACAAACAGCTGTGGAGCTTGCACGGGATTAGACTGGGGCCTCTGCATGGGTCAGACAGTGGTGTAGCTTGGTGGGACACCTCACACAACCTTGATGCAGGGGGTGGGGCTTAGGCCTGCCTCAGCTGAACGTGCTGGGCATTGCTGACTCCCCATGGGAGGCCTTACCTTTTGGGGGAGGGGATGGGGGGGTTGGCTTGGGGGGAAGGCTGGGTTGGGGAGCAGGAGGAGCGATGAGGGAGGTATCTATGGTTGGTATGTGGAATGAATAAAAAATTTCTTTCTTTTTTTGTTTTGTTTTGTTTTTCAAGACAGGGTTTCTCTGTGCAGCTTTGTTCCTTTCCTGGAACTCACTCTGTCGCTCAGGCTGGCCTCGGTTTATGTATTTATTATATATACAGTGTTCTTCCTGCAGTATCCCTGCAAGCCAGAAGAGGGCACCAAATCTCATTACAGATGGTTGTGAGCTATACCATGTGGTTGTTGGGAATTGAATTCAGGACTTCTGGAAGAGCAGCCAGTGCTCTTAACCTCTGAGCCATCTCAAAAAAATTTCTTAATAAAAAATATATGAGGAAAAATAACACTAGCATGAAAGAAGTATTATTATTATGAATTCTGAATGTTAAAAGCAACTATGTGTTAAAACTAATCCATCATGACCAAGGCAGAGTCGTGTATGTATATATGTATGTGTATATGTATATGATGTGTATGTATTCTGACAAAATCATTTATATATATATATATATATGTGTGTGTGTGTGTGTGTGTGTGTGTGTGTGTGTGTGTATATCACAAAATATGTGGTATGTATATATATATATATATTTCACATACATAAATACATACATATATATGCAAGAAAAAATCATCTGACAAAATACAATGTAGATCCCCATAAAAATGAATGAATGTCTATCAATCTGTAAAGAGTATTTAAAAATAGTTACAACCATCATTATACATAAGACAGAATGACTTTATATCTTTCCTAAATTCAGATCCAAGGCAAAGATATTGGTTTCAACAACTTTACAGTGTTGTACTGGAGACTTAGATGTGCAGTAAAAATGAAAAACATATATAGATACTAATAACAAATTAAATACTTTTTAATTATATTGTCTTTCCTCTCAGATGACTTCAGAATCCTTAAAGAATAGTCTGTGAAATCGATCATAAAATCAATTTTAAATGAGTTTAGCAATTTCACAGTTCATAAAAGTAGTAGATAATATTCAATCATGGACATGACTGAAGAATATGACATTTCAAAAATTACTTTTTTGTATTAAAAAAGTATTTTTTGTATATATACTCTTCTGCCTTACCCTTGAATTTTAATATTCTAACAAAAACATATTTGAACAACTAAGTAATTAATGACTGAGAACAGGTTTTTTCACTTTCAATATGGAATCATCAATAAGAAAGAAAGACAGCTTATGTAAATACTGTGACAGTTGAACAGTCAGTCATATTTGTTTATGATAATGACTTTTGTATAAGGATAAATGGATAGTTACAGAAATAAACACTGGTTGCATGTATACATGTTAGTGTAAATAATAAGTACATACTAGTATAAATATTACTAATTTCCTAGCTGTTTCTGCTGAGAACATTTAGCAACATCTTAAAGACATAAATTTTCTGACATGAGTCCCAGTTTTAAATTACAGTGCTTCAAGAAAAGGAAGTGATAAGTATAATATAAATGGACACATAAGGGCTGGGGCAGGTGACAAATGAACTATAGGATGGGCCTAGATGGCAAGGACTGCTGAACAAACCCAAGGGCATGACACAGGCACATGACATTGGAACCTTTCAATAGACCAGATTCAAGAATAGAGTTGGATTGTTACAAATTGCAGGACAGAGAATATGTCAATGCTAATGTAAATCAATGGTCTCATGATGGAGTGAAGGGTGAATGGTGGGATAGGAAGTGAGTATATATGTACACCAAATATAACCATGGATGTTGATACTTGATCCACAGATTTCAGAATAAATGCCATGTATATTCACAATATATGAATATGAATGTGTGTGTATTATGTACATATATGTGCAGTATTTCTTAAAATATTTAAATGTATAGATATATAAAATTCACTATAAAATGTCTATTTCTTGAAGATATGGAGGTTTTATGTTACCAGTTTTACTACTTATCCTATGATATGTTTTATTAAATTCAAGCGTTGAAAGTAGCTACAGACAATGGTTAAATACTATTCTGCTTTTACCAATGTTGCTGTCTTTAGTGAGATGGAAATATTTAAAACTGAAGGATGGAATCATGTTTCCTTTACTGTGAGACATTCATGTTTAGCAAGCTTTCTTTTTCAAGCAAGAGAAATGGTGTTCTTCTAGTGAGAAGGACAAGGAATGATAGTATTTTAAGCATTTGAGGCAAAACTACCCCAATGAGCATGTCTTATTTCAGAAATAATATATTTTACAATAGGTAGTGAAGTTATATAACAGTTATTAAAAGTATGTCTGTTAGAGAAGGAAGATTCCTTTACTGGTTATATTAATTCTGCAGTCACACATCCTGACTCCATTTTGCTAACACAATTGGGTTCAGGTTTAAAGACTATGAGGTGAAGGAAATTGCCTCTTTTCAACTAATTTTTCATCCCATTATTTTCAGTAAGACTAGTACTAAAGTAAAGCATATCCAGTGATGTTGAATAATAGGAAAATGTTAGGAAAACATGCATCCACGGCCAATGGCAGAAGATGTAGCCTGCTTTCAAAACTCTCTGGTTTTACTCTTTTGCATAGCTTCAAGTGCTTCACAAGTTTTCTGTTCAAAATTTATATTTTTTCATTTGACTTTAGTAAACAGCTATTTTACTTTTAGTTTGTTTATAAAACTTTGTTTTGGAAATATTACTATAAATTGATGATGTAATCTTATTAATCAATATTTCTGTTAAGCTATCTAATATATAATTGTAGACATATTACCTATTCAAAACATTTTTCAGGCAAAGATGCATAAACAAAAAGTGAAGAATGGACTCTGTTAGATAATTTCAGGTTAGTTCTTTACAAGCACCTATAACAATCACATACACACATTCATTGCTCCTTGTATTTTGTGATATTGTGATCACTCTCTCTAGAAGTTACAATAAGTCACATTGACTCCAGCTCTTAAAGTAATTTTGTGTGTTTGATAAAACATTCAGAAGTTGAAAATATGTTTGAAAATTGGCAGAAACTTTCAGTAATGAATGATATTTTACTTTCTCAGCTGACAAAAGAAATGTCAAATGTGTGACTTAGAACTCTATCTTTTCAGTTATCACACACCAGTATTTCACATAGTGAGGCAGTTTTAACATGGTCGTCATAGTTCTCTCCATTACACTTAAATTTTACTGTCCTATTCTTAAATTCTTCATAATGGAATTGTTGAATTTTCTGAAAAATGTGTTGTTCATTGTTAAGTCTGCCTTTAATTGAATGTTCAAGGGTACAAACAACAGAAATATTGGTTTGCATTCTGCATACATATCCATTTTATCTCCCCCTGCGTTGTGTAGAAGCAGTATTTTTCAATATTTAGTGTCCTTCAAGAAGTAAATTCTTAAGTATGAAGCTATTTTCTTATTCCTTGTCTTCTAAGACATTAATATAGCAAGTGTTACTGAGCCTCTTTTGTTCAGGCTTTGAGCCTCTCAATCTCTCTCTTACCTCTTGAGAGTCTGTTGCTTTTGCTGATGTTTCCTCCCTTAATCTATATTATCCACTGACTCAAATCATCTAGAGTCAACACAATAAACTTGAACTTCTTTAAAGAATCTCAGTTCTAAACACTCTTGTGTTGTTGTCCCTTTACCTTCTTGAGACATTAAACTGAATAATACAATTTTTCAATACCATCAAATTTCCTTGGAAACCTCACTGTTTTGAGGCCCTCCCACTCCAAGCAATATCCCTCTTATGAAGAGTAAAGCCCATTTTTTTGTAATTTTAAATGCATAGATTCACTGAATGTAAAATATAATTATTATCTATAGATTTTGAATGTTTATTATACAGAATGAATATGCTTTTAACAAATGAATAATTGAGGTTTCATCTTCCTGGGTGACTCTAGCTTGTTTCAAGGTAACAAATACTCACTAGTGCACAGGTACAGTTTCCATCCATTTCAAAAGGTTCCGCTAGTGACTTTGAGTTGGTTTCCATTTAGGAAATAATTATGAATCTCTAAAACAAATTTCAAATGTGTTTGAAACATACTTTTAAGATTTAAAATAAACAGAATGTTACTTTAAAGCCTGTTGAGTAGCAGATTGCACTTCAAAAAGATTTCTATATTGAGATATTAATGTATACGATTAAAAATTGAAAATTATATTAATCACCTTATGCTTGCATAAAATACCTAAATTGCATTTTAAAATATTATTTTTCATAAATATGATGCTCACTGTTATTTCTTCTACTCTGATGAAGAATTAATTGACTTTCCCCACGCTACTTTATGTCCTGTTGTCAAATATTGCATGATCTACTACCTGGCAAGAGGCATCATTTGCATGTCAGTAGACAGCCTGACAGAGCTGAAGTAACAGACCTCCCTTGGGTTTGAGCAGATCTTCATTCAGTGGGGTATTTTGAGATTGTTTAAGTGTCAGCAAGTAGCGGGAGGAATAAGAAGGGTATCTTTTTTCAATGAAATATCCTGATGGATATTATACAAAGTTACTTTGTATAAATGTATGAAACTTTTAAATAACAAACTTACTGAACAAAACTGAAGCTAGTAAGTGAACTCAGATACAAATTAAGCAGAAGATACTCCAATCATCACAGAAATCATAAAAGCCTGATGGCAGAAAGTATGAATGGATAAGGTGACAAGGAGTTGAGACTGTTTTTACAAGGAACTGACTATCAGAGTGTTTCTAAGTTATATATCATGTAATACTGTAATTGTCAAAGTGTATGTAGGATTCCTAAAGTAGAAAAGAAAAAAATACTTTAATTATTACAATGACAGACAATTCACAAAAAAATATAGATGAGCAATACATACAAATGCAAACTGACAAAATAGTGTGACAAAATTTCAAGTATGTCATAAAATGCCCAATCCATCAATGACCATAAAAATGAAAAAGTACAGACATAATACATATTATTATGTATTATCATGGATACAATGAGCAAAATCTCTCAAAACAAACTTTTCATTAAAATCAACATAAATATTTTGAGCTAAGAATTCCACTCTACAGTATAATTCTCAAAAAAGTAATCTACAAGATATTATATATTTCTAATAATAGCATTTATGATATTTATTGCTTAAATAGATTAGATTCAAGACATAGGCAAATATTTAATTTTAATACTTATAAAGAAGGGGTGATAAGTTATATCGTGGTACTACCAGTAGACCAGAAAATCAGTAAAAATTTAAAAGTAATAAAATAAATTTGTGTACATGTAGGTATACTGAGAAAAATGGGTCCACTGAGTAGTAGCAAACAATAGCGTTATCAAAACTGGGACTCAGCCAGCTCCCGTTTTGAAGAAGAGAATTAAGGAGCCCATTAGCCAGTACTATATACAAAAATGAATACCAAGTAAACTCTGTTTCCAAATATGAAAAATTAGAAAATGTAACTTCAGAAATAAGTATATACTAATATTTCTCTAGATTTGTGTAAAGGAAAAATGTAAATAAGTTACCATTATAAGAAATAAGAGCAAAATGAAAATTGAGGATAGAAGAACTCCAGCTCATTAAATAACACTATGAATCCAACATGCATTCTAAAGAAAAAAAGCCACATACTGAACATATGCAGTAAAATAACACAAAATCTCACTCTTTAAATATAATCAAAGATAAATAAAAATGAAAGACAACAGTTGAAAACCTTCGATGGGCATGGCAATTTAGTGGCTAAATCAAATGGAGTAGTAATTATTACTCATTAGAAAATAAAAATTAATGGTTCTATATGCCAATATCCTCCACTATCATCCTCAGTGTCGAAGAAATGAAGAATACCAAGAGGGAGGAAAGAAAGAAAGAAGAAGAAAATAAGGGAAGGAGAAAGATGGAAGGAAGTAGGGAGGGGAAGAGAGGTTCAGAGGAAAATTGAATAAGACAACAGGGAGTTGGAAAGAAAATCAATAATATCACTAACTGTTGAGTGGAACACGTGTTCCAGGAATTCTCACACATAGTTGGATGACTGTACCTTAGTGTTCTCACTTGGTAGAACTGGAAATTTCTATTAATATTAGAAATACAAATAATCTTTTGCCTTAGCCATTTACCCCTTATTCTATTCTGGGTAAATGACTAAACATTTAAGTATAACTGAGAAATTATCTTAATTATGTCCATAATAACATTGGAAAGAATCTATTTGTAAACCACACATATTTACTTTATCACCCAAATGCTTGAAAAATGAATGTCCTCCATGAGTAGTTTATAGAAATAAAATAATTGAGAAAAATACACTAGTGAGAAAAAGGCAGATGAAACATGAATCATTTTGTGTGATTCCATTTAAAAGATGTTTTAAAAAAAATCAATAAAATTAATTGCAAATATTGATGCCAAATAATAAGGAAATAATTAAAGAACTAATTGCTATAAAGTCAAGATGGGGTACTGTGAAAAATATGGGTGATAAGGCAAAACTGTGAGGGAGATTTTAGAGCTGGCAGTAACATTCTTCAGTTAGTGCTGACCCAGGTGTTTGGTTTGTGATAAAATATAAATCTGTCTTTTTTGCTGTACTCCTATGAATATAAACTACTTTTCAAATGATAAAGGCTATAAAATGTATTTTCACTTTCATAGTCTTTTCTAAGAAATGGGAGATATTCATATTTTAGGTTGAATGAGCCACAGTCCGAAATAATGTTATCTCTGCTAGATAAACTGATATCTTACCATTGTGTATTTTTTAAAAAATATTTTATTATGAATTCTGTCTATTCAAACCCTATGGCAAAAAAATCACTTGCCACATGTTATGTCATTGTGTATTGGGTCCCATTATTTTATAAAAGATAAAGTTGTTGTTTATTTTATGTGATTTCATTCAAGATGCATGAATCTTAAGAGGTACAGTGTAAAATAATCAAAATTTTAATGATGTACAAGATTCCCACCTCATATAAATAATCCAAATACATGGACTTTACAAATTTTTACCTCTTGTGACTCTGTAAGATTACTTATTACAGTTATTTCTTGATGATTTCCAGCAATGGCAGTATTTGGTAAATTGAACTAGGATACAAAAGTTTAGACTTTAAATGTTTGGAACTATCCACAAGAATGACATTTGCGACAGTAAGAAAATTATAGTTGAAAAAGAAAAATAAGTAAACACTGTCTGGCTTCTCCGGAATATGAAAATATTAAATCTCAAACAAAAATTACCATGGACAAACCATTTCTTTTTGTGCCATGTAACTCATTTTTCTCTAATGCAAATGATCCATATGCTTGTAACATTTTCTTTCACTGTAGGGAGGCAGTTTTTAATTCAGGAAAAAATGATCATTCACCAGTATGATTTGCATCAAGATGAGGCATGGGAAATAAAATATGGATCATATTTAAAATGACATAGCCTCTTCATGTGATAGAATTCATAGTAAACTCAAATCTATCTTAATAAAGGTTAACACCAGTGGAATGCTGAATGTTTGGGTAAAATTGAATGTCTTGAGTGTATTTCCCTGTAACGATCACCTATCACCTACTTCTGAAGTTCACATTTCAACCACGAGTTTTAGTAAGAATGCCTACTCTTACCATCTCCATTCCCTAGGCTTTGATTCTGTTCATTCCCTTATCATCCAATTAGTCACGGTTCCAAAGCCGCTGTGACTACTCCAAAGGAACACCTAGGCCTGTGAACACTAAACTGTCTTGAAAATAATTTTTCTAAATTTTTGTGTTCACAACAAAGTGGTGTCTTGGAATATTATATGTGGTAGAACTTTCATAAATGAATCAATTCAACATTGAAATATTTTGTTTTCATTGTAGTAATAAAATTATATTCAACATGTAAATGATTTTTACACATGCTTATGTCTAAAATAAATGACGTAATGCATCTAAGAGTGGGCACGCTAATGCATATCAGATCTCTAGCCACATTCATTATGCAAAACTGAAACTTTGTAGCCATAGAACATCAGTGACCCTTGTTCCAATTCCTTATAATTATTGTCTGAGGTTTTGAATATCTAGACATACTAAATCAACAGGTTCAAAAGGACCTAAGCTACTGAGACTGCCTAAAATTAGTGTAATAGTCTCAAGGTCCATCCATGCTTTTAAACATTATAAAATTTCTATGGGTTTTTATTTTTCTTTTATTAGTATACTTTAAATACAAACAGGTTTTATTGCAGCATATTTGTCTTAGTTTGGATTTCTATTGCTGTAAAGAGACACCATGACCACAGCAACTCTTATGAGGAAAATGTTTCATTGGGGTGGCTGCTTATAGTTCAGAGGTTCAGTCTATTATCATCATTGCAAGGAGTATGGCAGCATGCAGTCAAACATGGTGCTGGAGGAGTAGTTGAGAATCCTGTATCTTGCATGCAACAAGAATTTGACTGAGACAGTTGGTGGTATACTGACCATAGGAAACCTCAAAGTCTGCCTCCACATTGACACACTTCCTTCAACAAGGCCATATCCACTCCAACAAAGCCACACCTCCCAATAGTGCCATTCCCTATGAGATTATGAGGGGCAATTGCATTCAAATTACTACTGTATTAAATATACTTCATGTACACTTTGATTGCACTCATCCTGCCATTATATCCAGTTCCATTGCCCTACAATCTCCTTGCTCCATTTCTTCTTCCAAAATACTCTGCCTTCTACTTCCCTGATTTCATTTTAAAATCCAGATTTTATATATAAGAAAATAAACATGTAGCTTTTATCTTCCTTAATCTCATCTATTTTATTAATATAATATTCTTCAGTTATTACATTTTTCAAACAATATTGCATTCTTATGGCTCAGTAAATAGTCATTCAGTTAATGTGTGCATAGGTCTGTATATATTTCTGTTTGCCTCTCTTTCTCTCTCTCTAAATACATGTGTGAGTGTATATGTGTGTCAGTGTATGTGTATATGTGAAGAAAATATGTGCATGTATATACCTGTGCCTTTATGTTTATGTATAAATTTTTCTTCTTTAACTTCTGTTAAATTTGTTCTTTGACAATTTCATAATGCATAAATTACATGGTTCTTCCTCTTTATCTTTACCCTATCCTATCTCTCTCTTACCCTGTCTACTCTTTCCCTCACCATAACTCACATTCTCATGTTCATGGCTTTTTGTTATTGTTGCTGTTGTCTGGTGACCCACTGGGTTTAACAATGTTGTCTGTGTGACCATGGGTTTCATACTACCCTTTGGAGCCCGTAGGACTCA
Source organism: Peromyscus californicus insignis (assembly GCF_007827085.1). Lineage (NCBI taxonomy): Eukaryota > Metazoa > Chordata > Mammalia > Rodentia > Cricetidae > Peromyscus > Peromyscus californicus. Next base: position 158,378,811 of record NW_026294573.1, on the reverse strand, counting down.
ACTATAAGTACACAACTGAAGATGATGGCCTTCCCCATGACTGTAATGGGAGCCAATCAGAATGAGATATTCCCATGAGCTTCTCTCTAATCAAAGATCAACCTTTTGATCAACTTTTGTCTTTCCACTTTAGTCTCTGTTTTTTTTCTTCCTTTCCAACTTTGTTGTAATCATTTCTCCTTGCATATTTTGAATTGGTTTTGACTTGTGCTCTGATTTTTATTAGATGTTCGACTGATTAATTGCATCATTCAATCTCCAAGATGTTCTCTTGGTTTTTTTGTTTGCTATTGACTACTATTTTAATGTCTTAAGACTTCAAAAGGTACAAAAAGTTACTTCAACTTCTTGAATTTGATAAGATTTGCTTTATGTAGTATGTGTAACCTATTTTTTGACAGTATTCCATTGGCTGCTGAGACAAATGTGTATCATGGAGATGTCAAGATGCAATGTTCTATGGAAATCCATTAAGTCATTTGATTTATGGTGAGTTTAATTGTAAATTGTACTTGTGTATTCCGTGTACTGACTGAGTACCAGGCCACTTTGGTGCCTTTTTAATGGCAAGGCTGTATTCAGCTTAGACACCTCTTTCTTTGTGTTCTGTAGATGTTGCTGACCCCAATAAGGCTTATTATGACCTCTGGGCCAGGTAGGTTTCCACTCATTCCAGATCCCTGTCTCCCAATTTGTGTTTCCAGGGGCAGCAAATATCCAAAGGGAGAACTGCATTCAGTAACATAGAAAAGGGAAACAATAAGATGGCAAATAAAATGAGATTTTCATATGATGGGGGAACAGAGAAAAGACTGCTCATCCTGATACTCTTAGTTCTTTGAGGGTCCTATCAAGCAGTAAACTGCCTTGGAGAAATGAAGGGTTTTAGGAACTGGTCAGTAGAACTGAGTTTAGAGACCTCAGTCCTACCTGCAACAAAGCACAGAGTCTGGAGTTTTGCTGGCCACCAACTTGAATTTCTTTTGCTTTGAAGAAATCTGTAGGCAGCAGAGTACATCCTAACTGAAGACCAGGCTCATCAACTACTTTTCCTTTTGCAACACAACCTTCTGTGTCTTAAACTCCTCATGGGGTCCTGGCTCCTCCTCTCTTTCCTCTATACATTCCTGACCTTAAAGATATTTTGGTGCAGGCCCTATAGTAAATGTTCAGAATCTAGGACTTGTGACAGTTCCTTGATTTAAAAGGAGTAAGCCCCTTTTGTTTGAACTCTCAAGATGGCATCTGGATATAATTGTCTAGGGCTTGTGGGGGGATGGGGGTACTGGTAAATTTGTTGTCTCTCAGATTCCAGCCTACCATGGAAGAATTGAAGCTATCACACCAAATCCTCACACCGCATTTAAGGTTGATGAACATTGTGGGCTTCTTCTATACCTGAATTATCAGTTTGTTTTCACTAGTGTGGCCAGCATACTCCAAGATTACCAGGTGACTACGACTTCACTCCTCTCTAACAGTGGAGCCAACAGTAGAGCTGAAGAATGGCCCCTATTTTTCTCAGCAATACTGCTCTGTTTTGTGGGCCTTTTCCATCATCCATCCATGACTTTCTTGGTTTCCTAGGCTATTCTTTCTTTATGTCCCTGATATGTATAATGTCTTCATGGTTACCTTGACACTTTTTAATTTGTGAAGGCAGAGGGAAACTTCAAATTCACCATCGTAAATTTCATTATTTTTAAAGGATGATTTGTATTTCCTTTTACATCTATACCACATTTGTTTCATGTATTCATCTTCCCATTTATGTTAAGTAATTTTCCTCATGCACTGGATATTGTTAATAAATCAGAAATTAACATGGAATGCAAATATCTTTTGACATTCTAATTAAATTGTTTGGTACAAACATATAGTTCTTTGATTGCTACATCATATCGTAGTTCTCTATTATAATATTTTTGAGAAAATTTATATCATTTTCCATAGAGATGGCACCAAAAGATAGTCCATCAAAATTATATATGTAAATATACAGAGATACCTCATTGTTATCTCGATTTGTCTTCCCTGTATAGTTAGCAATTCTGAATAACTTTTTGTATTAGCTATTTTCAATTCATATCTGGAAACGATCTCTTTAAGTTTTATGTCTAATTTTTATTTAAACCATTTGTTATTGTAGTAATAGCAATATTTTTGATTATTTTCTTCTGGTTTTGAATTGTGTGCATTCCCTCTGTGACTTAGCATTAAGTTCTTACCAGATATCTGGTTTCTAAACACGTTCTTTCATCGTATGAGTTCCTGGTCTACACTGATGTTTTCTTTCCTACACAAAACATCATAGCACAATATTACTAATCTTTTCACCTATGATTTCTTGAAGTTATATAGTTTCAGATCTAATGCTCAAATCATTTGTACTTTTTGACCTTACTATCATACATGGTATAATAAAATGATTCAGTTATAGGAAAAGAAACCACAGGCTTTTTATGTACATGTGTAATTTTATTTTATTTCATATATATAATATGTTATTAATGCATACACAAAATCTTCAGAATAGTAAAACAGAAGCATGTTAAAAGAATTGCAATCCATGACCAAATGAAACTTGCTCTGATTCAACATTGGTGCTACTTTTGAAAAGCAGTTAGTATGATAGAACAAATGGAAATATGGCCAAAATAATACATACAACATGTTTTTCAATATATAAAGAAAAAACATTTGATAAAATTCAGTATAGTTTCATTAAAAAACTATTAAAATTACATACAAGAAGAGATTTTGTTAAAAACTGTAGGTCACATATGAAAAATCTCAAAGTTAAAAAATTGGGAACCAAGACAAGGTTTTCCCAGCTGCTCTTTTCTCTAATGTCATGAACTCAAAAGAGAATAATGTGGGCAGGAAAATAAACAGAATACAAATGAACTAGAAAGAAACAACTAGATGATCCTTGTTTGCAAATCTCAATATATATCTATATCTATCTATCTATCTATCTATCTATCTATCTATCTATATACTGGAAATAATGAATCAATTTACTCAGAGAATATAGAATAAAAATGCAAACATGAGTCTTGCTATCATACAATAATGAACTATCCAGAATAAAAATATAAAGAAGAAATTACTTATATTATAGAATAGAAAATATTAGGAAACACTTAAGTAAATAAAAGATTTTCACAATAAAGACTTAAAAGTATGTTTGGGTTGCCTTGCCCAGCCTTGAGGAGAGGGAAGAACTTGGTCTTGCCTCAACTTTGTGTGCCATGCTTTGCTGATGTACATCGGAGGCCTGCCTCTTTCTGAAAAGAGATGGAAGAGGAGTGGATGGGAGACTAGAGGGAGGCAGGGGAGGAAATGGGAGGAGGGAGGAGAGGAGGGAGGGGAAACTGTGATCAAGATGTAAAATAAATGAAAAATTTTAATTAACAAAAATTATGTTTGAAAGCAATGGAAAACATAAATACATGGGGAAGCATTCTATATTAATACATAAGCATAAGCAGAACATGGAATGCTTATGTGCATGCCATTTAAATCAATATGCTGACAAATTTAGTGCAACCCTTACCACGGTCTCAAAGACAATCCTTACACAGACAGAAAATAACCATTCAGTGTCCATGTGAATTCTCACAGAAGCCTAAGAAGCCCAAAATAGTTTCTTAAAATATAAATCTTAAAGCTTGAAATAATACTCACCAACTTTAAACTATACAACAAAAACAATATTCCAAAATTATGCTTCTAATAGCATAGTATAAGAGTAGATACATCACCACATAGAGTTAGTGGGATGGCACAGCACAGAGAAATATTGAAGTTTGTCAGTCTGAAGGACATAAGTTTGGTCCTCGCGACCTATCAGAAAAGTCTTCTACTTTTCCATTTTTTTATTTCTTTCTTTAGGCAATTACTTTGACCATGACTACAACCTAATTTTTCATAGCATGGTGTGGAAGCCACAACTTTTATCTCTTATTTTTGTCTTTATACATGAAATTTTATTTCCATAGATTTGGGGCTGTTTCCCTGAGTTTTGTTTTCCTAATCATCGGCTTCCCTTTCATAGCTGCCTGTCTTACAGTGCACTACATTTGGCATATTTCAGTCTACCTAGTTTTCATTTTCTTCAAATATGTATGTATATATATATATATATATATATATATATATATATATATATATACTTTTGATGAATAGTAAATATTGAATGTCAACTGGAAGGCTTGAGAAACACCTAGGAGATTGTAAAGTACACCTTTGTATGGATCTGTAAGAGGGTGTTTCCACCTTTTTTCAGGAAGTATTAATTAAAGAAGGAAGATCAATCCTAATTGCAGGTGGCACCGTATCCTAATCTACTCAGAACTTCAGTGCTCTCTCTGTCTGTCTATCTCTCTCCTCTGTCTGTCTGTCTCTCATTTCTCTCTCTCTCTCTCTCTCTCTCTCTCTCTCTCTCTCTCTCTCTCTCTCTCTCTCTCCCTCACCTTCCTCCTTCCCTCTCCATCCCTGTTCTCTTTGCTGTAAGTCTTCATGAAGTCAGTTACTCTATTTATTTACATTTATACCACAATGGTTAGAAATCTGAATCAGCTAAATGAAGCTTTCCTCTCATACATATATGTGTATATGTACATATGTATATCCATATATGTATATGTTTGTGTATTATGTGTGTATATATATTATATACTATATATATATATATATATATATATATATATATATATGGATATAAGCAGTTACGACTAGAAACCAACTTATTTAAAATTTTAGATATAGCTCACCTTATCAAATTTTCCCACTTTTCCTGAATGCAAGTAGCATAGCAACTGCTGTTTATATTTTCTATTCTGAATCTTGGAAACAAAATTGTCTTAGTTCTTACTAAATTTGCAGTTTCTACTGTGGAAACTCTTGGGTCTCTCCTAAAACATTGGAAATAGCTCGTTTCTGCTTATTTGAACATAGAAATGATGAAATGATGTGCAAACACAAACTGAGAGGGCTGGGGAGCCAGACCAGGCCCATGACAGGTTTCCAACAGCCCTGCCAGGGACCAGGCCTTAGGCTCAGTTTACTAGAACTGGCTGGGGCTGAGCAAGCAGTTCTCGGGAAGACCACAACTCAGGGGCAACCAATCAGCAGGTGCCCCACAGCCTTCTACTGGCTCAACAGGAGACCCCCAGCCTTCTGCTAGCTAAAGATAGCTTTTCCTACCCTGTAGCTGAAAGGTCCCTAGCCATTAGAGCCTCCCACCATTCACCCTCCAGACTAATCTTTCCTCAACCAATCAGCACCAGTTTAATCCTCCTCCCTGAAATTCCCCTAATTCCTCTTAAAAGGAGCTTGCCACCTCCTTTCGGGGTCACTATTTGCCTTCCCAACATGCTGGAAGTAATAAATGCTCTTGCTGATTGTGTATATGGCTGATGGTTTTTCTTGGGAGCTTCTAATGGACCCTAACAAACCATATCTTGAATATGACCCCCATGAAAAAAGATGTATATTGTTAGTTGTTAAGGATAATGCCTTTCAGATGAGTATCAAACAATAAATAATCCACAAATAATCTTTCTGCTGTCTTTCTTGAAATTCTCTTTTATGGTGCATATCTGAAAGCATTTTTTGTTTTTTTGTTTTTTTGAGACAGAGTTTGTCTGTGTAGCTTTGAGCCTTTCCAGGAACTCACTTTCTAAACCAGGCTAGCCTCAAACTCACAGAGATCTGCCTGCCTCTGCGTCCTGAGTGCTGGGATTAAAGGCATGTGCTTATTCATGCAGTACAAATATCTCTGTAGATAGTGACTATTCTAGGTCTGACCATTATTTTGTAGTCTCCAAGTCTTACTCATTGTAATTAAACTTTGATAATTTTGTTACTGTACATTTTTAAGGAAGTTTTGTGTCAGTTAAAGAACACCTAATGTAAATACATATTTAATCATGAATATTTGCATTTTGATTTTCATTACTAAAATTATTCAATAAATGGTAAGATTCTTCTATGTTGCTAATTGCTTATTTGCATTAACTGGACATTTTGAAGGCTCTGTTTTTGCCTCTGCATCATAAAATCCTGGAAAACTCAAAAGATATCTTCAGTTTCCTTTGAACATTAAAGGATAGTGGCAAATATAACTATTACAAATATATTAATATATACTTTTAATCAACAGCTGAATAGCAGCATGCTGAGATAATTATTTTTGGTACATGAAGACTGATTACATTTTCCTAATTAAACATTTTCCTAGTAGTTTTTCATTTACATATTCACTGGATCATGACAAGGATTAGCATTTACTTTGCAGTTTTTAAACTTACATTTAGTCTTTAAAAACCAAACTGCCCATTTTTCTTTCTGAAACAAGCAGCAAAAAAAATTTCCTAGAAAATATAACTCCTAACATATGAAATGATAAGTAGATGAGGGACAAATTCAGGTCATTCAAATTCATGCAAAATTTTATTTAGCACTTAATTCCAGTGAAACAGTCAGAATAACTTATAATATTCTCCCAAGTTTTTAAATAAAGTGAGTCCAGATTTTGATGATTCCAAATTTAAACAATACCTTTTGCCAGCTAGACAAACTGTATCTGCAAACATGTTTGTTACATAGAAGGTAAGATGAACAAACCAATTAATTGTGCTCATACATAAAATGACCACAAAGAGTAGTATATAAGAGTTGCTACATAAGATACAAAGCGGCAACGCTATGTTCTTCAGGATGAAAGGGGAATCATCAAAAGCATGCCGTCTAGAGCCTGAGACAATCACTGGAAACAAGACTTTGCTATGATGAGACAGTGCCCGCAAAAGTGGTTTCAAAAAGGTAAAACCCGGTGCAGTGCTGTGCAATAACATACGATTGTTAATTCAGCTACAACAATTTCCAGAATTTAAAATCCTGAATCATGACATGACACTAGTGGAATTCAGGTGTTTCTGGTACATGGACTGCTCTCACCCAATGTGAGGTTGAACTGTCGACCTTGTGTACATCCTACTTCACAAATGAGTCTGTCAGATATGCTAAGCCTATAGGCTGAAGATGATGCCCCAACACTGTGGAGAAACCTCAGGTGACTGTCCAGGCAGCTGGCTGTTTCTGTCAACTCACAAATTTTTTGGAAGTTGCTTGCATGCACTTTCTGTTTTTATTTTTGTTAGCTAATATTATTTCCTTCTTGGGTCTCTGAGGGAGTTGAAGATTAGTTAGTTATAGTTGAAGGTTAGTTAGTTATAGTTGAAGATTAATTAGGATAGAAAGTGAATTAGATACATTTTGGACTTAACAAAATAGGATAGATAATGAAATTATTTTCTCTGAATTTGTCAAATACAAATGGACTAGACATTGTTTAGACATTTATTACTTGTATATATTGTATATAGTCATTGTACTTTTGTATATAGTTTTTCTTTTGTTAGTTATAACCTTTTTCTTTTTTTTCCTTTTTATTAAAATAGAAAAGGGGAAAAAAAAAAAAAAAAAAAAAAAAGAAACAACACAAATGGGGGGGGGCGTTGGGGGGAAGGTGAGGGGGACGGGAGGGGGGAGAACAAGGGAATCCGTGACCAATATGTAGAACTGAATTGTATTGCAAAATAAATTAAAATAAATTAAAAAAAAAAAAAAAAAAAAAAAAAAAAAATAACATACGATTGTAGGGAAGTGCTCTATGGCTGAGGTATTTTAAATTTTTCATACATATTGTTCAAATGTGTTTCATATATTTTTAATTATTTTTTTTGAATTTTTACATTTAAAAAATGTTTATGTGAATTCATGTTTCCTGGGTGGATGTCTGTCACATGGATGTGGGTGCCCACAAAGGCCAGACTAGGGCTTCAGTTCTAGTGATGGGACGCTGGTGCTGAGAACTGAACTTTTCCCCTGGAACTGCAGGAACATTTTCTACCTGAGTCTTCTCAACAGCCCTCCCTGTTATTTTTTTAAACTTAAATTTGTTTTGTCTTTATGGAATCTATTTCACACATATCAAAACTAAAGTATAGATCTGTGTTCACTCAAAGCAGCAGGTCATTTGGTAGCATCATGTATATAAGACATTTTTTTCTAAGATGGCAATAATATTTATATTAAGAATCCATAAATATTTGGTTATAAATCTAGTCTGTATTTATTTCTTATTAGCTGTTCTTTTGCTAATATTTTGCCAATAGCAGATATTTTATTAAACAAAATATATAAGAATTTTAATAACTGCTAACATAGAATCGATGCAAACTCTTTTCAAAGATTTGGGGATTATTACATTCCCACCCGAAAAATAATAACATATGGAAAATCATAAATATTTATTAGTTTCTATTAAATTTGAATTCTTGCATTGTAAAAAAAAAGCATAAGTTTTGGGTTTTAGTTACTAGCATTACCATAATGCTATTAAATAATGTTAATTCTCAGAAATGTCCTCTATATGATGATATATACATTACTTGTTTGGAGTAAAATGAAACTAGATTATTCTCCATTTGTAGCCTGTGTGATTTTCATAAAGTATATATTTCAGTATTGCTTATCTATTCATTTGTTTTGAGCATTATTTTAAATTTGTTTGTTTCAGGTGCTGCCAGAGGAGGAAAAGTAACCAATTTATAAGCAAAAATTGTTTGTAAGCTACGACGTAACTTAATTTGTATGTATGAGTTATAATAAATGTCTTATAACTTATATAAAATCCCTTATTAAATGGGAAAGAAACCCAATCTCTACATCTTCAATTAAATACCACAGACTCTATGTTAGTTAATAATAAGCATATTTATCAATTGTAGAACAATTTTACACCTAAAAAACTCTGGTGGGTGTGACAGCTCATGCCTTTAATCTCACAACTCAGGTGCCAGAAGAAAGTAGACCTAGTCTAAACATGAATTCTAGGACAGATCTACATAGAGAAACTGTGTCTTAGAAAAAAATCTGTACTGTCATATTAACTAGCAATGATTGCCGATTACACTGAGGTATATACTGTATCACACTGGAGAGGCTGAAAACAAGACAATGTGGTAGTTGCTCTTTTTACAAGGCTGGGTGCCTCAGAAGTCCCCATCCTGATGTCAAAACCGCAGAATGTTGCTAGAAGGAACGCTTCTGGTTCTTAGTCTATGATCAAAGTCTGAAAACACTGGTTCTGGTATCATCAAAGGAATCAGTACCAATGGGCTAAGTCAATTCATCTGCGAATGAGGAGACCCAGTAAGCAGGAGGTGACTTAACTTTTCTTTTTAAAATCTTAGATGGTACCCAAATGTCTTTCTCACATTCAGGGTGGTTCTTCCTACCTCAATTACAACAACCAGGATTATTCTTCAGGTGAGGCTACCTACTCAGGTGATTCTAATTTGTGGAGGGTTGACTTTAAAAATATATTATGAATTATCAAAAATGTTCTGTTTTCTATCTATATAAAATATGAAAATATATTCTATTTTACATATACAATATTCACTTTGAATTGTCTAAGGTTTTTTTTAGTTCATAGTGCTGTTTTTAGTCATTTTTAGTTTTTTAGCATACAATATTAACATTTCCCAGTTATAGATAAGCTCTTGCACAATAATAATATGTAAATTTTATTGAATCGATTGAATAAATAAAATAAAAAGCAAAACCAAGTAACTAGATAATGGGACAACAGAGTCTTTAAAGGGGGCAAATAAAGGTACTGATACTGACAGTATGGCAGTTTGATGCTGGGTAAAGAAAATGGAAAATTTGATGGAGTAAATAGGAAAGAAAAACCAAAAGTAGACTATGTAATGGTTGATTTTGTCAGCCTGACACAAACCTAGAGTATCTGGGAAAAAGAAATCTCAATACAGAAAATGTTTCTGATAGATTGGCCTACAGACAAGTCTGCCTGGTACTTACTGTTTTGTTTAATGGTTAATATGGGAGAGCCTCGCTCACTGTAGGCAGTACCATGCCTGGGCAGGTGATCCCAGGTTGTATAAGAAAGCAAGCTAAAGAAGCCATGAGGTACAGGCCAGTAAGCAGCTTTCTTCCCTGGTGTCTGCCAGTTTCTGCCTCCAAGTTCCTGCTTTGAGTTCCTGCCCTAATTTTCCTTCAAGATGACTTATGATGTGGAAGTAGAGACTTCCTCCCCAACTTGCTTTTGGCATCATATTTTCTCACAGCAATAGAAACCCCAACTAGGATGACTGTGAGTCAACTGGTCTTTTGCAAAGGTGTAATACCTACGTGATAGAGAAAGTAATCTTTTAGACCAATTTCACTTAAACAATTGTATCATCACATGCAAAAGTCCAACTATATACAGGCCTTATGTTCTACAAATATTAACTCAAACTAGAACTAAATATAAAATGGAAACATGTAATTACTAAAAAATAAAGAACAAACCAAAAAAAAAATGCTGGGGAGTGATGGCGCATGCCTTTAATCCCAGCACTCGGGAGGCAGAGGCAGGGAGATCTTTGTGAGTTTGAGGCCAGCCTGGTCTACGGAGCAAGATCCAGGAAAGGCACAAAACAAAACTAGGGAAACCCTGTCTCGAAAAACCAAAAAAGAAAGAAAGTACAAAGAAAATACACCAACATGGGTTTGGCACTGATTTTTTTTCTTTAGATACAGTATCAAAAATATGACTGATGAAAGGCAGAACTTCCTTAAATGAAGATTTATGACCTGTGAAAACAAATGACAGGAGGATGAAGAAATATGGCCATAAAATGAGAATATACATTACTAAAGACATGAAAATCATTATCCACAGCTCTTAAACAATCTTGAGTCAATAATAATGTAAACAACTTGAGTTAAAAATGAGCCAAAACACTCATTCACCAATAGATTCCTTAACAAATATGATCCACAGGTGCAAAATAAGCATACACCAATGTCTCCTTGCAGTCATCCAGCCCTCTCACTCTTACAATCTTTATGCCTCCTTTTCTATAATGGTCACAGATCCTTGGGGGATGGACATGTCTGTGATATGTGTTTGTGTGTGTGTGTGTGTGTGTGTGTGTGTGTGTGTGTGTGTGTGTGTGTGTTGAAAATTGAGAGATGCCATAGTGGCATGTACATCATGGGAGTAATTGACCACTTTCTGGTTGGATTTGAGTCCAATTCCACAAATTAAACCCATAAACCATTGTTAGTCTTAGAACCTGTGACTAAACAGATCCTAGATACACACTGTTATTAATCTGCAAAGTAATCATAGTATTAAAGGAACTCCTTATGACTTTTCATTGTAATCATTGATTAATGGAATAGGCAGGGGAGAAATCACACAATCATACTCTCTAAAATATTTACTAAATATCAAACCTAAAGTGAGACAATTACAGGCAAGGTCACAGGTAATGCCTTAACAAAGTGACAAGTAAATTATTTCCAATAGTAAGATGAATTTTTATCAGGCACCCAACAACAGGCTATCCTAGGAGTACAATTACATATATGTAATTGTCTTGCTGAAAACACATAGCCTCATTTCAGTCATTAAAAATTATCAGACAAGTTAAATGCAAATTGAAGGAATTCAACCTATAAACAGTATTCTTCTAAAGTGTTAGCATTATGAAAGATAAGTAAAGATTGAAAGATTATGTCGTCTAAGGGAAATTACAAAGAAAGCATAAGGAAACTCAAAGATTCTCATTAGAATCCTGGAATTAATAAAAACTTACATTCATAGAAAAAATAATGAAATGTGAGTGAAATTTAAACAATACTGATAGTTTTGTTACACATATAGGATTAATCTTATAGTTTGTTTGGATTATTAGACTAGTTGCACAGCATTTGGAGAAGTGGGTAAGATGCATGGTTAACACTGAGAAATTTTATGCAAATCTGTAAGTTTAGTTAGTTCAGAGTTAACAAATTAGGAAAACCTCTCATTTTTCATTAGCACATCAGTATCAGTGAGTAAGACTGTGCAATCAGGGATTCAAATTATTTTTTCTACAGTTATTTCTATATTTGCTATTGCTTAATATTTTAACAGCAATTTATTGACTGCAATTCAACACTTTCAACAATAATTTTGCATGTAGGAGAATTACCAGTTATTAAAGAATTTGTTTCCCTTTACTTGTATACATCATTACACGTTAAAAAGTTGTTTAATAAGCTACTAAATATATCAGCAATATATTGAAAATTGGTGAAACATTACAGAATGATTTTAGTAAAATATCTCATTCCCAAATAACTAATCAAGCTAACAATTTTAATTGTGGCTTTATAACCTCCCTTTCATTACCTTTGACTTGGAACTCTATGTATCCAGAGATCTAAGAACTAGACATAAAACAGTTTTGAAAAAGATGTTAGTAAAAATGCCCAATTAAAAGTTGAAAATATGTTCACTTAAGTTTACTTTTCTGTCTCAAGTAAAATATACATGTTCAATACACATAACTATAATGATAACATTAGTATCATTTTTCAGTTTTAAGTATAATATGGTTAGAATAAATTAATTTCTATATACACATTTCAAAGAGATGGTTTCCAATATGTTGCATTATAAAGATTTGGTAAAATATTAAATGGAGAAGTATCATAATATATTATTTATGTTCATAATAAGGGAAAGATACTCAGTTAAGTACAATGTATATTAACAAGTATAAATCATTACCTGCAATTGAATCTTTTTAGTATGTATAATATCAAATAATCCAGCATTTTGTAATGTATATGTTAAGTCATACATCTTAATTTAACTTGGCTTCACAGATTATTTTAAATTTGTTACTGTGATTTTCTATTTTTTATTCAATTTTGTGCAAGTTAATATTATAATGTAGAGAAAGATATCGAAAACACATAAAAGGAGAAAACATTATAAAACATTTAAGAATCTAAGATGAGTTCATTTCATTAGACATGCATATTTTGTCAATTTGTTCTTAAATTAGAAATTCAAGAATTCATTCAGCACATTAAAGAACATTTAATGTATTTCAATCATCACAGGGTTCATCACATTCATCACATTAGTTTAGCACTAATGTAGCCTATTTAGTTAGAGGTTTAGATACTCTGACAGCACCTAATCTTTATCTAAATTTTAGCTTATCACTCAATGAATTGGACTCTAAATAGCAAGAATTCTACATTCTATAATTTTCTTTAGTAAAATAAAATTGTCAAACTTCAGTCTTTTGTTTCCAGTTTCTCTTTACTTTTTTGCTTACTTCTCAGATTATAATTTAATTACATTTCATCCTTCAAATCCTCCCATATATCCTTCCCAGCTCTCCTTCAAATTCACAGCTTCTATTCCAACTAATTGTTATTACACCCATATCTGCACTTGCACATACTTATGTATTCCTAAATACAGCCTTTGCTTCTATATAATGTTCCTTGTATGTATGTTTTCATGGTTGACCATTTGACACTAGACAACCAATTGGTTTATTCTTCTCTGGGAAGGACCACCTCTCCTGATCCCATATTTACTCTGTTATTTGTGTAGGGATGAGGCCTAATTGGTTTTTCTCCAACCAGTTTAGCATGTTTATTGACTTAATTCTTGTTTAGCTCATTTTCAGAGAGTGATGTTGGTGAGACTTTATGTGCATGGCATCCTATGCTATTAGGAGACAATCTCAAAGTAACTCCCCGGTTCTCCAGGCCTTACAATCTTTCAGTGCCCTTTCGACAATGTTCCAAGAGCCTTATGTGTGGGAGTGTGTTATATATGTATCCATTGATATGTGGCTCCAAAGCTCTGCATTATGATTGGTTGTGGTTTTATGCTGTGGTATACACCTGTAGCAAAGAGAAGTTTCGTTGACAATGAGTGAAGGCTGCACTTATCTGCAGTATAAGGACAAAAGTTTATTGATTGTTATTCTTAATATAATCCTACAACAAATTTCCTACAGTGGCCCTTAATATCTATATATTTATGATTAGTTATGGTTAGTTTTAAACTTTCTTCTAATGACAAGACTTTGTCCTGCACTTAAATTTAACTTGGAATTAAACCAAGTGTCTCGGGTATTGTTTGTCTCTTTTGACAGGTTGCTTTTCATTTAATACTTTTCACGATAAGTCTCTAAATATAATCCTCTTTCAAAGAAAGGAGGTAAAATATTTGACCAATGAATATTATAAATTAAAAATTAAGATAGAAAAGAAAATGTCTCAAAATATTTCTCCTTGGGAAGGATTAAATATTGAACTTAGTTTCTTTCCTCATTTGTGTTAGTTCTGCTCCAGTAGCACTATTAACAGAAAGGCTATATACAAAGTGAAATAGCAAACAAACAAAAGTGTTTTCTGTATACGTCAATCATTCTTCAGTATAATCAGCTCCAACGTTTCCGCAATAACATCTTATTTAAGTGCTCACAGTCCTCCACTCACACATACCCACATACATTTTCAAGTTCATTGTTGGTTATGCATATACATAGAAATACTTGCCAGGCAGTTGTGGCACACACCTTTAATTCGAGCACTTGAGAGGAAGAGCCAGGTGGACCTCTGTGAATTCAAGACCAGACTGGTCTACAGAGCAAGATCCAGGACAACTACACAGAGAAACCCTGTCTCAAAAAAAAAAGAAAGAAAGAAATACTTATACCTCTTTAAGTGTTCTTTCTTCATCATTAATCAATGGAGTTAGGATATATGTATCAATGGCAGTTACATATTTAAATAATTTTTTAACCCCATATATGCAGCTAGATTCTATCAATCAAGTATCATCAGCTGTTATTCCCTGGTGCCTGTTTTAAAGTGGAAAATCCCATCACGGAGATTTAATTTGGACCTATTTATTCTCTAGTTCATAATTTAGTGTTTTAGCCTCATTTCATATCATTTGAACACTGTTGAGCACCTCTCAATACAATTCTTAATACAACTGCAGCATTCACATAAGCAAGCATTTGCCTTTTAAGGAGGGAGGATCACATATCAACACATATGATTAATTTCAGATATACACTTAATAGTTCTACCATTGCTACAGTTACCAACAGTAGTATGGATTCAATAACTATTATTCCATAGTAATGCATGTGTTGGATTTTTTCTCTTTGAAATTACATTTTTATTGATTGGTGACATATTTTAAATTGATAATACATGTCAGAATTTTGAAATGAGTGTATTTGAACATTTTGTCCCTTTATTCTGGGCTAAACTAATAAATATACAATAAATTAACCTTCTACTCTATAATGTATATGTATATATTTTTACAAAGAAATACTTAAAATATTTATCTCATATTGCTTAAATCCAATTTACTACTTGAAGTACCACATACTCACCAAGAAATACAAAGTCGTATGGACTACCCCTGTGACTGTGAATAAGTATGATTATTCTCCTGTCACAAAATTTGAGTTTGGAAAGAAAAAATCAAATTTAACATATATATAGGAAATTATCAGTAGAATTTGTGTCATGTGAAACTCTTCATGGGGATACACGAACACATAGCTACTCATTCAGGATAGGGTACTGTGTACAGACCACAGTAAGGATACCACTAAAGCCTACCTCAGTGAATCAATAGGTTTTACTGGGGTTACTTCTAATATGGGCAAGAGATTATTCACATACTTATAAATGACTCAAAAACAACTGCATCACCAAAGCCCACATCACCATACTTGATAAGTCATGAAACTGAAAATCTGAAGGATATTACACAAACTGCAGTCAATTTCACAGGTTGGTTCATGTGCTCTCCACGTAACTAAAGTTTCTGAAACTCTTGCGGACAGTTCTGCTGGTCTCTGTTTCCTTCAGGCAGCTCAGCATGTCTAAGTTTCTCTCCTCATCACAACAGCTTATATGTACTTGAGGGAGGAAGGTTTGAGCAGTCTGGTCAGTTTCAGGTTCTTCCTACAGCCACTGAGTTGTTTACTTTCTGAACTTAATGCTCTTCCCTGCAAGAAGGAAAGTTTACCTCCCGTTAGAATCTAAGGCTTAGATCATCTTGTTTTACCTTCCTTTTAACATTCTGTGTATTAACAAATGTCCTCTTCAGAGTAGCCTGTTATTTCATATCTCCTCCAACATCCTGTGTCTTAAAGAGTTTCCTCCAAGATGGAAGGTTTTAATTTTAGAAGAAACTACTATATACTTCATTAATACACTATAAAATTAAGTCATTTGCTTGATGTACCTTTACATTTTAATATTATTTTTTGCAAATAATTTGCCAAATTTATGGGTTCTTATATAAGACTAAAAAAAATTACCAAAGGTTCCTGATTATTCATGTAGTTCTGGTGACTATTCAGGCTTTCAGAATTTATCATGCCAGCAGCACATCAGAAGCTGTTTTTGCAATCATAAGTTATCTGAAGATTTGCTGTGAGACTCCCTAAGTAATCTGTGATCCACGAGTTGCAGCTCTCTAGGGCCCACATTGAGGATTCTCAGTTGTGAAAATGTAACCCATGACCTGGAACCAACTGAATAATGAAGCATAGATGCCCAATGCAAAGGGCATTAAGGCTTGAAACTGCTAGAAATTATCCTCTTGCTTGGACATAAACTTTAAACTGGATGATCTGCATATGGATAATCAATACTAAAGAGATTTCTTATACTGTTTATTATAAGATAAAACTTGGGGACAAAAACTAAAGAGTCACTGAAAATCTTGGCTACAGACATAAAGAAATAAACCTAGAAAAACTACAAATCATGTGACATATTTTACCTGATCAAACAAAAAACAAATAATCACCTTTGGCTAACTTATGTATAACACACAGTCTATGATTTCATTAATGCAGATACTTACATTAAAAAGTTTATATATTTTCAGAGCAAGGGGACCAAATACCAATAGAAACAAATGACCTGGGTTCTACATCATCTCAAAATGCCTCTAATACAGTTTCCTCAGAGTTCTGAATCCAGAACAACTTCAAGGCTGCTGGCTGAGATGACCCAGCCTCACAGACTACTGCAGCCAAGAATTAGCCGTTATCCTGATTTTCTCAAGGTTCCCCCCAAAAGCTACCAGTACCCCAAGACAGCAGGAAGCAGTTTAGAGAAAACAATGCCCACATTCGCAAAAGATTGATCATGGATGTTTGTCATCATTTAAAGGGGGTTGTTTACAAATTGTTATTGGTCATAGTCAGGAAGAAGCTAAACAAAGGAGTTAAATTCAAAGATCTCGTTCTAAAGGAAAAAGGGGAATACGATATAGAAATACTGAAATAAAAGGGTAGATTACTGAATCTACTTTAATCCAAGAACAACTATTAATCTCAAAATATTTTACATTGATATGGATTTTGGTTTATTGATACAAATTTAAAGTTAATTTTGTTATACTGTATGTGTGTTTCTACCCTTGTTTGGGGGTATTGTGCTCATGTAGCTCATTAAAAATGTAATGTATAATTAAGAATTGTAGTTAATAGTTAACCATCTATAATAATTAAATTTGTGGTCATATTAGGTATGTTTTGAGGTTAAACAATATATTTTAGATAGATAGATGGTCTTCAAACCCTTCAAAGTCTACAGAATATGCATTTAAAACATTTAATATTTTAGTAATGTGATACTTTTCTTGAGAGTGAGACATGTCTGCTCTTGTCAGCACCAATTTACTTCAAAACAGATAATGAGCACCGAGGAACCTCTGTATGTAGTTTGCTTTCTTTATGGCAAAAGCTAGCCAGTTGGGCAAAGAAACTGCCCTTGCCTAATTGCTGACAGTATACTGTCCAAACTGGGCCACCAGGACACAAAAGGAAGTGACTGTCAAACTGTGCCAAGACAAAGATAGACAATCCTTCAAAATTCCCTGCTTCTCAGATATGTCTGTCAGGTGTACTAGGACAACAGGTCAAAGATGGATGCCCCATGTTACAGAAGAACTTTGGGTGACTGTCCTGGCACCCAGATGTCCCTGTCATTAGGTAACATTACATACACCCTTCTGGGGTCTTTGATGGAGTTACAGGCCAAATAATTAGACTTTTACAAAATGAGATAAATAATAGTGTATTTTCTCAAATACAAATAAACTGAATATTGTAACTGTAATTCTTACTTAACTGTTTTTGTTTTATATATATATATATATATATATATATATATATATATATATATATATATATAGTTTTACTATGTAAAATTAAAACCTTCCTTTTTAATTACACAAAAGAGGGAAATTCTGTGGAATAATCTTTTGGTAGACTGTAAATGTATTAGGCTCATTGGTTAATAAAGAGCTGAATGGCCAACACAGTTAGGTGGGGCTTGTGGGCAAAAAGAGAGTGAGAGTAGCAAGAGAAGAAAATGGTGGAGGCACCAGGAGATGCAGAGGTAGCAGGAGATGAACATGTGATACTGAGATAAAGTACTGAGCCATGTGGTGCAACATATATAAAAATATGGGTTAATTTAAAATGGAAGAGCTAGTTGATAACAAGCTAAGCATTTATAATTAATAATAAATCTCTGAGTGGTTATTTGGGAGCGGCTAGTGGGACAGAGCTGACTGGTGGTCCTGACAAAATCTCTGCCCACAATGACAAACTCAAAAGCTTTCCATACGGTATCCAACACTGCAGGAGGTCACAAAGGTGTCTAGTCTTTTGATACTATAATAAGATTGTGCTATTTTCAGATATCTTATGTGCATTCACAGCTATTCTGGGATGCATGTGGTCTGTTGGCTACAAGTTAGACATGCCTGAAGTATATTAACTAGACTTGTGATAAACCAAGCAAAATTCAGCAACTCCTCTGTCTTTTTTTTTTAATTCGAACTATTTTTTAGGATTTTCTACATATGTATTTTATTTACATCATTTGCATCACTTCTAACACTTCCCTTACCCCTTTAATTCCTCTCAAATTTATGACTACTTCTTCTTTAATTATTGTTACTATGTACACACATCCACATGCACATTTAAACAGAGACTTTTGAGTCTGTGTAAATTGGTAATATTTATATGTGCCTAGGGATGATGACTTGTGTTTAGATAACCTATCAGAGGCCTCATCCCTGGAGGAGAATGCTTCTCCCTATATCAGCAGAAATTAGTTACATGTAGCTCCTCATCTAGGGGTAGGGACCTATGAGGATTCCCTATCCATACTGGCATATTAACATGTTTTCTTTTGTACATGCCTTATTTGTGTAAACATGTTATTAAATTTGAAGACTTGAGTCTTCTCTGTCTATTTATAAGACACGGTCTCTCAGAAAATGTCCTGGACCCCTAGCTCTTACAGTCCTACACTCTCCCTTTTGTAATGTATCCTGGGTCTTAGATATAAAGGTTGTGTTGTACGTGTATCATGTTGGGTTATGTACACCCCAGTCAGTTGTTCTCTGTGTTCTAAGCAGTTGATACTTTCTGTAATGGTCTCTGTATGCTTTAAAATCTAACTTATTTAATGAGAAGTGAACAGTGCATTCATCTATGGGTATACCAATATGTATTTTAAATATGGTTAGAAATTACACTGGTTTTAGAATGTGACAGTAGTGGCTTCCCACCTAGGTCTATGCACTGATCAGCAATGGGAGAGTTGGCTGGGTTTACAGTATCAACATGTATTCTCTCTATAGAGCAAGCCTTAAGTCCAATGAGATAGCAATTGTGTCCAACAAGACACAAATTCCACTATTGTGC
Source organism: Peromyscus californicus insignis (assembly GCF_007827085.1). Taxonomy (NCBI): domain Eukaryota; kingdom Metazoa; phylum Chordata; class Mammalia; order Rodentia; family Cricetidae; genus Peromyscus; species Peromyscus californicus. The sequence continues at coordinate 158,359,156 of NW_026294573.1, read as the reverse complement.
CCTTGGGAATATGCTACAGGTCCAGCCATTTTTGTGTGGTAGGACAGCTGATTGCTTTTCTGTCTTGCCAGTTTATATAGCAACTTCATACCCTATAAGAGCTAATACTTAGAGAAGAGAATTACAAGTAAATTACCAGGGGATTCTGCCAAATTCTGAGCTTGAAGTGTTTGGTGTCTTTAGGAATATGGTCTAAACTTCATGATATGGAAGGAAGGCAAGCTAGAGCAATGGCAATAGCCTATATCACCGGCGTCATCATCATCATCATCAACAAAAACAACAAACTTAGGTATGGGAATGTTTTTAAATGTATCCATTGGGACTGGGCTCCACAACTGTGCATTTTAATTAGCTGTAGTTTCCTCTAGTAGTCTCTGTGTTTACTAGTAATATCAAAACCTACATCTAAAAAGTCTCATCAACATGATTGCCCAAACATGAGTTAAACAAAAAATACACCAATGCACATGCCAAAGTAGACTGGGAAAAGGCCATGAAGCCTCAACCCTACAGCATCATTATCATCATCATTATTTATTGATTTTTCAAGACAGGATTTCTTTATAGCCAGTCTGTTCTGGAACTCCCTCTGTAGACCAGGCTGTGCTTGAACTCGGAATCTGCCTGCCTCTGCCTCCTGAGTGCTGAGATTAAAGGCATGTGCCATAACCACCCAGCAAGCTGATTAGGGCATAGAACCTAGGTAGGAACCCACCACTGCCACTTTCTAAGATCGGTGCAATTTCTAACAATATTCAAAATACATATCAGTATGCCCATAGGTAGTGCAGTGTTCTTTTCTTATTAGTAAGTTTGATTTTGAAGAATATAGAGACCATCATAGGAAGTCTCAACTGCTCAGAATAGAGAGAACAACTGACTGAGGGTATGATGACTAAGGTTGTTTGACAATTTAACCCATATGGAACATACAAACCTCAGTTTCATAATTGCCTCCATCAGATTGGACTTTAGGAACATTTGTGAAGCATGCTACTGATTGTTAATTTATATGAGCATCCATCTCACTGTGACTAGATAGAACCATCCTTGTGCAGGTGGGCTTGTGCTATATAAGAAAGGGAGTTGAACTCAGAAACAACTCAGTTAGCAGCATTCTTCCATAGTTTACCTTTCGAGTCAGCCCTGCTGGAGTTCCTGCTTTGACTTCCCACAAGGATAGACTGTAATCTGTAAAAGGAATTAAACCATTTCTTCCCCAAGTTATTTTTAGTCATGGTACTAAAACACACACACACACACACACACACACACACACACACACACACACACACACACACTACATTTATTTATTTTGTGTGATATTTATTATTATTATTATTATTATTATTATTTATGTTAGTGTACATAGGTATGTGCACTGGCCAAGGTGGTTTCATGTAGATTGGAGGGCAATTTGTAAGCATATACAGAACTCTAAGGTTAGAAATTAGCCTTGGCTGCAAGCATCTTTACCTGTTATCTTGCTGACTCATTAGAGGGTTATTTTAAAATCTGCATATCAATAATCCTCCTAGAAACATCACTGTGGGGAGTCCTGATATTAATTAGTCCTTCACCCTCTAGCTTCCAAATGCTTTGCAAGAGAATTAAGAAGCCTGTATTGCCATTAATCTGATTGATTATAATGGACCTATGTGATATGCATGTAATATTAAATGTTTAAGATGTCTAAGGAAAGAATTGTAACACAGAACAGGAGAAATTCTGTGATCTTTGGGTAACAGTAAATTCATAGTGACTGTTTTAAGATAAAGCAAACTGTTTCAAAATTGATTTTGGGGGAAAATATATTACCCAAACCAATAGCTGGATATAAATATTAAAGTTTCCTGTTTTGAATATAAAATATCCCCAAAGGCATAATGGCAACAGAAATTTAGGTGGTAGGACAGTAGCTGGAGACAGTCAGTACTGGAGGACTTTGTAAGGTAATGTTCAGTTCCTGCTCCCTATCTTTCCATATCATGTTCACAAAAAAGTAGGAAGCCTATTCCTCCAAATTCCCCTATTGCCCTAACTTTTAGCTTCCCATTCCCATTTCCAAGAAATGGAAGCTTCTAATCCTTGACTGAAATCTCCATAGCTATGAAACAATGCATCGTTCCTCATGTTGTTGAAACAAGGTATTGTCACACTGTCAAAGTGTCTGGTAAATATACCGAATACAAAGTCACAAGTGATATGGTAGTCACAAAATTACCACTGGAGTCACCAGTTGGCAATGTTAATTATATGGCAGCATAATTTCACTGGATTCATTTGACTTTAGTAGAAGTCAAAACCCTGAGTTACATAGAAAACTCATCAACTCCAACACAATTTTTTAAATTTCATTTTTGAGATTTTGAGATTATAATTGCAGTAATTCCCCCTTCCCTTTGCTCCCTCCAATCCCTCTAGTATGCCCTCCAGGCTCTTTATCAAATTCATTGTCTCAATTTTAACTAATTGCTATTGTTTGCATATATATATATATATATATATACATATATTTCTAAAGTACATATATTCCTAAATAAAACCTCTTCAGTCAGTCTGTATAATGTTACTTGTATGTATGTTTTCAAGACAGACAGTTTTTCACTGGACAATTGCCTGGCATAGTCTTCCCTGGGGAAGACTGCCTTTCCTGCTGCCACCTTTACTTCTCTGCCTACAGTTCTTTGTGGAGGGTTGAGGCCTCACCGCCTTTTCCCAGGCTACTTTGCCATGTTCACTGGTGTCTTTTTTGTTTAACTCATGTTTGGCAGTCATGTTGGTGAGACGTTTTGAATATAGGTTTTGATATTACTAGTAGACACAGAGACTACTAGAGGAAACTACAACAAATTAAAATGTACAGATGTACCCAGTCTCAATGGGTGCATCTAAACATACTCCCATACCTAAGGTTCAGGGGACATTTCAGAAAATGGAATAGAAAGATGGGAAGAGCAAGACTATCAGGATTTGCTGTCAGATTGTGTCTCCTAGCAATATCAGAAACAACACAATTTTTCCAAGTGTTTAGCACTGAAGTGACGCTTGTGACATTTCTTTCTTGGTACACAGGGGAAGATTTAGGGACTTTCACTGAGTCTTTACAATATGAATGGCTACCATCTGTATTAGTCAAGGGCTCTAGAGTTACAGAACTGATGGAATGAATCTCTGTCTGTATGGAGAGAGAAGAGAAGGGGGTATTTATTGGAGTGACTTACAGGCTGCAATCAAACAATGGCTAGTTGTGAGTGGAAATTCCAAGAATCTAGTAGCTTCTCAGTACCACGAGGCTGGGTGTCTCAGCTGGAATGGATGTGTTGACAAGGCAAGGGCAAGCAGGCAAAAAACGAACCCTTCCTTCTTCCATTGTCCTTATATAGACTTCCAGCAGAAGGTGTGGTCCAGATTAAAGGTGTGCTTCCAGCCCAAGATCTAGATCCAAATCATGTTGTCTTCTTGCCTCATGATCTGGATCACAAGTATGTCCTCCCTTTATATATTATAGTTAATTCTAGATATAGTTAAGTTGACAACTAAGAATAGCCATCACACCATCTCCTGAACCAGCGATCAAATTTGGTGTTCATATTTAATATACAATATCCCAAAGTAGGAGTTGATGGATAACATGGGCCTCCTTGAAATTTTTCATACATATCTGAACTGCTAAGGTCCTCTCATTCTCCATTCTGGTACAACATGGGTGAATTGTGGGGCCTCAAATATTTGGCATTCAGGTAGAACCAGTGTCACAATCTCCAAAACTTGTATTTTTAAATTTTTCTTCACTGCAGCAAGTCACACCAATAAGCGCAGGCCTTTCGGGAAGAACAGATGGAAAATTTATTGTGTTTCCGTATGGCAAAGGCCTATTGCAGAACATGCAATGCAGAGTGAATGTGTACCTGAAAGCAACAAATTGATAACCTCCACAGGATGTTGAGAGAATGTGGAGTATTTCCAGACGAAGGACTTCTAAGTCCTTGCTCTAATAAAATGTGGCAGTTTTATATCAAAGACAATTTAGGCTCTAAGGAGAATAAATGTCAAATAATAAGAATGTTTCTTTTGAGCAGCAGATATTTGACATCATATTGTAAAACATAAGAAGCTGTTCAAACCTACTTGACCATATTATAAGGTTAATAGGATCAAGGAATATGTCATAGTAATATCAGCTAGCCTGCTGGATCTGAGATACTTGGTACATAATAAGACTGCACTGAATGCTACTCTTGTTTCAATGAGCTCAGAATACATAAATATTTCCCATGTTTAAACTACTTAAAGACAGTTTTTCTAGTGGGGAATAAAACTAATAAAATTAATCATGAACACACAACCACCTGTAACTACAGTTCCAGGGATACAGCTTTCTGGCTTTACAAGCTCTTGTGTTCACATGCATCTCACACACACACACACACACACACACACACACACACACACACACACACACACGGTGGGGGGGGAGAGACAGAAAGAGATTTAATTCTAATAAAATAAACACTATTATCTAAAAAAGAGCTTCTAGTAATGCCATATTCCAAGATTTCATTAGTTTTTCAGAAGAAGAGTAAACTCATGGGGCATACTCTCATAAATAAAATAATTAGGTTGTCAGTAGCAACTTAAATGTGTAAGGGCTGAGCAAGTTTGTATCTTCTTATTTCTGGGTTACAACTTATATTAGGTGACAATAGTGTGAAGAAAATAATTTCCCCTATTTATTTGAAAGTGTTATACCAATAACAAGACAAATAATTATAAAATTTAATGATAATGCGAGTCATCAATATCTGTGGGAAGTCAGATTTTCACTTGTTTGTTTTTTACTTGACGGCAGCTGACATACTGTTATCAAAAAATATGATGGAGGATACATGTGTTGATTGATTTAACATAGTTATCTTTTATTTAGAAAAATTAATTAATTAAGAAAAACATATTCCCCATGACACAATGTTCAATGACATAAAATCTATTGTAATTAAAATTAAAGAAAATGCATGTGATATATTACTTCATCAGTTTATTGATACACACATTTATTTATAAGTAGAACACATGGTAATTACAGCAGGACATCATGCAGGTAAATTTCTAGTATTAAAGAGAAAAAAATTAACAAGGATACTTAATTTATAGCATGAAATTAAGCACGAGTAAAATGAGTAAACCCTTTATCCCTAAAGTGTTGAAAATAGGGCAGTAATCTGTATAGTTATCATTAATGCTAATTTTTAATCCATCAAAATTGTTTGATACCACAAAATACTTGAAAATATTAGGTTATATCTATGATAATTATCCACTTGCAAAAGATTTAGAGTAGGTTACTCCAAATACCTACAGAGATTTCTAGAAGAATTAGTAATTTAAAACTATGTTACATAGAATGATCTGGGAAATTTCTGTTCTCAAAATGTATAGAGTTACACATGTTGGTTCTTTTCAAGCTATATCTAAGTACAGCCTTTGTCAATTTAGACAAAAAAATAGCCTGAAATCTTGGTAAAGAGAAAACACTTTTTAAAAATTTTAATGAAAATATAATTATATAGTTTTCCTCCACCTGTCCTCCCCTATATCTTCCCCATTTCCTTCCTGCCCCTTGCCAATATATGGAATCCACTTCTTTGACCATTGGTGTTGGATAATGCTGTGGTACACTGGTTTAATAAAATGCTGATTGGCCAGTAGCCAGGCAGGAAGTATAGGCAGGATAAGCAGACAAGAAGAATTCTGGAAAGAGAAAGGCTGAGTCAAGAGATGCCAGCCAGCAGTCCAGGGAGCAACATGTAATGGCACACAGGTAAAGCCATGGAAAGTGTATTGATTTATAGATTAACAGAAATGGGCTGAGTTTAAGTGTAGGTGCTAGTCAGTGTTAGGCCTGAGCTAATGGCTGAGCAGCTCTAATTAATATAAGCCTCTGTGTATTTACTTGGGTCTGAGCGGCTGCACACTGGACAGGACACAGGAAAACTTCAGCTACAAATGGTGCCAAAATGTGAGACCTAAAACCTGACAAATCTTTAAAAAAAATTTTAAAACAGAGCTAAAAACAGATTCTTAGTTGTTTCTCTTAGGTCAGCCACAGCCTGGGGGCTTGAGCTATATGATGGTGGGTTCACAGCATATGGGCTTGAGTGCAGCATTGTGGATTCCTGCCACTGTACACAGTGGTGTCTGTGAGCTGGGTAGCACACTGTGTGGTGGATTTAGCTTTTGCTAGTACAGAAAAAAGGGGAACGGGGTTGGGCTACATGCTGCTGGATGGAAGCATAGACTCACTGCCTCCCAGAGTTGGAGGAGAGCATGGTTTCCTCAGAGCTGACGGTAAATGTAGTTCTGCCATATTGGAAGCTGAGGTGGGTGGCACCAGCAGCCAAAGCTGCCATTTCAGTCCTAGTAATGCTGTATTTAAAGCAATAGATTCACAATAAGGCAGATTCAGATGGAACAAGACTTTAAATGGTTTACAGTATGTGTAAAAATGTACGTAAGCTTGGAAGAGAGAAGGAAATGACTATAGATAATTATATAAAGAATTAATTTTAAAAAAATAAAGTCTTTAAAGAGACAGTAAAGATAGTATAAAATATAAGTCACATAAAGATGGACATCACACAGAGAATCTGGATTATATTGTCTTTGGGAATGTTAACTGCCAAAAGACATTTGATTGAAAAGGCTGCTGAGTTAAACTAATACATATATTTTAAAAGTATCTTGACTTCAAAATTTGGATCTAAGGATATGTTGCTTTGGAAAGGAGGTTCTGTTTTTGTTTCCACAGGAAGCAAGAGGCTATAGATTTGCTTCAAGTTAAGATACATCAGGATTGATCAGCCAAGAACCCCTGAAAGGTCTGTGATGACACGATGGTCCAGATCATCCAACATCCAAAATCAACTTCAAGGCAACAGTCTCACAGACTACTCCAGTCAGAACTTGACCATAATCCTAAAGTTTTCTTTGTGCCCCCATAAGAATACAGCAACTTTTATCAGCAGAAAGTAGCCTAGAAAACTACACCCACATTCCCCACAAAAAAAATGGATTATGGATGTTTATCTTTGTTTAGGTTGTTGGTTACAAATTGTTGTTGGTCATGGTCAATCTCTTTCTAGTATAGATATAATAGGATAAAATGGTAAATTAATAAACCTACTTTTAAACAACTTGTTTAAAAATTATTACATTGCTATAGATTTTAGTTTATTACAAGCTTAAAGTTATTTTTGTTATGCTATATATATATTTCTACTCTCATTTAAAGTAATATGTTTATGTAACTCATTTAAATTGTAATGGGTAATTAAGAAAAACAGATTAAAAAGTAGTCATCTATGATAATCAAACTTATAGTCATGTTAGTTAAGTTTTCTAGGTATACATAGATATATTTCAATTAGGTAGGTAATCTTCAAACACTTCAAAGACCTACAGAATATGGCTCTTAAAATATTTTAAAAACTTACGCTTTCTGGACAGAGAGACACACCTGTTCTTGGCAGCACCAATTTACTTCAAAGGGAAAGATGGGCGTCGAAGACACTCCATATGGAGTTTATCTTCTTCTTGGAAAAATAGCCACTTGGGCAAGAAACTGTTCATGCCTGGACTGCTTGACAAAATGTTGTATCAACTGGATATGCAGGACCCATAGGACGGTGACCACTGAATTTGAAAGACAAAATGGTCCTTCAGGTTCCTGCTTTGCAGAAAAAAAAACTGCCAGACATTGTACAGGACACAGTGAGAAGTGACTGAGAGACTCTAAGCCTCTAGTCTGAAAAATGGATGCCCCAACATTGCAGAAGATTTTTGGATGACTGTTGAGGCAGGCATCTGTCTTTGTCATTCTAAATGTTTAAAAGTTGCTTACAATGCTCCTCCTGTTTACTTAGGTAATATTGTAGCCTTCTGAGGTCTTTGATGTAGTTGAAGACTAGATATTTATAATTATGGTTTTCCTTGGTTATGATAAGAGATAAGGTAGATGTGAAGCTTTAGACTCACAAATATAGAATAGATAGAATATTTTCTTTAATTTTACAAAATATATAGAGACTAGATATTGTAACTGTAATTCTTGTTTGTTATATGTAATTTTACTATGTTAAAGTTAAAATCTTCCTTTTTATTTTATTTTATTTTATTTTTATTTTTATTTTTATTTTTATTTTTTTTTGTTTTTCGAGACAGGGTTTCTCTGTGTAGCTTTGCACCTCTCCTGGAACTCACTTGGTAGCCCAGGCTGGCCTCGAACTCACAGAGATCCGCCTGGCTCTTCCTTGCGAGTGCTGGGATTAAAGGCGTGCACCACCACCGCCTGGCCAAAATCTTCCTTTTTAATTAAGCAGAAAAGGGGAAATGCTATGGGATAATGCTTTTGTACACTAGTTTAATAAAAATGCTTATTGGCCAGTAGCCAGGCAGGAAGTATAGGCAGGATAAGCAGACAAGAAGAATTCTGGAAAGAGAAAGGCTGAGTCAGGAGATGCCAGCTGGCAGTCCAGGGAGCAGCATGTAATGGCACACAGGTAAAGCCACAGAAAATTTGGTGATTTCTAGATTAACAGAAATGTTCTGAGTGTAAGTATAGGAGCTAGTCAGTGGTAGGCCTGAGCTAATGGCTGAGCAGTTTTAATAATATAAGCCTTTGTGTGTTTACTTGGGTCTAAGCAGCTGTGGACTGGGTGGAACACAGGAAAACACTTACAGACCACTGTTGTTACATATACATATTAAAGAATAACATATAAATACAGTCCACTGAGTACATTCAGTGTTGCCTGTATGCATGTTTCTAAAGCTGACCATTCAGTATTGAATAAATGAATAGCCATCAACCAACCAGGCGGCACATCCCTTAGGAAAACGAATTCTCCCTCTATTAGCAGTTGTTCATTGCTTGTATCTAAGGATGGGCTCTATGAAATTTCTCCCATTCAGGTTATCATATCTATTGGTGTGTGTAGCTGGAGAATTTTTCTCTAGCTCCCACTGCCAAGTCCCGCTAGTCCCGGAGCCCACTTATAAAATAAACACACAGACTCTTACATTATTTAAACTGCTTGGCCATTAGCTCAGGCCTATCATTGTCTAGCTCTCACTCTTATATTCAGCCCATTTCTATTAATCTTTACTTTGCCACGTGGCTTGTGGCTTACCTGTACTTTACATCTTCCTTGTCTTGGCAGTGGCTCCAGCTGGTCTCCCTTTCCTTCCTCCTTCCTCAATTCTCCTCTCTCCCTGTCCTGCCTATACTTCCTGCCTGGTCACTGGCCAATCAGTGCTTTATTTATATAGAGCGATATCCACAGCACTTCCCCCTTTTTTGCTTTTTCAAAAAGGAAGGTTTTAACTTTAACATAGTAATATTACATATAACCAAAATAATTATCGAGTAAGAATTATAGTTACAATATAAAAGAAGATATCTATCTTATATTTGTGAGTTTAAGGTTTTATATCAAATTATCTTTTATCATAACTAAGGAAAATTGTAAGTATTTAGTCTTTAACCACATCAAAGACCTCAGAAGGATATAATACTACCTGAGAAATGGGAGAAGGATGCAAGCAACTTTCAAGAGTCTTGTAGGGTAGACAGAGACAGCTGACAGCCTGGACAGTCATTCAAAGTTCTCTTGTAAAGTTGGGGCATCTGTCTTCAGCCCACAGGCCTAGAGTCTCTTATTCACTTTTCTCTGTGTCCTGCATAATGTCTGGCAGTTTCCTCTGCAAAGCAGGAACCTGAAGGACCATTTTGTCAAGCAAAGTTCAGTGGTCACCTTTCTATGGGTCCTGCAAGTCCAGTTGATCAAGCAGTCCAGGCAAGAACAGTTTCTTGCCCAAATGGCTATTTTTGTCAAGGTGAAGATAAACTCCACATGGAGTGTCTTTGATGTCCATACTCCTCTCTGAAGTAAATCGGTGCTGTCAGGAGCAGACATGACTCACTGTCCAGAAAGTCTAAATTTTTAAAACATTTTAAATGCCATATTCTGTAGGTCTTTGAAGTGTTTGAAGACTACCTATCTATCTGAAATATATCTATGTATATTTAAGAAGACTTAACTAATATGGCTACAAATATGATTATCATAGATGACTGACTATTAATCTATTTTTTAATTATCCATTACAATTTTAAATGAGTTACATAAACATAATACCTCAAACAAGAATAGAAATATATATATATTATAACAAAATTAAGTTTAAATTTGTATCAATAAACTAAAATCTATAGCAATGTAAAACATTTTAAACAAGTTGTTACTCTTTAAAAGTAGGTTCATTAATTTACCCTTTCATCCTATCATATCTAAACTATCCCCTTTTTTTCTTTAGAAAGAGATTGTATTTATAATCAACCTGCTTTAAATAAAAATATTGGTTTTTCTCTGTCCCACATTAGGGGGCTCTTCTGATTTGGGACACAAGAATCTTTTAACCATTTTTTTTAAGCAATATGTCTGGGTTTAGAGGGGGAGTGAGCCAATTCCATCTCTAAAGCCAGCTTGGTATATTTGGGAATTTGGGCGTAACTTCTCTTGCTACTTCCTGCTGGGGGGGGGGGGGCGCTGTATCTTATGGGTACACAAAGAAAATATTAGGATTATGGAGTAGTCCATGAGGGTGTATCATCTGAGCCAGTTGCCTGAAACCATTTTGGATGTTAGATCATCTGTGCCATGGTGTCATTGGAGACCTTTCAGGGGATCTTGGCTGGTCAAACATGATGTATCTTAATCTGGAACAAATCCATAGCCTCTGGCTTTCTGTGGAAACAAAAGCAGAAACTCTTTTCCAAAGCAACATATCCTTATATCCAAATTTTGAAGTCAAGGTACCTTTAAAATTTACACTTTGGCATAACTCAACAGCTTTTACAATCAAATGTTTTTCTTCAGTAATGAATATCAAAGACAACATAATCCAGATTCTCTGTGTGATAGCCATCTTTACATGGCTTATTACCTTTAATGTTTCTTTAAAGACTTTATTTTTAAAAACTATCTATTTGTTTATATAACTGTATATATATATTTTCTCTCTTTTAAGCCTACGTACATTTTATACACATTGTAAACTATTCCATCTGAATCAGTCTTATTGTGAACCTACTCCTTTAAACTGCAGCATTCTAAGACTGAAACAGTGTTGTGGCTGCTGGCTCCTCCCACTTCAGCTTCCCAACATGGTGGTGGTCCGTTTTCCACCAGCTCTGGGAGTCGTAACTCTCAGAAATAGTGGGTCTACGCTTTTATCATTTTATCAAAGTAGCGTGTAGCCCAGAAACCTTTATATATATATATATATATATATATATATATATATATATATATATATATATATATATATATATAGTAGTAAAGACTGCATCTACCATGCAGCGTAATGTGCTGCTGGCAGATGCCTTATTTCCACCATACTGCCAGTCAAACGCGCAGGCCAGGAACCCGCCAGTAGTTCAAACCCGCATTTTGCGGTGTCTAGCTGCCATATGAGACATGAAGCAGGAACCTGGTTTTGGCTCTGTTTAGAATTGGTTATTAAATATTCTCAGGTTTAAGGTGGAAACTCGAGCCGTTGGGCGCCATTTGTAGCTGGAGAATTTTTCTCCAGCTCCCACTGCCAAGTCCCGCCAGTCCCAGAGCCCACTTATAAAATAAACACGCAGACTCTTACATTATTTAAACTGCTTGGCCATTAGCTCAGGCCTATCATTGTCTAGCTCTCACTCTTATATTCAGCCCATTTCTATTAATCTTTACTTTGCCACGTGGCTTGTGGCTTACCTGTACTTTACATCTTCCTTGTCTTGGCAGTGGCTCTAGCTGGTCTCCCTTTCCTTCCTCCTTCCTCAATTCTCCTCTCTCCCTGTCCTGCCTATACTTCCTGCCTGGTCACTGGCCAATCAGTGCTTTATTTATATAGAGCGATATCCACAGCAGGTGTGATATCGTTTAAGTCTTGTTTAGGCAGTCATGTTGATGAAACTTCATGGGTGTAGTTTCTATGTCGTAGCTAGAAGGCACACTCTCACACTTACTTTCTGGTCCTCTTAAAGGAAACCAGAGTGCCAGGAAAATTGTAGAACACAATGATTGAGCTGTGGTATCTTTTTTCCAAATGTATTAAATTTATTTATTGATTATGCCATTTAAATGAACTAGGCATAGAAAAAGATTCTTTAGAGAACAATTTTAACAGACAGTATTGTTCAAAATAATGTAATTTGCATGGGATTAATAGATCTCAAATGCTCCCACCTTGTTGTTATTTACTGTAGCTCTCTCCTGTTTACTCAGCCTTCCTCATCTGTGACATACAGAATGGAAACTATTAGTTAAAGAGAGTTAGGAAATTGTGAATTTGTATAATCAAAAGTCTCACAGCAATGAAGTCACTTTCTCACTTAGGGGAAAAATACTGTCTCTTTGTATAAGTTCTTCTACTAAAATATTCTGACAAGCAAACTGTCACTGTTTAAATAGTATTTGTTTAAAATTTGTTTAGCAATGCATTATTCAAGACAGTTAAGGCCTTTATTGACAATATAATTGAGTTACTGAATAGTTTTAGGCTAGAAATTAATCTTGGAAAAACATTATTTCATATATTTGGCTTCAATTGAAAATAAATATTTTTTTTTTTTTTTTTTTTTTTTTTTGGTTTTTCAAGACAGGGTTTCTCTGTGTAGCTTTGCGCCTTTCCTGGATCTCGCGCTGTAGACCAGGCTGGCCTCGAACTCTGAAAATAAATATTTTAAACTCCTCTTAATGCAATTGCTGCATGAAATTTAAAAAAAATAGTATTTAAAAATTACAAAGTCATAGAAAAGTATAAGTGAAGCCAGTGTCATAAAATAGTACAGTATTAAATAGGTTAAGCAAAAAACATTGTGAGAGAAACTTAAACAAACTGGAATAATTATTTAGGAGCTAGAAATATGTAAATGTTTTGTTTACAAGAGAAAAGGAAGGAAAATTCAGTCAAAGTTGTAGTGCTTTCTAGATATGACCTTTATGGATCTCGGTATTCACAATGTCATCTACATACTTTGCACAATCAATATAAAGACAATTGGCAAGGCATATGTTTACCTACATTTATATTTTGGTTAATGAGAAGATTTTGGTTGTCAAATCCCAAAGTTCAATTTTTTTTTTGGCACCCAAGTTCTCAATGTATCACAGGAGTCCTGGAAACAACTGTAAGAGCTAATGTCATGTGTCAACTTGACTGGATCACCAGGTATCAGAATAGGTTTGTAAGCACAAATTTTGAGTGTGTCAGTGAGATGCTCCCTTACGGGTTCTGCTCCTCTATCAGTAGGTTGTGATAAATGCTTTGTCATCCCCAAGGTGTACTCACTGAGTCTTGTCAGTGCTCTAAACAGAACAGAACAGTGGAGGACAGTCACTCATGGGCTTAGTATGTGCCTGAGGAAAACCATGGATCTTCTCTTTCTCTGAGCATTGGCAATTCTTGGCATTTACACTCGAAATGTGTATCACATCAGCTTGCTGTGTCGAGCCTTCTGCCCACTTCCAGCACCTGCCCGAGTCTCCAGTTTATACATAGAAGATGATGGAACTTCACATATTCTTTAAATTCCTGATTCATTAGTGTGTGTGTGTGTGTGTGTGTGTGTGTGTGTGTGTGTGTGTGTGTGTGTGTGTATACATGCAACATTTTTTCCTGGCACTCTTTCTGTGTAGTTTCCTAAAGGAAACTGACTTACACAAAGGTCATGCCACACGAAAGCAGCTTTAACACGAGACTTATGTTATTGATCAGATTATTGACTTTATATGGTGATATAACGCATGTGTCATCTTTCATATCTCCATATATTACCTTCTACACAGCTTCATAACATTCCATGAGACTATGTTCTTCAAAATAAGAGAAACTAATCATAAGGACAAGTCATGAGAGCTGAAGCTCAAAAATTCATCTTATTGATAAAAAGAAATGTTTTGAAGATAGCAAGATAGCAAATCTTGAGAAAAAATTTGAAGTAATGAAGGATATCAGAGAGTTCAAGGATACACCATGTATTAAAGAAAAGTTTGCCTTAAAACACAGGGGGATATTCATTCATTCACAGGCATTTCAGAGTGTAGGATGATTCGACAAGAATAACACAAAAACTAAAACATGCAGAAGAAAAAATCACTACTAATTCGAGAAGAACATATTAAAAGGAGAATATAACCATATAAAATTTTACAGTCTACATTAAATATTATTTATAGTGTCATAAAATACTGAACACAAATTTTATTATAAATTTATAGTTTTATATAGATGATCAATAAAAGAATATGTTAGTCTGAAAATAGCATTACATTTGCATGTCTCATCAACAAAGTCACTTAGAACCTCAAAATAAAAAATTAGAATCTATAGGTATATATCTCTCTATGAATGGATATAAAAACATATATGCACATGTAGTTACAAAGCATTTTCCTCTTTTGAACATCAGGGGTGAGATGATATGTTTCATCAATGCCTGAATTACTTTAAAGAGTTGGACTATAACTTGATAAATACAAAAACACTAAAAAGTTCAAGAATCATTTAGAATTTTGAAATAAAGTCCTAAAAGCAGTAAGTTAAACACACTGAATATTTAATCCATATAATGTTTGGAAATCACAGTGGTAAGCTTAATGTTTTCAATTATTTTGCAAAATACCTTCAATTCTTGATTTTTTATTAATTATTCTTAGCCAATTACTGTCTCAGTTTGACATTACTTAGAAACTACACTGCTTAAGGTCACTTTTCTCCACTAGTGCTTGATAAGTTCTCTAGGAATGTAAATTGATTTTAATGTTAATATTACAAAAATATAATTAGGAAGTTGACCCTCTAGCACTGCCATCAACCCTTTGCATAATAACTTGTAATTTTATGGGTGTCTTATACTCCATAATTAGGATTTTTAAAAAGATGTATTTTTGCTCATTTCATCTCTACTGGAGTTATTTTAATGATTTATTGGATTTTTAATGACATTATTAATATTACATGATGCTCATCCTGGTAAGGCCCCAAATAATTTGTGTTAAAATGCTTAAAAATATTGCAATGGAAAGAGAATTAAATGCAAGGAGTGAATACATAATATAAAATATAATTACAATGCAATGAATTATTTAACTTTGAATACATATGTAGGAATATAATCTACCTCAATACTAAGAACTTTGTTTCCAAAAGGACAGAGACTAATTGATAAATATGAATAATGAAAGTTTCTTTCATCAAAGTCACAGAAATTATAACTCATCATAGAACTCCTGTATCATTCCTGATTATACAGAAGTCACCCTAAGGAATCATCATTTGGCAAAAAAAAAAAAAAAAAAAAAAAAAAAAATAGGCCTAGCTCACCAAGAGAAGCTCCAGATGAATGTGTAATTCTCTGTCATTCACACGCTCACTTTCCCTCCCTCTCTCCTGCCTTCCATCTTGTTGTCTGCTGATGATAGTAGGGTCAGGGTTCAAGAAGTATTAAGCTAGATGGGAGGTGCATGGCCTACTTCCTACCATCTGGCTCTTCAGTTTAAACTATCTTTAAAGAAAAATAATTGCATAAAACTTCTGCACTTGTGACAAAAGACAGTCATCCTCTCTACTAGTTAGAAATTTCCCCCTCACCTTTGGTTTATTTATTTTTATTTTTTGTTTTTTGCACTTCTGTGAATGAGTAAAATAAATACCACTAAATTTGCACTTTTTCCTTTCTGGTGTTTTTTTACATTAATTTTAGTCAAGTATAGTTGGAAATTCTGTTAAAGAATATTTTAGATTAGATTGAACTTTTATATTTTATTTTACTACATCCCATATGTATAAAAGGAGCTTTAATTTTATCAACCGCCCACTTATCCAATTCCGCTCCAGACCCCAACACATCCCCCAACAACATGTCCTCATTTCATAGACCGCAAAACCCCAGGCCTGAGAAAAGAAAGGAGACACAAAATTCCACCCCTAGCCAAGAAGCTATTGACAATTGATACCTGCTGGGAAAGAAAAAAATCAGTTTTATCCTTTGAAGTGCTACTGGGTATATCAACCAACTCTAGGTCAAGTCCCATACTCAGGAATAGTTAGCCAACATAAAGTTGTCTCAATGTGTGTGTGTGTGTGTGTGTGTGTGTGTGCGCGCACACACACACACACACACACACACACACACACACACACACACACTTTTTTGTTTTATTTTGTTGGCGATTTTTGCCTTTTTAAAAGTTGAAAATAGTTTTTTTCATAAACCTATTCTGATATATACATGTATATATGGATAGCTACAGAAAACATCGTATCACTAGCATGATTTGGAGAACTTATTGCTTTCCCCCTCTTTAAAAACATAAGGTAATAATTAATATGCTAACAATGCGTTTGATGCATTTGAGAGGGGCAAGTCCAAAAATAATGAGGGTGACAAAAAATGGAACAGAGAGAAATGAATCAAGAAAAGCCATGCAGCAGGGTTAGAGTTTGTATTGTGCTATCCACCTGATGAGGCTTATTTTTGACACAGCCCATTGCTCTGCTGATAAATTTGCTGTGAAAAGGTAGAAACTAGGAAACATGCCAGGTTTGAACCATTAAAAAAAAAAGAGAGAGAAAGAGAGTCAAAATATTTCTTCCAGGCTCATTTTTCATCTGTTCTTATGCCCTGTATTGTTTTCCAAATCTAACCTGTTTCCCGTTCTCTTTACCGCATGTCTGCGAACCTAGATCCCTAAACCTACACAGTGTTAGCTTACCTGTAGTCTAGAATAAAAAACATAAACATACATGAGAAAGGTACAAATAAGGACTGAGTCACTGTTTATTTCAATAAAAAGACACCATGACCAAGGCAACTCTTATAAAAGAAAGTATTTAATTGTTGGATCGCTTATATTTCAGAAGTTAATACAGTATCACCATGGGGGTGGGGTGGGGCATGGCAGTACAGAGGCAGACAGCGTGCTGCTGAAGTAGCTGAGAGTACTACATCCTGATCCATAGGCACAGAGAGAAAGAGAGAGAGAGAGAGAGAGAGAGAGAGAGAGAGAGAGAGAGAGAGAGAGAGAGAGAGAGAGAGAGAAGACCTGATGGTAGCATTTGTAACTTGAAAACCCATCCCACTAACACACTTCGTCCGACGAGACCCCCCCTTGTAATCCTTTACAAATAGTGTCAATACCTGATGATTAAGTATTGAAATATATAAGCCTTTGGAGCTCATTGTTATTAACCACCACAAAGACTAAAGAAACCTTACAGTCACATAATGTTGTACAATATATATGTATGTATGTTTGTGTGTGTGTGTATGTGTCTTCCATACGTGTGTTTTTAACTGATTTCTAGTGTTCTGTCTCCTACCTACTTAAAAGAGGGAATATCTGTTGTATGTAATGTTTATTATATCATACAATGTATCTTTTTGGAAATGTTGTGCCTTAACTTCTTCCACACTTTATAATAGCTTCCTTTTCAATGAATCAGGATGAGCAATAAACCAAAAGAATTTTTGTGTGGGTATAAATAATACTGCCTACAAGAGTCCTAAAAGATAAATATATTTTAATGTACTTGTAGGACCTAAGGTTTTTTTGCTGTTTTTGCTTGATAATAGCAACTAGTTTTTCTCATTGTTTTCCATACTATGTGATTATGGTTGGTTGAAATTCAGGGAGAGCAAATTCCCTTCCATCTATCTTTGCTGCTACTGCACTTGTTACCTGGTTTGTTCAATATTCCCTGCATATTGTACCCACCACATAGAAAGGCAATATGCTTTACTAATAATTCTTATAAAAGATACATTGAAAAATATACTCAGAATATGATATCATCAACTTCATATATATTTATGAGGACCTGGACCTGCCTCAGCTGAGTCTACCAGGCTGGGCCGACTCCCCAAGGGAGACCTTGCCTTGGAGGAGGTGGGAATGCAGGGTGGATTGCGGGGGAGGGCTGGGGGGTGGGAGGAGGGAGGATTGGGGAATCCATGACTGATATGTGAAATCAAGTTAATTATAAAATAAAATATTTTAAAAACATAAATAAAGAGCAGAGCATAAATTACAAAAGATTTCATAAAATATATTAAGAGGAAATAATAAAAGAAATAAAATGCCCTTTAAAAACAATATGTTTTAGTTTTTGGTCTTACAATTATGTCATTTTCTATTTTCTTTTTCTCTGTCCAACCCACCCACCCCCTTCCCTACTCTTTTATCAGGGCAGTTTTTGTCTTTAATTTTCTCTAATATATTATATATATACATATATATAAGTATATAGATAGATAGAACTAATATAATATGTAGATACAGTCTGCTCAGTCCATATAAAGTTATTTGTATAACTTGTATGTATATGGTTTTAAGACTAAACCCTTGGTATCGGATAACCAGTTGTGGGGAAGTGGCCATTGCTGTGGATATCGCTCTATATAAATAAAGCACTGATTGGCCAGTGACCAGGCAGGAAGTATAGGCGGGACAAGGAGAATTGGGGAAGGAGGAAGGAAAGGGAGACCAGCTGGAGCAACTGCCAAGACAAGGAAGATGTAAAGTACCGGTAAGCCACGAGCCACGTGGCAAAGTAAAGATTAATAGAAATGGGCTGAATATAAGAGTGAGAACTAGACAATGATAGGCCTGAGCTAATGGACAAGTAGTTTAAATAATGTAAGAGTCTGTGTGTTTATTTTATAAGTGGGCTCTGGGACTGGCGGGACTTGGCGGTGGGAGCTGGAGAAAAATTCTCCAGCTACAGGCTATTCCCTGAGAAAGACTATTTCTCCTATTTTTCTGTCTAGACTTGAGGCCTCCCACAATTTCTCCATTTCACAATTACAACATCTACTGTTGTCCTTATTCAGGCCATGCTTCAATAGCCATGTTGGTGAGAATACAGGGGTATGCTTTCTCACAGTTCTAGGAGACACAATCTCATAGTAAACTTTCTGTTCCTTTGGTTTTTACAATCATTCTGCTTACTTGCTCAATGATTCCTGAGTCTCATTTGTAGGAGTTATGTTGTAGATGCATTATATGGGACTGTGTTCCAAAACTCTGTACTTTGATTAGTTGTGACTTTCTCCACAATGATATTGCTCTGTTGCAAAGAGAGGTTTCCTTGATGAGGAGTAAGAGCTTGACTAATATGTGAGTGTAAGGATAAATATTTACAAAATAGCTAGTGATTATGCTGGTATAGTAAAGTGGGAATCATGGGTTCTCCTCCAAGATCCATGATTTCAGTAGTCCTGGGTTTCCAGTACCAGGCACGATTTCCATCTTATTGAGCAGGACTTAAGTCCAATTAGAGAGGTTATGGTTTCTGTCAAGTTGTGCATTCCACTACTTCACCCTAGGTGCTATTGTGCCATGCTGTCTGTGGTTGTGGTTCATAAATGTCTTATCTGGAAAGGGCTATTGCTTGCTTCTCTTCTTTGAAATCTTGTATTACACCTTCTGGTACTATGAAATCAATCCTCAGAGAGGGATCTTCCAGATCAGATACAGCTCAGGGGCCTTTGTACTCAGTGTGTGAGGTGCATGGTCCTTCAACAACAGGAAATTACCTTCCACCTCTGGAAGAAATCCCAGAGAAGCAGAAACAGCCTATAATATTTGGGAGGTCTCTTGAATAATCCTGAGCAACAACTCAAAAGAAGGTTTTATATGACTAGTGCTGATAGTTTTTTTAGAAGGTCTTGGCTTTTGAGGAAAGCATTGCCACCAAAGATGTAAACATTTAATTGAAACTATATATCTCTATGTACACATAGAGTTGCATGTATTATGGGTTTATACATATGTATTGTAGGTATTATCTTACATAGATATACCCTTTGACTTCTTTTTTAAACATTGTTACTGTTATTTTAACTTCTACCTTCCTTCATCTTTTAAAGAACTTATATAGACAGAGATAGATATTTAAACTCCAACAAAAATAATTTAAAATAATAGTGAAACTTTATATAAGAAATCAATTTGTGAAAAAATAACACAAAGTATCATTAATTTGGAAGCAAACTGGAATAATTTATTCTTTTTATATTTTTTGAGAACTTCATGTATACATGTACCACATTTTCATCAAATATTTTCCTCCTCTTCTTCATATTGCTTTTCTTTCTCTGCTACCATTTTCCCTCATAACTTCATGTGATCTGTTTCAAATCTACTGGTTCCACTTAGTAGTGTCAGTATTTGCATAGGTACAGGGCTACCTACTAGAGCAAGGGTAAACGTTAAGGGGGCACATCTCTGAGTAAAACTGACCTTCTTCTCCCAGGAGCCATTATCTCCTAAAAGAGGGGCCTGACTTCTTGACTAACTCCCCCATATATTCTGGGATCTTTGACATGTGATCTAGGGGACTTCCTGTGGATATAGTCAGATCAGTTGTTAGTTCATGTATACAACAGACTTGTGGTGTCCAGAAAGCATTGTTATAGAACAGCCATTGTGGTGACCCCCAGAGACCCTCAGGGAGTGGCACTTGTAAGGCTTTTTCTTTTGGGTCACCAAGCCACTGCTAAATCATGACATGGAGACTTATTATTAGTTATGAATGCTCAGCCTTAGCTTATGCTCATTTCTGGCTAGCTTTTTTTCTTTAACTTAAATTAACACATTTCTCTTCATCTGTGTTTTGCCTCAGTGCTTTTTTTTTTTTAACCTTTTTTTTCCATATTTCCTACTCTGTATGTGCTAGCTGGCAGCTGCCTGACTGGCCCCAGGCTTCTCCCTCTCTTTCTTACTGTTCTCTTTGTCCTTCCTTCTCTCTTCTCATTTTTCCTTTTGCTCAGTTTTCTCCTCCTATTTATTCTCTCCCCTGCTAGGCCCATCTATCCCTCTCCTGCCTAGTAGTGACCATTCAGCTTTATATTAGACCAATCCCATGCCTTAGGCAGGCAAGGTGAAACAAATACAGCACGTCTTTACATAACTAAATATATGTAGCATGAACAAATGTAACACAACTTTGCATCATTAACAAAGACAAGAGAAACAGATGTAACACATTTCTGCCCAGTTAAAATAACAACAGGCAATATTAGGAGGTGTGGCTCTGTTGGAGTAGGTGTAGCCTTGATAGAGGAAGTAAGTCATTGGCTGGGGCATTGAGGTCTCATATGCTCAACACACACACAGTATGACATTTTCTTCCTGCTGACTGCACATCTGGATATAAAACTCTCAGCTCCTTCTCCGGAACTATGTCTGCTTATGTGCCACCATTCTTTCCATCTTGATGATAATGGACTTGTACAATGGAAATCTTAAGACACTGGCTAATAGAAAGATCTCATGTGATCATAGATTGGTAGGATTACTATTTTAATTGGCCATCTTCCAAAGAGCAATCTACAGATTTAGTGAAATATCCAGGAAAACTTCAGTGAATTCTCTCAGAATCTACAACAAACAAACAAAAACACAAAATTCATGGGAAAGCACAAAAGACAAAAACAGCCGAAACAATAAAAACGCTGTTGGTGGTATCACCATTCCTGATGTCAAATTATGCTATAGACAACAAAATAAGGTATAGTAATAAATAGTTTGGTACCCACATAAAAACAAATACATTGTGAATGGAATAGAATTAAAGGCAGAGATGTAACCCACACCCCTATAGCAATAGGACTTCTTTTTAAAGTGGACAAAAATACACATTAGAGAAATGACAGCACATGTGAGAAATGGTGCTGGACAAACAGACACTGCATGTAAAAGAGTAAGCTTCTTATCTCCCACCCTATACAAAACCCAACTCCAATAAAAATTCCTTTATGGGAGTCCTGATACCCAGAGTCTGATAGAGAAGAAGGAATCTACTTCAATCTATAGACACAGCAAAAGACTTCCATAACAACTCTCTATTAGGGCAGGAATTTAGACAAACAAATGACAGATGAAATTACTAAGCTTCTCTAC
This sequence comes from Peromyscus californicus insignis, assembly GCF_007827085.1. NCBI lineage: Eukaryota > Metazoa > Chordata > Mammalia > Rodentia > Cricetidae > Peromyscus > Peromyscus californicus. Next base: position 158,337,134 of record NW_026294573.1, on the reverse strand, counting down.
AACAAAGGACATAATCAGTGGAATGAAGATCCAGCATACAAAATGGAAAAATCCATCTTAACTGATTTTTAAAAGACATTGTGATTGCTTGTGACCAATATATAAAAGCAGGAATGGTTGTCACTTCTAAAATAAACTTCAGTGTAAAGTTCTATGTGTAACTGCCTACCTTCCATATTCCATGGATTTTGCAATCATGCAGAAGGGCCTCCAGAAAGAGATAGAATAATGGAGTTAAAGGTGTATGTGGTACTCATGTAAGTGAGGGCATTTGCCATGAGAGTTATCTGGATTATTTTTATAGTCAAATATATATGTGATTGTGTGAGTGTGTGTGTATGTTTATATATGTGTGCTTTCTAAAGAGACTTGCAACATGCAGAAGACAGTCTTCTCACGTTGTTCAACTCCATCAGAATAAACATTTTAGAATATTTTCTGTTTAATTTATATATAGATTATACTGAATTAATAAATAGATGCTTGTAGTACCTCCCAATAATATGAGAAATTGCCAAATTTTTCTGTTATAATTATGCACCATTTTAATATTTACTTGATGTAAAATCCCTTTTAAGAATGATTATATGTCAGCTTTCTACTCAATGACATAGAATATTAGGAAACCAAAGTAATATTGAATACAATATAATAAAATAATAAATGAAATATTTCTCTCTGATGGGAAACATTTTTTTTAAAAACAGAAGGAAGGATGGAATCCAGTGTATTCTGTTGGATTAAAGTCAGCATTACTGAGAAATCATTGTTCTTTTCTATTTATAGTTTAATATTAACTGAAAATTAATTTTTTCATACAATATATTATGATTATGGTCTCCCTTCCCTCAACTCCTCCCAGATCCTCCTTACCTCCCCACCCACCCAAATCCACACCCTTTCTTTCTCTCATTAGCAAACAAACAGGCAACTAGAAGAAAAAAATCAAACAAAGCTGATAAAGCAAAACAAAAAACAAACAGAAAGAAAAAAGACCCTAAGAAGAAGCACAATTAACACATACAGACAGAGGTATACACACACACACACACACACACACAATTCTATAAAAACTAAAAATCAGAAAGTAATATACCAGTAAAAGACCTGTAAGTCAACTAAAATTCTCAAAGTATTATGAAACAAACAAAAATCTCTTCAAAATTACAATTGAATTAGTTTTGTGTTGGTCATCTATGGCTGGATATAGGGCTTGCTTTTGGAGTGGTTTGAATACCCAGTGAAACATCATTGGAGAAAACTAACTTTTCTTTTTTAAGCTGTTCTCATTCATAGCTTCTGGGTTAGGAATCAGAACTTGTATCTACTTCCCCTTTCAGTGCAAGGACTACATCTGGCTTAGACCTGTGCAGGGTCTGTGCATGCTGCCATAGTCCCTGAAAATTCATATGGGTATCAGCTCTTTTTGCAAAGACAGGTGATGATGATGATGATGATGATGATGATGATGATGATGATGTCATCATAAAGAAGCAAGTATATGTCTTAGCTCCTGTATACATCATGTTTCTAGTTCATTAACAGGGACATCTTAGCAACCAAGAGCACATATGTAGCTCTGATCCTAACTTCTGAATACTATTCTCCAAGGACAAGAACCAGGAGTCCATTGAAAACTGAGGATTCCTATATTGTGAATGAATACAGCCAAGGAAACTTGGAATGTTACTGTGGTCAGAAGGTTGAAAATATCTGAGGCATGCTGAAAGTTCATGAATAAAAAGCAGAAAGTGTTCTAGAAGGCCAATTCATGAACGATTTAGGCAACCAAATAAAATCTCAATGCATTGTATCATAAACTAACTATAAAGCAAATATTGGAATTGGTATTGATATGAACAATTGAATAAATCATCTGATTAGGAAAAAGTACAGCTTTCACTTCTCTGATGGGAAAGATGGCAATTGTACACCATCAGAATGCATGTCTGATCTCAGTTCTAGAACACACATGTAGCATGTACAAGGCCTTTAGGCTTGATTTCCAAATGTGGAAAACAATTAAATATGGATATTACGATGGTTATTAATTACAAAATTGAAATCATTGACTTAATTAGAAGACACTTTTAAAAATTATTAAATTAACATAAATTATAAGGCGATATGTTTGTAGCTTATGTTATCACAGTCCTTTTGTGATAATTTGCCCAAAGAGAAGACTTCAATGAAATAGAGAAAACCTCAAATGATCCTCACTAAGCAGCATCCTTGAAATTAAACTGTAAATGCTTCTTAAAAGTGTAGAGATGTTTCTATCTCTGTTTCTATGAGTTGCTGGGTGACGCCTGTCTGATGACAGTTGAGCTGGCCAAACGTTAAACAGAGATCCAGGAATCATGCTGAAGAGAGGGAGGAAGGATTATAGGAGCCAATGGGGTCAAGAACACCCCAAGAAAACCCACAGTATCAACTAACCTGGGCTTATAGGGGCTCAGAGAGTCTGAACCAACAACCAGGGAGCCTGCATGGGACTGACCTAGGCTGTCTACACATATGTTACAGTAGTGTAGCTTGCTCTTCTTGTGAGACTTGAAACAGTGAAATCAGGGGTGTCTCTGACTCTTTTGCCTGCTTTTGGGACCCATTCCTCCTACTTGATTGCCTCATCCATCCTTAAAAGGAGAGGAGGTTCCTATTCTGACTACAACTTGATAGACCATGGCTGGCTGATATCCAGGGGGAGCCTGCCTGAATCTGAAGAGAAACAAAGGAGTAGATGAGGGGAGGGAGGTTGTGGAGAGGCAGTGGGAGGAGAAGAGAGAGGGGAAGCTTCAGTCAGAATGTAAAAACAAAAAAATAAATAAAAATGGAGGCAGAGTTTTCCCATCTCACAAGCCACTTCCAAATTTCTACACAGAGGCTTATATTAATTACAAATGTTTGGCAAATAGCTCAGGCTTGTTACTAGCTAACTCTTACACTTAAATTAACCCATAATTCTTACCTATGTTTAGCCATGGGCTCGGTACCTTTTCTCAGCACAGCATTCTCATCTTGCTTCTCTGCGTTTGCAGGGACTTGCTGACTCCACCTTCATCTTCTCAGAATCCTCCTAGTCTGCTTTTTTTAGCTCAATCTCTTCCTGCCCAGCTGTTAGCCAATCCACTTTTTATTATTCAGTGAGAGTAATACATATTCATAGTGTACAAAAAAATGTTTCACAGCATAAATATACAAAAAATTATGTAGAGGCATTAAAGAGATAATCAAATACTGATAGGAATGTTAAAGAAAAATGTGAATAAATGCAGCACGAAGCTTTCCACTGAATTGGAATAGAGGAAAAAAAATAGAAAATTCTTAGAATTTAAATATAGAATATTACTTCAGTAACAACACAGGGCTGATGATAATTTATAACACAAATCTTAAAATGTCTTATTAATAAATAAAAAAAACCTGGAGCCAGATATTGAGGTGAAAGCTAAAAGATCAGAGAGGCAGAACAAGCCATAGCCAACTTCACCTCACCAACTCCTCAGCCTATCCTGTTTCCATGAATTCTCAGACTGAAAACCTCTCAGTCCTCACCCCTGAAGGTCTCAGTTGAACTGCTGCTTGGTTCCTGTCTCCTCACACATTATATACCATTCTCCACCCAACCATGTCACTTCCTGAGATTAAAGGTATATACATTTTCCAAGCAAGGGCATGAGATCTCAAGTGCTGGGACTAAAGGTGTGTGCCACAACTGCCTAACTGTGTTCCCAGTGTGGCCTTGAACTCAGAGTTCCAGACGAATCTGCATCCCAAGTAATTAAGGGTGTGTGCTACCATTGTCTGGCTTCTCTGTGTAATCTAGTGGCTGGCTCAGTCCTCTGATCCTCCACTAAGTTTATTAGGGTATACAATATATCATCACATTTCCCCTTTTTTTGCCTAAAATAATAGAAGATTTTAACTAATATAAGAAAAACTATATATAATAAATATAATAAGTATATACAATATATACAATCAAGAGTTACATTAACAATGTCTAGTCCACTAACATTTGACAAATTCATCTACAAAATGACATTGTTTATTCTATTTTGGTCAGTTCAAAATGTTGTACCTAATTCACTTTCTATCCTAACTTGTATTACCAACTGAAAACTGTCTTTTGATGTCTTTCAAACTTATATACTTTATACATCTGTAGCGAGTTTCTTTTCTGAATTTGTTAACAAGGAAAACTATAACTATCTAGTCTTCAACTCCCTCAGAGACCCGAGAAGAAAATAATAACTGAGTAAGAGGAAGTGTAAACAAGTGACTTCCAAAATATATGAGAAATGACAGAAACAGCTGATTGCCTGGACAGTCACCCAAGGTTACTCTGCAAGATTGGGGCATCTGTCTTCAGCCCACAGCCCTAGCATATCTGGCAGACTCATCTGTGAAGCAGGATTTTCTAAAGAGCCTTCCTACCTTGTTTTGGCAAGGATCACCAGTCCTTCCTTTTGTGTCCTGCTTGTCCATTTTGGACAGCATTCTCTCAGCAGTGGAGGTAAGGGCATTTTCTTGTTGGGTGACTAACTTTTGTCACAAAGAAAGTAAACTCCATATGGAGTTTTTTCAATGCCCATCATCTTCTCTGAAGTAGATTGGTGCTGCCAGGAGCAGATGTGTCTCATTGTCTTAAAAAAGAAAATAGAAAAAAATATGTTATTAAAATATCTTAAATATCATATTCTGTAGATCTATGAAGTGTTAGAAGATGACCTGAACATCTAAGATATATCTCTGTTTGATCTTGAAAACATACGTACCATAACTACAAGTTTGATTGTAATGACTAACTACTGACTTTCATTTCTTTATATCCTATTTAGTTGGTAGTACTAACTTTCAAGGACTAGCAAGTTGCATTACATTATTAAATGAACTGTAGAGGTACAATACCTTGGATAAGACTAGAAATACATATACAATATTTTCTAATAAAATCAATCTCAAATTTGCATCAATATACATAATTTGTATACAATATATAAAAATCCAATCCAAGGTAAAATATTTAAAACCAGTAGTTGTCTTTTAAAAGTAGATTCAATAATCTACCTTGTTATCTTATCCATAATTTCTTTTTTTTTGGTTGTATAGCTTTACTATAATGTTGTGAAAACAGAAACATTGGGTAACAAACATTTCAGTTTACCTGGGTATCCTATGACATCTTTAGCAATTGTGCTTTAGCTCTAAACTTATGTCAAAATAGGAAGTCTCATTCAACTTTATTCAACATGATGATACATTATTCATACTTTTCTGCTGTACTAAATTTTTTTCTGAATTATTCAGAACATTATCTGTGATGACAAATAGCTGTCAGTAATATTTTTCATAAAACGTCTTCTGTATTTATCCTTTTAGGCTAAGTGCTGTTTTGAAAATAAATTTAGAAGGTGGCTGTTGTGGGAAGGAGAATGAAGAGATCATTTTGGGGAAATGATGTTTGCAAATGTTTTTATTATTGTGTGATTTAGTTGCCAAAAATGATACAAGGGAGCCATCTGTAACAAGCTACCACACTGGCACATTTAAAATATAAACTACAAAATTACGTCTGATTGGTGCATAGAAGGAAATGTTAGGCTAATATAACTCACACAAAAATAGAGAGAGAGCTTCATTTCTGTTAATTTTTCTTGTATAGAGTCTGTCATGAATGTTGCTAAAAATTTACAAATCTTTGAAAGAAAGGGGAGGATTTTATGCTTTCTTTTTGTGTGTAACAGAGGAACTCTAAAGAAATCCATCTGTGTGGATCTCAGAGGGCTGTCACTGTGATAAAATATTTCAATGCAGAATCTATATAGTAAGAATAGGAATAATGTACCATTATCTCGGGTTTGCAAAATGCATCCACTGAATCAAAGCTTATTACTAAAGTGGAGACAAAGCAGTCATGTTTAAAGACAATCATAAGTCACAATACAAGAAAATTATGCATAAATTCATTTTTTGTTTATTTCATGTTGTTTCACAAGTCCGTCATATTTCCAATGTTGACCAGTTACAGCACTTTGCATGCTCTATTCTGATCATTAAAATAGGATTATAAAAGGATTTCTGCATTCCACTGTAGTTGTGCATTTAGAAGAATCATGCTGCCTGAAAAGCCTTCCTCACTCTGTTTTCATGGCCGAGATCTTTCATCCTGTAACTTTGCAAAAATCCCACCCTCTTCATGAACTGTGAGAAACTGATTCAAGCAAAATAGATCAGATTGAAAAATGAGCAGTGTATACATTTAGATTGAGGAATAAATATCCCAATGCATATCAGGTTCACATAACTATTTTTGGGAGAAATATACTCTAGGGTTGGTGTAAAATCAATTGTGATTGGTGACTGATCTGACTGGCAGCATCTGCTTTCTTCTCTCTGTGACCATATTAACACATATTAACAATACAACAATTTTGGTTTATCTATCTATCATCTCTATATCTATCTAACCATCTCTCTATCTCTCTATCTCTCTATCTCTCTATCTATCTATCTATCTATCTATCTATCTATCTATCTATTACCTGTTTTCTTTTTTGGTGCCACCTCCCATTGATTGAAGATTCATGACTTATGCCAGCATAACAGCAGTCATTTTATAATGAAAAAAGAAAGTAATACATAGGACACACAAGTTTGTTTTGCTACACTATTCCCGCAGAAAACAATTTGTCTGAGAACACAGTAGTGTGAGAATTTTATTTTTCTTCAGGGGTTCCAGTCAATGCCCAAGAAGAAGCAATTTACTAAGTTGTACCTTGGGGCGTTGTAATTCACCTCACATGGGTGCACATTTTGCTTTGGGAAGGTAGTTACTCATGGTAAGATCAAACCTATCCCATTTTATTTTGCACTGGCAACAATAACTTGTATGGGAATAACAATTACAGTACACTGTCCACCTTTCATTTGTAGCAATTCTTCAATCCTTTAAAATACATTTGCTCTTTAGCACCATCCTTGACTTTCTCCATCGAGTACTCTTACTCTAACCTTAACAATGTGACTTAAGATTAAATAAAAATCACTATGGGATGTATGTGATCTCTACATTTTAAGGACATCTGTCCCTTGTTTCCACAGGATTCATGGCTCTTGCTGTTACACAGTTTCTTAACATAAATACTGTCTGCTATTCAATGTATATTTAATCAAGTTATAAAGTAATAGTTCTTATTACTTGTATTTTTTGTCAGGACCTTTATGCACACAAACTTGTGCATGTACACACACGTATTCACACACACCTTAGACATCTTCACAAGAACACAAAAGACCAGTATTGATCCAATTCCTGCCAAGAAGTAAAGGCAATGTGCCAGCAAGATGGTTCAGCTGGTCAAGCACTTTGTCACCAAACCTGATGATGATTTGGATCCCAAATGGTAAAAGATGAGAAGTACCTTGCTCCCACAAGCTGTCCTCTGACTGGCACAGATGTGCTGTGGTTTGTCCACACAGAGAGAGCAAGAGGAAGGAAGAAAGGAAAAGAGGATGGAAGGGGAAGAGAAGGAAAGGGGAGATAAAGGGAAAGGAAGGGAAGGGGAAGGGAAGGGGAAGGGTAGGGGAAGGGGAAGGGAAGGGAGAAGGAGAAGAGAGAAGGGAAGGGAAAAGGGAAGGGAAGGGAAGAGAAGGGGAAGGGAAGGGAAGTAAAGGGGAAGGGAAGGGAAGGGAAGAGAAGGGGAAGGGAAGTAAAGGGGAAGGGAAGGGAAGGGAAGAGAAGGGGAAGGGAAGTAAAGGGGAAGGGAAGGGAAAGGAAGGGAAGGGAAAGGAAGGGAAGGGAAGGGAAGGGAAGGGAAGGGAAGGGAAGGGAAGGGAAGGGAAGGGAAGGGAAGGGAAGGGAAGGGAAAAGACAGATATAAAGAAAGCAAGAAAGAATGGATTATGGTGATGAAAAATTACTTACATGCAAGATTGTATTGTCAATACATAGAAGAGCTGAAGTTCAAATTTCCTTCTACTTTAAATTCTTTTCTTGAGAGTTTCATAAATGAGTATGGTATTTATATCCATTCTATCCCTCTTATTCCCTACTCCAACTCCTCATGTACCACTTGCCTCTTCAAATTTATGTGTTTTATTTAATTATTATTGTTACACACACACACACACACACACACACACACACACACACACACACACACATATATATATATAATCTGCTGAGTGAATTTAGTGCTGGTCATAGGCATATATGTTTAGGGTTGACCCAATGGGAGTAAGACCTCATCAGAGGTTCATCACTGGAAAAGACTGGTTCTCCTTCCCTCAACAGCTACTAATTGCCTATAGCTCTTCATCTAGGAGTAGGATGTTATGAGATCTCTGGCAACCATTTTAGCATGGTATCTGGTGTTATCGTTCAGTCCTGGTTTAGGCAGCTCTATTTTTGAGGTTCCAGGGGTGCATCTTTCCTGTGGTAAATCAAAGACAGTGTCTCATATCAAGCATTCAGGATAAAATTCTTGTTTTTGTTCCCAAGCTAATCTAAATTGAACTATATTGTGATATACTTTACTTCTTCCACACTACATATTCAATAAAAGTTAGTGTTGAACAGTACACACCTTCAGTATATTCCTGAAACTATAAAGTCACTCAATTATATCACCACAGAAGAGAAATGTCTCTTGTCATAATTGTTGGGCTGTCACAGATTTGTGTAATTAGCTGGTAACGCACATGCTCCAAATAGCACGCCATCCTGGTTCTAAGCCCATTCCTGGTAAAGCTACACACCATTTATCTCTCAAAGCCCACCTGCTAAGAGTGATGCTCATTCATGATGAGTGTTCCAGTGGCAGACTTTTGAAGATTTCCGTTTTCATGCTTCCTCCACAGGACCATTGTGAACTTGTGTTCTCATACGTTAATGCAGCTATGAATTACCAAATGCCCTTTTACTCTTAATTGCACCATCCTGTTGAAGCCTCTCTAAGTTAAAGTACAAAGCAAAGATTGCAATGAACATTGCTTATCTTTCAAAAGCTAATTATTTGGATTAGTACCTAAAAAAGAAGAGAACACTTGATCAGGCATTTCCCTCCCAATTTCCTTTTCTTTTTCTTTGCCCTCATTTCTAATTCATGCAATGTCCTGAACTATGTTTCATAAATGCTTTACTGATGCCTTAAGGATCAAGTCCAAACCTCTCAGTGCAGCATGCCAGAGCCTTCATAATCTGCCTGGTGATTAGTTCTTCAGCCTCATCATTTGGCAGCCTCCCCTCACACCTGTGTTCTAGGCACATGGAATGACTCCCTGTACCTTGGCAGTGTTCTGTCTGCCATGCATCAGTGCCGTCCCACCTTCTGCCCAGTCAGTTTCCCTTCATCTCAATGCTCTGATAAATCCTACTCTTCTCCCCAAGCCATGTTTGCATACTGACTCACTCCACATATTCCCTACTCGGTCCAAGCTTGAAAAGATAAACGCACAGATGCAGATGTAGCTGTGGCTAAAAAAAGATTAGAAATGTATCATCAGATTTTTCTTTAGGACTTTGGAATCTAACTTAAAAGTCAAAACCATTAATTCCTGATGTGTTTTTAAGAATATTTAAAAACCAGTGTGCTAACCCTTTGATCTACAAAGCTGTGCTGCTTGCAAAATATGCTAGGACAATGGTGGCACAAACCTTGGGAAAGTAATCAACCAACATCTGATTTGTTTTAAGGCCCACTCCATGAGATAAAACCCATACCCAACACTGCTTGGAAGATCAAGAACCAAAGACCAGAGAGCCCAGAGGCCTAGGTTAAAACCAAATACTACCTGTCTTTTTTTTAAGCATAAAATGACTCATAATGATGTTTTGCTATATTCATTGATCAGTTCCTTGATCACTCATCATCAGAGAAGCTTCCTCTTCCAGCAGAGAGGAACAGCTCTAGAGACCCATAGCCAGGCATTATTCAGAGAGTGGGAGATATAGGAACATTCAGCCCTAAATGGTATGTCTCCATCAAATCTCTCCCCACAGAGCTCAGGGAACCCCTTAGAAGAGGAGGCAGAAAGACTGTAAGATCCAGAGTGGAAGGAAGTCACCAAGAGAACAAGTTCCTTCAAAGCAGCATAAGTAAAGCACATATAAAATCACGGAGAAACACAGCATGCACAGGGCCTTCATCTATCTGTATCAGGTCCTCTGTGCTCATGACTTCCAGTTTAGTGTTTTTATGGGATTCCTGAGTGTGTGGAATGTGGTTCTCTGAGTTTTATGCCTTCTTCATGCTCTTTTCCTTCTCTTGGGTTGTCTTCTCCAACTTCAATGCGATAATCTTGTTTTATCTTATGTTTTATTTTATTAAGAATGAAAAAAATGAATGAATTAATGAAAACCTAGCCACTAGGGTAAAGATTAACAACTGAACTATCATTTATACCTGCTGGGAGAGGGGAAATCAGTCCAGTAGAGTAAGACTACATGTATCAACCTCTCTAGGGTAGGCCTAAGGTTCAGCAAAAGTTGACCAACATTTAACAGACCCCACAGTTCTTTAGAGTGCTTTTACTTGGTTAGAGTTTGATGGAGTTTCTTTTTTCTTTGTTTTTGTTGTTGTTGTTTCAGTATTGTTTTATTTGTTTTCATGGCTTGGGAGTTTTGTTGTTGTATTGGGTTTTTGTTTATTTTTTTTTAAGAACTTAAAGTAGGGCTGAGAAGAGGATCTGGAATGACTTGGGGGAGGGGAAATTATGATCAAAATTTATTTAAATTTAAAAATCTTTTAAATAATAAAAATATTGTAAAAATTACTTTGTCATGTGAAGTTTAATAATGTTAACATTTTCAGTGTTAAACATTCTCAACTTTTTTTCTTTTTTTTGTGGATATCATACCTGTTTATACTAAGAATGGAATGACTATCTAGAATTTCCTCTTATATTCTTCCTCTTTTCTACCTTCTTAAACTTAGTATCTTAAGACCATGATTGTTTACTTCATAACTGTGTGCATCAGAAATATGGTCATTCAGTGGCAACCAACAGCTATCTAATTGGACATAAGGCCCAAATCCACAGGAGCGAAATCATGCCCAGTACTGGAAAGCTGGCCAGTTTCTGGGGACTAGTGAAGTCATAGACCTTGCAGAAAAATCTACTAGTACCATTTCACTAGACCAGAATAACTCCTTTCTATATTCTAAATCCTATCCTTATACCCACAGATGACTGTAGCCACCACCTCTCATTAAAGAATTCTGTCTTTACAGCAAATGGAGACCACCTTAGAAAAACCCCAATTGTACATAATGCAAGAATCAACAGATTGTGGAAATCCTAGGCCCAGTGAATACATCTATACCACATCTCCTCAGTCTATGGCTCAGGGAACATTTTGTGAAAGCCACAAGACCAGGAAGTCTGCTGTGAAAAAAGTATTTTTTAGAAATGGTTGCAAAGACAAGACCAGAACAATGACAAAAATCAGTTGGCACGTTAGTGTAGAAGGAGGGAAATTTTGTGGGGTCCTACCCTTAGACAGAGAAATACAGTCAACTAATGACAATGAGGAGAAGGAAAATTAGCTTCTCTGCTGTGGGATGCTCTGTATGTCAAATGTGTTGCTGATTGGTCAATAAACAAAACACAGATTGGCCAGTAGCCAGACAGGAAGTATAGGCAGGACTAACAGAGAGGAGAACTGAGAGAATAGGAAGGTGGAGGGAGACACTGCCAGCCGCCGCCATGACAAGCAGCATGTAAAGACACCGGTAAGCCATGAGCCATGTGGCAAGGTATAGATTTATAGAAATGGATTAATTTAAGATATAAGAACTAGATAGCTAGAAGCATGAGTCATTAGGCCAAACAGTTTAAATAATGTAAGCGTCTGTGTTTTTATTTATAAGTGGGCTGTCGGACGCCTGGGGTTTGGCAGGACCTGGAGAGAAAACTCTCCAGCTACATTCTCCTAGGGATTAACCCCTTATTAGTCATCCAAGGCACAGTAGTCAGCCTTAAAATCATGTACATACCACCAACACAAAATGGATTCAGCAGACTGGATTCATATTCATTTGTGCATACACGCATATGTATGCACACATACATATATGTATATACACACATATATGTATATATACACATTCAGATGAGAATTATACAACAATAACTATAATAATCACAGATAAAGAGTAATCAGCTTGAAAGCGTGGGGGCATGTTAGGTTGGTTCAGCCATATCTGATGGGAATGGCAAAAACCATAAATCCAGCACAGCTGCTTGACAAAGGCTCCAACAAAACTGAGCCACATGAGGGCTGCTATGCCAACTTTGATCTTGAGACCTACCTGTTGTATACTTGGGGAACTTTCAATATTTGTACAATTTGGGGATAATGGATTGATGGAAAATTTCTTAAGAATCATTTATGCCTTCTCCCAGGAGTACTGCTTCTAAGTTTCCCCAGGAAGGTCCTGAACATACTATGCCTCCTAGCTTTAGGGAGATATCCTTATCTACTTGAAGGTCTTCATTGAAGTTTGTGACACACATAGAGAAGTCAGAGGTCTCCTTATAGGCTATGAGGCATTCTTTAAACATTTGTCTCTGTACTTATTCAGGAACAAGATAATCAAAGCAAAGCAAACTTAAAAAGGTCAACAAGATTCAATGGACTAGAGGAATTGGCCACAGATCAGATTGCAAGCCTCTTCCCACTGTATATTCAGATGATAATGTGACATATACAGCAATAAAATTAGGTTAGATTAGCTGAAGTTACCTCTGCCCTACACGGAGATATATATTGATGGGCAAAGAATGGTGTAGAAAGACAATAAAAGAGTGAGACATCAGGACCTCCCTTTTTTAGAAAAGTTAGCACATGTAGAGTCACTGTGATGTCATATGACTGAAGAACCAAATAATGCCAAGATTAGACATATAAACAAATTCTATAAATATATAAGATGTAAGCATTGTGTTATGCCAGAATTTGAATGATAACTGCAGCAGCTTTGGCCTAAAGATTTTTCTTGGGCACTCTGAGCATTGAGTTAATAATACACTACTTAGGATGTGGAAATCTTCCTGGGCTGGCTTGAAGATTTTGTTTTATTCTAACATCCTTGCAGCAGAAAAGCTACTAGCTTGAGAACAGACTGTCATATGCCTCTAGATTCTTAAAATTTGGGTTATGGGATTAATGAGTAAAAATTGTTATAAAAGATGACTGTTTATCAATGATGACTTGATTGGAAACTTGAGGGGAAAATATTGTAAAAGATAACTCTGTTCTATAACGGTTTATCAATGATGACTAAAAGATATGGAAGAGGAAGTGAAACATATGTCCAAAAACAAAAATGATATGAACTATGTTTTGAAACAGCATGAATCTATCCTTGCTTAGTGAATTCTGCATAAATACTCTGGCTGCTCATCAGTCAGGCTGCAAGACTCTCCTGACCATTGTGCATGGCTCATCCTCTCCTCACAGACTCCTGACTTCTTCTCTGGGACCTGTCAACCCCTTGGGGCTGACCTCCAGCATTAGATGTTTGAGGAAAGGCAGTTGAGATAGGATGGAGGGATGAAAATGAGGGGAGAAAGTGATGTAATTCTATTTCAATTAGAAATAATTAAAAAATGAAAATAAATATATAATAAAATAAATAAAATAAAATTCAAGATAAAATAAAAGGAAGATTGGTCAAGTTTCACTTAGATAGCTTCCATTTTCCCTGGTGGCTACTGATTTGCTTTGGTGGCATTCTAACAGGTGATGGATTAGTCTTTCTGTCTAACATGTCAGAAGGGCTGAAAGATTGAGTTCAGTTATTCTGACCAGCAGGGAATCAACGTGGAGATTGCTTTGAATGGCAGCCGAAGAATACATAGACCTTTCCAAGCAATATGATTCTGACTAGTCTGTGCATATGCAGTGGCCCAGTCAGAAGCTTCAAAAGCTGTTAGCTGACATCATCTATATAAATTACCACTTGTTCTACTAATGATCAATTGAAGCAGCATAGCTACAGTGAAAGGGGAAGCCAATTTCACTTCTCAATATATAGTTTAACAGAGAAATAATGGTAGCATTAAAAAATGCACATTTTTATGTTAACACTTATTTTTTGAAAATCAATAATTTCTAATCCTGCAAAATTACTTAGAAGAGTCTACTTACACTGTTGAATTTTTATGACTTGTCTTCTACACTCTGGCTGGCTCCATCCCCATGCTGCTGCTCTTTTTGGTGGCCATCCCATGGTACTGGCATCTCCAAAATTCTGGGGTCTTCTATTGCAACTGAGATGAACTTTCACCAATAGCCTCCCATAGGCTCTCTTCATGGCATCAAGTGTCAACTTGGCATAACCCCATCAATCCTAGATCTTCAATTTCCACTGAGGCTGCACCTTCTCCAATGGCCTCTCCTGGCTTCAAATAGTGCCAAGCCTCAGCTGCTATCCATGACCCCTTTATGTCTTCAAAACCAGCACCACCTGGGTGACTCTTACATACTCCTAAGTTCAGTTGCGAGCATGTGATACAACTTTAGTCGCCTCTGGAACACAGCTTCTCTGTGCTCCCAGAAAGCACTTCCAGGAAGTTTACCTCTGTTTACCTCAGTGATGTTGGTCTCTTCTTAATCACCAAACAGTTATATCTTAGTTCCAGCTAAGCAGCATCAATTGTCAATTGTCCCATTAAGGAAAAGGTTCTACTTCAGTTGTGCTCTTCTTAATAATAGCTGATTCCAGCCCCAGCTAATTAGAATGACAGAATCATAATTCAAAATATCAGATGGCCCTGAGAGAGTCTTTAAATTTCCCTCTGAAACTTCACCAGCCTCCATCTTCTGCACTGCTCTAAACATTCTTATGTTCCAGGCTCCTAAAGAACATCCCACTGAGCTCTCAACAATCAATGGCTTTTCTTGTTCATACTTCCAAAGTCCTTCCACAATCCTCCACAAAACATGACCAGGCCTGTCACAATACTGCACTAAACTAGTACTAACTTGTCTTAGTTGGGGTTTCTATTGCTACAAGGAAACACCATGACCAAAAATACAAGTTTGGAAGGAAACAGTTTATTCATCTTACACTTCCATATTGCTGTTCATCATCACAGGAAGTCAAGACAGAAATTCAAACAGGAGAGGAAATTGGAATCAGAAGGCCATGGAGGAGTGCTGCTTACTGCCTTGCTTCTCCTGGCTTGCTTAGTCCACTTTCTTATAGAACCTTGGACCACACAGACCAGGGATGACATCACCCACAATGGACTTGGCTCTTCCCATTGATCACTAATTGAGAAAAAGTCTTATAGTGGATCTCAGGGAGCATTTTCTCAACTGAGGTTCCTTCCTCTCTGATGACTCTAGCTTGTGTTAAGTTGACACAAACTAGCCAGTAGGTTGAATGCAACAATTTATCAAAATTGGAAAGGGGTGATAGATAATGCAGCCATTCAGATTTAGTCTTATTCAACCCTGTTGGCCACTATTCTTAGTGACCAACTTTATATGTTTTTCTTTCCATTTTTATGGATTATCTCTAAGGGCAACATCAACATGTCTGCTCGTGTTATTTGTGAATGCTTGAAGAATAATGATAAGAATGGTAAGAATTGGCCTGAGAACCCTATCCAGGGTTGACTTTGCTGTGTGATGAACATCTAGTAAAGGACAGGATCAACACATTTCAGATCTGGAACGTTTTTTGAGACCCACTGTTTCCCTGTTCTGGGATACGGACTACTCAGGACAGTGTCTGAATACCGCTGATTTTTGCTGGGTGCTATGCTGTACCTGTCACTAAATTCATCCTCTAACAACTGGTGCAACTTTGTCAGCTCTGAGAGGGCATCAGCTGTCAGCTCCTGGGAAAACTCTCTTAAAACCCAGAGCATCATTTGCTGTATTTCTCCCTTATATGTTGTATCCTTAAAACCCTGAACCATCTTCATAGTGTTTTTGTGTTTTCCAATAGCTTTGGTTTTATTTCAGTTTAAGTTTTTAGTGTGAACTCTCCTTAGTCTTCAGCAGGATTGACATTCTGAATGACTGGTCTATGTTAATGGATGTTAACATGTATTATAAAGACTTAGTAGTTGGTAGAAAGAAAAATTTCTCATTTTTTTGTTGCAGTATTTACATAATTAATTTCTTATGAAATTTAAATACATATAAATAAACATATAATCTTTCAATACACCCTATCCTCACTTAAAAGAAAGCAGAATCTAGGAAAAGTTCAAATACAGTGATTTTGTACTTCATTCTAGAAACAGATTCCTGTCATTTTTCAAATTAACAAAGAATGCTGAATGAATGTAGGACATATTTTTGATCTGTGCTTCAGATTCATTATGCCATTTTTAAAATCTGTGTGTCTGTGAGTTGTGTATGC
Organism: Peromyscus californicus insignis; assembly: GCF_007827085.1. Lineage (NCBI taxonomy): Eukaryota > Metazoa > Chordata > Mammalia > Rodentia > Cricetidae > Peromyscus > Peromyscus californicus. The sequence continues at coordinate 158,320,749 of NW_026294573.1, read as the reverse complement.
CATACATGTGTGTGTGCCAGTGAATACCCAGACAGAGTTCATTGTGGCTAGAATTAGAGTGAGTCACCTAACCAAGGTCTCAGTTCTTTACAAGAGCAGCAATCATTGTCAGTCACTAAGCCACATCTCCAGCTCCACCATTATGCCTTTAAACATGTGTTTAGGAAAGAAGATATTTAATTATGTTAACAGTATCAATTCTATTATATAGATTTCGGTACAATGCTCAAACAACTACCACGACAATGTTCTCTCTCCAGAAATACAGAAAGGTTACACTGTGTTGATAAGAAGAAGGCAGTGAAACAGTAACACTAAACTTTGAAGACTATGCAGATTTTCTAAAACCAAAAACTGAAGTAAATAAGGAAATTAAGTTAAAGGGTAAACATGATTAAATTTGTAGCTGACTTTTTCACTAAAAGGAGTTCTATATTCACATAGATGGCTTTTTTCTTTCAGCAAATATATGGCTGTCATTCATGTTATATGGGATAGATTTTGGAATAAATGAAATATGATGTTTGCCTATGTATCTTGCAAATCAAGCCCACTTACCAACATTGGTCACAGATATTACAATCTGGTTCCACCAGTGAAATCCATCTGGGAAAATTAATTTCCCCTAAGAGCCTCAGGTGACAAAATGATATGTCCCAGTCACAGTTTCCTTGAAAACACTTTATCATCAAATTCAAGTATTTTTCATGTATCCCTTGCCACTAGCTGAGTATTCTGTTAGATGAAACATTCATGAATTCCAATAAATATGGCTATACTTAGCAAAATATGGAAACCAAGATTCTCTTTTTTAATTTTATTTATTGTATTTTTGAGATTATAATATAATTACAATATTTCTCCCTTCTCTTTCCTTCCTTGAAACTGCCCCACATATCCCTTCACACTCTCATTCCAATTCATGACTTCTTTAATCACTGTTACTCTATGCATATATGTATATGCATGTACATATATATTTCTAAGTATAACCTGCTCAGTCAGCATAATATTACTTATACGAATGTTTATCTTTTCAGAAAATATTTTAAGTATAGAAATTAACAGAGATTGGCTTAGTTAGGGTTTCTATTGCTGCCATAAGATACCATGACCAAAAATAAATTGGGGAGGAAAGAGCTGATTTGGCTTACAATTCCAGATCGTAGTCCATCATTGGAGGAAGTCAGAACAGGAACTCAAGCAGGACTGGAACCTGGAGGTAGGAGTTGATATAGAGGATATGGAGAGGCTACTTACTGGCTTGCTTCACATGGCTTGCTCAGCCTGCTTTCTTTCTTTCTTCCTTTTTTTATTAATTATTTTTATTTAATTTATTTTAGTCCTGACTGCAGATTCGCCTCCCTCCTCTCCTCCTACTGCCTCCTCCTCTGCCTCTTCTCTACCCATCCCATACATTCCCCCTCCATCTCCCTTCCAAAAGGGGCAGGCCTCCCATGGGTGTCAACAAAGCATGGCACATCAAGCTGAGGCAGGACCAAGCTCCTCCACCCTGGATCAAGGCTGGGTGAGGCAACCCAGCATGGGGAATAGATTCCCAAAGGGCAGCTCAAGTGCCTGATCCCACTACTAGGAGCCCCACAAACAGACCAAGTTACACAACAGTCACACACATGCAGAGGGCCTAGGTTGGTCCCATGCTTGCTCCCTAGCTGTTGTTCCAGAATATGTAAGCTTCCACAAGCTCAGATCAGCTGTTTACCCTCACCCCTATGCCTGTTTACGCAGGAGATCTCTTCTATTTCCCCTTCCCAGGGAAATCTAAATGTCCCTGCTGTGAAATATTATTTTAAGATGTGTTACATTTGTTTAAGCTGTAGAACATTTGTTTTAATAAGGCAAAGATGTGTTGCATTCTTTTATGTTGCATTTGTGTCACATGCATACAAAAAAAAGGGTAAAAGATGCACAGTAAAAGATATCCAGATAGAAAAAAAACCTCTAAACATGTTCCAATGTGTATAGGCTTATGAAAGAAAGAAAAAAGTATGGACAGTCATAGAAAGAAGTAGTTTAAAAATAACAAAGTTTTAAAGAGATAAGTAAAATTATAAAAAATAATTAACCACATAGAGATGCAAAAAAAATAGGGAGACTGGATCCTGTATATTACTGTGTTGATTCTGAATTTTTTGATTGCTGAAGGGCAAGAGACAGCTACTGGGAGACGTGGGACTGTGAACAGGACTGCAGGATTGAGTCAACCTGGATACTTTAAGGCTATCTTAACCTTAAAATGGAAGTAATAAAATATATTTGTCAAATGGAAATAAAAAAATTCTTTGGAGAAGAGGTTTTGGCTTTTGTTTTTACAGGAGATAAGAGGCTGTGGACTCCTTAAAAATGATAGTGATCAAGTTTGATCGGGGGAGACCTCCCGAATCTTGACAGGTGATATCTATCAACAAAGGTTACTGCTGGTCTTTCCCGGACTTGGTCATTATCTCAAAATTTTCTCAGGGACCCCTAAAGATGCCTTCACTCACAGACAACTAGAAGCAGCTTGGAGAACACAGGGCCTGCATTACCAAGAGGGGTGTGGATGGCTGTTAGTTATTTGGTGGTTTATAGATGTTTGTTATCATTTAGGGGAATATAGTATATTAATACAAATTTAAGGTTTTTTTTCTGTATATATGTTTTTAATCTTGTTTAAGATATTGTACCTTTGCAGGTCATTTAAAAATGTAAGATAAAATTCTAGTATTTGACATCTACTCTTATAAACTAAGATAATAAAGAAACACGGATTAGTAGTTAGTCATTTATAGCAATGAAATTTTTAGATATGTTAGGTATGTTTTCAAGATTATATAGAGATATATTTAGATAGATAAATGATCTTAAAAAGCTTCAAAGACCCATAGAATATGATATTTAAAATGTTTTGTTAGCACAGGGGTTTTTATGACACTAAGATACATATGCTCCTGGCAGCACCAACTTACTTCATAAAAGGATGGTGGGTATTGAAGAAACTCCATAGGAGTTTGATTGCATTGTGGCAATATTAGCCATTTGGGCACAAAACTGCTTTTACTATGGCTGCTGACAATGTGCTGTGCAGACGGGACATGCAGGCCCCCCAGGAAAGTGACTGTTGAACTTTGCCAGAAAAAGACAGAACAGTCCTTCAAACTTCCTACTTGACAGAAGAGTCTGCCAGATATTCTATAGGACACACAGGAAAGTAACTGCTGAATTTTGCCAATACAAGACAGGACAGTCCTTCAAATTTCCTGCTTCACTGGAAAGTCTGCCAGATTTTTTGCACCTATAGGCTGAAAATGGATGCCCCAACATTGCAAAGGCACTTTGGGTGACTGTCCAGGCAGCAAGATGTCTCTGTTGTTAAGTAATAATGCATCCTTCTGGGAGTTCTGATGGAGTTGAAGACAAGATAGTTCTAGTTGCAGTTTTTCTTAGTTATGATAGAAAGTAAATTAGGTATAATACATTAAATTCATTAAGATAGGATAGAACCTTTTCTTTTAATTTGCCAGATACAAATGAACTGGACATTTGGAATGTAACCCGTATTGATAATTTTTCTTATTGTATACAGTCTTACTATACTTAAGTTTAAACCTTTTCTTTTTATTTAGACAAAGGAAGGAAATTTTGTGGAATATTAATTTAAGATGCTTTACATTTGTTTATGCTGTGAAACATTTGTTTTAATGATGCAAATTGTGTTTCATTCTTTTATGTTTCATTTGTTTAACTCTGTGAAGCTGTGTTACTTTCCTGTCTAAAACATCTGATGGTCTAATAAAGAGCTTAATTGCCAATAGTTTGGCAGGAAAGGATAGGTGGGGCTGGCAGGCAAAGAGAATAAATTCAGGGAGAAACATTGGAAAGAAAAGATCTAGGGATGAGAGAGGAAGGAAGAGGAATTCAGGGATCAACCACTCAGCCACCCAGTTACACAACCAGACACAGAGTAGGAAGGAAAAAAAGTATATGGAGATAGAGAAAAGTAAAAGCCCAGAAGCAAAAGATAGACAGACATAATTTAAGTTAAGAAAAGCCGGCTAGAAACAAACCAAGGCAAGGCCAGACATTCATAAGAAATAACAATCCTCCATGTGTTTTATTTGGGAGTTGTTTGATGCCTGCCCCCAAAGTCAAAAAAGTATAAACTATAAAATAATCAACAACACATCTCTCTTTTGATCCTCCTTGTTACCTAGCTTCTCTGGGGCTGTAGATTGTAGCCTGATTATCCTTTGCATTACTTCCAGTATCCACTTAGGAGTGAGTACATACCATGTTTGTCTTTCTGAGTCTGGATTACCTTACTCAGGATGATATTTTCTAGTTCCATCTATTTGCCTGCAAATTTCATGATGTCATTGTTTTTACAGCTGAGTAATAATACTCCATTGTGTAAATGTACCACATTTTCTTTATCCATTCTTCAGTTGAGGGACATCGAGGTTGCTTCTAGGTTTTAACTATTACAAATAAAGCTGCTATGAACATAGTTGAGCAAGTGTCCTTGTGTTATGATTGAGCACCATTTGGGTATATGCCCAAGATTGATATAGCTGGATTTTGAGATAAATTGATTCCCAATTTTCTGAGAAACCACCATAATTATTTCCAAAGTGGCTGTACATGTTAGCATTCTTACCAGCAGTGGAGGAGTGTTCTCCTTCCTCTATATCCTCTACATAATAAGTTTTCATTAGTGTTTTTGATCTTATCCATTCTATCGGGTGTAAGATGGTACCTTTGAATCTTTTTGATTTGTATTTCTTTGATGGATAAGGATGTTGAACTATTATTTGAGTGTATCTTGGCCATTTGAGACTCTTCTGTTAAGAATTCTCTGTTTAGATCTGTACTCCATTTTTTAATTGGATTATTTTGTATTTTGATGTCTAATTTCTTGAGTTCTTTACATATTTTGGAGATCAGCCCTCTGTCAGACGTGGGATTGGTAAAGATCTTTTCCCATTCTATAGGCTGCTTTTTTGTCTTATTGACAGTGTCCAGCATTCTGATAGAATGCCAAACTATCAGCTCAGGGATGACACCCCCCATTATGGGTTAGGCCATCCCCCATTGATCACTATTGAGAAAATATCTTACAGCTGCATCTCATGGAGGCATTTTGTCAGTCAGTTGAGGCTCCTTCCTCTCTAATGACTCCAGTTTGTGTCAAGTTGACACAGAAAACCAGCCAGTACAACGATTATTTTCCCATTTTATGGACTGTGGCCCTCCACTGTCTGACTCCATAAGTCACTTGAATTGACTACTGTCCCTCTGCTCTCTGAGCCATCCCCTCTACAGGAGCCGTGGGACAATGCTTACCACCATCCCCTCTTCAGGAGCCGTGGGAAAATGCTTACCGATGTTCATTTCACCCACTGAAAACCACCTCCAGTCACCACTAACAGCTTTTGTTTTTCTTTGGTTTCACCTTAATTCATAATCTTTAATTTACTTTGAAGCTTATAAAATTTCAGCCTCCTTTTTTTGTGGTTTTACTCTTCCTACCACTGCTCAATGGAATTCATATTTGCTCTGTGCCCTCCTCTCTAATATAAAACTGTTTTAAGTTAAGACTGATTAAAAATTTTCATATGCAACCAGAGCTGATTTTGTGGCAATGTCCAATATTTTTATCTAACTCAGAAGAAGCGTTTGTGATTGTAAAGATAGAATTGCCATTCACGGGCTCTTTGAGTTATTTTTTTCTAAAGTGTTATTATAATTGACCGATTGTGTCGGGCAGTAACTGCCATTTGCTGTCATCTCAAGAGCCTTTACTCCCTCCCCTCCTGTCCTAATTCTCATGCAGTTAAAAGAGCTGTTTTAAGTCCCCATTTTTCTATATTTGTTTTTAAAGGTTTTTATTTATATATTTTTGTTTTTTATATGTAGGAGATTTTCCTGCATGTATGTAAGTGCAACAACTGCATTTGTGGTACCCACAAAGGTCAGAAGCAGACATCAGATCCCCTGGAACTGGAGTTACAAACAATTTTGATCCATCAGCTGGGTGCTGGAGATCAAACCCAGGTCTTCTATAAGAGCAGTCAAAATTCTCACACTACTGCTTTCTCATGGTAGGCTCTATTTTTCTTAAATTTTAACCTTCGTTTTTATGATTAGCTCATACCCTGACTGTAGGGGAGAAAGGCACGTGAGGTGGACCTGGGCTGACATCCACATAATCTAGTAGGCTCTGTTCCTCCAAAGCAGCACTAGGTATGTTCACTCCAAACCAGTCATCTACTATGATGCACAAACAAAAATGTTGTCATTAACACAGATTTATGTGTTTATTTAGCACCCCTCTGCCTTTCCATCTTCTGTATCACTACAACTTGCCTTCTTTGTTTCATGTCAGACTTTTTTCCTCTAGCTTTGAAATCCATTGATTTATTTTCCTAAAATTGATACAATTCTTCCTTTATGGCTGAGTAAAACTCTATATTGAATATATGTCTTGTTATCTTTACTCATTAATCCAAAGGTAGGCACTGAGGCTTATTCTACAACTTGGCTATGATGCACAGTGTTGTGACAACATAGACATGCAAGCATCTCCAGAGTAAAGTGACTTTGATTTGCTTAGCTCTGTACCAGAGTTAGTATAGATGGATCATACAAAAGTTCTCCTGTAATATTTTTGAAGAACTTCCATATTTGCTTTAATATTGTCTGAACTATTGACCCTTCCAATCAGTCTTAAACAGGGACTTTCCCCACTTCCTAACCAGCATTCTTTCTTGTTTGTTTTCTTCTTCATAACCATTCTGATTCAGATAAAATCGGATCTGGACAAGGTTTTTCTTTGTGTTTCCTCAATAGCTGAGGATATCAGATACTTTTTCATGTCTATACTGACCATCTGTTCTTATTTATTTAGGAAACATCTGCTCATTTCTACTATCCATTCATTGACTAAGCTATCTTTTCCTTTATTGTATAACTTTTGAAATTATTTATAAATTCTAGAAATTAAATTCTTGCTAGATGAATATTAGACAAAGATTTTTCTCTGACTCTGTAGGTTGTCTTTCACCATGTTATTTGTATTCTGCTGTTTTGCTGTTTATAACTAGAATTGATCCCAGGGCATTTTTTCACAGTAGGTACCTATTAGATGACTGAGCTGTGCTCCCAGCACATTTCCTCTGTAGTAGAAATATTACATATTTTAGAATCATAGAATCTCCTAAGCATCTTCCTTCCTATTGAACATAGGAATATCTTCTTTGTATGTTTACTTGATTCTAGGTTAGTTTCTTTCAAAGGTTTGAAAGGAATGCTCTACCATCCTTTGGTCTCTAGAACTACAGATTAGGAAACTTGTGGTTTGCTTTCTCTTTATCTCTCCCATGTCATTATCATGCTGACTCACTGCTGAAAGTGTTTCCATCAGCAAGGCATGCCATACTGCAATGCCACCTCCTTTGTCCTAGCCCCTCTGAATGGGTTGCTGGTAGAAACAATTGTTGAATGGGGAGAAATGACAGCTCTGAGCATCCAATCACTACCTTCAAACCTGAACTTGAAAACATAAAACAGGATCATCTAACCTCATGTCATCTCTGATTTTGGTTGATAAAGATTTTGGCAAAGGAGCAGTTTTGATGTCAACATAAAAATCTTGATATTTGCTCCATAGACAGTATTTCTCTCTGTCTTAGTTTTCTCATATATGCAGGAGGACTCCACATAGAAGTAGGGGTGTATGTGTGTGTGTGTGTGTGTGTGTGTGTGTGTGTGTGTGTGTGTATGTGTGTGGTGTGAGTGTATGTGTTTGTGTATGGTGAGTATATCTGTGAGTGTGTATGTGTTCGTGTATGTATGGTGTGTGTATTTGCATGTGTGTGTGTTTTCTTCAAAGTGGGCTATTGCTTTATACAAAGGAAAGGTGTGTTTGTATATTCCTTTCAGCTCGTTGGGTACTCCTTCCTTGACTAACGTTACATCATTTAACAATTTTAACTGTTTGAACTCTCTTTGTCATGATCCCACTAAAGTAACTAAAGATGATTCATTTGATGTTAAAGATGATTCATTTGATGTTTTTTGATTCAAATTTGGCTCATTCCTCTTCTTCTAAATTTAGTTTGATTTTTTATTAAGATAAAATAGAAATTAAGTGATAGGTCAGGGGAAGAAATTCTAACTTCTGTTTGGATATATTAATGTTTAAAGTACAACTTTGACTTTTTCATCAATCTGATTCTCTATGTGTTTAGCTAGAAATCAGATGTTAATGATAGGTAACCTTACCACAGTTCAAAAGTGTGATAGAAACATCAGATAAAACCTAATAACTTTCCCTAACCAAAATTTTCCATCTTACATTATTAAACAAACAAACACCACACAGAGATACACACACACACACACACACACACACACACACACACACACACACATGAACATTATATAACCTTAAATTTCCTCCTATTTGTGCTAAAGAAGATTAGTACGTGGACTCAAAATCAGGGCCTTGCTTCTGTTAGGCAAGTAACCTGCCATTTAGATCTACCCCCAGTCCCTGGATAAGGGGTTTGCATAGCATTCTAAAAATAATTTACATTCATGAATGAAAAAGTCAAAGGAGAGCAAATGATGTTGGTGGACTGATTTTACCCTCTGATTATAAAGGAGTCATTGTTCCTATCTGATGCAATAATTCTTGGAAAACATGTACCAACAATTTTCATATCTTTCAATATATCATTTTACATACTGCTGAGTAAGACTTAACAGATTATACTTGCATTGTGAAACAAATTCACTGTATAATGGTTCCTACCTCCTAAATTCAGTAGGGCAGAGCACACTCATATCAATATGTTCAATAGCATGGATTTACAGACAGGCAGTCATAGACCTGAGGATCCAAGGCCTCATTGTAAGTTGATTTCTAAAGCTCAAGAAGCAGCCCAGAACTCATAAAATGTTGGCTACATGTACCCACAGGAACCATAGTTGCAGAACCTTGGAAAGGAGCCTGTCATGAGTTCCATAGTTCTTAGGAAGTGTGACCTCTGGGATACAGTTTTGAAGGCCACACTGAGTCAAGGAAACGGAAGAGCTCTGCTCATTTTACACATCATTAATTCAAGGTTTCACATTCTTGAGATGGACAGGAATAATGCCTGAATAATTTTAAGCAATTCCTTTCTACATTGTATCTCAGAAAATTCTTTACTTAATCTTGAAATGTTGGTGTAAGAAAGATAATGGGGTCCAATTAAGGGAACAAAGAGACCAAGGGAACTCAATTATGTTTCCCATAAACAGCTTCTATGTACATATACTTACTGCCAACCTCATAATCCTTTCAAGTCAATTCTTGTGTCCAGTGTACCACTGATTTTATTTCAACAGTAATGAAATTGAATATTTCTAGAACAATCAGTGAAACACTGTCATGTAGACTCTGGTTATTTGTCCTCTCTTGCCCCAAAGAATGTTCCTCGTACAGACTCATAGTGATTTCCTCCTTTTTATTGCCAACTAATGTTCCTCATTTATTTTTGTCATTATTTTAATTTATCTATTACAGTAACTAACTGGAAATATCAGCTGCAATTAGAATAAGAACATAGAAATATCTTTAACTCCAGACAACAAATAGATATGTCCCTTCTGTTTACTCCTCAAATTATATTATAGACCAAATTATTGACTTTTTCCAGCATTTCTTAATACACAAACAAGATTGTTCATATGCAAAACCGCAAGAATAAAACTGATCTCTTTATTGAAACTTTTCATTCTCATAGGGCCAAAACTGTTGTATTGAAACTGCCAACCAGGAAAACATATTTCAGGAATAATAGGCCTCTAATGAATGGAAAGTCATTCATTAAAACTGAAGTCATTCAGTGGGAGAGTGCTGCAAGTGTTTGAGAATGGCTATCACTGCTATGGTAACAGTCTAGAAATGTTTTGAAAACACCTCATATGTTTGTCCCATTGTTTAATTCTAAGAGTCATGTTATTGAGATTGCAATAACTCTAAAGTAAAAAGAAAGGTGTAGCAGGCTTTCTTGGACTGCCAGCCCCCAAACCATGACATGGAGATGCTCAGCCCTAGCTAGGCTTGTTTCTAGCTAGCCTTTTGTTTTAAAGTTACATTATCCCATTTCTATTAATCTATGTGCTGCTCTGAGGCTCATTTACCTTATCTATGTACTATCCATCCTACTTTTCTCCTTCCTATGTGTCTGGCTGGCTGATCCCTGGCTGGCTGGCTGGCTGGGTCCCCTTTTATCTTTGCCTACCAGCCCTACCTGTCCTTCCTCAGCCTTGCTTTGGCCATTCACCTTTTTATTAGGCTAATCAGGTGCCTTAGGCAGGCAAGATGAAACAGCAACACATCTTTACATAGTTAAACAAATGCAGCATAGGCAAAAGCAATACATCTTTATATAGGTAAATAGATTCAGCATAAACAAATGCAACACCCTGTAGCTAGAGTTTTCCTTCCTGGCCCACAGTCAGGACAAAACTCTGTCACCCACCAGTCCCACAGCTGCTCAGACCCAACCAAGCAAACACAGAGACTTATATTACTTACAAACTGTATGGCCGTGGCAGGCTTCTTGCTAACTGTTCTTATATCTTAAATTAATCCATTTATATAAATCTATACCTTACCACGTGGCTTGTGGCTTACTGGCATCTTCACATGCTGCTTGTCCTGGTGGCGGCTGGCAGTGTCTCCTCCCACCTTCCTGTTCTCTCAATTCTATTCTCTGTTAGTCCTGCCTATACTTCCTGCCTGACCACTGGCCAATCAGTATTTTATTTATTGACCAATCAGAGCATTTGACATACAGACCATCCCACAGCAACACCCCTTTACATAGTTAAACAATTATTCTGCAACACAAATGTAACACATCCTTCCATAGTTAAACAAATATTTTATTCTACAACAGAAAGGGAGAAGGATCTATAACATCTGGTTCTTTCTGATTCATGCTGTTCTCCTCTGCCTTTTACATTTCCATGTGTCAGCATCATCATCACACAAAGCTACAAGGAGCCAAAGACAGTAGGTGAGCTCCACCATGCTGTGAGCTTTAAGAGTTATCTGGATTTATATGTCCAGGTTCCTTTGCATCATGTCAGGAGTTTCAGCCAGACCAAAGACAGTTTCTTATCCAGAGCAAATGCCTTCCAAATCTAGGCCATGCACCAGATACCTGATTATTTTCTTCCTCCTCCTTTTTCTTTACTTATTTCAAGACCAGATCATTCTGTACATCCCACAGGATGCTTTATGTCCCTCTGTTTCCTAAGTGCTAGGATTCCTGGCTCCACTCTGGTACTCCTCTTAAGCGGCACTGGACCTGATTCTGATGCCTATGCTAGCATTTTCTCTATTACAAAGCTAAACAAATCACTCTTTTTCTGTTCAAATGCTGGAAGAGGAAGGCAACAAAGGAAGTGTAGTAATGGGCTACAGTCTAGAGACAGCAGCCAGCTCTCCTTCTGCGGCCATCTGTGATGGACATAAGAGGAGTAAAGAAGTCAAAATTTGAAACTAGTCTTGTTTTCTATGCCATGAATATTGGGAATATTTTGTTTAAGTTCAATGGTATCATTTTAACTCTAAACTTTTTATACCTATATATGACAAGAATGGTAATACATGTACTCAATATAAGACACAGTGGTTATGGCAGAATAACACTGAAAGCTATCTATGTCAAAAAAAATCATTAAATGGTACTAAAATTATTATTAAATGAAAATAACAATGTTTGTAAACCAACTATCAAATTTATTTTTACATTAATTAAAATCCTGAATTAGAGAAGATATTTATTTCTAGAGAATAATTGTATGTCTTAGTTTCATTTCTGATGTAGTATGAAATACCTCAACAGAAGTAACTTTGAGGAGAGTGGGTTTATTTTAGGGAAGTCACAGCAGCAGGTGCTTAATATAACCAATGACATAATGTGCAGTCAGAAGAGAGCAATACATGGATACACACTAATGCTCAAGTCACTTCTCCACTTACGTACTCTGGAACGTCTTGACTTGCGAGTGGGACTGACCACCCCTGACAGGTCTTGCCACTCAAATCAAAAGTAGTTAAGATAATCCTTTCTTGTCAACTTGACTTAGTCAAACTCTCATTGAAACTCATTTCCCAGGTGATCTTAGATTGTGGCAAATTGACAAATTATCAATCTCATATTGTAAGAGATGAAAATAAATAATTAATTAGAAGAATGAAATGTGTTTATTTAAATTGTTACTTGTTCTTAATCAAAGATTATAAAATGAAAAGAATAAGAATTAATTTTAAGTTATCAAATTATGTACAATATTTACACTAGATATTTTTCAATATTTGAAATTGTATGTAACCAGACTGTCAAGGCCACATTCTGACAACTAATTTGCTTAGCCACTACTGTCAATTTAACAACATATGTTTCTTCCTTCCACAGTCAGAATGGCTAACATCAGGTAAACAAATGACAATAAAGAATGTACAGATAGGGGAACCCTTCCTTACTTTTTGTTGGAGCACAAATAACTTTTGGTTATTTGTCAAAAAGCTAAAAATAGAACATTCTTAGTACACAGCTATTTCAACCATGGTTGTGGACCTAAATTTCTAAGACATTTACTTTTTTGTTCCCTATTTACATATGTATCCTGCTTGGATACCTATGAACAGCTAAATAGTTTTTTTTAATGTAGTACACACATGTAATAAAATTTTATTCAGTTATAAAAAAGTGGGATAGTAGAATTCACTGGAAAGTATATAGAACTGGAAATTACTGTGTTAAGAGAAGCAAACCAAACTCAGTGAAGCAAATATTCCATATCCAACATGGCTCTAGGGACAGACCTGTCTGGGACAGTGAGGGACTGAACAAAAGACAAACACACAGATTTGTGGACACAATGAAAAGAAGGGACTCATTGGACTGGGGTTCATGATGGAGATTCTGCAGCACCTTGAAAGCTTTGTGAGTTTCTTGTATGCAGTTGAACACAAGGGAGGGTTATTTTGTACAGTGGAACAAGGAGGAAGGGTTGTTACATACAGATAACTATCTAGGCAAAGCATTACATATAGCTGAACAAGTGGCAGGTTTATCTCAGCTAGGTTTGGAGTGTTTTCTATAGACCAGTCTTCAAGTCCTAAATATCTCAGGGTAGAAAGCTATGGTGGACATTTTCTGAATATATTCTCATCATCCATATATGAACCAGAGGAAGGCATGGCCATTCTTCTGAGCCTTACCCTCTCCAACTCCCAGGGGTAGGTGAAGGGAGAGGTTTTGCCATTTCCCCATGATTCTAAGACTGTGTTTCTTGAAACACCCATGCCATATTAAGAGATCACATAGCATTTCACTCACTCAGAGGTTCCCATATTTCTCACCACTCCCCATACAAACACACATTTTATCTCCTAGATCTTAACTTTTGTATATTTATATAAATATAGAGGTGTGAGTGTACGTCATGACCTAGAAATAAGTAATAATAAGGGGAAATGTTTTTTTTATTATTCAGGCACATGGGTGTTTTGCCTTCATAGATGTCTGTGCATCACATAGTAGCCTGATTCCTGAGGAGAACAGTAAAAAGGGTCTGATGCCCTGGAACACAGTTGCAAGTTGCCATAGGTGCTAGGAATCAAACTCATGACCCCTGGAAGAATATCTAGTGCTCTTAACTGTTGAGGTATCTTTCCAGCCCCAGGAAGAATTCTTAAGAAAGGGGAATGAGGATAATATTCATGGGACATGAAAGCAGAAAGAAGTCTTATGGGGAAGGAGGGTTATAATGAAGTATATGGAAGGGGTTGTGAAGGATGAAGTGTTGCTAGAGTTTTCCTGCCTGGCCCACAGTCAGGACAGATCTCTCTCACCCGCCAGTAGCTCAAGCCGCTCAAACCCGATCAAGTAAACACAGACACTTATATTGGTTTCAAACTGTATGGCCGTGGCAGGCTTCTTGCTAACTGTTCTCACAGCTTAAATTAATCCATTTCTATTAATCTATACCTTGCCACGTGGCTTGTGGCTTACCGGTACTTTACATCTTCCTTGTCCTGATGGCGGCTGGCAGTGTCTCCCCCACCCAGCTTCCTGTTCTCTCAATTCTCCTCTCTGTTAGTCCCACCTATACTTCCTGCCTGGCCACTGACCAATCAGTGATTTATTCATTGACCAATCAGCAACACATTTGACATACAGACCATCCCACAGCAGATGAGGGTAAATACAAAGTATATATGAAGAGATAATCCAAAATTTATGCTAATAGAAAGAATGATATTAAAAATATATATACAAATGACATGAATAATAATATATACAATGTAAGTAATGGGAAATATATGTACATATATTTACTTTTATTGATATGAACATATAGCTATAAAATTTTACATAATGTTTATGTGCAAATCTTGACATGTAAAAAGTTCAATTATATTTGTCAATTATCATATTGTTTATTATTATTAATCGTGTCCCCCTTTTTCATCACTGTAGCATGAATCTTAAGTGGTCTTATTAATGAGATCAAACCTATGGCCAGTTATTGGGATGAATGCTGGAAGGTCAGAGAAGCAGAACAAGCCACAGCTAACCTCACCTGGCCAACTTCTCAGCTGGTCTTGTTTCCTCAGACTGGAAGCTTCTGTGTCCTCATCCCCATGGCTCTCAGCTGAACTGCTGCTCGAAAGCCTGAAGCTTAACCAGCTAAAAGCTTCTAGTTTCTGGTCCTCACACCTTATATACCTTTCTGCTTTCTACCACCACTCCCTGGGATTAAAGGCTGGCTTTCTGGGATTAAAGGCGTGAGTCACCATGCTTGACTGTATCCTTGAACACATGGATTTCTGCCTCTGGAATGCTAGGACTAAAGGCTGTGCTACCACTGCCTATCCTAAGTATCTAGTGGCTTTTCTGTTCTCTGACCCCAGGTAAGTTTATTAGGGTACACAATATTTTGGGGAACACAATACCACCACACATCACTGTTATGTGAGAGACATTGTTGTGGTCTGAAGTTCCAAATCAACCTAAGCAGACACAAGAGGTTACCCCAAGGCAAGATTTAATGCAAGGCAGCCAGCACAAAACAGAGGGAGGAAGGAGAAAGTGCTGATCGATCAGGGCCACAGACCAGACTTGGAAGCTGAACTGTGTCCCCTAATGTCAGTTGAAGCAAGGATTTAAGCATAAAATTTATAAATGTTTGTTTTAGTTACAGTTACAATTTTCACCATTCAGGATTTAGAGATTAGGGGCATCATTGAATGTTCCATCATTGTCAATGATATACAATGCAAGCCTTTCGGTCCAACCAATCAGATTCATCTGTTATTTCTGTTATTAGGAACAACCATGAAGTTCCTAGAGAACTAAAGATGCATAATGACTATTTCTATGGTTTAAGGAGGAGGTGGGTCAGCTATCAGAAGGCTCCCTTAGGGCTTAGGAACCTGAACTTTGTTTCACCCTACAGGTAAAATGGAATCTGAAGTTAAAATGGCAGTACTTAGGACATGATCCTTATTGCCTGTTCCCAACAACATTCCCTAGAGAAATACAATATATACACATCTACTCACTCCAGAAAGGAAACACATGACACACCTGAGTAACATTTCAGCAACATCCAGCTCAATTAACCAACCAATGTTTTATTGAGGTTACTGAAGGGAGATGGGATGGAGTTACTCAAATAAGCAGAGATGACCCATAAGTACTAGTACAGTAAAGCCTACTCCAATGAGAGGCATGACTCATGGTTGCTTCATCCCTGGAGTTCTTTGAACAACTTTTGGGACAAAATGTCCAAGAGATTGCTCTTGGCAGCTAGACAGGTTCAGAGTGTCCTCCTCCAGTAACAGCTGTATAGGAGGGGCTTGAGTGAGCCTTGGAGGTTTCGGGTTATGAATATGTAAACTTTGTTTAAATTCTTAGTCTTATGAGCTAACTGCTCCCTCCTGGAGAGTATATTTCAATTCAAATGAACGTGCTCTACAGCAACCACATTCATGCCAGCATATGTATTTTTATTGCAATTGTTTTGACTGGAATGAGACAAAGTCTCAATACACTATCAATATGCATTTCTCTGATAGCTAAGAATGTTTAACAGTCTTTAAGAGTTTATTAGCTACTTTTTTATTAAGAAATTTTTTATTCATTTTAGATACTAACCACAGATCCCCCCTCTTCCCTCCTCCCACCCCACCAGCCTTGCCCCTCCCCACCTTCCATTCTTGCCTCCAACAATGTAAGGCCTCTCATGGATTGGAGCCCGCTACCTATTAACCACTTTGCTTTTACTTTCTTAAAAATTTTTTTATTACTGAAAGTCTCTCAACATGATGATTAAAAGTACAACAGATACCAATGGAATTCATAGAATCATAAGCACAATTAAAAATCTGCATTACATCATAAGCACACTTAAAAGTCTGTATTGCATCAAACTTGAAAAAACACAAAAGACATGGATGAATATTTTACTATATATGCCTTACTAAAGTTAAATCAAGATGAAGCGAATATGCCCAATATTCAGAGGTAGTTGTTCAACACCAAACAAGCTCCATATTTGTTGTGAGTGTGCTTGTTTCACTGTATTTTGTTTTTTTTTGTCTTTTTTTTTTTTTTGGTTTGTTATGGTTTTCACTTGTGTATATTTGTGTGTGTGTGTGTGTGTGTGTGTGTGTGTGTGTGTGTGTGTGTGTGAGAGAGAGAGAGAGAGAGAGAGAGAGAGAGAGAGAAAGGGAGACAGAAAGAAACAGAAGGTGCATAAAGTTGTGTGGGGAGGGAAGTGGGAGGATCTAGGAAGACTTCAGGGAGGGGCAAATACATGAACAACATTATTGATGAAATTATTAAGGCCACTCCACATAGTTAAAAGGGAGGTTTATTTAGTGGCATAACTTACAAGTGAAGGGATAGGTAGGTTGCAGGGTCTGGGAAAGGTGTATTGCAGTCTGGCGGTGTTCTCTGGAGAACTCTGCTTGGTCTACCTCCAGCGTCCAGGGTCCAGGAACCAAGAGAGCCCACGCATCCTGATCTCTTGGGTCTTCAGGGTCGTTTCTTGGCCCCACCTTGTAGGCGTGACAGTTACCGAAGCCTCAATGGGGGTTGGAACTTCCAGATCAAAGCTGGAATGGCTACCCACTACACAACATATTGTATGAAAAAAATGTTTTAACAAAAAGAATTACTAAGTGATAAAAGAATAATGAAATGTGATACATGTATTCTACAGAGTGTTACTGGGTATAAAGAAAAAAATTATGACATTTACATATAAATCAGTGAACCTGGGAAAAAAATGAAAGGCTGAAAGAGGTTACTAGGAAAAACTAGACAGACTCTTGGTTTGTATCAAGGTTCCAAGAGGCCAAGTCATAGACCTTTCTAAATTAATTTGTGAAGCTAATCACTATTCTGAGACTTGTGTCTGTTACTTTTTTTTTTTCAGAGTTTGATTCTTTATTACCGGCTATATTCTTTCTGGGGGGAAAAAAGACATGGAAGAGTTGCATGACACTCTTTTGGAAACGACCCATGATTTATCCACACTTAATATACAAACATGGTGATTGGCTTTGGAATGAACCCCAAAGGCATGGAAAGGCAGAAATATTTCCACCAAGATTCTATCATCTACTTGGAAGAAGAAATACACTGTGGTATAGACACACAATAACACTCGCAGGATCTGTTATTTTTTTGAAACAAGAGTCATAACGTGTATGCCAGTCTAATTTTATGTTCACCGTGTAACCAAGCTGCCTTTGAACATAATTTTCCTGCTTCTACTTCCTTTGTGGTGAGATTACAGGTATATGCCTGTACACCACCTCTTGCATTGCTATTATTGGGTCTTAATAATGAATTGTATTGGACAATTTCAAGTGCATTTTCTGTATCTAATTGTCTGGTGGTATGATGCTTTCATCTTCAGCTTCTTAACATGTACTGTTCGAAATGCTTTTATTTACACAGCTGTGAATGGGGCAAGAAAATAATATTTAGAAGAAAACACAGTGACTTCTGTCCTTGATTTAAAACTTCAACCTATGAAAAGTGTGCACTATACACACTTTGCATGTGATAATTGTATTTAAAAGCATATTATGTAAAAGCAACTTCCTCTAAATGTGTCTAATACAGTATGACAAAGTAAACTATCATTAAAATCTTTGAATAAATGAATATTTTGGTTATAAAACAAATTTTGATGTACAGATAAATATATTTGGGAAAAATCAATCAACCAGATTTTTATGATGACAATTACTTCCCAAACTAGCATGGATAACATGTTAAAATAATAATTTCTTTCAAAAGATATATTCATTGAAAATTAATATAAATCAATAAATTTACTTGAATGTAAGTCATAAGAATTTCATACTTGAGGCACAAAGTCAATAAATATAGAAACAGAGTACAGTCATCATTCTGAAATCCTTATGGTCTATTGAAAGAAGTGATACATAAATGAATACTTTGCTGTTTAGATAACAAATAGTTTGAAAATAGAAAACAACAAACATGAAATAAATTAAATATCCTAAACCAAAACTATGTAATCAATTCAAGAAAACAAAACTCAGCAATGAGGAGGCATCTATTACATTCTAAGTTGGCTGTCAGTAACAGATTCATCTACCTTTCTATCTTGTGTTGAAACACTCATTGTTTTCCTTCGTTCCCTAATGGATTCAATAGTCCTTATCATTCACTGAGGATCCTAAACTTTAAGGCCACTTTTTCACAATTATGTTCAGCTTATTCCACACCCTGCTGCTCTAACAAATGACCCAAATACCTGATTCTGGAAATGATACATGGATACCACTTTTGCATACCAGTAGTTGCTGAGGAGTTGACATCAGACTGTGCCACAGAAATTTGAGAATGTGACAACCAAGCCATGAGTACCTGCCATAACTAATATGAAATGAATTTTGAAATAATTTAAAGTTTAGGACAATGCTTCTTGAACACAGGAAACACGTATTTTACAGGCCTTACTTTATCATTCCATCCCTTAGATTTTTTTTTGAGCTTCTGAAAATTCATTCCCTGAATGGCACTACTTGAATCTGAGAATTATGTTTAATCAGGAGATAATAGTCTTCCCATCTTTGAAGTTGAAGTATATCATATATTACATCATTGTTAGGATTTTGGTTTTCCCACTTCATCTATCTCTTCATCAGTATTGTACAAGAAAATTTGTAGAAAGTATCAGTTTGAAATTTCTCAGAAATTGAATATTAGAATGCCAATTTCTGTAAATCAGGCTATTCATCTTGGGTAGTAATTCAATTTTACATTATTTAGCTTGCTCTCAAGTTTTTATTCCTCTTGTCTCTTTGACATATCAAGAATGGAAACAAGTATGACAATTCTTTGTTCTTAAATCAAGAAGCTTAAGGTGTGAATCACCACAGCATTTATTTATCCTATGTATAAATGTTTCACCAATAGTATTTATGAAGACCATACCATCGGTTGAAAAATGTAACATGTAAACAAAAATGTAACATGAAATTCCCCATTACCTCTCAAAATAATAGAAAACTAAAGTACTCTTTTTTTCCCAAACATACAGTATCATGGGTGTCTTGGGTATCAGTAAATAAAATTGAAACAAATTATATAGATTTACTATCACTATCTGATATGAATTGGTAAATAAGTCCAACAGGAATTGTTTTTAATGCAGTTGTTAGTTATTTTTTCAAACAACTTTAGTTACTTTCAAGGCAAAATGTGTTTTATATTCTTTCCAGGGTATTGCTTTTTATTAATTGACTGAAATAAATCAAAATGATTTTGCCTTGGTAAAATGTTTTATGATATTAGAATCCCATCTTTCTCATTGATCATTTTAACAGTAGTGACACTTAGAAGATATTTTATTATTGTTCAAGTTATTCAAATGTTAGATTATATATATTAAACCAGTGTTACTTCATGGACATGATAGTCCTCATTTTTATACTGGCTACCTATAACCCAAATTTCCCAATGAGCTGTATCAGAGATTCTGGTTGAACTGCATTGTATATGGAGGTAAAATGACCAGTTAAGACATAAATTAGAAGGAAAGTAATCATCTAACGATAAGTTTAAGCAAATTATGTCTATTCTTTTGCATGTTAAATGGTAAAAATGCCAGTAATGACTAACAATATCACTTTACTTTTTTATAATTTACTTTCTTCTCTAGACATCATTGTCATCTGTTTGGATTATGTGCCCTACATTTTTAGCATATGATTATATCTTTCTACACTTATTCTGACATAATTTTTAAAAATCTTAATCATAACTAAATGTAAACAATGTTAAATTTGAAATAGATGCCAAATTCTTCATACGGTATTAGTTACTCATGAAACTTGAAATATATGTGGGATGAATTTAATTCTGCAGAGTAAGTGGAAATGTGGAACGCATACTAGCCTGAATTTTGGAATTTTACCTAACAGTATTTTCTTATGTATTAAAAAATAATTTAGGGATGAAAATGTAATTCAGTTCTGTATAATGGAACTTTAAAATATCTACTAAATAAACTAGTGATGGAAAACATACTATTATATATCATTTAGCATTTCAATCATTGGTCATATATTAATGTTTCTAATCCTTTCTGTACTTATTCTTATTTGAGGAGCAGAAATGTCAAATCAGTGCATGTGCACACTCACAAGCATATATAATTTGTGTATTGCTATACATAAATGTATGTGTAAATTTGCATGTTGTTACATACATATTACAGCATTATGGATGTAGATATCCTTGGTTTGAAATGAAGCTTCAAGATTTAAAGTCAGTGTTCTCAGTAACTACATGATATAGATCTTACACATAAGTGAAGGACACAAAAATAGAATTTGTTTTTGTACATGGCCTCTTCCTTTTTGGGTCATAACTAATATATAATTATGTGTTCCCTGAAGCAAGAGACAGCCATGTCTCAGCCATGATTAGGTATGTCATCACAGCCAAGAAGTCTGTGAGGATAGGGAGCACAGTTTTGTGCCTGAATTATATTGTTGAACGATTCAAATCGTGCAGGATACTTATATCCCAAATTTTATTTACTGAAATAAGGGATGTTCTTTCTTGTTTTCAGGCAAAAATACTGAAGTAGTTCAATGTCCATTTCAGTCTGACCCTAGAATCCCAGTACCTCCTTTCTTACCCATTCTATTCTAACCATAATCTACTTGCCATTCAAAATTTCCTTTTTCATGACAAATGGCTATGCAAATTTAGGCAGCCAGTTGAAATGTTACTTAGTTTTGATGACTTCTAAAATAAGGAAGTTAAATAGCACATTCTCCACTATTTTCTTCCATCTTTATAACTATTTCAAACCTTATTAGACACATTGCAAAAATTATCATTGTAAATTAGAGACAACATAAACACTAGGTCTCTGTTATTTTATTGTATTTTTCATTTTTAATAACAGAGATTAAAGCAAAGTAAATATTTAATAACCAAATGTTGACTAAATATCTAAATTAGAATAGATAAAAATGAATTTAAGTATCAGAATTCCTTTATAAATTACACTCTAATATAAACTGGAAAACACCTACTAAGAAGTCTATTCTTGGCAATATTAACAATTTCTAACATGATTTTTTTTCATTTTCATGATAATTGAACTACATTTATAGTCTTTTGAAAATTCACTTTAAATTTACTATTAGAAATGCAGAAGAAAGTTTTCTGTTTTGTACAAAAAACTCATTGATTCCCTCTAGATTATATACTTGTAATCATATAAAATTTAAACTTTGATATTATAAAATGTTTAGCAACATAAAATAATTTTAAAGACATTTTGAAGTCAGGAACATAATGCCTGTTATTGATCATAGCTCATTGTGTTCTGCAAAAATCACTAAGATTGGATTGATACTGTGTGATCATATGACAAAAAACAGTAACAAAGGACCGGGGCAGGGAGTCAGGGAAAGGTTGCAGGTGTCTGCATATGCTGTGTGATAGGGTCACAAGTGTTTCCAAGCAGCCAATACATCAGACTAGGCCATTAAAGCACATTCATTTACATATCAAACATTGCTCAGTGCCACTGTTAAACATGAAAAAAATAACACTGCCTAGGAAGCAACACCAGAATTGTGTCAACTGCAACAAAAGTGACATCTTAATGAGGGGGTGGGTGGTACTTGTACAAAGAGAAGCAGTCCAAAATTACATCCAAATACAGTCAGAAAATTTTGAATACTGAAGCTTCCTTCTGAATGTACAGTGACATCTTGAGTCTGTGGATTAAAAATAGATATATTAACAAGCAAATACAAGTCATAGAAGTTCAAATTAGATTAATATGGATGTGGCATTTTAAGTCCACTACCCTGTAATTTCCTATATGGGAAAGGATTGGCTCTCAACTGGTTGCATGTTGAGGAGATGATGATATTTTCATGAGGTGGAGTCTAAAGGAAGAAAGTTGGGCCCATATAGTTGTGCCGTTAATTAAAGGGTATATCTATGCCTCATCTAATTCCTGCTTCTTTCCTTTCCTCATTACGAAAGCAAGGTGGAACTTACCTTCTTTCTTACATGGATGTACATGCTGCATTGTGTCCAACAAGCCAAAGCACACTCTGACTGCTGCTCAAACCCTGAGCCAAAGTAACCATTCCTCCCTTTAAGTTGACATCCCCAGCACTTCTAGAATCATCAGATAACTTACTACTGAATACAGATAGACTAGGAGGCCATATCCAGAGGTCTTTGGCTTCTTTGGGTATCACCAAGAGCAGGACTCAGTTGATATTTGCCTTACTCATACTTGGTAATCACTGATTACTATTCTGGTAATCTGCATTCCTTGTCTACATCCATAAGAAACATTTCTCATTATCACCACTCACCACCATTGTTGATCTACCTTCAATCTGATAGATAAGTAATACTTCCTGCCATCTACTTCTCTTGTGTGTCCTTATCTATATTTCTTCTAGAGATTTCAGGTGTGCTTTTAATTTGCTGGTGTGAGATTTCTCCTTTTTTTGTATTTGTTTTAACATAAGTGCTTAGTGCTATGAACTTTCCTCTTAGCATTGCTTGCATTGGTTCCCATTAGTTTGGGTATGTTGTGTATTCATTTTCATTGAATTCTAGAATGTCTTTAATTCTACCTTTATTCAGTTATAATTCAGAAGAGAGTTGTTCAGTTTCCATGAGTTTGTAGGTTTTCTGTTGTTAATATTTCAATTTTGTTTTATTTATTGAGACTTGCTTTGTGACCAAGTATGTGGTCAATTTTGGAGAAAGTTCCATGGGGTGCTGAGAAGAAAGTACATTCTTTTGTGTTTGGGTAGAATGTTCAGTAGATATCTGTTAGGTCCATTTGGTTTTTAAAGTCTGTTATCTCCAGTGTTTAATTTTTGTTTGAATGACCTGTCCATTGGTGTGAGTGGAGTATTGAAGTTTCCCACTAACAATGTGTGAGAGTCAATATATGTTTTAACGTAATGTTTCTTTTACAACATGGGTAGCTTTGTGCTTGGTGCATAGATGTTAAGAATTAAAACATCATTTTGGTAGATTTTTCCTTTGATCAGTATGAAATGTCCTTCCCTGACTCTTGGTTAAATTTGATTTGAAGTCTATTTTGTTAGATATTAAAATGACTATTGGGAGGCATCCAGGCAGTGGGACTGGGTCCTGTACTCAGTGCATGAGTTGGTTGTTTGAAACTTGGGGCTTATACAAGGACACTTGGCTCAGCCTGGGAGGAGGGGACTGGACCTGCCTGGACTGAATCTACCAGATTGAACTCAATCCTCAGGAGAGAATTTTGCCCTGGAGGAGATGGGAATAGGGGGTAGGCTGGGGTGGGGGCCGGGAGGGGGGGAGAACAAGGGAATCTGTGGCTGATATATAAAATTAAATTAAATTATAGAATAAAAAAAATAAAATAAAGAATGACTATACAAGCTTGCTTCTTAGGTCCGTTTGCTTGGAATATCTCTTTGCAATCCATACTCTGAGGTAAAGTCTATCTTTGTTGTTGAAATGTATGTCTTAGATGCAGCAGAAGGATGGAACCAGTTTTTGCATCCATTCTGTAAAGACTGAGTCTTTTTATTGGGTGAACTGAGTGTTTTCAGATTGAGAGATATCAATGAACAATGATTGTTCGCTCCTGTGGGATGGTCCTTTTGTACTCTGTGAATATGTGTTGCTCTCATTGGTTAATAAATACAAGCTGTTTTGGCCAATAGAAAGGCAGAATAAGGTTAGGTGGTACACTTAAACTGAAGACAGAGATGAAGGAGTATGGAATTAAGAGATGAAATCCAGCTGCCCAAGGAACAAGATTGGTGATGCATAGATTAGTAGAAATGGGTTAATTTAAATGTAAGAACTAGTTAGTAAAAATCCTAAGACATTGGCCAAACATTTATAACTAATATAAGTCTCTAAATGACTATTTGGAAATGGCTCTGGATGTAGTGAGAGAGAGAAAAGCAGCTGATTGCATATGGTGCCAAATGTGCACATAAAACATGAGAAAGCTTTAAACATGTTCTAATGCACAGAAACGGACCACACTGGGTGGGCTTCCTAGTCTTTCATGCCAGTCACAGTGCCCACGGAATGAAGCTGGCCACCAACTGCCATGAGCCAAGCCACCTGGTGGACTTCTGAAGTCTTTCACAGTGGCCACAGTACAGAGAGGCTTCTCCCAACCCCTGCCTGTAAGCTTAAGCTATCAGTGCAAGCTCCAGCAGCATACTGCAGGGCAGGTTAAGATTTTTGCTTCTACAGACAGAAAGGATTAAAAAACACACAGTAAAAACAGGTTCAGTCAGAAAGACCTCTAAATAGGTCATGGTATGTTTAAAAGATGTGCTTGGCCTTGAGAGAGAAAAGAGGAAAAAAAACCACCTTATATTAAAATGTTGATTTAAAAATAATAAAATAAAGTCCTTAGAAAGGGGAGT
The DNA here is from genome assembly GCF_007827085.1 of Peromyscus californicus insignis. Taxonomy (NCBI): domain Eukaryota; kingdom Metazoa; phylum Chordata; class Mammalia; order Rodentia; family Cricetidae; genus Peromyscus; species Peromyscus californicus. Next base: position 158,295,695 of record NW_026294573.1, on the reverse strand, counting down.
AAAGTAATATAAAGAAAATGAGTCAAAGCTGCTGAATTACACCAACCGACATATTTTAAAAATATCTTGACTCCAAAATTGAAGTCAAAAGGTACGCCACTTTGGGGGAAAGGTTATGTTTTTGTTTTCACAGGAAATTAGAGGCTATGGATTCATTCAAAGCTAAAGATGATCATATTTGATCAAGGAAGACCCCCTGAAAATCCTGACTATAGAGATGGAAAAATAAATCTAAAGTAACTACTAAACATCTGATTATATATTTTAACTGCACAAACACAAAACAAAAAAATTTCTTTTGCTGGTTTGTGTATAATACATAGTTTATATTTAAACTAATACAGAAATCTGCTACCTTTAAAAGTTTATATATTTTCAGAACAAGGATACCAGACACCAATAAAAAGGATGGCTCAGATGACCCAAAACAGTTTTAAGGCTACTGACAAGATGGACCATCCTTGCAAAAACAACAGTCAGTACTTGACCATAATTCTAAATTTTCTCAGGGACCCCATGAGACAGCCAGTGCTTCCAATCAGCAGAAAGTAGTCTAGAGAACCTCACTCAAATTCCCAAAATATTGTTTATGAATGTTTGATTTCATTTAAGGGGGTTGGTTATAAATTGTTAATGGGCATAGTCAATCTCTTTCTAAAGAAGAAAGGGGGATATGATATAGAAATGATGGGGAAAAGGGTAGATTATTATGGAAAAAAGTATGTTATTGAATCTAGTTTAATCCAAGATATTTTACATTGGCATGGATTTTAGTTTGTTGATACAAATTTAAAATAAATTTTGTTATAATGTATGTATATTCTACTCTTGTTTAAGATATTATGTTTATGCAGCTCATTTAAAAATGTAATCTATAATTAAAAATTACAGATTAATAGTCATCTATAATAGTCAAACTTATAGCCATATTAGTTAGGTTTTTTAGATATACAAAGATATATTTCAATTAGGTAGGAAACTTCAAACACTTCAAAGACCTACAGAATGTGACATTTAAAACGTTTTGATAACTTAGACTTTTCTCGACAGTGAGACATATCTGTTCCTGGCAGCATCAACTACTACAAAGAGTTTAATGGGCACCGAGGATACTCCCTACGGAGTTTGCTTTCAATGTGGCAAGGCTAGCCATTTGTGCAAGACACTGTTCTTATTTGGACTGCTTGAAAGTATGCTCCAAACTGGACATGCAGGACCCACAGGAAAGTGACAGATAATCTTTGCCAACACAAGGAAGGATGGTCCTTCAGGTTCCTACTTCACAGAAGACACTTCTGGACATTCTGCAAGAGACGAGGAAAGTTACTGATGAATTTGCCAATGTAGGCAGGACAGTTCTTCAAACTTCCTGCTTCATTGAAAAGTCTGCCAGATACTCTAGCCTGTGGGCTGATATGGATACCCCAATGTTACAGAAGAACTTTGGGCAACTATCCAGGCAATCAGATGTCTCTGTTGTTTCTAGAAATTTGGAAGTTTCTTGCATTGCACTTCCTGTTTACTCAGGTAATATTAAATCCTTCTGGAGCCTTTGATGAAGTTGAAGACCAGCTAGTTATAATTATAGTTTTCCTTAGTTATGATAAAAAGTAAATTAGATATGAAACCTTAGACTAATAAAGATAGGATAGATGATGGAATGTTTTCTTTAAATTTGCCAAATACAAATAGACTAGATATTGTAACTGTAAATCTTGCTTGATAACTGTTTTTTATATGAAATTTTATTATGTTATAATGAAAACCTTCCTTTTTGATTAGACAGAAAGGGGGGAAGCTGTGGGTTGGTCTTTTTGTACACTTTGAATATGTGTTACTCTCATTGGTTGATAAATAAAACTGTTTTGGCCAATAGCCAGGAAGAATAAGGTAAAGCAGTACATTCAAAGTGAAGACAGAGATGAAGGGAGGTGGAATTGAGAGACACATTCCAGCTGCTCAAGGAAGATGTCAGAGAGACAGTAAGCTATAGACTCCTTGGTGATATATAGATTAATACAAATGAGTTAGTTGAAATGTAAGAGCTAGCTAGTAATAATCCTGAGCCATTGGCCAAACATTTATAATTAATATAAGCCTCTGAGTGATTATTTGGAAATGGCTGTGGGATGGGGCAGGACAGAGAAAAGCCTCTGATTACAGTTCATTCCTGTTATTTTGTTGGTGGTGGTATGTGTGTGTGTGTGTGTGTGTGTGTGTGTGTGTGTGTGTGTGTGTGTGCTTCCTTTCTTTTGGTTTGCTGGTGTGGGATTACTTATTTCTTGTGTGTTTCTGGGTGTATTTAATATTCTTGGGTTGGAGTGATCCTTCTAGTACCTTCTGTAGAGCTGCATTTGTAGACATTGCTTAAATATGACTTTATCATGGAATATCTTCCTTTCTCAATCTATGGTTATTGAAAATTTTGCAGGTTATAGTAATCTCAGCTGGCATCTGTGGTCTCTTAGAGTCTGCAGGACATCTATTCAGGCCCTTCTGGCTTTTAGAGTCTACATTGACAAGTCAGGTATAATTCTAATCAGTCTGCCTTTATGTGTTACTTGTTTTTTTTTTCCCCTTGAACTTTTAATATTCTTCCCTTTTTCTGTACATTTAGTGTTGTGATTATTATGTGTCAAATGAATTTTCTTTCTGATCCAATATTTTGGGTATCCTGTATGCTTTTGTATCTTTATAGGTATGTCCTTCTTTAGGCTGGGAAAATTGACTTATATGATTTTCCTGAGAAACATTTTCTGGGTCTTGTGTGCTTGGATTCTTCTCCTTCCTCTATTCCTTTTACTCTTAGATTTAGTCTTTTTATTGTATCCCAGATTTTCTGAATATTTTGTGTCAGGAATTTTTTTAGACTTAATATTTTCTTTCATCAATGTGTGTATTTTTTCTATTGTATCTAAAAGGCCTAAGAACCTCTCTTCCATATCTTATACCTTGTTGGTGAAGTTGACCTCTACAGTTCCTGTTTGCTTCCCTAAATTTTTTATTTCCTGAATTCCCTCAGTTTATGATTTCTTTGTTGGTTCTATTTCCATTTTCAGGTCTTAAACAATTTTATGTATTTCCTTCAACTGTTTGCTCATTTTTTTCCTTTCTTGGCTTTCTTGTGGAATACAACACAGAAGAAATTAGGAAATATATCTTAACAAAAATTAAATATTAAAAATAATAACATTGAAATGAATTAAAAAGTTTATGTCTCCTGAGGTCTTTACAGGATCAACACAGAGGAAAATTTCCTGTTATAATTTACTTTGTGTAATAAGTCTAATACCATTTTATGTGATATATACATATATACATAAAAAGAGGCAAACACACACATATATTGCTCATACACATGATATATGTTATATTATATGTAAAATATATAAATGTACATAATAAACATTTATATATATATATTAAAGAAAACAAAGTTTTGCCACTGGGCAGAAACAATGAACATATGGTGACCCTGTGCACCCATCTCCTCTGAGGATGGTGAGCAGGTGAAGTCTACAGGAAGATAATTTAATCAAATGCTTGTCTAATAATTGAGCTGGATGCAAATTCCAGAAACAGTGACTCTAGCTGCATTCTTTGTCCAAGACTCTTAGAGATAATTTGATTCACAGTTTTCCTGAGTGTGGCTTTAATTAAAGTTTAAATAAGATCAGTAGCTCTGATTATTGTTTCTCAGCCATGGAGAATTCCACTCATTTTTAAGAAAGATACACTAGTCATTGCCTGATAAGAGCATTTCATGGTTCAGAACATTTGTACATTTCCTTGTCATTGTTGTCAATACGACTTTCACAGAATTTGATTTTTATTATTTTGGGGAGGTATTTTTGTCAAGGTAGAGTTATGATTTTTTTCAATCATTATTTGTTTTAATTACCTTTTCTCATTTCCTAAAGCATGGGTAGAAAATTAATTTTTTACCTCTCTCTGATTAAAGCCAATGCTTTATTTCAAATTCATATTTAATTCTCTTACCAAGCTTGAAATGAATTTGTCGAGCATTACAGCATTTGGGACTCAATTCAGTTCAGCTAATTGGGGACCAAACTGTCTTTCAAATGCTGAGATAGATGAGAAAATGCTCTAGAGAGTGTCTGCTTGATCAGAACTTTGCAGTCGTGGTTTCCCTACTTTTAAGAACATCACATTTCCATGTGACTTGGGACTTCAAAATAAAGAGAAAACTCAACCGTGTGTGAGACTGGGCATAATAAGCATCCTACTCTCCAGAGGCCATCAAATGTAACTGCCCAAAGATACAGGATGTTTTGTATAATAAGAAAAATTTTAACCAAAGAATTCTTGTCACAAAGGACTTTATCACTCACTTAAAAAGGATGCAGATGAAATATGATTAGCTACTGATAGCAGCGACCTTTGAAAGGATCTACTATGCCAACCTAAAAGATTCCCCAAGGATGCCAAATTGAAATGGATTAATTATGTATTCTTTGTTAGCTAAAACAGAATCTGATTCAAAATATATATATATATCTATGCAATAACAATGTAAAAAGAGACCATGATTTGAAAGGGAGCACGTAAGTGTATAGTAGGGTTTGGGGTAATGAAAGGGAAGGCAGAAATGTTATAATTATATTATAATCTAAAAATTTAAGAAAAAACGTTAAAAAAGATAAAGAAAATGAACAAATAAGTGGAGAAGAATGAAAGAAAGAAGGAAGGAAGGAAGGAAGGAAGGAAGGAAGGAAGGAAGGAAGGAAGGAAAGGAGGAAGGAAGGAGCAGATTTACATTGGTGAAATATAGCTGGAGAGCTTTTCTCTCCGGGTCCCACCAAGTCCCCCCAGTCCCAGAGCCCACTTATAAAATAAATACACAGACGCTTACATTATTTAAACTGCCAGCTACAGTGAAATCTGGCATTCATACCAAAGTCTTCAATGTACCTCAAGATCGATCTAGCTTACATTAATGTTCCTCTTAACACTTCTCCACCTCAGTGCTTATATACTTGTAAAGTTGTTCTTTACCTAGCCTTCTAAACTTCCAAGCTATTCACTCTTTTTAAAGAATGCTACACGTTTTTAATCCCACCCCTTTGGAATTTATATTTTCATGTTCACACCTCCAATAAACTTTATTCTGGGTGACTATTTGCCCAACTTATGAATACTCTATAAAAATAAGCCCTGGCTGGCTGTTTGATTCAGTGGAATACAGAAATTTGACAGTAATGTTTATAAACTCAGAATTTCAGTATTTGTTGGTTGCATGTAATGATGCATTGAAAATCACACACCTGGAAATAATTGTCAAATGGAGACTATAAAGAACTTGCATGATTTAAGGTAATATACAAAATTTTTTCTGTAATTGAAAAATAAAACCTAACCATAAATCTGTTTTCCAATAAAGGTGAAAAAACCTCTGGCTTTGGGTTTTGATAAGGCTTAGACATATTGGCAAATGGTGAACGAGGTTGATTGAAACATGCATTAACTTAGACAGCAATTTTGTCACAAAGCCAATGTAAGATCATGCCTGTAAATCTAGCACTGGTGAGTCTGAGGCAGGATGAACATGAGTTCAAGGTCAATTGTGTCTGCACTCCATTTCAGACTAGACACACAAGAAGACTTAGACTAAAAATAAATGCATTATATATGGATATGAATCCTGCCACATGAAGTCTGGCTAAGATTTCGCATTCTTCAGGAGGGATCTGCTCCCTATTATTATTTCATTTGCTCTGAGAGAAGTTTTGAGTTTGATGATATCCTAATTGTTAAGTATTGCTATTATGTCCTGAACTCTTAGAGTGTTATCAAACTCTATCATTTATGAAGTGCTTCTCCAGTGTGTTCCAATAGTTCAAATCTTCAAGTAGTGCCTTTGATCCATTTTGAGTTGAGTTTTGTAATGTAGGAGGTAAGGATCTAATTTCGTTCTTTACATGTAGATAACCATTTTTCCAAGAAGTACTAGTCAAAAAGATTATCTTTTATCCAATGTTTTAAATTTAAATAATAGTTTAAATCACATGATTGTTGCTGTGCAGGATTATTTCTGGGATCTTCTGATTCTATTAATCTAACATCTATTTGTTCAGTATCATACTGCTTTTATTATGAGGGCTGTATAACATAATTTGAAGTCATTGTGTTGTAATAACTCTAGCAGTTTTACCTCAAGATTGCTTTGTGTATTCACCTTTTTTTAAATCCCATACTAACTTCAGGGGTTTTTTTTTGTTTTGTTTTGTTTTTACTAATTCTGTGAATAATACCATTGGGAATTTAATGGGAATGATTATTGACATCTGGGAGAGGGTAATATGGCCACTTTAGAGTTCAATTCTTCTGAGACATGAACATAGGGTAGATTTTTATTTTAAAATGTCATCAGTTTATTTCTTTAATGGTTTAGAATTTCCATTATCAAGGTACTTCATATCATATGTTTTAAGTTTATTTCTTAGTTTGAGTAGGGGAATATTTTTAAGGGATGTCTTTCTCATGAATTTTGTTAAGATTTAAGAAACCCATTGATATTTGCACGTTGATTTTATGCTTTGTCATTTTTCTGGAAGTGATTTTCAGGGGAAAATCCAATAATCAATCAAATGATAAAAGGAGCTGAACAAGCACTTCTGAAAAAGCATTTGATTGATCAATAAATACTCAAAATAATCTTCAGAGCCTGAACCATCAGGGAAATCCAAAACAAAACTCTGTGATTGTGTCTTGTTACAGTCTAAATGACTACTGTCATGGATTAAATGTTGTGTCCTGACAGGCTCAGTGTTTGAACTCTTGGTCCCCAATTCTTGGCAATATTTTGGGAGGTGGAAATGTGCTTTGTGTGGCCTGACTGACATAAGCCATTAAGGCTTACAGCCCAGCAGCACTACTTCTAGACAGAAGTCTCTTGACAGATCTGCCAAAATAAGAAAAATAGCAGCCTGGACCTCCCAGTGCCCTGACTGAAACTTCTTGTCATCCCTGCTCTGCATATCCTTTAAATGAAACAAAGACAAAATAAACCTCTCCTCCTTTAGATTTCTTCTGTCAAAAACTTGGTCAAAGCAATAAAGAAAAAGTATGTATCACATTTTCTCATCCATTTATCCTTTAAAAAACATTAGGACTTTTTTTCTATTTCTTACCTGTTGAGACTAGAGTATCAACGAATACATCAAGTGAGTTTCTGTGGAAAAAATATAGACATCAATAGATCCTGTAGAGTTCAAACCCAAAAGATATATATCGGCAATAAAACTATGGTACCTAAGATTCAGGGACTGTTGGGGAAGACAAAGAAGCAAAAAGATTACAAGACCCAGAGGATCAGGAAGTCTGCTGTGAGACTGTTAATTCCTAGAAATGACAGGGCAGTTGGACCTACTATCTCCTAATGGTATGGCTGCCTAAACAAGACCAAACAATGCCAATTTCAATAGACATGGACAACTTGGATGAGGGAAATCTGACTGGGTTCCACTTCTAGACAAAAAAACTACCATTAGTTAATGATAAGCCCTTAGATTGGTTATCTAGTACAAAGTGTTCAATCCTGGGATCATACAAACACAAGCCTCACTAAAACTGACTCAGGTTGTGTTTATATATTTTTGCACACATACGTTTTATTATATATACTAAAATTCATATATATAATATATTTATATATAATAAAATTATATATATATATGAGGACATAATTTGAGAGATAGTAGGGAGCACATGGGAGGGGTTTGAGGGAAGGGACATGGAAGAGCTTGGAGTCAGGACAGGGAAAGGTGAGATGCTGTAATTATTCTAAATATTCTAATTTTTAAAGTTAGTAAAAAAGAAAACCAACAAATATAATTCCTATCAGGAAGAAACAAAGAAAATATTAGGGAATTGAGGAGGAAAAGGAAACTTTATGTCCGGTGGTTGGTAACATGAAAGAACTAGTCACTCTAGAAATATACATGATTTCTAAAAAACAAAAAAAATCTAAAATTATAAGTACTATATAATCCAGCTATAGGATTGCTTTGTTCATACCCCAAGGGCTGCAAGTCATCATTCCACAGAGATATTTGCATACCCTTTTTATTAAAAGCAGTACTCACTGCAGACTAGCAATCATTAGTCTAGGTGTCTATCTATGGACAAATACAGAAAGAAAGAATGTCAAGGATCCATGTTGCAATATTGATAAGCTATTAGGAGCCAGAGTATGTCATTTGTGACAATAGGAAAAGAGTCAGCAACCATGGTGTTAGGCAAATTTAAGTGCATTAAGAAAAACTAGTATTGCATTTTTCTCTAATATGTGAATCTTAAAAGAATGATAGAAAAATAAAACAAGGACAACTGAAGAATAGGAAGACACCAGTAGAAGTAGTAGGCACATGGGAGAGGAAGCATGACCAATTATATTATATACAGGTATGAAAATAAGGTAATAAAATCTACTATTTTATACAATCGTGTACACTTAAATAAAAAGCAAATGTGAAAAGAACAGATGACTGAAGACTTTAATAAATTAGCCTCTGGTGCCTGAATATAAGAATCATAAAACTTTATGGTTATATAATTTATTGGGATTGTCATTTAATGCTCAAAGTTATAAAATTCAAAATTACTCTAAGCATGTTATATAACATAAAAATGATCGATAGTAAATATAGTTTGTGCATAGATTGTAAAGTTCAAATGAACCACAGATAAATACAAAATGGAAATCATAGAATGTCACTTTTGATTGTAAGCTAAAAGAAAAGAAAGGCATACATGGTTTTTACTTCCCACAGTGTCCTTTTTTCTGATCTTTGTTCCTCACATTTCTATAGCAGACATTATCAATTCTTTGTCATTTAAGAGTTAATGATTTTTCTTTTGCCAGCAGTATGTCACTTGTTAGCAATGCACTAAACCAGTGGTTCTCAACCTTCCTATTGCTGTGACATTTTAATACAGTTCCTCATGTTGTGGTGACCCCCAACCATAAAATCATTTTCATTACTACTTCATAACTAATTTTGCTAATGTTGTGAATTGTGATGTAAATCTCTGATAAGCAGGATATCTGATATGTGACCCCTGTGAAAAAGTCATTTGTTCCCCCAAAGTGGTCATAACCCACAGCACAGGTTGAGAACCACTGTACTAAACCATCAGTACAGTGTACATCATATATATATATATATATATGTACAAACAGTACAGAGTCAGAGTGAGAAAGAAACATCATGGAATCTTTAATGATGTCCTGGCCATCTGATTGGAAATTTTAAGTGATGAGAGTATTATATTTCTATGGTTTGACACAGTCATTAGCAAACAATAGGCATGCAATTCATACTTCTTTAATACATATAACTGAGGCATGGTCTATGAAGATGATAAATACAAAAACCAAAGTTAGAAGGTGATAGAAAGTGTACATGAGAAAAAGTCCATATAAACAAATTAATGCTAAGAAACAGAATACGTTCAGCTGCTCACTGTGGCACCAACATTTAATTAAATACAGTTGTTTCATAATGTACTCAAGGGCTGAGCTTCCTCACAGCTGAACTGAAATTGTTTAAATAAAATGAGTCTCATTAACTTTTCTAATTGTTGTTTGTGTGAAGACTTGAACTTTGCCTTTAAAAAGAAACTGCTCCATCTGCAGCTAGTATAAAGTATCAGCTGGCAATGTTTAACCCTCATGAATCATCTATTCATTTTTTTCTTCCCAAGCCAGCCAGCCTTACAGAGAAGTGAGGCTAGAAAAAATATTCAGAGAATGTCTAAGGACCGTTATTGTGTGCCTGTCTCCTGAGCTTTATGCATACTAAAAGGAAACTTCACTGGGTTTCTATAAAGGTAAAAGTACATGCATCATGGGAATGGTGCAGCTGCACAACTTTAGCTTTTTTCGTTGTCAATAGAAAGGAAACAGATCATCAGAACGTGAATGCCTCATTTTATAAAGCTGCTTCATGCTGTACAGCTCTAACAGGCAAGCGTGTCTCTACAAAGAAAGTGTGCCATTGCTGTGAGCTGATAACAAATCACTTCCTTGGAAGAAGTGAAATATGTGAAGCTTCCACTTTCTTTTTTAGTTTATTAAGGTTAATACAGAACCAAAAGAGAGGAAGGCTTGGTACTTGTTGGAGTTCTACAGAAAATTTATCATGTCCAAAATATTTTTGCATGTAGTTGTATATTTTTATGAATGAGGACAATTTCATAAACATTTTAGAAAATAAATGTCTTGAAGAAAGTGTGGTTACTTACACTAGTATTCCCAACAATCAAGAGGTTAAGGCAGGAGGATAATGAGTTCCAGGTTGCTAGGCTTAATGAGACCCTGTCTTAAACATAAAAACTATCCAAAACAAAAACAAAAAATGTCTATCAATTTCTCTTACTAATAATGATATATATTTTTTTTTTTTTTGGTTTTTCGAGACAGGGTTTCTCTGTGTAGCTTTGCGCCTTTCCTGGGACTCACTTGATAGCCCAGGCTGGCCTCGAACTCACAGAGATCCGCCTGTCTCTGCCTCCGGAGTGCTGGGATTAAAGGCGTGCGCCACCACCGCCCGGCCATAATGATATTTTTTTAAATTTAGAACAACATTGTTTTCTAATTTTTATAAATTTTGGAACACTTCTACCTAAGAAGTTCAGACATGATGCAAGAGTCAAAAACATTAATAAAGAAAGCAGATCTGCAAACTCCACATAGCCCTGATACATATGGGTTGTGGAACAATCACTATAAGTCATGGATTATAAAGTCCCATTTCTGCTCAGTTTAATCTTTAATCACTTTATTTTTTGATGAATGAACTGATGTTGCTAAAAAGTAGCATAATTTTGGAAAAGGGCTTGATTGTTCCTGCATATCAGAATTATTTTCTGCATGTATAGCCAAGTGACTACATATTAATCAGTGTCTTTGTTGAATGATGTAACTATAACAAATGGTTTGCTATATCATTCTTGCTTGCTTTGTTTATGTTGTTGTGAAACCATAAAACCCAATCTCTTAGACATCATTCATTGGGTAGACATTCATCTTGACTCAAATAAGCCCTTTTTTCTTAAACTTGGTATGTCTTCACTTACCTTTTCCCTTAGTATAATAAAGGGATTTTTGTAGAGTAGAAGGAAACAGACATTTAACTCATCATCAAAGATGTCTTGCCCCATGTAAAAGAAAACACATATGGTAAAACTACAAAGAAGAAAAGAAAAATCAGCAAATGATCCATCAAAACCCAGGATATCATTTCTTTTTTAATGTTTATGGGAGACCTTGATTAGACTATGACACCAGAGTAGCTTCAAATATTGACAAATTTAATTATCTTTTGAGATTTAAAGTAAGGATGTAGGTACTTATTATTATTATTATTATTTTTTTTTTTTTTTTGGTTTTTCGAGACAGGGTTTCTCTGTGTAGCTTTGCGCCTTTCCTGGGACTCACTTGGTAGCCCAGGCTGTCCTCGAACTCACAGAGATCTGCCTGACTCTGCCTCCCGAGTGCTGGAATTAAAGGCGTGCGCCACCACCGCCCGGCACTTATATTTTGAAATAATATACATATACTATTTTACCTTGCAGATACATGGCATCAGGTAATTATAATAATTTATTAGACATATCTGATAGAGTTTTAGAATTATAAGATACATACATACACACACACTGTACTGGCTGCTTTTGTGTGTCAACTTGACACGAACTAGAGTCATCAGAGGAAAGATCCTCAATTGAGAAAATACCTCTCTGAGATCCAGCTGTAAGGCATTTCCCATTTAGCAATCAAGGGAGAGCTGATGGTTGGTGGTGCCATCCCTGGGCTTTTTTTTCTGGGTTCTATAAGAAGGTGGACTGAGCAATCCAATAAACAGCTTCCCTCCACAGCCTCTGTGTGAACTCCTGCCTCTGGGATCTTGCCCTGTTTAAGTTCCTATCCTGACCCCCTTCAGTGATGAACAATGATACTGAAGTGTAGCCAAATAAACCCTTTCCCTCCAACTTGCTTTTTAATCATGGTATTTCATCATAGCAATAAAAACCCTAACTAACATATACATACATACATACATACATACATACAAACAAATATAAAATGCTACTCAATGTATTCCCATTGAAGAGAAATATCTCAATTGCACTAGAAGAAATTCTGACTTATTTTCCATGGTCCTTATTAAAAAAAAAAACCCTGATTACATTTGTTCAAGGAAATTTAACATTTTTCTATGTAAAATTCATTCATACCCAGAAGATTCCTGAGACTTTATGTATTGGCTAGAAGTTTCAATGATGGAGCACAACCCCTGTTAAAGTTAGGTGTAAAAGAAAATGTACAACGTAACATAATTTTGCAAGGGATAAACAAGAGTAAAACCACATCAACTCCTGACATTTGCATGCTTTGTATTTCCACATCTCCGTGTCCTTCTTTGAATGGCCTTTTGAAATTCTCAGGCTGGGCAGTTATCGATGACAGCTTGGGGCTTACATTTCCCCAGCTCAGCTACATGAATGCTCACTGAACTGACATTTTTAATAGATATAAATAATGTATGTACTTCAGGTGTCTGTTCTGCAACTACTTTAGCATATTTGTTGTTTAATTCCTTTGCAAAACAGTGAGTTCTGAATACTAAAGTTGGGAGACATTTGGTAGACAGACATGGAATTCTTGTAGAAAGTTTAGCATTACAAAGAAACAAAAAAGTGAACACCAGTAGCTATGAAACTGAGGGGAAACTGTCGAGGAAGGAGCCTAATATCTCATAGAGAGGAAGATTATTGATTTTAGAGAAAATAATAATATTTAACTCAGAGCAGTATCCAGCTTTACAGAGTTAGACTTGAATATATGAAGAAGGCCTAGAAAATGAAACTGTTTACTACACTTGAACATACTAACTACACATATCATATTACAAAAATGGACGTTTTCTAAGAGCAGAGAAAAGTAGCAGAATAATTAATGTTGTTGGTAGAGTTTGAAACTTGCAGATATCGATGTCCACCTCTGCACACTAAGCAACTGAAGGCAAGTGACTCAAGGTGCTATCTAGTTGGCTTTTCCAAATAGCACATTCAACTAAAATAGTGTTACTAAATTTTTTATTAGTGATTTATTTAATTTAAAAATAGTTTATAATTTTACTATGTTGACTATTTCTTTAAAAAGAAGAAGAAAGAAAGAAAGAAAGAAAACACAGATAGAACTGTTGTATGTAGCAGCTATTCCATTCTTCAGTATATATCCAGAGAATTCTACCATAGAGATATTTGCACCCATACACTTATTTCTCTTTTATTCACTATTGCAAACAATTGGAGTTAATCTCCTTGTCCTTCAACTGGTGAATGAATAATGAAAAATCTGTACATGCATTAAATGGAATACTGAGTAGTATTCCTTTAACTTAGCATCTAAATATAATGATGTTAAAGAAAATTCAGGGAAATGGTGAATGTATACTGTATATAAAGCAAGGATACATAGCCTTAGAAAGAAACGACATGTTTCTCTCATGTATAGAGTCTAGCTAATAATACATGTATATATTTAAACAGATGTACATGTGAGTATTATATAACATTAAAAGACCGTAAGAAAAGCTAATTATAGGGGAATGAGGAAGGAGGGAATTCAAGTAACAGACAGGAGATATGAAAAGAATGTAAAGATCACTGTTTTTCTGGTTTTAATTCTGTAATGGATTTTGCTGTTGTTTTGGTGATGAATGAGTACATGAAATATATTTGATACTGAAAGGGCAAAATTGAGTATAATGTTTCACAGAATTTGGAATGCCAATTCCTAATTGACCATAAATCCATTGTATTTTCCTGTGTCTTTTTGTGTCTATTTGCCACTCATTACACCAAAGGTTTGAATTAATATCCTAACCTTAGCTCTATATTTTCTGTTTTATAGCTGTAGTTAAGAAAATATAATTTCTGGTATCCCAGGAACATCTGGTGTGAGTCCATCTTCTTCAGGCCTCTCTAAAGACACTAAAAATCACTTCATGGATGGAGAGATGTCTCAGTGATTAAGAACTTTCACTGCTCTGCAGGGGAGCCCAGATCAATTCCAAGCACCTACATGCAGGCAGCACAACCACTTCAATTCCAGTGAATCAAACACTCTCTCCTGGTCTGTACAGTGTTTACACTCCTGTATGTATCCTTACACAGAAACACATAAAAATACATGCATTTTGTTAAAAATAATAAATTATTTAAGAATTGAATAAATAAAAATTTAAAACACACTGTAATTTATCAAATATTGTCTTAGCATCCTAAATCTCCTGTCTATTTTTTCTTAAACTAGGAAATAATTTTGAGCCTATAAACTTTCATGTAAAATATGTAACATTTGTCTTCAGGCCTTTTCCCCCTATTTCTTTCAACATTCCATTCTGTCTTCCCTCTTCAGTTCTCAATCAAAGCTCTAATAATCCTTATGATCTTTCTCCCTGTTTCCAACCTACAGCTTTTTAATCTATTCTGCATGCCCTTGGGTTATATACTTATGACTCTTTATTTCATTTCAAAATGGTTCAGTCATGTTTCAGAGAAGTATGTTCTTATGAGATTAAATAACTCCACTCAGAAATTAGCCAATTATAAGGCCAAAGATTTTTTTTCAAAATGCTAAACACCATGTGGGCTACCGATGAGCAAAACTCTAAGTCACGGTCATGACACAAAGAAAATCCTTAATCCTAATAAGGACCCAGGCCTTTTTGTTCTTTACACAGAGCCCTGAAAAACTCCCTGGGGGAGATTGACTCACAACTAATAAGGTAAAATACTGTTTAACTGTGAACATTACAAAGCATCAACACTACCAGTTCTTCTACTGTATCTATACCTAAGGGTCAAGAGAGTGGAATGTGCACTTTCTGTATTTTGAGTATGCCTGATGGGTGGCAGCAATAAATGCTTCAGTAAAGCTTACCAATGACTCCCATCTCCCATCTGGGGAGACATAGGTACTTAATTTTAGGATATAAAAGATTCCCCATTCTTCATAAAAGGCAGAGTGCACCTGAATATGTGTTATGTCTCCTACAAAACCAATAAGGACAACCTCCATAAGTTTCTGGCCAGCACTGACAGTAATCTCTAGTTTGATCATGTAGTAAGCAAGCATAGGGGATATGTGTTTTAGAAATGATTTTGATGTTATAGGGATAAATATCTCTTCTTGACAACCTGTTGGTGATCAGTCTCCTGATCATACCATACAAGTGGTCTGATTGAACTGCTGGGGATAGGTTTTCTGAACCTCAATTCTGCATACATAGAGTTCACTACAGGTGTGCGAGGACTCATTCTTCTGAGACTGGAGGCAAGCTGATTGACTTTGGTATCTTCTGAAACATAAGAAGGCAAGGTCCTGTTGGAGTCAAAATGTAAGAAAGATTATTTTGAGTTGGTGGTCTAAAAGGTTTGAGATATGAAAGATGAATCCAGTGAGGGAAGGCAGCAGTTGAGCTCAGCAGCAGTTGGGGTAGTAAGGATGACCCTGAAGGATTCTGTCCATTTTGGAGAAAGAAGAGGGTGATTATGACCTGGAACAGAGAGAATGATGTCCTCAATGTTGATTAAAGAGGGAAGAGGATCTGCATGAGGCTGAGGCAACTGATGGTGAATGAAGTTCCAAAGAAGAGTGTGAACATAGTCTACCAGAGGGCTAAGAAGGTGAGCAGGGAAAGGTGATGGCTGAGATGAGAGACCAGGCAGCATAATCAGCCATCCACACATGAGCTTGCAAAGGGGAGATGAGGAGGGGTTTCTTTGAAAGGGCTCTTATTCGCAGGAAAGCCAATGGCAGGAGTTTTATCCAATCAGTATGGAGTTCTTGGGAAAATTTGATAGGAATGTTTTTGACCTACTCTGGTGATGGGATGGCCAAACACCCTAATTGTTGTGCTAGAAATCCCATCCAATGACTGAGGGATCTGGATGCAGAGATCCACGGCTAGGCCCCGGGTGGAGCTCCAGGAGTCCAATTAGCGAGAAAGAGGAGGATTTATATGAACGAGAATTGTTGAGACCAAGGTTGAATAAAGCACAGGGACAAATAGCCAAACGAATGGAAACACATGAACTATGAACCAATGGCTGAGGGGCCCCCAACTGGATCAGGCCCTCTGAATGGGTGAGACAGTTGATTGGCTTGATCTGTTTGGGAGGCATCCAGGCAGTGGGACCGGGTCCTGTGCTCATTCCATGAGTTGGCTGTTTGAAACCTGGGGCTTATGCAGGGTCGCTTGGCTCGGCCTGGGAGGAAGGGACTGGACCTGCCTGGACTGAGTCTACCAGGTTGATCTCTGTCCTTGGGGGAGGCTTTGCCCTGGAGGAGGTGGGAATGGGGGGTGGGCTGGGGGAAAGGGGAGGGACGCGGGAACAGGGAGAACAAATGAATCCGTGGCTGATATGTAGAACTGAATTGTATTGTAAAATTTTAAAAAAACAAACAAACAAACAACAACAACAAAAAAAACCATCTGGGCAGTGGTGGCGCATGCAGTGGTGGCGCACGCCTTTAATCCCAGCACTCGGGAGGCAGAGGCAAGCAAATCTTTTTGAATTAGAGGCTACCCTGGTCTACAAAGCAAGTTCCAGGAAAGGCACAAACCTACACAGAGAAACCCTGTCTCAAAAACAAAACAAAACAAAACAAAGAAAAAAACAAACAAAAAAGGTCTTTGGTTAGAGTTTGAGAGACTTGAGAGGTAAATTCAGGGCTATTATCTGATTCAAGGGAGGTAGGAACTCCAAAATAAAGAATGATCTCCCTGAAAAGGAGATTATAAACTATCTGTGATCTTTTTTATTAGTGGCAGGGAAGTCTTCTACCCATCCTGAGAATGTGTCTACTAGAACCAAAATGTATCTGAACCATCTAACTGTTGGCATGTGGGTGAAATAGAGCCGCCAGTCTGACCCGGAGAGGGATTCCCTAGCTTAATGAGTGGGGAAAGGGAGACTCTGATACCCAGAGGTAGGATTAGTAGTTTGGCAAATTTTACAGGAAGCAATGATAGTCTTTAGAAAGCATAGATCCTCAGAGATAAGCTATAATAAGTTTTAATAACGTGAGACAAAGTTTGACTATTGGGGTGAAACATTTGGTGTGGATAGGATAAAATTTGTTGAGTATCTGGGAATGATAATGATGATGTGGATTGTAAAACGAGAGTGCCTTATGGCATGTGAGAGGGACCCAGACTTCTGAGAGATGCAGTTCTAGCTGCCTTGTCAGCTCAATTATTTGCTTTGGAAATAACAGAATTTTTCATTGGGCATGATCAGCAGTGGAAAGCACCTCCTTATGACTCCTTCTCACAGAGATTAAAAAAAAGGGGAGGTTGAAGAAAAATCTAGGAAACTTAACTTCAGCTGTTTTTAATCTAATAGTTTCTGAATTTCAGTCTGGATCAACCATGCTGTATCATTTCCACATGTAAGCCATTGATTCAAGGCTTCACAGTTGAGAGCAGAAGTGATCCGTGTGAGGACCTGGAGGCTGGTGGTAAACAGATAAGGCTGCTGAAGGTTGTGAGGGTGTGCACAGGATATCACAGAGAAGGCATTATATTAAACTTTTGAAGATAAAATATAAAACTGACTAGAAAATTATTGAAGTCATTGCACTGAGCTCCAAAACTTCATAAAATTCTCACTTCTCTCAGTCATTCCTGAGCATGGCAATATGCAGAGATGGTATGGTATCAGTTCTGTCATCTTCTCTTGCATAGTTTGACCTTCTAAGGAGAAACTGTTATGAAACTAAAATCAGGGATACCTTGTCTCAATGGTGAAGAAAACACGTACCCAGTAGTAGTCATCAAGGTTTTTTTTTTCTTGAAATGTTTTTCTAGGCAGGGTTTCTCTGTGTAGCCATGGCTGTCCTGAAACTAGATCTGTAGACCAGACTAACTGCAGAGATTGGCCTGCCTCCTGAGTGCTGGGATTAAAGGCTTGTACCACCACTGCCAGGCAATCATTTAACCCTAAATAGATGGTAATAGCATGAGAATGACTAGCCAGAACGTTTCCTGAACTATGTAGAAATACAAATATTGCTAAAAGAGTCAATTGGATAATGTGCAGTGATTTGCTTTTCTCCTATCGATACCTGTAAGGAATGCTATCAAAAGCTTCTCCATGGATTATTTAATGACTTAATTGTCACACTGTGATTCCTTGACAAAGATATTATAGATCTATAAAATTGTTTCTAATTGTTCTGTGTGAATAGAATGATTGGCACTTAAAAGAAGGAAGACTGCTGGATGAAAATTTTGACTTTGTCACTTCTTTTTTTTTTTTTGTTTTTCGAGACAGGGTTTCTCTGTGTAGCTTTGCGCCTTTTCCTGGAACTCACTTGGTAGCCCAGGCTGGCCTCGAACTCACAGAGATCCGCCTGGCTCTACCTCCCGAGTGCTGGGATTAAAGGCGTGCGCCACCACCACCCGGTTGACTTTGTCACTTCTTAAGAGTGATATTACACTTAAGAGTGATGTTAAGAGTGACACTCTTAGAAGCCAAGTGTCACTCCTAACAAACTGGAGGGCTGTGTTTGTTTGTACAGGGGGAATTTATTTCAAGGGTGCTTTCTACTAGCATGACTCCTCCCAACATTGAGTCATACAATCCCACCTGTGTTCCTGACCTACAGTTTTTAAAGCTTTGATTTAAACAATAGAGTTTTATTTGAATCTCAAATTAATATTTTTTCATTATTCCAAAAAATATAAACAAACATTTACCACTTAGACTATAATCTAATGATAAGTCAGTATACATTAACAGTATATTTTGAGACAGTTTGGTAGTAAGAGGATATTCTCATATTTCGAATCTGTTCTCCACCTCAATTATAGCATATCTATGAATGTACTTTTTGGCAAAGCTATAACATAAACACAGACATGCATGCAGTCAGGTATATGGGATTAAAGGGAGCAAGTGACATATAACTTTTTATACTTGTAAGTTTGCTTCAAAAGTCATGAAGAACAAATGAAATTCATACTTGGTTGATATCAGTAGTTAGTAAATGTTTCTAGAAAACTAAACAATTCAAACAGGCTACAGTGAAAGTGTATTGCACATCCAAACTACATCAGTGGCCGAAAAGACTGAAATTAAATTTGGAACAATATCACCATTACCTGTATTTAGTACTTAAAGAAATGTGAATCTTATCTTGAAAGCAATAAATGTAAGAAATTAGATGAGAAGTGTTTGTTTTTCCCTTTAAAAATGACAATGGAAATTGTGTGACTGTAGACCAGAAAGGTGATAAGATAGAAGACCAAGGGTCTTAAAAGAGACAAAGAATTCCAGTGAATAAGTAAATATGACTCCAAGACTTAGGAGGTTGTGTAAATCACACAGCTAGTAATATTGCTATTGTACATTGTACATTTTCATCTGAGAAACTACTAGGAACAGGCATTTTATAAGAGGAACTTTGTGTTCCTCCAGTGTGTTGGGACAAGAAAACATCGATAATGAAAAAAATACATATTCAGAGTCATTGTGAACAGTTTGGAAAATCAAGGTTCTCTGAGACTAGGGCTATGAGCTCTAAACTCAATACTCTTCCAATTATAATTTATTGACCCACAAACTGTTTATTGAGCACTTGGTTTTGTTTGGCCAATAACTGTGCTAGGAATTTCTAAAGCAAAATAAATCAGACATAACCACTTCATGACATTCCTGGTGAGAACTGGAATTAAAAACTCAATAAACCTCTTATTATCAAATGAAGCATTGATATTCCCTAAAGATAGTTGCTTCAGGGTACAAGCAGAAAAAGTTGCTTGCATAAAATGATCCCAAAATTCCTCTGTGGGGATTATTTGAATGGAAAGTAACAAGTAAGAAGTATATATTCACAAGAAATACTGTGCTGAGTGTGGTGGCTCATGGTTATAAATTCAGTGTTTAAGAAGCTGAGTCAGGAGGGTTACCATGAACCTCAAGCTAGCCTGGGTTACAGAGTCAGCCCTTGTCTCAAGACACACACACACACACACACACACACACACACACACACACACACACACACACACAAAACATGCCACTGAAATGTGAGCTTTGGATATAGCATAGCATTAAATCTGATTACTAAGACAACAGATAAACTGCCTGCTCTATAAGGGGGATTAGTTCCAGTAAAGAACCAGGAAGTCACCTGAGATGAAGGCTAATTATAAGCTATAGTCTTGGAAATCACTTTAAAAGCTTTTAAAAATAGCCCATGCAAATTTGTTTTGAACCTTTGAAAGACAGCTTGAGAATGATACATTATAGAAGCAAAGAGAACACAGATTATCAAAGTCAAGGAAAGTTTCAAATTGTATCAGAAAAATTGTGCAATGTGAATGAAGGTACTTAGAAAAAGCATGTGGGAGAACTTTTTATTGTAAATGAAAATGAGCAGAGAAGTTATTATGGACATGTAAATATTATGATAAAACTAAAATGTATAAAACTAGG
Source organism: Peromyscus californicus insignis (assembly GCF_007827085.1). Taxonomy (NCBI): domain Eukaryota; kingdom Metazoa; phylum Chordata; class Mammalia; order Rodentia; family Cricetidae; genus Peromyscus; species Peromyscus californicus. The sequence continues at coordinate 158,275,157 of NW_026294573.1, read as the reverse complement.
ACCAGGAATGAAAGAATTGCCATCGTGCTTGGCCACCACAGTTCAAACCTCTGGGCCTATGTAGTGGTATGAAACAATCAGCTTCTCAAATTGTGCTCTGATTTCCATGAGTGCAATGTATCATGAACATGTACCTTCTCACATATAGGTATAAAATGTAACAATAAATAAATGATAATTTTTAATGAATTTATTTTTTATTTTATTTGTATTGTTGTTTTGCCTTCATGAATGTGTGTGTTAGGGTGTTGTTAGCTGCCATATGGGTGCTGGGAAATGAACCCAGGTCCTTTGGAAGAGCAGTCAGTGCTCTTAACCACTAAGCCATCTCTCCAGGCCTAGGTAATTTTTTTAAATATGTATAAATACACAAAAAAATGAAAATAAAACATAGAAAAATTACAGAAGGTAGAGCTCAGCAAAACTAAAGTTTGTTCAATTAAAAAAATAAAATCATGATAAAACTGTTCAAGACCTGAAAATAGAAATAGAATCAATACCGTAAACCTAAAGTGAGGGAATTATGGAAATAAAAAAATTGGGAATTGAATAAGAAATACAGATGCAATTTTGGACAATAGAATATAAGATATGGAAGAGAGAAATCGTGAGTATTGAAGATACAATGGAAGAAATGGATGCATTAGTCAAAGAAAAATTTAAATCTAAAACACTTGAAGACAAAACATCGAGAAATCTGAGACACTGTAAAAAGGCCGAACTTAAGAATAATAGGAATATAGGAAGAAGAAGAATCCCAGCTCAAAGGTACAGAAAATATTTTCAACAAAATGATAGAAAAATTTCCTAACATAAAGAAGGTACAAGAAGCACACATAAAAAAACAGGTTCAACCAGAAAAGGAACATAATAGTCAAAACACTAAATATACAGAACAAAGAAAGACTATTAACACTACAAGGGAAAAAGACCAAGTAACAAATAAAAGTAGACAGCTTAGAATTACACATGATTTCTCAATGTAGATTCTAAAAGCCAGAGGGCCTGAACAGATGTCCTAAAGACTCTAAGAGACCACAGATGTCAGCCTAGATTACTATGCCCAGCAAAACTTTCAATCACCATAGATGGTGAAGATAAGATATTGCATAATAAAACCAAATTTAAATGATAACTATCTACAAATCCAGCCCTATATAAGGTGCTAGAAAAAAATTCCAACCTAAGGTGGTGAATTACAACCAAGGAAACGCAGAAAATAAATAATCTTACAACATCAAAATCAAAAAAAGGAGGGGGAACACACACACACACACACACACACACACACACACACACACACAAAACCACTACCACCACCATCACCAGAATAACTGGAATCAATAATCATTGGTAAGACTAAAAAAATGGATGAGAAAACAAGATCCATCTTTTACTACATTCAAGACACTTACTTCAACATGAAGGATAGTCATTAATTCATGGTAAGGAGTTGAGAAAAAGATATTCCAAGCAAATGGACCTAGGAAGAAAGCTGGTATAGCCATTTTAAAATTTAACAAAATAGACTTCAAACCAAAACTTATCAAAAGAGATGAAGGAAACTACGTACTCATTAAATGGAAAATCCACCAAGGTGACATTTCAATTCTTAACATCTATTCCCCAAACACAAGGGCACACAAGTTTGTAAAGAAATGCTATTAAAGCTTAAATCACACATTGACCTGCAGATATTAATAGTGGAAGACTTACCTACCCCCTTCTCACCAATGGACAGGGTATACAGACAAAAAATAAGCAGAGAAATGCTGACGCTAGCATATATTATAAACCACATGGATCTAGCAGATATTTGCAAAACATTTTACCCAAGCACAAAGGAATATACTTTCTTCTTTGCACCTCATGGAACTTTCTCCAAAACTAAATACTTACTCAAAAACAAAGCAAACCTCAACATATGCAACAAAATTGAAATAACTGCCTGAGTCCTATCAGACAACAATGAAATAAAGCTGTATATCAATAACAACATTGACAATAGAAAGCTTACAAACTCAAAGGAACTGAATGAGTCTCTCCTGAATGAAAAATGGGTCAAGATAGAAATAAAGAAAGAACTTTAAAGTATTTCTAAAATTCAGTGAAAATGAATACATAGCATACCCAAATTTAAGGGGCATAACTAAAGTGCTTCTAAGAAGCAAGTTCAGAACAATAAGTGCCTCCATTTAAAAAAAGAAAGCTGGAGAGATCTTATACTAACTATATCTCAGCACTCCTAAAAGCTCTAGAAAGGAGAAAAAATCACACCCAAGAGGAGTAGATGGCAAAAAAATAATTTAATTCAGAGCTAAAATATTAAAAATAGAAACAAAGAAATCAATACAAATAATCAAGGAAACAAAGAGTTGGTTCCTTGAGAAAATCAATAAATTGATAAACCCTTATCAAAATTAACTAAAACACAAAAAGAAAATGTCCAAATTAACAAAATCAGAAATTAAAAGGGCAATATAACAGCAGACACAGAGGAAATCCAGAGAATCATAACAGCAAACTACAAAAACCTGTGGTATTTTTCACAACTTGAACTATTTAAAAGAAATGGACAGTTTTCCTTAAAGGCCTCACTAAATTTAAATCAAGATCAGATAAGCAATTTAAATACCTATAAACCCTAGTAAAAACAGAAGTAGTCATTAAAAGTCATCCCAGAGCCAGATGATTTTGCCACAGAATTCTACTAGACTTTCAAAGAAGAGTGTGATAGTTTGAATGTAATTGGCCCCCATAAGCTCATTGAGAGTGGCAATATTAGGAGGTGTGGCTTTGTTGGATTAGGTGTAGTCTTCTTGGAGGAAATGTTTCCCTGTGGGAGGCAGGCTTTGAGGATCTCATACTCAAAATATGCCCAGTGTCTCAGTTTACTTCCTGTTGCTTGTGAATCAAGATGTAGAATTCTCAAATTCTTCTCCAGCGTCATGTCTGCCTGCATGCCAGCATGTCCCACCATGATGATAATGGATTGAACCTCTGAACTCTAAACCACCCAATTAAATGTTTTCCTTTATAAGAGTTGCCATGTATACATTGTCTGTTCACAGCAACAGAAACCTTAACTAAGATAAAAAATTAATCCCAGTACTCTCCAAATTTTCTTCAATATAGAAACAGTGTAAACATTACTAAATTTATTCTGAGGCCAAAGTTATCCTAATCTCAAACTCACAGAAAAACCCAACAAATAAAGAATACTACAGAACAATTTCTCTTATGAACATTGATGCAAAAATACTCAATAAAAACTGAATCAAAGAACACATTAAAAAGTATCATCCACCAAGATCATGTAGGCTTCATTGCAGAGATGTAGGGATGGATTTGATATATAACAAGCAGTAAATGCAATCCACCATATAAACAAACTGAAAGAAAAAAACCCAAGATCATCTCACTAAATGAAGAAAAGAATTCTAATAAAATTCAAAATTCCTTCATGACAAAAATCCTGGAGAGATTAGGAATTCAAGGGATACACTTAAACATAAAAAAGGCAGTATACAGCAAGTCTATAGCCAACATCAAATAATATGGAGCTAAACTCAAATAGATCCCCCTAAAATTAGGATAAAGATAATTTTTCCACTTGCTGTACCTATTCAATATAGTGCTTGAGGTTTTAGCTAAAGCAATAAAGCAACTGATATAAATCAAGGGTATAAAAATTGGAAAGGAAGAAGTCAAAGTATTTTTATTTGTAGGTAATAAGATAGTATACGTAACTGACCCTTAAAATTTTACTGGAGGACTTCTTCATCTTATTAACATTTTTCAGCAAAGTAGCTGGATACAAAATTAACTCAGAAACATTAGTAGCTATCCTATATACAAACAACAAATTGGTTGAGCAAGGAATCAGGGAAGTGAGACCTTTCAAAATAGCCTCAAATAACATACACTATCTTAGGGTAACTAACCAAGCAAGTGAAAGACCTGTATGCTAAAATTTTCAAGTCTTTGAAGAAAGAAATTGAGGAAGATACTATAAGATGAAAAGCTCTCCAATGTTCATGAATTGGTAGAATTAAGATAGTAACATGGCCATCTCACCAAAAGAAATCTACAGATCCAATGCAATTTCCATCAAACGTTCAACATAATTCTTTACAGACATTGAAATGACAGTTATTCATATGTAAACAGAAAAGCACTTGAGATAGCTAAAAGAATCTTGAACAATAAAAGAACCGCTGGAGGTCTCACAATTCCTGGTTTCAAGTTGTACTACAGAGCTATAGTAATAAAAACTACATTTTCCCATAAAAACTGACACATTAATCAATGAAATCTATCTGAAGACTCAGAAATAAACACACACCTATTGACACCTGATTTTTGATAAAGAAGCCAGAAAAACACACTGGAAAAATGACGTCTCCACCAAATGGCACTGGTCAAACTGGATGGTTCAATGTAGAAGAATACAAATGGATACTTACTACAACCCCGCACAAAACTCACTTCCAAATGGATCAAAGACTTCAAAATAAAACCGGATACACTCAACCTAGTTAAAAAAGAAAGGGAGTAACAGCCTTGAATGAATTGGCATAGGAGACAACTTCCTGAACAGAGCAAGGACAGCATAGGCACTAAGATTAACAATAAGTGGGACCTCATGAAACTAAAGGGTTTCTGTAAGGCAATGGACAACATAAAAAACAGCAGCCTACAGAATGGGAAAAGTTTTTTTTTTTTATTTACAACTCCACATCTGTTACAGCATTAATATCCCAGTTATATAAAGAACTAAAGAAACTAGATATATGAAATAATTCACTTAAAATTGAGGTACAGACCCATCTATAACCTGCTGGAGCATGTTGGGTACAGGTCCTGCTGAACTATGGCCTTGAGATAACCCTGACTCTGGGCAGCAGCAGGATTATCTGGGAGGTGAGGGTTCAGTGATGATGGAGGAGGTGAGAAGGAACTGGGAAGAGTAGGGGAGGGGAAACTGTAATTAGGATATGTTGTTCGTGGGAAAATATATTTTCAGTAAAATAAAAATCAGGAGAATAGACAACAAACAAAAATTCAGAGCAAACAACACCCTAAGCAATAGAGCTTAGCGCTTTTGTCCTAAAATAACAAAGATACCAGTTTCTAATTCTGTAGCAAATTATACTGATGATTTTATTGAAGGAAGTTAGGCAGAAATAAAAGAAAAACGTTACCTGCACTGGCAATGATGAAAACTATTTTCTTATGACATGATCTTACAAAAATTAAAAAATCCTAAGCATTTTACAATACTATGTGAAAAGTAGACCATTTACTGAAGCAGAAAGTTGGTTAGTGTTCTCCAAGGACAGAAAATGAGGCAAGAATAGTTTGCTTTTCCCAATGGTTATAAAGGGTCTTGAGTAGAAATGAAAATGGAACTTGAGAGTATTGATTCTTGCACAATTCTATGAATAGGATAACACACCAGGCTTCATCATGCATAAATCTTGCATCTAACATCAAATTATATGCTTAACAGCTGCTATTAAAATATAAATGGAAGCCGGGCGGTGGTGGCGCACCCCTTTAATCGCAGCACTCGGGAGGCAGAGCCAGGCGGATCTCTGTGAGTTCGAGGCCAGCCTGGGCTACCAAGTGAGTTCCAGGAGAGGAGCAAAGCTACACGGAGAAACCCTGTCTCGAAAAACCAAAATATATATATATATATATATATATATAAATGGAGGTGAGGTAAGAACAGATATGATTTAGATGTATGTATCTTTGCTCCAGATCTCTGAATTTCTTGGCATAGTATAACTAGAAATATAAGGTAAATTTGGTTATGAAAATCTTTAGCCATTATTTCTAATTCACTTATAAAACTAAATTTGCCTTTCTCAATATTCTACATTTTATGAGAAAATTCTACTTAATACTTCTCCTTCAACTTATCCACTCTGTTTAACACAAATGGCATGCAGGAATTATTTGTGGTACAGTGTAAAAGTAGAGGAATTGCCTCAGTCTTGTTTTTGTCAAGTAGTGCTAGAAGCTATTTACTGTTTATGATCCCTGTAAGGCTTCAAAATTGATGACAATAGAGTTGACTGCCTAATAGAAACATCCTTATATTTTCAAAGTGTTTTTCTCTAATCATGAGCACCCTGTGAAAAATTTTGCAGCATAAAAATGTAGAGCCAGAAAACAGAAATTTTAATCATTTTAAAACTTTTAAATACGAATGAATAAAATTTGCATGTATGTACTTATGCACATTGATATAACTGTATACAACCTGATAAAAATCAATCATGAAATGTTACTCATCCAATGTATTTCTCAAATTTGGCCCTACTCCTCTGTTGAGTAATTATTCAGAAGCCACGTTCTTCAGTTTTCCTCATTGCTCAGTCTCCAGTCAGATTCCTTTCCTTTTAAATTTCATTGCCATTAATGATGCATTCCGTTTAGCACAACAATAGAATGCTAATTATCTGTGAATTTACAATTTGTTCTCTTGTGAATTTGCACTCCTCAGGTAACTAGACAGCTTCCCCCCACCCCCCAAGCCAAAAGAAAAAGTCATATTAGGGCTATTTTAATAAATTAGTAAATGAATGCATTTTTGGATGGTTCAGTCTCTTTGTTAGATTTCAGCACACTTTAAGAAGAGTCTTTAAATACCTGTGTCACTTCTCAATCACCTATCTTAATGGAGAGGTGCAGCAATGTGTGTAATTCAAATGGACGTTAACATACAATATTTCTAACTTAGAGGCATCTATGCCATATGCTTTCAGAACAGGTAAAATGCACATTAAGTAATTGCTGTCACATAATCCATAGTTCTAACAGTTTTCTTCCCTATTCTTTGTTATAGTCAATTGCATAATTTTATTATCATTCAGATTTAAATAATGGTGTTAAAACAAAAATGTACAAGTAAATAGCCCCTTTGGTGTTGTTTTCTGTCCAAATGTGTTATGCTTTTCCTTGAACAGAATGAGAGTAACAGTAATGTTGTCCTATACAAAGTTGTTGACTACATTTGCTTAATGAATTATAATGGCTAAAGTCCTCCAGCACATTTAGGTACCAGTCCTGGTACGTTGTTGAAGATCTACTAAGGACTACAGAATTAAATTTATAAATAATGAGTAATTTATTCCAAAACACTAGTTTAGGGTTTCAGTGTGTGCATAAAAAATCATTAACAACTATGTTAAATTTAACATGTAAGGAGGCATCCATATCATAAATATTATCACAAACTATATTATAGAATTTAAATTACACTGTGTGAGAATATTTCAAAAAGCAAAAGTCAGGAAAACATATGGAAGGACTGAAATTTTACATAGAGTGGAGACCACAGCGGACTTCTGATGGAGTGGTATTGTGTTTGGGGCAAGAAAATTCTGGCAAGATGGAGAAAACAGTAGGATGATATGCAGAGGTGACTTGGGAAAGCACTCTGTGTGGTAACCCAGGGTAAGATTGTGAAGAGAGATTTGATGACTTTCTTTAGCACCTAAATGGTTTCTGGCTATTCTTCCTAAATAGGACTTCTGAAATTGTATGAACATTAGGTGCTATACAGTCCAACTCTCAGAATGCTGTTGTAAGTTGAGCGCAAGGTAAGATGTTAATGATTAACTGATTTCATTCTTTGTGGGATTTCCAATTTGTGAAATGACTAAAGACTGCGATCACACTTAGCTTGCTTCTAGGTTGTGATATATTATAATCTTTTTCATACTTTTACGATTATAAAACAGCACCAATGATCACATATCCAATGATATGTAAATATTGTTCCATTTCATTAAAACACTAAGATAGAGAAGTATACTTTTTATCTTCAGAATAGCCTATATGTACTTTTGCAAAGTTCTCTTTCTGAATAATTTCTAGCACCTTGCAAACTGCAGATTCTGGAAGTTATTTACAGGTGATCATTGGACCCTAACAGCAACTATAAAACCTAGAAATTAGCTGGCAAAAAAACCAGGAAGCTCAATGCTGGCTATTTTATGTACTAACTTGTTTGGGTTTCTTATGAAAGATAAATATATAAAACAATAAAATATTATGGCTGTGTTAAGAGCAAAAGGAGCTCATTATTAAATATTCTTTAAATTCCAAATTATCTATTTCAATGTTATTTTTCTGTATTTTAAGGAATTTTTTGTTTTATTAAATCTATGAATAAGAAGAAAAAATGAATTCAAAATATGGAAAATACTTCTTCACAGTTGAAAAATTCACTAGCTTAGAATGTCTTAGAACCCAGATGTGCTAAGACCAACAGTGTAACCTTCAACGATTGACTAGATACAGTTTGTCCATTACTAACCTGGAGAGAGAATAGTGACTATTGCATACAGTTGCAAAAACTGAGATAATTTATGTAAAGCTTAGAACTCTTAGCAATTTAAAAATGCCCCATGACAGTAATATACAGCTGAATATTCAAAATAAATATCTGCATCATTAGTGATAAAGAAAATGCAAGTTAAAATACTGGAAAGCAATTTATTTTTGCATGACAGTGCCAAAGAAGCAATAAAAATTATTTTTTCAGTATTTCTGTGATATTAAAAGCACATGATGGTTTCAGGGGGAAATTTTATAGAAACTAATAAAATTTAAATTCAGATCCCTTCAGCACAATACCAACATCTTTAATTAATAATTTAAATGTCAAGAATAAATATATGAGTAGGTACAGCCAACATTTAAAAGAAATATTAAGGGATAGCGGGATGGCTCAATGGTCAAAGAGCACTGACTATTCTCCCAGAAGATTTCTGTTCAATCTCAGTGCCTACAAGGCAGGTCATAGCCTTCTGTGACTTCAGTCCTAGGGGATCAATGACATTTCCTGGTATCACAGGCATGCTGTACACAGATATACAAACAGGCAAAACGCTATATGGATTAAATAAATGCTTTTTTCTTTTTATGTTTTTTCCTATGTGTATAAAGGTTTTGCTCACAGGTGTGTCTGTGCACCAACTGTGTGCCAGGATCCTGTGGAGGTCAGAGAGGGCTCTGACTCCCCTGGAACTGGAGCTATGGACTGTTGGGCGCTATCTTATGGATGCCCTGAATTGAACCTAAGTCCTTGGCAAGATCAAATACTCTTAACCACTGAGACATCTCTACAGCCCAATAAACTGTTTTTAAATTGAAATATTAGATATGAGTTAAATATTTTTCATTAACTTGCTTCTTAAATGTTTATTAAATATAAACAGTATCTTATGTGACTTTAAAATATTTCACTATTTTGGCCTTTGTACAGATGTATGTTCCACACACTCACTGCATGATGTAAGTACAATAGCAACTACTTATAGTATTTGCCTTAATAATTTAGATGAGGCATTATAAGTAGTAGAACAGGAATAGAGAAATGAGGATTATATGTATTTTATAATTGCAGAACATGACCTTGTTAATGAAGCAACTATTGAATGAAGGAAGAAGGTTACATTGGTCTAATAAAAATAAAATACATTTGAAACTTTTTTCCATAATATTTTTTTTCTATAGATATGATTTGTGGCCAAAAACATTGGTTTGGCACAGAAAATGAAGTTTCTTACTTTAGGAAAAAGAAAAAAAAAACATGCACTAAAGACACACTGATGCCTGTGTTGCTTTAATTCATTAATTTCTAAAATAGAGGCTACAGTGTACCAGGCATTAACGTCATGTGGAGCAATACAGACAATATCCTTCCTTAGGAAGCTTGCACACATGCTGCAGAACATGAATGGAATTAGACAAAATGCAACAATTAAACATTTAGTAAGTGAGGAAAGATAGAAATAAATGACACTCTTGGATCTCCTTGAAAACACAGCCTGAGAGAAAAATTTTAAGCAGTGCCTTACTTGATAGGTGATGTCAGAAATGACTCTCAGTAGAAAGTAGACAAAATGCAAAGTGGTAAAGAGCCTGAAAAACGTGAAGTTATCCATACAGACAGCAGAGGCTCTACACAAGTTGTGGTTAATGACCGTTAAATAAACAGAAGTTGGGTCATATATTCAGTTTTTAATCCCTTCATCAGGAAGGCCCATAAAACAGGCTTATCATGGAAATGTCAAAAAGGGTAGGTTTGCACGAGGCTCATTGGGAAGCATTGACTGCTGTGAAAGAGGCTTGTTTTTATCCTCAGCATAATGGAAGGCCACCTTAGTGGAGGACAGGCATGGCCTTGGTTAGCTCAATGTAGCAAAGGACTGAAGATACCGAATTACATGTGGCCCTTGCTACCCTGGTGACATCAGGAAAGGGAGGAGCAGAAACATGATGAGAGCAAGTGGAGCAAGGGCTAAGAGAGGAATGAAGGCAGAACCTTACCACTGGCTGTGCTGGTGAGGTTTTGGGTAAGGAGAAGTAAATGGGAAAAATTGGGAGAGCTAAGAGTTTTATGCCTGTTTCTTGAAGGATCAATAGTAACCCTGTCTTTTTGTGTTGCTGGAAGCCATCCAGGAAGAGGAGGAATGCATAATCCAGAGGTCAAGGTGAGAGTTCAGAGTGATTCCCTGGGAAGGCAACAGGAAGCAATGCTTACTGAGAGCTGAGAAAAGACTATGGATCCTCATGACTTTCCCTGCATTCATCACAGTGTAGTGAGGAAGGGCTGCTCCAAGAAACCACATTGTGCTGCTCCAGCAGTCACCAGTTTTATAATTTCCATCATGCCTGATGAAGGAAATGGGATGCAAAATTCCTCCAAATTTCCCCTCCACTGAGAAGGAAGTTCAAGTGTGTCTCCTTCCTTTAAAATCCTTTAAAAATAAAGAGTATTTTTATATTTAAAAAAAATAAGATTATAATTTAAATACAATATTTCTCCCCTCCCTATCCTCTTTCCTATCCCTCCCACAAATCACTAACTGCTACCCTTCAAATTCATGACCTTTTTTTCCATTGATATTGTATGCATATGTGTATATGTACACATGTATACATATGTATTCCTAAATATAACCTGTTCAGTCCACATGATGATATCTGTATATATGTTTTCATTTGACCATTTGACATTGGATACCAAGTTAGTGTGCTCTTTCCTAAGAAGGTCACCTCTCCTATTCCCAGTATTCCTCAATTGTCTATAATTCTTTGTGTAGGCTGGAGGACTTTTCCCCAGGCAGTCCGTTGCTGGAATCTTGTTCATCTCCTATTTGGGTGGCTATTTTGGTGAGATTTTATGGGTGTAGCTTCTGATACTACTTGGATAGATACTGATACACAATCTCATAGCAAACTCTGGGATCCTTTCACTCTTACAGTCCTTTCACTCCCTCTTTCTCAATGTTCTGTGAGCCTGAGGGGTGAGAGTGGTTTGTTGATGTAAACATTATGATGGACTCCACTACTGTGGAACAACCTTTTTTGTACACTGTGAATATTGGTTGCTTTCATTGGTTTAACAAAGGGATAAATAATCAATAGCTAGACAGGGAGAAATTAGGTGGGACTTGCATACCAAAAGAAAGTTCAGGGATGGAGGAGGGCAGAGTTGCCAGCCAGACAAAGAGGAAGCAGCAGGTGAACATGCCATGCTGAAAAAAGGTACTGCCATGTGGTAGCACATAGATAAGAATTATGGGTAAATTTAATTTGTAATAGCTAGTTAATAACAAGCCAAAGCTATCAGCTGATCATTTATAATCAATAATAAGTTTCTGTGTGGTTATTTGGGGAGCTAGCTGTCTCAAGGAAAAACCCCAGCTACAAATGGTGGCCAATGTACTAGTCTCACAGTCTTATGCCAGCCACAGTACAGAGATGTGTCACCCAGCAGCTTACTGTGAGATGGAGCAAGCTGCCAGCTGCCATGCAGTAAGCTGAGCTGCACTGAGCAGCTGACATGTGAACAGAGAACAAACACTACAGATGTGCAATAAAGACAGATCAGCTGAAAGAAACCTCTAAACAGATTACAATGTGTTTAAAATGTATATAGACTTGAGAAGGAAAGAAGAAAAGATACAGAAATCATAGAAAATGGTTTAAAAGTAATAAAGTTCTAAAAAAAGGAATAAAGTAATATAAAAGAAAAAAAACTGTGTAAAGATGTAAAATACATAGAGAATCTGGTTCTTGTTTGTTACTGTGTTGTCTTTGAATGTTTTGATTGCTGATAAACAATAGCTGCTAAGAAACATTGGATTGTGAAAGTTGCTGAATTAAATCAACCTATACATTTTTTAAATGTCTTAACTTCAAAATGGAAGTCAAAAGATGTTATTTTGCTTAGAGGAACAATGTATGCTTTTGTTTCCACAGAAAATGAAAGGCTGTGGATTCATTGAGAAAGGTCAGGATTGATCAAGGAAGACACCCCTGAAAAAGAAAAGAATAGAAAAGAAAATCCTGGCAATAGACGTAAAGAAATAGACCTAGAAAAATTACAAGACACACGATGTATATTTTGCCTGCTCAAATCTAAAACAAAAATTCATCATTGACTAACTTGTGCACAATGCAAAACCTAGACTTATTAATGCAGATATGTATGTTAACTTTAAAAGTTTATGTATTTTCAGAACAAGCGGTCCAGACACCAATGAAAACAAATGGTCCAAGTGATCCCTAATCTCAAAATTCCTCTGTTTCAGTTTTCTCAGAGTTCTATATTGACCACAGCTTTAAGGCTGCTGGCAGAGATGGTCCAGCCTTAGAATATTCCAGTAATGACTTATCCACTATCCTGAATTTTCTTAGGGTTCCTCAAAGATTTCAGCACTAGAGAAAACATTGTCCTCATTTCCCAAAGATGGTTTATAAGTGTTCGTCATTATTTAGGGGGGGTTGTTTACAAGTTGTTATTGGTCATGATCAGAGAAAAAGCTAAACAGAGGAGTTAAATTCAAAGATTGTTTTCTAAAGGATAAAGGAGGAATATGATATAGGAATAATAGGAAAAGGGGGTAGATTATAGAAACTACTTTAATCCAAAAAATAACTATTAAACTCAAAATATTTTACATTGATATGATTTTAGTTAATTGATGCAAATTTAAAGTTATTTTTATTATAATGTATGTATGTTTCTATTCTTGTTTGGGTTATTATGCTTATGCAGTTCATTAAAAACGTAATATGTAATTTAGAGATACAAGTTAGTAGTTAATTATCTATAATAATCAAACTTGTAGCCATATTAGATATGTTTTCAAGGTTAAACAGGTATATTTAGATAGATATGTGATCTTCAAACACTTCTAAGACCTACAGAATATGATATTTTAAATGTTTTAATAACATAAGGCTTTCCTTGACATTGAGACACATCTGTTCCTAGAAGCATCAATTTACTTCAGAGAAGATGATAGACAATGAGGAAACTCCATATGGAGTTTGCTTTCTTTGTGACAAAAGTGAGCCACTTGGCAAAGAAACTGCCCTTGTCTCAATTGTTTACAGTATGGTGTCCAAACTGGACCAGCAGAACACACAAACACAAAAAATAGAGAAGTGACTCCCAAACTTTGTCAAGACAAGGTACGACAGTCTTTCAAAAATTCCTTGCTTCTCAAAAATGTCTATCAGGTATACTAGTCCTGTAGGCCATAACTGGATGTGCCAATGTTGTAGAGGAACCTTGGATGATTGTCCAGGCAGCCAAATGTTCCTACCATTAGATAATATTACAATACTTCTGGGGTCGTTGATCAAGTTAAGGACTAAATACTTACGCTTACAGTATTCCTTCATTATGATAAAAAGTAAATTAGGTATAAAACTTTGAATTCACAAAGATAAGATAGATAATAGTGTATTTTCTCTAAATTTGCCAAATACAAGTAGACTGGATATTTACCTATAATTCTTACTTGATAATTGTTTTCATTGTATATAATTTTACTATGTTAAAGTTACACCTTCCTGTTTAATTAGACAAAAAGGGGGGTTGCTGCTATGGAACAATCTTTTTATACACTGTGAATATTTGGTGCTCTCATTGGTTTATTTGATTTAATAAAGGGCTAAAAGGCCAGTAGCAAGGCAGGTAATGGTTAGGTGGGACTTGCCGACAAAAAGAAAGCATGAATATGAAGGAGGGCAGAATCATCAGCCAGACATAGAGGGAAAAGGAGGTGAACATGTCTTGCTGATAAAAAGGTTCCAAACATGTGGTAGAACATAGGTAAGAATTATGGGTTAATTTAAGTTGTAAGAGCTAGTTAATAACAAGCCTAAGCTATGGATCAAGTATTTATAATTAATAATGAGTCTCTGTGGTTATTTGAAGTTCTGGTGGTCCTCACAAAATCTCCACCAGCACTCCACAACTCTGAATTTTGATTGGCTGATTTTTTCTGTAGTGATCTTGGTCTACTGCAAAGAGAAGTTTCCATGATGAGGGGTGAAGGCTACCCTTATCTATGATAAGTATATCATTTATAGATTGTCAACAGCCATAGACTGCTTTTAGAAATGTTAATAGATTGTTATATTATATAATAATTAACACATGCATCCATTTGGAAATAAGAAAAAGAAATAGATTTCAGTAATTCTCATCCCTTGACTATTCATCTTACTCCAGTTTTTTATCCAGATAATCCATCTGTTTCCCTTTTTTTCACATTTTGTTTCCTATACAATTGTCCAATTTTTTTTTCATTACATCTGTTCAATAATCTCTGATACATTTTGTAGCAAAATACAACAACTGTTTGGAAATGAAAAACAGAGTAAATTCTCTATTTCCAAGTCAAAATCACAAAATAAAACCCTGGACACTAGGTATAAGAAGCCCTCTTTTGACTACTTGGACAGGGTTGTTCAAAGACTCCCAAAACATTACAGACTATTATTATGCCCTTGGTTGCTCTGCAGAGGTGGAATGTAAGTCCGTATTGCTAAAGACACCATGCACTTCAGAAGCAGAGCCCAGATACCCAACTGAAACCGACCTTAGTGACCCTCCTTGGGTTTTCATAACACCAGAAATTGTGATGCAAGCGGGCATAGGAAGAAGACAACCAATAGTTCTGCCCTATGAATTACATCAATGACATGCATGGTTTTATAACTCTATGGGTGCAGTCGTGGAACATCGGTCTAGGTAGTAAGCAACGACTCTCTAGGTGGACTGAGACCTACTCAACAAGAGGGATAGTATGCCTGGTAAAGACTATTCCTTAAATTCTGTATTTCAAGAACTAACTCTAAATACATCGAGTGATATTTCTTCATCAATTTCATGGTACTATATACTGTTTAATGAAATTCACACAACTTATTATTATTATAAAATTACCATGGCAATACATGAATAAGGTAGTGGTGTGGTTTAATTTTTAATCAAATAAATTTGTCTTATAAAATCTCCTTTATAGGTACAAGATAAAATCTTGCTTGTTTCTCTGAGGCAGTTCCTCCTTCACATTTTATAATATGCCCTTCTCAGAAACATGATAGAAGATGTTTTTAAGCAATTAATGTAAATATTTTATTATAAAGTTATTTTATAATTTAAATTTTTGAGAGATGTATTCACATCCACAACTTTTTGAAAATCTTTTACATGAGTTCATTGTTTAAGCAATACTCTGAAACCATGTTTTGGAGGAGTGGAAAGTGATCCTCTCAGTACAAATTGTCTCTTTATTTGCTTGTTTCTTTAATGTTTGTGTGTTCACATATGCTTGACTAGTGATGGATACCTCATCCCTAAAGTAGCAAATCTCAGCATCATTTTCAAAAGCAAGAGTGACTAGAAAACAGCCACAGGTTGATTACATAGACACATTGATCACATCATCAAAAAGCACAATTGAAAAGTAACATAAACTGGGCAACAGTCACAAAAATGTAAACAAAGAGAATTAAATGTTAACCCTTTCCCTGAAGAGCAGAGATAAAAATCACTTCCTATTAATACAGAAAATATTTTTAAAGTCAACTTTATTTTGAATCATGGTAAGTATCTATGGCAATGTTAATACTTTCTGCTTTATAGTTGGCTAAATTACATGAACCTGTTTATTAACATCCATCATGTCCATTTACTCTAAAACAACTTTTGAAGAATGCCATGTGACATGTGCCAGTTGACTTCTGGAGTTCAAGTACTCATTGTCATTTCTTATGGAGTTTAAATAAAAGAGTGTGTAGGACAGTTGTCTAGATTTAGAGATGTTTAAGGTAGTGTTGAAGAATATAGGAGAAAACCATAGTTCTATATCTGAGGAGCTGTGTGTAGCTGGAGTTTTCTCCAGTCTTGCCTGGCCCACGGTCAGGACAAATCTCTCTCACCCGCCAGTCCTGCAGCCTCTTAGACCCAACCAAGTAAACACACAGAGACTTATATTGCTTACAAACTGTATGGCTGTAGCAAGCTTCTTGTTATATAGTTCTTATATCCTAAATTAACCCATATCTATTAGTCTATAAGTTGTCACATGGCTCCTGGCTTACCAGTACCTTACATCATGCTTTGCACAGCAGCTGCTGGCAGCATCTCTCTGCCTCAGCCTTCCACTTCCCAGAATTTTCTCTCCTTGTCCTGCCTATACTTCCTGCCTGGCTACTGGCCAATCAGTGTTTTATTTATTAACCAATCAGAGCAACACATTTAACATACAGAACATCCCACAACACTCCCCTTTTCTTTTTTTCAAAAAGGTTGGTTTTAACTTTCACATACTAAAATTACAGGTAACAAAACAATTATCAAATAAGAATTACAGTTACAATACCTAGTCTATTTATAATAACTCGTCTATTTGTATTTGGCAAAACTAAAGAAGATATCCTATCTATCTTATATTTGTAAGTGCCAGAATAAAAGCTTTAGAAAAACATGTTAAAATGAATTATAGAGAAATTCAGATTCAGACAGAAGAAATTAACTGTGAAATTGTTTCAAGATTAGATTATAAGGTTACAGAAAGAAAGCCTGTTTTCACACAATCACCCTTAATTTATCTGGTAACCATACAACAGTTACCTGGTCAAGTGAATGCACAAAATATTTGGACTCGCATCGAAATTTTAGATTTACAAAGGTTTAAGGAGGCAATAGTATCTTATGGTATGCATTCCCCATTTGTAAAGCAAATGTTAAACTCCTGGTCAACTTATAATAAGATTATACCACAGGACTGGCAAGAGCTGGTAAATGCTATTCTGGAACCCCAGGCACAGCTGCAGTGCTGCATGTGGTTTCAAAGAGGACACTAAAAATATAGAAAAGCAATGGAGGGCTAGAGGTATACAAATCTCCCAGAATGAGCTTGTTGGAAAAGGTCAATATGCTGTAATACAAACACAATGTTTATATGATAATCAAACCCTAATTCTATGTGGAATGGCAGGCTTGAATGCATGGGATAGAGTTGAGGAAGCAGGAAAGAAAACTGAGTCATTTACAAAGGTTATACAGGGCCCAAAAGAATCCTTCACAGATTTCTTACAAGGATTGACTTCAGCAGTACAGCGAATGGTCCCAAATTCAGAAGCTAGTCAGATAATAATCGAATCTTTGGCTTTTGAGAACACAAATGCAGCATGCAAGAGAATAATCAGGCCATTAAAGGCAAGATCTGCACCCTTGGAAGATTGAATTAAAGATATGTTTAATGTTGAGGCTCATGACCATGATGATATGTGGATAGGAGAAGCAATTTCAAGAGGTTTGAGGAATGTCAGATGTTTTGGTTGTGGAAAGCAAGGACATTTGAAAAGGGACTGTAAACAGGGCATTCCTAGAAACAATGTTTCTTCAAGGAACAATGGCAACAGAATGCCCCTTCCTTCTGAAGTATGCAGAAGGTGTGGTAAGGGAAAACACTGAGCAAAGAATGTAGATCAACAAGGGACAGACAGGGTAATCCTTTGCCTCAGTCTTCGGGAAACTCCCAGAGGGGCCTCAGGCAGGCCCCCACAGCAAATCCAGTTCAGACCTTTCCTGCAGTTGTAGAGGAAACCCCTACCCAGAGCAATTAAAAAACCAAATGCCTATTGGAATAAACCAGGCTACTTGGGGTGATTAAACAGCTGAGACAGAGAGAACACAAAATTCAGGAAAAACCATAAAGAATTTTTTTTGGCAAACTTCTATAAATGAACAAAGACCAAAATTAACAATAAAAATAAATGGTGTTTTGTTGTCTGGTCTGGTAGACACAGGTGCTGATGTGACCATAATTGCACCAGAATTTTGGCATCCAATTTGGCCTCTTCAGGAGGTAAATGTTCAGCTGTTAGGAATTGGAACATTATCTCAAGTGAAACAGAGTGCAAGATGGCTCGAATGTGTAGGTTCAGAAGGACAGAGAGGAAAATTAAAACCATATGTAACTAATATAGCTATGAACCTGTGGGATCGAGACCTGTTGCAACAATGGAATACTCAAATTAACATCCCTCCAACCTCAGAAAAAAATCATAAACTAGCATATGTCTCATAATATTAGAAGGTATTATTCTAATGAGTGGTTACCAGCCATGAAGATTGTACAAGAACAGGGCACAACAACTGATGACCTTCCAAAGACACCAACAGTTCCACCTTTAAAATGGTTAATAGACAAGACTGTATGAGTTCAGCAATGGCCTTTAACAACAGAGAAACTCCAGGCTTTAGCTGTGACCAGCTAGAATTTGTTTACATTTCATAGGAAGTTTTCACATATACTTCTCAGTTTGTTTTATATATCCTGATACAAATATTAAGCAGCAACAATGATACTGAAAATGAGAAACCATTTACATAAATCAGTCTCTGATCAGTCACAAAACTTGATAAATTTATATAATAAATATGATTTTAGTGAAGAGTCAATGATTTATCTTTCTTTGAAAATAAGCATGTATTTATTATTGTACTATCTTCAAGAGTTTTTATAAACTGTCAGTCAAGATAAATGCGTAGCATGCACTTATAACATGCCATTGGTAAGTGGTAAATTATAAGTTCATTAAATTTATTACTCTGTGTATGGAATAAGAACAAAATTTATTTTTATATACTTACTATAAATAATTCTCTTTAAAAAATTAGTTCATTTAATATTTTTATTTTTATTCTTTTCTCATATATCACATTCTGATTGCAGTTTCCCCTCTCACTCCTCCCCCAGTCTCTCTCTCTCACCTTCCCTCTCCCCCAGATTCACCCTTCCCTCTGTCTCCCTTCAGAAAAGAGTGGGTTTTCCAGGAATATCAACCAAACACCACATAATAAATGACAATATGTGCTGGTATTGTGTTCCCCAAAAGATTGTGTACCCTAATAAACTTATCTGGGGTCAGAGAAAAGAAAAGCCACTAGATACTTAGGATAAGCAGTGGTAGCACAAACCTTTAATCCTAGCATTCCAGAGGCAGAAATCCATCTGTTCAAGGATACAGTCAAGTATGGTGACTCACGCCTTTAATTCCAGAAAGCAAGCCTTTAATCCCAGAGAGTGGTGGTAGAAAGCAGAAAGGTATATAAGGCAAGAGGACCAGAAACTAGAAGCTTTTAGCTGGTTAAGCTTCAGGCTTTGGAGCAGCAGTTCAGCTAAGAGCCATTGGGATGAGGACACAGAAGCTTCCAGTCTGAGGAAACAAAATCAGCTGAGAAGTTGTCCACGTGAGGTTAGCTGTGGCTTGTTCTGTCTCTCTGATCTTCCAGTGTTCACCCCAATACTTGGCTCAGGTTTGATTTTATTAATAAGAACTTTTAAGATTCATGAAACAACAACCATAAGGCCAGGCACACACCATTACATCAAGGCTGGGCAAGGTAACCCAGTAGGAGGAAAAGGGTCCCATAAGCAGGTCAAAGAGTCAGAGAGATCCCCTCCCCCTGCACTCCCACTGTTAGGAATCCCACAAGAACACCAAAAGAAAGAAACATGTGTTGAGTGAATGGTCTGGCAACAGGCCCCAGGAGGCAGAAGTACTTGTGACCAACCCTGACAATCTGAGTTTGATTCCCAGGACCCACATGATGGGGACAATTGACTCCCAATGCTGTCCTCTGACCTCCATGTGCACACGCTGTAGCACACACATGACCACACATATACATGCAAATAGATAAATGTGACAATAGTTTCCTAGATTATAAAATAATAGAGTTGGACAATATTATACAGCCTTTTTGAAGGAGGTGGGGCAAGATAGTATACTTGTGTGCCTGTTGAAAACATGTGTCTGTGTAGTGAGCTAATTTTTCAATGGGACTTTTAAAATGGCCTCTGCATTTAAGCAAAATAAATATTTTTTAAAAAATTAAAAAAAAAATAAATAATTTCTCCTATAATATTATTTCATCTTAAAAATCATATGAATTTCTTTGAGATCTTCTCTAATAACAAAATATTTTGCTTCTGACTTTATATAACCTGGCAAATCTGTGGTAATTATAGTTTTATTGACAAACTATGTTAATTTGAGTCTTCAGGTTTCTAAACCAGTCTTTCACCTGTAAAATATTAACTGGTCAACTTAACTTGATTCTCTAGTGGTGTATTCAAAAAGAATATATATATATACATATACATATACACACAGACACACATATACATATATATATATATATACACACACATACATATGAAGTAGGCAAAAGTGGTAAAATGTAAACAAAATAATCCCTTTCCAGTGTTTTTTTTTATATATATATATATATATATATATATATATATATATATATATAATTTTATATATATATATAAAATACTGGAAATATATATTCAGGAAAGGGATTATTTATATACATTTATATGTATATTATGTATGTATATGTGTGTAAAATATGTATAGACTTTCCCCCTCCATATATATATATATATATATATACATGCATACATACATACACACACTATATATATGCTCATATATATATTTAGGAAAGGTACATGTATTTATGCATGGATATAAACAGAGGGTAAGAGTCTAAAACATAACATGATCAATGTTCCTTTAAAAATGAACAAGTATATAGCAAGCTGTAAGTGAATACAATTTAGAAAAGGATAATAATAAAGAGAAAGACTGGGGATAAAACCACAAGTCTGGAGATATCAATTTAACAAAATACATTTCAATATTTGAAGGAGAGGGAGACAAAATTGAAATAAGCTCTGGTTCTTTTACAAGTGAGGAGAATTCATAATATACATGAAGAATACTGTTCTGTGAGACCCACATAAGAAACAAATACATATATTTAGATGTGTGAAATGAAAGCATTTCTTGTCCTTTCCATCTTTCCTCAGTGGTCAAAGGACCCCACTAACCCAATCTGGCCATCCAAGACTCCATATTCTCCAATATGTTTCTGGTTGTTGACAAGTTATGGTTATGTAGCTCTCTTAACTCTTCAGAGATCCTGCATGGTACAAATGCTCAATGAGATCCCAGTCTCCTTAAGCAAATCCATTTCCCCAAATGCAATCCTTTGGTAGGACAATAGAAGCTGTTCAACATAATGTGAACCTTGAGCATAAACCAGACTTGGTTCCTGGCTCATCTCCAAATCATTCATATCTAGTCAATATTGGGCTGAAAAAGGAGAATGTGCTAGTTCTAACATCCATGTTTCCACACATCTACTTGAATCACTGTGTTTAATATCATTCATTAGCTTTCTAAATAAAAAGTAGTCTCCCTGTCTGAACAAAGTGCATGAGAAAAGACGTGTTCAGGTACATGTGAGGAACTAGCTCATCAAAAGCAGTAGGAACCATCCATGGTTATTAGTTCTATTTTTTTTTTTCAGTTCTTTTACTCAACATCTCTCCCTCTCCCTCCTGGGGAAACATGATATATTGTTGTATAATATATTATTTTACTCCACAAAAAAATCCCAAGATGATACCCCATGTACTATCAATATAAGACTAGATTAGACTCTGATTTTCATTAGCCAAGGATAAAGAAATTTATCAAACTAAAGTGCCAAAATAATGAATGCAAGAACCTGATTGATACAGATGGGCCTTTTTGTTGCAGTATAACAGGCATTCCTGAGCTAATTTATCCATCCAGCACTTAAAGAGAATGGCTGGAAACCCTGTGAGGCCTTTGTATCACACTGTCTCCTGATTATTGACTACATATAACAAATTTTTATAATGTAAAAATTTTATCATGTATTCTGGTTTTTACTTCAGTGAACACTATTGAAAAATGTCTGTTTTATATAAACTTAAGGAAGCACTTATCTAGTAGAAGAAAATTGTAATGCAAAATACATAATATACATTAAAATGGGACAAAGAAAGAAGCATTTAAATTAAGCTTTTACTTGAAAAATAAATCAAAGTTTGTTATAGAAGTGATAATATTGTGTTTTCTGATAAACAAAGTAAGAAAATGAAGGATGTGCTATGTACAGTATATATGTATGTATTTAAACAGTTAAGGTCTGGAAAAATCTCTGTTTGTCTTAGCTTAAACAACAAACAATCAATAACTATATGTAAATGAGCCTTTTTTCAATATAACTCACATTTTATTCAATATAACACTTTCAATGAGAATCAGCAAGTACTATAGAATTACAAACCATTAAGGTAGAGAGTGGACAGAACATTTCTTGTATGCATGATGTCACAAGAAAATACACTTAGCCTGGTTGTACCAATATAATTGTTTTTTTTCCCTACAGACTATCACACACACACACACACACACACACACACACACACACACACACACACACATGAATATCACTTGGATATATACATATATATATATATATATATATATATATATATATACACACACACACACACATATATATCTATTAGGAACATACTTAATTTCACTCAATTTTAATCAGAGTGTGCTCGCATGGACAGGTTTCTTTTACATCCTGATTTATTTTCTAAATGGAGAGGCATGGTTGTTATTTAGGACCTAATGTTCCCCACTGGTCACATTTGGAAGACTTTCCAACAGCAGGGAGCAATTGTTATTTAAGTTCTAACTTGCCTCACTGGTCACATTGGGAGCTGCTTCTGGCTGTACTGAAGCTCTTGACTGACTGACAAATAATGTGGCAGTGCAAAAGCTAGTAGCTCTAATCTTCTAATGTCTGTATGGACACTTCCAGAATTAAGCAGCTACAGCATTACGTACATGCATATATACATACATGTTTACATACATGTATGTTCATATTTAAATATATGCATGTGTTTTTAATAATCCTTTTAAAATATTTATTTTAGACACATCTAAAAGAACTTAATAGCATCCTGAGTTGCAAAATCAGAAAAACCATAGGCACAGATTAACTGGATAAATTGGTTCTAGAGCTCTAGGATTGTCTGGTGAATGAAAAAACAATGATAACTAATAGTCTAACCCGCCTGTGGGCCTATAAACTGAGGGCAAAATATCTCCTGTGGTACAATAATGACACATATCTTTGCAGTAATCACCATCTATGTAATGACCAAGTATCAGTCAGTTTGCTGATATGGATAGGGGAAATTCTACAAGGCCCCATTCCCTAGGTAGAGGATACAGACAACCAGCATCTGCTAAGAGACGGAGGATCAGATCAGTATTCTTTGGTTATAAGCCCTCTGATAGGTTATCCAATCTTTAACACACACACATAATGACAACGTTAAATGAACTTAGTAAGTCTGTGTGTGTGTGTGTGTGTGTGTGTGTGTGTGTGTAAAACAATAATATTTAAAGAAGAGGTCATGAGCTTGAGAATGGATGACAACATAAATACAATAAGAATTTGGGGAAAGAGATGAAGGGGTAGGAATTATGCCAAGACAGTGGTAAAATATATAATCTAAAAAATTGAAAGAGAAAAGATGAAATCCCAATCTTGTCTTGAGGGTACCAGTGTTGTATTCCAGGTTATTGAGTCATTGCATGATCATTTGGACAAGTGCATAGGACTCAATCCTGTTGTACATCACTTATTTTAATCAAATTAGTCTTTTTCAGCTAAGCATACAGGGACATAATTATTTTGTTTGCTTTCTCCAGTTATTGAATCATGCTCTAGACTCTAATATTTTATTATAATAAATGTTGATTCTACAGCTTTACTTTTTACACTGAGTTAAATTTTTACTCAATAAAATGTGGTTTTTAAGTTTTTCACTGAATGATCTTTTCAGATTCTCTAAGCCTGCAAAAATACAAGCTAATAAAGAGTGTGTGTTATTTTTACCACCCAGAAAAGTCTTCTATGTTTCTTTCCAGTCAATTATTGCAGATCTGACCCAAGACACCACTTCTTTATGATCCTGTCCTGCAAAGTAGTTCTGGTTGTTTTTAGGAGTCAAAATGGAATTTGACAAGATGAATTATTGTGTGTCTGCCGTTTTTGTCCACCCAGTGTAAAAATCTGGAGTTTATCTCATGTTATTGTCCTTTATGAGTAAATCATTCATTTATGTTGTTATTTCTTGAATATATGAGCATATATACTTATTTAAATCTACTTTTATTATTAGCTTTCTCTGTATGGATTATTGTGAATAAGGCTATAATCTTCTTTTTGGAATATTCCATTTCTCTAAGAAAATATGTAAAATAAAAGCACTGAATCACTAACTAGATACATGATTAACTTTTAAATAAATCTCCCATTCTCCAATATGGGTTTATTACTTTATCTTCCTACAAGTAATAAATTGCTATTCCAACTGTTTAAAACTCAGTCAACATTTGATAATGGCAATTTTTTGAACTCTCCTAGAGTATATGAAAGTGTTACATTTTCAGCTTTTTATTTCACTAATGACTACTACATTTTTCACAAATTTAATTGTTCATTAGGCTACAACAATTGTGTGATAAAACTTCTAGCATTTTGAAAAATAGATTTAATAATGACTCTGCTCAGCCGTGTAGTATTGGTACATGCCTTTAATCCCAGCACTTGGGAGGCAGAGGCAGGCAGATTTCTGTGAGTTCAAGGCCAGCCTGGTCTACAGAGTGAATTCCAGGACAGGCTCCAAAGCTATACAGAAAAATCCTGTCTCAAAAAAAAACTAATAATAATAATAATAATAATAATAATAATAATAACCCTGCTCAATATAGCAAAATTTCAATAAAATTTTCTTATAACCACATACATTCATAGAGAATTTACAAATTTGCAGTCATCAATGAATATTTTTAAGCATATGGACCTACTATGTAAAAGGAAATATTAAACTATTTTTAATTATAAGGGAGAATAAAACTGAATTTAACTTAATAAGAATCTAGAATCAATGATTAGCTTAAAGTATTTTTGTTCACCTATTTTTGTCGTATATGTGTCAAAAGTTCTGTTGCTTAATCACATGGATAAACTGGGAGAATAATACATTATCTATCAAAGCATTATAAAATATACACAAATATGGTCAGTTGAACACCATAAAACTGACCAGGGATAATGACTCAGAGATTATCTTGGAAGCATATTAAACAGCCAGGCATAGGCACTGCTGTACTGAAGTTTATGACAGTAATCAGAGATGTAACCAGATGTTGAATATAGATAAAAGACAATTATAAAGTTAAAGTACTTAAAGTTTTCATACTTTAAGCACAACTTATACTCTGATAGGCATACTCCAAAGTCAACGAAGATAATGAAATCAAGTGGAGTTGTACTAGGAAATGCTTGCTGAAGGTGGGTCTGATGAAATGAACCTCAATGTGTGCTTTTCACAGAATCACCATGTGTATAAGGAAGTGTGAGGGCCACCTGATACTTCTGATTCAACTATAAGCTACCTTTAAGTATTGTTTTATTGATTTCTGACACATAAGGCATACCATAAGTTTTAATATTGCTAAGAATTAACTATAAAATATGTGGAAATATCATCATAAGATAGCAGTGTTGTGAAACCTTAACCAATGTTTGCTGAGAGATATGCTTAAGAGAGAGAGCACATTCCTGACACTGTCTGGATGGCCAGAAACCAAAAGCTGGATGGCCCAGAGATCTACGGTAGAAACAAATATGACTGATTTAAAAAAATGAAAAGAAAATCAATGAAATAATTCCTAATGTATTCTGCTATACACATAGGTTGTTGCCTAGCCTCATTGTCATCAGAGAGGCTTCATCCAACAACTGATGGGATCAGATGCAAGGATCCACAGCCAAACCCTGCATCAAGCTCTGGGAAATCACAGAAGAGAGGGAGGAAGGATTGTAGGCATTAGAGGAGTCGAGGATATCATGAGAACACAGCCCATGCTATCAACTAAGCAGGGCTCACAGGGGCTCACAGAGACTGAAGCAACAATCATGGAGCCTGCATAGGTCTGCACTAGGTCCTCTGCATATATGTTATAGTTGTGTAGTTGGGTGTTCTTGTGGACTTGAAACAGTGGGAGTAGGGGCGTCTTTTACTCTTCTGCCTGCTCTTAGGTCCCTTTTCCTCATAAAGGGTTGCCTCATCCAGCCTCGATATGAGGGTTTGTGTTTAGTTTTACTGCATCTGTTATGCCATGTTAGGTTGACCTGATCTTTTTGGAAAGAAATAAGAGGAGTGGATCTGAGGGGGAGGGAGGCAGGGCTGAGAGGAAGGAATAGAGGAGAAACTGCAGTTGGGATGTATTGTGTTAGAGAAGAATAAATAAAAAGGAAAAAGGAATGAGAAAGAGAGGGGGAAAGAAGCAGGGGGGAGGGGTGGGGGAGAGGATGGTGTGGCTCGGTAGTGAGCTGAAGATCACAGGAAGATCAAGCTTAGCATCGGATTGGAGTCTTTCCAGTCTTCTTCAGGTATGCACATTTGCAAGGCCACATTTATGTATTAATTTAACACCGTTAAATTTTTTCACTGCCAGTTCTGCTTGGTTTAATGGAGTAAGATTTTTGGATTGGTTTTCCAGTTTGGAAGAGAAAAAGAAGATGTAATTATTGAAGTAAAGATGAATTCCTTTCTAGAATGCAATAACTTCAAAAATAGTTCTTTAACTCTAAAGTATGGACCTATTTCAGAAAGCTGGCTGTCAATCTATCTCAAAGTTACAAACTCTGTTTTGCTCTTTCCTATCTATGGGAAGCAATCAATTGCTTCTGATTTATAAAATGTGCATCTAACATCATATAGAATGGAATATACTGGCGATGAATCTTTTATCTTTCTCTTTAGGTATGTCTAATAGAAAGGGAATACAAACACTGGTCTCCCTCACTGCCTCAAAGCCACAGACGTTAAGAGAGGAGTAGATAGGCAGGGCAGTACTGGGACATGCCTTTGACCCCAGGACTCTGGAGGTAGAGGTAGGAGAATCTCTGTGAGATTGAGGCCAGCCTGGTCTACAAAGCAAGTTTTAGGACAGCCAGCCAGGGCTGTTACTCAGAGAATCCCTTTCAAAAAAAAAAAAAAAAAAAAAAAGACAGAAAGAAAAGGAAAAAAAGTAGTAGATTTTCACAGTGGATGCCACTTACCCTAATTCACCAGAAGATAAACAGTTCTAAACTTACACTGAGTTCATTTTGTTAAACAACGTATATGAAGAGTCTCCCTGGAAGATGGGTCCAGTATATTCTACAAAGAGAGCTCAGTTTGATAAGATCTGGGTAGCGGCTCATGATGGAAGCTTCTACGGTTGAGAGAGTACTTGGGTTGATATAATAACATAGGGAAAGGTGACCCAGGATGCTTTAGTCCATAAATAGCAGTGAGAAACTTTGAACATGCCATATGAAATCAGTGCACACTGCACACTGCTGTCTCTTTCCTATGTCTTCACATGTAGAGATTTGTAGAGGGTCACACTCAAGTCCCCACATCTCAGTGCTCCTGGTTCTGTACTCCTTTCTGTCAGACAAATCTAAGATTATGGGATGAATTATCCTGAAGACTTATTCAGGATGTCATACAGCGTCCACTAGCCAGCAGTCACTGTCAGCCCTGTTTCTATGAAGCCACTGTCAATGAAGCCTTGCTTACATGTCCTGTGCCAAAAAGCCATGTCACACTAACCTGATCTCCCAAGTCAGCAGCATAGGGGCAAGTTCAGAGGAGTGTAAGATTTACAATAAACTTTTTTTTCTGTTTTCTGGTGGGGGCATTGATATGGATTAGTTTTGTCCATTCAGGATCTAGAGGCCTATATGCAATGCAAGCTTTCAGTTGCCAAATTTTCATTTTTAACTGTGAGACTGTGCCTACTCAAAGATCATGCATAGATTTGGTTGCTTTATAGTTTCATATTAAGCCTTATGGTTTATAATAAATTAGTTTTAAATTTTTCAATTGCATAGAGTATGAAGTTTTGATTTTTGTTTCACCCTCCTATATATACAGATTCAAAGATATTGCAAATTCACTTTTGAAATATATTCTTCTTATTGTATTGTACCTAAAGAAATTTGAGGGAGAGAAGGGAATGTAATAAAAATATATTGCATGAAAAATTGTTTTAAAAAATTTAAAAATTTTTTAAAATATGTATTTCATAATTTTTACATTTCCCCTTCTACTCTCTTTATCTGTTTTCTTTATTTTTGCCAATACACAATATATTACTTTAGCTTTTTAAGAAGCCTAGAAAACAGGTTGAGTCTTTCAAATTTACTTAAGACTATCTTGGTTCTCCTAGGTTATTCACATTTTCCAACAATTTTCAAAATCAATATTGCAATTTTCACAAAGCATTCTAAATTTAGAATGTGATAGTGTAGAATCATTTTGTGAAAAACAGACAGCATTGAATTGTACAATCTGTTATCATTCTATTGATTGAGGCTTTTCATTAATTTCTGTTTAGCATTTTCTGGCCTTATATTGCACTTGCTTATTTGTGATGAGCACAGACATGTCTTATCTCCAATACTAAAAAAAAAGATCAATATAATATCACAGACAAGAAGCTCTATCAGGCCTAGCAGCATCTATCTGGATTAAATGTAGGAAAGTTGGGACTATTTCCTTACCCATAACAAACCCAGTCAGACAAGGCACCCCTCCAAATGGATATCCTTACAGATTT
The DNA here is from genome assembly GCF_007827085.1 of Peromyscus californicus insignis. Classification (NCBI taxonomy): domain Eukaryota; kingdom Metazoa; phylum Chordata; class Mammalia; order Rodentia; family Cricetidae; genus Peromyscus; species Peromyscus californicus. The sequence continues at coordinate 158,246,219 of NW_026294573.1, read as the reverse complement.
GCTCACAGCCCGTTTTGAAAAACAAACTATAAAAAAATAAACAATGCAATTATTTTTGTTGCATAAATCTTAGAAATATTTTTATATGCTGAAGGTGAATTATAACAATATCAACATCAATGATGGTGCCATATTTACAATGAGGTCTTTTCTGGAAAGAGCTGGGGACTAGACACTGAATATAGATACTGTCCCAAGAGACGGTATGATGTCCTCACTTTACTGTTTCTAATTTGAAAATGTGCATTGTAGTGCTTCAAGTACCTGAAAGGCCTATGATGTTTCTTAAAAATCTCAAAGCCTTTCTTTGCCTAGACTGTAGAGGGTACAAGGTCTTTGTGCTTATAGGTAAGTACTAGGAAACCAGGAATGTTGAGCACTCAAGCTTGTCTCTTCAGGTAAAGGGATGTGTACACCTGTTTACACCCAGAAGGCTAGAAGTGGATGTACTCAATAACCTGGGAACCTTTTCAGTCTGTAGAGCCAGACCACACCAAGTCCCCAGACTGTAATGTTTATCCCAGACCCTCATTCCTTAGACTTTTATCTTGAGCATCGTTTCTCAGTAAATATAGGCACTCTTACAGATGTTACATGTATTTTATAACTTGGTGACCTCTAAACTATCTGTATGACTGAGACCATACCAGATCCTTCCCTAGGCCTTTAAGCTGCCTTAAGCTTTATTGTGCGCATTGGATTGAGATCATTGTTACCAGGAAATCTTTTTCAAAAATTGTACTGTCCTTAAATGCCTAAAATTAATGTCCCTGGTGTCAGATTCTAGACGTCTAATGCAGACCACCTAACTAAGTTGTGTTGAACCAGATTTCCTCCCTGTCATTCATGGATAGTTCCTTGGTCAATAGTAGCATTTTCATGGATCTCCAAAATAGACTTTGGGCCATCTTTTGAAAATTATTCTTATTACTTTGTCAAATTTATCTTCTCCAGTTGCTTGCTTATTGGTACATGTAATGATTTCCATGACTAGAAAAAGAAATGACAAGAACCCAGTTTAAAATAACAAGAACTCACTTTCTCACAGTTCTAGGAGGTATGTGCACATTCTGTGTGCCTGCAGTGATTTGGATGTAGATGCAGGGTCTGTGTGCCTGCAGTGATTTGGATGTAGATGCAGGGTCTGTGTGCCTGCAGTGATTTGGATGTAGATGCAGGGTCTGTGTGCCTGCAGTGATATGGATATAGATGCAGGGTCTATATGCCCGCAGTGATACGGACATAGATTCAGGGTCTATGTGTCTGCAGTGCTGTGGATATAGATGTACAGTGTTGGTGCCTGCAGTGCTATAGATGAAGATGAAGGGTCTGTATGCCTGCAATGCTGTGGATGTCGATGCAGGGTCTGTGTGCCTGCAGTACTATGGGTATAGATACAGGGTCTGTGTGACTGCAGTGCTGTGGATGTAGATGCAGGGTCTGTGTGCATGCAGTGTTATGGATTAAAATTCAGGGTCTGTGTGCCTCCAGTGTTATGGATGTAGATGTATTGTGTGTGCCTGCAGTCCTGTGGAGGTAGATACGGGGTCTGTGTGTCTGCTGTGCTTCGGATATAGATGCACGTTGTGTGTGCCTGCAGTGGTATGTAGGTATTTGAACACTGTGTGTGTCTGCAGTCCTATGGACATAGGGGAGATCTCCTTTTTTTCCACTTCAGGCTTCTGGTGCTTGATTCAAGTACTTGGTTTCCAGATGTACTCCTTTGTTTGCATCTATTTTCAATAGTTTCCCCCACCCCCTTGGTGCATCTATGTCTGTTTCTTATTTTCTTCTTATTGAAGATACCAGTCAAATTGTGTCAAGGTCCACTGTATGACACTGCAACCCAGAGATAATATTTACTTTGAGTGAATAGAATCTTCCTAAAATATGAAGAGGAGAAATCCCAGCCCAAAAGGTCTCAACTCTACACACACACACACACACACACACACACACACAGCATTACAAATAAGTGAGGAGTGCTGAGAGATGGAGAAACAGTCTTCATCAGGAAAGAGCATGCCAATAGGTTATCCAACACCAAATGATTAGCCCTGAAAACAAAAATATGCATAAAACTGTACAGACTGAGAGGTTGTATTTGCATATTTAGGAAAAATGTATGGGGATATATACATAGATACATTATATATATATGTAATGACAAGTAATTTTTAAAAATCCATAAATTGAAAAAAGAGCAAAGAGATCTTTGTGAGAGACTGGACGGAGAAAAGGAAAAGGGGAGCTAAAATTATGTTATAATTTCCAACAATGAGAAAAAAATAGAAAAAAAAAGATACTCAGAAGTAGGAGATGCCATGCCCCCACAGAGTTTTTCAAAAACAAACAACCAAGAAGCTCTGAGCGGCTTGGACCCCAAGCCTTCTAAATGCATACATTAATCTTGTCATTCATTTTTGGACTGCCTGGAGGAAGACACTTTACATCTGTCATTTGTACATTTCTGCATTTGGAAAAGATGATGGTAATATTACCAACTACCTCTTATGGAATAAGAGGGTGACTATTTGAAAAGACATAAATGGGGTGAGGAGGAGGAATAAGAGGTTGTCATTGGGATTGAATATGAGCACAGTATCTGATACAGATAGAAAATATCATAACGGGACCAATCAGTTTGCACAATAACAATATACAAATTAATACTTAACACTTAAGCCAGGCATAGTGGCACATAAATGTAATCCTAGTGCCCAGATAATGAGTGAGGAGAACTGAAAGACTGGAGCCAGTTTGGGCTACAGAGTGAATGAGATAAGTTTACATAGTAAGTTGCAGTTTAAAAATCAAACAAAAATCATTTCCTTAAAAAAATTCACACACAGTATATTAATTAATATACCTAAAACATATTTATTAATATGTTGAAAGTAAAAATATAAATTTGAATTTCCTATTTTTTTTTTGATGATTGAAACTGAATCCAGGACCTTGTGTGTGTGTTATCACCCTCTAATACTGATTTGCAAAACTTCCCTACATGATCTCCTTGTTAAAGAAATAAAGTTTTGTTACCATGGAGGCCCTGCATCATCGTCAAAAAATTCTAAATGTTACATATTCAAAGTTAATAAGATAGGAATCTTTACTGAGGCTACACATGTCACGAGTATTTTCCCATTTTTATGAGACCAGATTCAGTCTAAAAATATTTAATTGGATGTAGATTTGTTTTTGCAGTGTCAAGAAAATGACAAACCATACATGTTTTTCTGAGGCCAATGCATGAAATATCTGTGGAACTATGCATTCAAAATAATACCTTCTACTTCTCACTAAGTGACAGGCTGTCATACAGCATCACAATTGTGACTTCACTGCCACTTCTCCCTTGAAGAATGAGTTGCTACTGGGAATTTAGAATTTGGTAGACAAAAAAAACCCCACATTGTTTAATGTCTATGCTTTTTATCTTCCTACAGTGAAATTTCAATTGTACATGACTAGAGATGGTGGTAAATATTTAGGGGATACAAAGCATGGAAGTGTGGACAGAGTCAAGAAAATCTACTGCTAGTAGAGTGTTGGAATTGTCAGTGGTGACAGATGATAACAACTTCAAAGGCCAGAGAAATACGACTATCTTTTTCTCTCTAAGTAGATATACTTTAAAGTCTGTGGGCAATTATTTTCTAAATAGTATAAAGATGGCACACATTGGTTTCTGCTTTTATACCAAACTCAGTTTTGCATTTTATTAAAAAAATAGAGAAAACAAACAAACCCCCTACCTTAAAAATCTACAAGGTCATTATGAAATACCAGTAATAACATCTCAGATATTTTCTTAATGGGCCCAGTCATGTACAATTTTCCAATCCACTCTATAGTAACAAAAGTGTGGCATCTGTAACTGCATTTTAATTTAAAGCTGTACAGTTCCAGAAATATCCCAGTTAGGACACGAAAGAGTAAGAGAATTGACATAGAAGTGCTTTGCTTCACTGATATTTGATAGATTGAGAAGATGGTCCTTTGGGAAAGGTGCTTGCCACACAATTATTAGGACCTGAGTTCAGATCTCCAGAACCCAAGCAAAAGCTAGCACAGGTGTTTGCACCTGTAACCCCAGCTCTCTGGCAGTGAGAGGAGAGGAAGGGAGAGGAGAATCCTCAGAAGCTCACAAGCTGGAGAGCCCGGCACATATGGCAAGAAAAAATTAGGTGCCCTGTCTCAAGCAAGTGGATGATGAAGCTAATTCCCAAGGCTATGTGTATTCTGACACGTGAGCACACACATTCAAACATATGAACACACACACATGAGAGGGAGGTAGGGAGATAGATAATCAGAGAGACAAAGACAGAGAATGGAGGGGGAGAAATTTTAAAAATAAGATATTTCTATCCAAAGGAAAAATCTAAAGGAAAGAGTACATAGCTTATGATCCTTAACTGTAAGACGTGTGCTTATTGAATATGATATTAGTAAACTCTGAAGAAGAAACTGAACACAAAATGCTAACTAAAAATCAAGACAATATGATCACTTTCAAAAATAATATAAAACACGAGGACCTTCATAACACTAATAGTTCTCTAAAATGCAGTAAACTCCCACAAAATTGAGAAGCATAATCATAGAAGCATCCAACAAAATCATCTCCAAGACTTGGGGACTATCTATCCTGACTTTCTGTTACCTGCTACACATTCTTAGTTCTTAGGGTGGCCCATCTGTTTGGAACAGATGTCAAATCCCACCACAAAGAATGGTGTGTGCTCCAGTCATCTGCAATGGGACCAAGGGAACAAACAGTGGCCTGGCTGCACAGAGTGGATTACTGGCTTACCAAAGGGTGGGAGTAGGAAAGCAGTCTAGATGTGTCCTCTGAAGGATATTTTAGACCATGACTAACGTTATGTCTTCATCTGCCTTTCATCTGGCATGGGCCCAGGAGTCAGGTAGCATCTTTTTTATGGAATCTTATAAATAGCCCTTTTCTCATTGAATAGGTAAGGGGAATTGTGTGGCGATTTTGTATTCCAGATCTGGAATTTCTGGTGAACACTCCAGCTGTGTTTGACATGAAGAATCAATATTCTACATAAGCTCATTCTGTTCATGCTGAAACACTTTCATGAATCTCTTGACTGTGTAAGATGCTTTTATGAAAATTACTAATATTGACTCAGTAGAAAAAGATACAAAAGCCATTTGCTTAAGTATTTTGGCAATACGCCCGTAAAACATTTTGAAAAATACTATTAAGACCTTCCACTGTACTTTTTATTGCAGTACAATTTCAAAATATATATACATGTTCCCTGCTGGTTTATCAAGTAAATGTATTTATAACCACTTCGTAGATGCTTGTTTAAAAATCTAAATAGAATACCTAGGGAGGATTACTGTTCAAAATATTTTGAATTTTTCTGTTAAATTACCGTGTACCATGAATTCATCCTCAAAGGACTAGGTGGGATAGTTCAAAGTAAATTGTATTTGGAAGCATGCGGTCTGACATATGTTTATGCTGATAATTCTTCAGAGTGGAGACATGTATAGCATGGTGAGATCATGGAGAAAACAGGAGACTTTCAAAGTTTATGCACTGACTGTGAAATGTCATTTGCCCAGAAAAAAACAAATCTTGTCAACCTCTAGTAAATAATGACTAAATAACCTGGGAAGTAGCTCAGTAACATATAAGTATCAATTTCTTATGGCCTCTTAAGGCTTAAAATCCAGTTACAGAGGCAATAAACATAATTTATATTATCACATATGAGGTGAGGCTGCAAGTATATTTTATTACATATTTTACAGCTATAGGAACAAAGATCAATTTTACATGTTATAAGTTCAGATGATTAATAGACAACAGAGGCATTACTGAAAACAGATTTCACTTAAAATGTTTTCTCAATATATGTATAAAGTAGAAATAGGTTATAACTATGCACATTCATGAGAATTTTAATAATTTAATAAAGTGTTCCATTTAGAAGTAGAATTATCATTATTTAAAATTCACCAGCGTGTCAACTATTTTTTAATATGACTTATTTTCTATTCTGCAACTGTGATGTGTGTCCTACACATGCTGTATGAATTCTTGCTCAATGATTCCATAATATATATAATCTGGTAAGTCATATTATTTCCCTCTCTATTTTAAAATCTTAATTAAGATAACAAATAGTTTATTTTGTCTAAGTCAATTTTGATTTATACTGTTTGAAGAATGAGTTTTAAAATTAGAAGAATGCATTTTCCTTGAACACTGAATAAATGTCCACCTCCTAACTCCCACCCCTCCCAGAGAGATCACTGTTCACTCTTGGACAGCCAGACCAAAACAAAGGGCCACGCCTGGCTTCTATGTCATTCTGAACTTCTACTTGTAAGACAGGTAGAAACCTGAAAGTGCTTCTGCAGTCACAGCTGAGTACTTAACTATTTTGTTCAGCCTTGCTTTTGATTGAATGGCCTAAGACAAATATTATGTGACTAAGAGGTAAACAGAAATATAAATTAATAGTCCCAAATATCACTTAAGGTTCTTAATTGAAAAATAAGAGAAAAGCATTCAGATATCTCACATGAGGTTTTCTGAGTGGGTCATTATTTCATAAATTCAAATACCATGAATTTATATATTAGAAGATCCAGGGAAAGTTAAAGAAACTTTGTGAAAACAAATCATTAATTAGGTGACCTTTTCTACTTCTATTTTTTTTTTAATTTATTTTAATTTATTTTGCAATACAATTCAGTTCTACATATCGGTCACGGATTCCCTTGTTCTCCCCCCCTCCCGTCCCCCTCACCTTCCCCCCAACGCCCCCCCCCCCCCATTCCCATCTCCTCCAGGGCAAAGCCTTCCCCACAGACTGAGGTCAACCTGGTAGACTCAGTCCAGGTAGGTCTAGTCCCCTCCTCCCAGGCCGAGCCAAACAATCCTGCATAGGCCCCAGGTTTCAAACAGCCAACTCATGCAATGAGCACAAGATCTGGTCCCACTGCCTGGATGCCTCCCAAACAGATCAAGCCAATCAACTGTCTCACCCATTCGGAGGGCCTGATCCAGTGTGGACCCCTCAGCCATTGGTTCATAGTTCATGTGTTTCCATTCATTTGGCTATTTGTCCCTGTGATTTATCCAACCTTGGTCTCAACAATTCTCGCTCATATAAACCCTCCTCATTCTCGCTAATTGGACTCCCAGAGATCCACCCAGGGCCTAGTCATGGATCTCTGCATCCAGATCCCTCAGTAGTTGGATGAGGTTTCTAGCACAACAATTAGGGTGTTTGGCCATCCCATCACCAGAGTAGGTCAGTTCGGGCTGTCTCTCGACCATTGCCGGCAGTCTGTTGTATGGGTATCTTTGTGGATTTCTGTGGGCCTCTCTAGCACTTTGCTTCTTCCTATTCTCATGTGGTCTTCATTTACCATGGTCTCCTATTCCTTGTTCTCCCTCTCTGAGCACTTGCTCAGCTATGTTCATATCAGCATTGTTTGTAATAGCCAGAACATGGAAACAACCCAGATGCCCTTCAACTGAAGAATGGATAAACAAAATGTGGTACATATACACAATGGAATACTACTCAGCAGAGAAAAACAATGGCATCATGAGGTTTGCAGACAAATGGATGGATCTAGAAAAAATCATCCTGAGTGAGGTAACCCAGACTCAGAAAGACAAACATGGTATGTACTCACTCATAGCAGGATACTAGACATGAAACAAGGATGAATTGTCTGCTACTCACATCACCAGGGAGGCTACCCGGAAAACAGGACCCCAAGAAAGACACAGGGATCGCCCAATGACAGAGAAATGGAATGAGATCTACATGAACAGCCTGGACATGAGTGGGGGTAATGAAAGGCGAGGGTCGAGGGAAAGAGAGCTTGGGGGAGCGGGAGATCCCAGCTGGATCTACTTCTATTTTTTGAGATTGTAATATAATAACAATATTTCTATCTTTTTTTCCTCCAGGCACTCCCCACTGCCATTCAAATTCATGATCTCATTTTTTCACTAATTGTTATTACATGCATACATGTGGGTGTAGATACATATATATTCTTAAATATAGCCTGTTCAAAAGAGGAGTTACTTTTTCTTTTTTATTACATTTTTTAACCATTTAAACAATCTTAATTTTTAGTATATTTTCATCATATTCTTCACTTCCACAAAATTCTTCCAAATCTTCTTTTCCTTTCTACCTTAGTGGCTAAGTTTTCATTCAATTTTTTAAAATATAACAAATAAATAAATGTAGTAGAAAAACAAAAACTGTCACATCGAATTTGGCCAAGACAAACCAAAAGAAGGACAAGAGCCCAAGAGAAGGCACAAGAATCAAAGACCCACTCATTTACATATTCAGGAACCCCATAAAAACACCGGCTTAGAAGCCATAATATACACTCAGAGGATCAAGTGCAAACCCATGCAGGCCCTGTGCATGCTACTACAGTCTCTGTTACTTCATATATGCTTTTCTCATACTGGTTTAGAGGTCCTCATTTGCTTGGTGTTCTCCATCTGTTCTGCCTCTTACACTCTTTCTGCCTCTTCTTACACAGGATTCTCTGAGCTCTGAGAAGAGGGAACTGATGAAGCACCCATTTAGTGTTCAGTATTCCAAGGTCTTCCGTTCTCTGAATATTGTCTGACTGTGGGTCTTTGTGTTTGTTCTCATCTGTTCCAGGAAGAATCTTCTCTGATGATGGCTGAACAAGATACTTAATGGCAGAATGCCATTAAGAGTCCATTTATCATTACACTTTTTCTTTTTTTAGACAGTATTATTGGCTAATACCCTAGGTCTCTGGGTTGCTTATTCTCTGGTCTTTAGCCACTCAAGCAGTGTATAGTATGGGTTTCATCTCATGGAATGGGCCTTAAGTCAAACCAGCTATTGGATGGTTGCTCCCACAAGTTTTGTTCCAACATTACCCTAGCATATCTTGAAGGTAGTACATACCATTGTAGATCAAAGGTTTTGTGGTTAGGTTGGTGTTTTAGTTAGAGTTTCTGTTGCTGTGAAGAGCAATGACCCATGACCACAATAGTTCTTATAAAGGAAAACATTTAATTATGGTGGCTTGTTTACAGTTCAGAGGTTCAGTCCATTATTATCAAGGGGGACATGGTGGCATGAAGGCAGACATAGTGCTGGAGAAGTAGCTGAGAGTTCTACATCTTGCATGGAACATGGAGTGAACTGAGACACCAGGCAGTACTTTGAGAATATGAGCTCTCAAAGCCTGCCACCACAGTGATATACTTCCTCCACATTTTCTTTATCTATTATTCTGCTGAGGGACATCTAGGTTGTTTCCAGTTCTTAGATATTATGAATAAAACAACAATAATTATGGTATAGCAAGTGTCATTATAATAGGATAAAGCATCCATTGTATATGCCAAGAATGGTGTTGTAGATAGGGTTCCTATTGCTGTGAAGAGACACCATGACAATGATAACTATTATAAAGGAAAACATTTGATTGGAGCTGGCTCACATTTCAGAGGTTTAGTCCATTATAATCACATTGGCAATCATTTTGTCATGTAGGCAGATGTGATGCTGGAGAAGGAGTTGAGAGTTCTTCACCTGTATCTAGGAATAGATTGACTCACTGGGTCTAGCTTGAGCATCTGAAACCTCAAAGCCTACCCCAAATAATCCACTTCCTCCAACAAAGCTACACCAAATTCAGCAAGGCCACACCTCCTAATGGTGCCACTCCCAGAGTCCATGCAGCCATTTTAAGTCAAGCTACGAGTGATATAGCTGAATCTTGATATAGATTAATTTCTAACTTTCTGAAGAACCACCATATTGATTTCCATACTGGCTACACAAGTTTGCGCTCACCAGCAATGGGGGAGTGTTCCACTTATTCCACATTATCCCAGCATGAACTGTCACTTGTCTTATTGATCTTAGCCATTCTGATAGGTGTGAGGTGGTACCTCAAAGTAGTTTTGATAGTATTTTTCCTGATTGCTAAGGACGTTGAACATTTTTTTATTTATTTCTCAGCCATTTGAGTTTCCTCTATTGAGAATTCTGTTTAGAACTGTAACCCATTTTCTTAAAAGGGTTATATTTTATATCTATTTTCTTGAGTTCTTACATATGTTGGATATTAGCCCTCTATTGGATGTATAATTGGTGTGAATCTTTTCTCATTGTGTAGGATGCCATTGTGTCCAAAATACAATGTACTTTTCTGTACAGAAGCTTCTCATTTTTACGTGGTTGCATTTATTAATCATTGATCTTGGTGCCTGTACCAATAGTGTTCTATTCAGAAAGTCTTTCTTCTGAAAAATTAGTTCAAGACTACTCCAGACTTTCTCTTCTATGTTCAGTATATCTGATTTTATGTGAAGGTCTATGATCCATTTGAAGTTTGGTTATGTGCAGGGTGATAAGTATGGATAGATTTGGATTCTTCTACTCTCAGGCATCGAGTTAGACCAGTACCATTTGTGGAACATGCTGTCTATTAACCAATGCGAATTTTTTTAATAAAAAAAAAACGGGTAGCTATAGGTGTGTGGTTTTATGTCTGTGTCTTCAATTTAATTCCATTGATCAACAGGTCTGTTTTTTTTGCCAATGTCATTCTTTTTTGATTATTATAGCTTTGTAGAACAACTTGAAATTAGGGATTGTGATATCTCCAGCAGTTCTTTTATTGTTCAGGACTATTTCAGCTATCCTGGGTTATTTTTACATAAAGGTGAAAACTGTCATTCTAAGATCTACGAAGAATTGTGTTGAAATTTTGGTGGGGATTCTCTTCAATTTCTTTCTTTAATGACTTGAAGTTTTATCTTACAAGTCTTTCATTTGCTTGAATAGAGATACTCCCAAGATATTTTATATTGTTATGTTATTTGAGGGTATTAAGAAAGATATTGTTTTCTTGATTTCTATCTCAGATAGTTTATCATTTGTATATAGGAGGTTTACTTATTTTTGTGAGTTAATTTTGTATATACCTACTTTGCTGAAAGAGTTAATCAGTTGTAGGAGCTTCCTGGTGCAACTTTATAGGTAACTTACACACACACATACTATCATATCACCTGCAAATAAAGATATTTTGACCTTTTCCTGTTCAATTTGTATCCCTTTGATCTCCTTCAGTTTTGTTATTGTTCCAGTTAAGACTTCAAGTATTGTATCAAATAGGTATAGTGAAACTGGACAACCTTGTCTTGTTCCTCATTTTAGTAGAATTGTTTTGGTTTTTCTCTCCATTTAAGTTGATATTGGCTCTGGGCTTGCTGCAAACTGTGTTTATTGTGTTTAAGTACGGCCCTTGTAGCCCTAATCTCTCCAGAACTTCTTTCACAAAGGAGTTTTGGATTTTCTCAAAGGCCTTTTTGGCATCTAATGAGATGTTCGTGTGGTTTTTGTGTTTTAGTTTGTTTGTATGATGTATTACATTTATTGATGTCCTATGTTGAACAATCCCTGCTTCTCTGGGTTGAAGACTGCTTGAACAATATGGATGATCTTTTATTTGACTTCTTGGATTTTTTTTTTTTTTTTTTTTTTTTTTTTTTTGGTTTTTCGAGACAGGGTTTCTCTGTGTAGCTTTGCGCCTTTCCTGGAACTCACTTGGTAGCCCAGGCTGGCCTCGAACTCACAGAGATCCGCTGGCTCTGCCTCCCGAGTGCTGGGATTAAAGGCGTGCGCCACCACCGCCCGGCTGACTTCTTGGATTTTGTTTGCAAATAATTTATTGAGCATTTTTACATCTAATTCATATGGTAAATTGGTGTGTAATTTTCTTTGATTCTGGGACTTTATGTGGTTTGGGTAAACTGTGACCTCATAAAATGAATCAGGCAATGTCCCTTCTATTTCTACTATATGGAATAGTTTGAGGAGTATTAGCATTAATTCTTTTTTGAAAGTCTGGTAGAATTCTATAATAAAATCATCTGGCTCTTGACTTTTTTTTAGTTGGGAGGCTTTTAATGACTGCTTCTATTTCACTAAAGTTATAGGTCTGTTTAAATTGCCTATCTGATCATGGTTTAACTTTGGTGAGTGGTATCTATTGATGAAATTATCCATTTCAATTAGATTTTCTAATTTTTTTTTTTTTTTGGTTTTTCAAGACAGGGTTTCTCTGTGTAGCTTTGTGCCTTTCCTGGATCTTGCTCTGTAGACCAGGCTGGCCTTGAACTCACAAAGATTCGCCTGCCTCTGCCTCCCAAGTGCTGGGATTAAAGGCATGCACCACCACTGCCTGGCTACATTTTAAGATTTATTTTATTTATTATGTCAATGATGTTCTTTCTGCAAGTTTACCATATGCCAGAATGGGGCATCAGATCTCATTATAGATGGTTGTGAGCCACCATGTGGTTTCTGGGAATTGAACTCAGGACCTCTGGAAGAGCAGACAGTGCTCTTAACCTCTGAGCCATCTCTCCAGCCCATCCAATTTGGTTTTTAAAGTATGCCATTATTTCCTTTGTATCTGCTGTTATATCTCCTATTCCGTTTCTAATTTTATTAATCTGGATATTCTCTCTGTACCTTTTAGTTAATTTGGATAAGAGTTTGTCAATTTCTATTGATTTCCTCAAAGAACCAATCTTATTGTTTCATTTTTTGTTGTTGTTTTATAATTTTGTTTCTATTTTATTGATATCACCCCTCAGTTTGATATTTCTTTCCATGTACTCCTTTTGCTGTGAGATCACTTCAATTTTTTTTTTTTTTTTTATGTAGGCACTTAGTGAACTTTCCTTTAAAAACAGCCTTCATTGTGTTCCATAAGTTTGTGGATGTTCTATATTCATTATCATTCACCTGTAGAAAGTATTTACTTTCATTTTTAATTTCTGTCTTGACCAATATTTCATTCAATAGAGGTTTGTGCAGTTTCCATGAGTTTAGAAGCTTTCTGTTGTTACTGAAATCCAGCTTTACTGCCTGGTAGTCAGAAAGGATGCATGGTGTTATTTCCATTTTCTTATATCTGTTGACACTTTTGTTTCCAAGTATGTGGTCAATTTTGGAGAAAGTTCCCTGAGTTACTGAGAAGGTATATTGTTTTGTGTTTAGATGAAATATTCTTAAGTTAGTTCCAGCACTTATCTGATTCATTTTTGTTTGGATGACTGGTCTACTGGTAAGATTGGGGTGTTGAAGTCTCCTGAAATCAGTGTCTGAGTGTCAATATGTAATTTAGGATGCCGTTGTGTTTCTTTTACAAGCTTGAGTGTCCTTATATTTGGGACATAGATATTAAGAACTGAGATATTCTCGCTGGTAGGTGGTGGTGCACACCTCTAATCCCAGCACTCGGGAGGCAGAGCCAGGCAGATCTCTGTGTGTTCGAAGACAGCCTGGTCTACAGAGCAAGATCCAGGATAGGCACCAAAACACAGAGAGAAGCCCTGTCTCAAAAAAAAAAAAAAGAAAAAAAAAGAAAAAGAATTGAAATATTCTCTTGGTGGAATTTTCTTTTGTAAGTATGATGTGTCCATTCCTATATCTTCTGATATAGGAACACCAGCTTGTTTCTTAGGTCCATCTTTTTGAAACATCTTTTTCTAACCCTTTGTCCCTGAGTTTGTCTATCTTTGATATTAAGGTGTTTTTCTTGGTGGCAGCAGAAGGGTGGATCCTGTTTTTGCAAACTTTTTTTTAGCCTGTGTGTTTTAATTGAAGAATTGGGACCTTTGATGTTGAGAGATATTGCTGACCAATGATTGTTGACTCATGTGTGTGTGTGTGTGTGTGTGTGTGCATATGCGTGTGTGTGTGTGTGTGTGTGTGTGTGTGTGTGTGTGTGTGTGTGTGTGTATGAGTGTGCTTCTCTTTTGACTTTGCTAGTCTGAGATTATTTACTCCCTGTGGGTTTTTTTTGGGGGGGATTTAGTTACCACCTTCAGGTTGGAATTTACCTTCTAGTATCTTTTGTATGGTTGGATTTGTAGATCAGTATTTCTTAAATTTGCTTTTATTATGGAATGTCTTACTTTCTCTATCAACAGTGATTGAAATTTTTGCAGGATATAGTAGTCTTGGCTAGCATCTCTGGTCTGTTAGAGTGTGCAGGACATCTATCCAGGTTCTTTTGGCTTTAGATACTCCATTGAGAAATCAGGTGCCATTCTAACAGTTCTGCCTTTATATGTTTTCTCTATATGTTTGCAGTTTTTGTACTCTTTTTTCTGTACATTGTGTGTATGTGTGTATGTGTGTGTATTGAAAGTAGATTCTTCTATCATATAATACATATGGACTACAGTTTCTCCTCCTTCCATTCCTCCCATCTTCCATAAATCCACCTCCCCACCATGATTACCATGTGCCAAGGGAACTTTATTTTCTGGTCCAATCTATTTGGTGTTCTCCATGTTTCTTGTATTTTAATATGCATCTCCTTCTTTTGTTTAGGAAATTTTTCTTCTATAAATTTGTGGAATTTTCTGTGCCTTTGACCTGGGTTTCTTATCCTTTCTCTATTCTTATTAATCTTATATTTGATCATTCCATGCTGTTTCAGACTTTCTGGATGTTTGTGCCCAGATTAGATTTAACATTTTATTAGACTGATGTATCTATTTCTTTATCATGTTATCAATGCCTGAGATTCTGTCTTCCTTCTCTTGCATTTTGTTGTTGAAGCTTACCTCTATGGTTCCAATCATTTTTCCTTTCCAAATTTCAATCAGTTTGGGTTTCTTTATTGATTCTATTTCCATTTCCAGAGTTTGTATAATTTTATTCTTTTCCTTCCAATGGGTTTTGTGTGTGTGTGTGTGTGTGTGTGTGTGTGTGTGTGTGTGTGTGTGTGTATGGTGATATTTTATTAGTGTACCCCAATAAAGCTTATCTGAAGACCAGAGAAAAAAGCCAGCCACTATGTTAAGCATAGAAGACAGGCAATAGTAGCACATGTCTCTAATCCTAGCATTCAGTTGGTTGAGATCTATCCTGATCTCTGTGAGTCCAAGGCCACACTGGGAACAGAGCCAGGCATGGTGGCACATGCCTTTAATACCAGCACTAACCATGGAGGTCTGTACAGACAGACAGTAAGTGGTGTAGCTGGGTGGAGAGAGGAAGTAAGAGGGCAGGGACAGAAAGTCATATAGGCGTGGGTATACAGGAAGTAGGTCTACATTTGGTGAGGATTTCCAAGTGGTAAGAATGTAGCTAGCTTCTTTCAGCTTCCCTGATCTTTCAGTTTTTACTTCAATATCTGGCTCTGGGTTTTCTATTTATAAGACTGTTTAGTGCTATGGGATGTTCTATATGGCAAATGTGTTGCTAATTAGTCAATAAATAAAACACTGATTGACCATTGGCTAGGCAGGAAGTGTAGGCAGGACAAGGAGGAGAATAAAGCTGGGAAGTGGAAGGCTGAGTCAGAGAGACACTGCCAGCCGCCACGATGAGAAACAGCATGTGAAGATGCTGGTAAGCCACGAGCCATGTGGCAAGGTATAGATTAATGGAAATGGATTAATTTAAGCTGTAAGAACAGTTAGTAAGAAGCCTGCCATGGCCATACAGTTTGTAAGAAATATAAGTCTCTGTTTTTACTTGGTTGGGTCTGAGAGGCTGTGGGACTGGCAGGTGAGAGAGATTTGTCCTGACTGTGGGCCAGGCAGGAAAACTTTAGCTACAAATGGCGTCCAACGTGGTGACAAGAGTTTCCACCTAAAACCTGAGAAAAGATTCTAAAACGTAGCTAAAAACAGTTCCTAATTGTCTCTCTCAAATGAGCGGCAGCTGCCGGTTTGAGCTACTGGTGGGTTCCTAGCGTGCGTGCTCGACCTGCAGTATGGGGGGAATGAGGCCTCTGCAAGTGGCACATTAAGCTGCATGGTGGATTTAGCCTTTGCTGGTACAAAACAAAAAAAGAGGTTTCTGGACTACACGCTGCTTGGATAAAAGCATAGACCCACGATAGCTCCCAGAGCTGGTGGTAAACCACCACCATGCTGGGAAGCTGAGGTGGGCGGAGCCAGCAGCCACAGCTGCTGCAGTTTAAGGCAATAGATTCACAATAAGGCAGATTCAGATGTAATAGTTTACAATGTGTGTAAAAGATACATAGGCTTGAAAGAGACAAAAAAGGTGATATATAGAGTAATAGAAACAAATACATAGTTTTAAAAAATAGTCTTTAAAGAGACAGTAAAGGTGGTATAAAAAATAAGCCACGTAAAAATGGATATTACAGAGAATCTGGATTGTGTTGTCTTTGGGATTTTTAACTGCAGAAAAACATTTGATCATAAAAGATGTTGAGTTAAACCAATATGTATATTTTAAAGATACCATGACTTCAAAATTTGGATATAAGGATATGTTGCTTTGGAAAGGAGACTCTGCTTTTGTTCCCACAGAAAGCCAGAGGCTATGGATTTGTTCCAAATTAAGATACATCAGGTTTGACCAGCCAAGACCACCTGAAAGGTCTCTAATGACACCATGGCCCAGATGATCCAACATCCAGAACAGTTTGAAGGCAACTGGCTCAGACAATACAGCCTCATGGACTATTCCATGATCCTAAAATTTTCTTTGTTTTCCCATAAGATACAGCGCCCCCCTCCAGCAGGAAGTAGTAAGAGAAGCTACGCCCAAATTCCCAAATTATATGTAATTTTACTTTGTTAAGGTTAAAACCTTCCTTTTTGAAAAAAAAAGGGGGAAGTGCTGTAGGATGTTCTGTATGGCAAATGTGTTGCTAATTAGTCAATAAATAAAACACTGATTGACCATTGGCTAGGCAGGAGGTGTAGGCGGGACAAGGAGGAGAATAAAGCTGGGAAGTGGAAGGCTGAGTCAGAGAGACACTGCCAGCCGCCACGATGAGAAACAGCATGTGAAGATGCTGGTAAGCCACGAGCCATGTGGCAAGGTATAGATTAATGGAAATGGATTAATTTAAGCTATAAGAACAGTTAGCAAGAAGCCTGCCACGGCCATACAGTTTGTAACCAATATAAGTCTCTGTGTTTACTTGGTTGGGTCTGAGAGGCTGTGGGACTGGCAGGTGAGAGAGATTTGTCCTAACTGTGGGCCAGGCAGGAAAACTTTAGCTACAGTCTAGCAATTCATCTTACATGTTTTCATACATTTCTTTAAGAGATTTATGCATTTCCTCTTAAAGGAACTCTATCATATTCATATAGATTGTTTCAAAGTATTTTTCTTGTGTGTCAGCTAAGTTGGAATATTTAGGGTCTGCTGTGGTAAGGTTGCTGGGCTCTAAATGGGGATATTGCCTTGGCATTATTGGCTGTGCTTTGCAGCTAATGTCCAGGCATCTGGTTTGGGAAACATTATAATTCTAGGTGCTCATATCTGGTCTTATCTTTGTTGGGTAGGTGTTTTTTGTTTTTTGTTTTCCCTTGGTTTCTGTTTCTTCTCTAGTTCTTAGAAGAGTGTGGTGGCTGTGTGTTATCTGGTAGGAAACTATTCTTGGATGCTGATAGACAGGGGCATTGGGGGTTCTCGGTTAAATGTGTTTCTGGGTATTGGTACCTGATACTTAGGAATGGGGATGGCCTGGGGCTGGTGGAGGGATACCATAAAAAGGAAAAAAAAGATGATGCTTCCCCAGGATCTGCTTAGTTAGTACCCTAGGAATGAGAGAAGAGAGTGAGGAGTTACCACAGCAGCTAGGGTGAGATTGAGACTGTGAACTTGGTGGAACAGAGGGAGAGGTGATAATCTGCAGTTAGCCTGTCTGCTTCCTTGGTCAGAGTGGCTTATGTGTTCCTGGGAGGAACTTCTCAAGCTGGAGGTTGCAACAAAGAAGGGTAGGTGAAGAAAGTTTGGAGGGGGAGATCTGTGTGATCCACTAGAGATGGGTGGAGAAAGTGAGGCTACAACAGGCACTGTACTACAGAGCCTGGGATGGCACTGTGGGATTGGAGCTGAAGGAGCAGAGGGAGGGGTAATGAGTTATATCCAACCCACCTGCTTCCATGCCAGGAAAAGCCTGTGAATTCTTAGGGTGTACCAGTTGAAATTGTGGGCTGAGGTAAAGCAAGAGAGAGGAAGGGAAGTTAGGAGGGAAGGATCTGTAGGATCCACTGGAGATGGTTCAGGAGGGGAAGGGGGATACAGCATGTGTTCTGCTGTAAAGTTCTGAATGAGACTAGTGAATTTGGAAGGACAGAAGGAGAGGTGAAGCTCTGCAGTTACCTTATCTCTTTATCTGACTGGAGTGTAGGGGTAAAATACTTTAAGAATCAATACTAAATAAGAGTTATCCACAGTGCTTGTTTTAATTTAATCTCTTAATTTAGCAACAGTGATCTCTGAATCATAACGTTTCAAAGCAGGAATTAAAAATATCAAATGTCATCCTGCCCTGGACTTCCCTTCTGGAGCACAGGTGAGTGCCTAGCTCGGCCCGGACCCCATCCCTGGGCACCAGCCACTCCGGGGAAGGCCTGCCCAACTTGGACCCAGGTTCTGGCCACCGGGCAGGTTCCCTTCTATCCCCACTGGGAAGGATCCCCTTCTCCAAGACCCCCGGCAGACCCTGCAATCTCCATGCCCTGCCCCCACGTCCATCCGCCCGAGCCCCCAGCCACTTCCTGAGACTTAGAGGCTGGCCCCCAGCTCCCATCCTGCCCTGGACTTCCCTTCTGGAGCACAGAGAGAGAGAGAGAGAGAGAGAGAGAGAGAGAGAGAGAGAGAGAAGAGCTCCCATCCTGCCCCGGACTTCCCTTCTGGACAAGAGCTCCCATCCTGGTCTGGACTTCCAATTTGGACAAGAGAGCTCCCATTTGGACAAGAGAGAGAGACTTCCTGAATCTGTCAGCTCTGTCTGAACCAAGTGTGCGGATAAGGCCAAGAACGAACCACAAGGAGATGGGCAGATGGCAAGGCAGAAACACATACAACAAAATGAATAGTAATACAGCATCACCAGGACCTAGCCCTCCTCCAACACCTAGACCTGAACATCAGAAATTGGAAGAAGCAGAAGAAAACAGCCTTATGAATGACCTCATGAAGAAGCTAGAGGCTTGTGTAGAGGAAAAGACAAAAAAAAATGGGAAGAACACTGTAAACAACTAGAGGACAAGGCAAACAAATTAGAAGAAATCAATAAAGTCCTGGAAGAAAACAATAAAGTACTGAAAGAAAATCAAGAAAAAGCAATGAAATAAATGAAGGAAACAGTCCAAGAACTGAAAAGGGAAATAGAAAAAATGAAGAAGACACAAACAGAGGGAATGCTGGAAATAGAAAATCTGAGCAAATGATCGGGAACTTCAGATGTAAGTATAATCAACAGAATGCAAGAGATGGAAGAGACGATCTCTGGCGTTGAAGATACAGTAGAAGAAATAGATTCATCAGTCAAAGAAAACACTAAAGCCAACAAAGTCATGAACCAAAATGTCCAAGAAATTTGGGACACCATGAAAAGACCAAACCTACAAATAATAGGGGTAGAGAAAGGAGAAGAATACCAACTCAAGGGCACAGAAAATATATTCAACAAGATCATAGAAGAAAACTTTCCCAACTTAAAGAAGGAAATGCCTATGAAGATACAAGAAGCCTATAGAACACCAAACAGACTAGACCCCCCAAAAAAGTCCCCTCGCCACATAATAGTTAAACAACTAAACATACAGAATAAAGA
Organism: Peromyscus californicus insignis; assembly: GCF_007827085.1. Lineage (NCBI taxonomy): Eukaryota > Metazoa > Chordata > Mammalia > Rodentia > Cricetidae > Peromyscus > Peromyscus californicus. The sequence continues at coordinate 158,226,554 of NW_026294573.1, read as the reverse complement.
AAGAACATTAAGAGCCACAAAGGAAAAAGGCCAAGTGACGTATAAAGGCAAACCCATCAGAATAACACCCGAATTCTCAATGGAGACTTTGAAAGCCAGAAGGACCTGGACAGAGGCAATGCAGACACTAAGAGACCATGGATGTCAGCCTAGACTAATATACCCAGCAAAACTTTCAATCATCATAGATGGAGTGAACAAGACATTCCATGACAAAACGAGATTGAAACAATACTTATCCACAAACCCAGCCCTACAGAAAGCACTAGAAGGAAAATTCCAACCTAAGGAAGTCAGATACACCCTCAAAACACAGGCAATAGATAAAGCCACAGCAGTAAACCCCAACAAAGAGAAGTACACACACATCACCACCAAAAAATAACAGGAATGAACAATCACTGGTCATTAATATCCCTCAATATCAATAGACTTAATTCACCTATAAAAAGACATAGGCTTACAGAATGGATACGAAAGCAGGACCCATCTTTCTGCTGCATACAAGAAACACATCTCAAATTCAAAGATAGACACTACCTAAAAATAAAAGGCTGGGGAAAAGACTTTCCAATCAAACGGTCTTAAGAAACAAGCAGGTGTAGCCATCCTGATATCCAGCAAAATAGACTTCAAACTAAAATCAATCAAAAGAGATCAAGAAGGGCATTACATACTCATCACAGGAAAGATCCACCAAGATGAAGTCTCAATTCTGAACATTTGTGCCCCAAACACAAGGGCACCCACATATGTAAAAGAAACATTACTAAAGCTTAAATCACATATAAAACCCCACACATTAATAGTGGGAGACCTCAACACCCCACTTTCACCACTAGACAGATCTCCAAAATCGAAACTTAACAGAGAAATAAAGGGCTTAACTGATGTCATGACTCAAATGGACTTAATCGATATCTACAGAACATTCCATCCTAACAAAAAAGAATATACCTTCTTCTCAGCACCCCATGGAACCTTCTCTAAAATCGACCATATACTTGGCCACAAAACAAATCTCAACAGATACAAAACAATTGGCATAACCTCCTGTGTTCTATCAGACCACCATGGTCTAAAGTTGGATTTCAACAACAACAAAAACTACAGAAAACCTACAATCTCATGGAAACTGAACAATACCCAACTGAATCACCAATGGGTTAAGGAAGAAATAAAGAAAGAAATTAAAGACTTCCTAGAGATCAACGAAAATGAAGACAACACATATCCAAACCTATGGGATACTATGAAAGCAGTACTAAGAGGGAAATTCATAGCACTAAATGCCCACATAAAGAAGTTGGAGAAATCTCACACTAGTGACTTAACAGCACACCTGAAAGCTCTAGAACAAGAAGAAGCAAAGTCTCCCAGGAAAAATAGACACCAGGAAATTATCAAAGTGAGAGCTGAAATCAATAAAATAGAAACAAAGAGAACAATACAAAAAATTAATGAAACAAAGAGTTGGTTCTTTGAGAAAATCAACAAGATAGACAAGCCCTTATCCAAACTAACCAAAAGACAGAGAGAGAGCATCCAAATCAACAAAATCAGAAATGAAAATGGGAACGTAACAACAGACATTGAGGAAATCCAGAGAATCATCAGGTCATACTTCAAAAACCTCTATTCGACAAAACTGGAAAACCTAAAAGAAATGGATAACTTTCTGGATAGGTACCACATCCCTAAGTTAAATCAAGACCAGATAAACTATTTAAATAGTCCAATAACCCCTAACGAAATAGAAATAGTCATTAAAAGTCTCCCCCAACCAAAAAAAAGCCCAGGACCAGATGGTTTCAGCGCAGAATTCTACCAGATCTTCAAAGAAGAGTTAATACCAATACTCTCTAAATTTTTCCACACAATAGAAACTTTACCAAACTCCTTCTATGAGGCTACAATTATCCTGATTCCTAAACCAAACAAGGATACAGCAAAGAAAGAACTACAGACCGATCTCCCTCATGAACATTGATGCAAAAATACTCAATAAAATACTGGCAAACAGACTCCAAGAACACATCAAAACAATTCATTATCCACCATGATCAAGTAGGCTTGATTCCAGGGATGCAAGGGTGGTTCAACATACGAAAGTCCGTCAATGTAATACACCATATAAACAAACTGAGAGAAAAAAAACCACATGATCATCTCACTAGACGCAGAAAAGGCATTTGACAAAATCCAACACCTCTTCATGATAAATGTCTTGGAGCAATCAGGAATACAGGGAACATACCTAAACATAATAAAGGCAATTTACAGCAAGCCAACATCAAATCAAATGGAGAGAAACTCAAAGCAATTCCACTAAAATCAGGAATGAGGCAAGGCTGTCTGCTCTCCCCATACTTATTCAATATAGTACTTGAAGTTCTAGCCAGAGCAATAGGACAACATAAGGAGATTAAGGGGATACAAATTGGAAAGGAAGAAGTCAAGCTTTCCCTATTTGCAGATGACATGATAGTATACTTGAGCGACCCCAAAGATTCCACCAAGGAACTGATACAGCTTATAAACACCTTCAGCAACATAGCAGGATACAAGATCAACTCAAAAAAATCAGTAGCCCTCCTATATACAATGGACAAAGAAGTGGAGAAGGAAATCAGAGATACATCACCCTTTACTATAGCCACAAATGACATAAAATACCTTGGGGTAACACTAACCAAGCAAGTGAAGGACCTATATGACAAGAACTTTAAGTCCCTGAAAAAAGAAATTGAAGAAGATGTCAGAAAATGGAAAGATCTCCCATGCTCATGGATAGGCAGGACTAACATAGTAAAAATGGCAATCTTACCAAAAGCAATCTACAGATTCAATGCAATCCCCATCAAAATACCAACACAATTCTTCACAGACCTGGAGAGAATAATACTCAACTTCACATGGAAAAACAAAAAACCCAGGATAGCCAAAAGAATCCTGTACAATAACACAACCTCTGGAGGCATCACAATCCCTGACTTCAAGCTCTACTGTAGAGCTACAGTAATAAAAGCAGCTTGGTACTGGCTTAAAAACCGACATGTGGACCAATGGAATCGAATTGAAGACCCTGACATTAATCCGCACACCTATGAACATATAATTTTTGACAAAGAAGCCAAAAGTGCACAATGGAAAAAAGAAAGCATCTTCAACAAATGGTGCTGGCATAACTGGATATCAACATGTAGAAGGCTGCAAATAGATCCATATCTATCACCGTGCACAAAACTTAAGTCCAAGTGGATCAAGGACCTCAACATAAATCCAGCTACTCTGAACCTGCTAGAAGAGAAAGTAGGAAGTAGTCTTGAACGCATTGGCATAGGAGATCACTTCCTAAATATAACACCAGTAGCACAGACACTGAGAGAAACAATCAATCAATGGGACCTCTTGAAACTGAGAAGCTTTTGTAGAGCAAAGGATATGGTCAACAAGGCAAAGCGACAGCCTACAGAATGGGAAAAGATCTTCACCAACCCCACATCTGACAGCGGACTGATATCCAGAATATATAAGGAACTCAAGAAATTAAACATCAAAATGCCCAACAGTCCAATTAAGAAATGGGCTATAGAACTAAACAGAGAATTATCAACAGAGGAAACTCAAATGCCTGAAAGACATTTAAGGAATTGCTCAACATCCTTAATCATCAGGGAAATGCAAATTAAAACAACTCTGAGATACCACCTTACGCCTGTCAGAATGGCTAAGATCAAAAACACTGAAGACACCTTATGCTGGAGAGAATATGGAGCTAGGGGAACTCTCCTCCACTGCTGGTGGGAATGCAAGCTTGTACAACCACTTTGGAAATCAATATGGTGCTTTCTTAGAAAATTGGGAATCCATCTCCCCCAAGATCCAGCTATACCACTCTTGGGCATATACCCAAGGAATGCTCAACCACACCACAAGAGCACTTGTTCAGCTATGTTCATATCAGCATTGTTTGTAATAGCCAGAACATGGAAACAACCTAGATGCCCTTCAACTGAAGAATGGATAAACAAAATATGGTACATATACACAACGGAATACTACTCAGCAGAGAAAAACGATGACATCATGAGGTTTGCAGACAAATGGATGGATCTAGAAAAAAATCATCCTGAGTGAGGTAACCCAGACTCAGAAAGACAAACATGGTATGTAATCACTCATAGGAGGATAATAGATGTGGAATAAGGATGCCTGGACTGCTACTCACATCACCAGGGAGGCTACCTGGAAAACAGGACCCCAAGAAAGACACGGGGATCGCCCAATGACAGAGAAATGGAATGAGATCTATATGAACAGCCTGGACATGAGTGGGGGTAGTGAAGGGCGAGGGTCGAGGGAAAGAGAGCTTGGGGTAGTGGGAGATCCCAGCTGGATCAACAACAGAGAGGGAGAACAAGGAATAGGAGACCATGGTAAATGAAGACCACATGAGAATAGGAAGAAGCAAAGTGCTAGAGAGGCCCACAGAAATCCACAAAGATACCCCCACAACAGACTGCTGGCAATGGTCGAGATACAGTCCGAACTGACCTACTCTGGTGATGGGATGGCCAAACACCCTAATTGTCGTGCTAGAAACCCCATCCAACTACTGAGGAATCTGGATGCAGAGATCCATGGCTAGCCCCCGGGTGGATCTCTGTGAGTCCAATTAGTGAGAATGAGGAGGGTTTATATGAGCGAGAATTGTTGAGACCAATGTTGGATAAAGCACAGGGACAAATAGCCAAATGAATGGAAACACATGAACTATGAACCAATGGCTGAGGGGTCACCAACTGGATCAGGCCCTCTAAATGGGTGAAACAGTTGATTGGCTTGATCTGTTTGGGAGGCATCCAGGCAGTGGGACCAGGTCCTGTGCTCATTCCATGAGTTGGCTGTTTGAAACCTGGGGCCTATGCCGGATCGCTTGGCTCGGCCTGGGAGGAGGGGACTGGACCTACCTGGACTGAGTCTACCAGGTTGATCTCAGTCAGCGGGGGAGGCTTTGCCCTGGAGGAGGTGGGAATGGGGGGTGTGCTGGGGGGAAGGTGAGGGGTGCAGGAGGGGGGAGAACAAGGGAATCCGTGGCTGATATTTAGAACTGAACTGTATTGCAAAATAAAAATTAAAAATTTAAAAAAATATATCAAATGTACAAGAATTTATCTTTCAAGTAATGTATTTGTTTTAAATATGTCTAAAAATGAAGCATTAACCATGATTATCTACCTTTATGCATGCATCTAAAAGAAGATAAATTTTGCATTAGCCCTTCACTTCCCCATTGACTGTTCTGAGAGTCCACATGTGGATTCCTTTTTAGTTTTCTCTTCTAAAATGTTCTTTTATGATGCCCCTTTAGATGCAGAGCAACAGGTGAGCTCAAATCATCTTTGGCTTACTTTGAAAAAAATCATAAGGCTATCTGGTTGACCTAGGAAAACTGTACATTATTACACATAATTATAATAAAAGTAATATATATATATATATATATATATTTATTCCTAAAGATGGGAAGTATTTTGACAATTGAGATATTGAGGATTTTTACTGTTAACACAGTAAAAATATAATATTCAATTATTTGGAAAAGTAGTGTAAAATAATATTTAATTGTTTAGAAAAATAGTATAAGTATTTATTCATAAATTTGTCCATAATTAATTCAGTTTTTATTATCAGAAGGACAAAATAATTACATATATAGAAATAAAAACATGGAAATTAAATGAGTAGCACATAAAATACACAGGAATGTTAGATTACGCTGTATGCATATGCAAATGTGACTGAGTTGCATAGAAGCAGAATGAATGATGTGGTAGGAAAATTCTATATTGAAATAGATTTGATCCTCTATTTCCTGTTACTTAAATATTTTAAGTAGCAACTATAATTGATATTTTCAAGGTTGAATTTAATGACTCACCACAAAATTTTAAATACAGAGAGGCTGTTATTATAAATGGATTTTCTATCAGTGCCTCAGTCTTGGCAATACGTTGCTGTTCAGAGTCCATAGCATATAAGAAGTCAGCCTGAATGTTTGCTACATTATTGTTGGAAATTTGTATTTGTACATATCTTGTTGGAATTTGAAATTTTATAAAACTTTTAGCATTAGTCCTAAAAGGCACTAATTCTTTAACAAGATTTTTAGTAAAATAACATAGTTGTTCATGAAAATATTTTCTTTTCCTAGGTCATTAATAAATAAAACAGATTTCTCTTTTCTACCCTATAAGTCAAGTCAAAATCAGTGGATAAAGAAAACTGTTATGTCATATATATTGTCAGCCAAGAGGAGAACAATATTAATACACATAATTTGCATTACTAGTTATGTGACCCAAAAACTCCTCTTGATAAGCACCAGCAAAAGACCATCTTTGGGACACTTGACTGTAGTGTTTGAAGGGAAAATTTAACAAAACATAGATTTTTGAGATCTACATTAGATAATCACAGGCAAAAGGCTCAGGACTGACTATATATTCTGGGTATGTTTCTTTTCCTTTATGCCCTTAATTTGCTTCTTGTGTGACACAGAAGCATATCTCCTAATGGCCTACCTGCTTTAAGAGTGACACAAAATAATCAGGATACAGAATACAGCATGATATTTCTGCAAAATAAAAAGAGATGAACAAGTGAACAGTTGTGTTATTTTTATCAGGTAATTTATAAATGAATAAAAGCATATCTTCTAAGCTAGAAGCCTTATTGTATACAAAATTATATTTTAGATTATATATGAAATCGCTGCATTTAAACGTCGATTAATAGTATTGCTAATGGAATTGTTATATATTATACAGATAAACTCATGTGATGTCATCTTTGGATTCTTCATGTATAAACTAGCTTTTAGTAATGATGTGTACTATATTATTTTGTTAATTACTTATAAAGTAAAATTAATTGCTTGGTGCTTATTTTAATCCACTTGACTTTCTCCAAGTTTAGCTTCTCTCCTCAGTTCTATATATTTCAACAAAATATCATCCAGGTGGCTAAAGTGTACTATGAATATTTAATAAATTTCATAATTTGAGACTGTCTATAAATGACTTGATTGGGAAACAATATTTTGAACAACCATGATCTTCTCTTAAAATATTTAAGCAACAGGAAATTGAGGATCAAATCTATTTCAATATAGAATTTTCCTACCACATCATTTATTCTGCTTCTATGTGACTCAGTCACATTTGCACATGCATACAAGCATAATCTTACATGGCTTTTTTTCTGCTTTATGATTTCTTTCTTTCATTAAAATGAAATTACCATTAAGGCAAATATTAAAGAAAAAAACCAGAAAATTAGCAAAACAGAATTGCCCCATACTCTTGAGTTTTAGGATGAAAAAGGCATAATGTCTCTAGAATTTTGTACAACATGGGAGGGAAGGATGCTCTGACATTATCAGCAAGGACCAGAGAAAAACAGAAAGAAAACACAAAGGGAAGACTAGCTCTCACAAGCCTATTGTGCAAGAATTTTGAAAGTCTGCCTCTCTGCTTTCAGCCACACCATGGAGGCTTCCAGGTTAAAGTGGTAAGTTCCATGAGAAGCTTAAGTGCTACCAGTTTTAAACTGACCAGACACATGTGTCATGGGTATGATGAGTTTAATCACATTGAACCCATGAGCTTAGTCACATTGAAACCTAAAGGAAATAATATAATAATATAATAACAAAAGAGTAAATTGAGGATGATTATGGTGATATAATACTTTTCTCAAAACAGTTGCAAGAAAGAAAGTCTGTATCTCCTTAACATATATCAATCATGTTATAACTAATTAAATTGAGGTTTGGTTTATAAACTCATAAACAATACAATAGTTTTAAGATTAGAACATGTGTAGCCATGCCCATCTTTGTATTGGAATTTCTTGCTTTGCGGTATCAATTAATAGCAATTCATTATATGCTCTGTATATGAGTCACTTGCCACATAAAAGTATTACAAAATACTACTACCACTTTAAATTATGTTCAATATTATAATTGTTTGGAGTACCAATCATTCTGAATTTTAGTAAAATTTAATTTATCTGCATCTTAGGAAAACATTTTACTTTTATATACTATTTAAGAAATCAGTTTAGGGGCTGAAGGGTATGTCTTAGAGAACATTTGCTGTTCTCATAGAGGGACTGGATTCAGTTCCTGGGATGTACACAGTGTCTCCCAATCCTTTGTGGCTCCAGTTCTAGGGAATTTGATATGTTCTTCTGACCTCTGTGGACACCAGATACACATGGTGCACACACATACAAGCAGGCAAAATAAATTTTAAAAGAATTCAGTCCTCATTTCAGTTTTGAAATATTTTTCTGTATTTAATTTAAAGATTTATTTCTTCAATCTACATTTAATTCCTTATAAATCTGAAGTTGTTGGTTTATTTATAAACATTGTGGATCAGCTATCATATTCCATCCTTTAAATATAGGACCAGGATCTGTCCTTAGTGCATGAGCTGGCTGTTTGTAACCTGGGGCCTATGCAGAGACACTTTGCTCAGGCTGGGAGGAGGAGACTGGACCTGCCTGGACTGAATCTACCAGGTTGAGCTGAATACCCAGGGGAGTCTTTGCCCTGGAGGAGAGGAGAATGGGGGGTGGGCTGGGAGGAAGGCAGGGAGGGGAGGACAGGGGAATCCATGGCTGATATGTAAAATTAAATTAAATTAAATTATAAAGTTAAAAAAAAAAGAATTCAGACCACTGGCGGGGGGGGGGGGGGGGGGAAGAAACCAAATATATATATAAGTATGACTTCATCAGTAGAATTTTTCATCAGTACTGTTGACTCCCAAATAACCACACAGAGACTTATTAATTATAAATAATAGGCCAATAGCTCAGGCTTGTTACTAGCTAACTCTTCCATTTTAAATTAACCCATATTTCTTATTTATGCTCTGTCACATGGGTGTGTACCTTTTCTCAGTATGGCAAATTCATCTCCTCTCTGTGTCTCCTCACAATTCTAAGACTTTTCTCCTTCTTCACACTCTCTTTCTGTCTGCAAGTTTTACCTAACCTCTACTTGTCCAGCTATTGGCCACTCATCTTCTTTATTAAACCAATCACACTGACATATATTCACACAGTGTAAAGAAATATTCCACATTTCCCCCTTTTACCTAAATAAAAAAGGAAAGTTTTAAATTTAGCATAGTAAAATTATATACAACAAAAAGAGTTATCAAGTAAGAATTACGGATACAATATCCAGTCCATTTATATTTGGCAAACTTTGTGAAAATACTATCCATCTTATCTTTGGGAGTCTAAAATTTCATACCTAATTTACTTTTTATTTATACCTAAGGAAAACTTTAAGTCTAATTATTTATTCTTTAATTCCCTCAAAGACTCCAGAAGGGCCTAATGTTACCTAACAACAGGGACATCTGGCTGCCTGGAAAGTAGCACAAAGTTCTTCTGTAGTGTTGGGGCATCCAATTTTGGCCTACAGGTCTACTATATCTGACAGACATTTTTGAGAAGCAGAAAATTTTGAAGGACTTCCTACTTTGTCTTGGCAAAGTTTTACAGTCACTTTTTTTTTTTGCATCTTTCTGGTCCAGTTTGGACAGTATATTGTCAGGAATTGAGGCAAGGGCAGTTTCTTTGCCCAAATGGCTATCTTTTGACATAAATAAAACAAGATCCATATGGAGTTTCTGTGATTTCCATCATCCTTTTTTGAAGCAAATTTGTGCTGTCAGGAGCAGAGGTGTCTCACTGTCATGAAAAGCCTTAAGTTATTAAACTTATTAAATGTCATATTCTGTAGGTCTTTGAAATATTTAAAAACCATCTGTCTATCTAAATATGTCTGTGTATGACCTGAAAACAAACCTAATGTAACTATAAGTTTCACTATTGTAGATGCCTATTAATATGTATTTCTTAATTATACATTACATTTTGAAATGAGCAGCATAAACACAATACCTCAAACTAGAGTAGAAACATACATACAGTATAACAAAAGTAATTTTAAATTGGTATCAATGAACCAAATCCATACCAATGTAAAATATTTTGAGATTAATAGTTGTTTTCTAGATTAAAGTACATTCAATTATCTACTCTTTTGTCTCATCATTTCTATATCATGATTTAATGATATACATTATAGAGATATACAATCATATTCTGTTTCCTTCCTAAATAAATGTCCACTAAGATTCCCACATTTGATATACATGTCTAATATACCCCTTTTCCAGAGTTCAATTATAGAATTAGAAAGATGTTCGATCTCATTTCATGGCTGCATAGTTTAAGTGGCAAGAGAGATTTCCCATATGCCATTGTGAGGACAAATCACTTGATTTGAATTTTATTGAAAGAACCATCATCTAAGAGCACCTGAATAACCCAGATGCCATTTCTTATCTATGGCATTGCCCTGGTTAGTGTTTCTTGTCCACCTGGCACAACTATGTTGATACTAGTGAAGAAAGATTCTCAATTGAATAATCTCCTCTATAATATAGGTTTGTGACCCTGTTTGTGAAAGACTGTCTTGACTGATTGATGATTGATGTGTGTGGGGGGGACACACATTCTTCTGTGGGCAGCACCATCTCTAGGCAGATAAATCTGGGCTGTATAAGAAAGCTAACTGAGCATGAAACACTGAGGAAGTCAATAAGCAGCATTACTTCCTTGATTTCTGCTTCAGTTTCTGCTCTGCCTTCTGAATAAAGGCCTTTATTTTTCTTTACACATAGGCAAAATCTTATGCATCTATTCATAGAGCACTTTAGGATATCACATTTGTAATTTTATTTAAATTTGATTTCTCCATAGTGACATTTACCAAATGATCCAGTTAGGATTTTAACACATGAATTTAGAGCCATAACACATTTTGTATTATTTGACCATTACATTCTGTAAATTGCACTCTGCACCAATGACTTGTCAGTATCCTTCCTAGTTCACTATAAGGTATCATCCTTCATGGCACTCTATTCTCTCTTGTCCACATTGATCCTATATATCAGATATATTGTTACATTTTCATTTACATTGTTAAGTAGTCTACCTGCTTTCTGTGTCACATCTCAGTTCATCTACACATATAAATGTGCATGTACACAAATAATACATGGGAGATGCATTTTATTAATGGAATTAAGTCAATGAGCTTAAAATGATACAAATGTTAGTATGCCAATGTATGGTCATGTAAAGTAGTAATTTTCTAAGAAAAAAATTATGCCAGCATCTTGTTTACCTTCTCTGGCCTCTTTGGAAAAAGATGTTAAAGTTGTTTCAAAGTCCTTTGAAGTAAATGAAGATTGAAAATTTGAGACCAGTTTAGTCTGTGTAATGGGCACCAGGCTATTCAGAGTTATAGAAAAAGACCCAGACTCCATAACCAAAACAAAATAATTAGCAAGAACCACAGAAAATAATTTATAGAGAGAAATAAGAAGAAGATTATGTAAAAATTTCTTTTGAAATCAAGGTTTTCAATTTTTTGACAAAACCCCGAAATTAGCCAAAAATTATGGGTTTGTATGGGAGACTAAGACAATCCATATTATTATGTAGAATTATGCAGGTGAATAGAGAGCAACAGAATGTCTGGGGATATTTTAAGCCAAATATCATTGCCTTAGATATGAAGAAAAACTTCACTCCTCCTTGACTCACCTATGAGGTCTTTTGCCATCTAGGTTTATGGACTATCAGTGACAGATCAATGATGCCTGCCCATAGCATGATAAACAGAACCATCATCAAATATGTTCCACTGTTATCTGCCTTATGAAAGTAGTAATAATGTTTGGGTTTGGCTTTAGAGGAATAAATGGTCTCCCTCCACTGTGATTTAATTGATTTTTATAAAGGTATGATGATAATATTATCATATTTAGATTGTCAAGTAAAATTCATGACTTATTAGACTTAGAAAGATGTGTTACAGATAAATCACTTGTATTTATATTGCTGAACACATCAACAGAAAAATGAGAGGGTAAATCAACAGGGAGTTTTGGCAGATGGGTAGGCAGATAAATTGATAAGTAGTTACAAAAAATGTATTTAGATAACTTAGCCAGTTATAAATACAAAACTAGTGCAATAACTGAAAAGAAATTGTTATAAGCCTTTACCAATGACTAAATAGTGGCTACTTCAAAACTGTCTATAATAGTCCTTTAGAGAAATGCAAAAATCATATTTAACAAACAAAAGCTTCAGGCAAGATTGATGTAGGGAGTTTATTACAAAGTAATCGTACAAATTACAAAGAACTCAAAATGATGGAAAAAAACATTTGGGTAAATAAAATCTTATTAAATAATTCAACTACATTAAGTCATTTTTATAAAGAGTGGGAAAAGTAAGTAATAAGACATGTTTCATCCCCTTGTCAATACCATGGTCTGAAAAAATAAAGATGGCATGTCACATCTTTATAGTGAATATACGGTGTTCCTATATATTCATTTATAGACATATGTAGAAAAACAATTGTATTTGAGGAACCATGCCTGAAAAATGTAGGGACACATAGCTGTTATCTTCACTTATAGAATATTGTATGGTAAGATAATCTATAAGGCTGTGGGTTTGCCTTCCTGGTAAACTGAAGATTCATGAAAATGAATAGAAAGGCACTTTTCAACTTTACAGAGTTGGATGAGTAGCAGAAGCTCAATGTCAAAAAAATGACACTGTCTGGGTAAATCAACTCAATCTGAATAAATGTTATTTAAAATAGATGAATGTTACTTTATGTTCTTACAGCCTACTATTTTATGTGCAGAAAAGCTGTATGCAAAAAGTATTCAATATTAAGCTTTTCAGTTGAACTTGTTATATATTAGTAATAGGATAGAGTAACGCAAAACGTTAATGCAATATGAGATTGTGTTAGTGACAAACTGAACATCAAAGGAAGTAAATTTTTAAGCTTAGGGTATTGTCCCCTAACAAGGACATTCATTCCAAAGCACAATAGCTCCTAAATTACATTTGTTTTTAAAAGAGGCAAAATGTTAAGGAACAATAACATTTGAGTATGCAGAAGCTGAGAGATAAAAGTCATTAACTCAAAGTATTTACCACTGTGTTCCAAGGATAATGCTAGGCAATGTACCAAGGAGGGAAATGATTAAAGGAACAAAGTGTCATATATTTTGTTATTATTCCCAATTATTTTTGTATCTCCTTCTAAAAGGCTTATATTCCCCGTGCCATTTACTTCAAAATTAGCTTTTGGGATCTGAAGATGACCTGTGCAAACGACAAGTGATACTCCTCAGCAGTAAATTTAAAATCAGTTGTGTGATTTCTCCAGCTTGTTCTTCCTTAGCCATACTGTGCCTAAAGAGTTCATTGACTCAATGAAGAGCATCCATACATCAGAGATGATACCACTAAAATCCTTTGTGAGTGTAAAAAGCAACCTTTGGAAGCATATATTTGTTATGGCAACATGTTTTAGTTAAATTTGACTACTGTCTTAAGGCTTGAAAAACAGGACATTTAGGGAATCACTATCATTGGCTATTTGAATGGATTATATATGGAAATAATTATTAAACTTACTTCAGTAAAAGCTCTAGGCAAGGGGTAATAGGATAGATTAGAATATTCTATAACAGAAAAACTTTGATGTGTTTTACCCCAACTCCAAAAACAAAAAAAAAAAAAAATACATGTCACCTAAGTATCAGTGTATATGGGTGATGGAACATTGAAATATTGTCATTAAAAGAGTCCTGCAAAATCTATGATTTTGTCGATATACTAACATATACATGACATCATCATCAGTCAAGAAGAAAAGAATGTTGGAGGTGTATGTTCTTGCTGTTAAGTTAATTAGCCCCAAAATGCTACTGTTCACTGTGACTACAGGCCATTAGTCAGAGTACTTACATAGTTATACCAGACTGTGAGGTTGCTAGGAACAGCTAAAGGGAGAGTCCCATGGTGATAAGCAGCATTTCTTTCACAGGTACAGGTATCATAAGAAGACAAAATGAGGTACATATGTGTGGAGTATACGAAAATGTTATTACATATGACATTGAAACAGACCAATTTATATTGTTTATGTTTCTTTCCCAGAGGAGTGGTTCTAAAGAGAGTCCATGGCCATAATATGATAATTTATAGAATATAGGGCTTTTCTGACTGTTTCATGCTGATTAGGATTAACTTTAAAATTAGTAGCTAGAAAGTCTTGTGATGATTTGACTCTTATGGGAACCAAAGAGGGGGAAAGAAGTGTCTTCTGTTGGCAGATGACCAGAAATCTCAACAAGAGCTTCTGTACAGCCAAACAGAGTGATGAATGGGCACCAAGGAAAAAGGTAGGAGGGATAGCAAGGGAACTTTCAAATTAACCCTCACTTTTGCAATATAAGGTTTACTTACAAAATTTAGATTAGCCTGAAACATTTAAATAGAAATAATTGTAATAAAAGAGAGGACAATTATTCTGGCAAATAAATGACAACTAATAATTTTGGAATGTATAATGTCTGTGATGTTACCTCTAACATTGAAATTTATCACCCCATTTTAAACTCAATCATAGAAAGTATAAGGAAATCCTGTAACAGTGAAGGCTTATCTTGTGAAGACTTACACAATAAGAGCGTGCTAACTTTAATTGAAAGTGAAGTAATGATTTGTGGAATTTCAATTATTTGTCATAAAGTTTGTTAATATTTTATCTTATACAATGGTCTAACTGTAGACACTATAGTACTAGAAAACCCCTGGATTACTAAACTTTCTAGAGCTCAAACTTTTATAACAATGGCATTGAAGACACAAACTTCTCCCATTGTGATCTGCAAAGTTTATCAGCAAAGACCTTTCATATTAAAAGAGAGACGTGTTTTATAAAGAAATGTCCATACTGACTGCATTATATTATTTGTAACATAAATCACCATAGTTCTGAGTAAAGCTCTGAGAATCAGGGCTTGGCAGAAATTTATGAGCTTTCAATGGACTTCCTATCGTCAAGAGTAAAAATAAAGAAGTAAATCATTCTAACTGAGGCATATAGTCAGACATTTTATCTCTTAGGTGTAACACAAAATATTAACGTTTTTACACCTTAGATTTTCAGGCATTTAACTTCTGGAACAATACTCCAGCAATAGAGATGAAGTGTTGTGGGTGCAAGGGCTCTCCTTTAATCCCAGCACCTAGTGAGCAAAAGCAGAAGGTTTGGGAGTTTGTGGACAGGCTGGGCCACACAAGCAGACCATGTCAGAAAAATCAGATGAAATAAATATATAAAGGCTTTTCTTAAGTTACTCCTGTGATTATGTATTTATTAAACATCCCTACTGTGGCAATCACAGCAATAAACCTCAAAATTAAAACACAGTTGTCATCCAGTAGCAAATGGTCACCCCTGAAAACATACGTCCAAAGTAGTGTTATTTAGATTGAGCAAGTTGTATTTGTGTATTTTTGTGTGTGTATATGAGTGTGTGTGTGTGTGTGTGTGTGTGTGTAAGCAATACATATATGCAAGTAACAACAATTAATGAAAAAAGGAGGCTATGAATTTGAAAAAGAACAAGAAATACGTGAGAGGGTTTGGAGGGGGAAAAGGTGTCCTAATTAGGGTTACTATTGCTGTGATAAGCATCATATCCAAAGCAACTTGGAGAGGAATGCACTTATTTGGTTTATGCTTCCACACCACAGTTCATCATCACAGGAAGAGAATGGGAACTTCAGAAGGGCAGGAACCTGGAGGCAGGAGATGATGCAGTGGCCATGGAGGAGTGTTTCCTACTGGCTTACTCCTCATGGCTTGCTTAGCCTGCTTTCTTATAGAGCACAGGACCACCTACCTAGGGATGGCATCACCCTATATGGACTGATCTCTCCTCTATCAATTACTAATTAAGAAAGTGCCCCCAGGCTTGACAATAGGCCTATCTTATGGGGGCATTTTAAAAACTTTTATGTTCCCTCCTCTCAGATGACTTCAGCTTGGGAAAGTTGACATAAAACTATCCAGCACAAAAAAGGAGGAGGAAAATGTTGTCTTACATTTCAGTCTCAAAACAACAGAAGATATAATAAATAAAATAGAATTATTATTGAGAAGGAAAAGATTATGACAAGGTTTTAAGTAAATGAAATGAATCAATAACTCCAAAACTATGTCAAGAAATAGAGAATCACTACATTTTGTATCAAACAACAATCTCCAAGTTTAGCATTCATGTGAGTCATTTTGCAGTCTTAGATTGTGATAAATATGATGAGACCATTAAGACTTATGACTGTGTAAGATGGCTATAAACATTGAGGGTAACTTAACTATATTTTTACTCAATACACAAAAATATATGTTCAATTGAGATGTATACAAATATGTTTACCGTATTCCTAGGAAATGTGATAACAATATGTTGGTTTTTTTAGAGTCTTAGATCAAAGCAGAAAAAACAATATGATTATGGAAACGTGACAAATAGCTTATAGACACCCAAATCACTGAAAGGAGCAAGCCATAGAGAAGGTATCCTTCTATGCCATCTGGAATGTGAGGAGATAAGCAGTTAAGGAAAACTCAAGAACCACAGTGTTAGATCACTGCTGTCAAGGGAAAATGTCATGCAAGTGAGGCAATGGAATAGCTACAGAAAGCGTTTAATGCTTTGGAGATTAAAAGCAGGGACCTGATCTCAGTTTGAAATCAACTGTGATGAAGGGAGAGGAGAGGTTTTAAGCTCTGTGTTGGGAAGATGGCCACGGATCATCTTCTTTTGTTATTTGGATTGACCTAGCAGGAAAAGTTAACTTTTGTTATTAGGACAGCAGACAGCTTCATAAATTGGGCCTGTTTGCTACCCTGGGGGAGATTGGGAAATAGGAACTTAGTTTTCCTTGGTGAATCTAGCCCAGGAAAGTGGCTTTACAAAGAGCCTAGGGTGTGAGAACAGTAGAGGCTGTTAGAAAGATTTGCATATCAAAGGTGTTGAGAAAGCCTGGAGGAGACTCCTAGACAAGTGCTCCAGAGGAAGGAAGGTCATGGCCTAGAATACTGAAGCAATCTCTCAAGACTGAGTCACCTGAGGACTTAAGGCCTGTGAGGCTTAGGGCAGATTGAATTCTGATAATTAAAGTTCTCTTAAAAACAGCCCCTCGTGAATCTGTGCTTAATTACTTTGGTGTTCTCAGACTGTCACTCCTATCTGCTTTATTACCTTCTTGTGCATCTATATTTCTACTGCTAATAATTTGATTACATTCAAGGTGAAAAAAAAAATCTTATGGCAGTATTAGTTTTTCCAAATTTATTTGGTGATTTTATTCATTGTTTATTTTTTGTGCACATTTCTTTATAATATTTAAAAAAACAATGCTTGTCTATAATCCTGCTTTACTCAATAGAATATTAAGTGTACAAGAAATAAAATACAGTGCCAATAGGAAAACTATGAAATTAACTTCAAAATATAGAATGTTCAGATCATGAGATTATTATCGTATTTCCATTGACCTGAACCATTAAAACAAATACGTTAATCCATGTCTACTCAACAATATATTTATAACTTAAAGACATGTTATAGTTTTGAGCTCCTTAAACAATTAAAGGCAGGCATATTGCTGTGACTGGTGGAAGAAGATGAAATGTAAGAAATGTGTATGTGTGGATTTTATCTGCAGTTTTTTATGGAAGCTTGTAAGGGATGTGTAGCTGTCTTCTTTCCTTTCCTGGGATCAGTACCTATTGTTCTAAACACAAGCCACTTTCCATGCCAATTTTATTAGAAATTTTGGTGAACACCACTTTAGGTGCCCTGTTATTAGAGAATTTGAAGCCCTCTTTGAGGTATAGCAGCTAAAATGACTCCATTTTGACCAAAGGAACCATCCTAGAGGCCTGAGAACTCCTCCAGGACCTTGAGTCTGTTAAAAATAATGCCAGGAATTCCAAGAATCCAAAAATCCCCAAGTGTTATCTCAAGGTCACTTCCTTTTTCTCAGTTTTGTCTGGTGTTTTCTGGTGTTCCCGTATGTTTTGTTGGCTGTTGGAAACCTCCTCTCCAGCCCCACTCCTCCCATCCTCAGAAAGCCCACCAAGGGTCAGCTCCTCCCTAGGAGCTGCTCAAAGACCATGGCTGTTGGGTATTTAAGGGCCCCTCTTTGGGAGCAGCCTTGTGGTTTCTCCTCTTCCCTGAGATCACCCTGGGGTATTTGGATCATTCAATCAGAATTATTAATTTGGTTTGAATTGGTTTGCTGCATGGGCAGAGAAATTTTAAAAAATACTTATCAGTGAAACCTCTGGGGGACATGTACTTTCAGCAAGGCAGATTATAGAGTTAAGGTGTCTCCCAGAAATCTCTGTAATTGTTGTGAAACAGACCAGTCCTCCTTTAAGGTGAAATAGCCAGATGTGGGGTCTTTTCATCCCCAAACTGCCAGGAAAGTCCCTTGGGATCCTTGTTACCCAAACCAATTCTTTTTTTTGGCGGGGAGGGGGTATTTCTTCCTTTTTTTATTTTAATTATATTTTTTCTTTGATTTTTTTTTATATAGAAAATTTTTTTCATTCATTTTACACACCAATCAAAGATCCCTCCTCCTGCCCCCCCCCAGCCTCCCTCTCCAAACCCACACCCCACTTCCACACACAAGAAGGCAAGTCCAAGCCATTCCCCCTGCCTCAAGGCTGCACGAGGTGTCCCATCATAGGTTGTGGGCTCCACAAAGCCCACTCATGCACCAGAGATGAATTCTGATCCTACTGCCAGGGGGCCTCCCAAGCAGATCAAGCTACAAAACTGTCTCGCTATGCAGAAGGCCTAGTAGAGGACTTTCATCCAACTTTCATGCGTTCCTTCTAGTTTGGTTTGGTTGTCCCTGCATGTTTCCCTGTCATGATCCTGATGCACTTGCTCATCAAATCCCTCTCTTCTCTCTTGGACTGGATTCCTGGAGCTCTTTCTAGTGACTGGCTGTGGATCTCTGCATCTGCTTCCATCAGTCATTGGAGAAAAGGTCTGTGATGACAGTTAGGGTATTCACCGGTCTGATCTCTGGGGCAAGCAAGTTCAATTCAGTCACCCTTTCCACTATTGCTAGTAGTCCAGGCTGGTATCATCCTTGGGGATTCCTGACAACTTTAATTCTTTGTTTTTCAGAGACAAAGACACCAAAAATGTATTCTACCTAACTTGTGTAAGCTAGTGATAGCTGTAAGATATGACCACAGAGGAAGCCACCAAGAACTACACATGCACACTAAACTTGACCCTCGGGGGTCCTGGGACATTTTAGGTGGGTATACTGATATGCTTTTTATTTATTTATTTTTTATTCATTCCACATACCAACCACAGATCCCCCCATCATTCCTCTTCCCACTCCCCCCCAAGTCTTCTTCCCCAGCCCACCTCCCATACCCTCCTTCAAAAAGGTATGGCCTCCAGTGGGGTGTCAGCAAAGACCCAAAGACCAGCACATTCAGCTGAGGCAGGTCCAAGCCCCTCCACCTGCATCAACTTTGTGCAAGGTGTCTCACCATAGGCAATGGGCTCCAAAAAGCCAGTTCATGCACCAGGGATAGATCGTATTCCTCCTGTCAGGGGTGCCTCAAACAGACCAAGCTACACAACTGTCTCACTCATTCAGAGGGCCCAATCCAGTCCCATGCAGGCTCTATAGTTGATGGTCCAAATTTCATGAGTTCCCACTAGTTTGGTTCGATTGTATCTGTAAGTTTCCCCATCATGGTTTTAATGTGCCTTACTAACAGATTCTCTCATCTCTCTTTTCCACTGGACTGCTTTCCAGAGCTCAGCCTGGTGCTTGGCCATGGCTCTGTGCATCTGTTTCCATCAGTTACTGAATTAATGCTCTATGATGACAATGAGGGCATTCACCAATCTGATCACGGGGGCAGGCCAGCTCAGGCACCCCTACCATTGCTAGCAGTCTAAGCTGGGGTCATTCCTGTGGAATCCTGGGAACTTCTCTCCCACCAGGTTTTTCTCTATCCCCATTATGTCTTCCTCTATCAAGATATCTCCCTCATTGCTCTCCCACTCTGCCCTTGTTCCAGCTCGACCATCCCATTCCCCTATGTTCTCATGCCCCATCCCCTACCCTCTATTGCTCTCCTCATCCCCAGTTTACTCAGGAGACCTCCTCTATTTCCCCTTTGCAGGGCATTCCATGCATCCTTATTCGGGCCCTCCTTGTTAACTAGCTTCTCTGGAGCTGTGGGTTGTAGTCTGATTATCCTTTGCTTTATATCTAGTATTCATTTATGAATGAGTACATATCATATTTGTCTCTCTGAGTCTGGTTACCTCACTCAGGATGATATTTTCTAGATCCATACATTTGCCTGAAAATTTCATGATGTCATTATTTTTAAGTGCTGAGTAGTACTCCGTTGTATATATTTACCACATTTTCTTTATCCATTCTTTGGTTGAGGGGCATCTAGGTTATTTCTGGGATCTGGCTATTACAAATAATGCTGCTACGAATGTAGTTGAGCAAGTGTCCTTGTGGTCTGATTAAGCATTCCTTGGGTATATGCCCAAGAGTGGTATTGCTGGGTCTTAAGTTAGATTGATTCCCAATTTTCTGAGAAACCACCATACTGATTTCCAAACTGGGTAAGTTTGCATTCCACCAACAGTGGAGGAGTGTTCCTCTTGCTCCACATCCTCTGCAAGGTAAGCTGTTATCAGTGTTTGTCTTAGCCATTCTGACAGATGTTAGATGTTAGATGTTAGATGGTTTCTCAGAATTGTTTTGATTTGAATTTCCATGATGACTAAGGATGCTGAGCAATTCCTTAAATGTCTTTTGACCATTGAGATTCTTCTGTTGAGAATTCTCTGTTTATCTCTGTAACCCCAAAATTTTTTAATTGGATTGTTTGATATTTTGATGTCTAGTTTCTTGAGTTCTTTATATATTTTGGAGATCAGCCCTCTGTCAGATGTGGGGTTGGTGAAGATCTTTTCCCATTCTATAGGCTGCATTTTGACTTATTTACCATATCCTTTGTCTTACACAAGCTTTTCAGTTTCATGAGGTCCCATTTATTAACTGTTAATTTTAGTGCCTGTGATATTGGTGTTCTGTTCAGAAAGTTGTCTTCTGTGCCAGTGTGTTCAAGGCTATTCCCTACCTTCTCTTCTCTTAGGTTTAGTGTAATTTGATTTATGTTGAGGTCTTTGATCCACTTGGACTTGAATTTTTGTGCATGGCAATAGATATGGATCTATGTGCAATCTTCTACATGTTGCCATCCAATTATGCCAGCACCATTTGTGGAAGATGCTTTCTTTTTTTCATTATAAAGTCTTGACTTTTTCATAAAACAACAAGTGTTCATAGGTCTGCAGATTAATGTCAGATCTTCATTCAATTCCATTGGTCCACATGTCGATTTTTATGCCAATACCAGGCAGTTTTTATTACTAGAGTTCTATAGTAGAGCTTAAGGTTAGAGATGGTGATGTCTCCAGAGGTTGCTTTATTATACAGGATTCTTTTGGCAATCCTGGTTTTTTTTTTGTTTTTCCATATGAAATTAAATATTGTTCTTTTGAAGTCTGTGAAGAATTGTGTTGGGATTTCAATGGGGATTGCATTGAATCTCTAGATTGATTTTTGTAAGATTGCCATTTTTATTATGTTGATTCTACCTATCCATGAGCATGGGAAATCTTTCCATTTTCTGATATCTTCTTCAATTTCTTTCTTCAAAGACTTAAAGTTCTTGTCATACATGTTTTTCACTTGCTTACTTAAAGTTATCCCAAGGTATTTTATATAATATATGGCTATTGTGAAGGGTGATGTTTCTCTGATTTCTTTCTGTGCCTATTTATCATTTGTATAAAGGAGAGCTACTGATTTTTTTTTAGTTAATCTTGTATCCCACCACATTGTTGGAGGTGTTTATCAGCTGTAGACTATCATATCATCTGCAAAAAGGGAAAGTTTGACTTCTTCCTTTCAATTTGTATCTCAAACCAATTCTTCTACATCCTACATCAATGTCTGATTCTCTTTCCTGCTTTACCCACTTCCCTGGAGACAACTAGGACTATAAGCAGAGATCCACTATCTTAGTCAATGCCTTATGAATAAGTAGCCTGAACCCCCAGTTCTGATCTCCAGGGAGTAAAATGACATTCCCCTAGCCTATCATCCTCACACCCAGCTGTTCAGTTCTTGACTCATTCAAGGGAACCTCCATAGGTGGAGTTTCTCTGTGTTCCAGCAATGACTCCCAAATATAACCACACAGAGATTTTAATATTAATTGTAATTGCTTAGCCAATAGCTGTCGCGTCTGCCTTGACCAGCAAGGAAGACACCTTCTTTATCTTTAAGTCTTTAGTTAGAAGCAGCTCATTGAGAGCTATAAAAATTGGGTGTGAGAAGGAAGTGCCCATCCTTGTACAACCCTTTGTTTTTAACCTAAGATATTTCTCGGAGCTTCTGCCAAAAAGCCCCAGTTTACAAGTTCACTTTTGCTCCACGCGTCCGCGGAGATGTAACAGCCAAACTAGTTTTGTTTCAATATATACCGTCTGCTTTGGACGCAGCTCTGCGATACCGCTCTCTCTTTATCTACAGAAGAGAGCAAAACCCGCTTTTGTCGCGGTTCCCCAATTAACCCGGGGACTTACCAGGTATACCTACCCTGACAGCAAGAAGTTCTGAGCTCCCTTTCTTCAAAGAGTTTTCCCCGTACGGGCCACCAATTGTCGCGTCTGCCTCGACCAGCAAGGAAGACACAACACCGAGCTCTTCCTCAAGCTGTTTTTTATTCAAGTCTTTTCAAAATCTGTGTCCTTTGTTCTTCTCCCCTAGGGAGAGCCCGCCCAGCCTTATATAGGTCTCAGACCACCAGCCATCATGCGCCACATGGGATTCCTGGATAGGTGCACGTATGCCTTAGCAAGCCGAAATTTAAAGCCAAGCCAAATAAGGAGTTGTTTAACATAGAGAGCACTCGCCATCGGGAGGGCGGGGGGCGAAAGCCAGAGCCATCTCAAGAATGCAGCTTCATGCCGGGCGGTGGTGGCGCACGCCTTTAATCCCAGCACTTGGGAGGCAGAGCCAGGCGGATCTCTGTGAGTTCGAGGCCAGCCTGGGCTACCAAGTGAGTCCCAGGAAAGGCGCAAAGCTGCACAGAGAAACCCTGTCTCGAAAAACCAAAAAAAAAAAAAAAAAGAATGCAGCTTCACGCAGCTCTCTACAAATAGCTTAGGCTTGTATTTAGCTAGTTCTTAACACTTAAATTAAGCCATGTCTATTCATCTGTATGCTTCTCTGGACTTGTTTACCTCATCTATGAACACCCCATGTTACTTCTTCCATGTCTGACTCAAGACTTCTCAGACTCCACCCTTCTTATTTCCAGCATTCTCTCTGCCCCCCAAATCCTGCTTAGCTATTGGCCAATCAACTTTTTATTAACAATGAGAGCAACATATATTTACAATGTAAAAATATCATTCCATAGCATTTCCCTCTTTTTATCTAATTAAAAGGGAAGGTTTCATATAGTAAAATTATATATAATAAAACAGTTATTAAGTAAGAATTACAGTTACAATATCCAGTTCATTTGTATTTGGCAAAATTAGAAAAAATATTCTATTATCTATCTTATCTTTGTGAGTCTAAAATTGTATACCTAATTTACTTTGTATCATAACTAAGAAAAACTACAAGTTTAATTATTTAGACTTTAACACCCTCAAAGACCCCTGAAAGGTATAATGTTACCTAACAACAGGGATATCTTGCCTGGACAGTGACCCAAAGTTCCTCTGTGGTGGTATTTTACTTGTACTGAAATGTGATTTTAATTGTATGTTAATAAATAAAGTTGTCTGGGGATCAGAGCTATTAGAGCCTTAGCAAGTGCGTGGCGGCAGTGGCGCACGCCTTTAAGGACCTGGAGGGTGGTACATACAGGCAGTGATGAGGTAGTCACATGTTTGGGTTTACAACTAATGAGAAGGCAGAACAGCTAGACTATAAAGACATACACACAGGAAGTAGGTCCCTTTTCGGAGAGCTCTCTTGGCTGAAGAGGATCCCTGAATCAGGAAGGGTGAGGCTCTTAGCTCTGACCTCTTGGCTTTCTTCTCTGAATCGGCTCTGTGTTTCTTATTTAATAAGACGGTTGGTTACATCTACATTCCTCTGTCATGTTGGAGCATCCAAGTTTGGCCTTCTGTCCTAATATATCTGACAGACATTTCTGAGAAGCAGGGAATTTTGAATGACTGTTCTACCTTGTCTTGGCAAAGTTTGGAAGTCACTCTTTTTGTGTTTTGCTTGTCCAGTTTGGACAGTATACTGTCAGCAATTGAGGCAAGGGCAATTTCTTTTCCCAAATGGCTAGCTATTGACATAAAGAAAAAAAACTCCATATGGAGTTTCTTTGATGCCCATTATCCTTTTTTGAAACAAATTGGTGCTGTCAAAAGAAGCCATGTCTTACTGTCATGAAAAACCTTAGGTTATTATACATATTAAATTCAATATTCTGTAGGTCTTTGAAGTGTTTTAAGACAATTTATCTAAATATATCTTTTTAACTTTGAAAGCATACCTAATATGACTATAAGTTTGATTATTATAGATGACTATTGATCAGTATTTCTTAATTATAAATTACTTATTTAAATGAGCTACATAAACACAATACCCCAAATAAGAGTAAAAACATGTATACAGCAAAAAAATTAACTTTAAATTGGTATCAATAAACCAAAATCCATACCAATGTAAAACGTTTTGAGGTTGATTGTTTTTTTGAATTAAAGTAGATTCAATAATCTATCCTTTTTTCCTATTATTCCTGTCATATCCCCCTTTGTTTCTTTAGAAAGAGATCCTTGAATTTAACTCTTTTATTTATCATTTTTATTGACTATGACCAATAAAACTTTTAACCAATCCAACTAAACAGTGACAAACATTCATAATCCATTAAATAACTAAAACCAACCCATACTCCATCTCTTGGGAATGTGGGTTTCATTCTTTAGACTGCTTCCTATTGTTTGGAGGTACAGGAATCTCTAGGGGAACCTTGAGAAAATCAGGATGATGACTGAGTTTTGGTTGGAGAAGTCTGTGAGGCTGAACCATCTCAGTCAGCAGTTGAAGCTGTTCTGGATGCAGAACTATGAAGAAACTGCAACAAAGGTGCTCTGAGATGCTGGATCATCTGGGCCATCCTTTTTTATTGGTATCTGTTCTCATTGTTTTGAAAATACATAAACTTTTAAAGGTAGCATGCATATTTGTTTAAATACAAGTATAGATTGTATTTTGTGTACAAGTTAGCCAAAGATGACTTTTGTTTTATGTTTGATTAGGTAAAATATATGTTACATGTTTTGTAGTTTTTCTAAGTTTATTTCTTTATGTCTATAGCCAGGATTTTCAGGGGGTCTTCCCCAATCAAACCTGATTCATATTAACTTTAAATGAATCCACAACCTCTCATTTCCTGTGGAAGTAAAAGCATAACTTCTATCCCAAAGCAACATATCTTTTGACTTTCATTTTGAAGTCAAGATCTCTTTAAAATATATAGGTTTGTTTAATCTAGCATCTTTCATAATCCAATATCTCTTAGCAGCTATGGCTCTTTCATCAGCAATCAGAAAATTTAAAGACAACACAATAACCTACAGAATCCAGACTCGCCATGTATTTTTCATCTTTACATGGCTTTTTAAATTTTTACTTTATTCCTTTTTTAAGGACTTTATTATTTTTAAACTATTTTCTATGATTATTTATACCTTCTCTCTTTTCTCTACTAAGCCTATGTATATTTTTAAACATATTGTAACTCATTTAAAGATTTTTTTTTTACATCTTGATATTGCTTTCTAATTACATGAGATGAATTTTAAAGTTCTATATCAGCTGACAGCATTGTTTAGCTTAGTGTATGGCTGTAGTGAGTGGCAGTTGGCAGCTGGCTCCATCCCACAGGCAGCTGCTGGGAGACACTTCTCTGTACTGTGGCTGGCATGAGAGACATGAGACTAGAACATCATGTTTGGCTCCATTTTGTGTGTTTAGAACCTTTTTTAAAAAAATATTTCTCAGTTCTTATATAGATGTAGGTGCCAGCTATTTGTGTGCCGTATGTAGGTGGAGTTTTTCTGTGTCCCTGCAGTCACTTCCAAATAACCACAGAGAAATTTGTTATTAATTATGAATGCTCAGCTGATATCTTTGGTTTGTCTTCATTCAGCTCTTACAACTTAAAATAACCCATTTCTATTAATCTATGTCCTGCCCTGAGGCTCATGATCTCATCTATGGACTTCCCATGTTGCTTCTTCCATATCTGGCTCATGATTCCTCAGATGCCACTCTTCTTATTCCCAGCATTCTCTCTGAACCAAAAATACTGCCAAACTATCAGCCAATCAGCTTTTTATTAACAATGAGAGCAAAACATATTGAATAAAAAGATTGTTCCACAACGGACATCAGATCTGATAACTCCAATCTCTAGAATCTACTTTTCCCTGCCCTCACCTCAGTACACCCAAAGCAGAGTAGATAATGCTCCTCCTAGCCAAGCCAGAGATTACCTCTGGTTGTTTTATGCTTTTGAGAGGTACCTCCAAATGAATCCTACCACCTCAGGTAGAGGGAGAGACCACCAGACCTTTTTATTCTATGTTTCCTTTACAACAAGTGGCTTGTGTAACTCAAAGACCCGGAGCCTTCCTTTTTCTGAAAAACAAAATAAAACAAAGCAGGCTGTTATCATTTTGTTGGAAATTGTTTTCCTTACTCATCAGCCAACATGGGCTGGATGCAGACAATTCCTAGGCACCCTTGTCACAACCGAGGAAAGGGATTAGGTCTTAAGCGAAGCACCCAAAGTCATATCATGGTCTGGAGCAACAGGGAAAGGGACTGAAACAAGAAGCTAGCAGAAACTGCCTTATTTGACCAAACTGGGCCCCTAACACAGACTAAGTAAAAGAGTGCTATACCTTTGCCAACTCTACTGACTGGAATGAAAGCAGCACCTCGTAAGCCAACTAACGAACCTCTTAAAGGTGTTAGAAGTGTTCAAAGTTATTCAGTGGAATCACGAGTTTCCTGCTGGGTGTCTGGACTTCCTCCACAAGGCTTACAGGGAATTTACTTCCTTTGACCCCTATGCTCCAAAAAAACAGCAGGCTGCTAACATTGCTTGTATGACCCTGTTGCCCACATGTGTTCATACAAAGTTGCAGAAGTTAGAGAGGTTTGAAGGAATGAAGGCCATGGTTGCTCAAAAGACTTTAAACAATAGAGACTCAGAGGGAAAAAAAGGACAAGGAGACTAGCTTGAGTAATGGTAGCTGCTTTTTCAGCAGGGGAGAATAGGGACCAAAAGTACCCCAGGCTGTCAACTCAGCCTCAGGCCAACTCAGTGTTGGGCCAAGTTAAACCAAGACTGATGTGCTTATCACAAGTAAAGGGAAAACTGGAAAAAAGGAATGTCCATAGTAGAGGTAGGAAAGAGAAGAAAAATATCTTCAAGCTAACAGTTACAGAATTTATCCTTTTCAAGACTTGAGAGAGGTTAATAAGAGGGTGGTGATTACACATGCAACCTAGAAAATTCCCTGTTTCATTCTCAGCTTGTCAGAGCTGGAGAAAATTGTGTAAGGAGTCTTAGATAGAAAGGATGCCCTTTTCTCCCTGACTCTGGCCATGTAAGTCAGCCCATGTTTGTCTTTCAATGGATAGACCCTGAGGCATGATTCAGTGGCCAACTGACCTGGACCCAACTCCTCCACACTATTTGATGAAGCTCTTACTGTGGATCTGCTCAAGTACAGTGAAGTATACCTGAATGTCACCCTCTTGCTGTGCATGTGGATGATCTTTCCATTGCCACACATACTCTGGAAGAATGTCAAAAAAGCCCCTGAAGACTGTGCGAAACACTCTTGAGCCATGCATTAATAGGCAGGTGAGAGAATTCTTGTGAATGGTTGGATACCACAATTCGTGGATACCCAACTTTGCAGAAATAGCTAAACTGTTACTGCTCTAGTTGTATGCACAAACCTGGGAGAGCAGAGCCTAAACATTAGTCATACTAAAGTCTCCCAGAAGAACCAACTTTATTCACAGCATCAGACTTATACTCTGAGGGTTAAGCAAAGTCATATGAGAAAAGTTTACACAAGTTCAAGCTGTATACAGTCACAAGTGCAAGGAGTGCTTTAAAAGACTTTTGAATAACAAAAGTAAGCATCAGTGAGTAATCTCAAGCAAATCTACTTCTATTTACAACATTTGAGAGGAGCAAGAAAGCACATTCTAAAAACAAACCTATGTTTAGATGGAACAGAGGTTTACAAGACTATTGTCTTTTTTTCCTTGGAATTTTCTTACCAGCTCTTGGAATTTGCCTCACTCCATTCCATTCTTGAACCATATCCCAACAATAAACTGTTCCACCAGAGCCTGAAATGAGGGAAGAGAACATTACTTACCAGCTAATAGTCTTAGCTATTGCTATCCCTCTTCTCACAGGGCCTGGGATTATAGGCTCTGCTGCACAAGGGATCTCATCACTAGCTCTTTAGGGTCAGAATTTCAGATCTCTGAATGCTAGAGAGGACCAGGACCTATAGAACCTCAAAGATTCTGTTGGTCAACTTGGAAAGCAAGTGGATTCATTACCAGGAATGGTCTTATAAAACTGCAGGGAAATATATCTGTTATTTTTGAAGGGGGGAGATCTCTGTATGGCCTTAAATGAAAAATGTTCTTTGTATGCCAATAACTCAGGAGTTAAGGGTTTACACCTCGTTCAAAAGAATATGGACAAGAGATCAAAAGAATGGATTGAGGCTTTTAAGTGGTATCTGTCTGATTACTTTTGGTCCCCATGACTCACCAGCCTCCTATCTGCAATAGCAGGACCCCTCCTTTTGCTGCTTCTGGGTATTAGCATAGACCCTTGTAATATAAATTGACTATTTATGCATATAAAAAGGTAAGTTAACACAGTTAAAAAAATGAAATTTATAAACCCAATAGACCCAATATCAACCTTTAACCCAACATGAGTATGGATCAATGGAGACAGAGCCAGTAGAGAATGTAGTAGCTAAAATGGTTCCATCTTGACCAAATCAACCATTTTAAATGCCTAGAATTGGAATAGTTAGGTTGGCCCTGCATCTAAATTGTTCAGGTTTGTTCACAGCCTGATAGCAGCAGCAGAAGAGGAAGAGGAGGAGGAGGAGGAGAAATATTTATCTTGAATAGGTTTAGTTGTCCATTCATAGAAGGGATATGTCAACTTTCACTCCTGTCATCCAGTCAACCTAAGGAAAGCTGGGTGGAAGGGGACCAAAAGGCCACATGAATTTCATAGGAAAGGCTCAGAGTCCCTGAAAGTGTGAGCTCCAATTATGGTTTGTGGTAGGATAATCTTTTTGTACACTGTGAAGACATGGCTCTACCAAGGCACATTCTGATTGGTTTAATAAAAAGCTGAATATCCAGTAGCTAGGCCAGAGAGCATAGGCAGGACTTCTGGCAGAGACAGGAACCCTGGGAAGAAGCAAGGCAGAATTCACCAGCAAGATACAGAAGGAGTTAGATGTATAATGTGAAGGAGAAGTAATGAGGCATGTGGCAGAACATAGATTAATATAAACAAGTTAACTTAAGTTATAAGAGCTAGTTGGGAGCAAGTCTAAGCTAAGGCTAAGCTTTCATAATTAATAAGAAGTCTCTGTGTCATTATTTGGGAGCTGGAGGTACAAAGAAAGTCCAGCTACATTGGTTTAATTATTGGCTTGGAAGAAAGAGACCCTTTTAAAATTTCGTGTTTGAATATTGACATCTGCAGACAAAAATCATTAATAATAATTAATAACAATAACAATAATAATAATAATAAAATGCTAAAGAAAAGGAAAATGGCATTTACTTTCTGCCTTTCACCCTTAAGTTCACATAACCTCACATCTAACTATAAATACAGTGTTATAAAATTAGATAATATAAGAATAAATTATACAAAATCTCAAATTTGACAAATATGACTTTTAGTTGTAAGTATAAGCTATAGAAAAATTAATAGCTTAGACTTCACTACCTTCACACTTTTTTTTTCTTGCTCCATGAAAGACATTGACAAAAAAATGAAAGGATTTATGTGTTTCTGTACCTTTTAGCTTCCCTTTGCTGTACTGCCAAAAATTGATCTAAACAATATGACCATTGATAACACAGCAACAACAAATAAAAAAAAAGAAGAAGAGAAAAACTACAAACACAAAACAAAGATGGTTTCTAAATTAGTGAGAGTATTACCATGGCATTACCACTTCAGAGAGGTGAGGGGTGAATATTACAAGTCCTTTAATAAGAAAGATACTTCTTTTTAATTAAAAGAATGGGAACTATCTCTTGCCTAGGTAGAAACTGAATCAAAATTCTAAGCTATGTTAAACATACAGGTTTATCCAGTGACTTAGTTTGGATTTTATTGCCATGAAGAGACACCATGTCCATGGCAATCCTTATAAAGGAAAATATTTAATTGGGTCTGGCTTACAGTTCAGAGATATAGTTCACTGTCACCATGGCAGGAAACATGGAAGCATGTGGGCAGACCTGGTGATGGAGAAGAAGCTGAGTGATCTGCAATTTGATCCACAGGAAGCAAAAGGAGATTGCCACACTAGACCTAGTGTGAGCATATAAAACCTCAAAGCCTGTCTCCACAGTGACATACTTCACCTGACAAGGTCATACCTATTCTGACAAGGTCACACTTCCTAATAGTGCCACTCCCAATGGAGCCAAGTATTCAAATACAGGAGTCTATGGGAACCATTTCTATTCAAACCACCACATCCTGTTAGACTGTTTAATTACTTGGTGAGGAAACCACCTGCAGGAAGGCAAATTCATTTAATGCCATGCTAAAGAGATGGGAGGAGTAATTATCTCCTCAATGGGATCATGCACCTTCCCTCCCATAGTCCCTAATCTCTGCGCCATCACTAAAGAGCCAAGATGAGGCTTTGGTGAGGGAGTCTGGCTTTTCTTAGTAAGATAAATTTTCTTTGCCTCATTTTTCTGTCTCTTTATTTTAGACGATAACAAAGCCATCAGTATGCTTCCCCCTTGTCCTTTGGGCTTTTTTATTCTTCCTCTAAAGTTGCATCCCCTTTGCTAAATGGCTAACCTCTTTTGCTTTTTGACTGCTTGCTGCCTAAATTTCCATGTCTAAAAAAAGCAAGGCTTTGTTTATTCCTCCCTTCTATCTCCCTCCTCCAGGCAGCAGAAGACATTTATAGTGGGTCTGTGGTGGGGGTGGGGTGGACTCAAAACAGCTTGATCACATAACTGCCATGACAGGCATAGAGGCTCAGACACAGCTTCTGCAACAGGCTTACTGGCATTTAACACCTGGATGGAGAAAAAGCCATGAGCTGACCTCATGGGAGTGCTTGCATCTAAGGGGAAATGCCTGACATTCCAAGCATTCCCTATAGACAAATGTCATCCAGTCAGGGTCTTTTTTTTTTTTTTTTGGTTTTTCGAGACAGGGTTTCTCTGTGTAGCTTTGCGCCTTTCCTGGAACTCACTTGGTAGCCCAGGCTGGCCTCGAACTCACAGAGATCCGCCTGTCTCTGCCTCCCGAGTGCTGGGATTAAAGGCGTGCGCCACCACCGCCCTGCTCAGTCAGGGTCTTGAACCCTGGAAATCCCCTCACCCCAACCTCACTATGATTAAAACCCCACCCTGCCTAGGCTCAGGGCTCTCTGCTTTCACTGCTGTGTCAGACAGAGTCCAAGCTCTGAACTTGAAATGAAGGCTCTTTGCTTTTACATATGCGATTCGGTCTCTGTAGTGGTCTTTTGGGTGTCCCCGTGATATGGGCATAACACTTGCCCAGTTGTTTTTGTTGTTGCTGTTGTTTATATATTGCAAAGTCTAAGAAATTTTCCACTGAGTCCACTTTTTTCTGAGTCCACTCTAAAATTATTTTATTAACAAGACTAAAATTTTCTGTTGTGTAGCTTGAGATCATCAAATGACCACCTGGCCTTTATTGAGATTTTAATCAGTTGAATTTTAACTAAATTGCAACTGACACCAGCACCCTTGACTGCATTTGGGACTGTGAATTCATGGATGTGTGGAATATGTGTGTGTGTGTGTGTATGAATACCATACATTTGGAATATAAGCATATACAAAATTTTCATAATCTGTTCATCTGTTGATGGACTATGAATTGATTTCAATTCTTTGTTATAATGGATAAAGCAACAATAAACGTTAAGGTGCAAATATCTCTCTGGTAAAGTGTGGGATTTTCTGGGTTTATACTCAGGAGTAAAATATTTGGTTCATGGGGTCGTTCCACTTTTAATTTTTTTTGAGAAATCTCCAAACTGATTTCCACAGTAGCTGTACTAACTTTCACCACTATCAACAATGAACAAGGGTTGCTTTTTCTCCCATCCTCTCTAACGTTTGTTGTTGGATTTGTTTTGATAGTCATTCTTACTGTCTTAGGTGGTATCTCAAGGTAGTTTTAATTTAAAATGAGAATAACTGAATAAAATTCCTTTTGAATAATCATACACAATTTGTAACTATAGACATTCAAATTACTTTGAACAGTAGAGTATGAAGTTTATCATATGACAGTGATATGGAAATTTTTTTTCAATGTGATTTATTAATAATACTGGAAGAACTAGAAATGTTGACAAGGGTATTGGACATTTGTTAATTAAAAGTTGGATAAGGTGTAGTGAAATCAACTTAATGATATTATAATGACTTTAAATAATTATGAAAAGGACCTTAGTATAAAATAAGAGATATCTTTGAAAATTATACACAGAGAAATGACCTACAGAAAATTTGTAACATGATAAAAGCTAATAACAAAGCAAACTCAGTGTTTATTTTTTGACCCATTATCCGCCAGACAGTTCTAACTGTGCTGAACAATGTCTGGTGTCTTTTGCGCCCGCTGTCTCCATCAGTGTTTATGAATACAGAAACACTTGAATTGTAAGAGAGATTGGAAAACAAATAATTCAATTTAAAGATATTTAAAGATAAGTAACTTCTTGTTTTCTTATGTTGATATACAAATGAGAAGGGTGATCTCAGCTGAAGTGTGTTTTAAAATTGACTTCACTAACTACATAAAACAGAATTATAACAATAGTACTTCAAAAGTTAATTCCTTGGAACAACAGGAATTATAAGGACTTTTCTTCTTTCAAGTATATTTGATTGGCAAGTATAGTTAAAGAGCTGAAATTGACTGACAGGGGAAGGGAGACACTGAGGTCCTCAAGAGACTAAAGGAAATAACTGGAAGCAAACTAAGCTTAAAGATATTTGAAAGTAAATGCCTAGGACTAAGATCTCAGGTCTCAGATCAGAGATCCATAGCTTTTGACAGGAAACTTGAATATAGATGAAGGAAAAACAGCAAAAATCCTGTGATAGGAAATGGCAGCAAGATGCTCAAAGGAATATAATCTGAAGAAAAAGTAGTAAGTGACCTAGAGTTTAAAACCAGTTGCTAATATATAATGAGAAGGAAAGGAAGAAGAAAGACACAATTATAAGGAGAATGCCTTCTCACAAATTAATAATGTTGAACACTTATATCTGTTCTTTTAAATTACAGAATGATCTGTAGGAAGAAATTGCACTCTAAAATAAGAATAATAGAACAAATGAACAGAATACAATGAACACTGGAGACAACTGAGTTTTCATAATTTCATGTGTTGTATGAAAAATTACAATATACGCATTTAACATTAAGAATAAGAATACAAGATTTATTTGAAATGTAAATGCTTTTAAAGTTATACTACTAAAAATATAAGGATTCATTACTACTATTGTCACAGATGAATTTCTTCTAAATTATACTTACAACACTGTAGATGTCAAATATTTTCGGAATAAAAATGAATAATAAAACAAAATGGAAATATCTAAGGAAAAATAACATATAACAAAATTTACAAATAGTTAAGTTGGCATATAACATGTCAGAAATAATTGAAGTATTATAATACTCAATTGTATCATAGGAAAAATATTCTCATGGAATAGTACTATATGTTTATTTGTAGAGGTATTTAAATAAATATATGTTTTCTTGTAAGCCTATGAAAAAGATAAAAACGATCATGTCTGTCAACATTCATACATACTAGTACTTTTCTTGTTCCATGTTATTATAATTATTATTTTGAATGAAAATTTAATATTTCTCATCCATAACATTATTTTGATATGTGCTTGTCAGAAAGGAATTTCTTATACTCACAATTCATGGAATTAACCTTCCTTTAACTATTATACTCACAGTATGCACAATATCCTGGTGAACTGACAGAACCAAATCCAGAAAAAATACTATCATGATAGTTCATAACAAAATAGTCCATTTTTGGATTTCTAAATTTATATGGATAACAATTATAGTTTTGAAGACTTGACCTGATGTCAAATGATGCTATTTACTATAGAAACAGTACTTTAAATAACATTTGTAATTTCCCATCTACTGTTCAAGATTCAGGACTTTTCACCAAAACATCATTCAGTCTTTTGTTGACTTTTCAGCTACCCTGTTCAGATCTTGTCTGCTGGACCTGGAATCTGAAGACCTGAAAGAACAAGGCAGACCACAGTCTACTGCTGTAGACAACCTTGCTTCATTTCAGTGTACTTGTACACATGAATGTAACAAAGAAAGCAACCATCCAGTGAAGACTGTTTGAGTTCAGAAAAAAACATGATCTGAGAAACATGCTCAGAAAAACATGAAAATTAATGCCAGTAAGCATGTACTACATATTAAGAGAGCACTCCTTTCCCAGAACTTTCTCAGGACACACCAATCTGAAGACAATTGTCTTACATATACTATAGATTATATCTGAGAAAGCATGAAAACAAGGCAGAATGCTATATCCAGACTCAGGGCACATTGACCAGACTGGGTTCGATAGCTATGTTCTGACCTACAACAGGCATAAACAGGTCTTATAAATGGAATATAAATGTTTAACACAGGAGGCACGAAATCACATCCAAGAACAATCCAGGGAACAAAATTCACCTGAGGCTCTCTCACAGTTCCCCAAGACGTTGTTCGCCATGCAACATTTTTCTGACTGTGTTCCAAACATGTCTTGGCCAGCAAAGCCAGTGATTGCCGGTATAGTAACAAGTGAAGAGAAGACAAACAATTTATGAATGGGACTAAGAGAGTGACAGCCTGCTGTATCAACTGGGTAAAATGAGCTGAAGTGGCCTCTCTGGTACCCTTGTACAAAACGGGAAGATGTCTTGAATCCACAGGTGGTCAGTCTTTGAAATATCTGTTAGTGGATTAACTGACTTAATTCTTAATGCTGTGCTGATTTGTTAAATCTAAATTGTATTCTTTTAGCACCATAATAGCAGAGTCAGGTGAGGTAATGATGAAGTGAATACATCATAAGTGTTACTACATTCAATGATAAAACTAACAGAAGGAAGAAACAATTTGTGTTCTAATTACCCTGCAAAAACCACAGACTAACAAAAAGTCCGGTATCAGATACAAGAGTTCTCTTTACATATGGTTGGTCAGGTAGTCTAAGGGATTTTAAAAACATTGAAGACAGTTGATATAATTCTTAGTTGCCTCACAGATGTTGAAGGTAAGCCTTTATAGATGAAGACATCACACATTTTGGACACAGAATTCAGGTGGTTGAAACTGATCTAACATTAAAGCCTTCTTCATGTGGTTTAGCTTCTATGGAATCAGAAAATACTGTTCAGGCTGCCAAGAAAAGGGAGCGATAAACTGTCCCATCAAGCTACATCATCTATGAACCACAACAACGACTGGCATGGCAGCACATCTGTAAATAATCATTAA
The DNA here is from genome assembly GCF_007827085.1 of Peromyscus californicus insignis. Lineage (NCBI taxonomy): Eukaryota > Metazoa > Chordata > Mammalia > Rodentia > Cricetidae > Peromyscus > Peromyscus californicus. The sequence goes on along the minus strand of NW_026294573.1, from coordinate 158,190,511 downwards.
GTGGCACTCACATGTTTGTAGTGGCAAACAGCTGTCTAATTGGACTTCAGGTACAGTAACCAAGAGGAGAATCAAACCTGGTGCTAGAAACATAGACAAATTCCAGGAGCTAGTGAGGTCATAAACCTCTGTGAAGAATCCATGACTGCCACTTTGCACAAGCATAATTATAACTACATTTTAAAACGCATCTTTTTTTTATTAAGAAATTTTTTTTTATTCATTTTACATACCAACCACAGATCCCCCTCTCATCCTTCCTCCTACTCCCCCAGTCTTCCTCATCCCAAGCCATCCATCCCTTCCTCCAAAAGGGTAAGGCCTCTCATGGGGAGTCATTAAAGCTCACCTTTAAATCCATAGATTAGTAGAGCTATCACCTTTCCCAAAGAAACTTTTTTTAATTGAAATGGAGAGCATCTTCGAAAACCACAATTAGATCATGCATAGATCAATCGATTTCTGGGAGCCCAGCCCAATGGCTATATCTACATGAAAACTCTCATGCCTATGGCTCAGGTTACATCATGCAAGAGAGTGTGGAAAGATTATAAGAGCCAGGATATTAGGAAGTCTGCTGAGGAACATTTACTAGTTTGGATGCATAACCAAGACTGGAACAGTGACAATGTCAATGGATATGCTAACATAGAAGGCAGAACACATCATGGGCTTCTATCCATAGACAAAGTCATATATATGTATATGAAAAATCTCCAACAATAAAGATCAAAGAAAAGAAGCTTTCATATTGGGAGTAGATGGGGTCATGGGAGGAGTTAGAGGGAAGTGCGAGGAGTGTTCTTAGGCAGAAAGTGGAAAGGGAAAGTGATATAATCCTATTTTAATAGAAAAAATATTTTTAAATCACCACATCCTAGCCCATATCTATGGCAGCAGCTTTCTCTTTTCTAAGAGGCCAGGCCAGCATTCTAAACCCCATCTAATACTGTCCCCTACTCCACCTGTGATCACACACCATAACCCCAAATGGCCCTCTTCTCCACATCACCATATCCCCACCAACACCTCTGGTGGAAGTCTTCTACCCCATCTGAGGCCAGGCCAGAATCCTGATCCCCAGAGGCCAGTTCAGTATCCTGAAGCCAGAGACCAGACTACCGCCTAAAAACCAGGCAGAAGACTCCTATCCCCACCAGAAACTATCATCTGGACCCCAGGAGAACCCTGCCCAAATCAGAGACCACACACATACACATAGCTAGAACTTCAACCCCAAACTTGGGCAACAACCCTGTGCACACCAGAGGCCATCCAGGCCATCAGAAGTCCAGCCCCCAATATGGGCAGAGACCATCTACTCAACCACAGGCCACAGGATCCAGAAGACCAGAGAGAAAGCATAAACTAAGGAAGAAAACACCCATCCAACAAAGACAAATCCAGAAATCAGCACACAGGTCGATAATCACTCCAAATCCAGAAGCCTAAACAGCAGTGTAAGGATAAAAACAACAGCAAAAGCAATATGTCACCACCAGAGCCCAGCCATTCTACTACAGCAAGCCCTGAGTAATCCAATACATCAGATGCACAAGTAAATAATCTTAAAACTAAATTTAGGATGATGATAGATGTCCTTAAAGAGATGAAAAAGTACCTTAAAGAAATTGAGGAAAGACAATTGAAAAATTGGAGAAAATCAACAAATCCCTTAAAAAATGTCAAGAAACCCGGGGGGGGGGGGGGGGGGGGGGAACAAACAGGTGGAGGAAACTATTCAAGACCTGAAAATAGAAATGGAAGCATTAAAGAAGACAGAAACTGAGGGAATTCAGAAAATGGAAAATATGGGTAAGTAAATATGAAATACAGATACAAACATCACCAATAGAATTCAAGAGATGGAAGAGAGAATCTCAGAAATTGAAGACACAATAAAAGAAATAGATTCATCAATCAAAACAAATGGTAGATCTAGAAATATCCCAACATGAAACATCCAGGAAATCTGGGACACCATAAAAAGACCAAAGCTAAGAATAATAGGAAGAGAAGGAGAAGAACCTTAGTTCAAACACCCTAACCTAAAGAAGGACATGACTATGTACAAGTGGCTTACAGAATACCAAACAGATTGGATCAGTAAAGAAAGTCTATGGCTCACATAATAATCAAAATACTAAATAACAGAACAAAGAAAGAATATTAAAAGCTGCAAGGAAAAAAGGCCAACTAACATATAAAGGCAGACCTATCAGAATGATACCTGACTTCTCAACAGAGACTTTAAACCCAGAAGGGCCTGGACAGATGTCTTACGGACTGTTAAGAGACCACAGATGCCAGCTCAAACTAATATATCCAGCAAAACTTTCAATCAAAAAAGATACTTCATGACAAAGTCAAATTTAAAAAATATATATGACAAATAGAGCCCTACAGATGGCACAAGAAGAAAAACCCCAACCCAAGGAAATTAACTATACCCATGAAAACACAGGCAATAGATAATCTCACACTAGAAAATTTCAAAGAAGGAAAATACACACTACCACCACCACCAGCAGCAACACAATAACAGGAACTAACAGCCTGGTGACTAATATCTTTCAATATCAATGGACTCAATTTGCCAATAAAATGACACAGGGTGACAGAATGGATATGAAAAAAAGATTCATCCTTCCTCAAAATTCAAGAAACACACCTTAGCATTAAAGATAGGCACTATCTCTGATTAAAGTGTTGGAAAAGAATTTCCAATCATATTGACCTAAGAAGTAAGCAGGTATAGCTATCCTAATACCTAACAAAATATATTTCAAACCAAAATTAATTAAGAGAGTTGGAGAAGGACATTTCCTGCTTAAACAAACAAACAAACAAACCAAAAAAATCCACCAGGATGATGTCTCAATTCTGGACATTTATTTCCCAAATGCAAGGGCACCTGAATTTGTAAAAGAAGTATTACTAAAGTGTAAATCACACATCAAAACCCACACATTAATAGTGGGAGCCTTAAACAACTCACTCTCACCAATGGACAAGTTATCTAGACAGAAACTAAACAAAGAAATAATGGAATTAAAATAGGTTATGAGACAAATGGACCTAACAGATGTGTACAGAACATTTCACCCAAACACAAAAGAATATACCTTTTTCTCAGCACCTCATGGAACCTTCTTCAAAATTGACCACATACTCTGTCAAAAAGAAAGTCTCAACAGATACAAGAAAATTGGAATAACCTTCTGTATCCTAACAGACCACCATGGATTAAAGTTGGATTTTAACAACAACAGAAACAACAGAAAGTCTAAAAACTCCTGGAAACTGAACAACTCTGGGTCAAGGAAGAAATAAAGAAATTAAGGACTTCTTAGGATTCAATAAAGAATACACAACATACACAAACTTATGGGACACAATAAAAGTGGTGCTAAAACGAAATTTCAGAGCAAAAAATTTCCTGGATAAAGAAATTAGAGAATTCATATACCAGTGACTTAACCGCACACCTGAATGATCTAGAACAACAACCAAAAAGCAGACATACACAAAAGCAGTAGATGGTAGGAAATACTAAAACTCGGGGCTGAAATCAATAAAAAAAGAAACAAAGAAAGCAATACAAAGAATCAATGAAAAAAAGAGTTGGTTCTTTGAGAAAATCAACAAGATAGACAAGCCCTCATCCAAACTAACTAAAAGGCAGAGAGAATATCCAAATTAACAAAATCAGAAACAAAAATGGGGACATAATAACAGACATTAAGTAAACACAAAGAATCATTAGGTTATATTTAAAAAACTCCACAAATTTGGAAAACCTAAAGTTGGACAATTTTCTCTATAGATAGCATTTACCAAAGTTAAATCAAGATCAAATTAACAGTTTAAACAGAGCTAAAATCCCTAAGGAAATAAAAGTAGTCATTGAAAGTCTTCCAACCAAGGCAAGCACAGGGGCTATCTCTGATGCCTACTAGCATTTAGGACCACACTGGGTTCGATTGCTCAGCCTTAATAAAAGGCAAGTTATTCAGCCTTACCGCAACTTGATATGCCCTGTTTTGTTATATCCAGGGTAGGCCTGCTCTTTTCTGAACTGAAACGGAGGAGGAGTGAATGGAAGAAGCAGATGAGAGTTGGTGGGGGAAGAACTAAAAAGAGAGGAGGGAATGGAAACTGTGTTTGGCCTGTAAAATAAATAAATATTAAAAATCCCTTTAAAAAGAGAATACTATAAAATTTAAAAATTAAATAAAATGAACAATTTTAAAACAGGAAACTGACAGTGGAGGGGTTGAGTTTTTATCAGTAATTCAAAATCTGGTATTAGATAGAATGTAATATTAACTATTGGTTAATGTGAACTAAAAGTAATGTATACCATTGCCACTGCTACTCTTACTTACCCTGTGGAAAGCTGTGTTTACTAATAGAAGCTCAGAAAACTCATCTGTAGATCATAGTTTGTGATCTTTCTTTTAACCTTCTGTATATAAATTCTATGTTTCTCCCCTAAAGCTTAGTGTACTAAATACATGATCTCTATGGATGGCATTGAAGTACGTACTTCCAAGTTGGCTTTTCAGTGGGGTTCAGCCTATGAGGAGCAATGAAAATGTCAGGGAAAGAAATGATAAGGAGTTCTAGACATTCATTCCTTCAAATGTTGAATGTGGTAGATGTCTGAATGATCTCATGAGAAGGATCAATTTTGGCTAGACACATAGGTATCTCAAATTCAGTTTCCACTAACTACTTTTTTTGTTGTTGTTCATCTAAAACTAAAAGGTTCATTGCTTCCTGTTGTTACTGCATTATTTCTTACAGATACCCTCCATCTTTCCCAGGGCTAAGCAAGTAATTACCTGATTAAAACTTCTTGAAAACAAGCATCTAATCATAGATGCTTGTTTATAGCCAGAACCCCAATAAGCAATGGAAGAAAGAGGAAAAATGTTTCCTTATAGGGGTGACCTATAAGCACTTTAAATATGGGAAGTTTAGTTATTTGTCCTTTTAATTTGCTTTAGCTAACCAAAGACATTCTTTGTCTACAAGATAATTTCATAAAAGTTTTCTCTCCATCATTTTCTTAGATAGTGCCTCAAACTCTTATCAACTGGAGTGACAAATCATGACTCTCTGTCTCCTCAAATCAACTCTACGTTTTAAACATAAATATGTCAAAGCTTATCTTTAAACATTTTTAGAGTATAGCGAGATCTGAAATAGAATTAACGGACCCCTTTCTGTCCTAAGAGCCCCTGGAAGCAAAGCTTAAGCAGCATGAAGAACCCACTGGGCATCTTGTTTTCACTCTTTCCTCACTGTAAAAGGGAAGGTCACTTCCAGATTCCTCCTGGAATTGAGCTCCACAATTTGTAACACACACACACACACACACACACACACACACACACACACACACACACACACACACAAATACACAAACACACACACACAGTTTATTTATTTTCTGATAAATTGTTCATAAATACTAGGCTTCAGTGTTAAATTTTGTCAACTGAAAGCTAGACACCTCAAGTAGATAATGTTTTAGGAAGACAGAGAGGGATTCAGTGAGCTCATTTAAATAGAGAGCTTCTCTCATCTGTAATTCTACTGAACTCATGCATGAGGCAGGCAGCCACATGCTATGATTTTCTAAAGAACTTCATAAGCTTTAGAAGAAAACTAGAACAAAAGCTTTAGAATTGCTATTGGTGCAGTAGAGAAACAGTAATAAAAGAAAGTTACGTGTATATAGAAATGTTGGGTTAATGGCACCCTGATTGTATAAGAAAGGATGAAAACTGTTAGATTTTTGAGAAACTAATTCAATCCCAAATAACTTCACTAGAAAACTCCTTACAACAAACAAATACAAGTGCAACAACAGGGTAGGGTTATAGCTCAGTGATGAGATGCTTACCTAGAGTGCATGAGGCACTAGGTTCAAGTCACAGGACTTTCTTCTATACTTCCCACCAGAAATGTACACTGAGTCACATTACAACTGCTCTCTCTTTATTTCTCTTCCTTTTGCAAAATCATCTCCCTCCTCCCACTTGTACAGGATTGTGACTCTAAAGAGAAGATACTTCTCAATGATTCAATCATGAGCAGCTAAGTATTCTTTACATTGACAGAACCCAGAGCATTCGATGACCTACACATTACACAGGGGACATGAGGGTGTGCAACACCCTCTTCCTTCTTCTTTCTCTAAGTTTACTACAGCCAAACACACAAATTACTGTGAGATTTAACATGAAGAATGGTAATACAATCTACCTAAAACTATCCCAAGAAGTCAGTCAATTGTAAATACTCAGCTAAATGTGCGTGGATAGGGTAGTCACTACTATAGATAATGATGACACTGCTTAGCCTGTAATTTTTCCAACTCATTACACTTTCTCTCAGCAACAAAAGCCCATTGGACCTATCAGCTTCTAAGGCTGTAATTTTGAGAACTGTACCTTTCATCCTTTCAGAACTGGCCTTGGAAAAAGAATGATATTCTTCTTAAAAATTCTCATCTCCCCAATATTGCTTTTTGAGAGGCAAGAACTCCTGACCTATGTCTGGTACATCTTTGCTGCTTATTACTCTAAATTGTTTAACCTCTTCACTCATCCAGTTCTAACACCAGAGATGAAAAGAGAGCTTGACAAGCCCCTTATAAAGTCAGGCCATTATGTCATCCAGCCTTATCATTGCTATTGCCTTTTACACTACAGTCAAAATCTTTTCACAGAGCTGCACAGTGGTATGCCTAAATGCAAGAAAATACAGAAATTTTACTGAACAACTATGACTCAGTTTTTCAAAAGGTTGACCAGTCTGGAGAACAAGATCAGATCTTGAATCTTCCTCTCTGATTTGTCAACAATGAGGAAATTAGTAGGAAGGTGGAAGGGAGGAGCTCATTGTTTATTGGATGGACATAAAATGTTAATGTCCCTTTGACAAGGTGTAGCAGTCTTCATGCCCCTTCACAGACTGTTGGAGTTTCTTTTTGAGATGTAATTATTATGGAGGCTATGACATTAGCAGGTCATGTTCTAGAATTTAGCTTCTAAAAAAGTTTCTTGTTTGAAATATAGTTTCAGAACATTCTTCATTAGATTAAGCAGATACTCTTTAAAAAACATGACAATTTTGTATCTCAAGGAACTTGTATGCTAATGTGTCCAGTTTCAATGCCACAACCTGACACAAACTATACATGAATGTGTACAGCTAAGTGGAAAATGTCTGTGAAAATTACCAAAAGGTAATCACCTGGTCTCCCATGGATAGAACATAGAGGGTCAAGAAAATAGAAAAAAACAAAAACAAAAACCTAGAATCCACCACCAAAACATTGTCTGAAAAGTACTGATTGGATTTGGAGTTTCAAACAAGAAATAAAAAACAACAACAAAAAAAGAGCTCAATTAGAAATGTCCAGATTGAGTATGGGTGAAGATACTTGCCCTATTCTTCAGAGAATTCCCAGGAACTGGCTAACCTAATAAATACACATAAGTAAGCTTAGGAAACCACCTATATAACAGAATTAATCTCTGAAGTGGCTCTTTCTGATATTAGGAGATTTAAAAAACATTTTCATAAGAACAATTTGTTTCCATTAAAAACATCCACTTTTAAGGGTACCTAGATTTGAATAAGGCATTGCCTTAAGTCAATGTCACAGACCTTGTCTTTGCTTAGTGATCTTACCCATCTCTTCCTAGTTATTTGGGATATTCTTGGTTATCAACCTGATGATATCTGGAATGTACTACATCCAGAAATAGAGGGCACATTTGTGAGATTTTCTGCTTGGTTTGAAATGGGTGAATCTGCTTCTTGTCAGGACCTTTGAGGTGGGAAGGCATATATGCCTTTGATCTGGATCTTAAGGCTGGAAGGCACAGGTCTTTGATCCAGATTTTGAGGCAGGAAGGCACAACTTTAACCTGGGCAACACTTTCTGCTAGGAGCCTATATAAGGACATGGAAGAAGGAGCTGTTTTTGACTGCTTGCTCTTTCCTTGCTCGCACATCCATTTCTTCACTGGCATTGGAGCCTACTTCTTTAGGATTCCAGCATACATGGAAAACCAGCTGAGCCATCAAGCTGTGTGGGACTGAGATACTACTAGATTTTTAGAATTTTGGTTTACAGCCAGCCATTGTTGGATTAGTTGGACTGCAGCCTGTAAGTCATTCCAATAAATTCCACATATCTATATCTGTATCTATATCTATATACAGACAGATAGAGAGACAGAAAGAGAAAGAGAAAGAGAAGAAAGAAAAAGATGCATTCCATAATTTCTGTGTTTCTAGAGAACCCTGAACAATACACTGGGATTTATCCACAGTCTTTTCTTTCTCTTGCAGCAGAATGATGCTATTTACAATTGAAGTATAATGTCTGTGCCTTCAATATGAAATTTTCTGTCTCCCCATGACCTATTGGCTGTCTTTTAAAAAGGAAATTGAATGGAAATAATTTATCAAAGGAAATTGGCTAGGAGGATCTTTTTGGAAATTATACATCTTATGAATTACAAAACTTATGAATAAATACTAAAATTTATGTTTTTGTATGTGTGAATGTGTGTATATATGCATATTACTGAGTTAAATTTGTCTCAATATTTGTCTCAATCCCTAACTGATGGAAGAGAGAATGTGAAAACTGTAATAGTTCTCATCAAGACTTATGACTCAGAATTATCTATACTATTGAAAGGACCAGAGTATTTGGCTAAGAAAGGTTACGAAGGACCAGATATAATTGCCTTTCTGACACAACTAAAGCCCAAAATTTATGGAACAGCCATTCTTAAGACAATGAGTGTAAGCCAATGAATATCAATGATTCTGGAAAATAAAAGAAATAATAAAGTCCCATTTTATCATCCTAACTGATGTTGGTTGTTATGGGGATTCATTTGAAAGTATCCTAGTCCTTCTGTGTAGCCTCATACCCTTCCCTAACACTTTCCGTTGAAGATCAGCTTTCCCCTTGGATCTGGTTGGCGAGCCACAGGAGAGTGTAGTGTATTGTGAGTGTCGCTGAAGAACATGGAAAGGAGGGAGCACCCCAGATAAACAGACTTATATCTCTTGGCACCTGTCTTTTTACTTTCCAGTCCAGAAAAGCTCTTGCCAGCCTTAAAACCTAAAATGCTAAAATTATGTGAAAACCACCCAGAAGAATGAATTAAAAATTAGGAAAATGACATAGAAAAGTCAACCTAAATAATTAGGAAAAATTTGGTCTTGAAAAGTATCAATATGACTAGAATAGGAATGATACACATTTTAAAAATGAGGAATGAAAGAATGTCTTTATCTGATGAGAAATTATTTGAAGTAGTATTATGAACAAATTTATAGCAAAATAGGTAATGTCAAAGTAAAAGAAAATCTTGCTAAGACACATTGTAAGTTATTTAGTAAATAAATAGAAATTGCATATAACCTTATAAATAGTGATAGAATTGAATTAGTAATGAAAGAAAGCTGACAATCAATATAACCCATGACCATACAGAGTACCTAATAGAACATTTGCAAACAGATTATGGAGTCATATGGACAAATAGCTTATGTTTTAATGAAGAATATCTAATCATACATATAGAAATTTCTGATCCAGGATTTTGCATTATTTCCATGTCCTCTTCCTTGTGGACAGGGTAGAGAAAGGAAGGAATAACAATACCTCATCTTAGAAATCCGGAAAACAGAAGAGTAACCAGGTCATAAAAGTTGCCATTATCAATGTTCCCACAAGGTGAACTTTTGTAGAATATTATATTATTTTAAGGTGTGTTACATTTGTTTATGCTGTAGAATATTTGCTTTAATGATGCAAAGATGTGTTGCATTTCTTATGCTGCATTTGTTTAGCTCTGTGGAGCTGTGTTACTCTGCCTGTCTAGAACACCTGATGGTCTAATAAAGAGCTGAATGGCCAATAGGTGAAGCTGGCAGGCAGAGAATAAATAGATGTAGAACTCTGGGAGAAAAAGAAGAAAGAGCAAGAGATCAAGAAGGAGGACATCAGGGGCCAGTCACCCAGCCACCCAGCCAGCCATGGAGTTAGAGTGAAAGTAAGATTACAGAAGTAAGAAAAAGAAAAAGCTCAGTGGCAAAAGGTAGATGAAATAATTTAAAGTCGAGAAAAGCTGGCTAGAAACAAGCCAAGCTAAGGCCGGGAATTTAAATTTAACAATAAGCCTCTGTGTGTGACTCATTTGGGAGCTGAGTGGCAAGTCCCCACAAAGAGCAAAAACAACCAAAGCAGTGAACATCTCTGGCACATCTATAACTTTTGTGGTGGTATTTTACTTGTACTGAAATGTGATTTTAATTGTATGTTAATAAATAAAGTTGTCTGGGGGTCAGAGCTATTAGAGCCATAGCAAGTGCATGGTGGCGGTGGCGCACACCTTTAAGGACCTGGAGGGCGGTACATTCAGGCAGTGACGAGGCAGTCACATGTTTGGGTTTACAACCAATGAGAAGGCAGAACAGGAAGACTTTAAAGACAGACACACAGGAAGTAGGTCCTTTTCAGAGAGCTCTCTTGGCTGGAGAGGATCCCTGAATCAGGAAGGGTGAGGCTCTTAGCTCTGACCTCTTGGCTTTCTTCTCTGAATTGGCTCTGTGTTTCTTATTTTATAAGACCGTTGGTTACATCTACACTCTTTCCTGGTTATTCTTTTGCTGCCAATGACTTTTCAGGTCAAATTCTCACTAATATTACTAATCTTAAACATGGCTTCTGTCACAGTCATTTTGTTTGGGCTGCAATTCACTGACTTATTCAGCCTATCTTATTCATAAGTATTTAAACTTATTTATCCATTGAACAGTAAAGCATATACAAACTTTTCAAGAAATATTAAATTATTTTAGTCACAACACAGTATTAATTCAGAAATGTTGTTAGAGAACCTAAAATAACTAGTACAATTTAAATTGTTACAGGATAATTTTAAAATGTCAAAGTTTAATATCATTCAGTAATGCAAAGGATGGTTAATGTACTTTTTGTCTTCTGTTTCTTAATTAGAATAGGTAGAAATATCAAACACGTATATGAGAACCACAAATCAAGGTTTTCCTTGATTCTATAAGAATAAATACTTTTCATAATCCATGTCTCTTATTGTGTGGAAACCCCTTATTATATTGAATGCAATTCTATATTGGAAATGATTATTATTCACATGATTTAGCATTGTAGCTAGAGTTTTCCTTCCTGGCCCACAGTCAGGACAAATCTTTGTCACCTGCCAGTCCCACAGCCACTCAGACCCAACCAAGTAAACACAGAGACTTATATTGCTTACAAACTGTGACTCCAGCAGCAAGACATGATGTCATATGACAATGCATGATATGGCAACTGACATAAAAACAAATTTTCTCACTTTTGCTCAAATATTTCAAATTTCAAAAACATTTTTCTTCCTTATCACTTTTCACTTTCCTTTTTTTATATTTCTTTATTTATTTTACAACCTGACTGCAGTTTCCCCTCCTTCCTCACCTCACATTTCCTTCCCCCCACCTTCCCTCTGTCCCCCTCTAATCCACTCCTACTCCTTTACTATGCAGAAAAATGCAGTCCTCCCATGGATATCAACCAATCAGGGTATGTTAAGTTGCAATAAGACTGAGCACCTGGCCTTGTATTAAGGTTGGCAAGGCAACCAGCATGAGGAATAAGGGTCCCAAATGCCAGCAAAAGAGTCAGAGATGGCACCTGCTCCCACTGCTAGGAGTCCCACAAGAAGCCCAAGCTGCATAACTGTTACATAAATGCAGAAGGCCTAGGTCAGTCCCATTCAGGCTCCCAGGTTGTCAATTCAGTCTCTGTGAGCTCCTATGAGCCCAGGTTAGTTGATTCTATGGGTTTTCATGTGATGTCCTTGACTCATCTGGCTCTTTCAATCATTCCTCTCTCTATTCAGCAGGATTCCCTGAGCTCAGCCTTATGTTTGATTGTGGGTCTCTGCATCTGTTTCCACCAGATGCTGGATGAAGCCTCTCTGATGACAAGGGGGCTAGGCACCAATCTATGAGTATAGAAGAATATGTTTAGGCATCATTATATTCCAGTTGTTTTTCATTTCATTCTAGGTCCCTAGGCTATCTAGACCCTGGATTCTGGTGCTCCAGGCAGTATCAGGGGTGGGCCCACTCTCAGGCTGGGCCAGTCTTTGGTTGGCAACTCCCATAATTTCTATGCCACCCACACCCCAGCACTTCCCATAGGCTGGACAGACTGTAGGTCGATGGTTATGTGGCTGGGTTGGTGTCTGAATTCCTCTACTGGTAGTCTTGCCTGGGAAGAGAAGATGGCCAGTTCAGGCTATGTATCCTCTTAGTTGAGGTCATCCTTGTAAATTCCTGGAGTTTCCCTTGCACCAGATTTCTACCTGATCCTGAAATGACCTCCTTTGTAGTTGTCTCTTTCAGTACTTTCCACCCCACCCTCACCTGATCCCTCATGTTGCCATAACCCACCTCCCCCCGTCCACCCATGAAATCTCTTCTGTTTCCCCTTCCCTGGGAGATCTGTGTCACCCTGAGCCCTCCTCGTTACCTAGCCTTATTATCATTATGATACCATCTCAGGAGCTTCTCTCCATATTTAGATCTAGGTCACAATTACTTTGTTTTCTTTGTTTAGTTTTGTTTTCTACACATCAATCTTGTTTGGAACACAGGCATACAAAGGTCTGGTTTACAGAGCTAGCAGTCTGGGTAGCCTGTAAAGACAAAGGAAGGGGTATTAAGAAGCATGTGTGTGTGTGTGTGTGTGTGTGTGTGTGTGTGTATGTCATCATGCTCCTGAGGTTTAATGTACTTGGAATTTGTTTAAATGCTCTCTTCCTTTGTTTATTTGTTTTGAAATATTAAGTGGATTTATTGCAAGTCTCTGGAATCTTGTAGCAGTCCAGAAGCCTGTGCCCCACCTAAAAAGGAGACAGGTTTAGAGTTCACTATAGAAAACAGAATCAAGGTAGAGAGATTGTTTATGGCTCAGATTTTCTTAGATTAATATGATTAATATGGTTTAAAGACTTAGTCATTTATGATTAATATAATTCTCTTAACAAAGTTCATTTTCATCTTCTCCTGATTTAATAAGTTACCTCTTTCCTAGTATAGTTTTCTTGTTTTACCAATAGTTATTTTGTAGCTTTTTTTACAAATTGTCAATTTTATCAAATCCCAAAGTTAATCAATACAAGTATATAATTTAAAATTTCATAGTTTTCACAGTCAATATTGAACAGAAACCACAGATAATTAGAAGGTGATTAATTTAGTTTATTCAGATTTAATCCATCATGTCTCCTTTAGTTTAATTTCACTTTGAGTAAAAAACAATACTCTGCAACTAAAATCTACTGCTTGAATGCTTTCCTCAAATCAGACTGTACACTATGAGTGAACTATATTAATTTCCTGCGTATTTCATTCTTATGTGATAGTAACTGAAAACCTCAGTTAATCTCCTTAGTAACTCCAGATAGTGAATAAGATGACTTATCATTAGGAACGATAAGAAGACAATTTTAATTGCCCAAATGAAAATCAATATCACCCTATCAATGAAGATGACATGGTTAAAAGACTACTGTGTGAAATGTGTGTTTAGGTCTTAGTTAGGAGAAAGTAGAAATGATGATGAAGCCCTAGTGGAAACAGTATTAGAAGATAGCTCTGCTTATCTCTCAGTAGACTGTAAATGTAGAACTTTTAGAAATATTCATAAAACATATTAAATGCCCCAAAGTACTAATAATATGTATGTACATTTATAAATATGTCAAAAAGTCTATTAAATAAATTGCATATGTTTCATATATATATACAAATGCATATATAAGTAGAATATATTCATATATAAATTCATATATATATATAATATTGCAAAATATATTTTTACATGGTGTAAAATACCAAATAAACAGCATTAGTAAATTCTGGGTAATATGCTTGGCTTTCTTGTTCAAACTAGATATGTTCTGTTTTCTAGATAACGTATCCTTTCCTTACATGAATGAGAGATCTCCATCTCATAGAAACCAGAGCTCAAGGTATGAAAGGGTCTTCTTGTCCTCAAAAATCAGTCTGTGTGACCAAATATAACCCACCCAAATCGGACAAACCCACCCATCTAAATATTTTGGATATGCAATGTTAATAAGCTGACAAAGTTTTGGGAAGTCTGTATTTAAGCAGAGCATTGTGAGCCACTACCCAGTCTTTTGCATTTCTGCAAGTCCAGGATTCTTTTCCATGGTTTCACTCATGCTTAGAGAGCAGCACTGATCTTCCTCAGAACAAGAATTCACAAGTCCATCTCCCAACTAGCATGGGTGTATGACTGGACCTCCACATCTAACTTTTCCAAGGAGATTCCTACTTCCCAAAAGTTCTTATCTTTTTATTATGTCTTAAAATAATGGTTTCACATATAGAAATAGGGAGGAAAGTAACATTCTTTTTTGTTTCAATATATATATAACATTTGAATATTCATAAAATAGATGGACATGTATGTATATATGCATACATATAACACCATGCATATATATATATATATATATATATATATATATTTATATATATATAAAATCATTTAGCCCTAATTCTGTTGTTTATATGGGTTTCAAGGAAATAGTCTGTATTTACTGTTCCTGTGTCTAGCAATTACCTCTTTTGAAGCTTATACTGGATGTGCATCCACACATTACAGGTGAAGTTAAAAGTACACCTGCGTTCTATGTTTATTTCATATAAATAAATTGGGTGTGAACCACAGGTGATGTAAACAAAGTGTCTGAGAAGTAACAAATAAAACCTAGAGAAAAGAAAGTGTAGTGCTACCAAAGCGCATGGGAGACCTTCAAAGCACACCTACGTTTGGCTTCAGCCTTGGGCATCTGGTGTGTGTACAGAATTGTTATAGTAAGATGACTATAGCACAAGAAACTAAACACAATAAAAAACACAAGATAATTACACATTTTAAATGGTTATTTTAAATTAAGTATGCAAAGCTCCAGAACTTTAAAAATTGCTTATAAATATTAAGCTAGATTTGGCTTTGAGTCCAAGAAGGAATTACCTTTATAGTCAGAATGACTTTGTTTATTCTTTTTGAGTAAACTTCTCACTTGCTCTGTGGTCTCAGGCGGCAGGAGAAATAGGCTTCCCCAGGGAAGAGCACACCAGTTAATTATCCAATACCAAATGGTGAGCTCTGAAAACATATAGGTATACAGATGATGCAGGTTGTATTATATATATAATATTTATATATGCATGCATATAACATTTAATGAAAAAGGAAGCCATAAATCTGAAAGAGAGCAAGGAGGGGTATATAGGAGGGATTGGGAAAGAAAGGGGAAAAAGAAAATGATGTTACTATAATCTAAAAAAAAAGCATTAAAAATTAAAATGTTATATAGAAAAAAATTGAATATAAAAGTACATTTGAATATTCATAAAATAGACATGTATGCATATATGTGTATATATATATAATATATATATATATATATATATATATATAAAACACCATGCATATTCACTACTAACTTGAGAACCATGATTTAGTAATAATTTCAAATTAAGGTAATTTCAAAAGCATCACAAATAACAGAATTGAAATAACAGTTGCAAATAATTTGGGCAATATAAAGATTAAACCTTCACTGGTAAAAACTTGAATAAATGAACAAACATATTTACTTGTTCAACTGTTGGGATAAATATTACAAAATCTAACTTCTCTTCCTTTGATCAATACATTTCTCACAAGGTTTTCTGTCAAAGTTGTGATTTATCATACACTAATGTCTCTCTTCTTCAAATCCAAGGCAAAGGAAATAACAGAAACCACAGGGTTATTAGAGCTGAGATTGATGGAGCTAAGAAACTAACGCTGGAACTGTGGAAACCACTAAGGATACAGAGATGGCTGATTTGCAGTGTGGTGATGTTATTGTTTGAATTTCAAGTATTTCCCATTGACTCGTGTGTTGAATACTTGCTTCCCAGCTGGCAGACAGATTTTTAAATGGAAAGCCTTTAGGAAGTGGGGCTTGACTGTTGGAAGTAGGTCATTAGGGGCTTGTCTTTGAAATTACACTTGACTCCTAGTTCTAAGAAAGCTCTTTCTGCTTCCTGGACTCCATCATTCTCCTGCCACCATGGAGCAACTCTTGCCACCAGACCTTTTCTGTCATGAGAGATTAAGCTCAAACATTAGTCCAAATATATCCTTCCTTCCTCAGGTTCCTTCTGTCAGGTGTTCTGTCAGAACAATTAGTGAAATAAACCAATACAGGTAGAGAACAGTAAGTCAGAATAGAAGTGAGCACCCAAGCAAGGATGATTGTGTTGATGGAGCAACCGTGACAGGGATCCTTAGGATTCTTTCATTGTGTGTGCATGTCCTGCAGGATGGATAGTAAAAATCAGGTATGTGCTACTTTTTCATCTGCAAATAAAATAAAGAAAACACATTGTAATAAAGGTTTAATGATCATTATCATTTGACAGGAGCCCAGTTAATTATTGGACTTTATTTATAGATACAGATCGTTTCTTGTATTTATTCTCTTTCAAGCATCCTTTCTCCAATTTTTGAAATGGAGAATTGAATTTATTTCCATTAAAGAAATGTAACATAGAATATTTACTTGCTTAAGAGAAGGTACATTTTCCCCTCACTTGAAATCAGATCTATTTTAATTTTTACATGGGTCTTGAGCCAACAAATTGCATGTTGTCTAAGTTAAATAATCTAAAACATCCTAGAAACATGTCAGTTTTATTTTTAAAACAGGGAAATATACATTTTACATGGCTAATGAGAAGTGATTGTGAAGTTCCTTCAAGGAACATCAGAACAGTCTGAGGTCTCCTTCTAATACAGACATTTTCATGAACATTTATTTTTCATTAAGAACTCTATTCATGAAAGAGACTTAGGGTTGTTGGTAAATTGACATGTAAGAAAAACGGCATAGCTCCTGACAAGTGTATAGACAATGGCAAGCCACCTCCTTGTCACAGGACACCGGAGTGAAATTGACCTGAGGCGCTCACACAGCTTCAAAGTTCTGCCGAGTCTGAATTGTCAGAGAACTGCTGGATGCACCCTCTGAACTTCTACAGCAGAGGCCTTGTTAACGGGGTGACGCTGGCCATTCTTCCCATCAAGTTGGCCTTATTAAGCCAGAAATTCACAATTATATCTGTCTGCATGTACCAATGACAACAGAAAGGGAGAGGTGTCTATTTTATAGAGAAGGATGTTTTCCATGTAGCCAAATGTAAAAGAAATCAGAACGGAGCCTTGAAATAACTAGTCCTTTGTTCCTTTCAAAAAGCTATATACTTACTATTTCTTAATACTGAACAAATGACAAATTCATCCCTGGGTAAAAACACATTTTATTTTCTTCCTGTAGTAATAGTTATTCTGTAGAACTATGGACATAGCCTATGTTAGATCGCATCTTTGAGTCCCAGAATGGAGGGGAAAAAAGAAAAGAAGACCTTTAGTTATACTATAAAAGCACTACAACATATACCTAAGTCAAATGATAGTGGCATGTAAACAGTAGCTATTATATTCTATTATAAATGCCTGAGTTTATTGCTTAACACAGCAAAAATTGACTTCTCTCCTCACATCTAATTGTAAAAACTCCAGCCTATACTCACCTCATACATGTGTGTACCTGGGAAATAATTTTGTGTTATTTTTTCCCATAAGCAATTTTATGATAGCGGATTCATAGGAAGACTTCTAGTCAGCCATAGTGATGCATAACAGTTACCAACAAGCTGAAGAGAAAGAGGCAAGAGGATGGTAAGCTTGAGGATCACCTAGGCAACAAAGAAAAGAAAAAGGAAGGATTTGAAAATGCAGTTGGCTTCATTATTTGCTTGACAATCATGGGAAAGTGCACTCGTTCTGAGTGGTTGCTTTCTAATTCTTTCAATAAAGTTAGGACCAAATAAATATTAATTTACAAAATACAAAAACACAGGAATTTAAAAGATGAATATATTCATAATAACATCTCTTCACCACTGTGTTAAAATATTTTTCATATGCCTACTGTGATGGATCAAATACTTCAGAAGCCGCTTGAGGCTGTGAGTTTTAGCAAGTATGGGCTACCTCAGTGGCTCTCAAACTTCCTAATCTTAAGACCTTTTAATACAGTTCTTCACATTGTGGTGACCCCAAAATCATAAAATTATTTTCATTGCTACTTCATAACTGAAATTTTGCTATTTTATGAATCACAATCTAAATATCTGTGTTTTCCAATAGTATGTTAAGGGTCTCAACCTACAGATTGAGAATCACTGGGCTACATAGTATACCTTTGGCTCATGATGACCAGAACAGTGAAGACACCAATGAGCATGCAAACATGGAAGTGGGAACGATTGCAAGGCATCAACCCTAGACGAAGGACTAGGAGTTAACTGGGGAATAATGAGAATGAGAGAATGGGAAAAATGGTTTTTCCAAGGGACAAATCCTCCACTTGGTTGCCCAATAGCAAGTGGTCAACTCTGAGATCATGTACATACAGACAACATTATACAGACTAAGCAAGTTACATTTGTTTATGTATTTAGAAATATATATATGTATATATTTACAAATGCATGTGTATATTTATAAATACATGAGCATATTTATATGTAACATATAAAAAAGACACATGGATTCAGGACAGAACAAGTAGGGTGCATGGAAGGGGTTAGAGGGAGGAAAGAGAAGGGGGAAATTCTGTAGTTATAGTATCAAAAAGTAAAATAATATTAAAACAAAGACATCTCTCCTTCATTTTTCATTTTTTTGAGGCAGGTTCTCAAGTATGGTAGGCTGACCTCAGACATACTATGTAGATGAAGACTTACTGATGAAGACTTTGAATTTCTGATTCACCTGCCTTTACCTTCCTAACAAGGGGATTATAAATGTCTGCAGTGTGTCTGTCACTAGGCTAGTGGTTCTCAACCTTCCTAATTCTATGTCCCTTTAATTCATTTCCTAATGTAGTGGTGATCCTTAACCATAAAGTTACTTTTGCTGCTACTTCATAACTGTAATTTTGCTAGTTATGAGTCATAATGCAAATATGTAGAGGTTTGCCAAAGGGGTCATGACCCACAGGTTGAGAACCCCACTAGGCAATTTAGGATTTATTTATTCTATTTGTTTATTTTTTTTGCATATGTTTGAGTGCCTCCATATTTGTATGAGCAACCCTGGGGTGACTTTCAGCCACAAAGGCCAGAATGGAGCATCTGATCATCTAGAACTGAAATTGTGGTCTGCTGGCTGTGTTGGGAACAGAAACAGTGTACCATGAAAGAGTGTCAGCAAATAGTCTTAACTGCTAGGCCTTTGCTTTGGCTCAGCACTGGTAATTTAATAATGTGAATGATCTGAGTAATATTTGAGGTGCTCAATAACTAATTTAAATATGTGCCTTATACAACATGTAATTCTTAACACAAGCATATAGTAGTGGTGCACTGAATAGAAGATTTAGCAAGACATAAGTTATAGTAAGTTCATGGAAAGCATGTTTGGTCATTATTAATGTGGTTCTCCACACCATGGCATAATGAAACATTGTTCTCGGTTGCTCTGTCCTTCAGGACATCTCAATACTCCTAGGCTGCCTTGTTGTCTCTCTCATGATCCAGTAAGACTGGATGTATATAAGTCCCTCTGTCATTCCCAAGCTTACTTTCAGTCTTCCAGAATGTCATTTACATACCCTTCTTCACGACTTAGAGCTAAGAAGTAAAATGACTCATTTCTAATTCCTCAATCTTGCCACCTCCAAAAATGCCCTTTGCACATTTTAATGCAAAGCCCACTGATCATTTTTACTTTCTTCATTCAAAGTTTTCAATTGTATTTTTATTTACTCTGAGACTGCATGAAATGTATTTTATAATATGAAATTAACAATAATTACCTCAATGTTCTGAAAGCCTAATTTATAGTAATAAAATTATGCTTGTGATTATTTTTTTAATTTTACTTCTCTGAAAAAATTTACATTGTCAGAACTTATTTTAAGCTTGCTCTCTCTGGCATAATTCCATAAAGCCTCTACAGCTAAGATTATGCCTTATAATATTCTGTTCATAATGACAACATTGAGGCACAGAGAAGTTAAATACAGCTCTATAACTAGGAAGGGTCAGAGGTGTCATTTCAAGCTGCTCAACCAACACTGTGGTCCTGACATTCATGTTCTTCACTATGCTCCATGCCTGGTTAGCTGGATCACGTCCAGGGAATATTACTAGGTAACATTGCAGGGAAGTTCCAGAACTCTTTGAAAATAGAGTAGTTTATCAATATGCAAAAGACCATCTTGCTTTTCAGTTTTTGAAAAAATAAATCACCTTAGTGCTATTATTTATGTTCCTTCCCTAGTTGGCACTGGACTCCTTCTTGGGTTCCCAGTTATTGATGAGTAGCATGCTGACTGATGCCCAGATTCTGAAGCCTGTGCTACTTGTCTGCAACTTCCTTCTTCGAGGATACTCCCTGAATGGATAGTCACTTCTGTCCCCATGCATGGTTCCTGATATCAGACTCCCCAGAGATGATACCTGGCTCACACATATCTCAACACCTGTAATAGCAACAGCTACAATCAGCATAGTGTTATTCTCAAGATGAGCGTTTGGAGGCTCAAATCATGGAACCCACAAATGCTATGCAATCTTTTCTCCCTGTAATATGATCTGCAAATTGTTGTTTAAAAACTTAGAATGGTTAAATGTAGCGGATATTTTCTCCAGTCCTGCCCAGCCCCACGACCCTGCAACCATTTATAAAATAATCACTCAGAAGCTTATATTAATTAAATTGCTCGGCCATTAGCTCAGGCCTACCACTGACTAGCTCTTACACTTAAACTCAGGCCATTTCTGTTAATCTATATGTTGCCACGTGTTCCATGGCTTTACCTGCTGCCTTTATATGCTGCTTCCTGGGCAGCAGGCTGGTGTCTCCTCCTCAGCCTTCCTGTTCCCAGAATTCTCTTCTCTACTTGTCCCGCCTATACTTCCTGCCTGGCTACTGCACAATGTTGTGGATATCGCTCTGTTTAAATAAAATGCTGATTGGCCAATAGCCAGATACAGCGCCATCTTCCAGCAGGAAGTAGTAAGAGAATCTACGCCCAAATTCCCAAATACACCAAGCTGGCTATGGAGATAAAATTGGCTCACTCCTTCTCTAAACCCAGGCATATTGCTTAAAAAATGGTTAAGAGATTCTTGTGTCCCATATCAGAAGAGCCCTCTGGTGTGGGACCAAGAAAACCAATATTTTTATTTAAAAAAGGTTAATTATAAATGCAATATCTTTCTAAAAGAAGAAAGGGGGATATGATATAGATATATAGGATATAGATATGATAGGGTAAAAGGGTAGATTGTTGAACATACTTTCAAAGAGCAACTTGTTTAAAAATGTTTTACATTGCTATGGATTTTAGTTTATTGATACAAATTTAAAGTTAATTTTGTTATACTATGTGTATATTTCTATTCTTGTTTAAGATATTATGTTTGTACAGTTCATTTAAAATTGTAATGGATAATTAAGAAATAGATTAATAATTAGTCATCTATGAGAATCATACTTATAGCCATATTAGTTAAGTTTTCTAGGTATACATAGATATATTTCAGATAGATAAGTAATCTTCAAATACTTCAAAGACCTACAGAATATGGCATTTTAAATGTTTTAAAAAATTTAGATTTTCTGAACAGTGAGACATGTCTGCTCCTGGCAGCACCGATTTACTTCAGAGAGGAGAATGGGCATCAAAGACACTCCATATGGAGTTTATCTTCACCTTGGCAAAAATATCCATTTGGGCAAGAAACTGATTTGCCTGGACTGCTTGATCAACTGGACATGCAGGACCCATAGGAAGGTGACCACTGAACTCTGCTTGGCAAAATGGTCCTTCAGGTTCCTGCTTTGCAGAGGAAACTGCCAGACATTCTACAGGACATAGAGAGAAGTGACTGAGAGACTCTAGGCCTGTGAGCTGAAAACAGATGCCTCAGCTTCACAAAGGAACTTTGGATAACTGTCTAGGCTGCCAGCTGTCTCTGTCTACCCTACAAGACTCCTGAAATTTGTTTGCAATCCGTCTCCCATTTCTCAAGTAATATTATATCCTTCTAAGGTCTTTGATGTAGTTGAAGACTAGATAGTTATAATTTTCTTTAGTTATGATAAAAGATAAGTTAGATATGAAACCTTAGACTCAGAAATATAGTATAGATAGGATATCTTCTTTAATTTTGCCATATACAAATATACTAGTTATAAATAGACTAGATATTATAACTGTAATTCTTGCTTGATAATTGTTTTGTTATATGTAATTTTACTATGTAAAAGTTAAAACCTTCCTTTTTGAAAAAAAGAAAAGAGGAAGTGCTATGGATATCGCTCTGTATAAATAAAATGCTGATTGGCCAGTAGCCAGGCAGGAAGTATAGGCGGGACAAACAGAGAAGAGAATTCTGGGAAGTGGAAGGCTGAGGTGGAGAGACATTGCCAGCCGCCGCCATGACAAGGGAGATGTAAGGTACCGGTAAGCCACGAGCCACATGGCAAAGTATAGATTAATAGAAATGGGTTAATTTAAGATAGAAGAAGTAGATAACAAGAAGCCTGAATGGCCATACAGTTTATAAGTAATATAAGTGTCTGAGTGATTATTTTATACGTGGGTTGTGGGACTGGAGGGGCTTGGTGGAACCTGGAGAGAAGCTCTCCAGCTACAGGTCAATCAACATTTTATTTATACAGAGCAATATACACAGCAGTTAAAACTGAATTTTGATTTAAGCAGAACTTCAAATATTTGTGTGGAGTCAGACCCATGTATTGTTTCAGATGATTCGTGGATCCAAAAATGTATTGGCGGTGTGTTGATATGGTTCAGTGAGTACTTATGCTTAAGGTTAATTTTGCTCATGGAACACTTTTGAGTCTACAGTTATTTTCCATTTAATTTGCTCTCTGTATTTATTCTTTTGTCTGAATCATTCTTAATGCAAAATTTACCCTTAGGCAAGCAAAAAACCTTTATCTACAAACATGCTTTTAATTTTCATTTTGTGTCATAAAGAAAGGAGCTTACATACTGAAAATGCTTTGTGAAGCACATCTGAATATTTTATCATAATCATATTAAGTGAAGAAGAAAGGGAATGGTGAGATTCACTTAGATTGATTTATTCCCTTTGAGGATAATGACATCAATTATCACTTCCAGGTTGCTTCCCTGGAATAAGAATTATTAGAAAGCATTGACTTACTCAGCATGTGCACTGCATGTGTGGGTGAAAATTCCATCAGGAACATACAAGAGCTTAACATTCTGAACATGCACATCCACTGCAGAAAGAAGATTAAAATGCACCACACATTGTGCAAATTGGAATCTTTACATTGCTAATTGTAATTTAATTGGATTTCATTTTAATTTAATTGTTAGCCCATATCAAAAATGCTTACTTAAATGTGAGTATTTGACAGATTCCATGACCAAGTAATAGATTCTACTTAAGTCTATTAATTAAGCCTAACTCCCATATTTTCAAAGAATACAGTTCTACTCAGAGCATACCACAAAGTACATTTGGGAAACAGTTTCTGATGCTTTTGCTCATTAAACAGAGCTTCTTGGGTAAAAAATAACCACAGAAAAGTTTTAAATTATACCACTATATTTATACAATTATTTTCAAACAATTGAGAATCGAATAAAGGGCTAATTTATTTCTTTAAGCACCATAATATTTTATATTTTAGAAAAAAGTTAATTTTTTTCAATTAGTTTTAAGGCTTTGTTTAGCTTTACTCTTTTTTTTCTACTTTTAGCCTAAAATTTAAAATGTGAAATTTAATCAACATGTTCTTGAAATCAATTGTTGTACATTCTTGCTAGCCAAGCCATTTTGTTCAAAATAATTTGTTGAATGCTATGAACCTCATATATTCTACAACCACTTCACAGGTCCTTTCTTCTAAGTTCCCGAGTACATTTTGTTTTTTTAATTTTTTTTGTGCAACTAGTAAGCAAGAATGGTTCCTTATGAATTATGAACTATTCTATATAAGTAGCAGAAACTACCAATAAAGCCTATCATAAACTGCTACTCTCAGTAATGGTAGCTGGGATTGCTGTCTCAGCTGTTTGCTTTTCCCTCTCCTTTTAGTAACTTCCAGTCTCCTGATGCATTATTCAGGTATGTACTGCTGACAGGTTTTATGAGCTGTGCCATTTGTGAGGAAAGGAGGTAGGCACAGCAGAAAAGCAGTAGTAGAATTCAGGACGCACAGCCGGATTTCTCTGACATCAAGGTCACTTGGTTCTGTTGTAACTTCAGAGCTTCCCTTCAGAATCTGTCATTCTGCATTATTTTCCAGTGACAAGAAGAAACATATATAACATTAGTTGACCTTTTTTTTTTTTTTTGCTTTACTGCAAACACAGTACATGAAATATATTTCTGTCTTTCAGATAAAATGTTTATTCTTGGATTATAATTTGCTTAAGTAAGTTTGGGTATCTATACTGTCAAGTGATAGGTGCTTCCTGCACAACCAAGTTTGAAATTCCTCTGCATCTCACCTTTGTTATCATAGTAGGGTTGCTTTCATAGTATATGAAAAAAGTGGTCTGTTTTCATAGTCTATAAAGTGCCCAGAGACTGTTGTAAACTATAATCCAACCCTAGACAGCATTTTCTATTGAGTGATAATCCACACATACTGAATCCTAATTTTTTCTTATCCCAGAAAGGTGAATTTAACTCTATTGGGCTAAATTCCTATTAGGTAGAGTAATTATATAGGAATTAAAAGAACAACAAAAATTTTTAAGCCATTGGAAAAAGTACTGATGACATAACAAAGCCTAATTTTGTTATGATAAAATTATATACAGAGGAAAACCTTAATTGCCTAAAGTAAAAGAAATGTCCTATAGAATGTAGGTAAACAGGCAATTTAAGTTACAGACTATTTTTTAGTTTGATTGAACATCCACGAAAATTCAAATAAGCAGAATATGAAAGATGATGTAAATGTAGAGTTGGATAAAGAAGAAAGATACATCTATGAAGTATAAAAGCCAAGTACGTTGTGGATATGGCTAGCCAAATGATTTTAGCAGCCTTTACACAGCATACTTTCTACTTGCCATGCCTCAGTATTTCCCAACTCTTTATCTTCAATTCTCTGTCCTTATGGATTCAATACCATCACAAACAAGTAATGATTGGAAATTTCAACTTTATATCTGGCTTGTCTTCATCTTTCATGGTCTAATGACTTCAAATGGACATCACGATTCATGACTCTATTACTGGGTAATAGCTTTGGCACTCAAAGTGGGATTTTGATATTTAACTTGAAGTCATAGGATAGCATACTCTAATGAAGTATAAATCCAATGCAATCTAATGATAGGAATCCCAGACACCAAGTCATAGCAGGTTCGAGACTTATAACTAAAAGTACTAAAAAATAGGCTTTAAACATCTATGTATCATTAGAGGAGGGCAAAACCATGTCACTCAGAAACATTTACAGAGAATGCTGCACCACTAATCACAAGGAAGCAGCACATGTCAAGGGACAAACTTGATTGTTTTCCAGAGAGAAATGTTTTTCCTTCATCTCACTCCAATTAAGCCCTAAGACGTGGCTATCACAAGAGAACAAGTGCAATCCACTTCTAAATGGTTACCACTGAGTAAGAAGGAAAAGGAAGCAGTATTTGTGTTTCAGTAGTAGCAACAATCCATGCCTGCATCAAATCAAGATAAAAAGGGTGGTCTTAATAATTCAAGGCTCTGAGAAAGCTGAGTAATTTTATATTTCAGTGAGTAAAATGTGTGGTAACTATCGACATGCTTAAACTTCTTTTTCATTGTAAAAAGAATATTTGGTACAAGAATATTACCATGATACTTTAGGTAATTTTTTGATTTTTAAGTTAACATGAGATAATTGTCTTGAGACAAAAACAATCCTGCTGTGCATTCAATGCAGATTCACTATAATGATAAAAAACTGTTAAGATACAGATTTAAAGTTTTTTTATTGAAGCAAAATTATTGAATATTGTTTAATAGGAGTGGCTTTCACAGTTGCAGAAAGAAGTAGTTTCTATACCAGTTTGTGAAAAGTATTGAACTCAATGAAAGAACATAAGCAAAAAAGGCATTCCTTTGTCTAGAAAAACTAAATTTTACCCAGGTGTCCAAAGTGGACTAGGCTAGCACTTGCTTTCAAGCTCAAAAATCAGAACTTTCCCTGGGGTGA
The DNA here is from genome assembly GCF_007827085.1 of Peromyscus californicus insignis. NCBI lineage: Eukaryota > Metazoa > Chordata > Mammalia > Rodentia > Cricetidae > Peromyscus > Peromyscus californicus. The sequence continues at coordinate 158,164,062 of NW_026294573.1, read as the reverse complement.
GGAAAGCATTTTCTCCAGACCTTAGGGAGAATGTGTATTCTTATGTGCCAAAGTAGAAGAGTTATTAGAGAAATATAATTCCTCTCATCATGAGCCCAATTCAGGCCTGTTAAAGAAGAAATTGCAGAAACAGGAAATGGGGTGGTGGTGTGACTTAGCAGTGGAGCGCTTGCCGACTGGCTTAGCGTGCACAGAACTTTAGGGAACTAAAAGGGGGCAGGAAGGGGCTAGAAGGGAAAGGAAAATACTTTCCAGAAAAAAAAAATGCAGACTCATAGGCTGGAGATGTGGCACAAGTCTGTAATTCTTGTATGAAGGTGAAGTCAGGAAGACTGGTAGTTAAAAATCATTCTTAGTTATATAGTATGTTGAAAAGCGTTGGGGGATATATGAGATCCCATTTCACACAAAACAAAGCAATACTGCAGACATAGACAATAAACTTCTTTTTAATTATGTTCATAGGAACATGAGTTAAATCCAGAGTTAACTAAACAAGTCAATGTTTCACTTTATGTCTCATTCAGCATTTGGAAAATATTTGTGGGTATTAATCTTGGTAATAAAATTGACTTGATTTGGAAATGCTTAGGAAATTTGTAAAACATATTTCTGGCTGTGTCTAGGAGCTATTCCTAGAGATGATTGTCATGTATGTCAGCCAAAGAGGTAGCATACTCTGTCTTAATATGGGATGCTCCATGCCAAGACTGACTTTGCTCCCTGTCTCTACTAAGTGGTACACTTGACAGTGGCATTCTTTTTTTTCTGCTCCACAGCAAGCACCATGTAGCATAGGCTTCCCTGCCCAATTCATTCTGTGTTTGGGTTCCTTCCATACATCATATTCTGTACAGGGATTTGAGAGTACAGCTATTCCTTACCTCTTGTAACTCTATGTGGCTGCCTGTGGTAAATTGTGCTTCAAGGCTATAGTGATACTCACGTGGACATAAAAAGTGGGGTTCCTAAGCCACTGCAGGCTATGACCCCTTCAGGTTAATTATATCCTGTATTTCTTGAAATACCTGCTTCTCATATTTAAGTTGGGCATTGTTTCACCTATTGAGATTAAATAAGAATTTTTTAATAGATGAACAATATTTTTTCAGTTACATAGAAAACTTACACTAATATGGATATAGTAGAGGATGTCGCCATTGTATCTCTTTATATAGAAAATCCATGATAAACTCAGGTTCAAAAGTAGATTCTAATGATAAAAGAAGTAGACCAGTCCAATGCATGCTGTCTGGAAATGTGGTAGAGAGCTGAGGCTTGGCTATGATGTAGGAAACCTCGCCTTTGGGGTATTAGTGCTGGTCTTAGGCTAACTATGTTCTTTGGATGGAGACTCTGTGGCAGTGGCAGTAACTATTACTAGCAGCAACACACTCAGTTTGAGTTCTCATTTTTAATTTTTGAGTTACGCTTTTACTCATTTTTCTGTTCTTTATTTTGGAAACAAGCATGATCTACTTCAAACTTGAAAGTTTGTTTTATAAGAATACTGATCATTATGCCCATACTTCTAAAGTAAATTTAAGAGCCTTGAAAGGTAAACAATCTATGAAGTTCTTGCCTTTATTTAAGTTTGAAAAATTTAGTTACATCTCCAGTCCCCACTTGAAAAGCCACATATGTTGATGTACACCTATAATCTCAGTGCTGGGGAGTAAGCGATAGTGGTATCCCCATGGCTCAAGGACCAAGCAACCAGAGGTTAACCTTTGGACACGCCCCCCCCCCCCTCACACACGATTCCCATATATACCCAAAATATATACACACACAAAAGAGAATTTAAAACAACTTAAATTATTAGTATTAGATCTCTTTAGAAGATGAGGAAAAGAGAGACAAATGCCAAATGGAATGTTGGAGGAGAATTTTGTATGCCGGGGCAACTGAGAATTGCGATGAATATATTAATGCAGAATTAGTTGGGTATGCATATATTAGAAAATAGTTTCTCAGAGTCAGCTAGTACATAAATTACTAGTCCAAACTAGGCTTTCCGACACAATACCTGAGAAATTCATAATCACAATTTTAATTTTCCGTTTGTACCAAAAATTTAGTAGTTTGGTTCTAAAACGAAGTAAAGCAGTGAGAGTTGTCTTCTGTTTCATTAATAACTTGGATGAACAAGACCTGGGTAATGGAGGTATTGCTTTGATGTATATGATGTGAAAGAAACAAAAAATCATGCTGTAGTAAGTATGTGACATTCATCCTACTTTAAGATCCACTGAGGGACTCAAAACTACTCCTTGACTATCACTGGCAAACAAAGCTAAGAGCACTTACAGTGATATATCATTTGCATTGTATTGGACATTATCCTGTCTTCTAGTTGTAGTTTGGCACTTAGTGGACACTCAAGCCTAATATTAGCATGATGTGTCTTCCTTTTACAAAGCCATTCCTTTACATTCTCAATGATATGCTTGCAACTCTAGTCAAAATCTCAAAAACAATGAGAAATATTAATGAACACTCACTGGTTTCTTGATTCCATGAATAAAATGTACATGTTTGTCTTCCTTATATTAACCCCTTGAAACTTTAGCTATTTTTATTCTGAATAGGAATTATTAGATATTAAAGTACATATTTACATTAAATTATTTTCAATAATTTCATATCATAATTTACATGAAATTATTAAAATATTCATAAAAGCAAAAATATACCTGAAATATTTACAATATAGAATAAAATACTTTAATTTGTTAAACTTAATGAATGAATTTTTTCCTAAAGAGACTATGTACCAAAAATTCTAAACTTTCTTTTTTAAAAATAATATAACAGTTCTCTCAGTTTCATTCTGTTAAAAAATATTAACAATATTACTCTAATGAGGTATATTATGTCATCCTTGAAAAACTATAGTGAGTTCAATTCAAACACAAATATAACTGATGAAAACAGAGCTTCTTTGTGAACCCTGTCTTGTCTAAGCATGAATGTTATTGGTTTGGTCTCATAAATGCCTTGTAAAGGCCTGTTGAGACATCATGGGTGCAACATTCCATCTAAGTCCCAAAGATAATGCATCATGGCTGCACTTTTGGTCCTCTGTCTCTCATAATCTTTCTACCTGCTTTTCCTCAATGGTCTCTGAGTGTTTGGTGACATCGGTGTGCTTGTATATTCCTCATTTAGCATGAACATTCCACAACCATGTTTTGTTTGCTCTTTTACCAGTTGTAAGGCTCTGTATTCACTGTCATCCAGTGGAAAAACAAGCTACTCTTTCAAATGTTGTATGCAGCACTAATCTTTGACTTTAACGATAAATATATAGAAGGTAGTTGGATACTGTCTTCATCAAAATGATAAAGTTCTCTTCTAAACTATGGCTTCTTGAACCATGGGTTCTTGTGCAGATTTATGGTACCTGGATGAGTTTCCTCCTACTGAGTGGGCCTTCAATCCAATCAGATAGTTGTTGGTTACCAGCAAGGCATCAATGCCATTATGGCACCATAGAATAACCCTTGCCAGGCTGGTGATTATTATAGCTCATAGGGTTTAGGGCTGAGTAAGAACATTAATAGCTTCTCTTACCAAGAAATTTCACATCAACTTCTAATACTATGAACCTGCAATCCGGAAGGCTGCTTTCAGGTCAGTACCAGCTTGGATTCTCTAAGTTTTGTTAGCAAAGTGTATGGTGTCTTTATCGATAAGGTGTTACTTACATTCAACTTCTTACAGGTGACCGCAAACAATGCAATGAATTCTAAAATGCTTTGAGAGTCTCTTGGATCCCCTGATCAGCAACTCAAGTAGCACTATCACATGCCCAGTACTGGACTTTTTGTTTGATGATATATGACTTCTGTAGAGAGAATTACCCATTCCATATAGGATAATTCCAAGTAAATTATTTTGTATTTAAAAAAATGTGTATTTTTAGAAAGTTTGTCGATTAGTAGATTTTCATGTGTCTTCTCAAAATCCTCCATCACCCCTTTATGCTTTTCTCTCTCATCCTTCTCCCCACATAAATCTTCCTCTTCCCTCTCCCCATTTTCCCTCTTTCCCATTTCAGACCACACTCTTATTTAAGAGCTGCAGGGAGTTGATGGTTACTTGAGGAAGGAGACTCAATTTTCTTCAAGGAGTGGGCCCTAGTAGGTTGCCCACACTCCATGTACTCTAAATGCATTGTATTCATGTATTAATCTTAAAGACTAACAACCAACCAACACAACAGAAACAACAAAAATCACTGAGCTATGACATGGAGATAATCTTTCCAGGGAACATTTAAATATGGTTGGGTCATCTTGGGATCCCCAACTGTGTTTTTTAAAAACAGTTACAGGTTGCCTTATATATTTGCTTTATCATTTCATAATGAAAATGTAATAAAAATAATCGTGATAAGTGAATCAACCTGGTTTTATTCAAAAACTCAATGCAGCAGTACTTATTCAGCACATGTGTCAGAGAACAAGGGGACACGGGCCAGAATAGATGACCACCTGGCCTTGACAAGGTTTTCTTGCTGTCATTTAATGTCCAATGAAATTAAAATATTGAAATTGGTAAATGTTCAAAATATAGTATTAAATCCAAACTGATGCATGGAAATGAATGATAGAGCTTTTACTCCCAAGAACACAAGTGTCATATGATGTATAGGTTAATACAAAATGCAAGTGTATATTCATTTCCAACCTCATATGCAAGATGTAGAAATTGCCATGGGAAGCATCAATTATATCCTGAACCTGCCTTCAGAATTAGTCTTTGTAGACTAAAAAATGAGGTTCATATACCTGAAATTTAAAATGTTATAATATGTTATTTATAATAAAAATAAGAAACATGTGAAAATGCTTCACCGTATAATCATCGCTAAGAATATAATGATTTCTCTTCTACTCTCATTTTACTAATGACGCAAAAAGTACAGGTTCATTTTAATTTATGTTCTAAAATTTATTATACAGGAATTTTACTTCATAAGATCAGCAACTACCTTGTTCGATGCTTAACAGCTTTCATGTAGTTATTTTTAATGTTCTGATACTTAAAATGGGCCACATTTATGAGATGAAAAGATGGAATTTATTTATTCTCAAATTTTTGAGATTATATTTTGGATTATGTCAATATATTATCAAAGGCAAATCAGGTTATTGAATTTCCCCACTACTAAATCCATAAAATCACTGTGACAACAAGCAGAGGAACCACACTGACAAGGATCTTTCATCAGGCTCTTTTTGTTTGCAAAAGGATTAGTTCCACTAGAGTGGTATAGTTTAAATTTCATCAGATTATCTGAGATTTGAAAGAATAAAATAAAAATGAAATCACCACACATTCTTATTATATATAATCAAATGCATTATTAATTGAATCTCATGCTCTCAAAACGCAATTTCATATTCTTACAGGCTTTTTGAAAAGCATCAATGAAGTAATGCTTGAAAGGTTACTTTGTAAACCATAAAATACTGTAATAATAGCAAACATTACTGGAAGTTTCAGGGAATGTGTAACTACCAAAGAATTGCTACAGAAGGTCTTGCAAGATTTTGCGACTGAAATTTGCATCAGATATGGCATGTGAAAAGAGGTGATTGCATCATAAGGATTTCGTGTCATGTATAGATTCATGTCATCACCTAAATTGGTTCATTGTCATTAGGATAGGTCTGATATAAAAGCATGATGCTGTAGCTGGAGAACTTCTCTCCAGCTCCCGCCAAACCCGGGCAGTCCCGCAGCCCACTTATAAAATAAACATACAGATGCTTATATTATTTACAAACTGGCCTAATGGCTCACGCTTCTAGCTATCTAGTTCTTACATCTTAAATCAACCCTTTCCTATTAATCCATAAGTTGCCACGTGACTCGTGGCTTATGTGTATCTTAACATCTTCTCATGGCGGTCGTGGCTAGCAGCATCTCTCTGCTTTAGCCTTCCACTTTCCAGAATTCTCCTCTCTCCTTGTCCCGCCTAGACTTCCTGCCTGGCTACTGGCCAATCAGTGTTTTATTTATTAACCAATCAGAGCAACACATTTAACATACAGAACATCCCATAGCATGATGTGGTCCCCAATTGTGCATTCAGTTTCTTTTTCTTCAATTCTCCCTCTTCCTCTACCCTTGTCTCCCTTGAACTTTTTTCACGTACATATGTATGCTTTTGCCCATGTGATAGTTTCATACCATCTTATGATACCTTTAGAAGGATCTTTCCAGACAAGCATCCTTAATTGTAGACCTCTTTGATCCAGAATTTAAAGAAATAAATCTCTGTTCTTTGCCATTTCCCCATTGTATAGCATTTTCTTAAGATTAAAAAAAAATCAAGGTACCAAATATAACCTAAATAGCTACACAGTTGAAGACATTTAAATTTACTAATTTATTGTAAATTGGCACCAACTTTATGTCCCTGACACCTTTGGACATTGACTGTGGGTCTAGCAGATGCTACGCCAGTGACTGACCACTGATGCACATCTCCACCCCTGACCTTTATAATGTACCTATAAAGTGGACTGTGAATTAGAGTTTAATGGTAATTTAGGTAAATGCAAAAAAAAAAGAAATAAACAAGTACATTATTAGTTGATATTCATAAAGTATTCAGATAAAGCTTTAGGATATTTATCGAACTTTATCTAACACTCATAACATTTTAAAACTTAATTCTCAAAAGGAAGAATACATTAAAGCAAACAAAAAATTGTCTTTTATGACAACCAAAGTACCATTTAATCCTTATGCTTTCTTATAACATATTATTTTGTGAACATACCTATGAATATTCATTAATAGCCCTTTGAAAGTAAAAATGACCCAGGAAGTATAAAGATTTAACTGAGGAAGTTCACTTATAAATGAAGGAAAATGTTGGAATTTCTGGCAATTTGAAATACATTGTACCATGTAATCCATAGATACAGAAAATAATGCAAAATGTAGAATGAGTACATAAAATATATGTAGTTAGTCTATTTTATCACTTACTAGTAATATATACATATGAACACATAAAATTATAAACAATTAGGCACAAAATTATAGGCCCTATTTAGAGGCATTTGTGTCAGGAGAAATGCTAATGGAAAGAACAGAATGACGCCTGCATAAAGTTAACTTGGAACATAGTATATCACTTCCTCTTGCTACTTCTGTGAGATCATTTTTTCCTAACATGACATTAATGCTCCACCTGACACTGATTTCAACTGACTAGTTTGTTCTATCTTTTGACTATAAAAGGTGAATAACTGTTTCTCTTATATATACTACACAAACAATATATGCAGTTATGTGTTAATTACTATTAATAAGTTCTCTGGTCCATTACTAAATTTTAATTAAATTTCAGGAGAGTCATTATTATAGATGGACTTTTTTACTTCTGAATTTCATTCTTAATCCAACATTATACATGAGTCAAATATGTAATTATTTCTCTTGTTGAAATGTTTCTGTTGATTGATTTTTCTATGGTTACTAACTATACAAGTACAAATTTATTGTATTTCATCTTATTTTCTTATAACACATATAAATCATATGACATTGTCAATGATTATCCCCAGTTAAGGAGAATATTTGACAGCATCTAATGTAATTACTCCAGCTTGAAAAAATTATATCAAACATGCAACCCCAATATTTATGATAAAAAATATTCAAGGTTAGTTATGAAACTGTTGATAAAACAAACCTAATAAATATATCTCCACTAAATGAGGATTTAGGTAGCAGTTAAATACTAAAAGACTCGTGAAACATGATGAAAGGATCTGTATAATATACAGTTAAATAAACTGTAATTTAAGGGACTGGAGAGATAGCTCAGTGTTAAAGAGCACTGGTTGCTCTTCCACAGGTTCTGAGTTTGATTCCCAGCAACTACATGGTGTCTAACAACCATCTAGAGTGGGATTGGATGCCCTCTTCTGGAATAAAGGTGTTCATATAGATAGAGCACTTGTATACATAAAATAAATACAAATGCCTTTAAAAGTATATAATTTAATGTTTACATACAGATATGTGACTATTTTGTGGAAAGAAAGTAAAGGGGCTATACTTGAATCATATGAAACAATTATCTAAAAATATTGCCTGTGAGGTGTGTAAAACTTAGATATTTTGCTGGGCAGTGGTGGCCCATGCCTTTAATCCCAGCACTCAGGAGGCAGAGGCAGGCGGATCTCTGTGAGTTCACGGCCAGCCTGGGCTACAGAGTGAATTCCAGGAAATGTGCCAAAGCTACACAGAGAAACGTTGTCTCAAAAACCCCAAAAAATAAATAAATAAATAAATAAAAATGAAAAATAAAAAATAAACTTAGATATTTCTCTGGCATTTATGTGTTCAAAATATGTACATGTATATATATGAGTATGTATCTTACAGTTCCTACTTAGCTCACTCTATGGTCAAAAAGAGCTGTGGAAAAATTTCTGAACACTTCCATAAAATAATTTTTTGCTTTTCTGAGATTCTAGGAAAACTGCATAATTTCCTCCTTCCCTTTCTTTCTCCCAAGTGTTCCCATATATCTCTTCTTCATTTTTATCAAATTTGTGGTCTGTTTTGTCACTAGTTGTTGTCACTGCCTCCCCTCACACACACAAGCCCACACACCAACACACACACACACACACACACACACACACACACACACACACACACACACACACACACACACTCCTAATACATAAGTACAACCTGCTCAGTTTGTTTAAGGTTAATGTATGTATTTTTCAGGGCTGATCTTTTGGTGTTGAATAACCAATTGATGCATTCTTGTGATCTTTGCTGGGGAAGATTATTGCTTTTTCTTTCTCTACCCCTTGGAGTTGACTTTTTCACTTGAGATTATTGATTAGCTCATAACACTACAACCATTCAGTGAGAAATTCATACAATCACATTGATGAACACAGGTCAATTCACCATATCACTTTATCAAACACCTGGATTATATACTTTATAACATTTCTCTATGATTTGCAGTATAATTATCAAAAGACCATACACACTTGTTTTTCTCCTTTAAATTCTAATAAAAGTCTTAGAATCATTAAAATGATATGTAACAAATACATCCATTAAAAATTCAAGATTTGCATAAAGTTGAAGCCTTTTGGGCTTTTCTCCATTCACTTTGTCATATCCATTGTTTTCCTTCTTCAGATCATTCTTGCTTTCACATTCCTTAATTACTCTAGTCCTCGACCCCACCATGGAAAATTCTTCTTACAACAGATGGAGATCATTTCAGAAAACCACAAACAATCAAAATGCAGACCTGTGGTGTTCAATCCCAGTAGATAATCTACAAAACAACTCCCACACATAAGGCTCAAGGATCATAAGAGGAGGCAGAAAGATTAAGAATCAGAGGATCAGGAGGTGCTGTGAGATTGTATCTCCTGGGAATATTAGTAACTATATTTATTCACACACTCAGAAATCTCATAAAAACATTAAACTGGAAGCCATAATATATATGCAGAGAACTTGAGGCAGATCCATGATGGCCCTGTGCATGCTGCTTCAGTCTCTGTGTGTTCATATGAGCTTTGATCGTGCTGATCTAGAGGGTCTTGTTTTCTCAGTGTCCTTTATCCCCTCTGGCTCTTATATTTTTTTCTGCCTCCTTTTCCATAGAGATCCGTAAGTCCCAAGGGGAGAGATTTGATGTACTCATCCCATTTAGGGATGAGTTTCCCAAGGTCTCTCACTCTTTGCATAATGTCTGGCTGTGGGTCTCTGCAAGAGGAAGTGACTCTGATGATGACAAGCAAGGCACTGATCTATGAGTCGCAGAATGTCATTAGGAGTCATTTTATTGCTATGTTTCTATTGTTTGTTCATTTGCTTTGTTTTGTTTTTAGAACAGTATTATTTGATTTTACCCTAGGTCCCTGAAATATCTAGTTTCTAGTTCTTGGTCACCCAAACTATGCCAGATAATAGATTACACCTCATGGAGTGGGCCTTAATTCAAAGCAGTTTTTGGTTGGTTACTTCCACAAGCATTGTGCCATCATTATACTAGCTTATCTTGGAGGTATGACACCATTGTAGATCAAAGGGTTTGGCTGGGTTGTTGTTTGTGTTTCTCTTTTGGTAGGATGCAGATTACCTTCCTATACCAAAGATGCTAGAATGTAGGGTGAAGGCTCTATGTAGGCATCACCTTGACTTCTCCATGCTCAATGAATTGTGTAGGTGTTATCTTCAGAAATGAGGCTTTGCTATTGGTTTGTGGAGAGCAATCTACAGTCTTGGCAATAACCTGGCTTATTTAAGGAGAGTCCATTGACCCCCTTTGTCGAGCAATTCAGTTAGATGTCATCTAATCCCAAGACTAGAAGCTTCATTTGGTGACAAAAGATGTTCTGTTGGGGCTCTATCTCCCCAATTATTTAGTGAATTTAGCATCCATATATGTCTATATATTTAGAAAGCTACTACTCTGTTAGGTTTTCATATTACTTCTCAAAGAGCCCTTAATTTTAGCTATCTTTCCCTGTATTGTATTACCTCCCTCTTCTCACTCTTCTCCCTTTCTGTAATTGAATCTCCTATTCCAGTTCCTTCCATCAATCCATTAGCTATTCTATTTCCCTTTCATAATGAAATCTGTTTCCCTTAGTTGATTGCTTTGTACCTAACCTCTATTATTTTATGGATTGTTGCTTAGTTATCCTTAACAGATAATTTCAAAATAAAAGCAAATACATATTATATTTGTCTTTCTGGAACTGTGTTTCCTCCTATGGGATGATTTTTTTTCTAGTTTCATCTATTTACCTAAAAAATTTATGATGTCATTTTTTTAAATAGCAGAGAAATATTCCATTGTGTATATGTACCACATTTTCTTCATCCATTTGTCTGTTAAAGGACATCTAGGTTACTTCCAATTTCTGGCAATTATGAGTAGAGCAGCATTGAACATAATTGAACAAATGTCTCTGTGGTAGGAGGAAGCATCTTTTCGATATATGTCCATGAGTGGTATAAGTGGATCTTGAGTTAGATCAATTCTCATCTCCCTGAGGACTGCTATATTGATTTCCCATATATAAGAGCTGTACAAGTTTGCTCTCCTACCAACAATTGATGAGTGTTCCCCTTACTCCAAATCCTTGCAAGCATGAGCTGTCACTTGTTTTATTAATCTTGGCCATTCTGATAGGTTTAACATGAAACACAGCAGTTTTGATTTGCATTTCTCTGATGGCTAAGGACAGTGACCATTTCTTTGTTTCACAGCCATTTGAGAGTCTTTTTAATGGTAATATTAAATATAGCACATTGCTTTGTAACAGAGACAGCTGATGCCTTCTATGTGACCAAGTTTACTTCTTAATCCTGTTAATTAAAGGTGTTTTCCTACTGTGAAAGTGACACATTTGCCAGTATCCCTCTTAGAAGATTTTATTCTCTTTCTTGGATATATTATAGTGTAACTGCTAGGAGCTGCAGAAATATGAAGTAGGAATTGAGCTGACTATGACAAAAGCTAATACCTGAAAAAAGCCAAAGACCTGCCAGAGTTAAAGCCAAGGCTCAAGGAGTCTTGGTGTTATTGGCTCTTGAATATTAAGCTGTTTTACTGAAATGAATTTCTTGCATGCTATTGTAGCTTTTCCATTCAATTCTTTTGCTAAGAACAGTTTGTTTGATCATTCATTGGACACAATTTCCCCTCTACCAATGGAAGATTTGACAACCTTCTGTGCTGACAGCAGTACATAGCCAGAACCCCAATTTCAAGCCTCTCTGTAATTATTGCCATTAGCAACATCCAGGCAGAACCATTTCCAGATGAAAGTATCTTATCTGAGAAATGCTGTGGGATGGTCTGTATGTCAAGTGTGTTGCTGATTGGTCAATAAGTAAATCACTGATTGGCTGGTGGCCAGGCAGGAAGTATAGGTGGGACAAAGAGGAGAATAAAGCTGGGAAGTGGAAGGCTGAGTCAGAGACACTGCCAGCCACCACCAGGACAAGCAGCATGTGAAGATGCTGGTAAGCCACGAGCCACATGGCAAGGTATAGATTTATAGAAATGGATTAATTTAAGCCATAAGAACAGTTATCAAGAAGCCTGCCACAGCCATACAGTTTGTAAGCAATATAAGTCTCTGTGTTTACTTGGTCGGGTCTAAGCGGCTGTGGGACTGGCAGGTGAGAGAGATTTGTCCTGACTGTGGGCCAGGCAGGAGAACTCAAGCTACAGAGAAACTTCCCAGACTTTCTAAGAACAGCCCATCTGTCAGAGAAGGTAAAGATTTACACTGACAACTGCCCAGGACAGGCAGATGTGCTAATTAAGTTTAACCTTCTCCTTTTTCAAATCTTATCTCTAGTTCCGGATCTCCCTTTAATCAGGTGCATCCAGCTATGACACAAGTTGCCTAGTGATGGACCACACTTCCCTTGACTTGACAGAAAATGGCAGCAGTTGAGATAGCTTAGACAGATAAGGAGCCAAAGGAAAAAAGAAGGTAGTTTTATTTTCACCCATGACTTAGTGACTTATAGATTTTTTTTTTTTTTTGGTTTTTCAAGACAGTGTTTCTCTGTGTTTTTTTTTATTCTTTTATTTTTTTAAAGTTTTATAATCAATTTAATTTTACATATCAGCCATGGATTCCCCTGTCCTCCCTCCTCTCCCCTCAATCCACCCCTCATTCCCATCTCCAGGGCAAGGACTCTCCTGGGGATTCAGCTCAGCCTGATAGATTTAGTGTCGAGGCAGGTCCAGTCCCCTCCTTCCTTCACCTGGGCTGAGCAAAATGTCCCAGCATAGGCCCCAGGCTCCAAAAAGCCAGCTCATGCACTAAGGACAGGTACAGGTCCCACTGCCTGGGGGTCTCGTAAACAGTTCAAGCTAATCGACTATCTCACTTATCCAGAGGGCCTGATCCAGTTCCATGGGGGCTCCTCAGCTATTGGTTCATAGTTCATGTGTTTCCACTAGTTTGGCTATTTGTCCTTGTGCTTTTTCCAATCATGGTCTCTTTTTAGTTTTGCACCTTTCCTGGAACTCACTCTGTAGCCCAGGCTGGCATTGAACTCACAGAGATCCACCTACCTCTTCCTCCAGAGTGCTGAGATTAAAGGTGTGGGCCACTAACGCCTGGCATCTTATAGATTCTTAACATTTCAACTAACTGTTTCTAAGAATATAGTTTGAGCACATAAAATCCCCTTTGCTTAGATATTAACCAAATTTAGCCCTCAGTTGATTCATTTCCCCATTAGTCACTTCCCTTTTGGGTTGCAGATGATGGCTGACAATTACTGCTCTTTTGTGTTGATCATATTTGCCTCTCCTTTTGACCCTGAGGGAATTCTAGCCTTAGCCAGAGCATTGCTATTGCATGGGTATATAACTGTAAACCTCAGAGAATTGAGGAGAATTAGATTGGAGGAGAACTATATTGGAAGACTAGAAGCAAGAACTAGAAGAACAACATGGAAGATGCAGAAAAGCCACATGGGGAAGAACACGATGAAGAACTAAATGTGAAAGAAGAAGATGGAAGAGGAGCTAAAATGGGAAAAAACTAGGTGGATGAGAACCTAAATGGGACAGAACTAGATGAAGAAATTCAGATAGCACTTAGAAGGAACAGCAGAAAAATGTAGAGAGAAATCAGGTGAGAAAGGAGCTAAGTAAGAGAGCAGAATAGAAGCTGTGTAGAGAGAGAACTAACTCAGAAGAATAAAGTGAATGGACTACAGAGTTTCATGTACATAGATTTATTCAAGTATCCCTCAGATTAATTAATCTGCCACTGGTAGCATCTAGTCTGGAACTCCGGGAGAAGGCTATAGAGGGACTGGGCCCCAATAGTCTTTGTTATGAAACATAAAATAAAAAATATGAACATTAAAATATAACAGTAGATAAGTTTGATATACGCTTTTGCATCTAAAGTCCTAACACCATCACCGCAGTTTAGATGACTCACCATCCCATGAGGTTACCTTATGCTTAATTGTATTTCTTTCACTCTTATTGTCGGTGCTGTGATAGGTAACACTGATCTGCTTGCAGGTTTGGACACTCTAGAAGCTCATATAAATGGACCTATTCAGTATTCAATATGCACTTCGCACTTGTTTTTATGTGATTCTCTCTGTGATTCTTTCTGCCTTTGTGTTTCTCTCTCTGTCTCTCTCTCTGTGTCTGTCTCTCTGTCTCTGTCTCTCTCTTTCTCTCTCTGTCCCTATTACTTTCTCTTTTTAATGAGATCACTGGGTGATGTGTAGCCTAGGCTGCTCTTGCATTCCCAAGTCATTTCCCTTTCATTCTAATTACTGTGATTAAAAGTGCCTTCTAGGTTGCTGCTTCCTGTGACATTTTTCACTGAAAATAATTTTTTGAGAGTGGCCCTTTCTGCTTTGCATATTAAGATTCTGTTTATATTTCTGAGTTATCTTGATAGAAAACCTACATAAGAATTTACTAATTAGTTTTTTTAGACTGGGGTTACTTATAGGTTTTAATCATAATAAAGAAAGCTGTGCTAACTATACATAAACAATCTTTTGGATGAAGAAGTTTGCATTCATCTCGAGCAAATACTTAGGAGTAGAATTATTAGATTGAACGATAAGCACACACATTCAGCTTCCTAAAAAGTTAATTATTAAGAATCTTTTACACAATTACAAATAAAAATGGCCTCAAAGATCCCAAAGAATAACTCCATAAAAAATCTAAAGGAAATGGTAAGATCAAAACACTTTTTCAGCCACCATACTTCCTAGAGGTGCACAAATAGATGTTTTAATCTTCGAGTGATAATTTGTCATGGAGAAAATGGTCACAAGTTCCTAAACACACATCAGTTTTTCTCCTCTTGAAATGCATCAACTATGACACAATTCAAGTGTGGAGTACTCTCCATGCTATGCTTTCAATCCCCACAATATAGATTTGCTGATGATGGGCAAACTGACGGGAGAGAAAATACTGCAGACAGTGCCTGTGCTGAATTGCTTCCCAAATGCCTATCTGGAATCCTGGAATTCAATATGATCATATTGAAGCTTGGCATATTCTACAAGATACATTACATAGACTCTTCAAAGTTTTTTGCAACAGAGTGATCCATGACAAACAGTACAAAAATGGTACAAGACTTCCGCAGTGTAGAGTAAGATATAGTCATGACATTCTAGTGTGTCGTCAGTGAAAAAAGATATTGAAAATACCCTTTTTGATGTTGGGATGATTCAAAATTGTGGCTATTAAAACGTATTACTTTTTGTTAATTCTAAGGTTTCTGAGTGGCAAGAATGACATAGTAGCTAAGAAGACAAATCAAATGGGTAAGCTCACTCATCAGAGGGTCGCAGAAATGTTCACGGATGTCACCAGCACTGCTCCTGGTGTCATGTTCCCTCAGTAGGAGGCAAATGACCCAAGCACTTGTTCGAGTGCTTTTTGTCATTGTGTGTTTATAATTTTTAATTATTAAGTTTGTTTTTTTCTTGACTCACTTAAATATATAGTATGAAATGTGATATTCCAATACCATACAAAAAATAATTAACCTTAATCATAAAAGTATACTCAAATTAACATTAAACTTTCTCATTGTCATGGAAACTTGCTCAAAGAAGCAGGCAATATTAGATACCCACATGCTCAGCAATGCATAGTATCATGGTATTCTCCTTTTCTTCTCTCATTTGCCTTATTTTCCACTGTGGATCCTGCTATCAGCTCCCTGATAAATTATCAGCACGTGGTCTTTGCTTAAGGACCTACTTTTAAGAGACCTCATCCTGAGACCAAATGGAAAAATACCAGAAATTTGGAATGACACATTTATTTTTCATTCAACAATGTGAAAAGTGTGTTGTTATAACTGAAATGCTGGTTGTGAACTTTTCCTTAATGCCAATCTGACAAATATCAAAGATCTCATTGGAACCCTGAGTGTGAAGTTAGCATTCTCTCTATCCACAGGGACCAAAAAACTCAGTGAGGAGGCTGCACTGGAGTTTCAGAGATGGTCCATTGTGGTTACCAATTTGAGCCAGGCATTGGGTTGAATAACTGCAGTCTCAGTACTGAGAAGACTGAGGCATGAGAATCTGAAGATCCCGGGTAGTCTGAGGTACATATTGAGTCTTTGACCTAAGAAAAGTAAAAACAGAAAGGATCAAGAACCTCAACATAAATCCAGCTACTCTGAACCTGCTAGAAGAGACAGTAGAAAGTAGTCTTGAATGCATTGGCATAGGAGATCATTTCCTAAATAGAACACCAGTAGCACAGACACTGAGAGAAACAATCAATCAATGGGACCTCTTGAAACTGAGAAGCTTTTGTAGAGCAAAGGATGGTCAACAAGGCAAAGCAATAGCCTACAGAATGGGAAAAGATCTTCACCAACCCCACATCTGACAGAGGACTGATATCCAGAATATATAAGGAACTCAAGAAATTAGACATCAAATGCCCAACAGTCCAATTAAGAAATGGGCTATAGAACTAAACAGAGAACTCTCAAGAGAGGAAACTCAAATGGCTGAAAGACATTTAAGGAATTGCTCAACAGCCCTAATCATCAGGGAAATGCAAATCAAAACAACTCTGAGATACCACCTTACGCCTGTCAGAATGGCTAAGATCAAAAACACTGAAGACATCTTATGCTGGAGAGGATGTGGAGTTAGGGGAACTCTTCTCCACTGCTGGTGGGAATGCAAGCTTGTACAACCACTTTGGAAATCAATATGGCACTTTCTTAGAAAATTGGGAATCCATCTCCCCCAAGATCCAGCTATACCACTCTTGAGCATATACCCAAGGAATGCTCAATCATACCACAAGAGCACTTGTTCACCTCTGTTCATATCAGCATTGTTTTAATAGCCAGAACCTGGAAACAACCTAAATGCCCTTCAACTGAAGAATGGATAAACAAAATGTGGTACATATACACAATGGAATACTACTCAGCAGAGGAAAACAATGACATCATGAGGTTTGCAGACAAATGGATGGATCTAGAAAAAATCATCCTGAGTGAGGTAACCCAGACTCAGAAAGACAAACATGGTATGTACTCACTCATTGGAGGATACTAAATGTGGAACAAGGATGACTTGTCTGCTACTCACATCACCAGGGAGGCTACCTGGAAAACAGGACCCCAAGAAAGACACAGGGATCGCCCAATGACAGAGAAATGGAATGAGATCTACATGAACAGCCTGGACATGAGTGGGGGTAATGAAGGGTGAGGGTGGAGGGAGGGAGAACTTGGGAGAGTGGGAGATCCCAGCTGGATCAGCAACAGAGAGGGAGAAAAAGGAATAGGAGACCGTGATAAATGAAGACCACATGAGAATAGGAAGAAGCAAAGTGCTAGAGAGGCCCACAGAAATCCACAAAGATACCCCCACAAGAGACTGCTGGCAATGGTCGAGATACAGCCCGAACTGACCTACTCTGGTGATGGGATGGCCAAACACCCTAATTGTCATGCTAGAAACCTCATCCAACTACTGAGGGATCTGGATGCAGAGATCCATGGCTAGGCCCCGGGTGGATCTCTGGGAGTCCAATTAGTGAGAATGAGGAGGGTTTATATGAGCGAGAATTGTTGAGACCAAGGTTGGATAAAGCACAGGGACAAATAGCCAAAGGAATGGAAATACATGAACTATGAACCAATGGCTAAGGGGTCACCAACTGGATCAGGCCCTCTGAATGGGTGAGACACTTGATTGGCTTGATCTGTTTGGGAGGCATCCAGGCAGTGGGACCAGGTCCTGTGCTCATTGCATGAGTTGGCTGTTTGAAACCTGGGGCCTATGCAGGATCGCTTGGCTCAGCCTGGAAGGAGGGGACTGGACCTACCTGGACTGAGTCTACCAGGTTGATCTCAGTCAGCGGGGGAGGCTTTGCCCTGGAGGAGGTGGAAATGGGTGGTGGGCTGGGGAGAAGGTGAGGGGGGAGAGAGGGGGAGAACAAGGGAATCCATGGCTGATATGTAGAACTTAATTGTATTGCAAAATAAAAATTAAAATTAAAAGAAAAAAACAGAAAAGAATTTTATTTTTAATTTTACAGTACTAAAACATTTTGATATATATATTTTTTTAATTATGTGGTTAGGTTTCTCACTTTAGCTTTTATTACATATGGTTACACACCTTCTGTGTATCTTCTGGAACCATGAATAAAATAAAATTTTCTAAGATACCTTTTTATCCAAATATGCTTTAATTAGCATGTAGAATGGGTTTCTTTATATTCTAAAGTGAGTAATTTGCTACTGAAATGAGTAAATTTCTTAGAATTTTCTGATGTTTTGAAAATGCTTTGATTCTAGTTATTTCCAAGTATTGATTTTCATTAGTAGAGGAAAGGAAAATTTTATATAAAAATGAGTTTGTGAAAAAGGTTTACTCCAAAAGGCAGATGGCAAACAATTGCATAATTATTTTTCAGTTCAGTGTAGAAACTTTGGCTCGATTTTTTTATGACTCTTTTGGCCACTCACCATCCATGACTCTTTTGGCCACTCACCATACTTCAAAGGCTCTGAAGGATGTTCAAGTGCTGAGAGAAAATAACTACTTACACCTCACATCTGTACATCCTGTCGTGTATCTAGACTGGTCCCTGAATCGCTTTAGATATCTAATGTCTTATAAGACATGTTCAAATACTTAATTGATTGCATATTTTAGATCGTAATGTCAGTGAAAAATTCTCTACATGTTCAGAACACACATGACTTAATTTTCAAATATTATAAAGCAAAAATTGATAACAAAGATGGGGACCCACATATAGGAAGACAATTTTATGTGAATTAAGGAAATAAGGAATATGAAGGCTTTGAATTGCCTCAAAGGAAAACATATACCGATGTCACTCTGTTTATCCTAATGAAACTTCTAATTGGTAATATTTTCCTAACCACTAAAATTGTAGATTCCAAAAAGTCTATAAATTATTTTCATTAGATTAGCATCAATTAGATTAGGTAAATGGGTAACTAGGCACACAAGATAGGTTTCTTCTTAGGCAAATATCAGTATGTTTTTACTTGTGAATCTTTAAATTTCAAAATCTTCTTTGAAGAAAACACCAGAAGTAAGGGAGATTCAAGTCAGTCACAAAGCTTTTCATGATCTATGTGGTCTTTGCCAGAATATATCCATAAGCGATATAAACTGCTTCTGGACATCAAGAGAAAGGGAACATTTGACAGGACAGTCATCATTTCATATCTGTTATGAGATAAAATTACTATGACTCTGTTACTTCCCTTGTAATATTCTTTTATAGATCAAGCAACAGAAAGAGAATCTGGAAATATTAAAATTGAGCTTTATTTATTTAGTCTATATTATTTATTTTAATCCCCTGAATTTATTTAAAGAATTCTTAGTGCAAAATATAGTTGCTTGCACAACAGAGTCCTCCACTCAGTTTCTCTAAACACATTTCAATTAAAAGCTACGTTTAAATGAAATTACAATTATATATGCAAATATGTAATATATGTATATGCAAAATTTCAGAATTTTAATTAAGACAAATGCAACAAAAGATTTTGCCCTGTATTTTGGCAAGCAGTGTTTGTAATGAGGCAGAAGCTGACAGTACGTGTATTAGGAACTATTTTACAAAACTATTAAGCTTATTTACCTCAATAGAGAAACAGAATTACCTAATGATTAATAACAATTAACATTGAAATAGTAACAGAATATATGTATTATCTCTATATATATAATTAGAACAAGTTTTTTGACACACAGTTTCCTCATTTTAAGTCATTATTTGCTAATACAAATTTTATCATGCTAATGATAAATTGAAAGAATTACATCAGAGAAGTATAGAACAAAATACATTCTGGCCATCAAGGGAAAGGGAAAGTAATTTCTCAGGGTCTGAAGCCACAGCAATAACTCTGAGCCTGGCAAAGGAAAATGCTGTGTGGTTTTGTAGGACTATATGTCTCTCTCTCTCTCTCTCTCTCTCTCTCTCTCTCTCTCTCACACACACACACACACACACACACACACACACACACACACACACACACAAATTCACACACAAAACCTGCCCTGCTATTGTTCTGAGCATCCATTCTTTCAATTTGTCCAATCTAAACTATCTCAATAAAGAACTAGAATACCTATGATTTTGAGATATCACACATATAACTGACTCATCCAGATATTCTGGAATATCTAAAACTCTTGGCTAAATTTTAATTTTTCTACAATAATTACAGGTTTTCTCCTCAGTACAGAAAGAAAAAAGATCAGTAGATCAGTACAAAAGGCCGGGGAAGAGAGGGTGCTACTCCCTGGAGCTGTGGCGACCAGTGTTCATGAATTTCAAGCATGATTCAACTCCTCTTGTATCCCTCACCCTGCCTTCTCTTCCTGAAAATGGAGGGGAAAGCCGACTGCCATTCCTCACCTCCTGACAGGCAGGTAGAGAGTGAAAATTGTGACTGCAGCCCCCAGTGAGTTGAGAAACACACTTAGCCTTGACTGAGAACTGATGCTATTGTGATAAAGAGTAAATAAAGGAGAGAGAAAATGGGACTTGGTAGAAAGGATACCAAAAAGTACTCAGTCACTAAGAAGAAAGTAATTTCTCAGGGTCTGAAGCCACAGCAATAACTCTGAGCCTGGCAAAGGAAAATGCTGTGTGGTTTTGTAGGACTGTATGTCTCACAGGTCAAAGAATTTGATCATTGGTAACTTTTAATCCCAAATGCTTATTTTTTTTGAATTTTTAAAATAATTTCTGATTTAAAATATGTATTCTTATGTTATATTAAAATTAATATCATGAGATTATTTTAGGGCACCTTGTTAATTATACCAATTTGTAATACCTGATAATATTTATTTTCATGATGTTTATTTTCTAAATTTGTAAATCATTCTTAGTTACCTTATCCCGTAAATTTTTATGTTGTGAGATAATCTTTTTGTGTACTGTAAAGATGTGTCTTTGCCAAGGTGCCTTCTGATTGGTTTAACAAAGAGCTGAGTGGCCAGGTGGTGGTGGCACATGCCTTTTTTTTTTTTTTTTTAATTTATTTTAATTTATTTTGCAATACAATTCAGTTCTACATATCAGTCACGGATTCCCTTGTTCTCCCCCCTCCCGTCCCCCTCACCTTCCCCCCAACCCCCCCCCCCCCATTCCCATCTCCTCCAGGGCAAAGCCTTCCCCACAGACTGAGGTCAACCTGGTAGACTCAGTCCAGGTAGGTCTAGTACCCTCCTCCCAGGCCAAGCCAAACAATCCTGCATAGGCCCCAGGTTTCAAACAGCCGACTCATGCAATGAGCACAAGATCTGGTCCCACTGCCTGGATGCCTCCCAAACAGATCAAGCCAATCAACTGTCTCACCCATTCGGAGGGCCTGATCCAGTGTGGACCCCTCAGCCATTGGTTCATAGTTCATGTGTTTCCATTCATTTGGCTATTTGTCCCTGTGCTTTATCCAACCTTGGTCTCAATAATTCTCGCTCATATAAACCCTCCTCATTCTCGTTAATTTGACTCCCAGAGCTCCACCCAGGGCCTAGTCATGGATCTCTGCATCCAGATCCCTCAGTAGTTGGATGAGGTTTCTAGCACAACAATTAGGGAGTTTGGCCATCCCATCACCAGAGTAGGTCAGTTCGGGCTGTCTCTCGACCATTGCCGGCAGTCTGTTGTGTGGGTATCTTTGTGGATTTCTGTGGGCCTCTCTAGCACTTTCCCAGCACTCAGGAGGCAGAGCCAGGTGGATCTCTGTGAGTTCAAGGCCAGCCTGGTCTACAGAGCGAGATCCAGGACAGGCACCAAAACTACACAGAGAAACCCTGTCCCAAAAAACAAAACAAACAATACAACAACAACAAAAAATCAAACAAAAAAAAGGAGCTGAGTGACCAATAGCCAGGCAAGAGAGGATGGGTAGGATTCCCAGCAAGAGAAAGGAGGAGATGGATCTAGGCATGGAGATGCCAGCACAGAGACACAGCAAGCCTCAGACCTAGTCGTACATGCAGAAGAGAGAAGAGATAAAAAAAAAAAAAAAGCTACATGGCAGAATGCAGAGTAAAACAACCAGGTTAATTTAAGTTATGAGAGCTGGTTGGAGACACATCTAAGCTAAAGGCCAAGCTTTCATAATTAATAAGAAGTGTCATTACTTGGGGACTAGTGATCGAAACACAGTAACATAGTCCAACAAGAAAGCTTACTACATTAAAAAAAATTTCTTAGCTTCCTTGACTATTCTTTTACATTCAGCATCCAATCTATAAAAATCAAAGTAGTTTCCCCCACTAACACACCACAATGATTGTTCTTCTCACAGGTTTTTTTTAGTTAAAAGTGTAAAGGCTTGCATGAAAGAGAGGCTACCATTGAAACAATTGTCAACGGTGAATCTGCCCCTTCTTTGCAGTGTTGTCTCCAGGTCATTGCCAAGAAATTATAATTATTTTGTTATATTTATTGATTTATATTTTACACTAGAACATAATATCAGGAAAAGTCACAGCCCCACCTTTCTCTATTCTATGTAAAAACTGTTCAATCTCTTGTAGCCATGTGTTCTAGCTTGTTATCCATTTGCAGTGATAAATCTCATGGTAGGAGAAACCTTGGGTAGGAGAGGGCTTATTTCAGATCACAAGTTGTAGTCCATCATTAAGAGAAGACAAGGAAAGCCTCAGAGTAGGAGGTTGAAGCAGAGTCCACAAAGGAAGGCTGCTCCAGGCTCACATTTGTTGCACAGCCCAGGTCCACTTAACTAGGGATATCACCACCCATGGTGGGTTGTGTCACACTACATCAATTAATTATTAACAATTAGTAATTGCCCCAGTAACACAAGAGTAACCACAAGCCAATCTAATGGAGACAATTTTCCAATTGATATTCCCTCTTCCCAAGTGGGTTTGCATCAAGTTATAGGCAAAGCCAACTATGACAATGTAGATGTAAGTCTTATTAAATAAGAAACACAGAGCCAAATGCAGAGTTAAAAGCCCAAGAGGTCAGAGCAGTAGCTAAGAGCTGAGACTAAAACTGCCTTCTTACCCTTCGCTGCCGCTGTTGTCCTTCCCCTCAGAAAGAGACCTACTTCCTGTGTGTCTGTCTTTTTATTGACTTTCTGTTCTGCCTTCTCATTGGTTGTAAACCCAACCACATGACCTCCTCGTCACTGCCTGTCTATACAGACCTCCAGGTCTTCTATGGTTGGTTTTGAGATTAAAGGCATGTGTCTCCATGCTGGCTGTATCCTTGAACACACAGAGATCTGCCTGTCATGTGATCGGGATGAAATGTGTGCGCCACCACCACCCGGCTTCTGCTATAGCTTATAATTAGCTCTGACCCCCAGGCAACTTTATTTATTAACATACAAATAAAATCACATTTTAGTGCAAATAAAATATCACTATATGACACTCAGCATACTGATTTCTAATGTATCCACACCAACATAAATAGCTGTCATTTTAACATCTGAATGAACAATGTGCCTGCTATGTGGTAATAAAATTAATTAAGGGAATCAAGTACTGTGTCTAGACAGAAAGATACTTTAGTACCTTAAACATGTGGAAATAGAAAACCAAACTCTATACTATAGCCATTTTAAAGACATAAAAATGGTGATTATACATGTATACAATTAAAATATAATGAATGTAGTAAACACATACATGCACACAAGCACACTGAATTTGTGTTTCATTTTGGTACGTTTGGCTTAATGAAGCGATCTAGAAGTCAGCTCACCTTCTGTCCAAAGGATCTGAGGAAACTATTGCCTTTTGGAAAACCTTGGCTTTCTTACTTATTCCAGAACACTGATGCAATAGCCTCTCTCTCTCTCTCTCTCTCTCTCTCTCTCTCTCTCTCTCTCTCTCTCTCTCTCTCTCTCTCTCTCTCTTTCTCTCTCTCTCTCTCTGTCTCTGTGTGTGTGTGTGTGTGTGTGTGTGTGTGTGTGTGTGTGTGTGTGTGTATCTCTTAGGTTTTCTCCACTTTAATGTTTTTCCATGACTAAGGATGCATTAAACAGTATATTTAATAAAGACAATTGTTTTATAATAGAAAAGGCATTCAGAACATTTAGAATATTCTGACTGTTCAGTTCCCAAAAAGATACCTTGGAGTTCTAGTCTCCAGTGTCTGGGAATGCAACCTCACTTGGAAGTAGGATGCAATACAATATGTGTGATGTCCTTAGAAGGAGAGAGATGAGGACACAGCTCCTGTGAGAGGATAGATGGACATAGACACAGGGGCTGGACTGTTGTATCAAATTGAAGAACATGACGATGGCCAGAAATACGAGGAGCTGAGAGAAGGGACTGGGAAAGTTGTTGTCCCAGATTCATTAAGGACTCAGACTGGGGCCTAGCAGAATTGTCATCAAGCCCCTTTGAGCCCTGTGTACTTGATTCTGTGGGCTTTGTTCTTCTGCTGTCCTCGACCCCTCTGACTCCTACAATTCTTCCTCCTCCTCTTTTGTAGGTTTCCTCTGGCTCTACTTAGTGTTTGTCTGTGGTTCTATGCATCTGCTCCCATCAGTTACTGGATAGTGCATTCCTGATGACAATTGGGCTAGGCATCAATCTATGAGTTTATCAGAATCTCATTAGGCATTACTTTATTGACTGTTTTTTTTGTTTTTTGTTTTTTGGTTTTTGGGGTTTTTTTTTGTTTTTTTTTTTTTTTGTTTTTTTTTTTTCTGCCAGTCGAGTTTGGTTCTATACTGGGTCTCTGGGCTATCCTGCCTCTTGTTGCTGGCCCTCCAGGCAGTGTCAAGCATGGGCTCCCTCTTGTGGCTTGGTTATCAAGTTGGATCAGTTACTGGTTGGCTGATCCCACAAGTTCTTTGCCACAATTACCACAACATATCTTGCAGGAAGGACAGATTTGTGTTTTGAGTCATGGTCTGTCACTAAACCTGGCTTCCAGAATCTTCTTTGTTACTATGTGAGTACTATGGATTTGAACTCAGGTCTTCATGGAAACATATTATCTACAAGACAATGAACCTCTGTGTACTTTGGTAAGAATGCAAACTAGTGCAGCTACTACAGAAGTCACCTTGGGGAGTTGTCGAAACTTGAATTTGGACTACCATGTGAACTAGCTTTGGTACTCCTGGGAAAATGTCCAGAAGACTCTACATCTAATACAAAGATGCTTGTCTATTCTGTCTCTGCTTTTTCACAGTAACTGGAAAATGGAATCAGTCTTGATGTACATCAATAGATAAGTAGATAATGAAAATATGGCATGTGTATGCAACGGAAATTCAATCAAACATAAAGAAAAGAGAAAGTACAAAAATTTCTGGAAAGTTCATGGATCAAGAATCATAAAGACAGTATGTCTAGAGTCCAGTCTTTAATTGTTAAATATCGATATGGGAATAACACGAGTAAGGGCCAGGAACCTAGATCCTGGAACCTGGAAAACAAGAGATTTTCTGGGGGGAAATGGAAAGAAAAATATGACAAAGTGGACAGAGACAATGCGGAGGAGGGGTAAAAGGGCACATTGGGGAAAGAGAGGCAGGGAGATGAGGAAGAGAATGGGAGAATCAATCAAAAATAAAATATGGAAACATTATTCTATAAGCTAATTTTAAAAATTATGTCTTCAAAAATATGCATTCTTACAGCTAAAATTTAGAATGAATATGTAGCCATGTAGAAATTTTAAGTTTCCTTGGGTTAAATTCTATTCTGACTGTATGCATACCTGTAATTCACTTTCTTTACTATTTTCATTTATATTCTTAACTATCAATATCATAATAATTGAGAATTAGTAAGAACTTTAGGATTGCTGTACCAGAGGCTGCAAATATGGCTCAGAGGCTAAGAGCACTTGTTGCTCTTGCACAGGACCTGGGTTCAGTTCCAAGCACCCTTATGGATACCCAAAACTATAACTCCAGTCCAGGGAATCCATCATCTACTTCTGACCTCCGCAGTCACCAGGCACTCAGGTGGTGCACTTTCATACCTTAGGGTAAAACACTCATACATAAAGTGAAACAAATAAATCTAAAAGCATTGATGCACTATATAACCAAAGATGGAAAGTGTTGTTATAAAGTTGCAACTTATATCTATGGAAAAAAAAACCCAAAAACTTACACTCAAAGGATAATCATTACAACTAATATGAAATGTGCTTTTTTAAAAAAACAATTGATAGTTCACAGCTATTTCACTGAGATCTATTAGATTATAAATTCACCCACCAACCATCTAAGTCACTAGCATCAATTTTATATGTGATGCTGTCTGTGCTTCTGAAATCTGTGTAGATAAATCTGCTTTCTATTTGCTGTAATCAGTACCCTGCTTATTTCTTGGTTCCCCACCATCACATCTCCAATCATCTCCATAGTCCAAACAATGCAGGATATGTGAGCATCATGTTTATAAGCAGGTTAATGCCATACACTGCTCATTTCTAAAAGGGTAATGATACATTTGGTTTTTTTAGCTGGCAGTTAATGTTAACTTTAGGTTTATCAAGTTTTTAAGCAATGTACGGTGACTTGTTTCTTTGGACATCAATTTTTGTTGGAGATGAAAAGAAACAATTAGCTTCAAATACAAAGAGTACTTTTATTTTCATGTACCATTAAAGTCTAATGTCACATCTCACAAGAGATATAGCATACATTACATTAAGTCTATATTTTTGTGATTAAAATATGTAAAGAAAATCCATCATAGCCATAAACAGAGGCTATGATCATTAGCTAACTTACATTCTAAGAAAGTGCAGGTAAGTAAATCCACAAATGGTTTCCTTTGTTTTTATTTGCAAAAACAGATGGCTCTGGGAAGCCATCTCAGGTAATAGATCTTCAAGGCCCTCCATAGGTAGACTATGTCCTCATTCCTTTTATGGGATGTATATTTAAAATCTGTTGTTTTGAAAATGCATTATCAGTACATATTATACAGTAATATTAATAGGCAAATTAAAGTGATCATTTCTATGTGTATTGTAGCAAAGTTGGATCAACACATATTTTATTAACATATTTTGTGTCAATTTGTCTCTTCTGCTTTCTGATATTACAAAAACTTGCAATGAGGCATAATGATGATAGTTATGTGAATATGAATAAAACTATAAATTTAAATGAAAACATAAATTTCTATTACCTGATAATTTTAAATAAGTATATCTCAAATCTAGATTACAATTCAGCTTTAACCATCTGTACAGCAATATAATATACAATTTTATATAATGGAAGAGTTTTATATAATGCAACTACTGACTGGTAAGAGAAGCAGAATTAGCCTCTTCCAGGCTATGCTCCCTTGTTGGTTGTCAAATGTGGACTGGTCAACCTTTAAACCATATGTATACAAGCAATAAAGAAACTGAATCTGTAGGTTTCATATATATTTACATAATACAATATATTTGATTACATTTGTTATATACACTTCTGTATATATATATATAATATGCATATACTTGTAAATATACATGTAACAAATATAATCAAGGAAAAGATGCTATCGAATTGAGAATGGGGGCAAAAGTATTTGGAATATATTTACTTTCATCTTCAATATTTTAAATGTATATTTTAATTGTTATTTTAAAATTTGTTTCATTGTATAAATCTATCTAAAACCCTTGAAATAAATATATTTTTTGAATACTAGACATTGAATGCATAATCTGACAAATAAGCAAATTGTCTTCTTCTGAGGAAAATATCCCCAGGCCTGGAAAGGTAATTCTTAAGGTAGGTAATCTAAATATGATACAAATTTCTCCACTTGAATAATAATCTATATTTTATTCAAAAAATAAATATACATTGTGAAATATTCTCTATGTATTGTTATATTTTTAAATATTTTCATTGTTTTAGAATTTTATATATACATCAATATAATATGCCTTAATCAAGTCCATAACATGTGATAGACGGTGTGTTTAATTTCATTGTTTTGCATGTGGACATCCAATTTTCCCAGAACCATTTGTTGAAATTGTTGTCTTTTCTCCATTCTATGTTATTTTGTCTTTTTGTCAAACATCAGATAGCTATTTTTATGATATTCACTTAGGGTATTTTATTTTATTTCATGATCAAAATGTCTGGTTTTGTGCCAGAACAAACACATTGTTTTTTACCACTATAGCTTTATATAATATATTTTGAAGTCTGGAATAGCAATTTTTCCAGTATTCTTTCCATTCATAGTTGCTGAGACGTGTCCATGTCAACCAGAAGCTGTCTAATTGGACTTAAGGCCCAGTCAACAGGAGGGAAATCATTCCTGACATGGAAACCTAACTGGCTTCCTGGGGATAGTGAGGTCATGGACCTTAGAAAAATGTGTACTACCACCACTTTATTAGACCAGCATAATTCCTAACTGCATTCTAAACTTTATCCTTATATCCACAGACTAGTGAAGCTACAATCCTTCCTCAAGGATATTTTTTGTTGCAGCAAATGGAGATCATTATGTAAAACCACAACTGAACACAATACAAAAATCAACGGATTGTGAAGAGGTCAGTTACAACTGATATACCTATATCACTAGTCCTGTAGATATGACTCAGGAAACACCATAGGAGAAGGATCAGAAGGATTGTGTGAGCCTAAAAACAAGGAAATCTGTATGAAGAAATCTCTCCTAAAAATGGCTATATGAATAAGACCGAAACCATGGGAATTTGAATGTAATGTGGAACAGGGAAAAGTTTTGGTTTCAGATCTCTAAACAAAGAACTAACAACAACTATTGACTTCTGGGAGAAATAGGATTAGCTTCTTCCAGGAATTAGCCACTTTATTGATTGTTCAATGCAGAGCAGTCAGCCTTGAAAGCATATACATACAAACAACTAAAACAGACTCATCTGATTTCATTTATATAGTATGGTGGTTTAAATAAGAATTGCCCACACAGGCTCATATAATTAAATGATTGGTCCCCAGCTAGTGGAACTGTTTGGGAAGGATTAGTAAGTCTGATATTGTTGGATAAGATGTGTCACTGGAGAAGGCTTTGACTTTTCAAATGCCCACTCCATTCCCAGTTATGTCTCTGTCTCATACTTGTGTATCAAGATGCAAGCTTTCAGCTACTGCTCCAATGCCATGCCTGTTTGCCTGGTGCCATAGTTCCCACCATGATGATCATGGATTTGCTCTATGAAACTCTCAACTCCAGGGAGGCTACCTAGGAATGAGGACCCTAAGAAAGACACAGGGATCGCCCAATGACAGAGAAATGGATGAGATCTACATGAGCAAACTGGACATGAAGGGGCAGTAATGAAGGGTCGAGGGAAAGAGAGCTTAGGGGAATGGGAGATCCCAGCTGGATCAAGAACAGAGAGGGAGAACAAGGAAAAAGAGACCATGATTAATGAAGACCCCATGGGAATAGAAAGAAGCAAAGTGCTAGAGAGGTCCCCAGAAATCCACAAATATACCTCCACAATAGACTACTGGCAATTGTCGAGAGAAAGCCCAAACTCACCTACTCTGGTGATCAGATGGTCAAACACCCTGTCATGGTAGAACTCTCATCCAGTGACTGATGGAAGCAGATGCAGAGATCCACAGCCAGGCCCCAGGTGGAGCTCCGGGAGTCGAATCAGCAAGAAAGAGGAGGAATTGTCTGAGCAAGAGATGTTGAGACCATGATTGGAAAAAGCACAGGGACAAATAGCCAAACTAGTGGAAACACATGAACTATGAACCAATAGCTGAGGAGCCCCCAACTGGATCAGGCCCTCTGGATAAGTGAGACAGTTGATTAGCTTGAATTGTTTGGAGGGGGGGCCCAGGCAGAAGGACCTGGACCTGTCCTTAGTGCATGAGCTGGCTGTTTGGAACCTGGGGCCTATGCAGGGACACTTTGCTCAGCCTGGGTGAAGGGAGGAGGGGACTGGACCTGCCTCAACTGAATCTAAAAGGCTGAGCTGAATCCCCATGGGAGTCCTTGCCCTGAAGGAGATGGGAATTGGGGCTGGACTGGGAGGAAGGCAGGGGAGGGAGGAGGGAGGACAGGGGAATCCTTGGCTGATAGGTAAAATTAAATTAAATTATAAAATAAAAAAATACAATCTCAAAACAAAGGGGAAAAAAAAGAAACTCTAAGCTGCAAATAAATGATTTGTTCTATAAGTAACTTTGGCCATGGCATCATATCACAACAACAGAAAAATAACTAAGACAGAAGTTGGTTTCCAGGAATGGGGTATTGCTGTGACAGATCTGATTCTGCTGTGTTTGTTTGTTTGTTGTTGTTGTTTATTTTTGAGAAATGTGGAAAACATTGAGACTTTGGACTAGAAAAGCACTTGAATGGTGTAAGTAGGGCTTAATGAGCCATTCTAGCTAGAGCTAGGAAGACAGTACTGAGAACAATGCAGACTATGGAGGCCTAGCTCAAGAAGTCTCAGTGGGAAACAGTATTTGAAACTAGGAGAGAGACCATTCTTGTGATATTTTGGTAAATAATGTTACTGGTTTTGTCATTGTTCTGAGAATCTTCCTGAAGCTGAAAACTTTGACCTAATTTTAATGCAGAAGAGTTCAACCTAATATTGACTTTGCTGCCCAGCTATTAGGAAAAATGCTTACACAGATCTACAATGGAAAAGACCAAGCAGGGTGAAAAGAAATACAAAATGTACAGATGGATCAGAAAACGAATGCCAGGAAGTCTTAGGTTGGAACCAAGGTATGTATTGAAACAGAGAAGGGGAGGCCTGGCAAGAAATGAAATAAAGGAGTTGTGCTCTCAGGGAAGAACCCCACCCAGTTAATCCTAAGTTTTGAAAGGACTAAGGGTTTTCTGTCCCTAAAAACTACATCAAATCAGAGCTCATGGAAATGTAAATAAGGAATAGTTCAGGCTCTATCCCAACTGGCAACTAAATGTAAAAGCACCAGCCACATGGGTCTGTCTTTAAAACCATGAAGAATACACAAGAAAGCAGTTGTGGAAGCTTCCTTTATTGTTAAACAGGGACCCTGGGGGTAGGTATATGGCAGATGAGTCCCTGAAAAGAAGCTTTGAATAGCCACTCATTTTTTGAAGCTGTGAAAGTGAAGCCTGAATTGCATTGAAGGACTCAAGGTGTTGGAAGTATCAGAACCATGAGATGTCTGCCACAGAGAGGTGCAGCACAGGTGAATTGCAAGTGTTATGGCCAAACAACTAACTGAAAGGAGAGAGCCATCTAAGACGTTTGACATCAGACGTTGAGCTGCATGATTTGGAGTTTTTCCTATTGGGGTTCAGTCTTTCTTTAGTCCAGTATTTCCTCACTATCCTCCCATTCCCCCCTTTTATAATGATAAAGTATATTCTGAGCCAAGTTGGAAGTATGTAATTTGCTTTTTGATTTCACAGGGGATTACAATTAAAAATTAACTTATGTCTTAGAATAGACTTTTTAGACTTTGAAACTATGTTGATACTGTAAAAGATTATGGAAACATGTGAAGTTGAACTAAATGCATTTTAAATTATGATATGGCCATGAAACTATAGGGTTCAGGAAACAGAATGTGGTAGAGTAAATGCGAATGGCCCCAATAAGCTCTTTGTTTTGTTTTGTTTTTCAAGACAGAACTTCTCTGTGTAGCCTTGGCTGTTGTGAAACTCACTCTGTAGACCAGGCTGGACTCAAACTCTCAGAGATTCACCTACCTCAGCCTCCCAAGTGCTGGAATTAAAAGGCATGCAGCACCAACACCCAGCCCAATAGGCTCTTGTGTTTGAATGCTTGATGCAAGTGGAGGGTGTCATGGGAGTGTGCTTTGAGCTTTTAAACTCCCATGCCATTCTCTGTTGACTCTCTATGACTAGGGGTATGGGTCCAGCAATAAGTGAGCTCTTAACTACTGCTCCAGTACCATGCCTACCTGCCTGCTACCATGTTCCTCAACATGATGGTCATGAACATATCCTCTGAAACTGTAAGCGCCCCCCCCCCAAATTGTTTCTTCTATAAGTTGTCTTTGTCATCGAGTCTTATCACAGCAATAAAAAAGTAACAAAGACATGTTTATATTTGTTCATGTGTGCATGCATGTGCACACACATGTAACAATGACAAATAAAAAGTGACTATGAATTTGATAGTGGGAGTAAATGGAATGGTTTGAGGGAGTGTACCTCAGAGAGACTAGACCAAGAAAAAGGAGGAGGAGAACTGATACGATTTTATTTAAATTAAAATATGTTCAAAATAATAAAACTAAAAAGAAATAAAACAAACTACAGTGGATAAAAAGCTCATGTCTTGTAACTCTGAGGTTAGGTATGAACCAACAGCGGGGCCATGTACCTGACCATGTATGTGTCTAAATAGTAAACTGAAGATGGTAATTATTATCACTGGTGCCTTCCAGGATCAATGCTAACAAAGGTCAAAGATAGACTCAAAGAAATAAATGTGGCTAGGTATTTCTTGTCTCAAAAGTAAAGACCAATAGTAATAAAATCGTGTTATTTCTTCCTTGAGATGGTGCAATGCAGATTTGCTCCCCAAATTCATATTGTCCTGGACACAGTACTCATAATCAAGTACATAAAAGCTTCAGCCGACAAAGACTAGATGCACTTGCTCTTTATTGTCTACAGTAAACCCGACTTGACATGTCAAGGTTCATCTTCAGATTCAATTTTAATATTTATACAGTTAAGCTAATATGAGTAATCCCTGTATTTATTCTACATATTAGTGATATCACTTTTTTTTGGAGATATTACATATTGTAAGCACAGTTCTATCACATAAGGGAATGTAAGAGAAAGGCTATTGTCATGATTGAATTTCAGAGAAAAAAAACAGGACAGTGACAGTGTCTTTGTCTTCTGGATACATAAACAATCTTTTTTGGGTGTTGTTCTAAGTCTGTGGTTTCACAGCATACTCTCTGTCTCCATTTTCCAATTTAATCGTATATGATGATGAGCTCTCATTTCTCATCATTTGTCATTGTACTGTTTAAACTGCATTTTGTTTTAAATCAAGGAATCATCCTTCTTTTCTACTTAATAATTTTTATCCATATAATGAATAACAAATAATATTTCCAGATAATTTTACACTGTATCTAACTCTTGCATTATTCTATGATAATTCTTCTAGTATTTAGTAGTAAATTTTCATCTTACTCTATTCTATTCTGTTTTCTATTACTTTAATAGTCACAAATCAATAAAATGGTTTCCAAAACAAATTACTATGCTACAAAAATAAGAACAGAATAATCAAATATTTGTTTGCTATTAATATTCTCACTCCTTGAATATTTTTGATGATTAAAAATGGGTTTTGATTTTCTACCTTGGCTATTTAAATCTAATGCAAAACAGTTAGGAAAAAAATCCATATTGTTTAATAGCTACTAAAAATCACTTATTTTCTTAATATATTTGTTTCAAGTCTAAATGAAAAGTTACAATATTTGAGACATCTGCATATTTAAATAGCTTAAATCATAAGTAAATGTTTGAAAAAGGTATCTTTAATTTCTAAACTCTTCTATTGATAGATTAGATAGCAGTTTCTTTTCTTTTTTTTTTTTGTTTTTTTTTTTTGTTTTTTTTTTTTGTTTTTTTTTCGAGACAGGGTTTCTCTGTGTAGCTTTGCACCTCTCCTGGAACTCACTTGGTAGCCCAGACTGGCCTCGAACTCACAGAGATCCGCCTGGCTCTGCCTCCCGAGTGCTGGGATTAAAGGCGTGCGCCACCACCGCCCGGCCGATAGCAGTTTCTTATAATTGAATTCTCTTCATCTTTTCTTAGATTTTAGTCAACTGCAGAACACATAATAATCCCTAAGCACTTAAAGATTCAAAGTGCTAGCAAATACTATTAATGTTTCTATTGCATTAATTTGATTATTTATTCAAACAAATATACTTTTTAATATTTTTATTCAGCATCTTGTCTCCAATTAAGAACTAACCTTTGAATTTTAACCTTTAAATTTCGTAATTACGAGGTGTTGAGATGAGTATGTAAAGGTAATTGGCACCAAACCTAAGAAAATAAATTTGATCCCACAAATCCATGTGGTAGAAGAGAACTCTTGCCGTGGAATGTTAGCAATATACAGAAGCAGAACTTTGCACAGACTAGATGAAAATAAGCAAAAGAAATACATCCTGAGGTTGCTTTTATCCAGTCCTAGAATATAATCCCAGAGTGTCACACAGGAGAAATCTAGAAAAAGAATAGAGTGTGGTAGATTAACTAAACTATTTGTGCATTCCAAAACTAGTTTTTACATTGTATTTCAAGCCTTGCTTTTTAAAACTTCACATAAGCAAGAGAGGCACTACAGAAAGATATATTCAAGTGTAACTTCTCACTTTATAGATTTTTTTTTGTAGGAAACACTTCTTTGGACATATTCCAGATCATAGACAAACCATCTGAGAAATGCAAGGAGCATTAGATTTCAGTTTTCAGAAATCATAATATCCTCACTCTTTGACATCCAGTGTTCTATTTCTAAACACTAAAAGCAATGCATCTGTCACTAAGATAAGAAGAAATACTGTTGATAATACTTTTCAAACTGAAGACGCACAAATCTCTAACATAGGTTTTAAAAATACTCCAGCATTGTAACCAGGGCACATTCCCATAAGTGGGTTTTCTTAACGTTTGCCTTGTTTTATTTGTATTTATGTATGTTGTGCACGCCTGTGCATGTAAGACTAAATGGCAATGCATAGGTCTTCTATTCTCTTAACTTTGCTTTTTCTATTTCACTTTTTATTTTCTGTTTTCTATTCTTTATTTCTTTTCTAAAATTTTTATTTGTTTATTGATTTTATTTATTTACTTTTAGAAAGGGCTTTACTGCTTACTAATGACCTGGACTTCACTCTGTAGACCAGGCTGAGCTAGAACTCTGAGTGCTCTTTCTGTCTCTGCCTTTGCCTTCTGAGTACTAGGATTACAGGCATGAAGTTATGAACCACTATAGCCAATTGTAGCATGAGTCTTAAAAGTTCTTATAATAAAATCAAACCTGAGGCCAGTTATTGGGGTCAATGCTGGTAGATCAGAGAGACAGAACAAGCCACAGGCTATCTCACCTTGCCAATTCCCCAGCTGGTCCTGTTTCCTCAGACTGGAAGCCTCTGAGTCCTCATCCCGAATGAATCTCAGCTGAACTGTGTTGCTCCAAAGCCTAAAAGCTTAACCAGGCAAATGCTTCCAGTTTCTGGTCCTCACACCTTATAAACCTTTCTGTTTCTACCACCACTCCCTGGGATTAAAGGCTGCTTTCTGGGATTAAAGGCATGAGTCACCATGCCTGTCTGTTTCCAATGCGGCCTTGAACTCACAGAGATCCAGAGGGATTTCTGTCTCTGGAATGCTAGGATTAAAGGCGTGTGCTAACATTTTCTAGCCTAAGTATCTTATGGCTTTTCCGTTCTCTGACCCCAGATAAGTTTATTAAGGTACACAATATTTTGGGGAACACAATACCACCACAGCCAATCTTCCATCACATATTTTGAGACATAGTATCTCTGTGATCTAGAGCTCTCCAATTGGCTATTATGGCTGACCAGGAATCTGTACAGATCCTTGTGTTTCTGTCCTGCCAATACTGGAGTCACAGGTCTCTGCCTCCATGCCCAGGGTTTTGAAAGGGAAATAGGGATCTGAACTTAGGTTCACATGCTCATATGCCATGCTCTTTACTGACTGAGGTTCTCTCCCATATCCACTCCCACCACAAATTTTAAAGGATAGTCATGTTTTCAGTAGCCTTTATCATTTAGTTTTGAGCCTGTGTCTCACTGTGCAGTACAGATGAGTCTTCAACCAGAGATCCTCCTGCTTCAACTCCCATTAGCCGTGCCTTTCGTGGCCATAAATTGTGGAAAATTTAATAGTGGTCTGTGTTTTCTATTCTTCCTCTGATGTATAAACTCCATATAGGCCGGTAGATATCTTTTCTTCTGTTCACAAACTGAATGACCTGTGCTCAGAAAGATGCCACTCTCAGATCCACTGTACATTAAATATTCAAATTGCCCAGTGGAGTGCTTTGGGTCCACTCTCAGTTCTCATAGATTACTATGCTCTACCTAGATGATAATCTATTCTGTAGCTATTACTACTATTGATAGCTGGAGTTTTGGTGCTGTTTTTTAATTGGATGGGTTTATGCTGCCAGAAGTATTCACAGACTGTATCTCTTTGGCAGAGATTTTAATTTCTCATTGTTCAGACCTCAAAACCTAAAATTCTGAAAGTAGGAAAATAAAACAACACTTGTAACATACACAAGGTTCCTCTGACTTAAAACAATGATCGAATTATTGCTGTTTTGAAAGGGATAAAACTGTTATTGTGGTTAGAAGCACTGAATTCCACATAGGTAAAGCTAACACTATAAACAATCGGTGGAAATTAGTGACATGGCATGAGTTTTACAAATCCTCTTTACTGCTAACTGGTCCATGATTAGGAAGAAAGAGGATAGCTGAGTCGTGCTGCAGAGCTGAAATGTCATCTGAGTGTAGGGAAACTGCCATAGAATTCCCTTATCAGCACTTCTTTTATAACAGTGTCTTCAAAAAGTCACAAACAATATAAGATGCACATCTCATAAATGCACACCATATAAATAACTGTCAAATCTAAAAGGAAATAAGCCTGTAAGAGTGCTCTACTAAAATGAAAACAAAGAGAGATGAATCATAAAAAAATGGCTTTGATTTTCAAGACTGTCAGTAGCTGTTCTCAATATTTAAGCATATTTAGATATATATTTTACCATTAACAGACACCAACAATGAATCCTAGTCATTTAATTCTGAGTCATAGCTGTGGGATTCATTATATCAATCAATATACATTTTCTAAACCACACCCTTTAAATTTAAAATGCTTCTGGAGGTTGGCAGGATGGTACAATGTGTAAAGATTCCTGACACCAAACTCGGCCCCTGAGTTGAATCCCCAGAACCAACAAAGAGAGAACCAACTCCCACAAGTTGTCTTCTGACTTCTGCATTTGAACCCTGACATGTGCCTGTCCACACACATGCACACACATATATTCGTGAGCAAATAAAATATAAAAAAATTGTTTTCTATAACTAATTTTTCTAATCATATGTTTAATATATTGTACAAACTGAATGATAATGATTGTGTTATGCAAGAATACTTAAAGTTGCAACAGGCAGGGTAATATATGAAAGTCAACAGGATTTAACTTTGCATCTTTAGAGCATGGTATAAAATCTCTTTCCAGTTTTAAAGGCCCAAAGTCAGTTTATTTCTTAACTGTGGTGCTTTATTGCAGTTTAGAATTTTATTTGTTTTGCAATATTTCAAAAGCTGTTTATGTTCCTTGAGATTTAATCGCCTGTAATGCATCTGTACCAGTCCTAAGAGGTAATTTTGGAAGAAAATCTTAAAGGAATTGCTGTCAGTAGGAGGAAAGTTTTTCCATATAGAGAAAAACACCAAGAGTAATATATTTTCTTTACACATCCCATAACGTTTTATGGATCAGCTTTGTGAAAGCAAGTAATGTATGATTTTGTTTTTAATAACTATTTGGATAGACAGACTGTCATTACAGAAATGTAAATTTATAATTGGAATTTCATGTATACTGATTACATTGACTTCTTATTTAGTAGTCTCAGAAGGGAGAATAAATATTCATTTAGTAAATGCACTTATGAGTCTTTTTCATTTCAATGAGTCATATATCTTAAAGAGATGTGGCAGTTCTCTTTTTGGTTACACAGGTGTGAGACCCAACAACCTTAAAAGGTGAACTTTGCTAGTTACAAATGGATAGAAGTCCAAGTACTATGGTCTGTTTTTTCTTTTCCACAATGTCATTAGAGGTTACTCAGCAATAGCTTCCAGAAGGAAGTAAAATACAATGTTGCACCCAGTGAGAGAATTAGTCTGGATAAGCCTGAATGTGAAGAGGGTAGTTAGTTCCAGCTATTCAGTGATCAGGATAATGAAGTGAGAATTCTGTGTTTTTAATGCCTTCGCTTATGCTACTAGGAGAAACAAGAGTATATTTTAATTGTTATAGCTATTTATAAGCTTTATCATCAGGAGCCATTCTTACATTCTTTTCTACTGTCTTAAATCACACACACACACACACACACACACACACACACACACACACACACCCCTATATACACACAAATTAATATATCCAATCAG
The DNA here is from genome assembly GCF_007827085.1 of Peromyscus californicus insignis. Lineage (NCBI taxonomy): Eukaryota > Metazoa > Chordata > Mammalia > Rodentia > Cricetidae > Peromyscus > Peromyscus californicus. The sequence continues at coordinate 158,125,737 of NW_026294573.1, read as the reverse complement.
CTTTATATTTTTTGAGTTTGCATACATATGTCATGCATGTAGTAGTATTTAACATAAATGTTAATGTATATACATTTCAATAGAGAACCTAGACAAACATAAAGTCATAATTTATCATTTCAGAATTGATTCTTGGTTACTATCTAGGCTACTAAAATATATCCACCTCTTTTGGAACTTGAAAATGAAAGCATTTCATTTAGTTAGAAGAGTTAGGGTAAGAAGAATAACTTGGACATAGAATCTGGTATTTTTTAACGCATTGTATGAGAGGGTTATATAAACATATCTACTGCATATTCTAAACACAATGTCAAAATGCATTGTTACCATTTAACCATTGCAGAAAGTAGACAAGAGGATAAGAGATTTTATGGCTGAGAGTTGTTGGAATCAATATTCATCATCAGGTCTTTGCCAAGAGAAAGAAATTTTTTTTCTCACAGGCCTGGACTTATTAGCAGTATGAAAAAGCAGAGCTCATGGAACACTGGGTGTGCCTTACAATGCAGCTGAAAGGCACTCTGTTCTCCCTCTGAAACTATTTAACTGTTGTTTAACATTCTGAAATCTGGCTACTTCCATTTCAGAATTGTTACTAATTTACATGATGCTCATTAATAATTATTGAAGCATGAAAGACTCATTGCTCACTATTAAATTTTGATATTTCAGGCCCCCCAAGAAAATTCTCATGCAATTAGATATTTGTTTACATAGATTGTATAATGAAAATTGGTGTCCACTACGACAGAATCATGAAGAAAATAAACCATTTAGTTTTCTTCCTAAAAGTGGTTCAAACTGTGACTTCAATATAAATACCAAAGAAAATAGCCAATGTCTGGATCTTGGATCTCATAGAAATTGTTAATAGGCCTCTCTTCTTTGTCACCTTTATTCCTCTGTAAAGGAACAGAAAGGTATTTCATAGGAAAAATATATACAAAAACACACTCTGATATTTGAAACAGATTTCATTGTGAGGAGGATTTCAAATATCCATTTTCTTTTTCATTTTTCAATTTAGCCTTTTTCAAATATGGAAACATTATGATTTCGATGACAGATGCCAGAACACCAGCAGATCTGATTAAGTCTAACACAGTCATGCCTACTCCAAACTAACGAGAAATGGGAGAGTGATCTGTGAAGGTCTCCTTTTTTCTGCAGATGAGATGGTTATCACTCTGTTGAAAAATGATTTTTTTTCCTCTTGGTTATGTTTGGATCTTTTCCTAGTAGGGTGACTTTTTTTCACTTAAAAGAACTTATTTATTATTTATTTATTATATAGTTCATGGTGACATGCACACACAATCAACATATTTTGCATTGATTACAAAAATAAAAACATTTCATATAAAAAGAAAAAAATGTTTAAATAACTGTTTCATGAAAAACTGTTCCTGACTGGCTAATGTCTTTTTAATGAAAACATGAGGCATGTAAAAATAGATATCTTTTCATTTTCTATGTAAAATTATCTTTTGTATACACATGATATTCATGATATTCATCAAGATATGTGAATATGTGCAATAATTTAAATGGTTTCAATTTCTCTAACAACTTACTGTCATTAATGCAACCATAATAAACTGTAATGAATAAGAAATTATTGAGTTAAAGCATTCTCTAAATTGTGCTCAGAGAAAATTATTACAAATCATGATAGGACTTTTTTAACTTGATTTATTTTTTTATAGACATTAATTTTTTTCTCATGTAATATACCCTAATTACAGTGTACTTCCAGTTCTTCCCCACCACTTATACGATCCAGAACAACCCCCTTTCTGTCTTTCATTAGAAAACAACAAGCTTCAAAGGAATTGTAACATAATATAATGTAATATAATATAATAAATAAAATAAAATACAGCAATTTAAAACTGCCATTAACAGTAGTTGTTTCCCCATTGAGATTCCCTTGGAGAAAACTGAAGTTTCATTTGCAAGTGGTTTTCAATTAAAGGTTGCCTCTGTGTGAGGAATGGGTTGTGTGCCCACTTCTCGCTTCAGTTCTAGGACCCCCATCTCGTACAGACTTGTATAGGCATGCTGCATCGTCTCTGAAAGTTCTTATGTGCATCAATCATGCTTATACAGAGGGAATTATTTTCTTCATGTCCTCCATCCCATCTGTATCTCACACTCTGCCTCCTCTTCTGTAGGCATCCTCAAGCCTTGAGGGAAGGTCTTTGATGGAGACATCACATTTAGAGCTGAGTGTTCCAAGGTCTCTCACTCTCTGTATGTTTGGCTGTGGGTCTCTATTTGTTCCCATCTGCTACAGGAGGAAGCTTCTCTAATGATGATGGAGGAAAGCACTATTCTATGAGTATAGCAGAGTGTCATTAGAAATCATTTTATTGCTATTAGAGGTGAAGTTTGTAAAAGTCTTTTCCCATTCTATACACAGCAACTTTGTCCTAATGGAAGTGTCCTTCATTGTATAGAAGGTTTTCATTTTCATGAGGCCCCATTTATTAATTGTCGATATTAATGCCATGTTAATTAAATTCTGGTCAGAAAGACTTTTCCTGTCCCAATGAGTTCAAGACTATTCTTTATCTTCTATCAGGTTCAGTGTACCTGGTTTTATGTTGAGGTGTTTGATCCCTTTGTTATTGTTATTTTTGTGTGTTGGGTAAGAAGTATGAATCTATTTAGATTTTTCTATATACAGTTGTCCGGTTTGACCATCACCATTTATTGAAGATGCTGTCTTTTTTTCCAGTGCTTATTTCTGACTTCCTTTTCAAAAATTAGATGTCTATAGGTCTGTGGATTTATGTCTGAGTCTTCGATTCGATTTCATTGAGAGAAGTCACTGCTTTTGCATCTATATTATGATGTTTTTATTACTATAGCTTTGTAGTACAACTTGAAATCAGGGATGGTGATACATCTGGCCGTTCTTTTATTATTCAGGAATACAAGTTTTTAAAGTATGTCCTTATGACCTTGGTGCATAGTTGTATCCCCTTTCCATCTTCAATTGTGTTAGTTTGGGTCATCTCCCTCTGCCTTTTAGTTATTTTAGCTAAGGGTTTGCTATTCTTGACTTTATCCAAGAACCAACTCTTTGTTTCATTGATTCTTTTTTGTTGTTGTTATTTTTTCTATTTTATTGTTTTCAACTCTCAGTTTGATAATTTTTTTGCTATGTACTCCTTTTTAGTGTGATTTTTTTTTCTTGTTGTTCAAGAACAGGTCTGCTAAGTTGCTAGTGTGAGACCTCTCCATTTTTTATAGGTAGGTAGTGTTATCAACTTGCCTCTTAGAACTGCCTTCATTGAGTCCCAAAAGTTTGGATGTGTTGTGTATTCATTTTTATTCCATTCTAGAAAGTCTTAATTTTTTCCATAATTTCTGGCTTGACCCAGTTTTCATTCAGTAGTGAGTTGTTAAATTTCCATGAGTTTGTAAGCTTTCTGTAGTTTCTGTTGTTGATATCCAGTTTTAATCTGTGGTGGTCAGATAGGATGCAGGGTGTTATTTCAATTTTCTTTTATCTGTTGAGACTTGCTTTCTATTTGAGATATGATTAAATTTGTGGAGAATACCATCAGGTACTGAGAAAAAAAGGTGTATTATTTTGTGTTTGAGTGAAGTGTTCTGTAAATATCTGTTAGGGCCATGTGATTTATAGCATGAGTGAGATTCAGTATTTATCTGCTTAGCTTTTTTTGGATGAACTGTCTGTTGGTGAGAGTGGAATTTTGAAGTCCCCTACTATCAATGTGTGATTTAAGCTGAAGTAGTGTTTCTTTTATGAACTTGGGTGCCCTTAGATTTAGTGCATATATTTTAACAGTTGCAATGTACTCTTGATGATTTTTTTCTTTACTGATTATCTAATATCTTTTAAAATTAGATTTTGTTTGAAACCTGTTAATCAGATATTAAAATGACTAAACCAGCTTGCTTCTTAGATCTTATTGCCTGGAACATCTTTTTCCATCCTTTTACCTCGAGGTGATGTCTATCTTTGATATTAAGTTTTGTTTTGTATATGCAGCAGAAAGATGGATTCTCTTTTGGTTTCCACTCTGTTAGTCTGTGTCTTTTTAACTGAGGAATTGAGACCATTGACACACTCAAAAAAACACAAGTAATAAATAGTACCAGAGTAGAAAATCAAAATATGGAAACACACACACACACACACACACACACACACACACACACACACACACACACACAAAGACCACAATCATCACCACCAACAACTAATAATAGAATCAACAATTATTGATTACTAATTCCTGTTATTTTAATGTTATTGTTTTTGTTTGCTTGTGTGTGAGTGTGTGTGTGTGTGTGTGTGTGTGTGTGTGTGTGTGTGTGTGTGTGCGGTTAACCTCTACAGTTTGGAGTTTTCCTTATAGCACTTATTTCCTTATTTGCAGGGTTTGGATTTTTAGATAGACAGTGCTTTGGTCATATAGTATCTTATTTTTCCCATCTATGTTGATTGAAAATTTTTCTGGATATAGTAGTCTGGGCTAGCATCTGTGGTCTCTCAGAGTCTGCATTATATACGTTCAGCCCCTTGTGGATTTTAGAGTCTCCATTGAGTTACCAGGTCTCATACCAATAGTCCTGCCTTTATATGTTACTTGGTCATTTCCCCTTGCAGTTTTAATAGTATTTCCCATATGTGTGTATGTGTACCTTTAGTATTTTGAATATTATACATCAAGGGGACTTTTTTTTCTGCTTGAGTTTTGGTTTTCTGTATGCTCCTTGTATCCTGATAGTTATCTCCTTCTTTAGATGGGGAAATTTTCTTCTATGATTTGGTTGAAAATATTTTCTGGAACTTTCATTTGTTTTCTTCTTTCTCCTCTTGTCCAATTATTTTTAGATTTGTTATTTTTCACAGTGTTTAAAATTTCTTTGTGTTTCATGCCAGATTTTTTTTTGAACTGAGGTATCCAATTCTTCTATTGTGACTTCAATGCCTGAGAATCTCTCTTCCATCTCTTGTTTTGGTGAGGCTTGACCCTGAATTTGCTGTTCAAATTCCTAAATTTTTCATCTCTAGATTTCCTTTGGTTTACATTTTATTTATGGATTCTATTTCTTTCAGGTCTTGAACTGTTTCATTTATTTCCTTCCAATGCTTATGTTTTCATAGATTTCTTTAAGTGATTTATTCATTTCCTCTTTAAGGAGCTCTATCATATTTATAAAGGTCATTTTAGGGTCCTTTTCTTGTGCTTCAGCTGTGTTGCAATTCTCAGAGCCCATTGCAGTAGGGCTGCTGTGTTTTGGAGGAGACATATTGTCCTTATGGTTATTGATTATGTTTTTGCACTGGTCTAGTCATCTGGGCTCGTGAAGATTGCAATTCTAGGTGCTGATGTCTTGTCTTTGTTGGGTTGGAGTTTTATTCATTGGTTTCTATTGCTCTCTCTCTGATTCTTATGAGGGTGTGTTGACTGTGTGTTGACTGGTAGAGCATTTTTTTTTCTGGCATCTTGATAGGTTTGACCACTGGGTGTTCTAGATAAAATGTGTTTCTGGGTATTGAGACTGACACTTAGGATTGGGGATGAACTAAGAGGTATTTACACAGGAGTGAGGAAAGCAGGGTGCTCTACCAGGATCTGTTTGGTTCCCTGGGAATAAGTACAGAGTGTGAGGAAAGGACACAGCACCTAGTCTGCTATAGAGTTGAGATGAGACTAGAAGATGGGATTTAGAAGAGAGAAGGGAGAGTGAAAATCTGCAGTTAGCCTACCTGCTTGTTGCTGGCTCTTCAGCTGGGGTCCTGCTGTCTCTGATCCTGGGTGTGGGTGGTGGGGAGCAAACACAGAGTCAATGACACACACTTCGGGAGGTTTTCAAGCATTCTCTCTCTCTCTCTCTCTCTCTCTCTCTCTCTCTCTCTCTCTCTTTTCATGTTACCAATCTTTAATTCAAATGCAAATGTTCAATACAAGCCAATTGTAGGGCTTTGGATTTATTCATTTAAAACAAAACAATACAGGAAATGCGACAAAATGATCTTTCCATTCTCAAAAGCTTTTCAAGGAAAGGATCATAGATAGATAGGGCCATAAGGGATAATTTAACCCACCCCCTTTCTCTTGCTACCAGTAGTTTATATCCATTCTATAATCTTAGTACATGTTCCTGTATTAAGATTTACAGTTCAACTTGTCATTTTTTAAACAAAGGCTGAGGTTTATATATGTGGATTTTTGGTGGGATCTGCTCCTAGCTGCTGTGGCATTTCTTGGTTGGCACTAGGTCTGCATGTCATCACCATTCAGTTTGAAGTCTATGAGTCAGGTTTCCTCTGGTTAGAGTCCTCTGTGTGCATGTCATAGCTCTTTGTTTGCTTAAGGTATGGCCCAGTGCTTTGGGCCTTACCTGCCTCACCCGCTTCCCTACCTGGAGTGGCCTGTGAATTTCCAGGGAATGGCATACAGGATTTGGGGGCTGGGATAAAGCCATGAGTAGGAAGAAGGATATTTGCAGGGAAAGATCTCTGTGATCCATTGGACATGGAATGGCCAGGAAGGGGAGGCCATAGCAGGTGGTCTGCTATAGAGGTGGGCATGAGAATGAGGGATTGGCTTTGAAGGAGAGGAGGGAGAGATGAAGATCTGTGGTTAGTCTATCTTCATGGTGAAATTTTCTATGGAATCCTGAACTTGATGTTCAAGAACTTTCTTCCTTGCTCTCCACGCTTACTGTTATCAGTAGGGAAAGCAGAGCTCTCACTCTGATGTTCAGGAAATGATGATGATAATGGAAAATGGGGAACTTGTGAAAAAAAGTATGCTGTTTAGCTTGTATTTTACCATATTTTAGAAAATCAAAAATTGCATAGCTTAAATTTAGAAATAACATAAAATTAACATAAAAGTATAGATTTTATTTTGGAAGAAGGAGGCTAGTATTGCATACATGTAGACCATTTACTGAAAAGGCTTTCATTTCTCCAGTGCATGTATTGGCATCTTTGTTGAACACCAGGTATCTACAGATGCAGAGATTTTTTTTTCTGGGATTACTATTCTGTTATATTGGTCTATGTGTACATTTTTAGGCTACTACTATGATATTTGAATTGCTTTGACTCTGCCCTGTGTCTTACAAAATATATGACAGCTTCCCCGATCTTTATGCTGTTGTTGTTTTCCAAGACTAGTTCAGTTATTCAAGATTCTTTGTAGCCCTATATGAATTTAATATTGTTTTTCTACTTTTGTGAAAAATATCATTGATATTTTGAAATTGAGCTGGTAAGTCAATCATTTTTATATAGTATGACTCTTCAAATAGCAATTTCTTTCAATCTATAAACATAATCTTTCTTGCTTTTTGTTATCTTGCTCTCTCGCGCTCTCTCTCTCTCTCTCGTTTCTTAACTTTCTTTTGTTAGTATTCATAATCTTGCTTGTTGAATTCTTTTTCATTATCTTGGTTAATTTTATTCCTACATGTATTTTTATTTGGATTTTAAATATAAACTAGTTTGTATTTTAACATTTTCTCAGTGTTAGAAAAGACAAAGCAAGGGATGGCTGTAAGAATGACTGTCTGATTGTTAAACAAAAATAAAAATTTGAAATGAAAAAAAAATATCAATGCTAATGTAACAAGTAAGCTTGTGGTTGATTGTCATTGTACTAGAAGTTATCTCTACTCTGGGCATGTGATGATCAGCCTCCTACAGATGTGTAGAGACTAGCGATCACACCAGAAATGATCTGAACTTGTTTCACTTTGACTTTTAATCAGAGTTAATTTTGCACAAAATGTTGAAAGACAAAATGATTATTTTCATTGTCAATATTTAATCCTTATTTTAAAATAACAGTACAAATTATATTAGACAAATTGAGATAATTATCTTGTGTTAAATATTAACATCTTTTCAAGCTCAATACAATATTTGCAGCCAGCAGAGAATGAATCACTACCAAGATTTCTTCCAGTTTGTTTACCCTGCTGCTTATTTTATTGACTTAGTAGTAATTAATATCCATATGATTTATGATTATTTTTGTGTATTTATTGGATTTGTCTTTGTTGATCTTGTATTAATATTTTTTCCTAATTCATTTCTTGAACTCTTATTACTCCATAATAACTGAAATGAATTTTCTATGTTTTTTTTTTTAACAAAACCATGCCCTAGTCAAGCCAAAATAGAAGTTTGTGGACCCATCTACTTGCTGCTGGTAATGACAAATTTGTCTTAAAGATGAGATCCTCACTGGGATTTCAAGACTGACTCACCAAACTTTCTGCATAATAATGAAGCCTATTTTTTTTTGTTAGCATGAGACAGTCCTTTCATACACGTAACATTGGCTTTGAATGGGCGATGATGCTTCTGCCTCTGCCTCCAGGTTCCAGCACATCTGGCCCCCAGTGAAACATGTTTTTGTTCCTTTTGATTTTTGTCAGGCAAGTCAACTTTAGAAAGCTTTACTTTTGACACAGTTTTTTTTGTTATGTTGTTTATTTACTTATTTTACATATATTTTTATGAGTTCCTTGAGAATTTTTAAAATGTGTATGGCCTTCCTATAGAGTATGGCTTACTTACCAGGAACAACACTCTTAAACAAAATTGACTATCCCTCTCCTGCCAGCTTCAATACCACCTTAGCTAGGAGTGAAATTTCATATCTACCTCCCCTCCCCTAGCTTGAGTTTGGTGTTGCTTGAGTTTCCATAGGGCTTTGTAGATGTAACCAACCATCTTATTAAATAAGAAACACAGAACCAATGCAAAGAAGAAAGCCAAGAGATCAAAGCTAAGAGTCTTACCCGCCTGTTGCAGCTAGCCTCTTAAGCCAAGAGACCTCTCCAAAAGAGAGCTACTTCCTGTCTGTTTGTCTCTATATAGACTTTCTGTTCTGCCTTCTCATTGGTTGTAAAACCAACCACATGACTGCCTCATCACTGTCTGTTGTACAGCCCTCCATGTCTTCTATGGTATTGAGATTAAAGGCGTGTGTCTCCAATGCTGGCTGTATCCTTGACCACACAGAGATCTACCTAGCTCTGTCTACCAAGTGCTGGGATTAAAGTCATGCGCCATGAACGCCCAGCTCTACTATGGCTTGCTATTAGCTCTGACCCTCAGGCAACTTTATTTATTAACATACAAATAAAATCACATTTCAATACAAATAAAATACCACCATATTTCCCCTTTTCTATTTTAATGAAAAGGAGAAAGGTTATAACTAACATAAGAAAAACTATATACAAAAGTATAATAACTATATACAATATATACAAGTAATAAATACCTAAACAATGTCTAGTCCATTTGTATTTGACAAATTCAGAGAAAATGATTCCATTATCTATCCTATTTTGGTAAATCCAAAATGTACTAATACACTTTCTATCCTAATTAATCTTCAACTATAACTAACTAATCTTCAACTCCCTCAGAGATCCAAGAAGGAAATAATATTACCTAACAAAAATAAAAACAGGAAGTGCATACAAGCAACTTCCAAAAAATTTGTGAATTGACAGAAACAGCCAGCTACCTGGACAGTCACCTGAGATTTCTCCGAAGTGTTGGGGCATCATCTTCAGCCTATAGGCTTAGCATATCTGACAGACTCGTTTGTGAAGTAGGATGTACACAAGGTCAACAGTTCAACCTAACATTGGGTGAGAACAGTCCATGTACCAGAAACACATGAATTCTGCTAGTGTCATGTCATGATCCAGGATTTTTTTTTTTTTTTTTTTTTATTAATTTATTTTGCAATACAATTCAGTTCTACATATCAGCCACGGATTCCCTTGTTCTCCCCCCTCCCGTCCCCCTCACCTTCCCCCCAACCCCCCCCCCCCCCATTCCCATCTCCTCCAGGGCAAAGCCTTCCCCACAGACTGAGGTCAACCTGGTAGACTCAGTCCAGGTAGGTCTAGTCCCCTCCTCCCAGGCCGAGCCAAACAATCCTGCATAGGCCCCAGGTTTCAAACAGCCAACTCATGCAATGAGCACAAGATCTGGTCCCACTGCCTGGATGCCTCCCAAACAGATCAAGCCAATCAACTGTCTCACCCATTCGGAGGGCCTGATGATCCAGGATTTTAAATTCTGGAAATTGTTGACTTTTTTTTTAAATTTAGCTGTCCATTCTTCTTGGCTGTGTATATGTGGCTTCATCTCAGCATCCCGTTCTTCTCCACATTCCTCTATTAAATGCCAGTCTACTATTGAGAGGCGTGAGCTTAGTTACTCTTCAAGAATAACTGTTTCAGCTGCTCTTCCATTGCACATAGAAGCCATCGGAACATTGCCTGTTCAGCTGCCTTCGAAGAAAAGGGCACTGTACCTTTTCCGGATTGCGAAGGCCACTTCAGGGATGGTGCCATATTGTCCTAGCCTCAGAAGATGCCTTTTGATAAAGCCATAACCACACTTGTTTTGGCAAGAATCGGTAGTCTTTTGTTTCATGTCCTGTCTGTCCATTTTGTCCTGTTGATTTGAGGATACTTTGTTGTCCAGTGGCTAACTTTTGCCACAATGAAAGTTAACTCCATATGCAGTTTCTTCAACACCCATATTTTCTCTGAAGTAGATTGGTACTGCCAGGAGCCGACATGTCTCATATTTATAACAAAAAAGAAAAATTTTCTAAGTTATTAAAACATTTTAAGTGCCATATTCTGTAGATCTCTGAAGGGTTTGAAGATGACCTGTCTATCTAAAATATATCTGCTCAATTTCTAAAACATACCTAATATGACTACAAGTTCTATTATAATGTCTAACTACTAACTTTCATTTCTTTATATCCTAATAGTTGTTAATAATAACATTCAAGGATCAGAAAATTGCATTACATTGTTAAGTGAACAGTATAAGTACAATTAGAAATATACATATAGCATTTTCTAACAATATCAATTTCAATATATGTAATTTGTATACAATATAAAGCAATACAATCCAATGTAAAGTATTTAAAACTAGTAATTGTCTTTTTCTTTTCTTTTTTTCTTTCTTTTATTTTAAACAAGAACCTTAAATCTCATCTCCTTTGCTTAGCCTTTTTCCTAACCCTTGACAACAACTTGTAACCAACCCCCCTAAACAATGAAAAGTATCCCAGACCCAAAACCCATTAAAAAGACCAATGAACCACTCGCCCCATACCACCTCTTTGGGAATGTGGGCGTCGTATTCTTAAAATTGCTTCCTGCTGGGTATGGGAGAAGTTATCTTTATTCTGAAAGAAAAATTTTAGGTTAATTGTCAAATTCTAGGAAAGGTAACTATATCCTTCATTATCCAGTCTGTGCACAATGCCAAAGTTCAGAGTTTATCTCCAGTCCTTATTCAAGTAGTCTTTGAGACTGGATCATCTCAGCTAGCCCTCTCAAAATTGCTCTGAGCACCTTGTAGTTCAAAGCTGATCTGTAGATGATGTTTTGTTAGCTTAAATGATATTATTATTGTCCACATGGAATTGTTGTTGTGGGGCCCCATCTTCTTCCTGGAGACTTCAGTTGATGTTAGGCCTGGCCGTGATTTCCTGCAGAAAACTGATAAGAGACTCAAACACAAAGACATATATATGCAGCTAATTGAAGTCTTTTTTCTAGAATTAGTTAGTACTCTATATGACCATTCATATCTTAACAAAGTTTAAAATGTATATATATATATATATACTAATCTTGTAAATTTTGATATAAAATTCATACTTTAAGGAAAGTTTAAAGAATCAGAATAGAATCAAAGAGTTGAGATTAGTAATAGAATATTCCCTTAGTTAATTTGGCTTTTCTCCTGTCCCATAGCAGAAGATGGCTCTTTTCTTCTGGCATGATACAGGGAGTTTGCATTTTCCTTTTAACAACATGCTTGAGTTTAAAGAAGGAGAGAGCCATTCTCCAACTTCAAAGTCAGCTTTAGATTTTAATTGAACTGGGACTATTAGAAGACCAATAGTGTTAAATTTCTTTGGAGAAGAGCAGAAACAAACATTTAGGAAGACTTATAAAAAAATTCTAGATGATACACCCATACGCCATTTCACTCTGTTTCCTGGGATAGATGATTTGTCCCTTTTCTCAGTTGTCTCATTTGTCCAGTGTTCTTAACCTTCATTCTCCTAAAAGGCAAAAACAAAAACCTTTCCCTAAGACTAATTTTGGGGATGTTCCTTTTTGGCAAGTTATTATCTGATTAAATGAAAAGGCATGTGTTACTGGTATAAGTTAGTTTAAATTGGATGTTCATGCTGGTTGATGAACTATCACCTCCTCTAATTAAGAGGTTTCTCTTGTTCAAATTGAACCTTTATCAATTTTGATGGTACCCACAGCTTATCTTCTTCTCCTGTAGAAGCAAAAGCAAAACCTCGTCCTCAACGTAACACATATCCTGGTTTCCATTCTGAGGTCAGCACATCCTTAAATTATATAGGCTGATTTAATTCTGTAGTTTTTTTCTATTATCCAATGTCTCTCTGCAGCTGTTGTTCCTTTCTCATTGGCATTGAGAAAATTCAAACTTAATAGAGCATTGTGCAGTCTATCTCTGGGGTTTTTGTTACCCCTTTCTGTTTATTTAGCATATCCTTTAGAGTTCTGTTTGATCTTTCTATAACTGCTTGACCTGTAGGATTATGTGGTATACCTGTAATATGGTTTATATTGTAATAAGCAAAAAACTGTTTCATTTTAACAGAGACATATGCTGGAGCATTGCCAGTTTTAATTTGTGCAGGTATACCCATGGTGGCCATAACTTCTAGCAAATGAGTGATTACAGTATCAGCTTTTTCAGAACTCAAAGCAGTTGCCCATTGAAATCCTGAATAAGTATCAATGGTATGGTGTACATATTTCAATTTTCCAAATACTGCGAAGTGAAACACGTCCATCTGCCAGATTTCATTCCTCTGAGTACCCTTTGGGTTACACCCTGCTGGTAATGGTATTTGATTGTAGAAGGAACAAGTAGGACATTTCTTTACTATTTCTTTGGCTTGTTGCCAGGTTATGGAAAAATCCTATTTTAAACCTTTACTATTGACATGATGTTTTTATGAAATTCTGAGACCTCCAGCATATTTCCTATCAATAATTTATCAATCTCATCATTGCCTTGTGCTAGAGGGCCTGGCAGACCAGTATGGGATCAGATGTGAGTTATATATAAAGGATGACTCCGTTTCCTGATTGTATCTTGTAATTGAATAGTGAAGTTAATTCTGAAGCATCAGGGATAAATTCTACAGTCTCAATAAATAATACTACTCTTTTAGCATACTGAGAGTCAGTTACTATGTTGAGAGGTTCTGAAAAATCCATTAATACCAACAGAATAGCATACAATTCTGATTTTTGAACTGAATTATAAGGACTTTGAACCACTTTACTTAAATTTTCTGATTTGTAACATGCCTTTCCTTGTTTGTTGGCATCTGTATAAAATGTGTGAACTCCAGATATGGGTTTTTCCCATACAATTCGAGGCAAGATCCAATCAGCTCTCTTTATAAGATCAATTCTATCTCTTTTGGGATATTTGCTGCTAATTTCTCCCAAAAAATTACTGCAAGCTCTTTGCCAAGTTTCACTTTCTGTCCATAATTTTTCAATGTCCTCCTTAGTTAAAGGTATGACAGTTTCTGCTGGGTCTATTCCTGCTAATTGACAAAATCTCAATTTTCCTTTCCAAATCAAGTCAGAGATTTTTTCCACATAAGTTTTTAATTTTTTATTTGGTTTATTTGGTAAAAATATCCATTCCAATATAATATCTTCCCTCTGCATTAATATTCCTGTAGGAGAATGCCTAGAAGGTAAAATAACCAAAATGCAATCCAGCTTTGGATCAATATGATCCACGTGCCCTTCATGTATTTTCTTTTCTACCAAGGCCAATTCTTTCTCAGCTTCAGGTGATAATTCTCTTGGACTATTTAAGTCCTTGTCACTTTCTAAGGTTTTGAACAAATTATTCAGTTCATCATTTTTTACCCCAATAATAGTTCTTAGATGAAAAATATCTCCAAATAATCTTTGAAAGTCATTAAGAGTCTGTAGTCTATCTTTCCTAATTTGCACCTTTTGAGGTCTAATTTTTTGTAGTTCTATTTTTTATCCTAAATAATTAATAGACTCTCCTCTTTGTATCTTTTCAGGAGCAATTTGTAATCCCCAGCAAGGCAAATTTTTCGTTACTTCTTCAAACATTCTTTCTAAAGTATCTGCATTTGAGTCAGCTAGTAAAATACCATCCATATAATGATAAATTATAGATTTAGGAAATTTTTTAGATACCACTTCCAATGGCTGTTGTACAAAATATTGGCACAGAGTTGGGCTATTCAACATTCCCTGTGGGAGGACCCTCCATTGAAATCTTTTAACCGGTTGAGAATTATTATAAGTAGGCATTGTGAAAGCAAATCTTTCTCTGTCTTTTTCTTGTAAGGGTATTGAAAAGAAACAGTCTTTTAAATCAGTAACTATGAGAGGCCATCCTTTTAGTAACAGAGTAGGCAAAGGAATTCCAGACTGTAGAGAGCCCATTGGCTGAATTACTTTGTTAATTGCTCTAAGGTCTGTTACCATTCTCCATTTACCAGATTTCTCTTTAATAACAAATACAGGAGAATTCCAAGGGCTGGTTGGTTCTTCAATATGCTGAGCATTTAACTGTTCTTCTACCAGCTCTTCTAAAGCCTGGAGTTTCTCTGTTGTTAAAGGCCATTGCTGAACCCATACAGGCTTGTCTGTTAACCATTTTAAAGGTAGAGCTGTTGGTGTCTTTGGAAGATCATCAGTTGTTGTGCTCTGTTCTTGTATGACATGGATGGCTGGTGAGCACTCATTAGAATAATATCTTTTAATATTTCTCTCAGAAACATGTACTAATTTATGATTTGTTTCTGAGATTGGAGGGATATTAATCTGAGTATTCCATTGTTGCAACAAGTCTCGACCCCACGGGTTCATAGCTATGTTAGCCACATATAGTTTTTATTTTCTTCTCTGTCCTTCTGGACCTATACATTCAAGCCATCTTGCACTCTGTTTCACCTGAGATAATGTCCCAATTCCTAACTGTTGAATGTTTACCTCCTGAAGAGGTCAAATTGGATGTCAAAATTCTGGTGCAATTAAGGTAATGTCTGCACCTGTGTCTACCAGACCAGACAACAAAACACCATTTATTTTTATCGTTAATTTTGGTCTTTGTTCATTAATAGAAGTTTGCCAAAAAATTTTCTTTATGTTTTCTCCTGAATTTTCTATTCTCTCTGTTTTATCATCCTGACCAGCATGATTTATTCCAGTAGGCATTTAGTTATTTAATTGCTCTGAGTAGGAGTTTCCTCTACAACTGCAGGAAGGTTTGAACTGGATTTGCTATTGGGCCCTGCATGAGGCCCCTCTGGGAGTTTCCAGAAGACTGAGTCAAAGGATTACCTTGCCTGTTCCTTGTTGATCTACATTTGTTGGTCCAGTGTTTTCCCTTACCACACCTTCTGCATACTCCAGATGGAAGGGGCATTCTGTTGCCATTGTTCCTTGAAGAAACATTGTTTCTAGGAATGACCCTTTTCAAATGTCCTTGCTTTCCACATCCAAAACCTCTAACATTCCTCAAATCTTTTGAAATTGCTTTTCCTACCCACATATCATCATGCTCATGAGCTTCAACATTAACCATGTCTCTAATCCAATCTTCCAAAGGTGCAGATCTTGCCTTTAATGGCCTGATTATTCTTTTGCATGCTGCATTCGCATTCTCAAAGTCCAAACATTCAGTTATTTTCTGACTAGCTTCTGAATCCGGGACCATTCTCTTTACTGCTGAAGCCAGTCTTTGTAAAAAATCTGTGAAAGATTCTTTTGGGCCTTGTATAACCTTTGTAAATGACTCAGTTTTTTTTTCCTGGTTCCTCAACTCTGTCCCATGCATTCAAGGCTGCTGTTCGACATAAAATTAGGGTTTGGACGTCATATAAACATTGTGTTTGTACTGAAGCATATTGGCCTTCTCCAATAAGCTGATCCTGGCAGACTTGTATTCCTTTATCCCTCCATTGTTTCTCTATGTTTTTAGCCTCATCCTTGAACCAAGTTAGCCACTGGAGTCTTTGACTGGGTTCAAGAACAGCTTGTGCCAGCTCCTGCCAGTCCTCTGGTATAATCCCATTATATGTTGACCAAGAGTTTAACATTTGCTTTACATATGGGGAATACATGCCATAAGATACTGTTGCTTCATTAAACCTTCGTAAATCTAACATTTCAATTGGAGCCCAAATATTTTGTGTAGTCATTCTATTAGGCAACTCTTGTATGGTTACTAGACAAATTTAGGGTGACTGTGTGAAAACAGGCTTTCTTTCTGTAACCTTATGATCCAATCTTGAAACAACTTCACTGTTAATTTCTTCTGTCTGAATTTGAATTTCTCTATGATTCATTTTTACAGGTTTAACACGTTTTTCTAAAACTGTTATCCTGGCACTTAAATTGACTATCCTTTTAAATAGTAAAATGAGGATAAGCATAGTAATAAACTGCATAATTCGATCAACATTAATCTTGTCATATAGTTGTTCCATTGTCAGACTGCCTAAAATTTCAAACAAAGCCTAATTTTCTTCCAATGTACACATAAAACCCTTTTCTTTAATGTGGAGAAAATTTCTCTTTTAAATAGTTTCCCTTAAATTATCTGATATATTAAGTGACTTACCAAGTCTGTGTAGAACAGAAGAAATCCGATGGAATTTCAAAACAACCACCTAGTGTCTGAGGTGTGAATCCAGAGAGAGAGAGAGAGAGAGAGAGAGAGAGAGAGAGAGAGAGAGAGAGCAAGCATAGCCACAAATTCTGGCTAAGAGCTTAAATCCAGCCATGTGTTCCCACTTAAGTGGAGTCAAGCCTTGGCTCTGACTTCCTTAACCTCCAACCACTTGCATCGGCTTTACAGGCAGGGGCCCTGTTCGGCAGGGCAGTGTGAGTTGTTTGTAGCACTGGCTTTAAGCTAACCACTTGGGGCTATGATCAGTCTGGCCTGAGGCCAAGCCAGCCTGGGCCCCAGATAAGGAGCCGGCCGCCCAGGCTAGGGAGCCGGCCACCCAGGCGGAAAACCAGACCTGCCGCCAAGCCAAGTCAAGCGGTTTTAATGGATTCTTGTCATGTTGGGCGCCAAATGTAGATGTAACCAATCGTCTTATTAAATAAGAAACACAGAACCAATGCAAAGAAGAAAGCCAAGAGATCAGAGCTATGAGCCTTACCCGCCTGCTGCAGCTAGCCTCTTAAGCCAAGAGACCTCTCCAAAAGAGAGCTACTTCCTGTCTGTTTGTCTCTATATAGACTTTCTGTTCTGCCTTCTCATTGGTTGTAAAACCAACCACATGGCTGCCTCATCACTGTCTGTTGTACAGCCCTCCAGGTCTTCTATGGTATTGAGATTAAAGGCGTGTGTCTCCAATGCTGGCTGTATCATTGACTACACAGAGATCTACCTAGCTCTATCTACCAAGTGCTGGGATTAAAGGCATGCACCACGAATGCCCAGCTCTGCTATGGCTTGCTATTAGCTCTGACCCTCAGGCAACTTTATTTATTTATTAACATACAAATAAAATCACATTTCAATACAAATAAAATACCATATGGCACTTGACATGATATTTCCATAAGACACTATTACCTTTTAGCCATCTACCCACTCTGTCTCTTCCAGTCTTTCCATTCTCTCTTTCCATTGATCTTGAGCCTTGAGCAAAATTTATAATTTTGGCTGTATTAGTATTTTTTCACTCATTGGTTAAATTTGTTCCTGGATATTGTTAATTTGTTGGTGACCTATACCCTAGGAAATAGACAGCAGAATGGGATTTTGAAGATAGACCTGTTGTTGGCATACAGTAATAGTCCCACACCTGGGCACAACAGTACTGCTATTGTCCTCAGCAGGTTGTAACAGTGAAAGCAGTAAACTTTAGTCAGTAAGACAAAGCCTATGAAGGTGACAATATCATGAAAGTATAGGCTACAAAAAAAACCCCTAAAAATACTAAGACAGTACATGTAGATAATTATTAATGAGTGTCATTGATTCATTAATGAGACATAATGACAAGCTGAGCACAATTAGTCACAAATGTGAAGAAAAATTTCAAAACTTGGAGTTTTCCTTGGAAAGCACTTAAAGTTTTCATTTCCTTAGGACAGAGGAGAGATAGAATAAATGATAACATCCAGGAGGCAACAAGAATCTGTAGTCCTTCAGAGACATTTAAGTTCTCAGACCCTGCTGAGAAGGACAATGTAAGAACATATATGAGAGTCTACATCATGCTGAGTACATTGGGACATAAAATAGGGACAATGCAGCTTCATCTATGGAATATACATACCACCCACAGGCATACATCTTACCAAATTCTAACAAATGCAGAATAAAAACCAAAACAGAACCAAGACCTTATTACAGAATGATTAGAGGCTTTTGTGCAACAGAAAATACAGAATATGGATAATCAGACAACATTGTGCAGATGATTTATAGATATAGGAGTACAGCCTATTATACAGGGTTTGAACATCTGACAGAAAATTCCAAAGAAGAGTGTTAACGTATTTCCGAGATGGGTACTGAAAAAAGTTCTAGCCTACATCAAAAGGAAAGCAATTCCAGAGTCTTGAGGCAAATCCAGGAAATTGTAAAAGCACAGTATTGAAATTAGTCAGAACATCTAAAAGATTGACAAAGAGTCCTCATTTTTCAGAAAAAAAAAAAAGATGGTGAGGAGCACAGTGTTTCTAGAGTTAAGATGGACAACAACAATGACCTCATTGTTTAAACAAATAAATTAACTCTAAGATGACTTAAAGGAATGAAGGCATACTATACATATATTTTTCATATTTCACTTATTTTGTAAATGAGTCTGTTTTTGATTAAGAACCTTATAAAAAGGCAGTGTTGCCGTGCAGTGGTGGCTCATGCCTTTAATTGTAGCTAGAGTTTTCTCTAGTCCTGCCTGGCCTGCTGTCAGGACAAATCTCTGTCACCTGCCAGTCCAGCAGCTGCTCAGAATCAACCAAGTAAACACACACTTTTCCTTTCTTTTGGGTGTTGAATCGCCAATTTCAGCACATTCACTATTTCATAATTTTACTATGTTGCTCAGGCTGCAGTTGTACTCTCAACCATCCTGCCTCACAACTCTAAGTAGCTAAAAATGTGAATTTGTTCTACAAGCAGTATTTGTATTTCTGGCCTTATTAATTCCCCTTAATAACAACCAGGTTTGTCATTGTAGTCATACCTGACAGGTTCCCAAATTTTTTATGGTTACATGGAATTCTATTATGCACAAAGACTATACTCCTGATCACTTTGCCTCAATAGACAATGGGTCCTTCAGTATTCTGGTTAGATCTTTCTTGGTCTCCCTATCCCAGGATATTTTAGAAAGGATGTTAATATCTATGAATCACATCTGGGTTAATAATAGATACCCTCCTCCACCTCCTATTCCCTTAAAACTTCTATTTTGGTCTATGTTTGTCTGATAGTTTTATCAATTTGCTTCTTCAGAAGTAACTGCTATTTTTCTACATAATACCATTAAGCATGTATAGGGAAGTAGATTGAGAGACACAAAGATCTCAAACTTTCTTCCTTTAATTTTCAACCATAGGTTTATTCCCTTTTGGTTGAAGCAACAATTATCTATGTGTTACATTGGGATCCTCTGACCTACTGGCATTCCTGGGCCAAGGAAGTTTCTGTAACAGAATTACAGCCTCTGGTCTAAGGAGCCACATTCATCTCCTTAGTCCTTCAGTGCTAGTTTTCTCCATCTGAAAACTCGTTTCTTTAGGCTGCAGAGATAAAGGCTGTGATTAGGGGCTCTACTTTTTTTTTTTTTTTTTTTTTGTATTCCGTATATGTCTTTTTTTTTTCTTCTGTTTTTTTTTTTAATTTTAATTTATTTTGCAATACAATTCAGTTCTACATATCAGCCATGGATTCCCTTGTTCTCCCCCCTCCCATCCCCCTCACCTTCCCCCCAACCCCCCCCCCCCCACCCCATTCCCATCTACTCCAGGGCAAAGCCTTCTCCACAGCCACAGACTGAGGTCAACCTGGTAGACTCAGTCCAGGTAGGTCTAGTCCCCTCCTCCCACGCCGAGCCAAACAATCCTGCATAGGCCCCAGGTTTCAAACAGCCAACTCATGCAATGAGCACAAGATCTGGTCCCACTGCCTGGATGCTTCCCAAACAGATCAAGCCAATCAACTGTCTCAACCATTCGGAGGGCCTGATCCAGTGGGGACCCCTCAGCCATTGGTTCATAGTTCATGTGTTTCCATTCATTTGGCTATTTGTCCCTGTGCTTTATCCAACCTTGGTCTCAACAATTCTCGCTCATATAAACCCTCCTCATTCTCGATAATTGGACTCTCAGAGATTCACCCAGGGCCTTGTCATGGATCTCTGCATCCAGATCCCTCAGTAGTTGGATGAGGTTTCTAGCACATCAATTAGGGTGTTTGGCCATCCCATCACCAGAGTAGGTCAGTTCAGGCTGTCTCTCAACCATTGCCGGCAGTCTGTTGTGTGGGTATCTTTGTGGATTTCTGTGGGCCTCTCTAGCACTTTGCTTCTTCCTATTCTCATGTGGTCTTCATTTACCATGGTCTCCTATTCCTTGTTCTCTCTCTCTGTTGTTGATCCAGCTGGGATCTCCCGCTCCCCCAAGCTCTCTTTCCCTCGACCCTTGCCTTTCATTACCACCACTCATGTCCAGGCTGTTCATGTAGATCTCATTCCATTTCTCTGTCATTGGGCGATCCCTGTGTCTTTCTTGGGGTCCTGTTTTCCAGGTAGCCTCCCTGGTGATGTGAGTAGCAGACAAATCATCCTTGTTTCATGTCTAGTATCCTGCTATGAGTGAGTACATACCATGTTTGTCTTTCTGAGTCTGGGTTACCTCACTCAGGATGATTTTTTCTAGATCCATCCATTTGTCTGCAAACCTCATGATGTCATTGTTTTTCTCTGCTGAGTAGTATTTCATTGTGTATATGTACCACATTTTGTTTATCCATTCTTCAGTTGAAGGGCATCTAGGTTGTTTCCATGTTCTGGCTATTACAAACAATGCTGATATGAACATAGCTGAACAAGTGTTCTTATGGCGTGGTTGAGCATTCCTTGGGTATATGCCCAAGAGTGGTATAGCTGAATCTTGGGGGAGATGGATTCCCAATTTTCTAAGAAAGCACAATATTGATTTCCAAAGTGGTTGTACAAGCTTGCATTCCCACCAGCAGTTGAGGAGAGTTCCCCTAGCTCCACATCCTCTCCAGCACAAGGTGTCTTCAGTGTTTTTGATCTTAGCCATTCTGACAGGCGTAAGGTGGTATCTCAGAGTTGTTTTGATTTGCATTTCCCTGATGATTAGGGATGTTGAGCAATTCCTTAAATGTCTTTCGGCCATTTGAGTTTCCTCTGTTGAGAATTCTCTGTTTAGTTCTATAGCCCATTTCTTAATTGGACTCTTGGGCATTTTGATGTCTAATTTCTTGAGTTCCTTATATATTCTGGATATCAGTCCTCTGTCAGATGTGGGGTTGGTGAAGATCTTTTCCCATTCTGTAGGCTGTCGTTTTGCCTTGTTGACCGTATCCTTTGCTCTACAAAAGCTTCTCAGTTTTAAGAGGTCCCATTGATTGATTGTTTCTCTCAGAGTCTGTGCTACTGGTGTTCTATTTAGGAAGTGGTCTCCTATGCCAATGCGTTCAAGACTACTTCCTACTTTCTCTTCTAGCAGGTTCAGAGTAGCTGGATTTATGTTGAGGTCCTTGATCCACTTGGACTTAAGTTTTGTGCACGGTGATAGATATGGATCTATTTGCAGCCTTCTACATGTTGATATCCAGTTTTGCCAGCACCATTTGTTGAAGATGCTTTCTTTTTTCCATTGTGCACTTTTGGCTTCTTTGTCAAAAATTGTATGTTCATAGGTGTGCGGATTAATGTCAGGGTCTTCAATTCGATTCCATTGGTCCACATGTCGGTACTTTTTTTAAGATTAATTTTAGTTATAAAAATACCTGTAGTGGTATGGTCATGTGAATGCAGGTGCCTACAGCAACTATTGGCATCAGTTCTGAGCCGCCTTATATGCATGCTGAGCACCAAACTCCCAGTCTAAGCAAGAACAGTAAGAGTTCCTAACCACTGAGTAATCTCTTCAGATTGAGGTATAAACTTTCTCTGAACTTGTGTTAGGAGAAATGAAGATAAGTGAAACCTGAAGACATTCTAGCCACCTTTTTCTTTTCTTATAAATTCTAAACTCTCATGTTTCTATGCATTTCATCCAGGTCATGTTCTTCACTGTCTGGGATGCCAGTTATGTCTTTTATAGTTCATTCTACTACCTGATATACTTGCAAAATTTGGGTGGTACAGTATGAGATGGTGATCTTGATTTCCACCTTCATGCCTTTTCTTTCATATCATCTTTATTATATGGGTTTCATAGATGAAGGATAGCATAAATTCTTTACTAAGAGATTGAAGAGCAACACTGAATCCAAAGTTATAGCAAGCTGACTCACAATGGTTATACTTATTCAAGGAGAGCAATCCACAGCAAGCATTCTGCGAAAACAAAAACACAAAGTCTCAGGGACCATTTACGTTCTAATATTCTATGTATTTTTGATGGAAACCTAGGATTCAATGGCCTTATGGATTAGCTTCCATCTGCGTGTAGCCTTCCCCTTCCCTCTTCCCTATAAGACTATAGATTAGTAACAAAATGTTATAATAAATTGCATTATTATATATTATATTATTGTCTGCCCCAGTGTTTAGTCAATTTAGACCTAGATGATATACTTGAACAATTCTGTAATATGTAATCTTCCTATCCTCATTCCTTAAAATAATAACACAAAATGCTCTTTTATCTTATCATACCTTGATGTCCCATTTTAAATACATCCATTTACAAATTTGAGCATTCCTTTGCTGTCCCTCTGTACAGTTCCGTGAAGAGCCTTCTGAACTTGCAACATCTTGTAAGACAAATTACTAAAAGGTCTTATTAATAAAAAACCTGGAGCCAGATATTAGGGAGAAACTGAGAGATCAGAGAAGCAGAAAGAAGCCAGCTATGTTCTTACCACTTGGAAATTCTCAGTCAGTGAGAGATCTACTTCCTGTATACCCATGCCTATATCCTTTTTGTCCCTGTCATCTTACTTCCACTCTCTGCCTAGCTACATCACTTCCTCTTTCTGCCCAGCTCTGCCACTTCCTGTCTGTCTGTACAGACCTTTATGGTTAACTACTGAAATTTAAGGGCCTGTGCCACCATGTCTGGCTCTGTTCCTGATGTGGCTTTGAACTCACAGAGTTCCGGATGAATCTCTGCCTCCTGAATGCTAGGATTAAAGGTGTGCTACTATTGCCTGACTTCTGTGTTTAATATAGTGGCTGGCTTTTTTCTATGATTCCAAGTAAGCTTTGTTTATTAGAGCACAAACAAAATATCATCACATTTCCCCTTTTTTTGTCTAAAATAAAAAAGTTATAACTAATATAAGAAAAACTATATAAAATAAGTACAATAACTATATGCTATATATATATATATATATATATATATATATATGTAAGCAATAAATGCATCAACAATGTCTAGTCCTTTTGCATTTGACAAATTCAGATAAAATTTTCCATTATCTACCTATTTTGGCAAGTCCAAAATGTACCTAATTTACTTTCTATTCTAACTTGTATTAACAACTGAAAACTGTTTTTTGATAGCTTTCAAACTTACACATTTTACACTTCTTTACTTTCTTTTACATTTTAATTTCTTTTCTTAATTTGTTAGTAAGGAAAATTTAAGCTATCTAATCTTCAACTGTCTCAGAGACTCGAAAAGGAAATAAATAATATTACCTATTTAAATAGGAAGTGCAAAGAAGCAACTTCCAAAAATGTGAGGAATGACAGAAACAGCTGACTTCCTGGACAGTCACCAAGATTTCTCTGCAACATTGGGGCATCCACGTTCAGCCTACAGGCTTAGCATATCTGACAGACTCATCTGTGAAGCAGGATTTTCTAAAAAGTCTTCCTACCTTATCTTGACAAGGATCGACAGTTCTTTGTTTTGTGTCCTGCTTGTCCATTTTGGACAGCATACTGTCAGCAGTCTATGCAAGGGCATTTTCTTGCCCAGTGACTAAATTTTGCCACAATGAAAGTAACTCCATATGGAATTTAATCAATGCCCATCATCTTCTCTGAAGTAGATTGGTGCTAATAGGAGAAGACATATCTCATAGTCCTAAAAAAAGAAAAACAATTTATGTTATTAAAACATCTTAAATGCCATATAGTCTGTAGATCTCTGAAGTGTTTGAAGATGACCTGTATATCTAAGATATATCTCTGTTTGACCCTGATAACATACCTAATAAGACTACAAGTTTGATTGTAATGACCATTAACTTTCATTTCTTTATATCCTAATTAGTTGGTAATAATAACTTTCAGGGATGAGCAATTTGCATTACATTTGTTAAATGAACTGCATAGGTACAATACCTTGAACAAGATTAGGAGTATACTTACAAGATATTCTAACAAAATCAATCTTAATTTGGTATCAATATACAAAATTAATTTGTATACAATATACAAAATCCAATGCAATGTAAAATATTTAAAACTAGTAGATGTCTTCTAAATATAGTTTCAATAATCTACTTTTTAATTCAAATTCTCTTTTCTCAAACAAGAACCTTAAATCAATAGATTTGTTTAGCTTTTTCCCTGGCCATTAACAATAACAACTTGTAACTAACTGTCCTAAACAATGACAATTATTCAAAACCCATTGAAAAACCAAAAACCACCCAACCCACCTCTTGAGAATGTGGGCATCATGTTCTTAAAATTACTTTCTGCTGTCTGGGGGTGAAGGCATCTTTAGAGGATCCTGAAAAGAAAACTTTTGAGTTAATTGGCAAGTGCTGGGAGACTTAGCTATATCATTTGTTGTCCAGTCTCTTCATAATGCAAAAATGCAGGGCTTGTCTCAAGTCCTTGCTCAAGTAGTCTGTGAGGCTGGATCATCTCAGCCAGTCATCTCCAAATTGTCCTGAACAGTTTGTAGTCTAAAGCCAATCTTTGGGTGGTGTTTGTCAGCTTAGTGGTATTATTAACATCTGATGGAATTGTCATTGTGAGACCTCACCAAATCTTTTTGGAGACTTCAAATTTGCTGTTAGGCATGGTCACAATTCCCTGCAGAAAACTGATAGAGACTCAAACATGAAAATATGTACAGGCAGCTAGATGAAGCCCTTTTTCTAGAATAAGTTATTACTCTATATGATCATTAATATCATGACAAAAGTTTAATCTATATACATATGTATTAATCTTATAAATTTGGATATAAATTCATACTTTAAGAATAATTTTAAAGAGTCAAAATAAAACCAAAGGAATATGAGATTATTGGCAATAGAATAGTCCCTTAATTTTGATTTTCTTCTGTCTCATATCAGATGGCTCTTCTGACATGATACAGAGATTTACATTTTCTTTTTTTTTTTATTGGCCATTTAGTTCTTTATCAGACCATCAGGTGTTTTAGACAGACACTGTATCACAGTTTCACAGAGTTAAACAAATGCAACATAAACAAAAGTAACACACCTTAAAATAATATTCTAAAACAGAGAAAGACAAAAGAAAAAAATCCTGCATTGTTACAGGGTTTTACACAATGTTGAGTGCTTTCTATATTCTTGGAGGAGGTCTGTCTGGCTGGCATGGATTCTCCCATGAAGTCTGGTTACTGCATTGTAAGTTGGCTTTTTTTTTTTAATGCCCAATGTCATTTACTGAAGGAGGGAGGAGGTCTTAAATACAGGCTTATGGCACAATGAGAGAATCCCGGAGGGCAGAAGTTCGCTACCTATGTTTTATAATCTTGCATCTAAGCTGTTAATGCCCAATGTGCAGGATACACAGACAAGAAACTTCCCTTAAGCATTCAGGAGGGTGGAACCCAGCAGGGAATTAGCATAGGGAGGATATCAACGTCAAGGTCAGCAACATTTTCTTTTAACAAGCATGCTTCAAAAAGGAGAGAGCCATTCTCCAACTGCAAAGCCAGCTTTAATTTTTAATTGAACTGGGACTACATAAAGACCGTTTACATTGTGTGTCTGTAGAAAACAGCAGAAACAAACATTTAGGAAGACTTATGAACTTTTATATGTGATATACCAATAAGCCAATTTACTCTTTTTCTTGGGACAATTTTGTCTGGGTGATTTGTCCTTTTTCGTCAGATGTCTCATCTGTCCAGTGTTCTTCAGATACCTTAGCCTTCATTTTCCTGAAAGACAAAAACAAAAACCCCTCCTCTACCATAAATTTGCAGAGGTTCCCTTTTGGCAAGTCATTATCTGATTAAATAAAAAGCATTTGTTAGTTTTGTAAGTCAATTTAAATGGTCATGCTGGTTGATGAACTATCATCTCCTCTAATTAAGAGGTCTCTCTTATTCAAATTGAACCTTTATCAATTTTGATGGTATCCATAGTTTTTCTTCTCTTGTGGAAACAAAAGCAAAACCTTATCCCCAACGTAATACACATCCTGGTTTCCATTCTGATATCAGTACATCCTTAAAGTATATAGGATGATTTAATTCTGTATTTTTTTCTATTATCCAATGTCTCTCTGCAGCTTTTGTTCCTTTCCCATTAGCATTGAGAAAATTCAGAGTTAATAGAGCATTATGTAATCTATTTCTGGGGTGGGGGTTGTTACCCCTTTCTGTTTATTTAGCATGTCCTTTAGAGTTCGATTTGATCTTTCTATAACTGCTTGGCCTATAGGATTGTGTGGTATACCTGTAATATGCTTTATATTGTATAAGCAAAGAACAGTTTCATTTTACAAGAAACATATGCTGAAGCATTGCCAGTTTTAATTTGTATAGGTATACCCATGATGGCCATAACTTCTAGCAAATGCGTGATTACAGAATCTGCTTTTTTGGAACTCAGAGCAGTTGCCCATTGAAATCCTCAATAGGTATCAATGGTATGGTGTACATAATTCAGTTTTCCAAATTCATCAAAATGAAACATATCCATCTTCCAGATTTTATTCCTGTGAGTACCCTTTGGGTTACATCCTGCTGGTGGAGTGTGATTGTAAAAGGAGCAAGTAGGACTTGTCTGATTTTTGAACTTAATTATAAAGACTTTGAACCAATTTACTTAAATTTTCTGATTTTTAAACTGTTTTTCCTTGTTTGTTTGCATCTGTATAAAATGTAGGCACTCCAGATATTGGTGTTTCCTGTACAATGCAAGGCAGGATCCGATCAGCTCTATTTATAAATTTAATTCTTTCACTTTGGGGATATTTACTGTTAATCTCTCTCCCAATATTACTGCAAGCTCTTTGCCAAAGTTTCTGCCCATAATTTGTCAACTTCATCATTAGTTAAAGGTCCTACAATTTCTGCTGGATCTATTCCTGCGAATTGATGAAGTCTTAATTTTCCTCTTAAAATCAACTCAGAGATATTTTCCACATAGGTTTTTTTAAAGATACCACAACAACATCTTACTTACTTGTAATTGCTTCATCTTTACAAAGACCACTTAATTCATCAAAATCGAAATTTTCTATAGAAAATAATCTAGTCCTCAACCCAGTGCTGAGAACATATTTTTTGAGAATTTTTTTTAAATTGAGTGAAGAATGAACTGAAATTTTTACTATTTTTTAAAGAGGGCCAGCAACACTAATGAAATATTTTTGAAGTGTCTGAGAAGAAAATATTATGAAAAATGTAGGAGAGCTCATTTTAGTTTTAGTTTTAATTTTTATTCAATCACAAATATATATGGACCTCTGACATTAGAGGACATCAAAAGAAAAGATTGACACAGCTGGGGTACAGGAAAGATATTGACACATGTAAAGTCTGTGTGTGTTTCTAGCCTCTCATTAGGTGGTCAGAGTTCATTTCAAGGAGTTGCAAAATTGTGAAGCCCTGATGCATGAATCCTTCATATTTCTCTTTGAATACAAAAATGTCTCATATCCTTAGTAATGAATTATTTCAAATTATCTAGAGTCCATTAGCATAAATAATTGAGCCTTCACTGTGTATATTACAAGTATGGATGGCATGAGTCCAAAGTCATACTAGAGGCACTAGCACTTGTCTCTGTCAGCTAGTAAAAGCTTTCTCTTGGGCTCTTAGCTGCATGTCAGCTCACTAGCCTTTCATCAGTTCTCATTTTCCAGAGTGTCCACAAGTCAATTCTCTGAGTCTGCTATTCATATACACAACATTTATTTTTAGTGAGCTACCACCATTACAGAGTAATTTCAGATTATTAGAGTATACATTTTAAATAAATGAACATAATCTGAATTTTGTGATTGGTTTAATAAAACAATAGTAATAGAAAAATAGTATGTAATTCTTGTTATAGGAATATGTATGTGTGCATACACTTATCAAGATAGAAAGTGCTGTGGATATTGCTCTACATAAATAAAACACTGATTGGCCAGTGACCAGGCAAGAAGTATAGGCGGGACAAGGAGAGAGGAGAATTGAGGGAATAGGAAGGAGGGGGAGACACTGCCAGCCACCGCCAGAACAAGCAGCATGTAAAGATGCCAGTAAGCCATGAGCCTCGTGGCAAGGTATAAATTTATAGAAATGGGTTAATTTAAGATATAAAAACAGTTAGCAAGAAGCCTGCCATGGCCATACAGTTTATAAGTAATATAAGCATCTGAGTGATTATTTTATACATGGGTTGTGGGACTGCGGGCCTTGGTGGGACCTGGAGAGAAGCTCTCAAGCAACAAGAAAGAATGTAGTTATCCATGAGGAAAATACATACATGTGTGTGTGTGTGTGTGTGTGTGTGTGTGTGTGTTATACTATTTCATACTTCTGGGAAAAACATTTTAATATAGTTGGTAACTGAGGAATTTAGACTTAAGCATTTTAGATTCCAAGTTTAGTTTAATAAGAATAATGGCCTTTTAACCCCTTTCACATGTTAACAATTGTATCTTTGAAATAATTTTTGTTTAGTATCTTTCCAAATCAAGTATAAAATCCTCTAAAATAGTATCATCTCATACTAGTGTATGAGAGGAAATGACATGAATTTAGCATGAAAAAAATGATCTAAGGAGTATATGTGAGTTGTTTTCACTCTCAGAGACAAAAAGAATTCTGTATTTGTTTCCTAGAATACAATCTGGAAAAAATAAACAAGATTTTTTTGTGTGTGTGTGCTTTAAAATTTCTTGCTTGAACTTCTGAAAACAAATGTATTCTAAATCACTTTTTGAGTGACTAAATGAAAGCAAATATTGCCTCAAGCTCCAACTGTCATGGATTTGCTACCATGGTGAACTGAACCCTGTACTTCTGAGCCAGTATAAACCTTCCTTGGAAGTAACCTTTTCAGATATTTTCTTGCAGCAGCAAGACTGGTAATGAATCTACCAGAGTATCAAAAATTGAGAAATAAATACCATTTTTTTTTTATTTGTTTTTGGAGGTTATTGCTCTTTTTTTTTCTTGTTTTTTTTTTTTTTATTAATTTATTTTGCAATACAATTCAGTTCTACATATCAGCCACGGATTCCCTTGTTCTCCCCCCTCCCGTCCCCCTCACCTTCCCCCCAACCCCCCCCCCCCCATTCCCATCTCCTCCAGGGCAAAGCCTTCCCCACAGACTGAGGTCAACCTGGTAGACTCAGTCCAGGTAGGTCTAGTCCCCTCCTCCCAGGCCAAGCCAAACAATCCTGCATAGGCCCCAGGTTTCAAACAGCCAACTCATGCAATGAGCACAAGATCTGGTCCCACTGCCTGGGTGCCTCCCAAACAGATCAAGTCAATCAACTGTCTCATCCATTCAGAGGGCCTGATCCAGTGGGGACCCCTCAGCCATTGGTTCATAGTTCA
The DNA here is from genome assembly GCF_007827085.1 of Peromyscus californicus insignis. Classification (NCBI taxonomy): domain Eukaryota; kingdom Metazoa; phylum Chordata; class Mammalia; order Rodentia; family Cricetidae; genus Peromyscus; species Peromyscus californicus. Next base: position 158,095,662 of record NW_026294573.1, on the reverse strand, counting down.
TGTGTTTCCATTCATTTGGCTATTTGTCCCTGTGCTTTATCCAACCTTGGTCTCAACAATTCTCGCTCATATAAACCCTCCTCATTCTCGCTAATTGGACTCCCAGAGATCCACCCGGGGAAATACCATTTTTATAAGATCAATATGCTTAAGTATTTTGCTATAACCATATAAACAGAGTAAGACACATTTTAAAAGACACTTTTAATAAAATGTATTGTCTGTTGTGGTCAGGTATAGTAGATATGTTTGACTTTCTCTGTACTGACCATCCCTTCCTATCTTATCAGGACCATTTTTGGCTTTCTCTATAGTTATGAATGAAAAGATATAAGCAACAGTTGCATGTTGTAGCTCCTGCAAAATAGGCACAGATAAGGTTTACTTGAAAGCAGTTTTAGTTGAATAACTGTGTAGTCTCTCTCTCTCTCTCTCTCTCTCTCTCTCTCTCTCTCTCTCTCTCTCTCTCTCCCTCACTCTCTCTCTCACACACACACACACACACATGCTAGGGATGTTTTTCTGTATGTTGTGAATATGTTGCTCTGACTGATTGATAAATAAAATACTGACTGACCAGTAGTCAGGCAGGAAGTATAGTATAGGAAGGACAAGTAGAGAAGAGAATTCTGGGAACAGGGAGGCTGAGTCAGGAGATGCCAGCATGCCGTCCAAGGAGCACCATGTAATGACACACAGGTGAAGCCATGGAACACGTGGCAACATATAAATTAATGGAAATGGGCTGAGTTTAAATGTAAGAGCTAGTCAGTGGTAAGCCTGATCTAATGGCTGAACAGTTTTAATTAATATAAGCTTCTGTATGCTTACTTGGGTCTGAATGGCTGCGAGACTACAGGGTTGCAGGGCCCAGGCAGGATGGGAGAAACTTCAGCTACACACACATATGCACACTCACACACACACACACACACACACACACACACACACACACACACACACAGAATGTTTATAGATGTGTATAAGTACATATATATCCACATTTTCTGAACTCTTCTTTTAGTGACAGCATGCAGGTTGCTTGAACTCAGGTCAGGAGAATGTACATGGAAATTGGTATGGTCCATAAATCACTGACAATACTTGGCATAACCCACCCCATTGTCCTAGATTTGATATTGTGCAAATTACTGCTAATTACCCTTTTTATTCTTCTTACTAATAAAACAATGATTTAGGAGAGGGTGTAGTGCATATGTTTGAAACATATTGAACCAGAGACCTGTCATTTTAGTTCTAAAAGGTCTGCATCTATACTTCTGGTCAAATAAGTCTACTAAAACTCCATTTATATATGTATTTGATGTCATCAGATAAGACTCTCAACAAATGGAGAAGTGCTGGCTAGTTTTATCTCAACTTAACAAAAGATGGCAATATTTGGGAAGAAGGACTATCAGTTGAGAAATTTTCTCCACAAGACTGACCTGCAGGCAAGTCTGTGCTGTGTTTTATTAATTGATGCTTGATGTGAGGGTACAAATCACTGTGTGTGATGTCACGCTTGCACTGGTGGTTCTAGCCATTATAGGAAATCAGACTGAGGAAGCCATGAGGAGTAATCCAGTAAGCAACATTCCTCCATCACCTCTGCATCAGCTCCTGCCTCCAGGATCCTGCCTTGAGTTCCTCTCTTGACTTTTCTGGATGATGGATGACCAGCTGTAAGATGAAATACATTCTTTTCTCAATAAGTTGATTTGTTCATATTGTTTAATCACAGAAATATAACTTTGAACTGATATTAGAGAAATATCTTTTCCAGAAATTGTTTATTTTTATTGAAATGAAGATCAAGTGTTACTGAAAGTTTACACAGATTATCACCCCACTGAAAAAAGGGTGGATACAGGACAATAAAAACATGAAGCATAAAATGGTATATTCCTAATATAACTCCTAGAATTGTAATATATTTAAAAACAGAAATTGATTTATTAGAAGAAAAATACCATAGAAAGGAAGTAATGAAACATTGCCACTTGTGTAAAATAATTATACATTTATAAAATTCTTTGATTTCCAAAGACTCAAATTAATAATAGTAAACATTCTTGATGCTATAGTAGTAGATCATGAAACTGGAAATAAAAGCAAAATATAGTATTAAAAAGCATTAAAATAAAAAATAACAATAAAATGATTGACACATTGTATAGCTAGAGTTTTCCTGCCTGGCCCACAGTCAGGACAAATCTCTCTCACCTGTCAGTCCCACAGCTGCTCAGACCCAACCAAGTAAACACAGAGACTTATATTGGTTACAAAATGTATGGCAGTGGCAGGCTTCTTGCTAACTGTTCTTATAGCTTAAATTAATCCATTTCCATTAATCTATACCTTGCCACATGGCTCGTGGCTTACCGGCATCTTCACATGCTGTTTCTCATCATGGCGGCTGGCAGTGTCTCTCTGACTCAGCCTTCCACTTCCCAGCTTTATTCTCCTCCTTGTCCCGCCCATACTTCCTGCCTCGCCAATGGCCAATCAGTGTTTTATTTACTAACCAATCAGAGCAATACATTTGCCATACAGAACATCCCACAACACTCCCCCCCCCCTTTTTTTTTTTTTCAAAAAGGAAGGTTTTAACCTTAACAAAGTAAAATTACATATAATTTGGGAATTTCGGCGTAGCTTCTCTTACTACTTCCTGCTAGAGGGGGGGCGCTATATCTTATGGGGACACAAAGAAAATTTTAGGATTATGGAATAGTCCATGAGGCTGTATTTTCTGAGCCAGTTGCCTTCAAACCGTTCTGGATGTTGGATCATCTGGGCCATGGTGTCATCGGAGACCTTTCAGGGGGTCTTGGCTGGTCAAACCTGATGTATCTTAATCTGGAACAAATCCATAGCCTCTGGCTTTCTGTGGGAACAAAAGCAGAGTCTCCTTTCCAAAGCAACATATCCTTATATCCAAATTTTGAAGTCAAGGTATCTTTAAAATATACATGTTGGTTTAACTCAACATCTTTTATGATCAAATGTTTTTCTGCAGTTAAAAATTCCAAAGACAACACAATCCAGATTCTTTGTGTAATATTCATCTTTATGTGGCTTATTTTTATATTAATTTTACTGTCTCTTTAAAGACTTTATTTTTTAAAACTATGTATGTGTTTATATAACTGTATATATCACCTTTTTTGTCTCTTTCAAGCCTATGTATATTTTATACACATTGTAAACTATTACATCTGAATCTGTCCTATTGTGAATCTATTGCTTTAAACTGCAGCAGCTGTGGCTGCTGGCTCTGCCCACCTCAGCTTCCCAGCATGGTGGTGGTTTACCACCAGCTCTGGGAGCTATTGTGGGTCTATGCTTTTATCCAAGCAGCATGTAGCCCAGAAACCTTTTTTTTTTTTTTTTTGGTTTTTACTAGCAAAGGCTATATCCACCACACCGCTTAATGTGCCACTTGCAGAGGCCTCATTCCCGCTATACTGCAGGTCGAGCGCGCACGAGAGGAACCCACCAGTAGCTCAAACCAGCAGCTGCTGCTCACTTGAGAGAGACATTTAGGAACTGTTTTTAGCTCTGTTTTAGAATCTTTTTTCTCAGTTTTTAGGTGGAAACTCTTGCCAACACGTTGGGTGCCATTTGTAGCTAGAGATTTGTCCTGACTGTGGGCCAGGCAGGAAAACTCTAGCTACAACATTGGTACTACAATTTGATTAACTTCTCTTGCCCCTGGGAACATACAATTTACTCTCTAAAATGAACCAATAAAGTTTTAATGAAAATATCTTTTCTTTATATAATGATAAGACTCTTGTGTCTGTAATGGAGATGAAAATACTGTCAAGGACATGTTTAAATGAGCAAACATAAAAGCCAAGCAAACTTAAATAGTTATCTTTCTAAAGTAACTATTGCTCTATAGGTTGAGTCTTAATAAACTTCACCTCCAATAATCTTGATTATAAGCATATGATATAGTAAAAGTGAAACCTTGGAAAACTCAATGCAAATTTTTCTCCTTCAGTAATAATGCATGAATTAGATAAAAAGGCACATATACTAAAAGACCAAGGAAAAGCAATAAATCTCAAGAATTTTAATACTACATATTTTTTCTAGAATTTCATATATGTATGCTACATAACGTAACTTGAGCATAGCTACTCTCTATTCAACCCCTCCTTTTCCTTGATAACTTCATGTCATACCCCCTTCTCCTCTTTTTTGTTTTTGTTTTTGAGACAGGGTTTCTCTGGGGAACAGCCCTGCCTGTCCTGGAACTCACTCTGTAGACCAGGCTGCCTTCAAACTCACAGAGATCCACCTGCCACTGCCTCCTGAGTGCTGGCATTAAAGGTATGTGCCACCACCGCCCTGCCTCCCGTTCCCTTTTTATAATAATAAATTGAGTCCAATTAGTACTGCCTATGTGGACATGAAGTGTAGGACTCTACCATGTTGATGGGGAGCTTACTAGGGTTGCCAGCTCTGACCCTCCCTTGTCTACTAGCCATCAATAACAAATAGCTCTTGAAACAAGGGTGGTTACTCGTGAGTCACTCCTGTATCCATGATGGATTGTTGAATAGCTTGATCTTGTGCCATCAACCACAGCTACTATGAGCTCGTGAGTACAACAATTTGTCTTTCGACAAACTCTGCCTTCATTTTCACATTTTTGTTGAGCCTCAGAGAAGTGGTGCTTTGTTACACAGATGTTCCACTAGAAATGAAAGAGAACTCCATATCCACTTATTCTATGTGCTTTGACCTGGTGCCTTTCTTCTTGTGGAGTACACCTTAAATCTAGACAGAAAGCAGTCGGTTCCCCTGTGCAAGTCATACCACTATTACACTGCTGCTCACAATTATGGCCCATTGGAGGTACATCTAGGTCTCTTGATGATTTTTCTCTCCCAGTTGCCTGAATAGCACATTCCAGTACTATTGAAAACTATCTAGCAGAACTCTAATCTGAATTGTATTACTTAATTAAAATAAAGAATGTTAACAGTGATGTTGACACAGAAGTCATTAAGTGAGAAAAATGAATTATTAAATGTAGTATGATAAAATATTGACTGAAATTATTAAAAGCTAGAACTATACTTCCTTAGTATTTTATAATTATCATATATTACTTTTACCATCAGGCCATTTGAATGCTCAAGACTGTGAAATAGATTTTGTTATCTTAAAAGAAATTTGAGTGAATTCCATTGATGAGAAGTTGGAGAATACTAAGAAAATTTAAAACTACTTTTACCTCAATTCTAAGTTATCATTGTCAAAGTTTCCTTCCTGTAAATATGCTGCAGAATGATGATGGGAAACTGAAGACTTAAGATGGCATTCACAAAGCATATTTACCGAAAAGGAGAGGGAAAAGAAAAATGCATCCAAATATATAGAAGAAATTTTAGCCATAATTAGCTCCAAAATATATACATATTTTTCAATAGAAAAAAACTGCATGAATTATAGGTGATTTTGATTCCTGAGGAGTGCTATGCAGTGAGTGTGATCTTTTTTGTGTACCTGTGTGCCTCTGGGAAGACAACTGAGGTCGACTTCCTCAAGAACTTGGGATGAGTGTGCATGGATCTGTTTGCTGATGCTGCTGGTAATAAGAATCAAGGACACTCAGAAGAAAGAGTTCCAAAAATTGGTCTACAAATCACTTATTTCTGCCACATTCCATCATTAACTAATTTCCCACATCATATTAGTAAACATTTCAATGTCAACTTTATAAATACTTCAGAATATTGAGCATAATCCTACTTGAAAATGCAGTCAACTTCCATTTTAATTTTTCTAGAGACTATGACAGAAAGAATTAGAGTCAACTGCAAAAATGTCACATTTCTAATATTTAACATTTGAAATTACATAAATAACTTATTTGTGAATTTGATATACTTTTAAGTATATTTCATAACATTTGGAGTGTAGCATTAATAGTCTTCTCACATAACTATGCCCTATCTTATACTGTACAGTTCCTTAGAAAAATCAGATAGCTAAAGCACTAATAGAAATAGATTACCACTACATAAAAGCTTTCTTTTTTACTTTAATTGCTGCATGACATTTCAGTTTACAGGTACTACGTATCTTTAATACGAACAGCACATCCTTTCATTCACTAGAGTTAAATGCAGGAAAGAATGAATGACCTTATATTTTCCAAAGTCTAAGTCTGGGAAAGAAGTTTGACACTGAAGCATTCATCATGATAATAGCCAAGAAGTCAATTGAATTTCTTTTCCAAAGAAAAAGTGAGTCACACTAAGCCATTTTCACTGAATTTTATCTTTCTTCACTTGTCAAAGTCTCAAAGAGAATTGTTTACATATTTAAAGTGCTCATCTAAAATACACTGAGGTGAGAGACTCTGAGAATTAGTCTCTCTCTATATATATTTATGGATAGATAGATGATAGATAGATAGATAGATAGATAGATAGATAGATAGATAGATAGATAATTTGTCTATGGCTCAGTCATCTTTACAGAAAACATGAAAAATAAGGCTGGGCAGTGGTGGCGCACGCCTTTAATCCCAGCACTCGGGAGGCAGAGCCAGGTGGATCTCTGTGAGTTCGAGGCCAGCATGGGCTACCAAGTGAGTTCCAGGAAAAGGCGCAAAGCTACACAGAGAAACCCTGTCTCGAAAAACCAAAAAAAAAAAAAAAAGAAGAAAACATGAAAAATACTTTACCAAAATGTTTCCAGCACAAATGTCACACATAATTCTATCACAACAAATCTGTTCTGACTTGGTTTTGTTTGTAATTTTAGTGCTGATTAAAGTTCACATTTAACAATATTTCCCATATATTTATTAATTTTCAATTTATTTTACTGAGAAGTTTATATATACATTTACAGTGTTTAAATTCATTCCCTATTTTATTCCCTCCGTTTTCTTCTCTATCTTCTCTACCACTTTCTCTCCAACTTCATGTGAACTCTTTTTTTAACCCACTGAATGCATTTAATGCTGTGTGTATATGCATGTGCATAGAAAATTAAATTTGAATGCATTACTAAATTCCTTTACTTGGTTGCATTCAGGAAAAAAAAAACTTTTTAATGAGAAATAATGAATATTATGTTTAATGATAAATAAAACAGGCTACCTTAAAAATTATCAACAGAAGATAAAATAGAGTCAGATAAGCCATGACATATGTTACAACAGTTGTACAGATAAATGTACTGAAGAGTGGTTATTTATGCTGTACATTTCTTTTCAGCATTTTCAATTGAGTAAATATCCTAGGTATACGTATCAAGTGGCTGGTTAAGAACAGGTAAATAGATGGATTCTTGAGGAAACCTCTATCACAGCAGTTCTCAACTCATGTGTCACGATCCTTTTGGAGTCAAATGACCCTTTCACAGGGTTCATCTAAGACCATTGGAAAACACGGATATTTCATTACTATTCATAACTAGCAAAATTACAGTTATGAAGTAACAAAGAAAATAGTTTTATGGTTGGGGGTCACCACAACATGGAGACTTGTATTAAAGGGTCGCAGCATTAGGAAGGTTGAGAACCACTGCTCTACCATCTTTTGACCATATATGGCCACACACACATACACACACACACACACACACACACACACACACACACACACACACACACACACACACATGGCTAAATATACAAGGATATTTAGAAAAATCAGTGTTAGGTATGATTTATCATTATGGAAAAGAGGAAGATCTCTCACTAGCAGCTGGCAGTGTCTACCACAATCAACCTCTAGTCTACTTGAACATTTCTTTCATTGGTATACTTCTCTCATTTATTTTATTGCCTTCACCATTTTATTTGACATTTTCTAGAGTTTCTCTTTAGATTTTCTTTTCTATAGATGAATTTATGAATTTATCTATTAATGAACATGTGCTGTTTCATGTTATGGTATTGCCATGTCTTCCAGATATCCAACTTTGACCCTTAATACCAAGAGAACAGAGTTACTAATTTCTTTCTTTCTTTCTTTTTGGTTTTTCGAGACAGGGTTTCTCTGTGTAGCTTTGCGCCTTTCCTGGAACTCACTTGGTAGCCCAGGCTGACCTCGAACTCACAGAGATCCATCTGGCTCTGCCTCCTGAGTGCTGGGATTAAAGGCATGCGCCACCACCGCCCAGCTATAGAGTTACTAATTTCAACCAGAGAAAAATACCTAGAGTGAAAGTCTAATCTCTGTTAAAGAACTGCTAAAAATACAGGAGTATTAAATTTAAAATCTTAGGGGAAAAATGTCTACTATGAAGAAAATTCAAACTGGGAAAGCAAGTGTACAACCTGATGATATTCATATTCATTGTAATGTTGAGTTAGGAACCACTCTGAAATGTATCCATGTGACTATGGCTCCTTATTGCTAGGTAACACTGTCAACCTGGCCAACTACATGTGCATAGTGAAACCATTGATCTTGGAGGAGAATTTACTACTTCCACTTTCCTAAACCAACATATCCCAGAGTTCATTTAAATACAGATCACTATAGATATCACCCTTTACCAAAGTTGTTTCATTATTTGTAGGAAAAAGAAATCATTGCTGAAAGCCACACCTAGTCAAAATGAAGAGCACAACCAACCATGAGGTGCCCAGCTGCAACTAATATATCTGTAAACACAACTCTTTCATTCAAGGCTCAGGTAGCATCACATAACAGGGTACTGAAAGATTGTAAGAGCCAGAAAATCAGGAAGTCTGCTGTGAGACTGTGCCATGTGGCCATGACAGGAAAGTAGCACCCATGCAATTTCAACAGCATGGTTGCCTAAAAAATACCTGATTAATTCTACCAATTGATTTGCATCCCAATGTAGATGTTGGGGAAATCTCACAGGGTGGGGGAAGCACCTCTAGATGAAGTGCTATAAGCAATTAACAATTGGGGAGAAAGGAAGGCTTAGTCTTCACCAAGCAAGAACCCACAGTTTGCTTAACCAAATGGTTAACCCCAGGAACAAATATATGCAGGCAGCACTGGAAGGACTCAGCAGCTTGCATTTATGTCGAGATATATATATATATATATATATATATATATATATATATATATATATGCAAAATATATTAATATCACTATAAAATATATATGTATTTACATATAATCAACAACGATTAAAGGATTAAAGAGGAGTAAGCTTGAATTTGAGGACAAAGTGGGGAACAGACACAGAAGTAGAAGAAAGTAAAGAAAGGGAAGAAATGATATAATTGAAACTGTAAAAAAATTATCTGTCATGTTAATGCATATTTGAAATGTTTGACCTTGGGCCCAGCTCTGAAAAACACCCATGTGTAACAAAATATCATTATGCTAGTTAAGTATTCATGGCTAAACCTTCTTGTATATTTAGCCATATATGTGTATGTGTGTGGCCATATATGGTCAAAAGATAATAGAGCAATAGTTTTAAACCTTCTTAATGCTGCAACCCTTTAATACAGTTCCTCATTTTGTGGTGATCTCCAACCATAAAATTATTTTCTTTGTTACTTGAGTAATGAAGCAAGAACATCTGTTTTTCTAATAAATTTGTTTCTCTACAGCTTCTTTCTGCAGTTAGGTTCTTAGCTCAGTAATTGAGTTCCAGTTTCTCCAATTCCTCACTGTTTGATATAGCATTGTTGCATGTAATTTTTTTTTAGGAATTTAAAGGAGGTTAAAAGAATGTTTATTTCAAAATAATGTGCCACAATTTGAAGTACTTCTCAGACATCCATACATTTTTTTCTTCTTTATTGTATATATTGCTTGTAATTAAATAGACTGTTTTTCTTTTTCATGTTACAATCACTTTCTCTATATTCTGAATAAGAGTGTATATTACCTATACTTTTATGTTTTAACATCAAATTGGAAAATTTCCATATGAAAAGAAAATTAATTCAAGTATTTTATTCATTATCGTGTTTGTGGTTGATATGTATGTGTAAGAGTGAGAGTGTGTATACTATGAACATATTTGAAGGTCAGAGAACCAACATCCTTTGAGAATCTGTTCTTTCCTTCTAGACTCAATTTAATTTTATTATTTTTATATGTAAGCCCATAATTCGTTACAAAGCAATATTTATACATGAATAAGTTGAAATGTTACTACTAGATTTCTATGTAGAATCCGTATGTTTCAACATTTTCTTTTCTATTTTACTTTCACTGAAAATAGATTATTTTCATACAATATGCTCTGATTATGTTTTCCTATCCCCCCCACCAACTCCTCCCATAGCCTCTCCACCTCTCCTTTCATCCAAATCCACACTCTTTCTTTCTTTCTCTCATTAGAAAACAAATTGGGATGTGAGAAATAATAACAAGATAAAACAAAACCCAACAAAACCCAACAAAACAAGACAAGAATAGGACAAAACAAACAAACAGGCGCGAAAGAGCCAAAGAGAAACCACGAGGAATACCTAGACAAAGAAACACACATCTTCACACTCAAAGGGATCCTATTAAAAAACACAAAACTGGAAATCATAACATATACACAAAAGACCTGTAAGATATACAGAAAAATAAAAATCTGCTGTGGGGTGACTTTCTGTATGCTGTGATATGTGTTGCTCTGATTGGTTGATAAATAAAGCTGCATTCACCTATAGCAGGGCAGGATGAATCCAGGTGGGAAAATACAAAAAAGATAGTGTGAGAAGAAAGGTGAGTCAGAGGGAGATGCAAGCCCACCACCCAAGGTGCAACAAGATGCCAGTAGACTGGTAACGTCACAGTCACATAGCAACATATAGATTAATAGAAATCGGTTGAGTTCAGTTATAAGAGCTAGCTAACAAGAAGCTTGGGCCAATAGGCCATATAATTTGCAACTGATATTAAACTTCTGAGTGATTATTTTATAAGCAGCTGAGGGACCTCGGGGTCTGGTGGAACAGGAGAAACTTCCGGCTACAAAATCCAATCAACCAACCAAACAACCAAACAAAATAAAAACAACAACCGCCACAAAAATCTCACCCCAAAAGTGACAACAACAACAAAAACTGCCCTGACAAAACTTTATGAGACAAAGAACTAGGCAGAGGGCCCGTCCTTACGAGTGACTTGTATACCCAATGGCAGGTCATTAGAGAAAACTATCTTCCTTTTGCAAGCTGTTATCAATCAGAGATAGCTTCTGGGTTAGGGATGGGGCTGCTTTCTTTTTCCCCTCTTAGCTCCAGAATCCTATCTGGCCCAGAATTATGCAGGTCTGGTGTATGTTTCCATAGTCTTTGTAAATTCAGACGTGTGTTAATCCTGAGATGTTTAGAAGGCCTTGTTTTCTTGGTGTTCTCCATCTCTTCTTACTCTTGCAACCTTTCCTCCTCCTCTTCTGAAGGGTCTCCTGAACCCAGAGAGGGAGATTTGATGGAGATGTGCCATTTAAGATTGGGTGTTACTCACTCTCTGAACATTGTCCAGTTGTGAGTCTCTGTATTCTTTTCCATCTACTGCAAGAAGAAGCTTCTCTGATAATGGTTGATCAAGATACAGATCTATGAGTATAGCAGAATACTGCAGAAATAATTGTATTACTCTGTTCCTTTAGCAAATCAGCAATATTTGATTTGCCCCTAGGTTTCTGGCCAATCATGCCCTTGTCCAAAGTGGCCCTATGGCAGTCCCCAAAACAACCAAGTCTGTTGCCAAAGCTAGTGAGTGATAGCTCTTCACAAACTGACGGTAAAGCCATACTGCTGAAGACAACACCTACACAACTTATGGGATGCAGAGAAGTGGAGCTGCTGCCTACCTAGAGCCTTCACCCTCATGAACTAGTGCTCACTGAATTGCAGTGGTACTCTGCATGCTACTACCAAAGGAGAAAAGGAAACACCAACACAGCTACAAATCCATTGACCTACAATGGTGAGCTGCCTGAAAAATGCACAAGGAAAATAGTGGCACAAAGTTTGTGGGAGTAACCAAGCACTGTCTGGTTAAATTTGAGGCCCACTTCATCAGATAGAACCAAACCCTAACACTGCTTGGATGGTCAGGATCCAGTTTCAACCATTTTTAAGACCACTAAAATGAATTATTCTTTGGCTAAAATACATACTTGATTAGACAATATCAGTTATGATGAATTTCAACACAATTTGTTTCTTCAACTTTTAAATCCATCCTCATTCTCTTACTACACTGGTAGATAATTATGGCATTAAAAGAATGCTTAAATTAAGATAATTTCTATTTCTTTTTCTTTAAAATTCCTTTTTGAGGTTTTATACTCAAGTACTCTATTTACATTATTTCTATTCTTCCTCACTACTGTAACTACTCTCTTGCCCTCCCATTCCTTCTCAAAATCAAGACCTTCTTTTCTTGCAAAGAATATATGTGAGTCTGTTTAATACTCTTTTTATGGATATGTGTTTGTTCAGCAGTGACCTCCTGTCATTGGATAACCTATAAATAGGTGTTTGGTGGGAGCTCCACCTCAGCCCCTGGCACCCTGGCATCCATATACCCAAAGAGTCTGGAATGTTCTGGTGGAAGATCCACCTCAACTCCCCTCCCCCATCTCTTTCCCCAAACCCACCCCTTCAAAGCTGGCCAAACATTGCTCCTCCCCCAGAGAGGCTCAAGACCACTCCCACAGGGTAATTAAGCTGCCTCCCAGAAAACAGACACTTGGTTTTCCAGTCTCTCATCCCTGTCTCCTCTCTCTGGTGGTGGGAGCTGGGGGAGCTGGAGAATCACCTGGGAATGCTTTACCCATTAAACCGGGGCTTTTTCTAATTTGGTCGATTTGATCTGATTTTGATTGCTACATCAATGGAGAGGCCTATCAGAGCACAAAACCTTATCAATAAGGAGACTTGTTTCTGAAAAAAAAAAACAGCTGATTCTAATGCTCCCTCCAATAGCCATGGACTATTAACCAAAAGTCTCAAGGCCAGGGATGAAAAACTTCCCATCAACTTGTTGGTCATGAACGTCAAAGAGACTCCTAAAAATATAGTCTATTATCATCTCTTCATTGCCTCTCAAAACTTGAAGGTAAAGAACATATTGCTGAAGACACCACATAGTTCAGACATGGAACATGGGTACATAGAATGACAACTGATCTGAAGAACCCCCCAAGCCACTGGATCTCAGTATTGGTTTATTATTCGAAGTTGCTGTGCAAGCTCCTCAGGGAGAAAAGTAATCAATAGTCCTAACCAGTCCTGAAGCCAATGAATCAAAATTACCAGCATGGCAAGATATCCTCTGTGATGAAATAACAATGCTATATATTGAAGTTAACCAACAGCTTATCCAGGTGGGCTTAAGGTATTGTGAACAGGAAGGTATTTGCATCTGATACTTATTCTTATACTCACATAAAGTATAGCTCTCATCATTCAGGAAAGAAGTTTCTTTATGCAGCAGATCAAGGATAACAGGGAGAGGGACACCTGGCGAAAAGCAGACTGTAAGTTACTGTGTGGTGTCCAGCCACAATTAGTACATCTCCAACATAGCCAATGCACCTAAGGCTCAGGGAACTTAATGGAAGATGGGCCAGAAAGATTGTAAGAGCCAAAGGACCAAGATGTTTGCTGAGAGACAGTGTCTTCTATACACAATAATGAGGCTATACTCATGGAATTTTAACAATATGGTTTCCTAAACAAGATATGTATGAGAACCATACCAGTTAACATGCCAAAATGGATGGAATAAATTTTCCATAGCACCCTCTTGGATTTTGTTATTCATAATATTATATCAACATCCTCTTTGTACTCCAATATATTTTTGTATTTTTAACATATTCCCATAAATCTGCCAAAATTCATATTTCTGCATGATTGTTTAATTATCATAGTTAGTAAAAAGCAGGTATAAACTGTTATTCTAAGTTTCAAAATTTGGCGTATTTTTGCATGTTTCCAGTGACTATTCTGTTTTCTATGCATGCATGGTTGGTTTTGTTTCTATATGTACACTTATTATTTTATTGCAGGGTAGATATTTTATGTAAAGGAACACTGAAAAATAATGCTTTTCTTCACAAACTACAAAAAGTTTTCTAGTGGGCACAATTCTGCATGTTGCCCACAGAACTTAGTCTGAATCAGTTTGCTCCTGGCTGTAAGCACTGGGAGGCAGGTATTAAGACTATCTCCTCAATGGATCCCTCCACATCTACCTCAGGAAACCAGCATACAAGCTTCCCACAGCATTTCTGCTACTCAAGGCCTAGAGGACTGAGGGAGTAGTGTTATAGTAATATTATATTAGGATGTATTGATTACAGAATACAACTTATTTTCTTTAAGGGAAATAAAGAAAACACTGGAAAGGTTTTAAAGACCCTGAGATTTTTTAATTGTTTTGTAAAATCACAATTATAACTGTAAATGTCTATATGGCAAATGTGATGTCACGATTCTTGAATGAAATGTGGAATCATTACACCAAACTTAATAACATTTCCATTATCTAAAGCATCTATTATTTTGTTATAAGAACATGTAAAATTTACTCTCAGAAATATTGAAATATACAAAAATATACCATACAATATCATTAACTATATTCACCCAAATGTAATGTAGAACTCACAAAACGGCATTCATTTCCTCTCCATTTGAGCTTTTGTATCCCCTTGTTCATCACTGCCTTTATGCCTTAGGGTTAGGAACGATCTCTACACTCAATTGTCCTGAGTTTGTTCATGTGTCAGTGAGATCATGCATTTATCTTCCTGTGTTCGGGCTACTTCATTTATTTTATTGATTACCAATTACTTCTATGTGTTCTTAAAAGACAAACTGTTTCTTTTCCTGTAAAGTTTGAGTAGTACTTCTTTGCATGTGTGTAATTGACATTTTCTTTATCCATCCATCTGCTAATAGACACTAGTGCTTGGTTATGGTGAAACTGATTTCAAATTTTTAGGGTAAATATCTACAGGCTGATTACTGGATCATGTAATAGTTCCATTTGAGTTTGAGGAAGAAACACCATGCAGTTTTCTACAAAGGGTTATACTAATTTAAATTCCCACTAGATTGTATATAAGTATTGCCTTTTCTCCAAATCCTAAATATTAGTTAACTTCTATCATATGGATACTAGATATTATGTAATAATAAAATTTTATCTTTTGAACTTGAATTTGATTTTCTAATGACTAACCATTAATTTTTCATGTATGTTAAGTAGCCTTTTGTGTGTCTTCTTTAAAAAACCTGAAATGAGATCCCTAGCTTATTCTTAATTTGCAATTTTGTTTACTTCCTGTTAATGTATGTTAGTGAATTCTGGATTCTGTGTATGCACCCCTTATCAGGTGTACACTTTGTCAATATTTGCTTCCAGCACCTGCCTTGTCTCTTCACAGTGCTCTTTGCTGCACTGAAGCTTGCTAGTTTGATAAAATCTTATTTGCCTCTTTTTCTCTGTAGCCTGATCCCATCCAAGAGAATCACTAAGCAGAGTACTGACTCGATAGGTTTTCTCTACATTTACTCCCAGTATTTTTATAATTCTTTATCTCATAGTAAAGTCTTCAACCCATGTCTATTTGATCTTTAACATGATGTGAGGAAATAGTGGATTTCATTCTGCTGCATATAGATATCCAGTTTTCTTTTTTTTTTTTTTGGTTTTTCGAGACAGGGTTTCTCTGTGTAGCTTTGCGCCTTTCCTGGAACTCGCTTGGGAGACCAGGCTGGCCTCGAACTCACAGAGATCCGCCTGGCTCTGCCTCCCGAGTGCTGGGATTAAAGGCGTGCGCCACCACCGCCCGGCTCCAGTTTTCTTAATGATATCATTTTCTCATTATGTAATTTTAGAAATTTTCTCAAAAATCAGTTGAACCTAAGTGTGGTGTTGTATTTCTGGACTAGTCACTTTGGGGGAAATTTGACATTCATCACTGTATTGATAGAGTTTTAAAAAAATTTTGCTTTCTGATCAGTTTTCTGATTTTTTTGGGAGGGATTTTATGGTGGCACATAAATATTAATTCTTATTTTCCTTTTATGTGAAAATTACATTAGCATTTTTATTCTGAGACGATTGGATGTTACTAACTTTTAAAACCCATCAACATGGAATGTCTTTTCATTGATTTGTCTTGCTCAAATTCTTTCATTAGTCTTCTAATTTTTAAATATATAGATATTTTGACCTCTAGTTAAATTTATCTCTGAGTATTTTGCTTTTCTGGTTATTTAAATTATTTCATTCCCTGTTTATTTTACAACCAGTTCATTGCTATTGCACAGAAAAAATATTAATTTTGTGTGAAAACTCTGGATTTTGCAGCACCATTCTATTTGTTTATTAGTTTTTATATATTATGAACCAATTGACAATTTAATTTATCTTTTTATTCACTTACCTTTTATATTATCACTGTTCAGTCATAACTCTAGCTGTTATTTTAGTGTTATATTAAGTAGCAGGTGTGAATAATTTGGTCCTGTTTGCTTTAGGATTAATTACATTAGATGAGTCACTTAACGCCATTTTTTATTTATAAGAATTTGAGAAATTTCAAACATTGTCTTGATAATTTCTAGAGTTATACTATTGTGTTCAGAAAACCTGTTTTTACACTTTTTAGGTTTTCTTTTTGTGTTCTAATGTATTATCTGTATTGGAACCTTTTGCATGGATTTGAGAGGGATCCATACTTTGTTGCTGTAAGTTAGATTACCCTATAGATATACATTTGGTCCATTGTCTCTAATGTATTATTCAAGCCCAGTGTTTTCTTACTTGAAACTTTTAATTTTTTATGAAGTATGTTGCTAGGGTCCCTTGCTGTTCCTGCATCTTCTTCAGTTCTATTGTTTGATGTATTGATATGGACCGGTGCTCATTGTACATTTGTTTATGAGTTTTATCCTCCTGATAATCTGACTCTTATATAACCTCATTTGTTTAGTTTTTAAGTCACTTACCTCAATTATTAATATTTTTATCAAACACAGGTCAAGCTATCTCTGCCTGTCTGCACTTTCAATTCATAAGGTGTGATTACTTATCCTTCACTTTATGTCTATATACATGCTTAGAGCTGAGGTGAATCCTTTTTTCTCTTATGCATGGGCCTGTTTTCTTTCTTTTCTTACCATTTTTTATTTTGTCACTATTTTTTCCTAATAAAATTAGGCTACTCATGTTAATGGCAGTTGCCTGTAGATAAGGATACAGTATTGTCATACTTGTTTTCTGTTTATTTTGACAGCTTTGCTGTCTTAGTGGCTTTTTTGTTTTGCTTTGTTTTATTTGTTTTGTTTGTCTGCAATATATTATAGTTATCAAAGGTTATGCAATGGCTCAAAAACAACAGAAGACTAAAGGGTAATTGCTCATTGGGATTAATATTTTTTCTTAGTCATTCATATTTGACTGTACCACTCAACAATCACTCAAATCACTCCTTGGATATAAACTCATGTTTCAATCACATAGTTACTCTGGTATGATAAGAGACAAGGGAAACCACATGTAGAAATTAGGAGTTCTGTCCTGAAAAGTGTTTATAAACACTAACTGGCAAGAATCTACCTCGAAAACACCTCTGTAATCATTACTTGTAAACTTCAAATATCAGTTTTGCTTAAAATAATGCTTGTTTGCTTACCATAAACCATACTTAGACAACATGATACTAAGGTTTATATTTCTAAATATGTGTCTAACAAAAGTTTGAAAACAAGATCCTCCATAAAAATCTCCAGTTCATCATTGCTTTTATTAATGCTATCTCCCTTATTCTTTCATATACATTTATTCATAACTAAACATCTATGTTCCTCAAAACATTGACAAAACAAAATATCACTTTCACAGATTATTTCCCAGGGTATTTTTTTTTTTGTGTTTTTGTTTAGGTGTGTATGTGTGTGTGTGTGTGTTTGTGAATCGTGTGCTTTAAATTCTAAGACTGTGTTTTTTGTGTGAGTTTCTGTGTATGTGAGTATATATGCATGTGTATGAGAGAGTGAGTGAGTGAGTGAGTATGTGAGTGAGTGAGTGAATGAGTGAGTGTGTGAGCTTGCATGTGTGTTATTGCCTCAAACTTTTGCTTTCTGAATTCTGAGAGATTTGCATAGAAACTTTAACACTTATAGGAGTCTTCTTCAACTTCCTAACTTAGTTTTGATTGCATGCTTATCTACACTTTTACTCTCTCTTCTACATTCTAACAGTTTTGAAGTCAGATTTAACATAATTTTAATATGTTACGACCCTAAATGCATCACTGAAAATGAAGTGTTGTATTTCCTTTGGAATCTTACAAGAATAGCTAATGTGCATTAGTGAAGAAGAACTTAATCAATGGGTGAGAGTGATACTGAACACTTCTATATTATGGCTTCTTTAATGTCTTTGTGTTCTGCAGCTAGATTTAGATTTGTTTTATGAATTATATTTTAGTACATTTCACCATAAAATATAAGAAGAAATTATTCCCAGTAATCAGAAAAACTATCATCTTTACTCCATTTTGCAAATGTTTCTTACAATAATGGAGACTACTTTCAGAATTCATTTAATATTCATATTGGAATAAAGCATCTGTTGTGGCAGATGGAGCAAATGACATCCAGTTCAGCTGTTTAAATAACCCTTAAGGATCAATGTGCAGTTTACAAAAAAAAATTTGTAATTCATTTTGGATTAATTAATTTGAATTTATGGTGTTCTATAAAGGCATATTGCAGCTGTTCCCAGAACCAAATTGATTGAATTCAAATGGTTAGACCTCTTAAAACATGTGCTTTGACAGACAGAAGACAATACTCCTACTGATTCATTGTTTATGAATAAACACATCTCCAAAAATTTGCAAAGATAACATACCTGAACACAATAGCTCATTTGCATAATTATCTAGAGAGTTATATTTCCATACTGTGAATATTCTACAGTTCTATGGTAGCTTATTTTAACACAGTCAAAAGAGATTCTTCAAATATATTCAAATGCATGCTTTTATTTTCTTTAAATGTACTCAAATACAAAAGGGCATATTTTGTGTCATAGCCTTACATACAAAGTGTAAGGAAGCATGATGAATTCAAAAGCAATGATAACTATTATTTAGCATGAGACAAGAAAAATATATTTTATATCAATTACATTGTTAAGTGATAATTTGTTGTCTAGTATGAGAATATATTAATGATTAGAACAATCAATCAGTCCTCATTGAGAGAGGTTAAAACACAGAAAGCTCACCAGCAAATACATGTGTGTACTAAAAGAGCTATTTTTAAAGAAAGAAAGCATTAAATGTGGAACCATTATACAACTCAGTTTCGTCTTGTGTCCTGGTGTCTTAACTGTTTTGCACTTTACATTAGTTTTCTTTCTATAACAATTATTTTTAATACTGAAAATCAAGTAACCCAAGAAAAGTTGAGTTGATTTTATGTACCTTTACTAACATGGTATTACATATATATATATACACAAATAATTTAAAAACTTTTTTTCATAAAAGGTATTTTGATTTTAATCATATCTTTTCATCTCCTAGACTCTTCCCTATCCACCCGTCTTAGGGTTTCTATTGCTGTGAAGAGACACCATGAACATGGTAACACTTATAAAGAAAACTTTAATTGAGGGTTGCTCACTTAAAGTTTCAGAGGCTCAGTTTATGAAGACCATGAAGGGTGGCTTGCAGGTAGATGTGGTGCTGGAACTAAGAGTCTATGTCTTGCCTCAGAGGCAACAGGAAGTCAAATGACTGTCACACTGAGGGAAGCTAGATAAAAAGAGATCTCAAGGCCCACCCCCACAGTGACACAATTCTTCCAGAAAGGTCAAACCTTCTAATAGTGCCATTCCCTTTGTGGGCCATTTTCTTTCAAACCACCACATTGAACTCCCTTGCTCCTAAAGGCTTATAGCCATATCATAATGAAAAAAAAATTCATTCAGCCCAACTTCAAAAGTCCCCATAGTCTATCACAGTCTCAACAATGTTTAAAAGTCCAAAGTCTGTTCTGAGATACATGGCAATCTCTTAACTGTAATTCCCCTGTAAAAATCAAAATCAAAAGGCAGATCACATACTTCCAACATATAATGGCACAGGGAAGGGAGCATAATGTGGAAATGCAGGACCAAAGCAAGACCAAAAACCAGCTGGGCAAACTCCAAACTCTGCCTCTCCATGTCAAATGTCAAAACACCCTGCACATCTCCAATTCCATTCAGCTTTGTTGACTACAACACACTTCTTTCTCTCAGGCTGGTTTCAGTCTCTGTTAGCAGCTCTCCTTGGCAGTTAACCCACAACTATGGCATCTCTAACATCTTGGGTTCTCCAAGGCAATTCATTCTGCTGCTTCACAGCTTCACACAATGATTTTTCTACTAGGTCTCCATTCAGGGACACCCCTGACAAATGCCTGGCCTCAGAGTCTGTTCTTAGGCAAGGAGGCAAGTTCTATAACGTGTTTCTTATATCCCTAATTGTAAAGCCAGAACCATGTGGTCAAAGTCACCAAATTCTGCTGCTTACTGGGGCTGGAACATGGCCCCCTTGTTTAATTACATCTTCACCAGCTTTCTGTATTCCTTTACTACCTAAGCTTGGTTGTCCTTAAACTTGCTCTGTAGACCTAGCTGGCCTCAAACTCAGAGATCCACCAACCTCTGCTTTCCCAGTGCTGGGAATAAAGGCATGCACCATCATACCTGGCCCTAAACTTTTCTTTAATTCCTTTTCACAAGTTGGAAATTTAGCTGAATGGGATCTTGCCCTGAGTTCACCATTCCCTCTATTCCATTTTTAAATCTGTTTATCTCCTTAAACACAATGTTTAGATTTATTCTACTTCCTGGTATTGTTTTTCTCCTCAAAATTTACTTTCTGTAATTTACCCTGCTCAGCTTGATCTCTTTAATTATAAATTTTCATTAGAGTTACACTAATATCCACATGACAGAGCCTATACTACAATATTCTGAGATTTCTTCTGCTAACAGAATTAATCCAAAGTCCTCACTTTAGCTTCAGGCAGACTCCCCTGACAAGATTAAAAGGTAACAATTCTCCTCACCAAAATATCACAAGAACAATTTCTAGGCAACATACTAAAATTCTTCTCTGAAATCTCTAAAGCCAACTTCCACAATCTCAACTCATTATCAATAGCTTGTCATCTATGTTCCTACTAGCATGCCTCATTAAACAGTGCCTAAATCATTCCACTGCTTTTTTAACCCAAAATACCAAAATTCATATTATGCAAACAAAACAAAACAAAAACAAAACAAAAAAAAACATGATCAGGCCTATCACAGTAATGCCCCAGTCCCTGGTATCGATTTCTGTCTTGGTTAGGATTTCTATTGCTGTAAGGAGACACCATGAACATGGAAACTCTTACAAAGAAAACATTTAATTGAGAGTGGCTCTCTTGCAGTTTCAGAGGTTCAATCCATTATGATCATGAAGGGTAGCATGGCAGCCTGCAGGTAGATGTGGTGCTGTAGTTGAGAGTCCTACATCTTGACTCAGAGGCAAGAGGAAGTCTACAGACAGTCACACTGAGGAAGCTTGAGAAAAAGAGACTTCAAAGCCCAACCCCACAGTGACACACTTCCTCCAAAAAGTCATACCTCTAAATAGTACCACTCCCTTTGAGAACCATTTTCTTTCAAATGGCTATACCATCGAACTTAAAAACTAAAAATCAACAAACAAAATTCAAAGAAACAAACTCAATAATCCAAAAAATGTCAAACTTAACCAAACTAACACACACACACACACACACACACACACACACACACACACACACACACAGAGGATTCAATTTTGCAGATTCTCTCTTGTGTTGGACAAATACTCCTACACATGGTCCCTGCCATGAAGTTTATTGATATACCCAGTGACACTCTATTGGAGAAGACTGATTCTTTTTCTTTCCCAGCAGGTATCAGTTACAAATAAATAGCTTCTTGGTTAGGAGTGGGACTTTGTATTTACTTCCCCTTTGCTGTGCTGGGATTTTTTTTTCTGGGTTGAACTTGTGCTGGTTTTGTGCACACAACAAATCGTGAGTTTGTCAGTAAGGTGCTGTTGCCTTGGGGTCATTTGCCATCTCTGGCTCTTCTGACCCCTATTCAGCATATATCTTAGAGCCTTGTGGGAAGGGGTTGATAAGGCCATATCATTTAGGGTTGAGTGCTCTAAATTCTCATCCTCTGCCCATTGTTCAATTGTGAGTCTCTGTGTTAATTACTATCTAGTACAAAAAGAAACCTTTCTGATAATAATGGTGGGCTGATCTATGACTATAGCAATATGTCATTAAGTGTCATTTTATTGCTATGTTCTTTTAGCAGAATAGTAGTAGCCTTTTTCCTGTGGCCCATGACCTATTTATTGTCAGATTCTTAGCCACTTTAATGAGTGTCCTTCAAATTCAATCAATATGTGGTTGGTTACTTGCTTATTTTTTTCTACTTAGGCACCAGTATATCTTTCAGGCAGGTTAACTGGTGTGGGTCAAAAAGGTTGTTGTTGGGGTTTATTGACGATAACCTTTCTTCTCTGGTATGGGTAAAGTACCTCTCAACACTAGTGTAATGTTATTCAGTAGGGGTGAAACTCCTAGCTGGGGTTTCTCCATGTTAAGTAATGTAAGAAAGTTGTATCTTCAGCAAAACTATCTTACTCTCAGGTTGCTAAGAGCAACCAGCATCCTCAGCAATAGGCAATCATCTGAGATGCCTGGGAATGTCTATAGAACCCCTTTGGATAAAACTCATCTAGATGTAACCCATTCATGATGTTAGGGCTTTTATTGGTGGCATACATGTCTAGTTGGGGCATTGTATCCCTCATTATATGGTGAATGTATTTAAATTCCTTTTATATGTGTACATATTTTGGTTATATAAAATTCTTTCCTCTATCATGTGACTTTATTTAATGCAAAAATAGTTCAGTTAGCACAAGTTAAAGAATATAAAAAGATGCTTTGACTTCTACCAGTGCTAGATTTATGCATCTTATGCTTCTGTCTTTTGGTCTGTCAAATTTTTTGTTTGTTTTTGAGAGAGCATCTCACTGACAAGGAACTTGCTATGTCCAAAGTATTGAGATTGAAGTGTACAGCACAGTACCAAGCTATAATTTTCTTGAGAGGGATTTTTTAATACTCCTAAATAATCACATACTCAGGATATTTCTTCATTTAGTAGCTTACATAATACTAAATAGCTTTTAATTGTGGGAGATAGAAGTAAAATCTACCAAATGAATATTATTATGGTCATTTTTAAATAAAATACCCATGTTACAAAAATCTCCACGACTGTTAAAATCATTGGTCTAATTAAATTTCTTTTGTAGTTGTGAAATTCATATCTTCCCAAAGAAGAACCCCTTGAAATTACACTTTCTTCACCATTAAATGTTACAAATGAACAACAAATACAGCTCCTATAGATAAATAATCTATGTGATATATATCTGTTTCTTTGTTGTGGTTCCTTTCTCTGATTATGTAAAAGGTGGCAGTAATAATTTTCAAATAAGCAACAAGTCATCCCTTCTTGTCAGCTCTAGATGCATGTAGATGTTTCCTGTGCATCATCCTTCTCTTTGATTTATTCTACATAAAGATTCCCTTTCTCAGAAGCATCTATTTCATCATTCAGGTTAGACTTGCTGTTGATCTAACCTTAAAGATTTTGTTGCAAACCCAGTGGATGGGTTCTTGTGTTGCTTTATCTTACCAGTTTTGCTATAATATCCTTTAAGAAGCATTCTTCATATAAACCAGTGCTTACTGGTCTCAAGCATCACACAACCATATAGACCTATTCAGTTTTTAAATCATTACCTCATCATCATGATTAATCACCATAGAAAATTTCACAAATCATTACTAGTATCGAGTAGCTTTAACATTAACAGTTCAGTAAAGATTATATTAACATCTATTAAATGAGTAAATTGTACAGTGTAGTAACTGTGAACCTCATTAAAGTAGAACATATAGACAGATCTTCAAACAGAAAAAATGAGGTTTCAATGTACAAAAATTGCATAAGCAATTTAATTGTATTACAAGACATGAAGAATATCTAGTAAAAATTCAAAATTTAGTAGACATATGCACACATAAAGTTAAAACAACATAATAGTTTGCCACATAGAAAGAAATACCAGCAAAGATTATATAGAGAAAAATAAGGAACTACAAATGATTAATGATCATATGCAAAGGTTGGCAAACTTCATTATCTGGAAATAAACAAATATTTCCCTTTGGATTGATAATTATTTAAGCAAACACACACTGACCACAACCATGATTATTAAGAATAGGAAAAATAGGCAACCTTAGCATTCTATTTCTTTCTCTTTTGTTTGTTTGTTTGTTTGTTTGTTTGTTTGAGAAAGAGTTTCTCTGTGTAACAGTCCTGGCTGTCCTGGAACTTGCTTTGTAGACCAGGTTGGCCTCAAACTCACAGATATCCACCTTCTTCTCTCTCTAGAGTTCTGGGATTTGGCTTTTATTCCCTTCTTAATGAAACAAGGACTTCTCTGAATAATTTTTGACAGATAACATGTAACTAAACATCTGCTGCTCTAAGCAGGTCAATCCTAATGAATCTACAGTGTAGAGGGTGTGTAAACAGCCTAATTGCCCTTATTCTCTAATGAGGCTTTGTAAAATATTCATTACTTCTTGTAGAATGCTAAGGTTTTCCATTTCTCACAAAACTGACTTTAAATCAACAGTAGTTAGAAGAGACAAGGAGGAATGTTCCATACTTATCAAAGAAACAACATATCATGAAGATGTTACAACTCTAAGAATATACACAGATGCATCCAGTTTCACTTCAAAGTACTACTAGGAGGAGCAGCAGAGATTAACCACAATACTTTGGTGGTAGTTGACGCCACTGTACCACCTCACCAATAGACAGGTCTTCTGGACAAAATTATATACAGAAAAACTAATCATAGCAATCATGCAGAACATCCTATGAAAACAAGACAGAATATATACTCCTTTTAGTTAACCATGGAAATTTGTCCACATTTATCATCTATTAGGATACAAAGAAAATCTCAACAAATATAAGAACATAGAAATACAATTCTGCATTAAATATGATCACAATGGAACATCAACAATATTTCTAGCTATCAACAGCAATAAAAACTACATAAAGTAAATTAGCATACACTATTGAATAATAATTGAGTCAAATAAATTAAACAAAACAATCCTAGAATTGAATGAAAATGAAAACAGAACATAACAAAACCTATATGACACAACAAAGACACTCTTTTGAGGAAATGTTTTAGTTATAAATACTTACATTAAAATTTTGAGAGATCTCAAACTAATAACTGAGTAACGAATCTGAAGGCCTTGGGAAGAGAATAAACTAAACAAATCCCCAATCAGAAGATAAAAAAGTAACCAAACTCAGAGTTGAAATTAGTGAATTTAAAAGAATGAAAAAAAAATAGAAAGAAATTGTGAAATGAAGAATTGGTTCTTTGGAAACATAAACAAGGTTGACAAACTCTCAGCCAAGTTAACCAAAGAAAGTGAGAGCAGCACCAAGTTAATAAAGTTAGAAACAAAATACGGATATTCCTAAAGATTTCAATGAGATTTAAAATTCCCAAGGACATATTTTAAAACCGTATATGCCATGATGTTAAAAAAGAATGAATTCCTAGAGGTATACAGCCTACCAAAATTAAACAAAGATGGAATAAATAAATTAAACAGATCACTAGCCATCAAAAAGATTGAAGTAATAATAAAAAGTTTCTAACACCTGCTATTACGGACATACTATTTACATAAAACCTACAGCTTTCCCACACAGGCAGATCCACTACATGATTCTCCAGGGCATAGCATGATTAATTTTCCTATCTAGACATCGTAGCCAACCCACAGATCTAACAAAGATGGCCAAAAGCATAGGCTGGATGATAAAATGTCTCTTTAATAAAAGGTACTGTGAAATTGCAGTCTACATACAAAGGATAAAATTAGATCTTTATCTCTCTAATTGCACAAAACTTTCTCCAAATTAATCAAAGAACTAAATTTAAAATCTGAAATACTGAAACCACTAGAACAAAACAGGCAGTATCTTAGTTAATACACATGTAGGGAAAGTCTTTCTTGATAGGATTCCTCTTGTCCAAGAATTGAAGTCAACAAGTGAAAACTATGACATCATAAAACTACAAAGTTTCTATAGAGCAAAAGGAAGAAAAAAAAGAAAAATATCCAAAAAGTAGGCTGGCAACAAAAACAGATAGTTCTCTCAGTTGAGCACAGATTTAAATTTTCATTAAAATATTGCAGCCATGACCAGGAGCAGGCATCCAACATTAAAAAGCACTTATTATCCTTAGTCATTAGGTTAAAACAGATTCAAATTCTTTAAGATTTCACGTAATTTTAAATATATACATATGTAGAAGACTACCTGAGATAGAGACATCCAGCTTTATGGGACTCAACAACTACAATGTTCTGCTCACAGCTAGCCATTGTTGAATTAGCCAGACTGCAGCCTGTAAGTCATTCCCAAAAAAATCTTCTTTATATACTATATATAATATGTATAATATATATTATATATAACATGTATAATATCATATATTATATACAATGCCATTATATAATACACATATAATATATAATATTATATATAATATAATACATGTATATTATATACACATATATAATACATATATATTCCGTAAGTTGTGACTCTAGAGAACCTTGAGTAACACACCTTCTAAACATCTATGTTTACACCCATAGATCTGTGATACTCTCAACTTTTGAGTGAGAAATTTTTTGTAGTAAAGAGAAGTCTATGGAGAGACAGTAAGAATAAGAAACTGAGGTCTCATTTCTAAATGAGATATCTGTATTAATACCATCAACCACAAGGGCTCAGAGAACATCATAGAAGAGGTGGCAGAAAGAATGTATGAACTAGAGCTAGGAGAAATTGGTGCTGTCTTCAGGCTATGACATGGCTTTCTATCTCAACCACCAGCTCATAAAAACTAACATTTCTATACATGGTCTGTACAAGATGAAACCAACAATATTCTGGCATAGATGGGGTAGATGATCCTCCAGCTCTTCCCCTTACTGAGGAACTCTTGACACTGGATAGTTGCTTGGGAAGGGAGGATCACTCTTTGGAGGATTTGGCCACTGTTTGGTTTCCCATGCTCCACTGGACATCCTCACATCCATGCAGGAATATGCAGTAGTATCTAGACTTAGTGGACTATTAAAAAAAGAAAGAAAGAAAATGGAGCGTGAATGTTGGAGCAACATGAGGAAGTTGAAAAAGAGAATGTAGAGATAGATAATATTTCAACATATCCGATCACCAGAGTAGTCAGCTCAGGTACTCTCTTGACCATTCATTACCAGTAATCTATAGTGGAGTTATCTTTGTGGATTTCTGGGGACCTCTCTAGCATTCTGCTTCTTCCTATTCACATGGGGTCTTCATTTATCATGGTATCTCTTTCCTTATTCTCCCACTCTGTTCCTGATCCAGCTGGGACCTCCCGTTCCCCTAAGCTCTCTTTCCCCCGACTCTTGCCCTCCATTACCCTTCCTCACCCCCAGTTTGCTTATGTAGATATAATCCAATTCTCTGTGGTTGGGCAATCTCTGTGTCTTTCTTAGGTTCCTATTTACTAGGTAGCCTCCCTGGAGTTGTGAGTTGCAATCTGGTAACCCTTTGCTTTACATCTAGTATCCACTTATGAGTGAGTACATACCATGTTTGTCTTTCTGATTCTGGGTTACCTTACTCAAGATGATATTTTCTACTTCCATCCATTTATTTGCCTGCAAACCTCGTGATGACATGTTTTTTTTTCTGCTGAGTAGTACTCCATTGTGTATATGTACCACATTTTATTTATCCATTCTTCAGTTGAAGGGCATGTAGGTTGTTTCCAGGTCCTGGCTATTACAAATAATGCTGCTGTGAACATAGTTGAGCATGTGTCCTTGTGCGTCCTGGTGATTGGATGACCGAACACCCTAACTCTCATGATAGAACTGTCATCCAGTGACTGATGGAAGCAGATGCAGTGACCCATGGCCAAACCCCAGGTGGAGCTCCAGGAGCCCAATTGGCCAGAGAGGAGGGATTCTATGAGCAAGAGATATTGAGACCCTGATTGGAAAAAGAACAGGGACAAACAGCCAAACTAGTGGAAACACATGCACTGTGAACCAATAGCTGAGGAGCCCCCATGGAACGGGACCAGGCCCTCTGGATAAGTGAGACAGTTGATTAGCTTGAACTGTTTAGGAGGCCCCCAGGCAGTGGGACCGGGACCTGTCCTTGGTGCATGAGCTGGCTTTTTGGAACCTAGAGTCTATGCTGAGACACTTTGCTCAGCCTTGGTGCAGGGAGGACAGGACTGGGCCTGCCTCAACTGAATCTACCAGGCTGGGCTGACTCCCCAGGGGAGACCTTGGAGGAGGTGGGAATGGGGGGTGGATTGTGGGGGAAGGCTGGGGGATGGGAGGAGGGAGGACAGGGGAATCCTTGGCTGATATGTAAAATTAAATTAATTATAAAATAAAAATATTTATAAAAAAGAAAATTCAAACCAAAAATATATTTCAACATATACATGAAAGAAACCATGAAAGACAAACTAATAAAACTTTAATTCACATTTTTGAAATGAGACCCATGTTTTTCTTGCCAACAGAAATGTCTAAAGATCACATAATTTCAACGGATCAGAATGGAAGAAGTAAATTTGCTAAAGGACACCGACAACGATGTGAAACTGAGAACTCAACAAACTTTTTGATGCTGTAGGATTTAAGGAAGAACTTGTTATGGATTCCACAATTGCATGCAATACAAAACTCTCCATATCAAGGCTGGTTCCTTCAACAAAGTCAGTGGTCCTAAGTCAACTACTATTGAGTCAGTAGCTTACATGATCTAAAGGGAGTTAGTATCACCATCTCCTGATTAGAAATATGTAGAACAATGTCACTTGTGTATGAGGACTTGACACAGGGATACATTTGAGTATGTGTTAGCAATATCTATAAGGTTGCTCTGAATCACGATATATTGGCACAAATTGAATAAATCTATACTTCAACTCCTTTAGAAAAAGAAATTTTATTTACATTATGTTTCTGAGTCAGAACTTGTTCAGATATCTAGTGTATTTTTGTGTGTGTGTTCTTGATTTGGATACTTAGCCCTGCTGTGTCAATCCTACACACATATTTTTCAAAACAAAGTAAATTCCTTGAGACTCTACATATTCTATGTTTCAAAAATTATATCAAGAAGAAAAGAAAGGAAAAGAAGGAACAAAAAAGTGGAAAGAAAAATTCTAAATATATATTTCATATTATTCTAGTATGCAAGATGGAATGCTATTAGAAAATTTGCAAACACCTATCTCTTTAGAAGACATCATGATCTTGCACAAGTAATTTCCTTATATAAATTTCACCAATAACTTTGGTTTTTAAAAGATTTAAAATATAGTAAAGTGTATTTTTCCTTTTATCTAGTTTTAAAAAATGAGTATTATAATTCCATGTACACACATATATATGTATATACATACATATTTTCCCCATCATATCCTCTCATAAATGAAACCACTATTTAAAGTGTTAAAATGTATTTTCTCAGAAACTATCATGACAATTTATTCAGTAATAACTTATGATCTCATTTGGGAGCTTATTTACAAAACTTATCATTTATAAGGATTATGAGGAAACTAATATAATTAAAGGTCAAAGATGACATTATTAAAACATGTCAGGATGAAGACATTTTAAAAAATAATACTGGAAATTTGTGTTTGATCATTTGTTTTTGAAAGAGGGTCTCACTACAGATCCCTACTTGGCCTGGAACTCTACTATCTCCACCCTACAGACTTGGAACTCTTAGAGATTTACATGGCTCTGCCTCCCTAGTGCTGGGATTAAAGGTTGTGCCACCACTCCCAGCAAATGATTGGCTTTTACCTGTCAGTTAAGATTTGTACTATCCATGAGGCATGAACTGACTTTCTGGAGCCCATTACCTGTGGCTGGATACCTTACTCACCCTTGATGCAGTATGGAGGGGCTTGGTTCTTAACTGAATGTACCAGGCTTAGTTATCACCCCATGGGAGAACTTACCCTGTTGAGGGAATGAGGGGGTGAATTAGGGGGGAGGAGGCAAGGGGCAGGGGGAAACTGGAGGAGGGATGATAGGGGGATCTGTAGTTGGTTGGTATATAAAATGAATAAAAAAAATGTAGAGCCAGGTGGTGATGGTGCATGCCTTTAATCCCAGCACTTGGGAGGCAGACCAGGTGGATCTTTGTGAGTTCAAGGCCAGCCTGGGCTACAGAATGAGTTCCAGGAGAGGCGCAAAGCTACACAGAAAAACCCTGTCTCAAAAAAACAAAACACAAAAACAAAATGTAAAATCATCAGACAGTGGTGGTGCATGCCTTTAATCCCAGCACTTGGGAGGTAGAGGCAGGTAGATCTCTGTGAGTTCAAGACCAGCATAGACTACAGAGTGAGTTTTAGGACAGCCAGGACTGCACAGAAAAACCTGCCTTGAAAAACAAACAAAAAGAATTGTACAAACACTATTTTTCAGCTTGTTTAGTAGTACATTTACAAATATTACTTAATTTCCAATTTCTTTTCTACATGTCCTTCTCATCATGAAATTGCCCATTTATGTTTATCAAGTGAGTGCACATCAATACTTCTAGCCACAAATAAAGTGTGGTAAAATATGAACATCATCTAAGACCTGGATTTTATCTTCATTCTTTCACTAAAAAAGTGTGTCTGTAGAGAAAACACACATTTTATGGAGATAGCAATTCTTAAGTTCCAAAAGAAAAATTTGTGTCTTGACATTACCTAACTCTGACATGTTTCCAGCTACTCACTAATTTGTGGAAAGTGAATTGGGAGTGCTTTCCTTTCCACTAAAGCTATCTTTTTTGGGTTCCTTAGCTCTCCTTAAGCTCCTTTTAGATTTCTTCCATCAATAATCTCTTAAAATGCTGACAGAGGAATCTGTCCACAGGTATTTTATCTATACTTCTATGATTTCATTTACTGTGTGCTATGATGGAGCTGGAGCAATTTGCTCATACAGCACCTCAACTTTAAATTGGATGAAGACAAGCTTTACAACCATTTCAGTACCCAATGAAGACATTAAATGTGAAAGTTCTACACTGTTAAGCTATCAATGTACTCTTTTATACCGACAGCATGGAGCAGAGTTCTATCCTCAAATGATCTTCCTGTGGGAAATATCCCTGTTCTTTTTGACACATTTAAATTATACTTCATAAGTTGAATTTTTAAAAAAAATTAAGGAGGAAATTTTAGAAGTATACAAATACAGCAATTACATGCTAAAACTGATTTTTGTACTCATGTATACTTGTATTTTAAGTACTCCTATCACTCTTGAGAGCACATACAACTTCAGTGTCTCTGATATGTACTTATGATCCCCAGAAGCTGGTATGTACACCTGAAATATAAAGTAAAAATGTTTGAAAGCTGGTTTATTACATTCATTATTCATTCACTTACCATCATTTCCTTGAAAACTACCCTTCATGCAGCTTATAAATACTAAGGTCTACGTTCTTCTATTTCATTCTTATTTATTTCGTGAACTAAGATTCAAAAAGTTTTGGTGAATTTGACAGGTGATGTGCCATTTGGTAGACATCACTGGGATTAGCAAAAATTGCTTTGTTCTTTAAAAACACTCAGTACTGTGAAATCATTTGTATATTTAAATCTAATTTGAAAACTATTTGTTTTTTCTTGCCTTAAACAGATTCACTCCCTGGGGTAGAGTGCATTTTACATGTGCACATTATGGTATCAGAGAATAGTCACTACTTTGACACTATTCTTTTTAATTCTGATGCATCCAATTATAATCTTCAATCTAAGTTATACATTTAACTGTATCTCATCTATTCTGCTTTGCTTGTGTACGGTCCTTACACATAAATTAATGTTAAAATGTTGGGAGTCTTTGGAACATTATCTTTTTGAAGGAGGGAATTGAATCATAAAACATGGACAGTTTAAGTGATAGTTTTTTTTTTAGCAGATCAAAGCACACATTCTCACGAGAGCTTAGTGCATCCAGCCAAAGGTATGGCGCTACAAAAGTGGTTCTGCATTTTGGGTTTTAAATAAAAATTTTGCAAACATGTATGAAGAGTGTGGCGTATTTATGGTTTAAGGCAATCTTTTTATGCTCCCAATAAATGATGAACTGGAGAGCGTCTTCCATTTATTTCTTTCCATGATTCTCTCAAAAAAGAGGATATCAAAATCATAATGAAATTGATGTAATGACTCCAGCTCTTCTGAAAGAGATACAGATCTTCATTACTACACATGCCTGAGAGAATGCTCTGGTTCCTTAGTTTCTTGTATAATTGCAAAATATAGGTGTGCTTGGAGGATATTTAATAATAAATCAGCATTCTGACTATCAGAAAATACAGTTACCAAGGTGCAGCAGCAGTATTACTCATCTATACCCTAACTAGTTCCTTGCCTATGGTTTTCTACAGCTATTTTTTCTCTTCTACTGTGATTTCATTTTGAGACAATAGTTGTTTACATATATGCTTTAAAAAGAATACTTGAATTACCAACTTTGCTTCTATTACTTTTTTGTAATTTAATACTATTGTAGATGAAGAACATACTTTCAATATTTTCAAATCCTTAAATTAACTATAGTTCTTTTGTCACCATTTACTTATCTGTCTTGGAGAAAACCTAACACATTCTTATGAAGCACATGTATATGAGACTTTTTATAGGCTTACTGATATATCTGTTGGGTCTAGGTGGTTGATAGCATTGTTCAAATATTCAATTTAATTTTAGATCTGCTACTATTTTCATTTATTACTAAAATTAGGTTAGTAGAGACTCATTTATTTTAGAATTTTCTTATTCTCTTTTTCACTTTTGGGCATGAAATAAAATGTCTTTGTTTAAAGGACTCCAAATCAACATATCACAAGGTAATTTAAACATTGGTGTTTATTAGAATGATATTAACAAGATCTAACTTAGAGATCCAAAGTAGATGTCCAAAAGGATAAAGGAGGATAAAAGAACTGTGTGATATTTTTGAGAGAGATAGATATAAAGAGAAATCACCAGATAAGCCAATATCAGAAAGGTAACTACCATGATTTCTCTCTTACGTGTTTCCAGGAAGGTGTATAAAAATCATGTATGTACCCATGACATGAGGAAGAAATAAAGTCTCATCCAACAATACCCAAGAAAACACTGCAATTCTTAGCACCTGTGCCTCAAACACAAAGCACCCAAGTCCAAGAGAAACACTGTTACAGCTAAAATAAGATATTTACTGTCATACAATGATAGTGGGAGACTTCAACATCCCACTCTCAGCAACAGACAGGTCTTCTAGAGAAAAAAAAATCACAGAGAAATGCTGTAGCTAAATGACAATATAAATCATACAGACCTAACAGATATTTACAAAACATTTGACCCAAACACAGATGAATATTGCTTCTTCTTAGCACCTCATGGGACTTTCTCCAAAACAGACCACATACTTGGACACAGAGAAAGTCTCAAGAGATACAAGAAAATGGAAATAGCACCCAATGTCATATCTAAGAACCATGAATTAAAGATGGATCTACAAGTACAGAAACAACAGAAAGCTTAAAACTCATGGGAACCGAACAAGTCACTACTGAATAAAAAGTGGTTCACGACAGAAAAAAGAAACAAAAAACAAAACAAAAAAATCCCAACTCTTTAGAATTGAGTGAAAATGGAAACACAACATGCCCAAACTTTTAGGATGAAGTGAAGATGGTTCTAAGAGGAAAGTTCACAGTACTAAGTAACCACACGAAAAAATTGGAGAGATCTCATACAAGTAACTTAACAGCATACCTAAAAGCTTGAAAACAAAAAGAAGTAATAATGCCTAATAGGAATAGGAAGGACTAATTAAACTTACATCTTAAAAAAATAAAATAGAAATAAAAAATAATACAAAGAATCAGTGCAAGAAAGAGTTGGTTCTTTGGGAAGATCAATAAGATTGACAAATACTTAGTCAAATTAACTAAAAGGCATGGGGGAAGATCCAAATTAAAAAAATATATAGAGAGATGCAGAAGGGAGTCATAACAACAGACACCATGGAAATCCAGAGACTCAGAAGCGCATACTTTAAAAACTGATATGCTACCAAATTGGAAAAATTTAATAGAAATGCATAATTTTCTTAATATATACCACCTACTGAAGTTAGTTGAAGGTCAAATAAGCAATTTATGCAGACCTATACCACCGGGAAAATAAAAGCAGTAATCAAAATCTACAATCCGAAAAAATAAAGACCCAGGGCCAAACAGTTTTAGAGAAGAATACTACAAGAACACCAATACTCAAATTACTCTACAAAATTGAAACAAAGGGAGCATTGTCCAAATCTCTAATAAGATCAATGTTACACTCATACCCAAACAAGCCACATAAAGACCCAACACAGAAGGAAATTACAGAACACTCTCCTTTAAGAACACAGATGCAAACAAATTTTCAGTAAAATACATGTTAACTGAATTCAAGCACATATAAAATAGATCATGCACCATTATCAAGTAGTCTTCATCCCAGAGATGCAAAGATAGTTTAATAATGTATGTAAATCAAAAAATCTAATATACCATAGAAACAGACTAAAACCACAGGGCTGACCCCACCTTGGACTGCTAGCATTGATGGAGGGGGTGCCTGGACTGGTCTACTCTGGCGACCTGTCTAGTGAATACCCTAACTGTCATCATAGAGCCTTTATCCAATGACTGATGGAGGCAGATGCAGGGATCCACAGTTGGGCGCCAGGCTAAGCTCCAGGAATCCAGTCAATGGGAGAGAGGAGGGATTCTGCGGGTGGGGGACATCAAGAACATGATGGGAATATATGCAGAGATGACTGGCCACCCTGGTGGAGACCCATAAACTGTAGACTAGTATCTGTGGAGCCCCCATGGGACTGGACTAGGCCCTCTGGATATTGGAGACAGTTGTTTAGCTAGAACTGTTTGGGGCACACCTATGGGGGTGGGGAAATCAGATCCATCCCTGGTGCATGGGCAGGCTTGGTGTGCGGGGCTCTGCTGACTCCCCATGGGAGACCTTGATTTGGAGGATGTGGGGATGGGGGGTGGCTTTGGAGGGAGGGCTAGGGGTGGAAGGAGGGAAGAAGGAGGAGGTGGGATCTGTAGGTGTTATGTAAGGTAAGTAGAAAATTTCTTAATGAAAAAAATGATCATCAAATTATATGCATAAAATGCCTTTGAAAAATCCAACCCCCTCCCAGAGATACTATTAACACAAGGGACATGCAAAACGTAATAGAGATGATTTACCGGAATCCTGCCTGCAACATCAACCTAAATAGAGAGAAATTCAAAGCATTGACTAGGCTGTCCACTCCTTCCACACCTTTTATATTTAGTAGGTAAAGTCCAAGCTAGAACAATAAGACAACTGAAGTAGTTCAAAGGGATAAAAACAGGAAGAGGAAAAGCCAAAGTGTGTTTACTTGCAGATAATATAATTGTACACATAAGTGACCCTAAAAGTTCCACTGAGAAAATCCTATGACTGATAAACACTTCCAGTAAAGTAACAGGATACAAATTTAACACACAAAAATCAGTAGCTTTCCTATGTACAGATGACTAAGGTATTGAGAAAGAATTCAGGGAAATAATACCTTTCTCAATACTCTCAAAAAATATAAAATGTCTTGAAGTAACTCTAGTCAAGGAAGTGAAAGGCTTATGTAATAAAAACTTTAAGACATTGATGAAAGCAATTGAAGATATTAGAAAATGGAAAGATCTCCTCTGCTCATTGATCAATATGATTAATATAGTAAAAATGGCCATCCTAATAAAAGCAATCTATAGATTCAATGCAATCCCCATAAAAATTACAACACAATTCCTCACAGGTCTTGAAAGGAAAATTTCATCTTTATATGAAAATGCCAATAACCCAGGACAGTTAAAACAATTATGAATAATAGAAGAACTGCTTCAGGTATCAGAACCTTATCTTCAAATTGTATTATCAAGCTATAGTAATAAAATCAGTTTGGAATTGGCAAAAACCAGATATGTTGACTAATTGAATTGAATTCAAAACTCAGCCATAAGCCTACCCATCTATGGACACCTGACTTTTTTTTATATAAAGAAGTCAAATATACACCCTGAAAAAAAGATAGAATCTTCAACAAATGGTGCTGGTCAAACTGGATTACTGTATAAAGTAAAATACTAAAAGATTTACAGTTCTCACCCTACACAAAACTCAATTCCAAATGGTTTAAAGACATCAGCGTAAGTCCAGATGTACTGAACCTAATAGAAGAGAAAGTAAGGAATAATCTTGAAGTCATTGTCACTGAAAGGAATTTTTTTAACAGAACACTGATATCACAGGCAGTAAGAACCACAATTAATAAATGGGACCTCATGAAACTGAAAACTTTCTATATGGTAAAGGGCATAATATCATTTGGCCAAAGCAGTAGGCTATACAATGGGAAAAGATTTTTACTGACTACAATCTGAGAGAAAGCTAATATAAAAAATATAGAGCTCACTAATGAAAGTTGGATATGAAGAAAACAACATAATTAAAAATTGAGGTAGATTTCCACACGACGTTCTCAAAAGAGGAAACACAATCGACTGAGAAGTACTTAAAGAAGTGTTCAACATCCTCCATAGTTATCAGGGAAATGAAAATAAAAAATACTTTGAGTTTTCATTTTACACTAGTCAGAATGGTTAAGATCAATAAAACAAATGATAGTTCATGCTGGTAAGAATACAGATTAAGGGGAACACTCATCCATTGCTTTTGGAACTGCAAACTTGTACAATCATTATGAAAATCAACGTGGCTGTTCTTCAGGAAGTTGGGACTAGCTCTACCCTAAGATTCAGCTATTCCGTTCTTGAGCGAATACCCAAAATACTCTGCATTCTATAGAGAGACACTTACTCATCCATATTATTTGCTATTTTATCATAACAGCAAGAAATTGGAAACAGACTAAACACCCGTTAATGGATAAATAGATAAGGAAAATATGGTACATTACACAATGCCATTTTTTTCAGCTGTTAACAAATAAAATTATAAAATCATCTGGTAATGAATGAAGCAAGAAAAAAAATCACCCAAAGAAAGGTAACCTGAACCCCAAAAACAAATATGTTACATATTCACTTATATGTGGATATTAGCTGTTAAGTCTTCATTAAACAAGCTATAATTCATATAACCGCAGAGATTAGGTAATGAGTAATGGAATGTCGGGAGGATTGGATTATCCTAGAAAGGGTAAATAAAATATTATGGGTGTATTTCCTGGAACTGGAATGGGAGGATTAAGTGGATTAATTTTTTAATTCTTTAGACAAAACGATGGAAGAAATAATTTTAAAAACGATGCTATAACAATTGAGCATTCTTATGCATGAAACAAATTTCCAATTAAACAGCGCTCCATTCAAGGACATTTTCCCTAACTTTCAGATTTACTTGATGTGTCAATGTTTTGGCAGTCATGATGTTGGTAAACATAATTCACCCACTAAACGGTAAAATTTGTGAACTTCTTTCAATCTTTCCTTACATTTTTTAAAAAATCTGATTGGTAGAGATCAGTTTGTCACCTTTAATAAAACAATGGATATCTATCATGAATTCTTCATACATTAACCACCCTGTCATACAATGTAGGTGCATTAACTTTAAAAAAAAATGTGCTTTAAAATTTTTATTTCAAGTTTATGCCCGAGTATATGTTTGCATACCACATGTGATCAGACACCTGCTGAGGCCAGAAGAGGGCACTGGATCCCATGGAACTGGAGTTCTAGATGTTTGTCAGTCACCTGCTGTGGGTACTGGGAACCAAACCTAAGTGATCAATAAGAACAGCTAGTGCTCTTAACCATTGAACAATATCTCCAGCCCCACATCCACTGTTTAATACTATGACACTCTAATTTTACAGAAAGCAGTAGCCTTCTGGGTTTATAAAGCGAGTTAAGGAAATAACAAAATGTCACACAGCTCATTTATTTCAGTTTAAAATCACTATTTTTAAATGTCCATGCCCACTCTCCAAATTAAAACTCTTAAAAATATGATGCAATGGTGACTCACCGGTTTGCAGTGCTTATTCTTGGTATCTCGAATGTAGACAATTCTGTTCATTTCTTTGGTTCTGTTGAGAGGTTTGATTACATACACACACTTTCTAAAGACTATATGTTGCTTTATACATTTACATGAGAGTTTCACAACCTTAAAAATGAAACTATTATCAGTGTAATAACTAAGCATTACAATTCTATTTGAAGATAAGACTAAATATTTATGATGTGTTTGATTCCTTTTAAAACTCATGACATAAGAGAACTTCATCCTTACCTTGGGAAACACAGAGGCTTAAACAACTATTTAAGGAAAGCACATCTCTTTAGAGTTTGTAAGGAAGACATCATAGACTGTTTCCAAAGTTTGGGTCACTGCTTATCAGCAAAATCTACTCTTTAAATTTGCTAATTTGGGGTGAGAAAATACAGAGAGCTAAATTATAAAATGAAAATCATCTTAGTGATCAATGTAAAGGGTAACCCATTCAGGAAAAACTAAATGAATGCTTAGTTGAATTGCTTCATAACATGTTCATTCTTCACAATCTTGTGCTGATGTCACTGAAAGATGCGATTTCCATAACTCAGAACTTTTGTCTTTTAACTTCTTTTTCCCCCTCATGATGGCAACAGATAAATAGATCGCATCTAATGAGCTATTATAATTTTGGCTCCATTTAAAAATCATCAAATTGCTTAGCAAAGCTGCTATATTTCCACATAAAGTTGTTTTTTTAAGGTCAATTTATCTTTCTTCCCAGGAAGATAAAATGAAGTGTTCCTTTATTTAAATAAGCTACCAGAATAGACAAGCACATTTAATTATAGATTTAATTTGTGTCTCCTTTACAGCTATCCTGCCCTTTATTGTTTTGAAGGCAACTTCAATTTCGTGGAGCTTGCCTTACATTTTAAAATTCACAAATACAAGATGTTTTGTAACATATTTTATTCCTATATTACATAAGTTGCTGCACATAATTTATGATATACATTCTAAAATTGGTTTTACATTGAAATTCTAACCCTTTAAAATTTTTGATAGTACTAGTCTTGATTATCTTTTATGTAACATGTTGCTAGAGTTTTCCTGCCTGGCCCACAGTCAGGACAAATCTCTCTCATCCCCCAGTCCCAAGCCGCTCAAACCCGATCAAGTAAACATAGACACTTATATTGGTTTCAAACTGTATGGCCGTGGCAGGCTTCTTGTTAACTGTTCTTACAGCTTAAATTAATCCATTTCTATTAATCTATACCTTGCCACGTGGCTTGTGGCTTACCGGTACTTTACATCTTCCTTGTCCTGATGGCGGCTGGCAGTGTCTCCCCCTCCAGCTTCCTGTTCTCTCTATTTTCCTCTCTGTTAGTCCCGCCTATACTTTCTGCCTGGCCACTGCCAATCAGTGATTTATTCATTGACCAATCAGCAACACATTTGACATACAGACCATCCCACAGCACCTCCCCTTTTCTTTTCTTAAAAAGGAAGGTTTTAACCTTTATACATCTCCAAAGTCAGCTTGGTATATTTGGGAATTTGGGCGTAGCTTCTTTTACTACTTTGGTGGAGGGGGCGCTGTATCTTCTGGGGAAACAAAGAAAATTTTAGGATCATGGAGTAGTCCGTGAGGCTGTATCATCTGAGCCAGTTGTCTTGAAACGGTTTTGGATGTTGGATCATCTGGGCCATGGTGTCATCGGAGACCTTTCAGGGGGTCTTGGCTGGTCAAACCTGATGTATCTTACTCTGGAACAAATCCATAGCCTCTTGCTTTCTGTGGAAACAAAAGAGACTCTTTTCCAAAGCAACATATCCTTACATCCAAATTTTGAAGTTAAAGTATCTTTAAAATATACGTACTGGTTTAACTCAGCTTCCTTTACAATCAAACATCTCTCTGTAGTTAAGAATCCCAAAGACAACACAATCCAGACTCTCTGTGTAATAGTCATCTCTATGTGGCTTATTTTTTATATTAATTTTACTGTCTCTTTAAAGACTTTATTTTTTAAAACCATGTATTTGTTTCTATACTGTATATATCACCTTTTTTTGTCTCTTTCAAGCCTACAGTAACATTGTCATGATAACCAATTAAAAGCTAAAGATCTTCTAATGTTTGATTTGGTGAATTGGTACACATATATGATGATATTTAGGCAATAGAGAAAATCTACTGTATTACTTATATATGTCTCTTAGAGACTGTAAAATGTTTCAAAATAAGATATTGCTTTGGGGATATGATCTGAATTGAATAAATATAAAATATTATTTAATAAAATTATAAATATCTGATTTAACCTTCTTACTTTAGGGGATTTTTGAAATCTTCAAATAATGAAATTCCATGTGTAATATAGAAACAAATGAAATGAAATCAAATTAAAATACATTGCTTGTTTTTTACAGAGCCTTGTGGAGGAGCAGTGACTTCCAGAGTTGTGTTTTTCATTTAGGAATGAACATATAGTAGGTACAATGTGACATGGTCTAGACTATTTTGTTACTTTCCTATGAACAACCTAAACTTAACACTGTAACTGAAAAATCTATCCCTAGCCAGATTTGAAAATTCACTAATAGTGTCATTTGCACTCAGGGTCATGCTGAGAAAAATCCTAGAGTTATGTCAAAGTTTGTTGGAATATGAATGATTTAATTAATTTTGTTTACATTTTTTGTGTGTTGTGGGAAGAAGCATGTCCATGTGTATAGAAGTCAGATAACCATTCATGTATAGAAGTCAGAAAACTCTCTGGAGTTGACTCTGTCTTTCCCCCATCTGGATTTTGATGATGGAGCTCCGGTCAGGCAATCAGTCCTGTCAGCAAGCTCCCTTAACCCTGAGCCATCTAGTTCAGCGGTTTTCAACCTGTGAGTTGTGACCTCTTTGGTGATCACACATCTGGTGTCCTGTATATCAAATATTTACACTATAATTCATAAAAGTAGCAAAATTACAGTTATGAAGTGGCAAAGAAATAATTTTGTTTGAGAGTGACCACAACATGAGGAAATGTACTACAGAGTCACAACATTAGGAAGGTTGAGACCCACTGACCTAGCGGCACCCTGTGATTTAGTACTTTGAGGTACAGAAAACAACAAAAGATAGGTCATTTATTTAGCAGTACATTACCAAGAATTTTGTATCTTATAATACAGTTCATTAATATCATCTCACAAAAAATAACTTCTTATAAAACCCATATAAGAACAAAGACAAGACACCTTTTTACCTTTATCTTCTTACTGAAATCACAGTCCAAATGAAGACTATAACATAATTACTTTTCTATGAGTAAAGTCATATAGGGTCAGCAGACTAGAAACAAACCCAATAAATAACATACTCCTTTTCCATTTAAGAAAAATGTCCTGAAGCTATGGAAGTCTAACCCATACTTTTCTGCAATTAATGGGAACTGTGGAAAGAGAAGGCTTATCTGACATCTAGCTTAGAGAAAGTCATGCCCTAGCTACGGATACCACAGTGCAGACTTTATGACTAGTTTCGGTATAGAACCTTACCACCTTCCACTGACTAACCAGGAGTACCATAAGGACATGCAAACCTCCCTCTTTCCAGGAGAGGTATCTACTCAGGTCTGGTTCATTTCAGTGATGACAAGTCTGTGATCCAGATGACCCAGCAAAAGTCACACTGTGTCCCTGTCTCCTGGGTCTTTTGGGTCAATATTGCACTGTTTTGTTTCTTAGGTCAGGAAAACCTATCACTAGAAAGAATGTAACATGAGTGTATAACAACAAATGCTGAGTCCTTTTCCAACTCTCATTTTCAAAACTCAACTGAAGTAATACTCCTGACAGCCTTTACAAGTATGCAACAGCAGTTTCAAGATATAAACCGTTAATTGTTACTTTCCTGTCAGAATCTCTTCCAAGAAAATGCCTCCATGAATGAAGAAAATAAAAGGCTATTTTCTAGGATGGCTGTTCTGTCCCCAATAGCCAATACATTTTTTTTTCTCAAACAACATAAGGAAGCAATATGAGCAAGCAGTTCTTTTTCTTCAATTCACTTAAATTACCTTCTTTTATCTCATTGTTGTACAGTAGTTCTTATGCCAAACTTCCATTTATTTTATATTGTTTTGTAAGCTCTAAAGAAAAATATTATCTCCAGATCTCCAGGAAGCAAGTGAAAGCTAACATATCTAGGGAATTGAGACTGAAGATTATAAGTAAGAAGAAGAACAAGAAGAAAAAAGTTTTCAGGATCCCAGTGAATTGCATTCACTTGGGTAGAAATTGAATGAGAAATCACTTTTGAGGTATTTAAAATAAAATGAGAAACAGAGCATGCCATACAGAAGAGCAGTGGTGAATATGTAATACATAAGCTTGTACAGTTTGTAATGTTCAACGGATTTCCTGTTCCTTTTGATTTAACTGATTATTTTGATACATATAAAAAGGAACAAATGATTCTATTGTTTAGGTTATCATTTGATTATCACTAAATGAACATGTTCTCTAAATATAAATAGAATTTTTATCAAATCCCACAACATGAAGATTGTAGTATTGAATGGGAGCCAATTACATAGACTCCTTGCTCTGATCCTTTTTTCTTGAATTGTTCTCTTTGCTTCAAGCCATGTCTTTAATTATTGTTAAAAGTAAAATATTAAAAAAAATTGAGGGACAGCAATATGACCCAGCAGGTGCCTACTAAGCAAGCCTGGTAACCCGAGTTTGATACCTGGAATCACTAAAAGATTAAAGTAGAAAACTGAGCACATTAAATTACACTGACCTCTGCTGCACACTGTGGAACATCTACCTTATATACATACACAATAATAACAAATACAAACAGATAAATTGATTGTGATACTTAAAATAGTTTGTGAAAGCTGTCTCTATACTGTTCTCTAACACATTTGTCAACAGCATTTTATCCCTCTGGATGACTTTACTTATTATTCTTTCTGCATTTATACCCTAACTCTCCTCTACTTTTTACAATAGATTCAAAATTGCTACTCATGAGCATTTTGATATGATTTACTCTCTGTTGTCTAAAACTCTGCACTGTTCGAAAACATAATGCCTACCCAGTCAACAAAACCTATAAAAGTGACAGAGTAACAGTTCTGTAAGTATTCTGTTTCTCTGGGCACTCATAGCAAACTCAGCTTTCCTTGTCCACAGAGGTCTCATCACCAGATTTATCTTGGTGTTTAGTCTGGAGGGTCTTTTGTCCCATCTATCTCTGCTTGCTGTGCAATGATCATACCCTAGAGTTGATGATTCATCTCTTAGAAGACCTAGGAACTTTGAGTGGTTTCTGTTGCTGCAGTTTTGTTCTCTCAGTTTATTGAGTAGCAAGTTATTTCTTCAACGCCATTCATTATTTATATAGCAACATTATTAAGGTTGTGATGATATGATGTACTGGTGGAAAAGAGAAAATCATACAGGCTGATCTTAATGTATATCTGTTTGCCCAAT
This sequence comes from Peromyscus californicus insignis, assembly GCF_007827085.1. Taxonomy (NCBI): domain Eukaryota; kingdom Metazoa; phylum Chordata; class Mammalia; order Rodentia; family Cricetidae; genus Peromyscus; species Peromyscus californicus. The sequence goes on along the minus strand of NW_026294573.1, from coordinate 158,051,808 downwards.
CCACACTAAATAAATGTATCTTCCAAGCAAAAATATGTGACTCTTATATACACTAAGCTCTTTGAAACTCTCTTTTCTTTTTTATGCAATCCAGGTTGCTCCATTGGACTTCTGGAATTAAAATTTTGAGTTCATTGCTCCTGTATTTTGGAATACTGGCTTCTTCATTGTGTTTTCTGTAAAAAGTTGAACAAATGCTGAGTTTATGTTCATTGACTAAATGGAAAAGGAACTTCTAATATGCTATGTTTGAACAATAAAACAAATCTAATGTTTTAGTAATGAAATATATGTTCCACTAACCAAGTTAGAAAACATGTTCCATAGTTAATACAAACAGTATCATAACTCTTTGTAATTAATGAACCACAAATAGTCTTGAACCAACTCATTGAACATCTGGAAATCAAGTCTTTATACCTTCCTATAAAGTGTATTAAAGCTGTAAAGTTCTTCTAAGAGTGGCCACTGACTACACAATTATAGGTAGAGGATTAAAAACAAATAAAGAAGGATACTTTTTCTTCAAATAATAGTTATGTTTGACTTAGGAGTTTCTCACAACAAACAGAATTGTAGAACACGAGCTTAGAAGAAATAAAGGCAAAAACATACAAAATCAGTTTTCTTCAATAGCACCTGATGATATGGTGACCTAACAAATGAACTACAAGACAAATACACAGTTTTTAATAGCAATTCTCATGACTAGCTTTCGAATCCTGTCAGTAAACCTCCAAACAAATTGTGATAATAAAGAATCTTGATTGAAAAGAATCAGCACAGTGTATTAATGGTTTATCTCTGAAATATGAAAAATAATCATGATTAAATCAGACTGGAAATAACTTCTCTTTTTCTCTGAATTTGTTCCCTAAAGTCTGTTTTTAAGTTATTGTCTTCATAATTACTGTCTTTAAAAAGCCAGAACCTAACATCATTATTTTTAATATAATACATCTGTCCTCAAAAGATTGCCTATTGTTAAAAAATAAAGGATGATGATAAAGAAAGGAGGCTTACACTGGCAGTCTTCTACATCTGCATTTTCTGGTACATTTTATCATAATACCACAGTGAACAACAAGAAGAAAGAACAAAACTACTGATGCTTATCTTATATCATAAAAAAAAGAGAGGTAGAGAACTGAAAATCACAAATTGAGTAGGAAAATAAACTCAACCTACCAGAACCAACTCCAAGAACCCAGAAATAGGTTGGAACTAAGGTGTTTATTTTTTTTTAAATGTAGGGAGAATGCTAAAATTCCAGAGGACTTTCCAGGAATAGTGACACTCTCTGAAAAGTGTGGAAGGGAGAAACATCAGATGGATAGTGAGCACTAGCAGGAAAGAAGGAAAATCGAGAGGTTTAAGAGTCTCACAACGCATCACAATCAAGGAAGAATAGCACAGCTGACAATACCAAGGAAGTGGAAAGAGGCAGCTGATGAGCAGCTTTATAATTCTTATTGAAAATACATTCCAAAATAAAAGAAAAAAACAAAATCTTTACAAATCCATCACATGGATGAGTGAGGAGAACAAAACAAAACAAAATACTTTCCATGGCAAAACTTCACCTATTATAAATGAAAAAATATATACAATGTCTAACATGATTGAATGTCCTTAAAAAACATTTACATGCATGTAAAAATCCCCTCAGACTTAAAATGCAAAATATTAAAGTAAAATGGTTAAAAGTTGATTAAAAACTTGGCCATGCTTGCGTTGGAGAAAGTACAGATATTGCCATCATCGTATCATTCGGGCTAGTGTCACCAGTCAAAGTTCATGTCAATATTGGATAACCTTTCTCATAATGTGATGAAAAGGGCACTTCGGCTCCATGATATTAGTCTAAAAAATCTATAACTCACACTAATAATGAGAAAATATCAAGCAAAACCAAATTAAGAGATATTTCTATGAAATGCCTGACTCCTTGGCTTCCAAATGTTAAGGTCATGAAAACAAGGCAAGACTAAGAAACTGTCAGATACTAAAGGACACCAAAGAGTTAGAGCACATAAGATGCTGAAGTTGAAAGACCAGACTAACAGAAAAGCTTGGAAATACAACCAAACTCACAATTTAGTTAAGAGCATTTTTATTAATTTTACATTATTTAAATGAAATATTACAATGGTTCAGAAACAATGTTGGCATTAAGCCAAGATGCATGAGTAGAACAAAAATTTCCCGTTGTTGTTTGTTAGTGTAGTAAATGCAAAATCATTTCACAATATAAAATTTAAAAAATAGCAATGCATAAACAGTAAAAAGTTAAAAATTAATAAATAGTATGGAATAGATATTAAAAACAATATTCTTAAATAGAAAGACATTACCACGACCCCAAGAAATAATAGATTCATCTGCAAACTCTATTTTGTCACACTGAATCACACTGAATAAAAGTATAAAAACACCAAAGAAAATATAACTAAAATTAAGAAACATTAAATATCAGAAGGGATGTGGCCAGTGTGAAAGACAGGTAAGACAGAGAAAATCAATTCAGGCACTTGGGCTTTTCAGGCATAGCTGAGTTTTACATTGTGCATTTTAAATTTTCTGAAGCTAAAGGAGAACCTAAATCAATTCACTACCAAGCCCACAACTAAGATTTGTTAACAAAACATTAGCTTTAAAATACTCAACTGTCTCCAATTAAAAACACCAAATCTCAGGCAAGCTGGATTCCGTGAGCAGAGCAGAGAAGGCAATTCAAAGTTGGTGGGCAGGAGGGGCAGGTGGAGAGCATGAAATGGCAGGAGTTTGGGGGTTTGTGGGACTATGACAAAAATATATTGTACAGGGTTTTCAAAGTACTATTAAAACATTCTCAAAGTATTAGAGACATAAAAGGTAAAGGAAGTTAGCATTGTGCAATTTTTACATGTTTAAAGATGTTTTGTTATTAAAATTTAAAATGGGGCCCAGGGATTTATTCTGTGGGCTAGCCAATTTTTAAGTTTTCATACTCATTTATTTCTATTATTATGATGTCATGCTTGAGGGTTGGAATATAATGTATGTGGGGAAATTAAGATAACAGAATGGTGAACCATTGCCCTTTATTAGGAGGCATCTTGGTGAGGACAGACGCAGGACCACAGTGACGATGGGGTTAGCATGATCAACCTGAGCCACTCCCAGTGGTGGTAGAATTTGGGATTCTTTTTGTTTTATTTTATTTTATAATTTAATTTAATTTTACATATCAGCCACGGATTCCCTTGTTCTCCCCCCCTCCCCCTCCAACTTCTCCCCAGCCCACCCCCCATTCCCATCTCCTCCAGGGCAAAGACTCCCCTGAGGATTGAGATCAACCTGGTAGACTCAGTCCAGGCAGGTCCAGTCCCCTCCTCCCAGGCCAAGCCAAGCGACCCTGCATATGCCCCAGGTTTCAAACAGCCAACTCATGCAATGAGCACAGGACCCGGTCCCACTGCCTGGATGCCTCCCAAACAGATCAAGCCAATCAACTGTCTCACCTATCCAGAGGGCCTGATCCAATTGGGGGCTCCTCAGCTATTGGTTCATAGTTCATGTGTTTCCATTCGTTTGGCTATTTGTCCCTGTGCTTTATCCAACCTTGGTCTCAACAATTCTCGCTCATACAAACCCTCCTCTTTCTCACCAATTGGACTCCTGGAGCTCCACCTGGGGCCTGGCCGTGGATCTCTGCATCCAGTTCCCTCAGTCATTGGATGGAGTTTCTAGCATGACAATTAGGGTGTTTGGCCATCCTATCACTAGAGTAGGTCAGTTCAGTCTGTCTCTCGACCATTGCCAGCAGTCTGTTGTGTGGGTATCTTTGTGGATTTCTGTGGGCCTCTCTAGCACTTTGCTTCTTTCCATTCTCATGTGGTCTTCATTTATCATGGTCTTTTATTTCTTGTTCTCCCTCTCTGTTGTTGATCCAGCTGGGATCTCCCGCTCCCCCAAGCTCTCTTTCCCTCAACCCTTGCCCTTCATTACCCCCACTCACGTCCATATTTCATGTATATCTCATCCATTTCTCTGTCATTGGGTGATCCCTCTGTCTTTCTTGGGGTCCTGTTTTCTAGGTAGCCTCCCTGGAGTTGTGAGTAGTAGTCTAGTCATCTTTGTTTTACATCTAGTATCCTATGAGTGAGTACATACCATGTTTGTCTTTCTGAGTCTGGGTTACCTCACTCAGGATGATTTTTTTCTAGATCCATCCATTTGCCTGCAAATCTCATGATGTCATTGTTTTTCTCTGCTGAGGAGTATTCCATTGTGTATATGTACCACATTTTATTTATCCATTTTCAGTTGAAGGGCATCTAGGTTGTTTCCAGGTTCTGGCTATTACAAACAATGCTGATATGAACATAGCTGAGCAAGTGCCCTTGTGGTATGATTGAGCATTCCTTGGGTATATGCCCAAGAATGGTACAGCTGGATCTTGGGGGAGATGGATTCCCAATTTTCTAAGAAAGCGCCATATTGATTTCCAAAGTGGTTGTACAAGCTTGCATTCCCACCAGCAGTAGAGGAGAGTTCCCCTAACTCCACATCCTCTCCAGCATAAGCTGTCTTCAATGTTTTTGATCTTAGCCATTCTGACAGGCATAAGGTGGTATCCCAGAGTCGTTTTGATTTGCATTTCCCTGATAATTAGGGATGTTGAGCAATTCCTTAAATGTCTTTCAGCCATTTGATATTCCTCTGTTGAGAATTCTGTTTAGTTCTATAGCCCATTTCTTAATTGGACTGTTGGGCATTTTGATGTCTAATTTCTTGAGTTCTTTATATATTCTGGATATCAGTCCTCTGTCAGATGTGGGGTTGGTGAAGACCTTTTCCCATTCTGTAGGTTAAATCCAGCTGCTCTGTACCTGGTAGAAGAGAAAGTAGGAAGTAGTCTTGAACGCATTGGCATAGGAGTTCACTTCCTAAATAGAACACCAGTAGCACAGACACTGAGAGAAACAATCAATCAATGGGACCTCTTGAAACTGAGAAGCTTTTGTAGAGCAAAGGATACAGTCAACAAGAATTTGGGATTCTTAATGGCTGGATATGGTAAGGAGAAGTCATTATATGAAAACACAAAAATTCCTCCTATACAGTTAAATGTATGTAATGTTTAAGGTTACTGTTAATTCTAAACATTTATTTAATAATTACCTTCTCCCCATCAAGAGTATGCACCATTACAAAGTACAAGTTAAATACCATATCATTTGCTAGCATTGTCTTCTACATAGATACATGTATATAGTACAACATGTAATGTTAACATATATAAACTCAATTTTCTTTATGGGAGTGCTTGGTTAATGCAGATACTCACACATATTCAACTAAGAATTTCTTACTGGTTCATTGTTTCATTTACAATTTATTGCCATATCATACAGCTTGGAATATAATATTGGATTAGTTAGTCATTGTTAATCATAAAAATCACAGTAAAACGCATGATAACAAACCCAAGCATTTCTATATGTAACGCATAAAATTATAAAGTTAATTATATTAATTTTATTATACAGATATAATTTAATATTAGCACTTTAATTATCTATTGAAAAGGAAGTTTCTCTATTCGGAAAATGTAGTTAAGAAATATTAATAATGAAAATAAAATAAAAATAAACTACATTTTTAAATGCTTAGTATTATATAACCAACAATGACTATTTAAAAACTAAGTTATAGGATATTTGATAGTTGTCAATGGAGCAATATGAGTATATTGAACAAATTAAAGTAGTAATATTTGCAAATAATAATGATAAATTCTTGATAAATTAAATAGGCATCAATATAATTATGTATTGAAATATTTTTCATCAACTGAAGAGGGAAATGAATATGGCCTTTTTCTCTGTAATGTGTGAATGTTCTAAACTCTACTAAATCATCTCTCCCAGGTGTCAGCTCTACTGCAGTGATTAATGACATACTAATAAAATTCACCTGGCAGGTTGAAACTGAAATGTCATTTCCAGGGGTAAGAATAATTTTCCAGTAAGTAGAGGTTTCTGTCAAGTGAGATGTATGTTCCTTGAAATATTTTAAATATCTTTAAAAGCAACCAAATGTAAAAGTAGCATAGTTGGAATTACTCTAAAATAACATTATTTGAAACATTGCTGTTTACTTACTTACTAATGTATTTTATTTGTTGCTGTTGATTTTATTTATTTTGCTGAAACTTTTAATTTCTCCTTATTTCCAGGTGTTAGGGAACTCACTATTATCATAACCAATTAACCACAATCATAATCTTGAACATGTCTATCACTTATGGGCCTAGTTCCTGTTTCAATATCTGCCTTTAAATGAACCAAATCAACATAATCCTTTGCTACATGTGGATTTATCAGTATGCTAGTCTGACTTTTCATTTATTCTCATCAGAAATATTTTTGAAATGGAAGGTTTCATTTTTCTCACCTTTAAATTCTTTGCACATAAAATATACATGACAGTATATTTAAATTTGAAACGAGATGATCTTTGAAAATATCAAGAGGCTTATTAGTATACGGGACTCTAGATAATTTATAATAAATATTAATTTATTACACTTTTCCTAAAGAGAGAGTGCACAAATGCAACACTTTTTATTTTTGTCACATTTACAGTTGTTGTTTTAACAAAATCAATTTGGATTTCCAGAGTTTCTGTCATTATTTTTTTTCTCTGTATTGTTTTACATATGCAAAATGCAAGAGAACAGGCAACATTGGTTCTCACAGGTTCAAAACTTTGCAATAACTTTTGTATTAATAGATGCCGTTTTACTGCCAACTTTTTCTAGACTCCTTTCACTTTGCAATTAATTAGCAAAGTTTACTTAACTGAATTAAACTGTATTGTCAAGGATTGAATTCCTCAAATTCTGTCCTTTAACATAAAACTTCATGTAAAAATACAGCTATCAATAACTTACATTAGCTTTGTTAACATTTTACAAAGTCTTTATATACACTTAAAATGCACATGGCAACTTTGGAAAGTAAGACAGCCATTCAGACTATTTTAAGCATATGAACATTTTATCTAACAGTTGTTGGAACTAATGACATGGAATTAAATATATGGTGGGAGATGAACTAAATGACCTTTAAGTACTAGTTCGATTTCTTCTGCTATAATAAAATACACACCAGAGTCAACTTGGGAAGAAAAGGTTTATTTCATTATCCACTTGTCATATGAAGGATAATTAAGTTGTTTCCATTTCTTAGCTATTGTGAATTGGAAAACAATGAGCATAGCTGAGCTTGTTTCTGTGGAGTAGGGTGTTGAAGTTGTGGGACATATGCCAAGGAGTGAACAGCTGAGCCATATGGTAGATCTACTTTTGAATTTATTTTTAAAACAATTTCTTTTATTTTTTGAGATCACGATGAATTGTATCACTGTCCTGACCCTTTCTTACCTCCAAACCCTCCCTTATAACTTTCTATTTTTCAAATCATGGCAGTTGGTTTTCATCAATTGTCATTTTACATGCACACATAGACATACAAATACATACATACATATTTGTATATTCTAAAAATATATACATATATATAATATCCCTAACAGACACAATATATATATGTGTGTGTGTGTGTGTGTGTGTGTGTGTGTGTGCATGTGCGTGTGTGTGTGTGTGTGTGTGTGTGTGTGTGTGTGTGTGTGTATTAACAAACATGTATGTGTGTGTTTCTAAATACATAATGAATATCTGCTTAGTCTCTATGTTACTTATATGTAGATCTTTTCACATCTGACTGTTTAGTAACCAATTGGTATGCTTTCCTTGGTAATACCATTTCTCCCTTGTTAGCATTCCTTAGTTGTCTGTGGTGCTCTGTCTAGTGTTGAGGCCCCATGAGCTTTCCTCCTTCCATGTTAGTATGTATATTGGTGTCATTCTGATTCAGGTCATGTTTGAGATACTGTGCTGGTGAAACTTCATTATCAAAGTAGTTTTAATTTGCAATGTCCTAGTTACTAAAGATGTCAAATGTTTTTAAAGTTATTTCTTAGCTATGTTTATTTCTTGCTCTCTAATGTGAAATATTAACTTCAAAATATTTTGCTAAATTTCATTTTATGATCAAGTCAATATGTTTATGATGCTTTTTCATATATATATATACATATATTAGGGCTTAGCTGGCTTTATTGGTTCAAAGAAAGGGGAATATAGATTCTTAAATATTTGCAATAATCAAATTTTGTATTAAATATTCTGTTGTTATAAAGTCTAAATTGTTTCATAAAATGTTATTGTTTATAAAATTTGTTATGATTTATTTGTGCTGACAGTTTTCTTTGTAGAAAGATATGCACTAGATATTTAATTCTGTGATTTCTTATTGTTTGTTTGATTAAGTTATTTAATTTGAGTTCAAATTTTAACTATTTATCTATTTCAATGGAAACTTTGATTTTGTTATAGAAAGTAGATTATGTAACTCACTATCATGTAATATTTGCAAGACCTAATCACAATACAATTCATTTCTAATTTTGCTAATTAGGCTCTACTCTACTAACAGTCCTAATTTCCTTAAGCTTTATAAAAATTGCATTTGGCTTTGCTTAATTTCCTAAACATATCTTTCCTTGGTATCTGTTTCTGTAATTATGTTAATAATTTTGTTCCATATATATATATATATATATATATTCAACTTTTAAAATTTAATTTTGTTTCATAATGGATATGTCTGCTTTAGAAATTCCAGTTTCTTAAATCTTTTGCCTGCCATGTTTATTTCTGCTTTAAATATGGTCAACATACTTACCTTCAAAGTTTATTTTCTTTAAAATTTTACCAACCACCTATTAATGCTTACCATGTTTGAATTTCAGCAGTATAGTACACATGCAATCATGCAGTGGACAGTTTATTGGTGTTTTTCTATTCAGCATGGCTTCTTTGAGACCAATCTAAATTGTTTTATTTTACATAGAAAACTCTTCTTTCCATTCCTGTATTTTCTAATTAACTTATTGTAGCAACATAACGTTTATTTAACCATCTTAGCTATGCCCAAGAATTTCTTCACTAGTTCATTTGCATTATATAAATTCCTAATCTGCACAAGTATCACCATTACCACCATTTATTCAGTAACTTTTTCATCTTTAAAGACTGGAAGTATACATATATTAAACAACTTACTATTCCTCCTGCCTGTTTTGAAGAAACTCCTCCTCCACCTTCTATCTATTGATTGACTATTTAAAGTATTCAAGTGAAATCTGTGATATTCCCCTTTTTCAATTGTCTTACTTTACAATGTCCTTACATTTCATTCTGTTGTAGCATATATTATGACACAAATCCTCAAGATTGAAATCATTCCATGAATTAATGTATAAATTATGTTATATATTTTCACTTCCATTATTCTATAAGGCTTTACAATAAAGATAACTTTTTTCATAGCAATGTTGGCAAAACATGAGTACGTAATACTTAGGAAAATTAGGGAGCTACTAAGTGGTAAATATTATGCACTCTTCCACATTGAAAGTTTCTGGAAATATTAGGCTCACAATTATAAATTACAATGTCATGGATGGACATAAGAAAGAAAAATCTACTATCCAGAAAGTACAATATTTGAAGTTTTCATGATGAAAAATTTATTGAGATCTTTTGAAATCAGAGCACATATACCTAATATTTATACTCATGCTCTTCAAAAAAAATGCTATCTTGTAGGCTAGCATGATGACTCATTCAATAAAGGCATTAGCTGCAAAGTAAGTTGGCCTGTTTTATCCCTGGGACACACATGGTACAAAAACATAACTGATATTACACATATGCTATGTCACCCATTTGTCCCCACCATACACACACACACAAAAATTAAAGATATTTTGTTTTCTGTAATGATAAAAATTAAAAGAAAATCTAATATTTTTCAAAATCTAATTATGTTAAACAAACAATCATTGGTCATTAATATCGCTCAACATCAATAGAATCACCCCCCAAAAAGACACCAGTTAACAGAATGAATGTAAAAGCAGGATCCATCCTTCTGCATCCAAGAAAAAAATCTTGATATCAAAGACAGACATAACCTCAAGGTAAAAAGTTGGAAAAAGGTATTACAGGAAAATGGACCTAAGAAGAAAGCTGGTGTAGCCATTTTAATATCTAACCAAACAGACTCAAACAAAAATTAATCAAGAGTTGGGGAAGGATACTACATGCTTGTCAAAGGAAACATCCACCAAGATGACATTGCAATTCTTAACATTTATGCCTCAAACACAAAGGTGCCATTTTTGTAAAAGAAATGCTACTACAGCTTAACACATATTGGCCCTCACATACTGATAGTGGGAGACTTCAATATCCCACTCTAACAATTAGAGAAGCCATCCAGACAAAAATTAAACAGAGAAATGTTTGAGCTAACAAATGTTACAAGCCAAATATGCTTAAGAAATGTTTATAAAATGTTTCACCCAAACACAAAAGAGTAACCTTCTTCTTATCACCTCATGGGACTTTCTCCAAAATTGACCACATTCTTAGACAAAAGGCAAATATCAACAGATGCAAGAAAATTAAAATAATTTCCTGTTCTCAGACCACCATTGATTAAAATTCGATAGCAACAACAACAGAAACAACGGAAGTCTTATAAACTCTTGGAAACTGAACAACTTTCTCCTGAATGAAAAATGGGTCAAGACAAAGTAAAAGAAGAATTTAAAGGATTTCTAATGAAATCTAATGAAAATGAATACACAATATATTCAAACTTATTGTACAATAAAAGTGGTACTAAAAGGAAAGTTCACAGCGATGCATGCTTACATAAAACAATTTGAGAGATCTCATACTAACAACTTAACAGCACACCTGAAAGCTCTAGAAGAAAAAGAATCAAGCACACCAAAGAGGACTAGATGGCAAGAAATAATTAAACTGAGAGCTGAAATCAATAAAATAGAAACAAATAGCACAATATAAAGAATCAATGAAACAAAGTTTGTCCTTTGAGAAAATCAACAAAATGGAGAAACCAGTAGCCAAACTAACTAAAAATCAAAGAGAGAATATCTAAACTAACAATATCATAAACAAAAATGGGATAACAACAGACACCACGGAAATTCCCAGAATCATAAAGACATACTTAAAAAACCTGTGCTCCACCAAATTGAAACATAAAAATAAATAGATAATTTTCTCAATAGGTACATAGATAAGCTATTTAAATAGATCAATAACCCCAAGGAAACAGAAGACTTCATTGACAGATATTAATAGAAGCAGTCCCACCAAAAGAATGCAGGGTCTAGATTGTTTTAGTGCAGATTCTACCAGACTTTCAAATAAGAGTTAATACCAATACTTCTTAAGTTATTCCACAAAGTAGAAGCATAAGTAAAATTGCCCAATTCATTTTATGAGGCCAGAGTTACTCTGATATCCAAACCATGTAAAGATTTAACAAGGAAAGAATTACAGACCACTTTCCCTTATGAACATTGATGCAAAAATACTCAATAAAATGCTTGCAAACTGAGTCTAAAAGCACATCAAAAAGATCATCTACCATAATTAAGTAAACTTCATCCTAGAGATTCAGGGACGGTTCAAAATGTGAAAGCAACAAATGTAACCAACCATAGAAATAAATTTGAAAAAACCCCACGTGATCATCCCACTAGATGCAGAAAATGCCTTTGACAAAATCCAACACTCATTCATTAAAAGTCCTGGAGAGATGAGAACTACAAAAGACATACCTAAACATTATAAAGGCAATGTAGAGTAAGTATATAGCCAACATCAAATTAAATGGAGAGAAGCTCAAAGCAATTCCAGGATTCAGAGACAGTTATCCACTCTCTTGATATCTATTACATCTAGTAGTTTAAGTTTTAGCTGGAGGAATAAGAGAACTGAAGATCATGAGGATACACATTGGAAAGGAAGATGTCAAAGTATCATTATTTGCAGGTGATGTGATAGTATATATGTGACCCTATGACTTCCAACAGGAACTTCTACAGCTGACGGATACTTTCAGCAAAGTAGCTTGATACAAGATTAACTGTTAATAAAGCATTAGTCCTCATATATATATATATATATATATATATATATATATATATATATATACATAACAAATGGATTGAGAAAGAAATAATTGAATAATATCTATTACAAATGCTTCAAATAATATAAAATATCTTGAGGTAACTCTAACCAAGAAAGTAAAAGACTTGTATGATAAAAAAAATCAAGTCTTTGAAGAAAGAAATTAAAGAAGATATCAGAAGATGGAAAGACCTTCCATGCTCATGAATCAGTAGGATTAACCTCAGTAAAAATGGCCTCCTGCTACAAGCAATCTACATATTCAATGCAATCCCTAGCAATATTTCAAGCCAATTCTTTACAGATCTGGAATGGACAATTCTAAACTACATATGGACAAGTAAATAAAGAACTGTATAGCTAAAACAGTCTTGAACAATAAAATAACTCCTGGAGGTCTCATCATTCCAGATTTAAAGTCCTACAACAGAGCAATAATAATAATAATAACTGCATGGTAATGGCAATAAAAACAGACATACTGATCAATGAAACTGACTTTAAGACAAAGACATAAATTCACACACCCATGGACACCCGATTTTTGATAAAGAAGCCAGAAATACAAACAGGAAAAAGACAGCATCTTCAGCAAATGGTGCTGGTCAAACTGGATGTCTGCATGTAGAAGAATGCAAATAAATCCATACTCCTCATTCTGCACAAAACTCAAGCCCAAGGGGATCAGTGACCTCAACATAAATCCAGATACACTGAACCTGATAGAAGGGAATGTGAAGAAAAACCTTGACTTCATTAACACAGGAGAGGACTTTCTGAATAGAATACTGATGGTATAAGCACTAAGATCAGCAATTAATAAATCGGACCTCATGAAGCCAAAAGGCTTCTGTAAAGCAAAGGACCTCATTAACTGGAAAAACCAGCAGCCTACACAATAACAAATAAGGAATTCTCAATACAGAAAACTCAGATGACTGAGAAACATTAAAGAAAAGTATAACATCCCTAGCCATCAGGGAAATGCAAACCAAACCTACTTTGAGATTCCATCTTACACCTGTTAGAATAACTAAGATCAAAAATACAAGTGATAGCTTATATCAGACAGGGCATGGAGCAAGGGGAACACTCCTCCATTGCTGGTCAGAGTGAAAACCCATACAGCTACTATGAAAATCAAAATGGCTGTTCCTCAGAAAGTTGGGTATCTATCTACCTCAAGACCCAGCTATACCACTCTTCGGCATATACCAAAAGGTAACATGATCCTACCATAAGATAACTTGCTCAATTATGTTAATTCTGGCTTTCTTCATAATATCCAGAAAGTGGAAAGACCCTAGGTGTTCCTCAGTCAAAGAATGGTTAAAGAAAATGTGATACATTTATACAATGGAGTATTACTTGGCTGTGAAAAAAATAACACCATTAAATATATAGACAAATGGATAGAACTTGAAAAAAATCATCCTGAATGAGGTAACCTAGACCCAGAAAGACAAATACGGTATGTATTCACTTAGAAGTGGATATTAACTATTAAATAAATGATAACCAAGCTACAATCCATAGACCCAGATAGAGGGGTATACATGGACATCACAAGGAAGGGTAAATAGAATAAGTTTTAGGGTGGATTGAGGACATATGGGGACAGGGGCTGGGGGATCAGGTGGGGGGAGATGTTTTGAAGGGAGAGAGTATGGGGAGAGACGAATATGGGGGCCCTTGGGAGGAGTTGTGTTAATCTAGTACAGTCTAAACTTCCTGGAATCTTTGAGGGGATATGGAGTCTCAAAAGGCCCCAAGCTGTGGGGATGGCTTGCATTCAGTTGAGCTGATGCATTATAATACATGCAAGTGTATGTATGCAGATATATACTTAACTTCCTATGTTTTTCCAAACATTTTTATGTTATTTATTTATCCACCTTCTTTTTTAGTTTGCATTATCCTTCCTCCCTGCAGATATTATTTTGCATGGCATCTTTAAGTACATGACAACAGTAATATATTTCAACGTACAGCAAATATGCAGAAAACTCTAGTTAGCCATTTACAACAAAGCAACACCAAACTAAACATAAATTCCCTGTACCGGAGACTCACTCCACCCTCTCTCCTTTTCCTTGATCTCTCTGCTGGATGCTTTACCCTGACTGTGCAAAGGGGAAGCTGACACAGTTGAAGAGCTCCAGTAGGATAGTCTAGTTCTCATCCAAGGCAACACGGAGAGGAAATCTGAACACTGGGAGACAGCATACTAATTCTCCCTTTATTATGTTTTTTTTTCTTTTCCTTTCTTTTATGCATTTCTTATGATGCTGCAGGATGCAAATGCAAGTCTCCATTATTTCCAGAGTTTATTTTTCATTTTAAAGACAAGGAAATTAAGAATTTCCAGGGGTCAAGGGAGCAAGGAAATGTAGAGATTAAAAAGGTTTGCAGCTCCTTCTGCTAGTTCAGTTCCCAGAACACATGGAATCTGTTGGCCTTAGCATGTTCCCCACCATCCTGAAGCAACTGGGTTGATAGAAAGAAAGAAGGACCTTTTGAGACACAGCTACAGTGCCAATTATGTGGCAGCATCCTGGAGGGCTGGGGCAGGGTTCTCCAGGAGGCATTGGTCCCGGAATTAAGGGGTGGAAAAGGGAGAAAATCCATTCACTATCACTCCTAGTCATCCACTAGGAAAAATTTTCCTCATGTTCCCTTGGCCTCAGGTTCTGCTGTTTGGTTCTAAGGGCTGAGAAGTGCTCTTGCCACAAGCCACCAAAAATATCCCAGTGAACTGAAAGCTCAGACTGCCCCCAGGCACTTTGGGTTTTTAAAGCCCTTAACAGCCAACAGGCTAAGAAAAGAATAACAGTATTAGGAGGGGCGATTGATCCAGAGTACCCTTGAATTGCTTCTCCACAATAAAAACAAAAAGTTTATGTCTAGAATGCCGGAGATCCTTTAGGGCATCTCTTGGTGCTACCATGCCCTCTCTGTGATTAAAGCTGATAGGAAACTACAGCAATTTAATCCAGGCAGGATGACAAAGGGCACAGGCCCATTAGGAATAAAGGTATGGGTCACTCTTCCAGGTAAAGAGCCAAGACCTGCTGAGGTTCTTCCTGAGGGTGGGGGAAATACAGAATGGGTAGTAGAAGAAGGTAGTTGTAATACTACCTGGGGCCATGCAACCAGTTGCAGAAGGGGGATTACAATTGGCATGAGTGTTTCTATTGTATTTTTTTAAAGAATTTGTTTATACAGATATTTGTGTTTTCTTTCCTCAATTTCTTTATCATGTGATGTAATATCAGTTAGAGAATATCAATGGCTTTCATATTTACATTTGAGATAATAAAAGAATGTCCCACAAAAGACATTGACACTTATTCCAAATTTCTATTGCGTCTGTGCTTCTATGAGGGACAGTTATATCATGTTAGGCATAATTATGACCTGGTTGAGTACATATAGCATTTGCAATTATATGTGGGATTATAAATATATTATAATTAGGTGCTACTATGGCCTAGGTATTGTTTTTATTTGAAAACTAATCATGACAAAAGGAGATATGGTTGTGTGTTAAGTAGACAATGGGTGGACTTGTGATGGTTATTCTTGTTTGTCAACTTGACTACATGTGAAATTAACTAGACCCCACAAATAGAGGGCACATATTTAAGGGAATTCTGTTTAATTGGAAGCGGGAAGATCTGCTTCTAACCCTAGTATTTGAGGTAACAAGACTCACCTTTAATTCAGATCTAATCTGGGCTATACCCTCTGCTGGAAGTCTATGTATTCTACATAGTACATAGTGTTTCTCAACCTTCCTAATGCTGAGACCCTATAATACAGTTCCTTATGTTGTGGTGACCCCCCCCCCCAGCCACAAAATCACTTTTGTTGCTACTTCATAATTGTAATTTTGCTACTGTTGTCAATCAATGTAAAGATCTGTTTTCAGAAGGTCTTACCTAACTCCTGCAAGAATGTTGTTCAACCGCACAGGTGTTGTGACCCATAGGTTAAAAAACCACTGCTGATTAAGAACATGGAAGATGAACGATTTTACTCTTTGTCAGCTTGCTCTGGTCTTGTTAGCAAGTCCATCCCTTCACTGGTATTAAAGCCTATGTGTGGTGATATTGTATTCCCCAATATATCGAGCACCCTAATAAATTTATCTGGGCTCAGAGAACAGAACAGCCACCAGATGTAGAGGCCAGAAAATGTTGGCACACACGCCCTTAATCCTATTGCTTGGGAGGCAGAGATCCATCTGGATCTCTGTGAGTTTAAAGCCACACTGGAAACAGCCAGGCATAGTGACTCATGCCTTTAATCCCAAGAAATGAGCCTTTAATCCCAGGAAGTGAGGGCAGAAAGCAGAAAGGTACATAAGGCATGAAAACCAGGAACTAAGCTGGTTAAACTTTTAGGCTTTTAAGCAGCAGTTCAGCTGAGATCCATTTGGATGAGAACTCAAAGAATTCCAGTCTGAGGAAACAGGTTCAGCTGAGGAAATGGCAAGGTGAGGGATTGTGGCTTGTTCTGCTTCTTTGATCTTTCAGCATTCACCCCAATACCTGACTCCAGGTTTGTTTTTATTAAGACTATTTAAGATTCATGCTACACCTATGTCTTTGGGATTCCAGCGTACTGAAGACCAGCTGAGACATCCAGCCTCATGGACTGAGAAGTGACTGGGTTCTTGAACTTTCAGTTAATAGTCAGTCATTATTTGATTAGGGGATCACAGACATTTGTCGTTCTAATAAATCCTCTTTTATCTAATTATCTATCTATCTGTCTGTCTGTCTATCTATCTCTATATCATCTATTATCTATCTATGCTTAAATATTCATCCAACCATCCATTTATCTATCTGTCCATCTGTCCATCCATCTGTCAAGAAAGAAAGAGAGAAACAGAGAGAGAGAAATTAATTCTGTAAGTCTTGTTACTTTAGAGAACCTGGCTAATACTTGCACCTTTATGAAGTATACTTTAAAATTTCTCATGAAGACAACTTTTGCCCTAGCTTGATGGATTTCAAACATCTTTGGATGTGGAGAGGATATATTTTCACATTGAGTCACATTTGTGGTGGACTTGTTTCATGCATGTTATCCTTCATGGGATACAGTTCCACCATGGCAAATATTTTCTCAGGAAGTTGTTTTTGGACAGTTAAATTTTGCAAGCATGAGTTTCTTTTTTTGAATTGCTTGACAACAATCAACCTGTACTTTTTTGTGCCTAGGTCTCTAATTTTGCCATTCAAAACTACTTAACCATTGTTCTACATTTATGTAAAAGTTAATAAATTATTTCATATACTACCTTGTTCAAAACATAATTTTGTGAATTCTCAATATTGTTTGTACAAAATTAAGAATAGCAGCTTTTGAATCCTCTGGATTTTAGTTATTGCCCTCACTTGTTTTACTGTCCATATTTTACACATGAATGATAATATTCAGTATCATGATTCAAGACATTGTTATTATGGAATGCATGCTCAAATTTATTGTTCTATTTTCCTACTTTATTCAATGCAATGCTGTGTGGCCAACAGAATTGCCTTATTGATGCTTTACAAAAATCCATCTTAAAATTTTTCTGGTAAGATTAAAAAGTTCTTGCTTCAGAACAAACATTGGTTTAATATATGTCTGAAGACTATGATTATTCTTAGAAGGAAATAAAATTGCTCTCTCAATTCTACTATAAAAGGTCTGAGGTTATGCTTGACTCTATTCATACTTGGGATAAATATAAACAATCTACATAAAATATTTATGAAGATTTTGTCAGAAAGCTTTGTGAAAACATAGAATTTTAGAAAACATCTTTATGAATTTTCTTAATCACTTTCCAACTTTGACACCATGCTTTTGATTTGGATATTTAATAAATTATTTCCCTGAGTAGAAATACTTATAGTCATAGTTTACTACATTTATTTACACTGATATATAGTTTTACAAGTATACAACAAGTGGTGTGTTTATGATGAATAAGTGTATGAAGTGTAATTGATGAATAATCTGTCAAACACTTATTTTCGAAATTGAGACTTTTTAAGCACAAGATTTGCAACTTTCTTATCTTAAAGCCAGGCAAATTGATTCATTCCCTTGAGAGCCAAAGGTCAGAATATTATGAATTCAAGGTCAGCTTGAGAAACACATAAAAATCCTATCTCACCATCTCCCAAAGACCCTATGTGCCTGAAGTTCACATCATTCTCCATCTTTCTTCATTTATGAATAAATTTAAATATATTTGGCCACTATCTATTTTGTGAACCACTATAAGACTTTCCCCTTGGCTTTCTGAGAAATTAACTGTTATACCCAGTGGGTGGTCCTTTCAGATATTTCTAATCTTATGTATTACCCTTCTTATTAACTTTCATCACTGGACTCTCCTGGCACTTGGTTTTTCTCTTTTTTTCTTTTCTTTTCTTTTTCTTTTCTTTCTGCCTGAATATTACTCCTGGGTGATCTCAACAAGTTCATGTAACTGCAGATAACCCTATGAAAATTCTCTCAACTGCCCCAGTATATCCTTTTGTTTTTTGCTTTAATATGCATTGGGATTAATATTTTCCTGGGAAATCCGTTTACTAAATTGTACCATCTGAATTACTTTATGATGTGTATGTCCATCTCCTTTGGTTGGGTCTAAGTTTCCATAAACAGTTCAGTATCATTTGCTTCTGTCACCACTTCATCCTGTATTTCTAAAAGACAGGAGTCAAATAGTTACCTTCCAACACACATTTGTTAAATGAGTAAATGCTTTTAGGCCTTTTCTCATGCTATATGTGGATACCATTGAGTTTCTCCTTATTTTATGATTACATCATCCAGTTTTATTTTCTGTTTGTATGTGGTGAGTTTTATAATTGTATTCCTACCTGTGAATGCCTGGTGATATGGAAATTGTTGCATAGATGCTCTTCTAGAGCATCCACATGGTGGTTCCCAGGGCCTATATGGTGGCTCACAACCATCTGTACTTGCAACTTGAACCATTGTAACTCCTGTTTTAGAAGATCATTGCCCTCTCCTCAGCCTCTGCAGGCATCGGCACAAACATGGTGCACAGAAATATATGCAAAAACACACATACATGTAAAATAAAATTATAACTAAAACTAAATGTAAAAAATATTCTCTTAACTCTGTATTTAGGCTCTAACAATGAGTTGTTTAAGACAAGAGATACAGATTGTTAGTATTTTAAAACATAAAATTGTTATTTTAAACCATTCAAATTCCATTTACTATTGCAGTAGTTCCCCTTGAATCATCTTCCTGAGTATCTCGACATGTTGATATGAGAGCTCCTATTTTGAAAAAATAAGAAATTAAAGATAAAAATTAGTGATCAAGTACTAAATGTAAGAAATATTCATAAAGTATCATATGAATTGATTAATATAAATTTTTGTTATAGTATTATATATGTATCCATTATAATTTATGTATAAACTTTATAAAGTTGAATTCATTAAGAAATAATAAATAGTAAAATGAACCAGAATTGATCATTGCATTAAAAGTGTGCTCACAAAGATCTACCATGGTATCCCTGAATTACCTACATTATTTTCTTTGGGGTATTTACACTGAAATAGTTCTAAAAATAGAGAAATAATGTGGAGAAACTGTCAGTAGTTTTATGAGTACTTTGGTCTTGGGAGTTTTAGAGATACTCACTTGAGATAAAAAATATAATTTTTAAAGACTAGAAATGGGTTTTATAAGTTATAATTATAATTAATAATTTCAAATTTAGTCTATCATCCTGAAGCTTATGAAATTAAAAAAGGTAGACATTTGTAAAAGTATTTTCCTGGATTCATGAATGATACTGATGTCTAAAAGACAAACTTTATTAAAATAATATATTGTTGATATAATGTGAGACATTCTAAAATGATTTGTACTAATTCATCAGCATTGGGACTTTACAGAATTGCAGGTAACATGATTTTAAACGTACACATTAAAGCTATAATTTTATTCATATATATTTAAAACACTATAAATATTACAATAATACAAGAAGTATATAATGAAAACTAAGCATTCTGTAAGAAACATTCTAGTCATATTCCCTCAAATTACAATAGCTGATAGCAATCTACAATACTTATAAAAATTTGTGTGTTAGCCAGATGGTGGTAACACATGCCTTTAATCCCAGCATTTGGAGACAGAAGCAGGTGGATCTCTGAATTTTAGGCCAGCCTAGTCTGCAGAGTGAGTTCCAGGACAGCCAGGGCTACACAGAGAAGCCCTGTCTTGAAAAAAAAAATCTGTTTGTATGATTATGTGTGTGGCTGCACTCTTATATGAGTACATATATGTGTATATCTGTGCATTATCATTAAAGTAAAAAGTAAAGAAAGCAAAAAATCACACAGCACATAATTCTTAAGCTTTTATTTTGTCTTCTGAGAAAAGATCTCATTGTGGAGCATAAATGGCTCAAACTGGCAGGGCATCATGAAATTGGCCTGGTCTAGCTGCCTCGAGAGGCATGTATCATGGGTTTCTGAGGTTTGAGTCCACAGTTCTTGTGGCACTGTGTGCCTTTCAGTTCCTGAGAAACTGAGGCACTCCCTCAGACAGTGATGCACTCAGGCCACCTGTGTGTCTTTGTGTTCCTTAGAAGTTGGCAGAAAAAATTAGTATTAGACACTAGTTTATATGATTCATATAACTTGCAATCACCATTATATCCTGGAAACCACAATTTTATTCTATTTTTATAAGTGTATAAAAAGTCTGAGTACTTGGAAAAAACTTGTGTCAGCCTCAGTCTTGCTGAGACCCCTCCAGTCACACCTGGTTTCATTCCCACTGATCATGTAAATGAGAAACTGCCGGTGCTTACACAAACTCATAATTATGCCATAGCCAAGTGCTGAATACAAGCTGTGCCTCTTCTTTTTTCCTTTACATTCAAGATACATTTTAGGGACCATTATAGGAATAAGCACCTATAAAGCAACACACTAAGCTTTAGCAGGGTATACTACCTCATTGTGTCTATAAGCTTGAATCCGTGGCCACACTTTCCTACATGTGGACATGATGGTAGTTTTGTTATTCAGACATACTATAAATCACACCTCTTGGCCATAAAGAATGCATAATGAATCGATATCTATATTCCAGAAGATTTATATCACCGAAGTATTTGTCCTTCAGGCTCATAGTAGTATACATTTTTCACTAATAACTCTTCTTTACGTGATGTTGCTTCCAGGGTTTTATTTAATAAAATGAATCTTTTTAGTTTAGTTTCTATCTTCAAAATAATATTTATATATTTTTCTTTTTTTATTCTTCTCTCATACAATACAGCCCAATCACAGCATCCCCTCCCTCTCTTCCTCCCTCTACCTCCTCTCTCCCCTAGATCTACTGTTCTTCTGTTTCCCTTACTAGAAGAGCAGGCCTCCCAGCGATATCAGCTGAACACCACATAACAAGATGCAATAAGATTCAGCATAAACCTTCATATCAAGGCTGGACAAGGCAACCAGATAGGAGGAAAATAGTCTCAATAGCAAACAAAGGAGTCAGAGACACCCCCATTTGCACTCTTAGGAGTCCAAATAAACCTCCAAGCTAAACAGCCATGGAATTTATGCAGAGTGTCTATTGCAGACACATGCAGACTCCTTGGTTGCCACATGAGTCCCTGTGAGCCCCTATGAGCCCAGTTTAGTTGATTCTGTAGGCTGTATTCTTTTGGTGTCCTTGACTCCTCTATCTCCTAATCTTCTTCCTGCCCCTCTTCTGTAGGGTTCCCCTAGCTTTGCCTAAAGTTTGGTTGTGGGTCTCTGTATCTGGTCCCATCAGATGCTGGAGGAAGCCTCTCTGGTGATGATTGGGCTAGGCACCAATCTATGAGGATGCCAGAAGATAATTAGGAATCATTTCATTGACTGGCCTTCTTTTTTGTCAATTGTGTTTGGTTCTATCCTAGGTCTCTAAGCCATCCAGCTTCTGGTTCCTGGCCATCCAGACATTGTCAGACATGGACTCCCTCTCATGGCTTGGGCCTCAAGTTAGACCAGTCATTGGTTGGCCACTCCCACAAGCTCTGAGCCTCCATTGTCCCAGTGTATCTTACAGGCAGGGCAGGTTGGGTGACCTATGTTTTGTGTCAGGTTTGTGTTCTGCCAGTGGAGCCAAGCCTGGTTACAGAAGATGTCTGGTTCAGGTTCCATACCTTCCATTACTATGAGTCTTTGCTAGGGTCACTCTCCTAAGTTCCGGGATGTTTCCACTGCACTAGGTTTCTACGTTGCCCCTAAATGCCTGTCTACTTCAGCAGTCTCTCCCATACCTCTCTCACTCTGTCCCTCCATCCTGCACCTGATTCTTTCTGTTCCCATCCCCCTGCAGCCCCAAATTCACTTGCAAAATCTATTCTATTTCCCCTTTCCAGATAGATCTATTTGTAGCCCCTAGACCTTGGTGGCAGAATATAAAAATATCATATGAATGTCTGTATCCTTTCTGTACAGCAATAAATACACTGAGAAAGATCTTTGGAAATCAATCTAATTCACAAATTTCCTCAAAAAATACTTCAGAGTAAAGTAAGAAAGGAAGTAAAATACCTTACATTGAAATCTTTTTTTTTTTTTTTTTTTTTTTTTTTGGTTTTTCGAGACAGGGTTTCTCTGTGTAGCTTTGCGCCTTTCCTGGGACTCACTTGGTAGCCCAGGCTGGCCTTGAACTCACAGAGATCCGCCTGGCTCTGCCTCCCGAGTGCTGGGATTAAAGGCGTGCGCCACCACCGCCCGGCACATTGAAATCTTTTAACCATGAGGGGCTTAAATATGAAAGAAGATACATTCTGAGAAAAATGAGTGATGCTGGAGATAGTCCCATACTCAACTTCATTATTCTTCAAAACAACATGAGTCTGGCAAAAAAAACATCACATGTATATATCAGTGGGTTAGAAGACCCCAATATAAACTCAGGCAACTATAGCCACCTGATGTCTAAATTTTTATATTTTATTTTATTTCATAGGTGTTTCATCTGTAGACTGTTTTCATGCCTAGTGCTCACAGAGACAAGAAGGAAACATCAGATCCCCTGAAACTGAAGTCTCTGGCAGCTGTTGACACCATGCATGTGTTGGGGTTTGAACCTGGGGTCTCTGGAAAAACAACAAGTGCTCCTAATATTGAGACATCTCTCCAGTCCCAACTAAGTTTTCACAAAGATGATGAAAATATACATTGACAGACATACGATGTCTTTAACAAATGGTGTTGAGAAAATTAAATGTCTATACCTAGAATGAAAATTGAGCTTTATCTCTCACCCTGCACAAACATAAACTCCAAATACATCAAAGACTCCAAAATAAAACCTGAAACTCTGCAATTGCTAGAAAGGTAGGGAGTATGTTACAACATCTAAGCACAATTTAAGGACTTTCAAAATAGGACTGAGGTGGATCAAGAAATAAGGTCAACAATTAACAGTTGAAATAAGTGAAAATAAGTCTTGGGTACAGCAAAATAAACAAACAAACAAACAAAAAACAGTCACAAAGTGAACCATCAAGAAAACAAAAGAAAAAATAATCAAGAAATGGGGTATAGATTGATAAAAGATTTATAAAAATGAGACACAAATGCTTAATAAACAAATGAAAAGTATTTAAAATTACTTGCCATGAGGGAAATACAAGTAAAAACTACTTTCAGATCCATGTTACCACAAATCAAATGACTATTATCAAAAATTAAAATGCCAAATGCTATCTTGGATGTGAGGGCAGGAAGTGTTAATTTACTATTGGTGTGAGTGCAAACTGAGTGGGAAGCAGTCACTATAGAAATTAATTTGGAAGCCGGGCGGTGGTGGAGCACGCCTTTAATCCCAGCACTCGGGAGGCAGAGCCAGGCGGATCTCTGTGAGTTCGAGGTCAGCCTGGGCTACCAAGTGAGTTCCAGGAAAGGCACAAAGCTACACAGAGAAACCCTGTCTCGAAAAACAAAACAAAACAAAACAAAACAAAACAAAAAAGAAATTAATTTGGAGATTCCTGAAAATGGTAGTTAGAAAGCTACCCTGTGGCCCAGCTATTCCACTCCAGAGCACATATCAAAGAGACTCTATAATGTACTGCACAGATACTTGATTAATCACATACATTGCTACTACATTTTCAGTGACTAGGAAAATAAAATTAACATATATGACCATCGATTGACAAATAATAAAGATAATATTGTGCATATACACAATACTAAAAACAAAAAATGAAATTCATAGGTAAGTACATAAACTGAAAGAAATTGTTTCAAGTGAGATAACTCATGCACAGAGAAACAAATGCCATATACTCTCTTAATAATTGAATCCAATTTTGGACAATTTTGTGTGTTCATCATGGCATTCTTATAGATGTCAGGAGACTAAAAGGAGCACATTGGGGAAGGGTGCCTTAAGGAAGCAGGTTAGTAGATTTAGTTAATATGAAAGCAGAGAAGGAAAATACTTGGAATGGAAAACCCTAAGCAGGGAGGGAGGAGATAGATAAACAAAGGAGACAAGATAGCAGGGAACAGTATTAACCAAAATAAATTAGGTATGAAAAGGGATATGGAAGGCTACTATCTTGTAAACAGTCTTAAATATAATTTACATTAAAAATGTTTGAAGGGAGATAAACTCACTTCAGAAACCATGGAGGAACACTGCTTTCCGGTTTGTTTCCCATGGCTTGCTCAGTCTGACTTCTTCTTTTTTTTTTCTCTTTTTTTTTTTGGTTTTTCGAGACAGGGTTTCTCTGTGTAGCTTTGCGCCTTTTCCTGGAACTCACTTGGTAGCCCAGGCTGGCCTCGAACTCACAGAGATCCACCTGGCTCTGCCTCCCGAGTGCTGGGATTAAAGGTGTGCGCCACCACCGCCCGGCCAGTCTGACTTCTTATACACTCCAGGACAAACTGCCCAAGAGTGGTACAATCTACACTGAGCTGGGCTCTCCAACATCAAACATTAATCAGGAAAAAGACCTGCATTCTCATCTTCAGACCAACATTTTCTCTACTAGGATTCCCTCTACCCCAAATTGTCTATGTTTGTGTCAAGTTAACAAAAGCCAGTCACAACAATGTTGCTGAATATTCCACAAATCTCAGTTGTAGGATGTATGTAAAGCAATTTGGAACTGAGCCATAAGCTTTCTCCCTGCAGAAAAGCTTCCATACTCTTGGAAGTTACTACACAGCAGAGGGGGGAGAAATGGAATCAATGATCTTATACAGCTGAGACTCCTGTGATGGATGAGATCATCTTGACAGGTACAATACACTCACTTGTGCTATTTTAGCACTACTATTGTAAGAGTAACCAACTGCTCTTTGACTGGATTTGAGAAACATGCCCCAGGAGTAAATACATGCCTGATACTATAACCTTGGTCATAATTCCTGCACAGAGATCATAGGTCCCAGGGGAGAACTGAATACTGTTTCTTAGCTAAGTCATCATAGCATCAAGTTGTCTTTAAATATTTATGCTTATATTTATATACACACTGTCAGCCTTAGTAAGAGGAGTGTCTTTCCCTTGAACTGTGGTTAATGCAGATTACTCATTGCTGCACAAAGTACTAACCATAGTGTCCAATATTGTTCAATATTAACCAAGATAGTTATAGAGTCCCTTCTAAGGTTCAGGGAACATTGTGTAAAAAAGAGGTAGAAAGAATTTAAGAGAGAGAGAAGACTAAAGAAATTACTGCAAAATACCATCTTATAGGCAAAACATTGTCATAGCAATTATGATTCACAACAGCTGAGGATACACAGGGTATGCATGAGCACAGTCCTATAAACAGCTAGGCATGGCTGAAGATAGGTCTTAGAGGTCCCTAACTCTCACTGTTGAATTACTTGTTGCTCATACCATTGAAGAAAGAGGGATCATTTTTACATGTCTTCTCTGGGCAAGTACCCTAAGCACACAATTTATCATTTGGATGTGTATCTTTCAAGTGGAAATTATGCTTGTGCTTAATATAAAGTTAATCACTTATGAGAAAGATGATGAAAATTTACAGCCCTTCATTCTTAAAAGCTGGAACACTTTCTTGTCCCAAAGGAAGCTCCTTTATACTATATTATCCATTTTCTCTGGCTGAGAAAAAATGAATAGTAAAATAACAGACGACTAGGCATTGAGTGCATACTTGTAGTCATCTGTACTCTGGATCTGAACTCGTGGTTTAAGACCGTCTTGGGTAATTAAAGTGTGACTCCACCTCAAAAATAAAGGAAGAAAAAGGAAGAAAGGAAGGAAGGAAGGAAGGAAGGAAGGAAGGAAGGAAGGAAGGAAGGAAGGAAGGAAGAAAGGAAGGAAGGAAGGAAGAAAGGAAGGAAGGAAGGAAGAAAGGAAGGAAGGAAGGAAGGAAAAAGACAAACAAAAGATGACTGATTAAAATAAAGAAAATCCCTGCAGTTTCTACACAGAATTTGCAAGCCCAGTTTTCTTTTAGATATTAGTTATAGAAGCAAACAGACTTCTCCCTTTCATTATACTTGAGGGAAGATAGATGAAGACCCCTTAGAACACTTTTCTGACATTGTACCATGAGTACAATACATCTGATTGAGATTCTCTTTTCTCTCCAGAAATATTAATAGCTACTGTTTTATGAATAAGTGTCCCTTTATTAAAAGTTAAAAAGGCCATGAAGACACGTTATTAGAAAGCTAGTAAGTTACCAATTCACATTTAAGATAGCAATATCAACATAACAGTTGACAGTTATAATTTTCATTCCTTGAGAGTTTAAAGTTTTGTGTATGTTTTGATCTCATTCACCTGACTCCATGTCTTGCAAGGCCAGTTGTTGTTATAGTTTGTAGAGTTCACAGGTAGGTAAGGTAGATGACTACTTTGCTTGTCCAGTATCTTTTTTTTTTTCTTTTTTCTTTTGCAATACAATTCAGTTCTACATATCAGCCACGGATTCCCTTGTTCTCCCCGATTCCGCACCCCTCACTTTCCCCCCAGCCCGCCCCCCCCCCTCCCCCGTTCCAATCTCCTCCAGGGCAAAGCCTTCCCTGCGGACTGAGATCAACCTGGTAGACTCAGTCCAGGTAGGTCCAGACCCCTCCTCCCAGGCCGAGCCAAGCGATCCTGCATAAGCCCCAGGTTTCAAACAGCCAACTCATGCAATGAGCACAGGACCCGGTCCCACTGCCTGGATGCCTCCAAAACAGATCAAGCCAATCAAGTGTCTCACCCATTCAGAGGGCCTGATCCAGTTGGTGACCCCTCAGCCATTGGTTCGTAGTTCATGTGTTTCCATTCGTTTGGCTATTTGTCCCTGTGCTTTATCCAACCTTGGTCTCAACAATTCTCGCTCATATAAACCCTCCTCATTCTCGCTAATTGGACTCCCAGAGATCCACCTGGGGCCTAGCCATGGATCTCTGCATCCAGATCCCTCAGTAGTTGGATGAGGTTTCTAGCATGACAATTAGGGTGTTTGGCCATCCCATCACCAGAGTAGGTCAGTTCGGGCTGTATCTCGACCATTGCCAGCAGTCTGTTGTGAGGGTATCTTTGTGGATTTCTGTGGGCCTCTCTAGTACTTTTCTTCTTCCTATTCACTCATAGCAGAATACTAGATGTAGAACAAGGATGACTGGACTGCTTGCTACTCACATCACCAGGGAGGCTACCTGGAAAGCAGGACCCCAAGAAATACAAGGGGATCGCCCAATGACAGAGATATTGAATGAGATCTACAAGAATAGCCTGGACATGAGTGGGGGTAGTGAAGGGCGAGGGTCGAGGGAAAGAGAGCTTGGGGGAGCGGGAGATCCCAGCTGGATCAACAACAGAGAGGGAGAACAAGGAATAGGAGACCATGGTAAATGAAGACCACATGAGAATAGGAAGAAGCTTGTCCAGTATCTTGCATAGCAACTTCAAGCACAATGAAAACTATCCAGAAGGGATGAAGCTTGTAAACCCATACCAGAAAAAAAAACATACTTTAAAAAAAATCACATAAATTTGAATGTAAACTACAAAATGTGGGAACTCTAATCAAAATAACTTTGGGAAAGTGATTCAGTGTATGGGAGTGCTATGACCTGTTACAATGGGCTTTTCTCAGAGTGTTTTTTCCCCAGCCACTGTAAATGTTCATCCAATGGTGGCAGGCAGGCCTGGCAACTGTGAGGATGAGCCTCATTCAAGAGCTGTATGATTTCTATTCCCAGTTCAGAGTCTCTAGAATTCCTGAGTGTTTGGAAGAACTGAGGACCTTTGATGAGCTAGGAACACTCCCAGGAATGAGTGTTTCATAGTGCTCACTAGTCATCTTAGGTGCTGCTAAGAGGCTGTATGCAACGACAGTTTTCTTAAGTGAAAGGTCAAGTTAAATGCTTAGCTTCATTTATCAGATGAAGAACTGAAAAATTGGCCTGAGAACTTTTCCTGAGTCTTCAAGATAAATTGATAATATTGGACTGAGCCTAATTGCAACAGAGAAAAATAATGGCAAGCCAGGTGAATTTGATGAACAGAGAAGCTAAAATTTAGCAATTAGGCCTTAGTTTAAGAACAGTACTCAAGAGTACATAAAATTAGTAATAATTTTCTTCAATTATCTCAGACAAAAATCAATAGAAACTAAGTTTGAAGAAAAAGCTAATGAGAAAAAGCTGCATAATTTTAATTACCCCAGAATGATAAATGGCTTTCATTGTAAATTACCATCTGCAACTTCTTTTCCTTTCCCTCTGAAAATAATATTTTATGTTTCTATAACAGTTTGTTAAAGAAAAAAATTAGAAAAAACAGTTAAAAGGCATTACAGCCTAAGAAAAAAGTTTATGTTTAAGTACAATCATGTTACTTAGTGCTACTTTAGGCTTCCCTAATAACACAACACATCAATTGAAGAGATAAATTAATACTAATTTTTGAGTGCATGGCTTAATTTCTCATGAGGCCCTATGGGAAATGGAGGGTAGCATATGACAGGAGTTTGCCTTTGTAAAAATACAACTCATGTTAAAACGATCAAAAAGAAAAAATAAAATTTTAACTCATACACATATTGTATCTTTAATTATTGAAAAAGCATTCACAATATAATCATTATCATGAAAATATGTAGACTTTGATAGTATAAAGAATTTACTTCTGTTTTTGGCTCTTCTACTTGTTTATAGTCTGTTAAGTAACATGTTAATATTTTTGAGCTTAAATTTCTCACTACAATGTAGTTTCTCTATGCTATTGATATTAACTGTAAAAAATGCTATCAAACAAGTATGTCCTAAAGTGTTACTTTTTTATACCGAGGATTTTTTTTTTCCATAGGAGTCAAGGAACGTTTTGTTCAAACAACAGTCAAAAATGAAATTAATTTGCTTCTTTTCTTCAGATAAATACAGAAGATTGAGTGATTAAAAGGTGGTTGTAAAAGGGTGAGACAGTTGATTGGCTTGATCTGTTTGGGAGGCATCCAGGCAGTGGGACCAGGTCCTGTGCTCATTGCATGAGTTGGCTGTTTGAAACCTGGGGCCTATGCAGGATCGCTTGGCTCGGCCTGGGAGGAGGGGTCTGGACCTGCCTGGACTGAGTCTACCAGGTTGATCTCAGTCCTCGGGGGAGGCTTTGCCCTGGAGGAAGTGGGAATGGGGGGTGGGTTGGGGGGAAGGTGAGGGGGGCCATAGGGGGAGAACAAGGGAATCCGTGGCTGATATGTAGAACTAAATTGTATTGCAAAATAAAAATATAAATTAAAAAAAAAAGGTGGTTGTACCTGATCATGAATTTTCAACCTCACTGGAGAATGTGCTAGACAATGAGCTATAGCTAAAATTGATTAGATTGCATATAATTAGTACAAAGAGGATGCATAAATTGTTTGTAGGCTTAAATTACAATAGCCTGATGGAACATTGTTATTTATAGTTCTGCTGAGAGAAGGGTGGGATTTCTTTAAATCCCTGGATATTTTCTTTATTTGGTAATGTCATAGATAAGAAGAACTACCACTTACATTATTATGTCTTATACTAAAACATTTCTCTAGAAGTTTATCTTTCATAAAGAAAAAGTTTTAGTTATGTAATTCTTTTTGTGGCCTTTGAGCATCTTTAGTACAGGAAAATCTCTGATCAACTGGTATGGAAGACCTGTCTAGTCTTCAATACTTCTGGTTTCTTAATGTCATCTCCTCCAAATAAACAGTTTCAAATTTGAATCTTCCTATTCTTCCTATATTCTCTATAAATTCTCTCTCCATTTTACAATGTTAGGTTAACTGATCAAAATCAAGCATTGGGGCATTATTTTAAATAAATATTCTAGGAAATACATGAATAACTAGAATGTTTTTATCTAAGTAGTATAATATCTTCCAAAAGCATAACTTTTATTCAAATGGTGTAGGACATTCTTGTTTAACAAATGTTCACAACTGATGTGAATTCTCAAAGGCTTTTTAGTTGCCTGTAAAAATTTAAAAAATCAAAGCAAAACAAAATTCTTCAATAATCCAAACCTCGTGTGAACATGTCACTTCGGTTTCCTCTATTTCTTCCACTCCTCATCATCCCCACACTACTGCTTTTCTCTTTTTGACTACTTTACATTTCCTGCTTCATTTCTACTTCACAGGGTGAATGGCAATCATCGTACATACTCTCCCAGTTTCCCTACATCTGTAGAATAAAGAACTCTGAAAACCACTGTTACCTTTTCCGAAGGGAAATGAAGGAGCAGTGGATCTGGGGGAGAGGGGAGGCAAAGGGGAAATGGGAGGAGAGGAGGGAGAGAACACTGCAGTTGGAATATATTGTATGAGAGAAGAATAAGAAAAAGAAAAAAGTTAAACTCTTAAAATAAATCTGTGGTTTATTTTGCTACTTCCTCAATACAGGTATCACATTGTTGTAGAGGAGAAACAACAGCATGAAGCACTTTGATGTGAGATTCTGTGGTGAGATTCTGTCTGTTATCATCTTTTAGGAAAACTAAAATACGTTATTCACATAAAAGTGCAGTAGGTTTTTTATCTATTATTATTTGATTTCATACATAAACTACAACTTGTCTACATTTTTTATTAACAACAGCCAATTCATGGCTGGAATGTATATCAGTAATTGGGACTTTATACTTTCTGAGGTTCAATCTTCAACCCACAATTTCAAGATAAATTGGATATGTTTTGTTCATATTTCACTTTAAGTTGTATATACCAGAGAAGACACTTAAATATGAACTCTTAAATTCTTTAAAATGTTGATTTGAGTCCAATTTCTCATTGTGAGAAGAAAATATAACACACACACAACACACACACACACACACACACACACACACACACACGCAAAAGAAAAGCATCATCCCATAGAATCATGCTACATGCCTCAGTGTCATTCTTTAAGCAAAACATAACTTCACTGAATACTAATTTCTTTACAAAATTGTTTACAAAGAGGATAATTATTTTCTTTAGCATCTATCTCAATTCTCCAGAGTGCTGGAGTAATTGGATATATTCATTCTATTTAACTTTTCTAATTGTCTTATTTGACTAATTTAGAAGATAAAATTATTATATTAAACATTTGAAAGGAGACATATTTTATTCCTTCCCAAAGCTTTCAATACCATAAAACAAGTTAGTTAACTATACTTATTTTTAATTAAAATTTTTACTTGAAAATTATCTACTTATTGTGCCTGTATGTTTATATGTGTGCATGTTTCAAGGCATGTATGTGGAAGTCAGAAGACAACTTAGTGCAGTCAGGTATCTCCTAAAATTTGCATGGATTCCTGTGATTAACACCAAATCATTAGATTTAGCAACAAGCAGCCTTATCCATGGAGCCATCTCATTGGCCCAGTTGTCTTCCTTTTATTCCTCATGAGATTTTTGAATTCACAATTCTTCATATTTACTTGTACTATGTATATCTCTTAATCTTTTATTGTAAATTTTATTTAAATTATTCCAGAAAAATCAGAGTATGCTACATTTCCAAGAAGAGATAATGATTTACAGAACTCAAGTAATATATAGCATTTGAATCAGGAGAAATTAAATAAAGCAAATCTCATGAATATGTATTGAAATAACAAAACACGAGAGAAACGGTCTAACTGCTGACCTTCACCTCTCTTGCGCCTGCAGATCCAATCCATACAGCCTCATTCCCAGCTCTGCAGCAGAACACATGTTGTGCCTTCCCTTTTTTCCCTTCCCACAAACACTGTAGGCTGCTTGTAGATCTCCTCTTCTCCCTCTGTTCCCCCAGATCCAATCGCCTAGTCTCGTCCCCAGGTCTTCAAAAGAACACCTTGGCAGCTGCCTTGTCTGCTCCCTGCTTCCATCCTCTTTGGATCCCACAGATGCCCCCTTTTAATTCTCTCCCCTCCGTCAATCCTTTGTCACAGTCCCCCACTCTGGCAGGCATCAGGCAACCCCTGCTACCTCAAGGGCCATTCCTCCTGGGTAAGAAGTAAGCAGAAAGCACATCCACACCTCTCCATCTTTTCCTCCAGTTTCAGTCCTTCCCTAAGTCTCCCTTTTTTTTGGCAGAACACCTGCTGCAGTCTCCCTTTACTCTCTGACTCAGCTGATCTCAAGATCTTCTCCTTCAACCCTTCCTCCCCCAACTTACCCCATTATCCCAGCCTCCAATACCAGCAGGCATTCACCGGGAACACATACCAGCTGAGCAGGCCAGGAAAACAGGTAAGCCAACTGAAGATCTTCACTACTGCATCCTCACTTCTAAATAGAACACCAGCTGTAGTCTTCCTTCATCCTCTGCTTACATCTCCTTTGGATCTCATAGACTACCTCTCCTAACCTCTCTCCACCAATGCTTTATTGCAGTCACCGGTTCTAGCAGACACCCTTTGCTAAACCACGGGGAACCTACCATGCCTGTCATGAAACCAGGTAGATTAACTGTGGATCTTCACCTCTCTTTCTATTCCCCCGGTGCCAATCCCCTTGTCACATGTTCAGATCAGCAGGAGCAAAACTGTGGCATCCTTTCAGGCACCCCTACTTCCATCTCTGTGGATCACACAGATATACCTCTTCTATCCTCCCTTCCCCTACCTGTTTCTTTGGAACAACCTCTAATGCCAGCAGATACCTCTTGCTAACCCAAGGGCAGCTCCTGTCAGGGAAGCAAGGAGGCTGAATGCTGATCTTCACTTCTCCTGCTCCTGCAGATCTAATCTCTCCATTTTTGTCCTAACCCTGTGGCAGAACACCCCCTAGAGTCTCCCTTTCTTCCCCACCCCTGCTCCCATGGATCATAAAATTCTTCTCCAACCTCTCTTCATAAAATTCATCCCAATATCTCAGCTTCCAAAAACAGCAGGCATAACCTGGGAGCACATCAGCTGAGGCCAGAGAAACAGGTCCATAGAAAATTTCCTACCAGTCAACACACAGCCATGAAACTCACCTAAAGTCCAGGGAGAAAGCAGAAACCAAGGAATAAAATACCCACCCGCAGACACAAAACCAGACATCAGCACCTAGACCTACAATCATGCCCAAATCAGATGCCTAGATGCCAATGTAAAAACACAATAACAGCCAGGACTGCCTCCACTAAATCCCACCAACCCTACCACAGAAGGCCATGAGAATTTTAACATAGCTGAAACACACACACACACACACACACACACACACACACACACACACACACACACACACACATACACACACACATGACCTTAAGACAACCCCTATGAAAATGATATAGGTCTTTAAGGAAGAAAGGAATAAATCCCCTAAAGAAACCCAAGAAAACACAAACAAATAATGGAAAGAAATAAAAAAAATTGTTCAAGAACTAAAGGTAGAAATAGAATCAATAAAGAAAACACAACCTGAGGGAAATCTGAAAATGAAAATTTTAAGAGCTAGAGCAGGAAATGTGGAGGCAAGCCTCCTCAATAGAATACAGCAGAATCTCTGGCACTGAAGATATGATAGAAGAAACAGATACCTTGGCCAAGGAGACTGTTAGTCTAAAAGTGTTCTGACACAAAACATCCAAGAAATCTGGAACACTATGAGAGAACAAAAAATACAAATGCAGAAAGAAAAATAACCTAATCAAAGACCCAGAAAGCATTTTTCACAAAATCATAGAAGAAAAATTTCCTAACCTAAAGAATGAGATGCCTATAGAGTTACAAGAACCATACAGAACACCAAATAGTTCAGACTAGAAAAGAAATTCCAATTGGCACATAATGATCAAAACACTAAACTTACAGAATAAATAAATAAAGAATAGTAAAAATTGTAAGAGGGAAGAAGACCAAGTAACACATGGAAGCAGATCAATGAGAATTATACCAGGCTTCTCAATAAAGACTCTAAAATCCAGAAAGGTCTGGGCAGATGAGCTGCAGACTCTAACAGACCACAGATACCATCCCAGACTACTCTACCCAGCAAAACTATGGCCATAGATGACTAAAATAAGATATTCTTTAATAACACTAAATTTAAGCAACCTAATGAGGTTAATTACAACAATGTAAACACAAGGAATAATCTCAGACCAGAAAAATCAAAGGAAGGGAAGCACTCCTGTCTTCCTTTTTCTCTCTCTCTTTTACACACACACACACACACACACACACACACACACACACACACACACACGCACACATCACCATTACCACCATCACCAAAAATAACAACAAAAGAGTATAATAATGGGAATCAGTAATCTGTATATCAATGGTCTCAATTCCCCAATAAAAAGACATAAGCTGACAACATGGATACAAAAACAGTACCATCTTTCTGCTGAAGCCAAGAAACATACCTCCGTATCAAAGTTATCTCAGGATACTGGGTTGAAAAAAGATATTCTAAGCAAATAGACCAAAGAAGCAAGCACAATAGTGTAGTCATTTTAATATCTAAGAAATTAGACTACAAACCAAAATTAACCAAACATAAGGGGAAGAACACTACATACTCATCAAAGAAAAAATCCACCAAAATGATATTTCAATTCTTACCATCTATGCCCCCAAACACATGGGCACCCAGGTTTGTAAAAGAAATACTATTACAGCTTATATCACATATTGATTCGCACACAGGAAGTAGGAGCCTTCAATACCCTGCCCTCACCAATGGATAGGTCATCCAAGCAAAAATTAACAGAGAAATTGCCGTGCTAACAGATATTATAAAACAAATGCATTTAACAGATATTTACAAAACATTTCACCCACACACAAAAGAATACACATTCTTCTCTGAACTTTATAGAACTTTCTTCAAAATTGTCCAAATACTCAGATACAAGTGAAGTCTCCACAGATATAAGAAAAGTGAAATATTTCCCTACGTCCTATCAGACCACTGTCAATTAAAGCCCATTATCGACAGGAGAAACAACAGAAAACATGCAAAATCATGGAAACCAAACAACTCTCTACTGAATAAAAGAAGGTTCAATACATAAATTAAAAAAGAAATTAAAACCTTCTAGAACTGAATGAATATGCAGCATATCCACCTTATGAAACACAATGAAAGTGGTGTAAAGAGGCAAGTTCATAGCACTAAGTGCTTACATTAAAAAAAAAATGGAGAGATCTCATATTAGCAACTTAGCACACCTGAAAGCTCTAGAACAAAAAGAAGAAAGCACACCCAAGAGGAGTAGAAGGAAAGAAATAATTAAACTAATGGCCGCAATCAATAAAATAGAAACAAAGAGAACAATAAAAAGAATCAATGAAACAAGTTGGTTCTTTGAGAAGATAAACAAGATAAACGAACTTATGCAAACTAACTAAAAGGTAGAGAGAATACACAAATTAACAAAATCAGAAATTAAAAGGTGGACAAAACAACAGACAGAGAGGAAGGCCAGACAATCATAAATCTATA
This sequence comes from Peromyscus californicus insignis, assembly GCF_007827085.1. NCBI lineage: Eukaryota > Metazoa > Chordata > Mammalia > Rodentia > Cricetidae > Peromyscus > Peromyscus californicus. The sequence goes on along the minus strand of NW_026294573.1, from coordinate 158,015,713 downwards.
CTTAAGAACTCCAACAAATTGGAAAATCTGAAAGAAATAGATAATTTTGGTCCCCTTTGCCAAAGTTAAATCAAGATCAGACAAGCAATTTAAATAGACCTCCAGTAAAATAGAAACAATCCTTAAATCTCTCTCAACCAAAACCAAAACAAAAAACAAAAGAAACAAACAACAACAGCAAAAACAGGGCCAGAAAGTGTTAGCACAGAATTCTACCATAATTTTTTTTTTTTTTGTTTTTTTTTTTTTTGTTTTTTTTTTTTTTTGGTTTTTCGAGACAGGGTCTCTCTGTGTAGCTTTGCGCCTTTCCTGGAACTCACACGGTAGTCCAGGCTGGCCTCGAACTCACAGAGATCCGCCTGGCTCTGCCTCCCGAGTGCTGGGTCTACCATAATTTTAATGGAGTTAATGCCAATACTCATCAAATTATTCTACAAAATAGAAACCAGGAACATTCCAATTTATTTTATGAGGTCAAAGTTAACCTGATACACCATCCACATAAAGACCCAACAAATAAAGACCAATTTTCCTTATAAACATAGATACAAAAATACTCAATAAAATACTTGCAAACCAAATCCAAGAATGCATTTAAAAGATCATTGACCATGATCAAGTAGACTTCATTACAGAGATGCTGGGATGATTCAATATATTAAAACCAATAAATGTTATTGAATATGTAAACAAACTGAAATAAAAAAAATGATCATTCCATTTGATGCGGAAAAATCCTTTGACAAAATCCAACATCCCTTCATAATAAAGGTTCTGGAGAGATTAGGAATACAATAGACACATTTAAACATAATTAATGTAGTTTTCAGTAATCCTGTATTCAACATGAACTTAAATGGAGAGAAACTCAAGGCAGTTCTGCTGAAATCATGAATAATTCAAGGTTTTCCATCCTCTCTATACCTTTTCAATATCAGACTAGAAGTCTTTGCTAAAGCAATAAGACAACCGAAGGAGATCAAGGGGATACAAATTAAAAAGGAAGAAGTCAAAGTATCCTTAATTGTAGATGATATGATAGTATATGTAACTGACACAAAAAATTCACCAGAGACTCTTATAGATGATAAACATTTTTATCAAAACTCATAAAAATCAGGATACTTTTACAAGCAACTGGTAAACAGTATGAGAAAGAAATAAAGAAAACAACACCTTTTACAATAGCCACGAATAATACAAAATATTTTGAGGTAGCTCTAACAAGCAAGTTAAAGACAAAGATGATAAATCTTTTAAGTCTCTGAAGAAAGAAATTGAAAATGTCAGAAGATAGACTGATCTCCCATGCTCATGAATCAGTAGTATTAACTTAGTAAAAGGTCATCCTACCAAAAGCAATATACTGATTCAATGTAATTACCATCAAAATTCCAAAACAGTTCCTCACAGATCTTGATAAGACAATTCTCAGCTTCATATGTACAAACAAAAGATCCAGGATAACTAAAACAATCTTGAATAATAAAAACTGCTGGAGATCTCACCATTCCCAATTTTAAATTGTACTATAGAGCTATAGTATTAAACAAACAAACAAAAACCAAAATACCCACCCACACATTTTTCTTTTTAAATTTGGAGAGATTTAGCTGGTACCGACACAAACCCTTCATCCCTAAGATCTAATGTCTTAGGTATGGGAAGGTACTCTGGAAGCTACCAAAAAAAAACAACCCATAAACACCAACCCAGTCACAACACCTTTTATATACAATCTGTCCTGCCTGCAAAATATACTAGGGCAATGGTGGTACAAAGCTTGTGGGAATAAACAACCACTGTCTGATATGTCTTAAGGTCCATTCCACAAGATGGAATCCGTACATGACACTACCTAGATGACAATGGACCAGAGACCAGATAGCCCTAGTACTTAGGATAAAATAAATACTCCTTGTAAGGAAAAAAATAACAATAAAATCACTCCTAATTATATTCTGTTATATTCATAGATCAGTACATTATTCAGCCATCCTCAGTAAGAAGGCTTACTCCTGCAGCAGACGGGAACCAATAAAGAGACTCACAGCCAGATGTCTTGCAGAGAGAGAGCGAGATACCCTGGAATGCCAGGTTTTTCTCTATCAAATCCCTACCCTCAGAGCTCAAGGAATTCCAAGGAAGAGGAGGCGGAAAGAGTGAGTGTATGAATCAGAGGGGAGGGAGGCCACCAGGAGAAGAAGGCCATGTAAATAAACTGAGCAAAGCTCATATGAACACACAAAGGCCGAGGCAGCAAGCGTAGGGTCTGTACCAGGTCCTCGGTGTACATAACTTGCAGTTTAGTACTTTCATGGGATTCCTGAGTGTGTGAACAAGTGAGTCTCTGATTCTTTTGCCTTCTCTTGAGGCTTTTTTCCTCCTGTGGTTTGCCTTGTTTAATTTTGATGTGGTGGTTTTTATTTTATCTATGACATTTTATTTTGTTAATAAATTAAAATGTGTCTTGGAGACTCTAGAGAAGAATTCTAGAGATTTAAAATAACTAATTAAAAATATAAAAGAATTCATAAAACATTAAGATCAAAATGCTTCTCTAAATGTAGGATTGTGCTATAACCCCTATTATAGAGATTTATTATAACAATTGCTCCATTTCTTCTGCTATAAATCTTTTCTATATTAATAAAAATAGACTTTGGGTCTGGTTAATATTTGTGTGAGATGTTTTTATTTATTTGCAATTTTCATAACGAAATATATAAAATTAAAATAATTCTACTTGATCATTTATTCTACCCTTACCACATATGTGAGCCATGATTAAGATAAAAAACATTGTTAACATCTTCTACATGACTTGATCTCTAGAAGTATATAGTTTTGTAAATTTTACCCCACTGAATGTGGAAGCTGGTGCACTAGTGGATAATCTCAGAGGATTATGTAGAAATAGTAACACACTGATGGCCTGGCTGGTGAAGGTCTGTAGCTATGAAGTTTGGTCAGTCCTGCCAGTTCATAAAAATACCCTTGTCTCTTTGAGCAGATCAGCCTCAGGTGTGCTTTAGCCCCTCTGTGATTGTTCCATCCAGCCTATCAGACAATTGGTCACTCTGTTCTGGTCTCATGTTTTTCACCCTCTTTTTCTTTTCCTGAACTCAAGACCTCATTGGTGGTGTCACATGTGCTGACTTAACAGCCTGATTGTCATAGAGTTATTATAGGCCTGTGGGGGCTCACCCCTGTCTATTTGTCCTCTCACCTCCAACTTGGCCTTCCAATCTGACCAGTTCTAAGACCTCAGCAAAGGTCACGTCTTCATGTTTGAAAAATTTGCCTCATCTGCATCCACACACCACATGTCTCGAGACTCGGTCTCTGCTTATCAAAGACAAATCATGCCCACTGCAAACTTGCTTTTGCAGACAACCCCCACTTCTTCCCTTAGGTGCATATACAGCACCTGCTGTACTGCATGAATATTTTTGTTTTAGTCTTTTGCCTAGTTCCTGCTGATCGTGGTGTACTATCATTCTGAAACAATGGAAATTCTGGCTCTAACCTGATCTTTCCAATGAGTCAAGGAGATATGAGACAGGAAATAGAGTGATCCAGAGAGAAAATCATCATCCACTTGTACTCAGATTTGTTGTGGTTTAAATAGGTATAGCTATCATAGGCTTATATATTTGCATGTATGGCCTACATGAAGAGCTGCTTGGAAGGCTTGGGAGGTATAAACTTGCTGGAGTGGGTGTGGCTGTGTTGAAGGAGGTGTGTCACTGGGAGTAGACTTTTAGGTTTCAATAGCCCATGATGGGCCCAGTGGCTTTCTTCCTCTGCCTGAAGTATCAGGATGTAGGTCTCAGCTACGTTTCTATCACCATGCCTGCCATGGATGTCTCCATGTGCTTCACAGTGATCATAACGGATTAAAACTCAGAAACTGTAGGGAAGGCTCCAATTAAATGCTTACTTTTATAATGGAAAGAGAAAACAAAATAATTATATCTAAACTATTTTGTGCATGAGAAACCTTTAGTAAGAAGTACTACAAACAATTTTTCAATGTAATATTACATACTATGTTGTGTATGCCACTTGGTAAGATAATTCTTTTCTTCACATTTAATGTGAGTTTTCCTGTATATGCTAAAGTAATTGTTGTAAGCATATGATAATATTATCAGAAAATTTACGAAATTCATGATGAATGTTCCAAAATATTATTTTTATAATTTAGATAAAATATCAAATGCTTATGTAAAGCACTGTGAGGAAGAGGAATGGAAGGAATGCACAGGATGAGCCTTTGAAGCCATAATGTGCTGGCATCCGGTGTGAAAAAAAATCAACTGTATACAGCTGGAAAGATATTCTTCAAAGAGAGAAAATCAGCCATCAGGGATGATCTTTCTGATAGGCTATCTATTTTTAAGCAGTCAGTTTTAAACACACTGTACACAAACACACTTGTATACACACTTGAATGCACATGAATGCACACATGCATGTATGCACGGACACATACACACACAAGAGCAACAGTAAAACAATCTCAGAAGGTTGTATGTGTATGCACATATATGTAATAATAACAAAAAGAGATCATGAGTTTGAGAGGAAGTACAACCAGAAGATGACAGAGCCTAGAGGAAGGGTGAAATAGTGCCAATAAAGAAAGAATATAGGACACACATGTGACTCTAGTGAAGATCAAAAGGCTGAGACAATCACGACAGCATTGATAACTCACCAGGAGCTTCCTCTTCTATCATTAACTGCACACATCTTTTCAGGGGGATAAGGCTTCAGGAACACCTGTCTCCTCCACAACGTGATGTCTAACTTTGTGCAGATCTTCTGTGAGTTAAGTAACCGTGGTTGCTGTGAGTAAAGAGTGCAATAGCCATGTCATATCCATTTTCACGGCCACAAAGCACTCCTCATATTCCTCTGCTGGATCCACTCATTGTGCCCCTCACTCTCTATTGTTTCCTGAGTCTGAAGAGTGAGATATATGAGCATCCCAGTGGTATTCAGTGAGCCTTTAAGAAAAAGTTATGAAAGTAGAAAGAAGCCTATATAGAATGGGATGGAGACTGGTAGAAGAGGAAGGGGAAAAGGGAGTACATATTTAGTTCTAAATGTCTGTAAATAAATTTATATTCCCTTATTTTTCTATTCTCATTATAGAGTAAACAGGATTTTTGTCTTAAAATCATAAGAATATTATTAATATGTGAGTTAATTTTTTCTCATTGGCTTTGTTGATAGATGCACATTTCTCTCTTTCCATGGCCACTATATATATATAATTTAATTATTGCCATTTCTTTCTAAGATTCTAAAAACAATTGCTCTCTCTCTCTGTATATATATATATATATATATATATATATATATATATATATATATATATATATATTCCCTTATTTTTCTATTCTCATTGTAGAGTAAACAGGATTTTTTAAATAAGTACACCTATTTGAATAGCTAACAAATGATGTTTCTTTCTCTGTACATTCTTCTAATGAGCAATACTAATGGGTTACACACAGTTGAAGTTACTTATCACAAACATCCACACTCATTGTCTTTCCTTACCCTCTATTCACTTCAGATCATTGACTGACATACAATGTACATGTATATGTAATGCAAGCATGCATAACTACCTACAAGAAAATAACATGCAATTAGGATACCAACCCAATGAATTATTGCATCAATTGTATGTTGTAGAATATTATTTAAAGTGTGCTTCTTTTGTTTATGATGCTTTTGTTTAAGTCTCTGAAGCTGTGCTATTGTGCCGGTCTAAAATATCCGATAGTCTAATAAAGAACTGAATGGCCAAAGGCAAGACAGGAGAAAGGGCTGGCAGGCAGAGAGAATATATAGACAGAGAAATATGGGAGGAAAAAAAGAAGAAGAGCCGTAGAAAGAGGAGGACTCCAGGGGCTAACCACCTAGCTACACAGCAGCAAGCCACAGAGTGAGAATAAGGTTTACAAAAGCAAGAGAACAGGAAAAGCCCAGAGGCAAAAGGTATATGGAATAACATAAGTTAAGGAAAGCTGGCATGCAACAAACCAGGCTAAGGCAGAGCATTTAAAATTAAGGATAAGCCTTTGTGTATGATTTATTTAGGAGTTGAATGGCGGGCCCCCCAAAAGAGAGAAAACAAACAACAATTGTATGCTTTCAAATGCATTTTAATCCCTGAGTGTGTAATACACTGTACTAAATTCAAGGGGTACACGTAATTGAGGCTTCTAATTTTTCTTTTAAAGAACATGTGGTTAAATATAGAAGACCAATAAAATTAATAATGTCATGATTGTTAGGGATATTTAACAACGACTGACCATAAAAATTAATAAAAACATTCCATTTTTATATAACTGACTCACTGATACAGCTTATTTCAAAACTGCGTATGTTTGGCCCATTTCCTAATGCCATATTTGCTAAAAGGCTAAGTTAATTGGAGGAGTGAAGTAAGTTATGCATTTAATTCAACTGAAGATGGGGCATGCGTTTATACCATTTATATATGCTTCCTTAGAGAAACAACTAATAAGGCCATCCTGATTTAGACAATATCTGGGTCTTCCACAGGTGTAGAGCTTGGGAGACACTCTCGCAGAGGGAATAGGTATTGTGGAACTGTGATCATTTTACAGGGGTGGGTGCAAAGGAGGACTGGGAAGCACGAAGGCTGAGGTGCCTCATAGATCTTAAGGACAAGTTGAGAGCCTCTTAAATTCCATTGGAGCATCCTGCTCTATTCTGTGTAGCAGAAATCACAAAGTAAAAATGGCACATTTTTTCCATTCATCCATCCTAAGGATTCAGGGTCCTTCTCGTCCTGTCGTCATCTATGCTGCCACCAACAATGTTTTTGAGTAGTTATGTCAGAAGATGATTGACCAGAAGCCACATTTGTTAAACAATTAAAGAATGGTAACAAAGTATATAAGATGATGACTTTAGCATTTGGAAAATTTTCCCAGGGGCAGCCTGGAGGATGAAACACAGGGAGCAGAGAGGAGATAACATATTCTTTTATGTATTAGATCTTGTCAGCCCAGTATTTGTCTGCTTTGTCAGAAAAATGTCCTGACTCCTGAAAAGACTGAGCATTTTCAAGAGTATATTTAAGTAGCAGTGAATATATAATGAGGTGTGCTCAGTTCCTAAGTTGCTAAGGGCTATATTTTAAATATTTTTATATTAGACTTTTATGCATTCAATTCGAGAGAAAATCTCAATTTTGATCAGCAGGAGTAGAATAAAGGCAGTTGGACAACTCCTCAGTTCAGTTTTACCTGTGAGTCTAAGGGCCAGCAGCCAGGTCATTCGCTCTGAGTCCATCCTTACTGGAGAGTGCGGTGTTTGTGCAGCCACAGTGAACCTGAAAATCTGGCACAATAAGAATCCAAGTATATCTACGGAAATGTCACCATCAATATGATAAATCTTAGTGACATAATAGACTCATAGTTTCTCCTAATGCTACTGTACAGTTAATTTGAATTCTTTTATTAAACTTATTTTCCTCTTATGGCAAATAGATATTTTTCTCATATAATATGTCCTGATATGGTTACCCTTCCTTCTACCCATCCCAGTTTCTCCCCACCTTTCTTTCCAACCAGATTCACAATCTTTCAGTCTTTCATTAGAAAAATAAAGAGGTTTCTAAGTGATAAGAATAATATAACGTCGCCAGGCAGTGGCGGAACATGCCTTTAGTCCCAGCACTTGGGAGGCAGAGCCAGGTGGATCTCTGTGAGTTTGAGGTCAGCCTGGTCTACAGAGCGAGATCCAAGACAGGCACCAAAACTACACAGAGAAACCCTGTCTCGAAAAACCAAAAAAAAAAAAAATAATATAAGAATATAATATGATACAGTATAATATAGCAGAATATACATAATAATATACTATTAAAAGTCTAACACATCAGAAGAGTACAAATCAAAAATCTCATAAAAACACTAAACTTGAAGTTTGTAATTTATACTCAAAGGATCTGTAGGGTAAACAGAGGAAAATATATAAGTAAAACTTAAAATTAAAAATGATAAAATAAACTAAAAAAAATCCTTACATGACATTATGTGACAACGAACATGCAAAATTGCCCCTGAGTGCATTTTCTGTTGACCATAGGCTGGACATGCAACCTACTCTTAAGAATATCTTGTTTCCCTACTTAGACTCACTTGGAGGAAACTAAATTTTCATTTGAAAGTGGCCCTCAATTGGAGATAGCATATGTGTTAGAGATGGAGGCATATGTCCACCTCTATTCAGCTCCAGGACTTCACCTCATATAGACACATGTAATCCTGTCCATGCTGCCTCCATCATTGTGAATTAATATGTTCATCAATCCTATTAACTCAAAGGGCCTTTTTCCTTGGTATACTTCATTGCCTATGGCTATTACACTTTTTCTATTTTCTCTTCTTCAGCTCTGAGAGGATGAATTTTGTGTAGACATCTCCTTTCAGGTTTAATCTTCCAAGGTCTCCCATTCTCTGTATATTTTCTACCTGTGAGTCTCTGTGTTTGTTCCCATTGGCTACAGGAGGAAGCTTCTCTGATGATGGCTGATCTATGAGTGTAGCAGAATGTCATTTTATTTGGACTCATTATTGATACATTCTTTTCATAGAACAATAGTATTTGGTTTTATCCTGGGTCCAAGGACTATCTAGTGTCAAGTTCTTGGCCCCCTAAGCAGTTTTTTATAGATGTAACCAACCGTCTTATTAAATAAGAAACACAGAAACAATGCAAAGAAGAAAGCCAAGAGGTCAGAGCTAAGAGCTAAAACCTTACCCTTCCTCCTGCGGTGGTCCTACCTCTCTGAACCAGAGCTACTTCCTGTGTTAAAGTCTTTATATAGTGTTTCTGTTCTGCCTTCTCATTGGTTGTAAACCCAACCACATGACTGCCTCATTACGGTCTGTCTGTATAGACCTCCAGGTTTTCTATGATTGGTATTGAGATTAAAGGCATGCGTATCCAATACTGGATGTATCCCTGAACACACAGAGACTTACCTAGCTCTGCCTACCAAGTGCTGGGATTACAAGCATATGCCACCACTGCCCTGCTTTCCTATGGCTTGCTAATAGCTCTGACCCCCGGGCAACTTTATTTATTTATTAACATACAAATAGCATTTTAATGCAAATAAAATATCACCATAGTTTTTTGTATGAATTCCATTCCCTAGAGTGAGCTTTAAGTTGAATCAGACATTGCTTTTCACTACCATAGTTTTTTGTCACCATTACCTTAGCATATCTTGGAGGCAGGATAACATTGTGGATCAAAGGGTGTCCTTTGTTTGTGTCTGGATTGGAATTTACAGTTCTCCTTTGGTAGATTACAGAATACCTTCTTGTAATAAGGATGCTAGCAGGTAGGGGTGAAGGCTTAATGGAGGTACCAGCTCCATGTCTTCATGTTCAATGAATTGTGTAGGTGTTATATTTAGCAATAACACCTTGCTGTCTGTTGTGGAGAGCAACCTACAGATTTAGCAACAGCTTCGGTTGCTTGGAGATTTCCATGGGACCATTTGACCAAAAACTCAATTAGGTGTATCCCAACCCCAGTACTGGAAGCTTCATTTGGTGACAAGAGATGTCTAGCTGGGGACTCTCTCTCTCCCCATTATTATTTGATGCCATTTAGAATGTCTTCATTTATGGATATAGTTTTGCAATCTTTTACTGTATTAGGTTTCAATATTGCTTCTCAAAAGGCTCTTATTTTATATCTCTGCATTTTTATTTCCTCCCATTCCATCGTCCACACCCATTCATAATTATTTATTCTATTTCTCTTTTCTAAGGAGATTTATCTGTCTCCCCTAGTCCCATACTCTATACCTAATTTCTGTGGTTCTAGAGATTCTAGCTTTATTACCATTAATTTAACAGCTAATGAATTCTATATTTGTCTTTCTGGGTCTGGGTTACCATTGAGGATACTTTTTTTATAATTTCATCCATTTACCTGCAAATTTACTTCTTTTTAATGCCAGAATAACATCCGATCATATAAATTCTGAGGATAACTGATATTATAAGCCAAATAGACATAGCAGATATATACAAAACATCTCACCAAAACACAAAAGAATATGAATTCTTCTCAGAACTTCATGGAACTTTTACCAAAAATTAAGGAAATTAAAAAAAGTCTCAACAGATACAAGAAAATTGAAATAACACCTTGCATCCTATCACACCACCACAGATTAAAGTTGGATATCAAAAACAGAAAACAACAGAAAGCTTAAAAACTTATGGAAACTGAAAAATTCAGTACTGAAAGAAAAATTGATCAAGACAGAAATTAAAGATTTTCTAGAATTAAATAAAAATGAATACACAACTTACCCAAACCTATAGGACACAATGAGGATGGGTGTATGAGGCAAGTTCATATCAGTAAGTACTACATTTTTAAAAAATGGAGAGAGCTCATGCTAGCAACTTAACAGCACATCTGAAAGCTCTAGAACAAAAAGAATAAGTAACAACCAAAAGTGGAGAAGACAAGAAACAATCAAGCTAAGGGTTGAACTAAATAAATTTAACAACACAACAAAAATACAAAGAACCATGGAAACAAAAATTCTCAGTAATATGCATGCCAAACAAATCCAAGAACACATCAAAACTATCATGTGCCATGATCAAGCAAGTTTCATCCCAGAGAAGCTGAGATGGTTTAATGACATAAATTGATTGCATGTCCCGTATAGAAACAGACTGGCGACAAAAACCACATGACCATCTCCTTAGATGAAGAAAAGGCCTTTGACAAAATCCAATGTCCCTTCATGATAAAATCCTAGAGAGATTAGGGTTATAAGGGACATATCTCAGTAAAATAAAGGCAGTTTACAGAAAGCCCATAGCCAATATCAGTTAAAGGTAGAGAAATCCAAACAATTCCAATTAAATTGGGAAAAATCAGAGTCCACTTGCCCACTTTCTGCCTACTTTTTGATGTAGCACTTACAGTCTTTGCTAGAGCAATAAGAAAAACTGAAGGAGATCAAGGAGATACAAACTAGAAAGGAAGACATCAAAGTATCTTTTTTATTTTGCAGATGACAAGATAAAATACACAAGACCCTAACATTCTACTGGGAAACTCCTACAGCTCATAAACATTTTCAGCAAAGTAGTTTGGACACAAAATTAACTACAAAAATTAGTAGCCCTGCTGTATACAAATAAACCAATGAATAATTTTAAAAAATCAGGGAAATATTATCTTTCACAATGGCCTCAGAAATATAAAATATACTGGGGTAACTCTAAGCAAGTGAAAGACTTGTAACAATAAAAACTTTAAGGCATTATTTTGCTGCCTGGAGGGCCAATGTCCAGCAGCACCCAGGATTTGAAAAAAATAATCCATGAATGTGATGAGGGCTAGACTTTCTCTATCTGAAGGGAATAGAAAAGAAACACACACTTTCTCTTTTACTTCATCTTGAAAAAATCTTCTCTGAAAATCTTTTTATCTCTACAAAGCTATATGTCTCCACACAGCTACATCTCTCCACACAGCTATTTCTTTCTTCCACTAAGTAACTCATTTCTATCTCCACACCGCTACATACCTGCTCTTCTACACATCTCTCTCACCCAGGAAAAACTCTGGACAAATATGTGTTACATTTTGAGGGTCAGAGGCATTCTGATAATGCATGAGAAATCACACATTTTCTCTCGGACTTGGGCTGTCATGCCAACCATAATCATGGCATCACTTAGCTGTTAGCTAGGTTCCATAATATGCAGTCTGTAAAGCAAGGAGGGAGATATGTAGAGCTGGAGTGCTCCACATTGTCTCAAGGGACAGTAACCTTAAAAGTGTCCCAGGACCTAAACATAAAGAGTTAGTTGCCTGAACCTTGAGTCTTATATCATAAAACTGAGATTTTATGCAAATCAATTGCTGAGAGAAGTAAGTCTGTTAAAGTTGCTTCATGCCTGACCTTGGTTTAACAAACAGACCCTTGGGAATTTATCCTTGACATTCATATGCTGGGGCAACCAGTTTGCTTTAAATTTGTTTTGAAGTCTTAATCAACTAATGGTGTAAAAAGCTATCTTTGTAACTGAGAATATTGCTATTTTCCTATGTCTGTCTGAGCTATGAAAAATACTCTAGTGTTATTCCTATTCATCAAAATTATATAGCTTAAGAAAAACTCATCTTCCTGACCATCCACAGATATATGTGTGCCCAGTAGATGGAAAATATACATGTGATAAACACACAGGCAGTAGGGAAAATATCCATAGCTGTTTTTAGGGAAGAAATATAATGGCCCATGAGAAAAATTACAGATACAAACAATCAGTTTTAAGAGTCTGTGGTCCACTAATCTTACTTGATGAGGTTCCTCCATCAGAGAGTTATTGATCGAGTGGGTCGACACCTGAATTATTAATTGCCATCTGTTGTATTTATGCCATGGCCCATGACAAAATTAAATAAAGAAATTGAAAAAAATATCAGAAGATAGAAATGGATCAGTAGGGATAATACAATAAAAATGGCCATGGTAGCAAAAGCAATCTATAGGATTAACTCAATGCCCATAAAGATTCCACACAATTCTCCTCAGACTGTGAAAGAACAGTTTTAAGCTTCATGTGGAAACACATACACATACACACACACACACACACACACACACACACACACACACACACACACACACACACACACAGAATAGCTAAAACAATCCTGAACAATAAAAGTACTGAGGGTGGTATCACTGTCTTGACTTCAAGTTGAACTGCAGAACTATAGTAATAAAAGCAGCATGGTATTGGCATGTAAATAGACATATTGCAATGCAGTCAAATTGAAGATCCAGACATAAGTCCACACATCGATGAATGGACACCTGATTTTTTGTAAAGATACCATAAATACACACTGGGGGGGGGGAGATAACATCTCTAACAAATGGTTTTGCTCAAAATGGATGCATTTAGAGTAATTCAAATAGATTCATACTTATTACCCTGCACAAACCTCAACTCCAAATTGATCAAGTACCTTCCCTTAATATCAGACATACTGAAACTGCTATAAGAGAAAGAAGAAAGGAGCTTTGAACTCATTTGCATAAGAAAATACTTTCTGAACAAAACACCATTAGCACAGGCACTAAGACTAAGAATTAGTGAATGGGACTACACAAAACTGAGACAATTCTGCATGGCAAAGGACATTAGCATTCAGAAAAAGCAGCAGGCTAAAGAATGAGAAAATATTTTTTACCAACTTCACATTCTATTTGTGATAATATCCAAAATGTATAAAGAACCAAGCTGAACCAAACAAAACAAACTAGACATCAATAAAATAAATAATCCAGTTGAAAAGTGGGATACAGAAAATTATTAAAAATGGAAACTCAAATGGCTGAGAAACATCTAAAAAATGTTCAATATCCTTAGTCATCAGAGAGATGCAAATCAAAAATACTTTGAGATTTAATCTTACACCGATTATAATGACTAAGATCAATAAAACAAGTAACAGCTCATGCTGGCAAGGATGTGGAGTAAAGGGAACACTCATTCATTGATGGTAAGAGTATGAACTTCTACCATCCCCCACTGAAGTTAATGTGGTCATTCCTCAGGAAGATGGAACTTGACCTACCTCAATATCAAGCTATAACACTCTTGGACATAAAACTAAAGGACACTTTGTCCCACCACAGAGATTCTTGATCAACCATGTTCATTGCTGTCTTGTTTATAATACCCAGAAACAGAAACAATCCAGATGTCCCACAACAAATAAAAAGTTACTTATCAATTTTAATTGTACTTCTTTTCTACAAGAATTATTATCAGTGCTTTAGTCCTTTGGCATGGCTGAGAGTCAGCATTTCATCTCTAATTGAGGAGAGTTTGCAGTAGCTAAAGCTCAGATAAGGAGACAAATGTTACAGTCTGTCACTTAATGTGTACCAAAACTGTCTGAGAATGTGATCAGAATTTTACATGAGTTCTCAATGGACCTGCTAATTATGAGGCATTTCTTGTTAGCAGTAATGCTAAGATCAATTTCATTTTGGAATTAAAATATTTTAAATAAGGTATCGAGGCTGCAGTTGAATAGCTGGGTGCTCACCCTGAATGTTTAAGGTTCAGGTTCAAGTTTCTGCACTAAAAAGTATGTATATTTTAACTACATTATATAAATGTATATATATATACATATATAATCTATAGTTATATATAGACATATATTTGTTTATCTATATTTCTATATATTTGTATATAACTATAGATTATCAAGTCATTTGATTTATTTCATGTAAATTTTCAGAACAATATTACAGTGTTATGGTAAAAGTCATCACACAGAGTGATAGGATCCAAAACCCAATCAATAGAATTTGGAGTAAATTATTAATTATGTAGTATCTAAGCTCCAGTATTTTAGGAAAATTGTGTGTGTTTCCTGCTTCAAAATTACTATTATTATCTAATTTAAATTGTTAATGATAAGACTATTTACTCTCTGTAGTTAACTATGGCTATTTGCAGTATTATTGCCACTGGTTGCAGTAGTATCTAGGTAGGAATCAATACACTGAGATGTTTTTAATTGCAATTCAACCACAATTTACTTTTCATTTGAGTCACTCTATAAATGTCCTGGAATTAAAAATAAAACTGTGTTATTTGTGTTATCATCAATACTTGCAAACGTAGCTTTTTTCTGCGTGACGGCAAAGATCCACACTGTGAAGTGTGTGCATAGCTTGCATAAAGGTACAGTTTTGCTGATGCTCAAATTTAAATTGTCAACAATTTGACTGCTCATCCATAACTATAATGTGAGAAACTCGTTATATTAAAAGAGATCTACAATTTTTCTTCTATGTTCTAATGGAAACAGATACAGGAACAACAGCATGCTTGTCTCAGGGACAATAGGAATGAAGTGTAAAGGACCAGGGAAGAGATAGGTGAAATGAACTCAAAGTAGTAGAGTGGACAAGGGAGAGAAATCAATAGAAAAGTGTGATATAAATCCAAGTAATGATGTGGACACCTGGTGTTTGACCGCAATACATCTTTGGAGAGATTCTTGTTTTCAGATTCTACCCAGGGTGAAAAAGGAAGACAAGATAAAATTTATGTTGTGAATACAGATCTCTCTTCTGTTTAAGAATGACATGGTGGGCATTTAATGTGCTTATATTCCAGGTTTTGTACTTATAAGAAATAAACATTGATGAATACAGGGGTAAATACGTTATGCATTTTTGTTACATCAACAGAGAAGCCCAGAAAACACAAAGCAAATACTGCAAGGAACAGAAATGAGTGCCTGTGAGACTAAGTGAGCCCATAGAATGTTTCATGCTATGCATTCTGGGCTGGGTGCGATTGTCTGAAAATTCAAACCCCAGCTTTCCAGGGTCTGGGAAGACATTAAAAGCAATATATTTTTAAAATATATCCCTCAATTTTATGATTTGAATTTCTGTATTCCTCTACAATTCATGTGTTTTTAACATGTCCTTTGAAGACGTGGACTTATAAGAACTGGTCAGTTGAGAGGGTCTATTCCTACAGGAGATTAAGGCTTTCATAGCATAGGCTCCATGCCTCATTCAGGTCTACTCCCTGCTACATCCTTCACCAAACTCTGGGCCTGTACCTGATCTGGAGCTAAGAGAAATAATGATGTCTATTCTTTATAAATGGCCTCATTTCAGGAATGCTGTAGCAGCGCAAAGCATACCAAGAATGTTGATTTAATGTGAGTTATAGTCACAAACACTCGTTGGGTAAATTTTATTAGGTTCCGTCTTTTCAGGAGTTATATGTATCTGTGTGAGTGAGAATTACTGGAAAGAACCACGACTTATTCTTGACTCTTATCTGAATGACTGACTAGAACACAAATTTTCTCAGGGTATCTTTAGCCCCTTCATGGCCATTTATTGCATTTCTCTGTACAGGATCTACCATCTTTTGTGATTATTAGGCAAATCATTTGGAACATAAAAACTGACCCCCTAGTTTCCACCAACTAAATGCCTACGGTACTAAGCACACCATAGCTAAGGCCTATAGCAGAAGTATTTCTACCTTACTATAACCCACTGACTTAATATACACACTGATGTATTTGAAAAGTGTCTTGATGTATGACTTGTGACTATTGCTCTGGTACTATGAAAAGCTCATGAAATTGCTCCCTCATTGGAGCATGTTATTGTGGATAACCAAGCCATAGCCACTCATATTTGACTCCACTATAAGCCATCTATTTCTTTTCCTGTGAGGTGAGAGATGTTTCTTTTGTGGACAAAGGGTATAGAGATAAAATATTATGGAATAATATTGAGAAAATACATTGAGATTTTATATTTTATAAATTATTTCCTTAACTTAGTTTAATTTGAGTTAGGAGGTTTTGTTCTCTTATCTGTATCAGAGAGATTCCATTAAACCTCCTCTAATACCACTTTTAATTACATTATGCTGTGAGTTTTCTTGAAACAGAACAGCTTGCAATGTGCCCTACTATGTTCTGTAGCTAGAGTTTTCCTGCCTGGCCCACAGTCAGGACAAATCTCTCTCACCCGCCAGTCACACAGCTGCTCAGACCCAACCAAGTAAACACAGAGACTTATATTGGTTACAAACTGTATGGCCGTGGCAGGCTTCTTGCTAACTGTTCTTACAGCTTAAATTAATCCATTTCCATTAATCTATACCTTGCCACATGGCTCTTGGCTTACCGGCGTCTTCATATGCTGCTTGTCATGGCGGCGGCTGGCAGTGACTCCTTCCGCCTTCCTGTTCTCTCCATTCTCCTTTCTATTAGTCCTGCCTATACTTCCTGCCTGGCCACTGGCCAATCAGTGTTTTATTTATTGACCACTCAGAGCAAGAGATTTGACATACAGATCATCCCACAGCAATGTTCATTCCAAATAAAGCAGAACTAGTGTTCCTTGAGTCTTTGTCTGCAACCCACAACATGCAGTTAGACGCTATATCGAAGCCTCGGTTTCCAAAATGTTATTTAGTGTCTGTGTGGCCCTGACTCTTGCTCGCATCCTCTTGTCTTTTCTGTCTGACATTTTACCATTAAAAGGGATTTCTGTTTGAATCAGAATCATAAATGTGTTGAAAGTATTTCACAGTCTTCTTTAAAAACATATGTAAATGGCACTGACTTTTTAGGGCTTACAATCATAAATGTTGACCACATAATAATGTCTTAAAGGTTAAATTTTATGTTCTGCCAAAAGCAATTAAAACTGCTGGTTTATATCACTTATTTGACTCAGGGATTTTTTTTATCATTTAAAAATATTCCATTTAAATTGTGGAAGTAAAACACTGTGCAGCTTCTTGTTGTTCACTGTCATTTTGAGAGACATAATTTTGTAAAATATTAAAGAAAATTCAGTAATAACATTAGCAATGCAGGTTTTCTGTGCCAGGATGACAGGGAGTAGGGAATTTACTCATGCTTAATGATTACTTCATGCAGTGTCAAGTTTATTGGTTAATCTTAACTGTTACCAACATTGCCTGCAACAGAACTATTATAACAACATTCTATTAGAAATTCAGTGTTGCAAATTTGGAGTATATATATATATACAAATTATTATATATATGATATTTTTAGTGTAACTATTTTCTTCCTTAAAGCTGAAATCTTTAAAAGACACGGCAGTGAGCATATTTACAATGAAGCACTATGTTGCCAGGTGATGATTAAACACATCATCTCCCACTGGTGGTAGCACTATGAGCCCAGCACACTGCATAGGATTTTCAAGGCTCAACAAGATGCTGAATGCTGTAGTGCCTGGATCATCACTGTGTGCTTCCTTCTGGCAGCTGTTACCACTATTGGCTTGTTGTAATGACAATGATTCTGTGGATACCTCTTTGGCTCCTCTGACTGGACCCCTCTGAGATCCATGAGGGTGACAGTAGCAAGACAGTGTTTAAATTTGCCTGGATATTTGTGGAACAAAAGATTAATAATGGCATTTATTAAGCACAGAGATAAAATGCAAAATATGTAAACTGATGCTTTCTTTGTCATTGCTAATTCCTTTAATGAAATATGACAGTGCTTAAACTCGTGAAGCATACAGGACATTTCAAACCAAATCCCTCATCTCCCATTGTCTTTTGGTCCTTTATTTTATTATTTTATTCATGGTGTCCTAGTCACTGTTTTATTTCTGTGAAGAGACACCATGAACAAGCAAGGCAACTGCTATGAAGGAAAACATTTAATTTGGGGCTTGTTTACAGTTTCAGAGGTTTAGTCCATTATTGTCATGGCAGGGAGCATGGTAGCATGCAGGCAAGTGCTAGAGCTCCTGGTGAGAGCTACATCCTGATCCTTAGGGAGAATGACAGAGAGGCAGACTCTGGGTTTCACATGGATATTTGAAACTTTAAAGACCACTCCCAGGGACACTTAATCCCACAAGGCCACACTTCCAAATATTTCTACTCCTTTTAAATGGTACCACTCCCTGGTGACTAAGCATTCAAATATACGAGCCTATAGGGGTAATTGCTATTCAAGCAATCACACTCTACTCTCTTGTAGCTGTAAGTTTTCTCAGGTCCCTCTCAGATCCGCCGTCCTGTGGTCCTCTGGTCCTACCCGCCCCTGAGGTTCCTCAGTCACTTATAAATTAATCATTCAGAGGCTTAGTATTAATTACCAATTGTATGGCCTATGGCAGGCTTCTTGCTAGCTAGTTCTTATAACAACCCATTTCTATTAATCTATAAGTTGCCACGTGGCTGTGGCTTTACCAGGCTGCTGGTATCTTGCTGCTCCTTTGGCAGTAGCTGGCATCTTCCCTCCTCTCCTTTCTTCTCTCCATATATCTGTTTGGATTTCCTGCCTATCTCTAAGCTGTCTTGCCATAGGCCAATGCAGCTTTATTTATCAACCAATCAAAGCAATACATATTCACAGCATATAGAAAGATACTTCATAGCACTTCCCCTTTTATGTCTAATCAAAACGGAAGGTTTTAACTTTAACATAGTAAAATTACACGTAATAGAAGAGTTTTCAAGCAGGAATGACAGTTATAATGTCTAGTCTATTTGTATTTGACAAAATTAAAGAAAATATTTTATTATCTATCCTATTTTCATGAGTCTAAAATTTCATATATAATTTATCTTTTATCATAACCAAGGAAAATTATAATTATAACTATTCAGTCTTCAACTACATCAAAGAACCCAGAAGGATATAACATTACTTAAATAAACAGGAAATGCATTGCAAGCAACTTCCATAATTCTAGAAATGACAAAGACATCTAGCTGCTTGGAGAGTCATCCAAAGTCTGTCTGTAATGTGGGAGGATCCATCTTCAGCCTATAGGCCTGGAGATGTTTAGTTACTTCTCCCTGTGTCCTGTAGAATATCTGGCAGTCTCCTCTGTGAAACAGGAACTTGAAGGACCATCTCGCCTTGTTTTGGCAATATTTAGTGATCATTTTTCTGTGGGTCCTGCATATTCAGTTTATATAGTATATTGTCAAGCAGTCCAGGCAAAAGCATTTCTTTGCCCAGCAGACCATTTTGTGCCAAGAAGAAGATAAACTCCATATGGAATGTCTTCAATGCCCATCTTTCTCTGTTTTATCCTATCATAGCAGAAGTGCTGTGGGATATCTTTCTGTATACTGTGAATATGTGTTGCTCTAATTGGTTCATATAAATAAAGCTGCATTGTGCTATGGCAAGGCAGCTTAGAGGCGAGCTGGAAATCCAAGCAGAGATATGGATAGAAGAAAGGAGAGGAGGGGAGGAGACACCAGCTGCTGCCAAAGGAACAGCAAGATGCTAGCAGACCTGTAATGCCATGGCCATGTGGCAACATATAGATTAGTAGAAATGGGTTGAATTAAGTTACAAGAGATATCTAACAAGAAGTCTGACTCATAGGCCCTATAGTTTGTAAATAATATAAGCCTCTGTGTGTTTACTTGTGATCAAGCAGCTGTGGGATGCGAGTGGAAGAGATTCGTCCCAACTGCAGGCTGGGCAGGACCACAGAAACTTCGGGCTATACTCCCCGGCCCCCAAAGGCACGTAGCCTTATGATAATATAAAATCCATCCAGTTCAATTTTGTTAAAGTATCAAACTTGTTTTTAAGTCCAAAGTTCAAAATCTCCTCTGAAACTTATGGCAACTTTTGATTGAGATAGTGTTAATCTGTACTGCCAAACCATGACTATGGAAGGACTTGCCAATTTCTAGTGCTCACCTTGTTTAGTTTACCTCAGTGCCTTAAAGTTTTGGTTGTATATATTTTTCTTCCATGCTTATATTTATTACCAGACATTTTATTCTTTCTCTCTCTGTGTGTCTCTCTCTGTGTGTATGGGTGTGTGTTATTGTGAAAAGAATTGTTTTTTCTTTCATTTTCAGACTTTTTTTGTCATTGATTTAGAAGAAGACTACTGATTTTTATATATTAATTTTGTAACCTGCTACTTTGCTGAAACTTTCATCTCTCAGAGGTCTGGTCTTTTACTGTAATCTTTAGGGGTTCTTATATGAAGAATCCTACTATCTGTAAGTATGTATGTATCAATTTGTTTTCCTATTTATACCCCCTTAATTTTCTTTTCTCGCTTCTCTAGTTATATTGATTAAGAAGACAATGCTTCTGTATAGGTAGTAGGCACTTTTCTCTTGTTCCTGACTTAGTGTCTCCTCTGAGCATTTCTTTAGTACCTTGATAATGACTATAGGCATGGCATATACAGTCTTTATTATGGTAAGGTGTGTTCTCTATTTCTAGAGATTTCATAACTTTTCTTATATAAGTATGTTGGATTTTGTCCAAGTCTCTGTACCTAATGAGATGATCTTTCAATTTGCTTTTAAAACCTATTTGTACAATGATAATATGTATTGTTTGATATATTGAACCATTCTTGCACTTCTCATGTGAAACCAACCTGGCCATGATTAATGACATTTTTTAAGATGAGCATGATTTCACCTCATTAGGAAGAATGCATTGTATTTTGTTGTTTAGTTCAGATTTGTTTCTTTTTTCTTTATTCATTTTTGGTATTAGGGTGATACTGGCAGCATCAAAATTATTTAGAAGCCCTCCTGTCTTTTCTGTTACAGGGAATAATTTGAGTGCTATGGTTATTAATTCTTCTTTGAGGTTCTGTTAGAATTCTTCTATAAATACACCTGGTTATGGGCCATTTTTATTTGAAAAAGTTTTACTACTATTCAAATACCTTTTGTGAATCTGTTTAAATAATTCATTTCATATTGGTTTGATTTTAAATATTGTACATTTTTATGAATTCATTTTTTTTAATTTTACAATTTTGTTGAATAGAGGATTTTAAAAAGTGTGATCTTACCTTATTCTGAATTTCATATGTGTTGGGGATAGAAATGCTATTGTTCTGATGAAACACTCTGGCTGTCAGCACAGGGTCCAAGAATGGAGTCATGCAAGGGGAGTTCTGAGTGCTTGTGAGAAAGCACCCAAAACAAAACAAACAAACGTCTCGACCTTACTTTCTTCAAAATACAAAATTGTTCTTGAGATATGCTTTAATGCCCCTTGAAGCATATATTAAGTTTGCTTCAGGTTATTAATCAGAACTGGCTATTGTTATTTCTTTATATACCTGCATGGAAAAACATGTTTTTGCCACATGAAGCTTGTCCTCATGGCTGCACACTTTATTCACGTTATTTTTATTAACACTTAGAGTATAAATTGTCCGAATAAAGTTGGCCATGAGACTTCAGTCTGCCTCATTTACTGACTCCATTCTCCCAGGTCCCACTATCACTTAGAGTAGTAAATACATGACCAAAGTAACTTGGGGAGGAAAGGGTTTATTTGGCTTTCAATTCCATATCAGTTCATCACCAAAGGAAGCCAGGACAGGAACTCAAGCAGGAAAGTAACCTGGAGGCATAAGCTAATGCAGAGGCCATGGAGGGATGCTGCTTACTGGCTTGCTCCTCATGGCTTGCACAGCCTGCTTTCTTATAAAACCCAGGACCACCAGCCCAGGAATGGCAGCACTGAAACCAGGCCGGGCTGTCCTCCATCAATGTCTAATTAAGAAAATGCCTTACAGCTGATTAAGAAAATGCCGAAGCAGTCACTTTCTCAATTGAAATTCCCTCTTTTCAGATAACTCTAGCTTGACATGAAACTAGTCTGCACAATATATATCTGTCTTAATATCTATCTTTTATTTCTAATTTATTGATTTGGGTCCTCTATTTATTTGGTTAAGTTGGTTAAGGGTTAATCAATCTTGATCTTCTTTTCAAAGAGCCAACTCAATCTTTTTTTTTTTTATCTTTTATTTATTTATTTTGTTTTGTTTTTCGAGACAGGGTTTCTCTGTGTAGCTTTGCACCTTTCCTGGAGCTCACTTGGTAGCCCAGGCTGGCCTCAAACTCACAGAGATCCGCCTGGCTCTGCCTCCCGAGTGCTGGGATTAAAGGCATGCACCACCACCACCCGCCTGAGCCAACTGAATCTTACATTAGTTCATTGTTTTGGTTTTGTTCCTATTGCACTATTTTCTTTTGACTAGCCTGCATGTTCATCGCTAAATTAATAATTGTGATCTGATAAATTTTAAATTGTATTTTATCATTTCCTGTGTATGACTCTTGCCTAAGTTTTGTCTGAAGTCTGACCTTTTTCTAAATTGACTTTGTAGGTTTTTCTCTTACTTAGCGCTGATGAAATTGTGTCCCATCCATTTTAACATGTTGTGAATTCATGCATACTCAGTTCTAGTAAGTTTTAAAATTTTCTTCTTGATTTTTCAATTAATCCTACAACCATTCAGTGAAGTGTTGTTTAGTCTCTGAGTTTATATGAGATCAAATTACCAATGATATTCATAGCAAAGCAGTTACTGAACTTATGTGTTATGAATTTACATATTCTGTTCTGCTTGCTAATACCATCTCTGAGAGTTCTGTACAAGACAAGTGTGCTGGTTTGAATTAAAAATGTCTTTATAATGTCTTTGTCTGACTTGTTGCCTTGAGGAAATTGTGCCCCATTCAGATATAAGATTACAGCCTGTGAAAAACGTAGGCAGCCATTACAGAGGAACTTGCTGTACATCAATTAAAGATTTACAATCACCATCTTTTCATATAATTATTCAGATTTTGTAACAGGAATAATATTATAGGAATGCCAGTTACTCTCAACTGTTTGATCGCCATATTAGAAAAATATTCATTATATTTTATTCTGTAGACTTAACTGCAACTATGCAACTTTTCTTCGTTAAAAATGTGAAGAGACACACAGAAAGAGAACGAAGGTGCAACGGAGAATTACAACGCAGTAAGTAATAAATGTCCAAAAGCTTGTCTTATACCACCATTAGGTAGCAACAAACATACTATAACTGTGTCAATATGGGGTCTGAGACATTGAGATTTTAGTCCCTATATGCTCTAAACTTTGATAAAGAGTAAGCTAGTTTTCTAAATTTGCTCTAAGAGTAGCTGAGGTCATTTAACATTTAAACCTAAATTATGAAGCAGAAAAAAACTATTTGGAATAAACAGAAGAAGTAAGTTGTCTGGAATATTTATTTCTCTTTTTCCCTTGTATTCGTTTTTTTTTTTTTTTTATTCTATAGAGGTTTTAGAGTGTCCTTTTTATTTCTTTGAATACTAGCATTGGTGTCTTCATACATTCTGAATTGAATTTGACAATTGTTTAGTGTACTTAAAGCCCTGGAGATATATATACACACACTCAGGTATGTTTTCTCTATATATATGTATGTGAACATGCAATATTTCTAACACTGCTTATTAAAGATAATCTTTCCTGTTTTATATTCTTCTGTATTTTTCAAAAATTTGTTGACTGTGGATGTGCAACTTTATTTCTACAATCTTTATTTTGTTCTGATCGTTTATGTGTCTGACATATGGATCACACCCTCAGAAGCAAAAACTCTGTCTTTAGCTTGTATTTAATGAAAGGGTTCTAACACTAACCATGCTGGAAAAATGCCTGGTTTTGCTCTGTGCCACAATGATACTTGGAGGTCAGATAATGAATCTTTGTGTTTTGTTGCTGCTATTACTTGGAACACTTTAGTTTCTGATTGATGTATTTGCATGCAAGAACTTCACTTAAGTTGAACAAAACTGCCTACTATGTAGTCAGAAATAATGGTGATGTGTTAAAATTATACCTTTTGTGTACTTTCCTCAGGAAAAAGTGAGCATTAGTGTGTTAGAGTCTGAAAGTTTCCTTGTAATGCATGATGACCTTGTCAAGATATTGACAAAAGGCATCAGATGAGTATATTGTGTATGGGTCATCAAGCTTTAGGCTTGTCAAAAACATGATCCACTGCTGTGTCTACCTTTCATTTCTTAGTAAGAGCCTGTCTGAAGATGTAGCACAAAAAAAAGAATAAAACTTAAAAGAAACCAAAAGAAATAAATAAGGACAGGAAGCAAAGAATAGCTTCTGTCTGCTCCTCTGATGTTTAACTAAGTCTACTCTCATTACCAACTTCTAAATTTTCATATTAGCCGTAGATGATATATAATTTCAGAAATTGATCTTCCTCGTCAATGACTTTAAATTTATCTCTATTTTTATAATTATGTTTTCTATGTAATATTTTTCTTCATACCAACTCTAAATCACTCAAACATATACTAGAAATTCCAGCATCAGTAGATACATTTGTACTACCTCTAAATTTTTTACACAGGTTAATAACGCACTTAATAAAAATTATTAGCATGTGTGTTAACTGCCAATTCCAATTATCAACTTGCTTCACAGCTGGGCTGAAATTACTTGTCTCGGCTGTCTTCCCTGATCATCAAAAACATATAGCATCTGACCTGGAAATATTCTATGGTGTCATGATTTGCTGCCCAGATGTTACTTCCATCCCATAATCACATTTTCTCTGATTCCATCACCATTGCCACCAAACAGACTTCAGATGTCAGCTTTAGACTTAACTGACTTGAAGATTCTCTTCGGGTCCTCAATCCCATCCCATTCCTAGGTTCATGCATAACATATTAACAATTTATATGGTTCCCTCTAGCTGAAAATCCCCAAAGCCCCTACAAAATGTGTACCATTTTTCAGGCTGTGTTACAGCATAACTTCTCCTCAATCCTGATCAATCCTGCTTCCTTCCTTTCCACTCATACATAGTGATATTAAAACCCTTCCCTGATAAGCTTCTCATAAACCTATTTGACCTGAGTTACTTGTCTGGAAAGTTAGCCTACAAGAAGAACCATGGAACTCTATGTTATTATCATTACACTAAGAAGTATGTTTGAGAACAAAGTCTATTAAACCAATTCTAAAAATCTATATGCATGTGTCTACTATTAAAATGTTTATCTGGGCCGGGCGGTGGTGGCGCCGCCTTTAATCCCAGCACTTGGGAGGCAGAGCCAGGTGGATCTCTGTGAGTTCGAGGCCAGCCTGGACTACCAAGTGAGTTCCAGGAAAGGCGCAAAGCTACACAGAGAAACCCTGTCTCGAAAAACCGAAAATAAATAAATAAATAGATAAATAAATAAATAAATAAAATGTGTATCTGGAAATATTTAACGTGCAATATGAAAAAAATATTTTGAAAGCTTTAAATTCTTTACATTTCACTTGCCTTTTTTGTACTCTCCCTATTTATCTCGCAGCACTGTCTACATGAATAAACCCTGCATGAGATGTACTATACTTAATACACCTGTGAACTACAGACAGCTAAAACATTAGGGCTCCTTGTTTATAGGTATAATAATGATAATTACTCAGATACTGGAGAAAACTTGTTCATATAAATTAAGTATGTATATATATATATATATATATATATATATATATATATATATATAGAGAGAGAGAGAGAGAGAGAGAGAGAGAGAGAGAGAGAGAGAGATTGGAGGATTTATTAAGGCAACTCCACATAGTTAAAACGAAGGTTTATTTTGGGGGGTAACTTACAGCTAGTAAAGGTTGGTTACAGGATCTAGGAGAGGTGGGGTGCAGTCCAGCAGTGTTCTCTGGAGAACTCCACTCCACCAGGTCTACCATCCAGTGTCCAGGATCACCAGGAACCAAGAGAGCTGGTACATCCGGATCTTGGGTCTTAAGGGCTCCTGTCTAGGTCCTGCCTCAGGGGCAGGCCATAGGTAGTCGTGACAGTTACTGGAAGCCTCAATGGGGGCAGTACTTCCAGGTAGAAGCTGGAACAGCTACCCACTACAGACAGGTAGTTTTGTTGTTTTATTTTGAAACAAGGTCTTACTGTATAGCTCTGGTTGTTCTGGAACTCACTATATTAGACCAGTTTAGTCCCAAACTCAGAGCAATACATCTGCTTCTGCTTTACATACATTATTCTTGATGTAAACTTGAAAGATTTTCTACTGCTTCAAATTATGAATGTTTACTTAATTGAATTAATGATCAAGTGCTGTGGGATGGTCTGTATGTCAAATGTGTTGCTGATTGGTCAATAAATAAATCACTGATTGGCCCGTGGCCAGGCAGGAAGTATAGGCGGGACAAGGAGGAGAATAGAGCTGGGAAGTAAGGCTGAGTCAGGGAGACACTGCCAGCCGCCATGATGAGAAACAGCATGTAAAGATGCCGGTAAGCCACGAGCCATGTGGCAAGGTATAGATTAATAGAAATGGATTAATTTAAGCTGTAAGAACAGTTAGCAAGAAGCCTGCCACGGCCATACAGTTTGAAACCAATATAAGTGTCTGTGTTTACTTGATCGGGTTTGAACAGCTTGGGACTGGCGGGAGAGAGAGATTTGTCCTGACTGTGGGCCAGGCAGGAAAACTCTAGCAACAATCAAGAAATTTCAGGTCTTAATAGTGAAGAAGTTAAATTAGTGATGACAGTACTGGGTTCTTTTGATACACAGTGGTGTGGACACCTGCATGCAAAAGCACAATACATTTTTGCTTTCTGCTCTTTCATTTAGGGGAGAGATATGCCCATAATTATATATAACAGCCTTAGAACAATCCAAAAATACTTTTTGAGCAACTGTTATATTT
Source organism: Peromyscus californicus insignis (assembly GCF_007827085.1). Classification (NCBI taxonomy): domain Eukaryota; kingdom Metazoa; phylum Chordata; class Mammalia; order Rodentia; family Cricetidae; genus Peromyscus; species Peromyscus californicus. The sequence continues at coordinate 157,988,534 of NW_026294573.1, read as the reverse complement.
CTTTCTTGCAGTTGCTGTACCATTTTATATTCAACATACAATGATCCTAGTTAAATTCTCCACATATCTTCACTAACCTACCATTTAGTTTTTTTATGTTTTTCTTTACCACAATCACTCTAATTGATATCCAATGGCATTTCATTTGGATGTGGGTGTAATTTGCATTTCTTCGTGATGCTTGATACTCCGTGCTTTTCATCTTTCTCTTGGCCATTTGTGTACCTTCCTCAGAAACTCACTTACTCATAAATTTTGCTAGTGTTTTATTTTTTTAATTGGCTTGTCTTTATTGTTGTTGAAGTGTTGAAGTTCTTTGCATAGTGTATATATTATTCCTTTATCACATATGTTTTTACAAATAATCTCCTTCTGTGGATAGCCTTTTCAGTTTGTTATTACCTATTAATGTAGCAGAGTTTTCCATTTTAATCAAATACATCCATTTGTAGTTTAAGGATTTCCTGCAGAGAATATATTTTAGAGGGAATGCAAAGATGATTTAAATGTTATTTACTGCTTTGAGGCTAATTATTCTCTGAAATATCATATATCATTTGTCTTTAGAACCCACCTATTAAGCATCAATAAGAAGTGGTTGTTATTAAGACTGCATGATGGAAATTCTTATGAAAATATCAATTTTTAACCTTCAATTTTTCCAGTCTGAGGAAGTACAAACTTACCCTCTATATATTTATGTCTCCATACACTGATCTTGGAATTGCTTAGAGCACCTGAAGGTCAATGACTGCAACTAAACAATGGAATTATGCCTATGCCTGCCTGAAAAAAAAAACAAAAAACAAGCAAGCAAATCCAACCAATAACAGTGGTTTAGAGGGTAAGGCTCAAGCGTAGATCCCTACTTTACATACACAAAGCACAGAAGCAAACAATATCAGCAACAGAATCATAGCACTCTGATAAATATTATCCAATGTTAAATAAGATCTACAATACTATTGTGAAACATATTGTTTTTATCAATTATGATTTGGAAATGAGAGAGTTCCATGTTCATCAAACTAACAGCTGGCAGAACTGAGAGTCTAACTTAGATGTGTCTCCCAAATACTATATACTCATCAGTGTGTCAAATTCTCCTGGGCAAATCAGGTCAAGTTTCATGGAGTGTGAGTAAGAGAAACATAGCTGATGGAGAAAAGCAAATAGGATGCAATGAATTAGAGCAAGAGCAGTGGAGAAATATGAATTAGATTAACAGAAAAGTTATATTTTTCCTCCTAGAGAAATCATCAGCACCTTTTCTTTGACTTGTTAAAGACTGCTCTGACTTCCTACCTGAATTTGTCCCTTCCCATTGATTAAAATGGGAAGTTTAGTTAAATCAATCATAGTAGCTAAAAACACTGGTAAAATGCATTATCACATTAAACTACAATCATCAGATATCATTTTATTTTTGTGTGGTTGTGACTCTTCCATATTAATATGTGAGGACTTGATGAGCTCTCATTAATAGGTTTGGCAATTATATTAATGAAATATAAAGCAGAATTTCCTTATCTTTGACATAATTTCATGGATACAAGCCTAAGGGTTGATTTGACTAATGAGAAGAGTATTTAGACTAATAATAAAGCACAGATAATGATACTTTTGTTGTATAAGACAGTGAAAAGATTCCAAATCATTGTCTTGGGCTGGAACTTCAGTACAGAATCTTCTCAATTGACTAAATTAGATCTACCCCATAGTGTAACTAATTAAAACAATGCAGTTAATCATGAATTGATTACCTTTAGGAAATATAAAACAAAGACAGTAAATTCAATTGTTAGAAATATTCTATCCTACTTTCGTTTTGAAGATAGTTTTAATTGGATTCAGGATTGTGTTATTAAATAAGTCACCCTTTATGTCGAGAAGTCTGGAAGAATGAGACCACAGAGTAACAAACTGAAATTCGGGTATCTTATTGACTTTTCCCTGAGTCATTTAGACAAGAGAAAGGAAGGAAAAGAGTCCCTTCTTTCCTAACTCCTACCTTTTCCTGCTATTACACGAATATTTTCACAAGCAGGCTTGACTAGTCAGAAAAAATGTACAACACATTTAAGAATGAATGGGAAGGAGCTGATGCGATGGCTCAGTAGGTGATGCCGGGCCTGAAGATCTGAGTTCAAACTTAGGACCCACATGGCAAAATGAGTAAATCAAATCACTCAAGTTATCCTCTGAATTACGTATGTGTCCATGGCATTCAGGCATGCATGTGTGCTCATGTGCACACATACACTAAAATATAATCAAATACACTAAAACATAATCAAAATGTTTAAAAAAGAGAATGAATGGGCAAATAAGCGTGCTTTTATCAGTAGTAAAAATGATACTAAATATACAATTTCAAATCAATAAAACTTTTGTATTAAGTAATATCAACAAAATGCTGTAGAAGAACAAGAAAATTCTATATATGAGCTGCATTATAAACATTTAGAGAGACAGGGTAATTGATTTAATATATCATTTTTAATGGCATTGCTTGCATTATTTATGTTTATGTCTGCGAAGATATTCCTGGATATTACAAATTTTTTATTTTATATAAGAGATTTTCTAGTCGTTTTGTATATCATATTCCCCTGTCCTCCCTCCTCCCACCCCCCAGCCTTCCCCCCCAACCCACCCACCATTCCCACCTCCTCCACGGCAAGGTCTCCCCTGGGGTGTCAGCCTAGCCTGGTACATTCATTTGAGGCAGGTTGGATATTACAATTGGTATAACTGTGATCAGTTAATTAGAAACTGCTGTGCAGTGAGGTCAAGTGTCACCTAACTTATTTAGGGATGGGGTGCCATCAAATAAAAGGAGGGGGAATTCTTTTTGGTCTCCTGCTTTCTTGCTTAAACTGGGACATTTCATCTCTATTCTCTTGTCTGAATTTGCACCATTGTCTCCCTGGGTTCTCAGACTCTAGGACTTGCACTGGAATATCACTTGATTTACTATGCCACTAGTTTGCAGACAGAGAAACACAATATCATTGCTGCAAAGGGTTAAGGGTATTTTGAGGGTGATAGAATATTGATCAAATGGTGGAAACATTCAGTTATGTAGGATGAACAATATGTAGAGATTTATTCTATACTATGTGGTAAACATCATTAACAATACAGCATGCCTGGAAATTACTAACAGCAGATATGACATGCTCTTGATATTTAAAATGTGTTGGCAAAGAGAGACAATATGTATATTAGCCTGATTTCATTATTTTATTATATGTATATATAATACATACTGCATATGCATTACAGAAACATTGTATTCTCTATTCTAATTGTATACTATTTTGTCAACCATATCTTAGCAAAGTTAGCTTTAAAATAAGAAAAATAATAGTGAAATCTAAGATGGAAAATTAGAAGTGACAACTAAGGGGAAGAAGAGACTATGAGGGACAGAAATTCAGAGGTGATACAGGTGACACTGCTTTCGGACCAGGTCACATGAGCAGGCACTAGTGAATACAAGCTAAAGCTAAAGCAGAGGCACAGAAGAATGAGCCAAAACAGAGAGGAAAAGTGGAGAGAACGTGGAAGACAATCTAGAATGCAAATCAGCAGGTGACGATAGCCCAGCAGATGTCTTTTTGAAGATTTCTTAGGGACATAAAACATATATTCTTCCAAATTTGCCTCTTTTATGATCGGCACAGACAGTTAGTGCCTAGAAGCCTAACTGTAAGGGTGATAGAACTACTCTGGAATTTTAATGTGTAAACAAAGTCCCTCCTCCCCCCAAACCAGTGTATAGTTAATGAATGTGAACTGCGTAATTAAACACATGTGTGGCTTCTCTCTATGGTCTAATTGCCTTCAGCGCCACTTTACAGAATGAAGTCCTGAAGATGGTAGAAATTACACTGTCTTATGAGAGTTGGATCACTGTTGACTTCTGTTAGATCCCAATCCTGTTGGCAATATGGATGGCTAAAGGCAAGATTTCTGAGAAAGGTGACCTTGGTCCTTCAGTCTGCACTTCCAAACTTAAAAGGTGTAAACATCTTATGCCACTTTTAAAGGAGCAAGTTCATGCAATCTTAAAGGTAACAGGGTGTTCTTTCAAGTTCATGTCCTCACTCTTGAGTGAGTAACTCTTCCACAGAAGAGGGTACCATTTGACTTTTGAAAACAGTCATGTATCAAATGGAGTCCTCAGCATGCCAATTCACATCTAACTGATAAGCACTTTACTCACTGAAATACTTCATTGCCTTGTTCAACATTTGCGAGAGTGACATTTCTTCTCTGACAGTGAAATCTTACTCACAATAAAATGTGCTCTTCAGGGTCATGCTACACAGATCAGCATGGCATGTCTCTTCCAAGGTTCTTGAATTAATTTGTATTAATGTTGCTTGTGACAGATACTGAGGACTTAGTCTTAATTACAGAGAATGGATTATCTATTTCACATGGACAGGTTTCAATGATAGCTTTAAAGTCCTGTTTTCTATCGTGTCCAGATGCTCAGCTGTCAGGGTTTACCAAACAGACGCTGGTAAAAATGTTTGTTCTTCTGCATTCAGGGTTTGAATTCTGTCCATTGCCTTCTGGCTGCTTTTTAAATGAGATTCACTTCTGGTCTGCAAAATCCCAGACAAAGCCGTTAGCTCCATCAGAAAGTCCAGTCCCCCATATTATTTCATCTACTTGGATATGCAGATAGGTAATTTTAAAGTTTTTAAATGATAATAATTTAAACAAAAAATTAAAACTCTAATTAATTTTTTAGAGTGCTTACAAGATGTTTGACGGGATTGTGCAATGCATGACTGAAGACTATTTCATTTCTTTTTTTTTTATCCATTTTTAATCCATGCCTTCAGAAAAGTGTTCTTCTAAGGTATGACTATGTATGTATGTGTCATATCCTTATGCATGTGGTCAAAATTATTCATACTGTATGATGTTTGGAAAAATAAAACTGTATTAACTCCTTTAATGCTCTCTAATCAGATCTTCTGAGGAAATGTTAATTTATATTATTTGCATAAATTACATCAAATCACAGCTTGAACTTTTGCTCCTCCTGTGATCTTGGGGAAATTATTTTACCCTTTTGTTGTACATCTCCTTATTTGCTATAAGTAAATATAATTGCACAGGGAATGTACAAGTTACATTGTATTATTTATGCCTGTACAGCATACACATAAGCATGCATATTAAGTATTAATTGTGGCATCACTAAATTGAACATAATCTAATAAAATATCTAATACTTATTTTTTACTTAACGCAGCAACTTTTAAATATGCCTTTCTGTGAAGTTACTTTTGCCTTCTTTCAAAATAGTGTTTCCAAATGTCAGTGACCATGTCAATGTTATGTTGTTTGAACACATGCTTGTCATATAAATGGTAACATGTTTCCTTTGTCTTTATGCTCCTACAGTATGAGCAGTGTACCAGACATCTCTGTATGCCTAGTTCCAGAACTGAGCCTAGCATGTAATACCATTTAATGTAATAAACTTTTAATTCATAAACAGAAAGGTATTGTTTTCCTTTCATAAACACAGTTCAATGAAGTGGGATACATGGAGGTTAGTTCAAGCTCTAATTATATCAAGACTCCAACAAACTAAGGCTTGTGAAAGGTTTGCATCACTTGGAGAATGTCCTGAAGATGCCCAAGCTCATGCAGTGGAAGTGTAGTGTAACTGTCATTCAAATATAAAAGCTCAGAATGCTGTGAGTACCTAGCCTAAGAGAGAATTAACGTTGAGCTTGTTCATATTCCCTTAAGAACAGTGGTTCTTAACCTTCCTACTGCTGCATCCCTTTAATATAGTTCCTCATATTGTGGTGACCCCCAATAATAAAAAATATTTTCATTACTAATTCTTAACTAATTTTGCTACTATTATGAATGATGTAAATAACTGTGTTTTCCAAAGGTCTTAGGTGACCTCAGAAAGGGTCATTTGACCTCCAAATGGGTCACAACCAGCAGAATGAGAACCACTGCCTTAAGAGGAACTGGAAAGGGTTATTAGATCCTCACCAGACTCTCTAAGCACACTCTCCTCGTCCTTCCCCTCAACTGCATGTAATTCTGAGTCACAGATATATGACTTCCAGAGGTGTTGGAGGACAGAGACTGTTGAAGATTAACTGAAGGTGATGCTCCATCTTTGTGGTCATGGAAGTGCCATCATTCATACTAGAGTTAAGCTTTAAGTGATGTGGCCATTTGGAGACCACCCATAGCTCCTGTATTTAAGCCTTTATCCATGATCCTCTAAGCCCAGTCAACTTGTTACTTCACCAAGATAGACTTCTGTGGAATTGTTACTTTGATCTGTCATTGTTTCCTTCTCGAATAAGTGCACATTTATTTGTTTGTGTCTTCTGAGGAGAGGATTATGTAACACCAACATATAAAGTAAAGGATGGGCCCATATTGCCTGCAAAATCCAAGATGATGTTGGAGTTCTTTATGGAATCCTGTTTTGTGTAAGAAATAACTGAAATACACAAATACTTAAATTATATTAAGTCAGTAGAATTGTTAGTAGATAAAACAAAAATAAAATCTGAGCTAGTTTGTACTAAGACCTTTATTTCTGAAAGCTCGAACTTCTTCCATACTTAGTTGATTCATAACTATTGAACTTCAGTTTATTGAAAAAAATTTCCCAGGTTTATGGAAGTATAGTCATGGATGGAACATTATGTAACATGAATTTCTAAAATGGTTTTATTAATAAAAAAAACTTGGGGCCTGATATTGGGGTGAGTTCTGAAAGATCAGAGAAGCAGAACAAGCCACATCTAACCTCACCTTGCCAACTCCTCAGCCAATCCTGTTTCCTCAAATTGGAAGCCTTTGTCTTCGTCCGAATGGATCTCAGTTGAACTGCTGCTAAAAGCCTAGAAGCTTAAAAGCCCCTAGTTCCTGGTCCTCATGCCTTATATACCTTTCTGCTTCCTGCCATCACTTCCTGTGATTAAAGGTGTGTGTCACCATGCCTGACTGTTTCCAATGTGGCCTTGAACTCACAGAGATCCAGATGTATCTCTGCCTCCAGAATGCTAGGATTAAAGGCATGTGCTACCACTGCCTAACCTCTATGTTTAATATAGTGGCTGTTCTGTTCTCTCATCCTCAGATAAGTTTATTGGGGTGCACAATATATCAACCACAACACTAACCTGTCAGAAGGCTTGAACACCTATACAACTGTGATAAGAAGGGCTGGGAGAAGGGATGGGGGGATATTGAAGAGGGCTGAGGCCCATGTGTCTAATCAAACAAACTTCCCTTGTTCTCTAAGTTCTAGTTAAAATAAATAACTTTCTAAAAAGAATGTTATTATAAAATTTTAATTTCAATTTTAAACTTTGAGAACTTCACACTTGAGTCACCCTATTTACATCATTTCTACCACCCACCCCATTCTGTTCTGCCTCTTCCCTTATTTCCCTTACCATCCTTTCAAAAATTTACAAATTCTACTGCTATGAGTATTACTATTCAATATATTTATACACACATATACACAATGTAATAAGTCTGATTAGTGTTACTCATATGTCCCTTTGCTTACAGATGAGCATTTAGGATTGAGATATCACAAGGCTCTACCATGGAAAAAATGATTCTATCTGCTTCAGCAGCCATTGACAGCCTATCACATATTATCTAGGGGTGGGACTTGTTAAATGTCCCCCAGTCATGTTGACATGTCAACTAGTATGATCTTGTGTATGTCTTTTGTAGGTTATCATATTGTTGAAAGTTCATGTAAGCATCCTTGTCATATGTAGTTTTGTTCATCTCTTTTTACACATACTGAACAGATCAAGAAACATCTACTTGTCAACAAGAAAGAGATTTAAGATTTTTTTTCTGTTAGAGATTTATTTTATTTTTCCTTTTATTGAAAATTCATTTTTTTCTTACACAATATATCCTGATTAAATTTCCTTCTCTTTCTACAACTCCCAGGTTCTCCCCATCTCCCCTCCCATCTGGATACACTAATTTCTGTTTTTGATTAGAAAACAATATGCTTCTAGGAGATAACACAATATAACAACATAAAATATAATAAGATGAAACAAAAACCATCTCATCAAAGTTGCAAAGACTGTAGCAGGGTCCTTGCTGTTGTTCCCTTTGGGGGTGGGGGCCAAGTAGGTGCAGAGTCAAACCACACAAACTCCAGGAGAATGTCAAAACAACAAGCTCAGTTTATTCAGGAAGAGGCAAGTCTTTTATACCCTCCACCCCACCCTGGGGGGAAGTCTGATGAATATGCATCTGCTGGTGTGACATGCTGTCTCTCATTGGTCCAGGTCATCTCCAGATCATGTTTCAGCTGCTGTTGCTAAGACCATCAGGCAGACCCAGGCTGGCTCTCAGAAAGTATCTTTTTTACTTGTTTGGGCCGTCTGGCCCTCAAGCCTGTGAGGGATGAGTCATCCCACATATCCACCCCTTTTCATTATTTCATAGGACATGCTCAGTGGGAGCTAGGGTGCATTGCCCTAACCTTGTTGACCCCACCTCAGGAGAGCTCAGCATAATGGGCTGTGCCTGTCTTAGATTGGCTTGCCAAACAAGCTCATATCTGTCATTGACTACCAGCCCTGGAAGAGCATCAATCCTGGAGAGCTGTCTGGGTGGTGGACTTTAGGCAGTAGCCTTGTGTATCTCAGTGAGTCATATATGCATTATCTCTCTAGGAGGACTTTGATCTAGGTGTCTGAGAGCCAATAAAACCTGTAGAGTCGCCTTTGTGGCTGCCTTTCGTTGGTGAACCTGTTGTAGAAGATATTTGAACAAGAGAAGGATTAGTCAAAAATTTCAATCTCAATGACATGGATGGGACCCCAGTCATTTTTATTGCGCCAATCAAAGTCCTTCTGGTGATGCATTAGTGACCTTGTAGGGGGTGAGGCAATTGCTTAATATCTAGGGTCACATGCCAGTGATGACATGACCTTTACTAATACCACAGTATCAGGGTAAATCATATATTACCCTTCTGAAGCTTTTTCTTTGTCCAAAGTCTCTTGGTCTGTTGCCGGACGCACATCTCTGGAGGGTACCCATATTGATGTGGTATCCTGGGGAAAAAAGCAAGCATATCCTTGCCCCCAGGTTAATAGGGGAACAGAGTGTTGCCACTAAAGGGTGATAGGATCCCTTCAATGCACCAAGGGCAATGGTATCCCCCAAGGCAAGTAAATAAGCGTGTTGTCCAATTTGGTCTTGTGTGTCAGGGTGAACATACGGTCCTCGGCCTGTCAGCATCTCAAGAGAAATAGCCATGTTGTGCCGTATATTAAAATGAGCCTGAGCCTCAACCTGGTTATCATAGGCAGCTCGCCAATTAAGGAAGACCATAGGCTCCGACACAGCCTTCATCAAATGGTGTCAGTCATAATAAGTCTGTAAATGCATTGCCCATTGCCGTAGGACTTGCTCAAAATATGGTGAGTCAGGACCTGATTCATTAGCAGCCTATGGACCAAAGACAGGTCTACAAGAGGGGTAGGTATCCATGGTTGGTTAGATGCATTGGGGCCCACATTAACTGGAAATGCCATGGTGGGCACGTGTGGCACCATAGGTAGAAGAGGCTGGGAGGTATGCAGAGCAGCTGGCTCGGCAGGCAGACATCCAGGCAAATCACTCCATGGATACTGTAGTGGCGGGGTAGGCACTCGAGGCATTGGGGAAGCAGAGAGAAGGGCTGCCGGTATAGGCTTAGATGCTGCTGCAAGCATTTCCTCTCCCTTTCCATCCCTTTCCTTTACTTTATGCCTATTCTCATGCCTCTCTTTGCCAGCAGAGGCAGAGGAAATAACAGCCATGGATGGAATGAAGGCAAAAGACAAGTTAGTGTTACATTGTTTCTGGTAGTGTTTATTGTGGGCCTCAGTAGAGGATGACTTTAGGCCTGCGATTATAGTCAACAAAATGGGCATAACAAACAATTGGAGAGTTACTCTTGAGGCCACTTCACTGTTTCTGGCCAGGAACAGAATTTTTATCCACAGATCAGGTTCCCACATGTTCTCTGAAAAGATCTATGGAACAAGCATTACCAACTACTGATCCATCTCTCCAGGCATCACAACCCACAAGCACACGCATGCATTCACAAACACACACATACACACATACATATACATATACATACACACACATACACAACTAAAAATAATCAGATGGTGGCTGTTGTTTCCCGAGGGTCCAGCCCTTATATGGAAACACTAGGCAAGCGTGAACAAAAGTATATGCCACCCTACCGTACAGACAGATTCACAAACAAGACAAACAGAAAGAAGAAAGTGGGGGTCCCAGCATTTACCTGCTGAAGGTACCGAATTTACACAACGTAGAGGGGCCTACTCACCGAAATATACCGCTCAAGGGGACTTCTCAACCAGTGCCGCACATGAGTAAAGGGAGACAAATAGACCCTGTTCAAGTACCAAATTTCCCGGGTTTTGGCAACAGATGTAGCAGGGTCCTTGCTGTTGTTCCCTTTGCGGGTGGGGGCCAAGTAGGTGCAGAGTCAAACCACACAGACTCTGGGAGAATGTCAAAACAACAAGCTCAGTTTATTCAGGAAGAGGCAAGCCTTATTTATATACCCCACCCTGGGGGAAGGTCTGATGAATATGCATCTGCTGGTGTGACATGCTGTCTCTCATTGGTCCAGGTCATCTCCAGATCATGTTTCAGCTGCTGTTGCTAAGACCATCAGGCAGACCCAGGCTGGCTCTCAGAAAGTATCTTTTTTACTTGTTTGGGCCGTCTGGCCCTCAAACCTGTTAGGGATGAGTCGTCCCACAAAAGACAAACCAATACAAGGAAAAAAAATCCCAAATAGAAAGCACAAGAATCAGAGCCCAACTCATTCACACACTCAGGAGGCCCATAAAAATACTAAACTGAAAGCTATAGCATGTATGCACAGTACCTGACACAGACCTGTGTAGGTCCTGTGTTTGCTGCTTCAGTCTCTGAGAGTTCATATGAGCTGAGCTCAGTTAATTTAGAGAGCCTTGTTCTCCTGGTGTCCTCCATTCCATCTGCCTCTCACACTCTTTCTGCCTCCTCTTCCTAGGAATTACCTGAACTCTAATGGGAGGAATTTGATGAAGACTTCTCATTTCGAGCTGTGTGTTCCAAGATATCTCTCTTTCTCAATCTGTGTAATGTCTGTCTGTTAGTCTCTGTATTTGTTCCTACCTGCTGCAGAGGAAACTTCTCTTATGATGGCTGAATAAGGTACTGATAGGAGTATAGCAGAATATAATGAGAAGTCCATTTATAGTTTTCTTTGGACCAACAGTATTTGGTTTTACCCTAGGTCTCTATGCTATCTAGTGTCTGATTCTTGGTCACTGAAGCAGTGCCTGATATGGGTTCCACCTCATGGAGTGGGCTTTAAGTGAAAACAAACATTGGTTGGTTACTTCCATAAACTTTGTGCCACCATTGCCATAGCACATTTTTCAGGCAGGATAGGATTGTAGATCAAAGGTTTTGTGGATGGCTAAGTGTTTACATTTCTCTTTTCGTAGCCTATATAATACCTTCCCATACCAAAGACATTAGAATGTGGGATTGAAGGTTTTTATGTAGGCACTAGCTCAACCTCTACATGGTCAGAGTTGTGTGGGTATTGTTTTCTACAATGGGGACTTGCTGTTAGTTTGTGGGGAGCAATCTATTGTCTTGGCAACAGCCTGAGGTCTTTGGAGATTTCCGCGTGACCCCTTTGTCCAGAAACTCAATTGACTATAACCCAGTCCCAGTATTGGAAGCTTTGTTTCATGACAAGAAATGGCCAGATTTGATTCTGTCTCCCTCATTATGTGGAGACTTCATTAAGATCACTTTCACATATTTTAGGAAGTTTCCACTGAACTAGGTTTGCACACCACCCCTCAAATTCTGTCTCTCCTCCCATTCCTTCCTACTCTCAGCCTGATGCTCACATAATAGTACACTCTGCCACAAGTCCACCCATAAAATTTAACCTATATTCCCCTTCCAGAGAGATTCATATGTCTCCTCAGTCCCTTCATGTATACCTAGCCTCTCTGGGTCTATTGTAGTTTGTTTATTATATTATTTAATGGCTAATATCTACTTATATGACAATACATACTTTAATCATTTCTCTGGGTCTGAGTTAGCTCTCTCAGGATGGCTTTTCTCTAGTTGCATCCATTTACCTGTAAATTTCATGATGTCATTATTTTAACAGCTGAGTAATAGTCCATAGTGTTAATATACCACATTTTCTTTATCCAGTCTTCTGTTGAAGGACATCTAGGTTATTTTTTTCAATTTCTGGCTATTGTGAATAGAGCAGCAATGAGCATGGTTGAGCAAGTGTCTTTGTGGTAGGTAAAATGTCCTTTGGGTATATGCCCAAGAGAGGAATATCTGGATCTTGAGCTCGATTGATTCCCATCTTTCTGAGGATTGCCATAATGATTTTCATGGTTGCTGTAGAAGTTTGAGCTTCCACCAGCAATGGATGAGCATGCCACTTGCTCCAAATTCTCTCCATCATTAGCTGTTATTGTTATTGATCTTAGCAATTCTGACAGGTGTAAGATAGACGAAAAGGGTTAAGAAACATAGTAAATGGATGCTATGTAGTAAGTGGCAGGGTGAGGAGCTGGGAAGAGGATTTCCTCCCTTTTCCACATTCAGGCCTCACCCAGTTGTCTGGGTCTTTATTCTTAAAGAGCTATTTATGGTTCAGACCCAAAATGATTCTGGATGTCATAAGATGGTTTGGCCATTCTTCATGGCTCTGAAGAGTGAAGTAAAGGTTCTCAACACCTGCTGTCCATAAAGTGAATGGTGGGACTCAGAAAAGAGGGAGCAGATAAATGTGTGTGTGTGTGTGTGTGTGTGTGTGTGTGTGTGTGTGTGTGTGTGTGTGTGTGTATGTGTGTGTGTGTGTGTGTGTGTGTGAGAGAGAGAGAGAGAGAGAGAGAGAGAGAGAGAGAGAGAGAGAGAGGGAGAGAGAGAGAGAAAAAGAGAGAGAGAGATCACTTTGTCACAAAGAGGAAGAAAACTTTTATGAACCAAGATAAATAGACTTCAAACATATAAATGCCAAAGGAATCAGAGGGCCAAACCTGAGGTTTTGAAGACAGCACAGAGAATGAACTTTTAAAAAACAGTATCAAGTCCACCAAACCACAGCTCAAATATTTTAACCCACTCAACAATACTGCCAGGAAAACAAAGAACATGTGAAACAGAATGCTACCTCTCAAAATTGTAAACAACTTCTTTGGTCCCCATCCCTCCTATGGAAAGTGTGAAGCTGAGAATGTATGTCTCACATGCAGCTGAAGCAGGGGTGCTATGGAAACTCTAACAGACTCTAAATAAAGGCCAGAGTCTGTGTTCCCAGTCTAAGCCCTTCCCAGTGTCAGGCATGCAGGGATGGGCAAGGAGGGTGGTTCTGCAGCAATGCTCAGTCTCTCCACATCTAGCTCAGGGGTTACTGGTCTGTGACGGGCTCTATGAGTGACCCCAGCTGTTCTCAGCGGCACCATAGTTTGCCCCACAGGTAGCTCTTCCTCTCCCCTCCCCCTCCCCCTCCACTTTTCTTCATCCTGGGCTTTAGGCCTGAACAGATCCCCTGACAACACTCAAGGCAGGAGAGGCTGGAGTCCTGCCAAGCCCTCCCCTCTTCACAGTGTGCCAGGCTTGCCTGGAAGGTGTACCAAAGACCCAGGTCTTTTTCAGTAGTCAATCCCATCTCCCGGTTGTCCTTTTATTAATTCATGTTGAGAGAGGAATAGCATGAGCTGTTTCTAGCACTCGACCTACTCAAAAGTATTTCGGGCACAAAGGACAGTGTACTCAACTCTCAGAGCCCTGGCTTGTCGTTTCCTGAGTTTAGAGACCTCACTTCTTAGAGGTAGTAATGGAGGTTGGGATCCAAAGGGAAATACTTTTAGACAGCTGCCCCAAGTCTTCCAGCCGTGGTCCCAGTCCCTCTCTGAAATATGCCACTTAGGAAGAGTGACTCAAGGGGAACTGAGACTTAGCTGTCCTTCAACAGGTCAAGACACCAGAAAGGAGGCTGGGGAGACACTAGAAGAGTCTGTCACTTACCCACGTGCATCTTGTGAAGTGGGAGCCCATACATTTAGGGGGAGCCCATCCCCTGAGCACATCTCTGTAGCAAGTCAGAACACTGAACACAGAATGTGAATGAAATCTGGAGTCACCTTTGGGACCTCATGATTAAAGTACCACTCATCACATGTGACCTCTCTATTTCCGGCTGCAAGTTCCACTTTTTTAAACAGAAATTTTCAACCTGTGCTTGTCTAATGTCTACTCTGAACAGTCCAAGCCCCCGTAACTATTTTAAAATACATGCCGAAGCCGGGCGGTGGTGGCGCACGCCTTTAATCCCAGCACTCGGGAGGCAGAGGCAGGCGGATCTCTGTGAGTTCGAGGCCAGCCTGGTCTACAGCGCGAGATCCAGGAAAGGCGCAAAGCTACACAGAGAAACCCTGTCTCGAAAAACCAAAAAAAAAAAAAAAAAAAAATACATGCCGAAAAAATGAATCTCCAATTGGAGGACAAAATAAAACTCAGAAAGTTTAAAAAAAAAATAAAGGAAACACAGTAAAAACAGATTCAGACAGAAAGGCCTCTAAATGGATCATGGTGTGTTTAAAAGACGTACTTAGGCTTGAGAGAGAAAAGAAAAAAAAATATATACAGACATAGATTAAAAATATGAATTTAAAATAATAAAACAAACTGCTTATAAACGGGAGTAAAGCAGGCTTTTCAGAGCCCAGTGCCTATGGTGGGACACCTTACATAGACTTGGTGCAGGGAGGAGGGGCTTGGACCTGCCTCAACTAAATGTACCAGGCTCTGCTGACTCCCCATGGGAGGTCTTGCCTTGGAGGAGGTGGGAATCGGGGGTGGATCAAGTGAGGAGGAAGGCTGGGTGGTAAGAGGAGGGAGGAGAGGGGAATCTGTGATTAGTAGGTAAAAGGAATAGAAAATGTTTTAATAAGAAGAAAAGAAAAAAATAGAGTCATCAAACAAAACAAAAACAAAAAGGGGGAGTAAAATAATATAAAGAAAATGAGCCACATTATGACAGAAAATACAGTCTGGATGATGTATATTGTTATGTTTTCTTTGGATTTTTTGACTGTTAATGAGCTAACTGCTGAGAGACATTTCATTGTGGGTCTGCTAGGTTAAACCAACCTATATAATTTAAAAATATCTTGACTTCAAAATTTGAGTCTGGGGATGTAATACTTTGGGAAGGAGATTCTGCTTTTGTTTCCACAAAAGGTGAGAGTGTATGGATTCATTCCAGGTTGGAAGAGATCAGGTTTGATTGAGGAAGACCCCCTGAAAATCCTGACTACAGACATGGGAAAATAAACCTAAATTAATTATAAAACATGTGATGTATATTTTACCTGCTCAAACATAAAACAAAAAATTATCTTTGGCTGGATTTTGTACAATACACAATTTATACTTATATTAACAGAAATATATATGTTACCTTTAAAAGCTTATATATTTTCAGAACAAGGGGCCAGACACCAGTAAAATGGTGGATGGATGACCCAAATGATCCAACATTTCAATATACCTCTGTTATCGTTTCCTCTGAATTCTGCATCCAAAACAGCTCCAAGGCTGCTGGCTGAGATGTACCAGCTGCACAAAATACCCAAGTCAGGACTTGAGAATAATTCCAAATTTTCTCAGGATCCCCATAAAATTATTAACACCTCCAATCAACAGGAAATGGTCTAGAGAATTATG
The DNA here is from genome assembly GCF_007827085.1 of Peromyscus californicus insignis. Taxonomy (NCBI): domain Eukaryota; kingdom Metazoa; phylum Chordata; class Mammalia; order Rodentia; family Cricetidae; genus Peromyscus; species Peromyscus californicus. The sequence goes on along the minus strand of NW_026294573.1, from coordinate 157,972,679 downwards.
CTCAAATTCCCAAAATATTGTTTTTGAATGTTTGTTTTCATATAAGGGGGATTGGTTATAAATTATTGGTGGTCATAGTCAACCTCTTTCTGAAGAAGAAAGGGGGATATGAAATAGAAATGGTGGGGAAAAGGCTAGATTATTATGATGAAGAACAGCTTAGATTATTGAATCTATTTTTGTTGCTAAAGTTTTCCTGCCTGGCCCACAGTCAGGACAAATCTCTGTCACCCGCCAGTCCCACAGCAGCTCAGACCCGACCAAGTAAACACAGAGACTTATATTGGTTACAAACTGTATGGCCGTGGCAGGCTTCTTGCTAAATGTTCTTACAGCTTAAATTAATCCATTTCCATTAATCTATACCTTGCCACGTGGCTCGTGGCTTACCCGCATCTTCACATGTTGTTTCTCATCATGGCGGCTGACAGTGTCTCTCTGACTCAGCCTTCCACTTCCCAACTTTATTCTCCTCTTTGTCCCGCCTATACTTCCTGCCTAGCCAATGGCCAATCAGTGTTTTATTTATTGACTAATCAATCAGCAACACATTTGCCATACAGAACATGCCACAGCATATTTTAATCCAAAAAATAATTGTTAATATCAAAATATTTTACATTGATATATATTTTAGTTTATTGATACACATGTAAAATCAACTTTGTTGTACTGTATGTTTATTTCTACTCTTATTTAAGGTATTATGTTCGTTTGAAAATGTAATGTATAATTAAAAATAGAGATTCATAGTCATCTAAAATAGTCAAACTTATAGCCATATTCGTTAAGTTTTCTAGGTATACAAAGATGTATTTCAATTAGATAAGTGATGTTCAAACAGTTCAAAGTCCTATGAAAATATGTCATTTAAAGTGTTTTAATAATGTACACTTTTCTCAACAGTGAGTCACATCTGCTGAGGCAGCATCAATTACTTCAAAGAGGATAATGGACACTGAAGAAACTCCATAGGGAGTTAGCTTTCAATGTGGCAAGGCTAGCTGCTTGGGCAAGAAATTGCTCTTGCCTGCACTGATTGACAGTATTCTGTATAAAGTGGACATGCAGGACCCACAGGAAAATGACCGCTAAACTTTGCCAAAACTAGGCGAGATGGTCCTTCAGGTTTCTGCTTCATAGAAGAAACTGCCAGACCTTCTGCAGGATACAGAGTAAAGCAACTGATGAACTTTACCAACAAAGGCTGGACAGTCCTTCTAATTTCTTGCTTCACTAAAAAGTCTGCCAGAGACTCTAGGTACTGTAGGCTGAAAATGGATGCTCTGAAATTACAGAAGAGCTTTGTGTGACTGTCGAGACAGCCAGATGTCTCTGTCATTTCTAGAGTTTTGGAAGTTACTAGTAATGAACTTCCTGTGTACTCAGGTAATATTATATCCTTCTGGGGTCTTTGATGGAGTTGAAGACTAGACCATTATAATAATTATAGTTTTCCTCAGTTATGATAAGGGGTAAATTAGATATGAAACTTTAGATTAGCAAAGATATGATAGATGATAGAATATTTTCTTCAATTTTGCCAAATACAAATAGACTAGATATTGTTACTGTAATTTTTGCTTGATAACTGTTTTGTTATATGTAATTTCACTGTGTTAAAATTAAAATCTTCCCTTTTGATTAAGAGGAAAGGGGGAAATGAAGTTGGATGTCTTTCTATGAGCTGTGAATATGTGTTGCTTTCATTTCTTCATAAATAAAGATGTTTTGGCCAATAGCCAGGCAGAATAAGGTTAGATGGTACAATCAAACTGAAGATGGCAATGAAGAAGGGTGGAGTTAGAGCAGATGCCAGCCAGCCGCCAAGAAAAAAAGACATATAGAAAATGTGGTAACAAGTTATTAACCATGTGGCAAAGCATAAATAAGAAACATGAGTTACTTTAGATGTAAGATGCAAGCTAGCTAGTAATAGGCCCGAGACCTCAGCCAAACATTTATAATTAATATAAGCCTCTGAATGGCTATCCAGGAATTGGTGGGTGGGAGAGAGCCATCTAGTTACAAGATCCTATTTACTAAGTGTGGATCTTAGTGCCTGTGCTAACAGAATTCTGTTCAGAGAGGCTCCCGTGTCAGTGAGTTCAATACTATGCCCCACTTTCACTTCTATCAGGTTCAGTGTACCTGTTTTATGTTGAGGTGTTTGGTCAATTTGAAATTGAGTTTTATACAGCAAGAGAATTACGGATTTGTTTTCATTTTTTTCTACATGAAGACATCCAGTTTGACCAGCACCTTTTATTGAAGATGTTTTTTTTTTCCATTGAGAATTTCTAGTGTCTTAATCAAAAATTAGGTGTCCATAGGTGTGCAGATCTATGTATGGGTCTTAAAGTCAATTGCGTTGATCAATGTGTCTGTTTTATGCCAGTACCATGCTATTTTTATTACTATAATTTGCAGTAGAATTTAAAATCAGAAATGGTGATATCTGCAGCATTTCTTTGATTATTCAGAATTGTTTTAGCTATCCTATAATTTTTTATATGAAGCTGCAAATTGTCCTTTCAAGCTCTGAAGAATTGTGTTGAAATACTGACGGGATTTCATTGAATATACAGATTGCTTTTGGTAGAATGGCCATTTTTCTATGATAACCCTTCTGATTCATGAGCATGAGACACCTTTCATCTTCTGATGTTTTCTTCAGTTTCTTTCATCAAAGACTTGAAATTTTTATCATACATGACTTTTATTTGCTTGGTTAGAGTTACACCAAAATATTTTATGTTATTTGAGGCAGTTGTGGAGGGTGTTCTTTCCCTGACTTCACTCTCTGACCATTTGTCATTTGTTTGTAGTAGGGCTACTGATTTTTAAATATTTTCTATCAACCTACTTTGCTGAAAGTGTTTATCAGCTGTAGGAGTTCCCTCATGAAAGTTTTAGGGTCACTTATGTATATCATCATATTGTCCAAAACCAATGATATTTTCACTTCTTCCTTTCCAATTTGCATACCTTAATCTTTTTTCAGAACCCTTGTTATTCTAGCTAAGTCTTCAAGTTCTATATTGAATAAGTATGAAGAGAGTGGACAACCTTGTCTTTATCCTGATTTTAATGGAATTGCTTTGTTTCTCTCCCTTTAAGTTGATGTTAACTATGGGCTTTCTACAAAATGTTCTTATTATATTAAGCTATATCTTCTGTTTCCCTAGTTTCTCTAGGACTTTATCATGAAGGAGTGTTGGATTTTTTCAAAGGATTTTTCTGCATCTAATGAGATGACTATGTGATTTTGTATTTCAGTTTGTTTATATAGTGGGTTGCATTTAATGATTTATGTATACCGAGCCATTCTTGCATCTCTGGGGTGAAGCCTACTTTATTATGGCATACTTTCTCTTGGATGTGTTTTTGAATTCAGATCACAATTTTTTATTGAGTATTTATTTGTGCATCTATGTTCATAAGTGAAATTTGTCTATAATGTACTTTCTTTATTGAGTTTTTATTTGTTTTGGTATCAGGGTAACTGTAGTCTCATAAAACGAGTTGGGCAATGGTTTTTCTGTTTCTATTTTGTGGAATAATATGAGGAATATTTATTGGTATTACCTCATCTTTGAAAATCTGGTCTAATTCTGCACTAAATCCATCCAACCCTGTGCTATTGTTTTGGTTGGGAGATTTTAATGACTGCTTCTATTTCTCTAGATCTTTAAAAATTGCTTATCTCACCTTTACTTAACTGTGGTAAGTGCTATGTATAGAAGAAATTATTCACTTCTGTTAGATTTTGTGGGGTACAGGTTTAGAAAGTATGTTCTTATGATTCTCAGTATTCCCTGGGTGTCTCTTGTTATGCCCCCCTTTTGTTTCTGATTGTGTCAATTTGGGTATTCTCTGTCTGCATTTAAGTTAGTGTTGATAATGGTTGTCTTGTTGATTTTCTCAAAGAACCAACTCTTTGTGTTCATTGATTGTTCGTATTGTTCTCTTTGTTTTTAATTTATTGATTTCAGCCTGAGTTTTATTATTTCTTTCTAATTGCTCCTATTGGATGTGTTGTTTTCTTCTTGTTGTTCTAGTGTTTTCAGGTGTGTTGTTAAGTTGTTAGTATAAAATCTCCATAGATTTTTTTATGTAGATACTTAGTGCTGTGTACTTGCCTCTTAGAACCATCCTCATTTTGTCCCTTCAGTGTGGGTATGTTGTGTATTCATTCTCACTCAGTTCTAAAAAGGCTTTCTTTCTTAACTTCTGTTTTGACCTATTTTTCATTCAGTAGTGACTTGATCAGTTTCCATGAGTTTGTAAGCTTTCTGTTGTTTCTGTTACTGACATCCAGTTTTAGTCTGTGATGTTCTGATAAGATGCAGGAAGTTATTTCAAGTTTTTGTGTCTGTTGAAACCTGCTTCATGTTCTGAGTATGGTGTCAATTTTAGAAAAAGTTTTATGAGATGCTGAGAAGAATGTTTATTCTTTTGTGTTTGGGTAAACGTTTTGTGAATAGATTAGATACATGTGGTTTATAATGTCAGTTAGCTTCATCATTTCTCCATTTATTTATTGTTTGTTTGGATGACCTATGTATTGGCAAGAGTGGGGAATTGAAGTCTCCCACTATGAGTATGTCAAGGTCAATATGTGATTTAAATTGTTGCAGTGTTTCTTTTACGTATTTTTTGTGCCCTTTGTGTTTGGGGCAGAGATGCTAACACTTGAAATGCCATGTTGGTGGATTTCTATTTTGATGAATATATAGTGTCCTTTCCTATCTCTTCTGATTAGCTTAATTTGAAGTCTATTTTATTAGATACAAAATTTTCTGCACCAGCTTGCTTCTTAGTTCCATTTTCTTGGAGTATATTTTTCAACCCTTTATCCTAAGGTAATGTCTAACTTGGATGTTAAGGTTTGTTTCTTGGATGCAGTAAAAGGATGGATCCTCTTTTTTGCATCTCTTCTGTTAGTCTGAGTCTTTTGATTGGAAATTTGAGACCATTGGTATTTATTCCTTTTATTTTGTTTTGGTGGTGGTAGTGATGATGGTGGTGGTGGTGTGTGTGCATGTGTGTGTGTGCATGTGTGTGTGTCTGTGTATGTATGTATGTATGTATATATGTATGTATGTATATATGTGTGTGTGTGTGTGTGTTTTTCCCTTCTTTTGATTTGCTAGTCTTGGATTAAATATTCCTTGTGTTTCCATGGTTGTAGGTAACTTCTGTAGGCTGGAGTTTTCCATGTAGCACTTTCTGTAGGGCTAGATTTATAGATTGATATTGCTTAAAGTTGGCTTATTTTCTCTGTCTATTACAGTCGGATGTTTTCTCCAATCCTGCCCAGCCCCACAGTAATGCATTTCTCCCAACCCCTGAGGTCCCAAGGCCACTTATAAAATAATCATTCAGAAGCTTAATATTAATTATCAATTGTATGGCCTATGGCAGGCTCCCTGCTAGCTAGCTCTTATAACTTAAATTAACCCATTTGTATTAATCTATGTTTTGCAACATGTTCCATGGCTTACTGGTCTGCTGGCATGTTGTTTCTTGGGTGGCAGGCTAACATCTCTCCCTCCTCTCCTTTCTTCTCTGCGTATATCTGCTTAGATTTCCCGCCTGCCTCTAAGCTGCCTTGCCATAGGACAACACAGCTTTATTAGTAAACCAATTAGAGCAACACATATTCACAGTATACGGAAAGACATCCCAGAGCAATCTATGATGATTGAATATTTTCCTGGGTATAATAGTCTCGACTAGGATTTATGGTCTCTTAGAGTCTGCAGCACCTCTGTCTAGGCCCTTCTGGCTTTTTGAGATTTAATTGAGAAGTCATTTGTAATTCTAATAGGTTTCCCTTTGTATCTTACTTATTCTTTTTCACTTGCAGATATTAATATTCATTCTTTGTTCTGTATGTTTAGTGTTTTTTCATTATGTACCAAGTCGATTGCCTTTCCTTGTCCAGTCTATTTGTTGTGTATGCTTCTTGTACCTTTATGGCATTTCCTTCTTTGCATTAGGGAAATTTTCTTCTATGATTTTCTTGAAAATGAAAATATTTTCTGGGCCTTTGACCTAGATTTCTGCTCCTTTGGCTATTCTTTTTATTCTTAGAGTTTATCTTTTCATAGTGTCCCAAATTTCTTGGAGATCTTTTCAGGAGATTTTTTTTTTAGGTTTAACATTTTATTTGACTGATATATCTAATTTCTTCTATTCTGCCTTCAGGGACTGAGAGTCTTTCTTCTGTGTCTTGCATTGTATCTGTGAAATTTGCCTCTGTAGTACCTGATCAAATTCCTAAAATTTTTATTTCCAAAATTCCCTCAGTTTGGGTTTTCTTTATTGCTTCTATTTCTATTTTCAGGTCTTGAATAGACTTATTCATTTCTTTCCAGTGTTTATTTGTGTTTTCCTGTATTTTTTAAGATATTTATTCATTTCTTCTTTAAGAGCCTCTATCATATTCATAAAAACTGTTTTAGGTCTTTTTCTTGTGCTTCCACTATGTTGGAATATTCAGGGCCTGCTATGTTAAGGTTTCTGGGCTCTAGTGGAGATATTTTGCCTTGGCTACAATTGATTGTATTTTTCCACTGTAGTCTAAGTATATGGGATAGGGAAATTTATAGTTCTAGATGCTAATATCTGTTTTTGTCTTTGGTAAGTGGTTGTTTTGTGTCTTTGTGTTTATTTCCTTTCTGAATTTTAGGAGAATGTGGTGCCTGTGGTGTCTTGTAGCAAATTTTCTGAGGACCTGCTGTCTGTGGCCACTGGAGCTTCCACTAAAATGTTTTCTAGGTATTGGGAGCTGAAAGGTAGGAATGGGGTGGGCTAGGGGTCTGAACTAGTTCACAGGAGAGAATAAAGAAGAGTGTTCCAGGCCAGGCGGTGGTGTCGCACGCCTTTAATCCCAGCACTCGGGAGGCAGAGCCAGGTGGATCTCTGTGAGTTCGAGGCCAGCCTGGGCTACCAAGCGAGTCCCAGGAAAGGCGCAAAGCTACACAGAGAAACCCTGTCTCGAAAAACCAAAAAAAAAAGAAGAGTGTTCCATAAGGATATGCTTATTCATTCTCCTTAGGATGGGGGGGGGGTAGAGAGTAAAGTTACCCCAGAAAGTCTACTATTGAGCTGGGAATGAGACTAGGGATCAGATCTAGAGGAAAAGGGGAGGGGATGATCTACACTCAACATAACTGCTTCCCTGGTAGCAGTGTCCTGTGTGCAAGTGCTTGGGTTGGGGGCTGAGATAAAGCAACATGTGGGGGGTAGGAGATGAGGAGTGAAAGATGTATGGGATCTACAAGGAATGGGGACATAGGGCCAGGGAACGCTGCAGCCGGGGTTCAGTTGCAGAACTGAGGTGAGATTATGGGATTTAGTTTGGCGGAAGAGGAAGAGTTGAAGATCTGCACTCAGCCTACCTATTTCCCTTGAAGGAGTGACCTGTAGATTAACAAGGAGTACCTTTTGGAGTTTGGAGACTGGGATAAAGCAGGAAATTGAGCCAGGGGAGTTAGGAGGGGAAGATCTGTTAAATCCAAGAGAGAGATGAGGGGGCCAGCGGCAGGTGCTCTGCTTCAGAGCTGGGAATGAAACTGGAGAATTGGATCTGGTGAAGCAGAGTGAGAGGTGAAGCTCTACAGACTGACTCTCTGGTTCCCCGGCAGGAGGCTTTTTTAAAATCTTTAATCCCTAAATTATTTTATTAACAAGATTATCATGTAGAGAAGCACTGTATAGATATGGATGGAGGGAGAGAGGACTAAATCAAAGTTCTAAATGAATCCTAGCCAGTTGTGTTCCGAACTGATTCTATGTGTGCTGAATTTATGTTACTAGGATAGGGCTGTCCACTTGCCAAGATTACATTTTCAAAAATTGAACCAGCTTTTCAAAAACAAAAAATATACCTCAGGCTATAACCTAGGGTGCACATGCAAATCCCATAAAATTATTTAGTGAAGGTTATAATAACTGCTTGTGTGTTTGTTACAAGCAAAGTAATAGGATTAAAATGTAAGTGGGTTTGCTTCCATTGAGGCTCTATTTTAGCAGGAAATTCTCTCTTTCAGAAGGGAACAGAAATCTATGCATGAACAGTCTGCTTCTGAAATTCAATGCATCTACATCACCACAAACTCTACTTTTGAGTCAATACTCCATGTAATAGCGCCATAATATAATAGAAGTTCATTTTGTTTTCACATGTTAATACATGAGGAAAAATAAAATATGCATTTGTTTTAATTGAATAAGATAAAGTTTAAAGAAATTATGATGATCCGGGCAGCAGTGGTACACACCTCTAATCCCAGCACTCAGGAGGCAGAGTCAGATGGATCTCTGTGAGTTCGAGTCCAGCCTGATCTACAGAGTGGGATTCAGGACAGGAACCCAAACTACACAACTACACAGAGAAACCCTGTCTTGAACCCTCCCAAAAAAAAAAAAGAAAAAGAGAGAGAGAGAGAGAGAGAGAGAGAGAGAGAGAGAGAGAGAGAGAGAGAGAAAGAGAGAGAGAAGAAAGAAAGAAAGAAAGAAAGAAAAAGAAAGAAAGAAAGAAAGAAAGAGAAAGAGAAAGAGAGAAAGAAATAAATTATGATGATTAGAATTGTTATTTTTAATGGACATCTGTCTTCTCATTTATTTTTAGTACAAGTAAATAGTTGCTCAAGATAAGAGTACATGGGTATCATGAGGCACTTCATATGCAATACAAGGAATCAAGAAGGCATTCTCCACAATTTACTGAAAAGTATCATTTTCTACATTTTGAATCTTTATATTATATATTGTATATTGCTAATTGAATGGAAATGAAACATTCAAGATGCCTATTGGACCTTCTTAAGGCTAAAGTAGGGGTATTTATTTTATAGGTATCTTAATTTTAGTATCATAAATAGAAACATTTATCTATTTATATATTTTTCTAAAAGGTACAAAATACATTTATCAAGATGTTATTAAACTCCATACTTATCTAACAGAAATACAGCAGCAATTACTCTGAAGCATCCTGGGAGACACATAGTGTGTTAGATCTCCAGCTTGCATGAACACCTCACTGTGCACAGGAAGTTGAGCCCAGAAGCATCTTAATGGGTGCTATTAAGTTTTGTATGCAGAAAACTTAAATGAAATGGAAGTGCACCCAAATGTGTCTGGCAATAGTTCTGGTTACTTTCTTTACAGTTTATCAAATAGTGATGTTTGAACGGGAAGGAACTATAAGTAAGGTTCAATTCTTGCTAGTGATACTATTGCGCAGTTCTGAAATAGAGTGTTTTGTGATTACATCACACTATTTCGACAGCCAATAGATTTAGAATTTCATTAAAGAAAACTGCTTCAAAATTCAGTTGTTTTGCACAAATCCATGTGGTAAAATTGGTACTCAAATGAAAATTTATGCAAATACTTTTGAAAGCTCATTGACTTACTGACAGTATATAATGTATGTATTTGATACTTTAAGTTTACAATAATTCCTTTCAAATTATCAAAAGAAAGACATCATGGTTTTGGAATAGGACAAATAAACTGTTTCAAATCAAGACAAAATAAAACCTTTAGCTCTTCCCATATAGTCTTTGGCAACACTACCTTAAGGACAGTCTGCTTAACCTGTTTATCAGATAGGGAGAAGATTCAAATTGAGGAGGGGTTGAATGGAAAAAATAATAATGTCGTGTGTGTGTGTGTGTGTGTGTGTGTGTGTGTGTGTGTGTGTGTGTGTGTTAACAGTAACTGGGCCATACAGCAAAGCTGAAAAACACCTTCTGAGCCACCACAAGGCAAAAAATGAGAGGAAGGAATTCTCCATATCTAGGGCAGAAAAAATGAGCCCTAGATTTACCTCAGTCTTCTAAAGGCTATTGAATCCTAGTCACTAGAAAATACAAGCTAGTAAAAGTTAATCTATAAGGGGATTTAAAAAGTTGCTGAATGGTTGGAAATGGAGAGATTTCAGGCAGTGTAAGGGGACAGCAGAGCAGGAAACAGATGCCCACCCATGCACCTGGCATTGTGCTTGCTAACATGATGAAATTTGCTAACTCTTGGAAAGGAGCAGTGAGCCAATCATGGAAAAGAAGTGAGGAAGGAAGGTTATATGGGGGGATTTGCAGAGAGGAAAGAAAATGTAAACATATTATAATCTCAAAAAAAATTAAAAAATTAAGAATAACAGTTGAGAAAGATTTGATTAAATAGGAACAAACTATTAAAGCTGAGGACATTATCTTCCTTCAAAGGCAAGGTCCCCATGTTTACAAATTAGAAGATATGGAAACCAGGCCACAAAGCACAGAGCAACTCCACACAGTTCATTCATTATAGCTTGCTCTCCAGAGACCACGTGTGCTTTTTCTCCTGATCCTGTTCCCTCTCATCCTGATCACCGTCTGTGTTGAATATTATGTTAGATATTTGAGAAGTTATATGCATCTGCTGGCTTTGAAAATTACATAATGGAAATGTGATAGTTAATCTTGGATAACTTGATCAGATTGAAAATGTCTAGGATGGATATGACATAACTTTGGTTCTTTCTGGGCCAACTTTCTAAACATGACCGATGTGTGGCACAGTAACCAGGGTAAAGAAAAACCATCCACCCACATTTGAATGAGCTGAGAATCCAGTTTGATAAAAAGAAAAAATACAGGAAGAAGGTAACCAGCACTCTCCTGCAAGCTCCATCTGTACTCAGTGAGTGGATCTGTGTTGCAGGAATCTGTGAATGTCAGATGGCAGCATTTTCAGAAATTAAAGGTGAGTGCAAGGGTTAAGGGAGATTTAGGTCTTCAGCATAAGACTGGGAGTGCTGAGGATTGCAGCTTAGAGTACTGAACAGTTGCTGCTTCTCTGCCTTTCCAATATACAAACAGCCATTTTTTTTTTTACTATGCAACTCCTACTATGTAAGCCAATTCAATGAATGCACTTTTATAAAATATATGTACGTATACATATGTTCTCAAACTAAAAGATACATACACATCTAATATATACATCATCTATTCACACATATATGCATTATATAATATATACATTGTATGTGAATTTATGTGCTGGTTCTTTTCCTCTAATAACCATGGCTAATATAATATACACGTATTTTGACATCATATGTCAACATGTAACTTTTTATGTCTTAACAAATATAAAATAGACATAAATAAAGTAACAACTATTCAAACTAAATGAGATGAAATATTAATAATGAATTAAATTCAAGGAAGAGTTTAGACAGACGTTGGAGACATATGAATACATTCCAATAACAGTTTTTGAAAGATTGTTTGCATCAAGACTTATTTGTTAAAAGGAAAAGATTATATTGTCATGGGTATAAAACCAATTAGAGTAATAATTTGGCTGAATACCAACCTGGTTTAAAATGATGATTGCAGAAAAGTTATTTAAAATTTTTTATCTATTTTATTTTTCCCTTGTCATTTAAAAACTTGAATTGATATAATTAAACATTTTTTTCTCCCATGGAAACCTCAATCATGGAATGAAGATTTATATATAGATATTGTAAACTGTGATAGATCAGGTTAATAAAAAAGGTATGGACTAAATTGTAGCTGAAGTTTTCTCTGGTCCTGCCCAGTCCCATGGACCCCACAGCTACTTATAAAATAATCACTCAGAAAAACTGCTTGGCCATTAGCTCAGGCCTACTGCTGACTAGCTCTTACACTTAAACTCAGCCCATTTCCGTTAATCTATATGTCACCACGTGTTCTGTGGCTTTACTTGTACGCCATTACATGCTGCTCCCTATACGGTGGGCCAGCATCTTCTTATTCAGCCTTTCTGTTGCCAGAATTCTCCTTGTCTGTTTACCCCACCTATACTTCCTGCCTGGATACTGGCCAATCAGCTTTTTATTTATCAACTAATCAAAGCAACACATTCACAGCATATAGAACATCCCACAGCACTAAATTAGAAAATATTTATGTTTATATATAGTTAAAACATATAAGAATTCTTGGAAAGATGATGTGTGACCATGATAAAATTAATTTATTGTCTAGTATATAGTGTGGTAATGAAAATATCCCTAAAGGATAGAGAGATGGCTCAACCTTAAAGAATATTTGCTGCCCATTCAAATGGCTAACGTTTGGTTCTCAACACCCAAATCAAGTGGCTCACAACTGTAGTTGTAAGTTTTCCTGTTTCCTGCCAGGTCCTGCAGCTGCTCAAACCCAAGTAAATACACAGAGGCTTAATATTATTTGTGAACTGTAAGGCCATTAGTTCGGGCATATTACTGACTAGCTCTTACACTTAAATTAACCCATAATTCTTATTTTTGTTTAGCCAAGTGGCTTGGTACCTTTTCTCAGATCTGCCTTGACATCTTGCTTCCTCTGTGTCTGGCTGTTGACTCCTGATTCTGCCCTTCCTCTTCCCAGAATTCTCTTAATCTGCTTGACCTGCCTATACTTCTTGCTGGGCTACTGGCCAATCAGCATTTTATTAAACCAGTGTACAACAGATTTATCCCACAGCATTTCCTCTTTTCTGTCTAATCAAAAAGGAAGGTTTTAACTTTAATGGTAAAATTACATATGACAAAACAGTTATCAAGCAAGAATTACAGTTACAATGTCTAGTCTATTTGTATTTGGCAAAATTAAAGAAAATATTCTATCTATCCTATATTTATGAGTCTAAGGTTTCATATCTAACTTATCTTTTATCATAACCAAGGAAAATTATAATTATAACTATCTAGTCTTCAACTACATCAAAGACCCCAGAAGGATATCATATTACCTAAGTAAACAGAAAGAGCATTGTAAGCAACTTCCAAAAATCTAGAATGACAGAGACAGCTGACTACCTGGACATTCACCCAAAGTTCCTCTATAACATTGGGGTATCTTTCTTCAGCCTATAGACCTAGAGTCTCTCAGTTGCTTCTCTCTGTCCTGTAGAATATTTGGCAGTCTCCTCTGTGAAGCAGAAACTGAAAGAACCATCTTACCTTGCAAAGTTCAGTGGTCACCTTCCTATGGGTCCTGCATGTCCATTTTATTAAACATATTGTCAATTAGTTGATACAAGGGCACTTTTTTGCCCAGTGACTAACTTTTGCCACAAAGAAAACAAACTCCATAATGAGTTTCTTCAATGCCCATTATCTTCTCTGAAGTAGATTGGTGCTGCCAGGAGCAGACATGTCTCAATGTCCAGAAAGTCAAAGTTCTTAAAACATTTTAAATGGCATATTCTGTAAATCTCTGAAGTGTTTGAAGATTACCTATCTAATTGAAATATATCTTTGTATACCTAAAAAAATTTAGCAAACATGACTGTAAGTTTCTATCATAGAAACTATCATAGAAAACTAATTATTAATCTGCATTTCTTAATAATCAATTACAATTTCAAATAAGCTACACAAACATAATACCTTAAACAAGAATAGAAATACACATACAGAATAACAAAATTAACTTTAAATTTCTATCAATAAACTAAAATCTATAGCAATTTAAAACAAGTTGCTCTTTAAAAGTTGATTCAATAGTCTACCCTTTGATCCTATCATATCAATATCCTATATTTCTATATCATATGCCCCTTTCTTCTTTTAGAAAGAGATTGGCTATGACCAATAACAATTTGTAACCAACAACCTAAAAGACAAACATCCATATCTATTTTTTGGTAATGTGGGCATAGTGTTCTGGGCTACTTCTTGCTGATAGGGGGCACTGGTAGTCTTATGGGGATCCTGAGAAAATTTGAGATAATGGACAAGTCCTGGGAAGATTGGCTATAACTTTTGTTGATAGATAACATCTGTTAAGGTTCAGGAGGTCTGGCTTGATCAAATCTGATCCATCTTAACTGGGAACAAATCCATAGCCTCTTGTTTCCTGTGGAAACAAAAACAGAGCCTCCTTTCCAAAGTAACATATCCTTAGATCCAAATTTTGAAGCCAAAATACATTTAAAATATACCTACTGGTTTAACTGAACAATCTTTATAATTAAATGTCTTTCTGCAGTTAAATCCCAAAGACTCTATGTGTGATTTCCATCTTTGTATGGTTTATTTTTTATATTACTTTGACTGTCTCTTTAAAGACTTGTTTTTTAAATATCTATTTCTTTATATAACTGTCTATATTCCTTTTTCTCTTTCTTCCAAGCCTATATACATTTTTACACACATTGTAAACTGTTTAGAAGGTTTTTTTTCTGTCTCAATCTGTCTTATTGTGAATCTATTGCTTTAAACTGCAGTGTGGCTAGTACTAAAGTGGCAGCTTTGGCTGCTGACTCTGACCACCTCAGCTTCCCAACATGGTGGAACTACATTTACTACCAGCTGTGGAGAAACTATGCTTACTGCTGTTTCTGGGAAGCAATGGGTCTATGCCTCCATCCAACGGCAAGGTGTAGCCCAAGATCCTTTTTTCTTTTTTCTTTCTTTCTTTTTTTTTGTACTAACAAAAGCTAAATCTGCCACTCAGCGTGCTGCGTGGCTTGGAGACACCACTGTGTACAGTGGCGGGAATGCTGACCTGAAGCCTGAATGCTGTGGCATCTCACGGCCCACATGAGACATAAAGCAGGACCCTGTTTTCGGTACCATTTTAGAATCTCTTGTTAAGTTCTCTCAGGTTTCAGGTGGAAACTCAAGCCAACAGGCTGGGTGTCATTTGTAGTTGTAAGTTTTCCTGTGTACTGCTAGGTCCTGCAGCTGCTTGAACACAAGTAAATACACAGAGGCTTAATATTATTTATGAACTGTATGGCCATTAGCTCAGGCTTACTACTGACTAGCTTTTACACTTAAATTAACCCATAATTCTTGGTTTTGTTTAGCCATGTGGCTTGGTACCTTTTCTCAATTCTGGCTTGTCATCTTGCTTCCTCTGTGTCTGACTGGCAACTCCTGACTCAGCCTTCCTCTTCCCAGAATTCTCCTTGTCTGCTTATCCTCCCTATACCTCCTAACTGGCTACTGGCCAATCAGCATTTTATTAAACCAGTGTATAGCAGCATATCACAGCACACGACCACCTCTAATTTTAGTTTCAGGGAATTCTCTTCCCTCTATGTCCTCCATGGGCACCTGCATGCATATGTGTATGGGTCACTGCATAGATTCACATACCTACACACAAATATAAACAAAATAAATCTTTATAAAAAAGAAAATTACACCAAGAAATTAGATGCCATGTTCAGATATCATGTATCATTGTATGTTATTATGACTGGCTACTAGGGATCACAATTTAGCTATCCCATTGATGATAAAATGTAATTTTCTTTTCTTTTCTTTTTTTTTTTGTTTTTCGAGACAGGGCTTCTCTGTGTAGCTTTGCTCCTTTCCTGAAACTTGCTTTGTAGACCAGGCTAGCCTCGAACTCACAGAGATCTGCCTGCCTCTGCCTCCCGAGTGCTGGGATTAAAGGCGTGTGCAACCGCCGCCCTGCAAAATGTAATTTTTTAGAATATTTAAGAAGATAAAATTTTTTGAGACAGGGTTTGTGTACCACTGGTTGTCCTAGAACTCACTCTGTAGACCAGGGTGGTCTTGAATTCAGAGATCCACCTAACTCTACTGGGATTAAAGGTATGCACTACCACCGCCTGATCTTAAGATATTTTTCTAATGCAAAACTGATTTAGAACTCCTTTTTTTTTTTTAAATTATTGCCTTTGCTGAGACATATGTTATCTGTCATCTGCTCTTAAAACATGTACACATGTACACTGACATACTTACATTCAAGCAGAAGTGTACATGCAGACAGATTTAGGGGGCAGATGAAGTCCTGAATGAATAGTTATTATTGATATGAGCCCTGTCATATCAAGGACTGCAATGCCTCAGACTCATGGAAATGGCAAAACCTTCATCTGGTCTAAGCACTAGTGTTAGTGAATCATTGACCTTTTGCTGAAACCAGTGTGTGTATGTAGGCATCATCAACCACAGCAGTCTGTAGGAGGACTGCAACACAAGACTGTTCCGTTACAGAGACCTCCTACTCAGATAAGCTAACCTACCTGTGCCTTTGGTTTTGTGGTATATGATAAATGTGTTGAGTTTCTAGTTTGATGTTAGTGTCTCTCCATGAGACCACACAGCCCACTCCATCCCAGATAATTTGTACATGTATCTTATGTTTCTCCATTTAGTCATCACTTTAGTCAAGTCAACCCAGATGACAGAACACAGACATACACAATCACACAAAACACACACACACACACACACACACACACACACACACACACACACAAACACGAATAAATTATAACAACAGGCAATTCAATTGAAAAACACTTTAATGACCAGATATAAAACAGTAACCCAAATTATGAGTGTTCACGAGTATGCACATACATAAATAACTAAGTACAGAAATAAGTCAGGGAGAAGAATATGCACTGATCTGAAATTCATCCAACAGAATAATCCAAAAGCATATATGCAGAATCATTCTGAAGGAGAGGGCTTCTGAAGGAGAAAGGTTCTTTTCATGTTTTAGATGTGTTCTGTACATAGTGAGCGTAGGCTTCAGGATCATCTTTGTCCACTATATTTCTCCACAAATCATGTGTATTGAAGTCATGCCCAGAGCTAGAGTTATTTCTGTGTTGTTTGTTTATTTGAATAACCTTATACTCAGGAGCCATATCACCTGCTAATCATTTCTATTGTCTGTTTCTAAGTGAAAGTTGTAAGCAAAAGCCCTTGGGACCCTTTCCACACCCTTCCATGTCTGAGTTGCTATGCTCCTTAGATTCCTGGAACGTCACTGACTATCCGAATCCTTGGACTTGTTTTACAGTTTTATATTCATTTCTTCCAAGGAAACATACTTAGTTGAGGATTTTTATTGATAACCCACATGATTTTTTATTCGTTAAGCATCTGCTATGACACAGAGTAGGAAATTCTTTTATTTGTTTAATGTAGGTTTCATGTCTCCATATGTATTTCAAAACCCTTGTGAGATGAGTTAGAGAGTTTTGCTTGTATATTGCTTTGTTTTGTTTTCTTTGTCTTACTGAGAGAGAACATCTACCATAACTCATCTCCTGAGGACATGTGCTTAATTTGAATTAATATGTTTTTGAATAAATGGAACTACATAACTGAAATTTTATTAGAGACTGACAGCTTCTGCTCTTAAGCAGCCTTATTAATATTAATTCTCAATCTGTTGCTCTTTTGATATTCCTAGAATGTAGGTTCTCACTCACAGTTAGGAAAATGATATTTTTTTCAAGGAAAAACAAATAAAATAAAATCTAGTTAGCAACATTCTTTTCATATTTACCTTTAGAAAATCATGTCATAAACAAGTTACAAAAGCAGCATGCTTCTGTCTGCCTCATTTGTTATAATCTTATTTTGGTGACTTTCCTTATAAATGAATATCTTAGTCCTTCTTTAAGGTCTTTGTGGAATTTTCTTAAAGCATTTTCTATATTTCACAAAGATTAATTAACTGTGAATTGCCTTGGTTTGTTTTCTATCTTTCTTGTTATACTTATTTGCTCTGAAAGTGTATTTGTAGATTAAATTATTGACAATTTAATTTCAGAGTGGTGGATATTGACTTTATAAAACATATGTCATTAGAAAATAGATGTTAGCATTACCAGTGTTACAATGTTCTCCAATAAATCAATATACTCAGCTAGACTCTGAGGGAAGTTTGCAAGGGGGAGAGGAAGTGATGAATGAGGCTGGACCTTTAGGCTTTGCAGGACTCAAGATTTTACTGCAAGTGGCGATAGAGATTTCCTGAAATTATCAATGATAACTAAGAAAATAATATTCAATAACTAATTTTCAAGGCAACATAAATATCTAATTGTCAGGAAAGAAAAGTGTTTAGGCAATCACACCAAGTAGATATTCAAGCTGTTTTCATGGCAGAAACCAAGTGGTGGTGAAATTCCTCTCAATGTTTAGTCAAGCAAATGCAGTGGAGAGTGCAGCCTCCCGTCCATTCTCCAGATAACTTAGAATCTGTCCTGGCTGGTTTTGTGTGTCACCTTGACACGAAATACAGTCATCAGAGGAAGGAGTCTCATTTGAGAAATGCCATCATGAGATCCAGCTGTAAGGCAATTTCTCATTTAGTGAACATTGAGGGAGGGCTTAGCCCATGTTGGATGGTGCCATCCTTGGGCTGTTAGTCCTGGGTTCTATAAGAAGGTGGGCTGAGCAAGCCATGGGAAGCAAGCCAATAAGCAGTCCCTCTCCATGATCTCTGCATCAACTCCTACTTCTGGGATTCTGCCCTGTTTTGAGTTCCTATTCTGACCTCCTTCAATATTGAACAGCAATGTTGAAGTGTTAGCCAAATAAATCCTTTCCTCTCCAACTTGCTTGCTGGCCATGGTGTTTTGTCACAGTAATAGCAACCTTAAATAAGAGATATTGGTACCAGTGTAGTGGAGTCTTGCTGTGACAGACTTGACCATCTTTTTTTAGAGATGATTGTGGAAGAACTTTGGAACTTTTGGCCAGAAGAGCCATTGAGTGTTAAAAGCTCAGTGGGATGTTATTTAGGAGCTTGGAGGAAGATAAGAATGTTAAGAGCTGTGCAGAAGGTGGAGGGTTGGCTTGAGAAGTTTAAGAGGAAATTTTAAATATTCTATCAGGGCCATTTCTTATTTTTAATTAAGAACCTATGGTTCTGGTTAGCTGGGACTGAAGAATCAGCTGTAATTAACAAGATGCTAGAATAGCTAAAGCAAAATTTTGCTTTGCTGGGCTTCTTGATGCTGGTCAGCTGGAGCTAAGAAATTAGCAGTGATTAGGAAGAGACCAGCATCACTGAGGTGAAATCTGGGAAGTGTTTCTTGAGTGCACAAAAAAGCTGTGTTCCAGATGTGGCTACGATTGTGCCTCTTGCTGGCAACCAGACTTGGTAACATGTAAGAGTCACCCAGGTGGTATTTGTCTTGAAGATACAAATGGGGTTATGGAAAGCAGCTAGGTTTGGTACTATGAAAGGCCAGGAAAGACCAGTGGTGAAGGTGCAGTTTCAGTGGCTGCTGAAGACCCAGGACTGAATTGGTTATGAAAAGAAGTTGAGGCTTGGCATCATGAGGAGAGTCTATGTGAGGCTATTAGTGAAAGTGTAGGCTAGTTGCAGCTTAAGACCCCAGCATTTTGGAGATGCCGTTATCATTGAATGGTCACCAAGAACAGCTGTATGTGCTGCAGAGGCCAGAGCTAGAAAAGTGACTCAAACCCTTTCTTTGCAGGAGTCCAGAAAATCTGGATTAGATTCCAGATAATTGGACATTGAGTTACATATACTGTTGGAATTTGGTTTTGCTTGGTTCAGATTGTGCTGGTTCCTGGCTCTTCCCTCTTGAAGAAGGTATTTAATTTTGATTTTTAAAGGAGCCCACAGATGAAAGACCTGAACTTTTCAAAGAGATTGGATATTTTAAAACAACTGAAATATTAATGTATTGAAATTTGTAAAGACTGTGGGACTTTTAAAATTATTTATGATTTTAATGCGGGATCATGGGGATGAATAAGAAAGGAAGGGATGTGGCTTAATAGTGATGTAGCTGTGTGTCAAGTTGACAAGGGGTCAGTTGTACTGGCTGGTTTTGTGTGTCAACTTGACACAAGTTACAATCATCAAAGGAAGGAGCCTCAGTTGAGGAAATGCATTGATGAGATCCAGTTGTAAGGCATTTTCTCATTTAGCAATCACAGGAGAAAGGCCCAGCCCATGGCAAGTGGTGCTATCCCTGGGCTTCTGGTCCTGGGTTCTCTAAGAAGGTGGGCTGAACAATCCATGGGAAGCAAGCCAGTCAGCAGTTCCTCTCCATGAACTCTGCATCAGATCCTACCCTGGGATCCTGCCCTGTTTGAATTCCTGTTCTGAGTTCCTTTAATAATGAACAGCAATGTTGAAGTGTAAGCCAAATAAACTTTTTCCTCCCTAGCTTTTGGTCACAGCATTTTGTCACAGTAATAGTAACCCTAATTAAGACAGACTCCTTCAGTGTAATGAATTTTTCCACCTTAAATAATGCCATATGCTAATCAATGAAAAATAATTGCTTGAAATTCACATTGTAAACATAAGTCAGAAATTTCCTAGAAAGATAAATGATAAGCAAAATATATTGAAACTAAAACAATACATAGGCCTTCAGCAAGCATTGAAGCATATTTCTTTTCTTTCTTTCTTTCTTTCTTTCTTTCTTTCTTTCTTTCTTTCTTTCTTTTTTTTTTTGTGTTTTTGTTTTGTTTTTTGAGACAGAGTTTCTCTGCGTAGCTTTATGCCTTTTCCTGGAACTCACTTGGTAGCCCAGGCTGATGAAGCATATTTCTTTGATATGCTTGCCTATATATTGCATAGCTTTCAGTGTGTATGGTACTGAAGATAACATGGGATACACTATTGTTCAGGACATCAATCTACAACCTTAATGAAAATTACGGCTCACGTGAAGTATGTTTTCTACTGTTTGAATGTTGTACTTTTGCTCTAATTTCATTAAATATAGTTCAATTTCAAAAAAATCAATCAATAAATATTTATCTGTTCAATGATTCATTCATATAACTAGATTTAGATCTCTTTGTTTTAATTGTTATGTTCTACACAAACCTAATATCTCTTTCCTTTTAAAATATACAAGTGCCACTAATTTTTATTGGAATTCTAATTTCATTAACATGTTTCTCATACTTTCAGTTATTTAATTACAATGCTAGGAAATTTTTCTAGGAAGGAGCAGGTGTGTCTGCTGCATAAATGGACTATGATAGTATTCACTTTACTTTGCATCTTAAAATCAGCAAGCATCAAACCAAAGCCCCAGGTTCCATGCATAGAGTGTTTCTTCTCAGTATGTATTGAGAATATAGATTTCAACCTTACATGAGATGTGTTTTTATTTTTGTATACCAGGGATATTATAGCATATTTTTGAAAAAAAAATATACCAATCAAACCTGTCTTTCAGAACCTAATTTCACAAAAAAAAATAGAACTGATTTTTGAAGCAGAATTTACTTATGAATGCTGTCTCCTTAAGATTAATTATTGAAACAAATGTAAATTTAAAAGCCATAATTGGTTCATCATATTATTACAGTCTCCTGTTCTGATCACAAGTTATGAAGGACAGAAATGGCCAGCAGGTACACACACACACAACAACAACAACAACAAAACACTATAAAATGTCACTAATTGTGAGGAAAATGCAAATCAAAGACAGGGACACATCCCTGATTTCCAGTAAGAGCAGTGACTATCAAAAGGAGTAAAGATAGCAAGTGTTGACAGTCACTTAAATAAAAGTTATGTGTGGGAGAAGGAAAAATGAATAATCAACTAATAATCCTTATGGATAATAGTGTGGAGATCTCTCAAAAAATAAACAACTCCCCTTTGACCTCACAATCCTGCTACTGAATATATGTAATGAATACTAAATCAGTTTTTCCATAAAATACTTGACTGTAAGATTCATCACAACATTCTTCATGATAGCCAGGGTATGAAATCAACTTAGCATCAACAGACAAAAGATAACGATTATCGGTGTATACATAAAGTAATATTTTTCAACTTTAAAAATGAAGACTGCCAATGAGATATGGAAGGGACTGAACTATTAAATAAATAACCTCAGCATAAAATTGCAAATCATATGTAATCTTTACAAGTGAAATATATAAAAATCAAAATAGAAACTGTGAGAAGTATATCTATTTGAATAAATGCAAAACAACTTGTTTGATTTATGCATTTCCCAATATATGTCTATCCCAAACTTTGTGTTGGGTACCACAAATATGTTCATTGTCATGGTAGAAAAATGAAAACAGAATGTTTCTGTATATGTAACCATACCTGCATAGTCTAGAGTTTCTAAATCTTGAAACTAATGAACCATTATAAATATAATGAAGCAAAGATAGTAAATATATATCAACCTTTATCATTTATAATTCCGTGAGAGAACTCAGTTAAGCTTTGGCATAGTAGTACATATGTAAAACTTGTAAGAACTGACAATATTTGCAATAGAAATTAAATGATTATAATGCTCCTCAACCTTTAAAGTGTTCCCTCTTTAAGCAGACAGGATATCTACTCACAAGGCCTACCCTGAATTAATTAGTCATCATTATTTGTTGTATTTAAGTCATCAAACTCAGCAGGGATGCACCAAAGTGAGAGTGATGATGACCTTCAGAAATCACAGACATACATGGAACTTTCCAATCACCACCATGCTAGCTAAGGTCTCTTCCAGGCTGCAGAAAGAGAACCTTGATAAACTTCAGTTGAAGAAATTTACACACCTTCTATTTTACACTTTCATGATTAAATGTTGCCCAGCCTGAAACGATAATTTTAACATCTCAATCCATCCATTTAATATTATTTTTACAGGACATCAAAACTAAAATAATGCTTCTAGTGTATTAATATATATTTATATCAACAAAAATAACTTAAGAATCTTCTTGTGAGCCGGGCAGTGGTGGCTCAGGTCTTTAATCCCGGCACTCGGGAGGCAGAGGCCGGGGGATGTCTGTGAGTTTGAGGCCAGCCTGGTCTACAGAGTCAGTTCTAGGAAAGGGGCAAAGCTACACAGAGAAAACTTGTCTCAAAAAACCAAAAGAAATAAAGAATCTTCTTGCAGATATTTTTAATCAAAATAACTGTTTTAATTTTTATTCTTGTTTGTTTCACAGATTCTAATAGTTTAATTTCAAAAAAAGATATTTTTTAACTTTTTTTAAAAAAATTCATCTATTTTATATCCTGGCCACAGCCACCTGCCCATCTTCCCTTCCTAGTCCCTTTCCCCCATTCCTGCCTCCCACCTCCCAATCCTCTCCTCTTCCGTCTCAATCCAGGAAAGGGAAGGTCTCTGTGAGTGTCAATAAAACATAGCATATTAAGTTGCAGTAAGACTAAGCACCTCCCCATGTATTAAGGCTGGGCAAGGCAACCCAGTATGAGAAGTAGGGTCTCAGAAGCCAGGAAAAGAGTCAAGACAGTTCCTGTTCCAGGTGGTTGGAGTCCCATAAAAGGACCAAGCTACATAACTGTATCATATATGCAGAGTGCCTAGGTCAGTCACTTGCAGGCTCCCTGGTTGTCTTGCTCAGTCTCTGCCAGCCCCCTATGAACGCAAGTTAGTAATTATGTGATCCTTCCTGAGCTATCCTTAACCCTTTTGGCTCCTACACTCCTTTTTCCTCTTCCTTGAAGGATTCCTGAACTCTGAGTAATGTTTGGCTCTGAGTCTCTGGATCTGTTTCCATCAGTTGCTGGATGATGACACTCTGATGACAACTGGGCCAGGCACCAATTCTGGTCACAGTAGGTGGTCAGTACAGGCTATGTCCCCTGTATTGCTAGGAGTCTAAGCTGGGGTCCTCCTTGTAGACTCCTGGGAAAGTCTCCTGTTTTAGACTTCCACTGGACCTTGAAAAGCTGCCACCAGAAGTCCACCTCAGCACTCTCCCCATCCCTGCTCCCGCCACACCTGATCGTTCATGACACATCCCACCCGCCCTCAGTCCAATCATAAAATCTCTTTTATTTCCCTTCTCAAGGAGATCTGGGTGTCCCCCCATGAACTCTCCTTGTTACCTAGTCTCTCTGGGTCTGTGGATTGTAGCATAGTTCTCCTTTATTTTACAGCTAACATCCACTAGGTATGAGTTCACACCATGTTTGTCTTGTCAGTCTGGGTTACTTCACTCTGGATGATTTATAAAAGGTAATTTTTATCAAAATAATTGTTTATTTCATAATTGTTTATAAAAGTTTAATAATTTATTGAGAGCAGAAAGTATTTGTATTTGCACTGATAATTTTGTATATATATTTTCTTGGCAATCATTATCTGACATAGTAATATTTGTATCACAACCATGTGTAAGTATTAAAACATGTAGGCTGCTGCAGCTGGAGTTATCTCCAGTCTCACCCAGGCCGGCAGCCCCTCAGACTCAAATAAACACACAGATGCTTATATTACTTATAAGCTGTATGGCTGTGGCAGGCTTCTTGTTATCTGTTCTTGCATCTTAAATTAACCCATTTCTATTAATCTATAAATTTCCATACGACTTGTGACTTACTGGTATCTTACATCATGCTTCTCCTCGTGGCAGCGGGCAGCAACTCTCTGACTCAGCCTTCTTCCACTCAGCATTCTCCTCTCTCCTTGTCCCACCTACACTATCCTTCCTGCCTGGCTACTGGCCAATCAGCGTTTTATCAATCAATCATGGCAACATATATTCACAGCACAAAGGACATCCCACAGCAGGCTGCAATTCAGCATTTTACTTTACAAAGCCAACAAATTGAACATTAATATAATAATGTATTTTAAATCATTAAAACATTGAAAATGATAAAAGAATAAAATTCTTCATTAAAATATAAAGTATGGAAAATTAAAATTATGAAATAATTATTTGCTCATCACCATAGTAGTAAGAGTTTCAAACAAAAATTATTATTAATGAGTGTTAAATCTAGTAGAAAGACATTTGGTTGTTTAGTAATAAGATAGTTACACTGTCTTAAATCCTCTCTCTAAAAGGTACATTTAATTACCAAAAACAACAGCAAAGAAATAAAAGCAAATAAAAACCCACAGGAAATTTGCAATTTTATTTGTTAATAATGCAATTAATGTTGGTTAAAAAATGTGATTGCAGCTACTATGGCTTCCAAGTAAACAAAATGCAACTCAGCACTGGGTGAAATACGTCATTTCATGGAAATGTAGATCAGTTGGTTGAATGCCTGCCTAGAATGCACTAAACTCTCTGATCTTCAGAACCAAGTACCCTAAGCGTGGTGGGCCACCCCGGTAATGTCAGTATTTCTGCAATTCTTGTAGTAGAATTAGAGTTTCAAGGCCATTGGCTACATAAAGTGTCCAAGACCAGACTGAGATGGAAAAAACCTATAACAAAAACAAAACAAATATGTTTCAACATTAACTAAAGTCTTATTAATTAGAAATGTCAGACTAACCAAAATTATTAAATGTTTACAAAATAAATACTTTAGATACATCAAAAATAACAAGGTAAGGAATAGTTAAAAAAAAAGACTGTGTGCAACTATGACCCATATTTGTTACTAGTTTACACAATGACATATATTTGAAAGCCGATCCTTAATTATATCTAGTATCAGGAAATATATGACTTTCCTTTAAGAGATATGACATAAAAATTGTAAATTACGAATATGGTCCTTAATTAATTTATTTGTATTTTGCAATCCAAAAATAATGTTAATCTGTATTGGGAAATGGTTGAAAGTAGACTGAGAAATTTCAGAATATTTTAGGACAGATTATTAAAAAGAACTCTACCTGAGCCAGTGGTACCATTGCTGAGCATAGTGCCAAAACACTTTATGTCCTACTACAGAGATCCTTTCTCATCCATGTTCATTGATGCTTTATTCACAATGGCCAGGAAATGGTAATAGTCTAGATAAGCATCAACTGTCAAAAAGATAATGAAAATGTGATTAACATATATTGGAATATACCATATACTGGTTAATGTATAATGAAATAGTATTCACTGCAAGAAAAATAAAATTCTCCGGTACAGGGACAGTACTTAAAATAATTCTGAATGAGGTAACTCAGAACCAAAAAATTAACAACTCATGTTCTCACTCATTTGTGGATTGTAGCTGTGAATCTTTCAGTATGTGTGCTTAAATCAGAGTGCCCATAGAAGTCAGGAAAGTATTTGATGCCATATTGAGGTTCAAGGAGAGGGGGATAGAATGCAGATGGCATTAAGAAAAAAGAGAGAATAATGGAAAAGCAAATGTCAGATGGGAAGGATGAGGTGAGGACAGGGTTGAAAAGGGATTAAGGAAAGGAATAACTCACAAAAAGTAAAAATGAAGAAAAACACATGAAATTAGTCACTCAACCAAAATCTGTATACTTTATTCACTTCCATAATAGAAACATTATTTTCTTTACATATGTACAAACTGGATATGAAAAATGTAAAATGAAATATAGCCATGTTTTATACTTTAAAAGAACTGTAAAAAACATAACTAAAAGTGAGGAAATATTAGAGAATTCTTAAAATGAAATTTAAATTTTATCTTCTAGATATTTAGAGTATTTGTATATTCTAGATGCTAACCCTCTGTCACATATAAAATTTTCTATTTCTTTTAGATTTTCCAATTTGGTGTACTCTGGATTTTAAAGTATGTGTGAATGGTTCTCTGGATTTCCTTGGTATTTGTTGCTATGACCCCTTTTTTATTTCTAAATTTGTTGATTTGGATGTTCTATTCCTACCTTTTAGTTAGTTTGTATAAGGGTTTGTCAATTTTATTGATTTTCTCAAAGAACTCTTTCTTTCATTGATTTTTTGTATTATTTTAGTTCCTATTGTATTGATTTCCACCTTGAATTTGATTATTTCTTGCTTTCTTTTGGGTATGATTTCTACATTTTTTTTTTCTAAAACCTTCAGGTGTATTCTTACATTGCTAGTATAATATCTTACAGATTATTATTTTGTGTGTAGACACTTAATGCTATGAAGTTGCTTCTTAGCATAGAATTCATTGTGTCCGATATGTTGGATATGTTGTATATTCATTTTCATTCAATTTTAGGAAGTCTTTAATTTCTTTCTTCATTTATCTCTTGAGCCACTTTTAATTTCTTAGTGAGTTGTTCAGTTTCCATGAGTTTGCAAACTTCCTATTGTTTCTGATACCCAGCTTTAATCCATGGTGATCTGATAGGATTCAGAGGGTTATTTCCATTTCCTTGTGTCTGGTGGTACTTGCTTTGTGTTCTAAGTATGTGGTCAGTTTTGGAAAAAGTTCCCATAAGCTGCAGAGAAAATGGTACATTTTTTTTTTCTGTGTATTTTTATTAAGAAATTTTTTTTATTCATTTTACATACCAAAGATTCCCCTCTTCCCTCCTCCTGCCCCTTCAGCCTCACCATCCCAACCTATTCCCTCCTACAAGAAGGTAAGGAGGAACAGAAAATGGTACATTCTTTTGTGCTGTAGTGAATGTTCTGTGAATATCTGTTAGGTACATTTGATTTATAACATCTATTAGCTCCATCATTTGTTTAATTTTTGTTTAGCTGATCTCTCTCTATTGACAAGATTGGGGAACTTAAGTCTCCCAAATCAGTGTATGAGGTTCCATACGGTGATATTTTATTTGTGCTGAAATGTGATTTTTATTTGTATGTTAATAAAGCTGCCTGGAGATCAGAACTAAGAGCATGCCATTTAGTAGATGTCTGGCTGTGGTGGCACACACCGTTAATCTGATCACATGGCAGGCAGAATCTCTGTGTGTTCAAGGACACAGCCAAGCGGCAACCCGAACCTTAATCTCAATATGAACCATAGAGACCTGGAGGTCTGTATAGACAGGCAGTGACGAGGAAGTCATGTGGTTGGGTTTACAGCCAATTAAAAGGCAGAACACAAAGGCAATAAAAAGACAGGACACAGGAAGAAGGTCTCTCTCTCAGGGGAAGGACAGCAGCGAGTGGTAAGATAAGGTGGTCTTAGCTCTTGGCTACTGCTCCATCTCTGGGCTTTTAATTCTTTATTTGGCTCTGAGTTTCTTAATTAATAAGAATTACATCTACAGTTCTATATGTAATTTAAGTTGTAGTAGTGTTTCTTTTACAAACTTCAGGGCCCCTTATATTTGGGGCAGAGATGCTAAAAATTGAAATGCCATCTTGGTGGATTTTTCCTTTGATGAATATGTGGTGTCTTTTCCTATCTCTTCTGTTTAGTTTTGGTTTTAAGTCCCTTCTGTTAGATATTAAAATGGCTGTATCAGTGTGCTTCTTAGGTCCATTTGCTTGTAATGCCTTTTTCCAACCCTTTATTTACCCCGAGGTAATGTCTATCCTTGATGGTAAGAATTTTTTCCTGGATGCAGCAGGATGAATCCTGTTTTCACATCCTTTCTGTTAGTCTTAGGCTGTCTTTTTATTGAGGGAATGGAGACCATTGATATTGAAAGATAGCAACTTTTTAAAATCCCTGTTAGTGTTGGCATTGGTAGTGATGGAGGCATGCATTTGTGTGTGTATTTCTCTACTTTGGATTTTCTAGTCTGGCATTATTTATGGGTTGTGTTTTCATGGTTGCATCAACCTCCTTAGTTTGGAGTTTTCTTCTTGGCACCTTCAATATGTATTATTTTCTCCATCTATGATCATCAAAAATTTTGCTGGGTATAGTAGTCTGGGATGGAATCTGTTGTCTTTTAGAGCCTGTATTGCATCTGTCTAAGCTTTTTTGACTTTTAGTCTCCATTGAGAAATTAGGTGTTATTCTAATAGGTCTGCCTTTATATCTTACTTGATTTTCTTCTTGTAGATTTTAATATTCATTCTTTGTCCTCTACATTTAGTATTTTGATTATTATGTGCTAAGGGGAGTTTCTATTCTATTTGGTGTTCTATATGCTTCTTGTACCTTTATAGACATATCCTTCTTTAGGCTAGGGGCATTTTCTTCAGTGGTTTTTTTTTAAAATATTTCCTGTGTCTTTGACTGAGTTTTTTTCTTCTTTGTCTATTCCTATTATTCTTATATTTTATCCTTTCATAATGTTCCAGATATTTTGGATGTTAATGTTAGGACTTTTTTATGTTTACAGTTTCTTTGACCATGGTAACCATTTTTTTAAATCATGTCTTCAATGCCTAAGATTCTCTAGTATTCTGTGGTTGAAGCTTGCCTCTGTGGTTATTGTTCAAGTTTCTGTATTTTTTTTCTAGATTTCCATCAGTTTGGGTTTTCTCTATTAATTCTATTTCAACTTTCATGTCTTGAGCAGTTTCATTCATTTCTTTCCACTGTTTGTGTTTTCACAGATTTTTTTTTAAGGATTTTTTTTTCCTTTCCTCTTGAAGGATATATATCATATATCATAGTCTTGAAGATTATTTAAAGGATTTTTTTTCTTGTACTTGAGCTGTGTTGTAATACTCAGGGCCTGCTTTGGTAGGGTTGATGAGCACTAGTGGAGACTTATTGTCCTGGGTACAATTGATTGTATTTTTATGCTGGTGTCTAAGCATCTGGAATTGGGAAGATCGTAATTCTAGGTGTTAATATCTGGTCTTGTCTTTGTTGATGGATATTTTGTTCCTTGGTTGTGGTGATATTTTGTTTGTAATCTAACAAATAAATCTTGCCTGAAAATCAGAGTGCAGAGCTAAGCCACTAGTTAGCCATAGAGAACAGGCAGTGGTGGCAGACACCTTTAATCCTATCACTTGAGAGGCAGAGGCAGGTGGATCTCTGTGAGTTCAAGGCCACCATGGGCTACACAAGATGGACCCAGTCTAAACGAGAAACAGAGCCAGGCAGTGGGGTGGCACACACCTTTGATCCTGGCACTTGGGATCTCATGTCTTTAATCTCAGCACTAAGAAGGTGGAGACAGGAAGTAATATGTCCAGGTAGAGAGAGGATATAAGGCAGGAGGAGACAGGCGCTCACTCCCTTTTAGGCTGAGGAGTTGGTGAGGTAAGAGGTAGCTGTAGCTTGTTCCTTTGTCTCTCTGATCTTTCAACTGTTACCTCAATATTTGGCTCCTGGTTTTTATTAAGAACAATTAGAATTCGTGCTACACGTGGTTTCTATTTTATCTCTGTTTTTTAGAGTATTGTGGGTGTGTTTTGCATGATAGGAAATTGTTCTGAGGTACTGATAAGTGTGCCCAATGGGGTAGGGGTTCCAATACAAAATGTGTTTCTAGGTATTGGGTGCTGACCTTTAGGCTGTGGGTATGGGGAAGGTGTCCTCAGGAGGGATGAAAGGACAGTTTTCCACCATGATATGCTTAGTTAGTCCCCTGGGAAGAAGAGCAGAAAGTGAGGGGAGGCCACAGCAGAAGGTCTCTATGAATGTGGCGATGAGACTGGGGAATTGGATTTGAAGGATCAGATGGAGAGGTGAATATATCTGCAATTAGCCTTCCTGCTTCCCCAGCCCAAGTGGCCTGTGGATTCAAAAGGAGTTTCAGCTGGATTTGGGGGCTGGAACAAAGCAAGCAGTAGTGGGAAAGAAGTTTGTAGGGAAGATCTCTGTGACCCAGTGGGGATGAGTTCAGGGGTCCAGGGAGGCTGCAGTAGCTGTTCTGCTGCAGATCTGGGATTGGGACTGGGTAATGAACTTGCAAGAGCTCAGAGAGACTAGAATATCTAAAAGTCGCCAACTGATTCCCTGGTCAGAGTCCAATCTGTACTAAATATTTAAACAATTAATAAAATATAAGACTTGAAAAAAATGAATTATGTTCAGTGCATTTTTGCTGGTATATTTTCTCCTCTTTCATATGCAGAAATTTCAATGCCATTTGCTAAATGAAGACACTGATTTTGGATGTGTTTTGACTCAATCATTATGTCTAGGTCTTGCCATTATCCTTTATTCTGGTTTGATAATTGCAAGAGTTGATCCAGGAAATCACTGATGTCCTATGTTCCCAACCTAGTTCCATTTGAGACCACTCTTTAAAGAAACCCCTAATTATATATAAGAATTCAGTGGTGCTAAATAAATTACATTATTATATTGTTAAAGAATGCATTTATATTATAATCAATTTTTCTATTCATTGTATAATCTCATGCAAAATTCTGTAACTATGATAGTTGGATGGTGGGTGACAAGTTCAATAGATTTTAAGAAGATTAACTTTATTCCCATGCTATAGAACTTCCTGTGGCAAACTTTTTAGTGCAGTAAGAAATAAAGTATAAAACATCTCATTTATGCTACTGAGTGATAAAATAAATAGCTTTGAAACAAAAGGGCTATAGCTATTTTAGAGTTTAATAAAAGTCATAGTGCCAACATCTTTGATCATTTGCAAGGATACCTGTTTGCCCTGTTTTTCAGCCTTGTGACTGAAAAAAGAAAAAAATGGGTTATGATACTAGAACTTTCACAGTTTATTAAAAATATAAAACCAAATATGTAATAGTGAACACTTTGAACAATGCCAAGTACATAAACATATGTCATTATTTATAAAATGTTGCAATAAAATTCTGGAATTGAGAATAGATTTATTTTACAATCAACAAGGAATAAATTATATAAAAACAACATGCAAACAAAAGGTAAGAAGTGATACACTTAGCAATCCCATGTAGAACCTTTTAAACACTAGCTGGCTCCCATGGACAGTATGTTTGTCACTAAGAATGTGCACCTGTTGAGAAATTCTGGTCCATACATTGGAATGACATATAGTGAAAAGTTTAAAAGAGTCAATCAAGGTGTGGTCTTTGTGACTTCCACCATAGGCCTACCTTGGCCAGAGCAAGGAGGTGCAGATGGTGATGATGATGCCCATCAACCTCATCTTCAGATACTTGCAAAATAATTCTGGGATTCAGGTGCTGCTGTGTTGCAAGAGACAATGCAGATAGAGAGTTGTGTTAATGGCTTTGATGAGTACATGGACCTCATATTAGATGACACCGAAGAGATTAAGTCTAAAACAGTCAAGAAAACAACTGGGGAGGATCACACTAAAAGGTGATAATATTGCTCTGCTCCAAACTGTTTCTGACTAGAAATGGTGAAGGACAGGGGAAGTCAAGAAGACAGCCCACTGTTTTTAAAAGTGTCTTCTGCTGGTAACACAGTCTGAAACATTTATCCTTATTGTTTTTGTGGCCCTTATGCTATTATCAGATGACAATAAATGGAGATTGTTTTTGTTACAAAAAATGAATCAAATAAGTAAAACTTTGGGAGAAAATTATGAGAGCAATTGAAATCCTTAATTTTGTATTGTAAGATATAAAGAGAATTTTAGACAAAGTGAGAGATTTTATATGAGAACAGACTAAAATAATCTATCAGAAAATTTTCTACTCCTAAAGGAAGCAAGAAGAAAACAGGAAGCAAACAATATGAAAATGCAGCTGTTATGGTTAATATTGGTTGTTGGTAGGATGTAGAATTATCCAGGAGAAATGCCCCTGGGCATGCCTGTGAGGCAGTTAACCTAATTTTGATTAGGTTAATAAAACTGGTGACACCATTTACTGAGCTTATTATATTTTAGACTGAATACAAAAGTAGAAAAGCATCAGAGCACAATCATTCATCTCTCTTCCCTTTCTGTCTATAGATACAATGTGAGCAGCTGCATCCAACTCAGTGATGGTATGACTTCCTCACCATGGTGGACTCTACCCTCCTCTCAGGACCTCACAGGAGTCACAGATGTTAATATAAAGGTTAGTGAGGAAGATGGGACTTAATCCACAAGAAAATTCTGTCAATTTAGCCAGTTGGTAAAAAAGAAATGATGCTGCTAATGGGGAGATACAATGCCATTGAAAAATCTTAAAATTTCCGGGCGGTGGTGGCGCACGCCTTTAATCCCAGCACTCGGGAGGCAGAGGCAGGTGGATCTATCTGAGTTCAAGGCCAGCCTGGGCTACAGTGTGAGTTCCAGGAAAGGTGAAAAGCTATACAGAGAAACCCTGTCTCGAAAAACCGAAAACAACCAAACAAACAAAAAACTTGAAAATCTTGAAAATCGCACATTTTCTTATAAAGACCATACATTAAAGTGCTAAAACAAGAAAACCAATGCTACAAGCTTTCTTTTGTTTATTTATTGTTAATTAATTAATTATTTTAGGGGGTGGTCAGGACAAGTTTTCTCTGTGTAGCCCTAGCTGTCAGAGACCTTTTTCTCTGTAGACCAGTCTGGCCATGAACTCAGAGATCACCTGCCTAGCGATGAGAAAAAAGGTGTGTGCCACTTTTAATGCTCAGCTCTGCTAGATTCTTTTTAGAATAGGAATCTGATCAATAATATCTGATGCAAAATATTTCAGCTTTCAATCATGCTTGAGTACATACTGGCATTACGTACACTTTTGGCAAATTCCTTATTTAACCTTATCATTTGCCTAACCTTGGTTTGAATAGCAGAATAGTTACCTTCAGAAAAAAAAATGGCTCTACAAAGTTTTTGTTTATGATTTCATTTTTAAAAAATTTAATTAAAATAGAATTATATCATTCCTCCCTCCCTATAAAGTCTCCCATGTCTCCTCACTTCCTCTCAAATTTGTGGCTTCCTTAAGTATTATTGTTTTAGAACAGTGTGGGTTAACCTGTGAATATTGCATGCTATTGCTGTCAAGAGTAAGTCATGAAATGTATAATATCCAATCCCTCCCCTGAGCTAAGGGAATCCTGTGGAGGAGGTGGCAGAAAAAGTGTAAGAGCCAGAGGGGATAGAGGACATCACGAAAACAAGGATCTCTAAGTCAATGGAGTACAGCTCGTATGAACTCACAGAGAGTGAAGCAGCATGCACAGGTCTGCACCAGGTCCTCTGCATATATATTAGAGCTTTCTGTTCAGTATTTTTATAGGACTCTTAAGTGAGTGATGTGGAGGGTCTCTGATTCAAGTGCCTTTTCTTGGGGCTCTCTTCCCTGAGTTGTTTTGTCCTGTCCAATTTCGATATGATGGTTTTTGTTTTATCTTATTGTATTTTATTTTGTTATGTTTTGCTGTTATCTCTTAGCAGACTATTCTTTTCTAATGAGGGACAGAAAGAGAGTAGGTCCATATGAGAGAGGAGGTGGGGAGGAACTTGGAGGAGTAGAGGGAGGGGAAATGTAATTAGGCTACATTGTATTAGAAAAGAATATATTTTCAATGAAAGGGGGGACAAAATAAAACATTTTTTTCCTCAATCAACATAAGACCTATAATATGTCCCTCTCTCAGTAGTCATTAGCCAGTAACTTTGCCTAGATGTGGGTGCCCAGGAGATTTCCCTCCTACACATTAGTATATCTATGGGTGTTATCATAGTTCAGTTCTGGATTAAGAAGACATATTGTACCATATGCATAGTTTCTCTGTCATTTACAGGAGACACAATCTTGAAGGAGATTTCCTGGTTCTACAGCTCTTACAGTCTTTGCACCTCCTCTTCTGTGATGCTCCAAGCCTTAGGTGTGGAGGTCTTGTAGTGTGTCGATTGCGGTATGTGATATTCAGTTTGGACCAGACTAAAGAGAGATAAACAAATAGGTTGTAGACCTAGGGAATTTGGCATGAGTCCAAGCATCCTACCTACCCGGCATCACCCAATACATGTTTTATTAACTAGACCTGAAATAAGCTTTTTGGTAAAAAAAAAAAAAAAAAAAAAAAACCAAAAAAACAAAACAAAACATTTTTCAATTTCAAAATTAAAAAGATCAAGAAATGTTTCTTGTAAATGAAATGGTTGACTAAGATCTGGCATTGTACACTGTAGTAAACATTTAGCCCATTTTTTTTTAATTTTTATTTTGCAGTACAATTCAGTTCTACATATCAGCCACAGATTCCCGAGAATTGTTGAGACCAAGGTTGGATAAAGCACAGGGACAAACAGCCAAATGAATGGAAACACATGAACTCTGAACCAATGGCTGAGAGGTCACCAACTGGATCAGGCCCTCTGAATGGGTGAGACAGTTGATTGGCTTGATCTGTTTGGGAGGCACCCATTTAATTTTTGTTCACAGTGTATGAACAAGAACTTTTAAAGGAAAAAAAAATGTGGTTTCCAATTTTCTTCTCTTCCATTAAAAAAAAAATTAAAGTTTGTCAGAACTTTTCTATACTTTATAGTTGGCTTAATCCTGAAATTAATTTAGACACAGTGTTGCAATTTCGGAGTTAACAGATTTGATTAATAACAAGCTAATTAGCTAGTTACAGTACCTTTGTCTGTGTGTACATTTGTTCCCAAGTGTAGGCTCAAAATACTACCTCTGATGTTGTGTGTAATTTTTAATCCTTCAGTTGCCCTTCTATGGATCACGTTTCTAATACTTTCATCCAGCTTTATGATACCTTACAGCTGTCATCTTATTACAGCTCTGTAAAACATTATTTTAAACTCAAATTGAAAGAACAAATAAACTTAAGAGTATTTACTGTGGATGCTTTGGCTGTTCTTCAGGAAGCCTGGTTTTCAAATGTGACACCATTTCACTCAATTGCAGCTGCCTCCTACTAGCCTCGGTCCCTTTTGTGTTTGGCTGCTTTTTTGTCTTTTCTTGTTTTCATTACAAAAACCTTTACAAAAGGTAGAAATTTGTGGGATAAAGGAAGGAAAATGAATGAACAAAAGAGAAAATAATATGCTTTATTCATATTTATTCATTCATCTCTCTTTCTAATGCTCTAGTGTAAAATTTTATTTAGGAATGTGTTTATTTAAGTCAATCATTATGCTTGAAAAATAATTTGTGAAAATATAACTCATGAAAGAAAACAGTATTTGTGAGACAAAAATGAATGGAAGAGGCAAAATGTCAACAAATAAGGTAAAAAAAGTTTATGTAAAAAAATCTAAAAAGATCCATAATTCAAAGACAAAAATGTGTACTTTATTGCTGATGGGAAAAGCTTAAATGGTATAGACAATATGTTATTATAACCAGTGTGTTTTCCAGACTGCAAATGGAAATGAGAAAACCCCAGAAGCTTTTGACTAAAATAATCTCTAGTATAATATAGTCTTAAGTTAATTTTAATAGGTTCTAAAGACATTTAAAATTTCCTAGCTACTTCATTATATCTGAGTTATTGTTGGAGAAATAAAGTTCATATATATATTCTCTAATGTTCATTTTAAAAGAATATCATGATTTGGTAATGCTTATTTTCCTAATTTAGAAGAAAATTACACAATTACCTCAGCAATCTCAGCAATAATCATGGGTTAACTGGTCCCTCTAGCTCAGTGATTTACACAGGGCAGACTGAAATCCATTACTGAAAACAAATAATTGCAGTGACTAAGAAAGCAAAGTTCTTTATTGGACAGACGTTAACAAGATCTTTGAAACTGCAAAATGAAGATGTGGTAGGCTGGTAAGTTTTAGGAAATACTC
This sequence comes from Peromyscus californicus insignis, assembly GCF_007827085.1. NCBI lineage: Eukaryota > Metazoa > Chordata > Mammalia > Rodentia > Cricetidae > Peromyscus > Peromyscus californicus. The sequence goes on along the minus strand of NW_026294573.1, from coordinate 157,936,657 downwards.
TTAAATACAGTTTGGGATTTCTAGTGTCCTAAATTATATACCTACTACTTTTCACATTGATTTGTCTCTGTTAATTTCTCATTCTTCTCTGTAAAATGTTCTTTAAGCTCCTGTAAGATGAGAGAGGAGCCAACTGCAGAACACCTCACATTCTAACAGACTCTATGTACTGGAATCAAAGACGCAAACCTGAGTGTTATCAACATAAACAAAGTGCCTTTCATCTGAAATAAATTAACTGGAGAAAATAATGGCTACCAACTCAAAGGAATGTTCCTATGTAATTAATAAGTGTGGTTTTCATTCCAGCATCGTTTGCCATTTTGGATGACTAGAAGTAAAGGAAATGATATTTTAAGGTCAGCCTTTGAAAATGCTAACTATAATTATTTCATTTCCGAATATATTCCCTTTTGAAAAGTACATAGCACATTTAATTAGATTTAAACTATCTTTTTTAAACCATTACTACTTGAATGCAATAGAAATTATAGCAATTTAGATAGCATTTTCAACCTCTTAAAATGAAGTAATACATTTCTCTTCATTATACTTAGCCAGTATCTTCAGTTAATTTTGTATTTTTTTCCTTAGGCCTCATTTCTGCTCTTGGTTCCAGTATTTTTCTCCTTATACATGCTTTAAAATAATTCTACAAATTCAAAAGAATCGGAAATGGAATCTATTCAAACTGCTCATCATGTCTGGAAAATCATCTCTATATGACTCTTCTCAGCAATCCCCATGCACTTAATTACACTAAGATGTTTAGAGAAATCTTACAAAATAAAAATTGTACTCTTTAATGTAAATGCTCAAATATTGTCAAATTATTAATCAGACTGAAAAGTGTAAATTCCTATATTTAAGTCACCAAATTGAAGCTGGATATTGAATGGCAATAAAAAGAATGAATAGTTAGAAAGCATATATAAAATAAAATCTACCAGTACTTAGAATTCCATAAAGGTAGAACTTACAAACAGAATTAATATACAAGCCATGGTGCTTGTACATCCAACAATCAAATGAGTTCAAGGAAGTTCTCTGGCCTTGTATTTTACTGCAAAACATTACACAGTATTTTCTAGCTAGAGAGCATGTACCCCTGAGGCTACTTGAAGAAATTCTGCAGGATTTGTAGGCACTCGATATTTTTAAAGCAATCAGTACCCATATCATTAACTTTTGTATGAACCCTTTCTATAATTGATCTGCCTGTTATTGTGTCTTTGAGGCATACTGTGAAATCGTCTTTTCTATTTTTCTTTCTCTGCTTCCTTCCTACTTTGCAGAACAAAGGCATGACCCTAGCCAACTCTGGAGCCAGGAGTCCTACATCTCTCCAGAGTGGAGAAGACTCAATAGGCAGTAAAGAGAGGATTCTAGGTGTTTGTTCTGAGTGTAGTCCCTAATGACTGCTGGATTGGCAGCTCATGCTCTGGACCAAGCCAAGTGGCCAGGTTAGAAATGCAGCACATCCTGTTAAACCATCTCTCTGCTTTCTCTTAATCACCCCCTGTTAAGAAAGTCAGAGGGAGACTCAGTATTCTCTTAAGGATGAGCCTGCAGATAGGTATTCAAACACAAGTGGCTAGTCCTAAACACACCTACATAGAGAAACAGTAAATGAACTCAGTGAGTTATGTAGTAGGCTATATAACAATAACAAAGAAGTCATGAATTTAAGGAAATTAAAGGCTACATGGGGGAGTTGGAGGCAGGCGTGGGAGAGTTCAAAATGATGTGAATACAGTACTCATGTGAAAGTCTTATAAAATAAAATAAAATATAGAACAAAAAAAGCTAACTCTTCTGCCTAAAACTTTTTGTTGTAATCATAGTGACAGGTACCTAGAGTATAAGTCAGGGTGATGACTCTAAAATCTACTTCAAATTGATCAGTATCATGAATATTGAAATAGTCATAATAAAATAATATCAGACATACACAGATTTGCAAAAGTAAAAATACGCAACAACTAAACAAAACAAAAACACCTAAAGCAATCCCCAGAGAATATCCTACACAAAAATAGAAGCCTAGGAAATAGAAAACACTACTTTTCAAGGCCCATGAATAATAAAACAGTAATATGCAATGCAGTGATATATTTTCAGAGGTAATGAATTTGAATTTATGAACAGTTTTACCTTGGGATGTGAGATCTTTCAATTTTCTTGTTAAGATATCTTTCAAATGTATACATATTTTTAACCTTCTACATTATAAATATATTTCTCCCCTTTTTCTTCCCTCCAAACCATCCTTTATAATGCTCCCAGTTCTCCTTCAAATTTGTCTTCTTTTTTCACTAAATTGTTATTGCATGTGTATATATAAATGTATAACTATTTACATTCCTGAATGAAATCTGTTCAGTCCATTTACTTGCATGTGTGTTTTCAGGACTGACAATTTGTCACTAGACAACCAACTGGTGTACTCCTCCCTGGGGAAGAGCACCTGTCCTCCTGCCAGCTTCCCTGGGTCCCTCTACTTCTTTCTGTAGGGATACACTCTTAGGTACTTTTCCCCATCCAGTTTGGCATCCATTTGCATGTCCTTTTTCAGCTCAGGTTTAGACAGTCATGTTGGTGAGACTTCAAGGGTAGAGCTTCTGAAGTTACTAGGAGATGTAATCTTAACAGCAAATTCCCTGACCCTCTGACTCTTATAATTAATTGTTCTGCCTCCTTCCACACTGTTCCCTGAGCCTTCGGGGCTAGAGTGTTTTGTAGATGTATTCATTGGGACTGAGCTCTACAATTCTGCATATTTTAAGGTGTTTGAATGTTTTTGAACTTCACCTTGAAAATAAACACATACTTGATTTGAATATTTTCCAATATTATGTCCCATGAATTCAAGAAGGAGAAATGGAGAAACAGCATGCAGTAGGTGATTAGGACATCTACTCAAGTTGGAGCTGCCAAGGCATGCCATTACTTGCCTCTTTGTGTTTACTCCCAGTATAGAGTTTTAAAATTGTTCTTTCTGTTCTCTACAGAGATCGTTTACAATTTGATAATTTGCAGCTCGTGACAGCACTGATTGGCATTTGCGTTTCTATATAAAGTATCTGCTAAATGTATTAAGCAGATCAATGATTTGGAGGAAGCACTTCTCTGCTTTCCTAGGGCGTAGGCTACCTGCTCTGCTTGGTTTAATTTCTTTATTTTAAGTGTTTTATTTTTGTATTCTTCTATTTCAGCTGTCTTATTCTCATTTAAGCAAAACATAAATTAAGATTCCTTTCCCCACCTGGACTGAGAATCATTCTTCTATAAAAGAACAAGTGAATTTTTGTGGCTGGGAGTTACTCTTGGTTTATGATGGAAATTAGAGTATTAAACACATTCTCTCCAGGTATCTGTGCCTACTGCTCTGAAATTTATTTATCATTCCTCCCATTTTGGAATACTATCCTCATTTCACCTGAGGGTGTCTAGTAACCAAGATTATCAAAGTTCTTAGGTGGGGATGAATATATTTAGGAAAATAAATGCTAATAGGAAGGGAGTAAGCTTAGAATAATCAGAAATAAAAGAAAGTCTTTCTCTAAAACTGTAAACATAATTTAAATGTATTTTACATATATATGAAGAGTAATTGAGAAATATATGATGTCTTTATATTTTAAATTCAATAATTTTTGATAAAAGAGAGTTAAATGAATAATTTCAGTTTAATAAAAGTATATACCTATTTTGATTTATCAATGCCTTGTGCATTTGTTTTCCATTTGGGTATGCATTTCCTTAATTTATAATTTTAGATGTTAAATAAGATAATATTTGCCATATTTAAAATATAAACTTGCATAAAGGCAAATGTTTTTAACCAGATAAAATTATTATCCATACCCATGCACACACAAGTACACACACAGGCACCCACACATACAGGCAGATATACACACAGACATACACATACATCCCCAACACACACAGGCTGATGTACACACAGGCACACACACACACACACACACACACACACACACACACATATAGACTGATATATACAAGACACACACACACATATAGACTGATATACACAAGACACACACACACACACACACACACACACACAGGCTGATATACACACAGGCACACACATACACACACCCTTCCCCCCACACACAGACACATACACATGCAACAATACTAACTGAACAAATGATCATAATGTTGAAAGGGAGTGAGAAATAAATGGGATGCTAGAAGGGGGAAGCAAGTGGGGTGGAGATGATAAAAATTCAAGAATGAATTTCTCAAAAGTACCATGATGTTTAAAAAAGAACCACCAATTATGGACTCCTTGAAAATTGGGCTATGTGGAAGTTTCAAAGGGAATGTTTCTCATAGACCTAGGTCTTTGAAGACTTGTTATCTATTGGTTGAGCTGCTTAGGGAAGTGGTACAACTTTACTGGAAGACACACTTCTCAAACCTGGCTTTGAGAGCCTCAACCCACTTCGTGTTTACTCTCTCTATTTTCTGTTTGCCACTGAAGAATTGATCTCTCAGGACCCGCTCCTGTTGCCATGCTTAACATCAATATAGACTTATCCCTTTAGAATCATAACCAAAATAAAGGCTCTGTTCCTTAATTTACCTTTGTTTGTGATGATTAATAACAGCAACCAAAATGTAACTAACACAGGCAGTAACATGTTTTGTAGCATATCTAGGAGAAACCACTCAGATAGTCAGCTGTCTTAAAATCTCGGACCGACATAGAGTTAGTAGATAATAATGCAGATTATAGATATGCAGCATTTTTAAAAACCTTTTTGGTTAAGAGCTTTGGTCATTTGTGAACCGTTTCTCTTTTTTAAGAGACACAATATTAAAAAGTTGACTTGAGAATAAAATTCTACAGTGTAAAGTTTTACCTCTTACCTTTAAAGACAAGTTTCTCTGGGCTACATTAATGGAGGGTTGATTTCCACTGTGTTGAGATATTGCAGATGACACATTCAGAACAATATGCACTCATAAACTCAGCTGTCCTGCTGATGGGCTCTGTCTGATGGCTCTTCATTCCTTACCTGGCTTCTGATTTGTTTGGGGATCTGGGTTTTACTAGGTTTGTGAGCTTTCTTTATTAAATACCTCCTTAGCTCACAAATGGGTTCATTACTCTACTTTTCTTGAGTTACAATGATTTAGTGATATATTCAAAATAAGTGATTAAGACTGTATTGAAGAGAAGTAATAATGTGGAGAGCTGTATTTTTGTCACATGGTTTTCAAGGAAACTGTGTTCACGTGTATTGTGTCTTTTTGTATCAGTGTATGCTATATGAGTGTAGGTTTTGTATTTAAAGCTCTGTTCAAACGAAAACTTTATAATGACCATTTAAATAGTTTTACCTATTCAGAAAATGATTGATATTTAACATATCAAAATAAAAAATTACTGATTTATTTTTTCAATGACAACTATATGGGCATCATTTGTAAACAATAAGTTACTGTTATTAAATGTATCTTAATTTATACACACTTTGAAACAATTTACAATAAATTGTTAGTTTGTTACTAAATAGGAATAAGTGTAATGAAAGAAAAAATGAAAATTTAATTTATTTTCTTTTTAATAATATTTATGAAAGTTATGAAATGTGTTAAAATATTAGCAAAGATTACTTATTTTTATTGCATGTATTCATTTTAGTGTAGGGGGCATGCATGTAACATGTCACACGTGAATATATAAGACAACTTTGCTAGAACTTGGTAACCTTTTCATCGTGTGTAGACTAGGAATGAAATTCCAGTAATCAGTCTCGGCAGCTGCTTATTAACTTGCTAAGTCATCACACTGGCCTTGAGATCACCTAAATTGTCTTGGATTTTTATATTAAACACATTTACTTCACTGTAACCAAATGCATGGTGCAAGCTGTGGTCTATGGGAAGAAGTGTATTGCACACACCTTTGGAGAATTAACACAGACACCAGTTCAGCTATTGGCTTTCATTTGCATACAAACAAATGTGGAAAGGTGGGTTTAGGACAAACAAATGAGTATGTGGTGTTTGAGCCAGCTTAAGAAACAACAAAAGCAGTCTGTATAATATTTGCTTTTTCATAGCCAGTCTTTCATAGGAAGCACTAAAGAGGTCTGAGGGAAACACCTCAGACCTACAATAACACAAATAACCACCTCCAGTAAATGCTCATCTCTCAAAACTTTCACCACCACTGTTAATCACAATTACCACTGAGGAATAATCAGGCCCCACTTCCAAACTATAGAAGCTTCTGTACAGAATTTATTATCACCTTTGCCTTAAAAAAAAGAATATTATCATGGTGTAATCTCACTAGATTCTAGTATTATCAGAGTAATAATTTAATCTTTAGGCTAATCCATTTTTTAAATATATATAATTGTTCTTATAAAGAAACTGAAGTGTTTTTTTTTAAATCAGTTTGATACTATGTCCATTTAGCACAGTGACAGTAATAGGTCCCCCTCTAGGGTCTATCTAGCTATAGGTTCAAATGACTTATTGCTACACCAACATATTAATTTATCTCTCAACCATCATGAGAGAAGATTTATTTGCAGTAAATAGATATTAACACAGAATGTATTATTGGCCAAGATACAAAGAATGAGAGATTGCAGAAAGCTCAGTCCTAAATAAGACTTTTATACTGCAACACTTCCTCCCATGGCTCAGAACTTAGGGTGAAAGAGTGGAGAGAAAGAGTGAGTATATAAGTCAGAGGTAGTGGAGAAGCACAAAGGTTTCCTGTATGCAGCATGGCAGCTGCACAAAGGTACTCATATGGAAGTTATATATCCATGAAATCTCAACAATATGGCTGCCTAAGCAATCACAGCATAATGACATCAGTGGATATGTCAATATGAATGGAAAAAAAATGTTTACTTGGTCCCACACTTAGATGGGGAGACATACAAAAGCAATGGCTTCTGAGAGAAAGAGAATCAGGTTTCTCTAGAAATAATCCTTCTGATTCTTATCCAATTATCCTGGTTATTATCCAAATTATCTAATCCCGGTTGGTCAGTTCTAAACACATGAACATGAATATATGAGCAACACTAAATGAGCTCAGTAGGTTATATTAGAATCAATAATAATGACAGAAGAAGGCTTATGAATTTTTGAGAAGTCAGGGGACATAGGAGAAATTGGAGCAGGAAGAGGGAGGGTAGAAATGAAAATTTTGTGTATGGAATTCTGAACACAACAGAAACACTTAAATAAGAGAGAGAGTGCACATGCACAAGAGAGAGAGAGAGAGAATGAGAGAAAGAGAGAGAGAGAGAGAGAGAGAGAGAGAGAGAGAGAGAGACTGAGAGAAAGAGAGAGAGAGAATAATGTATAATTTAACCCTCAACGAAGAAGCTTGAGATTAAATTAAAAAAAAAAAAAGTCCAGGTGTGCAATCAGCCTCATGAAGAACTGACATGATTCCTTTGTCCTAACAAAGTTCTTTTCAAAATAAAAGGGAGTTCTAGCAATAATCATGCTGAGACAACAGGGATAGACAGGACAGTGAACTATCCTGCAGTGTCCGATTCAGGACCTAGCATGATGGTGTCTTAATGAGTAACTGGCATACCCCTGAAGCAACTGGATCAATGGAATCAGAAAGCATGATATCTGAACTTTAGAGCATCTAAGAATTACAAAGAATAGCAGTGGAAAGAAGTGATTCTGAGCTACTTTTGGAGTTTAATTGTGATAGTCCCTCATCTCTTTAACTCAAGTTTCTAAAGAGTTGTTTCTTTGAATTGTAACTAATGCAAGGTGTTATAGAATACCCATAAACACTCACCAAGTTTCCTATCTTAACTCAGTCTAATTGGGTTAGCCAAAATATTAGTCAACTTGGTATTGGGCAGAATTTTATAGAGCAATTAAAGAATCGCGTGTGTGTGTGTGTGTGTGTGTGTGTGTGTGTGTGTGTGTGTGTGTGTGTGTGTGATTTATTGCCCTATTGGAAAGCTAAAACCCTCCTGACATAAGAGTATGCAATCATAAAACTAAGTAATGATAGAGAGAGAGAAAGAGAAGGGGGAATTACGTAGATCAGCCATGAGGACAGAAGAAGGTATAACTTCCCAGCCAACGGCTGGAGTATGAAGTGGTGTCTCTTCCATCTTTCCTGTGAATGGAAAACTGACTACAAAACCATATTCTAGCCTGTTACATCCTTCTTCATTTCTGCTCGAATCTATATTTCAGTGTTTCTTTTTATGTTAATTAATAGATTAGTTGGTTGATTGAGAAGGGGCGCATGCCTTGGAAAGCATAGGGAATCAGTAGACATTCATGGGAGTCAGTTCTCTCCTTCCACCATGTGAATTCTGTGGATTAAAACCATGTCATCTTGTTTTTGTCTAGCATTTCCTCACTATGGCCTCATTCCTCCCACTGGGAATGGTGATGTATACTTTATTCCACTATATGGCTGGAATATGTAAATTGGTTTTGCATTTACAGGGAATTACAATTCAGAGATTGCCTTAAGTCTTATAAGAGAATTAGGCTTTGAACTTTTAAAAGTGTTAGAAATGGTAACGATTATGAGGGTTTTTAAGTTGGACTACATGCATTTTTACATTATGATATGGCTATGAGCCATTGGTGCCAGGGAATGAAATGTGATGGTTTTAATGAGAAATGTCCCAATAGGTTCATGTATTTTAAAATGTGATCCCCTGTGGGTGCAATTGATGATATACAGGAGGTTCAGTCTTGCTGGAGGATGTCCCTCAGGATGGGCTTCGAGAACATGTAGCTTCACTCTGCTGTTGTTTTGTTCTCTGCTTTCTCTGAATATTTGGATAAATAATCTTTCAGTTCATGTTCCAGCTGCCTGTTGCCATACTGTGACTGTCATTATGGACCCTAACCTTCTGGTTCTGTAAGCCAAAATAACTTTTCTATAAGTTGCCATCGTCATGGAGTTTTATCACAGCAACAGAAAGGTAACTAATGCATAGACCAAGTATTTTAAGGTAAAGTTTTATAGATTCAATACTTCAAAATTCACCTCAGAAAAATGGTCTGTCTTTGGGAACTCAATAATATATGAGAACTAAGGAATAAAGATCATCACAGAAATAAAGACCATAATAGGAGAGAAGGAAACCAACAGCATTTAGAGGACTTAGGAGAAACATTATCTCAAGTTCATGGGTACCAATGTTAGTCAGCTTCCTACCAACACCAAAGAGCAAAGATTTATTTTGAATTGCAGGTTTTGAAGACTTGGTTCATGATCAGTAGTCCCTGCAGCTTTGGACCTGTGATGGTGGTTGATATTCGTAGGATTATATCTTGTAGAGCACTGCTTACAACACAGCACAAAAGAAGGGGTTGTCTTCTCAAGCTCCTTCAAGAGCATGTGTCTGTCCATTTGTCCTAAAACCCCAGTTTGTTCCCCAGTATTGCTCTGGGTCAATCCTATAACACTTTGGCCTTCGGGAACATTTGACAATCACACTATAGGTTTTATTTTTATTATTTTTTGCATGTGGGTATGTTTACATGCTTATATGAGAGTCAATCCTCTAGCACATTGGCCTTTAGTGACATTTAACAACCACAGTGTAAAACTGTAAGCTTTACTTTATTATGTTTTTTTCCATGCAAATGTGTTTACATGTTTGTATGTATGTGCTCATGCTTATAGATTCAGATGTCCTCACACATGTGTGAATGTGCATGTGGAGACCAGAGAATAGCCTTGGGTAGTGTTCCTCAGTAACTTCCTACCTCATTTTTTGAGACAGACTCTCACTAACTCATGAGTTTACTGATTAGCTGGTAAGACTAAATGGCCAATGAGCCTCAAAGCCCTTCCTGTCCTCATCCCCGATGCTGGGATTACAGTCGCACACTGCCTTACCTTGCTCTTTATGTGCATGCTGAGTGTCTAAACTCAGGTCTTTGTGCTTGTGTGGCAGGAACCTCATCCCTAGATCATAAACTACAGTTTTAAAATAGATAAATTTGGTAGATATATATTTTAGTTGGAAGTATCTGTAATTCCCAGGACCAGTATTATAAATATTGGAGCCCTGTATAAGGCCTGTATAATTTTTTAAAAAATATTTTAACAAAAAATTTAAGGAATCACATTGGCTAAGTAAGCTATCTGATTCAATCAATGTAAACACAAAAAGCCAAACCTAATTAGATAAGATTTAAATTTTACTCAAAAAATAAAACTTTCATTGAGGATTTTTTTCCACAAAGGGAAACTATATCAAAAATTGAAAAGTCAATAAAAGATTACCAGTTATCTGTCATGAAAAACAGCATAGCTATACCACATCCTTAAGGATTATTCTGTAGTTTCCCTCTGAGATTATGTTTCATTGTATTGCAGATAACTCACAGCACATCAGAGTGTTACGACCTATGGATGTGCTTGCAAATTATTCCTGATGAAGATTCACTTGGATTATACCAGTATGAAGAAAGCCATTTTCCAACTGTGTTCGACATATATTTCTATCACTGTGAGCTAATTCCTCACTGAAGCAACTTATGGGGGAAACATTTATTTTGGATCAGCCCACCACAGAAGAGAAGGCATGCAAAAATGTGTGGTGGTCAGTCATGTGGTAGAGACTCTTCACACTACTGTAGACCAGAAAGCAAACAGTAACCAGAACCCAGAGCTTGGGTATGACTCTCAATGTCACAACCCTAGTGACTTCTAAAAGTCTGTATAGTCTCACAGTACAGCATCATCTCTTGGGCAACATGAGTATGAAACTGGAGCCCATGAGGAACATTTTATATCAAAATAATACAGCTTTCATGTTTTACAAATACACTATATAACTTTCTTGAAATGAGTATACCATGTGCCTTGTTTTCTCTTGTCTACCCTGAAAACATACATGCAAGTAACATTATTCACACTGAACAGGTTGTATTTAGGAATGTGTTCCTCTCTCTCTCTCTCTCTCTCTCTCTCTCTCTCTCTCTGTGTGTGTGTGTGTGTGTGTGTGTGTGTGTGTGTGTGTGTGTGTGTGTGTATGCATGTATATATGTATATGCAAGTAACAACAGTCAATGAAAAACAGCCCATGGATATGAAAAAGAACAAAGAGAAGTCTGTGGGAGCGTTAGTGGGAGACTAAAGGGATAGGGTAAATGATGTAATTATACTATAATCTCAAAAACAAAAGAAAAATGTTTTAAAAAGAATAAAGTTTAAAATGTTTCAACATATAAAAAGTATGTGAAGTGATTTGTATCTTTTCCAGTACATACTAGAAATGAAAATAAAAATGTTCAAATGAGTTAGATTTTAGCCACCCACATTATTATTAGAAAATCAAGTTGCCCCAAAGTTTAGTGAACCAAACTTACCAAAAAGATGCTTCTTTTACTTTGACAATGCCAAACTGTCTCTACTACTTTCTTAAATGTACTTATGAACTCAATGTTCTGTACACTCTAACCATATTCATTTTTGCTTTTCAATTCTATAGGCTATAGAATGAAAATGGAAAAGTTTCAAATGGAAAAGTTTGAATCCCTTTAGACAAAGATGCACTGGTGCTAGGATGATGTTGCTGTGTGCATCTCTGATTCGATGGCATTCTTTACAACCTTCCTAAACACAAAAAGAAATGAGACATTGTCCAGTTCATATAGGCCACTGAAAGTAACAAAGAATTTGGCAGCTCAAAACATGTGTAACAAAATTGTATTGATGACTACTAGTCTATCTAGGGAAAGGGTGCCACATTGTAGCTAAAGGTAGATTATTAAATCAATGTGTAGTTTATCAATACTCAGTGATCATTCTATTTAATATATCAGAGCTTTCTGTTAAAGTACCTGAGTATATACAGCAAACCAAACTTAGTTTTCAGTCATCTTGTGGGTGTAAAAGTTCTGTAAGATTTTCTTCTCTTATTTCACTGGAAAAAAATAAAAAAAAAAAAAACAGAACAAAACAACAATAACTACTTCTTAAGTTTTTAAATGATAACTTTTTCCTCTCTTTGCAATAAAATACTTTTTATTTCCCATATACATGAATGCTAAATAAGCCTATTTAGTGTTCAAGTCTTGTGAAGGCTGCTTTATCTCTAAATACAGCTTATTCTTAAAGTGTTTTTCAAATCTCAATGTGAAACTGATGAGTAAGACCTCACAGGATGTTCTGAATAACTCAAGCCTCAGCTGGACCTCATGCCACTTTATTGTTTTGTGTTGTTTATAATGCATATTTTAAATGACTCATTTCTTGAACTTCTGCTTCATAATTTCTAAAAGGATTCAATCAAATTATACAGTTAAGTTCTTAGTGTTCCGATGAGATTTTTCTCAGCAGTGCAATTTTACATTGTGCAGCATTTATAGGGGAAAAACGTTAGATTGAATTGATCTGCATTATTTTACATAGAAAAGCTGAAACTTGCATCTTTACCTGTCAAGATAGCTTGTTTAATTCTATTTTTGGCCTGAGAAGCACTTTTATACTTTCAAAAAATAACAACAATCTAAGAAAGCATCAATCAATTTGTGAATTGTCAAGGGATTCTGGTCACTGGACCTTGAAGGTGGATGCAAGGAGGAACAGGATTGCTAGTTACAAAGGTGTTCTAACACAATCTTAACATTGGGCATCACAAGTAAAATGTGAATCACTTAACTCACTGAACTTAAATCTAGCAAGGTCTAGTAAAGAAGATGGAGTTTTCAAATACATATGTTGATGTTATTACTTTAATTAGACCTGGTACCAGTTTTGAAGTTCTCTTATTAAAAAATTGAAGTTCAAATCAAAGACTCACAATTTTCTAGTGTGAACGCTATTGAAATTTCTATCAGTTTATTTACTCACTAGAAGGAGGCAATAGCAATAAGTTCTTTGTCTTAGAATATATATTGGTTTTTACTTAAAAATGTATTTTCACAAGAATTTAAAAAAGTGTTTGAAATACTTCATTTAAGATATGAGGATTTTTAAAAAATCCCTATATTAAGATCTTACAGTTTATTTTACATTGTTAAGATCCTGGTTTTGGTTTTGTGATGATTTGAAGGCCAAAGCCAAGCAGCAACCACAAAATTTAGTTAGTAAAATAATGTCTATTATACTGGGTTTAGTGGAGATATCTGTAGATATTTTTAGTCTACACCAAAAAAGAATTTTTGTAAACCTGAGAGTATGAGCTAATGGGACCATCTACTACAAATCTGTCTTAAATTTAAAGATCAGCCACCAAATTCAAGGACACAGGAGTCCCAAAGACATTCTCATTGTGAATAATTGAACCCAAACATGAACATTCTCACCACCCATTGTGGTGGATAAATCACAAAGTTGACTCACAAGAGAAGAAATATCTTTTTTTTCACCTCCATCCCAAGATAGTTCCTGCCACTTAAAAAGACACACATAGTATCCCTTTAAAGTACTACAAAATCAATGTAAGCAAGCATATGGAAACTCTACATTGCACATAATTGATTCACTTGAGGATTTTTATTCTAGTGACTTCTTAAATTCCTTAAGGAATGTCTAGATAGCTAACTTTAGTATTATCTGTAGAAGAATGAAGCAAAACACATACAGACAACTACATGAAAAGAATTTGGCGTCTCCTGTTTCTGTTGGTCTGTCTGGCTAGATAAAATGTTTTGCCTGTTATAAACATACAAGAAGTGTTTTTAAAATACTTTGTTATTCACAAATTTGTTTTTAATATTCATATATAAATCACCTATTGGCCTGTTGGAAACTCTTCTTAGAATCTGTTTTGTTTCAAACCTTAGTGAATTCCGAAGACATGCACACATATTCTGTATATTGAATAGGATCATTTAGGAAAGCTAGAGTATAAAAATTCTTTTACAGGCTTTCATACTCCATAGATACTGATACATAAAACACAAATGATTCACATGACATAGTTGAATATCAGGAAGCATCAGCCTACTGCACTTGGAGGAGTAATGACCTTGAGTTAGGCTCTCTGCATCATATTTCTTAACAATTTTCTCTTCAGTTTTTTCTGGCATATCAACCTACAGAAGGTCATTTCCTCACATAAAAATCTTTTGAAATTGCTCTCAGAGTACCAGATCAAATACAATATTAAAATTTTAAATCTTCTGGAAATCAAATGAAAGACAGCTTTAAGTTTTAAAAAACAGAGCTCCTTCACATACTAAAAAAGTTGGAAAGGATTTACAGGTTCTTTTTCCCAGAATTTATTTTCATAATGTAAACTCATTTTATTTCCTGTGCCTAGAATCATCCACCACCAGGTCTCCCCTCCATCTGACAAACACTACTTTCCAAAATGATGCACATCAATCTACTTCTGTTCTTCTATTCTAAATTGCAAGAGGATGTTCTGATCTTTGGTCCTAAGTGCTGAGTTTTCTTGATCTAATGCTAATTACACATGCAATATTCACTTTGTGAGGATTCATCATAGTGACATTTAAGATGTATTTCTCATCCATTATCTTCTTTGGGGTTCCAGATATTACCAACTGTGAACAACATGTGAAAACACCTCAACATAGAGATGTTGGTGGGTTTGTAAAAAAGATGTCCAGTAAATTTTTGCCCTATGCAAGGTATAAAGAACCTGGTTTCAGAAGTCTTCTAGATCACCCCAAAACAAAACAAAACAAAACAAAAACCAACAGCAACAACAACAACAACAACAAATCTAGTTAAATTACAAAATGAAAAACATGGTTATGTATGTTGTTCTAGGTTTTAACCTTCCTTAATAGAGTACCACTTAACTGACTTCCAATAACTTTTAAAATACTTTTTATTTCCTAAATATATTAATTAGTGTCACGCCTCACCAATCACCGAAGTGGTTTTGGTATTCATAATAACATAAAGCCCTTTCTTAATGCCTCACTTGTTCTTTGCTTATTTCTGAATTTGCTTCTATCCCAGGAGTGTTAGAGGCCAAATCAATGGACCATACACCATAGTACTGTTTAGCTGTAGATCATTCCATGAATCAAGGACACGGTCTTTGCTCTAGAATTCGGTTGAGCCTAAGACACACTATATACACAGTTTGCTTCAATGTCAGGGAGCTATGTGGTAGATAATTTTTCTGAGATGTCTCTATGATTCTTTTCAAGAAATTAAAATTATTTTCTCGGGTCATTAGTATAGATTAACAAAAAGCAGTCGATGCTAGTTAGTTATACATTCAGAGTATAATAGAAAAGATGTCATAACCCTGAAAGGAGAAGAACCACTCATGGCAATGATTGTTGCTAGACTAAAATCATGCACAGGTAACACCAGTTCTTTAACTTCTTGTCTCAGTTATAGGTAATATGGGTGTTTACATGGGATTTCAATAGAGAATCAAAACTCCTAAAAAAGCTTTTATTTCAAGAATTCATGACAAAAGCTTTTGCCTGCATGCCATTGAGTATGACTAATAAAAGCCCTGCAGCTCAAAGACTTTGTTGGCACTACTTCACTAGTTATATAAATGATTGAAACTAGTACCCTCAGTGATTAGTTCAATTAGAGGGCTTTAGTATAGTCTCATTCTGGAGCTCTGATCTTTGCAATGGCTATTTTAATATGTGCTAACAATTTATTAGCATCATGTAAACTGATACAATCCTATGGTTTAGAACATATTTGTTATAAAACTCATGCAATCCAGGGTAAAAACTAAAACTAGCAGAAACATCATTTTCCCAACATTCTCGCACCAAAATTGGAGTTTAAGGTTTCAACCTGGTTTTCAGTGCTTTGCTACCATTACAAGGTGAAACAGATGCAACCATTAAAGGGACCACTGTAACTATGGAATGCTCCCCTCAGGACCCCGGATGAGGAACAGACCACACCCAAACACCAATTTCCAAGCACAAGTCAAAGGCAAATAGATCCTTTATTAAGCAAGACAATGAGACAAGGTGATTAAAAATAGCTTTAAAAATGTTACTTTTGAGAGGGAGGGGGGGCTGTATTAGGACTTGTTGGTAAGTTCTGATTGGGTAATTTAATTAATTTAGTCAAACTAATGAATTCTGGCTGTTGGACTTTGATGTTTTGAGAGTTGGACCTTGGCGATCAGTCTCAGGAATGAGTCACTGGCTAATTAAGGGAATAGGCCTGTGTGGCTAGCTTTAGGAATGTAATCTGAAGGTTTAGCAAGGGAGAGAGAGGTAAAGGGCAAAACCTGTGCATGCCAGGTTTGCCATGCTTGGGCCTGGGTTTGCCATGGTCTGGCTCGCTAGAACCTTTCATAGTGTTTTGGCACCATTACTGGATGAATTGATGCAAACACCACTTTGGACAGCTGTGAAGATCAAAATCTCTCTGGAAAAACACATTAGCAAATCAAGCTCCTCAGATGAACGTTGCAACTGTGTGTGTGTGTGTGTGTGTGTGTGTGTGTGTGTGTGTGTGTGTGTGTTATATATATATATGTGTGTGTGTGTGTGTGTGTGTGTGTGTGTGTGTGTGTGTGTGTGTGTGTGCGCGCTCTCCTTCAACTTTACCAATAAGGATGTTGTAAAAGAAAATAAGGTGACGATATTACAGGCATTAAAGTTTTTTCACATGGTCTTGGAATCAGAGAGGCCATAAGAATCTTGACATAAATAATAGATGATATCAGCTCATATTGACCTTTAGAGTCAGTCCCCGTGCAACGATGCCTTCCAGCCTTCCAGGTAGTTCTTCGTGGGGGGAAAGTGGAAGATGAATGGAAAGAAGTGGCTGAAGAACTCATGTACACACTTGAATGCACCAGCAAACAGGGAAGTAGTTTATGCACCACCCCCCACCCCACCACACACACTGCTTACATCAACTTCACCAGGCAGCAGCTAGATCTCAAAATTGTTGTGGCAGCATAGAACTTCTACAAAGTGACTAGTAGGGACTTCACTGTAGAGATCAGGCCTGGTATGATCAAAGACTTAGAAGCCACATAGGTAGTACTGGGGCACAGGGAGAAAAGACACATTGTTGTTGATTGTTTTTATTCTTCTGGGGGGCCTACACCCAGCTCCCAAATAAATCACACACGGAGGCTTATTCTTAATTATGAATGACTGGTTTTAGCTTGTATTGTTTCTTGCAAACTTTCCTTAATTTATCCTGTGTACCTTTTGCCTCTGGGCTTTTCCTTTTCTATTACTTCTGTAAATCTTACTCTTACTCCTTGGCTTCCTGTGCTGCTGGGTGGCTGGCCCCTGGAATCTTCCTCCTTCTCTGACTACTTCTTCTTTCACTCTTCGATCTCTTTTCTTCTCCTGTATATTCTGTCTGCCTGCCAGCCCCACCTATCCTTTCTCCTGCTTTGCTATTGGCCATTCAATTTTTTATTAGACCATCAGGTGTTTTAGACAGGCACAGTAACACAGCTTTATAGAATTACACAAATACAACATAAACGAAAGTAACATACTTTTAAATAATATTCTACAACATTTCTCCCTTTTGTCTATATAAAAATGAAAAAGTTTTAACTTAAACATTGTGAGACTATATATAATAACAATTATCAAGTAAGGATTGCATTCACAATATTCAATCCTTTTATAGTTAACATATTCAGAGAAAATAATGCATTATCTATCCTATCTTAGTGAATTCAAAATTTTATACCTAATTTAATTTCTATCATAACTAAGGAAAACTGAAACTATAGCTATCTATTCTTTAACTCCATCAAAGACCCAGAAAGATGTAATTTATCTAACAACAGAGACATTTGACTGTCTGCATAGTCATCCAAAGTTCCTCTGCAATGTTGGGGCATCCATCTTCGGCCTACAGGCCTAAAGTATCTCGAAGACTTTTCTATGAAGTAAGAATTTTGGACTGTCCTGCCTTATTTTGACAAAGTTCATCAGTCACTTTCTTCTGTTTCCTGCATAATGTCTGGCAGTTTCTTCTGTGAAGCAGGAACCCTAAATGACCATTCTGCTTTGTTTTGTCAAAATTCAGCAGTCTCTTTCCTGTGGGTTCTGCATGACTAGTCTGCACAGGATACAGTCAAGCAGTCAAGGCAAAAGCAGATTCTTTGCCCAAATAACTAATCTTGCCACAATGAAAACAAACTCCATAAAGAGTTCTTTCAATGCCCATCATTTTCTCTGAAGTAAATTGGTGCTGCCAGGAGCAGATATATATCATTGTCATGCAAAACCTTAAGTTAACACAATGTTTTAAATGCCATATTCTGTAGGTCTTTGTAACATTTGAAGACCATCTGTCTATCTAAAATATATCTCTATATGATCTGGAAGGCATACCTAACATATTTACAAATTTGATTGTTATAAATGACTAACCATGAACCTATATTTCCTGATTATCCTATATAGTTTATAATAACAGCTTTTGTAAGCTAGAATTTTACTTTACACTTTAAAATAAACTGCATAGGTACAATAACTTAAACAATGCTATAAACATATATACAATATGTTGTAACAAAAATAACCTTAAAATTTTATCAATATACAAAAATCCTTTAAACAAGAGTAGAAATGTAGACAAATTTCTAAAAAGTCTTATTAAATAAGAAATACAGAGCCAAATATAGAGTTAAAGCCAAAGAGATCAGAGCAAGAGCCACCTAGCTTTAGCTTACCATCAGCAGTAGCTTCCCCTGAGAGACCTTCTAATGTCTCACTTGTGTTTTATTGCTCTCCTGTTCTGCTTTCTCATTTGCTCTAAGTCCAGCCACATGACAGCCACTGGCTGTCTATACAGACCTCCTTGTCTCTATGTTTGGTACTGGGATTAAAAGTTCATGTCACCAAGCTTGGCTGAGTCCTTGACCACATAGAGACTCTGCCTCCCATGTGATCAGATTAAGGGCGTGGGCTACAACAGCCTGACTGCTGTCCCTGGCTCGCTATGACCTCTGATCTCCAGGCAAACTTTATTTATTAACATACAAATAAAATATCACATTTCAGCACAAATAAAATATCACCACATAGAAGCACACACACACATATGGCATAACAAAATAACTTTAAATTTGTATCAATATTCTATATTCCTCTAAATGATAATAAACATCGTAACCCACCAAATAACCAAAAACTACCAAAACCCCCTAAATCTTGGGAATGTGGGCATAGTTTTCTCCATGCTTCTTTCTGATGTCTATGGAAAAAATACCTTTTTTTAGAGTCCCAGAGAAAAAATTTGAGATAATCAGCCAAGTTCTGGGAAGACCAGCACTGATCTTTGCTAATAGATTTCACCTGTCAAGTTTCAGGAGGTCTCACCTGATCAAACCTGATCCATATTAACCCTCTAAGCATCCACAGTCTCTCATCTCTTGTGGGAACAAAACTCCAAAGCATTTTTTATTTCCATTTGACAAATATATTTTTTGACTTCTTTTTTAAAGTTAAGATAGCCCTAAAGCATCTAGGTTGGTTCTATTTTGCAGTCCTGCTCACAAGCTCATGTCTGCCAACAACATTCTTCTGCTTATTACCATTCAAAAGATTCAAAATCCACACAATAACTTACCAGATACAGACTCCTTGTGTATTTCCCATGTGGCTTTTTTCTTTTACTCTCTTTCTCTGTAAAAACTTTATTTTAAACTATTCATTTTTTTTTAATTTTCTATGATTATACCCTTTTCCTTTTCTTAAGCCTACGTACAATGTTAAACACACTCTAACCTGTTTAGAGGTTTGTCCATCTGGATCTCTTTACTGCATATAACTAGTCTTTTCTGACCTAATCAGCAAATTTTTAAACTGCTAACCTACACCTGAATTCTCCAAGAGCTACTCTCGCTGGGCTCTCAGCTGGCTCCACCCACTTCTCAGGTTGGGAAAGCCAAGCTTAAAGCTCATGGCCTGGTGAGAAGTTCATGACTGAAAACTGCATTCAACCTTTCTAGAACTCTGGAATGCTGATGCTTGTACTGTGGCAGGTGTTTTTTACTTAGTTTTTTGTTCCTACTTAAGGTACTAGCTGCTCAAGGGCTCACTAACTGGCAGGAACTTTCTGGCCAAAACTCTTAAAGGAGCTGTATTTTGTGTTATTGTTATTGTTGAGCTTTCTCAGGCTGTAGATGGATATTAGAGCCCCAAGCTCATATGCCAAAATGTTGTTGGGTTTTTTTTTGATCTTGCCATCCTGCTCCTAAATAAATCATACATAGAGACTTATTCTTAATTATGAATGCCTGGCTTTAGCTTGGCTTCTTTCTAGCCAGCTTTCCTTAGCTTTAAATTATCACATCTAGCTTTTGCCTTTGGGCATTTCCTGTTCTATAACTTCTGTAAATCTTACTCTTATTCTGTGGCTTGCTGTGTAGCTGAGTGGCTGACCCCTGGAGTCCTCCTCCTTCTCTGACTACTTCTTTCACTTCTTCATCTATTTTCTTCTCCTATATATTCTCTCTGCCTGCCAGCCCCACCTATCCTTTCTTCTGCCTTGCTATTGGCCATTCAGTTCTTTATTAGACCATCAGATGTTTTACACAGGCACAGGAACACAGCTTTATAGAATTAAACAAATTCAACATAAACAGAAGTAACACACCTTAAAATAATATTCTACAACAGCACATCTTTGGGGAGTCAGTGAGATGATTGGGCAGAAAGTGGTCCATACCCTAGCAGAGGGACTTGGAATGATGGCCTGCTTTGGGGAGAAGTTGCATAAAAGGGAAGCTGGCATCACTGAGAATGTTGTTTTCAAGCAAATCAAGTTCATTGCAGATAATATGAAGGACTGGAACAAAGTCCTCCTGGCCTATAAACCTGTACAGACCATGGTACTGGCAAGACTGCAACTCAGCAGACTCAGGAAGTACACACGAAGCTCTGGAGTAGCTGAAATCCAATGTCTCTGATGTGGTGGCTGAAAGCACCTGAATCACTTGTGGATGTTCTATGATAGCACAGCCTACAAAGAGCTGGGAAGCCAACCTGATAAAGATGGCTTCCTCATGACTGGTGCTTTTCTCAAGCCTGAATTTGTGCACATCATCAATGCCAAACAGTAAGCATCATCTGTCTTCTCTACCCTTCTGCTAAGCCAGGACTAGGTTGTCAGGAAGCTTACTAACTGATTCCACCAGTCACATGCTTCTGATGATGCCATCTGCCCAATTTTGTGGCCTAATCTACACTGCACCTTCCTGAACCTTTTATACTTCCCTATAATGGTTGGGACCAGGCCAAGCTTTACTGTGATGGTTAGAATGAAATATGTCACCAAGGTGGCTTCCTGGCTGAGAGGTGGAAGGAGTAGAACTGACTCTGTCCCTTAAGGCCCAACCACGGGCAGGAGAGGGAAATCACCTTCCTTTCCTTTCTTGTTGTACACTAAGGCCAAATCCAAATCCTCTTATCCTAAGAGGCCAAGGATGCTCCCCTTTCCACAGTGCTGGAACCACAGTATTGTGTTTGTGGACCATCCTACATGTGAGGGAAATAAACACCTGACCCCCCTCAGAGAGAGGGAGGAGGGGGAACATCACAATTGGCTAGGGAAGACTAATCATTGCAATGTGAATTTGAAAACTGCTGCTAATAAAGGCTCATCATGAAGAAAGAAACAAACATGCCTAGTATTAGATGAAGGTGCATCCTTGCTCTTTAGTGACAGAAATATTAACCAAATTATCTCTTGATATGAAGAGTGGAAATTATAAACAAAAACTGAGCATACATAGCTAAGGAGAACACCCAGAATAGACTTGCAATCAACTACTATGATCTAATGTTAAGTGTGTAAATGTATATTTTTACTAAAATTTCTATAGTCCCAAAAAGTTTGAATATTTAATTGCATAAAATCTTTTCTAGAACCTAATTTTTCTTTATATCACAAGTAAATCAGATGGCCTCTGGGAAGCTTAAAGATGCTGTATTTTATCCATCTATGGAAGAAATAAAATCAAAAAGAGGTCAACTTGAAAAATCTCATGGGCAGCTTCTCCTATTAAAATTCAAGTGACATGCAGGCAATACCCACAAAGCTGTTGAGAAATTCATGTCAGCTGAAACACTGTTAGCTTGGTCTGAAAAGAAGAGAGAATATAAAATGAAAATAAAAAGAGTATAAAATAAAATGAAAATCTACCATCCAGAAGTGGGCTGGACTCAGCTGAAAGCTCCTGCTTCTATGGAAAAAAAAGTTTCCTAGCTAACAAAATAGAGCATAGAAAACAGAGTGGGGAACCAAGAGTGTCCTGATGAAGAGATGCAGGCATTTTCTGGGCTGGAATTCAGGACAGCTATGTTTACCTTGTGACACATTTATGCCAACATTCCTCCCTTTGTTAGCTTTGTCTAGTCTACATCATGTCTAATCTATAGTATGTATGTTAAATGCAAAGCGCTTGGCTCTTTAATTCCTTATGTCAGATTATATTGCTTGAGTTCAGGGTGTGTGGTTAATCACACCAAGTACATCACTGCTGTCACTGTGGGGTTGGAGAATATGAGAATGAGATAGAATGAATAGTAGGTTTACTAAGTATGAAATGATGCTCATAGCCCTAATCCTCACAATTGCAAGGAAATGCCACTCTGGTAGCTATGGTGAGTGTGTGCTGTGGTCACTGAATTTAGGGGACTCTAAATGAAGGGAACCTTGGCAGAGTTCCCTCAACCCATGGAAGGCTGAGACTAGCTTTCTCCAGCAGGTTTGACATAGCAAAGGTGATAGATAGGTTTCTCTCCCCTCATCAGTTAACACATTTCTAAACTCCCTTTTAGCAGAGTGGAATCAAAGCCTCTCTACGTGGCCTGAAATAAAGACATTGCTGTAGCCATAGGTCTTGTCATTGGATCAGGAGGCAAGGCCTGACTACAGACAGTGTCACAAGCTAAGAGCAGCCTCCACTTGACAGCTAGGAAGACAGTTGGGACCCCTCCCTAGTGGAGTTTCAAGTAAATCAGTTCTGCCAACACCTTGTGAGCCAGGAAATGATCTGGAAAGGAGCATGGTTCATATAGCTCCTGGAGTTTGACATGTTTGGCCAAAGGTCTCAGGTAAACCACCACTTTCTGGTGGGAAATTTGTGTCAATTTCTTAAGTAGCAATAGGAAAATAACACATCATAGTGTTCACCAAATTTTTAGTATTTTCTATAGAAAAGACATATATTTGATTTTTGGTAACATTTATATTTTATAGTTCTTATTTGACTTCAATGTATAACCATAGTCTCATTTTTTTTTTAATTTGTAAAATGGGTGAGTACCAGACTCAGGGAGCTTTTACAGATAGAATTATTATATAGAAGACAGACATAAGAGTTATATCTGGGCGAAGATGATCACAGAAACCAGGAAGAAGTCCCAAGCCTTATTCCTGCTTTTATATTCTGACAAGCGATTTGGTCACCCTGACCCAGCCTCATGATGAATTCTCAATTAAAAAAAAGATAGTAGAATGCCTTAACCACAAGATACAAAAGTCAGTCACAGCACATTGAGCATCTTCAAAGAGGAGACAGATCAGAGGAATCCAGGCATGCTGTCGCCTGGTTTCAGTGTTGTGGATCATGTGAGACATGAGTTGGCCTTTATGGCTAATGGGGTTGAACTCTTCTGATTTGATAGCTTCTGACACTACCTTCTGTGTCCCGGGTAACACATTCAGTGTAAGGAATGGAAAACTCAAAATACCTTTTGAGGCTAGGAGTGGTGGTGCGTGCCTTTACTTACAGCACTTGGGAGACAGGAAAGGGGATCTCCCAAGTTCAAGACCAGCAAGGGCTATACAGTGAGGTGACATTTCAGAAACAAAACCAAACCTACCAACCCAATAAAAGGGAAATGCCTTGTGAAATGAAGGGCTAAAGGGCGGGGGTGGGGGGAGCATCACAACTGCTGCTCCTCAAGGCTTGGAGCATTCCATGAGAGGGAAGCAGGTAGAAGTAGCAACACCTCCAGGTGCTTAACAGGAGGTAATTTCCTCCTGGTAAAGCACAGTTGCTTCAAAGAATGATGTTTTTTCTTTATTTCTTTTGATCAGTGTTGTTATATGGTTTTGGAACAAAAGAGTGAAATTTTTGTCATACCTCCCTCCATGGGGGAAGACATGACAAACTTTGCGAAAACTTATGCTTTTCCCCCTTCTCTTAAGAACTAAGTGATTGATTGGACAGGGAACCTCCTGCCGGGAAATCCATCTGTTTTATCTAAAGACATGCTTGATGCCAATAGGAATTCTCATCCCCTCAGGGAGATGTGTGCTTTTATACCCGGAGCCCTGCCTTGGACGCAGCTGATGAAGGACCCTCATGGCTAAGCCTCCTCCCACTTTTTGAAGTCTATGAAGCTTAACTTCTTCTTTGTCTATTTTTATCTGCTTTATTCAGACACTGACCAAAGGCTTAGACCTGCCCCGATTCTCAAGTGCTCTCTCTCTGTCTCTCTTTCTCTAAAGGCATGCCCATTCCCCCAACAGGCAGTTGTTTACAGACTCCCATTGCTGTCCCTACCTGCTTTCCTCGAGTGTAACTTGGCAAGCACCACTTTCTGTCCTCCCCTTATCCAGCTCTCTCTCCAGGAAGCACTGAACTTTCTAGGTTGCCTGTTCTGTCACTTTTTATTTATTTCATATCTAATAAAATATTGTTGAGTTTCCTTCTGAGTCTGTTTTCAAATTCTTTTAGTTATAAGGCTAAAAACTTGCAAAAGTGACACTGAATTCCTTGGCCACAGTAGCTGTGTCTCCTGACAGCTGAAATGTCTCTTTATATTTCAACACCTTTGAGACCAAAGATAGGTTATTCTTGCTAAATTAAAAGGTACATTGCCAGAAATTTGAGAGTGAGTAAGGCATGGAAATGGGAGGGGATGGAGGAAGGAAAGAGAATGGAGGGAATGATGAGCTTTTATCAAATTTAAATTTTTAAAAATAAGGAAAAAAACTAGGGTTCAAGAGTTTTCCACATACCAGCACTAAGGAAAGATCTGAATTCTCAATTATAACATCATTTACTTGGTGTTTCTGAACCCAGTTTATCTAGTAGACCATGGAAATAAATAACCTAAAGGGACATCAGGTGCATCCATGAGTATGCCAGCCACCTCAAAATAATCATTATCTCAAATAACATACATCATCTCCAATCGAAGCACTGAAGCCACAGGGTTGCTCTGCCCACAATGGTGCAGTCCATTCCATTCTTGCTCTGAAGCATGTGCTTTGTTTTTTTTTTTTTAAATAAGCTTCTGCCTAAACTAGCTCTGTCTGCAGACTGGGTTTGTTTCCTTTGTTAAGCAAAAATGGAGGGATCCTTAGCTGTGAGTGAAAATGCATGTTGATCTCCCTTAGACACTTGCCCATATTTGAATGGCAGTAAATATTAGTTACCTTCTTCCATGTAGAACTAATGTTTTATTGTTATTTGGTTGGTGGGCTTATTTACTTATTTATTGATTTGGTACCAAAACTGATCAGAGAAGACTGGAAGGATTGCATGGCAGGTAACAGTACATGCGATCATGCATGAAGACATGAGTTTTATCACTGGGACCAACATGGTGGATGGAGAACTAAATCCCTGCAAGTTGTCCCGACTTCCACATGTACACATGAAAGATTAAATATAAAAATATTAAAAACATATTTCCCCATCATTATCTCAATGTCCCTTGCTCATAGAATCCCTCCTTTCTCTCATCAACTGGACTCCTGGAGCTCAGCCTGGCTCCCAGTCGTCGATTCCTGCATCTGCTTCCATCAGTCACTGGATGAAGGCTCTATGATGACAGTTAGGGTAGTCACCAATCTGATTACTGGAGTGAGTCAGTTGAGGCACCCTCTCCACTATTTCTAATAGTCTAAGCTAGGGTTATCCTTGCGGATTCCTGCGAACTTCCCTAGCACCAGGTTTCTCCCTATCCCTATGATGTCTTCCTCTGTCAAGATACCTCTTTCATTGCTCTCCTACTCCTTCCCTGTTCCAGACTAACCATCCCATCAGTTTATGTTCTTGCCTCCACCCCTTACCCTCTGTTGCTCCCTCAGTCCCCTGTTTACTCAGGGTATCTCATCTATTTCCCCCTCCCAGGGCTATCCCTGTGTCCCTCTTAGGGTCCTCCTTGTTAGCTAGCTTCTCTGGAGCTGTGGTTTGCAGACTGGTTATCCTTTGCTTTACATCTAGTATCCACTTATGAGTGAGTACATACCATGTAGAGATTGCATGGGACTGAACTAGGCCCTCTGCATAAGTGAGACAATTGTGTAGCTTGGTCTGTTTAAGGGACACCTAGCAATGACACCAGGATCCATCCCTGGTGCATGAGCTTGTTTTTGAAGCTCACTACCTATGGTGACACACCTTGCACAGCCTTGGTGCAGGGGAAGGGGCTTGGACCTGCCTCAGCTGAGTGTACCAGGCTTTGCTAACTCCCCATGGGTGGCCTTACCTGTTCAGAAGAGGAGATGAGGGGTGGGTTTTAGTGGGGGAAACTGGGGGGAGTGGGAGGAGGGATAAAATGGGATTCTGTGATTGGTATGTGTAATGAATATATTATAAATAAAATAAAAAACAAAAACAAAAAATATTAAAAATTAAACTAAATCAGAGAGCAGGAGTTAAAATCGAACGCAAGAGTACAAGAGTTAAAATATTTACTGAAATCATAAAATGTAGAAACAGAAACTGAAAATATTGAAGTGAGCTGAGAAAGTTCTTCATAACTCTATTGGCCACTCCCAACAGGATATGTATTAATGGATAAAAGACATTTAACACCTATGGTATTTGTGTAATATAGGTAAAAGATTGATTTTTACTTCAAAGTCAACTTGATAGTGAAGTACTTATTGCTAATAAATGTTGTTTGAGTCTTATTTTGTTAATTTAATTTAATTTTTTTGAGACAGGATATTACATTGTGGTGCAAGCCGGCTTGGAACTCATTATGTAGCCAGGCTTATTCTAGACTCATGGTAATCTTCCTGTCTCAGCCTCATGAGTGCTGTGATTACAGGCATGAGACACTATGGTTGATCTTTATATTTTTATGTCTGAAAACACTTCAGGAAAAAAATTTGAAGCAAAATATTAATCATAAACATTCTCTTGAATTTCCAGAGCAGTAATGGTTTGCTCCATTACTAAGGGTTTGTGTAGAATGTTATTAAAGTCACTAAGCCAAAGTAAATGTATGTCCTCACAGTGCAAAAGGTCATTTGAAAAGCAAAATATGTAAGTTCAATTCATGCTTTTTAATAGAAGTCATAAAAATTACTAGTGAGGTCTTTTATGAGCCGGTACTTTATGAGATTCTCATTGTGTCTGCTGCTGGTTCTATAACTGAGTAAAGACTGAGTAAAGGCTTCCTTTCCCATTGTGGTAGGCAACTGGTCAAGAAATAAAACAACAAGAGAAAGAACCTAGTTATAGTGAGTAAACTCATGAGAAGATGGGTTCTTTTCTTCTTAAGGCATCATATCGCCATAAGGATGGTTCATACAGAATTGATAATCTTAGACTGGTAAATGTTTGCTCACAGGCAGAGGTTTGCAGACAAACGTCACACATTGATCCTACTCTAATTGCCAGTCACAGATGTATCTCAATTCTTCATGTGTCAAAATTAACACAGTGTTTCTCCTAGAGAGTCTTCCTATTAACTCGTTTGTCACATGCAGTTTCTGACCTCTTTCTGGATGGACAGAAAGAGGGTGAAGCTTGTCTCTGTCTTTCTTGCTGATTACTGCACTCAGGATAATGAAAGACCACACGTTTTACCTGAGTATTGTGGTGGATGGGGCAAGGCAGCTGAAAGATTCAGTCCAGAGATTTGAACTCCATGTTTGGCTTGGTTTACAGATCAGTTTTCTTAAATTTATTAATGAATAAAGTCTATGATTTATATATCAAAACAAGAAAGAAAACCCGAATTACCAGGGGGAGACCCTCTTAAACATACCTGTACCTCCTGCCAAAGATGGAGGATGTTCTTTTGTTCAGACATGACATGGTTATCGTGCTCATGAACTCTCACCAGCTGTTCTTACCTTCACAATCTCAAGCCAGCCAAAAATACAGCATAGATAGTGAGATTGCTTTATGGGCTTCACTCTTTAAAGAGGAGGGAGAATCATTCATTTCTGAGAGTGTTCTCTCTTGTGAGTTTCTCTTGTTCCAGTGGATGCTCCAAAACTTATGCACATATAGGTAGCACTAATTGAAATTATTGAGTTGCCCTCCACAAAAAGAAAAAAATTAAAATAAAATAAGAGAAGGTGGAAAAAAAAACGTATTTCAGGGGTAAAGGAACATTTGAAGGAGAGAAATAGTGATGGATGTGATCATTATTTATTGTATATATGTTTGAAATTCTCAAAAATAAAGAAAATCTTTAATTAAAATGTAGACTAATAGATAATACGAACTGATCAATTGTTCAGCAACATTTACAAGGAAACAAGGAAAACATCTACTCTAAATTTGGCAATTTTTGAGAGAGGCTAGCCCACACTGGTGATTCTTTCACACTGTTTTGCATGGATGGCTTACTGAAGGTTCAGGCTTTCTTCTTCAAGAACCAGTGTCCCGGTGAATCTTACTTTGAAGTTGCTACCAATCATTACCAGTTTCTTTTCAGCCCCATCCATTTCCCCTTGAGAAGATTTACACTCCACAGGCAAGTAGAAATTAACCTGAGGCCGTGACTTCTATACACCTGTAGGAAGTCCTCTGGCTAAGAATGGCAGGTATGGCATAGAAAGTGGACTGTAGCTGATTGTTCCTCTAGAGGAACTTAATGGCTTTTTCTCTTATGGGGAAACTTTTAGTTTGACAAATCCATTCTTTGTTAATGTGATGTAGGAGGCTGGGGAGAATGGGACAGCTATATTATGGTGATTGTCTTTTTGAAAAAAAGTCAGTGTTATCTTTAACTGAAATTAAGATGCTGATATTACAAAATTAGACTAGAACTTCACAGACGTGCCAATTTTATGTGTAAACACAAATGGTAAAATAGATGCATATTGAGATGAAAGAAAGCATTCAAATGAAAAATAAAATAATTTAGAAAACTGATGATGGAAAGCAAACATTGAGAACTGCAGATTGAGATGAAGAAAGAAATTTCAATGTCAAATCCAATGCTTGAGTAAATCAAATGATGAACACAACTACTGAAGGTGTATGGTATTTAAATTATACTGACTTGAGGAACAAAAAAGAAGTGTTTCAAAAACAGCCTGATCTTAACAAATTACTCTGAACAGAAATTGTTACATAAGCCAATTTTTTTAATTTAAAACATATGGGAGTTGCTAATAGTTGAACTAAATGATACTAAAATCTCAAATATTACTGAGTTATTTTTAAATCTAAAGTATAAGATTGTAGAAAGAAGACTCACAAGTTTATAAACATGAATTGAAATTGGTTGAAAAAGCCTTCCTACCTCAACCCACCCCAAAACAAAGAATTTAAGAGCTATGACTACCTCTATTCGCAAGATATTTGGGGAAATTTTTCTATTCATGAAAAATAAAACTTTGATTTAATTTCAAGCTTCACTACAAAAGATATGAAATTTAACTGACATTATTTTTGTTACTGATGAAATTATCTTACTGTTAAGGTCCTGGATATACTTACTATTCCTGAGAACATGCTATTGTGCCTTCTAGTCATCTATGCCCTTGCAGTAGTGTGATTCACGAGAGTACTGATGTGTTACAAGAACTTGAATGTCAGTGTATTATCATGATAGCCTTGGATTCTGTTTCATCCTTCAATGTTGTAAAGTAATAGTCAGAGGTTTCCTGTAGACTTTTCATATTTATTCAGCGTATAGTAACCACTTAATAAGAATTATTCTAGAGAATGAAAAAGTTTGTGTAGCTACTAATGGAAAGGATTATTTGGCAATTACTTAGTTCTTTACAAATAATCTGGCATGGAAGATGTGACACTAGGACAAAACATATTTGAAAATGACAGTTTATCCCAATGTCCAATCGGATAAAACCATATGCTTCTGTGTGTATGGATGCTTGGGATGGTCAACAAAAGGTGAAAGAATAGTCCAATCTTCATTAACCATCATGAAAATGCAAGACAAAACCACAGTGAGGTGCTCCCTCACTCCAGTAAAAATGTCTTCCAAAAGGGGACAAAAATAAAAAATAAGTGCTGACAAGAAAGTGGAGAATGGGAAACCTTTGCAATCTGCTCCTGAGACTACAAATAATAGAGCCATTATGGATTTAGTATGAAGGTTCACCAAGAAATTAAAAATAGAAATATCACATGATGCAACAATCCCATTATGTAGGTATATATCCAAGGAAATGAAATTAGAACCACAAGGAGACATTCAAAGAAGCATCATTTGGAGTAGCTAAGACATGCTAAAAAGATATGTGTCCAATTAGAAGAGAAAAATGTAGTATATATGCCTCATGGAATGTTATTGGCTATAAAACAAAGGGGACAAAAGTTTATTCATTTTGAAAATATCATATTGTTAGAGATAATTATGTTTAAAAAACAAGCATGAAGCAGAAGTACAATGTATTGTCATATACACACAAAATCTAGCGAAAAAATTGCTTTACTAGAAACTGTAAGAAAAACAGTATGTACTAAAGGCTATGGAGAATGAGAGATCAAGGGTTTGACATCTATCATGTCAGATATTAGAATAGATATGGCTGCTTGTTTCTTAGCTAATTCTTTTGTATTACATTTTCCTTTTGTTCCTGTTCTTCTAGATTGAAAAAAATGCTTCTCTTAAACAATATATTGTGGTGGTATTTTATTTGTAATGAAATGTGATTTTATTCCCTTGAAAAAAGAGCAGGCCTCCAAGAAACAACAACCAAAAAGGACAAAACTAGATACAATAAGACAAGGCAAAAATCCCTCATATTCAGCCTGAACAAGGCAACCAAGAGGAGGAAAGAGTCCCAAGAGCAAGCAAAAGAGTCAAAGACACACCTGCTCCTGCTGTTTAGAGTCCCACAACACCACCAAGCTAACAGCAACAACATATACACAGAGGACCTGGTGCAGACACTTTCAGGTCCTTTGTTTGCTGTTTTCATCATTGGAAGCCCATATGATCCTTGCTTAGATGATTCAGTGGACCATGTTCTCCTTGTGTTCTCCATCCACTCTGACTGCTACAATCTTTCCTCCCCCTTTTCCTCAGGGTTCCTGAGCTCTTAGGGGAGGGACCCAAAGGAGACCTCCAATTTAGACTCCCTATCCACTTTACTGTCTGGCTGTGTGTCTCTGCATCTGCTGCAATCTGCTGTGAGAAAGAAGCCTCTCGACTGACTGTTGGACAAAGCAATGCTCTAAGAGTACAGCAGAATATCTCTAGGAATCATTTGTTTTTTGTTTGTTTGTTTGTTTGTTTTTGTTCTGTTTCATTTTTGCATTATTGTTGTTGTTGGCAAGTTGTGTTTGGTTCTACCCCAGGTCTCTTTGCTATCCAGTCTCTGTTTCCTGTCCATCCAGGTGGTATCAGGCATGGGCTCCCTGTCTTCATGTGGACCTCAAGTTAAACTAGACATTGGTTGGGCACGCCAAGAAATTCTGCACCACCATTACCCAGCACATCTTGCAGCATATCAAGGGTTCTGTGGTTGGACTGATATCTAGGTTTTTCTTTTGGTAGCCTTCAGAGTACTATCTCACACCAAAGAGATTAGAACACAAGGGTGAAGCCTCATCTAGGCACTAGCTTGATCATCCTACATTCAATGAGCTGTGTGGATGTTGTCTTCAGCAATTTGCCACATCCTCCATGAGTTTTCAGAGAGTGACTCTGTATCCTAGCATCAGTCTTGGTTATTTAGGAATATCTACAGGACCCCACTCAACTAACATCTCAACCAAAAGAAACCCCAGCTCACCACTGGAAACCTTGCCTTGCTACATGAGGTGACCAGTTCAGATTCTTTATCCTCCGTTACTAAGAGACCTCATTAGGGTCACTTTCATAGACTACAGGAAATTTCAACTGCACTAGGTTTCCATACCACCTATCAAATACCCCTCAATTCCAACTGCCTCTCCTCAATACTCTCTCCCACCCTGCTCTTCCCCCAAACTGATCCCTCCTGCTACCATCCACACCCACATCCAGCCTATCTTCAAAAATTATTGTTTCCCCTTACTTGCTGTGGGATGTTCTGTATAGCAAATGTGTTGCTAATTAGTCAATAAATAAAACACTGATTGGCCATTGGCTAGGCAGGAAGTGTAGGTGGGACAAGGAGGAGAATAAAGCTGGGAAGTGGAAGACTGAGTCAGAGAGACACTGTCAGTCGCCATGATGAGAAACAGCATGTGAAGATGCCGGTAAGCCACGAGCCATGTGGCAAGGTATAGATTTATAGAAATGGATTAATTTAAGCTGTAAGAACAGTTAGCAAGAAGCCTGCCACGGCCATACAGTTTGTAACCAATATAAGTCTCTGTGTTTACTTGGTCGGGTTTGAGCAGCTGTGGGACTGGCAGGTGAGAGAGATTTGCCCTGACTGTGGGCCAGGCAGGAAAACTCAAGCTACACTTACTAGATAGAAAAATTACTTCTCCCAGAGCACTCCTTTTAGCCTAATCTTTTTGGGTCTGTGGATTGCAGCTTTATTATCATATACTTAAAAGCTAATTTATACTTATAAGTGAATACATGCCATATTTGTCTAGCTGGGAATGGGTTATATCACACAGGGAGTTTTTTCCAAATTTCATCTAATTTCCTCAAAATTTCATGATGTCATTTTTTAAGAGCTGAGTAAAACTCTATTGTGTCAATGTACCACATTTTCTTTATTCATTCTTCACTTGAGGGCTATCTAGGGTGTTTCCAGTTTCTGGCTATTATGAATAAAGGTAGAATGAACATAGTTGGGCAAGTGCCCTTGTGGTAAGAAGGAAACTTTTGGGGTATATGCCCAAGAGTTATATAGCTGGGTCTTGAGGTAGATTGATGCCCAATTTTCTGAGAAACCACCATATTGATTACAGTAGTGTCTGTACAAGTTTGCACTCCTACCAGCAATGGAGGGATGTTCCCATTGTTCCATATCCTCACCAGCATGAGCTATCCCTTGTATTTTTTATCTTAGCCATTCTTACAGGTGTAAGGTGGAATCTCAGAGTTACTCTGATTTGTATTTCCCTGGCAGCTAAGGATGTTGAGAATTTCTCTAAGTGTTTCTCAGTCATTTGAGTTTCCTTTATTGAGAATTCTCTGTTTAGATCTGTAAGCCAATTTTAAGTTGATTATTTGCTTGTTTGTTTGTTTTCTGATATCTAGTTTCTTGAGTTCTTTATATATTTTAGATAGTAGACCCATATCAGACATGGAGTTGGTGAAAATCTTTTTCCATTCTTTAGGCTGGCACTTTCTCTAATTGATAGTGTCTTTTGCCTTAGAGAAGGGTTTTAGTTTCATGAGGTCACATATATGAATTATTGATCATAGAGTCTGTGCTATCAGCATTCTTTTCAGAAAGTTGTCTCTTGTGCCAATGTGTTCAAGGCTACCCCCCACTTTCTCTTTTATCAGGTTTCAGTGTGTCTAGATTTGTGCCGCAGTCTTTGATCCACATACACTTGAGTTTTGTGCAAGGTGATAGATATGGATCTATTTACATTCTTCAACCTGCATGCATCCAGTTTGACCAGCCCTACCTGTTTTGAAAATGCTTCCTTTTTTTTCCATTCTGTATTCTTGGCTTCTTTATAAAAAATCAGATGTCTATACGTGTGTGTATTTATGTCTGGGACTTCAATTCAAGTCCATTGGCCAACATGTCTTTTTTGTGCCAGTACCATGAGGTTTTTATTACTATAACTCTGTAGTACACCTTGAAATCAGGGATGGTGTTACTTCCAGAAATTTTTTCAGGATTGTTTTAACTTTCCTAGGTCTTTTGTTTATTCATATGAAGTTTAGAATTGTCATTTTGAGGTTTGCAAAGATTTGTGCTGGAATTTTGATGGGGATGGCATTGAATCTATACATTGCTTTTGATAGGATGGCCATTTTAACTATGTTAAGCCTACTGCTCCGTGAGCAAAGCAGATCCTCCCATCTTTTGATATCTTCTTCAATTTTTTCAAAGACTTGAAGTTTCTATCACACAAGTTTTTTCTTTTCTTAGTTAGTTATCCCAAGATATTTTATATAATTTGAAGCTATTTTGAATGGTGTTTTCCCCTGATTTCTTTATCACTCCATTTGTCATTGGTATATAGGAGGGCTACTGAATTTTTTGAGTTAATCTTCTATCTAGCCACTTCATTGAAAGTGTTGCTCAGCTGTAGGAGTTCCCTGGTGGAATTTTTAGGGTCACAGGTGCATATTATCATATCATTTGCAAATAATGATACTTTGACTTCTTCCTTTCGAATTTGTATCCCCTTATTCTGTCAGTTGTCTTACTTTTCTAAGCAATTCTCTTCAAGTTGCTGTGTAAAATAGAAACAGAAGGAAGGTTGCCAGATTCATTTTATGACTTCACAGTTACCTGATACCCAAACCACAAAATGATTCAACAAAAAAAAGAGAATTAAAAACCAATTTCTCTCATGAACATAGATGCAAAAATTCTCATTAAAATACTTTCAAACTGAATCCAAGAATACATCAAAAAGATCATCCACCTTGATCAAGTATCAAGTAAGCTCCATCCCAGAGATGCAGGATTGGATCAACATATGAAAATCTGTCAATGTAATCCACTATATAAACAAGATGAAAGAAAACTATCACATGGACATCTCATTAGATGCCAAAAAAGCCTTTGACAATATCTAATACCCCTTCATCATAAAAGTCTTGGTGAGAATAGAAATACAGGGATATATTTAAATATAATTTAAGGCAGTTTACAGCAAGTACATAGCCAATATGAAATTAAATGGAAACTCAAAGCAATTCCACCAAAATCAGGAACAAGACAAATTGTCCACTCTCTCCATATCTAGTCAATATATACATGGAATACATTTTTCATCCCTTTACCCTAAGATTAGGCCACACCCACAGAAGTAATATATACCTAGAGCTGTAAATATGGTCAAAACCAATAACTAGGGAAGGCACAAGCCCTTAGAGAAGAACCTACTGTTGTTTGTTGTCTGATTAAGTGGTCATGGTTTTAAAATGCATTCTAAATACTTATGCTCATGTTTGTAGATTTGAGCTACTTTAGGTCAGAAAAGCTTCTCATTGAAGTGTGTTGAGAAAAATACCTTCAAAGTGCTGTGAATAAATGGCTCTGATTGCTCATCCATTATTGGGAAATATAAAGCAGTCTGCCTCTCCATCCCCAGCACCCAGGGAACATTTCAAAAAAGGAGGAGAAAATAATGTAAGATAGTGAAATGGTAGGGATATGGCAAAATGGTGCTTTCTGGACATGACATTCCTGATGTACACATGATCCCAGAGCAGTTCTGCTTACCTCCACAAGACTTGCACAAAATAAAGCCAGCATGGATGGGGCAGTGGCCACTGGTAAGTTGCCCATTCCCAAATGGGTGACACCATACCTATATGCATACAGATAGCACTGTATTCAATTGGTTGAAAAAACAAATAAATGAACAAACAAAAAAAAACATGAAGTTGGGAGTGAGATGTGTTAAGGAGTTCCCGAGAAGTTTGACAGGAGCGGGATTTGGATCTTACCAAGATAGAATGCATAAATGTATAAAATTTTCAAATAATAATTGAAAATTTCTTTGAAAGAAGAATGAAATAGAAGATGGGTGAATTCGGATGGGAAACTGAAGATGTAGTTAAACAGGAGCAAGAGGGATGGTGTGGTATTGCACAGTAAGGCTATTATAGACAATAATGCACTATGTAGATTTTTTTAAATGAAGAAACAATTTTAAAAGTTTAGGTATAATAAAAATAGTCATTGGAGAACATAACCATGTCTAACATAATGGGATTATAATGGAATTCACAGAGTAATAAAAATATTACATTATTGAATTAATATGAACACATTTGTTTTTAGAGTATATTAGTAATCAACAATGTAATCAATATTTAGTTATGATCAGTTGTGTTTGATACAAAATTGGCTTTGAAATACCAAGAAAAGCTATCGATAAGCTAGGCAAAGGATTGAAATAGGATAAAACCTTTTAGAACTCTCAAAGCTTGATAGAGAACAACAAAATAATTTGAAAGACTTAAATTACTTCATTTATAACAAATGGCTAACATTTTTTCACACATTCTTTTCACAGGAAGAAAATACAATGTCTATAATGTTTTTCAGATTGTAAACCAAATCTGAAACTACTTTATTCAACACTGAATGCTTTTGTAAGAAGATCTACTTCATTTTCATTGAAAGAGGTGATATTCAAGAGACCAAAGGACACAGGATAGTAGATGTGCAAA
This sequence comes from Peromyscus californicus insignis, assembly GCF_007827085.1. Taxonomy (NCBI): domain Eukaryota; kingdom Metazoa; phylum Chordata; class Mammalia; order Rodentia; family Cricetidae; genus Peromyscus; species Peromyscus californicus. The sequence continues at coordinate 157,900,246 of NW_026294573.1, read as the reverse complement.
ATACAACCATATTTTCTCAAGTTCATAATCCTTTCATTTGTAACCCACCCTTAAAATAAAAATATAAATGTACTTATTTCCAGAAAAATTTCTACCCTGCTATTTTAGAATCTTGACATTAGCAACTTTTTAACAGAAAATGAAAACACAGACTTTACACAACATTATAGGGTTAATAAAAAGATATTCAAAAATATGTTTCTAGCACATTCCCATGACATTTGCCTCTGTCTTCTAAAGTGAGGTAACCATGGTGATTACTGCTGATGTACACAAGTTCATTTCTGTTTATTTCTAGCAAAAGAGCCATTGTGTTTGCTGAAAATATTGGCCTTGGATTACCAGAACAAAATACCAATAACCTAGACAAGTGATATTTATATTATAAACTAATGTCTAATTAACAAGAAAACATGAAACTGAAACACTGACATTAAAATTAATATTATTTCAGGCTTAAACTGGATGAGGAAAAAAATCTCCTTAAATATTGTCTAAAATCTTTGAAGAGCAATTTTTTGCATAATGAAAACAGTTACTTATATTTTTATCAAAGAACGCTTTAGTCTTTCAAAACAATGTTCATTTTATTATAATTATCAAGGTTATTATTTCTTTCTTTTATTTGTACCTTTGTCATTTATAGTCTGTAAATTCATTTTATTATGAAAATAATGAAATATAACAGGAGATAAACTATTTCATCTGATGTTGTTTTCACTATTACCTGTCAGGTGACCAAGTTTCAAAGAAAACACTTGATTTGCTTTCCCAATTGTGATACAAGTAGTATTATTAGCCTTTTCAAATTCAGAAATATAAGCCATTGCCTCCTGTTTTGAGTAATTATTTTCACTTATCACTATCTTGGCTATGATTCTTTTACCTTTAAACTCATTCTTAATCCTAGGGCAATGATTAACTAACCCTTATATGTAATTTTCACGTCTTTTTCATTCATTGGCCCAGTGTTTCTTTGTTTATATTACAAAAAAAGAGATGAACTCTTGGGGATTTCTAAAATGATTGCCCTTGTTTGGTCTCAAAGATAGGAATCTGTTAGGAACTTGAAGCCTTCAACATTTAGCTCTTTGACTTTTCTCCTACAGAGATGAGAAAACTGATTCAAAATGAAATCTGTTAAGATCATGATTAGAGTTATAATGTCAACACACTAAAAATGGTAAAGTGGGAATATAAAACGTGTACAAAGTTGATTAACTACCTCCACTGTAACATCCTTCACTACCATTCTGTGTTTTACCTTTCTATTTTCAGTTTCTATTAATCATTACTGATATTCATGTGCATAGGCATATTTTAATTAAGAAACTCTCTAAATATTTTCATTCAGAAATCCTTACATTGAGGACTGGGTCATTAGCTTAGGGGGTAGAGTGCTTACATTGCATGTATGATTTCTTAGATAAAATCCCATTATTATAAATCAAAACAAACAAAACAAACCCAAATCAAACATTCTTAATGAGCGTTGTGTAACAACATTCTCTCTCCACTATTCTATGATTTTAAAATGTGCCTGAAAATTCACGAGAAACTGTGGGTAACATTGTCTCATCAGTTTGATACAGGAACTTCCATTACGTCTAAAATCTAGCAATATTGATTTATTTGATATTTTGTGCTAGATCAAATGTGTGTAATCAGCAGTATAATCTGTGGTGAACTGTTGTTTTCCTGAAAGAAATTTCTTTGTTCTCTTTGGGGAGTTGAGATACTCATTTTAGTAATAAAATTTATAAATTAAATACAAACTTAGTGTCCACTAAAGTACTCCAAACTGCAAGGTTTTGGGAAAACAAAAGTCAAATGTTTCATACTGTTACATGTTACATGCTGCATGGCTCTTCTTGGGGAGATACGAGAAAAGATCCATTTGCCCCAGATGCAGAGTATATGGACTCATGAAGAAAAAACGTGGAGCAATTTCTGCTTAGTGAACAAAATGCCTATCAGAGCATGAGGGACTTCAATGTACTCTGTGTGGCTTGCTGGTACTTATAGCATTGAAAAGTCTTGCCATATTAATTGTTTACTTCTTAAAATATAGCAATTGCAACCTCAAAGGGAGGGGCCTAGAGGATTCTATGAGCATCATAAAGGCCTCATGAATCTGAGCATGATGGGCATTATAAGTCTCATGACTCTCTTCCTATCATGAAGCAATGTTAATAGGTTCAATGTTGACAGGGTCTCATTACAGCTATTCTGTTTCAAGACAGCAATCACCATATCCAGTCTAGAGGACATGACCACATGCCATTCTACCCTTGCTCTCACTTTTAAAGTCTTTCTTTTCCTATTTTATGGTGTTTCTTGAGCCCTTTCAGTGAAAAATTATATATATATATATATATATATATATATATATATATATATATATATATATATATATATTTATGCTCGGTATCCATGTTATGGCATAAGATCTCAGTGTGATGCTTTGCTTTGTAGATAAAAAGAATCATGTATATGTGTGTGTGTCTGTCTGTCTGTTTCTTTCTCTGTATATGATTTTGTATTGAAATTTATCAAAGTGATGAGAGAACGTTACCTAAATTTCTTTTGAATTTTCATGGAAAACAAAAATCTGAGAAAAGTGGAGAGAGAATATTGATACACAATGCTCATTGGAAATGCTTTAAAAATGTTTTCTTTAGTGTAGTATTTGAATACGTATGTTTGATTTTGAATATAGACATAGAAAAGGCCTCAATAGATCTAAAGAAATATTCTATTCAAGACCTGATAGAACATTGTTTGGGTTGCTTATAGAACTACAGGTTAAAAACTGGCATAGTGACATATACCTTGAATCCAAGCACTCATCCAACAGATATCTGTGAGTTCCAGGCAAGTTTGGTCAACATAATGAATTGCAGGACAAATGGACCTATAGTGAGACCCTCTTTCTTGAAATGAAAAGAGAGAAACAAAGAAAGGAAGAAAGAAGCAAAGAGAGAAAGAAAGGAAGGAATAAAGAATCAAAGACAGAAATAAGACCAGAAAATCCTCGGGATGACTTAGGCAAAGCTATAACAGCCCTCCCACAAGTCTATATTCACCTTTATACAGTAGCAGTTAGAATGTCAAAGAGAGGAGGAGCCTCATGGAGATTGTGTGAGCCTAGTGAAGGTCTCCTTTTACATTTTCCTCCATGCTAGCAGGCCTGATATTGTAAGGGTCCTGTGTGATAGTTGTGGCTGCTGTGCTTCGAGGATGGTGTTCAAACTCCATCCACAGACATCCGCCTCTCTCTGTCTTTAATCTACATGATGCCAACCTTGGCCATAGCTCGCTCTTGTACTTTATCTGAGCTTAGTAATGCATCTTCTAGATGTTGTTACGGAAAGAACATAACTTGTTAGTATAATTTACATAGGAACAATACTTTAATAAATTTTGGCTCAAACACTTATTATGTGTAGTCTGGCAACCATAGTCCCTCTCAGGTTTGAAGATAGATAAGAATATAGTATCTTGATTTTCAAGAAACATTTTTCAAGTTTCTTGAAAATAATGAATTTCTAATATTCTGTCATGTATATTTTATATCGATTGATTCCGTCTCATGAAAATAATGACAGAATATTCAAATTTATGGCTCAGATAGTTAATGACTTAATCCTTCCTAGTTTACTCTTGGCTTCTTGTTATTGATATTCTATATTTTCATAGTCTGATACATATGAAATTATAGTCTAGGTTAGTACAGTTAAGTTTTAGTAATTTCACATAATTCAATGAAATTTGTAATTCTCACTACAATTTTTTGATACTTTTGATATAATTTTTTAATATTTAACATTGTTATGGGTCACCCTATCTGGACACCCCCTGGGAGAGGAGGTGAGAAGGTGTGGAATCAATGTCAGAGACACTGTGGGAATCAGGTGTGAAGCAAGCAGCAGCCTCCATTACTGCGGATATAGAGCGAACCAATAGACCCCCTGATGATTTCTGCTTGGCAGCTAGAGTCTCTCTCAGCTGTGTTGTCTCTTTCTCATTGGCTCCCAGCATTCTGATGATCGTGCATCACCAATCACCAGGTACAGTGACAGACTCCAAGTTGTCTCAGCGAGAAGTAGCTAGCATGTATGCACACTACCCAGAACACGGCAACTATGGTTTTATCAGGCCAGCTGGCTGTGCTCCTCATAAATAACATAATTTCTGTATTGAATCTTTGGGAATTTCACATCATGTACCTCAATTCCTCTCACCTCCCAATTCACCTCACCTTTCCCCTACAGTGGCTCCCTAAATGAAAGTTCAAAAAAAAAAAAAAAATCAATCAAACCAAAACAAGCAAAGACAAAAAGAAAACAAAATAAAACCAAAAGAACAAAACAACAACAAACATAAAACATTGTCCCTCTTCCGTATTTCCTGCCAAGCCACACCTCTTCATTAGTCCCAGTGACACTGATACAATTTTCTGATGCAATGTCTTCCTTTTCTCCCTACAATATTTACCGGGTCCCTATTTAAAATTGTTTGTATTTTTAGATAATGGAAAGTCAACTGTGTTTCCCAAAAATAATCCCTGTCTTGATCGTCAGTTTATTGTGTCTTTTTGAAAGAGAAACATGCTTCTGAACGTATTTGATCTCTCACCTCCTGTTCCATTAGCGTTTCTTCTGTACTCACTTGTGGGATTGTACAGCTATCTTAATCTTGCTTTTAAATGTTATATTAGGAAAGTACATGCTTTAAATATGCATTTCTATTCAAGAAGAGGAACCATAAGAAATTGATTCAATTTCTCAATAAAGATCTTGAGCTGTAAATTTGGCTTCAAATAGCTAACAGGCTAAGGTTACAATTGCAAAAGTACAGAGCTTGAATTAAAACTTACTAAAACAAATATTCTGAAAAACCACCACTTTAAAAAAAAAAACAAATATCTTCAGTTGAGATCAAAATCACCTCTTACTAGTTTGTTTTCATGTGAATTCTCTCTAATTGTCTGAACAATCACATTATAATGAGCAATAGGCAACCCCCTCTGTCACACTCCCGTGATCCTAGCAGATCTGACAGGAAGGTATCGATAGCAAGTTCCCAAGCCAATCTGGGAAGCATAGGATGTCTATGTCTTAAAATCAAGATTAAAATAAATAATAAACAATTAAATGGATAAATAGTAAACATTGGGATAGTCTCTGTAGGAACAATACATGAGCTCATGCATAAATAAATAAATAATATACATCCATATGTTTTCTATGTTGATGCACACACATAACTAACAAACATATATGCATGGAGATTTGCAGACAATATTCGAAATACAATTCTCATTAACTGTATTGCTATTCTCTTTTGTCTAAACTGTGGACAGAAATAAACAGAAAAGAATGTTTATAGCTTTGAAACCTTCCACAAGGCTTTGCTTTCAGAAATATTCGAATATTGCAAGAGTTCAATTATACTCTTTCTTGTTTTACTTGGTGAAGTATAATTTTGTTCCTGCTTTGTTATATATTTCCCAGACATTTCTCACTGTGCAGGGTCCATTCTGTTCTTTTCTGAGAAATAACCTAAGCACTGAATTCCTGATTTGAAAATCTGAGATATTTCTTTAGTCCTTTGACCTAAATACATAATTTTAGAATTTCTTCATTTTTATACTGCATTCCTGATTCCAGCATCTCCTGTCTTGAAATCTTTTTATATCTCCTATTTTCCTTTACAAGAAGCTCAATTTATGAAAGTAAATTGTCCTAACATGAGCTCCCTAGCTTGCTATATCTGCCTCAAGATTATGGTTAAAATTTTATCCTGCTTCCCCCTATAACTAAGCCTATATCTCAAAGGCAGTCATGTGCTCTTCCTCTGCTTCAGCCCCATAGTAAAATATATAGTGTTTCATGTGAGTTTATTTATTGCCTAAGGCAAAAGATCCTGATGTGTTTTTATTACTGTCCTTTCCAGTTGACCCTTTTAAAATGTCTGAATAGCCTACCAGAATGGTGGCTTACTGGATTAAATAATCTTTAATTTAGATTTGCAGTGTGTTGAAAAATCATGTAAATAGTAAAGCATCCCTACCATACTGATGTCATTATTTATATGTTTCATAAACTATGTGTCCAGCTCATTGAGAGAAAAAATTTCTAGAGATTATGCCATCTCAGAATACTAGAGACTATCAATTGCTTTGTACATCTGTCATTAACAAAACTGGTAGCACATCTAGAATGGTGGGTAAATGGATTAAGGAAACTATTCTAATACCTTAAATGCAGACTTACTAAATATTTGAGCAAATATTTCAATAACATTAAGGAAAGATGATCAGTGTATGAGCAGATTAGAAATAAATTCAGTGATAAATTGTTGGTGGAACATTCTGATTTACATTCTTTTTTCTTAAATATTAACATTACTTATATCCCTGTTGAATTAAGAATAAATGGCACAGGTCAAAATTATGTATGCATATTTACAGAACACATATATACTCTAGAATTCAATCAAATAAGTATTAAAGTTGACTAACATTTTTTACAAATTTGTTTTTGTGTGAAAGCACCACCTGAAATATTCATATAATATTTTCAGAATGGGAAATCTCCAAAGACTATAGTTAAGATGAATGAGTTCACTTAGTTATAACTTCCAGGTCTATGTTTTGACTGTCATTGCATGCTTCAGAAAGTTATTGATATTCAGGACTTAAATTTCTTGAATTGTACATAAATTGTGCCATGTACCGTTTGACATAGTACTACCAAAAACTGGTAAGCTTTTAGGAAGGGTGATAAGGAAAAAAAAATGAGATAAAACACCACTGTAGATAACAGGGCTGCAAAGGATACAATACTTCAATTTCAAAAATCCTGAGAGATCATGAATAGTTTTCATAGATGATTTTTGTAAATAAATGTAAAATAGTGCCTGAAAGCTGGACAGTGGAGGCGCACACCTATAATCTTGGGAAACAGAAGGCCGATCTCTGAGTTTATGGCCAGTCTAGCCTACAGAGTGAGTTCCAGGACAGCCAGGTCTATACAGAGAAACCCTGTCTCAAAAATTAAAAAAAATGCATAAAATAAATCATTTTTACTTCAGAGAGTTTTTAAAAATCCCCTAAACATGACAGAAGAAATAAAATCAAAATAGAAATTAACTCGACTTGGAATATTTAAGTTGGGTTATGAGTGTTCTTTTTTTTTTAAAGAAATCTTCAAGCAAAAGAATAGTTTTCTTGATAAAAATGTTATTAATGAAAACTATTGTCAATTTAGAAACAATTGTCTAAAGAATAGCAAAATGTTATGCAGTCTTCCATTCCTTTCCTATCACTACCACAACCCAAAATAAAACATGAGGGGAATGTTGTAAGGACACGATAACAGCCTCTCTTAGACAGCAGTATTCATGCATAGACCAATAACTTAAGGACTCAGAAAAATAAGCATTAGAGAAAGAAGCAGTGGAAATTACAAATGTAATAATGTAGAAGAAGATAGAGTTTCTATATGATCAATAGAACTGGACAGACTAAGAAGGAAAAGAACCACTACAACTAGTGTATCACTATAGACATGGTATAAAGAGGGAAAAGGAGAACTTGAGTTTGCAAAATAATGACGAATCCTTATGAAAATCCATGTAATTGAAGAAAGAACAGATCATTGTTATTGTAATTTTGTTTTTGAGTTATATAAGTATGTATCAAGATGATAATTTCTTTCATCTGATAATTTCTTTAGAAATTTTCCTTTCTACTTCCTGAAATTGGTATTTTCAGAAGTGTAAAATAAAAATATCAACAGTGAATATCATAATAGATCTACAAACAATTGCTGTGTGAGTGCATTTGGGCATGGACTCTCTTAATAAAGATTCATTTCACATTTTATTTTTAAATTATAAGTAAATTGTGAATATGCTAGGGTACTTTTTGAAATTTGTTGTATTGAATACATTATATTTTATTTCTTCTGTGAACATGACAAATTATAGAGTAAATTTGGGAATAGTATATCAACATACTTCCCACAGTAAAACTCACTCAGTTATCATTTTTTTGTATCTACTCCTGGTGTTCTTTGTTTACTATACAGCAATATTTACATATTATATTATCATTTAAAAGCAATGGTTAATCTATTATTATGTTATATCTCCTTTGAGCAGCTAAGTTTTTCTTTGAACAACTAAATTCTATTTCAGAGAGGTCATGTGACAAGTATGTATTAATTTCTTGGACTCTTTGAGAAAATATTTGGTCAGTGTCTTATGGCACAATTTTGATTTTCCTTGTAATATTTTGTATCAGTTCTTCATTTAACTTTTTAAGCATGCATTGTATTTTCTTATTATTTCTTTATGTTTTTCATGGTTTTATTTTTTTTAATTATTTAATTTTTATTTTGCAATACAATTCAGTTCTACATATCAGCCACGGATTCCCTTGTTCTCCCCACTCTTGACCCCCTCACCTTCCCCCCAGACCACACCCCATTCCCACCTCCTCCAGGGCAAAGCCTCCCTGGCTGATTGAGATCAACCTCGTAGACACAGTCCAGGTAGGCCCAGTCCCCTCCTCCCAGGCCAAGCCAAGCGATCCTGCATAGGCCCCAGGTTTCAAACAGCCGACTCATGAAATGAGCACAGGACCCAGTCCCACTCACTGCCTGGATGCCTCCCAAACAGATCAAGCCAATCAACTGTCTCACCCACTCAGAGGGCCTGATCCAGTTGGGGGCCTCTCAGCCATTGGTTCATAGTTCATGTGTTTCCATTCGTTTGGCTATTTGTCCCTGTGCTTTATCCAACCTTGGTCTCAACAATTCTCGCTCATATAAACCCTCCTCTTTCTCGCTAATTGGACTCCCAGATATCCACCCGGGGCCTAGCCATGGATCTCTGCATCCAGATCCCTCAGTAGTTGGATGGGATTTCTAGCACGACAATTAGGGTGTTTGGCCATCCCATCACCAGAGTAGGTCAGTTCGGGCTGTCTCTCGACCATTGTCAGCAGTCTGTTGTGGGGGTATCTTTGTGGATTTCTGTGGGCCTCTCTAGCACTTTGCTTCTTCCTATTCTCATGTGGTCTTCATTTACCATGGTCTCCTATTCCTTGTTCTCCCTCTCTGTTGTTGATCCAGCTGGGATCTCCCGCTCCTCCAAGCTCTCTTTCCCTCGACTCTTGCCCTTCACTACCCCCACTCATGTCCAGGTTGTTCATGTAGATCTCTTCCATTTCTCTGTCATTGGGCAATCCCCGTGTCTTTCTTGGGGTCCTGTTTTCCAGATAGCCTCCCTGGTGATGTGAGTAGCAGACCAGTCAACCTTGTTCCACATCTAGTATCCTCCTATGAATGAGTACATACCATGTTTGTCTTTCTGAGTCTGGGTTACCTCACTCAGGATGATTTTTTCTAGATCCATCCATTTGCCTGCAAACCTCATGATGTCATTGTTTTTCTCTGCTGAGTAGTATTCCATTGTGTATATGTACCACATTTTGTTTATCCATTCTTCAGTTGAAGGGCATCTAGGTTGTTTCCATGTTCTGGCTATTACAAACAATGCTGATATGAACATAGCTGAACAAGTGCTCTTGTGGTGTTGTTGAGCATTCCTTGGGTATATGCCCAAGAGTGGTATAGCTGGATCTTGGGGGGGATAGATACCCAATTTTCTAAGAAAGCGCCATATTGATTTCCAAAGTGGTTGTACAAGCTTGCATTCCCACCAGCAGTTGAGGAGAGTTCCCCTAGTTCCACATCCTCTCCAGCATAAGCTGTCTTCAGTGTTTTTGATCTTAGCCATTCTGACAAGCATAAGGTGGTATCTCAGAGTTGTTTTGATTTGCATTTCCCTGATGATTAGGGATGTTGAGCAATTCCTTAAATGTCTTTCAGCCGTTTGAGTTTCCTCTGTTGAGAATTCTCTGTTTAGTTCTATAGCCCATTTCTTAATTGGACTGTTGGGCATTTTGATGTCTAATTTCTTGAGTTCCTTATATATTTTGGATATCAGTCCTCTGTCAGATGTGGGGTTGGTGAAGATCTTTTCCCATTCTCTAGGCTGTTGCTTTGCCTTGTTGACCATATCCTTTGCTCTCCAAAAGCTTCTCAGTTTCAAGAGGTACCATTGATTGATTGTTTCTCTCAGTGTCTGTGCTACTGGTGTTCTATTTAGGAAGTGATCTCCTATGCCAATGTGTTCAAGACTACTTCCTACTTTCTCTTCTATCAGCTTCAGAGTAACTGGATCTATGTTGAGGTCCTTGATCCACTTGGACTTAAGTTTTGTGCACGGTGATAGATATGGATCTATTTGCAGCCTTCTACATGTTGATATCCAGTTATGCCAGCACCATTTGTTGAAGATGCTTTCTTTTTTCCATTGTGCACTTTTGGCTTCTTTGTCAAAAATCTCACTAGATGCAGAAAAGGCATTTGACAAAATCCAACACCCCTTCATGATAAAGGTCTTGGAGCCATCAGGAATACAGGGAACATACCTAAACATAATAAAGGCAATTTACAGCAAGCCAACAGCCAACATCAAATTAAATGGAGAGAAACTCAAAGCAATTCCACTAAAATCAGGAACGAGGCAAGGCTGTCCGCTCTCCCCATACTTATTCAATATAGTACTTGAAGTTCTAGCCAGAGCAATAAGACAACATAAGGAGATTAAGGGGATACAAATTGGAAAGGAAGAAGTCAAGCTTTCCCTATTTGCAGATGACATGATAGTATACTTGAGTGACCCCAAAGATTCCACCAAGGAACTGATACAGCTTATAAACACCTTCAGCAACATAGCAGGATACAAGATCAACTCAAAACAATCAGTAGCCCTCCTATATACAATGGACAAAGAAGTGGAGAAGGAAATCAGAGATACATCACCCTTTACAATAGCCACAAATGACATAAAACAACTTGGGGTAACACTAACCAAGCAAGTGAAGGACCTATAGGACAAGAACTTTAAGTCCCTGAAAAAAGAAATTGAAGAAGATGTCAGAAAGTGGAAAGATCTCCCATGCTCATGGATAGGCAGGACTAACATAGTAAAAATGGCAATCTTACCAAAAGCAATCTACAGATTCAATGCAATCCCCATCAAAATACCAACACAATTCTTCACAGACCTGGAAAGAATAATACTCAACTTAATATGGAAAAACAAAAAACCCAGGATAGTCAAAAGAATCCTGTACAATAACACAACCTCTGGAGGCATCACGATCCCTGACTTCAAGCTCTACTATAGAGCTACAGTAATAAAAACAGCTTGGTACTGGCATAAAAACCGACATGTGGACCAATGGAATCGAATTGATGACCCTGACATTAATCCGCACACCTATGATCATGGTTTATTTTTCCAGTTCTCTCATTATATACTCAGGTATTCATGGTATGGGACACAGTAATATAGTTTATAATCCACTACTTTCTTTTTTTTTTTTTTTTTTTTTTTTGGTTTTTCGAGACAGGGTCTCTCTGTGTAGCTTTGCAGCTCTCCTGGAACTCACTTGGTACTGCATGTTTTCTTTTTGTGTGTGTGTGTGTGTGTGTGTGTGTGTTTCTGTGTCTATGGGTGTTTGTGGTATATATTCATGACTCATTTGTAACTGCATGTACAAACATATCCCACAATGACTAGAACCATTGTCAACAGTATCATAATTCTGTCTTTTCCTGAAATTTGTGGAACATATGAAAATTTGTCAAATATATATGGATGTATATATATACAAATATATTAAAGTCTGATTATTTTATATATTTTATTTTCTTCATTGTATTGTGTTTTTATAAATATAGGAACACAAACTTAAAAGTTAGATATTTTAAAAAGTGAGTGAATTAATGATTAGTTTTCTAAGCATATTGCTTAAGAGTATCCTATGTAACTCCATTTAATGCCATCTGACTAAATAGGATACACATCACAATTAATGTCTCTAGTGTAAAAACATGATTTTTCAATATGACCCATGGCAGATTTGGAGCATATAACAGATTCCAATGTGACTGACTTTCTATATGACTTTTAAATATATAACCAAATAATTGACATCAGCAAAAACTATAGCCAGAGTGTGGAAATAAAAGTTCAGCTATAAAGATTCAGGTCCACAGTGCTAAAGTTGGCTTTGACTACACCCCCGGCCCCAAGTCTTTATTGCAGACTGATCTTTACTATCCTATAGTTCCACTGTCCAATGCAAACTAGTCTTGTAGTCTTGGCATCATCATTCACAGAAATTGCTGTCATTTTTATCCATATTCTTTTATTCCTTAAAATGTGTTTACAGACTGTATCTTTGCATTTGGTACTTGTATAGGAAAAGTAAACAGGGCAAAAGTTCTAATTCCATAGCCTAGCCAGAAATATCAAACAGTATGTATCCAAAAAAAAAAAAAAAAAAGACAATGTGTCAGAGGGTGCAGGACATTCTGTTTTCAAGAGAGTATTCTGTATTCAGGGAAGAAAGACTTTTCCAATAATTTAACATTTGAACAAAGATCTGGAAGAACTGAGGAGGCCTGAGTCATGAGGATATCTAAGGATGACCTTTAAAAATAAAGACAGCAGAAATGAAAAGCCCTTGAGTGTTTCCTATACTTAATAATATCAGGATATCTGTGTGATTGGCTTAAAAATAAATCAGCAAATCAGGGTACAGAAGAAAAAAGTATTAGTAACTTAGGCAGCCTGGTTATATTAAGGGCATTAGATTTTATTTTGAAAGCTATAAAAAATGCACATTTTAAGAGGGATGTGAAATACTGTATACCTGTCATTGCTTATGCACACATACAAACACACATATGCATACACACACATGCCTGTATAATAACATAACATGACCACAACATTATATGTAGAGATGTGCGAAAAACTAGAAGACTATCATAGTAGTACAATAAAGGACATGTGTTATTATGGTAGCATGATGAGATTTCAAATTCTTGAGACATTCTAAATGTAGATTCATTATATTCATTCTGTACATTTTTTTTTCAGGTGAAACATACTCATCAAAGGTGACTGTATCAAACTTATTTCAGCAGACAACTAAAATAATAGTTTGTTGTTAGGGTGAAAGCATAGTAAAAGAGTACATTTTGAGACTATAACCCAAAACTCTATGTAGACTCCACAAAAAAAGTCAAGAGTTTAGTGATTCAAAGCCAGCTTGGTCTACATCATAAGTTCCAGGATAGCCATAGCTATATAGTGTGACCCTGTTTTGAAAAAAAAAAAAAATCAATCAAACAAACAGGGTTAAATCAAAGTTAAAACACTAACAAATAACTGATATTCTTAAAAAATGTGTGTTACTCATGGAAATAAAAAAAAATGAGATTAACTGGGAAAGTGCATGTAAAACAAGGAAGTAGGAAATATTTTATGGTTTCTAGGACATACCTTGTTGGTTTTTTTTTTTTTTTTTTTTTTTTTTTGGTTTTTCGAGACAGGGTTTCTCTATGTAGCTTTGCGCCTTTCCTGGAACTCACTTGGTAGTCCAGGCTGGCCTCGAACTCACAGAGATCCGCCTGGCTCTGCCTCCCGAGTGCTGGGATTAAAGGCGTGCGCCACCACCGCCTGGCTAAGGACATACCTTGTTATTTGAGGTGGAAACTATAACAGTAATTCAAGAAGACTAATCCAGCAAGGGACTGGAAATACAACTCATAGTGAATATGTTCTCAACCAGAGTAAAAGATATAATAGTGAATGATGACTAACATCCCATGCACTGACTTTTAGCTTAAAGGAAAATGGAACTTCACTCTAAAATGAGCAGAGGATAAGAAAATAGCAGCAATACTTCCCCCAAGATAATTTTTGCTTTATTTTCTGCTGGGTCATAGTAAAGCCTCTTTATATCTTGGTAGTGGTAACTCTGGACATGAACAGAAATGCAAACTGCTATGCACAGATGCTGGCCAAGTACAAGCGCCAAGTCTCTAAATGGAAAAACAGTGTATGTTCTTGAGTAATAGTTGGCTAGACAGTAGTATGGTTTGTTCAGTTTACACAGATAGCCAGAGAGCTAGGGACAGCTTTGAGCATGTCATATACCACTGAGATAAGATATCTGGAAGTTCATTTTCCACTTTGCTCTGAATTTCCAACCTAACAAGGGAAAACCAGCAGATAAATTGTAGAAGGAAGGAGTTTAGTTTTAGAAGAGACATATTACATTTGACAAAAGAAGAATCACTGTGGAAAAAAAAGTAGGTAATTTTTTGTCTGAAGAAAGCATTAGATTGTTCATACAAAGCACTGAACATCTCTTTAATGTCTCTGGACAAGAATGAGCAGACAGACCTAACAGTATGATTATGATTATCTCTAGCTGTGTTCTGTTATTTGAGTTATACTTAACATATATAAGCTGTTATTGATGGATTGAGAGACATACCAAAAGGATAGATGACAGATAAGAAGGACATGTTATGTAGGTGATAGATAAATAGGTAGATAAATACCCTAGGTAAACAGAAATAGACAATAGATAGTTGATAGACAAATAGACTGAAATACAATACATATATAGATAGATGATAGATGGATAGATATACAAAGAGACAAGAAAAGATAGATTAAAGATAAATGACAAATGAATAGATAGATTGATATCTAGATAATAGGCAGGTAGATATTTAAATAGAAGATAGATAGGCAGATTGCATAGATAGATGATAGATAGGTTGATAGATGATAGATAGATAGATAGATAGATAGATAGATAGATAGATAAATTGATAGATGATTAATAGGTAGATAGATAGTCAGACCAATAGATGATAGGTGGATAGATTGACAGATGATAAAGTATAATTCCTGCCACAAACACACAGACTAATTCTTTTGTCTTCTCTTATGCCATAATTAATTCTGTCCTAGATTAGGAACTTTTTCTGATCTCTCTTCCAGATATTTTGAAAGATGCTTGCAGCTCAAAACTTTTGCTACCTCTCCAATGCTTTCATTTGGTTCCCCAAGTGTTTTTCAAACTAAATCTAACAAACTGTACAGTAGTTCCAAAATTACTGCCTCAAATTTCACTCACAATTCAAGATAAAACAATTTTTTAAAAAATTCTTAAGCATAATTGTGATAACAACCTAATAAATATATAAAATGTTATAAACATTATAATCAACATTATTTTAAAACAAAGTTCTATTTAAAGGGAGATTGCTTGTAGTTTAAAACAATTGTACATATTAATAGTACAGTATTTCACTTAATAAACATTAATTAATAAATGTATTTCTATAAATTTTATTTCTGAGATACTACTATAAATGTCTCATCTGTAAAAGTTTGGATAAGACTTAACAATATGGAAATATAAGGTATAGATTAGATAAAAGGGTGGATGGTTGAACCTACTTTTAAAGTGCAACTTATTTAAAATGTTTTATGTTGCTATAGATTTTAGTATATTGATACAAATTTAAGATAATTTTGTTATTCTGTATAAATATTCCTATTCTTGTTTACGGTATTATGTTTATGTAACTCACTTAGATTGTAATGAATAACTAAGAAACACAGATTAATAATTAGTCTTCTATGATAGTCAAACTTATAGTCATGTTACATTTTGTAGGTATTCATAGATACAATTCGATTAGGTAGGTAATCGTCAAATACCTCAAAGATCTACAGAATATGGCATTTAAAATGTTTTAATAACTTAGAATTTTTTTCTTTTTTTATGACTATGAAGCATATCTGCTCCTAGCAGCACCAATTTACTTCAGAGAGGAGGATGGGCATCGAAGATACTCTATATGGAGTTTATGTTCTTCTTGGCAAAAATAGCCATTTGGGCAAGAAACTGTTCTTGCCTGGACTGCTTGATTGACTGAACATGCAGGACCCATATAAAGTTGACCACTGAACTTTGCTTGGCAAAATGGTCCTTCAGATTTCTTCTTCACAGAGGAAATTGCCAGACCTTCTACAGGACACAGAGAGAAGTGACTGAGAGACTCTAGGACTGCAGGCTGAAGATGGATGCCCCACCATTGCAGATGAACTTTGGATGACTGTCCAGGCAAACAGCTGTCTCTGTCATTCTATATTTTTGGAAGTTGCTTATAATGCTCTTCCTGTTTACTCAGCTAATATTGTATCCTTCTGAGGTCCTTGATGTAGTTGAAGACTAGATAGTTATAATTATGGTTTTCCTTGGCTTTGATAGGAGATAAGGTAGATATGAAACCTTGGACTCACAAATATAGGATAGATAGAAAATTTTTTTCTTTGATTTTACAAAATACAAATAGAGAAGATATTGTAACTGTAATTTTTGCTTGATGCCTATTTTGTTATATGTAATTTTAATAGGTTAAAGTTAAAATCTTCCCTTTGTTTAGACAGAAAAGGGGAAGTAATAGGGGAATGTCTTTCTGTACACTTCAAATATGTGTTGCTCCGATTGGTTGATAAATAAAGTCATTTGGCCTATGGCAAAGCATCTTAGAGATAGGTGGGAAATTAAAAAAGAGAGACAGGAAGAAGCAGGAGGAGACACCAGCAAGCCGCCCAAGGAACAACATGTAATGGGACAGGGGTAAAGCCATGGAACATGTGGTAACACATAGATTAATAGTTATGGGTTAATTTAAGATGTAAGAACTAGATAACAAGAAGCTTGACATGGCCACAGTTTAAAAATATCAGTCTCTGTGTGTTTATTTGGGTCTGAGAGGCTGCAGGCCTGAGCAGGACAGAGAAAACTCCAACTACAAAGTCTTAAATACATAGCATTTCATACAGATAAATTATAAGTAGATGATAGAGAAACTGATAATGATAGATGGATGATGGATAGATAGATAGATAGATAGATAGATAGATAGATACATACATACATACATACATATATACATACATAGATACATACATAGATACATAGATAGGTAGAATATATACTCTCTGAGGAAGATAATAGTGAGTAGAACAAAACAATTCATGGAAAATAAAAGAAATAAAATGTGCTATTATTATGATTATTGGTAATACACTATTTAAGTTTTCATCTTATTTTGTAATGTGAAAAATTTACCTTACTATTTCAAATTAATAAAATGAAAATAATCTAGATTTTAACATATTAGTTATCTCATAAAGATGTGTTTGAAAATGCCAATTATATTAAATTGCTCATTCAGAAAATAAATTAATAGCAACATGAGAAAAAATTAGTTCTCTTTCCTCAGAAAGATGCATATCAATTAAATATCAAATTAATGTTATTATTTCTGCTAATGGACTCTGCTAGTGGGTGTTATTTGATTAAAAAAAAACTATTATAACAGCCTCTGTGCTTAAGGATCTGTTTAACTCAGTGTCAAGAATAAAAATGGTTGAAATATGTTTTAGAGGTTACATTCATTTTCTGATAAGATTTAAGGAACAGAATAAAAATTTTGTTGTGTCATTTATTTTTAATAATCAGAAACAGCACATATTTAATAATAAAAAATTTAAGTAAGTTGTATGTTATCTTTATAATAATAGAAATTTTGTGGGAAGAGAGCTAATTCTAAATAATTGTGACCACTGAAAAATGAAGTTCAAATATACAAGGGAACTAGAATGCTAAGAATATCTGTCTTAAGGATATGTGGTTGGTAACAGACCTGAAATCCAATTACCAAACTTTGAAAATTTAACTGAAATCCTTATATGGTAATATAATGGGTAGTTATATTGAAAGAAAATATTTTTAGGTTTATTTATTTTTAAGTGAATGAATACTTTGCCTGCATATATGTAAGTGTACCATGTAGATGCCTGGTGCCCAGGGAGGCCAAAAGAGTTCATCAAATTCCCTGAACTGAAGTAACTGACAGTAAGATAATATATGGGAGCTTGAAATACAACCTGGGTCCTCTAGGAGAGTAACAGAGCAACAGTAACTACTGAGCCTTCTCTCAATACCCTGAAATTAATTTCTATATTTTCATGACTTTTTGTGGAGTCTCCACTGTTACTATCATAAAGAATGCATTAGAAAGTGAGATCTATGAATTGAGGTACAGTTGTAACAGTTTTCTAGTAGAATTCTAGATTGTGTCTTTGATTCCATGACTATGTACCATAATTATATTCCAAGTAATAATGATTTTAATTGAAAATATATTCTTCTCCCATACATCTGGACCACAGTTGCCCCTCCCTCCATGCTTTGAAGTTCTGCCAACCTTCCCTTTGCCCCAGATTGACTCCCCATCTGACCCCCTTCAGAAAAGAGCAAGCTTCCAAGGGACAGCAACTAATCATGTCAAATAAGACAACGCAAAAGCCCTCATATCCAGACTGAACAAGGCAACCCAATAGGAGGAAAAGAGTTCCAAGAACACAGACAAAAGAGTTTGTCTTGGTCCCAGAAAAACACCAGTCTAACAGCCAAAATATATATGCAGAGGACCTGGTACAGACCATGACAGGCCTTGTGTTTGCCACTTCAGTCACTGTGAGTCCATGTGAGCCCCGTTTAGTTGATTAAGTGGGCCATATTCTCCAATATTTTTTTAAAAAAAATATGTTTTGAACTATTTATAATGTTTAAACTATAAATGGAATCTACTCATAACTTTGACTTTATCATCCCATGAAATATTAAAATATTTCAATAAATTTTAATTGATTTGTTCTATAGAGACTTAAGAATGTTATTTTCATTATATTTAGGTTTAGCTCATTTTATAATTTTTAATAACAAAATACTTATTATCAAAATAGTTTCTTTTTAAAGCTTTTATGAAGAACAAAGGTTTCTGGTATATCAGTGTAGTTCATAGCAAAGTTAAATATTTGGGGTTGACATACAAGTGTTCATATATATTGAAAGTGTTAGTCTTCCTTCATGCCTAATGGCATAGGGAAGAAGTTGTCTATTCTCCTAACACTGCCATGCTCCTAGGGGTGTTCACAACTCCTGTTTGTGAAGGGAGCTGTCTTTCTCCACATTTGGTGCATGCCTGATTTTAAAGTCAAACTCTGTCCTGGGCTGTGTGTGCAGTGGGCTCACACCTCAGATACCTGAGCTATTATCAGTATCAGTTAGTTTGCACTCAGAGACCACAACCCAGTCTTGCATTCTCTCTCTCTAGAAACTCTCTCAAGCTGCCATTAGATCATGGTCATACCTAAAATATACTTCACAAGCACCAGCATCACATATTCTGTTACTGCACAAAAGTGCAGACGACTCAGCCACCACAGCATACCTTGTACCTCATATTCTGCAATCAACACAATCAACACAAGAGCAAAAGAGTCCTAAAAATCTGAAAACAGGTATTTCCTATCATCTAGCAATCCTAGTCTACAGGATCTAAAATCAGTGTGACTAGGAAAAAATTATCCTCCCATGTTTTGGGCATCAATATACTGACCAAAAGAAGAAAGCAATTTTAGCATTCTGCAAACAGGTGACATGCTATAGAAAGTGTGTCTTGTATATACATGGAGTAACTTTATTTATGCTTCCAAAAGAAAGAAAATCTACCACTTACAGTAAGATAAATGGAACCATAATATTTGATGTTCAGGAAAATAGTGAGGAATGAGAAATGCTATGTGATTTATATGTGTGCCATGCTACATATGGTGCATTTAAAAACTATAAACTTTGAGCAAAGCAATAGTTATCAAGGTCTGAGTTCTGGAAAAACCGAGGATATCTTAGCCACAGTACAAAATGGTCACCTGGACAAGTATGGTGGGGGGCAGCGGGGGTTGAGGGTAGTGTCCTGTGGGTCCTCTCAATCCTCTCAGCATTGTATTTTCCAAAATTTCAGTCTTTTAAAAATAGGTAGAATTGGATCCTTTAGAGACTTTTAAGATGGCAAGGCACTAATAATTAAGATTATTTTCATGTTCTTGTCAACTCCACAGCTTTCTCTTGATAAATTTTATGAAGAATGGTTTGAAACAGATGTTTAATAACCAATTCTTCTAACTTCACAACTATGGCACAGGTTGGTGGGTTTTTGATGTATACAGGTAAGTTATAAGTTGTACAAAAGTAGAACTACAAATGCACAAAAAGCATACAGAAATATTCCAGGATGGGACCTAGCAATAGGGGGAAACATTACATCATTCAGCCCTGACAAAAAATATATATACTACGTAACAGGGGGAAATGGAATAAACAGTATTAAGTAGAAGTAATTGGCAGAAAGTTGAGGAAAGGATGGGCTGAGAAAAATCATATACAGAGTATTGACAGACAGAAGTGAATAAATCAAATGGAAACTATAAATCAAGGTCAATAAGCCTTGCAATAAAAAATGAGTCTATTACAGACTGAACTTGCAAAAAATCTCCCAAATCTCCAACCACCTGGGAAGATACAGTAGATAATCCTCATGGAGGCAATACCACAGTTTTAATTCTACTTTAAAAAGTAGTAATGAATAAAAACAAGACAGGCACTTCATCTTCAGAAGAATGCACTAATTTCAATGTGTCAATCAAGATGGACCTAAGAAATTACAAATAAACATTTAATTCATAATTCCTGTATAAAATAATATAAATCAAACCTGCACAAAATTGTATTAGGGAAATCAAGTATATTTTGTCTATATGAGATATATTATATCATTTCACAACTGGCATTTTATGCACATTTCCAGTGAAAAAATATAGCAATGGATAAAACAATTCATTGACATCTATAGGCAGACCTTATTTAGTACTCACTGGCTTAGTTCCCAGGCCAAAAGCCTTCAAAGTGACCAATAATTCTTATTGAAAATCCCAGTTTTGAGAAAGATAACAAATTACCTGATTACGAAGAAGAAAATGGAGAGGGAAATGAGAAATCCTTCTGCACCTGTTAACACTGGTCCTGTATATCAGTAAATGATGGATTAAAGGAACTCATATGAAACCATTGTGGAATATTAGTTTAAAATGTGTTACATTTGTTTATGCTGGGGAATATTTGTATAATGATGCAAAGATGTGTTGCATTCTTTTATGTTGCATTTGTTTAACTCTGTGAAGCTGTGATATTTTACCTGTCTAAAACACCTGATTGGTCTAATAAAGAGCTGAATGATCAATAACTAGGCAGGAGACAGTGAATGGTTTGGGCTGACATGCAGAGAGAAGAAATAGAAGATAGAGAAGTGAGGGATGAGAAAAGGAGGAGAGGAGGATGCCAGAGTCCAGTTACCCAGCTACACAGACAGACACAGATCAATAAGGAAAGCCAGATATATAGAATAAATAGAGGCAAAAACCCAGAAGCAAAAGGTGGAAGATGTGAAATGAGCTAATTCAAGTTAGAAAAGCTGACTAGAAACAAGCCAAGCTATGGCTGGGTATTTATAAGTAAGAATAATTCTCCTTGTATTTAGAGTAAAAAAACCCAACATTGTGAAACTCATCTTCTGAGGGATGGTCTTTCTCTACCCTGTGAATATGTGTTGCTACTGTTGGTTAATAAAGAAGCTGTTTTGGCCTATGGTGAGGCAGGGTAAAAGCCAGGTGGGAAATCCAAGCAGAGAGACAGGGAGAAGAAAGTGGAGTCAGAGGAGATTCCAGCCTGCTGCCCAAGGAGCAACAAGATGCCAGGAGATCGGTAACACCACGGTCATGTGGCAACACATAGATAAATGGAAATGGTTAATTTAAGATGAAAGAGCTATCTAGCAAGAAACCTGAGCCATAGACCAAAGAGTTTGTAATTAATATAAACCTCTATGTGTTTACTTGGTACTGAGCAGCTGCAGGACACAGAAAAACTTCCAGATACACTGAACTGTGATACCACAGAATTAAATCTGGAATCTTAATATGTATGATGAGTGTGATGTAGTTGGTAAAGCCCAGTATTTACTCAAATTGAATAATATGTACATTTTTTAAATTAATATGTAAATAGAGTAATTTCATACAAAACATACTCTTGGGATGTGAGGAAAGGAGTCTGTGCCTAATGGAAATGTTTTAGGGATGATAATCCTCATTGAAATATTCCCTCCTCTGCTGGAGGACTCAATGATATCACTGCAATTTCAAATTAAACTCAAATTTGATTAGTTACTGAAAGCCATGAAGAGTTTATGGAGTAACATAGATGAAACTTTTACTGTTCTGTCTGTTTTCTGTTGTTCTTTCAGCTATTGCACATACCCATTTTCTGTATTGAAAGCACACACAAACACAAACATTGTGAACAAAAGACATTTATCTGAACTATTCAAGTGTATAATTTATAAAACACTGTGGAAGAAATTTATTAGTATAGCACAGGAAACATAGTCCATGTTTAGTAGACTTACAATTACTAACTCTATTATTTCTTTCTGATGATGCCTGAAGGAATCTTATTTTTGAAAATATAGCAGACCAGTTGAAAACATCAAAGGTCATATGACAGGAAGGAAAACATCATTTTCCTTCACCATCAGAAAATTTTCTGTTCCATTATATTTATACTTCAATTAAAGTTTGCTTCTATACAAATATAAAAATGAAATAAAGTTCATTCTGCCTTCAAAGTTACAAGAGCTGATCAGAATGTATTTCAAGATAGCAAGTAAGGCTAGTGAAATGTTTCAACTGGTCAAGACATTTGGCGCTAAGACTGTTTACTTGACATCACACCCATGTGGTGGAAGGAGAGGACTGACTCTGAAAGCTGTCCTCTGACCTCCATTCATGTTTCTGGCATGTACATCCCAGCACAAAAAAAGTGAGTAAATAAAAATTAAAAATAGGAATAAGAAATACATTATCTAAATATGAAAAACAAATCTAGATTTTATTTTTGCAAAATTTCATCAAAGAATCATTAAACAGCCTTAGACCACTTAGAAACTTAATGCAGACTTAATTCAGAAAATGACAAAAGCATGGGGATTTGTCATCTTCATATGAAGATCACCTGGTATGACATGTAGAATTTCCAGTGTCAGATTTAATAAATCTAATATATTTACAGAATAGAATTACTTCACATATTCTAGGGGTAGATTTGGAAATCAAATATCAATAGAGTAATCACAGCAAATACTCATTTTTGTGGATGATAAAAGGCTTCATCTAAAGTTGAGTTGTGGAATATAAAGGTAATTCTAAAGAATTAGTAATTTTAAAGCTATTGAGATCTATGACAATCACCTTCTCCTTCACTCACCATCAAAGATAAAAAATATGTTAAGATGTGTATGAGAATAATGCAGTTGGTTTCCTAGTTTTATTTCTGTTGCTATGATAAAATATCCTAATTAAAATTTCCTTTATTACCTACATTTTAGGTAATAAAGTTATCTATTTCAGCTTATAATTCCAGTTTACATTCTAGCATTATAGAGAAGTCAAGGCAGGATCTTCAAATAACTAGTCATATCATATGCACAATCAATACCAAAGAGAAATGAATGCACACATTCACTTGTGTGTTTACTAGTACAATACACACTTGTTCACTTGGGTGTTTAGTGCTCAGCTTGATTTCTCTGCTTTTCTACAGTTCAGAAGTTCCTGCCTAGGTAATTGTGCCATCTACCATGAGGTGAGTCTTCCAACATTAATAAGTTTAATTAAGATCATCCCCATAGACATATTCATAGGCCTACCCAAACTAGGTTATCTCTAATTGAGATTCTTTCCCCAGGTGATTCTAGTTTGTGCCAAGTTGAAAATTAAAGTGAACTATCCCAGATGGTTAAGCTGAGAAATTTCATCAACTCAGAATGTATAATTTTCATACAATCATGACATTTTTGTTAATGAAAACATTATCTTCATTAAGATGACTCAGTAAGCATGCATATATATTAGTAATTTTCAGATAAATTGTTCTATTGCTTTAATATTCAGAAAGTGCTTTTTTCTTTTACCTATGTTTTTTTCTAAAACAGTTGAGGTGAATTATTTTTTTTATTCAAAGTATATAGTATATAGCAATTTTTTTAATTATTTTTTATTTATTCATCTCTCATACATTACATCCCGACCACACTCTCCCCTTCTTCCAGTCTTCCAATGTCCCCCAAACCTCTTCTCTCCCCCAGATTGACTCTTCAGTGATATATTTTGTACTGCAATAAAGCTTATCTGGGATCAGAGAACAGAGCCAGCAACTAGATTAGACATAGAGGCCAGATAGTGGAGATCCACACCCTTAATCCTATCACTGGGAGTCAGATATCCATCTGGATCTCTAAATTCAAGGCCACACTGGAAACAGCCAGGTGGGTGGCACACAACTTTAATCCCAGTACTGGGAAGCACATACACCTTTAATCCCAGGAAGTAATATGGCAGGACACAGAAAGGCATATATAAGGTGTGAGAAAACAGGAATTCACTCTCTTGAGGCTGAGGATTCCATAGAGGTAAGAACTTGCCTAGCTTGTTCTGATTCTCTGAGTCAATATCTGGCTCTGGGATTTTTTTTTTTTATTAATAAGACCATTTAGAAATCCATGTTACATCTGGCACCCAGTGTTTGTGGCACAAATTCACAAAAAAGCCACTTGCCTGGGGCTCAGCCCTAAGCTTCACAAGACCTGAGTCTCCACCCCATGTTGACCAGAGTCTCTTTGACTTCTTCTCTCCTGGTGTGTTGTGGGCTCACTCTGGATCCCCATCTTAGACTGCTACCATGGTGGGTAGCTGCCTTGAAATGTCCTCAGGCTTCTATTGCTCTATGCAAAAACAATCATTCTCACATCTGAATCATCATTGTCAGCAAATTTGGAATGTCAATTAAGATGTCTTCTGCTTAAGGGGCCCCATTGCAGTGGGGTCAGGACTCATCCCTAGGGCATGAGTGGGCTTTTTGGAGCCCACTGCCTATGGTGGGAAACTTTACACAGCCTTGGTGCATGAAAAGGTGCTTGGACCTACTTCAACAGAGTGTATTAGGCTCTGCTTACTCCCCATGGGAGGCCTTGCTCTGGAGAAGGTGGGAATGAGGGGTGGGATGAGGGGAAAGGCTGGGGGTGGAAGGAGGGAGGGGATCTTTGGTTGGTATGTAAAATGATTAGAAAATTTTTTAACCATAAAAAATTTTAAAAATTGGAAATATTTTTGCAGTGGAGGGTGTTTGGTCTCTGATAACACATTAGGTGATCTGAAAATGGAACAATTAAATGAGAGGATAATTAATGTTGATGGGATAGATGTAATGTCAATTATAAATATTATTTGTTTGATCATTTCTCTTTTATCATTAAAAAAGTTGGTTAATGTGAGTGCCAAGATAAAAAATTTTAGAAAAACTTGTTAAAACAACTCAGAGAAATTCAGACCCAGACAGAAGAATTTAAAGGTGAACCAATCTCAGCATTATATTATAAGTTTAGAAACTAGCAGCCTAAGGCTTTCAAACAACCAACCATAATCTATCCAGTAACTGCCAAATGCTCAAGTCTGTGTATGAACTAACTGGACTCCTGTGCAAATGTTAGATTTGAGGAGATTCAAAGAAGCTATAGTGTCATATGGTATGCATTCTCCATTTGTGAAACAAATCTTAAATTCATGGTCAACTTGTAATAGAATTATCCCTCAAGACTCTAATGATTTGGTTACAGCCATTTTATAGGGTGGTCCACAGTTACAATGGAGAAACTGGTGGAAAGATGGAGCTAAGACAATTGAACAATGATGTACAGCTGGAGGTACAGAAATTTCCCAAGATCAATTTCTTTTAGAAGGCGATTATGCTGATATACAAAGACAATCTTATATGATGACCACACCCTAATTTTATGCTAAATGGCAGCCTTGAATGCTTAGGACAGAATTGAAGAAATGGGAAGGAAAACTGAGTCATTTGCATAAGTTATATAAGGCCCAAAAGAAACCTTCACTGATTTCTCCAAAGGCTGTCTTATGCAGTATACAGAATGATACTAAATTCAGAAGCTAGACAGATAATAATTGAATTTCTGGCTTTTGAAAATGCTAATGCACAAAGCAAAAGGGCAATTAGGCAAGATCAGCACCCTTGAGAGAATGGATCTGAGATACAATTAATAATGAATCTCATGACCATGATGATACTTGGATAGGAGAGGTGATTTCAAGAGGTTTGAAGAAAAAGAGTAATGCCACGTGTTTCAATTGTGGTAAACAAGTTCACCTAAAAAAAGACTAAACATAGGGTGCTCCTAGAAACAATGTTTTTTTAAAGGAATAACCCCAACAGAAGGCCCCCCCTTTTGGAAAATGCTGAAGGTGTGGGAAAGACAAGTATTGGACAAATAAATGTAGACCAATAAGAGACAGACAAGGTAATCCTTTGCCTTTGCTGTCAGGAAACTCCCTGAAGGGCCTCTCTCAGGACCCCATACCAAATTCAGTTCAGTCCTTTCCTGCCTTCATAGAAGAAACCCCTTCCCAGAGCAATTAAAGAATCTAAAGCCTATTGTAAAAAAAAAAAATACTGTTCAGGGTGATAGAACAGATATAGAATAGAGAAAAAAAATTCAGGAGAAACCATAAAGCAAATTTTTTTGCAAAATTCTATAAATGAACAAAGACCAAAATTAAAAATATGAATAAATGACATTCTCATTGAAGGTTTTGTAGACACAGGTGCAGATGTAACAATAATTCCACCAGAATATTGGCGTCCTAATTGGCCTCTTAAGGAGGTAAATGTTCAGCATTTAGGGATTGGAACATTATCTCAAGTGAAACAGAGCAAAGATGGGTCAAATGTATAGGGCCAGAAGGACAGAAAGGAAAGTTAGAGCCATATGTGGCTAACATAGCTGTGACTCCATGGGGCCAAGATTTATTACAACAGTGGAGCACCCAGATTAGAATTCCTCTGATCTCAGAAACAAACCATAAACTAACATATGTTTCTGAGAAAAATATTAGAAGATATTATAAAGAACAGTCACCAACTATCCATATTGTACAAGAACAGGGCACAATAATTGCTGATCTTTCAAAGACACCAACAGTCTTACCTTTAAAATAGTTAGCAGATAATCCTTTAAGAGTTCAACAATGGCCTTTAATAAAAGAGAAACTTCAAACCTTAGAAGAGCTGATACAAGAACAGTTAAATGGTAAATATATTGAAGAATAAACCAGCCCTTGGAATTCTCCTGTATTTGTTATTAAAAAGAAATCTGGTAACTGGAGAATGGTGACAGATATAAGAGCAATTAACAAAATTATTCAGCCAATGAGCTCTCTACAATCCGGAATTCCTTTGCCTACTCTGTTACCTAAAGGATAGCCTATTATAGTTATTAATTTAAAAAACTGTTTCTTCTTAATACCCTTACAAAAAAAGACACAGAAAATTTTGCCTTCATGGTGCCTACTGATAATAATTCTCAGCTGGTTAAGAGATAACAATGGAAGTTTCTCCCACAGGAAATGTTAAATTGTCCAACCCTGTGCCAATATTTTACATGACAGCCATTGGAAGTAATAAATAATTTCCTAAATCTATAATTTATCATTATATGGATGATATTTTACTTGCTGATTCAAATGCAGATACCTTAGAAAGAATGATTGAAGAAGTAAAGTAAATTTTGCCTTTTGGGGATTACAAATTGTTCTTGAAAAGATACAAAGAGGAGATTCTATTAATTATTTAGGATATAAAATAGGTCTACACAAAATTAGATCCCAAAAGGTGCAAATTAGGAGAGATTGGTTATGGAATTTTAATGACTTTTAAATATTATTTGGAAATACTATCTATAGACTGCTGTTGGGATAAAAAATGCTGAACTGAGTAATTTGTTCAAAACCTTAAAGAATGGCAATGACTTAAATAGTCCAAGAGAATTATCAGCTGAAGCTGAGTGAATTGGCTTTGGTGGAAAATAAAATACAGGATGCACATGTGGATCAAGCAGATCCAAAGCTTGATTGCATTTTGGTTACTTTACCCTCTTAGCATTCTCCTACAGGAATTTTAATGCAGAGGGAAGACATTATATTGGAATGGATATTTCTCCCAAATAAACAGAGTAAAAAATAAAAGCTTATGTGGAAAAGATCTCTGACTTGATTTTAAAAGGAAAATTGAGACTTTGTCAACTAGCAGGAATAGACCCAGCAGAAATTGTCGTACCTTTAACTATGGAATGAAATTGACAAATTATGGGCAGAAAGTGAACATTGACAAAGACTTTTCAGTAATTTTGGGGAAGAGATTAACATAAATACTCCAAAAGTAATAGAATTAAACTTATAAAGAGAGCTAGCTGGACACTGCCTAGCATTGTATGGGAAACACCAATATCTGGAGCCCCTACATTTTATCCAGATACAAACAAACAAGGAAAGGTAGGTTAAAAATCAAAAAATTCAACTAAATTGGTTCAAAGGTCTTATAATTCTTTCCAAAAATCGAAATTACATGCTATTGTGATGGTACTAATTGACTTTTGGGAACCTTTCAACATAGTTACTGACTCTCAGTATGATAAAAATGTGGTCTTACATATTAAAAATGCAGAATTTATCCCTGGTGAGTCAGAATTAACTTTGTTATTTATTCAGTTACAAGATATAATCAGGGATAGAAATCACCGCTTATATATAACTCATAACTGATCCCATAGGGGTCTGCCAGGACCTCTAGCACAAGGTAATGATGAGACAAATTAATGATAAACTATTGATAGAAAATGTGCTGCAGGCCTCAGAATTTCATAAAAAAAAACTTCATGTCAATAATAAGGGTTTAAAAAAGGATTTTTCCATAACCTGGCAACAAGCCAAGGAAATTATAAGAAAATGTCCTACATGTTCTTTTTACAACCAAACTCCACTACCAGTAGTATATAACCCAAAGGGTACTCAGAGGAATGAAATCTGGCAGATGGATGTGTTTCATTTTGCCAAATTTGGAAAATTGAAATATGTACACCACACCATTGATACCTATTCAGGATTTCAATGGACAACTGCTCTGAATTCAGAAAAGGCTGATACTATAATCATGATTTTGTTAGAAGTTATAGACATCGTGGGTATACTTGCACAAATTAAAACTGACAATGCTCTAAATGGAAACCAGGATATGTATTACATTGGGGACTAGGGTTTGCTTTTGTTTCTACAGGAGAAAAAATGTTATGGATATCATCAAAATTGATAAAGGTTTAATTTGAACAAGGGAGACCTCTTAATTAGAAGAGGTGATAGTTCATCACCCAGTATAACTGTTGAATTTAAACTAATTTATACCACTAACAAAAGCTTTTCATTTAATCAGATATAACTTGCCAAAAGGGAACGTCCCCAAAGATAGGATTGGGGAAGCTCCTTGTTTTTGTCTTTCAGGAGAATGAAGACTAAGGAATCTGAAGAACACTGGACAAATAAGACATCTGAAGTAAAAGGACAAATCATCCAGATAAAATATCCCAAGAAAAAGAGAAATTGACCTATTAGTAAATCACATATCTATCAGGATAAAATTTTATAAGTCTTTATAAATGTTTGTTTCTGCTGTTCTCTACAGACACATAATGCAAATGGTCTTTATGTAGTCCCAGTTAAATTAAAATTTAAAACTTACTTTGGAGTTGGAGTGAGGCTCTCTTCTTCTCTAAACCCAAGCATGTTTGTTAAAAGAAAATGCAGAATCTCTATATCATGTCAGAAGATCCACCTGATACAAGACAGAAGAAAACCCAAAATTAAGGGACTATTCTATTGCCACTAATGTCATAATTCTTTGGTTATATTTTGACTCTTTAACACTTTTTTAAGGTATGAATTTTATATCAAAATGTATAAGATTATATATGTATATATATATAAAACTTTTGTCAGAATATTAATTATCATATAGAGTACTGTATCTTCCTGTACATGATTTTGGGTTTGATTCTTTTTCAGTGTTCTTCAGGGAACCATGACTCTAGCAGCAACTATGAAGTCTCCAAAAAGATGATGGGGCCCCACAAGGATGATTCCATCAGGATAATGATAATAGTACTAAGTTGACAAACACCACCCAAAGCTTGGCTTTCAACTACACACTTCTCACGACAATTTGGAGATGGCTAGCTGAGATGATCCAGCCTCACTGACTACTGGAGCAAGGACTTGAGACAAGCCATACATTTTCCCATTATGCAGAGACTGGACAACAAATGATACAGCTACCTCTCCCAGGACTTGACAATTAACCCAAGTTTTTTCTTTTCAGGATTGCCTAAAGGTGCCTTTGCCCCTAATACAGCAGGAGGTAATTTTAAGAACATGGTGCCTACATTCCCAAGAGAGGCGGGGTGGGTGATTTTGGTCATTCAATGGGTTATGGATTATGGTGATATTTTATTTGTACTGAAATGTGATTTTATTTGTATGCTAATAAATAAAGTTGCCTGGAGGTCAGAGCTATTAGAGTCATAGCAAAAGCTGGGCGGTGGTGGTACATGCCTTTAATCCCAGCACTTGGTAGGCAGAGCTAGGTAGATCTCTGTGTGTTCAAGGATACAGTCAGCATTGGAGACACATGCCTTTAATCTCAATACTAACCATAGAAGACCTGGAGGTTTGTACAGACAGGCAGTGACAAGGCGATCATGTGGTTGGGTTTATAACCAATGAGAAGGCAGAACAGAAAGTCTTTATAAAGATAGGCACACAGGAAGTAGGTCTCTTTCAGAGAGGTCTCTTTCAGAGAGGTCTCTTTCAGAGAGGTCTCTTGAGGAGAGGTAGGACCACTGTGATAGTGAAGGGTAAGGTTTTTAGCTCTTAGCTATTGCTCTGACCTCTTGACTTTTATCTCTGTATTGGCTCTGTGTTTCTTATTTAATAAGATTGTTGGTTACATCTACAATGGCTAATTGTCATGGTTTAGGATGGTTGGTTACAAGTTGTTAATTGGTAATGGTCAGAAAAAAGCTAACAAAGAAGATTAGATTCAGCGTTCTTGTTTGAAAAAAAAGAGGATATAGATATAAGATAAAAGATAGAATATTGAATCTACTATGAAAAAAAGATATAGAAATGATGGATTAAAAGTTAGATTATTGAATCTACTCTAAAAAATACAGAAATGATAAAATAAATGGTAGATTATGGAATCTACTCTGAAAAGAAAAAAGAGAGAATATGGATATGATAAGATAAAAAGTTAGATTATTGAATCTACTTTTAAAAAAGCATCTAATGGCTGGGTGGTGGGGGCACATGCCTTTAATCTCAGGAGGCAGAGCCAGGCAGATCTCTGTGACTTCAAGGCCAGCCTGGTCTAAAGAGTGAGAGTCAGGACAGGCTCCAAAACTACACAGAAAAACTCTGTCTCAAAACAACAACAACAACAAAAACACCAAAAAAAAAAAAAAAGAAAAAAAAAAGCAACTACTAATTTTAAGTATTTTACATTGGATTGGATATTTATATATTGTACAAATTATGTATATTGACACAAATTTGAGATTGATTTTGTTAGGAAATGCTGTACATATATTTCTACTCTTTTTCAAGATATTATACCTATCCAGTTCATTTAACAATGTAATGCAAATTGCTAGTCCTTGAAAGTTACTATTACCAACTAATTAGAATATAAAGAAATGAAAGTTAATAGTCATTACAATCAAACTTGTAGTCATATTAGATATGTTTTCAAGTTTAAACAGAAATATATTTTAGATATACAGGTCATCTTCAAACACTTCAGGGATCTACAGAATATGTCATTTAAGATGTTTTAATAACAGAGATTTTTCTTTCTTTTTTTTTTTTTAATGACACTAATACATGTCTGCTCCTGGCAGCACCAATCTACTTCAGAGAAGATGATGAGCATTGAAGAAACTCTTTTTGGAGTTTACTTTCTTTGTGGCAAAAGTTAGTCACTGAGCAAGAAAATGCCCTTGCCTTAACTGCTGACACTATGCTGTCCAAAATGGACAAGCAGGACACAAAAGAAAGAACTGCTGAACCTTGCCCAGACAAGGCAGAAGGCCCTTCAGAAAATACTGCTTCACAGATAAGTCTGTCAGATATGCTAGGCCTGTAGGCTGAAGTTGGATGCCCCAATGTTGCAGAGAAACCTTGGGTAACTGTCCCGGCAGTCATTTGTTTCTGTCATTTGTCACATTTTTTAGAAGTTGCTTATTTATACTTCCTGTTTACTTAGTTAATATTTTTCCTTCTCAGGTCTTGAGAGAGTTGAAGATTAGATAGTTATAGTTTTCCTTGTTTGTTTTTTTTTTTTCCATCAATAAGAAATTTGCTTATTTTAAAAAAAATCCAAATGCTGGCATTTTCCAGAAAATTTTAACAGGTTCATTTATAATTGTTATAAAGTTGAACTGTTGAAATGTGGTCACTGAAATATTTTACTTGCATTAATGCTTTACATCTTGCATTTGTATTAAAAATTCACACACAAATGAAAATGGAAAAACTGCCAATACCTGATTTCTGTCCCCTATTTTTCCACTCACAATTATATACTTAGGTACCTTTTGACCCCATGGAAAAAATATCTAACATTCAGAACTACTGATAACAGAAAGAAGAGGAAAAAAGATTTTGAGAATGAAATGTTTCCCCACATAGTGGACTCTTAAGCACGTTCTCCGCGTATGCGGCGTGCTAGCTGAATATCTTTTGGCATAATTGTTACACATTTGGCATGGATAGCACACAGGTTGGTATCTTCAAAAAGGCCAACCAGATAGGCCTCACTTGCCTCCTGCAAAGCACCAATAGCTGCACTCTGGAAGCGCAGATCTGTTTTGAAGTCCTGAGCAATTTCTCGCACCAGACGCTGGAAGGGGAACTTGTGAATCAGAAGTTCAGTGGACTTCTGATAACGTCTGATTTTACTGAGTGCCACAGTACCAGGCCTATAATGATGAGGTTTCTTCACCCCTCCAGCAGAGGGCACACTCTTGCGAGCGGCTTTAGTAGCCAGTTGTTTCCTGGGTGCTTTACCACCGGTGGATTTGTGGGCAGTCTGCTTTGTACGAGCCATGGTATGGGCACCTCCTGACTCACACCCTTTCTCCTTCGGCTGGAGCTCTGCAAGCAAGAGGTGGCGCTGGCGACGAAGAAACTCACTAAGAGGTATACAGTGCATAGGTTTGAAAAACATCAAAAGATAGTTTTGGATTGGTAATGCAAATTAGGACAGAAACTGAATTAGATAAGATCTTCTGGATTCACAGAGATAGGCTAGATAATGGAGTATTCACTCTGAATTTGTCAAATGCAAAAGGACTAGACATTATTGATGAATTTGTTTTCTGTACATATTGTATATAGTTACTGTACTTACAGTATAGTTTTTCTCATATTAATTATGACCTTTTATTATTTTATACAAAAAATGGGAAATGTGGTGATATATTATGCACCCCAATAAAACTTATCTGGGGATCAAAGAACAGAGCCAGGTACTATATTAGTCATAGAGCCCAGACAGTGGTGGCACATACCCTTAATCCTATCACTCAGGAAGCAGATATCCACCTGTATCTCTGAGTTCAAGGCCACACTTTAAGCAGAGCCAGGCAGGTGGCACACACCTTTAATCCCAGTACTGGGAAGCACACACACCTTTATTCCCAGGAAGTAATATGCAGGACACAGAAAGGTATATATAAGGAGTGAGGAAACAGGAACCCACTCTCTTGAGGTTAAGGAATTCATAGAGGTAAGAACATGCCTACATGCCTAGCTTGTTCTGTTTCTCTGATCTTCAGCTTTTATCCCAATATCTGGCTCTGTTTTTTAATCTAACACAGCATAACAAGCTACATTAAGACTAGGCACAAACCCTCAAACCACAGCTGGATGAGGTACTCCAGAAGGAAGAAAAGAGTCCCAAGAGTAGTCCAAAGAGTTAGAGACACTCCCACTCCCACTGTTAGGAGTCTTACAAAAACCTGAAGGGAGTAATCATAAAATATTTGTAAAGGACCTAGCACAGACCCTTTTAGGCTTCATGATTGTTACTTCAATCTCTGTCAGACTCTGTGAGCCCTGTTTATTTGATTCTATGGGCAGTTTTCTCCTGGTGTTCTCAACCTCTCTGGCTCTTGAAATCCTTCCTCCCCTTCTTCCAATGGTTTGTCTGTGGAGCTCTGCATCTGCTCACATCAGTTGTTGGCTGAAGCCTTTCTGATGACCATTGGGCTAGGCATCAATCTATGAGTATAGCAGAATATCATTAGGAATCATTTTATTGACTTCTTTTGTTGTTGTTTTGCCAGTCACATTGGTTGTATATTAAGTCTCTTGTTTATCTATCCTCTGGTTCCTGGTCATCCAGGTAGCATCAGGCATTGGCTCTCTCTGATGATGTGGGATTCAAGATGGGCCAATCATAGATTGGCCATTCACACAAGTTCTGCGCCATTGTTACCACAGCACATCTTTCTTGTAGAACAAATTGTAGGCTGTAGGTTTTGTGGTTAGGGTGATGCCCAAGTTTTACTACAGAGAGCCCTGCATGGTTACAGAAGATGGCCAGTTCAGGTCCTGTATCCACAATAACAAGGAGTCATCATTAGGGTCACCCTTATAGATTCCAAAGATCTTCCACTGCATTAGGTTTCCACATTGCCTCCAAATGTCCCCCAGTTCCTTTAGTCTTTCCCAGTACTCTCTCTCTCCTCCCTCTCCCATCCTCTACTTGATCCCTTCTGTTCTCATCCCCACCTACTCCCATTTCTTTAAAATCATCAACTGTACTTCCATGCATCCTAGTCTGTGTGCACTGAGACTACTAAAAAAAATTTAATTCATAAGAAGTTGAAGGAATTCAGGAAGTACATAAACAAAATCTTTACTAACTGAGAGTCATATAGATAGATAGATAATAGATAAATAGATCATTTAACTTATTGACTATGATATTTCAGCAATAAACAACATTTGAATTTTACTTCATATACTCTGAATTTGTTCCCCATTGTTACTCTTAAAAATATATCTTTAATTTTTTTGTGTTTGTGTGAAGAAATAGTAGTCCTGCCACTGTTAACACAGAAATGTGATATAGAGCAAAGGGAAACTTAGGTTTAAAACATCAAAGACTTCTTCATTGGTATCATCCTTGTTCATCTCATGTTTGGGTAGTCATGTTGGTGAGATGTTATGGTTGTAGCTTTGAATATTATGAAGAGAGACAATCTCACAGCAAACTCCTTGAGTTTCTGGCTTTTATAAATGTCCTACTAGGAGCATACCTATTAGTTTCCAGTGCTAAATGGCTAACCCTGAAACCATACATTCAGGTTAGCATTATACAGACTGATCAGATTATATTTAGGAAATATATATATATATATATATATATATATATATATATATATTTGCACACATATATATATTTGCATGCAATAACAATTAGTTCTCTAAAGTCAATAATTTAAAGGACACTAGAAATGGGTTTATGTAAGGATTTGGAGAGGTTAAAGAAAAGGAATAAATTTTGTAATTAAATTATAATCTAAAATGAAAATCCAATATTTATAATTCTAAAGCAATTTAATTTTTATTTTAACATTAATTGTTTAATAGTTTAATAATTGAGATTTTGGTTGTCTACTATTTTTTATTCACTATGAAAGGAAAAAGTTAAGATGGACTGTGAAACAGCTTTTCGGTCATTATAAAACAGCTGTACAAATGGTAACAAATGAAATAAGAATGCTGGAGTCTGATTTTATTAAAACAAATAGAAAACCAAAAGAAAAAAAATTTCATTCAATTAAAATATCTGAAAGAGCCTTGCTAGCAGAAAGAATATCAAAGAACTTGTGAAAGCAAGAACACTTTCTTAAAATGCTAAATAACTTCAAAAAGGATTCAAGGTCTGCAATATATTTTCAACATTTCAGAAAGATACACTACTCAGTCGCCTCTTACAACTATATTCTCACAGTTTAATCATCTCTACTTACTCAATATTGTTCTCATCATTAATGAAAACATCTCTTATCACATCTATAATTCAAACTGCAGAGAATCAGACGTGCTCAGATGAAATTTTGATCCCTATTTGACAAATTTCTTACTAAGTAATGATGGTCAGCCATTGCCAGACCTATGTGCTGTACCCTAATTGATGGACCATTGTAGACTCATTCAGCTGTTGCCATCATGATCAAACCATTTGTTATATCTAACCCCCAAAACCCTTCCTTCCATATAAGCTATGTTCTGGAAAATTTTTCATGTGGGATGTTATAATGGTAGTTGCTGAAGTTGACCTAGAGACAAATGAAGTATTTGATCAAAATATTCGTAAAATGGTTAAAAATAAAACCATAGTTTTGCTAAACAACTAAAGTTAGAAATTTAGAAACTGTTCCATTGTTCACGATTAGTGGATATATTCGATATGATTTTCTATACCATTGTTAATGATTTTTTGATTTTTGATTCTTTGAAATCAAAGATCTTTGATTCTTGAAAGATGGGTTTGAGAGAGTTTTCTACATCTAAGATTAGTTTAACAATTAATTTTATATTTCTATATTGATTTATTTTATTTTTAATGCAGAAGTGTTTTGCGTGAATTTTGTATATACGTACAAATGGCCTAGGGAGGTCAGAAGAGGGTACTGGATACCCAACAAGTAGGGTTACAGATGAGTGTGAGGGTGCTAAAACCAAATGTGGATCCTCAAAAAGGGCAACCAGTGATCTTAACCACTGAACCATCTCTCCAGCCTCACATATATGCTCCTTCACCTGTTAACATAAGGTAATTTTGAAGGTTGGCTGTGTTGATGGACATGACCACAGTTTCTCTCATCCTGAGTACTAACGTGATTCATCTTTGTTTTTCCTTACAGACATTTGTTTGTCCAAAGTATACTTTTTGCAAAAAATAATCTAATCTGGTTCTTGTTTCCTCCTAAGCCAACATCCTGCATTCTCTCTGTGTCACTTGCCAGTCAGCTATGGCTCTGCTGCAATAAACTGCAGAAGCTGTGCTCCAACACATTCTTAAAGCTTGACTTGCTGCCTATTCTGTCTGTGATCACTCTTTTCACCACGCTTAACAGTAACTGTCAATATTGAACAAGCATAACATCTATCCAGCATTGGTATTTTAATAAGATAGTACACTCAGTCAACATGTTATGAGTTAAATGCAGTTGTTAAAGTTTTCCAAAGATTTCCTTTCAAAGGCATTGCAAAGTTAGAAAGCGAAAGGCAAAGTAGTTTTTATTCTAAACACCAATTTTTGAAACCCTGTTATCAGGAAGGTCTTTTATAAACTGCGTATTATATATAAATGTTTCAATCATGGTTCATTTTAAAAAAATAAAAATGGAAGGTCACAAGTTTTTTATCTGACTGCCCTTGAAAATACAGAACTCTATATGAGATTAGGAAATTGTTTCCCTCTCTATGGCAGTTTTAAACACGTGTAGTCTCTAAAGGCTTGTGCCTACATGATATAAATGGACATTGTACAAGGCCATTCACACAATGTTTGGTTCTTCATAATGAAAACAAAGGAAATATACTCAAAGACAGAAACATATTTCAAAATAATGATACAATCACATT
Source organism: Peromyscus californicus insignis (assembly GCF_007827085.1). Classification (NCBI taxonomy): domain Eukaryota; kingdom Metazoa; phylum Chordata; class Mammalia; order Rodentia; family Cricetidae; genus Peromyscus; species Peromyscus californicus. The sequence continues at coordinate 157,862,692 of NW_026294573.1, read as the reverse complement.
GGAATACTGCAATGAATAGCAAGCTGCAGTTATTGTTGATCATGGCAATATCCCTTTCAAAAGAAAAGTTTATTCACATGGATATTGAGCCTTTACATGCAGAAATGTAAATATTTTCAGTTTTCCACCACAGGCTTTTAGTTATGAATATGGGTTCCTGAATGTTTCTAAAACTCACAGCTATTTCTTTTTTCTCCCCAACATTCAGCATTTGACTAAATGTAAATTAGAGTTGAAGCAAAATGGTAAGCAATCTACACTCTCCATTCACACTGTTGGCCTCACTCATCATGTAATTGAAGGTTTTCTTATGTGACATAGATTGTGCATAAGTCAAATCAATTTCAGAGGCTCAAACTGTATTTCTATAAAACAGTTTTCATTACTATGTATTATTGCTCTTTAGCACAATTAATAATTTGTTAAAGTATACACAAAGTGATGGTGTTGAACTTCTCATTTTACCTGAGCAATTGAGACTTAATATGTAAACATGACATAATAAAAATTCACAGTAGATGAAAAACACCATAATAGGTGAAATTCTAGACTCGTACATTTTTCACATTTTTTTCTAATAAAGCTATTTAACTGTTTTATCATTATCTCAAAATAAGAACATATGCATGACTAAGACAAAAATCATACTTACTGTTATCTAACTACACAATCAACTACTTCAAAATGTGTTTGTGTCTATTTAATCAGGATTGCCCTTTTAGAAGTCTTATTTAAGATTATAAACATAATCCCAGAGAATGAAATGGCATACTGTGATGTGGAGTGCTGAATATTTCAAAAGAAAATACTGAAATTAAATTGGAAAGTGTAGCTCTATCCTTATCATTCATTTGGCAATCACCCAAATTTATTCAGTGACTTTTATGTTTTAATCACAGTAACAAAAACAAAATAAATAAGTATGCCTTGTCAAAGATGTGTTTTAGGAAGTGTGTGTGTGTGTGTGTGTGTGTGTGTGTGTGTGTGTGTGTGTGTGTAATGGAACATTTCTGAGTGGTAACTGTGTGTTTGATTAAGTTAGCATTTAATACCTCAGATAATTAACTATTTTTAATAGTTTATTATAGTTCAATTCAATTTTTGGAGTTCCAGTCTACAACTGGTCTGCCCTTTTCTTTGGGCTTCTAGTGAGGTAGCACATTGCAATGGGAATTTAGTGTGAAACAAACTGTTCACCTCGTGACCACAAAGTAAAAAGGCGGAAAAAGACAGACCCTCACAAGCCCCTTCAAGAACGTTCCACAGAATATTAACAGCTCTCACTATAAACCACATTGTAAGATTCCTACCAGGTCCCAAAGTTGTCATTCTAGAGTCCAGCCTCATAGTCTTTTTGTAGATATATACATCCTAAACATACTATGTTATTACTGGTGGAAATAAAGGCAAACACAGCTTGATGCTACTCAAGGAGCAAGAGTTGGATCCTGGAACATAGATCTGTAAGTGATTAAATGGGTTTATCTTCATGTTTTTACTTTCAGGAAAATCGGAACTGATATTGCCCATAATTTTTTTTAACTGGCTTTAGGTCAATTTTCAAAGAACAATGTTTTAACTGTGTTTTGTTACAATCTTATCTTACAACCAAAGCATACTTTGTCAATCAAACAAAGTTCTTACCAATAATGCAGTTCAAAACATGCCATCAAAGCATTTCTTTGACTGTGATTTGAGTATTTCTGCTTGCTTTCCACAAAATTACATAAAAATTGAGTTACAGTTTTACCTAAAGAAGCAATTAGTGATTGAGTTAGGCCTTGTAGGCTAACATCCACTTTACATTTGATAATCAGAAATGTGAGCAGCTGAGATATCCAGCTCTCCCCAAATTTATCCTTAGGGTTTGGGAGCTTACTTCTATCTAAAATATAAGGAAGTTAAGGACAGTTACTAAATTCTAAAGATGGCCAGTGTCACCTCATCACTTTACCCATGGTAAATGATCTTGATACGATAAAGGGTTTAATCCCAGCTCTACTTTGTTTTTCTCTTACTGTATTCCACACTCACCTCACAATCATCTCAAAGAGGAACTTTCTGAAGTATTTGAAATGTACTTTACAATTTTGCTAACAATTTGGAATGTATTCTAGAATAAAATAGGTGAGAACCAAGGGAGATTCCTAAGAAAGTGCAACACACTAAGTTGTCGCAAGTATCATAGTCCACTTTGGGCTGCTCTGCTGCACAACCTGACACTGAGTGGTTTATAATGAACAAAAGCACATGAGTTCACAGTTGTGGAAATAAGATAGGCTATGATCAAGGCTGAAGCACCTGAGAACTGGAATATTGCTGAATCATTGCAATTGGTAGACAATGGGAGAATCCAGAAAGGGAGCCCTCTTTCAAAAGCTTTAAATTGAGGCATTAGGCAAATGTTGATTGTGGAAGTTTTGTGACCTAATGAACTCTTAAGGATCTCCCTTGCATTCCAATATAATCCTACTTACATTTCTATATGAGGTTCACACAAGACAAAGGTAGCAATGATAGCTATCAGAGTCATAAGAAGAAATTTTGGATGATATGTAATAACATATTTCAATCTTTAATTTATGTGTATGGTATTTTAAATTACACATATACCACAGGCGTTAAAGATACATACTCAGATAAATAAAAATTAAGTGGATAAACACATTAAATTATATGTTTTTTATGTTGGGTTTGGAAAATAAATAAATAAGGTCAAAGCAATAAAAATGGTGATACCTCTGTATGTTAGTCAGCTTTATGTCCCTGTAACAAATACCTAAAATGAATAATTTAAAGAATCTAAGATTTAATTTTGGTCATGGTCCATTGCCTTTGTGTGGATTAGTGTAGACTTACTGTACACTCCCCAAAGTTGGGTAAGGCCACATTAAAGAAACTACAAGTCCTATATTCTATCTAAGAGCACGAGTCAGTTAATTTTGAAAATTACTTTTAATCAATGTAGTTTTTACTCACAGTCTTGAAAATCTTACAGAAACTGGAATACATGTTTTTAATGCCACAATAATATTAAAAAATAAATAATACAAAGTGAAAAGGGATTTAATTCCAATTCAACATTTTAATATTCCAAGAGTAACAGGATTGGCCCCTAATATGCCCAGGAAACAAAACAAGAAATGCAATAACATCATTAAAGATCAATGAAAGCCTGAGGAGAGAGCTACATTTGCAGAGCACTTGCCTTGATAGCATGGAAACCTGAGCTCAACCTCTAGAATCCACACTAAAACACAGAATCCAAATTTATCATCCCAAACCTAGGAAGGCAGATACAAGTAGATTCGTAGGTTTCACTGGCTAGCAAAGGTAGTTAACTCAGCAAGTTGCAAATTACTGAATTAAATGTTACTTTTAAATTAGTGGACAACACTGGAGAAATTGTAACCTAGATTGTCTTATCTTCCTCATGCACTCACATGTGCACATCTGTCTATACACCTGTACCTACCTATACCTGGACATCCACACACACAAAAGACGTGAACACACACAGAGGTTAATAGAGACTTTTTTATGGTATTCTCTCTTGGATCAAGTGCATGCACTAAGGTTTTTCAAATCATCCTGTGCCCATTTTTCTCTAATCATCAGAGAAGCAGTTATTTAGTTTTTGCTAAGATTGGAAACAAATTTATCATGATCTAATCAGACAGAAGATACAGGAACATCTGATGAATGCCTGAAATAAAACTTTGCAATGTAAAATGTATTCTCTTCCAAACAAATATGCTAATATATTGCTTGATTCTAATCTATATCGCCTGGAATCTTTTAATTTGAGTAGGTTAGACCTGTTTTTAATTACACTGTGTGCATGTTAAATGTCATATTTTTCTCACAGTGTTTTTTTTAATAGGAAAAGTAGTTATAAAATCAGTCAAAAGAAGAGACACATACAGTAGAAGAATCAACCAAATGGCATGCTTCCCATTTTCTTTTCCCTATGAGGTTCCATGTCCAAAAAATCAGTGCATTACAAATGCATATGAACACTCACCTGATACTGGTGTCTAAGTCTTTTCAATTAAGAAATGAAAATGTACATACACACATCCACATATGACATGCTATAAAATATCTGTACTGTTTAGCAATAATGCTGTCTGATTCTGGATTTTGTGTATATTGTTTCCTTCTTCCTGGTTTAATCTTTTTCATAATGCTGTTTTAATTTATCAAACCTTCTGATGAACAACAGTTTATAGGCCCTGCAATGATCCAGAGTATTTTTGTAATGTAAGTTGTGAGGTGTGCTCAGTATTATGAGTATGGTAGCAAGATGATGTAGGTGACAATTCAAGAGAATGATTGTAAAAAAAAAAAAGTTGAGAGTATTCTATAGCAAGAAGGAAAGAGAATGGTTCCGTATGCATATTCAAGCTCTCTAAGTTGTTGTTGGAGACTAATGGCTCCCTCAGGGGAGGGGGTGAGAAGGCACAGCATCAACAGCACAGACACTGTGAGTCAATTGAAGGCAAATAATGAACTCGTTTATTCAATAATAGGGAAGGCCTTATATACCCTCCTCCCAGCACCCAGTCTGCGTGGTCATCCCTCATTGGCTTGGTACGGTCAGAAACTCTGACAGTGACTGTTGCTAGGCCCTCAGGCATACTCTGCACGTTCAGGAATTCTGACAGCAATTAGGAACTCTGATAGTGCATTTTGTTAGGCCCTCAGGCAGATTCTAGGTTGGCTCATAAGGAAGTACATTATGTGCATTCCTTGGCAACTGGTCTGAGCCAATTTCTGGGACCCTATGGGCCTGTCCTACTGTGTTAAGTCATTGCCTAGGAAGCTCTATTTCAATTGGAAATATTTGTAATGGCTCCCTATATTTGGAGCTACCTCATGTCAAAGTAAAAGCTGAAGTTTTCAGATTCTTGAAGACCAGCAGAAAGCTGTTGAAATAGCATAATAAAATTAGAGCTCTAGAATTTAAGACAGGCATTACTGTTCCTAAATGATGCAAATAAAAGAGAACTAGATTATTATTTATTTAACATAATTATAAAATCTCTATAAAATGTCAGTTAGATATGTCTGTGACATTATTAGTTATTGACCTAGGGTTGACCCATTGAGGGAAATGACAACTCCAGAGGCAGGCATGCTCAGACACATGATGGTACAATCAGCAATGGTGCTTTGGGCATTTTAAGACTATTGCAAAAGGAGTCATATAATTATTATTTTAACTGTTATGTAATTTTCACAAATGATTTGCTTCATTGATAGAAAATATGTAATAATTTCCCCCTTCCAGTACACAGGAAGCTAATCTATAAAGATCAGTAAGATTAGTACCATTCAATAATTAATATTTACATTTAGAGACGAACTAAAATCTGATCTAGATTCAGGCTATATTGAGGAAAATATAAAATATTGTAATTGATTTACAACTTTCATCAGACACTGTCTAATTATCTTGCACATTATTAAAATGATTTAGCTTGTTCTGTTTTTAAAAAAGAATTCTATAAAAGTCGTAGAATTAGGTCAAAGTTTCATGTTGCTAATTTCTATTAGACATATAAGAATGAGTGTCAAAGAACCAAAATTTATTATTTTATTCTCTGGTGTTAAATAGTTTTTGTTTGTCAGTAATTAAAAGGCTAGTTGCTATTGTTTGTATAAAAGTTATGGTTAATATTTTGGTACAAAAAACCTTTAAGTCGCCGGGCGGTGGTGGCGCACGCCTTTAATCCCAGCACTTGGGAGGCAGAGCCAGGTGGATCTCTGTGAGTTCGAGGCCAGCCTGGGCTACCAAGTGAGTTCCAGGAAAGGCGCAAAGCTACACAGGGAAACCCTGTCTCGAAAAACCTTTAAGTCCAGGTGTGATAATACATACCCATCATCTCAAGTTGTTGAAAGGTGGAGGGAGGAGTATTGCAAATGCCTAGACAACTTCCGCAATTTCATAAAAGCCTGTCTCAAAATAAACAAGAAATAAAAACGAAAAGCTTAAAACGAAGTCAATTCTGTTCTGTCGGCTTGTAGGAATTCCAGTGTCATACTAACACACAGTACAAATATCTTATTATGTGTGAATGATATATGAAAACATTCTTCAAATTATAAGCAGAGAATCTATTGTTGTTTATCTGATCCTAGACCTGAAAATAAATTGTACACATAAGTAATTTTCTAAATTTTGTACATAGATACTTAAAGTTCCTTTAAGTTTTAAAAAATTATCTCATTTTTTCCCCTGGAGCGTAAAGGGTTTATTAAGCCTACATTTCCACATCATAGTTCATCATCAAAGTAAGTCAGGACAAAAATTCAAGCAAGACATGAAGCAAGACAAGCGATGATGCATAGGCCATGGAGTGGGTGCTGCTGAAAGGCTTGCACCTACCTCATGGCTTGCTCAGCCTGCTTTCTTGTAGAACCCAGGACCACCAGCCCAGGGATGCCATCAGCCACAATGCCCTGGGCCCTCTCTCATCAATCATTAATGCTCTCCAGGCTTGCCTATAGCCCAGTCCTATGAAGGCCTTTTCTTTTTCTTATTTATTCTCTCATAAAACACATCTTGATCTCAGTCTTCCCTCTCTCCACTCCTCCATACTCTCCCACCTCCCCTCTGCCTCAGATCTATTGCTCTTCCTGTTCTCTTCAGAAAAGAGCAGGCTTCTCAGTGAAATCAACCAAAGACGGCATCATAAGCTGCAATAAGAGTAGGCAGCACAAATCCTTATATCACGGCTGGAGGAAAAGGATTCCAAGAACGGGCAAAAGAGTCAGAGTCACCCCACTCTCACTGTTAGAAGTCCAACAAAAACCCCAAGATCACAACCGCAGCATGTATGTAGAGGACCTACTGCAGAACTATGCAGACTCTGTGGTTGCAATTTCGGGCTCCATGAGCCCCTATAAACACAGGTTAGTTGATACTGTGGGCCATGTTCTCCTTGTGTTCTTCATCCCTCTGGCTCCTATAATCCTTCCTCCCTGTCTTCTGTGGGCTTCCCTGAGTTTCCCCTGAAGTTTGGCTGTGGGGTTCTGTATCTGCTCCCATCAGCTGCTAGAAGAAACCTCTCTGATGACAACTGGGCTAGTCACTGATCTATAATTATAATAGAATACTGTTAGTAATCATTTCATTTACTTTTTTTTGTCAGGCATATTTGGTTCTACCCAAGGTCTCTGAGCCATCCAGGGTCCTGTTCATGGCAAGAAGGGTCAGTCCTGGGCTTTCTCTTGTGGCTTGGGCCTCAACTTAAGCTAGTCATTTGTTGACCACTCCCATAAGCCCTGTGCTACCATTGCCCCAGCTCATCTTCTAGGCAGGACAGGTTGTGGGTTGTAGGTTTTGTATCAGGGTTGGTGTACCAATCTGACCACTGGAAGTCTTGCCTGGTTACAGAACATGGCTGGTTCAGGCTCCATATCTGCCATTTCCAGGAGTCCTGCTAGAATCACCCTCAAAGGTTTCAGGAAGTTTCCACTCACCTAGGTTTCCACGTTGCTCCCTTAATGCCTGCCTTTTCCAGTCATCTCTCTACTTACTCTCTCCTTCTGCTCTCCCTTTCCCGTCTGATCCCTCCTATTTCTATCCTCCCACATACCCAGTCTACCACAAAAATCTACTCTATTTCCTCTTCCCAGGGATTTCCATGTGTCTCCCTTTGAGTGTTCCTTGTTACTTAACCTCTCTGGGTCTGTGGGTTATAGCACGGTTGTCCTTTACTTTAGAGATAACATCCACTTAGAAGTGAGTACATATCATGTTTGTATTTCAGGGTCTGGGTTGACTAGCTCAGAATGATTTTTTTTCTAGTTCCATCCGTTTACCTGCAAACTTCATGATGTCATTTTTCTAACAGCTGAGTAATATTCCACACTGAAAATATACCACATTTTCTTTGTCCATTCCTTGATTGAGGGACATTTAGGTTGTTTCCAGTTTCTGGCTATTATGAATAAAGCCTCTATGAACATAGTTGAGCAATTGTTCTGATAGATGAGATGTCTTAAGTATGCATATTTTGGCATCTTTCATAGCATAAGCAATAGTTTTCACATATTTGAAAACATGTTTGGTCAAAAAGTTACATTTTCAAATATACAAAATCAAATAAAACATATATACAATATTTAAAATATATGTTTCCTGTAAAGATCAGATGAATCACATAATATTAGCATTTTTTATTTTTTATTTATTTATTTTTTGGCAGAGCATGTGTGTGAGAATGAGTGGTTGTTAAATTATAAAGGAAATGCAAAATTCTGTAGATGTACTGACATAAAGGTTAATTATACTTCTTGCTACCTTCTGGAACAAAGAGAAATGAGGCAAAGGTAACAGCTGCCAGTTTGGTTGACGCTATGCTTTATAGACTTGAATGGTCACATTTTAATTAATGGTTATGCCCTGCATTTACTAGAAGGAGTGAGAATTAATACATAAAGCATTCATCATGCTTTCACAGGAAATGAAAATCACCAGATAGTATAGAGAGCACAGTATATTCTGAGGAGCCAGGTAATTTGTCTACAACGGACAAAGAAGAGGTTTTGTTCCCAGGGCTCAAAGTTGTACAGTCCTCTGGCCATGTTGCAAATGATACCACTTCAATTGCCATGAATGTCGGCTCAGGGCAATCCATCTTTATGCCATTTAATTGTCTACACTATAAACCCTTGGCTTTTAACTAAAACATTTACATAAATGTACTAGTGAAAGAACAAGCTGATTGCATGATTCAAGGAAAGAACCAAGCACCAAGGATTATTGACATTTTTAATTAATGATAGGAACTATTGGAGCAGTTTGTTTTGATACTATGTGAATAAGATTTTTAAAAACTAAACAACCAATTTACAACATTCTACGTGACTGAACTCTAGATTAGACTGATTTGGCTCTCCTGCAGACACAGCTAATATTGCAAATAGACAAACTCTTAAACAGTCAAATTATTGTCCCAATATTGACTTTTCTTTTACTTTGGGGATGTATTCAGTATTTGGAGAAAAGAGACAAACTTAACATAAATCAGTTAAAATCATTGTGTTTGATTGATTCGTGGGGAAAGTTGGGCTGATTACTCATGAGTCAGCTCTTGGAAATTTGAATTGACCATCATCCTCATCACAAGCATCTTCCCATGATCCCAGCTCCTCAGGCAGCTGGAAGAGGCAAGCTGTGAGGTCAAAACCGGGTTGGAAGCTTACCAAGATCCCTGCCTCAAACAAATGAACCAGCAAACAAATAAACAGAAACTGACAATGAAAAGCAATTTAAATGCTAGTTGTACACAGGTCAGTGGTAGAAGGTGGGGTGCTTGCGCACATAAAAACAGTAAGCTTTAGCTTCAGTCCCCAGAATGGAAAAAAAAGGGCAAAAAACAAAGAACTCAACAAACAAAACAAACAAACAAAACTCAACAACAACAAATTTCAGTCATTTTACATCTGTGAGCAAAAAATTGGCTGTGACCCATTAGTAACTGAAATTCTCATCTCCTGCAGAACAGGGTATTAGGCCTATTAATGCATATTGTGCCAGAGCTCAAAAGGTGAGCATGTAACAATTTACAGCTGTTAAATGAGTATTCCACAAGACATAAATGCATCTATAAGTTCAAATTGTTTTACCATTTAAATATTTATGGCACAATAATGATAAAAAAATAATTCCAAACCAAGTCTTTTGTTCATTTAAGTTATATTCAAGCTAGACTTTATGTTTCTGGAATGCGGTAAGACAATATCAGAGCACAGCACTTTTAATTTTGCCAATCTTCATATCTTTTCAAGATGTATTCTTTTTTTTTTGTTTGTTTTTTGTTTTTTTTGAGACAGGGTTTCTCTGTGTAGCTTTGCGCCTTTCCTGGAACTCGCTTTGGAGACCAGGCTGGCCTTGAACTCACAGAGATCTGCCTGCCTCTACCTCCCAAGTGCTGGGATTAAAGGCGTGCGCCACCACTGCCCGGCTACAAGATGTATTCTTTTATTAAAGTATTTAGCAAAAAGAAATCCTACACCATCATCAGATCATGTGCAATGAACGGCTTTTCTTTCTTCTCAGATTTCTCTTTTAACAGATTAAAGTTTTAACTTCTCACATGCCCCATTGAGATTCATAGCAAAGAGATAATAAATCTATGGTCTTTCCTTATGAAGCAAAAATTGTATTGAACAAAAGTTTGATTTGAACTACTGGTATGGAGTTTACTGATGTGGATAATAATAATTACTTAGTCACTGGTTTGGAAATATAGATAAGAAATAAATAATAAATAAAAACCTTCTTGTAGTGGGTAGCCATTCCAGCTTTGATCTGGAAGTTCCAACCCCCATTGAGACTTCGGCAACTGTCACGCCTACAAGGTGGGGCCAAGGGAGGCACCTGGGGACCTGAGAGCTGGATCGGCGGGCGCGCGCTCTGTTGCAGGACGCTGGCCTGGAGAGGTGGACCGAGCAGAGCTCCAGAGAACATCGCTGGACTGTAATACACCTTCCCCAGACTCTGCGACCTACCTATTCCTTAATTTGTAAGTTACGCCATTAAATAAATCTCCTTTTAACTATGTGGAGTGGCCTTAATAATTTCACCAATATCTTCTAAATATTTTTATTCAAAAGAATTTGAGAGAATATAGTGCATTTTTGTCATAACATTTTAGAAAGGTCAAATAATTCAGTAATATGTGGTCACAAAGCCTTTTAATGGTTTCAACTTGATACCCACAAAAATGTTTGTAAGAAAATACAGAAAATAAAACGGCTGAAAAGAATCTTACCTTATTTTTATAGGTCATAATGTCTCTGGATATATAAAGATTTTGAAAAATATATCTACTTATCTCAATAATGTACAGTTTCATGACTTCATTTTTTATATCCAATAATTATTTAAATGGGCTATGTGTGTTGCTTGTTAATTATAGGTAAAATGATACTTAATCATGGAAGTGTTTTTTTCTTCTGAAGCTGAATTTCTTTGTGTAGTCCTAGCTATCTTGGAATTCACTCTGTGTGTTAGGCTGGTCTCAAACTCAGAGTTCTGCCTGCTTCTGCCTCCTGAGTGCTGGGATTAAAGGCGTGTGCCACTGGCCAGCATGGAAGGTGTTTTTAAATTGTGTAAGTGTGTATATGTATGTGTATGTATGTGTCAACTGACACATCAGAGACAACCTCAGAGAATGGAGAAATATGTTAATATCACATTAAGAAAGAAAAGACAAACATCACTTCCTTTTATATTAATTTGACTAAGAGTTAACCCAAATTTACGTTATCTACTTCTTTCTTTGTGTCTTACTTCTATCTATAGTCTGTGATTACTGGCCAATCTGTAGTCTCTCTATTTTATTTGTCTATTCTATCTGTCCTTCTTGTTATCCCCAACAAAAGTCTTTTCTATGTATTTATTTAATAGCACAGAGAACATCTCATGGGAAAATAATAAATAATACTTTACAGAATCCGTTAATGAAATTTTTAAAAAAGAAGAAATTTTACAAAAAGAAAATTACTAAATCATGCTTTAATTGTCATTTAAAAGTGAATGTATTCCCTCAATGTCCAGTATGTTTCCTCTTCTTTTACTTCACAAGTATCATAATAGCCCTCAATTAACTTTTTCTGAGATTTTCCTTCTTTAATTTTATTTAATTTTTTCATAGAATGTATTTTGACCATGTTCCTTCCTCTCCTTCAACTCCTCCCAGATCATCTTCTGCATCTCATTACTCACCAAATTTTATGTTTTCTCTCTAAAAAATAAACAAAAGTTTATAACACAAACACAAAAATTAAAATAAACATGCAAAAATCCAGTACAACATCAACAACAAAATGCCAAAACAAACAAAAGTCTGAAAGAATACCAATAAACAAGCAAGCAAGCAAACAACAACAACCCACGTGGAGCTCATTTTGTGTTGACCAACTACTAGTGGGCATGAGACCTGCCCTGCAGTGTTGTTGATATAACCAATGACACAACACTGGAGAAAAATGATTTTCCCTTTGTCTGTGGGTATCACTGCAAATAGCTTCATTGGTAAGGGTGTGACACTATGTCCACTTCTCCCTCTTAGTGTCAGGATTATCTTTGCATTAAACCCCTGTAGGCTTAAAACACAATTAGTTGTCTAGTGCCAAGCTGCCAGCCTTGAAATCATAAATAAAAGTAACATTATACATACTTAGAATGATACACACACACACACACACACACACACACACACACATATATATATGTATATATGTAGATATGTATATATTCATTAGTAGCAATTATTTAAAAAAGAATCTAAAAATTTGAAGGGGAATTTGGAGGAGTATATGAGACAGTTTGGAGGAATGAAAAAAGGGAGAATGTAATTTTAATCTAAATAAAATAAAATAAAACAAGAAATAAAAGTAAAACAAAAGAGTTCACAGGTATACAATGTTGCTCCCAGAAACATGTTATTAAATGAAAATCACAATAAAAGTTTGCAATTCAGCATATTATATTGCTATTTCCCTTGTTTACCCTCCTGAAATACATAAGACCATAGTGCTGAAGATACTGTGGACTTTGGTTGAAGGGCATAGAGAAATCAATTTCAAAGGAACTGGGAAACTGCCTCCCTATTGGTTAGCTTTCATAGTACCTGAAAGTGCTATGTAGATGAGTGTGGGAGAAAAGACACCAACCCTTGATGGGCAAGATAGTATCACTGGAGTAATATCATCAGTATTGTAGTGGGGTACTTCTTTCTGATTGGAATTAAAGCCTGTTCCACAAAGAGAGATTTCATGGTTGATACTGCAATTCTAGTAAAATGTCAGTGGCTCTGGAGGACATAAGGCCCTAGGGTTTAATGTAGTATTGTTATTTTGCTAAACTGACATACTGTCAAATTACCTTCCAAATAATTAGGTTGATACCCACACTCCTAGACTGGTCTCAATACTGGTCAGAGTATTGTTTCTTTGTAGTGGGCAGTAATCAACAGAGAGATACATAATTTGTCAAAGTTCTGAGAATAAGAGACTGAGTGCTCAGTCCTAAATGAGACATCTATATTTATCTCTCTACCAGTAAGGCTCAGGGAACATCACCAAAGAAGAGACAGGGAGAATATAAGATAAAAGAATGGAGCGGAGTGTGCAAAGTACTGCCTTCTGGATATAGCCGTCACAATCATGCACTCAGAGTGACAGTAGTTGTCTGCAGAAGATCTGGCCAGTATCAAACCTGTCAAAATTCCCAGAGTACCTGGGGTAGATGATTTGTAGTCCCTACTCCTTCCTGAGTAGCTATTGTTGATTGACAGTTGCTGAGGGAGTGGCCATCATTGTTTTTGGAGGATATGACAACTGGAAGGTTGCCATGACCCAATGGATGGCCCCACACTCATACACATATGCGATAATAATTGGACTTAGTTAACTATTAAACAAACAAACAAAAAATGAAGTTCAGACAGGGATGTCTTATTGAGGAAATACGAGGATTTGGAAATACTGAGAAATGGAGAGCAAATATAATCTTATTTTATTGTGTTCATGCATGAAATTATCAAAAATAAAGAAAACATTAAAAATTGAGTTTGTTTATAGACATGGTAACTATATGAAGTATCTTCTTTAAGACCTATAAATATGTACTTCTACCCTATTTAGTTTATAAATCTTATCATGATACTTAATGTATTAGTTACTTATCCTCATACTTTAAATTATTCTCCATCTTAGTGAATTAAATTACTAACTGATACTATGTCACAAGTCAAGTGGGCTCTGAGTTCAACATCTTTTCTGAGTGTTCTAATTTTAGGCTTCTCACAGACTGATGACAACCCAAGTTTTGCTTAGAAATGTCCATCTCCTTGATGATCCTTTCATGGTGGTCTCTATTTGAGTTCTTAAAGGTTCTTAGGGTAACTCACTAGTCACAGACGTTTGAGTGGTGACTTGTGTCTGGTAATTCTTGATAAACTTTATTTTCAGCATAATTTAAACACATTGGGATTCTTAATAATCTTAGTAGCATATGTGAATTCTAAAACCTAAATTTAATTAGCATTAAATTTGCTAAAAAATAATAAAATACTACTAGATTTCTTAACATCATAAATGTAAATAAAGTTATGCTAAGATTAATTTGCATTAAGATAATTTAGCTAAGTTCAAAACTCATCTACTTGAATAATATTTTGGAAAATTATAAACATCTTTTAAGTAAGATAATCATTTCAACTGTGAGCATAAAATCAATGAACCTTTTAGAAAAAACTGAAATATTTGTTTTGCAATATAACTAGAAATATGCTTTTAAAAACTTCTTTCAAACAAACTAGGATTATACAAATAATACAATGATTATACCTGTAAAGCTTGTTTGAGGGCAAGGCATATAGATGTTTAAGGCATTTCACTCTGCATTTTTTTTTTTTTTTTTTTTTTTTTTTGGTTTTTCGAGACAGGGTTTCTCTGTGTAGCTTTGCGCCTTTCCTGGAACTCACTTGGTAGTCCAGGCTGGCCTCGAACTCACAGAGATCCGCCTGGCTCTGCCTCCCGAGTGCTGGGATTAAAGGCGTGCGCCACCACCGCCCGGCTTCACTCTGCATTTTTAATATAGTTTATGGATTCTCTTGTAAAATTTGTGAGGGCTATACCTGATATTGTATACTAACATTGCCTATCAATTGATCTAGCAACATACTACTTCAATATAAAATACTCTAGTTAATTTCCCAGTACCTCCAGTTGCAAATTTTGCATGGAGGATTCTTTTCCTTTAATAATTGGTTTTCATGATCTGCTATGATAGAGAATTATCACCAATTGGTGCTTTTAAAGGAAGAGTAGTGAAGGCCATTCCACAGAGGCAGAACATTAGTGCTTCACTGATGGACTATAACAGAAAGGCCCCAATGGCAGATAAAAAGCCCAGGTTTTATATCATTTTATTAAGTTAAGAGCCACTGAATTTAAAATGGGAAAAAGGCCAGCAACAGATTACTCATTACAGCTCAAATAAATTAAAATGTTAATTTCATATTTCTGTAATCACAGATTCATTCAAGATTGTTCTCATTTGCAGCATTCCAAGACTGGTATATATAATTTCACTATGTATCATAAATATGGAAGGTTTTTGCAAAGAATCCACTTTTATTGTAGATGAATCTATAAAATAATAATATCCAGTTTCCTGAAGCACTTAGTCCATAAAGTAAAAATTGTAGATGGTAAAACTCATAATGTTAGATCTTAAATTGAAATGAGAGTATAGAAACTTGCACAAGGGCATCTTCCCGCAGTAACCATGACTATGAGTCATGTGATAAGATACAAAAGCAGTGGTATGATAATGCAGACAGAAATGGATTAAAGTTCAGTCCATGTTGCTGACAATTGTGAGCCAGGAAGGAAGAGAAAGCAGCAGTTTTCAGACAGAGTATCAGAGGAAGTGTCTTAGTGTTCTATCTCTGTAAAGAGACACCATGACCACAGGAAGTCTTATAATGGAAAGCATTGCATTGGAGCTTGCAAGACACTGGCATTAGCTTGGACTTTCAAAACCCCAAAGCCCACCCCCAAGTAACATACTTCCTCCAACAAGGTCAAATCTTCTAATTCATGTCTAGTAGCACTATTCCCTTATGACCAAGAACTCACATATAAGGGCCGATAGGTGCCATTTTTATTCAAACTACCTCAGGAAGCAAAAGGAATATTTACTGAAATACAGTTGTTGCTATGTCTAATTTCATCATCTAAAGAAAAGATTGTCTTCCTATTACAATATTCACTGTTTTTATCAATTCCTGTTTTGAAGTTGGAGAAACAGCATGTACTATATGTGCCTTTAGTTCCCAGATATTCTGTATTCAGCATACCTACAATTCATTCATGTTGGAGTTATCCATTTATATAATGAACCATTGTGCATACAAATATGTCACAATTCTTTCGTTCTCTGGTTAACAGACTTTACTTTTATGTGCTTTATTTTGCATGTTTTGCCTGCACATATAACTGTGCATTGTACACATCCAATTCCTCTGGATACCAGAAGAGGGCATCAGATCTCCTTGAATTGGAGAGTTAGAGACAGTTGTGAGTTGCCATGTGGGTGCTGGGTGAAGAACCAGGACCCTCCACAAGAGAAGCAATTGCTGCTAACTGCTCAACCACCTCTCCAATCTCAGGAGAATTGACGTTTAGTAGTTCTTAGTTTCATCTCTTATAAATAGAGTTGCTATGAATTCATTTTTGAAGTACTTTTAATTAAAAAGTGGATTTACTGTTCTTGTGAAGTAGTCAGTGACAATTTTATAAAACACTATAGATCCACATTCTCAAGTGTTTAGATCCCTTTATTGTCTATCAGAAATGTGGGAACGTTTTAGCTACTTCATACCATGTCATTTTTCTGTAGTATCAATGTTTTGCTTTTCTTATCACAATATTACAAATTGATAATGTAAATTAAAATAGTTGTAAACATGATTTGCGTATTGATTACTCACCTAAACACAAAATTAGTGCTAAAATACATAACTCATTGTTTTGACTCATAAGGACAGAGGACACCATTTAGAAGATGCCTCTATATTACAGGATACACATCTCATCTCAAAATTCTAATCTTGATCATGTCTATAAAAACATTCCCCAATGAGGTGAGATTTAAAACCTCAATATTTAGGACATGTTCTTTTTTTGTGAAACCATTTCAAGTTCACATCAAGGCCTGTGCTTTGACAGGATTACAGTATTTTATATTTCATTTTGTTATCTTCATCATACCTGACATCACAGTCATGCTCTTTAATGTCTAGCTGTCCCATTCAACGTTAATAATTCCAAATAGTGTTTTAGCAGTGGTTATAACCATATGGTCATAAATTATTTTGAATTATTGTTAAGGTGCAGCTTCAGTATTTAATAAAACAATTAATTGTTAATGGTTCTATGCTCTAGAAAATAATAAATTTTGGCACATAACATAACATATATTTGGATTACTGTTAAATGCATTTTGCTTTATCATTTCTTCAACAGTTCAAGTTTACAACTCAGTTCAAAAGTATTGTTTTTTATGTTATTTGTTCCCCTTTAAGGGACTATAGATTAGAGATAAAATTACTTCAAGTGACTTTTGATTATACCCATGCCATCACAATCTGTTATCCTAAATGCAAAGTGATTGAATTCACAGTCTCAGCAGTTTCTGGCTTTCAGTGTTTTTTTTTTTTCTTGCATGTATAATTATGTATTTTAAGATGATATGTTAACCAGCAGCCTTATTTAGAAGCCTTAAGCAATCAAAAAGGAGGTTATTTTCTTTTTCTTTTTCTTTTTTTGGAAGTAATACTTTAAATTAAATATAGTTATAGACTGTGGTTACTTATTTATTATGCAATCCATCTTATGTCCACCCCTTTCCCGATTCATACTGCATCTGTCTACCATGGATTCTCTCAATGCAAGCCGACTTTTATCAGCTCTGATTCTCTTACCTTTCTGCAGTAAGGAAGATTGAAATTACTCTGGCCAAGAGGCTCAACCAGATAATCTCGCCATGATAAAATAGTTAGCTACATATGCAATGTCTTTTAAGTGACAGGCTTAGAAATTCAATGGATTAGGATTAGTTACCTCCAAGACTCCAGTTTTCCATCCAACACTGTTAATTTATAGTATGTGTGAAACAGACATAAATTATCATGAGATATATATATATATATATATATATATATGTATGTATATATATATATATTCATATATGTATGATTATTTTGAAACTCCATAGTCTCTATATCTGCTGCTAAAATATTTAGCTGTTTTTTCTCTTGATTTTTAATATTAATCTCATGTTCACATTATTCAGTAATAATCTCTTTTTAATTTTAAAAGGTCAAAATTCCTTAGGGTACCTCACAAGTTCCTTTACAATCACCATGGTCTCCAGGTGTCTAAATTCACTGTCATCAAATATCCCATAATCTCCATAAGAAATATCTGTGGCTAAGAGCAGCAAGCTTTTATTTTGAACACTCAGATCTTTATATAAGTTATTTTCTCTGCTGGAAATTCTCTAGATTGAACTTTTTCCAGTCCATAAAATTCGATCATCTTCCCAGATGTCCAATGTTTCCGTTAAGTGTCTCTGCAACTTAGTTATTTTTTATCTCAACTTTTGCAAGTGATTTGCACTGTAAAGTGAGTTCTTCAAGGGGATTCTCAGCATTCCATTCATCTTTCTTATTATTGTTTGATCAGGAAACGGCTCCATAGAGTCATGTGTTTGACAATTTGGTCGCCCTCTGGTAGAGATGTTTTGGGAGGTTGTAGAACTTTCAAGAGGTAGATCCTCACTGGAGGACGAGGGTTACTAAGAATAGCCATTGAAGTTTGGTAGCCTGGCTCTGCATCCTGCCCATATTCTGCTTCCTGTTCCACCAGAACAGAGAAAATGAGACATCCCATCTGCACATTGCTACTGTCATGAATCTACCTATAAACATGTCTTCCCACCATGTTAAGATAATCCCTGAAAACAACTGTGATCTAAAATGCTGTCTCTCTTCTTTAGCTTAAATTGTCAGGTATTTGGTTATAAAAACAAGGAAAGTCATACACACACACACACACACACACAGACACACACACACACACACACACACACACACACACACATATATTCATACATACACATACATGCATATATTGTCAGATGTAAATACTTAACAAAGTCATTTATTGATTGATTGTCTTGAAATCCATCTGCTGCTTCAATTGCTACCTCTAAACTACATTGCTCATTGCAAACACTGATAAGATTTACCATTTAATGTTTTTTCTGCTTAGGTATACCCTTTCCTCACAGCTGTGGAATAATACTAATCACGGCAGAAACTAGTGAAAATTGAATTTTCTACATAAATACCACTCATTTTCTTAAGAATAACTAACATTCTCTAAATACAAAATTTTAAAAATCAAATTAAAATAGGTTCTATAGCTGAATTCATTATCTGCATCGAATTCAAAACAGTTCAAAATAAAAAAATATTTTAATCTCAACACAGATTAGATCTGCAGCTTGTATTTTCTGGTCAACTAGATAGTCAACTTCTCCTACTCTTTGATGATACCTAAATACCCAACTCTGTTGTGAGTCTTTTATACAGTTCCACTATAGTGCTTACTTTGAACTCCATTAGATTTCTCTATATTTCCACTTGGAGATCATATTTTGATATTTTAATAACTCACTTTACATGGTGTTAAGATAAAGCATTCCTTGGTAAAGGTAAGTAGAGGTGGTAATATGTCTGAATTCTTTTATTCTACCTAGAAATCAATTGTAAATCAGTAAGCAGAAGCTTAAGGACTAGACCAGAAAAGCCAGACTCTCCAAACTCTAAGCTCTGAGACCAAAGGCTGCATTGGAAATCAGAATCATATGGCTCCAATTACTCAGGTTGAAGGCTTGTTGTTCCAGATGTTAATCACTACGGGGTCTGCCTGCAGCTATGAAGCAATTATCAGTTTTCAGCAATAGTGTAAAGAGCAGAGGCAGTCAATGCCTACCTGTGTTAAAACTCATGGGTAAGCTCCCTTGGGACCCTCACCTCCTATAATGGCTTGTGTCAGAGATCTCAGAACAAGTGTGTTAGGAGCCTTGGCCTCTGACAAAGGCTGTACATCAACCCAAAGTACAAGGTGGACCTACGTATGGACCCTTGGCCCTTACAACTCTTCTAGAACACAGGCCATATAGTTTCTATTCTCTGCCCTCCATCATTTTAGCCTATGACTGGTGTCTGTAACTTCTCAGCTGCCCTGGTGCTGCAGCATCTGCTGTTAGCATAGCCCTGGCTGCAGTGCCTGGAATTGCTGCTACTGCAGCATTTGCCACGGTTGCCACTCCGTGGCTTCCACCACTACTTCCTTTTCACATTACCGTCTAAACGTTCTTTGCTAATGTTAAGGATGAAAAGCTGGTGAGAAAACAAACAAAGAGACAAACAAACCTCCCTAGAGAAGCCGTTGGAAGGAACCAGGGCTCCAACTCCAGAGAGACAGTACGGGGGGGGGGGGGTGCCACCACACTCAGCCCTATCCCAAAGTGAGCCAAACAGCATGGGTTTGGAGAGCTATGTGACAAGAGTGATCGTTCTAGTCACCATACACCGTTTTATGGAAATTAATGGTCAGGTTGGCACTAGCCATAGTCCACCTGATGGGCCTGGGCCGCCAGGGGAAATGCTCCCCTCCTGGCCTAGATAAGAATGGTTTCCACTTGATAATTGTCACAAAACTGGGGGCAAGGTGTTTGAAATGGTTGTGGCTAGAACAACGCTTTCTGAAGCAGGAGCTGTGCTTTAGCATCAGCACATGTGGTAGTAGTCCTGCATCTTCAAGACATCTATCTCCTACACACAGCTGCCAGCATACCAAGAGTGAGGACCAGTCAGCTGAAAAAAAAAAAAGAAAAAAAAAAGAAGAGAAAGACTTCTTGGCCTACAGTCCCCTGACAAACAGTCAGAAACCAAGGAAGGCACTAGCCACTGTCAATGAGGGAGTCAAATATCTGTAGCCTCAACTATCTTGGCTACATTGAAGGAAAACTACAAAGGATAAAGGGAAAATATGCATTAAAATGAGTGCTCTCAGTGATTGCCAGTCCTTAACATTGGGGCATTCTTACAACATTTCACAGTTGCCCACTCTTAGACAAATAATGACAAGGAGATGTAAATAATGTTGTCTGTCTCAGTGATAAAGGAACAGGAATACTGGAAACAGGAAATAAAGGCCTCTATATTCATCCTTATAGTAACCTAGAGAATAAATGTCAGTAATTTGCATTTCTTCTATAAATAGTAAACTCTCCTTGTAGAGCTCAACAAAGAAAAGGGTTCATCTATTTATAAGACCTATATGTGATTTGTAACACACATGCTTCCTACAGTTTATATATACACATGTACGCATGAACTTGTATACATTCATATATATTTGCTTCAGTTCTCCATTGTTGGGGCAATATTAGTTTGGCAGGGCTAGAGAAATGGTTTAGTGGTACAGTACTTGCATGACAAGCAGGGGGATTGAGTTTGTATATCTAACACCCACATGAAAACTAATAGCATGAATGAAGAGACAGGTAAAGCCTGGGCCTAGCCAGCTTAGGCAAATTGGTGAGTTTCATGTTCAGTAAAGTGCCTATTTCAAAAACTAAGATAAAGAGTGATGGAGCAATACATGTAATGCATACTTCTGACCTCCACTGCATTCATGTTCACACATGGAATCATATATCATATACATGCATGCATGCCCCTCCCCCCACAGTATTTGTTTGTGAATTATTTTTTAATTTTCTATATTAAATTGGTGTGAGCTAGACTTCTACCCTTTCATCCAAAGAGGCACAGTAAGTTTCAGCTGCTTTAAAATTTTACTTCGAAAATTATTACAGCTTAAAGAATTATATATTTACATCTGTATGTATTTTCCAATGTTATTTTCACTAAAAAGTATATTTTTCAAAAATAATTTGAATGCCTTTATAGTCAAATATCACAACATTATCTTATAAAACTTGTTGTTTAGACATTGAAATCCTAAACCCAGCTCTCTGGAGGAGGAGTTTTAGTACTTCTTTGTTTGTTTTTTGTTTGTTTGTTTGTTTGTTTTCTGAGACAGGGTTTCTCTGTGCACTTTTGATGCCTGTCCTGGAGCTCCTTCTGTAGACTAGGCTGGCCTCGCACTCACAGACATCTGCCTGGCTCTGCCTCTTGAGTGCTGGGATTAAAGTCTTGCGCCACCATTGCCCAGCGTTTTAGTACTTCTTTAGTCTCTCAAGGAATCCATCTTATGAACTTCCTACACCTTACTATTAGGAGAGGGAAGGGCTGGTATGTAATTATGGCCGGTAGCCCAGAGCCTAATGCTGGTCTCAGGAGTGTTCGCTAAGCTCTCAAAATGACCTACTTGCTGTAATTTAGAATTTACTGCCTAGAGACATTGTTTTGGAAACTGACATAGTTTTCCATGTAAAAATGTAGAGAATAGGTAATTATATTAAATGAACTTTCTTTGCCAAAGACATAAATAGCTCAAGGATAACATTTCTTAGGCTATTTTAAGCTTTTGAATTATTGGAAAATTAAGTAGTGTTGCAGATTGCAACTTGAACTGCTTGCCACAAATCTTCAAAAACAAAATGTTTGTCTTTGCTCAGTTGACAGTTGAATGACTATGAAATACAAAATGCAATTATATTCTGCAAATTCTAAAGAGTGGTTCAATGACACTTTGTGTACCAGAATAAGTTAAGTAAAAGAACCTATGTCCATATCAAACTCTAACAATGAGCTGAGCTAAACTAAGATAGTATAAAATGTGTGTATTAATGTTAATGTCATGGTGATGGGATGGTACACTCTGACATCATGAGAGTACAGATTAGATGAATGATTTATATCTTTTTAGGAATTAATTTTTAATATTTTTATGTACACTATGATCAGAGTTCTACGTTTCCCACCAGATTTCCCACATTCCAGGCTGGTTTCTTCTTGAGTATAGGCCCTGATTTCCTTTACTTTGAAGATTTAACTTAGAAAACTTGCAAATACAAATGGTTCCTCTGCATCTTCAAGATATAAATCTCCTAGCCTTTTGCCAATCTGCAAAGGTGAAATGTCTTTTTTTTTTCTAGGATATAGGGGTCATCATTTTGAAATGCCATCATTTGTTGAGATGGTGCCCAAATGTCCCAGACTCTATAGAAGTTTGGGGACAATTAGCTAACACTGTGGTCTGCTTACACTGACCACACTTATTCCTAGTGTTCTCTAGTACTTTTCCATTAGCTCATCCCAGGGCTAAAAACTTTCCAACATTTCTTGCAGTGGAATTTAATTCAGTAGCTCTACTCTATTGCACATATCTTGAATAGTCTCCCTTGTCTGTTTAATTCCATCTGGTGCAGTTTTTCTTTGGCAACTGAAGAATTCATTGCATTTAAACTCCAGTAAATGCTGCCTTAGTAAATTCTGCAAACTTGGATGTGTTTTTTTATGCATTCTTTCTCCTCCATATAAAGTGATGTGAAACAATATGTCTAAACATTTTAAAAGTTAATTTGATTATTATCAGCTTAGTAAACAGTACAAATTTTTGTTTTCAATATTTTTAATAAATGAAACAAGCACTAAGTTAATGTTTCATGGATTTTTAAAATGTTTATTCATTGAATATATAAAGAAATTTGAGGCAGACATCCCATGTTAGTAGCTTCAAAAAATTCAGAATGAAAATTATGTCCAATTGTGTTGTACAGGAGTATGCTGTCAAATGTCAACCCTAAGCCTAAAGATAGAAGAGTTGGAGATTGTGTAACATGGGTGAATCCCTGGGTTCCATTGCCAGCACTACAAAGGACAGAACAGAACAAATTTTCTTGGAGTGATAGGAGAATAGAATGGAGAGGAAGACTCCAAAGGCATCAAGATTAACTTAAGAAAGAAGCCAATTAGGTAAGTGAAAACTGGAAAACTTTTGGATTGCTGCCTACATGTAACAAAAAAGAGCAAAGCAAAGGGAAAAAGTTGAAAGTAATATATTGCAATTCAGACTCAGAATAATACAGTTTTTGAGAAAATATATGGAAAAGTAATAGATGTATGGACTCATATTCTAGCAATATAGAAATACTGTCCCCATCTCTTTAAGACCTTAAGCTGTCCCATTAACTCTGCACTTCTGGATGAATTTGTATTGTGGAATTTCAAAAAGAGTAGTGAAATAAAGTTGCTGAGAGCAGTGACAATAGTTCAGCTATGGATCAAGAAGGTCAACTGAAACCAAATGGTCGTCCATTGAGCATTAAGGCTTATCTAAAAGAGACATGGGCAGGAGGTTATTAGTGAGATGTTTTGTTATTTTAAAGGATCTTTAAAATAATACAAGGGAAAGAATACAAGTACAACATAAATATAAATTAGGAAGAATACACATTCTTAGATGATTATTTGCCCAAGCCAAATAGTTGTAAAGAAATAATTCTTACTATTTACTGAAGGTTTAAATAGTCACCCAAAAGCATAAAAAGTGTAAGTTGACCATCTTCAGCAATATGAATAAATGGGTTGCTGGAAATGTGTCAGCAAGAAAGACTATGTCTTTTGTAAAACAAATAAAACATATTAGGTTAATGGATGTACTACAGGGCATGGACAATTGCTGCATAAACATACTGTTGTAAGACACTCAGGCAAAAATGTAAATTGCAAATGCTTAAATATAGTGAGTATGCTACTATATTAATCATATGATGATCATCCACACAACTTTATATTAAAAAGCCAGAATGTAGCCAGGCGGTGGTGGCGCACGCCTTTAATCCCAGCACTCGGGAGGCAGAGCCAGGCGAATCTCTATGAGTTTGAGGCCAGCCTGGGCTACCAAGTGAGTTCCAGAAAAAGGCGCAAAGCTACACAGAGAAACTCTGTCTCGAAAAAACAAAAAACAAAACACAAAACAAAACAAAACAAAAGCCAGAATGTTTGTTTTGACTGGTCTAACAGAAAAGTCATTGCCCTATACATTAGGAAGATTATTTTCAAAGTAAATCATAATTACCTAGTTAGTTATTTTGTTTTGAATATATATTTGTTTATATAATGCTCTTTTTATTTGACTACATGCATGCTTAACACGTAGATGATGCTCAATATTAATGAAATATTTGTTGAAAATGGATAATTGTTCATAAATTGTGCTGAGGGGGTTCTTTGACTTCTGAGGGGAAGATTTGTATGTTTAAATTTTCAGGAAAATTATATTGTAATTTTTCACATACATGAACTAATGCTTTTATGTTTCTTTAAAATTAACAAAAACATCATGTTTTTATTTTGTCTGTGAAAACCTTCTTGAGATACTAAGAATTGAGGCAATAGGAATCTTCAAAATATATGATCATAATATTCTCAGCCAAACCTAAAACTGGAACTAAAAATGGGTTTAGTTGTTAGAAATATAGTTTGTCTAATGGAATACTTTAATATTTTAATTTCTCCAAGACAGTGGTAATTAAAACCAATAGTTGAATTTTAAAATCAATTATTAACATGACTTTAAGAAAATGTGTTTCAGAGAGTTAAGGTTTAAGGTAAGTGTATGTAGGTGGTGAATATTAACAATTAAAGGCATTAATTACAACATACCACATATCACTGGTCCAGTAAAAATGTTGAATGACACAAGGAGGCCATTTTGGTAAAATGGAAATATCAAGTACATATATATAGTTTCATAAAAATTTTCAAATCTTATTTATAATTCATGACAGAGGAAGAATAAATTTATACAGAAGTATATATAAAGAAATACCGTGCTGACCCTGAAATGAGTCTAATAATTTTGAAATTAACAAGAAAATCAAAGTTATGATAAGAGGAATGTTTTGTTTCTGGCTAATAATTTATAAAATACTGTTCAAAACACTGTCCAGGAATATGTGACTTATCAGGAGTATGACATTGTGTTTGAGAAGTTTTGACAACACTACCCTGACAGGTGACAAGATTTAATGCTGTATCTTAGGGATACAGGGACCTTTGAAAGACAGGTTTTCTGTGGGGTTTCAATTCTTAGATAATATATTGGCTGCTTTTTGGACAGTTTAATTTAAAACTGGCTCCTTGTTTTTCTCTTATCCCTCCAAATTTTAAATTCTGAGTGACCCTCTCAGAACAATCTTCTGTTTCATATACATTGAATGTACCAAGGTACAACCCCCTAAATCAATGTTAAGTTTAAGGCCCCTTGAAAAATATGGGAACTAACTTAAGCCTGTTAAAGATATTCTTGGCTGCAATATTTTAAGTGGAATATTGCAAAATATATTTCATTGATTGAGTCCTAAAGAAGACAGAATAATTGAATGTGTTTATAACCTAATTATAAAAATAATTCAAGGGTGCATGTAGACCAATGTTCTTATTTTATCTTTTGTAATATGAATCAGAAAATAAGGAAGCACTTCACCTTGACATAAATAATTTTGCAATAGTTCTATATTTATTTAGAAGAGAATAGCCTATATGAAAAAATAACTTTTGTGACTGCATTTTACAATTATGACTAGAAAATAATATTGGAATCTGGAAGAGAATGGATAGAAGACAGGATAGATTCTTAAGTTATGAAAGGAAAAACTCTTTAAATGAATTGATTGTTTATTTGACCACAACAGTCATCAAAAGCAGTAACCATTTCTTATTCATTTATTTGACCTCATTTTTTTAGTTTATGAGCCTCAGCATGTGATGCTGTGATAATTTGTGTTATATATTTCCTCCCTAAATTTATTTTAAATTTAATGAGTTCAAATCTTATTTGAAATTACCAAATGATAGTTAAAATGGAGATATTTTCTTCACTTTTAAATCTTATGATGTTACTTTTGTTTTTTTCCAAAGGAAATAAAAGTGTAGAATCATGTGATCAATGATTTTCCAACATTGTGATTATAATTTAATCCATAAGAAAAATGAAAGACTGTGTAAACATAATTAAAGATCAATGCAAGATAGTGCAGCACAGCTAGTATTAATTGACCTATAATTAAATGTCTCATATAATTTTATTTATATTATGATTAAAACACAATAACAATTAGTATATTGTTATGGAGCATACAATTCTTGGAGGAATGAAACAGATGATGTTCTAATCAATTTAAGAATATTTGGAATCCTCATTTATAGTGTGGGCTATGAGTTCATGTTTAAAAGAAATTAGTTGTATTTGTTGTCATTTTCCTAGTCCAGTTAGATGTTATTCAATAAAAGTAATATGGGCAATATTTGATTAAAATTTGAATTGGCTTCTTTAAAATATATTTATTTATTTACTTATTGGTTTATTTATTGAGACAGATTCTCACTGTGTAGCCCTGACTGATTTGTAGATGAATTGACCTTGATCTCATAGAGATCTACCTCCTCAGTTCTGAGATTTAAGATGTACAACACTATACCTAGCTATTGCTATTTTATCGAGTTTGTTTATACTTACGTATGTTCACCACACTCATGCTGTTTACTAGTAGAGGCCAGGGAGTATGTCATATCTCCTGTAAATACAATTTGGGATGGAACTGAAATCTGGGATGGTTGTCAGTGGCCATTTTGGTGCTGGGAAGCATGCCTGGTCCTTCAGCTACAGCAGTATGTGTCTTCACCATTGAGTCATCTGTCCATCTCTTGAATTAGCTTTGAGAACAACCATAAAGCAACTGCATTCACACAGGACTTTCACATGAATCATTCCATATTCTCCCCATTTCCCCTTGTATTTTTATTCCCAATCATTGTTGTCCATACTTGATGTTGTGCTTTAGAGTGCTAAGTTCATTTTGATGATAGTTCTCTTCCTCATGTATTGTAAAGTTAGTGAGTCATACAAATTATTACCAATATAATCTTTTTTTACTGTGTCTGGTTATGCAATGATTACGAAGAAATATTTTGACAATTTTTGGTAACCCATATATTAGACCATAATTTGTTTTAAGTACATTTCATAATATATTTGACTAATACTTTAAGATATAAATTTATTAAAAATCCACAACACAGATTAACAGGCTATACAAGGACATAGTGTTTATTACAATTAATTATGGTAAGGACTGAGCTGGAGAAGACCCACATGCCTGCCTGGAGTTGGAAGGTGCCAGGCAGTCAGGTGCCATTATGGTGAGCCATTACACGATGAGGTATGGGAGATAGAGAAAGGCAAAATGATTCATGTCCAGTGGAGAGAGGCAGATCTGAAGAGGTAAAGATGGTGAGGAGGGGGCTGAGGTGTTAAGAGCCTATTTTGGATCCATAGCCCAGCCAAAGCTGTGGTCTGTGTTCATGACTGTGACTGCTGCTACCACCAAAGGCTGAGTGGATAAGGCTACACAGAGTTGGTCCCGCCCCTCACCAGCCATAATACTTTAGAGAGCAGGCCCTGCACCTCATCTGGGCAACACAGTAGAGTTGACCCTGTTTACCAGGGTAGTTGGGGGTATACAGGGACAGCAGCATAGGTGATTCAGCCCTGAGAACATAAGCATGGGAGATCTGGCTCCACTACTCCTCGACCATACAGTGGCATCAGTAAGGGAGAGATGCTCCCCTCACTCCTCACCCCTGTCCCTTACCTGTTAACTCTCACCACATGATACAGGCAGTAAAGTTGGCCCCAATGTAAAGAGAACAGGATACCTATCCTAGCCCCTCACTGGCTGCATTACTCAGGAGAGCAGGTCCTATACCTTGCCTGGGTCAAGTAGAACTGACCCTGTTGGGCATGGTGAGGGTGAGCCAGCCCAGAGAGTGTGAGAGTGAGGGAGCTGGTCCTGCCCCTCTCATCCGCCATGTAGTGGCATGGGCAAGGGGGAAATGCTCTTCACACCTTACCCCTTGTCATCTGTGGCAGGTGGGAGAGCTGGCCCTGCCCCTCATCAACTGCAACACTTTGGAGAACAGATCTTGCACTTTGCCCAGATAGCACAGTACAGTTGACCCTGTTGACTGAGGTGTGGGTGAGCCAGCCATGAGGATGTGAAATGACCATGACTTTCATCTGCCATACAGTGATGTGGGCAAGGGAGAGATGCCCTCTCCCCCAACCTCTTACCACCTGTGGCAGGTGGGGGAGCCAGCCCTGACATCATTATAATGGGAGAGCAGGCCCTGCACCCACCTGGGCAACACATTAGAGATTTCCTTGTTGGTGGAACACAGGTAAGCCAGCCCTGAGAGCACAAAAGTGGGAGAGCTGGCCCTTACCCCCTCATCAGCCATGTGTTGGTGAAAGTGAAAGAAAGAAGGGCCCTCCCCCTTTTTGCCCTTCTCTCCCTGGCAGGCAGAAGAGCTGACCTTGGGGACATGAGAGTGGGAGAAATGTCCTGCCCTAACCAGCTGCAGCACTTGAGAGATTGGCCCTTGCCCCTTGCTGAGCAACACAGTAGAGCTGGCCAAGGTGGTGTAGGTGTGAGTGAGTCAGTCCTGAGGGCTTGAGAGCACAAGAAAACGCCCTGCCCCTCGCTGCTTTCTGCATAGGATGAGCTAGCTGGGGAGATGCTGAAGAGCTTGCCCTGATGATCAGGATGAGGGAGAACTGGTGAGGTAACCAACCCATTGAACACCTAGGCCCAGAACCAGGACATGAGATTCTAACATCTGCCCCATCTATAATATGCTGCAGCACATGAAGGGGCCAGTCCTGCAGATCCAAAGCTGCAGAATCTGCATGACATAGAGAAATAGCAGAATGTCCAAGAAGAGTCCCAGTGAGGGCTCAGCAGAAGCCAGAGACCTTGAACCAGACCAATGACTCACTGCAGTAAACACTTGTAAGTAAAGATGTATGGACTAAAGGATATACTGTGTGACTTACTAGGTCACACTGAAGGTTCCGCAATGAGATTTTTTTTCTCTTTTCTTCTAAATTTTATTTTACTTTGTTTTGTTGGAAAAGTGCAGGGGCAGAGGGCAGATGCAAAGGGATAGGGAGATGAATGGGATTGGGATGCATGGTGTAAAATTCAAAAAGAATCAATAAAAAGTTAAAAAAGTTATGGTATACCACTTTATTGTAAATATACTTGAAATTTTCTTCACATTTAAGACATCTCTATTTTTTTCAATTTCTGTTTTGCTTAATACAAACTACCAGATACCAGCTTTGTTACTATTCCATCAACATCATGAAGGCCTAGTTCTAAAAAAAAAGAATAAATGTCTAAGAAACTTCCATTTTCATAGATTTCAGCTGTGAACTCTGGACAGAATATAAAAATCAATGCCCCTGAAAAGAACCAATGTTTGAGCAAATTGTTGTAAGATTGTGGAGAATTCTCTGATTTGTATCAAGTGAATGAACTTCCCATTTTTGATAAAGAATAACTTATTGAAGCTGTAGGAAAAAACACACAGCTTTAAGTAGCAGGTCACCATCTTTCTGTCTAGCAGAATACAGGTACTAGCTTTGGGCCACAGGGCTACCTGGACTAATGGAGATAGCATACTAAATAAAGAACAGATAAGAGAAATGTTGTTTGTTGCACAATGCTTGCTAAAATGTTTAGTAGGTCCTAAATCACTATGGCAGGTGAAGTGATTTTGTGCATTCATCAAAGTTCTGAGATAGAATTTGGTGCAAAAAGTGAAGCAATTTGAATTTGAGAGGTTGATAGCTAAAGTATAAACATCAAAATAAATTGGAAGGTCTATACATCTCCATATATTGGTACCCTTCATAATCTAAAATAATAAAAAGGAAAGGTAATGTGGAAGGGAAAATATTTTGTAAAGAAACAAAAAAAAAAACTAGAAGCAACTATTTGCTGTGTCTTAGTCAATGTTCTATTGTTATGATGAGAAACAATGACCACAACAACTCTTATAAAATAAAACATTTATTTGGAGCTTGCTTACAGTTTCAGAGGTTTCGTCCATTTTCAGCATTGCAGGCAGAAATCATGCTGAAGAAGGAGCTGGGAGATCTATATATGGATCCTTAGTCAGTAGAAAGAGACAACTACTGGTCTGACTTTCACTTTTTAAACCTCAAAGCCTACCTTCAATGACATACTTCTTCCAACAATGCCACACCTCCTAACTCTTTCAAATAGTCTCACTCCCTTAGCATTCAAATATATGAAAATATAGAGACCATTCTTTCTCACCCATAATAGACTGATAGGCAAAGGATAATTAGCCTTTCCTAGGGATGAGTCCCTTAGTGGTTGTTCGGTACAGAGTGGTGAATGTGGTGATATTTTATTTGTGATCTAACAAATAAAGCTTTCCTGAAGATCAGAGTGTAGAGCTAAGCCACTACTTAGCCATAGAGACCAGGCAGTGGTGGCACACATCTTTAATCCTATTACTGGGGAGGCAGAGGCTGACAGATCTCTTTGAGTTCAAGGCCACCCTGGGCTACATAAGATTGTTCCAGTCTAAGAGATAAACAAAGCTAGGCAGTGGTAGCACATACCTTTGATCCCAGTACTTGGGATCTCATGCCTTTAATTCTAGAACTAGGGAGGTGGAGACAGGAAGTAATATGGCTGGTCAGAGACAGGAATATAAGGCGGGAGGAGACAGGAGCTCAGTCTCTTTCAGGCTGAGGAGTTGACAAGGTAAGAGGTGGTGGCTGTGGCTTGCTCTTTTGTCTCTCTGATCTTTGAGCATTCACCCCTATGTCTGACTCCAGATTTTTACTATTAAGACCAATTAAGATTCATGCTACAGTCAGACACGAAACCATATACACACAACAACAGAAATAAACTAAGAAAGTTGTATACACACACACACGCACACACACACACACACACATACAATAAAAGAAAAAGAGGCTAGCAACTCAAGACTGAAAGGACATCAGAGGGGTTCCAGGGAGAGATGCTTGGAGGGGCTGGAGGGAGAAAACTGAGGGGAGGGAATTGATATAAT
Source organism: Peromyscus californicus insignis (assembly GCF_007827085.1). Lineage (NCBI taxonomy): Eukaryota > Metazoa > Chordata > Mammalia > Rodentia > Cricetidae > Peromyscus > Peromyscus californicus. Next base: position 157,831,157 of record NW_026294573.1, on the reverse strand, counting down.
TCTATTTCAAATAAAGATTTTTTTAAAGGGACAGCAAAACATGAATATTTTTATTTAATTTTTTTATTTTTTAAGAATTTTATGTACTGTTATACCGCATTATATCATTTCTAACCATTTCTCTTCACCATTCAACTCCATCAATGCCAGCCATATTGTCTCATCTAAAGTACCAGGCGCAAGCTCTCCCCACTAAAACAGACAAGACATATACTACTGAGTCCATTTAATGTTGTTAATACATACATGTAATTAGGGCTGTATAAGCTATCAAAGAGTTTATCCAGAGGAAAACTGATTCTCCGTATCTCAGTGGCCATTGACTACCTAGAGCTATTCATCTAATAGTGGAGCCTTGTGAAATTACCTCATCCATGTTGGTATGTCAACTAATGTGATCATTATGCATGCCTTGGTTAGGCAACCATATTGCTGAGATTTAATGAGTTCAGCATCCTTGTTTGTCTAGAAGACTCTATCTGATTGCAAGCCTCTTGGCCCTATGACTCTTACAACCATTTTCCTGTCTTCCTTTTTTTCTGTTCCCCTTCAGTGTAGGGGCTGTTTGCATATGTATCAGTTAGGGCTGAGAATGTGTTACTCATTTATTCTTTACATTCTGTCCAGGTGTAGATCAATGTAGTAGCCTTTGTCTGCTACAAAAAAAAAAGAAGTTTTTAGATGAGGGGTGGGAAATACATTAATATATGGATATAAGGATACAAACTAGATTGTATTCAGGAGCTACACTGATTTAGGAAAATGACAATAGGAGGTTTTCCTCTAAGGTTTGTGACCTTTCAGCACTTGCAGTAGGCTAGGTTTATAGTAGCAGGCATGAGTTGGTTTTTAAGTACAATTAGACAGGTGCTATTTGCCCACAACGTATGAGCCACATTTGTACCACTGAGGATCTCTTATCTAAGAAATGAGCTGGAATGTGAAAGAAAGAAATAATTATTAGAGAGAGAATGCTTACCCATAAGTTGTCCTCTGACCTCTAGTTCCTCTTGTCTGATGTGTCCTCTTTCAAAAATCAATAAACTATTTAATCAACAAAGCAGTATAAGAAATTATAAAACCGAAGAACAAGCTATAAGTTTTTGAAACTGACTGTCATACAAGCATGAAGACTGTAATTTAGATCCCAGCACACAATTAGTATATGGGGAGAGTGGCATGTGTGGTGATATTTTCACTAAAGAGGTGTAAAGTGTATAAATTTGAAAGACATTATAAGATAATTCTCTGTTAGTAATATAAGTTAGGATAGAAAGTGAATCAGGTACATTTTGGACTTACCAAAATAGGATAGATAATGGAATATTTTCTCTGAGTTTGTCAAATGCAAATGGGCTAGACATTGTTGTTGTGTTTATTGCTTGTATATATTGTATATAGTTATTGCACTTATTGTATATAGTTTTTCTTATATTAGTTGCAACTTTTTTATTATTTTTTATTTTTATTAGAAAAAAGGGGAAATGTGGTGATATTTTATTTGTATGTTAATAAATAAAGTTTGCCTGGAGATCAGAGGACATAGATAGCCAGCCATAAACAAAAGTCAGGCAGTGGTAGCACATGCCCTTAATCCAATCACATGGCAGGCAGAGTCTCTGTGCATTCAAGGACACAGCCAAGTGTGGTGAGATAAGACTTTAATTCCAGTATCAACCTTAGAGACTTGGAGGTCTGGACAGACAGGCAGTGAGGAGGAAGTGAGGTGGCTGGACTAAGAGCCAATGAGAAAGAGAACAGCAAGGCAATGAAGGCACAGGTTAGACATGAAGAAGCTAGTTCTCTTGGGAAGCTATGGTGGCATGATGAGCTAAGGTTAGCTGGTGGCTATCCCTATTTCTCTGATCTCTAAGGTTTTCACCCCTGTATTTGGCTCTGTGTTTCTTATTTAATAAGACTGTTTAGAAATTTGTCTACAGGCATGCATTGTAATGTCAGTGTTAGTTATACTGAAGACAATCAGGCCCCTGGAATAAATTGGCCACCCAGAAACTAAATTGATGATCTTCAGGTCTAGTGAAAGACTTCATCTCAAAAAATGAGAGTAGTAGAAGAATACATCTAATGTCAAACTCTGAACACTCATGTATCCACTCATATAAATGCATACATGTGAGAAAAGCATGCACCACAACTCTTGCTATTATATTCACTGACTAGTATTAATGGTGCTGAAAGGTGCTCTCCAAGCTACCAGAGGAGAAGTGCTGTGGGATGGTCTGTATGTCAAATGTGTTGCTGATTGGTCAATGAATAAATCACTGATTGGCAGTGGCCAGGCAGGAAGTATAGGCGGGACTAACAGAGAGGAGCATTGAGAGAACAGGAAGCTGGGTGGGAGAGACACTGCCAGCCACCATCAGGACAAGGAAGATGTAAAGTACCGGTAAGCCACAAGCCACGTGGCAAGGTATAGATTTATAGAAATGGATTAATTTAAGCTGTAAGAACAGTTAGCAAGAAGCCTGCCACAGCCATACAGTTTGAAACCAATATAAGTGTCTGTGTTTACTTGATCGGGTTTGAGCGGCTTGGGACTGGCGGGTGAGAGAGATTTGTCTTGACTGTGGGCCAGGCAGGAAAACTCTAGCAACAGAGAAGGGTAAATATCAACCTATCTACAAACCTTATAATCTACAATAGTGACCTGCCTGCAAGATATGCTGGTCCAATTGTTCTGCTTAAGGAAGATAGCAATAAAAAGACTCCTAATGGTATTTCATTCTATCCATAGATCAGTGCCTCACTCAACCATCATCAGAGAAGCCTTTTCCTTCCATAGAATAGAATAAAAACAACTGGACAATATGCAGATACCAAGAGATTTTGTAACACCCAGTCCTAAATAGAATGTCTTCATCAAACCCCATTACTTGGGACTCAAAGTTATATGGAAGAAAAAAAAGAAAGATTATAAGAGCCAAAGTACTTGAAGGATTCCATGGAAACAGTGACTTCCAGTCATCTGTACCCATTTCTTTACCCCCAAACCCACAACTGAAGGTAGCATAATTTCATAGCTTCCACTAAAAAGCAAAAAACAAACAAACAAAAATAGTCAATGTACACATTTACCCTTCCCTTTCACTGGCTTCTTTGGTGTTTTAAATGAGAATGGCCCCAGAGGCTCATATATTTGAGTTGTTGGTTCCCAGTTGATGAGACTGTTTCTAAGAGATTAGAAGATGTGGCATTGTTGGTAAAGGTCTCTCAATGGAGATGTCTTTGAGTTTCAAAAGATGAGGTCCATTCCCAGTGTCTATCTTGCCTTCTACTTGAGGAGAAAGATATGAACTCTCAGCTGTTCCTCCTACCATGTCTTTGCTCTGCCATCATGGACTCTAACCATCTGAAATTGTAAGTGCAATCAAACCCTTTAGTTTGTAAGTCTTCTTGGTCAAGGATTCTTATCACAGCAATAAAAAATAAACAAAGACCCTTTTTCTTCCCCTCCCTTACCCTCTTTTCCTGTTTTTTTCATAATTGTAATAGAATACAAACTCTTTGTTTTAATTTGTGTTTTTTTTATTTTATTTTGTTTTGTTTTTCAAGACAGAGTCTGTCTGTGTAGCAGCCATTGCTGTCCTAGAACTCTCTCTGGTCTCACAGAGATCCACCTGCCTCTGCCTCCTGAGTGCTGGGATTAAAGGTGCACACCACCATGACCCAACTTCCAAACTCTGTTTTAAGTAGTGAATATTACCTTTAAACTATTTGACAATATTTAGAAATTTCTAAGGAAGAAATAAACCTGAGATTCTATAAATAGCTGATTAAATATTTTTCAAGTTGAGCACAATTTTGAAGATATAATAAGAAAATACAAATTAAAATTAAACCATTCACTGTAAAAGCTGTGTAATAATCCTCTTATACACCGTAAAGATTTGTCACTCAAGTTGGTTTAATAAAACGCTGATTGGCAAGTAGCCAGACAGGAAGTATATACAGGGTGACCAAACTAAAAATGCTGGGAAGAGGAAGGTAGAGGCAGGAGTCACCAGTCAGATACAGAGGAAGCAAGATGAGAATGTCATACTGAGAAAAGGTACCAAGCCAAACATAGGTAACAATTATGGCTAAACATAGATAAGAATTATGAGTTAATTTAAGTATAAGAGCTAGTTAGTAATAAGCCTGAGCTACTGGCCACACATTTATAATTAATATAAGTCTCTGAGTGGTAATTTGGGAAGCAGCTGCTGGGTATTTGGGAGTTGCTGGTAGGACGGAAACTACTGCCTACAACTATAACTGGAGAATAAGAAAATGAACTATATGCTATCCAAAATAGTCTTTAAAGACAATAATGAAATAGTCATTTTTCTACAGATATTAATAACCCTTTTAATTTATTATGGATGGTTACAGACAGCAAAATAAAGAAGAAACTGTGTAATTTTAAGCTAAATAGTTATTAATCATAGATTTATTAAGCCATATCATTATTATATTTACAGATAGATAATAGCTTGAAAATGTTAGGTAAACATAGCATTATATGGTCTAACATTTTTCCCATCAAATTAGGTACTAAATAAATAATTACACAGCTTTTATAAATATCAATTATAATATACATATACATTATGAATTATTAATTAATAAGTTGTAATAATTAAATATTTTCCCAAGATGAAAGAACAAATCTCTCATTGTTTGAATAAAAACAATTTTAAAACATCACCATGGACTTGAGGTGCAGCTTAATTGAGCAGCACTTACGTAGAATACACAAGGCTGACGTTTCAATCACAAATATCATTGCCAAAAAGCATAAGAAAAAAAATTAGGAAAACACATAAGCTAAAAAAAGAATATTAAACAGACTACAAAGTACATAAGTACATTCCTGGCTAATACTTAAAGAAAATGAGAAAAAAAATCATCTATTTTCTAAAACTATTTTTAAAAAATTGAAAAACTAAAGCTAGATAAAAAATAAAATTTAATGTAATAAAGTCTAGTAATTTATTTAACTATACTTGAGTTATTTAAATTGACATTAAAATACAGTTTTCTGAAATTATTCAATATTTAATTTTCTTGGTAGCATTAAGTAGAGAAAGGAGCACAATAACTTAAACTAATGTCAATAAAACAAAAACATCAAATAATTTTATATTAAATTATACTAAATAAAATATTGATTAATATGAAATTATACTTACATTTGTAAATAATTCCTCCAATTTCTCAGCTAGCTCTATTGAACAATATATCTAGAAGCTACAAATAAAATCAGAATCCTGGCAAGATGGATAATGAATAAAGGCATCCCTGCTGATCCTGTCAGTAAAAGCTCTATCCTGGATCCCTCTTAAAAGCAGAAATAAACAACTAGTTCCACAAAACTGTCCTGCAACCTCCACACACAGGCTGTGACATGCATGTGCTTCACTTCAAGCTCCACAAAGAAAAATTAGCATTACAAATTTTAAAGATAGTTATATGTTCCACAAAGAAAAAACATACTAAAAAAAAATTCCAAGTTAAAAACATAAACACATTAAGAAAAACAATAACAGCAAAAAGAGCTAAGCCTCAACAAACATGACAAAATTACAAAAATAAAATTTCATGGGTATAGCTTCTGATATTACTAGAAGACATGATATCACAACAAATTCTGTGATTCTCTGCTTCTTATAGTTTTCCTGCTCCTTCTAGAATGTTCCACAAGCTTTAAGCATGGTAGTATTTTGTAAATGTGTCCATTGGGACTAGGTTTCATATCTTCAATATTTTGACTAGTTGCAATGTTCTGTAGCTTTCTCTACCTGTTGCAAAGTGAAATTCCCTTGATGAGGCGTAAAGAATATACTTATCTGTGGATATAATGACAAACATTTGTGGATTCTCCTCCACTAACCATGGCTTCGCTAGCACTGGGTAGTTAAGCAAGGTTCTAGTAACAGTCATGTTTTCCCTCTTGTTGAGCTCAAGTCCAATTAGAGAGCTACTGGTTACCACCAAGCTATGCATGCCACTATCCCACCCTTAGGATTATTATGCCATGCTAGTTCTTGATGTGATTCATAGATATCACATCTAAGTAGGACTGCTGGTTGCCTCCCTCCTGTGGAAGTTTGCATGGTGATTTCTGGTTTCATGAAGGTAAGCTGCTCAAATGTGAGCTGATCAAGGATTACACCAATGAACATAACACAGTTATCAGGGAAAAGTCCATGAGGTCTCGGTCCTACACAAAGAACTATAGGCAACTGAGGGAAACTGGCTGTGGAAAAAAAAAGTCTTCCCAAAGAAAAACCACACCAATTGTTTATCCAGTGCCAAACAATAAACCCTGAAAACAGGCATACAATTAAGATTATGTGGATTGACCAGGTCATATTTAAGAATATGTATACATACATGCATATACATACAATAATAATTAGTGAAAAAAGGCCATGAATTTAATTTGAAATGGAGAGTAGAAGGTTATATGGGAAGGTTTGGAAGGAAAATAGGCAAGGGAGAAATGTAATTATATTATAATATCAAAGCAATGACACCTGCTTAATAACAAGTTAAAATAAAAATGATATAGTAAAGTGAAAATTTATCAGATACTTACAACAAAAGGCAAGTATTTTAACATTAAAAATAATTATTGTCAAATATACAAAAATAAAATTATTAATAAAAATTAAAAGTAAATAGTAGAAATATTAGTAAATAACTATATCAATAAATACTAATTATATAGTGTTGGAAATGGACTCTGTATTAAATGACTTTGAAAAATGTAATTTCACACAAAAATTTTCACAACTGTTGCATATCAAATATGTGTCACTTGTCACAGGTTGTTATAAAAAATATTGCTATTGAAATAAGATGGGAAAATCAGAAGACAGAAACAGATAGGCAATTCTGGCAGGTGCCATGTTTGCCGTGGACCCAGATTAGTGCATGTGGCAACTCTCATCCAAGAAGTTTCTTTTTAAAATAGAAAGTGATTACCACAAAGACCTACGATTGTTCAAGGTACAAGGATCACTTCTAAACATGCATCTACATCAAACCCTGTCTTCACTAGCTTCAAGGATCATTGATGAAAAGGGATCACAAAGATTGTAAGAGCCAGAGACAAGGATGACCAAGGGAATCAGTGTTTTCTGGACACAGCAGGAAATCTGCACATGTGAACTCTCAGTTCCTGAGACAGCACACAGAAAACTTGTGCAAGTTTAAGCAAGATTAAACTCAAACTGGGGGAGGGAAAGTGTGCAAGAAGTCTCACTTACTGCTAAGGAACTATTGACAATACATAATACAGGGAGAGTAAATATTTTTAAGGATGGAGTCTTGGTGGATTTAACACACTTAAATGAAGATCACACATCTGAGAGCACTTGAGCAGCACAAACTGTACTCACTTTTATAAACAAAAGCTATGACACAATATTATGTGAGTAGGGAGAAGGAACAGACATGGGAGAAGTAGGTGGACTGGATGAATATGATCCAAATACACTGTACAAAATTCTGAAAGAAATTAGTAAAAAATGAGAAAACAAAGAAAGAAACCAGAAAGTGACTCCTTGGAATAACATATATTAGAAATACTGTAAATTAAGTTTTTCTTTAACATTTTGAGCAAACCAGTACATAGAATGAATTGCCTTCACTGTACATTATTTACTCTGTAAAATAGAAAAGATCACAGAGTTCACATGAAGACTTGTTTAGAAGATAATTCTCCTAACACAGTCATTCTCCTAAAGTGCACGCATTCTGAGGAACAATATTCAAATTGAACTCACAGCTTTCTCCTATAACATGCTGTGTTACATTTTGGCACAAAATTGTAGGTTCAGGAAAGAAGCCATTCTATGGTGATATTTTATTTGTGCTCTAATAAATAAAACTTGCCTGGAGATCAGAAGGAAAAAGTCAGCCATTATAAGGAAACACAAAATCCATGCAATGTTAGCACACGCTTTAATCCTATCACTTGGGAGGCAGGGATCTGTCTGGATCTATGTGAGTGCAAAGCCACACTGGGAACAGAGTCAGGTATGGTGGCACATGCCTTTAATTCCAATACCAGTTAACCATAGAGGTCTGGAGGTCTGTACAGACAGAGCTAGGCAGGAAGAGGAAGTGATGTAGCCGGACAGAGAGAGCAAATCAGATGGCAGAACAGCAAGGCATATAGTAGACAGGAAGTATCTCGCATTTGGAAGGCTGCAGAGTTGGTGAGGTGAAGTTAGCATGTGGTTGTTCCTATTCCTCTGATCTCTCTCAGATTTTCACCCCTATATCTGGCTCCATGTTTTGTATTAATAAGACCATTTAGAAATTTGACTACACCATTTTCTTTGAGCTTTGCTCTTATATCGCACTAAAATTTTATAAACTAAATCAACACCACTGAAACTAAGTGATTAGAAGAGAAAATTTATTGACACTCAGATTCACTGTTTAGACATAGAATTACAGCTGAAATTTTAGTAGACTATGAAAATGGAACACGAGATGTGTGGTATCTGCCAGACTTTAAATGATCTGTAGATTAAGCAACGCATCAGGCATTGGTGTGGATGTCATGCCTGTACCTTGATCATCTAAAAGGCTCATGCCACCAGGAATAAGGAAGTTATAATACATACATTAGGATTATAGGGTCACAGGCAAATTCTTGATTTGACAAGTCCTACTAAGATAAACCAGGGACAATGCAATCACTTCCACCTAAAAGTATCTGTGAGCACTTGAAATGGAGCCAGTTCCAATTAAAACATGCAAGAGGAATCAGGAACCCCTTAGTTCACATGCTCTTTCTGTCTCCCCTTCCCTCTGGCTCTCAACCTGTGTACATCCATGTACGCATATTTAATTGAAATAATTTTACTTGTTTATGTTTTAGTGTTTCTATTATGCAGATAAAACTATATACAGTGATGCTGGTGTTTTCTTCTGGATTAAATGCCACGGGAACATTTTATCCACATCAGTTATTTGCCTGTTATTTTTGTTTCCTTGGCAGCTTTTAGTCATCATCCATAGCTGGCCTATTGGCCATTCACAGGCCATCCTTTAATGCTATATTGATACTCTGATTTTGTCTTTTGAAATTTACTCTTGAAAAATATTTCTGCAGCAACAGATACATCAATGTATATGTACTCCATATACTCTGTTGTTAGTGAACGTTGTAAAAGAAATTTTTTAAGACTATAAGCTTGAGTTCATTAAGATTCTTTAAATAATACTAAATAAAATACTAATACATACAATTTGTAGTCATATTACTAAAGACCTGTTTCACTTTTCTCACATATTGGAAAGGTGGTTATATATCAGGAGTTATATTTTAATTATTAATTCAATGTGAAACATATTTAAAATTTATATTTAATCAAAATGTGTTCTTTCCATTCAAGAAATTCTCAAATGATAAATTTAAAAAAGAAACAATAGTCATAGTAAGAGTGGTGAGAAAGACATAAAGGTAGTATGTACTTTGTGATTAATCTAAAAAGAGTTTAGTCAAAGAGGTCCATATCCCTAATCCCAGCACTTGGGAGGTAAAACAGATGGATCAGGAGTTCAAGGTCAGCTTCCAAACGTAGCAAGTTAGAGATCAACAAGTACACATGAGAATTTTCCCCAAACAGCAACAACCTCCAAAAGTTAGAAGTAAATTAGTGAGAAAAATATGAACAATATTCATCTAAAATTAAAAATTACTAACATAGCAGAAACTTTTTAAAAAGTAATTATTTTCTTGGTCACCACTTAGAAAGGAGAGGAGACAGGAACCAGAGGAGAGGAAGATCATTTTTACTTATTGGTAACAGATGGATTGCTGAAGTATTTGGGAAATAGGTATTCAACAGTAACTTCGATAAGGAAGTCAAATATTTAGGAACCGATAACTGTCATGAATTTTGACGATTGCTGTGCTTATTACTTATAGTAATGAAAGCTAAAATGCAAAAGTGATTTTAAAAGTTAAGATGGTGGCAGCTCCAAGCCTCTCCTCTACTGTATCCTCTACTGAATATACCAGGCCCTGCTGATTCCCCATGGAAGGCCTTACCTTCTTGTAGGAGGGAATGGGGGGTGGGGGGGTAATGTTGCAGGTGTGGAAGAAGGAAAGAGGGGGATCTGTGATTGGTATGTAAAATAAATAAAAAATTTCTTAATTAAAAAGAAAACCTTAAAAAAAAAAAAGGCAGGGAGAAGGGTCACACGCCCCGCCCCTTCTCCCTGCTCCTGCCTGTGAGGTGAGGTGGATTGCTTCCGGTCAGATCAGAGGGCAACTTAGCTGTCTACTCCATTCTGTATTTGTGAGTATATTTCCTCAGTTTATAACTTAATAAATCCCTATTACCCATTTAAGAAAAGTTAAGATAGCTTAAGGAAAAAACTAAGACAAACAAGGAGAGAAGAAGCCACACTATGGGAAAACTGCATCTAAGAGCTCAATATAGTTTTATGCACTTGATGAGCGCAAATAAATCATATTATAGATATAAAATAAATTATTTATTGATGAAAATACAATAAGAACCAATAGTTTTCTGTTATGCTGACTCTAAATTTCTCCTGGCAGAGCAAATATGGAGTACAGCCAAAACAAATACAACGCTGAAAGAATCAAGCAGAGGTTGTCCTTACCAGATGTCAAAACACAGAGCAACTATACTTAATTCGGTCTGTTTGGCAGCAAGTAGTACATTTCCATCCAAAGTTTATTCTCTAGTTCTTATTCAGCACAAAGTTTGACTTGGATGTATGGTTGTTCAGATTGGTTAGCATTTTGCATTGCTTCTGGCTAGACTGATTGTCATAGCTTGAACTAACTTCATAACTAAACTCTTCCTGAAGAAGTATAAGAAACAGTGGCATTTACAATTCTGAGGCCACACGCTTAAAGGCAGGAAGCTTGGAAGCCTTTCTAGAAACTGTTGTCTTAAACTATCAAGACAAGCTGTTTGACTTTTGAAATGATACAACACCTTCCATGGTGGTCTTTCCACTTTATATTGTGGAGTTTTATAATACATGTTATTAACCCTTTCTTCACACTGTATCCAGAAGCTAGACTCAATAAGGCAATCTGAAGCTTTCATCATTGTCAAGGTTATTAGCATGAGAAAATGGAATGACTTCCCACCAATAAGCTGTTGCAAACTTGTCCAGATACCACAAACAAAAAGACTGTTGTCATCTGATGCCCCAGAGTGTCAGCTCTGCCTCTCAGAACCAACAGGGATTTACCAGGCTGCCCCGATTTCCATCACCCTTGTTTGCACGACTTATTTGAATGATAGAGATGCACAGTGCTTCCCACTAACCTCCAGTTCCCAGAACTGAACACTAGCCAATGCAAAATGCCCTCAATCAAAGGTAGTAAATATATTCTCTGAAACCATGCACAAAGTAACTTACATTAACTAACTTCTACAAAATGGTGATTCCCCTGCATGAACTCATACACTGAAGTTGCTAATCTTGCTATACCCCAGCCTAATGTCCTTTGTGGTGTCCTACAAAAGTTTTTTCTCTCTACTCTGTGTAAAGTTTGCTCATTTCTTACCACAGTCCACTAACTCCATTGTATCCTGCCTGAGCTGTGTGATTGGGTGCAGCCAGGGACCCTGTACCTTGCACAGTGCTCCCATTGGTCTAGTTCTTACAGTTCATTGCTCTTTGACTTCCTGTAGGAAGTGTCAGCAGACCTCAGTAGACTTCTCTGCTGCCCTATATGCCCTTCAAATGACTATGCTTTTGAAGATCTAGCTGATTGGTGGTGATTTATATACTATCCTAGAATTGCTAGCTTCTTGAAAGCTGCAAGTAGAATAGTCAGTATTTTTCTCCTTTTTCAGTGTGTTTTCATGTCACACACACACACACACACAAAAAAAAAAAAAAGCACTGCAGAAGAAATGCCAGTTCTTGACACCAAGAGCCTCTGGATTCAGGATCCTGTACCCATTCTTTGAAGTCTTTACTTGGCTTCAGTAAAATATATGAGTGTGTTCTTTGTAGAATATAGTTTCATTAAATACTAGAGCACCACTTTTATAATTAATGTCTCCATGTTTGTGTAATATAAAATATCTTTAAAAAAGATGATGGAAGTATTGCAGAGTTTTTATTGCTTGCTGTATTTAAATTGTTTTTACTCAGTTCTGAAACCAATCCAAACATAACAATATCAATGCTATGTCAGCACACAATTCTTTATTTTCTTTAGGTTTATGTGGTTAGATTTAAAGTTTTGGTTCAGCTGAATGTTTTTCTAGCTTTTGAATCTTGATATATAGATTAGATCTTACTAGTTAGAGAAAATAATGCAACTTAATATAACTACAGAGGAAACATACATTTCTACATTTAAAAGTGAGTTTTAAAATTCACTAAAAAAATCTTCAGTAAGATTTACTTGCACATTATTAAAACCCCTACTTTGAAACCTGTTCACTTTAAGTGTTCAACTTTTTAAAGCTCTCTATGAAGTAAGAACTTATTTAAACACCACTGTGATGGAGTGATTTTCTCTAGATAGTAGATGATCATGGGAATGAGATTGCTGTGGCCACTTACAGAATGCTTGGCACCATTCTCAGAGAAGATAAGCAGAAAAACACATAGCAACATTGGGGTGCTGTTAACACTCCATATTGAAGGGGAATGGGGCAATGTCACCACACCTTCCCCTTGCATTCCACTCCTTCCTCTCTCCTGCCTATATGGAGTAAACATTTATTTGTTTACATCTTCTCAGAAAAACTAAGGCAAAAACCACACACTTGAAGAGTAACTAAGGTCCATAAACATACCACGTAGTTTCCCTGTATGTTATGAAACAGAAATTGACAAGGAAAATGGATTTATTTAAAATTTGGCCAAAAATTGAGAGAAAAAAAATCCCAGTTTCTTTAGCTCAAGTGACCCTGCTACAATTTTAAAGGAAATAAAGGACAGAAATACGTGTCAGCTAATTTATCTGTGCAATAAGCTTCCAGAACTTAGCAAAATCTCTTCATGTAGTGCAAATTCCTCTGACTGATTCCAAGGCTTCAGACTACTCTCCTGTCCTGCAAAAGATTCCTGGGGAATTTTTAATTTTTTAATATCTGTTGTTTCAGTAGTCTCTGAGAAATGGTTGTTTTCTATCAACAATGACTGTACCAAGAGCCAATACTCCATAAACTCTCCCTTCTTATGAAACTCTTGCATACATGTCTGCTTATTCAACCCAGATGTTCCTGAAACTTCTCTCTCACACACAGTTTCCTGTCCTGGCCAATTATCAATTTCCAATTTCTGTCAGATTTTGAATCAGAACTTCCATCAATGTAATGAAATACAGCTACTGTCTGTGTGGGAGTAAACACTCAGTGAATGTCCCTCTTCATGTGTTTGCTTTCCTACTTTCAGATGGCTAAGCACCCTCCTGTGCAGGACTAAATTGCCTTGCTGAGTTCCTTTTACTTTGTTCCTGTGTCTCTTTTGTAACAGCAGTCATATTCTTTCTAACAGTCTATATGAACAGAAGGGCAACAATCTCTCTTTCACAATTCTCCCCTGCCTGAACTGCAGAAGTTGAATCGTGTGTATATACAGACATGAAATATTAATAACACTAAAAATAGATGAATTTTGTTAAAGTCTGACATTGGCTTTGTTTTAGTGTCTCAATAGAGAAAAAATATAAATCAAACCAACCCAGACCACTACTGTATACAAATAACCTTTTTCATTGTGTTGTTTCCTGTAACTGAATGTTTTTCTGTGTCCCAGCCGGCTGGTGGTTGGAACAAATCTCTCCCACTTGCATTCCCCACAGAGGCTTATATTAATTAAAACTGCTCAGCCATTAGCTCAGGCTTATGACTGACTAGCTCTTACACTTAAACTCAGCCCATTTCTGTTAATCTATACGATGCCCTGTGTTCCATGACTTTACCTGTGTGCCATTACATGCTGCTCCCTGGACGCTGGAGTCTCCTGACTCAGCCTTCCTCTTCCCAGAATTATCTTTGTCTGCTTATACAACCTATACTTTCTGCCTGGCTACTGACCAACCAGCATTTTATTAAACCAGTGTACAAAAGCATTATCCCACAGCAATTTCCAGGTATTGCTATGGTTTGACATTTTATGTCTTCAAAGAATTCACGTTGAAACTTAATCTCTGTATCACAATATTCAGATGTGAGATTTATTGGAGATGTTTGGATCCTTGTTGAAGGGGCCAATGCTTTGATAATAGCACTGTGGATGAGAGTTCTCATCTAAACTACCTCATCATGTGATAGGACAATTCTTCCCATTTCCCTCTGACTTCCATCTTATAAGGTTCCCAAATATCAGGGCCTGAGTGACAGCACCTTCATCACAGACTTCCCTGACTCCAGAATTATGAGAAAATACAATTATGCTCTTAAACTTCCAGGTATTTTCTTGTTGATTATGAAATGTATTGTTTATGCCTGTAATCTTTATCTAATTCTAAATGTCATTTCTTACCTAGCTCTGCTTTTTTATTTTATTTTATTTTATTTTTTTAATTTATTTTGCAATACAATTCAGTTCTACATATCAGCCACGGATTCCCTTGTTCTCCCCCCTCCCGTCCCCCTCACCTTCCCCCCAACCCCCCCCCATTCCCATCTCCTCCAGGGCAAAGCCTTCCCCACAGACTGAGGTCAACCTGGTAGACTCAGTCCAGGTAGGTCTAGACCCCTCCTCCCAGGCCGAGCCAAACAATCCTGCATAGGCCCCAGGTTTCAAACAGCCAACTCATGCAATGAGCACAAGATCTGGTCCCACTGCCTGGATGCCTCCCAAACAGATCAAGCCAATCAACTGTCTCACCCATTCAGAGGGCCTGATCCAGTGGGGACCCCTCAGCCATTGGTTCATAGTTCATGTGTTTCCATTCATTTGGCTATTTGTCCCTGTGCTTTATCCAACCTTGGTCTCAACAATTCTCTCTCATATAAACCCTCCTCATTCTCGCTAATTGGACTCCCAGAGATCCACCCGGGGCCTAGTCATGGATCTCTGCATCCAGATCCCTCAGTAGTTGGATGAGGTTTCTAGCACAACAATTAGGGTGTTTGGCCATCCCATCACCAGAGTAGGTCAGTTCGGGCTGTCTCTCGACCATTGCCGGCAGTCTGTTGTGGGGGTATCTTTGTGGATTTCTGTGGGCCTCTCTAGCACTTTGCTTCTTCCTATTCTCATGTGGTCTTCATTTACCATGGTCTCCTATTCCTTGTTCTCCCTCTCTGTTGTTGATCCAGCTGGGATCTCCCGCTCCCCCAAGCTTTCTTTCCCTCAACCCTCGCCTTTCATTACCCCCACTCATGTCCAGGCTGTTCATGTAGATCTCATTCCATTTCTCTGTCATTGGGCGATCCCTGTGTCTTTCTTGGGGTCCTGTTTTCCAGGTAGCCTCCCTGGTGATGTGAGTAGCAGACAAGTCATCCTTGTTTCATGTCTAGTATCCTGCTATGAGTGAGTACATACCATGTTTGTCTTTCTGAGTCTGGGTTACCTCACTCAGGATGATTTTTTCTAGATCCATCCATTTGTCTGCAAACCTCATGATGCCATTGTTTTTCTCTGCTGAGTAGTATTCCATTGTGTATATGTACCACATTTTGTTTATCCATTCTTCAGTTGAAGGGCATCTGGGTTGTTTCCATGTTCTGGCTATTACAAACAATGCTGATATGAACATAGCTGAACAAGTGCTCTTATGGTGTGGTTGAGCATTTCTTGGGTATATGCCCAAGAGTGGTATAGCTGGATCTTGGGGGAGATTGATTCCCAATTTTCTAAGAAAGCGCCATATTGATTTCCAAAGTGGTTGTACAAGCTTGCATTCCCACCAGCAGTGGAGGAGAGTTCCCCTAGCTCCACATCCTCTCCAGCATAAGGTGTCTTCAGTGTTTTTGATCTTAGCCATTCTGACAGGCGTAAGGTGGTATCTCAGAGTTGTTTTGATTTGCATTTCCCTGATGATTAGGGATGTTGCCTAGCTCTGCTTTTTAATCAGGATGAGAATATAACTACAAATCATGCTCATTCTTGAAGATAGAAATATTTTTCTTATAAGATTATTAATATTATAGCCAGCTATGTATGTATATGAAAGGCATTTGACATTATCTCCTGACCTGTGATATTAGTCAAAACATAAACCTGATATCATTCATTACAATTGTTGCAAAAGAAGTTCATTTTCAATGCCTTCAAATACAACCATGACAGTGCATCAAATTAAAAGAAATCATTGAATTGGTAGAGGATAAACTGCCAAGAAGGTAGAATTCTCTAACTGCTCTGACTTCATTCTGCTAATGTCAGTCAATATTAACTTCTTATTAAAGAATGTGCAGATTGTAAGAATAAAGTTGTATCTATTTCTTTGTTTCATTCATACACATTCAAATAAAATGTTTATTTATTTAAATGATATATACATGTGAAAGCATGAAATTTGTTATTGTAGATTAACAGTTTGTACATATGAATTTGATATGACTTGTATATTATTTTTATCTCTGATTATGTTCTTTAAAGATGTATATCACTCAAAGTATTTTTACTATAGACTGTTAAGAAAATTACAAATAAATATCTTCAAATTTTGTTTAGGAATTGTTAATCATGAATTCTCTGTTTGTCATCTTGAGGCAGAGATCAAATATATTTATTCCGAAAACATGAGATTATAATCTTAAGAGCATTAGGTGAGAAGAGCCTACACTGTTTTTTTCTTTTTTTTTTAGGAAAACAGTTGAATTTAATTCCTATCATAAAACAATGCTTAGATGTGACACATAGATGTGATGCCTACATGATTATTAAAATATTTGTGAAGTGAAATTAGGAAAATCTCTGTATTATACTTTTAGGGGCTGTTATCCAGTCATATTCTCTTCATTTCAGATGTATTTTGTGGATAAAATATGCACTTTGATCATTACTCCTTCCTATTGTCAAAAGTAATTGGAGTTTGGTAAAATGAATCCTAATATTGCAAACATGGAGAGTGGCCCCTCACAGATGATGACATAGAAACTAGTAATCTGTATCCTACCAAATATACATGTGTGGATAAATGATGAGTACTTGTTCTCCTCTCAGACCGACTATGACAAGGTAGAAACATCCACACAATCTCAACAATACAGCTGCCTGAAAAAGACAAGGAAAATGACAATACCACTTAAAATGCCAAGGGAAAAATTCTACATGATCTAGTCTCTAGACAAATAACCACAGATGGTATCAGTAGATACTGATAGAAGAACTAGCCACCCCCATTGAGAGAGCGCCTCCATTCATAGGGTATCTAATCCCAAGTGGTCATCCTTAAACACATCAGCACAGGAGCAATGCTCAATGGGTCCAGAAATTTGAAAATACATGTGTGTGTGTGTGTGTGTGTGTGTGTGTGTGTGTGTGTGTGTGTGCGCGTGTGCAATACTTTAAAAAAAGTAAGGAGGGGGTATATGAGAAATTTGAGTTTGGGAGTAAGGGATCAAAGTGATATTGATATAGAACCCATGTATGAGGTTCTCAAAATTTTTGGTTGTTATTTATGTTTAAAAAAAATTAAAGGTGAGTACTAGGATTCCAGTTGGCTAACACACCCATGGGTTCTAAAGATCTGATCACTGTTTCCCATGCTTATAACACAAGCACTTTCTCAAATGAGCCCTCCAGCCCATTTAACATTTTTATTAGCGTATACTAAATGTACAAAGTAAGAAATTGATATATGTTATGGTAGTTTAAATAAGAATGACCCCTATAGGCTCATATGTTTGAATGTTTGATCCTTATTGGTTAGAAAACTGTTTGGAAGGATGAGAAGGTATGGCCTTTTTGAAGGAGTTTTGCCATTAGGGATGTGCCTTGAAGTTTCTAAAACCCACACCAGAACCAGACAGACAAACAAACAGACACACACACACACACACATACACACATTCTCTCTCTCTCTCTCTCTCTCTCTCTCTCTCTCTCTCTCTCTCTCTCTCTCTCTCTCTCTCTCTCTCTGCCTGCCTCCACCTTGTGGATAAGATGTAAGCTATCAAGTACTGATCCAGGACCATGACTTCATGCTGCCATATCCACACCGTGATGGTCATGGACCCACCCAATAAAACAGTTAGTAAGCACCCTTAGCAATACTTTCTCTTTTAAGTTGCTTTGGTCATGATGCCTCTTCCTAGCAATAGGAAAGGAACTGAAACATATTTTTGTTGTTTTGTTTTCCTCAGTTGTGGTACCTGTGTTTTTTAATGGTTTTAATTGAAGTAGTAGAATCACATCATTTCCCACTTTACTTCTTCATGCCAGATAACTTCTCTAGACCCCTCCCATTTCCCCTACATTTCTAATTGAAAACCTCATTTTCTTTGGTAATTATTACACACACACACACACACACACACACACACACACACACACACACATACACATCTATCTGCATCTATCTGACTTTCTGAGTCTGTTTTGGTTGTTGGAGGAGATAACATAGAGTCAGATAGATAAAATCAAAAGCCATTTGAAGGATAACAAGGAAACCTAGCACAGTAGAAGCTTTCTAAACTATATACATATCTGAAGGTGATCTAAATAAATTCACCAAAAAATAGAGGAGAGAAAGCCTCCAACTGGACAACCCTTGTCACCAAATGAAGCTTCCAATATGGATACTGGCTTACATCTA
This sequence comes from Peromyscus californicus insignis, assembly GCF_007827085.1. Classification (NCBI taxonomy): domain Eukaryota; kingdom Metazoa; phylum Chordata; class Mammalia; order Rodentia; family Cricetidae; genus Peromyscus; species Peromyscus californicus. The sequence goes on along the minus strand of NW_026294573.1, from coordinate 157,812,412 downwards.
ATTGAGTTGTTGGGGAAGGGGGTCCTGTGGAAATCCCCAAACAATCGAGATTGTTGCCAAGACTAAGTTGCTCTCCAAATTTGAAAGCAAAGTCCAATTGCTAAAGACAACACCACACAACTCATTGAACATGGAGAAGTCAGATTGGAGTCTGCATAGAGCCTTTATTGCTAAATGCTAAATGCTAGCATCTTTAGTACAGAAAGGTACTCTGCATGCTAACAAAAGAAAAATGTAAACTCCAAAACAGCCACACACACTACAATAGTGCCTTGGTTGTGAGATATACTAGGACAATGATGGCACAAAGCTTGTGGGAGTAACCAACCATTATCTGACTTGACTTAAGGCCCACTCCACAAGTTCAAGCACATAACTGGAATTGCTTGGGTGATCAAGAACCTGAAACAAGAATGCCCATATACCTAGGGTAAAATCAAACACCCCTGTTCCAAAAAAAAAAAAGAAATTACAAAAAAATACCCAAAATGCAAAAAACAATAAATGTAACAATAAAATGACTCCTAACGACATTCTTCCCTATGCATAGATCTCATAGAGCAGAACCTTGCTCATTCATCATCAGAGAGGCTTCCTCCTCCAGCCAGTGGAAAGAATACAGAGAACCACAGCCAGACTTGAAGAGAGTTTGAGAACTTGGAACACCGAGCCTGTCTTAGTTAGGATTTTATTGTGGTGAGGAGACACCATGACCACAACTCTTATAAAGGAAAAAAAAAATTAATTGGGTGGCTTAAAGTTCAGAAGTTTAGCCCATTCTCATCATGGTGGCACATGGTGGTATGGGTAAGTAACCAGACATGGTGCTAGAGAAGGAGTTGAGGGTCCTACATCTTGATCCACAGGCAAAAGGTATGAACTGAGACATTGGACATGTCTTTAGCATAGGAAACTTCAAAACCTACCTCCACAATGACACACTTCTGCAAACAAGGCCATCCCTACTCCAAGGAAGCCACACCTCCTAGTAGTGTCACTCCCTATGAGCTCATGGGGGGCAATTACATTCCAACTACCAGAAATCCCTAAATGGGATATATATCTCCATTAAATCCTCCCCACACCCCACAGAGCTCAAAGAACCCATAAGGAGAGTAGTTGAAAAGAGTGTAAGAACCTGAGGGGATGGAGGACACCAAGATATCAACACCATCTAAATCAACAGAATTGAAGCACATAGGAACTCACAGAGACTGAAGCAGGATACACATGTGTTTTCACCAGATGGAGCTAAAGAGAGAAGTGGACATATGTCTTCCTCCCTAATCCAGAAGCTATTCCCTACTGTTAACCTCCTATAAATTGAAGTTTGGTTTCCTTCAAGGGAGTCCCATTGGCAAAACAAGCTACACTTATGTGTATGCCAAGTAGTAAATGTCCAACAGAAAATGAGCTCAATGGTATTTCTGAAAATTCCATGTCTCATAATGTCTTGTCTGGGTATTTTATTTTTTTTCTTTCTTTCTTATTTTGCTTTTTCTTTATCTTTTTTTTTTTAGTTCATTTTCTTTTCAGGTTAATGTTTCTAAGGATTCCCAAATGTGGGAATTTGGGGGTCTCTGCTTTATGTGCCTTCTCTTGGGCTCATTTCCTTCTGTTTCTTGTTTTTGTGCAATTCCAATATGCTAGTTTTTGTTTTATCTTACTATATATTATTTTACTACGATCCCTTAGAAATCTGTTTTTTTTCTGCCTTATAGTTTTTTTTTTTGTTGTTGTTTTATTTAATTTATTTTACAATACAATTCAGTTCTACATATGAACCACGGATTCCCTTTTTCTCCCCCCTTCCGCTCCCCTCCCCTTACCCCCAGCTCACCCCCCATTCCCACCTCCTTCAGCAAAGCCTCCCCCGAGGACTGAGATCAACCTGGTAGACTCAGTCCAGGCAGGTCCAGTCCCTTCCTCCCAGGCCGAGCCAAGCAACCCTCCATAAGCCCCAGGTTTCAAAGAGCCAACTCATGCACTGAGCACAGGACCCGGTCCCACTGCCTGGATGCCTTCCAAACAGATCAAGTCAATCAACTGTCTCACCCATTCAGAGGGCCTGATCCAGTTGGGGGCCCCTCAGCCATTGGTTCATAGTTCATGTGTTTCCATTCGTTTGGCTATTTGTCCCTGTGCTTTATCCAATCTTGGTCTCAACAATTCTCGCTCATATAAAACCTCCTCTTTCTCGCCAATTGGACTCCTGCAGCTCCACCCGGGGCCTAGCCATGGATCTCTGCATCCAGATCCCTCAGTCATTGGATGGGGTTTCTAGCACGACAGTTAGGGTGTTTGGCCATCCTATCACCAGAGTAGGTCAGTTCAGGCTGTCTCTCGACCATTGCCAGCAGTCTGTTGTGGGGGTATCTTTGTGGATTTCTGTGGGCCTCTCTAGTACTTTGCTTCTTCCTATTCTCATGTGGTCTTCATTTACCATGGTCTCCTATTCCTTGTTCTCCCTCTCTGTTGTTGATCCAGCTGGGATCTCCCGCTCCCCCAAGCTCTCTTTCCCTCAACCCTCGCCCTTCATTTCCCCCACTCATGTCCAGGCTGTTCATGTAGATCTCATCCATTTCTCCATCACTGGGCAATTCCCGTATCTTTCTTAGGGTCCTGTTTTCCAGGTAGCCTCCCTGGTGTTGTGAGTAGCAGTCCAGTCATCCTTGTTCCACATCTAGTATCCTCCTATGAGTGAGTACATACCATGTTTGTCTTTCTGAGTCTGGGTTACCTCACTCAGCATGATTTTTTCTAGATCCATCCATTTGCCTGCAAACCTCATGATGTCATTATTTTTCTCTGCTGAGTAGTATTCCATTGTGTATATGTACCACATTTTATTTATCCATTCTTCAGTTGAAGGGCATCTAGGTTGTTTCCAAGTTCTGGCTACTACAAACAATGCTGATATGAACCTAGCTGAGCAAGTGCACTTGTGGTATGATTGAGCATTCCTGGGGTATATGCCCAAGAGTGGATCAAGGACCTCAATATAAATCCAGCTACTCTGAACCTGGTAGAAGAGAAAGTAGGAAGTAGTCTTGAAAGCATTGGCATAGGAGATCACTTCTGAAATCTGTTTTTTAGTGAGAGACGAAAGGGTCATGAATCCAGATGGGAAAGGAGGAAAGGGAAGGGGAGGAGGAACTGGGAGGAGTAGAGGGAGCAGACACCATAATCAGGATATGTTATGTGAGAAAACAAATCTATTTTCAATAAATAGAAAATACTGTGTCATTTGTAAATGAACACAAATAATTGTGCAGTTGTAATTGCTTTATAACCTGTCTAGTCATAATTCCTACCAAGTTTATTAAAAATTCATCTCTGATGTTATGAAAATGAAAGAAGTCATTGTAAGCTTAAGGGAGAGTGTCAACATTTGCTATAGATATGCACAGTAACATCTAATAAATAGCACTTCACTAGTTACAGTGGAATATTTTGCTCGTGGTGACTGAGCAGGGAGAAAATCTATACTCCAGAGAGGCCTGTGTTCACTCTGGGGCCTCCTCACCCCCATTCACTAAAAATTGGCAAGGATATTCTAAGCATTTTTAGTCTGACACACAAACATTAGAAGTATATGGCTTCTCAGTTGTCCATTTTTGCTTTCTGGTTTTAGGTGAGTGGGTTTTTTTTTAACTGTATTTTAGGGAATTGTGTCAATAATTAAAGAAGTTAGGAAAGTCCTTTCAAATATTTTAAAATATAATATTTATTTTTATATAGTTGGGTAATTTTTCCTGAGGAAATAAGTTCAAATATCTATCCTAAGATTTCCTGGGAGAACTGACTGCTTACAGAGACATTACCTACAACAGCATGGGCAACTTACAACCGGCACTCTAGGAGGAAGAGTCTTCTTCCCCAGCAATTGTTAATGTTTTATATATCCTGGGGAGGACAAAGCCTAATACAACCTGTGAGCTACTCATGACAGTTTTGTGAAATCCTGCCTTTTGATATGCTGGCTACATGATTCCTGCATTAGGGAATATAAGCATATCTTCTCTTCACGGTGATTCAAGATGGTGACAGCCATGCCAGACCCAGACGATAATGCTTCATAATAGAGATGAAAATACGATATTGTAAAAGAGTTGAAATCCAGCCTCCACATTTGCAAGAGCCTTATCCAATTGAATACCAGAGTACTTGAAAGTTAACTAAGACTGTAATTTAGTAATACATTCATCCATATAATTACTTTTCTTACCCAAATGTGTACTTACCTACACACATTTCTTTCTTACCTTCAGAGGGAAAAACAGGAAATTTGTCTAATTGGAGGGATAGAATTACCAGTTCTATCCCTCACCACCCATTAATCTTTAATTACAGTAGTATAATTTGAAAAAAAATATTAAAAACATTACCAATAGAATTTTATTCATAATGTGTTCTGTTTGATCCACAGGCTTATTATATTTATTGAATTCTATTATGAAATGAAAAATACAGCTTAAAGATTATGAAATGTGCTGGACAGTTTCATACATGGAAGCTAATTTACTGATAAACATAGGATTTTAAATATTTGCAAAGGTACTATGGTGAGTACAGGAACACTTATACTGGAGCACCATTGTAGAGGTCAAAGGTCAACTCTCAAGTGACTCTTTTTTCTTGCCACCTCATGGTTTCCAAGTTTTGAACTTAGATTTGGAGAGCTGTGCACTCTAGCAGGTCTTTCTTTGGACTGCCAACTTCCAAATAATGACATGGAGACTTTTTTATTAAGTATGAAAGCTTGGCCTTAGCTTAGACTTTTACCCAGCTAGCTCTTAAAACTTAAATTAACCCATTTACATTAATCTGAGTTCATTTTCCTCTTTCTGCCCCAAAGTCCAGCCTATCTTTTCCTGCCTAGCTTTTGGCCATTTAGCTCTTTATTAAACCAATCAGAAGGTGCCTTAAGCAGGTTTGGTAAAACAGAGACGTCTTCCCACCGTATACAGAAAGATTATCCCAACAGTGAACCATCTTCTCTATCCACAGAGCCATCTCATGGGCACTTGTAGTGTGTGTAAAAAAAAAAAAAGAAAGAAAGAAAAAGAAAAAAAATCACAGCTGATTACTTAATATAAAATAAATCCTAGAGAAAGAAAGTAAAGAAAATAAAAAGAGAAATATACCACATGATACTTTGCAAAATCAGTAAATATATTTTAACTTCTCAATTAACTAGTAATCAAAGCTCACTGACCCTGTTGTGGCACTCTTGAAAATCAACTCTACAAATCAAAACTTGAAGGGTGTTTATTTTTTTCCCAGTCAATGAATCAACAACACAATTCACTGCATTTCACTCAAAAGTAGGGATGGGTCACAGCTAATGGAATGAGGTCCTGGAATTTTTTTCCAGCTTTGTAAATACATGAGAACCAATGATTTGATAGAAGAGAGGATTAGAAGTAATTATAGATGAAGTGAATAAATTCACTGAATCTCAGGTTTGAAAATAATGGTATGTGAGAGACATTCCTATAATGTAGAAGACTTTGATTTCATTTTTAAATCAGCTAATATTCTTTTGAGACAGAAACACTGACAAAGTTTACAGAGTGTCAACAAGGTACTGTATTCTATCATTATATAAGGAAATGAAAAGCAGGAGAAAGAAATCTATCTTCTTAATCAAGGAAAACTCTGTTATGCAGAAGTCACATTTTATTATTGATTCAAAATCCAGCCTCTCCCCCCCAGTTCTCATTTTACTTTGTGTACTCACAAATACCTTAATACTGATGCCAGTAAGACTGTATGTACATTTTGACCAATGGGGTTATATATTTACTTTATCGATTAAGAATAAATTATGCTTTATCTATTCTCCATTCCTCCTTTTGTTAATGTCTATTTGCTTTGTGTTTGACAATTTATGATATCATATGACAATACTCCAAGTTCTAATCCAAGGTCATACACTTGAACTTTTCCTTCCATATAACATAGATTGTAGAGTTTTATTGAGGTAAAAATTGAATAGATTGGAGAACTGATCCTCTGGTATCAAGAGGGCTGAGATTAATAAATTATCTAAACTTGGAGACCTCTTCTGTGATAAAAAGAATTGTGAATGTAACAGTGATATGTACTAAACATCCAAATAAAACATGAGAAGTATTAAAATATTTTTCACAACTCAAACTGATCACCATGTAAATAACTTATTAAACATGCATGTGAGAGACACATCAATGAACAGCACAATATAACAATTTCAATACTATGTTAGAAGCAAATTGTCTAAGATAATATAAATTTGAGATAAGAATGAGAAGAAATTATTTGCATGTATTGATAAAGTAACATAAAATTTACTACAGATGCTTATGAGAGTCTAAAAGGGGAATAAAATCCAGATATCAAGTCCTTATTATAAATATTTTTATTCTATTTTTAAAATTTTTCTATCTTTTAAAATTTTTATTGTCTGAATATTTTGCCTGAATGCATGTCTGCTCACCGTGTATGTACCTGGTTCCTGTGGAGTACCTAAGAGGGCATTTGATCCTCCAGAAGTTCCAGGTGGCTGTGAGCCACTGTATGGGTGCTGGGAATCAAACCGCCATCCTCTGCAAGACCCATCTTAACTTTTGAGCCATCTCTCCAGTACTCATAAATATTTCTTTAAATAGAAAATTTAATTGTTCAAAATCAAACAAGCTGCTATTAACATGGTATTCTAATTATAATTGCTTTAAAGTATAAAGATAAAAGTAATAATGACATGATTAATCTACAACAGAAAGCAGCAAAGATATCATATTTAAGTTTTTCCTTGAATACAAAATTTTCATTACATTTTAAGATGATTTACAGCTTTACATATTCTTCTATGTGCAGCATTATTATGTGTCTAAGGAACCCCAGATAGCATCTCCAGTGTAAGCAACTAGATATATTTGTCATATTAGAGATATTTATGATGAGAAGGAAAGGAAAATCTGAGCAGTAGAAGCTTTTGGCAACAGCAAGAGTCCAAGATCTCACTAAACTGATAAGACTTGAATAAGACTAAACTAAGCATGTTTTTCATGATAAATTCATTATGATAAAAGTATAATATTTTGATAGGTTTACAAAATGCGTTTTGTAGAAGTGCATAAAGGAAACAACAATGAATGTAACAACAATAGCAGAGCATGGATAATCTAGTAGAAAAATCATCAGAGGCAGAGACGTGGCATAGTAACAAGAATGAGGCTGAAACTGACAGGGGCTGAATATTCTTTCAAATATAAATTGAGTTCTGAATGATTTTATTTAAAAATTGCATATGTAGTCATTAAAAAAATCGATAGATGATAAAAATATAGATGAAAGATGGATATGGATAGGTATATTGATGATAGACTGATAATAAAATATTCCAGATAGTGTATTTGGAAATCTGAGACTTATTTTAGACAATGTGACCAGTATGGATGGTGTAACATTCAACATTCAGGTAGATGTAGACCTATTAAAATTACATTATAACAATGTTTGGTCACTATCTATGTATCATCGATATATATAATCTGACTATCTATATGTTATCTATCTATCTATCTATCTATCTATCTATCTATCTATCTAATCTATCTCCTACCCTCCCTAATTATTTTATCTACCTTTAAATTGATCTGTTAATGACCATTTATGACATCTTTAAATAAAATCCTTCAGAATTCAGTATACAATTAAAAAAAAATTAAGCTGTTGTCAGTTTCATCCTTATTCCTGGTATGGCAACTCTATGTTTTCTGTCTCAGAATGTTATTTCTACCAGGTTATCAATGCTCTACTATTGCTGTTACATTCATCATCCTTTTCTTTACACGCTTCTACAAAAGTGTTTTTAGATATATCAAAATACTAAATTTTTATCATAATGTAGATTCTTAATTGCTTTAGCAAAAATTTAAATATAACACATGAAAAAAGTTATTTGCTTGAAATTTTCAAAATTTTAGAATAGAAAAGAATAGCTGCTATGTCATCAGATTTTTAAAATTTATACCATTTTCAAAATTAAAAAGAAGTAAGTTACAATAGCACATGTGCAGAGAATTTTGGAATAGAAGAGCAATTTTAAAACTATCTTGTGATTTTAAGGTCACATTAAAAATATCAAGGATAGTTCTGAAATTAAAAAGAATGACTAAACAAAGGAAAGCTGTTGCCAGCCTACATGGAATTTCTGGCATGTTGTATATGAAGGAAACAAACTAAGGACGTGCCCACCTTCTCAGCCCTCAGTATGCTCACAGTTCATTTGAAATAGTATAAAAATATATTAGAAATCATAGCACACTCTTTTAAGCTTTCTACTTATATCATAAACAAGATGATTTAATGAATCAGTCTATAAATCTGATATGTGTTTATCCCTTCCACACTACATATCGCAAACATCAGGCCAGATGTTGCAGTTAATCCCATGGGGAGAAAGAAATCTTTTATAGAAGATAATGTTAGTTACAAAAAGATGACTGGAATATCATAAGGCAGAAACAACGGCAATGTTGAACGCTGAGCAAAACAGAGGTCTGTGAAAAGGGTCCTCGGGTGACTGTGACAATAGATGGAGATCCTTCGGGAAATCAGACACTCAAGTGTGATTTCCACGGGGAGCTGTAGGAAAATGTCTTAGAATTAAGAAATTTGAATATTATAACTATCCATCTTCACTCTTTTCATTTCTTTAAAATTTTAAAATAGTTTACTCTCAAACAATTGTGATCAAAGAAATTTCATATTATGAAAATCATTGCAATCAATATTGTAAAGCAGTTAATTTTCTAGCTTCATAAAATTATTTAGAGAAGGAAAATAACATTATCATTGAGATTCTTTTTTTTTACCATATCATTACTTTTATTCCACACTTTCCACATTATATGTTCATATGTATGTCTATGTCTGTGTCTATGCTTATTTGTGTGTATGTATTCATGTTTGTGTATATGAGTACATATGTGTGCTTTATAGGTTTATGTATTTGTGTGTGTATGTATATGTATTGTGTACAAATCTGCCTCTGTGTGTGTGTGTGTGTGTGTGTGTGTGTGTGTGTGTGTGTATGTGTGTGTGTGTGGTGTCTGCATGCCATCTGCCTAGTCATGGATGTGGTTTATTTTTATTCTAGATATTCTGGCTAGTCAATCTCACATATAATGTAGTATAACATTTATATCATTTTGGCCTTTGGTCACTTTCCTTCATGTTAGCCAGCTTAAGAGATGAAATATTCTTTATTTCCTTTATGCCCTTGTTTTATCACGTATGTTCCTATCTATGAAAACTCTAGGTACTAAATTCTTAGAAATTAAAAGCCCTAGTAATATTAAACAGTACATTTAAATTTCATGAGCTTAAATTTAAAACCTGTTTCTTCTTCAGTACCAATTTCTACACACATGTAGGTAGTAAAGACCATCCAGGGGCTGAAATTACCTGGTATTCAATTGTATAAATAAAATACAGATCTTGCAATGAAGACACTGGGTGAATTACAGTTTTCTATGCCCATGTGGCCTTCTGTATGTTTCACTTTGTGATAAAAGTTTGCTTCTTTTGAAGTTATAGAAATATTACAATCAAACATCCAACAAAGACCTGACCAATGAATACCATTCCATAAGAGTGTTCTCATCATGTGTGGGTGTGTGTGTGTGTGTGTGAAAAAGTAGAGACTCCTCATTCTTACGAGCTTGTCATTAGTTAGCGTGAACACTAACTATATAGAAATAATTATTAAAATGATGCTGTCAAGTGATTCATTTACCTTATTTCATAAATACATTTAGTCTTACCATAACTTTTTATTATATTTTTATTATTTAAAGCAATATTTAAATTTAAATATATTTTGATCATATTGTTCTCTCTCAAGTCCTTCCAGATCCTCTCCCATTCACCATCCACCCATATTTAAGTTCTTATTTAAAAATAAAAAAACCAATATAACAATAAAATCCCCAAACAAGAAAACAAAATAAAATAAGACCTCAAAAGACAACAAACAAACAAATAAACCACACGAACCTGTAAGCAAATAAAGACACACAAAAAGCTGGTGTCCATTATATGTTGATTAACTACTCCTGAACATGAAGCCTGCCCTGGAGTGATTGATATACCCATGGTCATTGCATATGAGCATACCGATTTTTCCCTCTTCCAGCAGGTATAAATAACAGGTCAGTTTTTAACCCTTCCCATAGAGGCTGTTTCCATTCATGTATCCATTTGTTTATCTATTTTTTTTTGTAAATACCACAAAATAAAGTATAAGATAAAACTCAAACTATCACAGTGAAGTTGGACAAGGCAAACCAACAGAAGGAAAAGAACTCAAGGGAGGAAACAAAAATGAGAGACCTACTTGTTCCCTCACTCAGGATTCCCACAAAAAACACTAAATTGGAAGCCATAGTATGTGCATAGAGGATCTGGTGCAGACCCATACTGCCCTGTGCATGCTGCTTCAGTTTCTTTGAGTTCAAATGAACTTTGTTCTTGTTGATTTAGAGGGCATTGTTTTCTTGATGTCCTCCATTCCCTCTGGCTCTCACACTCTTTCTTCCTCTTCTTCAGTAACATTTCCTGAGCTTTGAGAAGAGATATTTGATGGAGACATCCCATTTAGGGCGAAGTGTTTCATGGTCTTTCACCTTCTGAAAACTGTCTGGCCATGAGTCTGTATTTCTTTCATTCTGCTGGAGAAGGAATCTTCTCTGATGACGATGGAGCAAGTCACTGACCTGTGAGTATAGTAGGATGTCATTAAGAGTGATTGTGTTGCTACTCTTTCTGAAAAGTGGTGTTTGGTTTTACCAGAGGTCTCTGGGCTGCCTTATATCTGGCTCTTGTTCTTATAAGTAGTTTCAGGTACGGGTTTTATCTCATGGAGTTGACCTTAATCCAATCAGATATTGGTTGGTTAGTCCTCTTTGTGCCACTGTTTTCCTAGCATATCTTGCAGGTAGGACACCAATGTAGATCAAAAGCTTTGTGGCTGGGTTGGTGTTTATGTTTCTTCTTTGGCCGTGTGCAGATCACCTCCCTGTACCAAAGATGCTAACACTCAGTGATAACAGCTCCATGTTAATAGTTCTACTCAGTTGTAAAGCCTAAGAACTACTACAATGTAGTGTGGGCAATATATCCTCAATGGAACAATAGTGCACTTTTATCTTGGGGGTAGCCAACATCTGTCTAATTGGACATATAGTCTTAGTTATCTGGAGAGAATTCATGACAAATACTATAAGCTTAGCCAATAACCTGTGACTGGAAAGTTCATGGGCCCTAGAGAACTTACACCTACTGTATTACTAAAGTATTATAGTTTCCAACTGATTTCTAAATATTCATCCATATACCCATAGATAAGTGTAGCTCTCATATCTCATGAAAGAATATTCCCTTTTCAGCAATGGAGGAAGCCATCATAGAGATTCACAGATGATCAAAATACAAAGAGTAACTGTGAGGTGCCCTGACCCAAACAGGATGATATAACACAATCCCCACATGAAAGGCTCCGAGATTGGGAGGAGGAGGCAGAAAGGTTGTTAAGAGCCTGAGGACTAGGACTAGGACAACTGTTTGGACGTAGTGTCTTCTGGACAGGATGGGGATGCTACACCTACGTACTGTATGGTTTCCAGCTCAGACTTACAAAGCTGCTGAAGAATGACTTCCTAGTTTACTGACCTCTCAGAACATTCTTTCACTCATAAACACACATGTGTAAAAACTAGAGTTTGGATTTATGTGTGAGAGATAGAGAGACAGCAAATAGTGTATGTGTTTCTCAGTATGATTTACCCCACTTAAGGTAAATTTCCAATTACGTGAATTTTAATGAAGTTTTTATAACTTCATTTTTATATGACTGAATAAAGTTCAACTATATATGTTACCCACTTTCATTATCCATTAATAAGTTGATTTACACCTAAGCTGCTTCAATTTCGTATTTAGTGTGAAAAGTGCAGCAATGAACATGGATGTGCAAGCATGTGGGAGTATACAGCCCTTTGTGTATGTCCTGGAATTTACACAAAACTCATACATGGTATAGCTGGGTCATGGGGAAATTCTACATTTTGTGATTTTAAGAGACCTTCCACATGATTGCCATTGTTGGCACACTTGCTTATACTGCTATTGGCAGTACGTTAGGGCTCATCATTCTAGGCATCAGCATGATGTTTTTATAAAAACATAATTCTATGAAGAATTGTGACAAGAACTAAAATACGTAGTAACATAATGGTTGCATTGGTAGAAGTTTGCTTAAATAGCTATGAAGGATTTTCAATTTACTAAGTTATCCAAACATAACAAATCACTGTGTTTGACTCTGATGTGTCCCCAACAGTTGCCTGTTTTCGAACATCATTCTGCAAAGGAGCATGTTAATTTTAGAAGTTCTGAGCACTGAAGAGGCACAACTTAGCTGCTTTTGGGAGGCACTGGGGCAGGTTCTTGGGGGAATGCTGCTCCTGGTGTCATCTTATGGGTTCTTTGCTTCCTGTCTGGCATGAGGTGAGACCCTGTGCTGCCACTGTTGCTGCTGTCATTATGTTCTACTTGAGAGCATGGGGACAGGGATCTGTGAACTGAACCCTCTCAAAGACAGACCAAGGCAAACCCTTCCTCCCTTAGGCTGGTTATATCCTATATTTTCCTAATAGTGACACAGTGCTGACTAATATGCAAAAACATCAAAACACCAGATGTTTCAAAATTCCTTTAATTTACTTTATTTGAGATAGTGAGGTGTCACAGAGGAATTATTTGCCAAAACACAAGAATGAAGGCTACCTGAATTCATCCTTTTAGATGTTTCCTGTGATTTAAAAAGATCCCTTGGACCATAGAATGAACAAGTGCTAAACATTTTATTACATGAACAATGCACTAATTATTTTAAATTATGGAATTTAATTACCTAATATAATTAAGGAATTTATTAATTTGACCAAATAGTAGTTTTGTAATTAGTGGCAAATCAAATATTTAATGTATAATTACATGACAATATTAAGTTCATTTATCAATGCCTGTTCTTTTTTAAACAACCTATGAATATTGCTTAAGCAGTTCACTGTGTAATGAGAAATAAAACTTCAACAATCAGTATTCATAAAGACGTTTGTAATTAGGTCACATGTTGTTGAAATCTATGTATTGAGATTTTGAAGAAATTAATAACGAATAACAGATCATCCAAGTAGGTTAATACCTATAGTGTATATCTCTAGATTTACCCAGATAACAAATTAGGTGATGAAGTAACTCAACTCTGACCAGATGCTGCCCACTTAGTGTTACTTCTAGCTTTCATGCAATACCTGTGGCTTACAACAGAGCAGAGGGAGACAGAAGCCAGATAAGACTGGCTAAGCCTGTAAACACAGGAACAAATTGAACTTAATTGAGTCTCAGTGGCATCTGCCATAGTTTTCTTTGTGCTCACCAAATATCAGTCTTTATTTCAAAAATACAAAATGTACTTAGTACTCCACAAGAGAGAAAGGATAAAGTATTACCAATTGGCAGGTAATTGGCATGAATCCTAGAGAATGCCTAACACCTCCACTAATACACTAGAATGTTGGTTTTCTTAGTTTAATCTATCCATGACCTAAAGTGCCCCCAACTAAATTTCCTCAAGATGTTGTGGGATATCACAAAAGGATAATTTTCATAGTATAGCTGCATTAGAAAAGAGATGTGAAGCTTCTCAGGGGTTGCTTTGAATTACTCTGTTCTTGTTGGGCAAACATTGGGTCACATCCCCTGCAATGGTAGGATGTGCTTTAACAAGGACTGCTTCTGTTTGAGAACAACTTTAACTTTGCGTTTTTGACACTGCTTTTAATAGAGCCGGTCAGTTATCTTTCATGGCCATAGAAAACCATAGCTTGGTTTTCTTTTTTGAGTTTTTAAAAATGAACCCTTATACCCTTTGAATATACTTCTCCTTATAACTATAAAGTGCTTGAACTGTTATCTCCAATAACAGAGTCTCCCTTTGTGTTATTGGAGCTAACACTATCCTTTAAAGGAAACTCAGTGCAGCATGGATCATTGAATTGATGCAGGACTTTTCACTTCTGGTTGGTGATACTGATATTCTGCAAGAGTCCAGTGACCTGTGTTACTCCTTCTTCAGAGTAGCCTGTGTGAATGAAAATATGACTGTTCACTCAAATGTTCAATAAAATCAAAGATGCTTGTCTCCTTCTGTACCTGTACACAAAATTGTGGTAATCATGATGTTCTTATCAATGTACCTCCATTATAACTCTGGAAACTATTCACTTTACCCATCTTCCTACTATTTTAGGAAGAGTCTTGAACTCTAGGCTCTGCTCATTAGTAAATATAAAATTTGCTATTCCTTATAATTGTTCTTATTAAACAAATGAATACCTTCAAATTTTCATTTTGTGTTTATATTCCAGTACTCTCTTCCTTATTATAAATCTCCCAATTATATTTCAGTTATGATCTATTGGTCCCAAAGGCTGACTTTTCTATCTCTTTTGTTTCTTCTATGATATATACTACTCCACATATCTAACTATATGTTTCTCATATTCTTATATATCTCCCAATAAAAATTGCCAAGTCATTGAAAACAGCTACCATGTTTTATTTGTGTTTTCATCACGAGGTTTAGCATGTTACTAAGCACACCAATTGCATGCAATAATGCTTGCTGAAGGATTATATCAAAGTACATATTAGATGATAACCATTCTTTATCCTCATCAGTCACTCAAATCATCCATGGTGCAATGCAATCTCTGTAACTCAGTGTTTTTTGGGTTTTTGTTTGTTTGTTTGTTTGTTTTTACAAAAATCATCTCTATTCACTACTTAGATGCTTTTCCAGTTCAGAGGAAAGATACAGGCATTTCTGAATTTCAGGGATATTTTGAAGTACACATTACAACTTATAGAAGAGGATATCCTTAGTAATTTATAATGAATTTCTTCTGTGTTAGAGACTTCATAGCAGAATGTACTAACAGCAGCAGAAGTGAATTTCCAACCCCCATTGAGACTTCGGCAACTGTCACGCCTACAAGGCGGGGCGAAAGGAGGCGCCTGGGGACCCGAGATCTGTCGGCGGGTGCTCTCTCTGTTGCGGGAACCTGGACTGGAGAGGTGGACCAAGCAGAGCTCCAGAGAACACCGCTGGACTGCGATACACCTTCCCCAGACCCCGCGACCTACCTATCACTTAATTTGTAAGTTACGCCATTAAATAAATCTCCTTTTAACTACGTGGAGTGGCCTTAATAATTACACCAATACTCCTTCTTTACCATCCAAACACATCAGCCAGCAGATGTGGCATTGTTCAGTGGTAGAGACTTGATTATCATATTTCAAATTTTGGGTTCAAACTATAGCACAGTCTACCTCCACATACAGAGAAAATTAAAAACGAAACTCAAATCCAAACACAAATTCCAGTTAGGTAAATTGAAATGTGACTAAGAAATTAGTATTTTAAGTAAATATGTGCTAAAACTTGTATTTAGAGTATCCCACAAAGGCCAATGTGTTACAGGTTTGACTATCAATTACTGGTGTCTGAGCGAGTGAATCATTAGGAGCTGAGCCAGTTGTCAGAAACTTCCATCTTGGGGAATTTGCTCATGAAAAGAATATTGAGATAATGCCTTGTTATTTCTCTCTAGTGTGCTTCTTGGTTATCATGAGATGAACAGGACTTCCCTACCACAAATTTCTGCCAATGTGTTATGTGTTACTCTAACTCTAAAACATTAAGAACAGCCAAGGAAAACTCTGAAATCAGGAACCAAAATAGACCTTCGCTTCATTTAGGTTATCTCAGGCATCTTTGTTGGAGCAACAGAAAGTAGATCAATACAGGATCTCAGGTGGCTTTACTTAATTGTTGACTAATATATTCTAGGTAGCTCATGGTATGCTTGTGAAGTTATACTTGTGGGAATGGAATATTCTAAGATCTTACTTATATTTATATTTAATAAATGTTCTTTTAACTCATCTTTATCATTTGATTTGAAATAGCATTAATGTAAAATGTAAAAACAATGGCTTTTGTCTTAAAGTGAATAAGAGACAGTTTACTCTGGAACCATTTTGGGGGACTATGGCCCAGGAATACCTATTTAGGCTACTCTAAATTCCATGCTCCAAGTGGAAGACATTTCTTGAAGTTTAATAATTTTACAGAACAAATAACGTAATAATCAAGGCAAGTTTAAAACAATGATAGGTACATCGCAGAGACAGTTACAGACAAGTGGGGGAAGCTTTTCCAGAGGCCCAAGATGCCATCACACAGCATTCTTAGCTTTTGGGTTGGTATAAGTTTGTGATCTGCTAAGTTAATGGTTTCTGGAAGGTTGTTATCATTAGTCAGAAGATGGTTCATACCCAGCAGTGGTTAAGGCAGAGCACTTCCGCAGGGCTACAACTAGCCCAAGATAGGGTAAGTAGCCTCTAGACATGCAAAATTCCAATGTTTTCACAACTACAGAAAATCTAGTCAGTTAATCAGGCTCTAACAGCTTCTTTTCTGGAGTTTTTCTTCACAAAAGTCACAAAACAGCCATTTTTAGGAAACTATACATTTGGATACTCATTATCAGTACAACCTAACTACTCCTTATGAGCAGAGGTGCAGGACCAGTGTTCTCAACCTTCCTAATGCTGCAACCCTCTAATATAATTCCTCATGTTGCGGTAACCCCCAGCTATAAAATTATTTTCGTTGTTACTTCGTAACTGCGATTTTGCTACTGTTATGAGATATAATGTAAACCTCTATTTTCTGATGGCCTTTGGCTACCCCTGTGAAAGGCTCATTCAACCCCACAAATAGGTCAGGATGCATATGTAAAAACCGCTACTCTAGAGTCAAAGACAGGCATTCCCACATTGCACTTGACACTAAGATTCGTACTTACTTGTTAAAGAATGAGAAAGGGCCATCATTAAAATAGACAATCAAAAAAATGCCTCCTTGCCTGCAAAGTGCATCTTCAGAGATGGAGATTTAAGTGGGAGCTAAATGTGAATCTTTTTGTGTTCACCTAAAACCAGGAGCCAGGAATTCTAAGATAATGGAGTATTGTCCTCTCTTCTACTTGCTCTGTCTGGTACAGGTAGAATTTTATCACATTTTTCCCTTTTAATATGAGACTGAAAAAGGAGTAAAATATACCTCCCACTTTTTTCTCACAGAAAGTTGTATATATTTAATAATTTATGCTTTTTCATATCACAAATTAAATTATATCATAGAAACAATGATCCATAGTGATTACTTACTGGCTACAAATTGTAATTTTACTTCTTTTATATTAGAGTGCCAAAGAAACATCTTGATAATTTTCTGAAATAAAGCATGATTAATTTGCAGATATAAAATACTCAGTTTATTTGTCATAAATATTTACTTATCATGCTAATTCTGGTGAACAGTGGTGCTGATCAGAAGTCAACTATTCTATTAACAATTACCGCTGAGATAAAAATATGCAACATTTATTTACTGTTAATTGGACCTAAGGAAAAAAATGTCAGTATTCTTGATCCCTCCATAGACATACTCTAATTATTTCACAGACTAAAATGAGTGCTAAGAGAATGAATGTTTCTATGTTTGTTCTTTCACATAATCTCTGTATTCAGCATTTTTGGACAGATGTGGGGGTAAAAATCTGACATTTTGTTCTAGAGATATAGATTTAAGTCAGGTTTTAAATTGTCATCATGAAATTTCAGATTAATGAATAATCAAAAATAGTGAGCAGGATGAAGTCCCAGGGTGGTGCAAGAAACTCCCCCACCTTTTCTGGATCCTGCTTAAAGGGAGTTCTGATATTTAATATTATAATTTTAATTCAGTTTTATTCAGACAATTGCATATTTCCATACAATTTCAAAAAATCTCATGGAGAGATCTCTGTAATGTTTTTCTCTAATTTTTTCCCCTTAGGTATTGCTTTGCAACATTAAGGTGTAGTAGTATAAGAAAGTTATTGACACTCCTGGAAGCCATCGATTTTAGCTTGATTTTTCTGGCTTTATTTGAGGTCATGCATGCATGTGATATATGTGCATTCAAACTATGAAATATATATATCCTCTTTAGATTCATGCAGCCCTTGCCACAGTGAAGACAATAGACGACTCTAATTGTAAGGATCCTTGTCAACTACAACGATTATCAAACAGCTTCCTCATTTCTAATTCAAAGCAAAAACTAAAGCGTTTGCTTTATCCTTAGTTTTGGAATTTTAAAGGATGCTATAGTAATGAAATTTGTGCTATATAATCCTTAGTTACTGCTGTTTCATCCAGTATAATTCCTCAGAGACTCATCTCAGCTGTGGTGAGATTTCCTTTCTAGTACTGCCATGAACACACCCTGCTTCTTAACTAAACAACTAAATCAAATGCTATTCTGCTTGCTAACAGAATTTGCCTAGTACAAAACTAGCAAAATTAAGGTGTAAGCATTTGGGGTTAATTTTTATAGTGAATGACTCTTAAATCCAAGTGTATTTTCATGAGTATGGATGCTGAAGCAACATTTATTGTTAAATCTGTCATTTCTCTACTGCATTTCTTAAACTTGGGAAGCCCTCAAGTGACCATAACTGAGTTCCTGCTGCTAAATGACTCCCTTCTCCACCGCTCTGTTGTGGTCATGAGGACATTAGTTTCATAGAACTCTTAAGATTAGCCAGAGTGATTCCTATCATGGTCCTTTTATTTTCATGACTATTTTACTTATTTTATGGCCTGTGGTTTTCCACATAAATTACGGAATGAGCTTGTCTGTATTTATACAAACCTTCAGAGGGCATTGGCGGGAACTGCATTAGTAGTTGGTTAGTGATTGACAGTTTATTATGGTGAGACTTCAATCAACGACTAAGATGCATTTCTCCATTTATTTAGACCATATTTTTATTACTTTCAGGAGCACTTTATAGTTTTTAGCCTTCAATCATATTCAATAAATATTTTATGTGATTAAGCAATCTTATTTAATATAATAAAATAATAGTTTTAATTGTCTAAAATTATTAGCTTATTCTTAATTTTAAAATATAATTGTTAATTATGAATAGATTTTGTGTTTTAAAACCTTTACAAACCTATGTGTTAGTTATAGGTGATGCTTGTTGCAGAATGGAATTTCACTATAGAATATCATGCCTTTTTTCAAAACAGATTTGGGTATTGTTTCTTTTCTACTCTATTATCTTTAAGTTCAGTTTTAGAGCTCTGAGTGAGTATGTAAATAATCTAATGAGAGTAGACATCTTGCTTTATTACTGCTCTTGAGGAAAGTGATTTTATCTTTATTTTAGAAGTGGTGTTAGCTAAAGGGTTTTTTCTGTGTATATTTTTCCATTCTTTTTAAGAGAATTATTTTATTCTTACATTCTTTTTTATAATTTTTATTCTTAAGAATTTTTCTATTCATTTTACATACCAACCACAGATCCCTCTCTCCTCCCTTCTCCCGCCCCTAGCCTTTCCCTCAAAACCACCCCCCCCATTCCCACCTCCTCCAAGGCAAAGCCTCCCATATGGAGTCAGCAGAGCCTGGTACATTCAGTTGAGGCAGGTCCAAGACCTGCCCACCGCGCCCCCCCCCCCCCCATCAAGCCTGTGCAAAGTGTCCCACCATAGGCACTGGGCACCCAAAAGCCCACTCATGCACCAGGGATGGATTCCAATCCCACTGCCTAGGAAACTCCTAAACAGTTCAAGCTAAAAACTGTCTTGCCTATCCAGAGGGCCTAATCCAGTATCATGGGGGTTCCACAGCTATTGGTCCACAGTTGACACATTTCCACTAGTTTGGCTGTCTGTCTCTGTATGTTTTCTCATCATGATCTCTATTTCCCTTGCTCATAGAATCCCTCCTCTCTCTCATCAATTGGACTCCTGGAGCTCAGCCTGGCGCCCAGCCATGAATCTCTGCAGCTGCTTCCATCAGTTGCTAGATGAAGACTCTATGATGACTAATATGATTACCAGAGTAGGCCAGTTCAGGCACCTTCTCCACTATTGCTAGTAGTCTAAGGTGGGGTCATCCTTGTGAATTCTTGGGAACTTCCTTAACACTATTTCTCCCTGTTCCCATGATATCTTCTTTTATCATGGTATCTCTTTCTTTGTTTTCCCACTCTGTCCTTGTTCCAGCTTGAACCTCCTGTTCCCCTATGTTCTCATCCCCTATCCTTTGCCCTCCATTACCCACCCTCACCCCAGTTTGCTCATGTACATCTCATCTATTTCTCCTTGACTGAGAAATCTATGCATCCCTTTTAGGGTCCTCCTTGTTTAGGTAGCATCTCTGGAGCTGTGGGTTGTAGTCTGGTTATCCTTTGCTTTACATCTAGTATCCACTTATGAGTGAGTACATACTATGTTTGTCCTTCCAAGTCTGGGTTACCTCACTCAGGATGATATTTTCTAGTTCCATCCATTTGCCCGCAAATTTCATGATATCATTGTTTTTTACTGCTGAGTAATACTCCATTGTGTATATGTGCCACATTTTCTTTATCCATTGTTCGGTTGAGGGGCATTTAGGTTGTTTCCAGGTTCTGGCTATTACCAATAATGCTTCT
The DNA here is from genome assembly GCF_007827085.1 of Peromyscus californicus insignis. NCBI lineage: Eukaryota > Metazoa > Chordata > Mammalia > Rodentia > Cricetidae > Peromyscus > Peromyscus californicus. The sequence goes on along the minus strand of NW_026294573.1, from coordinate 157,791,731 downwards.
ATGAACATAGTTGACCAATGTGTCCTCGTGGCATGATTGAGCATTCCTTGGGTGGTATTTAGCTACAGGTTTTTATTGTTTTATTAAATTCATTTTCTTAAATGGGAATATTTATGTTCCATTTTCAACTTTCCAAGGACTTTTTATCGTGTATATAGGTGCTGCAACTTGTCAGATGTACTGTTAAGGAAGGTGATGAAACCATATGGCTTTATTCTTTAGAATATTCTTATGGAGAATTATGTTGTTTCTTTTTTATATGGATGGATTCTGTTTGCTACTATTTTAGAGGAAATTTTGCATTTAAGTTGATGAGAGACATTGATCTGTACTTATTATGCCACCTTTTCTGGGTCCAGGATTGGGGTGCTAGTGGAGTAAATCTGGAGAACTTTCTGTTCTCTTCTGTTTTCTGAAAGAAACTGCATGAAATTATCACAAATTCTCCAAGACTGAGATTATTTTAGGATCTTCTAAGTTACAAATTGAATTTCATTAATGCTTACCAGGGTATTCACCTTGCTTTGTTTCTCTTTACTCAGGTCTACTAGGTTGTTGATTAGGAAAATTGGTCTGTTTAGGTTAATACTTGTATGTGTGTATGTGATGGTGGTAGGGTTATGTGTGGGCATAGTTGCTCCTGTACACATATTCCCATATGTGGAGGTCAAACATTCCAGCTGTGATTCCATAGGAAGTGAGTGGCTGCACAGCAGGACAGCTGCACAAATGAATTTACTTACAGCAGCTGAGAGAGCATGCACAAGACCTGTGCAGGTTTAGGTCAAACAAAATTAGAGCATGATGAATGGAAATAAGCACAAAATCATTTCCTATTTAAGGAGCTATTGATAGTTGATTGCTGGTGGAAGCTGGAGAGTCAGTTTTCTTTACAGTTGCAACCCCCTACAGTTGAGTAGACCACCCTCAAATGAAAATCATATGTCCAACAATGTATGGGCGTAAAAAATATAATTGATGAAGTGAGGGCACACAATTGGTGGATAGGAAAGTAACGTGAATCTGGGGGAGTGAATGTTATCAAAATTTATTTTTGCAAATTCTCAAAGAATGTATAAAAACAAGAGGTACACAAAAAATTTCCTCTTACTAATACAAAGAGTGATTTAAATTTCTATCATCGAAATATCATAGAAACATTCCACATTTTGTTTGCATTTTCACTTTCTTTTTATGTGTTATTTTTCTTTGATATTTCTTTGGTACCTGGATTTATCTAAATATGTATTGTTTAATTTCCTCATACTTAGTAATCACTAGTATATATGTCTGATTCCTTAACTCACAAGGGAACCTATTCTACATCATATTATTTTAAATTTGTTGGAACCATTCCATGACCAAGAATATGCTTTATCTGCAAGTTTCTCACAGATCTTGGAATATGTGGAATACATGCATTCTATTGAGTAGGAGGGTGAATGACATGTGCTTAGATTTTGTTAATCATGCACTTTATTTATTTATTTATTCATTTATTTTTCACTTTTGGATTTTTCCTGATTTTTGTTTAGAGGTGCTATACATTGCTGAGAGAAAGATGTTCAGCTTCGTAGCTATCCCTGTGATATTTTTTCTTTTAAATCATAATACATTTTATTACTTTATTGTTTCAGGATATATTTAAGATCATATGTCTAATGGGTAATGAATTCCATTTTTCTTGGCCTAATATGATTTACTTTTGATAATCATACTAAAAGTCTTCTTTTATATTTTTTTTTCTTTAGGCTTATTCATGATCCGGCTCACTGAACCCAGAACCGCATGCATGCTAGGCAAATTGACCTAACACTGAGCTATATCACCAGCCACCTTTCTTTATTTACAGTAGTGTCCATATAGTATATCATTTCTTAACCCTTAATTTTCAAATAACCAAAATCATAAAATTTGGGTTGAGTTAATTAAAAACAGGTCATATCTATGTCATGCTGTTCTTTTGCTCACATCCTTAGACTTTTTACTGGTGTTTTTAGATGACATACACACAAAGCTGGTGTCTCTATCAACATCTAAGGTTTTACTATTTACTTGCTTTCTATTTTTTATTATCATTTTTATTTCTGTGGTGGTATTTTATTTGTGCACCCCAATAAAGCTTATCTGGGTATAAGAGGAAAAAGCCAGCCACTATATTAAATATAGAGGTCAGGCAAAGGTAATACACGCCTTTAATCCTAGCATTTTGGAGGCAGAGATCCATTTAGATCTCTGTGAGTTCATGGCCACACTGGGAACAGAGCCAGACATGGTGGCACACGCCTTTTATCCCAGTGCTAGTTAACCATAGAGGTCTGGAGGTCTGGACAGACAGACAGGAAGTGATAGAGCTAGGTGGCAAGAGGAAGTGATGAAGCTGGGTGGAGAAAGAAAGATGGCAGGGCACAGAGAGATATATAGGCATGAGTATACAGGAAGTAGTTCTCTCTGGAGGCTGAGGAGTTGGTAAGACGAAGGTTGGCTGTGGCTTGTTCTTTTCCCCTGATCTCTTAGTTCTCACCCCAATATCTGGCTCTGGGGTTTTTTATTAATAAGAACTTTTAAGACTTGTATTATATATTTCTGGTCTCATTTTTGTTTATTTGATTATTTTTTTGTCCACTCTTTGCAGTTATCTCCTTCTTAAAACAATTCCATTTAGATCTTAGTGTTTGTGAATTAAGTTTTGTACAGTGTTTCACATATTGAAAAGTATATTTGGCTTCTAATAATTTATTGTCCACTCTGAATAAGGTGGAATTCTCCTTTACATCTGTCCTCATTTTCTTCTCAATTTTAAGAATTATTTTTGGACACTAGATAGTATTATAATTTTTATAACATTAAAATGATTATAAAACACCTGTAGCAAATAATAGTCTATTTTATTAGTTGGGTTATCTTTCTATTATTTTTGTTATTTTATTTTCTCTCTGAATAATATCATTTATGCTTTTATTCTTTACCTGAGGAAAACTTAAAAAGCACAACACTTCTGTTGGGTTTCGATGTGATTTGTAGTGGTTTTCTTTAAACACCAGTAAATGTCCTGCCATTCTTCTCTTCTGATTTTGATTTCTGATGAGAAGTTCATTATGTTCTTCTGAAAGTAAGTAATAATTTCTCCTATGATGTTTTCATGCTTATTTTCCCCTCCCTTTCTCCCTGGCATGATTAATTATGGTATGACTTGTCATAGAACTTCATATATTTCTGGCATTGCATACTCTCATTTCTTTTAAATCTTTAGTTTTATGTCTTTTGTGAAATTTGTGGAGTGTTCAGTCTTCATTTATTTGACAATGAACAAATGTTCACCGTCACCCTTAGCTCTTTTTCCCTTAGACTCTGGATGTTAGAACTGCTGAGTCTGTGATTCTTGTATTATAGCTACATGAAGTTTTTCAATGTTTCTTTCAAAATGGTTACTTTCTTTTCTTCAGAGTGTGTTAATTGATTTCTCTGACTTCACTTTTCTGATTATACATACTCTCATATCCAAACTTCTATTAATCCAGTCCAGTGATAGTTTGTTAGTTCTTTCATCTTTTCAGCTCTTTACATTTATTTTGTTTGGTTCCCCTTTTGATCTACTTCTTACCTGATAGTTTCCTGTTTTGGCTTCTTTCCAGCAGAAACTCAGGAGCCCTGCCTATAACTATTAGGATGTATTAAGGTTTTCACAACAACTTTTGAAAGGACTCATATGGCTTGACTTCCATTGTGAAAACTGATTTGGGGAAATTCAGGATGTACATATTCTTTTCCTGTAGGGCAGGGTAATGCATGACTGCCTCCTTCCTTCTCTTCTTCCTGGTGTTCTGAGTTGACACTGGTTTGCCTTCCACATACTGCATTTCAGAATTTTCTTATAATGTCATTTACACTGTGCACAGAGTTTACAGTGTTCATTGTAAGAACTTTGGGGAATAGGTCTACTCAATCTTTTATCTGCACAAGAAATTCTTCATTTATTATAGAACACAAATGATGAAAAAAAATGACATAGGAATTTCTTACAGTGGTTGCAGAGGTAAGTAAAATAAAAGTTCCTATTTTCTTCCCTGAAGGACCTTATGAGTTAGATTGATAGAGGAAATATTCTTGTGCCATATCAACTCACTTTTCACATTACCGTAGGCAATAACACAATCATATCCAGAGAAACAGGAAGGCAGAATCAGCTACTGTTTAATACTTAATGCCTTTAATGCTTGCTCATTCTCCTTTTCACAAACAAAATTATTAATTAAATTTGAAATCTGAGACATCAAATTTTGCCACATTGGCTCACAACTTAAAATGTGACTTTTTACCATGTATCAGTCTGGTGACAGATTTCTAGCCATAGAAAACTGTCTGGTAGAATCGTTTAGAATCTCAGAAATGTAGAAGGAAATAAACATACCCAATCTGCTCCAAACTGAGTCTTTACATAAGCATTCTCAGAACAGAGGTCAATTGCTTTCTTGTGAACTTGTTCCAAAAAGATGTGGGAGTTCAGCTAAATGTGGGTACACTTGAATTATGGAGTTTATTTTAAATCAACCAAGCCCAATCTGTGCTGCCCATATCCTCCTGGGTTTGTGGCCTGCCTTGAAGAATGGTCCACCTATGGGGATCCCCCCTTAAAGGAAAATATCTCACTCTACACCAGTAGCTATCAGATGTCAATATCTCCTCAATTAGGGATGTAGGGATGGGATTTCTTTTCTTTCTTTTCTTTCTTTTTCTTTCTTTTCTTTCTTTTCTTTCTTTCTTTCTTTCTTTCTTTCTTTCTTTCTTTCTTTCTTCTTTCTTTCTTTCTTTCTTTCTTTCTTTCTTTTTATTCTTCTCTCATAAAATACATCCTAATCACAGCCTGCTCTCCCTACACATTTCCCAGCTCCCTTCCCCTGCCCCCCATATCCACTCTTCTGTTTTCCTTTAGAAAATACCAGCCTTCACAGTGATATTAAACCAACTCAGCATAAGAAGATGCAATGAGACTTGGCACAGACCCTCATATCAAGGCTCCATGAGGCAACCAGTAGGAGAAGAATGGTCCCAAGAAAAGGCATAGAGTCAGAGATATCCCCACTCCCACTGTTAGGAGTCTCACAAAATCCCCAAACTAACAACCACAGCATGTATGCAGAGGGCCTAGCATGGACCTACGTAGACTCCAGGATTGCCGGTTCAATTTGTGTGGGCGCCCAGGACTACTTGCTCTCATGACGTTTCCATGGTCTTAAACCTGCACAGGTCTTCTGCATGCTCTCTTAGCCACTGTGAATCCATATCAGAGATTCTGCTTCGTCCAGAAGACACTTTTACTTATGTTCATTGCTACCTCTGCCCTTGTACTCTTTCTGCCCCTTCTTCCACACTATGATCCCCAAGGCTCGGGAGTAAAGAGTACAGTAAAAAGGTCCCATTTAAGACGGGACATTCTTCAGCGTCTAATCCTTGCATCTTGAGCATCTGTGGGTCTCTGTGTTGTTAATGAACCTCCATCACAAATAAAGCTTCTCAGATGAGGGTTGAGACATGTATTCATCTCAACCAAGTCATTAGGATTTGGTTTAATACTAAGTTCATTTAGCAAAATAATAGTAGGAGGTTGAAACTTGAATAAATATGAATAGAGCTAATATACCTTTGAGTTTAGTGTTCCCTGCCAAACACACTAGAAAGTGCTATATTAGTTTTTAACAACAGGATGGAAGTAATCCTTCAAATCTACAAATATAAGTCTGGTAAGTGATAGTCAATAAGACATAAACAATGGATAATAGAGATAAGTAAAAGAAAATATTCTTAGTAAATTGCCATATTTTGATTATTTCATTTGGCTGGTGTTGGTCATTTGGTTACAACTTTAGGGATATGGAGTGACAATATTTGATGAATAGATTTTTCATATACTACAGTTTATTTTACAGGTAGAAATTTAAGACTGATATGGTGGCATATGCAAATAATCCCAGCACTCAGAGTCTGAGACAGGAGAATCACTATGAGTTAAGTACAATCTGAACTACATGAAAATATCTAGGCCAAACTAGGCTAAATAATAAGATTTTGCTTCAAAAACAGTATTACAATTTTGAAATAAATTAATTAAAATTTTCTAAATGCCAATATATAAAGATGTTTATTTTTTCAAGAGAAAATTTATTTTTCTAGTAAGAAGCCTAATAATTTGATAGCTATCATGCAAGAAAAAGAACTACAAAAATGCAGATTATTTTTAATACATAAAATTGGCTTCTGACAAAAATAATAATGAATACCGCATATTATTGATGTGTATTTAAACTTGAAAACTGGGGATGATAGAGATTCATTTCTTAAGTAGAATTCTGTTAGTTCAACAGTTAAATTTATAAGCAAAGATCTTAGGAGTATCTTATGACCACTATTTATCATAGTGACAAGTTCTGACAAAAGCTTTTAGGCTAGGAAATATGATATGAGTTTGACAATATGCAATTTATTTAGAAACCACTTCTAGAGAAAATAAGGAGAGTGTTTATAGGAGATCTCTAATGACAACAATATATCTTAAAATATTTATGATTCTCAACAATTTTCCCCCAATTTCAAACCTAGTGCTTAGTTTTAAAAATTATCTACCTTTCCTATGTGTACAAAGCTCAAAGGTATTAGTGTGAAACTGAACCTGGAATACATCAGAAAATGCTATTTATTAAGCAAACAAATTTGTTATCAGCAAAGTATGTTAGAACTGAAATTAATAATATATTGTTGAGATTTTGTTTCCTTGTTTTGAGATGAAAATTGAATGAGAAATTTATACTTTTAGAGTATTAGAAATATTTGAATATGAAGGGGAAATTAATCAATAAGTGATTAATTGCAATTTATATCTATATCAATTAAATGACCTGAAATATATTTGATGGAAAAAACCTGTGATATTTTAACTCCTAAATTAATATGATTTATTTTAAATATGGGCAACATGTTTCTTTTAAGAACAGATCAGTTTAGAACCAGCCTGCATCTCTATGGTACTAAACAGTCCAAATTTGTTAAGTAATTAGTTAGCTGAGTGATTTTGTTTTGTCTCTTTCCCAGGAATCCAGAAAATACTCTGAAATTACACGCCATGATGGAACTGGAGAGGACTTCTACATAATGAATCACTTTTATGAATTGTGGTTAAATAATACAGGGATGAGAGTGATAATAATGAGTGTTACAAAAGTTACCTAATGTTTTTTGATGCATTTAGTATTTTTCTACTGTTGTATTTATTTTATGTCACTTGCCATGGTGTTGTATCATTACAATTCTTTGAAAGTATTTTCTTTTTTTATTGAAAATATCATTTTAGTTCCTCCCCACGTCTACTCCCCTCTGGATCCACACCCTTTCTGTCTCCTATTTGAAAACAAACAGGCATCTAAAGCATAATAACAAAATGAAATCCAATGAGATAAAACAAAAACAAATAAAAATGAATAACTCAAAACAAAAAGAAGAAAAAGAATAACAAAAAAAGCAGTAGAAACACATAAAGATCCAGAGACACACAAATTCACACTCACAGTAATATCACAAAAACTAAAATGTGGAATTCACAATATTTACACAAAGGACCAGGAAGGTTAAAAAAATAAATTTTTAAAAAGCCCTTACTTAACTCAACATTATGAGGCAAAGAACTTGTGAAGATGTCACAGAGTTCGTTTTATGCTGACGCTCTATTGTGGGACATGGGGCCTACACTTAAGAAGTGTTTGTTTCTCCAGTGGAACTCCCTTGAAGAAAACTAATTTTTCATTTCCAATTGGTTATTAATTGAAGATAGCTTCTGGCTTAATAATGAGTGCAGGGATCCCCTTCTTTCAGCTTTAGGATTCCATCAGGTATGGACACATGCAGGCCCTGTGAATGGTGCCACATTCTCTTTACTATTTAGAAGGCCTTTCTCCTTGGTGTCCTCCATCCCCTTTGGCTCTTACACACTCTCCACCTCCTCTTCTGCAGAATTCTCTGAGTCCCGGGAGGAGGGATTCAAAGGAAATATCCCTTTTAGGGCTGAGTGTTCCAAGGTCTCTAACTTTTATCATATTATAAGGCTGTGGGTCTCTGAACTGTTCCCATCTGCTGCTGGAGGAAGCTTCTCTGATGAGACTGAGGCAAGGCACTGATACATGAGAATATCAGTATCTCCTAAGGAGTCATTGCATTTCTGTGTTCCTTTCGTAGAACAGTAGTGTTTTGTTTGACCCTGGGTCAATGGCTTATATAGTCTCAGGTTTTGGCCAACCAGGCAGCATCAGGTATGGGTTCCATCTCACAGAGCAGGGCTTAAAACAAATCAGATCTTGGTTGCTTACACCAAAAAACTTTGTGCCGTTATTGCACCAGCATATCTTGTAGGCAGGTCACTATTGTGGACAAAGAGTTTTTTTTTTTTCTGGATTCTTTTATATGTATCATGTATTCTTATTTGTACAACTTATTTTATGTTTATATTTTATGAAGTTTCTACTGTATTAAAGTTCCATGTGACTCTTCAAATAGTCCTTAGTTTGGACAGTCCCTCCCTGTATTTCCTCATTTTTTTTCTCTCCTCTCCCGATCCAGTTTGATCCTCTTATGCCCGTTTCCCCCATTTCCATCTGTCCTTAATTATCTATTCTAGTTCCCGTTTCTCGGTTATCTATCCCTCACCCCTAGTCCCTAATTGTGTTCCTAACCTCAATGGTTATATGAATTGTAGCCTGCCTATTGATGCCTTGAGAATTAACCCATAAGCAAATAAACACATTTGTGTCTTTTGTATTCTGGGTTACTTCATTCAGGATGTTTTTTTTTTTTTTTGCTAGTTCCATCCATTTATCCATAAACTCCATGATGTCTTTTTTTTTTAACATCTGAATAATACAACATTGTATAAATGTACCACATTTTAAGAAAAAAAAAACTTGAACTGACTATAACAGGTAAAGATTTTCTATACACCCATGGATACCTGATTTTTTTTTAATTAAAAAAAAAAAATGAGGCCGGGCAGTGGTGGCACACGCCTTTAATCCCAGCACTCGGGAGGCAGAGCCAGGCGGATCTCTGTGAGTTCGAGGCCAGCCTGGGCTACCAAGCGAGTCCCAGGAAAGGCGCAAAGCTACACAGAGAAACCCTGTCTCGAAAAACCAAAAAAAAAAAAAAAATGAAAATGAGAATAAACATAGACCACATCTTCAACAAACGGTAGTGCTCAAACTAGACGGTTGCAGAAGGGGAAAATCAAAATAAATCTATACTTATCATCCTGCATAAAACTCAAATACAAATGGATGAAATATCTCAACATAAAATCAGATGCACTGAATCTAATAAAACAAAAATTAGGAAAAAAGCTGGAACTGACTGTAACAGGAAACGACTTTCTTTATAACACAAATAGCATAAGCACTAACACACAAAGGGATATATGGAAGCTGAAAAGCTTCTGCATGAAAAAGGACACTATTATTCCAATAAACAAGCAGCCTACAAAATCTGAAAATATTTTTACTAGTTACACATCCACTTGGTAGCTAATACCTAAAAAATTAAAGGAATGCAAAAACTAGATAATCCAATTAAAATTGTAAACAATAGCAAAATCAGAAGGGTAACACACACACACACACACACCACCACCACCACCAACAACAACAACAACAAACAAATAAACAAAAACAAGAATCAACAATCATTGGTCAGTCATATTTCTCAATATCAACGGCCTCAATTAACCAATGAAAAGATACAGACTAACAGAATGAATGGGAAAACAAGGTCCATTCTTCTGCTATATCCAGGAAATACACCTCAACCTCAAGGATAGATATTAGCTCAGGGTATATGATTGGAAAAGATATTCCAAGAAAATGGACCTAAGAAGCAATTTGGCATAACCTTTTAATATCTAACAAAAGAGACTCCAAACCAAAACTAGTCAGAAATGATAGTGAAAAACAGTACATACTCCTCAAAGGAAAACTCCACCACGATGACATTTCAATCTGCAACATCTATGCTCCAAACACAAGGGCATCAGGGCTGTAAAGGAAACACTACTATCAGGTATTGACCCTTACACACTGACAATGGGAGATTTCAATATCCCACTATCACCAAGAGACAGGTCATCCATACAAAAGCTATACAGATAAATGCTAGAGATAACTGTCTCCATTAGGATTTTTATCACTGTGAAGAGACACCATGACCATGCCTCTCTTAAAAGGTAAAGCATTGAGTTGGAGTGGCTTGTTTACAGTTTCAGAGATTCAACCCATTATTGTCATGACAGGAAGCATGGCAGAGTGCAGGTAGATGTGATGCTGGAGCTGAGAGTAAATATCTTTCAGGCAATAGGAAGTCAACTGACTCACTAGGGGGTATTCTGAGCATAGGAAGCCTCAAAGCCTGTCCCCACAATTATACACTTTCTCCAACAAGGCCATATCCACTCCAACAAAGCTACACCTCTTACTAGTGCCACTCCCTATGAGATTATGGGGGGCAATTACATTCAAACTACCACAGTAACAGATGTCATCAACCAAATAGATATAACAAATATTTATAGCACATTTTACCCCAAAACAAAAGAATATACTTTCTTCTTATAAACATAATGAAACTGTCTCCAAAGTTGACCAGCTATTTAGACACAAAGTAAATCTTAACTGATGCAAGAAAATAAAATAATTTCATACATCTTATCAGATCACCATCAGATTAAATCTGGATATCAATAAAGCCAGAAGCAATATAAAGCTTACAAATCAATTGAAACTGAATTAAAAATAGGCCGAGACAAAAATAAAGAAATGAGAGACTTTCTAGAATCTAATGAAAATAAACACACAACAAACCCAAACTTATGGGACACATGAAAGCAGTGCTAAGAGGAAAGATCACAGCACTACATGCCTACGTTAAAAACAAAAACAAAAAACTAGAGAAATTTAATAGTAGCAACTGAACAGCACATCTAAAAGCTCTGGAACCAAAAGAAGAAATCCCACCCAAGAGGAGTAGACAAGAAATAATCAAACTCAGAGCTGAAATCAACAAAATAAGAACAAAGAGAATAATACCAAGAATCAATGAAACAAAGAATTGGTTCTTTGAGCAAATGAACAAGATAAACAAACCTTCATCCAAACTTCTAAAATGTAGAGAGATAATATCCAAATTAACAAAACGGGGAACATAACACCAGACAAGTGGGAAATGCAGATAATCATAAGGACATACTTAAAAAACCTTACTCACCAATTGAAAAATCTAAAAGAAATGAATAATTTTCTTAATAGATACAACTTAACAAAGCTATGTCAAGATCAGATAAGCAATTTAAACAGACCTATAACCCTAAGTGAAATAGAAGCAGTTACTGAAAGTCTCCTAAGCAAGAAAAAAAAAAAAAGCCCAGGGCCAGATGGTTTTATCACAGACTTGTACCAGAATTTCAAAAGATTAATTTCACTATGCATCAAATTATTCCACAAAATACAAACAGAAGAGACATTGTCAAACTAATTTTATGATGCCATAGTTATACTGATGTCCAAAGTACATAAAGATTCAACAAAGTTAGAAAATTACAGAACAATTTCCCATATGAACACAGATACTGAAATAGTCAATATAATAATATTTGCAAATTGAATTTGAGGATTCATCAAAAAGATCACGAACCATGATAAAGTAGTCTTCATCCTAGCCATTCTGAGATGGTTCAATATATTAAAATCATTAAATATAATCCACCATATAAAAAACTAAAAGAAAAATAACACACACACATCATATCGCTAGATGTAGTAAAGGCCATTGACAAAACCCATCATCCCTTCATGAACAAAGTCATGGAGAGATTAGGGATACTAGGGATACTCCTAAATATAATAAAGTCAATTTATAGCAAGCCCATAGCCAACATTAAATTAAATGGAAAGAAGCTAAAAGCAATTCCATTAAATCAGAACAAGACAAGGTTGTCCACTTTCTCCATATGTATTCAATATAGTACTTGAAATCTTAGTTACAGCAACAAGACACTGAGGAGATCAAGGGGATACAACTTGTAAAGAAAGAAGTCAAGGCATCATTTGCAAGTGATATGATAGTATAAATAAGTGACCCAAAAATTTCACCAGGGAACTCCTAAAGCTGATAAATACTTTCAGCAAAATAGCTATATATAAAAATAACAACAACAACAACAACAAAAATAACAGTGGCCCACCTATATACAAATGACAAACGTACTGAGAAAGAAATCAGACAACACTTTACCCAACAGACTCAAATAATATAAAGTGTCTTGGGTTAACTCTAACCAAGCAAGCAAAAGACTTGTTTGCTCAAAGTGTCAAGTCTTTGATGAAAGTAATTGAAGAAGATATCACAAGATGAAAAGATCTCACATGCTCATTGATGGGTAGGATTAACATAGTAAAAATGACCATCCTACTAAAAGTAATTTTTGATTCAATGAAATTCTCTTCAAAATTCTAACACAATTGTTCACAGAATTGTCATGAAATTCTCAATTTCCTGTAGGGGAGGGGATGTGTGTGTGTGAGGGGAGGTGGGAAGAAAACCCAGGATAGCTAACACAATTCTGACTAATAAAAGAACTGCCAGAGTTATCACCATTTCTGATTCAAGTTGTATTACAGAGGTATAGTAATAAACACCACATAGAATTGGCATAAAATCAAACACATTGATCAATGGAATCAAATCAAAGACCCAGACATAAACCCACACACCTATGGACACCTGATTTCAGATAAAGAAGTCAGAACTGGATAAAAGAAAGCTTCTTCAACATATGGTGCTGGTTGAACTGGATGTTGGCATGTAGAGGAATACAAATAGATTAATACTGATCACCTTACACAAAACTCAAACCCAAATGGATCAAATACCTCAGCATAAAATCAGATACACTGAATCTGATAGAAGGGAAAATGGAAAATAGCCTTGAACTCATTGGCAAAGGAGATGACTTTCTGAACAGAACACTTAATTCAGGCACTAAGATCAGCAATTAATAAAAGAGACCTCAAGAAACTGAAAAGCTCCTGGAAAGCAATGTGCAGAGTCATTCAGACAAAGTGACAGCCTACAGAACTGGAAAAGATTTTTACCAACTCTATGTCTAATAGAGGACTATTAAAATCAGAAATATATAAAGAGCTCAAATAATTAGATACTCAAACAACAAACTATTCACTTAAAAAGGTAGTACTGATATAAACAGAATTTTCAGTAGAAGAATCTCAAATGGCCAGGAAGCACTTAAAAAAATGTAACATCCTTAGCCATCATGGAAATGCAAATCAAAATGACTCTGAGATTCCACCTTACACCTCTCAGAATGGCTAAAATCAAAAACACATGTGAGAGCTCATGCTGGCAAGAAAGTGGAGCATGGGAAACACTCCTCCATTGCTGGTGAGTGAGAACTTGCACAACCACCATGGAAATCAGTGTTCTGGTTCATCAGAAAGTTGGGAATCAATCTACCTCAATCTCCATCTATGGCAATCTTAACCATGTACCCAAAGGAGATTTCATCCTCCCACAAGGAATCTACTTAGCCATGCTCATTTCTGCTCTATTCATAATAGCCAGAATCTGGAAATAACCTAATTTCCCCTCAACAGAAGAATGGATCAAAAAATTGAAGTGGCACATTGATACAATGGAATATTACTCAGCTGTTAAGAAAAAAAATGAAGTCATGAAATTTGCAGGCAAAAAAATGGAACTAGAAAAAAATAACCCTGAGTGAGGTAACCCAGATTCATAAAGATTAATATGATATGTATTTGCTTATATGGGGATATTAGCCATTAAGTAAATGATAAGTAAGCTATAGTACATAGACCCAGAGAGATTAGGAATAGTAAAGGATTAAGAGAAACACATTGATCTTCCAGGGGTTGGGAACCAGAATAGATTTCATGGGTTGTCTGGGAAGTGGGGGACAAGAAAATATGGCTCAGGTAGAGAGGGGAAAGAGGAATGGGGATTGAGGGGAGGAACATAGAGAGAGGAAGCCGGACATGAGGGGTATTTGAAGGGTGATGTGGAAATCTAATACACAGGAAATTTCATATATGAAGTTGATCTTAATGTAGTCTCCAAACAATGAATATGACAGATTCCTATCTGGCCTTTGCTTGCCACTAAATGAAACATCCAGTACCTGGACCTGGGTTATGTACAATTGAGTTGTTAGCCAAAGGAGACTCATGGAAATCCATAAACAATACAGGCTGCTGCCAAGACTGGGCATATACCCAAGGAATGCTCAATCATACCACAAGGGCACTTGCTCAGCTATGTTCATATCAGCATTGTTTGTAATAGCCAGAACCTGGAAACAACCTAGATGCCCTTCAACTGAAGAATGGATAAATAAAATGTGGTACATATACACAATGGAATTCTACTCAGCAGAGAAAAACAATGATATCATGAGGTTTGCAGGCAAATGGATGGATCTAGAAAAAATCATCCTGAGTGAGGTAACCCAGACTCAGAAAGACAAACATGGTATGTACTCACTCATAGGAGGATACTAGATGTGGAACAAGGATGACTGGACTGCTACTCAGAACACCAAGGAGCTACCTGGAAAACAGGACCCCAAGAAAGACACGGGGATCGCCCACTGATGGAGAAATGGATGAGATCTACATGAACAGCCTGGACATGAGTGGGGGTAATGAAGGGCGAGGGTCGAGGGAAAGAGAGCTTGGGGGAGGGGGAGATCCCAGCTGGATCAACAACAGAGAGGGAGAACAAGGAATAGGAGACCATGGTAAATGAAGACCACATGAGAATAGGAAGAAGCAAAGTGCTAGAGAGGCCCACAGAAATCCACAAAGATACCCCCACAATAGACTGCTGGCAATGGTCGAGAGACAGCCCAAACTGACCTACTCTGGTGATGGGATGGCCAAGCACCCTAAGTGTCGTGCTAGAAACCCCATCCAATGGCTGAAGGAACCAGATGCAGAGATCCACGGCTAGGCCCTGGGTGGAGCTCTGGGAGTCCAATTGGCAAGAAAGAGGAGTGTTTATATGAGCGAGAATTGTTGAGACCAAGGTTGGATAAAGCACAGGGACAAATAGCCAAACGAATGGAAACACATGAACTATGAACCAATGGCTGAGAGGCCCCCAACTGGATCAGGCCCTCTGAATGGGTGAGACAGTTGATTGGCTTGATCTGTTTGGGAGGCATCCAGGCAGTGGGACCGGGTTCTGTGTATGCTCATTGCATGAGTTGGCTATTTGAAACCTGGGGCTTATGCAGGGATACTTGGCTCAGCCTGGGAGGAGGAGACTGGACCTGTCTGGACTGAGTCTACCAGGTTGATCTCAATCCTCGGGGAGTCTTTGCCCTGGAGGAGATGGGAATAGTGGGTGGGCTGGGGGGAAGGGGAAGGGGTGGGAGGGGGGAGAACAAGGGAATCAGTGGCTGATATGTAGAACTAATTTATATTATAAAATAAAATTAAAAAAAAAGAAAGTCCCATTGCAGAAGACAGCAACCACACAACTAATTGAAGATGGACGTGACAAGCTGGTGACTACATAGAACCTTCACTGCTATATTCTAATGTCTTTGATATGGGAAAATACTGTGAAGGCTACCAAAAAAAGAGACAAACACCAACCCAGCTACAAATCTTTAACATACAATGCTGTCCTGTCTGCAAAATATGCTAGAGCAATGTGACACAAAGCTTGTGAAAGTAACCAACCAATGTCTAACTTGACTCAAGACCCACTCCATGAGATGGAGTGCCATGCTTGTTGTTGATGTAGTATATAGATACCAAAGCTTGGAAGCGCATTTGGTTGTTTTCCTCCTTTGGATTATTACATTATGCCTTCTGGTATCATGACTGTTCATCCTCAGGGAGAGGGTATTCATGTCAATTCTAGTTCAGGAGTCTCTGGGCCCTGTTCTGAAGTACAAGGTGTCTTCAGCAATAGGGACCTGGCTTCTTCTTGTGGCAACCAAAGGCAACAGTAGGCTCTATGTTTTGGGAGTCTCTGAGATCCCAATACCCTAATATGTGAAATAGAATTGAAAACACATTTCCTGCATTCATACATTCTGTACCTAATTTCACCAAACAAGTGGTTAAGTAGTTGTAATTATGGATGTTATGTCATTCTAAGTAAGAAATAGTTATAGAAATGTTTCCAAGTTCATAAGAAAAAGAAATAAAAACTAGGTAGATGCTTTCTAAATTTTTTTCTTATGAACTTACATTTCATTTTCAGGAAATAGTTAAATGTTTATTTAAAATTAAGTTACTTATTAAGTTACCATGTGTCTGTGTGCATGCATGTGCAAATGTCACACACACACACACACACACACACACACACACACACACACACACACATGCGCGCGCAATCACACACACATGGCCACCATGAAAATTGAGAGATCAGAGGACAACTTAGAGAAGTTGGTTGTCTCCTTATATCATGTGGTTCCCAAAGAGTGATCTTGGGTCCTCAATCCTGGTAACAAGACCCTTTAACATCTGAACCTTCTTGACAGTACTTTAAATATATTTTACTTACATTATTTTAATTATACTTTACTTATATATTTGAGTGTGTATTTGTGAGGCAGGTACATGTCATAGAAAAATTCAGATTCTTCAGTGTGAGATTCTATGCTTTATGTGCTATTAAATAAAAGCTCTCACCTTACCTTTGCTCCTGTCTTACCTCCCACTGATCTCCTTACTCCTGATGTGGGAGTTCTCAGTAGCATTTGTTACTTGGATTCTTCTGTTGTCTGGGAGTCTTTGAGGAAAGTAACACCTCAATGTATATATCACAGTTAATCATTGCAGTAAAACGATTTCTAAAAATGTTTTCAAATATATAAAGTCATGTTTTGTATATACTTTGGTTTCAATGTCTCAGCAAACCCCATGCCCCAGATTTCTGAATGATGGAATTACAGGGCTGAGCCATCAAACCCAGAATTTTTAAAGTAAAAGTAGAATTTTAAAATATATCTGTTTTCATTTTTAATTATAGGATGCATCTTCTTTTACATTTAGACAGGTGGTAATTTGTATTTGTATCTGTAAGTTAGTATATTTAATTTTAAATATCAATTCCTTACTAATTCTAGAAATTTATGGATTTTTAATGAAAAAATATGATTGATAATTACAAACAGGCCTTCAAAAGATTTTGTAAAAAACAAATAATGAAACTGAAAGAATGTAAGGTCATTGGAAGAAAAGTGATATACCATGTAGCTGTTGATCAGCAGGGATCCCTACAACTGTGACTCATGCATTCCATCATGTCACAGCCTGCAGGAAGCAGGCAACAGAATCAACAACCACTTTTATATGTAAGGCACTTTATCATTCAAACGCATCTCTCAAAGTACTTTACAAAACTCTACAATGACTGCAAGAAAAAGCTAGCAAACCAAGCAAGCTTCTGAAAGCTAAGTAGGGGGAAGAGCAATCTTTGTGGATTTGATTGAAGAGAGCAGAATATCTTTGGGCATGCTGATTTAGAGAAAAAAGGATGTTAAATATTCAAGGCATGTGGTTTCACCATGGGATACATGTTCAGTGATCACTCCTGGAGATCTGTGAGCAAAGACAGTATATGGAACAGAGAAACCACTTCCCAGACTTCAGTTTCTTTTTTTCCTTAAAGGTCACAGATAAGGAATGAAGGGAATCCATTGGAAGTGTTTATGACTACTGTAAATTCATTCTCTTATATGCTTAGTGTGTAAGAACAAGGGGAAATAAACAAATACAATATTGCCTTTGTCATTTCATTACAGTGATAAAAACAACCTAACAAAGTCTCTTCTTTCTTTCTTTCTTTTTTTCAAACTATCTTCTTGTATGTTACTAGGCTACTGCATTTTTTTTCCATTGGTGACAAAATAAAACTTTTGATTTTCACAGTTTGCTGTACTTAAGATTTCCCAGTCTGTACTATTGACAAGATTGTATGTGTAGTTCAGGGTCTATGGGCATTTCTTCTTCATTGTAAGATGTTTAAATGATTTGTTGCTCATCCCTCTTGATTGAAAGCCATGATTTTCAGTCATATGTCCAAACGCCACAAATGATTTCATTGCTGGGGTTATACTGCTTTTCTCTTGAAGGGAGCTATCATACTTTGTTGAGACCCACTATTTAAGTACCACAGAAAAACGTCTTAACTATGAGAGTTCCTGTTGACATCACCACGTCCTTAGCAGGAGTTCTGTCATTTCACTTAAATTGTCACTCAGTGGTATCAACTCCCTTGTGTTGTCTTGCCTGGAAATAAAGAATATAATGTCTATGTCGTGCTGCCACCAGTGGTCCTAAAGACAGCACAAACAGTCATGAGTAAGCTAAAGAAAGGCTGAAGTTATCATTTCTTAGTTCTATGCATAATCATCATTTTATCCCGAAGGAAGAGCACTCAGGCCTCCAAAATTAAGCAATTTCAATCAAGATAGATGGGTCATGTGCATGCTCTTAGAGAATACAAAAGTGCACTGTTGTAGGCACATTAACCTGCTTCATAGTGGAACTCACATCACCACTGTGGGGCCATTCAAATCGTTTTATCAAGAATATAAAACATGGTCCAGAGGGAAGTATTATCGGTTTAATGTAAGATTTAAAGTAACAAAAAATAGAGAACTATATGTCTTCTGTGACGTATTAATTTCTTTGGTTCGTTCAGGGAACATGAACCAAAATGAATAAGTACATATTTTCTCTTATAAAAGTGTAAAACACAATGAAATAAAAGGATCTTAGTGTGAAATTGCACTTCCAGGATGAAATTATGACCCAGAATCTTCTCAGTCTCCTCTAGATGTATTTTCCTGCTCCTGTGATGAGTGAAATCTTCATGATGTAGGAATGTGGTATGCATTCTGATGAGCACATCAGAAGATTTTTCTTGCAGAATGGATACTCTGCTAGAATGTTGTTTGTATCCTAGCCTTTAGGCAGGTGAATTCAACTATTCGAGCCTGTCTTTCCTTCTCCAGTTCTTCCTAGGATGTGTGGATAACCATAGCATTAAAATAGTGTAGGAAGCCCTGTCATACCTGCAGCCAATCTCTTTTATTTTCACTTTCACTTTCATACCTTTGTAGCTTCCGTAAACAACAGAAACACTTAGAATAGATAAAAATCACCAAACATACCTTTAAAACTTCATTTGCTATTGAGTCACTGACTCGCATCCTTTTCTCATTTAGAATAATTTCCAAAAGATATATTTATATCCTTGTATTTTCTCCCAAAAATTATGTTAGGGCCTTGTCTCCAACAGATTATTCTATCATTATGCGTGTTCATGTCCTGAAGACAAAGCTCTGGGCCTTCATTATGTTGATGTTATTTTGTACAGAGATACATAAAACATGGTTGTGCTCTACTAGGCATGCATATCTACTATTTTGATCTAAGGGTAAAAGCCTAAAAGTAACAACTTACATTTATTAAATGACCAAATGTGCCTAACACTTTTCTGTGTATTGGATATGTATGAAGCAATCTGGCAGACACAGCATTATTTTATTTTCCATTAGTAAGCTACACGTATTTATAATCATCATACATCATTTATTTTGAGAAAGCCAGAAAGTCTTAGCTAATTCTGTTCTATAATGGGTCATTGTAACTTAATATCATTGGCAAATAAATACCAGTGGCTGCTCTATCAGTTTATACTGGTGCATTATCTAATACTCCCATCACCCTTTTAGCTCTGAAGAGAATGAAGTAAGGCTAGGGATTGTTAGCTATCTGGAAGACATAATAACTATTTGCTTAATTTTCTACATTTACTATGTTTGCTAAACTGATGCTATTAATATTATGATTAAAGTGGATAGAACAGAGGAATACATGCAGTGTAAAAACAACCATTGGGAAAAAATGGAACTTTACATAAGGAAATATAATGACAGAAGTACAAAAATCAGCCACGTGGAAAAGTCATAAAACAGTTCTCAGAGGTGGTGATGCCAGAAACTGGAATAAAAAACAGGTAGGAATGCATTTTGGTGAGAAGGGAATGAACAGAAGAGGCTCCGAGAAATGAGAAACCTACTCCTGCTACAAATAACAAATGCTCAGAAGCATTTTTAACACACACGGCCTTACAGTAGGCTGAGTTGTGAGTAGAAAAATTCCTTTTTGCTGTTTGTGCAGGGGATCAAACACAGGACCACGCAAGTGCTCTATATTTCAGCAATGAAATGTATATAACCATGGAACATACTTCACACATACATTCTTGTAGATGTACTCATAGACTTGAATCCTGGGGAACCTTACAACTGTATTGTCTACCTTTCTTGGTTCTAACATACCAATGTATACACATGAACTTAGCTATACTTTCCTTACTGTTTCAATGCAAATGTTTGACTTCCCAGTGGGATTTTCTAGCTGAAGCTTTGCTTAATTTTAATCGACAAATATATATTCACAATTTAATATTGACTAGGTTCTAACTATAGAGAGTAAATTTTGTGGGTACAAAACTTCACAGATTTGAAATCATAGACACAAAAGAGTGATGGTAATCTAATAGGGATACGGTTTCCTTCAAATATTTATCTATCAGGTCCTCCAGACCCTAGACTTACAGATCCCAAAGAAAGGAAGAGAGCTGTATACACTACACAACAGGACTGAAGGAAGCTGGGAAAACCCTAAGCTTGAATAGAGGCTTAGGAAAGCAAAGAGCAGAAGACAGTTAGAGGACATTCACAAAGAGTCTTTCAGGCCTCAATTTGGATTTGTGAGTTGGAGGCTCAGTACCTTTTTCTGCATAAGTCCGGAGCAGACTCAAGTTGGAATGGTACCTTCAAATTATGCTGAATTTTTTAAAAACTGTATTAATTTTTCAGACTTGGGATTCTCTAAGATTTTCTCTCTGTGTGTTTCATTCCAGGCCTAGTACATGCAAACAAAAGAGAGTGGTAACCAAATTGACAGAAACAGTTGTGGCATGCACATTAGTGTCAAGGCTCCCTAAAGACACAGCTTATCTGGGAGGGTTCACACCGTAAGTGCCCAAGTCTAAGAAACCGTGGTAGTGACTTCTAACTGGAAAATTGCTTCTGATATCATGAAGAGAGATTCATAATGACTACAGAACTTTCAGTAAAGGAAATGTATGTCCAATAATATGAACTGTGAGGAAGGACTTGGGAGATTGAAAAAAAGTGCATGCTTTCTTACAGGAACATCCACTAATAGATTGATTCCAGACACCTGGCAGAATCACAGTATGTGTACTTTATGAAACATTATCTTAACCAGAGTTTGTTTTGAAAGAATATAGAGTGTTTTTTTTTTTGTTTGTTTGTTTTTTTTTTTTTTTTTTTTTTTTGGATTTTCGAGACTGGGTTTCTCTGTGTAGCTTTGCGCCTTTCCTGGAACTCGCTTTGGAGACCAGGCTGGCCTCGAACTCACAGAGATCTGCCTGGCTCTGCCTCCCGAGTGCTGGGATTAAAGGCGTGCGCCACCACCACCCGGCTAGAGTGTTTATTTTAATAAATTCAAATATTCTGGACTTTTTCTAATTTAAATTAAATAAAATTATTTAAATATTTTACATACCAGCCTCAGTTCCTTCTCCCTGCTTCTGCCCCTCCTTACTGCTTTCCCCTATCCCACCCTCCATGCACTCCTCGAGATGGTAAGGCCTCCCATGGGGGGTCAACTAAGTTTAGACACATTAATTTCAAGCTGGACCAAGCCTCTCCCCCACCCCCGTACTATGGCCGAGCAAAGTATCCCACCATAAGGAATGATCTCCCAAAAGCCATTTCATGAACCAGGGATAAATGCTAGTCCTACTTGCAGGGGCCCCACAAGCAGACCAACTGTAACCCTCACAACTGTCCCCCACATTTAGAGGACCTGATTCAGTCCCATGCAGGCTCCCCAGACATCAGCCCAGGGTCTGTGAGCTCCCACTAGCTTGCGTCAGCTGTCTCTGTGGGTTTCTCCATCATGATAATCTAGACTCTTATACCTAACCATTGATAAAAAATAGAAGAAAAATGTTCCCCACACCTAAACCTGGAGCTCAAGGGAATCTGATGCCTATGACCTCCGAGAACATCTGTACTCATGTGTACACAGATGTACACATACACATATATTTAAAAAATACTCTTAAAAATCTACCAAA
The DNA here is from genome assembly GCF_007827085.1 of Peromyscus californicus insignis. Classification (NCBI taxonomy): domain Eukaryota; kingdom Metazoa; phylum Chordata; class Mammalia; order Rodentia; family Cricetidae; genus Peromyscus; species Peromyscus californicus. Next base: position 157,769,462 of record NW_026294573.1, on the reverse strand, counting down.
AGAGTGATGTATTTTTCTCGGGAGAGCATATGAGAGTTTATATGTTCATATTTTATCTGTAAGATCAAGGGTGTGCAGTCAGAGCCTCCTTCAGCATAAACTCTCTACTGCTAGTTCTTTCAGAGGGAAATCCTATATGTGTTAACAGAAATCTCATATCAAATGTAAATGACAATGTATGCATTCTATATTCACTGTTTTATTCTCCTTATCAGTATTATACTGTTATTACTACTGTTATTTATAAATACAAAAATATTTATGATATACATGTACTGCATTGCAGAAGATGGAAACATGGGATTTCACGCCTGATGAAAGGGCAAAGCAGGATTGAATTATGTTCTGAGGGAAAAAAAATGAGGCCTTGAAGGAAATCTTTCATTTTCAACATTGTTAAGAACATAAATAATATCCTTAGCATATAACAGCTGCATGTCCCCATGCTGAGAATGAATGTATTATGCAGCTTTGGAGTGCAAATACATGTTGATCACAGATCAACCCACAACTGAGAGTGTTCCAAGAGCAGACAGCTGTAAAGAGCCCTTGGAGAAATGGGAAGTTTTCCTCTGGGAGGGAAGTGCTTGCAAATTGTAGATGACAGAGGCTACAGGGCATTAATATGCTTAAAGTTTGTTGCCATCTGTGTATTTGACCACCTAGTGACAGGAATAAAGGTACAAATGAACCAAATATTCTGATCATCTTATTTCACAATATAAAAGGGAAAGAGGAGTATTAAACTAAGGTAAAATCAATAATTCTAACTTTTGTCTAAAGGAATTCTTCACAGTAAAGAGAATAATTTCAAATGCCTGCTGTGATGCTCTGTTCCTGAGATTAATGCATTGTAAGAAATAAAATTTCGCCGGGCGGTGGTGGCGCACGCCTTTAATCCCAGCACTCGGGAGGCAGAGCCAGGCGGATCTCTGTGAGTTCGAGGCCAGCCTGGTCTACAGCGCGAGATCCAGGAAAGGCGCAAAGCTACACAGAGAAACCCTGTCTCGAAAAACCAAAAAAAAAAAAAAAAAAAAAAAAAGAAATAAAATTTCTGTCACAGAAGCTTTAAGTTTTCCCTCGAGAGCTATGGTTCTTAACCTGTGAGTCATGACCCTTTGGAGCCCAATGGTCATTTCACAGGGGTTATCAAAGATCGTCAGAAAACAGAAATATTTACATTACAATTCATAATGGTAGCAAAATATAAAATTTTTGTAATGCCTCGTGCCCGCATTGATAATCATGTTTTCAACATTCCTTTACAAGCCTTTTAATATGAATTGCAGCAAAGTAGAGAAAGTAGACATTATAGTACGTCTTCACCAATGATCAGGCTATTGCAACCATTAAGAGTCATGTGTCATGACTCACACTAGACTTTAGATTGCCGTTGACACTCCCTAACTGTAGCCCTAAATGAAATATATAGAAATAAAGAAAAATCAAGCTTATTTTCATGGTCTTGTCTATTCCTACATTTTATAAAATCCCACTTCAATTTGTTCAACTTAAGGTACAAGCGCATTCAGGATTTTAGACATACTTTGGTATGTTACAGATATTTTTAAATGTAGAGAACCTTGATCACTAATAACTAATTATTATAGGTATAACTTACAATCTCTGTAAACCATAGATGGTAGACTGAACATGTACAGCTCAGAATTCAGCAGGATTATTTCTATTGTCTTTGAAGACCAACTTTTCCATTCAATCAATATATATCCCACCAGCCCTTTATCAGTCAGTCTCTTAGCATTTCCAGAGGAGTCCACATTTATGAGCTAATACTGTGCCTCATTTCTGCTGTTACTTGCCTTGGTGAGAATACATCCCTGCAGAATTTAATTCCACTTTTGATCATTTGAAAAGACTGAGAAGAAATTTTTATTATATCTATAATAAGTATTATTTTTGCTAATGGATGGCTTTTTATTAATTCTGTTTACTACCTTTAAAAGGTATGTGAATGTATCTATCTCTATATCTGTATCTGTATATGTCTCTCTCTATATATATCTATATAGACACTTGGTGCATACCCCTACTTTTTTTCTTTTTGGTTTTTCAAGACCAAGTTCCTTTGTTTTCATAGAACTCACTCTGTAGACCAGACTGGCCTAAACTTGCTTCTGAGTATTGGGATTAAAGGCATGTGCTACCACTGCCCAACACATACCACCATTTTTATATCATAGGCTACCAAAGTGGACTGTGACTATCTTACTTGTTTATAGTGATAAAGAAAGGCATAGCAATTCAAAAATGTAGATTGATAAAAATTAGAATAAGAATGCTCCAGTTATCTCTGCAGGAAGAAAGTTTAATTCCCTGGGATAAGCTTCAGGTTACTACTGATCCTGCTTTGTCTATATTGTCTACAGATTAAAGTGCTAGACAGAATGCTGTCTCTCTATCCCTTACAACATTCCCCTTTTATGTCACTTTTGATGAGATATATAAAAGGTGTGTTAAGATCTAGCCTTGACATGAAATGTTTTGAGGGAATTTGGAGGTGTGTATAACCCTTAGCTTTCTAACAATGCAAGACTAATAAAAATATTTGGAGTTTCCTGTGTTTTTATTTTGCTGTACTTAGAAGCACAAAGCTCCTTAATAATAAAATACTGTGTTGATTTCCTGTCAGCACACTGTGTTTTTGGATCTCCCTCATGAAAATATTGTCGAAGAAAATATTGTTAGAAAGACAATAGTTTTGAATTTGTGATTCATGCAATCAAATATCATCTTAAAATATTTAAAATCTGTCATTGTTTCAATAGGCCCAAATTTTAACACATATTTTTAGCAGACATTTACCAAATAGAGCCCTACAAATCTTGTATTATTCCCATTGTGAGGTCATTGAAGTCTTATGATAAAATATGACTGAGAGATAAGTGCAGGAATGAAAGTAATTGTAACAGAGTAGAGTAAGTCATCATCAGATCAAAAGAATGGATCGTATACTTGGAAGCTCTCATAGAGTTTGTGAAAAGTGGTCTCAGGCAACTTAGCATTCTTTTACGTGTGAAGACAATCTTAATTCCACCAGGAAGAAACATGTAAATATTTTTCCTATGGGCAGTGAGGATGAACTAAGCCTTATGTGTCCTCTCTCTTCTTTAGCTTCTGGTCATTTGTAACTATTTATGAAACATGTGAGTAGAATAGGGTGTGTGGTTTAAAGCCAAGTAGCAGATTGTCTGTCTGTCTTCATGTGTGTCATATGGGACAGCACCCTTGATCCTGACCTCATTAACACTAAGCTCTAATGAGCTGAGCTAATGGGCCCAGATTGTTATAACAGCAGGCATCAAATTAAATATAATTCCATTATTTTGTATAATCACAGAGCTGATTTGATGATTTTAATAGTCTAATATTTAGCAATATATATGAATATGTGGAACGTATGTGTGAATATGTATGTATGAATATATATATATATATATATATATATATATATATATATATATATATATATATATATGTGATTTCTAATGACCTAAGTATTCGCACTTTGGTGGCAAAGCAGAACATTGAGTACTAGCTTATTAAGGACTTTTTACCCCTTGGTGCACTTAACAGGTAGCTGATTGAGAGCCAATAGGTAAAAGACAATGACAAAGTACACAAATAGATGAGGCAAATAGAAATTCTGACTTGGGAAATAAAATTAAATTGAGAAGTTAAAATATCATATATAGTGATTTATTCTTTTTTAACTTAATTTAATTTTATTTTACAATACAATTCAGTTCTACATATAAGCCACAGATTCCCTTGTTCTCCCCCCTCCCGCCCCCTCCCCTTCCCCCAGCCCACCCACTATTCCCATCTCCTCCAGGGCAAAGACTCCCCGAGGGTTGAGATCAACCTGGTAGACTCAGTCCAGACAGGTCCAGTCCCCTCCTCCCAGGCTGAGCCAAGCATCCCTGCATAAGCCCCAGGTTTCAAACAGCCAACTCATGCAATGAGCATACACAGAACCCGGTTCCACTGCCTGGATGCCTCCCAAACAGATCAAGCCAATCAACTATCTCACCCATTCAGAGGGCCTGATCCAGTTGGGGGCCCATGAACAATCTGGACATGAGTGGGGGTAATGAAGGGCGAGGGTCAACGGAAAGAGAGCTTGGGGGAGCGGGAGATCCCAGCTGGATCAACAACAGAGAGGGAGAACAAGGAATAGGAGACCATGGTAAATGAAGACCACATGAGAATAGGAAGAAGCAAAGTACTAGAGAGGCCCACAGAAATCCACAAAGATACCCACACAACAGACTGCTGGCAATGGTCAAGAGACAGCCCGAACTGACCTACTCTGGTGATGGGATGGCCAAACACCCTAATTGTCATGCTAGAAACCCCATCCAATGACTGAGGGAATTGGATGCAGAGATCCACGGCTAGGCCCCCGGTGGAGCTCCGGGAGTCCAATTAGTGAGAAAGAGGAGGGTTTATATGAGCAAGAATTGTTGAGGTCAAGGTTGATTTATTCTTTATTAACTGTTTTTAGGAAACAAAAGTGCATCCTGTTAGTCCAAATAATTGTGTGTGTGTGTGTGTCTGTGTGTGTGTGTGTTAACCAAACCAGTCCAGAGGTTAAGAAATAACTTTTGAATAAGCTGTGAAAATGTGGTTCATAGACTGTGTTTTTATATAGTATGGAAATATCACTGTGCGTTTGTTTATCTGTGGCCTCTCTTTTGCAAAATATTAACAATTTTCCCTTTAAAGAAAAAGGTTATTTAATTCTAATGCAGTAACTTACTGGTATTGCATTGATTCAAAAGAATTAGTTTTATCAGGCTGTCTAATGCTGTCCTTGTGAAGAGAAATGACTGCAAATACAGTTCAAGGAATTCAGTGGTGGTCTTGATATCTGCAGCTTGAGGATTATTGATTTCATTCAGCTTAAAGGACTTCATCAGTGATATATTCTAAAGTCTCTAAAATACGTTTGAGATATTTTAAACAGTATAAAATTGTTCTAGAATCTCATTTTCTTTCTTTTTTCTTTCTTTTTTTCGTCTTTAATACTCTATTACACAATATCTAGAGAGAGAGTTTGACGTTATCCTTATTACACAAACGACAGAGAATGGATCTGGGCTCCAAACACATAACTGAAGTGAATGTAATAACCAAAGTTGCAATTTGGATGCTCTGCACTGGACCTGACATTATAATGAAAGGACAACAATCTTTGCGGTTCTGGACAATTCAGCTCTCCTGTATCTATCGACTCCTGCATCCACACTTGTTCTGTAGTGATGCCCAAGCATACTCTAACCCACCCTCACCTCTTCTTCACCTCCTAAACTTCTCCAGGTTTTCAAAGGTGGAGATTAAGCTTTTCTCTGTTTTGTTGGTTACAGAGTTGTGACATTCAACACCTTCCTCATGACCTACATTGTGGCAGGAATTTAGTGGTGCAAAGGCACAAGAGCCATTCACCTTCATCCTCACTTAAGCTAGTACGAGCCAATTGCGGGCATTTGGCTCTCATAGCTTCGCTAAGACACTGACAGAGCTCCCTTTCCTAGGTGAGTGGAATGATACATGAACAAATGTGATGAATATCTAGGAATGCAAATGCCAATGAAGATCCACATCTATAAACATTATTATTTTGAATTATTTAATCTCTTGCCAGAATTCTCATAGAGAACATATTCTTTTTACCAGCAAAGGAGCAATTTTACTGTTTATGAGAACTAAGAAATTTAATTTTTTTTTGCTTTTTGTGTGACAGCTGAGCCATTGTAATTGATCTTGCAACAATGTCATGTTCTGTATTTTTTAAATCTAAGAATAATTTGAAGCATGTGAAAGCCCTCTCTTCTTCCTATATTCTGTTCAAGAATGTCAAGATTTGTCTTTTTCTGATAAAAGGCCAGTAACGTTTTGCTGTGAGAATTCCATGAAGTTATGCAAAATTATCAAACACTAGGGTATCACTTCCAGTCTATGAGAGATTTACTATGCAGTGCAAATTTGTCTCCAAATTTTGGGGCCAACCACAATGACACTTAGCATGATAATTGGGACAATAAGAACACTACTGAAAAAGATGAAACAATACTAACCAACAAAACAAAATCATTATGTAGCAAAAGTAAAGCAAACTGGCTAAAATCTAAATGTGATGAGTAAGTTGTGGAACGAACACCCGTGTGTCTTTGAGTACCTGCAATTCTCTGGCTCATGGTGATGAGTAGACCCAGAGGGAAGTTTGATTAAGACAGCTATATAATGGAACACCTCTCAGGAAATGTTTACAGTATTATGCTAATGTATTTGTTCATAGAAATTTGGCTTTGATGTCACATTGATGATGAAGAAATTTCAATTTAAAATAATAAATGCTTTTTTAATGAACAAAGTATTTTATTTGACTATATGCTAATAAAAACTCATTAGTACGGTTAGCTGAATTTTTCCACCACAAAATTAAGTCTTAGAAAGTTCAGAAAGAATGGTGAATCTGGAGATCAAATTTTCTGGAATGTTCAGCAAAATATCTTACGTGCATGTGGTTAGCATATTTGTCTTAGGAGCCACATGACATCATAGACCAAGATTGCTAGTAGAACCAAGAAACCATTGAAAATATAAAAGACCTCAATGGTGAGTCCTGTAGTGGGTAGCCATTCCAGTTTTGATCTGGAAGTTTCAACCCCCATTGAGGCTTTGGTAACTGTTGCGCCTACAAGGCGGGGCCAAGAGAGGACCCTGAAGACCTGAGATCCGGATGCGCCATCTTTCTTGGTTCCTGGATCCTGGACGCTGGAGGTAGACCAAGCAAAGTTCTACAGAGAACACTGCCGGTCTGCGTCACACCTTTCCCAGACCCTGTTACCTATCCCTTCATTTGTAAGTTACTCCACAAAATAAACCTCCCTTTTAACTACGTGGAGTGGCCTTAGTAATTTCACCAATAGAGTCCATTTGAACATTTGTGCCCAACAAAATGGCAAGGAGACAGACAGAAATAAAATGACAGAATAAAAGTTTGAATGGGAACATGTTAAGTTCTGGAAAGATCTGAGAGCCATGAAAACCCCAAAGGTGCCAAAGAAAAGTCAAGGCTTAGGAGAGGAAATATGAAAAGACAACGTGATCTTCAAATTCCAAAAAAGGAAATGGACTTAAAGCAAAATGGTTGGTTATTTAATAATTGATACTGTATTATGTTATTTGAATTTGCAAGTGAGTCTTAATCAGTCCATTCAGAGAATACACCGGATATGTCATAAACTTGTAGAACTGTGGAATATCGGTGAGTTTCTTCTTTCTCTTATCAATTTCAGACAAAGAAACTTCACTGACTTTAAAGTTATTAACTATCTAATAGAATGTAAGGAAAACCTGAGCCAACAGCCTATACGCTGGATAATTATAACAGAATCCTTTGATAGAAATATCAAAAATAATTCTTTCAATGAACTACCATGAAAAGTGATTAGATTCACACATTTTTATTCTATTATGAGTTCAATTAGCAAATAGGGGCTGCTAAATACAATATTTTATAAATGACAAGTGTAGGCAAATATATAAAGACATAAAGCAGAGAAATGATTTTCTAGTACTTATGGCTGAGGTTTGGAGAGGGCAGCTAGGTGTGGAGCAGAGAATGTTTGCTGATTTTTTGTAGGTTTTCCTTTGTGGTGATGAAAATGTGTTAAAATTGATTGGAATTCTTGTCACACAGAATGTTAAACAGAATGAAAAAACATATATTAGAATACACATTTTAATTGGGTGAATTCTACCCTGAAAAAGTTTTTAAGAAAAATTCTTTTTGCACATCTTAGGCCTCCCTCCAGTTACATAATGACAATTTCACAATCATTTTAAGGAAAGTGTTAAATATAATTTACAAGTGGCTGTTACAGTGATATTATTAGAAGAATAAAATAGCTGAAGGCTGCTGGGAGAAGAAACGCAGTGTGCAATGGAGTCATCTAACATTCTAAACAGGTCTCATGCAGCAGTGATTTCTTCACAGCTATATTTGAAAGAACACATTAATAGACAACTCACATTTAAAATTAATTAGAGACAACAGAAAATTCAAACGCCATTTTTGAAATTAAGCAACTGTTTGTATTGCATGCTATGATCATAGAATTAAAAAAAACTATAATAGTTTTCAACTCTATGAACTTGTCTTTAAAATCTAAATAGAGTTTGCCTGCTTTACATGTGAAATGTGATCACATCTCTTGGATATTTCTGGTTATTTTATGCTATTTTTTATATTTTAAGTGATACAATTTTTTACATACTTATTCAGCTTCCTAATCTGTTTAGAAACATTCATTTTACAGTGTTAAATTCAGTATAAACATGTATCTTTTATTTCCTTATATCAGTTACATGTTCTTACAGTTAACACTTTCACAGTCCTTCTTTTCAGCTTTTAGATATGAACAGTACATTGTCTTTATAAATAGTCACCTTAATGTGTAATCTCACTAGTAATTAATCCTTTCATCTACTTGTACCTGAGTACTTGCAACATTTCCTCAAACATGCTCAATCTGTTCACCTCTGATTCAGCGTTCTGCTCTCAACTTCTCTGATAGCAAAGGTTTTAAATTTATGCATGAATGAGATCATGTGGCACATGTCTTTCTGTTACTGGCTTATTTTAGTTAACATAGCAATCTCTAGCTCCATCTGTGATATGGTAAGTGATTTGATATCATTTACTTTCACAGCCTAATTCCAACTTAGAGCCAGTCATTCATTGTGTGTGTCTATAGTATTTCTTTACCCATTTATTAGTTGATGGACACTTAGATTTTTTTTATACTTATTGATTATTACAGGCGTTGCTTAATGAAGACAATAGTGCAAATGTCTTCTCATGATACTGAATTCACCGAAGGAAACATCTAGGTGCTCTACAAGTGAGGCAATGAGGATGTTATGAAAGCAGATGGTCTTTACCTGATCTATCAAATTTATTTACAGCACAGACAGAGCCCATCAAGTAATCTACATATTTAGCATACATAAATACATGAAAAAAATTCAAAATGCCAGTTTTTAATCCTGTAGATCACATTCCTCTCACACAAGTGCTTTTGCATGAGTAGAAGAAATATTAAGTATATCATTCTTCCAAAGGACAAAGATATGTATACACACACACACACACACACACACACACACACACACACACACACAAAATGTAGTATGGGGCAGGGAAGAAACAGTGATACAATCCTCTGGTCATATATCCCCTTCCTTACACACATAATTTTATGTGATAATATGAAAGCAGAGATCTCATGAAACTGATGAATAATTGTTTTTATTTCTGCCTGAATTATTTTAACAAATCAAATTTTGAAAACTTTGGCAATAGACACTTGTTAAGCATATGACATATTTTGCAATCAAAGCAACTACCTTTATGCATATTTTTAATGGAAATTTAAGAATAAAATTTCTTTCCTTTATAAATAAGAGCTATTTTACCACCATTTTGCACCGTCTAATTAGAACCTTTTGGTACACATTTAGTTAATTGAGTGATTATTCAAAGATACAAATTAACAAGCTTGCTTAATTTTTACTTGTTTGCTCTTCTTTGGACTAGCCAACACTATGATTCCCTAATACTCTAAGCTATATGTAGAGAAAGCTATTGTGCTAATTTCACTGATACTTCACATTTTACAGCAGTCTTCACATTCAAGATGGAAATAATGTGGCAATATAATTAAAGTTATTATTTTAAATTCATATATTTTACATCCCACTAGTAAGACCTTATTATTAAGAATATGGGCAAAAGTAAATTTTCTTATACTAAGGTTATTGGGATGTCTTTTCCAGATATTTAAAGTATGATAATCAAGATACTATAGTAGACATGAGTTATAATATTCTATAACTAAAACAAATTGACTAATAACATTCTTATATTTATTAAGATTATAAAGAAATTTAAATGCAATCCAAAATTACACAGACACATGTCCATGTGCACACATGCACAAAGACAGATGCATATAGTTTATACTATTTACATGATTGTTGTACAGCTTGGCATCAATCTTCTATCTAGGGCAAGAAAGTAATGTATTGGAGGAGTGGAGAGGTAGTAGAGGCTGGATTGTCTCAAGATTCTGAGGATTTCGATTTGCATGCTCTATGATATGATATTCTACCTTAGCTCCCTGCCCTTACTACTAAGCAGTAAATACCCTCTAGTTTTAATTATTTAGTGAGAATGGTTGAGTATTTTTAGTTTTTTAAAATCATTTGTTAATCAAAATTGTTTGCAGTGTTGAGTGCTTATTTATTTTAATCTTTTCTAAATAATATCTGTCAACTGAACCATTTTAAGTAAAAGTAGCTAAGACTGATGTAGAATGAATGAGAATTAGTTTTGCGACTGAACTAAAGAAAGAAAGAGTCCATGTGATACTGAATTGGAAACTGAAAGATAGGCAAGAAATTAAACCTTAATACAAAGACAGGTAATTACATCTAAAGATACCTATATTTATATATCCAAGTTTATATAAACATTATTTATCAAATGAATGATTTCTCACAGAGTTTTGAATGCATGATTACTAAAACTATCATTGGATAAAATGCTAAACTCCTATAGGTGGCCAAATCTATTACCTCATAAGGAATATGTAAATTGAGTGTACATACATTTTTACTTTCAAAAATAAGAAATGTTCAACACACATAGATGCTGCTATATCAAAGATAATTGAAGAAGCTCACATTTGCATCAATTTGAACAACAGAATGAAGAAAAGTATTAGACTATAACTTAAAATTAAAGAATAAATAATCTTTAATCCAGACTGTCAGAAATCTATGGTTACATAAATAAATCTAGAAGGAAATAAATATGCAGAAGAATTCTAAGTGATTCATGTATATGCTTTCTGGGATGCTAAATGTTATTTGTCAACTTGCCTGGGCTGAGAGATGTTCAGAGAGCTGATATTGCATTATTTACCAAGATGTCTACACAGATAATTCTAGAAGGATTACCATTACATTAGTTGATTTTGTAAAAATGGTGACTTTCTCACCACTTTAGACCATCCAATTTCTTGATGCTTCATACAGTATAAACAGGAAAATTATATAGAAGAATCATTTTAAAAAGCAGTTAAGTGATATACATTTTGCTCAAGGAAGGGAAGTAAATTCTCAATTTTTAGACACTCTGTGTATTTAACAACTTCCTTCCAAATAACAACAGTATGAAAATTAGAATAAAAAATAGCTTTTTAGTAGAGAAACATATGGGTAGGCTATTAGGGACAATGCCAAGTCATGAATTATGTGATAGTAAGTGTCCTTCATATGATGTAATAAGAACAGCTCTGTTTTCTTTCCCAAAAATGCAGAATGTTATCCTTCTTATTATTATTATTAATAATAATAATAATCTTAGTGTCAAACGAACATAATATAGTAATCCTACTAACAATTATTATTATTATATCTAATAATTAGGCAGATGTCATAAAAAAAGTAATGAATTTGCTGCAAAGCTGACTGCATTCACATTGTTTCAATCATGAACAATACAATACAGGAACTCAAAGCAAAATAGAATAAGGAAATATGTCAGCTGCACAGATTCTGGGATCTTTCAAGGAAAATTAGCATTAAGTATAATTAAGAAACCTAAATAAACCATGGGGCTAAGTTATAGCATTGCATCTTAATGATTTATAAGTTGAAAACTGTAGCAAACAGGTATAATGATAATAACAGCAGGGGGAAATTTTCATATAGTTCTCTTCCAAATTTTCTTTAGACCTATAATGAAAATAACATCTCCTTAAAACCTATACAGCACAATGGAAAACAAATAGTTGTCTCATTTAAACACTAAAGAGGACACCACATTTTTTTCCTATGGCCATTGAACAGTATATGATATGTACTTTAGAACATCACAAAATTTCCTTAGTGAGGAACAAAATCAAAACCTGAAGAATGTGTATAACCCAGCCAAACAAATTACCAAAAATTACTGGAAGAAGTTTTGGTATTTGGTATATGTGTTTAAATGCACATATTTATAATGGTTGCATGCAACCATCTCACAGAGCATATAAATTTTGACAAATAGTCATTGCTTCAGTACAATACTACAAGTTGACATTAATTCACTGCTCATTGTGTGTATGCCTGTGTGTCTGAGTGTTTTGTGTGCTATTTATTTAAGTCATTACTAAGTAATTCTTTAAATAAAAATCAAAATATGATGGTATTAAGATATTAACAAATTCATCAAGTATGGTTGTGGCCTCCAGCATTATCAATGTACTTGATGGTTTTTAATTTTTCTTTTTTTTTGACTTTTCTCTGTGTAGCTTTGGCGCCTTTCCTGGATCTCGATCTATAGACCAGTCTGGCCTTGAACTCACAGAGATCTTCCTGCCTCTGCGTCCCGAGTGCTGGGATTAAAGGTGTGTGCCACCCCCACCCAGTGGTTTTATTTCTTCAATAATAAAATTTAAAAGAGAATACACCAAATTAGGTGTGTATTGAAGGGAAATGGATTGTTAGGAAGAGTTGAGAAAAGGGTTGAATATGATCAAAATAAAAGTGATGAAAAGAAGAAAGCATCATAACACTCTTATATATTTAAATATGTTTTAATAAAGCCAAGGATAACGAAGCAATTATTCAATTCTGAAATCAACTATCCTGTTTAAGGGTTTGGCACCTTGCACTAGATTTGTGTGTATGTCTGTTGATGCTGCTGCTAAACCATTTGAGTGCTTTCTCATTATTGGGCCAATAGTGTTCTGTCTAAGTAATCAATTATACTGTTGCTCATCCTGAAATCAGAATAGGAAAGAGCGATCATGTTATGTGATATTAGGGATCAGAGTGGTGTTTAGGGGGAGGAGTGGAAGGACACAATTCATACGTTAGAAAGAGTAGTTCTATGCCATATGGAGAATACATTAGAAAATTAATTAAACAGAGAACAGAAGCTGTATAATAGTTTTATTTTTAAAATTGTAAAGTCTTTGATATTATAACATAATTACAACATTTCTTCATTCCCTATCCTTCCTCTAAACCATCCCTTTACCCATCCACACTCTCGTTTAAATTCATAGCCTCTTTTTTCATTGTTGCTGCAGGAATATATATAAATACATACGTGTGTGTGTGTGTGTGTGTGTGTGTGTGTGTGTGTGTGTGTGTAGGCATGTAAGCATGAGTGCATATATTTCTCCAGATATAACCTGCTTGATCCATATACTACTACCTCTCTCTATATTTTTAGGGCTGACTATATAGCACTGTGCAAACAATTGGTGTACTCTTCCCTGAGGAGTGATGCTTCCAGGTTCTTCTGTTAATCATAGTTCTTTGTGTAGGTTTAAGGTCATGTGGGCTTTTCCCCATTCATTTTGTAATTTCCATTAATGTCATCCTTGTTGACAGTCATATATCTGAGGCTTTATGGATTTAGTAAATTTAAATTTACTTTTAATTTAAAAATAAATACTTCCCTGGAGTAAAGTGTAGTAGACACTTCTTGGTTGATGTTAAATCTGTAAAAATTTTTAAAATATACATTTAAATATGTCATACTGGAAATATTAGGTTGGACGCCTTTAGACACACAATAAGAAATACTAGGAGAACAGGAGTTTTAAATTCCCTCTTTTGAAGCTCATGTGTATATTCTCCTTTGATTTATGACATTGGTCATTGCTCTACATCTGTGGGAAATGATCCATGTCAATCTAATGCCTCCTACTGTCTGATTAATTGTCCTCATTACAGACACTAACTGATGTGGTGTCAGCACATCTTCACCTGAGAACCCTTAATGGCTCTGACACCAATATTGATCTGTCCCTTTACTGGTGTGTGAAATTTGTTCCAGTTTGCTTTGTAAATTGTGGATACAGCCAGTTTTCCTTAGTCATTGCTTTCGGGGATCCTTACGTGCAGGACAAGTGGTCATCTCTTCTCTTTATTTTTTCTTTTCTTTTGGCCTAGTTGCATTGATTTCTTGCATCTTGCCCTTGGCATTAGATTTCTGTAGCAAAGTTTCAACAGTCTCAGCTTAATAGGGCTTTTCAAGATGAAAACCTGGATAAATTATACAACTCACATTTGATCAAGTACTTTTTCCTTCCATCCAGGCACTTTCATAGGCTCAAATAAAGCAATGTTCTTGTTTATATGTGTGCAGATTTCAAACTAATTTGACAATTTTAACAAAATTGAATGCTAAAATATAAAAAGCCCCAAATTTTCCAAGATTCCTTCATTTCCCTATATGCTCAACTTTGTGTCAAAAAAAAAAAAAAAAAAGAAAGAAAAGGAAAGAAAAAACCTGCAAGACCAATTTGTACTGCCCAAAATACTCTTGGTCACTAGAGTGTGACCAACTGTTGTCTTATAATGTAACTCAGCTTATCGAGGAAGCATTTAAACATATATGACAAACCCACTGTGCTTCAATCACTTTGGACAGCAGGCTGATATCTGTTCATATCTGTATAACTGAAAGGTAACAAGGAACAATGTGAACAGAGAAGTCAGAGTAACAAGCTCAGTTCATGGTTTCCATATTTTAATGGGATTGAAAATTAGATGCAATTTGTAGACTCTCTTGCCAAGATTTCTTTAAATGTTACTTTAGAATGAAATTGGTTTTCATTGTTTTTCTCCAAAGAAAATTGTAATTTCACAGCTATTATTGATAAGATAGAAAATATAGGATGAAAGCATGTTCTGTGTTCATTTATGCCTCTCACTTCAAAGTATATTATTTTCCCTGAATTCCAACATATATGTTAGAGCACAAAAAATTGATAATATTAAGTTGAAGCCAAGGACATGGCAGTATTATCCTATAGTCTGTGCTCTTTCTTTACATATTGGAATAATATCCCTTGAGCTCCAGGACAGCCAATCAACAAGAATATCTTGATAGACAGTCTGTCAATCTAATTTCCCTTTAGACAGCACTTCTTTTTATTCAATTATAATTTAATGAAAGAGAGTTCTCAGTCATCTGTCTTTCAAGATATTTTGGTTTTAGTGAACCTATTTAAAAGAATGTCCCTTTGTCTAATTTGTCTAAGATTTCTTCTGGTGTATTTTGGTCAAGTACTTTGGACATTGGTAGTGCCACAACAGTAAGCAATCTTTCTTGATACTTAATTGAGAATAATTGTCATGACATTGGTCCTATTGCTAATAATGTTACCTTTGATCTTTTAACTAAAGTAGTGTGATGGTTGGTCTGGAATGTCAAATTGATGAGGGTTTGTTTGTTTGTTTGTTTGTTTTTGTTTGTTTGTTTGTTGTAATTGTTGTTGTTTTAGTTTTTTCAAGACAGGGTTTCTCTGTGTAGTTTTGGTGCATGTCCTGGATCTCTCTCTGTAGACCAGGCTGACTTCAAACTCACAGAGATCTTCCTGGCTCTGCCTCCCGAGTGCTGGGATTAAAAGGCATGCACCACCGCCACCTGGCTTTGATGAGTTTTAAAATTGAAAGACACAGCATCTCAGTCTCATACTAAGTGAAACAGAGAATGTGAGATGGAAAACATCATTCATTTCTCTTTGATTTCTGGCTGTGGCTTCAGTGGTCAGACACTATTCACTCCTGTTGCCATGCCTTCTGCTCTATGATGGGCTGAATCCCAAACGATGGTCCAGTGCAAACCCTTCATCTCTTCTGTGACTTTAAAGAATACTGACACAACAAAGAAAAGTAAGAATGCAGGAGGTATCCACCAGGTTTCTTCCTTATGGAGCTGCCATTTGCTTTTTAAAATCAGTCATTGACTTGAACAGAAATAGATTAACTCTACACAGTTAATTATATTTCATCAAAATTTAACTACATATGTTAGCAGTTATTAATGATTATTAATTAAAGCTGATTAATTCACTAATTTATTATGCATAATTATGTAAGTGGATATATGTGCCCAACAGTAAAACAAAAGTGAATATTTTTGAAAAGCATTATATATAATATAAAATGATAATTCTTTATGAGCAAAATAGTCACAAAAATGTAGATATGATTCATTTCTTTTAATTTTGAGATGAGATCTCATCATGTTTTCCGTGTTGCCTGGAATTCCCTATGAAATCCAACCTGGCCCTCAACTTAAAGAGATCTGCCTTGCCCTACTTCTCTAGTGCTGAGGTTAAAGGTATGCACCATCATTTCCAGCCATTTGGCTTAAATTTGAGATTTACTTCTTTAAGCAGATAAAATGTGAACTGAAAACTTAATGGGAAGTATCAATAATACACAATCTAAGCATGAGGTTCCCAAGCAGAAATAACAGCAAGAGAGATAAATCTATGAAAGAAACATAGTGATACTTTTTTTTTTTCAGATAGAGAGAAGAATTTGGCTGAATCATAAATTAAAGGAACTGTAGGGTGTGAATAAAGAAGTAGACAATTCATGTCTAGAAAGGCCTTGATAACCACCATAGATTTTATCTTAAATTCCACTGAAGAGCACAGAAGTATAAAAATTACATGACCAGGATAATCTGCAAATATATGTGTATACATTATTATAATATTTTTCTTTCTGGGTTTTTTTTTTTGGTTTTGCAAGACAAAGTTTCACTGTCTATCCTTGACTGTGCTGGAACTCACTCAGTAGACCAGGCTGGCCTCAAACTCATAGAGATCCACCTGCCTGTCTTTCCCCAGTGCTGGGATTATAGGTTTGTGCCACCACTGCCACCATTATTATAATATTATATGAATGGAAACTTTTATGAAAATTTACTTTCATTATTTGCTAATGCCTATCACTTTATTGAACATGCTTCATATATTTCTTCATTATAAGTTCATAATACACATAGTAATCAAAGGCTGACAAAATTGTGTATTCTATTTCAAGTTGTAATGTAGCAGTACAGGTTGGACTATGCAATGTTCACGTCACCTAATCAATGGTCTAGACATTGTGTAATAGTAAATACATGAAAAGAAAAAATATGGATAATAATGATAGAGGCAAAATATTCAGAATAATCATTTTCAAAGTCTTTTCTGTGTCTAGATTTGAGAGAGTACCTGTTAATTTTATAATTCTTTCTTTATGTTTCTTCTGGGGCTCATATATTACATGCTAGTTAATATGAGATGAAGAATGACAGGTTCCCATATATCCCAATGGCTATATTCCTTTCCTGGTTCAGCCAAGGTGAGTCTTTGCTCATCCATCAATGGCTTCACAAATCTAGGACAGTTTCTTCACAGCATTTTTAGTGTTCTCTCCTGTATGGTGATCATATATTTTACAATTAATTGGAGGGATAGTATCAGCTTAAATAAAATTTTAGAGCTTCTAGTATAGTGTGCCATCCCGAGAGAATAGAAAGCATGGCCAGGGAGAAGATAACTTTGTGTTTATCGCAGTTTACCAGGGCACAATCATTACAGCTTGTAGCAATTATTGACCATGACTGAAAAATACTGTTCTCCCACACACACAAGTAGTTCTTCCAGCAGAGGAGGTAACACCCAGAGCTAACACAACTTAGTGCATAAATTAAGTGAAGTCTAGTGTCAAATTTCCATAAAATGCTATGGTATGGAATAACAACAATGTCAGAAAAATGTAACCGAAACTTTTTACTGTCTGACCTACCATCCCAGAAACAGAGGGAAAACAAAACTGTAGGTGGAGTCAGGACTGTGTAGCAATGTCATTATCAGCAGCATCACACAAAGGTAGGCTGGCACACCCATCTGTAAAACTAAGTGTGATTTTCTGCCCGTCACTATGTCTGAAAAGTAAGAAGGTGACTTAGTGGTATTGTAAACTTTTGTCCTCCATCTTGTGTAAGCTGGAGTTACTGTATGTGAGCTGTACTGTTACTGCAGGGAAGGAGTGCAGCATGTGTGTACCTATGACACTGCTTTGACATATGCCCTAACATCACCAGTCAAAGGACTCGAAGAGTCCACTGATCCCTTTCAACTCCTCTACAAATTCCTCTAGAGCACCTGGAAACACTGGATCTGAGATAAAGAGGCCCAGGTCTGCATCTTGATTCTTACTATTGTGGTTCATGTTGGCCCGAGCCATTGCTTCAGCATATACCATGAATTTTACATAACCTTCTTGTTTTTGAAGTAGATTTGATGCAATGATATGCAAAAGTGATCTCACAAGGTAGCATACATTAAAAAGAAATTGAATTCATCACATCGAGGTTTGAGGTTTGATTGTATTTGACAGTGTTTTTCAAATACTCACTTTGGCAAATTCTTTACTATACCCTGGAGATCAAAACACAGAATAATAGGGAAAAGGACTATTACTTATATTGAAATGTCACTCTAAAGGTAAATCTAATCCCACACATCTGTAATTACTGGCCTCTCTTGACTTAAATAAAACACAGCTATCCCACTAGCATGGTCTATGTGGTCTTAAAATATGTCTGATTGTATATCCGTTTCTACAAAAACACGTATTCCATTTGTGTGTTTCTTAGGTTTTTCTGTTGTATAGCAACAACATATATAATTGGATGAGTTTTAAAGAACAAAACCTCCTTATAGTGCTGGAGTTTGAGAAATTCCAGGATGAGACATTGCAGGTGTTGAAGTTTTGGTAAAGACAGCATGTTCTAAAGAAGAGGAATGCAGGAGTCCAAACGTCAGCAGTGTGGGATATTGCTTGATTTTATTCATGGCCTTCTCACTCTTTAAAAGCTTCACCTCTTAATATCTTCACATTGGAATCACCTTAATTTTTATAGAGACAACTTTAAGTCATAACAATGTATAGAGCTATGGGAAGTAAAAATTTAGACACCTGCATGTATAGCAGATCATATATTAAAGTCCTGTTGTAAGAGGATAGTCTTGATAATATTCATTTTTCTGAGACCAGTTTGTGTGTCATTGAAAAGTTTAATTCAGATGTGTAAAGTGTTTGGAAAACTGTTTACACATATTTAGTGCTCAAATTATTAATGATTATCAGTGTTATTCTCTGTAGAAACACAATAAAGATGAAGTTTATGAAGTTGTTAATATGACATTCAGTATCACCTTCCCTGAATTTTAGTTAGAATTAGAATGCAAATTTGTGGAAAGTTTTCAATATCCCCTTAAATGGGGATATCTCTGGGGAAAATGAGGCACAACAGCAGCATGGGACAGGGCTAACACCCTATCAATACCTGTTCCCTATAAACTAAGTCACAGCTAACAACAGACAACATAAAGGGGAGGCCTAACCAACTCTTAAAACTTGTCAGAAAGAGTAATAATGCTGAAGATATTATTACAGTGATGAAATACTGATGGACTTCTACTGAAGTAAATAATAATATTTACAGATTGATATTCGTTTATTTTTGTAGAAATTTACTTAACTCTTACGATGGCACAGAACAATCTAACATTCAATCTGCTATCCCAGAACTTCCATCCTGATATTCATTTCTTCTAATGAGTGAAACATATCAGATTTACTTACAGTAGAAAACAAAAATGTAAGAAGTCATAGAATTTTGAATGATGTAATGTTTATTTTTATTTGGAAACAGTCTTTTTAATACTGACTAAGTTTATGTATGCTGTGGTTATCCAGTATCATTTTCATTATCTATATGGGTTTTTACAAAAATATTATAAAAATGAAATTACTCAACATAAGTAAGTTGCAAGTAAGGGGTAATCATTGCCAAAGGGTTAGCATTTAGACTATATTAAGAAATTTGAATACTTATTAGCAAATATATAATAAATAGAAGTCAATAGACCTAAGTAGATATTTCTCTAAAATAAGCATGAATAAAAATTATATGAAAAAAGATTCAGCATCTTCAATAACCAAAAGTACACTGATGTAACATCCCATATGAATAAGAATAACTGTTTTCAGAAATACTAAAAATATGCAAGTGTTCGTGAGAATGGCTAGAAAGGGGACCCTGGTACATTGTTGCTGAAAATCTAAATCATCACAGCTGTTATCAAGTGGAGTAAAGCTTCCTCAAAATTTAAGTACCCAGCTACAAAATTATCTAGGAATCACTTTAATGGAAATATACATGCAAATTAAAAATTTGGAATGTTAGCCTGGTAGTGATAGCACACGCCTTTAATGCCAGCACTTGGGAGGCAGAGGCAGGTGGATCTCGTGAGTCTGAGGCCAGTCGGTCTACACAGTGAGTTCCAGGACAGATAGGGCTACACAGAGAAACCCTGTCTCAAAAAAGAAAAATAAATTGGAATGCTTAAAAGTCATCTGTAGTCTCATGTTTAGTATAACACTACTTATAATAGTGAAAATGAAAATCATTTCAATGTCTATGAGTTGGTTAGTGGCTAACAAAGCACAGTTAATGCTCTTCAGGTAGAAAAGCATTAAGTGGGGATGGAGATCATTATGTGAAGTTAACTGGACAACAAAGACAAGTACCCAGGGGCCCAAGACTCTGCATGTATTATCTAAAAAAGGTGATGTCTTATATTTTAGGGTACAATAACTGATGCCACAGAATTGTGAATAGTATAGATAATAGAATTTACACATACATATATGTATGGATGTATAATATTTATAATGGGGACTTAGAATACTGCATTAAACTTCATCAAAGAAAGAAATCTGATGTGGTGATATATAATAGAGTTACTTTAATATCAATATGTAAAGTACGTCTCAAAAAGATGAAAGAATTTTTTATATCTTTACTGTGGAAAACATATTTTATACACATATCACAACACCAGATATTATCATGTGTGTGTCTGTGTTTTCATGAATGTTTTGAGATTTTTATGTGTCGGCAAACATTTCCTAAACAAGAAACTGTATTGTATCGACGATTCCTTTCTTCCTATTAATGCCACCTGCTATCTTTACTTTCATAGGGACTTATTATGAATGTAGCATCAAAGTTGAACCGTTTGTTTCCTATTCTCTTTTTCTATGCCAAATGTACTTTGACATTTTAAGCATTTTATCTTTTCTTGAATAAGTTGTGGAGACTTTCTGCAGAGGGTAAGAGAGTTAAAATTGTGGTAGCCTAAGTTGAAGAGTTTAAATGTGTTAACTATTTAAAATTAATTCTGTATATTTAATAAAATCTATTTATGCTTCTTTTCAGACCAATTTCATGTCAAGGGTAAAAAGAACTCTTTTAATTCTAGATATACAGGAATCCTTGCTTGTCTGTCTTTTTTTTTCTTTAAACATTCAAATAACATATGCTCTTAAATGTGATAATTTGCTCAAAAAGTTGTCTGACTTCCAAACAAAAACATTCTGCAATCACACTTTATTTCCTATTATTAAATTATTGAACTGTATACTAAAACTGTAGATACCATTTCTCTTTTATTCTGGGTGATATGGACTCAGCATAGCAGAGCCTCTGTGAGTGAAATGTGATTCTGAACTTTGAAAATGCCCTGAGACTGAGATGTGGGCAGGTGATCATTATCTGTGTTCCCTACAGACACAGTCTCTGGCAACACCAACTGTGTTTTTAGTTCACTGTACTCTCTTGCTCTCTCTCAGTCTCTCTCTCTACCCCTTATTCTGTCTCTCTCTGTCTCTCTGTCTCTGTCTCTGTCTCTCTCTCTCTCTCTCTCTCGTGTGTGTGTGTGTGTGTGTGTATGTGTGTGTGTGTGTGTGTGTGATGACTTTCATGGTACTTTGTCAGTTATGCAAACTTCAATTACACATGCATTTGTCCACATGTTCAACTTCTGAGATTTGCTGTGGCTATTTTCTTTACGGGAATATTGATATATCAAAGAACTGAGTCAGGAGATTAGATAAAATTTCTCTTCCCAAGTCTCACATTGACTTTACTGATAGGTAAGAGGATTCAAATATTAAACTCTGCCAAATGTCTTGAATGCATGTGTAGTATTAAAATGCATGCTGCTGTATTAAACTATTGCAAGCTTTTTATTCTTATTGGAACGTAATTTTTCTTCATGTAACCAAAGACGATTTTCTTCACTAAATATCTGAGAAGTAAAATCATCCTTGTCTAATGTTTACTATGATAGAAAATTAAATCTTAATTAGCTTCATCATAGACCATACACACTGGTGAGTCATCAGGAAATATAAAGTATTCTTTTTGATTGCTCTTCATACAAAATTATAACATTTAATCTTCTCATCCATTTTTAACATTTAAAAATTTGGTGCTGAATTTAACAGGGTAAGATTAGGAAACACGCACCTGATGAGATAGTGGGATCATCCACAGAAAGATCTTGCAAATGATCGCTGAAGTAATTACTTTGAATTACCACCTGCAATTACTTTCTCCTCCAATCCCAGCCTTCTGCCTGTCTGTTTCACAGAAATTTAAACTCAGTAAATCAAAAATGCTTATTACTAATTAATTTCTTGTCCCTGTATTCTCCATTTCAAGTTATAAAAATTTCATCTGTTCCAACCCACAAACTAGGAATACTTTTGTTCTACATCAAATTTCACTTCTGATCATTGGCCAAATACTATGAATTTCCTAAAAATGAAATAAACACGGGCTAGGGTGTACTATTACAGAGCAATTTCCCAGCATGTATGAGGTCTTCGATATGCTTTCAAGAACCACAAACCACAAAAATCATTTAAAGAGGGACTGGAAGATTAGCTCAGTAACATGCTTTCCTCACAAACACTGAGTTCTATTAGACACATTTTAAAATGCTGGGCATAGTTGCTGATGCCTGTAATCCAAGTGCTGAGGAGGTTGAGACCAAAGAATCCCATGGTGCTCACTGACTAGCTAATGTAGCCTGTCTACTAGATTCTGAGAGACATTGTAGATGGTTTCCTGAGGATAACCTCTTGTCTCTTGACAAGCACACACACACACACACACACACACACACACACACACACACACACACACACACATTTCAACAACAATAATTTAAACATAGAAATTCCATTTTATGTTTCCTTCAATCATAGTCTTTCCACACAAAACTTAAGGGTTTCCCTTATTTTGAATTCTGTCCCCTCAACTCATACTTTTGTAGCCAATAGGTATCGATTTGAAGTATAAGTCTATCTAGTTATTCTTTCCCAGACAATTACAAGGTTTCTACTCATTGTCTAAATATAAATGGCAGTTTTTATGATTACTCTCAAGCTAAATCATTCAGAGTGTTTCCTGTCTAGACTTAGATCTCACCATGTATCATCTGCTTCATAATGCTCTGGGTACATACTTTTATAGACACTTTTGACCAAGACAAAATAAAAGACAATAGCAAAGTTAAAAGCTGGAAGATGGGCTATGTTATAATTCAGTTTCAAGGAGTGTTGTGTGATGGACTTTTTTGGAAGTGGTGCAACACATGTGTCTACTCACCTCAAAGAGAAAGTTTACAACAGACCAAAGTAGGAATATCACCAAAGCCCAGTTTGGTGAGCCAATCCGTTTTGTTGGGGTTATTTACAAGAATATGGGTGAGGGATTACTTATAGGAGCAGCAATGTCTCAAAGATGGGTGCAAATTACCAAAAGCCAACCCCAGTATGGGTGGCAGCTCTCAAATGCTGGAAACCTGAAGCACACTGCACAGCTCACATGCAGCTCAAGGTTTGGAGAGTTTCCGTTCCTGGTTGCATAAGTGGTCTAAACCTCTTCCAGGTCAGCGTGGCTGGGCTTGGCTTCCTTCAGGCCCTCACCTTGTCTGACGACTCCTTTGCAGTTTGACTCATCCGAGATTGAGTCTCAGTACCTTATATTGTTTACTCTTGGAGGGAGGGGCCAGTAAATCTTGTTAGTTTCAGGGACTTCTGGAAACTATGTTGGTGTGTTTTCTTTCTGTTTTAAGGAGCTTCTGTGCAGCATGGAATGTTTCAATCTCAGAGAAAACTGATACAAAAGGAGCTGGTTGTAGAAACATTGTTACAGGAGGTCAGCAATCACTTCTTGACTTACAAGTTTAAGCATGAAGAAAGGCTCTGTCTTACTTTTTTTGGCAGTCCTTTTGATGTGTTTTATTTATTTATTGTTCTGGTTTGTATTCTTTTTTATTATTATTAAGAAAATTTTTTCATTCATTCCCCTCCCAACCTACCCCCCACCCCCACCCACAAGAAGGCAAGGCCATGTCACTTTATAACTCAGTTCTGAAAATAGTTTTTTTTTTGTTTTTTTTATTATTATTAAGAAATTTTGTGTTCATTTTACATACCAAGCACAGCACTCTCCTCTCCTCCCACCCCATAACCTTCCCTCCACAACTCACCCCTGATGCCCACCTCCTCCAGGGCCAGGACTCCTATGGGGAGTCAGCAGAGCCTGGTACATTCAGTCGAGGCAGGTCTGAACACCCTCCTCCTCCCAAACCAAGGCTGTGTTAGGTGTCCCACCATAGGCACTGGGCTCCAAAAAGCCAACTCATGCTGCAGGGATGGATCCTGATCCCACTGCCAGGGCCCCTAAAGCAGGTCAAGCTAAACAACTGTCTTACCTATACAGAAGGCCTAGTCCATACCATGGAGGCTCCACAACTATTGGTCCACAGTTCATGAGTAACCCAGGCTCAGAAGGACAAACATAGAATATACTCACTCATAAGTGGATACTGGGTGTAAAGCAAAGGATAACCAGACTACAACTTACAGCTCCAGAGAAGCTAGCTAACAAGGAGAGCCCTAAGAGGGATGCATGGATCGCCCTGGGAAGGAGAAATAGATGAGATCTCCATGAGCAAATTGGGGCTGGGGGGCAATGGAGGGTAGGGGATGGGGGATGAGAACATAAGGGAACGAGATGGTCCAGTTGGAACAGGGACAAAGCAGAAGAGAAAGGAAAGAGATACCATGATAGAGGGAAATATCAAGGGAACAGGGAGAAACAGGGTGCTAGGGAAGTTCCCAAGAATCCACAAGGAAGACCCCACCTTAGACTACTAGCAATAGTGGAGAAGGTGCCTGAACTGGCCTACTCTGGTAATCAGATTGATGAATACCCTAACTATCATCATAGAACCTTTCTCCAGTAACTGAGGGAAGCAGATTCAGAGACCCACAGCCAAGCACCAGGCCAAGCTCCAGGAGTCCAGTAGAAGAGAGAGAAGAGGGATTCTATGAGCAAGGGGCATCAAGATAATGATGGGGAAATGTATAGAGGCAACCCAACCAAATGAGTGGGAACTCTAAATATAGTTTTAATTAAGAGTGTGAATAGATATATGGTAATAGTATAACACTATGAAATAAAAATCTAAAAAAACTATTATTGAAAATCTTGTATAAGCATCATGTGAATGAATGCATATTATCTGTAACAAGGCTTAATATCAGTGATGTCATTTTGTTTCAGTCCAAAGAGTTACTTACCAGACCACTACTGGTTTTGATTTCTCCAACAGACTCATCCCTCCCCGGAAGACTAAGTCTACCATATTCTGCTTTTGCAACTTGGCACTCGGTGGGTCAGACATCATAGCCCTTGGCCTTATTTGGTAATGTTTGTTTACTGGGTCTTACCAGCTAACGACAAGCTTGTCCCTACGAAGCTCACTTTTCTGAATCTTCCCCAGGCTTCATCCTCTATCCACCCTGGGCACAGCCTGGATGGTTTAACAGTGGCCTGCTCCGCACCTGGTTAGTTCATCCTCTATCCACCCTGGGCACAGCCTGGATGGTTTAACAGTGGCCTGCTCCGCACCTGGTTAGTTCATCCTCTATCCACCCTGGGCACAGCCTGGATGGTTTAACAGTGGCCTGCTCCGCACCTGGTTAGTTCATCCTCTATCCACCCTGGGCACAGCCTGGATGGTTTAACAGTGGCCTGCTCCGCACCTGGTTAGTTCATCCTCTATCGACCCTGGGCACAGCCTGGATGGTTTAACAGTGGCCTGCTCCACACCTGGTTAGTTCATCCTCTATCCACCCTGGGCACAGCCTGGATGGTTTAACAGTGGCCTGCTCCGCACCTGGTTAGTTCATCCTCTATCCACCCTGGGCACAGCCTGGATGGTTTAACAGTGGCCTGCTCCGCACCTGGTTAGTTCATCCTCTATCCACCCTGGGCACAGCCTGGATGGTTTAACAGTGGCCTGCTCCGCACCTGGTTAGTTCATCCTCTATCCACCCTGGGCACAGCCTGGATGGTTTAACAGTGGCCTGCTCCGCACCTGGTTAGTTCATCCTCTATCCACCCTGGGCACAGCCTGGATGGTTTAACAGTGGCCTGCTCCACACCTGGTTAGTTCATCCTCTATCCACCCTGGGCACAGCCTGGATGGTTTAACAGTGGCCTGCTCCGCACCTGGTTAGTTCATCCTCTATCGACCCTGGGCACAGCCTGGATGGTTTAACAGTGGCCTGCTCCGCACCTGGTTAGTTCATCCTCTATCCACCCTGGGCACAGCCTGGATGGTTTAACAGTGGCCTGCTCCGCACCTGGTTAGTTCATCCTCTATCCACCCTGGGCACAGCCTGGATGGTTTAACAGTGGCCTGCTCCGCACCTGGTTAGTTCATCCTCTATCGACCCTGGGCACAGCCTGGATGGTTTAACAGTGGCCTGCTCCGCACCTGGTTAGTTCATCCTCTATCCACCCTGGGCACAGCCTGGATGGTTTAACAGTGGCCTGCTCCGCTCCGCACCTGGTTAGTTGCTTCTCCTAGTATATTCTCTTTCATTCTGGAGGTGAATGAGCTTGAAGGTAGAAAGGATTTTATTGGAAAAAGTAATTTTAGTTTGTTTACTTTTCTCTTTTGTTGCCCTAGAAAAATGTTCCAGGGCTGGCAGCTTCCCTATTATCCCATAAAGAGATACAAACAAACAGAAACTAGTGATTACAAAACTCTAGAGATATTAAATTTATTTACTAAAATTTGCTGAGCAAAACATTGGCAGACAGAGCCTGTGTTGACTCCCTAAGGGACTCCTTATCCCCTATCAGGAGTGGATGGGGTTGAGATGCAGGGAGGGGAGAGTGGGGGAAGGAGTGGGTTGGGGAACTGTGATTTGTATGTAATATGAAAGAGAGAGAGAGAGAGAGAGAGAGAGAGAGAGAGAGAGAGAGAGAGAGAGAGAGAAACATTGGAAGGCAGAAGGTTTCACCTAAAGAGAAAGATTCAATTATCAAGCAAGGGCTATCCTAGATTTAGCTAAAGACTGAGAGCCCACAAGGCTTGAAATAAACATGACATCAGGTAGAATGAGCAATCCTAAATCCAGGGATATTGGCAGCATCTTTATGCAGGCCATCACCCTGTTAGTGGAGTAAAAATAGTCCCAGAATAAATGCTCCTCTGGGTTGGCAATACTGAAATCCATCAGCAAAACCCAGAAAGATCAAATTACCTTTAATGGCAAGACGGAATAAAAACTAGCTAACACCTCGAAATCTGGTGTCCCCCAAAATAAAATGTGCAATGATTGCAAGGCAAATTTATAATTGCTGTGCATTTAGAGTTGCAGATAATTGACTGCAACTGGGGATAAAAGTACTCAGTAAAAACAAACCCAGAAACTCACTCGGGGAACAGATGCCATGAAACAAGATTAGTAGGTAGAAATGTTAAAGGGAAGCCAAGGGCTCTCTAAGAAAGTTTGCATAGTGCTGCTCTGCATTAGAAAAACTCTGTCTTGAGCACAGACCAATGCTCAGGCTGCATAAGCGCCAAGGTTACCTTAGAAAATTGGTGTTGAGGAAGAAGTCAGTTAGTAAATGAAATGGAAAATGTAAGCCGAATGTAAATAAAGTAAAAATGGAAGAAAACTAAAAGACCAGACCATGTAGGAAAAAAAAAATCATTGATCATAAGGCATCACAATATAACTTATTCTAAATGTAGCCAAGACATTTAAAACATGCACTAACATAACAAGAATTTCAGCTGTGAGACCTGACATAAAACAATAAAATTATGTGTATTTTTAGTCTATGACAGAAAGGGTTGGAGTATTAGCACCAAGAAGAATGTGTCCCAGTTTGATGAATTATTCTAGTTCAACATTTCCAAGAAGATAGAAAAGGGATATGATATTAAAATATCAGATTTTAACATCAGATAAAGAGAAGACACACAACATAACCAAAAAAAAAAAGAACTGCACAGAAGTGGAAGCATAAAAATATATGTGCATTTCTGTTGCTATTCATTGTAATTTAAAAATTTTGCATAATACATTTTTAACATATTTCCCATCTAGAAACTCCTCTGAGGACCTTCTTATTGCCCTTCTTACCCAAATTCATATTCTTTTCTCTCTCTTTCAAAAAAAAATCCCACAAATTCAGTGTACTTCTCAAGATTTATACAAGTGCAAGGTCATGATATAGGATTTTAAAAGTTCTTATTAAAACTCAAAAATCCCTGTAAACCTTGAATTTTAATGTCAAGGTAAACAGTCTTCTGAAAGCAAAGAGCAAATTCTCCGTGTTAAACATTTTTTCCAAACTTTTTTTTTGCCCAGTATTAGAAAAGAAGGCAGAGTGAAGAGTGGATCCTGTGTGGAAATAGAGCAACAGTTGGTGATGACTTCACAGTCCTCATGTCTCTCTCCTGCACTGTGTACTAGCTCCTCCACATGCTGGGATTGACAGATATCAAGACCTCATCTTACTTTTTCCACAGGACACACAACTAGAGCAAAAAATATTATAACCTTAGGAGAGGTTAGACTTATGCAAAATATACACTCACTTTTTTTCCAGATAAAACTACCTTAAATGATAGTTCTAAGGGACAGAAGAAAATTAATATCATGGAGAAGATGGATAGAATGAGGAGAAATAGTGAAAAAGAGAGATTTAAGACTAGAAATAAATGTAACAAAATAAAAAATGAATCACGGTAAGGCACTATAGATGTCTGAGTAGTATAATAAATAATTAAGAGTATTAAGAAAAGACAATATAAAGTTACTAGAAGGAAAGGGTTGCAAAGGAGTTAAAAGTGATCATGATCATGATTAGAAAAAGCAAGAAGTAAGGAAGAAGGTGGTGGAATTTTAAGAAGAAATTAAAAGTAGGAGAAGATTACATAGATTATGTAAACGAAAAGACAAAACATAGAAGTAAGACAGCATACAAAACACACATAATCAAACTCAAGAGATGGTATAAGTAGAAGATAGGGAAAAATAAACCTTAATAAGGACTTATAAAACATATTTAAAATAAGATTGAATGACTGATTTGTTAGTCAAACCAAACTAAAGGATTCCATGAGACTACAAAGGAAAAGTTAATAAGTGCTACATCATTTAAAGCTTCACTTTTAAACTCATTACTTCAGCTAGTGGAAATATGTTTGTTCTATATCTGAGGCAAATATTGACCTGAAAAGGATTTGTGGCAGAGAAGGAGATGAGGAAATCATGAGTAGCTACTAAGAAGGAGCCAGGTAAGGCTGCAGTCACAGAAGACATTTGCAGGTGACTAAAAGAAAGAAAAAAATTGATGAGAGAGATCAAAGAGCAAAAGTACAGAGTAGAGAGATGTATTATATTCATGTCCAAAGAAATTATAGCTGTAGGGGACATTCACCAAGTAGAACTCTTGGTCCACTCCACTGAACATGGTCCCTTTATTTCTGGTGGTCTAGTCATAGAGCATAGACTCAAATCAGGCTATATATCAAGAAGAACCACACAAAGCTAAACAAGTATAAGACTACACTTTGGCAGAAATTATGAAAAGGAAACTAAAATTTTATGGCATAGAATAAGAATAAGATCATAAGGTAAAACACTGTTATTTAGACTAAAAAAATGAAACTGGACTTATACTCTTGATGAAAACTGATTTTTTTTTACATCCTGTTAGCTTAGTTATATAACAGACTTTTATGAGACTGTTAGTTTAAGAATTATCTCCCTACAGTGAGTAAAGCTGTTTTATATCTAGTCCAATATACACTATTGATGCTTCCAATAGAGTTCTTCGCAGTAGGAAGGAAAAGTAAAAACTAGTCTCCCCTTTGACTCTTGGTACAACCATCAGATCCTGTCCTGGCTGTTTTTATTTTTGTTGTTGTTAATATTATTAGACATTATTGCATATAGTATTCGTATTTTATTTAGAAAACTGTTTCTAAATGATATGGGAGAGCAAACTGAATGGATCAGTAAACAAAATAATAGTATCCTTATTCATATTATCCCATTCACATTATTGTTTACAGATGGACATATTTGATTTTCAATGAGGAATGTTTTGAATAAATATTAGTGCCATTTATGTTAGGGGAGAGCAAGTCTCCAAAATTGCACTGGAGTGCTAAGACCACATGCTGCATCTAATTCTGAGCTCCAAGCAGAAGCCAAAGGTTTACTGTAGAAAGACAAATACGTCAGAAGTGAGAGGACACAATGAACTTTCTGTTCTTAGTGCTCTCAGAGTCTTCTAACTCTTCTCTGGAAACTCGCCAGCTAAGTTTTCTTTTTCACACAGCCTCCATAATTCATCCCCTCCACATGGTTACATGCAATGCATTCTTCCAGAACAATAAAGGGACTGGTGAGCTGGCTCAACAGTTAAATCCTGGTTTGCAGAGGACACAAGTTCAGTTCTGAGCATCTGTTTCCAGTACCTCAGCTGCAGAAAATTCAACACACTCTTCTAGCAGTTACACATGTACATATGCATATGCACAAATGAATAGACACATACACACCCATACACACTTAAAATCAAATCTTTGAAAGTGGTAGATGATGTAAAATAAAGTATCCATCACTCTAGAGTCTCCCAATCAAAGCCCTGAGTCAGTTGCTATTGGTTAAAGAAATGGAAGGGAATAGCCAATAATGCTCAAGATGTGGAAGTCATTGTATTGATTTTTTTTTATCATTTTGCAAATCTATTTTTCTGCCCTCTTCCTAAAATCCCTCACAGCCTGTGACTCTCCTGGTGTGTTAAAGGGCTCTGTCTTTGTAGAGCTGTGGGTTTATCTTCTGTCTCTTCCAAAGGAAGAACTTGGTTCACTGAGAAGGGAAGTTTCTTTTCCTTGCAGGAGAGTTTCATCCACTGATTCATAGAAGCTACCCTGTGATCTTTTCTTCTTTTGTGTTCCCCACAAGCTTTTTAAATGAATAATTAAACAAAACTAAGTAGAAAGAATAGGGAGGGAATTCTGATGGGTAGAGCCCTTTGATAAAAAAGTGGACTAGTCTCCAAGATGATTGGCATTACATTTCCAAATGGGGCTATAAACTGAGTTCTTCTAATTCCCTTTATAGGTACACACTATGCATGACTCACATAGAATTCAAATAAAAGTGTCACAGTAAGAGCCTCTGGGAGCTTTAGTCTTTGAAATATCAGATTTCATAAAGTGATGGGCTTTTACAGAACTGCAGATAGAATGCATTGTTCACTAAAATCTAAAATAACTGTCATTATGATATTAAAGCCTTAGTCATTATTTTAATAAATCTTATATTTGTGAATTTAAATGAGAAATTTTCATATTATGTAATTTTACTGTGGAGGGAAATGTTCCATTTTTTTCCTGGTGCTTGTTGATATCATAAAATCATTTTGAGAGACTTTTGTTTTTAAAGAGAAAATAATACATAAGTGAGTGTAAAGTCACAGTAAGAGAAGTCTTCTACTTCCACATGTTGATAACTTACAGATACACTGGTTCTTCGTCTGCTTGCAAAGAGACTAGGGAACTTCATTAAAGACTGGCTGGCTCGAGGAACGTGTCATCAACTCAGCAAGATATTTTGCTGAATCATCGAAATGCACAGAGCTAAAAGCATTAATTTTCCCTGAAAAGTATTCTTGAAATCTATGCTGTTTCAGAAACAGAAGCAAAGTCAGCTGAAAAAGTACAGTCAAATCCACCTTTAAGTGGAAATATATATATATATATATATATATATATATATATATATATATATATATATATAATCAATTTTGAGTAACGTGTTGTTATTTATTATAGGACAGAATTTAATCCAACTGGGTTTTTATGGAGGCAATTTAATATAGTACTTGATCTCATACACCTTTCATATTGAAATGTTAGCCCTACTTTTGTAGTTCTACTGCTAGACCACTCCTTTTTCTCAGTGGTTCCAAGGAATGCGTTTCTAAGCCACGACTCACTATGTGGTATAAAAACAAATCAAAACAAAAGGTGAGAGAGACAGAGACAGAGATAAACAACTTTTAAGTGATAAGGAAATCATAGCTAACAAAGTTCTCGTTACTGTAAGTCGCAAAGCTTCTATCCTTGCTTGCAATACAAAACAAGTGAAACGTAGCTTATACCCCTAATAGTGAATGTCTCTGGTCTGTAATTTAAACCACTCCGTATTTCCTGTAAATTCAAAATGATTAAGATGAACAGTACTTCTTGTTATTCTTTTTTATTTAACATTTTCCTCTTATAGTTCTGGTTGTGATATCTTTTAAATTTTTGTGATGTTTATCTGTTGTGGTGTTCCTGAAGACTGAAATAATAAATTATGTAAAGATGAAGAGGAAGTGCATAGCATAGTTTCCATAAACCAGCATTCACACACAGAGTATCAGGAAATGATGCAAAATGACTTAATTGCACTTAAATAAGAATATGCTCATTCCTGAAAATTCAGCATCTACTCTTAGTAGACAATACTTGTGTCAGATTAAAGATGAAAATTTCCAGGTGAGGTTTTGTTTTAAAGAAACCCCTTGAAACCTTGAAAATCTATTTACATATAAGCCTTAGTCCAACCTCAGCTCATGTTCAGGTCCACAGACAGCACAAGGAAAAATTATGACCCCCGGTGAATTGCATTCAAGTGGCCCCAAATAGCTTGAGCTGTCTTTATTTACACTCAGAGTTTTTCTTATCAAGGTTACATGAACAGCTTTATTATTGGCTTCTATTTTTGACTTTAAGAAATGCATCATCTTTTAAGGAACACATCATAATCGTTATGAAAGTCCCCATTGTTCCCCTTTATGCTTCGCCACATACACCTTATTCTAGACATAGAGGCCAGCATTTTTGCGGGTTAAACTAAGTATCGAGCCAGACACATTTTGTTCTTGCACCACTGTGTCAGCTGGCACCTACTTGTGGTTACAAAGTTAAAAAGTAACAGACATGGGTACAATGCTTTAAGGACAACAATATTTAAACCCAAACAGTTCTTTCATGTCTCCAAGATATGTTTTTATACAGCTCCCTTTTCTACAGTCAGGTCCCATGTCTCACTCTCTCTGTAAAAGGTGGACTTTGATAAAGCTCTCTTCCCATCCCACTATGCCATAATTCTACCATTATAAGCGCCTATGTATGGTAGAGATGGATCTATCCATCCCATATTTTACATTATATTTTTCCCTTTGGATCGTACTAGATCCTATCATTGATTCTATATGCTTGGAGTCCAGAGAACTTACTCTCAACAGTTGGCATTGTGTATTCCTAAGACTTTTCCCCTATTCTGTGTATGCATGCCTTACTCTCCTCTCCAGAACTGTGAGACATGGTCAATGTTCCAAGTGTTGTTTTCTCATATGTACCTAACTGTCTCTATTGAGTCAGAAAGGGTTTCAGGATTAGAAGTTGTAGTTAGTAATTCCAGATAAGAGATCTGAGAAACATTAGTCCCCTGTTGAATCTTAGAGGAAAATATTCGAGAAAGAACAGAATTCTCTGGGAAAATGACAGCTATTGAATGTGTGACTGACAAAGTAAAACTGAAAACCATCCAAAGAAAGACCAAAATAATGAGAGAGAAAAGAGCCAGCAATCTGCAAAAACTTTGCAAAGTTCTATGCTGTCAGGAGACTACTAGTCCTGCCAAGTGAGAATCCATTTCCACAGATGTCTTGCCCTGAGGAAAATCTTTGGACAGGCAGTCATATGCTGACCTGAGACTAGGCTGCATGTCTCCCAACACCTACAGATGAAATTTTTAAGTAAATCTGTGATTTGTCTGTTTGGTCATGACTAAGTTAATTCTGTGAGATTTATATGTGGATGTAATATCTAAAATAACCATGTTCTAATGACACAATTTTCAACCTGGATAAATGTATAATTAAAATTATTTCTGTATGCCATTAAGTGATATTCCTTATTTTGTAATAATACTAATTACTGTATGCCTGTTTCCCTTTATCTATGAAACTCAGTCTATGGCAGTCCTTAAAATTTGGAGAAAGTTCTTGGAAAACAGTTTAAATAGCAATTGAGACCAAAACATTTCAACTAAAATGTCTTCTTTATCTTTTTGCTAAAGCCCTTTATTTTTTCTAGCTTCCACAACATGAGTATCTAATTAATCAGTATTGTGTATCATTAAAATACACTCCAGACTTGAACACTAAATCTTGAGCTGGGGACTTAGCCATTAACAGAGTGCTACCTTAAAAGCATGAGGTTCTGGGTTGGACTCCCAGAACCCAGGTAAAATTTTCTAGATGGTGATATGTGCTTGTAATTTCAGTATTGGGTAGGGGAGAAATAGGTTGATCCCTGGGGTGCACTGGTTAGTGAGTCTAGCCTAATAGGTTAATAGGTTTGGACAGTGAAAATCCCTGTATCACAAATGAGGTGAATGGAGTCTCTGAAGACAATACACTAGGTTGTCACCTGGTCCCATTCTGACAAGTACGAACACATACACACACACACACACACACACACACACACACACACACACACACACACATGCACACACACACTCACAGGCATATACACAAGTATTAAAATATTTTTAAAAGAAAAATAAAATACATGAAAGTCTCACAATAGAATATATCTTCTTTTGTGATTTGGAAATATATCAAAAAGAGATCACTATCTTTCATTCAGAAGATTTATTAAGTTTAGTACTATAGTACAGCCTCAAAACCATTGTAAGTTACATTTTATAATTCTATAGAGTCATTTATTCTATCTTGTGATAACATTCTAATCTATAAATAATATTCTGTTGGATATCAAAGTAAAATTAGTTAAAAATTGTATGTCACTTTCTCAATTCATTTAAACAAGATAAACACTTGGTTAGAATTTTTTTATTTGTTTATTTCTCTTTGTAGCCTTGTTTTGTTTGTAGCCTTGACGGTCCTGAAACTCACTCTGTAGACAAAGCTGACCGAGAACTCAAGAGACCTGCCTGTTTCTGCCTCCTGAGTGCTGGAATTAGGTTAGGATATTATTCTTTTATTTTATTTAGATTAGGATATTTTTAAATGTTCAGGAGTTTTCATTCACCATTTAGAATTTTCCTCCATGTGAGAAATTGGCAACTTACATCAACAAGAGCAGAAACTATCCTCTGCTCCCTGGTTGTACAGTCATATTGTTTGTTCTGTAGATGTGTTTTTAGCCATGCTCTTCTGTTATTGTAATTATGAATAAAGTTGAATGTGTTGTTCACATTCTTATCTATCCTACATTTTTAATATATTTATTTATTATTTGATAGTTTCATTTACACTCATAGAATGCATTTGATCATATTTATCCCCTAAGCTTCACACCCGCACCCTCCAGCCTACCCACTCCTTCCAACTTTGTGTCCTTTCTGCAGTCAAGGGAATCCAGTCTGTGTTGGCCATGTGCTCATAGATATGGACCCATCCATTGGAGCATGGTTAATGCAGCAGTAGTCACAACATCCTGAAAATGGACTCACGTCCCCTGGAAGTCTTCAACTGTCATAACTACTCAGGTTACTCAGGTAAGGAGGGTTCTGTGTCTATTATATATTATTGTTATTTATTTATGTAAACAAATGATTGAAATACATTTTAAAATTATCTTGAAAATGTTATCTTGGAATAAAAACATACTAACAAATCAGTCATCTAATAAGTAGTTGTAAATAACTTCTGTATGTCCAGAGCTGCTTAGCAAGACAGATTTGCAAGGAATCAGAGTTTAGTATTTTGGGGTTTTGCTCATGTTTTTTGGATGTTGAAATATCTGTTGAAGAAAATTCCCTCTTCAACCTCTAGGTCCACTGCCATCCCCCTTCATCTGGGTCTGTGAGATTCTGAATGGACCACCTTTTGGAAGCACCTGACACGTTCTGAATATTTTGATTTTCTGACATCCCTATCTACTCTGAGTTTTATATTTTCTAAGATCTATTTGTTCCTTGACATAATGAGCACATTGAAATTTAATGTGATTTTACTTAATATCCTTTAGTAGTTTAAGAACGTACCAGCTGAATCCGAGATTACCTTTGTGTCCCCAGAAATTTTACCCAAGTTGCTTTGCTTGATATTATTTTAAACTTTAAAACACATGTTATACATGAGTTGTAATTTATGTTACTTGTATGTCATATTTTATTAAACTGTAGCACAAAAGTAAGTCTGAGGAAGTTAAGACCTTGCCCTGAGGAATATACCAGACACAGTCATATTTGAAATTCTTACCTGTTTCTGGCTTACTATTTCATAAAAGCTGAACTGACTTTTGTGGGTTTTCATCTTAATTTTCGGTAAAAAGCGTGGAAACCCTTTGACTCCCACATGTGTAGGTGTTACAGCTCTGAGGGGAAAAGTATCTTGGTAGTTAGGAGCCAAAGACTACCACAAAGTCATACCACAAAGCAAACCTCACACAGGAGCGTGAAGAAGGTGGCTGCTCCTGCTCCAGCAAGCAGGGAACTCCCCAGGAGACAGACTTATAAAGGATTTCTTTAAGTCCTGCATTTGGAGCAAGCCCAGGGATTGGTTGTTTTTTGTGCCCAGGGATTGGTGTGTTTTGGTAAGTCTTTTCACCTGGAACTGCGCTTGGATCTCTTATGTTACAATACGTAAACTTCAAATATATATATATATATATATATATATATATATATATATATATATATATATAAAACTTATTGTGTATCAATATAGTGACATATTTTTTAGAATGTTCTTTAATCTTTATTTTAAAATGTGTTAAACACACCCAAAATATATTCAGGCACACAAAATTCAATTATACAAAAAAGTATACTTTTCTTAAAAAAAATCTAAAAATGCTTGTCAGCCTAAGTGACAGACAGTAAATACATTTAGCAGAAAGCAAACAGTTGCTTTGTGACAGCAGCAGAGGAAGAAGATGGCAGCCACTTCAGTAACTGCTTGTAGATCTCTACCAGCCTAAGGGTATTGGTGAAATTATTAAGGCCACTCCACATAGTTAAAAGCCAGGCGGTGGTGGCGCACGCTTTTAATCCCAGCACTTGGGAGGCAGAGCCAGGCGGATCTCTGTGAGTTCAAGGCCAGCCTGGGCTACCAAGTGAGTTCCAGGAAAAGGCGCAAAGCTACACAGAGAAACCCTGTCTCGAAAAACCAAAAAAAAAAAAAAGAAAAAAAAGAAAAAAGGGAGGTTTATTTAGTGGCGTAACTTACAAATGAAGGGATAGGTAGGTTGCAGGGTCTGGGAAAGACGTAGTGCAGTCCGGCGGTGTTCTCTGGAGAACTCTGCTCGGTCTACCTCCAGCGTCCAGGGTTCAGGAACCAAAACAGCCTGCGAATCCGGATCTTGGGTCTTTAGGGTCCTCTCTTGGCCCCGCCTTGTAGGTGTGACAGTTACTGAAGCCTCAATGGGGGTTGGAACTTCCAGATCAAGGTTGGAATGGCTGCCCACTACATAAGGGTCAGAGGTCCTTACACAGAATGTGAAAACTGGAAAGCCTCCACAGGGACCCTAATCATGGCTGTGCAATTTGATAGGGATGTGTGTATTAGTCAGGGTTCTCTAGACAAGCAGAACTCATAGAATGAATCAATCTCTCTCTCTCTCTCTCTCTCTCTCTCTCTCTCTCTCTCTCTCTCTCTCTCTCTCTCTCTCCATGTATATACTTGGAATTTATCAGAATTTATCAGAATGACTTACATGCTGTGATCCAGATAATACAACAATGGCTATGAATGAAAAGTTCAGTAATCCACGTTGAGGGTGGGTAAGATGGCGGCGGACACGGGGAGCTGTTGCTTGTTCCCGCTGCTGAGACTTTTTTTATTCACAGTTCTTCCATTAGCTAATTCTATGTGGAGTTTTGTGTATATATTTGGTCATTGTCCTTTGGATATCCAGGCAACATCTACAGAGAAAGAAAAGTCAGTTTCAACCAGAGGAAATGGGAAAGATCAAATGGTGGTTGAATTTAATTTCCATCCTTACTGCAATGCGGGCGGTAGAAGAGAGAGGGTTCTATTGTGTGCCTTGAAAGCCCTGCAGAAAAAGGAGGTATCCTGAAGCAGTTCATGTTGTGTAAACTGGTGACCTTAATGTCAGTGGTCAGCAGATACTAGAAGGTGCTTTCAGAAGATTTAACATCAAGTTAGTTCACCCAGTGGAGTTTGTTTTCTTAAGGAAATGCTACCTTGTGGAAGATTCTCAGTATCCCCACTTCACGTTGCTAGGCCAAAGTCTTGGATCCATGCTTCTTGACTGGGAAGCTCTGATGCAGCGCCTTCCTTATGTTTACATTGATTCAGTGGGATATTCTTTCACACTCCCTGTTTAAATATGTAGGGGGTTGCCAAGTTGGAAGCTATGTACATTATCCCACTATCAGCACTGACATGCTCTCTGCAGTGAAGAATCAAAACACTGGATTTAATAATGCGGCTTTCATTAGCAGAAATGCTTTTCTCAGCAAAGCAAAGCTCATCTACTACTCATCTACTACTGTTTATTTGCTTTTATTTATGGCCTCGTCGGTTCATGCAGTGATGTAGTCATGGTGAATTCTTCTTGGACACTAAACCATATTTTCTCACTGTGGAAAGTTAGGCATTGCACTAACATTGTTTATCTAACTTATAATGTGCAGACATTTCTGGACATT
The DNA here is from genome assembly GCF_007827085.1 of Peromyscus californicus insignis. Taxonomy (NCBI): domain Eukaryota; kingdom Metazoa; phylum Chordata; class Mammalia; order Rodentia; family Cricetidae; genus Peromyscus; species Peromyscus californicus. The sequence goes on along the minus strand of NW_026294573.1, from coordinate 157,730,630 downwards.
CCCTTACATGAGAAAAGTGTGACTCCTGGACATTTGCTGGTTTCCATTGGCCAGTTCAGTCCTGAAAATAATCACGCTTTGCAGATCAAAGCCTTTGCTAAATTGCTAAATGAGAAGGCAGCTGAGTCATGCCCTTCACTTAAACTTGCCCTTATTGGAAGGTGTTGAAACAAAGAGGATGAGCTTCAAGTAAACCAATTGAGAAAACTCTCTGAGAATTTGGGAGTTCAAGAGAATGTAGAATTTAAAATAAACATCTCATTTGATGAATTGAAGAACTACCTGTCTGAAGCAACAATCAGTCTGCATACCATGTGGAAGGAGCTTTTGGGGATTGGAGTTGTTGAGTGTATGGCTGCTGGAACAATTATCCTTGCACACAATTCAGGAGGCCCAAAGCTTGACATTATCATTCCTCACGAAGGACAAATAACGATTTCTGGCTGAGAGTGAAGAAGGCTATGCTGAAACCATGGCTCATATTCTTTCTCTGTCTTCAGAAAAAAGACTTCAAATCAGGAAAACTGCTAGAGCGTCTGTAAGCAGATTTTCTGACCAGGAGTTTGAAGTATCATTCCTATCTTCTGTAGAGAAGTTACTTATGTAATGCCAAATGTGTGCATATTCTAGATATTTTCTACAAAGTGGAGCTGGGGTGTGGGTCAGTGGTAGAGCCTGTGCTCGGTGTGTGCAAGGTCCTGCGTTTCATCCCAGCATCAAAAAAGTCAAAGGAAATGCTTCACTTGGAAACACCTTCACATGTAAATATTTTCTAAATTCATTCTCTATTGTAATAAAGGCAGCCTGAGTAGTATTTTCAGCAATGTATATATAGACAAGGTAGTATTTAACAAAATGCTAAAATTACCTATATGGGAAGAGTAATCTCATGTACCTTATTGTACAGATTTTACATTAGTATTTGGCCTCAAAATCTGAACAGTACAAATCTCAAAGAAAAAAATTACCAATCAGATTTTTACATTAAAAAAAAGTTCAGAATTTGTTCACTCCATGAGGCTCGATATCTCAGCTAGTCTTCTGTATATGCTGAAATCCTGAAGAAGTAGGCTCTAATGCCAGTGAAGGAATGGACTTGCTAGCAAGACCAGAGTAAGTAGACAAAAAGCAAAAGCTTCCATCTATCATGTCCTTATATAGGCTTCCATCAGAAGGTGTGGCCCATATTAACAAACCTGTGTCTGTCTGCCTCAAGATTCGGTTTAAAGCTGTGTCTCTTCCACTTTGAAGATCTGGATTAAAAGTGGATCTTCCTACTTATAATTAAGCACAAAAGAATAAATAAACAGATAAATAAATAGATAGATGGATAGATAGATGATAGATAGATAGATAGATAGATAGATAGATAAACAAGTAAACATCTTCACAGTTGTGTCCTCCATGTTTAGATTTAGATAATCCCAGATGTAGTCAAGTTCACAACCAATAGCAGCCATCCCAGAGTGATTCTGGGAGCACCTCCAGAACAACCACTGGGCATGGCATCGCCAGTCAAATGACTGACCAGCTAACCCCTATTCATGATCCTTTTTCTGCTGCCACTCAGACTCAGTAGCTGATATCCAATCAATAGCTGATGCTGTCACTTAACTGCTTGGTTTCTATAGTATAGATGAAATTGAATGAGCCTCCATTGGAACATAAAACTGACAGTTCCTTTAAAGACAGAGAAGTCATGATGACAAGAAATACTGCAAGCTGGGACTCCAAGGAGAAAGGCAGGTGTACTCAGTTCCCATGGCAGTATGATGGTAAGGAGGTTCTTTTCCATTAGAGGCTCCTGGAGATAAGAAATCTATGGCTATATTGATGCTACCTATAAAATACATAACCAAAGAACAATATCTGCAGTCCACTTCCAATGCTCACACTATCAGGATGGAGTCAAATGGCTCCAGTAGAAGGATGACGTTTGACAGGCATTTAAGAATCAGAAGCACAGTGGCAGATACTTTTGGGAGATCATAAACTTAACCATTGCCACTTTACCACCTCCCCAAATATTGGCATTGCGGGGTGGAACAAAAGATACTCATACTGATGCAAAATTGAGTTAGTTTGACAATGAGAAAAAAACAGCAATGTATTTATTTAGAGGGCTGTGAGAGGACCACAATTTTGACCCAGGCAGCCAGCTGCCTGCAACCTTTTGAATTGATACAGGGAACATTTACTTCACGCTCAGACAAACAGACAATGGGAATTTATGTCTATATGTAAGCATTTTATTTCCTTTGGACATAAGGGGAATAATGCTTTATCAGTACTTTTCTGGAGTAGTTGAATAAGTTTCTGCCTTTGAAACAAATATGCATCTATTAATTTCCTTTTTTTTTTCTTTTTATTTTTCTGGAGCTGAGGAACAATCCAGGGCCTTGTGCTTGCTAGGCAAGTACTCTACCACTGAGCTAAATCCCCAACCCGCATCTAGTAATTTCATGGTCAGACAATCAGGGAGGCCCTAGTGGAAATGGAAGAAAATGATAGAAAGACAGGATTTGTAATCACTGATTAGTGACAGCATGTACCTGGAGGGAAATTTTATAGAGCTATGCTTTACATTTCTTTATTAGACATTCACTAGATTATACAACCTTTACTTCTCCTGTTTAGGCCATACTTTATTTATGTGTTTAGGCACAATCATACAAACACACATACATATGTAAAAACAACAACTAAGGAAGCCATAAATTTGAAAGCAAACTGGAGCACATGGGATGATCTGAAGACGGAATTATATAACTATATTATCATTTCAAAATTAAAAAAAATATATTTTAAATATAATTAAAATTTAAAATACTAAAGACAGTACTTTGAAGAGAATAAAACTACATTCTTTTGGCTACATTCAAAGTAGAAACACACATATGAATATTATACTAGTCTAACAGTATATTAAATTATGCTCTAGGTAAAAATGTTTTATTTGATTACTTAAATATAAATACTCTAAAGGTATTGGATACTGAGGTCAGCATACGGCTGGCTATACACTCCTTGGTGATGTGTGGGAAAGCTGTCACTGGACTTTGTGCCACTCAATTAATTCAGCTAGAGAGTGGCACCGTCTCTTCTTTTGTCTTCATTCTGTTTGTGAAAAATTAATTTCATATCAGGAGTTTCTATATTGCTTTTCTTAATGAAAAATGAAAAATTTTAATTACTCACCAAGAGCAGCTATTACATTTCAATGCTGTTTGCAAACTAAGGCATATTTGTCAAAAGCAAACACATAACACCTAATTTAATTTTTGAATACCCACCTTTAATAGTAAAAAAGATGAATTTTTGATATCAATTTTGTCTAATTTTTTAAAATATCTGATATTTGAAAATGATTTTCAAAGCATCATATTTAATATTCATGCATTTCTATACTTCTTTGAAATGAGTGGCACTAACCTGATGCAGATGGACTAATATTAATAACTGATAAAGATATCTATGTCTCACTGGATATGCTATAATTGATACCATGCCTGCAAGTCCGTTATTACATAAACTGTGAACAGGGTGACTTGTGACTTGAAGTTGTCAGGTTCTGCTTGTTTTGCCTTGTAAACATATGGTCTTCTGTATGGAATATACTGCTATTTGCAGCTCCTATGAGATGTGGATGGTATCTCAGAGCATCAACATACAATCAACAGTCAGAGCACTGGAGATGAGACCAGATGGGATAAAAGAAGCATGAAGTGATGATATTGTAAGGTTGACTTTTCTACTAGTCTTCATATTATAAGTAAATTATTACTAATTTCCTCTATTACTGGTATGCCAATATTCATGCTTTTGAAATAAAAGGGAAGATAGAAACCTGGCTCAGTAGTTAAGAGCACTGACAGCTCTTCTAGATGACATGGATTTGATCCATAGTGCCCACTTAGTGGCTCACAACCCCTCTGTAGCTCCAATCCCAGGGGAATCCAGACACCCTCTTCTGACTTCTGTGGGCACCTAGCAAACACACAGTGTACAGCCATACATGCAAGCAATACACCCATGCACATAAAATAAAAATAGTTCAAAATAAAATAAAATAAATTACGTCTTTTTTTCCTGATGTTCATGTGGTGTTTCTCCAATGTAAAACTGTACACATTGGGCTTTAGCCTTTGGTTTCAGAACATATCAAGTTTCTTCAGTGTTTTAAAGCTTTCCAATAAATTTCACCATTTTACACCAGGACTGGCTGTGCATTCCTTAGTTTAGAATGTTTCAAAAGCTGTTGACACTATTTTGTGATATTTCAAAATGTGGTGCTGCAAATGAACAGTCAGCATTTTCTACTAATTCTCATTTCTGACAAACAAAAGTTTTTAAAATATATTTCCATGCTTATGGGTCATGTACTGATAAACTTTACTACTGAAGAACATCCTAACAAACCACCTCAGAATCTCAGCATTAAACAGGCAGAATTATTTCATGCTGACATCAGCTCCCATTTAGCCCTAGATCTTCTCCAAGATGTGGATCTGTTCTCTGTCAAAAGTTATGTGGAGGAATGACCCTTCTGGCATATTGAACAGCAAAAGCTCCTCATAGATAAGGGAAAATGCAAGCATATAGATCAGTAGCTTGTAATTCTCCTGCCTCTACTCTCACAGCTCAGGTTTTCTTACTTGTGTATAGTGAACCAACAATTGTTTAATGAAAACTCTCAAAAGATCATTTCCTCAAAGCAGCAAGAAACGTATCTTTCTCTTTCATGTGACAATTAATAGAGACACAGAGCTGTTCACAGGAAGGCAAAACACACACATTTGAAAACAATAATGCAATCCCTGTCAGGACATATTCACTGAACTCCCTTCTTCTCCCCTCCCCTTTCCTCCACTCTCTTCTCCTCTCTGCCAGAGGAGCAGCAGGTGTCAATTGAGCTTTAGGAGTTCAGCTCACCAAAATGAGAGACACTGATGCATAAATCTTAGATAGGCAAGACCCAAGGGCTTTGGCTCCAGAATGTCTCTTGCTACTGCTGTGTCTTTACATGTTTGGTACTGCCATTTTTCTCTGGAATCTGGCATGGTGTGAATGGGTGTAGGGGATCCCTACTACCTTTAATGTAGTGTGATTATCTCATGGAAATATCCCATCCTACTTGGCATTTTTACCTGTGGATTATTATGATTTCCTCTTAAGATATATTTTTTGATTGGAATAATGATTTTATACAATAAAATATTAGGCTTAGTTTAGAATTTTGATGATTAAGGATTTTTAACAAATGTAGTAAGGGATTATGATAGAGGTTAGTTTAGTGGGAAAATTCATATAGTTAAATGTAGGATAAAGTGTTGCCCTCACTCCTGATAAAGCAGGGGATGCAGGGGATCAAAAATAGGAATAAGGAAGTGTCACACAGCTAGGACTGAGCTTCACTTGAGGAGTCCTATTGACAACGGTTTAGGTTAATAATTAAGAAAAACAATCCAGTCCCAGGAGTTTAGGTTAGCTCAAGCTCTTTTTGATGTTGGGAAATGTGTTCATGGGTTCAGTGTGCATCATAGCTAAAACAAAGCTTTAAACAATTGACTTTATGTAACTAGAAAATGAAGAATTAGATGGTTAATCAAGATAATTGGGCAGAACTCTAAAATATGAAAAGTGAAACAAGTAACCTGTTTTTCTAGCAATTATAAAACTACTGTCTGTGTAAAAGGTTGTGGCTGAAAGGCTCCAGATCTGTGAGAAGATGAATGTTTTTATAGTGATTATATAGCAACTATGTAACTTTTTGTTATGGGGGAAATATCCTCCTCTTTGTAATGAACTTGGTGTGGGGGAAAAAAAAAGAGGGTGTCTGAAAAATAAAGACATAAAAGAAGAAGCTTTTATCCCTCAGAGAAGAAGTCTGTCTGTTTTTCTTGCTGACTCTGCATCTCATTTCTGGTCTCTCTGAGCTGCAGAAGTCTAGACCCTCTGTACCTCCCCTCTCTTCTTTCTTTCTCCTTTCTCTTTTTCTAGATAGGTTTTTTCCAAGGACAGATTTTTCGAGGTTATTTTGGAATTAGAATATCTTTCTTAATTTGTTTGTCATTTCACCACCTTTTCAATTCATCCTAATGAACAGAAGTTTATTATGAAAAACAATGCTATTTTATATTCATTTATTTTAGTATATGCATGTCTTATGCATTGTTTAGTATTCCAATTCTAAGCTTACTTTATAAATATATGCTCATGTCTATTCATATATTCTTCAAGAAAGTATCTGCCTCCACTACTTTAATTGAGTTTGCTGTTCCCCCACATTGTCTTTCTCTGGATCTTAAGTTTGCAGTGTTCCTCCTGCCTCAGGCAAGCAATGCTGGCATACAGAAATATATCACGTACTACACTTACCTAAACATTGATATTTAAAGTTCCTATAAATTTAATATTTGTTTTAAAGTAGATATAGATCATTAACACAACAAAAGGAAATCAAGGAGATAAAAATTGGAAAAGAAGGCCGGGCGGTGGTGGCGCACGCCTTTAATCCCAGCACTCGGGAGGCAGAGCCAGGCGGATCTCTGTGAGTTCGAGGCCAGCCTGGGCTACCAAGTGAGTCCCAGGAAAGGCGCAAAGCTACACAGAGAAACCCTGTCTCGAAAAACCAAAAAAAAAAAAATTGGAAAAGAAGAAGTCGACTTTGAGATACCATCTTACACCTGTCAGAATGGATAAGACCAAAAACAATGATGACAGCTTATGTTGTAGAGGATGTTGAGTAAGGGGAACACTCCTCCAGTGCTGGTGGGAGTGCAAACTTGTACATCCACTTTGGAAATCAGTATGTTGACTTCTCAGAAAATTGGGCAAGAATCTACCTCAAGATCTAGCAATACCACTCTTGGGCATATACCCAAAGGATGCTCAATCATGCCACAATTAACGGTATTCATAGCAGCATTATTCATAATAGCCAGAAGCTGGAAACAACATAGATGCCCCTCAACCAAAGAATGGATAAAGAAAATGTGGTACATTTACACAATAGAGTATTACTCAGTGGTGAAAAACAATGACAACAATGACATCCATCATGCAGGCAAATGGATGGAACAAAAAAAAATCATCCTGAGTGAGGTAACCCAGACACAGAAAGAAAAATGTGATATGTACTCACTCATAAGTGAATGTAAAGCAAAGGACAACCAGGCTACAATCCATAACCCCAGAGAAACTAGGCAACAAGGAGGACCTTAAGAGGGACATGTATGAATCACCCTGGGAAGGGGGAAATAGATCTCCTGGATAAACTGGCAGCAGTGAGAAGGATGAAAGAGGGGAAGGGATGGGGGATGAGAACAGGAGGAAATGGGATGATCAAGTAGGGGGAAGGAAGAAGAGGGAAACAATGAAAAAGATATCTTGATAGATGGAGCCATTATGGAGTTAGGGAGAAACCTAGTGCTAGGTAAATTTCCAAGAATTCACAGGATGATCCCAGATTGGACTCCTAGCATAGTGGAGAGGGTGCCTGAACTGGCCTTCCCCTATAATCAGATTGGTGATTACCCTAACTGTCATCATAGAGCATATATCAAGTAACTGATGGAAGCAGATGCAGAGATCCACAGCTATGCACTGGGCCAAACATCTGGAGTCCAGTCAAAGAGAGGGAGGAGGAATTGTATGAGTGGTGTGTGTGTGTGTGTGTGTGTGTGTGTGTGTGTGAAGATCATGATGGGGGAAACTCACAGAGACAGCTGACCTGAGCTAGTGGGAGCTCATAAACTCTGGACTGACAGCTAGGGAACCTGCAGGAGACTGAACTAGGCCCTCTGGATCTGGGTGACAGTTGTGTGGCTTGATCTGTTTGTGGGGTCCCTGGCAGTGGGGCCAAGACTTATCCCTGGTATATGAACTGTCTTTTTGGAGCCCATTCCCTATAGTGGGGTACCTTGCTCAGCCTTGATGCAGGGGGTGGGGCCTTGGGACTCTCCCAACTTGATATGCCAGACATTATAGACTCCCAATGGGAGTGGATGGTGAGTGGGGGGGATTGTAGAGTAAGAGGAGGGGAAGAGGTGGAACTGTGATTGGTATGTAAAATGAAAAACATATTTTTAAAAATTCCCAAAAAATGAAAATCAGTCTTAAATGTGAAGCAACAATGAAAGAAAAACCAATTATCATGTTTCCTTACTGTCCAGTACAATCTGAGAGCAAGCAATTTCTAGCTGTATAACTCGAATTAAAACATTTTTACTATTTCCTAACAGTAACACCTTTAAGCTAGAGGCAAGACCTCACCTAGAAATATTTTCTAAAATTGGTGTATACATTTAATATATGCTTCAAATAATTCATATTTAATTATTCTACTTAATATATATAAATGTATGCTGATGCCATGTTTCCAGTGGATTTTTCTTTCTTTTAAAAACTAATAATGACTCTTATTTAATATAAATTATGAAAATTATCATGAAAATTCTTTAAATTCTAGTAAACAACTTCATATATGATTGTTTATATACATGAATTACTCTTCAAAATTTTCAGTAAAATGTGTATGATTAATCTTATAAAGATGGAGGAAAATGCTTCTTGAATACTTTCATCTATTGCTGTTGGCTTGGCCAGAATACACTGAGCAAAAAAAAACTTAGTGAGGGATTAAAGGATGATTCATAGGGCAGGAGATAACTACTGCAGAGAGATATGGGTGATGTTTACAGCCCAAAGGTAATGGATCCAGAACTCTCCCATCCTTCCAAAGAGCCAGAGATGATGTGATGCATGTACTGGAATCATGGGTTCTATATCTTTGCTTCCCCCTTCCTCCTTCTCTCCTTCCCTCTCTCCTTCTCTCTCCCTCTTCCTCTTTCTCCACACACTCATTTTAACAAAATCTTTATGTTGTATAACCCAGCACAGAACATTTGATGTGAAATTAAATTCCTTTCTGCATTTGATTCTTAAAGTAGAGAAGAGTTTGTTCTCATTGCTCAAATCAGTGTCCACACCTAAAGGATTGACTGTCAATGTCTTACACTTAAAGTTTTGATATATAATTGATAAATAAATAATCACCATCTTAAAGAAAAAAACTATAAAAAATGGACACCCAATGTTTTCAATTTCTGTTCTAATAGGTTATATTGTGTGTGTCAAAGTTATAAAATTTCAAAAGGTTATGGTTTGGATTCTATATTAATTTTCCTGTATTTTATACTCATCCATGTTCTTTATTATCCCTTTCAATAATAACATTTCCATATCTCAAGAATAAAATATTCACATTGCTAATGAGGATTTAAAAAATAATAAATCTCACTTGAAAATGGATAGTTCCAAATTTAAGAATGCAATTTAAGACTCTTGAAAATTTCACATTAAAGTTAAAATCCTTTAAATCTGTTTAATTGTTTAAATTTTTACTTAAAATGGGGAAATATATTTTAAATGATTTATCATAGCATCATACCTCAATTAAGCTCTTTTGTTTTCCTTATTAAGCATTTAAGCATACATTTCCAAATTTAAAGAAAAAATGTCTTTCACAAAATTTAATCCATGACATTACAGAATTTAAATGAGTATGTCAATAATTGGTATCAGGATACTCTTGAATACATAGGAGCCTTGTTGAATATTCAGGTCATTGTTGCTATCCTTTGAACTAGGGTATTTCTATCTCCGACTCAGAACTACGTCTCTGAGAGACTGTCATAGCTAAATCTAAGTTATAGCTTGTATACTGTTGCTGTTTGGGTTGTTGTGTTGAGTTTTAATAGGGCTTTATGGGTAACATTGATCCTGGGAATCCAATAACATTCTGTTTTCTGTACCATAGTAACCTGAACAGAAAACTATAGGAGTCACATTAGTATATGTTATCCAATATTCTCCTCAGAAAATGAAGCTTAAAAGCTGCCAATTATTTGAGCACAATACAAAGAAAAATTTATTCACAGCCCATGATTAAGTTGAACATTTTGATCAGGTGAAGATGTCCAAAAAATGACTAAGCAAATAAGTACTCTCTGTCAGTCACCTGGGCATTCATACATTGGGCTCTGTGTCATATTTCCAGATTCACATGTATGTCTGTCACTTTCCTGGGGAATTCCATATTTCTCTTTGTCTTTATCATAAGTGGAAGTTAAAAGAGCTTCTTTGTGTATCTCATTTATGTAATACGTGAAAAACAACCATCAGTCATTTATAACCATTTTAAAAAATAATGTATAATATAATTTGTTATTATAAGACTTACAAAAGCTATCAAAATTATATGTACATCTAAACTCATTTAACATTTGAAAATCATAATAAAGAATTATCTACATGAATATTTCTCATCATATAGCTCTCTAATTATTGGCCTGATCTTTACAATAAAGAAGTACAAATGAGTTGGTGTTTCAGATAAATCTAAAACTTAAAAATCAATAATCCCATTTTTAAAATGACTTTGGGATATTTCTAAAACAATTTGTCTTTTCTGGTCAAAAATCATCTGCATATTCATCCTCCATCTCACCCTCACTCCCATCCCTTCTACCTTCTTGCTCTCTCTCCCTCCCTCCTCTCTCTCCATATCCCCCCCCCCCCCCCCCCCCCCCCCCCCCCCCCCCCCCCCCCCCCCCCCCCCCCCCCCCCCCCCCCCCCCCCCCCCCCCGTCTCTCTGTGCAGGTCTCACATAGCTCAGGCAGACTTCTCACTCACTATGTACCTGCCTTAGACTTCCATTTCCATTTGCTTACATCCTGTGCTTTTTCCCAAGGGCTGTATTCTCATATGCAACAGCTGTTTCCTTAGGACTACAGGATGAGAAGATAATTCATGATGTTGGAGGATAGTAAACATCTAGCTTCCCTTTCTGTCTTAGAAAACTCTTAGCTCACACCTCTGTGTCTGTCAGTCCTAAAGAAAAACACAACACCCTGAAGTATTTGCTGATTAGTATACATCTTCCCACTGGGCACTGTTGATACTCACAGGTGGAAGCAGATGCTACAATTAGGCCCAGAGTAAGAAGATTTACATTATAAATTAAAAAATTTTTCATTACCTGCCTTTCTTTTGTTTCTCATGGCTTGAAAATAAAATGAAAGAATTTAGCCTGGCTGTCCTAAAATCCTTTTCTATTCATCTGTGAGAGCCTCCTAACACTTACTTGTGTGACCCCCAACTGCACCAAAGCACTCGACAACGCAGGGATCCTATTTGGCAATTGGGAATTTCATTTTTGTAAGAAAATACACTTCCTTGTCTGAATCATGATTTTATGCTATTGCAACCAAAGGCATTGTAGCAGGAAGACAATTACTAGACATTTGCCGTAGAATCCTCATTGCCTTAAAGGAAATAGAATTGTATTTCTTTTTCTCATTACAGAAGTCTGTGGTGAGGCAGTTCAGGGCAGATCTGTGGTGTCATTGATGATCGACTTCTATCTGCTGGATGCTCCCATACCCTGCTGTATTGGTTTTATAAAACGAAGTTTCAAATGATGTTAGTTAAACAAATGAGTAATAGTACCAACAAAAAATAAAAGATTCAGTGTTAAGAGACACTTTGAAATAAGGCTGCATCAAGCATAGCTTTGGTAGGAAAACAGCCATTGGTTCAGATTATGTAATGCCAGGACATTAAGTTATCGGTGAAAACAGACTAAACCATTTAAAAGCATGTTGGTATTAGTCATTTAAAAAATGTTCCTGGTTTCATTCTTTCCAATTCAAAAACTAAACATGATCAATGTTTTTGTTGAAATGTAGCCCTGTTAATGTGATTTTAGTATCCACTGACCCAGTAAATGATTTTGAAAGCAAGTCTTATGGTTATATTATAGTAAATAATATTTATTTACACCTTTCAAGACTGAGCACTACTGTGCTTTTTGCATTGTTGGTCTCACTGGATTTTTTGAAGAAACAAATTTCAAGCTGCTACAAAGCACCCAAATCCTATGCCATTAGCCAAAGAAAGGGTATGAAAGGGAAAGAAAATTAAACTACAATGTATTTTTTTTTTACCTAGGAAATAACAGTATGTTGCCTTAATGATCATGATATTCAGCATATAAGAAAATATTTGGTTTTTTTTTTCCACATTCCTCGAGTACTTTATTTTTAACACTTACCACATCATAGTGACATTAAAACTAAGCATTTCAGAGAGGAAGTTTGTGAACACGACCATTGCCTTCAAATGATTCAGTTCATTATTTTCTACTGCAATTTCAGTCCCCACATAGGTCTGGAATCTAATCATCAAGATGCCAGTCTTAATATAGCTTTATTAAAATTACAGATATATATATTTAGAAATGTTAATGTTATTGTGGTTATATAGAGAGATTAAGACATTTACTAAATAGGTAGAATTATTTTAAAATAATTTTGTATAGATGAAGAGCAATATTATACATTCTAGGATGCAAAAAACTAAAATGATACAATAGTGGTTTTCACATTATGCATAAGAGTAAATTTTCCAGGTGGTTTTGAATTGTTTCAGGTATATTCTTGTCAATCAACAGCCCAACTTCTCATTTCATATTTTTTATTTAATAGAAGAAATATAGAGATTTAGCCTTGGAAAGTGGTACACAGGGTATCAGAATTATTAAGCTACTGCTAGCATCATTATACATGCTAACTATAGACTGGTTGAAATTTTATGCATGCCAACTTGCAATAAATTGCCATTTAATAGTATTAGTTACAGTATTTGGAACATTATTGATCTTCCTACACTACATGGAGAAGCCTGAAACAATACCATCTTAGCTTAGGGTGAGCTGTGAACCACAATAAAAATTATGTTTCTGGTTCATAACATCACTAAAATATATAGAGGGAATTTACATAATATTCTCATAAGTATGAGTTAATCCATCAGCATCAATTGTCTAAAAAACAAAGAATTAAGACAGTCTCAAAATTGGGTTTCCTAGAACTTAGCTTTCCTCTACAGCCTAAGTTAGCAGTAATGGCAGAAAAATTTATTCTATAAGAACATAAAAGACACAACAATTAACTAGGTTTTATCATCACAGTACATTTTTGCTACATCAAATTCATTTTGCACATTTTTGCTGGTGGTATTTTTTATACTTTTAGTCTGACATAGTCATTTTTAAAAAAACAGTAAACTATAAACTGTCAAAATAATGTCATGTATTTTGTCTGTTCATCAAAGATAGATACATCAACATTAGATATACTTATTTGCCAAGGTAAATAACTCCTCAACAAAGTTTTGAAAAGTAGTTTTCTACAGAGAACATACACTTGTCAGCAGTGGCCTGAATATGAAGCATTGGGCACTTAAAATTTGAATCAGGGGTTTCAGTACCATGCTTAACCATACCCTTGTTACACATTCTCTGTCTGATAATGGTAAGAATTTGAGGGAAATGACACTAATACAAATGCCATTCTCTGACACTCCTTTGTCTTATGTAGTGGGAAGTGAATACAGAAAGGTACTTCCAGGTCTCTCTATCATCACATTTTTATGCAGAGAGTTGTTCAGTTGAATATACTAAATTCATCTTCAGTCAATCACCATGAAAATGACTAAGTACTGCGTGGAGCCCAAAGCAAATGTGATTCATCACACCCTTTAATATGCCAAAAAAAAAATTCAAGGTTTCCAATGCACTGAGAATTTCTCAGCTTTCTCTTTACACGGGCAATAGGATCTTCTGGGATGAGCCAATGGGATTGAGAATGACAAGAGGGTATGTTGTCACTTTTCCTCTTGCCCATGTATCACATAGTGTGTGTTGGCTACCTAAAACACAGCAGCATTAGACAATCACTTATTTGGGGGGGGGAAAGGGACTTTGCAATTAACTTTAAATATGTCTTTCATGAAATAATGGAATATAAAAAAATAATTGGTTGGGAAAAAAGGAATGGTGCAATGGTGAAAATACCAGATTCAGATAATGTGAGTTTATCTAATTACAATGCCTAATACCCAAGTAACTATTCAGTATACTTCCATCCATGAGGACTTCTAAGACATTTGAAAATGATGCAACGGCTACAAATGGATTAGTGAGTAGAGAGACATCAGCTTGCTGCTTTCTTTTGTGATTTACCTATAAGTAGATAATGATATAATTTTAACTTGTAATTATAACTTTATGAATTAAAGAAGACAATCTTCTCCAACTGAAATATTAAAGAAAAACTGTTTATTGTACTCCTCTGTAGCAAGAATCTTAAAAGTTCTTATTAATAAAACAAACCCAGAGCCAAGTATTGGCGTGAAGCTGGAAGATCAGAGAGACAGAATAAGCCACAGCCACCTCACCTCGCCAGTTCCTCAGCTGATCTTGTTTCCTCAGACTGGAAGCTTCTGAGCCCTCATCCAGAATGAATCTCAGCTGAACTGCTGCTCCAAAGTCTAAAAGCTTAACCAGCCCAATACTTAACCAGGCCAAATGCTTGTAGTTCCTCGTACTCACGCCTTTTATATCTTTCTGCCTTCTACCATCACTCCCTGGGATTAAAGGCTCACTTTCTGGGATTAAAGGCATGTGTCACCATGCCTGGCCTTTTCCAATGTGGCCTTGAACTCACAGAGATCCAGAGGAATTTCTACCTCTGGAGTGCTAGGATTAAAGGTGTGAGTGCCATCATTTTCTAGCCTTTGTATCTAGTGGTTGTTCTGTCTCTGACCCCAGATAAGTTTACTAGGGGTGCACAATATTTTGGGGAACACAATACCACCACAACTCCTCAAAGACAGAGATGATGCATACAGGTGAGAGTGATCATGCTGACAGGTTCTGAGCTTCTCAGAAAAGGAAGCATCAGGCTCCTCAATAAATCCATTGCAAGTCAGTAGGAACTCATAGACAAGGGAAAGAATGGGAGTCAGTAGATATGATGGCTGAGAAGAAACATTAGGAGTGGTATAGATGTAATTTATTTGATTCGTCCAAACCCATGCATTAAAATTTTACTCAAATATGGTATTAGAAGGTGTATATTTGTGGAGTTGTTGAGTTCTTGAGAGTAAACCTCTTCTGGTAAATATTTCAAATTAAGATTATTTGCTAAATATATTCTCTCTGTGTCTTCGAGTTTTTCCTAGTATTAATAGTTATCTTCTTGAAATATAGGCAAAATATATAGAAAAGAAAATAATTCAAATAATCAATAGCATCAATATATAGTACATAGACCTATATCTTTCCCTGTCTCTGACTCTCTCTCTGCTTATAAATGTTTGTACAATGTGTTTTATACATTCCTATGACCTCAATATGTATTTGTAAAATATATTTGTTTCATACAACAAAGACTGTAGTTGCTCAGTTGTCCTATATGTCACTTGATACTCTCAATTGTTTCAATCCTTTGGTATCCTTATTGATTCTACATCTTTCCATTGGGCTATTTTTATGCATACATGCTGATCTCTCACAGAAGATGTAGCTTTCGTCTTTCTGAAAGAATAATGATATTGACTATATTTTCATACTTATTTGAAAATTTGATACCCTTTTTTTTACTAAACTTAAGTGGTTTTTTTTTAAGTGTTAACTTGTTTTAGAATATACTTGTTATTCAAAATACAGTGCTTTCCTCTGGTATATACATTATTGCTGTGGGATGTTCTGTATGGCAAATGTGTTGTTAATTAGTCAATAAATAAAACACTGATTGGCCGTTGGCTAGGCAGGAAGTGTAGGCGGGACAAGGAGGAGAATAAAGCTGGGAAGTGGAAGGCTGAGTCAGAGAGACACTGCCAGCTGCCACGATGAGAAACAGCATGTGAAGATACCGGTAAGCCACGAGCCACGTGGCAAGGTATAGATTAATAGCAATGGGTTAATTTAAGCTGTAAGAACAGTTAGCAAGAAGCCTGACACGGCCATACAGTTTGTAAGCAAAATAAGCCTCTGTGTTTACTTGGTTGGGTTTGAAAGGCTGTGGGACTGGCAGGTGAGAGAGATTTGTCCTGACTGTGGGCCAGGCAGGAAAACTCTACCTACACATTATATTTTCTGAAATATTAATTGTTTTTATTATATTTTATCAAGATATTATTTTCCAAATCATCATATTTTTATTAAATGTTATACTTTGTGGGTCTTTATTAAGCTATCATTGTTAAAGGTACATACTCTATGTTCCTACGGTTATTATTTGGCCATGACTAAATATTTAAGTTTAAATATACATGGTTGTTGCTAATTTTTTCAAGGAAAGATTGAAATGAAATGTGCACACACTATTATGCTCTAAGTATAGAATTATTTTTATACAATGCAACTTCTGTATAAAGAGCTTCCTATAGCAAGGTCATTGATTCCACCTCATGACCTCTACTCTCCAGGCACACAGTGTCTTCATTTACAGCATCATTTATTAATACTTCTCTGTTTGTAAATAATGTTCTTGAACATGTAAAGATTAAAAATAATCTCTCCTATTTATAATTCTGGTAACTGAATCCTTGTACTGTATTGTGACTCAGGCAGTGTGATGCCTCCTGATACTGTGATATGTGTTGTCTTTTTGTTTGTTTGTCTTATGTTTCTATCCAAAATTTATGACTTTACTCCTAAGTTCTGTAAAGAATGTTGGCATTTCATTGGGGCGCATGGCCCTAAATCTATAGATATTGTATGAACCTAAATCTGTAGGTATTGTAGGGTAATATCATTTTAGCAAAATTGATGTTTTAATCCATGATCAGGTTATGTATTTTCAGTTTGTTTGCATTTCATGTCTATTAGTGTTTATAGTTTCATTGTTTAATATTATAGTTAAATTTCTTCTTAAATGTTTTTATCATAATTTGAAACTGATATAAATGGAGTCATTTTTAAATTTCTGTTTCAGACAATTTGCTATTGTTCTACATAATGCTATTAATGTTTATATGTTGATTTTTTTTTTTTTTTTTTTTTTTTGGTTTTTCGAGACAGGGTTTCTCTGTGTAGCTTTGCGCCTTTCCTGGAACTCGCTTTGGAGACCAGGCTGGCCTCGAACTCACAGAGATCCGCCTGGCTCTGCCTCCCGAGTGCTGGGATTAAAGGCGTGCGCCACCACCGCCCGGCTATATGTTGATTTTAATATCACATAACTTCATTAAATTCATTAATTAGATTTAGTAGGTTGGATTGATTTTTTTGGACTTTTTCCTGACACAAATATATCATCTTCAAACACAAAATTCACTTTCCTCTTTTCTAACTTGGGAAACATTTTTGTTTATTTGACTGTTCTTTGGGTTTGGCTTATTTGTTATTGATAAGACTTTCAGGATTTTGTTGAATGAACGTATTGAAATTAGTGAGTCCCATGCACAAGTGAGTATTCCCACATCCACACATTCTTGGACTAAATGGACTCTGGAGTTGTTAATAACAATAAAAATAAGGACATGAAGGTGGGAAGGGATGAGGTGTAGGAATATAGGAAGAATAGGAGGGGGGTTAATGGTGCATAAATATCATCAAAATAAATTTTGTAAATAGGAAATTCAAACAATAATTAAAAATGTATTAGTTACTCTTCCACTGCTATGAGACATCATGATCAAGAAAACTTATGGAAGAAGGAATTTATTGAGACTTACAGTTTCATAGCGTGATTCTATGACAATCCTAGGAAGGGATCATGGCAGAAGGAAAGCATGGTGCTTCAGCAGTAGCTGAGAGCTTACATCCTAGTCAGCAGGCTAACTGGGTATACCATGGACTTTTGGAAACTCAAAACCCATTCCTAGTGACACACATCTTCCAACAAGCCCACACCTTCGAATCATTCTCAAATAGTTCCACCAACTGAAGATCAAATATTCAAATATATAAACCTATGGGGCCATTCTCATTCATAGCACAACAACATTATTATTATTATTATTATTATTATTATTATTATTATTATTATTTGGTTTTTTGAGACAGGGTTTCTCTGTGTAGCTTTGCGCCTTTCCTGGATCTCGCTCTGTAGACCAAGCTGGCCTCGAACTCACAAAGATCCACCTGCCTCTGCCTCCCGAGTGCTGGGATTAAAGGCGTGCGCCACCACCGCCCGGCTTAACATTATTTTTAAAAAGAGACTAATGTAGACAACCTTATCTAGTTTCATAATGTATAAAGCGAATGGTTTTGTTCATTCAGTGAAATGTGTTCTTTCATCTTATTAAGCATGGTATTTGTTTTGTTAAGGCATGTTCCTTTTACACTTTGGTTTTTTCAATATGTTGATAATTAGAAGTTTTTATTCATTTCAAATGTCTATCTGCTTAATGAAATGTTCCTATGTTTTTGTATTTCCTTCTGTTAATAGATGATGTTTATTTATTGAGTCTTATATGTTGAGCCAAACTTTCATCCGTAGGTTAAATTCTAATCATAATGATTTGGCATGACTTTGTTTCCACAATGAGATTTGATCCCAGGTTCTTATGCATGCGAGGAAAGTTCTCTGAAACATACCTAGAGTCTAAATACGATTTATTAGAAATTTTAGGAGAATGTTACATTTACATTTTCATGGACATTGTTCTATATTTTGTTGTGTTATCATTTTCAGCATTAGGATAATGATGTCCTTAGATAATTAATTCTGAAGAATTATTTCCCTTCAATTAATTTAAAGAATTTAGTAGAATTGCGACCTTTAGCATCTTGGAAGTTCAGCTCCCAAGCCACTACCCAGGGTAACACAGAGAATGCTTCTCAGGTACGGTGAGCTTAGAAAACTTTCTTATATATAATAAATTCATACACAATCTGAGGGTTATTTTTCTTTTATTCTTCTTCAGCTTTAATTCTTCTTAGTTCTAATTCTTTCTATGTTTTGATTCTCTTTCACTTCTGATTCTCTTCTGTTCTACACAGCAATATACATATTTGAAAGATTTTTTTCAATAAAAAGAAGAATTACAAAGCTACTTCTGAATGCCATAACACATTCCTTTTGTAAATGATAAGGGGCAGAGCCGTTTACTATGGCAACACAAGGTTTCAAGGTTCCTGATTTAAGACCATGATCAGAGGCTGAGGGCACAGTGACCTGTGAGACAAGTCACCGAGGAATAGATCTTTGTCAGCCAGACTTAGCAACTGAAGAATTGGCATGATTTTTTTTTTATGCTGCTTTGTATTAATAACTTTGTGATTTTGTCCTTGTGCATATCTGTAAAGTTTTTAAACTTATGATCCATTTACAGAAACAATCCGTCTATTTTGAACTTCCTCTGAGGTAAAAATGAGCTAATTGTGTATAGTTTGTCTAGACTGAGGAGAAATTGTTGCTTTCTATGTTAGTTTGAGTTAAAGGAACAAAGTCAGCTTTTAAATGTTATACAATTCTCATGGCTCAATGGATCTAGTTATGAAGCATATTCTGGTATATTTTCTATATATCAAAATTATGTAGCTTAATGATAAGTCATCTTCTTGACCATCTATATGTACAACTGCCCATAAAATTGAGATGTGATCATGAGATTACATATATATGCCACGTAAAATTAGTGCAGGTATTGGGGAGATACCACAGCTGTTTCTGCAAATGTGAAATTACAGAGAGGAGCAACAGTTTCCAGTGTTGGTGGTCCCATAAGCCTTGCCTGACAGGATTCTCCTCCGTCAGAGAATTATTACTCCGGTAGGTCGATGTCTGAATTATCAGTTGCTATAAGCTGTATTTCCATCATGGCCAGTATAGCTCTTGACAGCTACTTGTTTAAATTTTTGGTAGAATCTATTAAGAAGGGGTACATTTTCTTAATAATTTGTGTCTTGTAATTTGTTGCTTTTATGTTCAGGATTTATATTTCTTCATGCCTCAATATGCCTAAGGGTTGAATTTGTACACTTCATTTAGATTAATAGTCCTCAACCCACTGGTTGTGACCCCTTTTGAGAATCGAATGACCATTTCACAGGGGTAACCTAAGACCATCGGAAACCACATTTTTCCGATGGTCTTAGGAACCAAGACAATGGTCTCCTATCCATCTACAGGTAGGTCTGTCCACATGCAGATACACCCACATATAAGTACCTCACACAAGGACATAATCATGCCAAACCCATTACATACACCCAGCACAAATACAGGTGTATGTTATAGGGATGGGTGCTATCATGTACTTAGGCAAACCTATCACACATGTGTAGAGATCAGCTATTGTATTGAAAACAGCAGTATTGGAATTAAACTGATATTTTATGAATTATAATTAATAGGCAAATATAAAATCATGTTCTGCAAAATCATCGACTACTGCAATATATAATCTGTATCATGGGAACTTAATCTGGATGCTGATTGCTGTTGTATTTAGCTGTGATTGATGTGACTACGGCCCCTCTCTGATAGTAACAGTTATATTAAAATACACACACACACACACACACACACACACACACACACACACACACACACACAAAGAGAGAGAGAGAGAGAGAGGTAAATCATAAAAAAATTTTATGAACTATATTGACTGAACTATGCCATATATCATCTGCATTTTTGAAGCTGTTGTTACATGTTATATTTATTAGAAAACCATCACATGACAATGGACTGTGTAAAGAAGAACATTAAGTAAAGAAAATGTAGTAAGGATTTTTTTTTACAGTATGGTATTATCTCATTAATTACAGCAAGAATTAAGAAACCCTCATGTGTAATTTGTTGTGATGTTCTATCAGCTGAATGTATAAAGGCAAACAAACTAAAATGCCATTTTAATAGCAAACATCTTAGCTTTGCCAGCAAGGATACTGATTATTCTGGAAGCAAAGCTAAGGGACTCAAGGAAGCTAGACTACACTGGTAGAAAGCACCACAAGTAAAATGTAGCAACCACTGAAGCTGCTTATTTGGTGGCACTTGGAATCACCAGAGCTATGAAACCTTATCATTGCTGGAGATTTACTGTTGTCAGCAATTGAATGCACAGAAGAATAGATGACATGTCTGCTGATATTCTTGATCAGGTAACCCGGGAAATTAAATCTGCTACACTTCCAATATTTATTATCCAGCTTGATGACTATACAGACATCGCCAGCATTCAGTTACTGGTTTAGATGAGGTATATTAATGATGGTGACTTTAAAGATGATTTTCTTTTTTTTTTTGAAAACGTCTTGAAACACCAATTACTGCATGAGATTTATTTGGTACAGTTGGTTCATTTTTGAAAGAGCATAAAATCTCTTGGGAAAAGATTTATGGTGTTTGTACAGACAGTGCTGCAGCTATGTCGATCTGGATTTCAGCGTTTGGTACTGAATGAGTCATCAGAACTCATTGTATGATTCATTTGCAAATATTAGCAAAGAAGATGCAGCCATAACAGTTATAAGAAGTAATGAAGAGCAACATAAATTCTGTAACTTTTGTAAAGATGTGTACTTTAAACAAGCTTTTCACAATTGTGCAATGAGTTGGAGGTGTCAAGCAAAGCTCTGTTATTTCTCATTGAAGTGACATTGTTGTTGAGAGGAAACTGCTTTTGTTTGTTTTGTTTTGGTTTTATTATCTCATATATTATATTTCTACTTCAGTTTCCCCTCCCTCATCTTCATCCAGTGTCCCCCACACACACACATCTCTCCTCTGTTCCAGATCCACTCCTCCACCTTTCCCTTCAGAAAAGGACAGGTCTCCCATATATATCAACCAAACATGGCATATCAAATTGCAATAAGACTAGTCACAAACCCCCATATTAAGGTTGGGTGAGGCAACCCAGTAGAAGAAAAATGATCTCAAAAGTAGACGAAAGGGTCAGATATAGTCCTTGCTCCCACTGTTAGGAGTCTCATAAGAACTCCAAGCTAACCAGGCGGTGGTGGCGCACACCTTTAATCCCAACACTCGGAAGGCAGAGCCAGGTGGTTCTCTGTGAGTTCGAGGCCAACTTGGTCTACAGAGCAAGATCCAGGACAGGCACCAAAACTACACGGAGAAACCCTGTCTCAAAAAACAAAAAAAATCCAAAACTCCAAGCTAACAACCACAGCATATATGCAGAGAACCTATGTCAAACCCGTGCAGGCTCCATGATTGTCATTACAGTCTCTGTAGGTTGTCTTCTTATGATGTCCTTGAGCCCTCTGACTCCTACACTCCTTCCTTGCTCTCTTCTCCAGGATTCCCTGACTTCTGTCCAATGTTTGGCCCTGGGTTTCTGCATCTGCTTCCATCAGTTGCTGGTGATTTTGAGCTTCATGATGAACTCAGAATGTTTTTCATTTAGAAAACAAGACTGCAGTTAGAGGCACTTTTTAGTAAGAAAAGTGAATTGCAGTAAATAGCTTACTTGATTGACATCTTTGCCATCTTGAATGAATTGAATTTATCATTGCAAGGACCAAATGAAACATGCCTCGATTTGTCTGAAAAGATCCTATCATTCCAAATGAAACTTCAGCTTTGGCTATATATATATATACAAACAAAAAAGGGATAAAAATAAAATTTACATGTTGCCTACCTTATCTGCTTTCTTTAAGGAACATGACATGTCATTGAACCAGACAAAGCGAATAGGATGATAATTTCTGTGAAGCAACACTTGCACATGCTTACAGATGAAATTTTATCATGTTTCCTGAATCCACCTGACACCTCATTTGCACTTGCCAGAAGCCCATTCACAATCACAGTTGAAGACATTCCTGAGATAGTACAAGAAGAGTTCCTCTACATTGCCAGTAACAAAACTCTGGATCAAGTGTTTGCAGTCATATCCTGCTCTGTCTGAGACGGTGTTGCACCTTCTATTCCCAACAACATCTTTGTGAAACAAAGTTTTCCAGCTTGTTGATTATCAAATCTAAGTACAGTAGTAGAATTGTTTTGGGAGATGATCTTCACTGTGGTCTTGCAAAGACTGCCACAAGAATTTCTGATCTGGTGATAAAGGAGCAATTTCAACCTTTGCCCTGAGGTACTTTTTACTCATACTGTAGAGAAATATAGCAATGTAGTTTACTATTGTTATATTAGGACTGTTATCCATACTACACCATGCTTCAAGACAATATTTCATTTTGTTTCATTATTTGTAATTAGATATAAATATTTAACAATATGTAATTATGTATTGTTTTGTGAAAATCACCATGCTTTAATTATGTTTAATTTGTAACAATTAAAATATATTCTGCATGTCAGATATTTACATCATGATTCATAAAAGTAGAAAAATTACAATTAGGAAGTAGCAATGAAAATAATGTTATGGTTGAGTGTCACTACAACATGTGGAACTGTATTTAAGTGCAGCATGAAGAAGGTGGAGAACCAGTGGTCTAGATTATTAAGTTCTTTGAATTGATGTTTTTACCATACTTTCAACAGACTATTTTGTGGTATTTGATGAAATGTCTCTCTGTGATCTTAGAGTTTATTCAATTGAGATTTTGATCTCTGTTTTTCTTTATTTATCTTTTTGGAAAACCCATAAAGTGTGTTGCTTTCAAGTCTTTAGTTCATTTTTTTTTCTAATCTGATATTTCTTTTCTTTTTTTCCATCAAACTTAGGTTTAATTAATTCTAAATATTTAGTTTCCAGGTGATGAACTGATAGTTTTCTCTTGTCTGTGCTTTTTTAGAAGCAGCCCAAGCTTTTCTAGAAAGTCTTTTTTTTTTTTTTTTTTTTGGTTTTTTGAGACAAGGTTTCTCTGTGTAGCTTTGCGCCTTTCCTGGGACTCACTTGGTAGCCCAGGCTGGCCTTGAACTCACAGAGATCCGCCTGGCTCTGCCTCCCAAGTGCTGGGATTAAAGGCGTGCGCCACCACCGCCCGGTTCCTAGAAAGTCTTAATCTTCTTCCTCAGCTTTGTAGTGTTGGAAATTATGACTCTCTCTCTCTCTCTCTCTCTCTCTCTCTCTCTCTCTCTCTCTCTCTCTCTCTCTCTTTCTTCTCCTTTTAGATATAGGTATTTATTGCTATGAATTTATGAAATTACTTCTTTGTCAAGCTCTGTGGAACCATATTTACGATGTCATGTTTCCATCTTCATTTTCATGTGTTTCAAGAAATATCTTCATTTTCTACTGTTTCCCCTTTGGTTGTTCAAACATGTTGACAAATTTCCATGTCCATGTATTATTTAGTGATATAGTCTTATAGTTATCCCTTTTATATTGCTGCATTGAGAGTTTTCTCTTTCACTTTTGGTAGCTTAATCACAATATGATTTGGGACATTTAGTTAATTTAAACCTGAATGGTGATCTTTGACATCCCTAGACATTCCTCTCTGTTTGAGAAGTTTTCTCTTAGACTCTCTTAGAGTAAGTTAGTAACTACACTGTATTTTCAAGTACCATTTGTGCCTCAATAGCCTAAACATTTGTTTTATATTTGCCAGATTTTAACAGAGGTTTCATCTTTTCTCTTTATGTTTACTTTTCTTTTTTTCCTTCAAACACATTTTTAAGAAATCTATCCTTGAATTCATTATTTTTGTTTGATTTATTTTTCAACCAACTCCTTATAATGTCACTTAAAATCTCAGTGTCTAAATTGTCAGCTTAGTTTTTTAAAATTTATTTAAAATACTGTTTTTTCCTTTTTTCTATATTTTTGTGTTAAGGATTTGAGTTGTTCTCCCTTTTCTTGAAATATGTTTGATTTTTCTAATGCTCTTTTAAATTACTCACCTGAGCTTTCACTTTGTGATCTTTTATAGAACTTTATTTTGTCCATTAATTGAGTTCATGTCTTCCCAAAAGGTTTTTTAAGTAGCATATAACAGCACCTGAAATTTGAATGATTCGATAATATTTCTAGTCTTCCTAATTTGGCTTTCTTGTGTCCATCTTTCCAGAAATTCAAAGTGGAGTGCTTTGCTATCATGCTATAAATACTTAAGCAAGTTCGGTGGTAGTAGATAGCTCCATGTCCAGGATTGCTGTGTCTACTGTTGATGTGTTGTCCTGTATTCACAACAATACATCAAGTTTGTCCCAAATCTGTAGTTCTTGCTTTAACTAAGTAACAGGAGGGTACTTGTAAAAAGAGTTTCCCATTTTCTTGGCTGTGGCTGAAGCAAGACCTGGCAGGTGAACAGATACTAAAGACTTCTGTCTGCCTCTGTTGTAAGTGGCAACAGTGTCATGATGGTTTATCCAACCCTCAGTTGACAGCCCTTTAGAATCATAGCATTTCTATAGTAGGATGCAAGACTACTGTATTTGGGGCTGTAGAAGACCACTGTTCACAGACATAGGGAATAGTAACTAGAAGAGTAAAAGTGGTAGGATGCACCTCCAACATTTGAGTACATCCTGATGTGGTGGGAGCTTTTAGGAACCATACAGTATTACAGTGGACCAGCTTAGATATGGTTTCTAAGGAAAATTCCCTGCAAGTTTTCCTGTTCTACTCCTAGAGGGTGATCTTGTTCAATGCTGTGCTATGAAACATGTCAGGGTAGGGCTGGTGATGGTAGTCTCTTGGCCACCAAAGTTAATATGCAGTTTATAATTCCTAAACCTCACAGCAGTGAGATCTATAGTGTATCTCCGGTACAACCAAGTCCATGCTGTAATTGTCAGGGATGCAGGTTAAAAGACAAGTCTCTCCCTTTAGGACAAAGTCCCTGCCTGGTGTGGAAGCAAATTGAGAGTCTCCATTTGCACCTCCATGAAGATCTTGCCTTTTTAAAACCCTAAGGAAAAGATACCGAACATAATCCCTTGCTCACCAGAAAATCTGGTGGAGGAATGTTAAAGGATCCCTCTACAACTGATAAACAATCTTTAGGATTATCTCTGTCTGGTTATAAACTCTCTGCTAAAGCAAAGTTAGAAAGCTGCTCTGTGGACTCTGGCTTGAGTATAAAAGGGTGCCACGTTTTGCTTAGTGCTGAATACCACCATAATGGACCCAGTGTTTTATTCAAGACAAATTTCATACAAGCACACTTAGGATTGGATACAATGTCAGGGTCACCACTGATCTGGCTTGGGGATCCACTTCCTGCCTCTCTGCTCAGCAGGTAGTCTCACATGGTGGTCACAGTTAGGAGTTTCAAGTCTAAAGCCTTGTCCCACTTTGTTCCACTTTGCTCATCAAGTGGGTCTATCTTTACACACTGGAGTTTAAGAGAGATGAGGTTTTCAATATTTCTGTCCTACCTTTCTCATGCACTTTGATTTTCTTGTCTTGAAAGTTGGTGGCCAACTGTACTAACTGAAGAACCATTCTAGGATCTTGTAGAAATAGTGTGTATAAGCTTCTATATAAATAAAATGTTATGTAAAAAATAATTTCAGGATATCATTTACCTGCCATCTTTTTTTTTTTTTTTTTTGGTTTTTCGAGACAGGGTTTCTCTGTGTAGCTTTGCGCCTTTCCTGGGACTCACTTGGTAGCCCAGGCTGGCCTCGAACTCACAGAGATCCGCCTGGCTCTGCCTCCCGAGTGCTGGGATTAAAGGCGTGCGCCACCACCGCCCGGCTCACCTGCCATCTTTTTAAGAATTTAAAAATCTATTCATGATAAGATTTTCAGTACTTCACTCTATGTATTTTTAAATAATATTTTAGTACAAAGCTGTACTAACTTTTTCCTGATATTTCAATTCATAGACACTCTATTTTTAATTTTGATTAGTATGGAAACCTGCCATTGATATATATTTGTATTATAATTAATATGACCTTGTGGAATTGGTAGGACAGAACATAATCTGATTCATCTCCTAATGAACTTCCACCTGTATCCATAATAACTGCATGATTCCACTGTCACTGGCAGCGTATGAAAATCTCACTTACGAAAAATTTCCATTTTAATTGATTCACATCATTGGTGAATGTGTGTGTGTGTGTGTGTGTGTGTGTGTGTGTGTGAGAGAGAGAGAGAGAGAGAGAGAGAGAGAAGAGATTGATTACTTATAATATTAAACTTCTATGAAGTTTGAGCATATTGAATTTCTTCACACTGCTTCTTATTAGTTTTATGTCTCTTATTAAACTATGAGTGAATTTGTAACTGTTTTTATTTTTTTTAATTTGGTTTAGACATAAACTATACTCCAAGCAGTATGAATCTCTGTCTATGTCTCTCTGTTTCGATCTCTGTCTTTCTCACAACACACACAAACACACACACATATATTCATGCACACACAATGCTGTGGGATGTTCTGTATGGCAAATGTGTTGCTGATTGGTCAATGAATAAAACACTGATTGGCCATTGGCTAGGCAGGAAGTGTAGGTGGGACAAGGAGGAGAATAAAGCTGGGAAGTGGAAGGCTGAGTCAGAGAGACACTGCCAGCCGCCATGATGACAAACAGCATGTGAAGATGCCAGTAAGCCACGAGCCATGTGGCAAGGTATAGATTAATGGAAATGGATTAATTTAAGCTGTAAGAACAGTTAGCAAGAAGCCTGCCACGGCCATACAGTTTGTAAGCAAAATAAGTCTCTGTGTTTACTTGGTCGGATCTGAGCGTCTGTGGGACTGGCAGGTGAGAGAGATTTGTCCTGACTGGGCCAGGCAGGAAAACTCTAGCTACAACACAATATATTTATATATACACATGTTGTACATATAGTTCAGAATTTTAAAAATGAGACCATATTTTATAAAGCTCTTATTATATTATTCACTTAATTAAATGACACAACTATCCTAACAAATGAATAAATATTTAAATCAAAACTCTACTAAGTGTAGTCAGTATGCATTAGAAACGTATGTAATCTGCTTTAGTTTTCATTGGTTTCATTCATAGGGAGCTAGAAAACAAAAATTAGAACAACACACACATATAGGGGGACAGTTATGAATACACTCAGACATAAATACTACATTACCTAATCAAACAGCTCCACTTTACAGCTCTAGGTTTTCTTCTTTGTTAGTTTGTGACTGTACTAGAACATCTTCTAGAATCTATGAGAGAAATAACACAGGTATTTGTTCCACTCCTAATGGGGTTGTTTACAGAGAAAGCTGGAAAGATGGCAACCGATTATTATTAAATTTTTTAGATTATATTCTTTAATATTGCTTGTTTATAAATAACTCTGTGGATTAAATGATTTCATTATTAATCAAAAACAATTTAACAAATCCAGTTTAGTTATTCACTGCTGAAATCTGAGTATGTTAGAGGCTGAAGCATGGGACCATTAATTCTAGGCTAGCCTGGGCTACATAGTGAGACCCTGTCTCAAAACCAAGTAAACTAAACACAAAAAGGCTATGTGAACAAACTGTATGATGAAGACAACAAATGATTCTAATTAACATCTATTAAATATGAAGCTCATGAAGATGGTGGTCAATATATCAGAGGAATAAAGCTAAAATCTGTCCGTATTTCTTGTTCTGAGACTTATTTCTTCTGTTTTATGTATAGGAGTGTGTCTCTTGCATGTATCTGCACCACACTCATGCTGGTTGTCAGAGAGGTCAGAAAGAGTATCAGATCTCTGGAAACAGAGTTACATCTGGCTTCTGGCAACCAAACCAATGTCCTTTATAAGAGCACCAAATGTCCTTAACCACTGAGACATCTCTCTACCCTCCTTTCATATTTCTATGTGGATAAACAATTATTTCAGCATTACTTCTTAAATTGGTTATGTTTTCATTTATTTAATGAATCATGATATTTAAATTGTTTAATTAGGAAAATGTAGTTTATTTTTTTAACTCATATCAGTTCTAAATCTTTATGAGTATAGATTGAACTATAAGACTGCAAAACCTTAATGTA
This sequence comes from Peromyscus californicus insignis, assembly GCF_007827085.1. Taxonomy (NCBI): domain Eukaryota; kingdom Metazoa; phylum Chordata; class Mammalia; order Rodentia; family Cricetidae; genus Peromyscus; species Peromyscus californicus. The sequence continues at coordinate 157,701,909 of NW_026294573.1, read as the reverse complement.
GCTTTTAGCTTATTGGGAACTAAGTATACTAAGTTCTATACTTTTTCAAGATGCTAAAGCTTTCTAATAGTCTGTAATAACTTTTAGAAAAATGTACTAATATCTACATAATAATTAGCAATGATATTGCTTTGAGATGCACTGAAAATATAAAAGTATTAATACCATAATGTTATTTATGGTAATTCAAAACTATAATGTCACCTTCCATTTATTGATTAGTTAATCTCTAATTTCTATTAGCAATATTTCATTTTCTAAATAAATAATTTAAATATCTTGTGCAGTATTTATTCATAATTTATTTTAGTACACATTTTAAATTATTTTTTTTCAATTTTAATCATCTGAAAATATAATTAATTTTAACTACAGAGTCTTCATCTTTTGGCTAACTAAAACCCATTATTTTTTAAAAATATTTTTATTTTATAATTAACTTAATTTCACATATCAGCCACAGATTCCCCCATCTTCCCTCCTCCTACCCCTCAGCCCTCCCCCCCAACTCACCCCCCATTCCCACCTCCTCCAAGGCAAGGTCTCCCCTGGGGAGTCAGCCCAGCCTGGTAGACTCAGCCCAGGAAGGTCCAATCCCCTCCTTCCTACACCAAGGCTGAGCAAAGTGTCCCAGCATAGGCCCCAGGCTCCAAAAAGCCAGCCCATGCACCAAGGACAGGTCCTGGCTCCACTGCCTGGGGGCCTCCCAAACAGTTAAGCTAATCAACTGTCTCACTTATCCAGAGGGCCTGGTCCAGTTCCATGGGGGCTCCTCAGCCATTGGTTCACAGTTCACACGTTTCCACTAGTTTGGTTATTTTTCCTTGTGCTTTTTCTAATCATAGTCTCAATATTTCTCACTCATACAATCCCTCCTCTCTCTCACTGATTGGACGCCCGGAGCTCCACCTCCGACTTGGTCATGGATCTCTGCATTAGCCTCCATAAGACACTGGATGAGAGTTCTATCATGACAGCAAGAGTGTTCAGCCATCTGATCACCAGAGCAGGTCAGCTCAGGCACTCTCGACCATTGCCAGTAGTCTACAGTGGAGGTATCTTTGTGGATTTCTGGGGACCTCTCTAGCACTCTACTTCTTCTTATTCCCCTGGGGTCTTCATTTATCATGGTATCTCCCTCCCTGTTCTCCCACTCTGCACCTGATTCATCTGGTACCTCCCGCTCCCCTAAGCTCTCTTTCCCCCAACTCTTGCCCTCCATTACCCCCAGTCCCCAGTTTGCTCATGTAGATCTCCTCCATTTCTGTGATGTTGAGCAATCCCTGTGTCTTTCTTAGGGTCATCTTTTCTAGGTAGCCTCCCTGGAGTTGTGAGTTGCAGTCTGGTTATCCCTTGCTTTACATTGAGTATCCACTTATGAGTGAGTACATATCATGTTTGTCTTTCTGAGTCTGGATTACCTCACTCAGGATGATATTTTCTATTTCCATCCATTTGCCTGCAAATCTCATGATGTCATTATTTTTCTCTCCACTGTGTTTATGTACCACATTTTATTTATCCATTCTTCAGTTGAAGGGCATCTAGGTTGTTTCTAGGTTTTGACTATTACAAATAATGCTGCTATGAACATAGCTGAGCATGTGTCCTTGTGGTATGATTGAGTGTTCCTTGGGTATATGCCAGAGTGGTATAGCTGGGTCTTGAGGGAGGTTAATACCCAATTTTCTCAGAAAGTACCATATTGATTTTCAAAGTGGTTGTACAAGCTTGCATTCCCATCAACAGCATAGGAGTGTTCCCCTTGCTCCACATCCTCTCCAACATAAGCTGTATTCAGTGTTTTTGATCTTAGCCATTCTGAGGGGTGTAAGATGGTATCTCAGATTCATTTTGATTTTCATTTCCCTGTTGACTAAGGATGTTGAGCAATTCCTTAAATGTCTTTCAACCATTTGAGCTTCTTCTGTTGAGAATTCTCTGTTTAGCTCTATAGCCCATTTTTTAATTGGACTGTTGGGAATTTTGATATCTAATTTCTTGAGTTCTTTATATGTTATGGATATCATCCCCCTGTCAGGTGTGGGGTTGGTGAAAATCTTTTCTCATTCTATAGGCTGTCATTTTATCTTGTTGACAATGTCCTTTGCCCTAAAAACCTTCTCAGTTTCAAGAGGTCCCATTGATTGATTGTTTCTCTCAGTGTCTGTGCTACTGGTGTTATATTTAGGATGTGATCTCTGGTGCCAATGCATTCAAGACTACTTCCTACTTTCTTTTCTATCAGGTTCAGAATAACTGGGTTTATGTTAAGGTCTTTGATCCACTTGGACTTAAGTTTTGTGCACGGTGACAGATATGGATCTATTTGCAGTCTTCTACATGTTGACATCCAGTTATGCCAGCACCGTTTATTAAAGAATGCTTTCCTTTTTTCCTTGTATAGTTTTGGCTTCTTTGCCAAAAATCATGTATTCATAGGTGTATGGATCTAAAACCAATTATTATTCCAGGAAACATTCATAGATTTCTTATTGCTTTTGATATAATTGTGGAATGAGTTGTATATAGGACCTAGATATTAGTTTTAGCAAAATTAATGCCCATTCACCTTTTTAGACTAGATGAAGACTTATCTCTTCAGATCCATTTAACTTATTGACTAACAACAGTGTTGTGATATATTTAAGCCACAGCAAGAGCATGTTCCAATTGCTACAAAATAATCCAAAAGCAAAATGACTATATTCACTTGGCACACTGACTCAAATCAGCATCTTAGTTACCCTTGTCATAAGAGATGAAAGAGATAAAGGAGGATTGTTGAATAAAACCTGTGGATGCAGACAGTAGACTAACATCTGACTCGTCTTCTTCTATTTCTCTAATGCCAAGGTGTGTTCCTCATTCCAGTAGATTCTGGCGGTTTCAGATATTGATCAATTGGAATAAGTTAAGTTTAGAGGCATTTTCTTGTTGTGTGTTCTAGACTATCAATGCCTATTTATTTATTTATGTATTTATTTATTTATTCATTATTTTATTCTCTTTCATATGTTACCTCTTACCCACAACTTCCCCTCCCTCCACTCCTCCCAGTCCCTCTCCCTGACTCAGATCCACTCCTCTTCTATTTCCCTTAAAACAAACAAACAAACAAACAAAACAACAACAAACACAGAACAGTGCCAGGGACCAGCCTCAGCAGTTTCAGGAGTCTGAAGGACAGGATACCTGGAAGGTGCAGTAACGACTCAGAGACAGTGCTCCTGCAAGCTGACAGGTCACTTCGGGCTTCTGAAGTTGCTAAGTAGCTTTTGAGGCAGCTTCTGCTTTTGCCTTGCTAACTTCAGTCTTTTATTTTCATGAGCAATGGGAAATGGAAAGAAAAGGGGAAATCACCCAGTGCAGAGTATTCTCATGATTCCAAAGGTTATTCCTAGAAAATCACCAATATATTCTTTATCATCTTTGATTAAACACAGGAACTATCCCAGACTTAACACCAAAGCAAGCATAATCTATTTTTATTATTAATGATTATACAATCTTTCCAGCACTTGCCCCAGAGGCTAGAAACATGCAATTTCACAAAAAAAAGGTAAAAATAAGAACAGTGGTCAATGTACCAGACAGTCATTTCCTTCTCACACAGCCTGCTCCGATCTCAAGACCCCTGCAGCCACCTAAGTTCCTCCTCATCCCTCTGTAAACACCAAGCCCCATGACAGGTGGGCCACAACGACCTCAGACAAGAAATCTGGCCCTGCATGTCAGTGACTTTTGTCCTTCTATATCCCAACAATTCCAAGGAAGGCCTGATCCAATTTTCAGAGTTTCCATGAAAGGAAGCTCACCTTTCCTGGCAGCTCTTTTTAATCTAAGAACCCAATAAAACTTGCAGCAATCACTCTAACCATTACCACACTGTCTCCACACTCCTTCAGGAGGAATCAAAACATCTGAATTAAAGTTGCCATCTCCCTTTCTTGGTGGAGGCCACTATTTTCCTCCTATTCTGGGTTCCCACACTTTTAGTTTGTCATCCCATCTCTATGTTACTCCATCCACAGTCTTCAGCCAATACCCCTTAGGGTCTCAAGTTTTACACAATGTCCTTGGAATATCCTCAGAAATGGAATTATTCATCATGGCCAAATTGAGTCCAGTGTGCTGATACACATCATACCATGTGCTATAGTTGACCATACATTAGGTACAGTTTATCCAAGCCTGAAAAGCTTCCCCAGGCTGCAGGTTCTTTCCCATGACCTGCATAACTACCTTAACAACAGCCTGGGTGTTCATCTCTGTATAATTTCCTGTGAAATTTACTTCACTTCTTTCCTGTATCACAGTAATCACCATTGATCTAGAAACACAGAACATGAAGATCAGATAGAAGAAAAAGACTAGCATTACAAAAAATAATTGTATGGAGGAAAACATGACATGTGCATGCCATAAAGCATGACCTCAGGACATATAGGCATTTCTTCTGCCTTGGCCCTCTAGAGGCATGCTAAACAGAAGATCCAAAGGGAAATGCATGGAGGGTTGATGGTCCAAAATCTCGGGTCCCTCATATCCAATCTCTGCTGGAAGCGCATCAGACATCTTATATGCCATCCCTGGCAGAATAGGCCTTATAGAGGAGATGATACCTGCCCTAGATAAAGATGGGCTTTTTATCATTTTGTTATCATTATCAGGATGTAGGAGATTGGCATTTGCACTATTTGTATCACTTCAGTTTTTCCCAAACAGTATTGTTCATGAAGCCTCATACACAGAGACTTAGCTGTAATCCAAGCCATGCTTGGTAATGTCCTTTCTGAAGGAAACAGCCACATCAAGCACTAGCCTACCAAGTTTTGTTATGTAACTATTATATTTTGTCTTAGTGGTTTTAAGATAAGTCTCCTCTTGCTCCTTCCCATGCATCAAGTGCCATATTCTTATTTAAGTATGTTGTGGGATAATACTTTTGTACACTGGTTTAATAAAATGCTGATTGTCTGGTAGCCAGGCAGGAAGTATAAGCAGGGCAAACAGAAGATAAGAATTCTGGTAAAAGTAAGAGCTGAGTCAAGAGTCACCAGCCAGACACAGAGGAAGCAAGATGACAAGGCAGAACTGAGAAAAGGTACCAAGCAACGTGGCTAAACATAATTAAGAATTATGGGTTAATTTAAGTTTAAGAGCTAGTCAGTAATAAGCCTGAGCTAATGGCCAAGAAAATATAATTAATATAAGCCTTTGTGTGTTTACTTGGGGGATGCAAGTGGGAGAGATTTGCCCCAACCACTGGCTGACCGGGACGCATGAAAACTTCTGGCTACATTTGCGACCCAGCATGGGGCTCTCAAATTTCTGTAAGTCTTAAAAGAGTTTAAAAAGGGCTTCTAAACACACAATAATGGAGCCCAAAACAGCTTTCTACTTCATGTCTCATGCTAGCAAAGATATAGAGACCCCAAGGTATAAAGATGCCATGACCTGACAGTGTGGACTTGAGCTACAGTATGGCTGGTTCACAACATATGGGCTTGAGTGCAGCATGGTGGATTCCTGCCACTGAACACAGAGGTTTCTCCAAGCCAGGCAGTGTACTGTGTGGTGGATTTAGCTTTTGCTAGTACAGGAAAAGAAAAAGGACAAAAAGAAAAGGTTTTGGACTATACACTGCTGGAGGGAAGCATATACTCACTGCCTCCCAGAGTCAGCAGAGAGCATGGCATCCAGGACTGGCTGTAAATATACTGCCGCCATATTAGAAAGCTCAGATGAGCGGAGTCAGCAGCAAAGGCTGTCATGTTGGTCCTAGCCAAGCAGTTCAGCAGTTTAAAATCTCTCCTGGTCAGAGAAGGATTATAGATTCACAATAGAACAGATTCAGATGAAATAAAACTCTAAACAGTTTACAATGTGTGTAAAAATGTATGTAGGCTTGGAAGACAGAGGAAAAGGAAGATAGACACTTATATAAAGAAATAGTTTTAAGAAATAAAGTCTTTAAAGAGACAATAAAAGTAATATAAAAATAAACCATGTAAAGATGGAAATCACACAGGGAATCTGGATTATATTGTCTTTGGGATTTTTAGCTGCAGTAAGACATTTGATTGTAAAAGCTGTTGAGTGAAGCCTGTATGTGTATATATATATATAATTTAAACATATCTGGACTTCAAAGTTTATGTTACTTTGGAAAGAAGGTTCTGCTTTCGTTTCCACAGAAGATGAAAACCTGTGGATTGCTTTCAGGCTAATATGGTTTGTTCAAGGAAGACTCCCTGAGAGGCCCAGATGATCCAACATCCAAAAACAGCTTCAAGGCAACTGGCTCGGAGAATACAGCCTCACAGACTACTCCAGTCAAGACTTGACCATAATTCTTAATTTTCTCAGGATCCCCATTAGATTGCCAGCACCCTCATCCAGCAGGAAGTATGAAAAGCTATGCCCAAATTCCCAAAATATTGTTTAGGAATGTTTATTTTTATTTAAAACAGGTTGATTATAAATGCAACCTCTTTCTAAAGAAGAAAGGGGGATAGTATAGATATGATAGGATGAAAGGGTAGATTAATGAATATACTTTTAAAGAGCAACAACTTGTATAAAATATTTTAAATTGCTATAGATTTTAGTTTGTTACAAATTTAAAGTTAATTTTGTTATACTGTATGTATATTTCTACTCTTGTTTAAGATATTATGCTTATATAGCTCATATGAAATTGTAATGTATAATTAAGAAATGCAGATTAATGATTAGTCTCCATGGAAATCAAACTTATAGTCATGTTAGTAAAGTTTTCTAGGTATACATAGATATATTTCTATTAGGTAGATAATCTTCAAACACTTCAAAGACCTACAGAATATGGCATTTAAAATGTTTTAAGAACTTTGACTTTCTGGATATTGAGACATGTCTGCTCTTGGCAGCACCAATCTACTTAGAGAAGACAATGGGCTTTGAAGAAACTCATTATGGGGTTTGCTTTCTTTGTGGCAAAAGTCAGCCACTGAGCAAAAAAGTGCCCTTGATTTGACTGCTTGATAATGTGTTGTACAAACTGGACATGCAGGACTCATAGAAAGGTGGCCACTGAACTTTGCAAGATGAAATGGTCCTTCAGATTCCTGTTTTGCAGAGAAGACTGCCAAATATTCTACTGTGTAGTAGGACAGGTCCATAGGGTTGAGGAAATTGGCTTAGACCAGTAGCCAAGGCATGCACATAACATGCTCCTTAAGAGCCACCCTGGAGTCTGCCTGAGGGCCTAGCAACAGGAGCTGTCAGAGTTCTTATTCTATGTCAGAGTTCCTGATCATGCAGAGTTTGCCTGAAGGCCTAGCAGCAATCACTGTCAGAGTTCCTAGTCACTGTCAGAGTTCCTGATCGTGCCCAACCAATGAAAGATGACCACACAGACTGGGCACTGGGAGAATGGTATATGAGGCCTACCCTGTTATTGAATAAAAGAGTTCACTATTTGCCTTCAACAGACTCCTGGTGTCTGAGCTGTTGATGCCACACCTTCTCATCACCTCCCCTGAGGGATCTGTTAGAATCCAAGCAATGCTACAGAACACATGAAGAAGTGACTAGAAAACTCTAGGCCTACTGACTGAAGATGGATGCCCCAACATTGCAGAGGAACTTTGAGTGACTGTCCAGGCAGCCAGCTGTCTCTGTCATTCTAGATATTTGGAAGTTGCTTACAATGTTCTTCCTGTTTACTTAGGTAATATTATATCTTTCTGGGGTCTTTGATGTAGTTGAAGTCTAGACAGATATAATTTTCCTTGGTTGTGATAAAAGATAAATTAGATATGAAACGTTAGACTCACAAATATAGGATAGATAGAATATTTTCTTAAATTTTGCCAAATACAAATAGATTAGATATTGTAACTGTAATTCTTGCTTGATAACTGTTTTGTTATATGTAATTTTACCATGTTAAAGTTAAAACTTTCCTTTTTAATTAAACAGAAAAGGGAAAATGCTATGGGATAATGCTTTCACACATTGGCTTAATAAAATGCTGATTGGCCAGTAGCCAGGCAGGAAGTATAGGTGGGGCAAACAGAAGATGAGAATTCTGAGTCAGGAGTCACCAGCCAGACACAGAGGAAGCAATATGACAAGGCAGAACTGAGAAAAGATACCAAGCAACACGGCTGAACATAAATAAAAATTACGGATTAATTTAAGTGTAAGAGCTAGTCAGTAAAAAGCCTGAGCTAATGGCCAAGAAATTATAATAAGTATAAGCCTCTGTGTGTTTACTTGGGGGATGCAAGTGGGAGAGATTTGTCCTGACTGCTGGTTGGCTGGGACACAGGAAATCTTATGGCTACATAAGTAAGTCAGAACTTATATTCTGAGGGCTTATACTGTGGTTCTGGACACCAAAGCATTCTGATGTAATGAGCAGGACATGGAAGATGCTGTATTCTATGAAAGAATGAAGTCTGTGATTGCAGATGAAATATTACTCCAGATTGTATATGGTAGATTCCGCTTGAGAGAGGCTAGCAAAGACATTGTATTTTCAAGACTGCTTCTATAATCAAGTTGAAAATGTAGATGTTTGTGTCCTATACCTATGTACTACAGGCATGTTAAATATTTTCCACAGCTCACAAGGGATTAGGATGAATTAGTATATCAAATTTCTGTTTGGTCTGCTTACCAATATTTCTAAAGATTACTGGCTATTTCATAAAAGAAGGTTATATTTTATACAAAGTGGCATAGATGATAATATCACCCACAGAACTAATAGATCAGTTTCCTGCAGTCCCATTGGAAAGACCAGAACTAAGAGAAGCTGTGTTATACTACTCTATAGAAAGAAGGCCAAGAAGCAGAGAAACATAACAATTTTATACTATTTGAAGAAACAGAAATGTATGCAATCTTCATGCAAGAAAGATAGAAGTTTATTAAAATATTAAAATTAATAAAATGCATGAGTTTTACATCACTTACAATTATATTTCCAAAAAGTAAAAATGAAGTCAGTGAGATAAAAAAGTGTCTTCACTGTTATATCCATGGCAGCATTGGTCAATAGAGTTTGATAGCTCAAATAAGGGGACAAAGTTAATATATTGGTATAACTAACATATAAAAAGTACCTAGAAGATGTAAACTATAGGTGTTGTTTATGTTACATTAATTTACACATCTCATACAATATATTATGGATATTTCAGTAGTTTTCTTTGAATAATTAGTATATAAATACATAATAGCTATTATTAAGCACTGAAAAAATAAAGTTCCATGTAAAAATGTATGTGAACCTAGAGATTATTGATCAAAGTGAAATTATCCAGACATGTAAATATAAAAACTGGTTGAACTCCTTAGTTGGATAGTAACCAATGTCAGAACAGAATATAGCAGAAATCATCAATGGTTGGATCAGAAATGCTTGTCAAAGGCTGGGAGATTTTAGGTATGAGATAAATGATTTTTAGCAGTCTAATTTAGAGCATGATGACTATAGGTAATAATGACGTATTGTGTATCTGTAATATATTAAGTAAATGTAGGTACCATGCTTTCACACACACACACATGCGCGCGCGCACACACACACACACACACACACACACACACACACACACACACACACACACACACTGGGAAAGAGAAATAGAGGAAGGGAGGGAGAGAGGGACTGAGGGATGGAGGGACAGAGGGACAGAGACAGACAGTCACACATCAAATAAATAAAATGTCGAGCACTGATCTAGTTTAGATAATGGAAAGCATTTTTTTTATTGTTTTGATTTACTTTTGAGGCATAAACTATTCTTGAACACATTTTATCTGTTGATGTCTGACTTCCTCCTCTATTGGTAATTACGTTCTGCTTTTCTTCATTACCCTCACTGGCCTGCAGCACCTCTATTCATTTTCTACATTGTGTTGCAACAAATTACTAAAGTAACCCCTTCAGGCATCAACTGGACCTATGGTTCTTTGAAGGTTCTTTATGTGGCCCCTTTATTTGATCTTTGCTCCTTCTGTTGAGTGTAGTTTCTCTCTTATCACACCTCCTTCATAGTGCCTCTGCCATCTTCTCTGTCTAGTCATTAGAGTCCATGTGAGCAATTTTCGTTACTTTGACTTCAGTTGTCCTGTATCCATTACTAATTTTTAATACTTATCATGGTTTTATCTAGGTACCATTTACTATCAATCATTCACTATTTCATCTAACTCCCTATCTATCATGTCTATCACCTATCTATCTGTCTGTTGTACACATGCAAATATGGGCTTGTATATATTGTAATGTTTGAATTATCATAAATGTTTCAATTAAGCATATTGGTAATAAAATTCAAATTTACCAAATGAAATACTCTGTATAATCTCTCTTTTGGATAGCTGCATCATTACTATATAGTCATATAATCCTATTGTAAAAAGTAAATTTTCTTTCCTAACTTCTTCTTTGCAAGAGCCTGAAAATCCCATCACTTTAAGTATTTCATAATCAAATCATAACTTTCTACCTTTCACAATACATTAATATTAATTCAATTCAATTCAACATAGAGGAATGTGATACCAAATTAATATCAGGACAAATACACACCTATAGGAGCTATGTTTAGCTCCTAAAACTGTGCTCATTAACACACACACACACACACACACACACACACACATAAAAAATAAATATATTTTTGGAATCTTTTGAAGAACTGTCATAGAAAATGAGTCTTCAAAATAAATCTGTGAAAGTCTGAAGAGTAAAAAAGAACTTATAAAGTATTCTAATCAAAATTGGAAAGTATGTTGTTTTATTCAAGGACCTGCATTTTATACTTATTATTATTATTATTATTATAATGCTTGTTTCAATCATCTATATCAATGGCAAAGGAAGAGAATTTTAAAGGAAAATATTATTTATGAGAGAACACTTTAAAAACATAACCCACCAAAGTGAGTTAATTCACTTATTTATGCAAAAGAATTAATTAAGTCTGTTTAGAACTACTATAGATTATGAGATTATTGTACAAGAGAGGAGTCTATAATCTAATAATACATTTGACTAACAGACATTAGTTGGATAGACTCCAACTATCATTCCATAGAAATTAATATCATTAATTGTAAATCCTTTGTCTATATTAATTTAAACCTTTACTTATAGCTTTCTACTAACAGATTAATAAATTCTGAGAAAGCAAAGCACAGAAACTATATTGCTAACAATATATCCAAATAATAAAGTAACATATCTTAATCCTTTAAGAATCCCAATGAGCCAGGCAGTGGTGGTGCACGCCTTTAATCCCAGCATTCGGGAGGCAGAGCCAGGCAGATCTCTGTGAGTTCGAGGCCAGCCTCAACTACCAAGTGAGTTCCAGGAAAGGCACAAAGCTACACAGAGAAACCCTGTCTCGAAAAACCAAAAAAAAAAAAAAAAAAAGAATCCCATTATCCCAAATGATAACCAAATTTTGCATCTCAGCTTTACATAACACTTATCCGTTCTTTTCACTTTGCTATGGTCTGTCTGTTTTTAGACCTAGTCATAATATATCTGACAGATTTAGCATATTGTTCTGTAGCTCTATAAATCCTGCGTAAAGTAGCTTTTCAGTAATCTTCAAGGGGGAATATGTAAATATATCCTGGAAAAATTTCATATTCACCTTGTATCTCATAAGTCTTCTTTATAATCACTGAACTTTAAAACTGACATTTTGTTTTGTTTGAGGCAGCGTTTCATCATGTAGTCCAGATGGGTGTAGAAAAGTTCACCTGTAATTTGTGATCCCCTTGCTCTTTTTTCCTGATGACTGAGATTACAGGCTAATACTATGTTGCTAGACTTTTGCTTATTTTTACTTTAAAAATATTCTGCTAAATACAGCAATATGTTTTATATGGCTAAAATCTTTTTTTTTGGTGTGTGTGTGTGTGTGTGTGTGTGTGTGTGTGTGTGTGTGTGGTGTGGCATTTCAAAACAGGCTTTCTCTGTGTAGCCCTGGCCACCCTGGAACTTGCTCTGTAGACCAGGCCGGCCGGCATTGAACTCAGAAATCTGCCTGCCTCTGCTTTCCAAGTACTGGGATTAAAGGTATGCACCACCACCACCTAGCTAGTTACAATTTTACTGATTTCAAATACTGAATACTGTGAAATATAGAAAAATTATCCAAAAGAAAATACATCAGTGCCACATTTGAACACATGCTAATTGTTTACCATTATATTCAGAATATATATGAATGCTCCACATCTGCTCCAACATAAGCTGTCTTCATTGTTTTTGATCTTACCCATTCTGTCAGGTGTAAGATGGTATCTCAGAGTCATTTTGATTTGCATCTCCTGATGGTTAAGGATGTTGAGCAATTCCTTAAATGTCTTTTGGCCATTTGATAGTCTTCCTTTGAAAATTCTGTTTAGCTCTGTAGTCCATTTTTTAATTGGATTGTTAATATTTTGATGTCTAGTTTCTTGAGTTCTTTATATATTTTGGAGATCATCCCTCTGTCAGATATGGGGTTGGTGAAGATCTTTTCCCATTCTGTAGGCTGTCGATTTGTCTTATTTACTGTATCCTTTGCCTTACAGAAGCTTCTCAGTTTCAGGAGGTCCTGTTTATTAATTGTTGCTCTCAGTGTCTGAGCTACTGGTGTTATATTTAGAAAGTAGTCTTTAATCAGGTTCAGTGTAACTGGTTGTGGATAGGGCACCTGAACTGAACTTACCCCAGTGACCGGATGGATGAATACCCTAAATGTCATCACAGAGCTTTTCTCCGGTGACTGATGGAAGCAGATGCAGAGATCCACAGCCAAACACCAGGCAGAGCTCCCGGAGTTCAGTCAAAGAGAGAGAAGAGGGATTCTACTAGTAAGTGCATCAAGATCATGATGGGGAAACCTGCAGAGACGACCAAAACAAACTAGTAGAAACTCATGAAAGTTGGATCAATGGCTGCGGAGCCGGCATGGGACTGGGCTAGGCCCTCTGCATGGAGAGACAGTACTGTAGCTTGATCGGCTTGGGAGGGCCCCTGGCGGTAGGATCAGAATCCATCCCTAGTGCATGAAAGGGCTTTTTGGAGCCGTACAATGGGACTCCTCATGCAGCCTTGAGGCAGGGGGAGGAGCTTGGACCTGCCTCTACTGGGTATACCTCCCTATTGGAGACCTTGCCTTCTTGTGGGGAGGAGTGGTGTGTGTGTTGGGAGGGGGAGGCTAGGGGGGGTAGGAAGAGTGAAGGGGGGAACTTTGACTGGTATGTAAAATGAATGAAAAATTTTTCTTTAGAAAAAAATAATAAAAAGGAATATATATGAATGCTGTTGATTTCTGTAGCTGAAATATACTGTTAAACAATTGTTATACTTTATTTACTTTTCAAATGTATTTTAGGATCTACCTTTATTCAGACTTGACCTATTTTCAAAGTAAATTTACTTGATACTATTATTTAAAAACATGTGTGCTTATATCTACAAGCACTACACATACATTTACATCTGATTATGTGTATGTTTGATTTTAAAATTATAATAATATAATACATGCACATATATATATATATATATATATATAAGCACAAGCAAAATACATATATACACATCATCTCTAATAATATTCACAAGTAATTTCCAAGGCAGGCATGACATCTCCCTCTACAGGTTAATGAACTGAGCCTTAGAGGCATTATCTAAGACTTATTCAAAGTTCATACCCCAGAAAGTAAAAAACAAAAAAGAAAAAAATTGATAATTACACCCAAATTTTCAGGCACTAAATGTTAGTAGTAAAATATGATCTTCAACTTTCCAAATCTTTCATGTTCCTGCAAGACCTCTGATGTAGCCTGGGGCTTAGTGGAGTAAGAGAAGCATAATCCCTTAGCAGTAATTTTGCTGCAAAGGTACTGTCATAGTTTTGCAAACACTACAAAGATCACAGAATGTTAGAAAAGCCATTACTTCCAGTGGAGAGGAAGACACAGATGTGCACTGAGAACTTGTGAACATACAAGACTCAGGGTCCCAAAGACAGTCTGATCTCAACGCCTGTCAGTTTACATAGATACATTATGAAAGTCAATCACTCTCTGAGCTTAGCTTTGATTCATTTGGACACAGGGACATGTTATTACTCACTTGGCCATATCATTTCCCCTTTTCACTAAATGAAGAAATGCCTGTCTTTCTCAATTAAATATATTTATATCTTTAAACAAAGTCTGCTGAAGACCTGCATCTTTCCAAGATTTCTACTCTGTGAAGAGCTTTAATTTCCACATTGGTACTGATGACTGGTACTGAATCTGTCTGAGTGCTTATTAAGAGATACTATCGTCCTTTCCTACATCTTTTGGGAGTTCTTATATTTATTGTTTTGCACAAGTGGTACAAATCCTAATTGGTCTTAATAAAAACCCAGAGCCAGATATCAGGACAAATGCCAAAAGATCAGAGAGACAAAGGAACAAGCCAGAGCCACCTCTCACCACTGAGGAGAAAGGACTTATATTCTTTTCTCCGTCCAGCAGTATCACTTCCTGTCTCAACCTCCCTAGTGCAGAGATTAAAGGCTTGTGTGCCTCACAAATACTGGGAGCAAAGGCATGAGATGCCAAGTGCTGGGATTAAAGGTGTGTGCCACCAATGCCTGGTCTCTATGGCTAACTAGTGGCTGGCTTTGCCCTCTGATCTTCAGGCAAGCTTTATTTGTTAGAGCATACACAAAATATCACCTCTCAAACATGTTATGATCTCTATCTGTGCAGCTTGATCTAGAGTCATGGAAGTTTTTGGGAATCATACTTTCTATGCTTTGTTCCCCAGATCTTACAGGTCATGACCATGTTGACACAGCCACCTGCAAGATATGGCAGAATGAATGCTGACAACTCAGGGAAGGGAGACACGTCTTTTTATATATCACATCTCTGCAAACCAGTGGTTCCTCTTTACAGTTAGTTATCTGCCACCTAGGACCATTGGATAAGCATTCTACTGTTTCCTTTCTGCTAAACATACAAGCTAATATGATTTTATTTTTTATCTAGGACCAGCTACTGAATAACTTCCACAGCCATTGTTAGTTTCAATATTTTGAAGTTTACCACTTCAATCCACAAGTCTACATGTACATGTATATCATACATGCTCTGCTCTTATTAATCTGTGGACTATGGCAAAACTTGTTATTTTAATGTTTGCAATTCTGTTTCTTTCAAACTTAAATCTTTGCCCAGAGTCATAACACGTCAGAAATATCTTTTCACCAAGTTGTTTACTCTCCTAAATTATGATTGATATACTGGTCCTTACATAATATTCTAATTTTAGTTATTTAAAATGTGATATGAAGACTGCCAATAAAATACTCTCTCCCTGTAAGCCCAACCTGATGCTGCCTGGAGCACCAGGACCCAGAGGCTGAATGGCCCAGAGACCTAGGATACAACCAAACATGACTGGAGAAAAACATGTCAATGTAATGATGCCTGACATTATTCTGCTATATTCATAAATTGGTGCCTAGCCCAATAGTCATCAGAGAGGCTTCATTAAGCACCTGATGGAAATAGATGCAGAGACCCACAGATAAACATTAGGTCGAGCTCAGAGAATCCTGCTGAACAGAGGAAGGATGGATTGTAGGAGCCAGAGGGTTTAAGGATATCACAAGAAAACCCACAGAACCAATTAACCTGGGCTCATAGGGGTTCATAGAGACGGAATCAACAACCAGGGAGACTACATGGGACTGACCTAGGCACTCTGAATGTATGTGACAGTTGTGTAGCTTGGTCTTCTTGTGGGACTCCTAACAGTGGAAGCAGGTGCTGGTAGCCATGTCAGAGGAGTAGCAGATGGCAATTGACTCCAGGTTGTTAGCCCACCAGGAGAAGAATCTCTGATGGGTGAATCTCGGATAGGCAAGGCCCCAAGACCACAGACTCCAGAGTGTCTTTTGCTTCTGCTGTGCCTTTACATGTTGCTGCTGCCTCTTTCTCTGGTATCTGGCATGGTGTGAATAGGTGTGGGGGGATCCTCAAGGCCTATAATGTAGTGTGTTTATCTCATGAAAACTTCCTATTCTATTGGCATTTTTCCCTGTGGGTTATTATGAAGATGATTTCGTCTTAAGTTGTACTCTCTAATTGATAATAATAATGCTAGTTTAAATAGAGTTTTGATGATAAAATATATACAAAGAATTGACACTTTTCTAAGGCCTTTGAGTTTTACCTAAGGAGCTGCATAGATCACAATTCAGGTTAGTGATTAAGGAAAACAATCGAGTCCCAGGAGTTAGGTTGGCTCGAATTCTTTTAATTTTATTTATTTATTTATTTATCTTTTTTTAATTAAGAAAAAAAATTATTAAGAAAATATGTTTCTACCTGTATTCATTATGATCATTCACTTGGAAAATAGATGTAACCACATTGTAATTTCTATATTGCCTGATTTTGTTGGATGCATAAGCTGTAGAGGAAAAATAAAGGATCAGAGAATACAGAAGAAGAATAAAGAAGAAAACCATCAAAAGAGTGTGTGAGTGTCTTTTCCCTTTACCCCTTCAGATAGAAAAGTCATAGTATGCCAACTCTATGGATTCCTTTGGAGCCCTGTGCTGCTGGAGGCTGGTCTCCCAGGCAGCAAAATGCAGGGGCTGCCTCTGACTCATTCACTGGCTTTTGGGACCCTATTCCTCATATTGAGTTGCCTTGCCCAGCCTTAAGACAAGAGAAGATGCTTAGTCTTACTAAAAGTTAATATGCCATGATTTGTTGATATCCATGGGAGGTCTGCCCTTTTCTGAATAGAAACAGAGGAGGGGTGAATGAAGGGGGCAAAGGGGAGGTATGGGGGGCACTGGTAAGAGAGGAAGGATGGAACTGTTGTAAGGATATAATGTAGATGTAACAGTCTTATTAAATAAGAAACACAGAGCCAAATATAGAGTTAAAAGCCCAAGAGGTCAGAGCAGTAGCTGAGAGGTGATACTAAAAACCCTTTCTTACCCTTCACTACCACTGTCGTCCTTCCCCTCAGAAAGAGCAGCTACTGCTCTGACCTCTTGGGCTTTTAACTCTGTATTTGGCTCTGTGTTTCTTATTTAATAAGATGGTTACATCTACAATATAAAGTGAATAGATTAATAAAAAAACACTCTCCCCACACCTTTCTCTCTAAAATTTCAAGACTATTATTATATAACAAAAGATTTTATATGCATATATATCTTACACATACATACACACATATACATATGAGAGATAAAATTAAATATAATTCTAAGCCTGATAGATTCAACTCATTTAAACCCTATTGAAATAGTCCCTGGTGAATTAATTTTATCCTTCATTCTCCAGTTAATATAATCCTACCCAGTCTCATGAAGCGAGCATCTCACACCACCTGTCTCATTCTACACTCCATTCCTGAACTATTGTTTCTACCTCTTTTTCTCTTTCCTCACTGATCCTTCCCATGTGTTCTACGTTTCTGTATGGCAGGAGGCCCTACTTAACATAGATCTGAATTTTACGTTCTTCTCTTGTGCTCCCCCGACTCTAAGAAATAACAAACAAGCACCCCCATCTCATCCTGCTCTTAATTTACCTCCCATGCTGTATACTACCTTTGAGGACATACTCATATGTATATTTCCTACTTTAATTTCTTCATTCCATGGGCACTTTCTGTCTAGATAGTGGCGCTTCACTTGTAAGAGTTGTCATTTATACCAGAGGTAATGCAAGAAGATATTAAAAATTACATGGCTAAGGATGGCTATATCAAGGTAACTCACAAAGATATTCTACTCTTCAGTGGCATAAGCCCAGTTCTGTTTCTTAGCACCCATTGCAGGGCCTTTATAAGTGTCTTTTACAAACTTATCATTGGTTTGATTATGTCCATGTTCAGACAAAGAATGTTATGAGATGTGTTTTGGAGAGTGAATTTCTCTTTAGAAAAAGATAAATGACAGGCCACAGAAATTATTCATCTGAGATCAGTCTGGATGAAGCAAAGGATTTTTTGTTTGCTTGTTAATTTTTGAGAATGCAATTTAGTGAAAATATTTCTCTATTCCCTTTCCTCTCTCCAAATCCTTCCTCCCTTATACCCTTTCACATTCTCTCTCAAATTCATGGTGTAATTTTCATTAGTTTTTATGGCATGCTTATATGCATTTATATATACATTTAATTTCTAAATAAAACTTGTTGAGGTTGAGTCCATACAATATTGCTTATGTGTATCTTTTCAGTGCTGACAATTTGACATTGGATAACCAACTGGTATGCACTTGAGTACCACTAATTCATTAAACCATTACCTAACAACAATCTTGTGGTTATATTTTATTTGTGATGAAATGTGGTGATATTTTATTTGTGCTTTAATAAATAAAGCTTGCCTGGAGAACAGAGGAAAGAGTAAGCCATTATAAGTAAACAAAGAAGTCAGGCAGTGGTAGCACACACCCTTAATCCTCTCACTTAGCAGGAAGGATCTCTGTGTGTTCAAGGCCACACTGGAAACAGAGACAGGTATAATGGCACACATCTTAATTCTACCACTAGTTAACCATGGAGGTCTGGAAGTCTGTACAGACAGACAGAAAATGACAGAGCTGTGTAAGAAGAGGAAGTGATGTAGCTGGATAGGGAGCAAATCAGATGGCAAAACAGCAAGGCATATGTGCGTGGGTAGACAGGAAGTAACTTGCATTTGGAAGCTGCTGAGTTGGTGAGGTAAGGTTGTCTGGTGGCTTTCTCTATTTCCCTGATCTCTCTAAGGCTTTCATGCCTATATTTGGCTCCATGTTTCTTATTTAATCAGACCATTTAGAAATTCATCTACACAGTCTAGCAACATTTACCCTTATATCCACAGATAAGTATAGGCCTCACCCTTCATCAGAGAAATTTCTCTTTGCAGCAGATGGAGATAAGTACAGAAAAGCAAGATCAAAAGGCAGGGTTAGGGAGCTTAATCCCAATGGAAACACCTGCTGTACCTAAGGCTCAGAGAACATTGTGGAAAATGGGGAGGAAAGGATTCAAGAAAATCAGAGAGTTTACTGTGTGATTATGTCTCTAGTAACATCATATGCTGTTACCATAAATTCTCACCCAAATGTGAGCCTAACAAGGATCACACCATCAAAAATGTCAAATTCGACAGGAAAAAAACCATGAGGCCTCAACCCTACACAAAGAACCATAGGAAACTGAATAAAGCTAGGAGCAAGAAAGGTGGCCATCCCAAGGTAAGAGCATATTATTTTTTTTCAAAAAATGTTTATGTTTATTTTTGTATTATGTTTGTGTGTTTGTTCAAATGTGCACATTTTCACATGAGTGTAGTTACTCCCCAAGGCCACAAGGTGGTATTGGATCCCCTGGGGCTGGAGTTACAACACCCAAACTTGGGCTTTCTTTAAGAGCAGTAAGTGCTCTTGACTACTGAGCCCTCTTTCTACCCACCCAACCCCACCTTTTGAAAAACAGGTTTTTACAAACTATTGACTTTAATTAGTGTTATTTAAAAGAGTATAAGCAACTTGTGGGTTACCATACCACTAATAAAATCTCCATTCCCTAGTGGTTATAAATCACTCATATGTCTTTGTCTCCTGTGCTCTGTATGTTTCCTTCTCATTCATGAGGGAGTGTTATTAATGCTCTGATTTGAAGATAACAGCAGCTATGCTTATAGAGGATAGAGTTCTAGAACGATATTAAATGATAAGATTAGATTCTACAGTGTTCATGTGAAAATACCATAGCATCAAGACAGAAAATATATAAATTAAGCTCCAATAAAGCAACAAAGGCAATTTTAGCTCAAATCTTAATAAGAGCACTAATATTATATAAAATATATTATCACTCAATCAATTCTAATTTGCTTCAAAATTAGTCAGACAGAATTAAGTAATTCCTATGCTTAGGTTAATGGAAGTATTAACAGTCTATTACATGATTTAATCAACATTAGGAAATTTTATTTTGGTTTTGATGCATCAAAGTTTCCCAAATTTAGCCTTTGATTAGATTAGTTATTTACACCTAAATATTTAAGATGGATTACATTATTATATTTCAGAAATACCTACTCACTAGTCAAAATGTAAAAAAGTTCTTATTGTATTCTGTGGTTTTACCTAGTTAGGTTTAAATAACAAGTACTTTTCAGCAAGATATTTATTTTGATGTTTTGGGGGAGTAAAGAAAGATCCCCAAATTCTCACTGGTAATGTTCATCACCTTATCAACAAACAAATTTACTGATCAGTTTAAAATTTGGATAAAATTGTTCAAATCAAATCTTCCTTTTAATAACTGAATAACTCTTAGGTCATTTATTACATAATGCTGTACAGTCACAAAGATCTCTTGAAAGCATTTGGATTGTGATTTTCCTGCTATTTGCTGACCATTTATTAATAAAATGCAGATGTTTTATATATTAAAATATAAATATAATACAAAGTTGACATGTCAATGTATTTAAAATTCTGTTTATATGAGAACTTGCCATGATATGACCTTCGTAACAAGTCAGCATAAGAAAGATAAGAGGGACGCTGGGCGGTGGTGGCGCACGCCTTTAATCCCAGCACTCGGGAGGCAGAGCCAGGTGGATCTCTGTGAGTACGAGGCCAGCCTGGGCTGCCAAGTGAGTTCCAGGACAGGCGCAAAAGCTACACAGAGAAACCCTGTCTCGAAAAACCGAAAAAAAAAAAAAAAGAAAGATAAGAGGGAACAGAGAGAGAGAGAGAGAGAGAGAAAGAGAGAGAGTGAGCAATCTGGGGCTCAATATATTGCGTATATTAAATTAGTTAAAATATGAGAACTTTCATAGTGCCAGTGATGGGGTAGATGTCTTTTATGTAATTTATACTTTTTAGATGAGACTATATAAGGGAAAAATTGTCTCTTATAGAACTTTGAGATTCAGGTCAAATGTCAAGTTTTTAGGTACTGAATTTTCCTGTCATTGAATGGAGGTGTGAGAGAATATTAGGCTAGAGATGTCTCCTCTGCTATCCACAGCAACATGCCCATGATAGTAACTGTATCTGTATTGCACTCTCCTTGAAACTTGTGAAACATGAACATTAGAATGCCAGCACATCTCCTGTGCAAATATTTACATTTTCTATATCTAACCAGAAAAAAAGAGGTCCTTCAAAATGTGATTAGTAAAAATTTTAGTGATTACACAAGCATATAATTAGAATGATAGAAAATTATTGTAGTTATTAAAATTGTCAATGACAAAAATAGCTATTATAATGTACAGTACATTTGAACTGTTTTGTTCTGGGTTCAATGTAAAGTCTTACCAAATCTCACCAAAATCCTGTTGTTCAGTACAAATTCTCTGTTTCTTTTGTTGAAAAGCATTAGAATGCATGTTTAAAGTCATTCCTGTCCATTTATAAATGTACTTCGAATTCTAGCCCTTTGCTTTTGTGTTTTGGCAGCTCAGCAATCTCCTCTGAAACCTAGAGTTTTGGTGTCCTTTTAGCATGCAGAAACTAGAATACATTTTGTGTCCTTCAGCTCAGGTGGACTTCTATCTTATCTCTGGTTGAGACTTTCACAAATGCATCTTGCCACTTCATGTTAAGTCTTCTTGATGCCAAAACAAACTGTTTACCAGTCTATCCTAGGTGATAGTAATGGCATTATCATAATCATATTCTACAACACAGTTAAAGTATATGTGCATCAAATAATGTTGTCAATTATAAAATATGTATTAGTGTAAGTTTTTATGAAATTGAAAGATAAATAACAGCCTTTTGTTTGCAGAAGAAGCTAATAAACTGATGATTTGACATACAAAATATAAATTTGAATAAATACAACTACAAAAATGGACACAAATGAGCGTGTATAATCATCTCTATTATGAAGAAACTATCCTGAATGACAATTCTGCTTGTATTGAACTGGTCAGATTTATGTTTCCTGGAACCACCAATGTTTACAAAAGGTGATGGCATGCTTTGCTAAATAAATATTTCAGATGGAATAGCAGTTGATATCATCTCACATCGCTGCATTTTTCAATACTTTGAAATCTGTGTTCGATTTGAAGTTGCCAATATTGAAGACATTTATGATGTCCTAGATTTTTAAAACTTGAGTGTGTAATCCAGACATGAGTAAATATTTTTATGATGCTCCTTAATTTGATAGATGATCTAATTTTCTTTCTGTCACTTTATGGTCTTTATTAGTGTTTTCACAGACTTGATTTAGGTTTGGTGAGCCCTTACATATGGATGTACAGTGGTCAGAAAGTTCTTAAATTCACATGGGAAGAGTGACATATTCTTTCTTAAGTGAGTCTTGTCTCATTGCACTGAGGCATAAAATTGCAAAAGTCCTGCAAATAGATTGAACTTCAATGTTTTCTCTCCCAGCAGTTTAATCTTCAAGTCTATGGTAAAGGTTTAATCAAGTCTAGATTCCAAGAGTAAGGTCCCCTTCCCTCAGAATCCATTGCTTAATGTCAAAGATAGTTTCAGGCGATGCATTTTTCCTCTTCTTAGTTTATTTGTGAGTCAAGGAGACCAAATTCACTCAGAAGGAGAAAAGTTCAGGATTTTTGAAGAAAGCTTTCCCTACACTCCCTGTGTTTAGTCACTCAACTTGCGTGATTGTTCATGGCTCATCAGACGTTACATAATGTGAACATGAAAAGGACCCATAAAACCTCAAATAGTCATAACTGTATTAAGATAGCGGCTGCATTTTCATATCTAAGTCCCCAAAAGATGAGAGAAATAGTAAGACTCTGCCTACGAAAGAAATATTTTTGGGGAAAATTCACATCAGGAGAATTTCCAATCACTATCTTCTGAGAACTTGGAAACTGATTTCATCTTCTTCTTCTTCTTCTTCTTCTTCTTCTTCTTCTTCTTCTTCTTCTTCTTCTTCTTCTTCTTCTTCTTCATCAGATGACTCTTAAGTAAAGTTCTACTATAGTGTTGAATTTTATCACCAAAGGAGGAAGGCAGGGGATGTAATCCAGCTCTTGCCCCCACTGCTAGCTCTTGCTTGAACATTAGCTTTGCATTGAGCAGGTGTTGAAAAGCTGATATGTTGCTTCTCTTGAGTTGAGAACAATTCAGAGTTCTAATAGTAAATATTGGAACTCTAACTTTTCTTATGCAGATATGAAAACCCAGTTACGCTGAACTCAATCTGTCTCCCAGTCTTTGAACATCAAGAAACATAGTATTTTTTTCTTTATTGAAATAAACAGAAAGCATCATAGAAATTCTAGAGACTTTTTTCTTCTCTGACTTCAACAGTATTATTGGGATGAACAAACACTGTGGAAAATATTTATTAATTTGGTATAAGCTACTTAAAATTCACCAAGCTAAAACTATAAAATAGATGCCAATATAGCAAAAGGTTGACCCAAAATTGATTTTAAGATAACTGCTGCAAAAATGACTTTACAGCTTTTGTTTCTTTTATTTTTGAGATTGTAGTATAATGATATCATTTGCTCCTTCACTTTCCCCACTTCAAGCCTTCCTATATATCCTGTTTCTCTCTTTCAAACTCATGAGTTTTTTGACTAGTTGTTATCAAATGAATATATTTGTATGCATACACAAATATATGTCTAAATATAACCTGCTTAGCTTGTATAAAGCTACTTATTCACATATTTTCAGGGCTGACAGTTTGATATTGTATAACTGTTTGGTGTGCTCTTCCCTAAAGTGGTGATTTGAAAGAAAATGGCCCCCAAAGGGAGTGGCATTATTAGGAGGTGTGGCCTTGTGGGAGGAAGTGAGTCATTGTGGGGGTGGGCTTTGAGGTCCCTTTTGTTCAAGCTTCCATCAGTGTGATGGTCAGTTGACTTCCTATTGCCTGTAAGCCAAGATTCAACCAGTACCTGTAGCTAAAGTTTTCCTGCCTGGCCCACAGTCAGGACAAATCTCTCTCACCTGCCAGTCCCACAGCCGCTCAGACCCGACCAAGTAAACACAGAGACTTATATTGGTTACAAACTTTAAGGCCATGGCAGGCTTCTTGCTAATTTTTCTTACAGCTTAAATTAATCCATTTCTATAAATCTATACCTTTCCACGTAGCTCATGGCTTACCGGCATCTTCACATGCTGTTTGTCATCGTGGCAGCTGGCAGTGTAGCTAAGTTTTCCTGCCTGACCCACAGTCAGGATAAATCTCTGCCATCCGCCAGTCCCACAACCGCTCAGACCCGACCAAGTAAACACAGAGACTTATATTGGTTTCAAACTGTATGGCTGTGGCAGGCTTCTTGCTAACTGTTCTTACAGCTTAAATTAATCCATTTCTATTAATCTATACCTTGCCACGTGGCTTGTGGCTTACTGGTACTTTACATCTTCCTTGTCCTGATGGCGGCTGGCAGTGTCTCTCTCACCCAGCTTCCTGTTCTCTCCATCCCACAGCACTTCCCCTTTTCTTTTCTTAAAAAGGAAGGTTTTAACCTTTACACATCTCCAAAGTCAACTTGGTATATTTGGAAATTTGGGCGTAGCTTCTCTTTCTACTTCCTGCTGGAGGGGGGCACTGTATCTTCTGGGGAAACAAAGAAAATTTTAGGATCATGGAGTAGTCCATGAGGCTGTATCGTCTGAACCAGTTGCCTTGAAACCATTCTGGATGTTGGATAATCTGGACCATGGTGTCATCGGAGACCTTTCAGGGGGTCTTGGCTGGTCAAACCTGATGTATCTTAATTTGGAACAAATCCATAGCCTTTGGCTTTCTGTGGAAACAAGAGACTCTTTTCCAAAGCAACATATCCTTATATCCAAATTTTGAAGACAAGGTATCTTTAAAGTATACATATTGGTTTAACTCAGCTTCCTTTACAATCAAATATCTCTCTCCAGTTAAGAATCCCAAAGACAACACAATCCAGATTCTCTGTGTAATATTTATCTTTACATGGCTTATTTTCTATATTAATTTTACTGTCTCTTTAAAGACTTTATTTTTTTAAACTATGTATTTGTTTATATAACTGTGTATATCACCTTTTTTGTCTCTTTCAAGCCTACGTATATTTTACACACATTGTAAACTATTACATCTGAATCTGTCTTCTTGTGAATCTATTGCTTTAAGCTGCAGCAGCTGTGGCTGCTGGCTCCGCCCACCTCAGCTCCCCAACATGGTCTGGTACTTTACCACCAGCTCTGGGAGCTATTGTGGGTCTATGCTTTTATCCAAACAGCGTGTAGCCCAGAAACCTCTTTTTTTTGTTTTGTACTAGCAAAGGCTAAATCCACCATGCAGCTTAATGTGCCACTTGCAGAGGCCTCATTCCCACCATACTGCAGGTCAAGCGCACACGCTAGGAACCCACCAGTAGCTCAAACCGGCAGCTGCCGCTCATTTGAGAGAGACAATTAGGAACTGTTTTTAGCTCCGTTTTAGAATCTTTTCTCAGTTTTTAGGTGGAAACTCTTGCCACCACGTTGGACGCCATTTGTAGCTAGAGTTTTCCTGCCTGGCCCACAGTCAGGATAAATCTCTGCCACCCGCCAGTCCCACAACCGCTCAGACCCGACCAAGTAAACACAGAGACTTATATTGGTTTCAAACTGTATGGCTGTGGCAGGCTTCTTGCTAACTGTTCTTACAGCTTAAATTAATCCATTTCTATTAATCTATACCTTGCCATGTGGCTTGTGGCTTACTGGTACTTTACATCTTCCTTGTCCTGATGGCGGCTGGCAGTGTCTCTCTCACCCAGCTTCCTGTTCTCTCCATTCTCCTCTCTCTTAGTCCCACCTATACTTCCTGCCTGGCCACTGACCAATCAGTGATTTATTCATTGACCAATCAGCAACACATTTGACATACAGACCATCCCACAGCAAGTACCACATCTGTCTGCATGCCAACCCGCTCCCTGTCATGATGATAATGGACTGAACCTCTGAAACTGTTAAGTGAGCCCCCTCAATTAAATGTTTCATTTATAATAGTTGATGTGGTCATGGTGTCTCTTCATAGCAAAAAACCCAAACTAAGACAGAAGTTGGTACCAGGGACTGAGGTATTGTTGCGATAGGCCTGAAAATGGTTTTGTTTTGAGTGATATGAACTTTGGTACTTTGATTAGGAAAGCAGTGGAATGCTTTAAACATTTAAGAAGTGAAAAGGCAGAGGCTGTCAGATTTCTAAATTTGAGGCTAGCCTGGTCTAGAGATCCAGTTTCAGGAGTGTCAAGCTTAGGCAGTGAAGGACAAAAGTAGTGAATATGTAATTGAAGAAGGGGGCCATGTTCCAGTCCCAGTAAGCAGAAAAATTTGGCAGCTTTGGCCAAGTGGTTCTGGCTTTAGAGTTAAGGATAGAAGAAATGAGTTATGGAATTTGTCTCCATTCATGAAGAATGCTACTGAAGCCAGGCATGTGTCAGAGATGTCCCCAACTGGAGGCCTAGTAGAGAGGCCATTGCCCAAAGCTGTGAAGCTGAAGCCTGGATTTCCTTGGAGAACACAAGATGTTAGAGATGCCAGAGTTTTGGAATACCTGGAGAGGAGAGCTGCTAACAGGGAGTGTGACAAGCCCAATAGAAAGAAGTATATTGCAGTCAACAAAGCTGAATAGAATTTGAGATATAAAGAGTGTTTTGACATCAGACATAGAGATGCATAGTTTGGAGTTTGCCCAATTAGTTTTCTGTTCTGTTTTTGTCCAGTATTTCCTCTTTATGCTTCCTTCTCTGAGTTTTGCAACTGTGATGTATATCCTATGCTATTATATGTTGGAAGTATGTGATGTGTTTTTTGAATTTTATTTTACATGGGATGGCAGTTAAGAGATTTCATGAGTCTCAGAAGAGACTTTAGAATTTGAACAAGTTTGGGACTGTTATTGACTATGGGGGCTTCTGAAGTTGGACTGGATGCATTTTTGCATTATAATATGGCTACAAGCCTTTGGGAGACAGGGAGTAGAATGTTGTGATTTGAACCCAAAGGAAGTGGCACTATTAGGAGGTGTGGCCTTGTTGGAGGAAGTATGTCACTGCAGAGGTTTGAGGTCTCTTTTGCTCAAGCTTCCCTTGGCATGACAGGCAGTCAACTTCCTGTTGACTGCAAGTGGTAGCACTCTCAGCTCCAGAACCATGTCTGCCTGCATGCAGCCAAGCTTCCCACCATTATGATGAGGGACTGAACCTCTCAAACTGTAAAGGAGCCACCTCTATTAAATGTTTTCTTTATAAGAGTTGCAGTGGTCATGGCGTCTCCTCACAGCAATAAAAACCCTAACAAAGACACCTACTTTCTCCACTGTCAGTATTCCATTGTTTTCTGCAGTTAGTTCATTGTATAGGGTTGAAGAAGCCTTTTCCTTATCCACTTTGACATGTGTATTGGTATCATCTTCGTTCAGCACATGTTTTGGCAGCAGTCATTTTGGTGAAATTTTATGCTTGTAGTAGCTTTTTCTTCTACTAGGATACACAATTTCTCAGAAAATTCCCTGATCCTCTGGTTCTTGGAGTCTTTCCATCCCATTTTTCACAATGTTCCCTAAGCCTAGGTGTGGGAGTGTTTTGTAGATTTATTCACTGAGGCTGGGCTCTACAGCCATGCAGTTTGATTTGTTATGATTTTCTGTAATAGCCTCCACCTGTTGCACAAAGAAGTTTCCTTGATGAGAGATGAGAAATACAATTATCTGTGGGTATAAGGACAAATGTTTAGGTTGTAGTTTAGGATTATAGAGGTTTAGCAAAGCGGTGGTTGTAGGTTCTCCCCCAATGTCCATGACTTCACTAGTACTGAGTTTGCTAGGGTTCCAGTACCAAGCATGGTTTCCTGCTTGTTGAGTGGGTCTTAAACCTAATTAGAGAGTGGACACTTATTGCCAAAATATGTAACTACTATTACACCCTCAAGGTTGTCATGGCATACTGGTTGTTTTTATAGGTATTCAAGCTGAGTATGACTGTTAGCTGTTTCTCCTTTTTAAGTTTTCATGGAACATTATTGTACCTTGAAAGCTAGATCTTAGGGAGGAGTCATTCAGGTCAGCTCTAGCTCAAGGCCTTGCTTCCAAGAGCATGGTATCTTCAGCGTTAGGGACTTAGATTCCATCTCTGGCTTATACTGTTTGTAAAACTTGTAGATGTGATATTATATACAAATACAACTTAAGACACTTTTCCATTAGCAAACTTTGGATATAGATGTGTGGTGATACTTTATTTGTGCTGAAATGTGATATTTTATTTGCATGTTAATAAATAAAATTTTCCTGGAGATCAGAGGTCATAGCAAGACATAAAACAGAAGTCAGGTGGTGGTAGCACATGCCCTTAATCCGATCACATGGCAAGCAGAGTCTCTGTGTGGTCAAGGACACAGCCAAGTGTGGTGACACGAGCCTTTAATCCCATTACCAACCATAGAGAACTGGAGGTCTGTATAGACAGGCAGTGACAAGGAAGTCATGTGGCTGGACTTAGAGCCAATAAGAAGGCAGAACAGGAAGGCAATAAAAGCATAGGTTAGACAGGAAGAAGCTCTCTGTCTGTGCAAGCTACTGTGTGGTTGTAAGCTAAGGCTAGTTGTGGCTATTCACTATTTCTCTGATCTCTTCAGCTATTACCCCTGTATTTGGCTCTGTGTTTCTTATTTAATAAGACTGTTTAGAAATTTGTCTACACAGTTGTCTAATTTTATATCTCAATAATTTTTATCAAGGTAGAATGAGCCACATTCTGTGTCTTAGTTTCTTGTCAAACAAAATATGTATAATGTAGACACTTGTCTCATAAGCTTCTGTGTTGTTGAATTCACTCATCCGAAGAACCCATTGTTTGCTCAATAGATATTAAACTGTTACTATTTTTGGAATAACATATACTACAGACTTTTTAAAGCAATATTAAATGATTTAGGGATCAGAATTGATACATATGTCCACTCATATAAATAAAATATTTTCAGTAAACAGTTACACCTCATCTGAAACTGTACCAGAGTACTGAGTCTTCCCCCAATGAACAGCGCATAGAATTACTAGATTGTAGTGGGTAGCCATTCCAGCTTTGATCTGGAAGTTCCAACCCCCATTGAGACTTCGGCAACTGTCACGCCTACAAGGCGGGGCCAAGGGAGGCGCCGGGAGACCCGAGATCTGGATCGGCGGGCGCTCTCTCTGTTGCGGGACCCTGGACTGGAGAGGTGGACTGAGCAGAGCTCCAGAGAACACCGCTGGACTGTGATACACCTTCCCCAGACTCCGCGACCTACCTATTCCTTAATTTGTAAGTTACGCCATTAAATAAATCTCCTTTTAACTACGTGGAGTGGCCTTAATAATTTCACCAATATCTGGCGCTCACGTGGGGCAAGTTCCAAAGGCCTGGGTGGCTCCCGCCCTCAGCCTTCTCCCCGGCTGGCGGGTACCTAAACCCGCCTGCAGAGTTCCATAGAACCAGGGAACGCCTACACGGTTCCATTCCCGAAAAAGGGAGCAGCTAGTCCGGTCTCAGCTCCCTAGCTTAGGCCCCAGACCAGCGAAAAACCGCTGTGAGTGAGGCCATCCCCCTCCTCCCCGAGTGCGGCCCCGGCTCCCACCATCCAGGCTCCCCGCCATCCCGGCTCCCGCCATCCCGGCTCCCCGCCATCCAGCTCCCCGCCATCCGGCTCCCACCATCCCGGCTCCCGTCATCTGGCTCCCCGACATCCCGGCTCCTGCCTCCAGCTGCCGCCCGCCAAGGTTGCCAGCAGGCCCTGCTTTGGAGCTGTACCAGCGCCTCCTGCTGGCTGAAAAGCACCACTACAACCCCACCACCACCGAAAGGTAAGATAGGCAAACCAGCGTTTTATTTCAAGTAGAAGTACTTGATAATTTTACACCTTAAAACTGACTAACAAATTTTGAGTAATTCTTGTAATATGGCTGACAACATTACCTCACAAGAATTTGAAAACCTTTTTGCCTGTATGATGAATGACATCTTCCTGGAAATATATGACCTTCCTAAGGCATATCTGGCCTGTACCATTTTGGTATTCATTGTAATAATCCACACAGTGTTCAAACACTGGTTTAATAGCAAGAACAAAGATGAGTCATTATTGGGACTGATACAGGCTTTAAGCGAGAGCAATGAAGGCTTACAGAAAAAGATTCTCTCTCTGGAATCTGCTTTAACAGATAGCAATGAGACCTTAGAGAAAAAGATTCTTTCTCTGGAATCTGCTAACCAGGATTTACAGGCTTTCAAAACTAACAATGAGGGCTTACAGAAAAAGATTCTCTCTCTGGAATCTGCTAACCAGGATTTACAGGCTTTCAAAACTAACAATGAGGGCTTACAGAAAAAGATTCTTTCTCTGGAATCTGCTTTAACAGATAGCAATGAGACCTTAGAGAAAAAGATTCTTTCTCTGGAATCTGCTAACCAGGATTTACAGGCTTTCAAAACTAACAATGAGGGCTTACAGAAAAAGATTCTCTCTCTGGAATCTGCTTTAACAGATAGCAATGAGACCTTAGAGAAAAAGATTCTTTCTCTGGAATCTGCTAACCAGGATTTACAGGCTTTCAAAACTAACAATGAGGGCTTACAGGAAAAGATTCTATCTCTGGAATCTGCTTTAACGGATAGCAATGAGACTTTAGAGAAAAAGATTCTTTCTCTGGAATCTGCTAACCAGGATTTACAGGCTTTCAAAACTAACAATGAAGGCTTACAGGAAAAGATTCTATCTCTGGAATCTGCTTTAACGGATAGCAATGAGACCTTAGAGAAAAAGATTCTTTCTCTGGAATCTGCTGATCAGGATTTACAAAACAGGCTTGTACCAAAAATTGATCTTATTGATAATAAATGTGAATATTTAATGGACAGAACACTAACTCTCCAGACACTATATAAGGAAGAAAGATTATCATTAATTGATAAGATAAGGTCCATGGAATCATGTGTTTCTGAGGAACATAAAAACTTCTATGATTCCATGAGAAATCTGGAGTCCCTTGCCAGAGAGGAGGTTCACTCCATAGAACAGACTCTAGGTGCTCGTTTGCAGGCCTTAGAAGAAACTCTCAGTAAACATGACAAGGGACCTAATAAGCAGAAGGGCAAGACCATAGAGGTTGTAACATCTCCAAATGGCTCTCACACAATGGCTTATCCTGTTATCAT
This sequence comes from Peromyscus californicus insignis, assembly GCF_007827085.1. NCBI lineage: Eukaryota > Metazoa > Chordata > Mammalia > Rodentia > Cricetidae > Peromyscus > Peromyscus californicus. The sequence continues at coordinate 157,670,687 of NW_026294573.1, read as the reverse complement.
CCATGAGAAGCCAGCGGATGACACACACCCTGAGCCATATACTACATATACAGTACAACCAATTTCAACAAGGGACTTTAAAAATATAAAGGAAGCAGTAGTTACATATGGGATACACTCCACATATGTAAAACAATTGTTAAATTCGTGGTCTACCTCACATAGAATCATCCCAGATGACTGGCATCAGTTAATTTCAGCTGTTCTAGAATATAGTCAGCAGCTACAGTGGAAAAGCTGGTTGAGAGAAGAGGCAAAAAATTTAGAACAACAAGGTAAAATCAGAGGTTTTGTGATCTCCCAAGATCAAATACTTGGTGAGGGATGTTTCGCTGACAGGAATGTACAAGCCACTTATGATGAACATACAATATCCCTATGCCGTACAGCAGCTCTAAATGCTTGGGAAAAAATTCCAGAACCTGGAAAACCAACTGAGGTATACACAAAGATATTTCAGGGACCACACGAATCCTTCACTGATTTTTTACAAAGACTGAACACAGCTATAACAAGAGCTGTATCAGATAAAGAATTAAGAAAAGTATTAACTGAGTCCTTGGCGTTCGACAATGCTAATGCAGAATGCAGAAGAATACTTACACCATTAAAGATCAGATCAGCTCCTTTGGAAGAGTGGATTCAGTATACTAATGGTGTTGAGTCTCGTAACTACAGTAATGAGGCTTGGATAGGAGAGACAAATCCCAGAGGTGAAAGAAGGCCCCGTGTTACCAAATGTTTTAAATGTGGTACACCAGGTCATATAAGTAAAAACTGTACATGGGGTACTCCTAGGAGTAATACTCCTTTTAGGAATAGCCTAAACAGGAGACCCCAACCACCTCCCGGATTATGTAGAAGGTGTGGCAAAGGCCGACATTGGACCAGTGAGTGCAGATCAAAAATAGATATACGAGGTAACCCTTTACTGGCGGGAAACGCCTCAGGGGGCCTCTTGCAGGCCCCCAAATCAAATGTAGTACGAACATTCCCAGCCACTGTGGAAGAAATTCCTCTCCAAGACAACTGAATAAACCAATGCCTAATGTAAAAACCGATACTGCAATGGATGATAAAACAGCTCTGATGGATGGATCACAGTTTACAAAGAACACTATAAAACAAATATTTTGGCAGACTTCCATAAATGATCAAAGACCAAAGCTTAGAATTAGAATTAATGGCCTGGTTATGGAGGGACTGGTAGACACAGGTGCAGATGTGACTATAATTACACCAAAATCATGGCATCCAAATTGGCCTCTTCAAGAGGTAGATGTCCAACTTTTAGGGATTGGCACCCTATCTCAGATAAAACAGAGTTCGAGATGGGTTGAATGCACAGGGCCAGAAGGACAGAGAGGAAGGCTGAAGCCATATGTAGCAAATGTAGCTGTAAATCTTTGGGGCCGAGATCTGTTACAACAGTGGAATACCCAGATTAAAATTCCTACACTTTCAGAAAAAGAATACAGACAAATGCATGTTTCTAGGAATAATATCATCACATGCTATAAAAATCAGGCACCAACCATTCAGGCTGTTCACAAACAGAGCACAACTGCTGTTGAACTCTCAGAAGTACCAACTGCCTTACCTTTAAAATGGCTAACTAATAAACCTGTCTGGGTTGGACAATGGCCTTTGACAAAAGACAAGCTACAAGCTTTAGAACAGCTGGTTCAAGAGCAGTTAAATGCTCAACACATTGAAGAATCTACCAGCCCTTGGAATTCTCCTGTATTTGTTATTAAAAAAAAAGTCTGGCAATTGGAGAATGCTGACAGATCTGAGAGCTATTAATAAAGTAATTCAGCCAATGGGCTCCCTACAGACTGGGATGCCCTTGCCCTCTATGCTACCTAAAGAATGGCCTATAATAGTTATTGACTTAAAAGACTGTTTCTTTACCATACCCTTACAAGAAAATGATAGAGAAAAATTTGCCTTCACAGTACCTAATTATAACAATTCTCAGCCAGTCAAGAGATATCAATGGAAGGTTCTCCCACAGGGAATGTTAAACAGCCCTACTTTGTGCCAATACTTTGTGCAGAAACCATTGGAGATAATTCGTGTAAAGTTTCCACAATCCATAATTTATCACTATATGGATGATATCCTATTAGCTGATCCAAAGTTAGATACATTAGAAAGCATGTTTGAAGAAGTAAAGAAAGTTTTACCTCGCTGGGGACTGCAAATTGCTCCTGAAAAAATACAAAGAGGAGATTCTATTAACTACTTAGGATATAAGATAGAGCTACAAAAAATTCGACCCCAAAAGGTACAGCTAAGGAGAGATCGATTGAAGACTCTTAATGATTTTCAAAAGTTATTAGGAAGCATTTCCAACTTACTGGGTATCATGGGAATACCCAAAGAGGGACTACAAAATTTGGCTAATACTCTAGAAGGGGACAAAGAATTAAATAGTCCAAGAGAATTATCAGCCGAAGCTGAGAAGGAATTGGCCCTAGTAGAAAAGACAATTCGAGAAGCACATGTGGATCGTGTGGATCCAGAACTTAAATGCATTCTTGTCATATTCCCCTCCAGACATTCCCCAACAGGTATTTTGATGCAGAGGGAAGATATTATATTGGAATGGATATTCCTACCACGTAAACCAAATAAGAAATTAAAGACTTATATAGAAAAGATCTCTGATTTGATTCAAAAAGGTAAACTAAGACTTCGCCAGTTGACAGGAATGGACCCAGCAGAAATTGTAGTACCTTTAACTAATGAAGAAATTTCATCACTATGGAAAGATAATGAATACTGGCAGAGAGCCTGCAGTAACTTTTTGGGAGAGATTAACAACCACTATCCCAAAAGCAAGAGAATAGAATTCATAAAGAAGACTGAATGGGTCCTTCCTCACATTGTACGGCAAAAGCCAATTTCTGGAGTCCTCACATTCTATACTGATGCAAATAAGTCAGGGAAAGCAGGATATAAATCAGGAGACCTAAGTAAAGTGGTACAAAGTCCATACAGCTCTGTACAAAAGGCAGAACTGTATGCCATTCTTATGGTACTGAAAGACTTCACAGAACCCCTCAATATAGTCACTGACTCTCAATATGCAGAGAGAGTTGTTTTACATATTGAAACTGCTGAATTTATTCCTGATAATACAGAATTAACTTCATTATTCATACAATTGCAGGAAATCATCAGAAAAAGGGAACATCCTATATATATAACACATATCAGATCCCATACAGGTCTGCCAGGACCTCTAGCACAAGGTAATGATGAGATTGATCAGTTACTAATAGGTAATGTGCTAGAAGCTTCAGAATTTCATAAGAAATGCCATGTAAATAGCAAAGGTTTGAAGAAGGATTTCTCCATCACTTGGCAACAGGCTAAGGATATTGTGAAAAAATGTCCTACTTGTTCCATCTATAACCAACTTCCATTACCTGCAGGGAGCAATCCAAAAGGTATACAAAGAAATGAAATTTGGCAGATGGATGTGTTTCATTTTGCAGAATTTGGGAGATTAAAGTATGTACATCATACCATTGACACCTATTCAGGATTTCAATGGGCAACTCCTATGAGTTCTGAAAAGGCTGATTCTGTGATTACACACCTATTAGAAGTTATGGCCATCATGGGAATACCTGTACAAATTAAGACAGACAATGCCCCAGCATATGTCTCCAATAAAATGAGACAATTCTTTGCTTATTACAATATAAAGCATGTTACAGGTATACCACACAATCCCACAGGCCAAGCAGTCATAGAAAGATCCAATCGAACTTTAAAGGATATGCTAAATAAACAGCGACAGGTAACAATGACTCCTAGAAATAGATTGCATAGTGCTTTATTAACCTTGAATTTTCTCAATGCTGATGAAAAAAGAACAACAGCTGCAGAGAGACATTGGACGACAGACAAAACTCCTGAGCTAAACCAACCGGTTTATTTCAAGGATGTGCTGACCTCAGAATGGAAACCTGGATATGTTCTACGTTGGGGAAGGGGTTTTGCCTTTGTTTCTGCAGGAGAAGAGAAGCTATGGATACCAACAAAATTAATAAAAATTCGATTTGAACAGGAAAAACCCCTTGATGAGGTGAAGTAAAAGATCATCCACCAATGTGACATCTCTACAAGTTGTAAGAAAAATTTAACAATCAAGGTTGGGGTAGGGTTCTGTTTTTGTCTTTCCAGGATAATGGAAATACCCATCTTCCAAAAATCATAAGGCCTTGGATATCCGGATGTTTACAGCAGAAAGAAAGAATCTATTGGTACCAATCTACACATGGTAAAATCTCACTGTCTAACATCTATCTCTCTATCAATCTAGAAAAGTTGTGGTTCCAATTCAATTATAAGCCAAGCTGGCTTTGGAGATGGAATTGGCTCACTCCTTCTCTAAACCCAAGCACATTGCTAAAAGAAAAGTTTGAGAGATTCTTCAGTTCCATATCAGAAGAGCCCTCTGGTGTGGGACAGAAGGAAACCAATAAAAGGGACCATTGTCTTCTAGATTCTAATTCTCTGCATGCTTACTCTTGATTTCTCAGAATCCTTTCTTACATGCTATGTCCTCTTTAAATCCAAATCTTCCATTTTGATAACAAATAAGTTTTTCTAATAGCAATCTCAGAAGTCTCCAGAAGGAAGATGGGGCCCCAACAACAACTCTACCCAATCCAGAATGATGCCATGGTAATCATCATCATACTACACTTCTTACCGGAATTTCAGACAATCTTACCCATTACTCTAAGACTTACTGCAGAACCTACAGTTAGTCTAACTGAGATTTAACTATCTGAGCTTTCTCACAGTACCCAACAGAGATAACATCACCCCCTAAACAGCAGGAAGCAATTCTAAGAAAACGACGCCCCTTCTCCCTTAGGTTTCATAATTCTCAGGGTTATGGATGATGGTTATAGGGTTGGGGGTGGAAGGAAATATTAAACTCAGTATTCCAAAAAAAAAAAAAAAAAAGAGAAGAAATGGAATGGATAGGTATAAGATATTATGGTAGATTATTATGTATACTAGTAAACAAATTTAGTAAAATAGTAGCCTTAAATAATTTGCACTGTAATTTGCACTGTTATGGGTTCTTATATGTTGATACAAATGTAAACTATTTTTATATTCCTGTTTAAGATAATTTGTATATTGATACAAATATGGAACTATATTTGTTATAATGTACATATATTTCTACTCTTATTTGAAATACTTGTATATTGATACAAATGTAAATTTATATCTGTCATACTTATGTAGGTTCTACTTCTGTTTAGGATATTCGGTATATTGATATATATTTAAGATTATTGTCATATTGCATATCGCACTATATACTCCTACCTCTGTTATAACATCTTGTGTATTGTCACAATTTTGAAGTCATCGTTCTTTACCATGCACTTGCTTATAGACTGTTTACCTTGTTTACGTGAAGCCTTAGTCCTTAGGTTATTTCGGTAGATAAGACTTATAGATTTATAGTCACCTATGCTTGTCATCTCTATAGTTACGTTAGTTAGGTTATCCAGATTTACAGATACATAGGTCAGATGGACAGGTAATCTTCAAACACTTCATAGACCTAGAGAATATGGCATTTAAATAACTTAGAATTCTGTTGATGTGAGACACAATTGCTCCTGGCTGCACCAATTTGATCCCGAGAGAATGTTGGGCTTCTAAGACATTTCCATTTGGAAGTTTGTCTTCTTGGCACAAAATGGCCTACTGGGCAAAGAATTGCCCTTGCCTCGACGGCTGACAGTACTAATGCAATGCTATCCTTTCTGGACAAGTGGGACACAAGGAAAGCGACCACTGTACTCTGCCAAGACAGGGTAAGATGGTCTTTCAGAATTCCTGCTTCTGAAAATGGTCTGTCAGATACTTTAGGCCTGTAGCCAATTTGAATGCACCAACAATGCTGAGAAACATTAGGTGACTGTCCAGGCTGCCAGCTGTCTCCGTCTACTCTCGCAAGATTCCCGAAAGTTGTTTGCATCCATGTACCATTTCTCAGGTACCATTATATTCCTTCTCAGGTCTTTGATGGGATTGAAGACTAGCAGTTATAGTTACAACTTAGTAGATAGAACATATTAAGTATTAGATTCAGGTTCTTTAGGATAGGACACCTTTTGGAAGGATCTTTGTAACATGCCATTTACGTATGCTCTATACTTCTCTGGACTTTAGTATGTGTTTCTTGCTTGATATTGTTTGCATTGGTTGTACTTCCATCTTATCTAGGTCATTATCCCTCATTATTCCTGGACAATATTTGATAACCATTCCTTTGTATATAGTCTTGTATTAGGTTAGAACTTTCTTATTTAGACAAAAAGGGGGAGATGTAGTGGGTAGCCATTCCAGCTTTGATCTGGAAGTTCCAACCCCCATTGAGACTTCGGCAACTGTCACGCCTACAAGGCGGGGCCAAGGGAGGCGCCGGGAGACCCGAGATCTGGATCGGCGGGCGCTCTCTCTGTTGCGGGACCCTGGACTGGAGAGGTGGACTGAGCAGAGCTCCAGAGAACACCGCTGGACTGTGATACACCTTCCCCAGACTCCGCGACCTACCTATTCCTTAATTTGTAAGTTACGCCATTAAATAAATCTCCTTTTAACTACGTGGAGTGGCCTTAATAATTTCACCAATACTAGATAGTGATTTTTTTTTTTTTTTTTTTTTTTTGGTTTTTCGAGACAGGGTTTCTCTGTGTAGCTTTGCGCCTTTTCCTGGAACTCACTTGGTAGCCCAGGCTGGCCTCGAACTCACAGAGATCCGCCTGGCTCTGCCTCCCGAGTGCTGGGATTAAAGGCGTGCGCCACCACCGCCCGGCTGTGATTATATTTTTATAGAGCTGGATTTAGTCCAAGTCTAATTCTTTCTCACCCTAATTTTAACTTTAAATGGAACTTGGGTCTAAGTTACCATTGTAAAACACTGTCAGAGTTCATGGAAATAAGACACTACTGAATGGTGCAAACAATAAAGAATTGAATAATTTTGAACACCTGCTTCTCACATTGGAAAACAAACAGAAAACGTTCAACTAACCATAAGAAACTGAAAAATTATTTGATACTCTTTACTAACTTGCAAAGCCACTTACTGCTTTAATTTATTTGCCTTCATCAGGATTTTCCCGATTGTTAAGTGAAAGTATATGAAAATCGGGGAGGCTCTATCTGCTTGTTGATTTGCTACAACTGTACGTGGTACTTTTGACAACTACTTTTGAACCAGAAACACATGAAAACAAGAGTTCAGCTTCTAAACCTGCTTGCTTTGATGTAGTGTTATGCTTCTACCTTGTTATATGAGTCCTATAATATCAGCCTATTTAGCTTGTAATGAATAAATGATGAATAATTCATAGCATGTAGAAATTAATCAGGAACTCTGATTTTAGAGACTGTTCAGATAAAAAAGTCAAAGCTTACTTATTGATCACAAGTCACGCTTTTAAAATAACAGAATTATTTTAGGAAAATTTCTCTAAAATACAATCTATTCTATAAGTTCAAAAGCAATCCATTAAGGAAAGGCATTTATCTGAATGGATACATTAGAAATATGTGTGGATTTATGCACAGAATTCATTATGGTGATGTACAAAAAAAGACAATCTTGCTTTACTACATTTCCATCTAATTTTAAATCACACTGAAGAAAAAAATCAGTAGAACTGACGAGTTGTATTAGGCACTGTGCTCTTTGGGGAAATAACACTATTTCTTGTAAATGCTATAACCTTGGAAAAGTGCAACTGTGAACAGCAGTGTGGGCGAGATGCTTTGGTGTACTGTGTGTGGCACTCCAACTCCCCAAATTTGAAAGACAGAATTTCTCTTTCATAGCCAATCAAACTGTCACATCCCTGAAGAGCTTCTTCCATACAAAGAGCACCCAATAAGACTAATATCGCCTTAAAAATTCTTCTTGAAACTTAATTCCCATTGTAAGGAGTTAAATGGGGAGAGAACTAATCTACCTTATTAGTAGGAGAAGCTTTGGGTGGACAGCTAATGTCAATGCAGCTGTACATAGAGTGGGACACTACTATAATGGGACTGGGGTTTAGGAGAATAGAAAAGCTTCAAACTAAGACACTGTCTGACCATGTGGGGCTCTTCAGTGTCTTGGGATTCTAAAGTTCCCATCAGGTAGAAAGACCCGAGCAGGTGTGTCTGCTGAGAAACATTTCCTGTCTTCGGGATGGTGAACGGAATGCACCTTTATTCTGAATAAATTAACCAGACTGTGACCTCCAATTACTGCACCAGAGAACTAAGCGTCTACCTTGAGGTGCAACTGTATAGTTTCTTCCTGTTCTTCCTTTATATCCTTCCTTGCCCCTTTCATTTTCTCATGAAGAATACTGCTTAGTGTGTTGCCTTAGTGACGGGATGGGGCCCTTTGGTGTACTGCGTGGGCGTGGGCGACACTGTGGTTGGCAGAGGCAAACCCGCTGAGCTCTTCAGTTGTAACTGAAATGTTCCATTTGCACTGGACATCAGCAGATTGCACTGGCCATGGAACCTCCCCGCTTGCCTGGGTGAGATTAAAGGAAAGAAGGTGTGGTAGAGAAGCAGAGGGGACCAATAGAGAGCTAATGGACAGTACAGATGGAGAATTTGAATAGAGATTAGCAGACCCGGGAAATTCTCTTGAAACGGCTTTGGGCCATAGTCTGCCAAAGTGAGTTTTTATGTATTTTTCCTGTATCTTTCTTGTTTTCTAATTAATGAATTTTTTCATTTATGTCTCTGTCTCTTTTAAATCAGAATTAACTTATGCTTTTTTATTTTCAAAATAATGTTTGAAAAGACTATCTTGTAATATATTTACAGTTTGTATATTTGTTTGAATTTTTTAAGAGTCATTATGAGGCAGCCTTGCTTTGAACATCAAAAGTCATGTCAACCAACAAAAAGAAATACTCCTGCAAATAACTAAGTCAGAGCTGACTTTAGTATTTAATGAATCTGTCTTACAGCATACTGAACTTGGAGAGCTGTACTAACATTTTTTAATCTAGTATTCACTTGAAGTAATAATATAAGACAAAAACCAAGACAGAGTACTTAGTCTACATCATCCAGGTCAGGTTAGGTTACCTTTTTACAGATGCCTGTCTTCCAAAAACTAGGGAAGGTGCTCATTTACAACCAGCTTTCCATCTTTTGGAAAAGCCTGCAAAACAACCAGCCTTTGCAAATGATTTCTTCATTTTCATGTTACGAGCCAGCTTAGCAGAGAAAGACAAATGCCACATAGTTTTACACATTGAAGATTAAATGTGTTGGCCCAAAATAAGGAAGTTGAATGTTAGTCACTAGAGGCTGGGAGGGCAAGTTGGAAGAGAGAGAAGATGGGTGGTTATGAGGAGGCCCAGCAAAGACAGGTGGGAGCAGGGATGGAATGCCACTGTGGGGCAACTGTCCTTTACAGTGGTCTAATAAAGTTTTGTAAAGAGCTGGGAGCGGAAGCTCTCAAAGTCTCTAACTATGAAGAAATGTTAAAGAGGTGGTGAGACTAGTCCCCCTGATCAGACAAGCTATACACATGTATGAAAATATCACAGTTCCATCCATTTGTGTACAGTCATGACATGTTTATTCAAAAATACAGCAGCCAGCCTGTGAGGCCATGATGTGAACCACCTGTGGTGATATTTTATTTGTGCACCCCAATAAAGCTTATCTAAAATCAGAGGGAAAAGTCAGCCACTATGTTAAACATGGAAATCAGGCAATGGTAGCACACACCTTTAATGCTAGCATTTAGAGGACAGATATCCATCTGCATCTCAGTGAGTTCAAAAACACACTGAGAACAGAGCCAGGCATGGTGGCACATGCCTTTGATCCCAGCACTAACCATGGAGGTCTGTAGGTCTGTACAGACAGACAGGAAGTGATAGAGCTGGGCAGAAAGAGGAAGTGATGTAGCTGGGTTGAGGGAGCAAGTGAGAAGGCAGGGACAGAAAGGCATACAGGTGTGGGTGTATAGGAAGTAGTTCTCATTTTGGTTGAGGATTTCTAGCAGTAAGAATGTGGCTGGCTTCTTTCTGCTTCTCTGATTTCTCAGTTTTTACCCCAGAGTCTGGCTCTGGGTTTTTTTTTTTTTAATTAATAAGACCATTTAGCAGTTCATCTTATAACCACTCTCTCTCCCAAGGACACTCTGGATTCTGTTCTTTGTATTTGTGAATTCTTGTTTCTGATGCAATATTTTTCTCTTCTTTTAAAATTATATGTAAGGTTTCATACATTTGAACAACAGGAATACTTTAAAACACACACACACAGAGAATGTGAAATAGTTGTCAAGCTAATTGGCATGCGCATTATTGCACATAGTTTTCTTTTTTATGGTAAGAGCACTTAAAATCTATTTTCTTACCGTTTTACAAGAATACATTGTATTGTTATGAAGTCTACTTTCCATGATATACTTTAACTTTTAAAAAATTTGATCTGATTTTGTTTTTGACAGTAGTAATTAATTATAGTAGCCTAAGTGAAAAATGAAGTATTACAATTATCACAGAATTTTTTGTACCTCAAAATGAATAGATAAAACATGGAATAATAGGTTCAGTAGATCTAGATTTGGAGGATGATTTATTAAGAATGCACTCACTGTGAGGATGAGCTTCCATCTGTGCAGATAAGCTTTCAAAATAGATTTTAAAGAAGGAAAGGCAATATGCTTTCTCAGAAGCAATGCAGATCTATTAAGTACTAACCTATTTGCATTCTTTGAGGAGGAAATATTTTAGAGAGCAGAGATATAAGGAAAGAAAATGTATCTAAACATATTTATAAGTAAAAACATATATCAGCACATCCAGTAGCAACATCTGTAGGAAGATAATGGAGTTGTAGAGGACTATTTTATCATGAACAGGGACAGGTTTAAGGGAAAAGTTCAAGATAAAAAAAATTGAAAATGAATGTTATCTACTCAAGAAACTCTGTTATGACTGAATGTGGACAAATATAAGTCATTTTGGGAATGTGGAGATGTGTCAGTCAATAAAATATTGCCACAAACACATGAGGACTACACTTGGAATCCCACTGACTTACCGTGAAGTAAGAGGTAGAGATAGAAGCATCTCTGTGGGCTTATGAGTCAGCTGACTTGTCACACACACAACCAAACAAGGGATTTTGCCTCAAATGAAGCTGGAAGAGGCAGGCTTGTTACAACTGAGAGCCAGTAAGTACAAACAACCTAAATTAGTAGAGGGAAAACTTCAATTCACTATAAGATGGATGAAGTTAAACTAAGAAGATATCCCTGACTGCAAAGTAAGAGAGGGAAAAATATTTAAGGAAGTATACAATGAAAAAAAAGGGGGGATTTTCTGTGTGAGTCCAATAATTTTCATCTAAATATTAATAACAAAATATTTTAACTAAATTTATTTATTTATTTTATATCCTGACCAGTTTCTCCTTTCTCTTCTCCCATTCCCTCCTCTCAACACCCTCACCCCCCAATCCACTCCTCCTCTGTTTCTGTTCAGAAAGGGGCAGGCTTCCCATGGGTATCAACAAAGCATGTCATATCAAGTTGCAGTACAACTAAGCACCATCCCTTGTATTAAGGCTGGGCAAGGTGACCCAGTATGAGGAATAGGTTACCAAAAACCAGCCAAAGCAGCATGACAGCTCCTGTTTCCACTGCTGGGAGTTCCAAAAGTAGACCAAGCTATGCAACTATAACACATATGCAGAGGACCTAGGTCAGTCCCATGAAGGCTTCCTGCTTGTTGGGTCAGATTCTGTGAGCTCCTATGAGCCCAGGTTAGTTGCTTCTGTGGGTTTTCTTGTGATGTCCTTGACCCCCCTGACTTCTACAGTCCTTTTTTCTCCTCAGCAAGATTCCCAAAGCTAGGCCTAATGTTTGGCTATGGGTTTCTGCAGCCTGTTTCCAACAGTTACTAGATGAAGATTCTCTGAAAGCAATTGGGGTAGTTACCAATCTATGAGTATAACAGAATGTTGTTAGGTATTATTACATTGACTTTTTTTTCTCCAATAGTGTTTTGGGTTTATCCTTGGACTCTGGGCTATTCAGCCTCTGGGTCCTGGCACTCCAGGCAGTGTCAGTGGTGGGCTCGCTCTGTTGGCATAGGTTTCAGGCTGGACCAGTCATTTGTTGGCCACTCCCTCAATCCCTGTGCCACCCTTACCCCAGGACATCCCATAGGCAGGACAGACTGCAGGTCAACATTTGTGTCCCGGTCTCTCCAATGGAAGACTTGCCTGGTCACAGGACATGGGCAGTTCAGGCTATGGATACTCTATTGCTAGGAGTCTTAGCTGAGGTCATCCTGTTGGTTCCTGGAAGTTTCCCTTGCAGCAGATTTCTACCTGAAACAAATGCCTCCACTCCTTTTTAGTCATCTCTTTTAATACTCTCCTCCTCCATCCATCCCCCAATCTAATCCCTCAGAACCCATCCCCACCCACTCCCAGTCTACATATAAGATCTCTTCTATTTCTCCACCCAAGGAAGATTCAAGAGTCCCCTTTGGGTCCTCCTTGTTACCTAGTCTCTCTGGGTCTGTGGATTGTTGAATCCTTTACTTTACAGCTAATATTGACATATAAGTGAGTTCATACCATGTTTGTCTTTCTGGGTCAGGGTTACCTCATCCATGATGGCTTTTTCTAGTTCCATCCATTTGTCTTCAAGTTTCATGACATTGTTTTTAACAGCTGAGTAATACTCTATTGTGTAAATGTACCACATTTTCTTTATCCATTCTTTGGTTGAGGGGCATTTAGGGTGTTTCCAGGTACTGTGTATTACAAATAGAGATCCTATGAATATAGTTGAGCAACTGTCCTTGTGGTATGCTTGAGCATTCTTTGGGTATATGACCAAGAGTGGTTGGTATAGCTGGGTCTTGAGGTAGAATGCAAATTGATCTGTATCTATCACCCTGCACAAACATATGTCTAAGTAGATGTCCTCGACATAATTTTGGTTCACTGAACCTATTGGAAGAGAAAGAGGGAAAGAGCCTAGAATGTAGTGGCATAGGAGATAACTTTCTGAACAGAACCCCAAAAGCTCAGACACTAAGATTGATAATTGGTAGATGGGACCTCATGAAACTCAAAAACTTTTGTAATGCAAAGGACAATGTTAATCAGATAAAATCACAGCCTACAGAATGGGAAAAGATCTTCACCAACCCCCCATTCAATAGAGGGCTGATTTCCAAAATATATAAAGAACTCAAGAGACTAGACACTGAAAACCCAAATAATCCAATTAAAAAATGGAATACAGATCAAAATAACGAATTCTCAACAGAAATATCAAATGGCCAAGAAACAATTAAAGAAATGTTCAGCATCCTTTGCTGTCAGGGAAATGCAAATCAAAATGACTCTGAGATTTTATCTTACACCTGTTAGAATAACTAAGATAAAAAACACAAATGACAGCTCAGGTTGGAGGAGATGTGGAGCAATGAACACTCCTCCATTGCTGGTCAGAGTACAAACTTTGGAAATCAATATGACAATTTCTCAGAAAACTGGGAAAAGCAAAATTTGTAAGGAAATGTAAGAGTGAAAAAAGCAAAAAAGTAATATTGGAATATTTCTCAATTCTTAAAAGGCAATCTTAAAATGCTAAAAATCAGAATAAAATCATAATTGAAAATAATTTCCAATCCTGGTCTCAATATCTCTTGCTCATATAATCCCTCCTCTCTCTCTAGTTGATTGGACTCCTGGAGCTCCACCTGGGGCTTGACTGTGGGTCTCTGCATCTGCTTCCATCAGTCACTGGATGAGAGATCTATCATGACAGTTAGGGTGTTCAGCCATCGGATCACCAGAGTACGTCAGCTCAGGCACTCTCTCGACGATTTCCAGTAGTCTATAGTGGGGGTATCTTTGTGGATTTCTGGGGACCTCTCTAACACTCTGCTTCTTCCCATTCCCATGGGGTCTTCATTTATCATGGTACCTCCCTCCCTGTTCTCCCCCTCTGTTCTTGATCCATCTGGTACCTCCTGCTTCCCTAAGCACTCTTTTCCCCAACCCTTGCCCTCCATTACCCACCCCAAACCCCAGTTTTCTCATGTAGATCTCCTCCATTTCTCTGATGTTGGGCATTCCCTGTGTCTTTCTTAGGGTCATCTTTACCAGGTAGCCTCCCTGGAGTTGTTAGTTGTAGTCTGGTTATCCTTTGCTTCACATCTAGTATCCACCTATGAGTGAGTACATACCATGTTTGTGTTTCTGAGTCTGGGTTACCTCATTCAGGATGATATTTTCAAGATCCATCCATTTGCCTGCAAACTTCATGATGTCATTGTTTTCCTCTGCTGAGTAGTACTCCATTGGGTATATGTACCACATTTTATTTATCCATTCTTCAGTTGAAGGGCATCTAGGTTGTTTCCAGGTTCTGGCTATTATAAATAATTCTGCTATGAACATAGTTGAGCATGTATCCTTGGGGTATGATTGAGCATTCCTTGGGTATATGCCCAAGAGTGGTATAGCTGGATCTTGGGGGAGATGGATTCCCAACTTTCTAAGAAAGCACCATATTGATTTCCAAAGTGGCTGTACAAGTTTGCATTCCCACCAACAGTGGAGGAGTGTTCCCCTTGCTCCACATCCTCTCCAGCATAAGCTGTCTTCAGTGTTTTTCATCTTAGCCATTCTGAGGGGTGTAAGATGTTATCTCAGAGTCGTTTTAATTTTTGCATTTCCCTGATGACTAAGGATGTTGAACAATTCCTTCAATGTCTTTTAGGCATTTGAGCTTCTTCTGTTGAGAATTCTCTGTTTAGCTCTATAGTCCATTTTTTAATTGGACTGTTGGGTATTTTGTTGTCTAATTTCTTGAGTTCTTTATGTTATGGATATCAGCCCTCTGTCAGATGTGGGGTTGATGAAGATCTTTTCCCTTTCTGTAGGCTGTCGTTTTGTCTTGTTGACCATGTCCTTTGCCCTAGAAAAGCTTCTCAGTTTCAAGAGGTCCCATTTATTAATTGTTTCTCTCAGTGTCTGTGCTATTGGTGTTATATTTAGGAAGTGAATTCAGTGTCGATGCATTCAAGACTACTTCCTACTTTCTCTTCTATCAGCTTCAGAGTAACTGGATCTATGTTGAGGTCTTTGATCCACTTGGACTTGAATTTTGTGCACAGTGACAGCTATGGATCTATTTGTAGTCTTCTGCATGTTGGCATCCAGTTTAGCCAGCACCATTTGTTGAAGATGCTTTCTTTTTTCCTCTGTACAGTTTTGGCTTCTTTGTTGAAAATCATATTTGATAGGTGTATGGATTAATGTCAGCGTCTTTAGTTCGGTTCCCTTGGTCCACATGTTGGTTTTTATGCCAAAACCAAGCTGTTTTTTTTTATTACTGTAGCTCTAGAGTAGAGCTTGAAGTCAGGGATTGTGATGCCTCCAGAGGTTGTTTTATTGTACAGGATTCTTTTAGCTATCCTAGATTTTTTTGTTTTTTCATATGAAGTTTGGAAAAAGCACAGGGACCAATAGCCAAACTAGTGGAAACACATGAACTGTTAACCAATAGCTGTGGAGCCCCCATAAAACTGGACCAGGCCCTCGATAGGTGAGATCGTTGATTAGCTTGAACTGTTTAGGAGGCCCCAAGGCAGTGGAACAGGGATGTGTCCTGGGTGCATGAGCTGCTGTTTGGAACCTAGGACCTATGCTGAGACACTTTGCCCAGCCTTGGTGTAGGGAGGAGGGAACTGGACCTTCCTGAGCTGAATCTACCAGGCTGGGCTGACTCTCCAGGGGAGACCTTGCCTTGGAGGAGGTAGGAATGAGGGGTGGATTGGGGGCAGAAGGCTGGGGGGTGGGAGGATGGGGGAATTTATGGCTGATATATAAAATTAAATTAATTATAAAATAAAAATATTTAAAAAAATAAAGAGAAAAGAAAATAATTTCACATATTTGTGAAATCTTATAATGAACAATGTATTTACAAAATGAAGCTAAACATGCATTGGTCTATATATCTTTTACTAATATCTGTTTATCCACAAATTTATCAGTTACACATTTGCATAGGCCATAAGCTTTCACTAAAGAATAATGAGCACAAATTGTTAAATAAAGAATAACAGGCATTTCCTCCATGCTGGGATATACTTGCTCTCATTCCAGGATACAGAAGCCTCCTGCTTAGAGATTAGAATGGGTGGATGTGTGCCTTCTGTCTGGAGAAACTGGCCTGCTTACAAAATTGCGCTGTGTTTTGGAAGAGCATTGAAATGTAGTGGTATTTCCTCTGCCCATGACCTTGGGCTATAGGGCCTGAAGGAGACAGTGCTTCTTGCCATTGTATGTGACCTCTTAAAAGGAAAGGGAGATGGGTCACGAGGTCCCTTCTCCCTGTTTCCTGCTTCCTGAAGTAGTCAAACTGTAAGGTGGATTCCTTTCCTATCACATCAGAGGACAACTTCAGCTCTCTACTCGGTTCTGTAGGAGAAAAAAAATCCCTGAGTTAGAAAAGAACATGAACCCTTACTGACCCAAATGTGAAAAGGTACCACAGGCCTTCTGGAGTAGCTGGTCATTATATCAGAGTAAAGCCAAGAGAAGAGGTTTGAGTGAAATTCTGAACTAAATGAGGTTTGCTAGAAACATAATTAGAAAAGTTAAAATATTTTGATAATTAAAAATAGGGGGAAAAAGTCAAGCACTAAATTTGGTAACTATAGCTTTTCAAGCCACAGTAGTGCTAAGTCGAAATAGTGGTTAAAACTGAATTCAGGATTTTATTTAGATGGCAGGAAAATGTAACTGGGAAAAACATAATATGGGGCTGTGAAGATGACTGAGCAAGTGAAAGCTCATGGAACAGTCATGCCCACCTCAATTCAATCCCCAGAACTCATGGCAGAAGGAAAGTTGTCCTCTGACCTCTACCTGGACACTGCAGTACATATGCGTCCTCATTCATATGCACATATATCACGTCCACATAAGATACACATACACACAAACATACACCATGATTGCAATTCATGTATAATAAATATTTTAATTAAAGAAGAAAGAAAATAATAATTTATAGCCATTTTAACTGATTGTTAGTTGAAATCATTACAAAATTTATCAATAAAGGAGTATAAACAATTCATTTGAGAAGAAATGAATAGAAGAATTTATCTATTGAATAGAGGAAACTCAACCAAATATAAATAAATGCTGCTGCTTAGACTCCAATTTATCCTTTTCATTCTCTGCATTATAGAATTATGCATTTATGTTCTGCACTGATCTGCAGTGCTTGCTTACTACCATGGAAGAAAATCAAGTGTATTTCTTCACTCAAGGTTGAGTTTGGGCTCATTATTGTGGCTTAGCACTAGCTGAACTGGTTATAATTAGGAATATATATGTATATACATATACATATGCTAAAAGCAACTAGTGAAAAAAATGATGCCATAGATTTAAAGGAGAATGATGAAGTGTATATGGGAGAGTTTGGCTGAAGGAAAGGAAAGGAAGATATGCAATCAAATTATAATCTCATAAATAAAATTTTAAAAAGTTAAAAAGACAGTTTCATATAAAATTACCTAAAATGTTATTATGAATTATAATTAAAATTGTTGTTGGTAAAATGCCTTTTTGACTTGGCAGTGTTTCTTGAACTGTTGAATTTTAAAATAATAGTTCTCACATAGTCATTGTATCAACACAAGAAGGTAAACTGAAAAAGTGAATCTAGTCCACAGTCTAGTTACACCAAGTTGGCCTTCAAAGCCTATAGTAGGGTTAACATCTACATCAGGACCACTTAGACAGAGCATATTTTTTCTTGTTCTCCATTGTTTGGGACTGGAATCATATACATCAATAATTCAGACATAGATACATTATGTAAAGTATGGCATGGATCCAAAAACTAAATGTTGATTATTTTATGTAAACTCACAAATCACTCTTTATTCTGTGGTGCACTGAGAGAATGAATATCTCTTTCAACCAGAGATTTGGGATGATAACAATGTGATCTCTCTATTTTATAATTATCTATGATATGTTGTGTTATTTTATTCTATTTTTATATTTTTTCTAGTAATAAACATAAATATTCATAAATAAACAAAAATACATATAGATACATAACCATATAAATGTATGTATAACATATATCTCATGTTCATATAGACTTAATTTTAAAATGAACTATAATGACCAACGTAAGACAACTCATGCCTGTTTTCTCAGAACTTGAGAGATAGGTATAGAAAGACCAAGAGTTGGGAGTCATTTTTTCCTACACAGTGAGTCCACAGCCAGCCTGAACTACAATCCTATAAAATAAAAAGAACAAAAAGATGGTGAACACAAATTATGCATTCTACAATAAACACTTTTTGTTTGTTTATTCATTTTTCCAGACAGGGTTTCTCTGTGTAGTTTTGGTGCCTGTCCTGGATCTCACTCTGTAGACCAGGCTGGCCTCGAACTCATAGAGATCCACCTGCCTCTGCCTCCTGAGTGCTGGGATTAAAAGCGTGCTGTAGACAAATTTCTAAATAGTCTTAGTAAATAAGAAACACAGAGTCAAATGCAGAGGTAAGAGCCAAAGGGATCAGAGCAATAACAAAGACCCACTTGACTACCCTTTAGCTTACCACCAAGGCGTAGTTTCCCACATGAGAGAGCTTCTTCCTGCCTAACCTGCACTTTCATTGCTTTCCTGTTCTGCCTTCTCATTGGCTCTAAACCCAGCAACATGACTTCCTTGTCACTGCCTATCTATACAGACCTCCAGGTCTTTATGGTTGGTATTGAGATTCAAGGCTCCTATAACCATGCCTGGCTGTGTCCTTGACCACACAGAGACTCTGCCTGCCATGTGATCAGATTAAGGGTGTGGGCTACCACTGCCTGACTCTGCTTATGGCTCGCTATGTGACCTCTGATCTCCAGGCAAACTTTATTTTTTAACATATAAATAAAATCACATTTCAGCATAATTAAAATATCACCACAGCATGCACCACCACCACCCAGCCAATAAACACTTTTTATTGTACTTAATTTTATATACTTCCCTTTTGTATTTTAAAACAGACATTTTATAATGATATTACTTCAAATATTTATTATTTTAAAATATCCAATATCCATTTGAATTAAATCACTTATTTCAAAATTATTTAATACATTGCTTAGTGAAGAAATCTGAAAATTATGAAATTTTAATTGAAAAGAAAATGAATGTTACACTATGTACAAGGAAAACACCAAATTTATTAAGCTTTACTGTTGTATTTAGATACTCTATTTTTCAAAGTGCTAAAGAGTGTACTCAGGCTGTAAAACATGATATGCAATTCCTCTGTCACTGAATTGCTCCCACACAATTAAACAATTAAACAATAATGCTTAAGAGAAAAGGAAAACCCAAAAGTGAAACACCAAGAGACTTTCCAGATCCATCTGAAAAAAAATGATACTGAAAATCATTTAGTAGGTTTGAAAAAATTATAAAAGTATTATTGGAGAGAAAAATTATTATTATCTTTAAGTCCAGGGTTTTCAACTTTCTTAATGCTACAACCATTTAATACAGTGTTTCATGTTGTGGAGACCCCCCCAACCATAAAATTGTTTTCATTGCTACTTCATAAACTGTAATGTTGCTACTGTTATTTATCCTAATGTAAACATGTGTTTTCTGTGTTTCAGGTGATCCCTGTGAAAAGGTAATTTGACCTCCCAAAGATGTCATGACCCACAGATTGAGAACTGCTGTTTTAAGTATTTGATTTTCATATGTAATAAAAGATAGGAATAGTCTTCAAACTATACCAATGCAGGCCTTTGTCACTGGTAAGTTGCTTGCTTGCCCAAAAGAACGAGTTGATAAGATTCTGTATTTGAACACACCATATATTTTGAATGTAAGATATACAGAAAACAAGATGCAAACATATTGGAAGCTTCCATTCTGAGGGCTAACTTTCACAACTCCAGATGGCTCCTTGCAGGCTTCAAGTCTTAGGCATTTATGAACTCCAATTAGCCAGTAAAATATTCCCAGGGTATAAATAGTGGTATAACTTATAGGTAAAACCAATCACTCTTTAATACTAATTGAGACCTGTTCCACAAGAAGGAATACATGCTTGGTACTAAAAAACATAAAAACACATGACTGAGGAGAAGTTAGGCCCTCATGGGGAATTGACTACTGCTGCATAGCTAATTGGCATTGCACTAAAACACCTTCTAAACATCCATGTTCATAACGTAGACAAAGGCTACCCCAGCCTCAATCATAAAAGTCTGTCTTTGCAAATGGTGGTGAACTCAGAGACCTATGCCTGCACAAAATGCTAAGAATAATCGGGAGTTGAGGCTTTGCTAAACCAGACATTTTGCCATACACTTCAGGCTCAGGGTTTATCTCAGAAGAGGAAGTAGAATGAATATAAGAGCTGAAGAAGGGAAGAAAGGTTGCAAAATGTCATCTTTTAAATACAGGATGGCCACAGCAATCATGAATTTACTTGTATTGGGCCTGTGCAAGATGTTCTAATCAATAGTCAGCTATGGAAAGAAAGAGGCCCATGGGGTCCTACCACTAAGTGCTGAACTATTCGCAACTAACAGATCCTGGGAGAGAAGACTTAATACTCAGTTATGATGCCACTGATGATGGATAGTTCCAGAAAATGGTCACATATACATGGCTGGGTGTTGCAGGACAGTAGGATATTTGTATATTGTGTGAAGATATGTCATTGTGATTGGTTTAATAAAAACTGGATGTCCAGTAGCTAGGCAAGAAAGGATAGGCAGTAATTCTAGGGAAAGATAGGAACTCTGGGCTAGAATTTGAGTCCTGGGATTTTACCAGGGAGATACAGAGCAAGTCAGATATCATGGTACTAAAGAGAAGTAAAGAGCTACTTGGCAAAATGCAGATTAATAGAAACAAGTTAATTTAAATTATAAGAGCTAGATGGAAACAAGCCTAGGCTGAGGACAAACTTTCATAATTAATAATAATTCCTTGTGTCATTATTTAGGGTCTGGCAGTCCAAAGAAAGTTCATCAAGAAAGCCTGACAACATTTGGAGTCCAACACATGGTGTAAAGAGACATGACTGTTTTCCTGAGCACTTGAATGAGGTTTATGAACAGTCAACAAATTACATTGTGGCAGGAGACTAGGTAACAATGCCTACAACAGCACAGACCCCCCAAAAGTCCCAGATCTGGGGCAGGTAATTGCAGCTCCCACCTGAGGCCTGCAGACATGAGGCTCAGTCAGCTCTCACACACCAGAGCCAACTGCTAGCACCAGAGCTGCATGGTGAATAACCTATCCCTTTAAGGCTTGGCACACATGGTCAGAGAAATACTGCAAACACACAGAAAAGCCCGATCCAGACCTAGAAAACCTCTTAACAGGTACAGTATGCTTAAAGAGGTACTTAGGTGATGAAGAAAGAAAAGAAAATGGGTATAGAAGTCATAGAAAAAATAGTTTAAAAATACAATAAAGTCTTTAAAGAGAGAGTAAAATAATGTAAGTAGAATAAACCACGTAAAGATAGGAAATATTATAAAACTGTGAGTCTGGATTGTATATCATGCTTTATTAATTTTTTAAATTTTTAAATGCTAATGATAAAAAACAATTTCTGAGAGACATTGGATAGTGGCAAAAACTGCTAAATCAAATCAGCTTATATATTTTAAGGATGTCTTAAGTTCAGAACGGAAGTCAGGAAATGTGTAATGTTGGGGGAGAGGTTATGCTTTTGTTTTCACAGGAAATTAAAAGCTATGGATTTCATCAAAATTAGTAAAGTTCAGAATTTACCAGGGGAGCTCTCCTGAAAACCTTGGCTACAGACATGAAGAAAGAAAGCAAGAAAAACTGAAAGACAGGTGCCATCTATGCTGTTCCCTGTACATGGGAACAGCTCTGAGACTGGATGAGACATGATAAATCTTACTGGCTATAAAGTCCTCATGACAGTTTAGTTATGAAGTCCAAGCAGACTTATAAAGCTGACAGGTGGTTTTTACCTGCTCAAACATAAAGCAAAAAAATTTTTAGCTGACTTATGCACATTGCACATTCCATAATCATGTTAATGCAGATATGTATGTTACCTTTCAGTGTTCGTGTGTTTTTAGAGGAAAAAAAGGACCTGAAACCAATGAAGACAAGTAATCCAGGTGATCCAGCCTCTCAGAATGCTTCTGTTGCAGTTTCCTCAAAAACCTGCATCCAGAACAACTTCAGCACTGCTGGCTGAGATGGTCCAGACTCATAGACTACTCCAGCCAGGACTTCAGATAAGCCCTTCCCTTCCCATAACACAGAGCCTGGACACCAACTGAGACAGCTAGTTTTCCTAGGAGTAGACCATTATCCCAATTTTCTTAGGATCCCTGAAGATGTCATCACTGCCAGACAATAGAAAACAGTCAAGAGAACATGGCGCCCACATTCCCAAGAGATGGGGTGAGTAGCTTTTGGTCATTCAGTGTTTTATAGATGTTTGTTGTTGTTTAGGAGAGGTTAGCTGCAAGTTGTCATCATGGTCAGGGAGTAAACTAAGCAAAGGAAGTTAGATTCAGGGAATGACAGGATAAAAGAATGGTAGGATAAAAAGGTAGATTATTGGCTCTACATTTAAACTAAAAAGCAACTACTAGTCAAGTATTTTACATTGGTATGGATTTTTGTATATTGATACAAATTTAAGGCTCTTTTTATAACATTATATATCTATATCTATATATGTTTCTACTATTGTTTAAGATATTATACCTAAGCAGCTCATTTAATACTGTAATGTAAACTTTTAGTCCTTGAAAGCTATTATTATAAACTATTGAGGATAATTAAGAAATGCAGGTAGGTAGTCATCTATAACAATCAAACTTATAGTCATGTGAGGTATGTTTTCAAGGTTAAACAGATATATTTTAGATAGATAGGTGATCTTCAAACACTTTGGAGATCTATATAATATGAGATTTAAGATGTCTTATTAACACAAGACTTTTCACAAGAGTGAGATTAATCTGCTTTTGGCTGCATCAATCTACTACAGAGAAGATGATGGGCATCAAAGAACCTCCATATAGAGTTTGCTTTCATTTGTGGTAAAGTCAGCCACTGGGCATGATACTGCCCTTGCTTCAACTGCTGACAATATGCGGTATAAATTGGACAAACAGGACACAAAAGAGGGCAACTGGCAAACTTTGCCAAGACAAGGTAGGACAGTCTTTCAAAATCCCTGCTTTGCAGAAAAGTTTGTCAGATATTCTAGGCTTGAAGGCTAAAGATGGGTACTCCAACATTGCAGAGGAATGCTGAGTGACTGTCAAGGCAGCCAGATGTCTCTGTCATTGTCATTTCTATAACTTTGGAAATTGCTTGCTTTGCACTTTCTGTTTACTTCAGTAACATTGTATCCTTTCAGGTCTCTGATAGGGTTGAAGATCAGATACTTATACTGTTTTGTTTGTTACCTAATTCGGAAAAACTTACAAAAGAGATGTAAAGTTCATAAGGTTGATAGACATTAAAGTTTAGGTTGTTTTTCTAAGAAAATGTTTTAAGGTCTAAAAGGATATTTATTGACTGGTAATGCAGGTTGTAATAGAAAGCTGTTTAGGTTTAAAACATTGAATTCATCAAGACAGGGTAGATAATATAGTATTTCTCTGAATTTGCCAAATACTAATTTACTGAACGTTGTAAATGTAATTCTTATGTGATAATTGTTCACATTATATATAGTTTTACTATGTTAGAGTTAAACCTTTCCTTTTTATTTAGACAATACCTAGTAACTGTTATTATTGTACATAGTTTTACTGCATTAGAGCTAAAACCTTTACTTTTTATTTAGAAAAAAAGGTGGAAATGTTGTAGTATATATGTATACTATGTAAAAATATGTCCTTGTGATTGGTTTAATAAAAAGCTGAATGGCCAATAGGTAGACAGGAGAGGATACGTGGGACTTCCAGACTGAGATACAAACTCTGGGTTAGAATCTAAGGTCTGTAGATTTCACTAGTGAGATGCAGAGCAAAAGGATGCCACAGAACTGAGGAGAGATAAAGAGCCACATGACAAAATGCAGATTAATAGGAATCAGTTAATTTAAATTATAAGAGCTATTTGGAAACAGAACTAAGCTCAAACTTTGATAATATTAATGTTTCTGTATCATTATTTTGGGGCTGGATGTCAAAAGAAGTCCACCAAGAAAGATCTCCTACAGCTTGAGTTTAACTCAATGGAACACAATGTGAAATAAAACTTATTCAATAGAAGACAGAGATTTGTAAGAAAAAGAGGAAATTGTGTTTGGATAGTAAAAATTATCAAATATGTGTGTGAAATTATCGAGTAAAATATTTTAATAAAAATACCAAGCAAAAATAAGAGTGTCACAAAGAAAAAAAGAAATATTTATGTACAAGTAGACATGTACTTATCCCTACTAGCTGAAAAGGGCAACAAAAATCTTCTAATCAGAAGAAATGACAGTTTGAGGAAGGAGTAAGCCAGTTACAAATATTGATCATTATATGTACATAGAAGCATCTGGAACTTCCACTGTAACTCATAATTGTATTCAACTATAATGTGACTACTCTATTATAAGTTAAAAACAGAATTTTAGACTCATATTTTAGTTTTTATGGTTAAAGAAAAATTGCATTTGATTAAAATAACATATATGGTTATAGAGCCAAAAATCTGAGAAATAAGTTCAAGAGTAAGTTTATGACTATATCATTTTTCAACAAATCTATTACTAAGGATTTAAAGTGCTCAATGATACTAAATATTACTTAATAATAATGGGAATTAAAATTTTGAATAACTAATGGTAAAGATTGCACATCCATGTGAAGTTTTACTGTTAAGGTAGTGATCATTATAAAAATCAATGTCTAAAGACTACTCTTTATATATTTTTCAATTATATTTAATACAGGTGTATAAATCTCATAAAATGTTATTGTTAAAATATACATATGTATTTAAAGTATTATGACAATATGGTCAAATAGGAAGGACTTGCTTTTCACTCTTACATATTTTTAAACATTACACTTTAGAAAGGATGTCTAAAATTAATTTTGGTGCACTAAGAATTTTAATAGGCATGCCCTAATTACAATTAGCAAATAGCATATGAAAGAAATGTTTACACAGCAAAGACTCATTAAATAAACTTTAATTTTTTCATACCCATGAGAGTGGAAATAAACTACTTAGGATATTAAAGCAACTGAAGAGATATGCCACCCTCAAATTAAACATTACTAAATAAAAATGCAACAGAAGCTTGGGAGGAGATATAATTAATAAAGATTGGTCTGTAAGTGTAGATTGCAAAGAGGAAATTTTTAACAATACTCTAAAGGAGGAAATCTGAAAAATATAGACAGAGAGGGACCTATTAAGTTATCCCTGCTTTCACGCCAGTAAGGTAGAATGTTAGTTACTCAACAGATTTAGATCAGGATATATCACACCCTTGATGTTGCTAGCTATATTCTTACTCTAACAAAGGTTCATTATATTATGTGTATATGTATATATTTATATATGTATTTGTATAAATACATATAAATTTTAATGAAATATACTAAATTAAAATCTTTCAGAATTAAGACATTCCCTCTAAGAACTGAATCTCACTTCAATCAAGGTTTTCATTCACTCATGTAATGCTTAGATAAAGAACAGACTCCAGTAGAATATCAGTGGGTCTTTGAACAGTATTGGAAAGAGCTTTCTTCACTTTTTCCCCAAAGGTAATGTTAAAACTCCAAATTTTTGATACCCTTCTCATAGAGAAATTATCTTATAAAGTGTCCAGGCAAGCAAAAAGTAGTAAGTGTGCAATGATATGGGCAGAGGATTAGACATACTAAAACCTAAAATAATTAAGGCAGTGTGTGAAGAAATAAATTAGTACAAATGTTCATTGTTCATAAAATAAAAAATGATGACAGACCTTTGAATAATTTTATGTGGAATCTAAACCCCTATGGCATAAGTTTTTAATAACCTAATAGACATGCTTCAAATATTTAGCAGAAACATGTTAAAAGGACCTCATTTAGAATCTGCTTATGATATCCTTACCATTATATGAGCATCATACAGAGAAAAGACATGAAATAAAAATGAGGAATATTAATAAAAATTGCTAAAATTAATATTGAAATTATAAAGTTATGGAAAAAGCTAGATCAGGAAAAAATAAACATCACGTGCAGATCTTACATAATATCAGTGTCTAAAAGGCATAAACTATTAATAACAATGGTTCTTACAATCTTATAGAAAATGGTGGCAAATACAAAATGCATGGACTCATTCAAAAAGTACAATACACTCTGGGTATCTCTTCCACCCAGACTTTCTGATTAGCCTGATTTTTGTTAATATTTTCTCCACCAGTTGCTAAAAGCTTTGATTATTACCACATAGGCAGACGCTCCATAGATTAGAAATACTATGTGGCCAATAAACAGGAGAATATAAGTAATGAGGGATACACAAACCCAAAACTAACGAGGCTATTCACAACCAAATGGATTGGAAGTATATGAATTTGAGTGCACTAAATGATAAAGAGAATACACAATTAAATGGCACATTTTCTAAATGGCTTTTTGTAGTTCAGATTCCTAGAGCACATGGAAAATGGTTTAAAATTTGAAATTGTCAATAGATTTCACAACCCATTATTGTATTCAGAAGTAGATACAAGATAAATGCTTTCTGGAACAAAGAAGAATCTAACGTTCTTTTCCTAAATGTTGCTTGATTTTACAGAACTAGGTGACTTTGTTTATTGGCAACACTTATCTATTAAACTCTAATTACCCTTTTGAATATAATCCAACAATTCTGGTTATACAAAAATAACTCCAAGAAGAAATCATCCTGAGTAAGGTAACCCAGACTCAGAAAGATAAATATGGTATTTTTTATAGTTATGTGGATATTAGTCACTAAATAAGTGATAACTAAGCTACAATCCATAGAACCAGAGAGGTTAAGTATACAGGAAGAGACCCGAGGAACACATGGATCTCTCTGGGAGGGGGAAATAGAATCGATTTTATGGGAAGGGGACACAAGAATCAGAAATTAGGTGGGGAGGAGGTTAAAGGGGGTTGTATTAGAGAATGCAGGGAAAGACACATAAAACTGAGGAACATTTGAGGGGTGCTATGGAAAGATACTGCAGTGCAAACTTCTTAAAATATATGAAAACTATCTTAATAATACACTGCTATACTCATAGATCAGTGCCTTATTCAGCTATCATCAGAGAAACTTCCTCCAGCAGCAGATGAGAACAAATACAGAGACTCATAGTCAGATATTACATATATACATACATACATATACACACACGCACTCGCACACACA
The DNA here is from genome assembly GCF_007827085.1 of Peromyscus californicus insignis. Classification (NCBI taxonomy): domain Eukaryota; kingdom Metazoa; phylum Chordata; class Mammalia; order Rodentia; family Cricetidae; genus Peromyscus; species Peromyscus californicus. The sequence goes on along the minus strand of NW_026294573.1, from coordinate 157,643,155 downwards.
CACACACACACACACACACACACACACACACACACACGGTGGAGAGGCAGGGACAGGGACAGAGATCTTGGAACACACAGCTCTAAGTAGGATATCTCCAAAAAATTCCCAACCCCTCAGAGTTCAAGGAACTCCACCGAAGAGGAGGCAGAAAGAATTTAAGAGCCATAGAGGATGTAGAATACCAGGAGAACAAAGCTATCTCATCAGTGGTTATCAACTTGTGGGCTGTGACTCCTTTGGCAAAATGCTATCTCCAAAAATATCTACGTTGCAATTCATAACAGTAGCAAATTTACAGTTATGAGGTAGCAACAAAAGTGATTGTATGGTTGAGGGTCAGCACAACATGAGTAACTGTATTAAAGGGTCATAGCATTAGGAAGGTTGAGAACCACTGCAAATCAAGAGAGCCAAGTTCACGTAAACTCACTGAGATGGAAGCAGCAAGCACAGGGCCTGCATAGGTCTGCAGCAGGTCCTCTGTGCATCTATTATACCTCTCAGTTTAGTATTTTTACGGGACTCCTACGTGTGTGAATGAGTGGGTCTCTAATTCTTGTGTCTTCTTTGAAGGCTCTTTTCCTTCTGTTGGTTTGCTTTGTCTAACTTTGATGTGATGCTTTTTTTGTTTTTATCTTATTACAATTTATTTTGTTTTGTTTGGGTTTTTGTTATCTTTTGAAACCTCTTCTTTTCTAAAGAGAGACAGGAAGGGAGTGGATCTGGATGGGAGGAGGGGTGGGGAGCAACTGGGAGGAATAAAAGAAGAGAAATCTTTAATCAGAATATATTATGTGAGAAAAGAATCTATTTTCAATAAAAGAGGAAGAAAAAAAAGAAAAATGACTTTCCTAACCCTAAATAAATGAATAAAATTAAAAGCAATTTCTAAATTTAACCCTCTAACTGAAGGAAATGCAAGAACTTTGAAAAGTCAACTACAGTTAGAAAACAAAAAAGAAGAAAAAACATAAATTCATATATCAGTCACTTTTCTGGTCTGTTTGATAATTACATATTTTTCTCAGTATTTGAGAATACATGACACACATTTTGTAAAGCATTTACCATGGTTAGCTTAGATAATCACAGTATTTTCAGAAATCTTGAATATGTTTATTTTACTTTATTTTGAGACCTGTTCTTGCTGTTTCTGTGGCTAGGTTTGAACTTATGCTCCTTCTGTCTCCCTCTGCCCACTGCTGGGATCACGGATGTATATCACCATAATTGAAATTTTATTATTATTTTCAATAGATTAAGTAAGTGTCTTCATTTGCTTCCTAATGCTATAATCACCACCATGACCTTTGGCAGCTTGGGGAAGGAAGATCCATTTGAAGGAAGGAAACTCCCTGAGAAAAGCCAAAGGAGAAACTCAAACGTGGCAAGAACTTAAAGGCAAGAACAGAAGCAGGCTATGGAAGAATGTTGCTTACTGCCTTCTTTACTATGACATGCACAGTTTAGTTTTTTATACAACCCAAAGTCATCCACGTCAGTGGATTGGACCCTCTCATATCAGTTATTTTCAATGAAAATATGCAATCAGATGGAGACATTTTCTTGGTTTGTGTTTCCTCTTCTGGGATGACCCTAGCTTGTTGCAAATTAAAAAAAAAAGGAAAAGAAAAGAAAAATCTAGCATAGATACCTAAGTTAAATGACCCAAATCTCTACAGCTTCTAAGCAGAATAGTGGTGCTCCAACTCAAATGATCTGATTTTGTTAACATCTCCTTCAGACTGTTTGTCAAGGTCTGTTCCCATCTCTCAACACTGTCACTTGAGAATCACAAATTCTTACATATCACAAACTCAAGTGTGTCAATACATAGCCCATTCTCAGGATGCTTCTATTTAGAATATGAGGTGGGGGCTCAGAAGGGGTAAGAGGCTCTTGGCAAAACATCATGACACCTACGTCTTCAGCTGAATATTAAGTGATAGTTATTAAAATAGCACCCTTATCTTTATTGGAAATAACTAACGCAAATTTTAGGAAATTCAACTTGATTTCTCAAATATATGACATCTGTTAATAATATGCTCAGTCAACCAGCAGAATCTATCAGGTCTTGCACTTTTCAATATGTTGTTACTTCCATTCAGTTATATTGAATTTCAAAGGAAAAATAACTCTATTGCAAGATATTAATTGAGCCAAGTTGAATTATAGCTAATAATATGTAAATAGATTAGGAAACTGAGAGCTAGAGAATTGAAATCATCATCATAACCCATGCAAACCACTGCTTCAAAATTTAATGACATATAAAAGTTACTGTTTATAACAGTATATTGTTTTCATCTTTGTGTTTTCTTAAAACATTCTTGTTTTCATCTAAATGCAATTTTGTATTTATATATACTTGCAACCAACAAAATATCTTTCCCCTTGATTTGGCTACTACTATAAATGGTAGCTGACTGCATTTTATTTCTTCATATTAACTATAAAACATAAATTTATTTTCATGGAATAATACAGTATCTTAACAAACTAAACCTACTTAATACAGAATATGACCCCAGGTAGCTTTTCACTGAGATAATGTACTAGATAGCAGAGCCAAGTTTGATGGAGTTTATTCAGAGGGACACCATTCAGGCACAGCTCAGAGGCACAATTCAGACTTCACAGCATGATACAAATTTATTGCAACTCCACTCTGAGACACGGAGGATAAAAAGCATTAAGAATTATTCTGTTATTGTAACTGGAGTTGCATGAAAATGCAGTCAACAGTAACATATAAGGATGTTAGAAGATACAAAAGATTACAATATTCTGTGCACTCAATTCCCTCTCACGTAGTTTAATTTTGTAAATGTCATATATAAATATATGACTAGTGCTTCCACATAGATTTAGTTAAGAAAATGTTTGTCTCACAAAAACTTTCCTCAGAGGAGAGCTGAATGGAACAGATAAAAAAGTTTTCAATAATTTAAAAAGACTATACTTACCTTAATTAATTAAGTGCATTAGTTAATTAATTCTGTGTATTGATTAAAATTCCCAATGGTTATATTATATACAGGCAACAAGTCTTATGCTAGGTATTTAAAATATCTTAAAATCAGTATAAACATTTTAAGTATTTGATAGAAATTTTTATTTTAAATTATATCTTTCATAAAAGTTTTATTAATGCAGCACATAAAATTTTCATTCTTGTACTTTCAATGTGGATAATTTTCTTATTTTTAGACATCAACAGAGAATCTATTACTGATAATTTTCCTTTATCTAATAATTAAAATTCCTTTTAATACTATCTGCTCCTTTTAGCTATTTACAGAGGTGTGTTTTATTTTCTCCACACATTCCTTATGGACAGAAAATAAGACAGTGTGATAAACAATAAAACAGAGAAAATAATTTAAAATTATTCTTCCCTTAAGTACCATGTAAAGAAGAAAATATTTCAATTTAAAATTTGAAATGTTATTTTTCTATTCATATATGGGAGGATCATATAGAAAAAAATATTCTTTCCCTTTATGGTAATGCTAATGAGTTAAGGGAATATACAATGATCATGTTCATTGTGAGATATTAGTTGAGCCAAATAAGAATTACAGCTAGTACAGGAATTGTAAGATCATTGAAAATATTTAATGCAGAAGATGAGAGAAAAATATGACAGCAGATGTCTGGATAATCTGACCAAGAATAAGGATATGAACAGCTGCAAAGTCTTGAAAAGTCAAGAGCAGAGATTCTTTCCTTACCCCTCCAAAAGAAGCCTAATACACCATTTTATGATTTTGACATCCAAACTGCTCAACAGAATTAATTTACCCTGTTTCAAGCTGATTGTAGTTAGTTATAATAGCAATATAAAGTTATATTAATTACACTTATTGTTGCTGTGATACAATACCAGCTTAAGCTACTTAAGAGAACATTTGATTTTGCCTCACGGGTTAAGGAGGAATGAATTCATATCATGGTGGCAGGAAGGCATGGTGGTTGTAAAGAGAGGCAGCAGGCCACATTGCAGGCACCACCAGGAGACAGACCTGAGGGTGGCTTCCTCTGTTTACCTTCTTATTCTGTCTAGTTTCTAGTGCATGCCATGTCAACTCCCTCATACATGGTGTGAATGTCCTCCTAAGTTAAATCAGTCAACACCTTCTGGGACACACCCAGACATGCATCTGTTTAGGGCTTCTAACTCCAGCCACAATAATAATTAAGATTAATAAGAACAACTTACTAAAACAACAAACTATTCAATCAGAAACTAAACTGGAATTTATCATAGGCATTTTTATATTCCTCATTATATCTAGCATATAGAAATAATTTGTTTTAAGTCTCCAATTATTAAAATTATAGCATGTAATCCTATGATGATTACCCCAATAATTTTAGGATGAATCAAAAACAAATATAACACGTTCTTCAAAGTTTTTTAATATAATAGGTCAAATATATTTCATTATTTTAACAGCAAGTAGTTTGAGTGGAATATTTAACTTGATATACTTCAAAATCAGAATTCAGATCTATTTCCACTATAAAATTTCATAGACAGAGTTATGTTTAAGTATCTCAAAAATCTCTTCTGAATTGCTTCACTCCAAGAAATGTGTTTAACCAATTTATGTGTAATGGAGAATAATGATTTGGGGCAGACTTTTAGATAGAAAATAATGACTGTAATCATAAGCTGCGGTGACGTGAAGGATGTGTCTTACACCCTCAAGGCAGGGCACATGGGGAATAGCAATGTCTTCACCTTACTGTGTGAAGGCAAGGTTCTTTTCTTTTAAAATTTTTCTAATTTAGAGTTGATCTTGATGAGTTCCTTCAGAAAAAAAACACAATAGAAGGCTTCTCCTAGGTTATTTCACTGTCAGAATTGAAGCCATTATACTACTCAAAGCTTTTGAATTTTAAGCAGTCTGCTTGCATCCAGATTTATCCAAGACAAAATGGCAGTATGTGATACTTTACCTATTTATGAGTATTTCATGAGATGGATCTTTTTCTGGGGAGGTGCAACACACATGCCTACTCACTCTTGATAGGGAGCCAACAACAAACTGAACTACAGATACCACTGAAGTCCAACTTGGTGAACTATGAGTTTCCTTTGGATTTCTTACAGGAATATGGGTGAGTACTTACAAGAACAGAAATGACTCAAAGAAAAACTGCAGCACCAAAACGCCCATGCCACACAAGTGACAGCTCATAAAAGCTGGGAACCTGGAGCATACTGCACATCCTGCCTGTAGCTCAACATTTCAGATGCTTCAGTTGATTGAAAAACCTCTTCCAGGTAACTTGTCTGTTTTTTTTTGTTTGTTTGTTTGTTTGTTTGCTGTTCTTTGTTCTCTCTCTCTCTCTCTCTCTTTTTTTTTTTTTTTTTTTTTTTTTTTTTGGTTTTTTGAGACAGGGTTTCTCTGTGTAGCTTTGCGCCTTTTCCTGGAACTCACTTGGTAGCCCAGGCTGGCCTCGAACTCACAGAGATCCGCCTGGCTCTGCCTCCCGAGTGCTGGGATTAAAGGCGTGCACCACCACCGCCTGGCTCTCTTTTTTTTATTAAGAAAATTTTTCCATTCATTTTACACACCAACCAAAGATTCCCCTCTTCCCTTTTCCTGCCTCCTCAAGTCTCCCCTTCCCAACCCACCCCACCCCTCCCCACAAGAAGGGAAGGCTTCCCATGGGGAGGCACATCTGGTAGAGGCAAGTCCAGGCCCTTCCCCCCTGCGTCAAGGCTACATGAGGTGTCCCATCATAGGTAGTGGGCTCCAAAAAGCCCCCTCATTCTGTTTTTCAATTCTTCCAGGCAGCTGGTTTGGTCTCAGATCCTTCTTCACAACTTTTTTTTTTCCCTGAAAGGGACTCTCAGTTTTATTACTTCTCTAGCAGGGAGAGGTTTAGTGGATCTGGTCAGTTTCAGAGACTTCCAGAAACTATTTTGAGTTGTTTACTTTCCTCCTTAAGGGGCTTCTTGAAGGATGGAATGTTTTAATATTGGAAAAAACTTTTACAAAACAGAATGACAATTCTGGTCACAAAATATTTGCTTTACTACTTAAGAATCAGAATGATCGATTTTTAATTTTATTGTAGTTGCAATTGTTTAAAAAGTAAATACATGTGTGTTAGAACTAACTTTTTTTGACCTCTAATAAGAGTAAATATATTTCTGGAATAAAACAGAATTATCTTTCTAAGTTAAGAGTAAAAAGTTACTAGCATATTGATTAATGTACAACCGAATGCTGAGTGAAATGTATGACATAATTGATGATCTCCTCTATGCCATCAAAATTGCTGCCTAAATGAGAAATCTTGCCTTCCTCTTCTTAAATGTTTCATGGCATCCAGTTAACTCAAGCCAAAGATTCCTAACACTCATCTGATCAACATTAAGTGTCTTTTATCTTCATGCTCTACAAATAATCTATGAATGCTCTAGCATGGTAGAGTTTATGTTTAATCCCAAAGAGAGAAAGGAAGGGAGAGAGGGAGGGAGGGAGGGAGGGAGGGAGGGAAGGAGGGAGGGAGGGAAGGAGGGAGGGAGGATGAAAAAAGAAAAGAGAAAATCCATCTATGCCATTTAACTTTAATTCTTAATCTTCATTCATCATCTTTTGACTTCACCTTTTCTTAAACTTATTTGACAGCTTAGGCACACAGGGGAAAATATGGTCAATCTTATTTTGAATATAGATAAATGTATATAAATGGGTATGAACAGGTCAAGATTAATAACAGCCAAAAAAACATAGAGCTTCAACTTCTCTTTTTTTTTTGTCTCTTTTTGGTTTTTCAATAAATATTTATCCCTTTTCTTGAACACAGATTCTTTGCTCATATAATATACACTAATTAGAGTTTCCTCTCTCTTGTCCTCCCGGTCCCTGCTCACTACCCCTCTCACCTGCTTCTACTTCCTTTCTGTCTCTCATTAGGAAAGAATAGGCCAAGCTACACAACTGTTACATATATGCAGAGGCACTCTAGTAAATGGCAGTAGGGGCTGACTCTGGTGCTTTGATTAGCTCTTGGGAACCTATTCCTGATTCTAGATTGCCTTGTCTGGTCTGAATACAAGGGGACGTGCTTGGATTTTTGGCAGCTTGATATGTCAGGCTTTGCTGAAGCCCATGGGAGGCCTGCCCCTTTCTGAGAGATTATGGAGGAGGGGTAGACTAGGGCAAGGAACAGGGAAGGAGTAGCAAGAGAGGAAGGAGGGGAGGCTGTGGACAGGATGTAAAATTAATTAATTAATTAATTAAAATAAACCAAAAAGGAGAAAAGAAAGGCTTCTAAGAGATAATAACAACAATAAAATATAGCCATTACATCAAAGTTGGAAAAGGCAAACGAACAGAAGAAAAAGAGCACGAAGAGAAGGAAGAAGAATCAGAGACTGAATTGTTTACACACTCAGAAGTCTCATAAAAACACTAAACCAAAGATAAAATATATATGCAGAGGACCTGGTGCAGATCTGTGCAGGCCCTTTTGTAGCTGAATGTTTTCCTGTGTCCTGCCTGGTCTGCAGCTGCTCAGACCCAAGTAAACACACAGAGTCTTATATTAAATAAAACTGCTTGTCCATTAGCTCAGGCTTACTACTGACTAGCTCTTACACTTAAACTCAGCCCGTTTCTGTTAATCTATATGTTGCCACATTTTCCATGGCTTTACCTGTGTGCCATTACATGCTGCTCCCTGGATGGCGGGCTGGCATCTTCTGACTCATCCTTCCTCTTCCCAAAATTCTCCTTATCTGCTTATCCCACCTATACTTCCTGCTTGGTTACTGGCCAATCAGCATTTTATTAAACTAGTGTGCAAAAGCATCATCTCACAGTAACTTTTTGCATGCTACTTCAGTCTCAGTGAGTTCAAATGAACTATGCTCAGTTGATTTACAGGGCCTTGTTCTCTTGCTGTCTTCCATCCCCTGTGGCTCTTACATTCTTTCTGCCAATTTGTCCTCAGGGTTCTCTGAGCTCTGAGGGTAGAGATTTGATGGAGATATCCCATTTAGAGCTGTGCTTTTCCATGTCTCTCTCTTTGGACATTGCTTTGGGTTTCTGTATTTATGCCCATCTACTACAGAAGGAAGCTTCTTTGTGATGGCTGAATAAGGCACTAAATCTGTCAGTATAGCAGAATATCATTTTAGCACTATATTTTTTCCCAGACCAATGGTATTTGGTTTTACCATAGGTCTCTGAGCTATCTAGTCTCTGGTTCTTGGTCACTGAAGCAGTATGAAGTGTGGATTTCATCTTCTAGATTGGGTCTTAAGTCTAACAACATGTTCAACTAAGCTTTGTGCCACCATTGTTGTATCATATTTTATAAACAGTACAGCATTGTAGATCCAAGCATTTGTGACTGGGCTGATGTTTACATTTCTCCTTTGGTAGCCTACATAGCACTTACCTGTACCAAGATATTAGAACATAGAGGTGAAACCTTTATGTAGCAGCCAGTTTGAACTCTCCATGTTCAAGGACATGTGTGTGTGTGTGTGTGTGTGTGTGTGTGTGTGTGTGTGTGTGTGTGTGATCTTCAGCAATGATGGCTTGCTGTCAGTTTTTAGGGAGCAACCTATGGTCTTGGCATCAGCCCTGGTTGTAGGAATAATTCCATGTGACCCTCTGGTGACCAATTCTATTGGAGGTAACCTAGTCCCAGTGCTGGAAACTTCATTTGGTAACAAAAGATGGCCAGTTTGGACTCTATATTCCCCATTATTTGAAGACTTCATTATGATAGCTTTCATACATTTTAGGAAGTTTCCACTGCACTTGATTTTCATCTATCGCTCTAATTCTCCTCAATTTTAAATATCTCTCTCTATTTTTCCTTTCTCAATCCCATCTACCTTCCCCCTCCATACCCAATCCTCTGGTTCCCATCCCCTCACTCCCCCCGAGTCCACCCATAAAATATATTCTATTTTCCTCTCTCAGGGTGTTACATGTGTCCTCACAAGTCCCTTTGCCTATATCTAACCTCTCTGGGTCTATAGATTATAGTTTACTTATAATTTATATCCACATATAAACTGTTTACTGCTCTAGCGGGCAGTATGAACTGGTGAGAGCAGGGCCTAAAATGAGGCCAACTAAAGTCTCATGCAACAGGCAACTTTATTCAGGGCATCAGGCAATTTATACTCTGAGGGTTAATAAGAGTCTCCTGAGTTTAGTATACAATCATGAGGACAGCAGCTCATGGCAAAAACATGTTTTTTCCATAAAGGCACATAAAAACAACAGCTGAAGTAAACTCACTCCTATCTGCTACACCTGGAAGGAGCACAAAAACACATTCCAAGGGTAAGTTCTGTGTGTTGAAGAAACTGAGGTCATAAGACTCCTGTCTTGTTTAATTAGAGTTTTGTCATAAGCACTCAGAATTCTCAAATGACTCCATTCTTGTACTGTGTTCTGACAATAAGTGAATACATACCATATTTATAATTCTAGGTCTGGGTTATTTCACTCAGGGTGATTTTTTTCTAGTTCCATCATTTGCCTGTAAATTTCATGATGTCATTTCTTTTTTAAAAAATTGCAGAATATTACTGCATTGTGCAAATGAACCACATTCCACAATTTCTTTATCTATTCTTCTATTGGGAGACATCTAGTTTGTGTTCAATTTTTGGCTACTATGAGTAGAGCAACAATGGATATGGTTGAGGAAGTGTCATTGTGGTAGGATGAAGAATTCTTTGGGTATATGACCAAAAGCAGATCCATTTCCATCTTTCTGAGGAACCATCATATTTATTTCCATAGTAATTGTACAAATTTTTGCTCCCACCTGCAATGGATAAGTGTTCCTCTTATTCCACATCCTTGCCACTATGAGCTGTCACTTGTGTTGTTGATCTTAGACATTCTGACAGGTGTAAGATGAAATCAACAAGTAGTTATGATGTGCATTTTCCTGATAGCTAAGAATGTGGAACATTTCTCTAAATGTTTCTCAGCTATTTGAGATTCCTCTGTTGAGAATTCTCTGTTTATATCTGTGCCCAGTTTTTAATTGGGTTGTTTGGTTTTATAGGATACCTAAATTCCTGAGATTTTTTTTTGTGTGTGTGTATTTTGGGTATTAGTCTTCTACTATATTTTTTTAGTTGGTATGAATCTTTTCCCCATTCTGTAGGCTGATGCTTTGTCCAAATGATGGGGTCCTTTGACTCACAGAAGTGTTCTCATTTCTTGAGATCCCATTTATTAATTTTTTCTCTTAGTGCCTGTGCTAATGGTATCCTGTTCAGAAAGTCTTCTCTGCCAATGAGTTCAAGGCTATTCTGCATTTTCTCTTTTCTCAGGTTTAGTGTATCTGGTTTTATATTCAGGACTTGGATCCTTTTGGAGTTAATTTTTGTGCAGAATGATAAATATGAATCTATTTGCATTCTTCTATGGGCAGACATCCACTATGATCCAGTGCCATTTGTTGGAGCAGCTGTCTTTTTCCCAATATGTATCTGGATTCTTTATGAAAACGCATGTATCCATAGGTATGTGGATTTATGTCTGGGTCTTCAGTTTGATTCTATTGATCAATGAGTCTGTTTTTATTCTATTACCATGCTGCTTTTATCACTATAGCATTGTAGTACAAGTTGAAATAGGGAATGATGATCCCTCTAGCAAATCATTTATTGATTAGGATTGTTTTTATCTATCCTTGGTTTTTCATTTCTCTATGAAGCTGAGTATTGTGAAGAATTTTGTTATGATTTTGATGGGGAGTACATTGAACCACAGATTACTTTTTGAAGACTGGTCATTTTTACTGTTACTGCTACCAATTCTTAACTTTTTCATTCATTCACTTTGATTTCTTCTTTTCTTAAACCCATTTGGCAACTTGGCACAAAAGGAGAAACGTAGTTAATTGTCTATTGAATCTTGCAAAACACATATAAATGGGTATGAAAAAGTCAAAATAAATAAAAGCCAAAAACTATACAGCTTCAACTTCTTGACTGGGCAAAAGATGTGCACACAGAATAAAATTAGTGATGAACTGAATCTGGATAAAAATAAAATGATTTTGTAGGGTATATATTACCAGAAATGGTGATGAGATTCATGTTTGAATTAGTAAGGCAATTTGATCCACCACAAGAATCTATATTGCTACTTTTAGGGAAGGTTAATTTAAAATTATTCAGTAGCAGATTATTCTCCATATATAATGGAGAATCAAGACAGAAAGAGAGAGAGAGAGAGAGAGAGAGAGAGAGAGAGAGAGAGAGAGAGAGAGAGAGAGAGAGAGAGGCTAAAAACAGAAGATAAGAGGGAGAAATTGAGGAAAATACATATTGTCCTTCTACTTTATTTCTCTCAACCAAATAAAAAATTCCCAGAGGGACAGAATTTCTAAAAGTTAATGTAGAAGCTTATGAGTGATATTTAGTGTAAGCACAAAACCTTTTTAATGCCATTTTCTGTTATTGCAATAGTGAATTAAGAAATCTATGACTTTTGTAAGTGAAGAATTGCATTTGGGTTAGCCCTTGATCTGAGGAGATCCCTAATGTTCTGGTTTTGCTAGAAAGAACTGTGATTCTTTTCTGCTCTGATCTAAAATATGAATGAAACTGTTGGGACAATGGTCAGCAACTGCTTTTGTCTTACCTTCACAATTTTATTCACTATATTTTTTATTATACTCCAGATATATAACAAACAGACAAGCATTATATTTTACTTTTTGACTAATATTATTAAATGTTGATCAAGATTTTAAAATAATATTGATAAATTTGTTAAGAAAATTTCAACTCCATTTTTTTCTTACTAACCGTGATTTAAAATCAAGAAAAGAAGTGTTGCAACTGGAATAGCTCTGGAAATCAAAGGTTCACAGCTAGACTCTTAATTTAAAATTTTCTGATGACTTCCTCACAGAACACAGGTGCACAGAGTGAAAGGAAATATAAGAGATAGCCATAATTTGTCAGTAAAAACAGCAGCACCCATGTTAACATCCGTGTGCTTGTGGACAAACCATCATTTGTCAGAAAGGTACCTATCATTAGTCTCTTTATGTAAAGTTGATGGTAACAGACATAAGCAGGACACCAAGAAGAGTAGATGCACTATAGAGAGTTGAAAGATTATATCTTTAAATATGTATTTCAAAAAATATAAAATATAGAGTTTCTGATTATTCTCAAATATAAGAGAAGGATGTTTACCCTTTTTGTGGACAGGAAAATCAAAAGTCTACTTTAATATTAGTCCACCAGAACCACAGAAGGGCATCGATTGAGGAGAAGCTCACTTCTTCTTCCTAGCACCAGCTTAATAGATGAAAACATCAGAAATGCCAGAGATGCTTGTATGTGAAACATAAATTGTTTGAGTGGCGTGACATGCAAAGGTGAGAGATAAATACAAATAAAAAAGGAACAAGTGCACAATCTATTGACAAAGAGCCTGAAGTATCTAATATTGATTGCTAAATTGAGTGGAGAAATTCATCTAATAAAGTACAGTTTAACTTTATATTAGGTCTGTTTTGTTCTCACTTATTGGTACAACAAATCTTTATTTGGTATCTACTCTTTGTTAGATGAGGATATAGCAAGGACACAAATAGGCAAAAATTCACACCTTCATAAAAAAATAATTTTACATAGTTTTTAGTTACCTATTGATCAATGCATGTAACATAAAAAGAGAAATAAGTTATAGAGGTGTGAAGAAGTGCTTTGAGGATTCATATGGATACTGGGTGTCATAGTCTTTATTTTCAGTGAGCTAAGGATCTCTGAGGAGTTTGGTTTGGATTTGTATTTTTTGTATTGTTTTTTACTACTATATTCTTTATTACTTATATGTGTTTTATAAGTGTTTATATTTCATTTACATGCATTTACGTAGTTTGTTTTATTTCAGCATTGCTGCTGAGACTAGATTTCTCTAAAGGAAGTGAACTAAAAAATGCCAATATTGACACTTCTAATATTGCAGATGACAACTGATGGTGTGGCCATAATCATGAAAGTGGAGCACTTACTATGCTTACTTTAGCACAGAGTTTGAAGATGATCCAAAAGACAGGTTAAATAATTTAAATGAGATAATGGATATAATGGAAAATCAAAAGTGGATTTTGTAGTTAGAAGGATGGAGTTGCTATTAAGCTATAATTTTGACTTGATATGGTTTGGAGAAATACAAATAGCTAATATTTAAGCATTTCAAAGTTTAACCTACCCAATAGATAAAATCTAATGTGGGTTTACTTGACATTTTGGTCGTGACTCTAGCCTTTAACAGCTGAGTCATCTTTCCATGAGCTAATGTAGAGTTCTAATGCACATTCAATTTATCAGTCTATAGTGTGTATGATAGGTAGAAAATACAATGATAAAAGAATTCTATTTAGCTAAGATAAATACAGAAAAAATACTACACTAAAATATTGGTAATTAATATTACAAATTAGTTCAGTAGTATCTGAATAAGAGCAAATATTAAATTTAGAGATGCTTATTCATATCTTACTATGAAAAATTATCCAAGTAAGTGATAGATGATGAAAGAATACAGATAGTCTAATTCTTTCTAAATGGGAAGTGTTTGATTTTTACTTCACTATAGTTTACTTTCAGCTTCACCATAGATAGTATGGTCAAATCACCATAGATGTGTGTGTATGTGTATGTACACACATATTTCCTCAGTGAAATAATGCCAGAGCAACCACTATCAACCAAAAAGTCAGTATCAAAAGATCACCATAATATGCATTATGAGTATGTATTGAACTGAAATCACTATGTAATAACAGTGAGAGTAAAATGATTGTGTGACAGTTACCCACTCAAGGAAGCAATTTAACATTATTGGTAGAGTGTGTTCTTTTTGACCAACCAGTTTTGTTGTTGAGTACATATACAAATAAAACAAGTACTCATATGGGCCAAAGAATCAGAAGAATCTACACAGAATTCTTACCTGTAACAGCCTGTACCTATATATGCTTCTTTGCCATCAACAGTAAAAAGAAAGTGTAAGTGTATAAAATGGAATACCATGTACCATGCAATTCTGTGGTTATAATACAGTATTAATAAATCTTACAAAAATAATTTCCACTGAAAGAGTCCAGTTATAAATTCTGACAATACAGAAAGGCTGCTAGATATTATTAGTAGTTGTGTATTGGATCCTTTAAGATGGCCTAGTGCATAAGGTTTCATGCTGTCCAGCCGAGTCTGTCACCTCAGTTCAATCCCTGTGACCCACATGGTGGAAGGCAATAACTGACTCCTGCAAATTGGCTTCTGAACCACACAGGCATGCTGTGGACATTTGAGCACACAAGTACTACATAAGAAAATGAATAAATAAATGTAAAGAGGGAAAAAAAGCAAAATAAATGAAGAAATTATATCACTGGGAAAAGGAGGAAGCAGATTTGGGAACAGTTGCAAAGAAAGCCTGGTAATGCTCTTTATTTTAACCATGGTCATCACAGGAGAAGATTCATGCTGTGAAAATACATTGACTATGTGCATTTACATGCATATAGAATATATGCTTTATTCTATAAAGTGTTTATTTTAAATCACGTCAGAAATGCAAAAAAAAAAAAAATGGAAGGATAACAAAATGCTAGAGGATAGAATCCTTGTGGACTTCTTAAACATCGGCTATTATCACCTAAAAAGAAAATCTTGCCAAGATGTGGTGGTACATGCCTTAAACCCAGCACTTGGGAGGCAGAGCCAGGCAGATCTCTATGAGTTCAAGGCCAGCTTAATCTACAGAGAGAGATCCAGGACAGGACAACTACACAGAGAAACCTTGTCTTGAAAAAGCAACAAAAACAGAAAAAAAGAAAGAAAGGAAGAAAGGAAAGAAGAAAGGAAGGAAGGAAGGAAAAAACCCTTAGGACTTGCAAACGGATAAGCCATATAGCACACCTCACACATAGAAAACATAGGTCAGCTGCCCAGATGCCATGTAATGGAAGAGCCATGGATTGGCAGAGGACTGTGGGAAAGAAAAGTCAAGACAGGAAGAGAAAAATATGTAGGCACTATAGTTGAGGAATTTTAGAGTGGGCAAATATAATCCTCAGCCAAACAAATGTCAGGCATGATAAATAAAATCCGAATCCGAATCCATGTAATCAAAGTGAAACTGCCAGATAGGTTTGTTCTGGTTTAGAAAAAGTAGAGATAAAGGGTACGTTTTAGGAATCTGAAAACTGAACATAAAATGGTAAATAGTTGACTTGAGGAAGTGTTATAACTCTAAAAACTATGAAAATACAATTAGGGTATATGAAAAATAATGCATATTTGATAAGGAAGTGCCTGAAAGCTATAAAGAAAAAACCCGGTGCTGGAAATCAAAAACAGAGTCTCAAGCTGTGCCAGACAAGTACTGAGCTGTATTTCCAGCTCTCAGGTTTCTGAAAAAAGGTCTCACATTTCCCAGGTTGGCCTTGAACTAACCTCTGTGAAGCTCAGGCTGGCCTTGCACTTGTGATCCTCCTGTCTCAGTCTTCATTACAGAATTATAAGCATGTACTGTGACTACTAGTATAAGAAAACAAAAACTACCTTTTAAAATATATATTTGTGTCTGTGAAGGCTGTGTTATGTGAGCATGCATATGTCACACCACTCATGTGAGGTTAGAGTCCACATTTTTTGAGTGGGTTCCATCTTTCCAGCATGGAGTCCATGGATCCTACAAAGTCATCAAGCGTGCACAGCAATTATTTTTACCTCAGAGCCATATGGAAGCTTCTTCCAATATTTTTTAAAATGAAGTAATTGGACACTACGCAAATAATATGAAGGTTTAAACTATCATTATATTTCCCAAGAATATCTACATCATGCATGTTAGAATGAGATGATGATTTGAAACACTAATTTGTCTTCCTTTTTTAGTGTCCTTGTATCAAAAAATCTAGTAATAGTGTCTATATTACAGACCTAAACATTAGACAGAATGATCATGGATCTGTATTGACAAGAGATTAGCTAGCCTGTTTTGTCTTTCAGGCGAAGCTAAGTTCTCCTCCTAAGCTTATGTTTGTAACAGGCTTAATTTCTCATCTATACACTATACACAAATGCTGTAATCTTATTTATATGTTATTTTGTTCCTGATAAGATCTAGCATGTTCAGGGTGGTATACCCAATGACAAAATATTTTATTTCTAACCTGTTAAAGAGTAATATGGTTGCAGACGATCAAAAACATAATGTGACTGAAAAGGTTGAGAAATAAATAAAAATAAAAGTTGGAAATACAAAATAGTCATATTCATTTTAGGAAATAGATGAACTGAATTATATGGTTAGACACACTTAAATCCTACGTGTGTGTGTATATATATACACACACATACATATATATCTTTTACAATTAAAGGATTATTACATTATTTACCCATTCCTTTCTTCACTCCACAAGTCTTATTTTTAAGAGCTGGAATGTGAGATATGGTTTAGGTGAATATGCAGTCTAAAGCAAAATTGGGTGCCAAGAGCAGAACAGAACATGTAACAGTGAAAGACAGGGCAACAGGGAATAGTTTATGTTTGGAAGAATCATTTTTGAGAATTATGCAGAATTGGCCTTTTAGGAAACCTGTACCAATATGCATCGTGATAAGGAACACTTAGGCAAGATCATGGTATGGCAATTCATATCTGTGTGAGTTAGAATCGAATGGACTTCTTTGCAGAATACACAATTGAGAAATAAAGGAATAAATAGGCTGTTGAGTTAAAGAATGGGTGTTTTGATGGTAGATTCAGAAGTTTCTGATGTTATAGGTCAGACTACAGAATCTAGTGTAGGTATCTATCTTACAAAAGCTAAATCTGATCCAGCAGATAAGGACGGAGCAAAAAAAGTTTTTAAGCACAGTTACAGTGCTGGTTACTGTGGGGGAAGATGGACCAAGAGAGTCTACTTGAAATTGTTTTGAAGGAGCAAAATGTGCCATCCCAGCAGAGAATTGGCTCAGCATAGCACAATGTGATTGCAGCCCAAGTCATTACAACATTCTTCAGAAATAGATAAGTGCACATCACACACCATTGCCACTCATAGAGGAGGAATTGTGCCTATCCATCACAGGGCAGTTGCCTTCCAAAAGTGAAGACAAAATGAGGAAGAAAGGAAGATTTTATAAGCACAGGACATCCTCTGGGAAAAGAAACAGAAATGGTATGTTGCAGGACTGAAAGTGTCTTCTGATCAGCAATAGGGCAATCTGTTTGCCTAGTCTAAGCCCACAATCATAGAGACACAGTGAGTACTTTCTGAATGCATAACAAAGTAGATAGTGTGAAAGAACCTTGTGGATAGGCCACCTTGTCAGTTAGTTTCCTTGGGCAATGAAGTCTTTTAAAATCCCCTCTTAAATGCTTTCCCTGTGGGGAAAGTAAGAATGCATATCATTGTTGTTCATTTGAGGGAAGATGCTGCGTGATCTCCAACTTCTAGTTTTATAAATTCTAGCAATACAACAAGACTATTTAATCTAGCTGTAATCTTGTAGCTCTACATCTCCAATATGTACTTGAGTTATTTCCAAAACTTTGGGATGTTGATTCTTTGTCCTTCAGTGTCCTTGAGCTCCACTCTGTGTCATTCCATCAGTGTTGTTACATAGACTAGCTGACTACTGACAAATTCAACTCTCTCCAATTTTACTGAATTCCTACCTCTTTCTGTTAACATCTCCCTGTCTTATTTGGCTCAGTTCTGACATTAGAGCCTCATGACTTCTTTGAAGCTCTGCCATCACCTTCTTTACTAGTCTTCTACAAAATTATCAAAACTGTGAATTAGGTTGCTGAAGCTTTCTCTGTTCACACCCATGCAGACAAATACTGCAGAAAGAAAACACATAGCAATTTGACACCAATGAAATCCACTGACTCTTTAATGCAAAGTGAATAATATTCGTAACCATATCAGAACAATTTTCCGATATCAGAACTGTCTCTATAAAGTCAGTATATATTCACTCTAAATGTACAGAGCAGAGGGAAAACCACATTGAATTTAAAATGCCAAGAGCCTCTGTGAGAAGCAAGAAATAACAGATAAATGCAAGAAGAATTCATTAAGATAATTCTTCATCAAAAGTTACTAATAAAATAGTTAAAATGAATATTGGAAATAAATTTATGACACTCTGAAAGGACATATTTCTTCTGTCTAGAAAATATTAGAGCATCTATCACTGAAGAAGAAAAAGGCAAGTTTTCCTACACTGAAATGTGTGAGAAAATATTTTACCATCATCTTCAACTGAATATTTCAAGTCTCATATGGCCTATTATCCAACAACTCTAAGATAATATTCCCCATTACACTTATATACCTGTAAAGCAAGAAATATGGACTAAAGTATTTAGCTACCTCATTAGCAATGACAACTTACTACAAGATGGCTTTATAACAGCAGAATGAATATGTAAATCATACCTCAATTAATATGTATAATATAAAATGATATGCAATATTATATTAAGTATATTAGTATGTATATACTAAGTATGTACAGTTATGAAAACATTATAAGAAAGACAGAGCACATAGTATGTTGCCATTTGTCTAATGGCATAAATATGCCATACTATTAGATGACAAAAAGGTAAAAGAAACGAAAACAGAGATGAGAAATGATTCTGGATCGCTGAAAGTTAGACTAGATGTGGAATTTGTCAGGTTAATGTTGCTGAAAGAGTCTATGTATTGATGTGAGGTGGGTAAATTAAGACACTTCACAAGTTTTAGCATATCAAAATCTGAACCTTAATGTTTCCTCTCCTAATAATTTACATTAAAATGTAAAATATATATTTTTTAAGATTTTAGTATTTCTAGGTGTGTATTTTTAAGATGAATCACTTTTCATTTTTACAAATTGAAAACAGATTCTTCTCTTATACAATACACCCTGGCCACAGTTACGCAGTCCTCCCAGCTCCCCGCTTCTCCTCTCCCCCATATCCACTCTCCTTCCTTCTCATTTCAGAAAAGAGCATGCCTCTAAGAGACAACAACTAAACACAACAAAACAAAATACAAGACAAGGTGAAAGCCTTCACACTGAACCTGAACAAGACAACTCAACAGGAGGAAACTGTCCCAGGCAGAAGAGTCACTGTTAGGAATCCCACGAAGGCAACAAGCTAATAGCCACAACATGTACACAGAGGACTTGGTGCAGACCTCTGCAGGCCTCCTGCTTGTCCATTTGGTCTTTATGAGTCTATGTGCACCCTGCTTAATTGATTCAGTGGACCGTGTTACCTTGGTGTCTTACATCCCCTCTGACTCCTATAATCTTTCTGTTCCCTTTTCTATGGGATTCCTGAGCTCCGAGGGGAGATATCATATGAAGACCTCCAAATTAGACTGTCTCTGAATAATATGCAGGTGTGGGCCTCTGCATCTGCTCCCATCTGCTGCCAAAGGTAGCTGGACGGCTGGACAAGGCACAGTAGAGCAGAATACCATTAGGCAACATTTCGTTTTTTATTTTATTTTATTTTATTTTATTTTATTTTATTTTATTTTATTTTATTTTATTTTATTTTATTTTATTTTATTTTATTTTATTTTATTTTATTTTATTTTATTTTATTTTTTGCCAGTCCTGTTTGGTTCTACCTTAAGTCTCTGGTTCTAGGCAGTATAGGATGTGGGCTCCCTCTCGTGGATTGGGCCTCAAGTTAAATCAGACATTGGTTGGCCACTGCCCCAAGTTCTGCACCAACATAGTCCTAGCACATCTGGCGGGCAGGACAGATAGTAGGTGAAAGGTTTTGTGGCTGTTTTGATGTCCCTGTTTCTCTTTCGTTAGCCTGCAGAGTATCTCTTCCTGCACCAAAGAGAATAGAAGGTTGGGGTGAAGGTGCCTTGCAGGGACCAGTTCAACCTCTCAACATTCTATATGTTCTATGTGGATGTTGTTCTCAGGAATAGGGCCCTGCTGTCACTATGTGGAGGGCAACTCTCTGTCCTATCATCAGCCTGAATTGTTTGGGGATCTCCCTGGGACCCCCTTGGCCAACAAGTCAAATGAATGCAACACAGTCCCACCACTGGAAGCCTTGCCTGCCTTTAAGAGATGACCAGTTCAGATTCTGTATCCCCCATTACTAGTAGTCCTCACTAGGGTTACCTTCATATATGAACCTTGTTTCCATACCACCCTCCAAATGCCCTCCAATTCCAGCCATCTCTTCTTACACTTTCTCCTGCCATCCTCAACTGATCCCTCATTCTCCCATCCCTCCTGCCCACAGTACATCCACAAAATCTATTCTATTTTCTCTTCTTGGAAAGATCCATGCCTTCCCCCTTGAGCCATCATTTTTACCTAAATTCTCTGGGTCTGTGGATTGTAACTTGTTTGTCTTTTATTTAACAGCTCATATTCACTTAAAAATGAACACATACTACATTTGTCTGTAGCACGAATTGTCAGAAGGTCTTGTTAATAAAAACAAACCTGGAGCCCAGTACTGGGGTCAAGCTGCAAGATCAGAAAAGCAGAACAAGCCACAGCCACCTCACCTTGCCAATTTCTTAGCTGATCCTGTTTCCTCAGACTGGAAGCCTCTGAGTCCTCATCTGAATGGATCTCACCTGAACTGCTTCTCGAAACCTGAAAACTTAAAAGGGCTAGTTCCTGATTTTCATGCCTTCTATACCTTTCTGCTTTCTGCCATTACTTCCTGGGGTGAAAGGCTCTTTTGTTACCACACCTGGCTGTTTCCAGTGTGGCCTTGAACTCACAGAGATCCAGAGGGATCTCTGCCTCTGGAATGCTAGGATTAAAGGTGTGAGTGTCATCATTTTCTGACCTCTATATCTATTGGCTATTCTGTTCTCTGACCCCAGATAAGTTTATTAGGGTGCACAATATATTGTGGAACACAATATCACCACATTTGTCTGTCTAGGTATGGGTTAATTCACTTAGGATATTTACCTAGTTCTACCCATTTACCTGCAAATTTCATGTTGTCTTTTGTTTTTATAGCAGCAGAATAGTAATCCATTATTTAAATATACTACATATTCTTTACCCATTTTTTTGTTAAGGGACATCTAGATTGTTTCCAGTTTCTGGCTATTATGAATAAAGCTTCTACGAATGTAATGGAGCAAATGTCCTTGTGGTAGGATGGGTATATGCCTAAGCATGGTATAGCTGAGTCTTGAAGTAGATTGATTTCCAATTTTCTGAGGACTTGCCATAATGATTTCCATAGCGGCTGTACTACTTTGCACTTCCACCAACAATGGAGGAGTATTCCCTGTACTCCACATCCTCACCAGAATGAGATGTCACTTGTGTTATTGATCTTAGTAATTCTGACAGGTATAAGATGGAATCATAAAGTAGTTTTTATTTGCATTTCCCTAACGGCTAAGGATGTTGAACATTTCTTTTTTAGTATATAATTTTTTAATTATTTTTTCCCTTTACTTTTACATACCAACCCCTTTTCCCCCATCTTCTCCTTCCCCTGCTTCTCCCCACCCACCCCCATTCCACCTCCATCACCTCCTTAGTGTAAGGCCTCACTTGGGTAGTCAACACAGACTGGCATACCAAGCTGGAGCCTGATCTAGCTCCCCGTCCCTGCATCAAGACTGAGTAAGGCATCACACCATAGGGAATGGGCTCTAAAAAGCCATTTCCTCTACACGGGATAAGTCCTGGTCCCATTGCTAGGGGACCCACAAACACATCAAGCCATACATCCTTAATCCACATTCAGAGGGCCTAGTCTGGTCCCATGAAGGCTCCCCAGCTATCACTTCAGAGTCCATGAGCTCCCACTACCTTGGGTCAGCTATCTTTGTGGTTTTTCCCATCATGATCCTGACCCCACCTTGCTCTCATAATCCTTCCTCCCTCTCTTCAACTGAACTCCAGGATCTTAGCTAAGTGCTTGGCTGTGGGTCTTTGCATCTGCTTCCATCAGTCACTGGATGTGGGTTCTATGATGACAATTAGGGTAGACACCAATCTTAGTGCAGGGAAAGGCTAGTTCAAGCACCCCCTCCACTACTGCTCTGAGTCTTAGCTGGGGTCAATCTTGTGAGTTCCTGGGGTTTTCCCTAGCTGCAGATTTTTCCCTATCCCCTTAATGTACACTCTGTCAAGATATCTCTTTCATTGATCTCCCTCCTCTTCTCTCCCCCAACTCGGCCATCTCTTCATGTTCCCACCTCTCCTTTATTCCCCACTCCCAGTTTACCCTTTCCCCTTCCTAGGGTGATCTGTGGGAGCCCCTCTTATTGTCCTCTTCTTTACCTAGCTTCTCTGGAGTTGTGAATTATAGCCTGGTTAAGATATTGAACATTTCTTTATGTGTTTCTCAGCCATTTGAGATTCCACTACTGAGAATTCTGTTTAGAGCTGTACAACATTTTTAGTTGTATAATTTTTTGATATCTAGTTTATCGAGTTCTTTATGTATTTTGGATGCTTGCCATCTATCAGATGTGGGAGTGGTGAAAATCTTTTTCCATTCTGTAGACTGTCTCTTTATCTGGTTTATGGTGTCTTTTGCCTTACAGAAGCTTTTCAGTTTCATGAGGTCCCATTTATTAATTGTTGATCTTAGTGCTTGTACTATTGATATTCTGTTCTGAAGGTCTTCTTCTGTGACAGTGCTTTCAAGGTTATTCCCCACTTTTTCGTCTATCAGGTTCAGTGTGTCTGTACATTGAGGTCTTTGATCTACTTGGACTTGAGTTTTGTATAATATGATAAATATGGATCTATTTGCATTTTTTCACATGAAGAGATCCATTTTGACTGGAACCAATTGTTGAAGATCCTGTCTTTTTTTTCCACTGTGGATTTCTGTCTTCTTGATGAAAAATAATATTTCCATAAGTGTATGATTTATATTCAGGTCTTCAAATCAATTCCATTGATCAACATGTCTGATTTTGGGCCAATACCATGCTGTTTTTGTTAATATATCTCTGTAGTACAACTTGAAATCAGGGATGGTGATAGTTCTTTTATTGTTCAGGACTGTTCTAGCTATAATTTTTTTTCATATGCAGTTGAGAATTGTCCTCCAAAAGTCTCTAAAAATTATGTTGGAATTTTGATGGGTATTGTACTGAATCTGTAGATTGGTTTTGGTAATATTGCCATTTTGATTAGTTTTATCCAACCAATCCATGAGCATGGAAGGTCTTTCCTTTTTGTTATATCTTCTTAAATTTCTTTCTTCAAAGTCTTGAAGTTTTTAATTATACTATTCTTTCATTTTCTTGGTTTGAGTTACCTCAAGATATTTTATATTATTTGATGCTATTGTGAAAGGTGTTGTTCCTTGATTTCTTTCTCTGTCCCTTTGTCATTTGTATATTAGGGCTACTGATGTTTTTAAGTTAAGTTTGTATCCAGCCATTTCACTTAAAGTTGTTTATCAGCTGTAGTAATTCCCTGGTTGAACTTTTAGGGTCACTTGTATATACCATCATATCTACAAATAATGATGTTTTGACTTCATCCTTTCTGATTTGTATCCCTTGGATCTCCTCCAGTTTTTTATTGCCTTAGTTAAAAATTCAAGTACTATATTGAATAAATACGAAGAGAATGCAAACCTTTTGTTTCTGATTATAGTGAAATTGCTTTAAATTTCTCTCCATTTAGTTTGATGTTGGTTATAGGCTTGCTGTAGACTGCCTTTATTATGTTTTAGTATGTCCCTAATCTCTCCAGAACTTTTATCGCGAAAGGGTGAAGGATTTTGTCACAGGTCTTTTTTGTATCTAATGTGATGACAATGTGTCTTTTTTTTCTTAAAGTTTATTTAAATGGTAGTTTACTTTTACTGATTTTCACATGTGGTTCCATCTCTGCATCTCTGGAATGAAGCCTACTTGATCATAGAGGATGATCTTTCTGATGTGCTCTTGGATTTTTTTTGCCAACATTTTATTCAGTATTTTTACTTCTGTGTTCATGAGGAAAACTGGTCTGTAATTGTTTCTTTGTTGAGTTTTTATGTGGTTTGGGTATTGGGGTAACTGTGGCTTCACAAAGTGAATTTGGCTATGTTCCTTCTATTTCTACTTTGCAGAATAACTTGATGAGTATTGGTGTTAACTCTGCTTTGAAAGTCTAGTAGAATTCTGAAGTAAAACCATCTGGACCTCAGCTTTTATGGTTAGAAGACATTTTGTGGTTCTTTATTGATCTGTCTATCTATCTATCTATCCATCATCTATCTATTTATTTATTTGTTGTTTTTACATCTGAACCAAGGTTTCCCATCCCTCCTCTCCTCCCAGTCCCTCCTCCTAATTCATCTCCCCGTACTCCATCCACTCTACCTCCTCTGTTTCTCTTCAGAAATAGGTGGGCCTCACATGGATATCAGTCAGCCAGGGTATATCAAGTTGCAGTGAAACTAGGTACCTTCTCTTCTATTAAGGTTGGATGAGGCAATCCAGTAGGAGTAAAGAGTCTCCAAAGCAGGCAACTAAGTCAGAGACAGCCCCTGTTCCCACTGTTAGGAGTCCCACAAAAAGACCAGGTTATACAACTGGAATATATATGTAGAGGGTCTAGGTCAGTCCTAGGCAGCCTGGTTGTTGGTTCAGTCTCTGTGAGCCCATGAAAGCCCAAGTTAGTTGATTTTGTGAGTTTTCCTATGGTGTCCTTCACCCCACTGACTCCTATATGCCTTCCTCCCTTTCTTTCACAGGATTCCCTGAACTTGACCTAATGTTTGGCTGTGAGTCTCTATATCTGTTCACATCATTAGCTGGGTGAAGCTTCTCTGATGACAGTTCGGTTGGGCACCTAGTACAATGGAAACTCTCAGGAATCTTTGAGGGTGACCCTACCTAAGACCCCTAGCAACGGGGGATACTGAGCCTGATCCAGACATCTCCTGTAAACAAGCAAGACTTCCAGTGGAAGGATTGGTACCAAACCAGCCACAGACCTATTTATTTATAGTTTGTCCTGCCTACAATATGTGTTTGTGTAAACATGGTGAAGAAATTATGGGAGTGACCAACCAATGACTGATCCAGCTTGAGACCCATACTATAAGATGGAGCTTACCCCTGAAGGCCAGAACCCAGATGCAGGATACCCCAAAGACCTAGGATAGAAGTAAACATGGCTGTCAAAAAAAATCAATGAAATGATTCCTAATGATATTCTGTTATACTGACAGATTTGTTGGTAGAATTTTAATGACTATTTCTATTTCACTCAGTTATCTATTTAAGTTGTTTATCTGATCTTGATTTAATACTAGTAAGTGGTACCTATGGAGAAAATAATCCATTTCTTTTATATTTTCCAATTTTGTGTTTTATGAGATTTTTAAAGTATGTTCTTTATGATTTCCTGGGTGCTATTGTTATAGTCCCCTTTTCATTTCTGAGTTTGATAATTTGAATATTCTCTCTCTGCCTCTTAGTTTGGGTAAGGTTTTATCTATCTTGTTGATTTTCTCAAAGAATCAGCTCTTTGTTTGACTGATTCTTTGTACTGTTCTCTGTTTCTGTTTTAATGATTTCAGCCTTCAGTTTGATTATTTCTACTCCTCCTGGGTGTGCTTACTTTTGTTATTGTTCTAGAGCTTTCAGATGTACTGTTAAGTTGCTAGTATGTGAGGTCCACAGGAGGCATGACTGCGGTGGGGAAGGGAGACTGCAGCTGGTGTTCTGTTGAGTACTAGGATGATCCTGAGGGATTTGGTCTGAGAAAACAGAGTTGGAGAAGGTCTACATGCAGCCTACCTGTTCTAACAGCAAGCATGGCATGTGGTTGAGCAGTGGGTGTTCACCAGAGTTGGAGGCTAGGACACAACAACTATTTGGGAAGGGAGACCAGGAATGGAAGGTCTGTGGGATTCATAGGAGGCATAGACTGGGAGAAGTGAGGCTGTAGCTGGTGTTCTGTTATAGTGCTATGAATAATCCTGAGTATCAGTTATAAAGGAGAAGAGGGTATAGAGAAGCTTTCTCAGTAGCTTACCTGAAAATTAGGTTTTTTTTGTTTTGTTTTGTTTTGTTTTTCTTTTAAGGAATCTAAATATAAGGCTTTAGAATCTGCTAAGGTAAATGCAAGTCATGAGCCCAATTATTTTTAATCTAAAAGAAAAAATAAAAGCAAAGGACTAAGAGGTCATGATATGGATATCTCATAAAGCAGGGGCTATCAAACTGTGGGTCACACCCCCTTCAGGGTTGTATATCAGATATTTACATTATACTTCATAACAGTAGTAAAGTTACAGCTATGAAGTAGCAATGAAACAATTTTATAGTTGGTGGTCACCATTACATGAGGAACTCAACTAAAGTGCCACAACATCAGCAAGGTTGAGAACCACTGTCTTAGAGATTCCTGACAGAGATGTGACTTTTGTCTCATTTCTATAGAACCGATTGCATTTATAAAACCATGGAAAGAAATAAAGAAATAGAAAGAAAAAAGTAATGAATCTCAGTCCCAGATGCTCTATACTTTCTCAATTATACTGTTTCAATTGAGTAAATATTGAAATTAACTGAGATTTCTTAACTTTTTAAAAATATTTTAATATTTCACAAGCATGTATTCTCATAGCTGTTTGTTTTTTTGGTCAGATTGACATAGATCTACGAATACCTGGGAAAGAGGGCTCATATCTGAGGAACTATCTCCATCAGATTGGCCTGTGGAGTTAGCATTTTCTCAAGTGTTAATTCATTCAGGAAGGCCCTGCACTGTGGGCAGTACCAACTCTAGGCAGAGGGCCTGGACTGGTAAAAGTATGCTGATGAGTTAGTAGGAGAATCAGCCAGTAAGTAGCATTCCTTTTAAGACTCTGCTTCAGTTCTTGCCTCCAGGTTTCCTCTTTAACATCCTGCCTTTGCTTTTCTAGATACAGCACCACAGATTGTAAACTAAAATAAGTCCTTTTCTCTCCACGTTTCTTTTTATCATGGTGTTTTTAGGAGCAGCAGAAAGCAAACAAGGACTTCCATTGTTTATACAGTAAATCTCTGTTGTGTGGATTTTGATACACAGAGGGGTAGAATCTCATTGGAGATTTTTGGTTGGTGGAAGTCAAATACTGGCAAATAATTTGGAAGCATGAGGACAGATCTCTACATCTAACCCTCATTATAAGATATAAGGACTAATGAGGAAACATAATAACACCTGATCTAAAGCACATGACTTTTAGCTGCTCAAACCTTTTATTTGCTGTTTAACAATCTGTCTATACAAGTGTTGTACAGTTGTTTGTTTAGTTTTTGATCTTTGAAATACTTGCTTTTATTTTGGTCATCACATGAAAAGAAATCTCTGTCAGAACATTTTGTACTGGAGTAACTCAGAAGTGGCCATTATGTCCAGAATGAAAATATTAAATATAAAGAAAGTAAAAACCTGGGAGTGAGTATTATATTCTTAAAATGTAATAGGCAGAGAGTTAAATGAAAGTATAAGGCTATCCCTAGTGCATGTAGGAAACAGCATGCAGCAATACATATTTTAGTTAGAATTATTAATAATCAAAGTATGAAATTAGGGATAGTGGGAGGCTCAGAGGATATAAGGACCTTATCACCAAATCTGTTTACCCAAGTTTGATCAGTAGAGAAATGATTACTAAGATATTGTTCTATAATATTCATATGTATGCAGGTGCACATATATACATATACATGCACATAAACACATTAACACACACATGTACATATACATATGTGAAAACACACATACTCACAGACACACAACAAATATTATCCTACCCAAAAATGTGTTAAAAAATAGGAACTCGCACTCATATCAGCTTGGTAGTTTTTGATGTAACATGTGGTGTAGCATTGCAAGAGAGCCTGTACCACCGAGGGACAATAGCCTTTGTAAATAAAAAATTAGCAATTGTCTTAGTTAGGGTTTCTATTGCTGTGAAAAGACACCATGACCACAGCAACTCTTATAAAGGAAAACATTTAATTCTGGTGGCTCAATTACAGTCCGGGGTTCAGTCTATTATCATCACAGTGGGACATGGTGATGTGCAGGCAAACACGGTGCTAGAGAGGTAGATGAGTGTCCTATATCTTGCAGGCAAAAGGAAGTAAATTGTCACACTATGTGGTATCTTAAGCATGTATGAGACCTCAAAGCTGCCTCTACAGTGACACACTTCCTCCAACAAGGCTTTACCTTACCTCCAACAAAGCCACATCTCCTAATAGTACCACTCCCTTTGGGGGCCATTTTCTTTTAAACTACCACAAGAATTATATGTGAAATGTGTGTTGTATTCTATCTAACACACATAACTGTTAATTAGGCCCTTTAAGAAGGTTGTCTCTCAATAAAACTACAAATCATCATGTCTTTCAGGTCCAGACCCTTAATTGGTGCAAGAAATGTAATTTCTTAGCAGGACTTTAACATATAGTTTGTTTTTCTAGTTATTCAAGCAACATGTGATACCAAAATATGAGATTAGAATTTCTCTTGTTCCACATAAGTTGTTAAACTTTGTTTATTTTATAATCACCAAGCATTTGTAACAGCTTGCTCTTTCTGGGAAGGTTCTCTAATTGAGAAACAGTATTCTAGATGTCATGTCCATTCACTGTAACCGGACTATCCCCAAGGTATGCCAATGCTGATGAAAATTAGTGTCAATCTTCCCCATGTGTTGGAGATGTGGTAATCTGGTAGGAATATGAAATGACAGCTCCTGGTATGTATCTCTTCTCATGAGTTTCAGAGATTTCTACTTGTTTACCATCTGGTGATATATGCAGTGGGTTTTCCATTCAATGATGAAGTCAAAGTTGCAGAAATAAGCAGTGTAGGTACAAACAGGTAACATGTCAAAAAACAGAAAATAAACAATAAAGCCTTGCTGACACCATCTCCAAAACAGCTCGTTATTTATTCCCCATGGCCATGAAGATACACACAGGTCATAGAATATGACAATTCTCTACCCATGTAATAAAAAATTTACTCTTGCTTTCTAAATATTTCTCCCTTTCTACCTTGAATTTCTTATGTAGTTAACTTCTATGAGCAAACTCTTTATTTTCAACATGGTTAATAAAATACACTCATATAATACAGATATCTTCATTACTGGAAAAATTTTAAAAACTTTGAAATTTTCCTCATCTATATGTAGACAGCAAATGCATTTGGACACTAGAAATTCTCATCTGCCCCCTATTACAGAAAATCACACTCTTAAGTAAAAAATAAATGTGTTAAATGCTCTTATGTGTAAGTTGCATGCTGTTAGAGCAGACTATGGGACTTGATACAAAGAGAAGGTATCAAGAAAAGTGGACACTCTGCTGTACTTGGTAGTTTGAACTAACTGAACTTCACATAAAATCTGACATCTGTGAACTTTAAAAGTTTTTTTTATTTCTTTTATCTAAAATACATATTCTTTTCTTACATAATAGATCCTGATTATGGTTTCTCCTAACTCAAATACTCCCCAGTTCTTCCCCACCTCTCCTCCCATCCATATCCACTCCCTTTTTGTCTCTCCTTAGAAAAGAGCAAGCTTCTAAGGTATAATAAAATATAACAGAATAAAAGTTAATAAGATTAAAAAAATCTATCATATCATAGTTGGATGAATCAAACCAACAGAAAGGAAAAGAGCACAGGAAAATTCACAAGAATCAGAGACCCACTCACATACCACTGTGACTACTTTTCTTGACATGTTTTCTTTGTATCAAGTCCTATAGTTTCGTCCTCCGTCTAGGATGAAAACCTGATGCCTTCCATGTACCCTGGCTGGATGTGCTACTTACATCTTAAGACTCTTGCAAATAATTAATAAACGATATTAAAAGTGAGCACAGAATTACATTGTTTGCTCATAAACAGTGGCATTTTTTTTTATAACAGAGCAATTCCCAAACATACAAGTTCATTACCCGATGAGTTCTAGACTAAAATAAAGTAGATGATCTTCATTTTCCTCTGGATATGATGGAATGGATAAAGAAAAATGTAGTATATTTATACTTTGGAGTAGTACTCAGTTGTTAAAAAAATTATCATTTAATTTGCAGGCAAATGATTGGAACTGGAAAATAACATGCTGAATGATGTATCCCAGGCCCAGAAAGACAATACGGTATGTATCACTTAAACATGGATATTAGCTGTTAAGTCGCTGACCTGTTCAGATCTTTCTGTGAGACCTGGGATTTGAGGACCGTAAAGAATGGGGCTGGCTACAGTCTAATTCTGTAGACATGCTTACTTGAGTTTCAGTGTACTTTTGAACATAAATGTAACAAAGAAAGCAATGATCCAAGGAAGGTTGCTTGAGTTCAGAAAACATGATCAGGAAAATATGTAAATAAATGCCAGGTATGCACATACTAAATATTAACAGAGCCAGCCTTTCCCAAAACTTTCTCAGGACAGACCAATTTAAAGACAATTGTCTGGCACCTACTTGTATCTGAGAATGCACAAAAGCAAGGCAGAGGCCATATCCAGATTCAGGGTACAGTGGGGACACCACTCAGCATATCATATCACCAGATTAGGTTCTATAGCTACGTTCTGACATCCAACAAGGATAAACATGGCTTATAAATTGAATGCTAATGTTTGTCACAGGAGGCATGAAATCACATCCAAGAACAATCCAGGGAACAAAATAAAGTTGAAGTAAAAGGCCTTTTTTCCTGGAGCCTCATAGCTGCCAAAGACATTGTTCACCATGTGTCATTCCTTTGGCCATGTTCTAACACTTAAGTAAATAATAACCAAGCTACCCTGAATCTATAATATGTTTTTTTCTAGAATAGAGAGAATTAGACTCTGACAAAATGGAATTAAATTCTTAAGGACCAAGTCTGCATAATCCCAAGCAAGGCCAAGCTTCTTAGTGAAAAGATTAGTAAATCTGGATAAAAAGAGGTTGTGTAAAAAGAGTTTGACCTCAACAGCTGTAGAGCCTGCATGTGGGACTGGACATAGCGAGACAGTTGTGTAGCTTGATCTGCTTAAGGGGACCCTAGCAGTAGGATCAGAATCCATCCGTGGTGCACAAGCAGGCTTTTTGGAGCTCACTACCTCGCACAGCCTTGAGGCAGGGGGAGGGGCTTGGACCTGCCTCTACTTTGTGTACCTCCCCATGGGAGGCCTTACCTTCTTGTTGGAGGGAATAGGGGGTGGACAGGGCGATGGAGGACGGAGGGGCGAGCGGAGGGAAGAGGGGGACTTTGATTGATATGCAAAATGAATAAAAACAGTTTTTTCTTAATTATAAAAAAATTTGAAAAAAGGGTTTGACCTCTGAAAGGTAACCCAAGGCTCAATAGGAATAAAAATACAGAATTAAACAGAGCTCATCTTAAATTTAATTAAAAACACTGTTTCACTAAAGGCATGTTCAGTTGAGCTTCTGATACAAATTCAGACTAAAATAACTGGATCCAAAGATGTGAAAACAGGAGAACTGGTCCCGCTCCTTTCTGTTTGCTACATTAGGTTGAACTAGCCAGGGCAGTGCTGGAGAACTGGCCTAGTTGGTGACGATGACGGAATGCTGGCAGATGGACTAACACAAGTACCACCCGGTCCCAGAATCAGGCCTATGAGTTAGCTCACCTCAACATCCACCTCATCTGTGAACTGCTGGAGCATATGAAGGGGCCAGACCTGCAAATCCACGGCCACAGGATGTCCATGACACAGGGCAACAATAGGATATCCAAGAGGATCCGCAGTGAAGGCCCAGTATCTAGGGTATAGCTGAAACCAGAGGTAGCTGAAACCAGAGGCCTCGAACCATACCAGTGACTCATTGCAATGAATACACACAAGTAAAGGTATACGGACTGAAGAGTATACTGTGTCAGTCACTGGGCCACACTACAGCTTCCACGTAAAGGTTTTTGTTTGTTTGGCTTTGTTTTTTGTTTATATATTTAAATTTTGTTTCGTTTTTTTGGGAAAAGTTGCAAGGGCAGACAGCAGAAGCTAGGGACGGGGAGATGAGTGGGATTGGGATGTGAAATCCACAAAGAATCAATAAAAAGTTTTAAAAATAAGACAGTTAAACCATCACCTAAGTGTTTCTTTTTCCTTGACCACATTATTATCAACACCAAACTCTAGAATGCATATAGACTCTACATATTCACTGGCTGTCATTTAAATGTGCTGGTTATGGCTGGATCATTTGTGAAACTTTATTTGTATATAACTAATATTTTTTTATTAAGTGAAGTTTCACTTAAACACATTAAATTGTCATTCATTTCAATATATTTTAAAATGTGTTATTCACCATATTCTGAGACCAAATGAATGCTAATATTTTTTAATTTCTGTATGAAAGTATGCCTCATATGTAGTGCATATGGAGACCTGTAGCTGGAGTTACAACAGATGTGAGCCACCAAAATTCAGTGCTAAGGACCAATCTTAATTCTCTGGAAAAGCAGGGAATGCTGAGCCAGTTCTTTAAAAAAAAAAATGATTGTTAATCTTCGAACACAAATTACAAAAGTTTAGAACTGTGTAAGTTTCTGAAAAGTATGTTGATCTTGTGTTTCGTTTTGTTTTACTGTATTTTATTTTGACAATCTTGACTGCACAACACCAAAGAAAATGGGCTTTAAGTTCAAATATCTGGGCTATTTAGTGAAACTAAAATAATTTATCAGAATTAATAATTAGATGTTCTTTCTTGCTCTGAATAAATTTTCATCCTTCATTGTGCTTCTTATAATAGTTGATAGTATCATTTATTTACCTAGTAATAAAAAAAATAGGTCAATAAATGAGAGCCCTACAGTTACACTCAATCTAAATAAATATATTTTTGATTTAAAGCACTTTTTCATCTATAGTAAGATATGTTCCATTTGATAGTTTCTTTAGACTGGAAGGGAATTTTAACAAAATTTTACCTAGTAAATGACTTAGACAAGCAAGCAAGAGAGATTTATTTATAAAGTCCATCAATAGATTAATTGGAGTCTATGATTACAATCTTTCTTTCCTAAAGTCATTATTAAGCAGCAAGTAGATGGACTATATCTCTGTAACACTGAGTGTCATTGAAATTTTGGTGAACAATTAAAAGTTTACTCTATAACGTGGAAAAGATGATAAAGAATACTACTATAAATATAATATACCTACATCATAGCTTCTGTCCTTTTAAATCCAATTACTGTGATTAATATACTTAATAATTTACTGCAAAAGAACTTAAAAAAGATTTGTCATAGAAAAAGACAGTATATACTATTATACTATTTACCAGAGAAAAATGTTCATTTTTTATGATACAAGTTTAAAAGGAAGAAATCTAAGAATTTGACAAATTATTCAAAATTCATGTGACTCTTAGAAAATCATGGAGGTAATTTACCTAGAAAAAAAATGATGTTGTTTTTGAAAAGCTTAAAGTCACATGCATATAGCCACTGTATATTTATCTGTCACTTACATAAAATTTGTACCTGATTCTCCACCCAGTTTTTTCCTAGTGCCAATCTGTCACCATCTTGATATGCAGACTGATTCTCACCACCACACCAATTATAACACATCCCTAATTATTTGAAAGTCAAGCAGGTGTCCTTCAGCAGTATATACTAACAGTTGTGACCTATCTTAATACACAAATGAATATATAACAGTTTTTTTAAACCTTGTATCAATACAATCAATGATGATAACATTAAAGCCTATCCATAACTGTCTAAGGCGTACTGTATACAACTGCCATTAGTTATCTATTGGTTTTCTGCAAGGCACTAACCTTTGTTTTAACCTGGAAACTCGTTGTTTAGTAGAAAGAGTGACCTACTTAAGATTAAAAGGCAACAAATCACTGTACAACAAGACCTTAAAGGGCAGACACTATTGGATAGAAACATTTATTTGTGTTTTACATGTCCTCCTGTTTCCATCTTATGAACAATTTATATAAACTAGAAAACAAGGAGAAATGATCCAAACTAAAGATCTATAATGAAAGCCACATCCCTGTACAGTTTACTTCTCTACAAGAAAGCATCACTAACAAGAATCCCTAATTTTGAGTTTGAGATGATATTTACCCCGAACCAATTTAAATAGTTTTTCATTGGAGTGCCTATTGTTTTAGGTACAATTTTTGAAGAAACCATGTGAGACAATAAAATGTGGAATAAAGAAAAAAACTTGCAAATCTAGAGATACTTTTATAAAAGTCTAAAATTTTGATTTCCAATATTATTTCACATCACAATATGGAAAAATATGGTTTCATATAATAATGTACAGAACAATATATCTTATTATTTCAAATATATTTAAATTTTTCCAAAAGAGAAATGTCTTCATCTGTAATGTGATATACAGAGGGGGTTAAAATATATTCTTTCATTTTATAGAACCCATATTCTCAACATTTAGTGGAAATGAAGATCATAGAAACATATATAATAAATAAATTAAAAATACCAAGGAGTGACAAATTATTGTGCTTGAATATCGCACAGTGAAACATTGTAGGAGAAAACACTCAGGTTGGGTAGAGCAGGTTCCTCTAGACTACTAAAATGGATCTCAGTGCACAGTGAGGCCCTGCCCATGTTATTGGAATGAGCATTCAGGAGAAAGGAAGGACATGGAGCTTAGGTAGCTGAGTGATGAAGCAGTTCCACCATGGACTTTGACTTCCATTTAGAGTTTTCTTGAGTTGGAGTTCTGTTCATCTTACAATATACACAGGCTGTATGCAAGTTTTCTTTGAAAAGAGTAATCTTCAGAAACCGCCTTTCTTTAGCAGACAGATCAGGGTATAAGTAGAAAATTGGTTGTAGAAAGCATCTGCTGTGAGTACTATAAATGCTGGGAACAATTTGTTGGTAGGTAGCAATATAAATAGTATACAATATAATACCATGCATTATAAACTAATGAAATAGTGAAAAAACACTGTCAGGGTTCTCCATCATCTGCCCCTTTTACATTAGCCAACAAACACTGCATCAATAGTTGCAAATTCTTCTGTTACCATGTTTGAAAGGAACACATTGGCTTCCTGTACCACTGCACCTCACATTTCTGCTTTTACCAGTTTCTCACCAGAGTCTAACAAAAATGAAATTAGATGCAATTTTTAAAGAGCATTTCTAGTTGGATTCTCTAAATCTATGACACAACTATTTCATCAGGCCCACTTAGTTTATAAACTGAGAATTTTATTGGTAGTCACAGTGTATCACCTTGTTTATCTGCCTTTCAATGATTCTTTTGTTAATGATATTCCATTATTTGTTAAAACATCTTCATTCACTTGGCCCATTTTGAAAGATGCATCCACATACTTTGATAAACCATTACCACTCTCTAAAAATTCCTTTCTAAATTCCCTATAATTTATCAAAATCAGTAACCTGTAAGGGAAGTAAATATATATATTCATGGCTTAGAACACATTTATTTTGCCAAATATAGTGTGCATGACTGGTTATAATCCCAGAAATGAAGAAAGGAGTGCAAAGTTATCTTCAGTACCACAGCAAATTGAAAGATACATTAAGCTCCATATGACCTTACTTCCATCATTTGACTCTTGTTCATTTGTTGGCATTCAGTTGGCTATAAATACATGTGTTTACTTTGGACTTTCTGCCCTGGGTTTGCCTTTACACCAAGAACATGCTGCTGTGGTTACTGTAGCTCCGTGGCTATTTTATGGAATCAAATTTTGTGACCACAAACTTATTAGTCTCTTTATTTGAGGTGGGTCGTTTTTATCATAGCTGCTATGCTTGTGGAGTTCCTTGCAATTCCATTTGAATTTTGCTCTCTCTCTCTCTCTCTCTCTCTCTCTCTCTCTCTCTCTCTCTCTCTCTCTCGTGTGTGTGTGGGTGTGCGCGCGTGTGTGCACATGTGTGTATAACCAATTCTGTGATTTGTACTTGAAGATCACATTGAATCTAAATCAATTAAGCTGTATGGGCATTTTAATAATGTTACTTCTTCCAATCTATTAACATGCAAAGTGTCTCCATTTTCGGGGCTTTAAGTTCTTTCATCAATAAGCTGTAACTGTCACTGTACAAATATTTTACTTCATTGGGTAAGTTTAACTCCAAATTTCACTTATTTCACTCTATATTTTCACTTTATATTCTGCAGCATTACTCACTTCATTCATTTATGATATTCTTTTTGGTAGAATCATTAAGTTTCTTGAAAGTTAGAATCATAACCCTGTAAACATGGATAATTAATTTCCTACCTTTCCATTTGCACTCTATTTGTTTTTTCTCTAAATTAATTACTGTAGCTATAATTTCAGTATTAAACCATATACGATTCACAAAAGTGTGTACCCTTGTTTTGTCATAATTTTGAAAGAAATGTTTTCAGCTTTTCTCTACACAGAACACTGGCTATGTCTTTGTCATATCTAACCTTTATTATGTTGGTGTATGATCTTTCTACATGTGTTTGTAGGGGTTTTACTCTATTTTATTTTGTTTAGGTTTTTTTTGTTTAGTTTTAAAAGCATTTATTCATATTAATTTATTTTATTTGTGTGTGTGTGTGTGTGTGTGTGTGTGTGAGAGAGAGAGAGAGAGAGAGAGAGAGAGAGAGAGAGAGAGTATTGCAGTATGTCTGTTTTTACCATGTGAGCAGGAAAAAGGTGATGGCACCAGATATCCCTGGAATAAAGTTACAGCACCCAATTTTTGTGCTGGAAACATGCCTAGGCTATCTGGAAGAGCAATAAGTACTCCTACACACTGCATCATCACTCTAAGCTCCATTTTTCATTTTATTGAAAGATTTTTTTCCTGCATGTATATCCATATGATTTTCATTATTCATTTTGTTGGTGAGAAACATATGTTCATTTTTATCTACTGAACAATTCTTACAACTTTGGGACACAACCTATTTGATAGTGGGGAATGGTAATTTTTATATTTGCTTTTGATTTGATTTGCTAATATTTAGTTTATAATTTTTACATTGGTGTTCATCATAGGTATTGACTTATAGTTTTCAGGTTTTATGTTTTCTCCTTTTTGTGTCAGAGTAATTTGGAAACATTTATCTCCCTTTCAAACCACTAGGGTAATTATTAATAATAATTAGCTGATATATTGTTACTAAGTTCTACAGTGAAGATCTTAGCCAAAGAATCTACTTGGGGGAGTTCTGTAGAATGTGTTTGCCAGGTAATTTCTGTTTAGATTCAGTTGAGGTCAGATATCTGAGTTGCACGTTTGGGAAGGTGGATTGAAGAGGAAGTATTAAGATGACAGCCCTATGTTGAGTGACTTGGTCAGAGGAGAGTGAGGAAGACCCAGAGAATGCTGATAGGTGATCCAATCACTAGAATCAATGTAGCTAATTAAACACACAGAGCAATATGTGACATTCTCAGTGGAGAAGCCTATAGTGACAGGGCCTCATAATCTTAAGATACTTTGTTCTGGTCATTTCAAACAAAGTTTCAATTAAAGAAGAAAAGGGAAACCATTGTGAGTGTTTGCTTTATTTCACTTAATGTCTGATTATGTTTGGAGTATGGTTATCTAATTTTTCCGTAAACTCCACAGATTAAATTAAAATTTTCTAGGTTAAAGGGGTGAGAGGCTCAGATACCTAATTCAATAAATTCAATCAGTGGTTATATTAAAATAAATTTACTAACAAAATTATTGACATTTATCTGTGTGAGCAATATTAATATTTAACTGTAGGAAAGTCATTATTAAGCTAATCTCTGTTGGAAACTACTTTTCACCTCTTCAGCAATCTCCTTTAAATCAGTAATGGTATTAGTTCTACTTCATTTGTGTTTCTAAATTTTCTATTGAAAAACCCGATGCACAGAACAAATATGCCCCTAAGTGTATTTAATCAAGTAAGATATAACAGAAGGACACCTGGATTCTGTGACTGTTCACTTGAAGTAAAAACACAAAAATTTTTATTACATACACAATGAGTATGAGCAGTATCACACAGTGAGTTCTCTTGGAGGCATATTCTTTAGAATTCAGCTTTGTAGTGGCTGAAGTATGAATTCTTTCAACTTAGTCCTACATCAAAAGATCTCTACCCAGCTACTCCACACTATATTCTCCATCTATAGACAGAATGAGGTAACACGCATTTTAATTTTCCATCCTATTTATAGTTGGCAGATGATAATTATATATAATTATGGAGTATGACATGATGCCTCAATTTATGCTTAAAATGTGGAATGATCAAATTAGGCTAACTAACAATTCCAGCTCGAGGGTGTGAATGTGTGTGTGTGTGTGTGTGTGTGTGTGTGTGTGTGTGTGTGTGTGCTAAAAATATGCCATATCTTGTGGTAGGAATGAAAGTGTGGAGAGTAAAAGGTACAGTGTTTCAGTGTTTTGGTTAGATACAGAGGTTTAACACACACACAAAAACACACGCACACATACAATTTTAGGTTATTCTATTCTCAGTTACTTATACAACCTTAGCTAGTAATAAGATCTCAACACAATAATAGTAATATTTGCATATACTTCTACCTATGTTGTATTGATTGTTCAATGTCACTTTGAAGCTGTCATAGTTTTCTCCCTGAATGATGTTATTCTCTTTGTCCAATCTCTAGCATAGCAATCAGCTAACAAGGTTTTTCTGAGAGATCAGATTTGGGCCACACATGACATCACATTGACTGCAGTTCATTGTATTTCTTTGAAAGGACACACAGAAGAGAGAAGAACATAAGCAGATTTGCTGTGAAGACTAAATAGACTCTAACAATGAGTGGGAAGGTACAGCATCACTTGAACCAGAGTGTTGCCTAGGTGATACTGCCCAAAATGTGTGTAGCATATCCAAGGACACTAAAAAGGAGTTCAGAACAAATATGTTGACTAACCTCACCCGAGATCTACAGGTAGCATCCAAATTCACAGTATTATTGGTCATGAGAGTTTTTCTGTCCACCTTTATCCTCCACTCTTGCACTTGGAACATATTGAGGTGTCAGAAGAGGAGATGAGGCAAGCTACTTTTCTTCCTTCATCCCAAACTTCAGTGTAGTGGGTCAAATGAGGAAATTATGGGAGCTTTGGCTTTGAATCAAGTACAAAGTAAAATTCTGACAAGACATTATACTTAAATAAATGCAACTTAAACCACAAAAATGTGAGAAAATAAGCCATAAGAAAAAAAATACTAAATTTTATCCAGGAGCAGTGGAAAAAGTGAGCTCCACTCTGTCTATGAAATGGAATAGTTAGAATACAAAATAAAATTGCTTTTATGAGCAAATCCCCAAAAATGTATGTTTTGCTGTAAAAGTAGGATAGGAAATATGCAAAATTACAGACCCCCAAATAGAAAGCAATTTGTTTAATGCAACTAGTACCCTAAACCTGCAAGCTAAAATAACTTTTTCCTCTAAATGTAACTAAATTGAAGTAACTTATTTTATCAGACTAAATAGCTGTTTGTGTTCTTGCTTTATTTTGTAAGTTTGTGTACAACCCAAAGAAGAAATGTTTTGCTTTTTTTCATGAATATAATTGGTAGAGTTTGATAACCAGACATAAAAAAGCTTTGTAAAAATTTTCCAGGCACATTTCACTTTGCTATATTTCTTTACAGTTTTCAGTTAAATTCCGAGGGGAATAAATAGATGTCTTACCTCATTTGCATAATGGAGCATGGAGTCAGCATAGCTTTTGCTCAGCTATCCTGTCACTGAGAGTTTTAGAGCCACAACAGAGGTTTCA
Source organism: Peromyscus californicus insignis (assembly GCF_007827085.1). NCBI lineage: Eukaryota > Metazoa > Chordata > Mammalia > Rodentia > Cricetidae > Peromyscus > Peromyscus californicus. The sequence continues at coordinate 157,603,312 of NW_026294573.1, read as the reverse complement.
AAAGAGACCCCACATGCATTCAAATCAGTTCACTGTAGAGACACTTTAAAATTTTTCAAATAACAACCTAATGTTTGAAGTAAATTGATTTCTAGCCCAAGCTGACTTGTTTAAATTGATTGAACCGAGGAAACATGTGACATGCATCATACTTATTTCAGCCTTTTTCTCAGTTTGAAATGCAGTTTTATAATAAAAATTTTATGTTAATATGGAAAAATGCAACATCTCTGCATAAATTATACCTAGAGTCAGTAAACAGCCATGTTTTCCTAATTTTAAGAAAAGGGAAATAAATAACAGTGTGAATGTTTATGACTAAAATTCATTTGCTTAAGAGATCTTGAGAAAAATTTGAACAAACATGAACTCCCAAAATGAAGGAGAATATGACTCTAAATTCCCATTAAAACCAAACTTTCACATGAACAGAAAGAAAATAAAATCTAAGTAGACTGTTATACCTTTTTTTCTTTTTCTTTCTCTCTTTCTTTCTTTCTTTCTTTCTTTCTTTCTTTCTCTCTCTCTTTCTTTCTCTCTCTTTCTTTCTTTCTTTCTTTCTTTCTTTCTGTCTTTCTTTCTTTCTTTCTTTCTTTCTTTCTTTCTTTCTTTCTTTCTTTCTTTCTTTCTTTCTTTCTTTCTTTCTTTCTTTCTTTCTTTCTTTCTTTTTGAAACAGGATATGTTGTTGCCTAGGCTGCCCCATGCCTTGTTATGTAGCCTAGGTGGATTACCTGGAACTCCTGATCCTGCTGCCTCAAACTCCTTCCTGCTGTGATTAAAAGCATGCCTTCTGCTTCCTGAATGCTTACCAAGCAGTCATCCAATTTAGCTTCCTATACAGCTATGAGGTTTTTGTTTTTGTTTTACACACACGCACACGCACATACACACACACATATACACACTTGATTGAATGGATAGTATTTATTAAACAAAAATACAATTCTCTCCAGCTGATAATTATATTTGATAGGTCAGTGAGAATGAAGAATCTTTTAAACTTATTTTTACCATGAAGAAAATTTCCATCTCTACAAGAAAATTGAAAAAAAAAAAAAAAGTCTGCTCAAAATCTTTGCAAGTATCTCTGAGCAAATTTCCATTATTCTTTCTTTATGCACAGCTGATTCATTTAGTCTAAGAAAACCTCTACCTTTAGCTTCTGTTAACCTCAGCATGGTCTTTGTTATGCATTACATATTTCTTAAGTTTTAAATTTTATGTAATATCAAACAATAATTTAAGTCCGTAATAAATATGCTAACAAGTAGATGCAACTGTAACTTTTGTTACTCTGCTTGGATTTAAATATAACATACTCTATTCTTTGTTGGGACTGAGCTACAGGGTAAAACAATTTACATGATTAGAGATTTTTCCCCCATATTTCTGCTGAATACCAAATCAATGATGTGGGGATTAGATCAGACAAGAATGCAAAGTTATTGTATGTATCATTCACTTTCAGCATCACACACTATTTGATTGTCAGCTAAATCATGCTTCATGACGATGGATAGGTAGTGACTCTCATATCATGAGGATGCTGGAGGAAAGGCAAGGCCTACAACATACATAGCTAACTTCCTGGTCATTCATAACTTATGTTTACTTAATAAGAAGTTGTCTTCAATTACCTTTTAAAAGGATGAAAACTTTCTCTTCAGTGTCTTAAAACATTTTAAGTTAGTTTCCATGCCTTTTTATTTTTATGACCTTTTCAACTCAAGTGTGGATGTGCATATGAGCATGTAGAAATCTGTGGAAATTTGCAGGAGGGGTTCTCTCCTCCTACCATGTGTGTCCTGGGAATGGAACTCAGGTCACTTATCTTGGCAGCAAGAACCATTTCAGGCTGAACCATCTCATTGGCTCTATGTTGGTGTCTATATATTTATATGTGATCATTTTCTCAAATAATTTCTTGAGGAAGAACTCTCTTTTCAGCTTATTTTTACATTGACAATTTTCACCAAATAGAAAAATGTAATAAGATTTGTAAACATTTGTTATTATGGGAAAGAATGACTTTAAGAGAGTAAATATTTCTAAACTTTAGAATTAAAATACTTGTATCATTATATGTTTGTTATTTACATTTGAATGTAATCTAAGGACTTGAAAATAGGAGCTAATTATATTATGTTAAACTACAGTTGTCAACAATGACAGTGCCATTAATTCAAATAGAGAAAATAGCTATACAGGACGGAAACCTTAAAGATTCAAATAATGAACTCTTATGAAGTAAGATTAATTTTATATGTCTGTTTTAAAACTTAATTATGCATAACATTTTAAATTAATTAAATCCAGTGTAGCTGTATATACTGTAAACATAAACTGAAAGGGATAGATACTGGATTTGGGTGATGTGAGGGGATGTTTGTGTGTGTGTGTGTGTGTGTGTGTGTGTGTGTGTGTGTGTGTGTCTGTGTGTGTGTCTGTGTGTGTGTCTGTGTGTGTGTGTGTGTGTGTGTGTATGCTTGTATATATTAATAAATAACCTGAGTTAAATAAAATAAAGGGAATGAATATCTGTGCTCATTAAAATAAAAACATTTTCTTATTTAAAGGCAATATTTTTCCACACAGACAGCATAGAAGTATTAGATTTCTCAGGTTGTCGTTAAAGCAAACATACTTCATATACTGACAGTATAAAAAAATACAAATGTGCAAACATAAATTCAATGATTACAAACAAATTCAACTTGACAATTTAGTTTTCACTTATAGCTACATTTTTAATCCTGCCTATCATTTTCTTTTTTTCACCACTGGATAAAAAGTATAGCATTGTGTAGCTCCGTGTTCACCATGTCTTCTGCTTGGCAATAATTTAAACCACAGACAGATTTAGGTTCTGGCCCTGCCACCGGTAGAGTACCATTCTGTCCACAACCCACTCCTGCTATCAGGGAATCTTGTAGGAAGGCACTGTTCTCCAGTGGTGATCCTCACAATGTGTGTTTGTTCTCTGCTTCTGTATGTAGACAAGTTATGTATATTTTTACCACCAGGTTCAGCGTCCTGCACTTCTACAGGTTGACCGTATGCCTTCCATTTGCTTGGGCTTCATTGTTTTCACTCTCCTTTTTTGTGAAATACTAAAACTCTTCATTTTTTTTTTCTTCTACCACTCACTGTAGTTCACAATATTCAGTGACGGCTGACCTCCTATATTTTTTCCGAAGTCAGATTTCTGTATTCTTCTAAAATATCCATTCATCAATTGGTCCACTATGCATGTCTGAAAGTCTCAGCTCACACTTTAAAAAGTCAGGTCTTAGTCCTAGATAAACTGGCATCTCTATATGGCTCTGGGACTTCTGCCTCTAAACATTGCTTTAGTTCCTCAGATACACACAAGCATAAAAAAGCAGGACACAGTACTCCCTAAACAGTTACATATTACTGCTCTTTCTAAGTTTTCTTCAAGGTTTTTCATCCTTTTTTAAAGAATACACTATATCTTTTTCTTGACCTGGTGTTTGGATCACAGGTTGCTAAATTTAATTTTGTTAGCTAGAAGTCAAAACACTGGAATTAATTGTTCTGAGAAATTCTTGTAAGTGTATGGTCTTGCAGTCAAATTTGAAATTGCATTTCAAGACAGTTTCTGCCCTAGTGCTCAGCAATTTCACATAGTTTCTAATTAGATTCTTTTTGAATTCTTTTTTCCCCAGAGAGATGAGGCTTTTTCCCTTCTGGTCAGTTATTAGTCAAAGAAAGATTACATGAGGAAATTTAATTACAAAGCAGGAAAATAATACACATAAAGGTGTCAATTAGAATATGCAATTTTTCTAAGTAAAGTGGGTTTATTTGATTAAGCAAACCAAAATAGTACAAGTGCGCATTATTTTGCAATGTAGACATTTTTTTCCTATTATCAAAAGTGACAAGGTAAAGTGAATTAAGAAAACCATATTCACAATAACTGTTGTATCAAGTGAAAACATAAGCAGTTTTGACTTGTAGGGACATGGCAGGGACTTGTATGGCTTGCTCAAATGAGAACTAGCAATTTAGTGACTTGTCCTCTTTACTGTCAGCAGGTGGATGGTCTTAAGCATATAGGAGTTGAGCTAAAATATGTTAGGTGCTATTTGTAGAGCAACTCAGCAGGAGCAATTAGTTTTAAATAAGCCTGAAAGACTCATTTCTTTTGGCCTTTCACCACTGTATTTATGTTTTGAGTTTTCAGGGCCTTCTGTGTTTTCGAACCATTAAGCATACTATTTACTATATAGAACTGAAGGCAAATACAAATCAAGACTGTCAAAATATTCACGAACATTGACACTGAATGCTGTCATTATTAAAGCAACATTTCATTTCTCTTTTCCCCTAATAATAAAACTGTTTTTTATCTTCTGTCCAATTGTCTAGTGTCTTCCGATTTCTGTCTAATTTCAAGCATGTCTCTGTTTCAAAGCAGGTTCTCTTGGTGAGAACATGTTTCAAGTAAGCAGAAGGCCAGCTGTGTTTTGCCAATAGCTTCTGAAACCAAGGCCAATGAGTTGGACCTTCGTTTTCTGCATTACAAACTGCTTCTACAAATATGATCAGAAAAATTAATTTAACAGTATTTTAAGCCCAATATAATAATATAGTCTTGCAAAACCAATTTTAAAACCTGCATTGTAAACATGAATTTATTTTGTCTCTAAACACTCTAATTAGGTAGGAGGTTTCTTTATTTATTCAGAACTCATTCAAATCAGTACACCTTAGCTTAGGACTTATGATCATGTGGCCTTTCAAGCCTCTGTCGACATGTTGAAAACTGACATTTTGTGTATGGTGAATCATAAATTCATGTTTCCTATTGAGATGGACTCTACCCTTAAGCCATTCAAAAGAAAACAGGACTTGACCTACTTAAGATCTTAAAAAGATACTGTAGATGATATTTTTAAAACATGATCTCACAGCTATCTGAGCATATAGATTGCTGTTAGCTGAACGCTCTGACCTTAGAAAACTGATAACCCTCTAACAAGAAAATAGCAAAAATATTTTTTATCCTTCTGGCATTAGCAGTCCTATGTGAATAAAATAAGATTAAATCTATTAAAGCACTTTAGAAATAAGTAGTCTTTGTACCTCTCAGGTATTATTAGATAAAAGAATCACAAGATAATCTTCTTATACAGTAACATCATCCATATTATCCTCTGCTCAGGAAGCTTTCAGTCTCTTGGATCTTTCAAATTCAGGAGAGACTCCTTTATCTGGCATTTAATAGCATCAACAATAGAGTTAAAAACTATATTCTGGACATATGTACCATTATTACCTAGACAGGTGTACTATTGCATTTATTATACAAACTTCAACTGCATGTCTCACAATTTGTTATCTCAGAAGCTCATTGTCTTTCCTTTATTCTGGAATGAGTCTTCCACCTTCAATCAAAAGCAGCTATCCCCTAGCTCTAGTATTTAGTGAAACTGGTAACATGGGGGAATTTCAGTAAACAGAATAGAACGAACTTAAGCTATTAATAGTAGTCATTTCAACATTGCATCTACCTTTTGAATTATTGAGGTGCCCAGAGACTGTAGAGTATTCAACACTAAATCAGACATTTAAATTCAAGCCCCTCTAAGCAAGACCAGAGGCAGTGAACTCCTGCAGTGAAGCAGTATTTGCCAGACATATCCGGGCAATGTTCACATCCAAAATCCTAATGCCTGTAACTGTATGCATAAGATGTGGACAAGGGAGCAAAATTCACAGCCTGCACACAAAGGGGTCATAAACTCCCATCCATACCTGAGGAAAGGCACTTGATCTTCAAAGCTCTGCGTTCAGTACGTTTAAAATCAGAAAACACAAGAAATTATAAAGAAAAAGTGGGGAGGGGCATAGGAAGAGAGAAAACCGGGGTGTGGATTTGATCAAAACAGATTATATTCATGTATGGAAATTTCAAACAATAAAGTATTTACAGCTAACAATATATTTTGTTTGGTCAACTAGGAAAACATAAGACCTGCTCTGAAGTGTAGTTTATTTGTTTTGATATTTGTGTGTGTGTGTGAGTGTGTGTGTGTGTGTGTGTGTGTGTGTGTTTTAAATGGTAAAAGGAACCTAAATTTGGGTGACTAGGGAAGTAGAGAGGATCTGGGAGGAGTTTCAGGAGGAAAATATGAACAAAATATACTTTATGATATAGAAAATTTTTAAAATTTATTTAAGAATTTTTTATATTCATTTTACATACCCACAGCAAATCCTTCTCTCATTCTTCTTCTTGCTCCTCCCTAGGCCCTCCCCCCAAACCCGGACACAGCCCCCATCCCCTCCTACAAATGGGTAAGGGCTTCAATGGGGAGTCAGCAAAGCCTGGCACATTCAGTTGAGACTGGTCCAAGCCCCTTACCCCTGCATCAAGGTTGAGCAAATCGTCCCACCACCATAGGTAATGGGCTCTGGAAAGCTAGCTCATGTACCAGGGAAAGATCGTGATGATCGCATTACTAGGGGCCCCTCAAACAGACCAAGCTACACAACTGTCTTTGGTATATAGAGGGCCAAGGCCAGTCCCATGCAGTTTTGACAGCTGTCGGTCTAAAGTTTGTGAGTTCCTAAGAGCTTGACTCAGTTGCCTCTGTAGATTTCCCCATCCTAATCTTGATCCTCCTTGTTTATATAACCCCTCTTCCCTTCTTTGACTGGACTATGGGAGCTCACTTGGTGCTTGGCTGTGAATCTGCATCTGCTTCCATCAGTTATAGAATGAAGGCTCTATGATGACAATTAGGATATCCACCAATCTGAATACAGGAGTAGGCCCGTTCAAGCACCCTCTCCGCTATTGCTAGTAGTCTAAGGTGGGGTCATCTTTGTGGATTCCTGGGAATTTCCCTAGCACCATGTTATTCCCTAATCTCATAATGTCTCCCTCTATCAAGATACCTCTTTGATTGCTCTATGATATGGAAAACTTATAAATAAAAAGAAATGAAAACAAATTATATCCCAATTTTATATTGAATCCATTTTACATTTACATTTCACTTACATTTTTTTGCTTTCTACTTATCAATTATTCCTCATTATGTATGAAATCTGGGACAATGAACATTCTTCAACATAAATCATTCCTTAATGCTGCTATCTTGGCTAATTAAGTTTTTTATCATCTTCAATTAATTCATTTAGTCATTCTTTTATGTAATTATTTGGGGATGTATGTGTTTACCGAGACACATGTGTGGAGGTCAAAGGACAATTTGTCAGAGATAAAACCTAGTTTGCTGGCTTGGTGGAGGCTGTTCAGACCTGCTAAGCTATCTTATAAGGTCTTCCATGTTTTTGAATAATTTGTTACCTCTACATGGTTTGTTTGCTTCAATAAGCAACTGATTGAGACCTGCATATTGTTATCAAACCTTTGAAAACATTCCACTCTCTTCAATTTAGCACAATTATTGCCAAATATCTCCAGTTTAGTACTTGACATTTTCTCACCTATGATTCCATCCTTCTTCCTCACCACACTTGAGCAAATAGACAAGGTGCCACGGAATTTGATTGGTTTGGAACTAGCTTATCTTTGACCTGGAATTTGTCCTTGTTGTAAATCTACAAATGCATTGCTTTTAAGAGTATAATTATTGCAACATCATGTTGTTCTTTTCACAGACTATAATTATAACATGTTAAATCATCCCACTGAGTTCTAAATATTTTCTAGTTGAAACTCAGCATTCCTTATCTCTGTCTCCTTCAGAGCTTCTGGATTCTTTTTGCAATTTACTTTCTTACCCCACTTCACTTTAATTTGTTTTATATTTTGAAGTGTAGCCATTGAATTAATTTTTCCATAATTAAAATTTAGAAATAATACAGAGTAAGCTGGGCAGTAGTGATATATGCCTTTAATCTCACCAGTCAGGAGGCAGAGGCAGGCAGATCTCTGTGAGTTGGAGGCCTGCCTGTTGTACAAAGTGAGTTCCAAGAGAGAAGAAATGAACTTATAAAGAATAAACAAATGGCTGATAGAATGGGGGAACATCATTGCCAGCTGTATACTTTATAGAAAGTTAATATCTGAAATATATAAAAACTAAAATAATAAATAAATACTAACCAAGAAAAATTTCAAATGGAGCCTCAAACTAAACAGAGAGGTCTCAAAAGGTGAAATACAAATGAGAGACATTTAAAAGAAATGTTAAACATCCTTAACCATTGGAGAAATGCAAATTAAGTCTACTTTGAGATTTCGTACCTGTTCAGAATGGCTAAGGTCAAAACTATCATCATTTTATACATAAAGATTCTGTAGTCTTGACCTTATTACAGAATCTACAATCTTAGGAGTTATATACTTATTTTTCTGTAAAATCTCAATACCCTCAGTCACTCTCTCCTGTGTCTAATTACCATTTTTAAGAACTGTATGCTTTTTTTCTGTATCTGAAGATGTCAACAGAAATTATATTGAGTCTTGGGTAGTTCTTTTCTTTTTCATGGATAGTTCTACAGTGTGGGTGTTGACACTTGACAGGACACCAATTCCACAGTGGTCAGGACTCAACACTGAATCTCATCACTTGGTGGCTGTCCTTGTGATCCTCCTCTATGGTAACTTCTGTGTTTGACCTATGGAAAGCTCTTTTCTCTTGAAAACAGATTCCCATTTCATGTGCCTCTTTGGCCTCATTTCATAAATAAAGTGTGTATACTTTTGAGGTTTTATGAATATAAATGAATCACAAGAACATCTAGAGATAAGCCCATTTCGACCTGTGCAAGATCAGAGTAGTCTCTAGTGGCCCTTCCTTTCTGTGGTTTTATTTTATATATTTCCAGAATCCCTTGAAATAGCTATGAGGCAGTGATGTTAAAATTAGGCTTTTGCTGCTTCTGTGGTCAATATCCTCTTATTTCCTTAATTACCTTATCCACATTACTTCATGAAAATAAACAGTATGTCAATGGTGTTCAGTTTTGTGCCCACAGCTTAACAATTTCTCTTAATTGTGAGGTCAGGTGTCTAACTAACAGTCTGTCACCATTACTGCATATTTGATATAAATCTAAATTTATTCATATTTGTGTATGAATATTAAGAAGACTCCTTCATATTTTATCCTTTCCCTCTGAAAACAAAATTTTAGCAAACTAACGTCTTTCCTATATGTGACCGACAACTCCCTTCTTTGTTTTCTCTGGCCCTGGCTCAGCCCTTGGAGACTCCATCTTTTCTGTCACCTTGCAGTCCATCCATTAGCCAGCATAGTTTATTTCACTTAGCTCAAATCAAGTTTCATGGCTCATTTAATCAATTACATTCCTCTCCCTCTTGTTAATTGATAGAATTGTGTTGAAGCTCTTCTTTCTTTTCCGTCTATCCTGTGACTTTCTTTTCTATACATAGTAGAAGCCAGCCCCTGAAATGTATTGATCAACTCAATCTTGTTTCTCCTCTTTAATCTCTCCCCTCTAGTCACACGGCCACCTTTGTCAGTGTTCAACACCAGCAGTACCAGTTTCCTTACTACACCCTTTTGGTAGACTGCTTTTCTCCTAGCTATCTTCAGAACTGATACTCCAACTTCTTCCTTTGTGTCCTGGCTAAAACATTTTGTTTTAAATCATTGAAATGGTAAATGTTTATCACATTCAAATAAATACCATATTTACATACAGTGTTGATGAAAGCTATTGTTTTCTCTCAACAAATCTGTTGTGGCCAACTTAGAAGAACTTTGATTCTTATAACACATGATTATATGACTAATTGAATCATAGAAATAGTTGATTGCTAGTGAAACAGAAGCAGTTGTAAGTTCTATCCACTGCATAACAGATCCAGTTATTACGGACTTTCATCACATTCTAAATGCTATTAACTGTCACAATGGAAGATGAAGGAAAGCTCTGAAGCTGTTTGAAGTTAGATACTTAAACATGACTTTTTAAAAAATGACAGCACCATTACAAATATTTTGTGACCTATAGCAATCACTCAAAAAAAAAAGTCATGTGGACTTTATGATACACTGGTTTGATATCTTTTACAGTCAGGGTTATTAATGAAAAACATACAATCATCTTAATTAGGAGACAAAATTTGTGGTAAGAAATTGTTAAATTTCACTTGTGAAATCATGTAAACAGTGGACTTCTTGTAGCACATGTTAGTGAAACAGAAATGATGACTCAGAAGCTTTGGCTTAAAGGGCAACATAGGCTTTAAACAACCTTGTGTGGTATTGTAAGAGGCAAATGAGGTGAACACTGATCCACATGACTTAGTTAACAGATATATAATTTAAGCTAGATTAATTTTCCCATATTTTATGTTAAAAGGATCACAATAGAGTTCAAAGTATATGGCTAATTTTATATATATATATATATATATATATGTATATATGCATAAAACTACAAATTGTGAATACATTTTGCTTGTGCACTTGAATTTCAAGGTTAGCAGTAAGTCTGTATCCAGGATAAATTGATTGAAGAATCAAAGACTGAGATTTTCTTTGGTTTTCAAGGTTTTATTGTTGATCTTATAAAACATGGTGAATGATATGTCTTTTTAGTCTAATAATGCTCCTGGGAATTTGCTCTCTATTGCCATTTGTGTATGGAAATACTCAAAATAAAATATTAAAATTAATAAATTGAATGACACATTGGCAAGGAAATAAAGCTTAGTGACATCACCCTCATTCCTTTAGGAGAACATTTTTATCACTCACCATGCTTTGAATATTTTTAGAATTGCATACTTAAAGTCAAAGCTACTGTTGACTGTCTAGGAAATCATGGACATGTAAATATAAGCCATAAATATGTAAGTATATAAAATAAATTGTCAAAGTATATATTTAGTTTAAAATACTTTTGAATAATCACCATTATAATATAGTAGCATATTCAATCAATGGAAATAGCAAGAGATAGTTCATATGTCAAATTTGCTTTAATTGGTGTTACAGGATATGTTTTTCTGTTTTCTTATATCACAATTTCAAACAAAGTCTTCTGTTTAATGTAAAGACCAGCAACACTTTACTATCTCTAGGTTCCATTTATTATACTAATTGAAATCAATGAATGTTGACTGGGCATGAATCTTAGTGGTAGAGTACTTGCCTGGTATTTTTTTTTCATTATTATATTTTACATACCAACCACAGTTTCCCCTGCCTCCTCTCCTCCCATTCCCTCCCCTCACCTTCCTCCCCTGCCCTCTGCCATTTACGCCTTCTCCTTCTCCATTCAGATGGGGTAAAGTCGCCCTTGGGAATCTACAAAGCATCTTGTATGGTATCTTAGTGGTCCACGTTTGATTCAGAGCACTACACATACACAGGCACACACACCCCCACACCCCTGCACACACACACACACACACACACACACACACACACACACACACACACATACACACACACACTCAGAGTGAGAGAGAGAGAGAGAGAGAGAGAGAGAGAGAGAGAGAGAGAGAGAGAATCACACAGAATGGCTACAAATCCATAAATTTATTAGAAATGACTCAAATCTGGGGATATCATTTAATGTGAGAATACTTTTTTTAGCATGCACAAATCACTTGGTTCAATAACAGTTGGACTGTATTAACTAAAAAAAATTACTATAAAGTGAACTTTAACAAATTGTATGAAACTCGCCTAATGTTTTCATCATTCCATAAACTATCCTAATTATTATTCCTTGACCAAAAGAAAAGATTATTACAGCTTAATTAAAGGAACCAAGCATTCAGCTATATTTCTCCCTTTTTATATAAACATGAAATATTAAACATAATGGCTTCATTCATATATATATATGTGTGTGTGTGTGTGTGCTTGACTTTACATATTAAGTAATTTAACCATATACTATTAGTCAACATGATGTATATATAATGTATGAGTCATGTTCTATGAGTTTGTTAATGGGTGTCACAGATGATTTCTTAAATGCCTTAATTCTGACTCTGATATATTTTCTTTAAGTAAACATGAGAATCAAGAACAAATTATTGGTTATGGTTTTGGTAAAAGTGGCTAAAAGCTGTTTAAGGTATGACTACCATTTGATAGGCATTTTGAGAGTGCTTGGACCAGAAAAGGACTCACATTATTCATGTATTAATCTGTACTGGCAACTTCATGTTTAAATAGACTACTAAGGGGTAGGGCTTGTTTGAAGGAAGAAGGTCATTATCCTAACTTAGAAGGGCATAATTGTGCCCTGAACCTTCCTCCCTGTTCTGCTTCTTGTGTTGAGCAGTTTTGCTCCAACACATTCTTCATCCATTGCACAGTGCTTCACCAGAGTCCAGACATATGTGCCCAGTTGACAATGGACTGACACCACAAATCAAACCACTGCACTTCTTTAAAGTTGTTCTCAGGTATATCCTCACAGTAAAAAAAAAAAAAAAAAAAAAAAAAAAAAAAAAAAAAAAAAAAAAAAAAAAAAAAAACCACTGGCTGAGACACTTCTAGAATTTAAAGCACCAGCTTAGAAAAATTGATCTTCTTTGTTATCTTGGACTCCTAGACTCCTATCAAACTAGTGCAAATGTAGTAGCAACTTCAAGGGCATTTGTGTGGATGACTAGGAAATGGGACATTTACATTCACATTTACATTGAAATGTGAATTGTTCTGTAAAAGTGGAGTGAACCATCCAGCACATGAGAAAATTAATGTAACAAAAAAAATCAATTGTCCATGTTGAACAATTCTTGAATGTGTGCTTTTTTTTATATTTTTGGCTACTCTTGTGACTCATAAACATAGAATCCAGATTTTTAATTATTTAACTGTGAACTTGAACCAGTGTCTATCCAGGGCACTTTTATGCTTGGTCTTATCATTCTGGAGAGCCATGAGTAATACAGTGAGATTTCAGGGTAAAGCCCCCTAACGTATACATTCAATTTCAACCTCCCACACATCTAACTAATTTAGTAAAACAAAAAATACTATCTGAAATCCAGGATGCTTACCTTCTCCTAGAAAATACCCCAATTGGATAGATAATTTAATCATCTTACTCCATCCTCATTCCATTATTAGCTGATACTAATTTGTCATGTTTTCCCAAAATGTCCTCACATACAGAACTCAATTCACTATTATCATCCAACATTTCCTATTAAGTAGATCTTTTAGTTATTCTTAAGGATATAAACAAATATGAATAGTCTATAAATTTTTCTTTGTGTTCTGTAGAACTGCACAAATTCACTGTTAAGTATAGGCACCCAAAGAATGATGTCTCTGAGGAACAAAGATAGAGCGTCCTTTGGCTTCTGGTAGACTGGAAAGGGCTGAGGAAGAAAGGGCTTCCTGCACACATGGATAACATGCTGAGAGTTACCACACATCACAGGCAAGCCCAAGATTTTATAACAGATCCTGAAATAGCTGATAACATTCCATTCTTCAAAATATATAAGTAGGGCTCTTTTGTTCATTATGGTTTTTCAAAATGTAAGCTTTTTGATTAATTATCAGCAACTTTTTATAGCCCCATTGTATTTTCAATAACCTAGAGTAATATTATAGCCTAATTTGGAAAAAACATCATTCCACTTAATTTCCAAGAACAGAGGATTGATTATTGTAATCACTAGTGATTTATTCTTCCAGGTTGAGATAGCTCTGAAGATGTGTACTTTTGTTTAAAACAGAATTTTTCATAAAAATACCACAAACTTTGGAATATAAAGTTTTCTCATTATATTTGAATGTGTGCAATATACACAAGTCTCACATTGTGTATAGAAACAATGGAATGAGAAAAGAATAAAATGTATTCTGCATACTAAATCTTTTATTGTTTTATTACTGTTAGAAACTCATGTTTATTCAGTGGTAATTTGCTTTAAAGCTTATAGAACAGAGAACTAAACTAATTCCCTTTGGGTTGTTTGTTTTTCAGTAATTAAATATTAGTATTTTAGCTCTGCAATAGTTACATATTATCAATTCACCTTTGAAATGAAATTGCTTCACTGTGTAATTTTTCAAAGAATGAAAAACATTACTAAGTGATTAAAACCTTATATAAAAATTGCTCCATCAGAATTAGCTATATTGACATTGACCTCTGTGTTTCCACAGGAATGCCAACATCATGGTTCTGCAAGCTTAGCTCTCTTTGCCGACTTATTTTAATCCTAAATCCATTCTATTAAAAACATCTACTAAAATGTATTTCTCTCTCTCTGCTTCAGAATGAAAAGTGTTTTACACTTATTTGTGTTGCTAACATTACACTCAAATGCTTTCTGGTCTCATTCTGGGCATTTGAAAACTGACTGGTATAAGAATGAACAAATGAGTTGACAATTTGTCTTAAAATTGTGTTAACATACTTTATTAACCTTGCTTTTTGTTTACACTAAGCATAACCATCTCAGTAGACCAGTTAAGTATGATAATGATAACTTTCTTTTCTTAGCTCTGTCTTTAACATTCTCCAACTGTTCCAAAGATCATGTGTAGCCAGAGCAATCGTGAGGAAAAAGAATGTCACCAAAGCTATCACAATAATTAATTTAAAAATATGCATCAGATTATCCTTATATTGATGATATAATGTTGACATTAAAACAAATACATAGAGGGCAATTTTAATACACAGAATGCAAGAGAATAGATAATCCAATAATAAGTTCACCCGGATACACTCTAACCCTCAAACAGTTGGCAAAATATTTTATTAGAGAAAAGTCACCTCTTTAAGAAATGGTGCTGAGAAAACTAGATAAGCATATGTAAAGAATGACAAATATCAAATCAAATATATATATATATATATATATATATATATATATATATATATATATATATACATTATTAAGCTTGGAAATCCCTAGAAGAAATGTAAAGCAAGCATTTCAAGGTATTAGCAATGATTGTTTTCTGAATATTACTAAAGAAATGATAACAAGAATATACAAGCAGAGTGTGTATAAAATTAAAAAGATTCTATCCAACAAAGTAATCAATGATGGGTAGAATAGTGTAAATATTTCAGAAAATGTTTACCAGTTCTTTATCTGACAGAATATTAACATCTAGAATACATAAATATCATGAAAAAGTTAACAACAAAAACATAACAAGGAATACAATCAATTAATGGACAAAAGACCTAAGCAGGCATTTCTCAAAAGAACAAAAAATGTCTGGTAAACACAGGAGATGATTCTCAATATCGTTATCTCTTAACAAAATGTGAATCAAAACTACACTGAGATTCCAGCTCCTTCTGTCTGTAGTAGCTATCATCAAATTTTAAAAAAATCAAAGGATGGTGAGGATACGAAGGAAAAGGACCTCTTCCTTACACAATGATAGTGGAAATACATTGAATCCCTTTTACAAAGGGGACAGGTATATATTGAAAACTTAATAATATGTCTGCCATATGTAATATAGCAATACCTCTTTGGTATGTATACCTGAAGGAAATGAAGTGATTGAACAAATGAGGTACTATCACAGCCATGTATAAGGGGGATACCTCAGAATAACCAAGTAACAAACTCAACACTGGTGTATATTAATTCATGAATTGAAAATTCATGCTATTATGTTAGACATAAAATATGATGTTATATCATTTACCAGAAAATGAATGAAACTATAGATTATCATACTTGGTACAATATTCTGGGAATAGAAAGATAATGTCATAGTTGCTGAGATAAGCACTGTGATCAAAGGCACCTTGAGGTGAAGGGGATTTATTTAGCTTACAAGTCTTGACCACACCCTCCTTGAGTGAAACTAAGTAAGCAACTAAAATGTGAAGGAACCTGGGAATAGGAACTGAAACACAGAACACAGAGGAATGCTGCTTACTGGCTTTCTCTTCACGGCTTGCCACACCTGCCTTTTTATACAATCTAGGGCCACCATCTGTGCAGGGAATTTGCCACCCAGAGTAGATTGGGCCTTCCAATGGCAGTAACTAATAAAAACAAAACGAAAAAAAAATGACACACAGGCTAGTTTGATAGAGGCATTGTTTTCAATTAAATTTTCCTCTTCTGAGGTAATCCTTCTGTGAGTAAAGCTGACAGCAAGAGAACAGACGAACACAATAGATTTCAGATAAATTATTTCATATGTTTTAATAAATAAACACCGGTGAGTGCTGAGACCAAGGGCTAACGCTGGGAAGTGGAAAAATGCCAACTACCAAAGCACTGCTTGTTTCTCCAGTTCTGATCCGTTCCAGTACCAGGGGTCTAATCAACCCTGTGTCTGCCTCTCTCTTGAGTGGACCAGAGGTCCCATATAAATAGCCTTCCTGCATCAGCTCCCCTCTCCATGCAGTCAGACAGAAATTCCAGACCAGTGTCGTTCCCATTGTTTTCTGGGCATTGACACGGTAGCTTCATGTTGGTGCTGGGCCTGCCACAGTTGGTGTGGACGGATCAGGGGCTGGCATTGGAATTGGCTGTTCCAGGAACCCCTGTCTCAAGCAATAGCTCTTCTCCTATGCCAATCTGGGCTTTGTCCTGTCTGAGGCCATGGGGCTCTTCTGTTTGATGGTTGCCTTCCTCACCCTCTTTTCCATGTGAAGTTCTGTGGGGTCACCCAGCCATGCCTGATGCTTCTACTCTGTGCTAGTCTTGGTGCTAGAATGTGCTAATGTTCATTATGTTCATTATTAAACTACAACGTTTTTCTAAAAAACACCACAACAAAAATCTTTCATTTTGAAGTAAGATTTTTAAGGAAGACAGGTGATATCCAGGCAGCTGGTGGAGGATGAGAGCCAATGGGTAGTGCAGAAGTTTAATATAATCTTAGCATCAGATGTGCATTTGTGTAAATGCTACAATGAAATCAGCAAATATGTACTATTAAAGTAACTTCATCATTAAGAAACTAAATCATTGGCCTGTTATAATTCTTATTTTAGTACTTCAAGAAATTTTGTACTAATAAGAAGAAACTTCCCTGATGTGACATTTTAATGTATTTATTGTGGCAAAATCCATCAGAAACTATACTTTAAGATGTGGGAAATATGAGAAAATCATTATTTTATGCTTAATAAAGAACGTTTTATTATAGTTAATGCTATCAATTTGTAAACTAATATGCATGAATAATTATAAATAATTTTATTTGTAGAAAGGATAAAGAAAATATAAATAATCCATAATTGCTGTTAATGACATAATCATTATTAGTAGTATTAGGATTACCTCCTTTAATCCACAGGTAAGAAAAATATTTGCAATGACAGAGCCAGAGATATATTCAACTGGAATTGTGACATTGTGTTTTAGATACACTTTCCACACATACCTCAGGTAAGATTAATCTGGGAAGCTTTTGTCTTATTTCACAGCTCATGAACTACAAAATACCTGCTACTTTGAAAATTATCATTTAGTGTCAAGTTGATTATATTCAGACACAACTAGATTAGGGAAGCACACTTGATCTGTCTGTGAAGCTATTTCCTGAGACTACTGACTAAGGGTAGAATGTGAAACTGAGTGTGTGAGGTACCATTCCTACTTTACAGGCCAGAGGGGATAAAGTGATAAAAGGAAAATGCCCTTGAACCTAGGTAGTGTCCCAATCTGCTTTTTCTCTGCTTCTTATCAGCCATGAAGTTAAGAAAATCCTTTACCATGTGATCCTAACACCTTGATGTTTCTCCAAAATGCAAAGGCCCAAATGCCCACAGAATGAACTTTCTAAAAGCGTGATCTAGAATAAATATTTCTCCTCTTACCTAATTTCAGGCATTTTATCAGAGCCAGGAGAAAATTAATACAAAAAATATGGTATAAAGAATGAAATTATTGCCTCGACTAACCTTAACCATAGCACTGATGCCTTTTGGAACTAGTTTGAGAGAAATTTTAAGGATTTGGAGAATGAGGCTAGATAAAACTTAGAATGCTCCAAGAGGAGCACAGTTGATGATTATGGTGGGAAAAATATCGTCAGTAATGGAGATGATGTAGATCATGAAGTGCTAGAAGACAATGAGAGCTAACTTGGGAACTGGACTACATATTACCAACATTACAGCATGAGAAAGAAATTGTCTATGTTTTACTCATGTCCTGAGGCTTTGGTTGAGGCTGAATTTAAAAGTAATGAACCAATTAGTTTATCAAGCAAATTGAAGTCAGCAAAACGTTGAGGTTTGGTGTACCCTGCTGCTTGTTTTGATCCAGGTTTACAATCAGAATTGGTATACCCACCAAGGAACAGTCCAGAATCGGTGTAAACACTGCAATATCTGTGTCACCACACTTGACAAGACAACAATTCTGTTTGAAGAATTCGTGTTACATGTTGTAAAGTGTATTTCACTTTTCACAATATGTTTTGGTTTCCAGGCAATGAAATAAATGCAACAACAACAAAATCTATTTCCCTGATAAAAATTTAGGGGAAAGATGCATCAAAGCAAATTCTGGCTTCCACATACTATCTCAAGAAAAGAAACTTCAGAGATTTTTCACTCTTACTTATGAAAATTTTTCTTCAATATAGTCTGCAGCCATTATTTGAACTAAAATGATTCTCCCTGCATTCCGTTTGAACTAGCTTCCTATTTCTCCTAGCATTAGTTAGATTAACTATTAGGTTTAATAATGGAATTTTTTAGAATATGAATTTTCTTCAGATCACTTTTTTTTAGAAAGCCACATATTATGACTCAGTGTTCTATGAGTAGATGGATTTTCTTTTCTGTTCTTTTTATCACAGATACAAGATAAACAACTATGATAAAAGATACTTGGCTTTATCTGAATTTTTAATAAAATAAATATATGAACATAGTTTCTCAATAAAAAAGGTAAATCAGTTCACTTGAGATTTGGAAATTTTTACAAATTATCTAAAAAGATATATGAAATGTGATGTCAATACTTTTAAGAAAAAAATCAGTGTATACAGATGAATTTCTTTTAAATTTTTATTGTAATAAAATGTACAACACAATGAAATCTGTGTCAGTACCTCAATTACTCCTTACTGTCTGTATACCATCTCAACAATCCAGAACCACATATTTTACATTTCATTTATATAACAAAGTCACAGTTTTAACAGTTCTTGCAAGTTCTAAATTTATTGCATTGGAGTCTAATCTCCAGATAATAAACATCATAATCTAAAAACGAACATCAGCTTGAGACATCTGTGGTGGTTTGAAAAAGAATGGTCACCATAGGCTCATTTGAATGCTTGGCCACCAGGGAGTAGCACTATTTGAGAGAGATTAGGAGGTGTGGCCTTGTTGGAGTAGGTTTGGCCTTGTTGGAGGAAGTGTGTCACTAGGGGTGAGATTTGGAATTTCAAAATCCAAGCTAGGCCATGGGGCTCTCTCTTCCTATTGTCTGAGGATCCAGATATAGATACTTCTCAAGGACTATGTCTTCCTGCATGCTACCATGTTCCACGCCATGATAATGTGCTAAACCTCTGGAACTGTATGCAATCCCCTATTAAATGCTTTCTTTTTATAAGTGTTACCATGGTCTTTGTGTCTCTTCACAGCAATAGAGCACTGACTAATACAACCTTTATGTGAAAATTTTAGTAACTTGGTTTAAAAATTATAGTTCATTGCAGTTATTTATGAACACTCTGTAAAACTCAAGGTAATTTGATTATTATTTACCTTGCTACCTCAATTCTCACTAATCCCCCTACTCCTTTAATATACTTTAGTCATGTGTGTATACTGTGTTCTGGGGAAATAATTACCTTTCTACTTACTTTTATGTCCTGTGGAAGTTGTTCCTTTACCATACTTGTTTGTTTTCTTTCCAGTTTTATATAGCTCTAACCACATTTTTAAAATCTCTTCTGTAAGGTAATTTTATGAGACCACAGTAATACTAAATCTCACATCACCATCATATACCTATTTTATGAAGCTGTTAGTATGTATTTCTTTAATTTTACCTTTATCCTTTACCTCACTAGGATTGTCTTCTTAAGGGAAGACACACTCAGGGTTTATAATTTTTAAAAGCTGCTTTAACCGTTCAATAGCTGTCTGTGAAATGACTATTTATAAACAGAAATAGCTTTTATAATATTGATAATATTGTTATTATTAGGACAGTGCTTTAAATGTATCTCTCCAGATTCTTATTTTGGAACATTCATGTCTAATGCAACAATGGTAAGAGGTAAAAGTTTGTTGAGATAAGAGGTTCAACAGTTTACCTCCATGCTTGAGAGCTTGAGTTTGATATCTGAGACCCACATGGTAGAAGCAATAACAGACTCCAAAATGTCTCCTTACTGCCACACTTATTCTTCGGCAAATGAGTACACAAGCAGTGTATGTACACATGCACATGCACACACTTATATCAAATAAAAATAAAGTGTTTAAAATTAATGTGGAGGGAAACACAATAAAATTTGTTTAAGTCATGAGGCCTGCTCTGATAACTGGGCTAATTCTATCATCCTGGGAATACCTTCAGCATGGGAATAGAATCCTTTAAAAACTATTTTGAGAACCTACCTTGTTATTCCTACTATCCCATGTGTTTTTCTGTATTAATGAGGTGACAAAAATGTTTGTGAGTTTGGGCTCACAACCTCTAAGGCTGTGAAGAAACAATTTCTGTTGTTTACATATTATCTAGCCTAACATGTCTTATTATAGCAGCATAAAGTGAAATGAAATATCTCTAAGACATAACTGAAAACTATTTTTGTAAATATATTCATGTGGAGATATAATATTTTGTTTCAATTTAAGAATACCTGTATACAAATCCACTCAGAATTTAGGAATCACACTGAGTATATAATTAGCTTGTACTGGATTGCGTTTAACTTGATGATTGTCTTGGTATGCATAGAGATTTTTTGTTATGTCTTTGTTCTATTGTATTATCCTAGTTCATGTCTTCATCACCAGTCTAAATAATGTCAAATCCAGCTACAGGATATTAATAATCACTAGCACACTTACTTACATCTGACATTTTTATTTTAATAAACAGATCTTTTGTTTTTTACTACATTCAGGAGGAACTACTGATAAAAATAGGGCATATCTTAGAAGCTGAAGGCTGAGAGTATTAATATTTCATGGAGGGATATTCATTTCCTGAATGGAAGATTAAGGGAACAGTAGCGTATAGTCTATGCTGATGCACAGTTCTGGTCAACAATAAAGAGAGTCATTAAACTGGATGCAATGTGTAAGCTGATACTCTCAAAGACTTATCTTCATAATAAGCAATAATAAAAGCTCCAAGCAGATACTCCCCAAAACCCAATATCATCATTTGCATCTCTAGTGTCTACTCATATGGATGAACATTAATATCTGACCTTGAACTACTGAGTTTGCTATTTTAATTTCCTCTTTTGCAAAGTCCACTAAATGTTAGACATTAGAAATGAGAATAAATGTTATGACCTAGACTCAGAAAACCCTCTATTTGTAAAGAAATAAAAGAAATGAAAAGAAGCTATGAGGAAAGTAAGCAAGGGAATAAGGCACAAAGGAAGGGGGAAATGTATACACAAAAGAAAAATGATGACGGTAATTAGTATACAATTGCCTCATGATAAAACTAGACTATGAAATATAACTGTATTCTCCTCATTTATTTTAACATATACTGATGCAAACTGGCTTCAGGTGTTTCAAAATTATGCTTTTCTGAAGAAATTCTACCTATATATCTGGAACAATCTGTTGAGCAATCTGTTCATTGTTCTAGATACTAGGGATAAAATTTATGCTCTACTGAAAGGAGAAATAGAAACAAACATACAACACAAGAAAGTACTTTCTGATATGCATAAATGTTATGAAAAGTAAGAGAGAGTTGCAAATAGAATTCATAGTAGAATACTGGATAAGTAAGTTTTACATTGGATGCTCAGGAACCTTTTGTAAAAAGTGATTTTCAACAAATGCCGGAATTGTAAGACGTCATCAGGGAAGGAAATATCAGAGAAAGAGTGAATTTAACAGTGATGATCACAAAATGCCTGCAGTACTACACAGTTGATTTTAAAACAAAGTAAATAACTGTATTTCTATTTGATAGTTTTTCATATGCCGACAGGAGCAATACTCCTGCCTATAAATATATGAAGTAAACAAGACACCCTCAAAGAAATGGTCACAGTGTAGATCATTCGGTAATCATGTAAAGGTCTGAGTTATTTTCTTTTATCATTGATTTTTAAAATAAACCTAAGTTTTTGTAATATGTTTTAAATAAAATAGATTTATTTCATTTTGTATCTTCATTTCCTCCCTCCAGTCCCTTCCAGCTACCCTCCCTCAAATGCTTCACATGCCTGCCATTCTCAAGTTTATAGACTCTTTTTCTTATGTCATTATTGTTACATATATGTGTGTATGCACAAGCACACACATACATATAATGTAATGTCACACACAACCTTTGAAGTGTCTTTTTGTTGTTTTTGTCTGTATGATTTCAGAGCTGACTACTCTGCATTTAGCAGCCAATAAGGAAGCATCTCCTTGGGAGAAGCTAATTTTCTTTCTCTCAGAAGTCATTAATTTCCTGTTGTTCTTTGTTTAAGGGTGGGACCCTACAGATTTTTCCCCTTCCACAATAATATAACCCATTAATTAATATTGCCTTTTCTCTGGTATTGCTTATGCAGTGATTTCTAGGGAAGATGTTCCAAAGCTGACTTCCTCGTACTATGGTCCTTACAATCTTTCCACACCTTCTCTGGTCAAGTTCCCTGCAGCATAGATGCAGGATCTGGGATGTAGATGTATCTGTTGGGGCTAGGCTCCCCATAATCTGGTGCTCACTGCACTGTATTCAATTGTGGTTTTATATGCTGCACTCTTGTTTGCTATAAAGACAGCCTGCTTTTATGAGAGGTGGTAGTTATACTTATCTGTGGGTATAAGGATGAGATTTAAAGGGTAATGAGGAATTAAGCTTGTCTAGAAAAGTAGCAGTAGTAGATTTTTTTTCCTAATGTCTATGATGTCACAAGCTCTAGAAAGTTAACTAGGTTTATAGTGCCTGCATTATTTCCATCCTGTTGAGTCAGCTTTAAGTCCAATTAGACAACTGTTATTTGCTGCTAATGTGTCAGTGGAGTTCTTACATCTTTTCATATTTTTCCATACTGGTAATTGTCATGGCTATAATATTAAGTTTTAATCATTCAAATAACCAAGTACCTTGAATAAGCTCTTTAAAACTTCTAAGCTAGTATTATTGCAATAATTCTACTTTTTAAAATGTTTTTCACATGAATCACCATAATAAATTTTTCCACATTTTAAGAAAACATTTTCTCATCTTTAAAACATAAAGAATATAACTATATTACAAGAGTACAAATTATAAACAAAGCTCTCAGTTAAAATTAATTCAAGCCTCTCTCCTTAATATGTAAGTATACAAATAAAATTTGTATGTATACCAATAGATAAGGCTTCTGAAAATATTATATGCAGAAAAAATGAATATATAAATAAAAATAGATTTCATTTGGTACTCTCTAGTTAGTTTATCATTAGCTAGGGACACTTGTTTTATTCATTGTATTTTCTGAATCATGGTATTGGCATTTCACAGAAATAGATGTTTGATAAGTAGGGTTTTGTTTATTAAATAAGATGGTATAAGTAGCATAGCTCGTCTACTTTATATTATGTTTACACCTAAGAAATCCAAGGATTCTTTTTAAAATTAAGAATCACTTGCTCTGTCAAGTTCTGGAGGGTAACCAAGAACAATGTTAAAGTTTATAACGATTGGAGGTGTCTACAGGATCCTACTGAATAACAATATTTAGAAAGGCAAGTCTGGAACCCGGTGCCTGTGGTGTGATACCTTGCACAGTCTTGGTGCAGTGGGAAGGGGCTTGGACCTGCCTAGGCTCAGTGAGCTGGGTTCTGCTGACTCCCCATGGGAGACCTCAATTTTGGGAATGTAGGGATGCGGGGTGGCTTGGGAAAGAGGACTGGGCAATGAGAGAAGGGAGGAGGAGGGATCTGTTGGTAGTATGTGGAGTGAGTAGAAAATTTCTTAATAAAGAAAAATGAAAGAAAAAAAAAGAAAAGCAAGGGCAAGTCATTTCTGTCACTGGGCCTTTTGTCTGATAACTATAGTGGTTGACAGAGGCATTTTCCCTGTTTTTAAGTCAGTTCACTTAATCCATTTAAAGTTTTACACATGCGTGCACGTGTGTGTGTGTGTGTGTGTGTGTGTGTGCGTGCGCGTGCGCGCGCGCGCGCATGCAGGCACACACACACACACACACACACACACACACACACACACACACACACACGATTTTGCAGTAGTAAGTTGCCACATGTCATTTTCAAAGACTTCCATGATATTTATCCCTCTCCATACTTTCCTCCTCTACTCTTCTTCCCATCTCCTGTCAAATTAGCCTTCCCTCCTCCACTCTTTCCCTTTCTCGTCATATCACCTTCCATTCTACCCCTTTAAAACCCCCTCATGGACCCTCACTAGTTTGCTGCCCTCTGTGGCATGTAAACTTTTATATTCTTTTGGCCCCTCTTTTCTCATGTTCCCTGAACCATACAGGGTGGTATAATTGCCTTGTTTAGGGTGATCCCTCCCTCAACCATCATTTATTGTCAGAACCTTGATGTGCCTTAAGTCCCTTCATTCACTGCTGTTCACTGCAAAGAAGCTTATCTCACTAAGGCTAGAGAAACCTTTGCCTATTGATACAATTACAGACGTTTATAAAACAGTTTGAGGATATGTCAATTTATCTAAACAATAGTAAATTTCTTTCTAAGACCTATGACTTTAATAGCCATGTGATTTTTATGTAGTTTTTTTCAGTTCCATGTATGACTTCACTCCTGTGGAGAAAACCTCAAATCCAATCATAGAATGGCTGCTTATACCCATTAACAGTCATGTCACTATTGTTCACGGGGACACATATTGCCTAGCAAGATAATATTGAATTTACAATTGGTTGAGACCACTGACACCTTTTATCCCCAAACCTGCAAAGTACCCCCTCCCCCAGAGCTGGGAAAGCTACCCGCTACCCAGTAGGCAAGGAGCTTTCATGCCAGTTCAATCTTGTCTTTTCTATATCTTGCAACCAATGTTTGTTTTGTCTCCAGCACTAAGATCTTATCATAACTTCTATAATCTACTTCAATTTTCCTTTAAGTTTTGATGGCTAGTTTGAGGAATTTGCAGCTATTATAGACTGAACATACACATCTAACAATGCTCTTTTCTTTCTCTTCCTGTGAAGCATGGTGGCTACCATGCCAGGCAGATTGAAAACAACTTATATGTTGGATACAGTTGCTGCTCTGTTTCTTAGATATCCTGGTGAATATCCTGGGTTAGATAAGCCCCTTGATGATTCAACTAAGGATAACACAGAATTTTTCATAAATATTCATAGTAGTCTTTTCTTGATTCCTGATCTTTTCTATTTCCTACTGGCTTCCTCACCGTCCCAGTCACAAAATTTACATGGAAAATTACATATGGAAAGGGATAGAATTGTTCACATTTTTCAAGCTGTATAGAATTTATATGTGCTAAATCCTTGGTGCATTGCCATTCAGTAATGCTGTTTACTTCAGGATGCTTCCTTTAAAAAAAACTGCTAAGGATCTCTGGACATTCATTGATCATATTCTTGTCTACATGGGAATATGATAAAGTTCCCTGGAATTTTGTTTAGAGAATATGCACAATTTAGGTGAGTATTGGGTAATGAAAAACTCACAGTCATCTCAAGACAACTAAGGTACTTTCTTTCATCAGTTATAAAGAGAATGTGTTTTTGGGATAGTGAGACCAGTGAGAGCCATTAAAGATAATTACTTCCATCAAATTTTGCATTAAAAAATC
This sequence comes from Peromyscus californicus insignis, assembly GCF_007827085.1. Taxonomy (NCBI): domain Eukaryota; kingdom Metazoa; phylum Chordata; class Mammalia; order Rodentia; family Cricetidae; genus Peromyscus; species Peromyscus californicus. The sequence goes on along the minus strand of NW_026294573.1, from coordinate 157,577,405 downwards.
CTTGCAGTGAAACTGCTTCCAAACTTTAAAAAAATCACCAACTGTAAACACATTAGTAGCACACACTGAAAGCTAGAGAAAGTACAAGAGAAATATTTAGAAGTGAAATACTTGTCTGAGGCCAGGTAGAGTGGTGGAAGTTTTTGACTTCAGGACTTCGTAAGCAAAGGTAGGTGGATCTCTATGCACCCAATAATGCTTGATCTGTAGAGATAGTTATAGGACAGCAAGAGCTATAGAGTGGCACTCTGTCTTTAAAAATGTTGCAATTTGTACAAAGTATTTAAGCTACTGAATTAGTATTATAAATTAAATTTATTTGGTCAACCTGTTAGCCAGCAATGGAAAGAAATCACCTTTTCAGGAAGAAACACAGAGCATTAACTAATATGGTTATTGTTAGAAATGAGGAAAGAAAAGTAAATGTCTATCATCTTTAACATCACAGGCTTTTATACATGGGACATTTAAAGTGTAATCCATCTTCTAGGATAAAAATGTTAATACCTAACATAATTACATTGAGAGAATCCTGAGAAACAAAATATATGTTGATGTTCATACTAAGGTAAAGAGGTTAATAAAACATCATTTGCCTAATTTATATATGTGCATATACAGACAGATAAGAGTGATCAAATGATAAAAACGTGAAACAAGAGCATTGGTTATTTACACAAAATTATAATTATATTTGTTTCTGTAAAAGAAGGGGACAAACTGAGAATGAGGCTGGTGGTGGTGACATACACCTTTAATCCCAGCAATCAGGAGACAGAGATGGGTGAATCTCTGTGAGTTCTAGGCCAGCCTGGTCTACAGAGTGAGTTCCAAAAGCTACACAGAGAAACCCTTTCTTGAAAAACCAACCAACCAACCAACCAAACAAACCTGAGAACGAATCTATAATCATGACTCAGTCACTACAATATGGAATATTTAAAAAATAATGTTTAACGTTCATTACTTAGCTTTTCTTAAAATCATTTAATGTATAGGGCACCTACTGTTACCAGCTTCCATTCAGGAGCAAAATTAAAATAGGAACTTAGAAGTAACTGTCTTAGTAAATGCAAGAAGTGCTTGCAGTATTTTTTATGTGAATTTATATTAAAATTTAAAACAACTGCATAGGTATAAATATCATCTCCATTTTATGAAAGTAAAAGTTGAAATTTAGAACTTTTAAATAAATTATTTATTCTCTCATGGTGGGAAAGCTGGAAGTGGACACTCTTCTTAATTCTAATGTGTTATTCTAATAGCTTAGGTTTTAGAAGAGTAAACATCTTTGGTATGTTATAGTAATGGCTATGACATAAACCCAGCTTCTATACATGAGACAAATTCTCTTTCTGAATTTACCCTCTTAATTGCATTTCCATGGTAATTCCTAAGTTATTTTGTCCTGAACCGTGGCTGCTTCCTAAGATTGCATTTGTTGTCCAAACATTCCTTCTGAAATGGAAAATCATATGCAACTACTTGCTGTCAGTGCTTGGATGTAAGGATAATTGTGCTCAACATTTTAAAGAATGCAAATAAAAGCACCTATCTATCTGTTTATATCTATATGCTACAAGAAAATACTTCATTTTTATCAGAAAGAATGGCTAAGGGAGATGACGCATTAATCCTAAAAAGTATGTACATGTATCAATATAAACAAGTATCAAATCATGGGCATTTCCATAGTACTTCTCATTAAATCTTTGGGTTTTTAAAAATATTATTATTAATTCTTTGAGATTTTTATTTTGAGTGTATTCACTCCTCAGGTCTCCCAATTACCACTCTCTTCCACCCTCCTATTCCTTCTCAACCCAACTCTGAGATTACTTCCTTTTTTTCTCCCATGGAGTCGAATTTGTATTGCCTGGCTAGTTTTGGGAATGGGTACTACTGTGGTGTATGTTCAACCTACCTCTACAGGAAATCACCTCTTCTCCCAGTAGCTATCAAATGACAATAACTCCACTCTTAGTTTGTTTTCTACTATGATGATAAAACATTATGACCAAAAGCATTTTGAGGAGGAAAAAGTTTGTTTGACTTTTTATCCCGATTTTAGTCCATTGTGAATATGTCATGACAGGAGCTCAAAGCAGAAACCAGGAGGAAGGAACTGAACCAGAGTATGTGGAGAAACACATTTACTAACTTGCTAATCGTGGCTTGTTCCATTGCTTATACAATTCAGGGCCACTTGCCCATGGATGGAACCAACCCACTGGACTGTGGCCTTCTACATCAATCATTAGTCAAGAAAATGTCGTACAAACTTGTCTATAGACAACTTGATAGAAGCATTATTTCAATTTAGATGCCTCTTCCAGGATAACTAGCTTGTGTTCAGTTGACACAAATTAAAAATTAATAAAAATTAAATCAACTAAGACAACTCCTTGGATAGTAGTAGGATTACATCTCCCCTCTATTCTAAGATTTTTAATGTGGCTGGACCTTGCAAAGGTCTTGTGCACACTATTACAATTGCTGTGGATTTATATGTGTGTCTACCCCATTGTGTCTGAAAAACACTGTTTCCTTGACATTATCCTACAAAAATGAGTGACCTGACAAAATATCCCATTAATACAATGTATGAGAGTAGCCAAGAACTTTCTTATGAAATCAGACTTCCACTCATGAAACAGGGCTTATACCTGACATTATTATAAGTGACAAGAACCTGTGGCAAGACAAGGCATAGGCTCTGGGGGAAAACGTAGGCATAGCATTAAATGGACATAGCATTAATATAATTCCTCATGTCTTTTTTTTTTTTTTTTTTTTTTTGGTTTTTCGAGACAGGGTTTCTCTGTGTAGCTTTGCGCCTTTTCCTGGAACTCACTTGGTAGCCCAGGCTGGCCTCGAACTCACAGAGATCCGCCTGGCTCTGCCTCCCGAGTGCTGGGATTAAAGGCATGCGCCACCACCGCCCGGCTAATTCCTCATGTCTTATTGCTGTACCCATAAGCCAGAGTATTGCTCAACACTTATCAGAAAAGTTTCTTCGCCATGCATGCTTAGTGATAGGCATCAAACCCAGGAATCTGTGCATGCTGGGCAAGTATTCTTCCAATTGATCCAGACCAGTGTTTGTCAACCTTCCCAATGTTATGACCTTTAATACAGTTCATCATGTTGGGGTGATCCACAAACATAAAATTTTTGTTGCTACTTCATAATTGTATTTTTGTTATAACAAAATAACTGTTATAAATTTTAATGTAAATATCTGATATACAGGATACATGATATATGAACCCCCAAAAGGGTCGTGATCCACAGGTTGAGAACCTCTCATCTATACCCTCATCTCAAATTTAAAAAAATAGAACATGAAGAAAAAAATATGAAAATATAAATATTGAGAATCCCAGTTGAAAGGCTTAGAATTATGTAGAACATATTTAAACTTATCAATCATTAGTTTCTCACCTGTAAAATTAGATCAATCAGCATCAATTAAAGAATGTCATGTGGGCTAAATAAAGTATTATATAAAAACTAGAAGAATTCATTTCAAACCTTGGAGTGAGTGAGATGAAGCTCGTAAAAAGAGAATGGGGCCAGGGTTGGTGAGTTAAAACAGAATAAAGGGAAGATTCACAGAAGGAACAAAGGGTCGATGCTCCAAGTTAAACCCAGGCCTTTGGCATGAAACAGAAGATCAGGTGGTTTATAAGATGATGTAAAATGTTGAGCAAAATGTGACATAGTTGGGGTGCTATGACCTGAACTGTACTTCAGGGGCTTACTGTGGAACCCGTATAAAGATGAAGAAAGGAACTACAGTTACCGAGCAGGTGCTTACCCCAGTGGTAGATACAGAGAAGACATTCTGAAGGGAAAAACATTTGCAAAGATCAGCATGGAACTCGGGAGATGGCTCTTTTCCGTACAGTGCCAGATGTGAGTTGAGATCTTTAAATTGCATACTGGAAGCCACCCCAAGTAGGTGTGCCTGTAATCCCTGTTCTGGGGACAGGGAGAACAGCTCACTGACACCATCCCTGCCTGAAGCTGTAACTTTCAGGTTCAAGGTCTCAAGATATAAAGGTGGAAAATCTCTTGGGTCTCCAACCTTCATACACATGCCTATCCCCCACCTACACACACACACACACACACACACACACACACACACACACACACAAAAAAAAAAAAAAAAAAAAAAAAAAAAAAAAAAAACCTTAAAAATTACTGTAAAATACTAAAAAGGAAAAAGATCGATTTTGTGATGTGCAGAGAGAGGGGCAATTATGGTTTGATTTAGTGTTCATTTCATGGAAGCTTAGTTGGTGAGAAGGATGGGCTCTCTCTATATTATCTGTTTCTACTCTGTCCCAAGTCCACCTGCTAACCATCTCTGCCTTTCTGCTCTCCTTTACATACAGATCTCCCTGGTCTTTATATTCCCATCTCCAGAACTTCATCAGAGACAAAGAAGGGATTTTCCATTTTCCTAAGAGGGGTTTTTGTTTTGTTTTATTTTTTTTCTTCCTAGTTAATAACCTTGGGTCTTATTTGAAAATAAAAAAGAAATCTTGGAGTGAGAGGAAATTGAGCCATAAGAGGCTGTCAGCAAATAAATTACAAAAAATGCATGAATCAAACACTTTCTGTGGCATCAAAAGTCTCAGCTGGTTTTCCTTCTACTTACATATATGTGGAGGGAATTTTGCCAGATACAATAAATTTGCAAAGACGGGAGTTTCTAAATTTGCTGCTGAGGTGAGGTAAGTACAGTCTGTAATTCATCAATGGTCTCCTGTGTTCTCCTGATACCCAGTTCACTTACCCTCTGAGCAGCCTTAATCTTAGATCTTTTGGAGAGCTGCCTCATCCTAGGGCACATAATCAGAAGAGCAGCAGGTGAAAAGTCTATCCTGTAGGTGGTCACAGCTTTTCTGTTCCTCCAAACACGTTCCTCATTCACAACACAGTCTGAACAAAGATGTGAGTTTCTGACAGGGGACGGCGGGAGGTAAAGAAACTTTTATACAAGAAATCACAGGAGGAAAGCAAAGAGTTTCCACCTGAGGAAACGGGTTTAAGTGCCAGTGTGTTTAAAAGGGCTTGGGCAGAGGGAAGGGTCAAGGCAGGCATGATGACAAAAAGTTCCAATGCCACGTTTTCAAGCTTCACCTCAATGGAAAGGTGAAGAATAGCGTCCAAACATGTCTAATTGCTGTTATGGTAACTAAGAGGTAAATTGATCACAGTGCTCAGGGCATCATGAAGGCTTCAAATACTGACAGCATGCTCACTCTGAGGAGCAGAGGGAAATTAAAAAAAAAAAAAAAAGATGCATAGACCAGATCTGTTGAACCCATTGACAAACAAAATACACAGTCACACAAAATACATGCATGCACATTTAACAATAATTAAGGGAAAAAAGAATCATGAATTTGAAAGAGAACAAGAGTAGAGAATACAAGAGGATTTGGATGGAAGAATGAGAAGGCGAAATGATGTAATCATACCATAATCTCATTTTTTAATGAACCCTTAAGCCACAGGTAGAAGAGAAAGTTTCAGCTCTGTGTAACATTTCCCACATTAAAAGATACTTTTAGTGTTACATTAATCAATTAGTTGAAGATACTCAGATAATGATGTGTTCTGATCTTTCTTTGCACTAAGTCTGAGTTTGTCTGAGTTTCACAAAGTAGTCTAGAGTCTAGGGAACTCACAAACTGATTAGGAGATATACAACAGTGATTGGGAGCTGGAACTTTGAGTCACAGAGGCCCAGCGGCATAGCAGTGGGTGGGACTGTTGTGTGCACAAAGGGATGTTGGAACCAAGCTACCTTCCATATTTTCCCATCCCACCTCCAGCATCTTATCTCCCTTTATTGGTCATACACTTTCTTGAAAATTTCTTTTTATATTTTCTTCTTTGACTTTGCTGTTTGATTTCTTTGTCACAATAAAATCCCATGTACCAAATTACATTTCTGTTGTGTGAAGATGAGAAGAAATAGATAAAGAAAATGTCTAAAATAAAGTGCTAAGTCTTAGAAACTGAAATATCATTAATAGTATAAATAATGATAGTAATTAGTATTGGTTGGTACTCTCAATGACATAGATTCCATGTATTAGATCTTAGGGCTAATCATTCTGTGAACTATAGTACTTGGTGTTGGAGCACATATGTCACCGAAGAGCTATTATTATCTCCATTACAAAAACAAGGACACCACTGGCTTTCAGGGATAATCATAGGGTACTTTAAGTGGTGAAACCACCATTCAAACCAAGTATTTGGACTCTTATAGTTTAAACCACTATGCTTTTCTGAGCATGTGAGTGCAGACCCTCTCCATTATCACCTTAATACTGACCCACAAGACAGAAAACACATGAAGAATTAGGCTAGAAAAGACTTGCATACAATTTTAACAGTTTTCTTTAATATCTTTCAATCTAAAGCATTAAATTTAATAAAAATATGACTAAATTTTGTAGCAATATTAATGTACTCACAGTGTTTTCACTACTTTGAACATTTTAGTGTTCTTGCTATTTTGTATTTTTTTTTCTAGTTGTAGTGTTTGTTCAGATGATCTGAAAACTTTAGCACATTCCTTTAAAGGTATTTTGTCTCCTGTAGGAAATCTCCGTGGAAAAAAATCACAGCTCCTCTTAACAGTGTCTCCCCCTGCACACTTCTCTACGTGACAGAATTAAAGAGGAAAATGGTTGGATTATTCCTATTTTGGCTTTGTGGTCATGAGATATGGAATGAGAAAACCCAAGACATCTTTAGAACAACAGAACACAAAATATGTGTACATATAGATTCTCAGATATTACAGTGAACTTTAGAAACAGATCAACATGATCCAAATCATTTTGAGAACACCATTATGGTGGATAAGTCATCACTTAGTGGTTTTAGAATTTTATTTCTCTTCAACTTCCTCTTCTTCATATCACAAAAGTTAGGTAACATTATTAAATTTTTGCTGATAAGAAAAATAAGCATTCAACATTACAATATTAAAAGTATTTTTAAGAAAATAGTATCATTATTTTGAAACCTGTAAATCACATACTCTTCTCTGTTCATTATTTTCTATAAATTGAGACAACTCTAATCAATACTATTCAAAAGATTACAATTGATTCATTCTTCCATTAATAGCAGAAATGAATGACATCTCTGCTCCTTCCTGTGGTGGAGGGGCTCTGATTTTACTAATTATAGTCTGCTATTATATCACTTTCTCCAATTTTCTTCCTATGTCTGACAAAACATCTTTTACCATTGGCATCTTAGACTTTATTCTTTAATTGCAATTTAATTTGATATATAGAATGAGACTAGAGAATACATTGTGTTCAATTTTGAAAGGAAATTCTCCAGCGGCATAGCCCCTCCTGTGGGTTCTTTGGCAGCTAACCCAGGTCAGCTCCCAAATGTCCTTGTCTCCTGACTTCCACTTGCTCAGTTAATCCTCCTACAAACTGTAACCCTGTGAGGAGATGCTGTATCTGTTTTTGATATTATAGGGTCCATCACACTATTAACTCATCTCTGCTCTTATTCATGGATTAAGTCAACTTTTGAGGAGTTCCACAAAAGAAGAAAGCACAAGCCCACTTCAAGCCTATGTACATTGAGACCTCCATTGTAACAGAACAAAATGTGCCCTAAGTGATCCCTAAGGAACTATTGTGCTATCCACAACTATATGAAATGGGTGGAGATTTTTCCTTGGTTTGGCATTCACAGATCATAATTCTGTCTAAACTATGATTCAGTCATTAGTGAGAACTCATGAAGATATAGACCCACCCAAATTGTTTATTACTCTGTTTTGTTTTTGTTTAGTTTTGTTTGTTTTTAAAATAGACTATATACAAATATATGTAAGTATGTGTGTGTGTGTGTGTGTGTGTGTGTGTGTGTGTGTGTGTGTGTGAGAGAGAGAGAGAGAGAGAGAGAGAGAGGCCTCCAAGTCATCATGATCTTCCTTCCTCAGCATCTTGAGTGCTGGAATTTTTTTTTTTTTTTTTTTTTTTTTTTTTTTTTTTGGTTTTTCGAGACAGGGTTTCTCTGTGTAGCTTTGCGCCTTTTCCTGGAACTCACTTGGTAGCCCAGGCTGGCCTCGAACTCACAGAGATCCGCCTGGCTCTGCCTCCCGAGTGCTGGGATTAAAGGCGTGCGCGGAATTTTTACAAGTATATGTCATCACATGTGCTCTAAATGACTCCTAACTATGGAAGCCATAATAGGCCATTATAAGCCACTATGTACGTGGTAATCTGGGGCTCAACAATAGATAACAAATACATGTATAGTTCAGGATAGCCCATTCTGATTTTTCTGGCAAGCTTAAACTTGAAATTACTGTAAGACATTAAATTCAATATGCCTGAGTAAATAAGTACTAGTGTAAAAACAAAACAAAACAAAACAAACAAACAGACAAAAAGGTTGTTCTACAAGACAAAACAATGGTCCAGTATGATTTTTACAAACCTGACAGCTCTCCTGATTTGTATATGTGTAAAAGAAAATATATGATGTAATTGTGGGGTAAAGGAAATTATTTGGTTCAGATACAGGACTTATTCTGTATCCCACAATTTTCAGTGAAACAGGCCTTTCCTTTTAAAGGATTTTGACCACGACATGGTCTGAGACTTTAAATAGTCACTTCCAGGTTCTACTTCAGAGGGTCTCTCCATGTTTCCTTTCATAAAATTATTCTTTAGTGATGTGGTTTCTGTTCGTGGAAAAACCTCCTACAGCACTATCCTTGAAGATTCATAGACCAAAAGTCCCTTGAATTCCTGCATACAGAACCAAATTCCAAGCAAACCTTTGTCAGTAGGAAAGAAGGTTTCTGTGCTATCTAAACAACGTTACTGATGTAAAATTGAGTGTATTCCTTTGTTTCTTATAAGAAATTACTTTACAATTTGGGTTATCCATTCCCATGGAGTCTGAGGACTGCTATCCTTAAGGATTACTTTTAAAATACATGATGCTCTGGTCTTTAGTAAAGACACTCCTGACTTTTAAATATGGCAAAATATTTTATACTTCCTTTTTTTCATGTAAATGCTCTAAGGAGATGGGCTATCTACAGAGTAAGGAAGAAGCTTATCTAAAATTTATTCAAGTTGATGAGAAATATTAAGTCTTCTGGCTCTGGAGCTGGGTCTATGTGACTTGGAAAAATGGCTCTCCAAACTCCTTGCTCTTGCTAGACCCATTAGAATGAAAATTACTCACATCTTTCCCTCAGTGTGAAGGAAATGCAGAAGGAAGAGCCTGTTGCTTGAGTTTTCCTGCCTGGCCCACAGTCAGGACAAATCTCTCTCACCCGCCAGTCCCACAGCCTCTCAGACCCGACCAAGTAAACACAGAGACTTATATTGGTTACAAACTGTATGGCCGTGGCAGGCTTCTTGCTAATTGTTCTTACAGCTTAAATTAATCCATTTCTATTAATCTATACCTTGCCACGTGGCTTGTGGCTTACCGGTACTTTACATCTTCCTTGTCCTGATGGCAGCTGGCAGTGTCTCTCTGACTCAGCTTCCTGTTCTCTCAATTCTCCTCTCTGTTAGTCATACAGACCATCCCACAGCAAGAGCCCCTTGTCCAACTCCAACAATCTGAGAACACTGACACTGGGCGCTCTGTGTCCTCTCTGGTGATTTCCCAAATTCAGCTCTAGATTAAGTCATGTGGAAAATTTTGTGTTCTTATGAAGGAATACTATGATTTTCATACCTGCTGACTATATTTGGACCATCACTTGACTGAAAAGGAAAGACTCCTTTAAAGAATGTGCTGATTTTAATCAAAGATTCCTTGTAATACTGTAGATGGATGGGCTGTAGCCATTCAAACCTTTTGGCCTTTTTTCTCCACTCTTCAGATTAGTCTTTACCAGGGATGTCTTTAGTACAATACTCCGACCTATTTCATCATTCACCACCACCTTTACTTTCATATTTGTATTTGGGACAAGATTAGTCAGCTGATATTCATTTGGCCTGCTTTCTGATGAACCTTTCTGTCTTGTGCTGTGTAGCAGCTCCACTCAGATCAAAACATTCCATTCTGAAGGAAGACTATTAAGACAGAAAGTTAACAATGCAAAATAGTGTCTGAAAGTTCCTGAAACTGACCAGATTCATTAGCTTCCTCCATCCCCAAAAGTTATACAAAGTAAAGACTACTGAAAGTCACTTTCAGACAAGCCCAGGGCTTGGAAGAAACACCAGCAAGCAAAGATACAAAGAAGTCTCCCAGTCAAGACCAGCATTCTCTCAGAAGACACCAGCTAAACTTCCTGGAAGCAACATAGATCAACTGAACTGACTGGAGAGGCTCAGACCAACTGAACCATCTGGGAAGGATACTCTTTAAACAGCTGAGTCACCACAAGCTGTGCAGTGTGCTCCAGATTCCAAGCTTTCACAAGCTGTCACTCATGCTGGGATAGGCTATGCTGATGCAGCTGTTTTTGAGGCATTTCTGCTCATGTACGTAACCCCTCACTAATATTCCTGGAAGCAACTCCAATAAAACTCATTGGTTAGCAAGTTGGACTTTGATGTACCTGCACTTTGGTCTGCTCTGAGCATCAGGCCTAAGGACAGAAGATACGTGTTTTGTCTCTGAATGCAAAATCTATCACACATCTTGTCTAATTTTAGGAAAGGACATTGTCTACTATTGTAGTCTTTGTTATATTTCAATCACATTGCATCTTAGAAAGGAAGACTTTCCACTTGTCTACAGGAAGTGCTTCTTCTAAATAAATATATAAAGCAGGTGTTTAAAGCTAACCAACAATGCTTGAATTTTGTGTGGGGAAGGTGTGGCAGGACTCTAAATGTGCAAAAGAGTAAAGCCTAGGCAAAGATTAATAACAAGGTAGGAAACACACCATGTCTACTATGTTAAATATGCCTACACACTCTACAAATATGAAAAACTTAACACTTATTCTACATATTATTTAAAAGTTTTATTTCACATACTAAAATAGGCTAGAAAAACAAAACCTTACCCATTTTAGTAACTGCTGTTGTGTTTTTAATATAACATAGAAGTCCTTTGTGTCAGCTGTAGGCAAGCCCTGGGAATTTACCTGCCATAACAGCCAAGAAATCAGGTAGGTTATCTTCATTCTTCCTCCTTTCCTCTAATTCTGATTTCCAGTTTTACCCAAAGTTTTTCAGACTACCAATTGTGGCCTCTCCTTTCTCTCATTGTGCTTTTATTACTCCTGTGGACTCCCTCAGCTGGCCTCTTCTAGCCCATCTCAATTTCTAAGTATTAGCTGCCAATACCTAGAAACACATTCTACCATTAACCCACAATGGAGAAAAATATGAGGCTCTCTGAACTATTCCCCACCAGGCAAAACTCAACCATACTCTCCTATGAAGAGAGGGAAACAGAAACTAAGGAATGGAACAGGCACTCAACAAACAAAAGACAAGATAGATATCAGCACATAGAACAAGAATCATCTCAAAACCCAGATCCCTAGATGCTAGCTTAAACACACACACACAATAACATCTAGGACAATATGTCTCCACTAGAGCCCAGAAATCCTACTACTACAGGCCCTGAAACATACAATATAGCGGAAGCACAAGAACAGGACTTGAAAATAGTTATGAATATGCTCTAGTAACTTAAATATTATATCAATGAAACCTATAAAAATACAAACAAAATGTAATGAAACAATGAAAACAATTCAATACATGAAAGATAAAATAAAATTACTTAAGAAAACCCAAACTGTAGAAGAACTGGAAATGAAATATTTAGGAGCTTGAACAGGAACCTTAGAGGCAAACCTCACCAATAGAGTACAGAGACAGAAGAGAGAATTTCAGGCATTGACAACACAGTAACTGAAATTAATACTCTGGTCAAAGAGACTGTTAAACATAACAAAATCCAGGCAGAGACATCCAGGAAATCTGGGACTCTATTAAGAGACATAGTCTAAGAGTGATGAGAATTGAGCTAGGAGAAGAAATGCAAGCCACAGGCACAGAAAATATTTTCTAAAATATCGTAGAAGAAAATTTCCCTAACCTAAAGAAGGAAGTGCATATCAATGTAAAAGACATATACACAACACCAAATTGACTGGATCAGAAAAACTGAAAGGGAAAAAACAAGTAAAATATAAGCAGACCTATTAGAATTATACATGGATTCTTAATGGAAACTCTAAAATCCAAATGGGCCTGGCAAACCCTAAGTGAACATAAATACCAGCCCAGACTACTATACACAGCAAAATGTTCAATCTCAGTTTGAATATGGGGTACAAATTTAAGCATAATCTATATCTACAAATTCAACCATATTGAAGCCACTAGAAGAAAAACTTCACACTGAAGAGGTTAACTACACCCAATAAAACACAAGGAAAAGTATCTTAGACAAGAAGAAAAGAAGAAGGAAAAAATCTATATCTCAAAAACAAAGTAATGAAAAATTAACAAACACCATTCATTAATAACTCTCGACATTAATGTCCTCAATTCCCCAGTAAAAAGACACAGAGCAACAGATTGGATAAAAAAAAAAAAATCTATCCTTCTGTGCGTCTTAGAAACATAACTAAGAATCAAAGGAAAACATATCTTGACGTAAAGGTTTGAAAAAAGATATTCCAAAGTGGCTATACAAGCTTGCATTCTCCCCAGCAGTGGAGGAGAGTTCCCCTTGCTCCACATCCTCTCCAACATAAGCTGTCTTCAGTGTTTTTCATCTTAGCCTTCTGACAGGTGTAAGATGGTATCTCAGAGACATTTTGATTTGCATTTCCCTGGTGATTAAGGATGTTGAGCAATTCCTTCAATGTCTTTCAGCCATTTGAGCTTCTTCTGTTGAGAATTCTCTGTTTAGCTCTATAGCTCATTTTTTAATTGGACTGTTGGGTATTTTTATGTCTAATTTATTGAGTTCTTAGATCTACATGAGCAAATTGGGGGTGGGGGGTAATGGAGGGCAAGGGTCCAGGGTAAGAGAGCTTAAGGGAGCAGGAGGTACCAGCTAGATCAGGAGCAGAGTGGGAGAATGGGGAGGGAGATACCATGATGAATGAAGACCCCAGGGGAATAGGAAGAAGCAGAGTGCTAGAGAGGTCCCCAGAAATCCACAAAGATACCTCCACTGTAGACTACTGGCAGTGGTCAAGAGAGTGCCTGAGCTGTCCTGCTCTGGTGATCAGATAGCCAAACACCCTGGCTGTCATGATAGAACTCTCATCCAGTGACTCAGAAATCCACAGCCTAGCCCCAGGTGGAACTCTGGGAGCCCAGTAAGCGAGAGAGAGGAGGGATTGTATGAGTGAGAGATATTGAGATAATGATTGAAAAAAGCACAGGGACAAATAGCCAAACTAGTGAAAACATATAAATTGTGAACCAATGGCTAAGGAACCCCCATGGAACTGGACCAGGCCCTCTGGATACATGGGATAGCTGATTAGCTTGAACCGTTTGGGGGCCCCCCAGGCAGTGCAGCCGGGATCAGTCCTTGGTACATGGACTGGCTTTTTGGAGCCTGGGACCTGTGCTGGGACAATTTGCTTAGCCTTGGTGTAAGGAGGAGGGGACTGGACCTCCCTCAGCTGAGTCTACCAGGCTGGGCTGACTCCCCAGGGGAGACCTTGCCTTGGAGGAGGTGGGAATAGGGGGTGGATTGGGGACGGGGGGGACGGCTGGGGGGTGGGAGGAGAGAAGATGGGGGAATCCATGGCTGATATATGAAATCAAGTTAATTGTAATATATATGTGTGTGTGTGTGTGTGTGTGTGTGTGTGTGTGTGTGTGTGTGTAAAGATGTTCCAAGCAAATAGACTCAAGAAGTAAGCCAGTGTAGCCATTTTAATATCTGAAAAAATAGACTTCAAGCCAAAACTAATAAGAAGTGATAAAGAAAAATTTACTACATACTTATTAAAGAAAAAATCACCAAAAGGACATTGCAATTCTTAGCGTTTATACCCCCAAACACAAGAGTACCCAAGATTATCAAAGAAACAACACTACAACTTAAATCAAACATTGACCCTCATACAGTGATACTGGGTGATTTCAATATCACACTCTCTCCAATAGGTAAGTCATCCAGACAAAAACTAAACAAATAAATGCTAAAGGTAAATGACAACATAAATCTAATGGAATTAACATATTTATAGAACATTTCACCCAATGCAAAAGAATATACCTTCTTTTCAGTACTTCATGGAACTTTCTACAAACTCAACCACATACTTGGACACAAATTAAGATTTTTAAAGGACATAAGAAAATTGAAATAACACCCTGCTTCTTATCTGACCACAATGGATTAAAACTGGATAGCGATAACAAAACAAAGAGCAAAAAAGCTTACAAACTCATAGAAACTAAACAATTCACTGACTAAAGAATCTATCATGACAAAAATTAAGAAAAAATTAAAACTTTTTAGTATTAAGTGAAAATAAAACACAAAATACCCAAAATTATGGGACATAATGAAGTTGGTTGTAAGAGGTAAGTTCACAGCACTAAGTTCCTACAATTTAAAAAAAAAAGGAGAGATCCCATGTTAAAAACTTAATGTCATAACTTAAAGGTCTAGAATAAAAAAAAAAGAAATCACACTCCACAGAATTGATAGCAAAATAATAAAACTCAAGACTGAAAACAATGAAATAGAATCAAGCAAATAACCACCAAAACAAAACAAATAATCAATGAAACAAAGAGTTGGGCCTTTGAAAAAAATCAATAAAATTGAAAAATTCTTAGCTAAACTAATTAAAGGGTAGTAGGAAAAGACATAATTAATAACATTAGAGACAAAAGAAGACAAAGTAACATATACCATGGTAATTCAGAGAATTATAAGAGCAAACTTTAAAACTATGCCATTTTGAAAATCTAAAGGAATAGATAATTTTCTTGATATATACCCCTTATCAAAGTTAAATAAAGAACAGAAAAACAATAAAAAATAGTCCTATCTTCCTAGTGAAATAGAAACAATCATTAAAACTCTCCTATCACCTCCCTCACCAAAAAGCCCAGAGACAAATGATTTTAATGCAGAATTCTAGCAGACCTAGAATTATTCTACAAAATAGGAAGAGGAGGACTATTGTTTAGTTATTTTCTACAAGGCCACAATTACCCAAAGACCTAAGCCCCATAAAGGCCCAACAATGAAAAGAATTCCAGAGCGGTTTCTCTTATAAACACAGATGTAAATATTCTCAATAAAGTACTTGCAAACCAAATAAGATGACATCAAAAAGTTCATCCACTATGATGAAACAGGCTTCATTTCATAGATACAGGGATTGTTCAACATATGTAAACTGATAAATGTAATCCACCATGTAATTAGACTGAAACACAAAAAACACAAGATCATACCATTGGATTTTGAAAAGGCCTTTGAGAAAATTTAATTCTACTTCATGATAAAAGTGCTGGAGAGATTAGGGATACAAGGAACTTACCTCAACATAATAAAGGCAGCTTATAACAAGCCCATAGCCAACATCAACCTGAAAGAAACTAAAAGCATGTCCACTAAAATCAGAAAGAAGACAAGGTTGTACACTTTCTCCATATATACTCAATATAGACATTGAAGTCCTAAAGCTAAATAAGACAACTGGAGGATATCAAGAGCATATAAATAGAAAAGGAAGAAGTCAATGCATCTTTATTTTCAGGTGATATGATTGTATACATGGTAACCATAAAAATTCCACCAGTAAATTCCTATAGCTGATAAGCACTTTAAGTAAAGTAACAGGATACAAAATTAATGCACAAAATCAGTGAACCTCCTATATACAAATAATAAATGGACTGAGATAGAAATCAGAAACAAAAAATAAATATATCTTGGGGTAACTCTAACCAAGCAAGTGAAAGACTTGTGTGTTGAAAAAACTTTAAGAAATGCAATAAAGAACTTAGAAGACATCAGAAAATGAGATCTTCCATGTTCATGAATCATTAGGATTAATGTAGGAAAAATTACCTTCCTACAACCAATCTATAGATTCAATGTAGTCTCCTTCAAAATTCCAACACAAATCTTCACAGATCATGAAATAAAAATTTGCAGTTTCGTATGGTAATATACAAACTTATGACAAATGGTTCAGCCTAAACAATCCCAGATAATAAAAGAACTGCTGAAGGTATCACTATCCACTGTCTCAAATTGTGTTACAGAGCTAGAGTAACAAAAAAAAGCAGTGTGCTGTTGGCACAGAAAGTGACCCATTCATCAATGAAATAGAGTTGAAGTCCCAGACATAATTCCATATACCTAGTGACAACTGATTTTTGTAAAAAAAAATCAGAAATACACACTGGAAAAAAGACATAATCTTTTATATGAAGCTGAAAAATATAACACAGTTTAAGAAGATGGCATCTTTAACAAGTGGTCCTCTCATAACTGCATGGCTTTGTGCAAAAGAATGCAAATAGGTCCATAGTTACCAAGCTGCATGAAACTTAACTCTCAATGCATCAAGGACTTCTATATGAGGAGAGGTACACTGAATCGAGCAGAAGAGAAAGTGGACAACAGTCTTGAACTCGTTGGCACAAGAAAAGACTTTCTGTACACAACCCTGATAACATAAGCACTAAGAAAAACAATTAATAAATGGAACATCATGCAACCAAAAATTGTTGGTATAGTAAAGAATACCATCATTCAAGCAACATTACAGGCTACAAAATGGTAAAGGACTTCTACCAACTACATATCCTATAGAGGTCTAATTTCTAAAATATGTAAAGAACTAAAGAAAATAGGCATTAAGAAAACAAACAACCCAATAGAAAATGGGGTGCAGATCTAAACAGAGAACTCTCAGAAGAGGAACCTCAAATGCTGAGAAGCACTTCAAGAAATGTTCAACATTCTCAGTTATCAGAGAAATGAAATCTCAACTATTTAGAGACTTTATCTGACCAGTCCAAAATGACAAGATCAATAAAACAAATGACAGCTCATATTGGAGAGGATGTAGAGTAAGAGGAGCACTCATTCATTGCTGATGGGACTGCAGACTTATCCAGTCACTATTTCTGTAGTGGAAGAATCATTGTGGGGGTTCTTCAGGCAGCTGGAAATAGATCTACCTCAGGAGCCTGTTATACCAAATTTTTGAGCACATAACCAAAGAATCTTTCATCCTACCACAGAGAGATTTGCTCAGCCATGTCCATTGGTGCTCTATTAATAAGATACCGAATTTGAAAACAGCCTAGATGTCCATAAAGGAATGGGTGGATAAAGAAAATGTGGTACATTTACAAAATAGAATAGTATTCAGCCATTAAAAATGGATGATGATATTTATGAGCAAATTGATGGAGCTATAAAAAAGTCATCCTGAGTAAAGTAATTTAGATTCAAAAATACAAATATATAAAATCACTCAAATTTGAATGTTTACTGTTAAGTTTTCTGTAAGCAAGCTATAATCCATGTAACAACAGGTGTTAGGTATAGAGTAACAGGCTGGGGGATGGGATGTATCTCCTTAGGAAAGAGAAATTTAATAGATAATTATGAATGGGCCTGGGGGGGATGATTGGGGAATTAGTAAGTATATGTGTGTGAGGCATAGGGGACAAAAGAGGGAATACGTAGGGAGAACTAAAACTAAAGGCTTATATGAGGGACCTTGGGGAAACCTAATACAGTGGAAGCTTCCTAACATATACAAATATTTTCAGTTGATATAAATCAAGGAAAGAAATATTGGGGGATGTGGAGCCCCAACTAGACATTTTTCAACATCAAATGAAGCTTCCAGCACCAGGAATAGATTACATCTCAACCATGTGTTGTTCAAAGAACCCCCAAAGAATATAGGCTATTGCAAAGCCTATGTGTTGCTCTTCACAAACTGAGTGTTAGGCTCTATTGTTGAAGACAACACCTACAGAATTCATTGAAAACAGAGAAGTCAAGCTGGTGCCTACGTAGAGCCTTTACCCCTACAAATTACTCTTTATGATACTGGGAGTTCCTCTGCATACTACCAAAGGAGAAAGATAAATACCAAGCCAGTTACAAAACATTTGATGTACAATAACGATCTGCCTGCAAAATGCACTAGTTAGGGCTATGGTGGCACAAAGCTTATGCACTAGTGCAATGGAGGCACAAAACTAATATCTGGATTTAAGGCCTGGTCCAGGAGAAGAAATCCATTCTTGACACTGCTCAGTGGGCAAGAACCTGAGACTAAATACGCCATGGACCTCTGGGAAACAAAATGCTACTGTTTTGCTAAAGGAATGTAGCCATAAAATGACTCCCAAGAACATTCTTTGTATTCTTTGACCAGTACCTTGCTCAGCCATTATCAGAGAAGCCTCTGCTTGTAGTTGGTATGAACACATACAGTGACCCACAGCCAGACTTTTTCAAAAAACAAAAGACTTTGTCACACTCAGTCCTAAAGAGGTTATCTCCATTAAAACCCTCCTCTCAGGGTTCATGTATCTCTGTGGAACAGGAAGTGGAAAGATTTTAAGAATCAGTGAAGTTAGAGGACACTCAAGAAACGGGGTGTTCTAAACACAGCAGGACCCATGCACATATGAACTCACAGAGACCATAGCAGCATGTACAGGGAGGGGTTCCAATTGATATGGTCCCTTCTCTGACAGATACAGGTGCAAGTCCCCATCTCACACTCAATATCTATCTCCAATTGATAACTACTCATAAATGAACAATTAGTTTTCTCCTACAGAGTCTCACTGGGAATACAAACTACTCTTAAGGGCAGATTCCATGTCCAGAAGTAGATGGTCAACACAAAATGAAACTAATAACATCTTAATAACTGATCTAGTAACTCATATGTATGGCCAGGGTATTTTTTAATCTTACATGTCCTTTGCGTATAAATTACCACTTCTAATTTCTATTTTTATGGGATCCTTGCGTGAATGAACATGTGTGTGTGTGTGCTTATGTGTATCTTTGTGTGTGTCTATGTGTCTATGTCTACATGTGATTCTTTTTTTTTTCTTTTTTCTTTTTTCTTTTTATTTTGCAATACAATTCAGTTCTACATATCAGCCACGGATTCCCTTGTTCTCCCCACTCCCGCTCCCCTCACCTTCCCTCTACATGTGATTCTTATGCTTTTTTTTAAGCTATTTTTCCTGTTTGTTTTGTCCTATACCAATTTGTTTGTTTTAGTTTTATATTTAATTATTATTATTATTATTATTATTATTATTATTATTATTTAGATGCCTGTTTTCTAACGAAAGACAGAAAGGAGGTGGATTGGGATAGGAAGGGAGTTGGGGGAAGATCTTGGAAGAGTTGGGGCATGGGAAAACATAATTAGAATATATTAGATGAAAAAACTATTTTAAATAAGAGAAAAATAGAGGAATAAAAATAACATAAATAAAGATATACTATCAGAGCTATTGGCATAAATTTCATTTTGTCATTAGGTCTGACTTTTATGTAAAATGAAAGAGAGCAAGAATCTGCCAAGTCAAAACATAAACAAAGGAAAAGAAGATCACAACAGTATAACCTTATAAAGATGACCATGTTCTAGGGTATTCCCCCAAGGTGAAACAGTCTATTTTGAAGAAAGCTGATTAAGACTCAGGAAGTTCTAGAATTATTCTCTTTAAGATTCAGGTATTAAACAACTCAAAAGTCTCAGGAAATCCCATCCTTAAATTTCAGAGATATGTAAGACGCTTTCTTCCTCAAGATTACAAAAGCAGTAAGGACTGCTGGGAATAGACATTCTGAAGTGTCATGCTGTCTGAAGATGGTGCTATGTATCGCTCCAGCATAGGTAAAACAAAGTCAAACCTATTCTGTCTTAAATATCCTTTGGCATATGTGTAAAATATATTTACTTTCAACTTTGAAACAAAATATTTCATTTTGACAATGAATTGAAGCAAAATAAAATTTGAAGTTTCTTAATGTTTGTCAGAATAATGAACTATTTATTTTAAAATTTAAATATTGAATAATAAATATGTTTATAAAAATATACTCAGCTTGAAATATAGAGAAATCTACTTAGCTAGAAAAAAGTAAATTTAAAATAGCTACATGAAAATATTCTGAGGTTGTTTCTGGTTCTTAGATTTTTTTTTTTACATTGTGGGAGGAACTTACTGTGTGCCATGGTATAAAAATAGTTTGCTGGAGGAACTTACTGTTTTCCATGTTGTAAATATAGTTTGTGGGAGGAACTTACTTTGTGTCATGGTATAAATATAGATTGAGTGCATATCCGAATTTGACCAGGGTAGAAAAGTAACCCAGAGTATGGCATTGTGCTGGATAGCTCTATGTCAACTTGATACAAACTAAAGTCGTCTGAGATGAGGGAACCTCAATTAAGAAAGAATCTCCATGAGATCATTCTGTAGGTAAGCCTATAGGTCATTTTCTTAATTAGTGATTGATAATGAAGGAGCCAGTCCATTGTAGGTCATTTCTGGGCTGAGTTCTATAAAAAAGCCTGCTAAGCAAATCATGAAAAGCAAGCCAGTGAGCAGCACTCCTCCATGGCCACTGCATTAGCCTCTACCTCCAGATTCTGGCCCTGTTTGAGTATAAGTTGCTTTACCCACGGTGTTTTATCACAACAATAGTATCCCTAACTAATCCAGCAGTGCTGAGGGGTGATGGGACCTTCAGTAAGGTTCCCTATTGGGACATCAGTAGGTCACTCACTGGGGAACCTGACATTGTAAGGGACCTAGTTAGCTTTGTTAGAACATATGAGCTCTCTACAAGTGAGTTTTTATAAGAGTGAAGCTTTCTTTCGGAGTCCATCTTGGTAACATAGTTCTCTACCATGCATTTTTGCAAGTGTGACATCTGCAATTTTGTCATTACCAGAAACAATAACAAATGTCCCTGTCTCTACTGGCTCTTCAACGTAGAAAGACAATAAAATTATTTTTTTAACTAAAGTACTCTGCCTTCACTCTTTTATTATAACAATATGAAATGGGGCTGAGACACCAGAACCAAAATCATATTTTGGAATTAAGGAAAACCTCTAGAGAAGACTATAAGACTGACCTGCCGTTATCCTTGACCATCAGTATGTTTCTGTGTACACAATAAAGTGGATATGCCCTGAGGTGTGCTTGCCCCCAGAAGTTTTTCAATATTGCAGGTATGTGAATCCCTCTAGATGGTAATGTGTGGTCTTTTTCAGCATATAAGGTATTTTTCATATGTTCATTGATATTTTGAAGGGAAATTTTTAAAATTTTATTTTGAAAATAGTAATATTGAAACATTTCTTAAAATACCTACCCTTCAAGCATTGTTTGTCACATTTCTTTTTTTTTCACTTATTCTCATTTACTCTCACATTCATTCCTTATTTTATTTTTTTCTGAATAAAGCTTTAATCTTAGTAAAAATGTAATTAAATCATTTTCTTCTTCCCTTTCCTTCCTCTAACCTCTCCTATCCCTACTCTCCATTCCTTATTGTTTTTATCATCACAGTTTTATATTACCTGATATGCTTGGGTATTTCACTCTCTTCATTATTGAAACTTTAGAATTCAATAGCATTAAGCATGTATTGTAAGGTGCTCTTTCCAACATTATGATAACATATGTCCTTGTACTTTCAAGATGTTCTCTAAAGAGTACTAAACCTGAATCATGATTACTTCTGTCTTAACTATTTTTAATGTACAGCAGCAGAAGGCTGTGGAATAAAATTAAATCTTAGAGTAACACAGTCTCATGTCATTGAAGCTCATGGTCTCTCTTCAGCAGATACTTAATATTGTTTAACCTCATTCTATTCATTTTTGTGCAAATTCCTTTCTCATTCACCCACTCAGTATCATCTATTCCAAAAAGTCTCAGAATCTATGAGGATCAATCCTACAAATTAGAGTCCTGACAACATTGAAATGCACCATATATAAAACAAAATTCAATTAAGTGTTCCATATTAAAATCATTTCTCTGCTCCCCTAAAGGCTATCACTGCTCATGAATCTTTTCTTAGTTTCTCAGTAAATATTTTTCTATTGCTTCTGGAATAGTACCACAGTTTAGTCTCTTTAAAAATACAAATCCATTATATCATATTTTCTAGGTTAGATATATGGCAATCTATGATGGGCTAAGATCAAGATATTGACACCATCTGTTTTTTTCCTTCCTTTTTCGTGGTCCCAGTGGAGAATTTGTTTCTTCAATTACTAAGGTCATTGGGAAATCTTGTAGTTGTGAAACTGAGTTCTCATTTTTTTTTTATATTTGCTGGGTAATGGCAATTCCTAGGCATTGAAAACTATTCAAATCCATGGTTCTTCATCCTTTCATTCTGTCTTCAAAGCTACTAAGAGTGAGTCAACTCCTCAAACCTGCTTCTTTCTTACCTCTTCTATTTGGGAATTTCTTTGCTAACAGCTCAGAATGATTTGTCTTGTTCTATCTTTTAATATATTATCATTGTGTGAGTGCCACATGCCATGGCTTGTATATGGACAAAAAGAGACAACTCTATGGAGTCTGTCATCTTTTCACCTTTATGTGGGTGTTAGTGATCAAGCTCTAGTGGTCAAACTTGGCCTGAAATCACCTGAACCAACTTTCTGAACTACCTTTCAGGTCTGTCTATGTTCTTAAGTACTCACATAAATAAACTGAGACAACTTTGGTAACCTAAAGCAATCTGTTGTTGTTTGATTTTGCTTTGGGGGGGCCTCCATCCAGCTCACAAATAAACAAATGCAAAGGCTTATTATTACTTATAAACGCCTGGCCTTAGCTTGGCTTGTTTCTTTCCACTGTTTCTTAAATTATCCAATCTAGCTTTTGCCTCTGGGACTTTTCCTTTTCTTAGTTTTGTGTATCTTACCTTCACTCTTACTCCATGGCTCACTGTGTGGCTGAGTGGCTGCCCCTAGCATCCCCCTCTCCTTGTTCTCTTGCTCTTTCTTCTTTTCCTCCCAGATCTCTCCTTCTATTTATTCCCTCTGCTTGACAGCCCTGCCTATCCTTTCTCCTGCCTTGCTATTGACTATTCAGCTCTTTATTAGATCATCATGTGTTTTATAGAGGCAGGGTCACCCAGCTTCACAGAGTTAAACAATGCAACATAAAGGCATATAACACATCTTTACATCATTAAATGAACATTACAGAGTATAAAAAAAATGTAACACACCTTAAAATAATATTCTACAACAGCAATCTCTATCACAGATCTATAATAGCAGTCACATTTGTGAAATCTTTGTGTCAAGTAAAACATTATAATTCAAATTTGTGAAATTAAGAAACAAACTTGCATGGGAAAAGCTACAATACACATGTGTGCTCTGAGGCTCACGAGGGACAAAACTGCTGCATCCTTCTCTCTTTTGTTCCTCTCTACACACAGCTTGCCATTCCTTGCTTCTTGTCTGAATTAAAGTATATTCCCCATCAGTTCTCATGTATATTTATACTATATTTTTGCCTTAGGCACCCAAAATAAATTCATGAATCTATAGATAAACTTTTCTAGTAAATTAGGAGTCTATTTTCTGGTCACATACCTATCATTCACCAAGAAAAGTCCTTCAGTGCAATTTAACATGAACTTATTAGTGTTCCACAAGACTTTCTTTTCCGATTCTTCTCCCAGTGAGTGAAAAATCATTACTAAAAGCAAAATCTTTGGGATTCTATATATCACTTATTTTTCATAACATGTAATTGTGCATGGTTAGCAACACTCTATTTAGCTCCTCTTCAGAAAGGCCTTCTCCTTGTTCCAAAGATTTAATAATTCTAAGTGTGCTTTCAGCCTTACAAATAACACAATTCTGAAACTTTACCTAGAGTAATAATGTGTGGAGTATTAATCTCCACTATAAAATTGCATTTCTTTGAAGGGAAGAAGAAAAAGAGGATTACAATTCCACAAAGGATTAGATGGTGACTTTTAACTTGTCCTAGACCTTTTACCTCATGGTAGATATTTAAGGATGCTAAAATCTAAAGAGATTAAGATATTATATAAAAAATTAGAATATAAACCCACAGATTATAATAATCATATGTAAGAAGGTGTTTAAGTAATATATGATAAATAAATGTAGTATTTGTAATAAAATACAAACTTCAAGTAGACAAGCATAAAAGATGGACAGTAAAATAGATACTGAAATGCACATAAAACTATGAACATTGGTATTTGATAAAACTCTAAAATCTTGTATTTTTTTAACATGTCATTTTCTTGGTATAAAGTAGCTACTTGTTCAATCAAAGTATATAATTAAATAACAGTATGTCCATAAGTAATGAATAAATTTAGATAAGAGGTATTATAAACATACATTGAACTTAATAAGAAATATTACTATTTACATTTTTATATTATCTTTGCAAAATCAGCAAAACTCAAACATGAAAGGAAAACATTGAATATATTATGTATAGAGAGAGGGCCAGGTGTATATCAAGCATTTAGCTAAGTGATCAAATACTAGACTTTTCTCAACTATGATTGATTGTTACTTTGACAATTTTAGGATGTATGTTTGTAATCAATTTATATTTTATCATATTATTAAAATTTTTTAGAGCTGTTATCAGTTGATAAGTAATTTCATTAAGATTATTTAGAACAAATATTCACTACATTCAATACTCTACATCAGAAGTTTAGAAATGCCTATGGATTTACATTTAAAATATAAAATTCAAATTGAACCCAGCTGTAAACCTTGTGAGCTAAAACAATGACTGACCTGGAAAGATATGAGTACTCATACAATAATGACATAGATATTATGGGAGTAACCATATTTCTCATTTAATTTAAGGTTTGCTTTCCCAGAAGAAACACACTCTTGACACTATTACTAGATGGAGAACCTATGGCTGAACTGGTCATAGGCCCACAGATAGAACCTTTACTATTGTTTTGCTAAATTAGCATAATACTAAACCTATAAATTTCAATTTTATATACAAAGATTAGAACATCTCTTCAACTTCCTATGAGAAACTTCTTTTTGCAGTTCATGGCAATTAACAGAGAGAATCACAATGGGACAACGTGCATAGAATAAGAGACTGGAATATTCAGCTCTAAGTGGGACATATATATCATACTCCTTCCCCCAAGGCTCAGTGATCACCATGGAAGAGGAACAGAAAATTGCAAAAGCCAGAAGTAATGGTTGTCGGCAATGAAACATTATTTGTTGGACATGACAGGGATATTGAATCCATGAACTCACAGCGGTTGCGACTGAACAAGGTCGAAGACATGAACAAGATTAAGCCAGCCTTAATCATGGCATGGACAGGAAAGAGGCTAAGGAATTCCTTCCCTAAGCTCAGGAAAGAAAGAGTCAGTTTACTTCACATGTATGGCAGCTAAAAGGTTATCTGTGCTCCAGTAAGTAGATGAGTTAAAATGAAAGAGAGACAGAGACAGAGAGCAAGCGAACATAAAGTTCAGTATGAAAGATGGTGGGGGTATGTAGGAAGAATTGAAGGGAAAGGAATAGGGAGGACATTTAATCAAAACACATTATATGAATGTATAAAATTCTCAATTAGAAACAATAACAACCAAACTTACAAAATATTTCACATGAGAATAATAGGACGATGATTTTCATAACAAGTTTATAGAATGCAATGATATGCAATTCTTTTGTGAAAAGGAATTATATACTTTTAATAAATAAAAATTATTTCACACTTGTAACCTCCTTGCTAAAATCAATCTCTCATTTCTCATTGTAAATCATTTCATAGACTAGGGCAATGAAGATATCCCTCATTCTTATAACTATGTAGTCACTGCTCATCCAGATTTAGGACATAAAAACCTAATTCTCCAATCTGCTTATATGTTTGTCTGCTGAAAATCTGCACTTGGAAATTCTCATACATATATGAGAATTTCATACATATGAATAGTTAATTATTTCCAGAAGGGAATCTTTATTATAATGCACAAATATCCATTGTACTTCTTGTCAAATAGATATAATTAGTGATTATTGACCTCATAATTACTGATATATCACCTAATAATAATGTAGGCTTAGACATTCTTTCTTGGTTTGAAATGATTTAATAGAACATTGTGACAATGATATCAGGGCTCAGCTTTTAAAGTCTTTTGTAATTCTCTTAATTGCAAAGAGATTGAAGATGACAACATACCTTTCCACTACAGTCATGAATGATCATGTAATGTGACTCTTACTCAGTTCCTTGTCACTATAATTAATGAGGTCATTCCCATATCAATACATGTAGTTTAAGAGGACTGATGTAAAATTAGAATAATGTAATGGGTTCTAGAGAGTCACAGTTTTAAAATATAATGATGGTAGTGTATTTCAGAGTTTAGACTGATTTCTAAATAATGGACATTTGAGAATCTGCTTGTATTTAAAGATACTGTAAGTTAAATATTGTATACTATCTATGAAGCTATGTGTGGTGATTTGAATAAGAATGGTTCCCATAGGCTCAAATATTTCAGTGTTTAAGGATTGGCACTATTTTTTATTGTTCATATATTTTTATTTTTGTTCTTTGTGTGTTTATATATAAATACCCAGAAATGTGTGTCTATACATAAATACATAGAAATTAGTTATGTATGTATATATGCATAACTTCACATGAAGCAAAAAAAAAAAAATAAAATGAAGGAGCATGCACATTAATAAAAAAAATGATGCACACAAAAATTTAAAGTAAAAAAAAAATCTTGCCACTGTATGAATGAGTACCAGAAATTAGAGGAGTCCTTTGAAAGTAGCCTGCTCCCTGCTTTCTTTAAAAAAAAACAAAAACAACAAAAAAAAAAGGATGAAAAGTCAATTTGGGACATATCACGAAACCACCGTGAGTGGCACTATTTGAAAGGATAGTAGTCTTGTTTGTGTAAGAATGTCACTGGGGGACAGGCTTTGAGTTTTAAAACCCCAAACCAGGTCCACTGGTTTTTTCTTCCTCCTTCCTACAGATCTGGATATTAAATTCTCAGCTCCTCTATCAGAAACCATGTCTGCCTGTGTGCCACCATTCTTCCCATCATACAAATCATAGACTAAACCTCTGAGACTGTAAATAAGCTCCAACTAAATATTATCATTTTATAAGAGGTGCCCTGGTCATGATGTCTCTTTACAGCAATAGAACATTGACTAAGACACTGTGTTACTTAACCTTATTTGGGTTAGTAGGCTACATGTTCTGCATATTTATAGAGAAGGTTGTAAATATTTGAATAAGACTGATTCATGAAAGTCTCTTCCATGACAATGCCCACTACCTAAGAAATTACCAGAATGTTCAATGACATATATGAGGGATAATTTAATGAAGGCAGTTTTGTTTTTAAATACTACTTTTCATTTTACAGTACATGGAGAATCTTCTAATCTTTTTATTTCATAATGAAGGGCACTATGCATTTTAGCATAGAAATAATAGCTCTTATCTAGCCACCCTACCTCCAAGTAAAAGGCTTTCCAAGTTACTTCCTTCATATTTGATCATTGTATTATGCTTGTGCTTCTGTCTCCAGCTTGACTTTACATCTCTTATTAAAAGTCAAGATTCTTTCCACAAAAGATTTATATATAAGTTTGGATGAAAGTAATAATGGCACACCTCTTCACAGAGCTGAAGTTAAAAAGAGTCTCAAAATGAGTTAGGACCCATTCAAAACTCTTTTGATTAAAAACTTCTATGGACCTTTCAAACTTTCAAGTTACATATTTTGAGTCCATATTTCTCCTATTCAATCTCAATCAAAACTGTTTTAATAGAAAAAGACTAGAGGAGGAAATATTGAAAAAAATTTTAGGAACAGAAATGTGAGTTAAATTGTGAAATCAAAAACTGGAATTAAATTTTAAATATATTTTGAATAGCCAGCTAAATATCTTTTAGTATCAAGTTGGTTTGTC
Organism: Peromyscus californicus insignis; assembly: GCF_007827085.1. Taxonomy (NCBI): domain Eukaryota; kingdom Metazoa; phylum Chordata; class Mammalia; order Rodentia; family Cricetidae; genus Peromyscus; species Peromyscus californicus. The sequence goes on along the minus strand of NW_026294573.1, from coordinate 157,549,363 downwards.
AGATTGCATTCTCCTACCTAAAAATATATTATTCATTGATATAAAAACAATAAAATAATAAGTAACAGTTTTATTTTTGACGCTATCAATAAAGCTATATTAAGCAATGTTTTTCGCAGAAGAGAAACAAAATCAATCATGAAATTTTATGTTAAATATTACTGTATTACTTATAGCTACAGAGATACATTTACAAAAACACATTATTGGATACCTTCATGAGCTATATTTGCACAAACCTGTGTTATATGCTTCTGCATAACTAGATATTATGTTTGTGTGTGTGTATGTAAATAGTATAAACCATTAGTCTTATAGCAATGATACTCATAAAACAGGAGAATATTATATCAAGCACAAGAGAGAATAACACAGACATTAAACAAGATGAAACAGGGCATTTAGGAAGCTGCTCTGCATAGCACAAAACATGAGATCAACACCCTAATAGTAGTAGCTCTTTGTTGACTGAAACATCTTGACCCAGTAGAGAACTCTGTAATAGTTCCTCTACAGTTCACTAAATACAATTGAAATATCATTTAATTGCATGATACTTTCCTTAAGAAATTATGAGAATATTTTAAAAATGAGATAAAATTGTAATCATGTAACTGGTTTAATAAAATAAAGGCTCTTAATTATAATTACTAATTATTTTTAAATTGCAACTTCGAAACAATTATTAAGACAGTATTTTCTGTATAAGTTTACCTTATGGTACATGAGAAAGAAGAAAAGTGGTAAAGAAACAATTTAATGTTCTGTACGTGACATGAGAGTCCCCATTTAACTTTTACTGGTGAGTTGAATTGGGCGTTTTGCTTCTGTGGCTGCTTCCTCCACTTCCTGCTTCTTTTCATATCTCTCTCTGTGTCTCTTTCTCTCTATGTCTCTATGTTTCTCTCCTCTCCTCCTGCTCCTTCTCCATCTTCTTCCTTTCTCTCTCTCTGTAACAGTTTTTTCATCACGTGTCCCTAGAAGGTCTAGAACTCGCTTAGCTATGTAGACCAGTTTGACCTTGAAACCACAGTTATTTGCCTGCCTCTAGAATGCTGGAGTTAAAGATGTGTTCCACCACACTTGGTATATGTTTTCCTTTAATGGGACAAACACTTTGCTTCACTCTTTATCTCTATGGCACTCACTCATCCTCCATCAAACAACAGGCTTCTCTACACATACATTTCCCCAAAATGAATTTGTAGTTTACCTGTATTAAACAATCTAGAAAATAAATGTTAAGTACTATTTCCAAAGATGAATGCATAATTTTGTATGTGATTGTCATGTGTGAAGATTTGATGTGTCTGTGTATTATTCAGTTAATACCACAATCATACTAGTAAATACTTCTATACTCCATAGTATTCCCATGTAGTACACATGTGTATGTATGGCACTAACACATTCACATAACACATGTGTTCATTGTGATATTCATTAGACTCATTAGAACTCATAGAACTCATTCCTTTTATCACTGAAATTTACAGGTGACTTTTCTCTAGTTCTCTCATTCCCACCTCCTTTCAATAATCATTCTCCTGTTTCTTTTAGTCTTAGTTTTATATTTTACCAGGACCATATAATATTTTCCTTTCTCAGTCTAGCTTATTTTCATTTTGAATAATATTTCCTACAAGTAACTCATCATCTATGCTCCTACAAGTGGACCTCTTAAAATCATCCATTAATGAGCTGGGCTTGAATGGAATTACTTTTTTGCTGTCTTTGCCCCTTCTATGTGTAATGGATAGAAATAGACTTACCATAAAAAGTTACTTTCCACATGGTGCCTGAAAAGAAAACATGATAATATCAATAATGAATTTGGTTATAATTAAACCAAATCTGAGACTGAGAATAGGGGTGCAGAGGCAATATTAATATTGCCTCCCTTCCTTGTGGGTTATATGATGAATCTTCTTATAATAGTAGCTGTATGGTTTCTTTTATGGGACAAAAACGCTGATGTATCTAGAGGTTGTGGGAAGTCAGAGAGGACACATTTTTCTAAGACTTCTTGACAAAGAAGAGCCTACCAGCCAAGTACAAGGATTACCTTGTACTGATAATGATGGCTGATGAACTAGAGAAAGAATCTCAATAACAGAAAGTGGTGTTTATGCAATAAGAATCAAGATATGCCAATAATACATGGTTTCTGTTGCAGATAATAAGAAATATGACTAAGGAAATCAGTTGTTCAAAGGAAGGGCTACAATTAGAAAAAAACACCAAATGACATGCTTTACTGTTCATTAGATTCTGAAATGACAGAAAAAGTGGTTTAAAAAAAAAGATGAGGTGAATATGGTGTTTTTTTTAATTTCTTATGGCTGGCAGACCATAAAGAAAATAGTATTTAAATTGTATTTGTGTCCAAGTACCCCTCTTGAGAACCAAAAGTTGAATTCTATGGGAAAAAAATATGACAATGAAAGAAAGGAGAGAGAGACAAGTCATAGACAATCTTCACTGTCAGGACCAAAAGAAACCCTCAGCAAATGGCCAACAGTGGTGCCTGTTAGCATACCAAAGCATATGCTGGCTTCCAAGCAACACTCATACCTGTAGCTTTTCTCAGCTCTTCTACACTGCCCCCTACACTAAACTGCAGCTCATGGGCTTCCCTTTCCATAGTTGCTTGTTCTTGGTCTCTTCGTCCTCTCTCTTGGTCTCTTTTGCCCCTCTCTGTTGCTCAAATGTTAAAAGGTGTTTTAATAAAAATCTTGAAGCCAGATATTGGAGTAAATGCTTAAAGATTAGAGAAATAAAGGAACAAGCCACTTCCATGTCTCCCCTCATCAATTCCATGAATCATGAATCCTCTGAGTGAAATCCTCTGAGTCCTCACCCAATAGGCTCCAGCCCTCCCTCCCCCAAAAAAGCCTCTAGCTGAAAGGGACACTTAAAAGTCTTTAGTTCTTATCTCCTCACTCCTTATATACCTTATATACCTTTCTCTGCCCAGCTATCACTTCCTGAGATTAAAGGTATGCGTGCTTCCCAATACTGGAATTAAAAGTGTGTGCCATGTCTGCCTGACTTTGTTTCTCTCCTAGTCTGAATCAATCTCATGTAGTTCAGGGTGGCTTTGAACTCACAGAGATCCAGATGAATCTCTGCCTCCTGAGTGCTAAGATTAAAGGTGTGTGCCACTGCTACCTGGCCTCTATGTTTAATCTAGTATCTTGTTCTACTCTCTGATTTTCAGGCAAATTTTATAGGGTATACAATATATCACCACATCTTCTCTCTTCTCTCACTCTTTGTCTCCTCATAACCCTGTTCAGTGTGGGAGTACTTTTTCATCAGGACCACCAGCTCACAAATAACAACCCAGAGATTTCTTAACAATTATGAAAGCTTAGCCTTTAGCTTAGACTTGTCCTTCTACCTCTTATAACTTAAATTAACTTATTTTTATTGATCTACATTCTATTAAATGGCTTTTTACCTCTCCTTAATTCTGTATGGCTGTCTTGCTCTGAGTCTCTGGCAAAATCCATGCCTATATTCTTCCTCCTCTTGCTCTCTCTCCCCAGATATCCTGCCTACTCTTTCCTGCCTGGCTATTAGCCACTCAGCTCTTAATTACATCAATCATAGCAATACATCTCCACACCATGTACAAATATCCCACAACACTTCCCCCTTTTGTCTAAATAAAGTTTTAACTCTAACATAGTAAAACTATATACAATAAGAACAATTATTAGGTAAGAATAATATTTACAATGTCCAATCCATTTGTATTTGGCATTTTTGTGGGGAAAATACTCTATTATCTATCTTATCTTGATGAAACCAAAGTTTTGTACCAAATTTACTTCCTATCATAACTGAAGAAAGTTGTAACTATAATTATCTAATATTCAATCGCATAAGAGACTCAAGAAGAATATAATATTAGCTGTGTAAACAGGAAATGAAGAGCAAACAACTACCAAAACTATACAAATGACAGATATGGTGGTATTTTATTTGTACTGAAATGTGATTTTAATTGTATTAAAAATAAAGTTTTTAAAATTATTAAAATAAAGTTGCCCAGGGGTCAGAGCTATTAGAGCCATAGCAAAAGCTGGGCGTTGATGGTGCACACCTTTAATCCCAGAACTTGGTAGGCAGAGCTAGGTAGATCTCTGTGTGGTCAAGGATACAGCCAGCATTGGAGACACACGCCTTTAATCTCAATACCATAGAAGACCTGGAGGGCTGTACAACAGACAGTGATGAGGCAGTCATGTGGTTGGTTTTACAACCAATGAGAAGGCAGAACAGAAAGTCTATATAAAGACAAACAGACAGGAAGTAGGTCTCTTTCAGAGAGGTCTCTTGGCTGAAGAGGCTAGCTACAGCAGGCTGGTAAGGCTCTTAGCTCTGATCTCTTGGCTTTCCTCTTTGCATTTGTTCTGTGTTTCTTATTTAATAAGATGGTTGGTTACATCTACAGACAGACACATCTGGCTGTCTGGACAATCTCCCCATGGACCCTCTGCAACACTGGGACATCTATCTTTGTCCTACAGGCCTAGAATATCTGACAGACTATTCTCTGAAGCAGGAATTTTGAAGGACTGTCCTACCTTGTCTTGGCAAAGTTTAGTAGTTGCTTTCTTTTGTGTCCTGCTCATCTAGTTTGGACAGCATACTGTCAGCAGTTGAGATAAGGGCAGTTTCTTGCTCAGATGTCTAGCTTTGTCACATTGAAAGAAAACTCCATGTGGAAGTTCTTTTATGTCTATCATCCTTTTTTATAGTTAAGTTGGTGCTGCCATGAACCTTATGGCCAGTGGCAAGGCAGCTTGGAAGCTGGTGGGAAATCCAAGGAGAGAAAGGAAAGAGAAAGGCAGAATGGAGGAGAAGCCAGACTGCCATCCTAGGAACAACATGTAGTGGGATATAGGTAAAGCCATGGAACACATGGTAATACATAGATTAATAGTTATGGGTTGGCTTAAACTATAAGAGCTAGCTAGCAAGAAGCTTACCACAGGCCACACAATTTGTGAATAAGTTTAAGCCTCTGAATGATTATTTTATAAGTGGCTGTGGGACTGGGAGGCTGGGCAGGACCACAGGGCAAGGTGTGACCACAGAAACCTTCCAGCTACAATAACATTAACACAAGTTTGATTGTTATAGATAAGTAATAACATACTTTTTTGACTATCCTAAATAGTTTATAATAATAGCTTTTAAGGACTAGAACTATACATTATGTTTTTAAGTGAGCTGCATAGGTACAATACCTTAAAAAGATATATATATATATATATATATATATATATATATATATAGTTGTATTAATAATAATAATAACCTTAAATCTGTATAAACATACAAAAATACCATTGTAAAATATTTTAGATTAATAGCTGTTTTTAGTCTAAATGTAGATTCAATAATTCAACTACAGATGGGCTTGGGGAGCTCTCTGGTGATATAGCTTCTTGGAATTTGTTAAAGCAACTGTAAGGAATACTTCATCAGTGATCACATAATGTTCATGACATCTGAAAATAACCCCAGAAATCTCATTTATTTAGTAAGCTGGATTCATATGTAAACATTTTTTTTTATTTTGTCATTGCCTTTCCTATTTTAGGTGAGTAGACCACGATTTCCAGTAAAAATCATGCAAAAATTCTGTATTTGGTGTTTCTGTACTCTATACACTGTTCCATTTTAATGTGTGTTTGTGAGCCAGTACCATGGAGTTTAGATCACCATAGTTTTGCAATATAATTTGAAATTAGAAAGGGAATACCCATAGTTTAATCTTTTTCTTTCTCATGATTACTCTGAAGACTTGAAGTCTCTTTAAGTACCATACAAATTTCCTATCTTGGATTTCTGAGAGCAGTTTTCTATTTATTTATTTATTTATTTATTATGTATTTATTTATTTATTTATTTATTTATTTATTTATTTACTTGGTTGTTTGAGGACAAGTTCATATTATGCTATCTGTAATAGTCTTAGTCTCCTAGGCCCAAATGTTCTTACCTCAGTCTCCCAGTTGCTTGGATTATGGGTATGTGTCACTCTTTCCATTGAGAATACATCTTTAAAAGCTCAAAACTGATAGGCACATCATCATATAACTACAATTGACATTGAAGAAATAAGACTTTTCTTTGGGATATTTTTATTATTCATGCATTCTCTCTATACTTTCCTGATCTGTCACTTTTCACCTCACTTCCAATCAAAGGGTTTCTGAGTCAGGTAATAAAGTCAGCACTGTACAGTGAGAAACACTGCAGAACCACAGAAAAGGACTGAGCAGATAAGAAATAAGTGAAAGGAAATAAATTGGCTCTAACCATATTCAGAACATGAATCAATCAATAATGAAGACAATTTAGTAAATTAAACAGAACTTTTTGGAAAAAATATGACATCTGGTAGCTATGGTTTCCTTCTCTCTCTTGGGCCACATGGATATGAGTATGCCTTCATATCCTTAAACCAGAGATTCTCTTTTTACAATGACAAATTAAACTTGTAAAAATGTGCCTTGAACAATAGCAAAATGAGTTTGACTGGATTTGAATTATTGTATTGGGTAGGTAGAAGCAGTAACTTATTAATAAATAATATTCTCTTTTTATATCCATTAGTGCATATTACCATATACCACTATTTAAAGGATACTAAGGGGACAGCAAGAGGGCTCAGAGCATATAAGTGCTCTCTTCCAAATCTGAAGACCAAAGGTCCACATACTAAAAGAAAACAGATTCCTAAAAATTGTTCTCAAACTTCCATACATGTGCCCCACAAACACACATAAAAGTAAATAAACAGCAGCAAAAATATAAAATTAAAATAGAGTATTTCATAATGTCTGATAAAAGTTGGGCTGACCAGTGACAGAGATAAAAACAACAAATAAACACATAAAATAGACACTAATATTCTGTGTGCTAATATTCTTATCATTACATTATTAAATTATTATTAAACATAAAATATTTAATTGTATCCAATGTACTATAGTGAAACAATATTTGAATAAGTAAAGTTTGTGGAAAAATATCAGCATAGGAAGGACAATAAAAGAAGTTAATGATCAGTGGTATACATAAACATGCTAATTTATATGTATCTGAGCTGACATTTCTGTGGGTTGGGTTAAAGTAAGAGTAGAAACATGACAATTTAAAAGTGTTTGTGCTTAAAATAGTAAATAAAAAATTAAAAAATAATTGCCCTTATTGGCCATGAAGCCCAACAGTCTCCTCTCTCACTGTCCCTGAAGATATTTGTATAAGAAAACAATGTATAATTGGAGATCATATTTTTCAAAGTGCCATTGTAATAAATAAATCTTAAACCTTAAGTTTTATATGAATTCTAATGTGTATGTGTTTCACAACATCAAAACAATGAGACAAAATCCAATTAAATAATGGTAAACCCCATTCAGACCAAAAGGCTGAATAATCACAATTTGAAGTACTTTATCACTTGGCTTGTTCAAGGTCAAAGGTTATGCAGAAGACAGATGAGTATAGATTGGTAGTAAATACACAGTAAATGACAGATATAAGTAGATAGTAATAATGTATATATAGATTAAAGATGATAGATAATAAATAGTTTTAAAGTTATATATTTGGATGATTACTATTACTATTGTACTGACACAAAGGCACTATATATTTTATCCAAGAAACAACTGTCAATGATCATAAATCAGATTGGGATAGTGTAATACTGGCAGAGTGGTGTAAAAAATAGAATTGAGTTCGACAATCTTCCAATCCACTCTCACTTTTAATTATAATTTTCTTTTGTACTCATCCTTCAGTGAAGATTTTAATTCTGAAGTGAAATCAATAATCTTTTTAGAGTTTGATTTTACTTTCTTGAAATCAGGACACCAACTAACTCTGGTTGTTGCACATAAAATACTGGAACAGCAATGACTGTTATTTGAATTCAATACCAGATAAATTTTGACTAAATATGTGAAGTATGGGGACAGAGAGATGGCTCAGGGGTTAAAAGCACTCACTACTCTTGCAGAATATCTAGGTTCCCACAAGGTGCCTTACAATTGCCTTTAGTTCAAACTCCAAGGGACTTAATGAATGCTCTCTTCTGGCCTCTTCTACACTAGGCATGTGTGTGGTTCACATACTTATACACAAGCACAATAGTCATACACATAAAAATAACAATATCTAAATTATATACCACATACTACCAAATAAAATCCTCATACCAGGAATGGGTTATCTCTTTTTGAGTTGTACAATAGATTATTTTAGACTCCTCCCTAAACAATAGGTTATTGCCAATCTCTGGTGAGATTCTTCAGAACTTGATTGCATGACCTTATTGTTAAAGACACCAGAATCTTAATAATATTTTAAAACTTGCCACATTAATGGCTTAATTATAAGTATTAGCATGCATATTTTACAGTTTCCTGAGCTACACTATGAAAGAACTGTACTAAATAGAAGAATTCTTTTTTGCTCTATAATTTACCTTTTATCCAGTGCAGTAAATAGAAGAAGAAAATAAACAAAAACCTGTCATCACAAACAGGAAAAGAATTAGGTGATAGATTACCTGATCCCCACCTAGTCATAGCTGGCATTATAAATATGTATGTTAGAAAAAACTTCTTTTGCTTTGCATTTGTATCAAAGTAAAATCAAGGGAGTTCATGACAACACATTTTAAACAGAGGCTTATCTGCAGATTAGAAAGAATTGAAGTAGCTGTATCCAATATTGTCACTGGTGTGTTTTTTGTTTTTTGTTTTTTTTTTTTTTTTTTTTGCATTAAGTGGCTTGAACTTGTTAGATCTTTTTCAGAGTCTTTGTAGATGATTGTGTATATAGACCCTTGGGACATCAAAAATCTTTTAATAACATTTGAGAAATTATAGGCAGTTATATATAAAATTTAACATATATAAAAATGTGTTTTCCTCTGTACTTATCCAGCAAGGAAACTTTATAACAGTTAATGTGTTGGTAATAATTTATTAATCATCCCGTTCCTGATGCCAAACACTGGATGTGTCACTTCTATGAATTCAACAGTAATCTATTGGTGAAATTATTAAGGCCACTCCACATAGTTAAAAGGAGATTTATTTAATGGCGTAACTTACAAATTAAGGGATAGGTAGGTTGCGGGGTCTGGGGAAGGTGTATCGCAGTCCAGCGGTGTTCTCTGGAGCTCTGCTTGGTCCACCTCTCCAGTCCAGGGTCCTCCAACAGAGAGAGCGCCCGCCGATCCAGATCTCGGGTCCCCAGGTGCCTCCCTTCGCCCCGCCTTGTAGGTGTGACAGTTGCCGAAATCTCAATGGGGGTTGGAACTTCCAGATCAAAGCTGGAATGGCTACCCACTACATCTCCCCCTTTTTGTCTAAATAAGAAAGTTCTAACCTAATACAAGACTATATACAAAGGAATGGTTATCAAATATAGTCCAGGAATAATGAGGGATAATGACCTAGATAAGATGGAACTACAACCAATGCAAACAATATCAAGCAAGAAACACATACTAAAATCCAGAGAAGTATAGAGCATAGGTAAATGGCATGTTACAAATATCATTCCAAAAGGTGTCCTATCCTAAAGAACCTGAATCTAATACTTAATATGTTCTATAGCTCAGTCGGTAGAGCATGAGACTCTTAATCTCAGGGTCATGGGTTCGAGCCCCACGTTGGGCGCCAGATATTGGTGAAATTATTAAGGCCACTCCACGTAGTTAAAAGGAGATTTATTTAATGGCGTAACTTACAAATTAAGGGATAGGTAGGTCACGGGGTCTAGGGAAGGTGTATCGCAGTCCAGCGGTGTTCTCTGGAGCTCTGCTTGGTCCACCTCTCCAGTCCAGGGTCCTCCAACAGAGAGAGCGCCCGCCGATCCAGATCTCGGGTCCCCAGGCGCCTCCCTTCGCCCCGCCTTGTAGGCGTTACAGTTGCCGAAGTCTCAATGGGGGTTGGAACTTCCAGATCAAAGCTGGAATGGCTACCCACTACAGTAATCTACTGAATTGTTTTTCAAGTTATTGCACTGGATAAAAGGTAAATCACAGTGCAATAAAGCATCTGTGAGCTACCTTCCATAAACACATCCTTTCCCAGGTACATGATCTGGAAACCTTTTTTTTTTTTTAATTTGGATAAAACATACACTCTTTGTGTTACAGGAGAAAGGACATCTTATTTTTAAGTTAAAAGAAAAGGCTTATTTCATGTATTTCCTCTAAGGAAGCTTTCCAGGAATCAAACGATGTTAAAGTTGATGGAAAAGCCTGGTGTCTCATTCCTACTTTCCAGACCTATGACATTTCTTCATTGAATGCACATTCCTAAAGAATGACCCCACAATTATGAGAAACACAAGGCATTTTGTTACCTGATGGGTTACCTTAAGCTTGCATTTCACCATGTTTCCTGGATAAAAGCTTTAAATCAAAGAATCCCCCAAATTTTCTAGTTAGGCAGTACAACAGCAATCACTGCTAAGAAATTAAACATATACTTTCATACCTCAACAAAATTAAAACAAACTTTCATGTTATTCTCATATTAAATTGTAATGTTTATAGAAGTACATATTAGAGTATATTTCAGTCCAAAGATTCTGAAATTTAAACTATCACACAAAAATAACAAGACACAATTTGAACATTCTGTTTACTGTTTCCTATCTTCATTGCCCAAATGGATTGATTTAGTAACTACCCATTATTTTAAAATGCCATAAGAGCTTAAAGAGGCCCATCATCAAAAACATAGTTTATAGCTGCTAGCTGCTAGCTGCTAGCTTCTGGGACATTGGGAGATCAGATCCTGGCCTTTAATATTTGTCTTCTCATTAAGACCCACACAACGAATTTTCTCCAAAATTATTGAAAATGAAAAGGTTCACTGAAAATTAACATATGTAAGAAATCCCTGCCTTTTCACCCTTATGTCTATGAGGTGAATTCTTCATGTCTATACAAAAGTTGTTAAACCATGAATAACTGGTTTATTGTTGGGCATTTCAGATTCAAAATTCTTTAAAATGAGAATAGTAATATTGGCATTGCAGATAGTAAGCTAGTGTAGGAATAGGCTGTAATGTCTGATACTTTGCAGGAAATATTATCTGTCTCTCATTTTATACAACCAGCATTTGAATGCTTAATATACATTAATCAAGGTTCTGATATGCTCAAGGTGAAGATGAGAAAGCGAAATAAAATCTTTACTGTGAAAGTGAGTTCGAATTTGATTCATGTTAGCTGTATGGCTTTGAGCCTGTTAGCCTTCTGATGAATAAACTAAAACATAGATCCAATTTTGCTGATTATATCCTTATGTTCCACACTTCACTTGTTATTATTTCAAACATTAAATCTCTTACAATCTTCTTTCACTGTTCAGTCAGCCCCTGGAACATTGGACTGATAAGAAATAAATAGTCAAATCACAAACAGAGTTTATGCATGCTTGAGTTTCTTAATATCAAAAATGTGAATCAAAATAGTGTATAATCTATAAGATTTTGACAATATTAAAAGTTTTAAACATCATGTAAGATCTCAGAAAATGTTATTACATTATTAAAAAATGGTGGCATTTTCTTGCCATTAATTATTTTATTTTTCTTTGCAAATTCAGTCACTGGTTTTAGTCAATTCTATTTCTGAGAAGAAATAAACAGTTAATTTTATTAGGGAAAGGTGGAATCCACAGACAAGAAATGTCAATAATTTGTTACTAAGAATTACAATGGAATGGCACACTCATTATTATCACTAAATAGTAGCTTATTGCACTGCTGACATCTTAAAGTAACTCTCACACAGAGGCTTTGTTCTAATTCTCAATCTATGTGCTGTTAATTACTAGGTACCTACAACCAAGTACATTCATCATTCAATACCATTCAACATTAGCTTCCCATCACTCAATATTAGATTCATGTCATTCAACAGCATTCATTATCAACTTCTCTAAAAGGTGGATATTATTACAGTTCCACAGATGTTTCAAATCATCATCTTAAAGGTGTGTCTGGAATGTTTCAATCGCCATGATTCCTCCACTTCTCTTTTCTATTCTTTAGAATTCCTCAATTTTACTCCTTTTTTTCTTTCATTTTTCTTTATTAAGAAATTTTCTACTCACTCCATAAACTATCCACAGATCCCTCCTCCTCCCTCCTTCTACTCCCCAGCCCTTTTTTCCAAGCCACCCCGCATCCCCACATCCCCCAAATCGAGGTCTCCCATGGGAAGTCAGCAGAGCCTAGCACACTGAGCCTAAGCAGGTTCAAGCCCCTTCTCACTGCACCAAGGCTGTGCAAGGTGTCACACCCTAGGCACCGGGTTCCAGAAGTCTGCTTATAGACTAGGGATAGATCCCAATCTCCCTGCCTGGGTGCCCCCCCAACAGTTCTAGCCAAACAACCATCTTCTGTATCCAGAGGGCCTAGTCCAGTCCCATGGGAGCTGCACAGCCACCAGTCCACAGTTCATGGGCTTTCACTAGTGTGGCCAGTCATCTCTGCACGTACTCCCATCATGATCTTGGCGTCCCTCGCCTACAGTATCTCTCCTCTCTCTCATCAGTTGGATTCCCAGAGCTCATTCTAGTGCCTGGCCATGGATCTCTTTGTCACTGGACAAAGGCTCTATGATGACAGCTAGGTTATTTGCTAGGCTGGTCACTAGAGTAGACCAGTCCAGGCACCCTCTGGACCACTGCCAGTAGAAACTGTACCATGGAAAAAAGAAAGCATCTTCAACAAATAGTGCTAGCATAACTGGAAGTCAACATGCAGAAGATTGCAAATAGATCCATATCTGTTGCCATGCACAAAATTCAAGTCCAAGTGGATCAAAGACCTCAACATAAATCCAGTTACACTGAACTTGATAGAAGAGAAAGTAGGAAGTAGTCTGGAACGAATTGGCACAGGAGAGCACTTCCTAAATATAACACTAGTAGCACAGACACTGAGAGTGACAATTAATAAATGGGACCTCCTGAAATTGAGAAGCTTTTGTAGAGCAAAGGACATGGTCAATAAGATAAAACGACAGCCTACAGAATGGGAAAAGGTCTTCACCAACCCCACCTCTGACAGAGGGCTGATCTCCAAAATATATAACAAACTCAAGAAACTAGACATCAAAATACTGAACAATCCAATTAAAAAAATGGGCTACAGAGCTTAACAGAGAATTCTCAACAGATGAATCTCAAATGTCTGAAAGGCATTTAAGGAATTGTTCAATTTTACTTCTTAACAATTTCTTCCTTCCTTTCTCTTTTGGTCAGTGCTCAGGTTTCTTCTGGGACATTTTTATGGTCATGTGTCACTTAATCATTGAATAGGAATACATCCTGAGAATGTATTCTTTGAAAACTCTGTCATCCTAACATCACATAGACTGCTTATATCAGAAAATTTTCTATGCTGTTGTTAGTTCCATCCGTGGGGCCACCATTGCACATGCATTTCATCCTTGATCAAATTCACTGTGGCACAGTATGTGTATTTTCTCCTTGCCTCCTCACCTTGAGCTCTTCTGTCATTTGTTAATCAAAGAACAAGCCACCAATGGCATGCTTACATGTCATGATATTTCTTGTGTTCTGTCCCTAAGGAAATTCTTTCAGAAACGTAATTGCTGTTGAAAAAAAAACTAAACCAAACTCCTTCCACGTGAACACTATGAAATACCAGATTTCCTGCTATGAAGAGATCTATGATGGGTTTGGTGATCTACTGTCTTTGTTTTGATATTCTAAATGATTTATTTTAATCTTCCCTTCGTCTTACATCTTATATGACCCCAACTAAGGTAGCTATAGTTGTGATGGTAACTTTATGACATTTGGCTAGACTTAGGGATGTCCAGATAGAGAGTAAATGTTATTTCTGATTATGTCTTTCGGGATTTTTTTTTGAAGAGATCTTTATTTGAACTTGAAGACTATTAAGGAACATCTGTTCTGAATGGTGTTGGAAGGCAGTAGCCAGCTTGCTGAAGACACAAGCAAAAAGTAGATGGAAGGTAGCAGTCCTTCTCTGTTTGGACCTTCTACCTTCAGACATAAGGGTTACTGTGTACAGGACGTCACACTTCCAGAATCTCAGCCACCATGTCTCCTTTTTCCAGGCCTTTGACTTTACATTAGGGCCTAAACCACTGGGTCCTTGGTTCTCTCAAAATTTGGGATATGTGCCTAGCAGTGGTGGCACACACCTTTAATCCCAGTACTCAGGAGGCAGAGCCAGGTGAATCTCCGTGAGTTCAAGGCCAGCCTGGTCTACAGAGTGAGATCCAGGACAGGCAACAAAACAACACAGAGAAACTCTGTCTCAAAACAAACAAACAAACAAAAACAAAAGACAAGAAAATGAGACATGCACTAAATTATTCCACCAGTTTCCCTGTTCTTTCCCTTGCAAAAGATAAATATGGAATTCTTCATCTCCATAGAAATATGTAATAGCTCTCATATAAAGTAAATATTTTATAAAGAAGCTCTCTATTATAGAAGTGAGAAATGTTCCAAAAACTCTGTGGGTGTTTGGGACTTTGAAAAATACTGATCCACATACATGCATGCATATTTATAATACATATATACACATATGGTATCTACATTTATCCCACATACCATTATTCCTGCATATCCATACATATCATACAGTAAAATCTAATGTGTATGTTAGGTACTATAAAATATTAGTAATAAAATAGAACCGATATAATAATGAACTAAAATGAAATCAAGTGAGAATGTTCTAAAAGTATTTTCTGATAATATTAATGCCATCTACTACACCACACATGTTTTCCTTGTCTCTGTGAGTCAGAAAACTTAAACTTTTCACTTAAAGGATGTGTCTAACAGCTTCACTTTGGCTTTGCTAAAATTTCATCAAAACTAATCTTCTTCTTTAGGGGCATTATAAAGTATGGATAACTGAAACTCCAAGACTGGGCTACTGAGAGAGGCTCAGATTACAGCTAATGAATAGGTAACCCACCCAGCATAGCGCAGTGACACAGTGGGGAAAAAAGAATAGAATTCCATGACCCGAGATTCCATTACAGTTTTCACAACACAGCACAATCTAAAACTTAAAAAAAATTATTTCATCATAAAATTTGCAGGCAAATGGGTGGACCTAGAAATGATAGTATTGATGGAGATAACACAGATTCAGACAACAAACTCCACATGGTCTCAGTCATATGCAGTCCCCAGCTCTAAGTCCTCCGTTGTTAGTATGTAACATGGAGTAACCACAGAAGCCAGGAAAGTGTAAAGGGACCATGGTTGGACAGGAGGTTCTGAGAGGGGATAGCAGAATACAGGTGATATATGAAGGGGGAATGGAAAAATGGGGAGGGAAGTCATAAGTAGGAAATGAGGTCAAAACTGAAAAGGAGAAAAGAAAGTCAAAGAACACTAAAGTTGCTAAATAAATCCTTAGTGAGTCTTATTACTTTATATTTACCTAAAATCATACACAAGTTTACACATATATGCATATATTGATTAAAGGAATTTGTGCCACTTGGGCTGACAATGCTCCTCACAAGAAACACAGCCTAATAAAAACCCCAGTATGAGAAGTCTCCTTTAGAACGATAATCAAGGTAGTGCAAGTGACTCCCAAAATAAAATAGAATAATGTTCTTGCCTTTGGTTGCCTCTCAGATGTTGAATGTAAGTCACATCTATTGAAGACACTACTGTATACTTAGGACACAGGACTTAGAGGATTTGAACTGTCTCTATCCTAAAAGCCATCTTTCCTATGATCTGGCACCCATGGTACCAGAAAATATTTTTCATGATGGCAATGGAGGAAAGTAATTAACTGCTGGGGATGCTGTGAATGTGTGGCTCCGATTGACTGATTGATTGATTGATTGATTGATTGATAAATAAAATGCTGATTGGCCAGTAGCCAGGCAGGAAGTATAGTATAGGCGGGATAAGCAGAGAAGAGAATTCTGGGAACAGGAAGGCTGAGTCAGGAGTCACCAGCGAGACACAGAGGAACCGAGATGTAAAGTACCAATAAGCCACAAGCCACGTGGCAACTTACAGATGAATAGAAATGGGTTAGTTTAAGGTATAAGAACTAGATAACAAGAAGTCTGTCATGGCCATACAGTTTATCCGTAATATATGTCTTTGTGTGTTTATTTGAGTCTGAGCAGCTGTAGCCCAGGAGGGACTAGAGAAAACTCCAGCTACAATTAATAGTTCTACCCAGCAGTGGCACCATGAATCATGACAATGACCAGCATTGCAAGGTATCTGTAGAGGTACAAAAGGGACATTCACATGCTGATAATAAACAACTCTCTAATGAGAATTAAGGCCGACTCAACAAGAGGTAAGCTGTGCCTATTACTGGGAACCTAGTCAATTTCTTAGGTCTTTTGAAGTCATAGACTTAGAAGAAAATTGACTATTGCCACTATTGGCTAGATCACCCTAATTCTTAATTCTGTCCTAAATCTTATCTTTATACCCAAAGATAAGTGTAGCTATACCTCTCATCAAAGCAACTTCTTACAGAAATAGAGACCATCAAAGAAGACCACACTTGGACACAATACAGAGATCAATGTATCATGGGGCTTCTAGCCCCACCAGATACAACTACATTAATGCTGCTGAACCAATGGCTGAAAGAATGTCATGGAAGAAGAGTCTAAAAGATTGTGAGAATTGAAATACTAGGAAGTCTGCTGTGGAACAGTCTTTCCTAGAAACTACTACATAAACAAAACTCAATAAATAAATAAAACTGGTAGCTAAATAAACAAAGAAGTTGGAACCACGAATAAGGGAAATCATTGTGCATCCATTTTTTTGCTTCTGTAGAACACTCACTAATAAAATGATATTCTCATCTTATAATATGTTTCAATCAGTATGAATATGTATCTATGCTGAATGCCTATTTTAAAGCAGAACACTACTGAACTTCATAAAGTTGACATAAATGTTCAGACACAAAAAATGGCTCTTTCCCAATGTCTACATCTTTTACTTTTATTGTATATGTTATATACTTTTATTGTATTTTTCTGTAGATGGTTCTTATTGTACCTAAATTAGAAGTTCCTTAAAAATGGGAACCACTGGTTGTTAGATGGTTTACATAGATCTATCAGCTATGAGAGACTGTCAGAGTTTTAGTTCAATTATTAAATTTTCAGAATTGTAAGTAACTATATTATTCTTCTATATTTGCTTATAACAATATAAGCAACATGAAAATAGCCTGAGATACTCTACACTAAATTTTTGTTTCTTAGAAAGAAGAAAAGAGAAATAGTTATCTGTGATAGAATATGGATAAAAGTATAAAATATATACACACAAATAATATTGTAATAAGATCAGTCTTTGACATGCTGTTTGCCTTTTTACCTCTAAGAATTTATGGTGCTTGTTAGTTTTAACTCTATAAAGTCATGGTGTGGTTCTCACTAGTTTTTTATGGAACTGTGCTAAGAGGAGCAACATTTTCTAAAACCCTCTTTAACTTCCTCAAATGCCATTCATTTTAGTTCAGGAAGGTCATTTCCATTGCTCCAAACTCTTTTGTCCACAGGGCTAAAGAGTCTTAATGAGTCATTAGGGAAGTCATGGACAGTACAAAGTCCCTGGTTTTACCCAGGTATCTGTTGTAGGAATCTGCAGAAATATGTAAAGCATCATGAAGAAAGGAAAAGTGCAGTGAGGGATTCATGTTCCTGTTGTGTCTAACTGATCTGTATAGTACATCTGTCCAAACACAGCTTTACTTTGCACATGGGATCTGGGATCTTGCTCCACTGTGTCTAGATCCGAACCCCAGTTTGTCTCTCAGATCCTGCATAGTGGTTAGAGCAAAAACAACATAACATGAAGATTAAACACAAAATATATGTTTAACGTTTAATAATATTCATATCAATGCTTTTAAAATGTATGTATTTTATCTGTTCATATGACCTTAAATTATATATTGTAATATAAAATATAAATGCTATTTGCATTATTAAATTTTCTTGAATATTCCAAGAGAAATACCAAACCAAAAAGCTTTGAAGAGTCTTCATACCACACAGCAAGCACTGTCTCTTTCTCTTCATGCCCCTCTTTAGAATCATCCGGGTTTTAATTGTGATGGTTTTGACAAGCTGCACTGCCAAGCATCTTATTTAATGTTGACACAGTTATTAGCAAGAATCAATTTTTCTAAAAACTGATTCATCGATTACTTCTTCATTAAAGAAAATAAAGCTGCAAGAAACGTAATTAAAATCTGATAGCTACTGATGACAGCTGAAGCTTGATCTATGTTGTATTACAAATGGGTAGATTCTTATAACTTATTCTCAGATTACATTTCTGTTACTCACCTTTTCAGAAAAGCCAATATTTAATTTTTATTGCTTATCTAAATTGCTAAATAGTTGTTTGTTTTAATTTGTTATTCTAGCAACACTGTCCCATTTGTGTTAATTAATAATGACTTAAGCAACACAGAACACATGCCTGGTAAGCACCCTTACTTTAAATTGTAAAATATGAATTAGACATTCTATAGAAAGGCAAAAAATATTTCCTCAAATAAATACACACTTTAAAAAAATATATTTTCTTATATTTGACTTGATTCAGATTGCTGTCCTGCTTCAGGGATCTAATTGTTTTGACTGATATTTTGTTTGGGTAACATTGTGTTTTTTGTATGTTTATCTTAAATGTTTTGTTGAACAGTGGACATTTTAAATGACATGATTTTACTCAGAATTTAGCACGTCTGCATGTATGCTTGTGTAACATGTGTGTACAGTACCTGTAAAGGCCAAGAAACAAGACAGAACCTCTGAGACTGGAGTTACAGACAATTATAAATAGCTATGTTGGTGCTTGGAATAGAACCTGAGTCCTCTGAAAGAGCAGCCCATGCTCTTACCCACCTCCAAGTATATATTTTTATTTTTGTGGATGCAATTAATGGGTGTTCTTGATTTAGAGACTATGTTGGATTGTATATGTTTATGGTGTGTGTTCACTGATGTGTCTACTTAGTTATGTGCCAAAATTTTCTAAAGTGCCTAACCATAAGACTCCCTTCTTTCGCCAAGAGTGGAGGTATTCATGTAGAAGCCTACATGTTGCCACCTTAATAAGAAAACATGTATATTGAGACCTGCATGAGAAAGTCTGCATGTTGAGGGATGCCTAAATCACACCTGCTGCTTCTCATTGAGACTTAGTCTTCATTCCTGATTCTGTAGTGCTTTAACTCTAGGAAAAAGTGAGGTACTAGCAATATCTAAAGCTGTCCTTTATCATTAGCAAGCCAGGAATATTGTGTGTTGGCCAGTCTTATGTCAACTTGATGCAAGCTAAAGTTATCTGAAAGGAAAGGAGGGAGCCTTAATTGAGAAAATGCCTACACAGATCATGCTGTAAGGCATTTGCTTAATTAGTGATTGATGGGGGAGGGTCCAGATCATTGTGAGTGGTGTCATCCCTGGGCTGGTATTTCTGGGTTCTTTTAGAAGCAAGCTGAAGTTGTATTTGTAATACCAGAACCTGAAAACAATCTAGACATCCTGAAAAAAAAGTCAATGTAATAAAGACTAATGGAAACATGCAGAGACCCACAGCCACAAATTAGGGGGAGCTCAGGGAATCCTGATGAAGAGGGGGAAGAAGGATTGTAGGAGCCAAAGGGGTCAAGAACATCACAAGAAAACCTACAGGATCAACTGACCTGGGCTCATAGGGGCTTACAGAGGCTGAACATACAACCAGGGAGACTGCAAGGAACTGACCTAGGCCCTTTACATATGTAGTTGTATAGCATGATCTTCTTATGGGATTCCTAATAGTGAGATCAGGCCTGTCTCTGACACTTTTGCGGGTTTTTGGAACCCTTTCCTCCTACTGAGTCGCCTTGTACAGCCTTAATAGGAGAGGAGGTGCATAATCTTACTGCAACTTGATATTCTATGGCTGGTTGATATCCATGGGAGGCCTGCCCTTTCCTGAAGAGAAAGAGAGTAGGAATAGATCGCGCATAGAGGGCTGAGGCGGGGAAGGGAAGTGGGAGGAGAGGAAGGAAGGGGAAAACTGGTCGGAATATAAAATAAATAGATAAAAAAATAAATTTTAAAAAGAAGAAAAGGAAGAGGAAGAAGGAGGAGAAGGAGAAGGCTTAGCAAGCCATGTGGAGTATGCCACTAAGCAGCACTCTTCCATGTCCTCTGTGTCAGCAGCTGCCTCCAGGTTACTGCTCTGTTTCAGTTCCTGTCCTGACTTCCATTGATGAAGAACAATGATATGGAAGTGTAAGACAAATAAACCCTTTCCTCTACAACTTGCTTTTTGGTTATGGTGTTTTATTGCAGCAATACAAACCCTAACTAAGACCATAAGTATAGCCTTTGAAATCTGCTGAATATTTGCAGGTTTTTAAGTCCCAGATGGATATTTTACTCTGAAGGTTGCTCTTTTGTAGTGGTATTTGCTCTGCCCATAACCTTGGGCTATAGGGCCCAAAGGAGGCAATACTTGCTGGCATTTTATGTGACCTCTTATAAAGGGTCATGTGACCTTTCTCCAACTCCTTATAAGAGGTCAGCACAACAGCAGGAAGCACCGCCTCCTTTGGGCCATATAGCCCAAGGTCATGGGCAGAGCAAATACCAGTACCGTTTTTTTTTTGTTGTTTATTTGTTTTGTTTTGTTTTGTTTTGTTTAGCATTGGTTTTGTATGTCTTGCCAACGGTCTTATTTGTTTAAAATAATTAACTGCCACAAAAAAAGGAGAAAAATACAGTATTATTACATGCCTTGGGGAAAGGTCTTTCTTCACTGAGCTAAATGTCAGGTAAAATAAAAGGAAGACCTGCGACTGGAGTTTTTTATTGCACAACAGGTCCAACTGTGACAATCCCCAGGAATGGGATGCTTTATTTATTTTTTTAAATTGTCCTGTGCCTTCCAATTATACCCTGCTGCTGGATCCCATTGTGATCACAGGACCGCTGAGTTTCAGAGATTACAGGTCCACAGCAAATTGAACATTACCATACTTACTCTTCTGCCTGGGATACAGTCATACTTTAAATAAATATATGACAAATAGTTTCAAAATCATTGAATATTTTCTAGAGTTCTGAAAAGAAAGTTTAGAAATGATGTAATTTTTTTTAATTTTATGATTAAAGTTTTTAAAACACAGCATTCATTCTGGAAGCATATTACTTACTATAATAATTTTAAGCTTTGTGTGTGTGTGTGTGTGTGTGTGTGTGTGTGTGTGTGTGTGTGTTTAGGAGTAATGAGAATAGCCTTACATTGGAGTTAAGAAATCCTTGATGCAGTGCTGGAGAGATGGTCTGAAGTATGCATACCACTCTTGCTGATAACCCTAGTTCAATTGATAACCCTAGTTCAATTGCCAACATTCATGTTTAATGCTCACACAGCATGTGATTCCAGTTTCAAGGAATCTGTTTCTGTCTTCTGGCCTCTGATGGTGTTTATATTCAGGTATACACAAAGATACACACAGTTTAAAATATAACAAATCCTCTTTTTATTTTTAAGGAGAAAAATCCTGGATAGAATGTAGGCAGTTGATTCATGGAACATGTAACATATTTTTATCCAACTTCCATCTTTTTCTCTAGAATTTTATTTCATAAGTAGTTTTTTTTTAATGTATACTAGTCATTTGGCTACTAAGTATCAATGCAATGTAATTGATGGAAAATAGAATACATGAGACTGTAGGGAAAAATGATTCATTGAAATGCATTTTTATTTTTTTACAGTTAACAATGATTAATTGATAAGAGATCAAAGATGAAGAAAATATTCTGACCCTTTGCTCTAGCTTCACTTTCTGTAACTTATTCCTTGGCCAAATTGTATCATAGTCAACTTTCATATTTTTAAGAAATCTAGCTGGGGAGTGGTGGTGGTGCACGCCTTTAATCCCAGCACTTGGGAGGCAGAGGCAGGCGGATCTTTCTGAGTTTGAGGCCAGCCTGGTCTACAGAGCGAGATCCAGGAAAGGCACAAAGCTACATAGAGAAATCCTGTCTCGGAAAAAAAAAAAAAGAAAAGAAAAGAAAAAAAAGAAAGGACTCTAACACCCTGAACCTAGGTTCTGTTTCTTTCCACTGCTCACTAAGCTGCTTTTACTGTCCTCTCAGCTTCCTGCAACTGAAAAAGAACCCTGAGCACACAGCCTCTGCTCAACAGTAAGACGAGAGACAATCTCCCTTCACTTCAGTTTATTCTCAATCATTTTCATGTAATCTCCCCATCTCCTCTGAATGAGAGAAAAATGAACTCGACCAATATATTAAAACCTCAAAGTTGAGAGTTGAAGCTTTAAGAATCTCCCCAAGTCAAGAAGGAAAGCAAAAAATGGTGTGAGCCAATCCTGCATAAGTGACACAGGTCCTAGGGGTACTCCATTTGTACTTTGGTCACCAGCTCATCTCACCTACCACAACTGCTACATGCATTCACTTCCACCCTTGGGACATAGAAACCCAAGGGCTTTGTAAGCTAATAAGTTATAGAGAGATAGGCTCAAACCCAATTTTGTGTGAATTTTATCTACACTGTTGTAAAAGTCTTCACCCCTCCCGAATTCTTTATTTTAACTAATGTATACCCTCAGTCGACCATATAGTTAAGCTCTAGTTGACCACTTGATTGTGTAAAAAGAAATAGCTTTCTGTTTTAGTAAGGAATTTCTTCAATAAGGCAATATAGCTACTGTAAAATAGTTTAGCCATCCAGAATCAAATTATTTAATAAACAAAATATAATATACACAGTACCCACTAAGGAAAGTAGAATTTCATAATTCTTGCTTTCTACTAAACAACTTACACTTTTTGGTTGTTTCTAATATGGTGCTTTAGATAACAGTAACATTAGGTAGCACTTATATGCTTTTGAATTTATTTTGCTTAAATTAATTGCAGAATAATATACAATGAGGACTGGTTATTTTAATTTCACATTAAAGTTAACTTCATAAAACCACTATAAGGTAAAGGCAGGATATTCTAGACCTTACAGACACCTCATCAAGCAGGTGTACCCTTGACAAATAAATGTGTGAGGAGTATCTTCAGCACTTGACAAAAATACTGCTAAAATGAATATAACCAAGGATGGATTTGTTTTGGTTCATAGTCATAGGGTACAGTCTACCTAGTAAGGAAGTCATCACAAAGAAGACATGAGACAACAGCTCACAACACTGCATTGATCATGAAGAAGTAGAGAGAGGTGAAATTTGGTAGAGCTTTCTTTTAATTCCTTTCAGTTCAGTCCAGTTCCCTAGTCCACTGCAAGGTGCCACTAATTGCAGTTAAGAGAGATCTGTTCAGTTCAATTATTCCAATCTATACTAGTTCTTATCCCCGTGGCCAGAAATTTGTTCACTATGTAATTTGAAATCCTCTCAAGTTGAAGTCAATATTAACCAACAAAGATCACTTGTATCATATATCATCATGGAAATGACAATTAAAATAACAACTACTCAGATCTATTCGAAGGACCATGGACCAGAACTGACAGCACCAAATGGCAGACAGTTTGTGTAGCAACAGAAATGCTCATTCATTCCTGGCAGAACTGCAAAAGGGTAGGGTGACCTTGGAAGTCACATTGCAGTTATTACACAACTAAGCCTACATTTGCCACATGTTTCTTGATCTCTAGCAAGGATGCTAAAAGCATAACTCCACAAAAGCCTAACATACACTTAAATTGAGTTCATTCACAGTGGCCAAAACTTGAAAGCAACCAAGATATTCTTTGATATATTAGGCTATAAATACACTCTCATATATCCTGACAAAGGAATGTTGTTCAAAGTTAACAGAGAAAGGAGCTCTCAAATACTGAAAGGACAAGAAAGAAATTTCAATGCATAATAGTTAAGTCATAGACTCTCTCCTTTAAAGGCTTCATGCCATGCTATCTAGCTATATGAAGTTCTAGAAAAGCCCCCCTGCTGTGTGTCTTAGTAGGGATTTCTATTGCTGTGATGAAAAACCATGGCCAAAGCAAGTTGTAGAGGAAAGGGTTGACTCAGCTTGTGCTTCCGCATAACATTTCATCATCAAAGGAAGTCAGAACAGGAACTCAAGCAGAGCAGGAACCTGGAGACAGACACTGATGCAGAAGCCATGGAGACCTGCTGCTTACTGGCTTGTTCCTCGTGGCATGCTCACCCTGCTTTCTTATAGAACCCAGGACCACCTGCCCATGGATGACTCTACCCACAAAGGAATAGGCCCTCCCCATCAATCACTAATTTTTAAAATGCCCTACAGACTTGCCTACAGCCTGATAGTAATCAGCCATTTTTCTCAATTGAGGCTCCCTCCTCTTTATTGACTTTACCTTGTAACAAGTAGACATAAAACCAGCCAGTACACTGTGGAATTCTAGAGAAAATGTATCAGTGAAAAAAGTAGAAGGACTGCTAGTTGTCAGGAACTGGTAAGAAGACCACAGAATCTGAGGGTAAGGAAAATACTAGGGATTACTTTGTAATGGTGGGTATCCTTTCTAGTGTCTAGAATAATGTGCAGCATCAACAATTCTGCCTGCATAAGCTATAGCACTGAGATGATAATGACATCAATAACATGTGCACTGCTGTGGTAGGGGTGTTATTTAATACTACGGGTTATACATATATGGGAGCAAGGTTATATTGGAAATGTCAGATATCTTTTAATTTTGCTGCCAAATTGAAGGCATAATAAAAATAAGTCTTAAGAAAATTTGCCACTTGTGTTTTCCAGGTTGCACATTTTATATTCTCATCATCGATTTGTGAGTTCTCACTATACGGTCTACAAATGGTTCATGGTGTTCAAATTGTATGATATCCTTAGACCAGTTAAGAAATGGAGATGCAGCCCAGCGGTGGTGGCACGCACGCCTTTAATCCCAGCACTTGGGAGGCAGAACCAGGCAGATCTCTGTGAGTTCGCAGCCAGCCTGCTCTACAGAGCGAGATCCAGGACAGGCACCAAAACTACACAGGGAAACTCTGTCTCAAAAAAAAAAAAAAAAAAAAAAAACAATCACAAGAATAAATAAATAAATAAAGGAAAGAAAGAAAGGAAAATTTAAAATAATAAAAAAATGGAGATGCATAATTAGGCCTTTATCTTTTTTCTAATAATAGTGAATATTTTAAGGTACTTACTATGTTTCTCAGCTTAATACTTTTATTGACTTATGAGTTTTGTTTGACTTTACTACTTTTGAACTATACTCATTCTCATTGCGCATATGGTTAGAATTTATTTTCTAGGTATATAAATCCTAATAGATCTAAATAATGCTGCTAGCCTGAATGACTTTTGATGTCACATTGTAAATTTTCTTTTCAGTTTCAATTATGACAATAAAGCTTTTGTATTTTCTAAGCACTTAGCTAAACATCATTCTCTATTCTGTAATTTTTTTTAAACATTGGATGAGCCTTTTAAGTAAACTGTGGATTTACTCATAAACTAGTGAAGATATATAAATTTAGAGTAGCCCTTATTAATTTCAGTCATCATTCAATGTTGACCTGCCTCTGATTCTTATTTGGATATTCCCTCTCATGAGAAATGCCAATGAGCTGAATCAAAAAGACCAAATATTTATTTCTGTTATTTTGTCTTCTTTGATTGTTAGGGCATAGGCAATGATCAATGCTAAGTCAATTACTTTCAACCATGCAGGATTTTAATTTGAAGCAATTTTTCAAGAATTACAAGAGGGTATGAGAGATGGATAATTAATTTTGCCCACAGGGACAGTGGCAGACAAATTAAGTTTGCAGAGTGGAATGTCTACAAAAGGCAGCAATCATCCCAGTGCTACCTGCTGACAGAGTGTGAGTCAGGGCTCTACATCACACTGATCTCTCCACATGTGCTCTGTGAAGGGGTATGTTGGCCCTCTGCCCTCTTTGGTTAACAATTTCATAAACTTTATTCTCTTTATTTTTGGTGGGTTCTATATTCATTTTGTATTGTTACCAAGTCCTTGGCTTCATGGTACCTGTGTAAAAATTAAATAAGAGAAGCAAGAGGTCAGGCATCGTGCTTGCCCCAGCATAAGCTAACAGAAAAAAAATGAAGCCAGATATTATAATAATTATTATATAATTATATTAATATATAATTATATATTATATTATAATAATTATATTAATATATAATTATATATTATATTATAATAATTATTATATCTACATAATTATTATTATGTAGATTATATAAGGGGAAGGCTTTCACAATGATAATTTCATTCAAATACACGATAACCTTTCTTTAATCATACTCCTCCGTGTCTCTCTCCTATCACTCATATCCTCTTCTTCTAGTCCCATTTATCTTCCAAAAGAGTGTCCTTTATACTCTCATGTGTGTGTGTTGATGAATCTTGACTGGATTTAAAATGACTGTAGAACCATAGCTCTAGTTGTCTCCATAAATACCATTTCAGAAAAGATATTTTGATAAGATAAGAAAGAGCCACCCTGCATGTGAGCGACACCATTGCCATGGATTAGGGCCCATTGTATTTCTAAAGGAAGAAGTGACGTTAGAATCCATATTCATCGCTCCCTCTCTGCTTACTAAGTATAAATTCAGTGTGGCCAGCTGCTTCATACTCTGTTGTTTGCCTTCTACACCATTTAGGACTGTACCCGTAAACTATAAGTCACAATAATCCCTTTCCTCCTTATACTTCTTGGTCAGAGTTTTTCACATCTTCGAGAAAATTAACTTACACCATGTGTACAATCCAGTTTCCACAATAAAAAAGAAACTGCTTAGTATTTGTCTTTCTAAGTCTGGCTTAGGTAAGATTATCTTATGGATATATATTATGCATGTCCTTATATATGGAGGTATACATCCATGTATGTCCTGTTTTCTTTATCCATTCATTAGTAGATGAAATATTAAGCTGAATACGTACATGGTATCATAAAACAAATGGACCCAAGGTTATGTTTGTAAAATCCTTACTTAGGTTCCTTTGGCTGTATACCCAGGAGCAGTATAGCTGGAGCACATAGTCCTACTTTTCCTTTTTTTGAAGATCCTCCACACTGATATCTACAGTGGCTACACTAATTTCTGTCTCTGTCACCACAACATCATGGTCCTCTTTCTCTTCATAAATGTCTGCATTGCTTGTTGATTGTTTTGTTGATGAGTGTCATTCGAATCAAGAGATTGATCAGCTCCCAATGTATTTTTGATCTTCATTACCCTGATGGTTAAGGATGTTGAACATCATTTAGTATTCTTTATAGATTATAGATATCAATCTTCTGACTGAAGTATAGTGCAAAGATTTTCTCTTATTCTCATGATTTCCTCTTTAGTTTGTTAATATTTCTTTCACTATAAAAAGGTTTTTAACTCCATGCAATATTGGTCATCAATTTTTGCTGTTATTTTCTGAAACTTTACATTGATTTTCAGACATCCTTGCCAATGTCCAGATCTTGAAGTGTTTGAATTGCTTCCCCCTAGCACTTTTGGAATTACAGTTCTTATATTAATGGATTTTGTCCATTTTAAATTAGCATAGAGTGAGACATTAGGATGTAGCTTTACCCTTGCACATGTGATTATGCTTTGCCCAGCACTATTTATTGAAGATAGAAACTATTGTTTTCTCCAGTGTATACTTTTGGTTTCTTTGTCAAAGATCAAGTTACTGGAGCTTTATTGATTTATTGTTGTGCTCTTTATTCTAGGCCATTAACCTATATGTCTTCTTTGTGCAAATATCACACTGCTTTTGTTACTATGGCTCTGTAGTTTAATTTGATATCAAGAACTGTGTTCCTTCAAGCAATGTTTTGACTTAGAGGTTCCTTGACTACTCAGGGTCTTTGAGGCTTACACATGAGTTTTAACATTATCTTTTCTGTTTTTGTGAAGAATTTCAGTGGAATTTGGATACAAATGACAGATATTCTGTAGATTATTCTTAGCTACATAACCATTTTCACAATAGTAGTTCTGTTGATTCATGAGTAGTGAGTGCCTTTCCATCTTGTAGTGCCTTCTCCAATTCATTTCTCCACTATTCTAAAATTTTCATTCTACAGGGCTTACCCTTCACCTCCTTGCTTGGGTTTAGTCCTCCATTTTATTTGCAAACATATTGATATCAATGCAAATTAGACTTTTCTCCTGATTTTATTCCTGTGATGACCACTATTGTTATGTAGGTATATAAAATGGCTGCTAGTTTTGTATTTTTTTTGTGTATCCTGCCAGTTTACTGAATGTGTTTATCATTCGTAAGAGTTTTCTGGAATTTTAACTTGTCTTTAAGTTTTTTAGATATCTAGATATATCATTTGCAAATAGAATTAATGTGACTTCTTCCTTTCCCACTTTTCCCAAGCTGTAATGCTCTGGTTATTTCTTTTAAGCACTGTTATGAGAAAGAGTACAAAGAGTCGACAACCTGTCTCATTCTTTATTGTCAAAGGATTGATCTCAGTTTTCCCACATTTGTATATTATTGCCATAGCTTTGTCACATGCAAGCTTTATTATATTGGGGTATGTTTCCCCTATTTCTTCCTTCTTCAGGGATTTTATCATGAAAAGATATTGAACTTTGTCAAATGCTTTCCTGTGTCTGTTTAGATGATCACATTTTTTTAATCTTTAAATCTACTTGCTATATTACATGTATTGATTGATAATGTTGGCCATCCTTTTATCTCTGAAATAAAACCAACTTTTATTTTTAATTGTTTTTTTCCAAGTTTTTATTCTATGTGCTTATGTTCTTTAGTTCTATGTCCTTTAGGGGGTAGTTTTCTGGTGTACTTATGATGGCTTCTATCCTTTGTAGAGAAGAAGCATATAACAGTAAGCAAAACAGTGACTTGACAAAATTTCAACTGATAAAATGTGGTAAAAAGCAATAGAATATCTCATCTTCACTATCAAGAAGGTTAGATAGCAAAGTAGCAAGGATAATGTTAAGACAAAGGAGGAGCTCAGAGATCTTTAAAGCTAAAATTAATAATAAGATGTAAAAGAAAAGGTAGTGAATAAAGAGGGGCAACTAAGGAGAGTAGTGGAGAGAGGAAAATGTCCCAGTTAAATAGATGAGAGAACGGGAAATAGATAACATTTTATTGAAAAACGTAAGAACTGAAACAAATATCTACCCACTTAAAAATAGGTATATGTATGAATGACCTGGTAAACATAATGAAAAAACTGTCCATGAAATTGAAAGAGAGCAAGGAAGAGCATATAGAAGGCTTTGAGGAAGGATGAAAGAGAAGAGGAAAATGAAAGAAATTTTCATAAAAAAGTAATAGGTAAAATTAATTTTAATAACCTATTTTATTTAACCCATTATGTTTAATTGTATCATCTTTTATTTCTCAAATTAACAAATAAAATTGTATCTATCTGTCATGAAATATGTGAATTGTAACCTGTATAGAGTAGACAGTATTTCTTCTTGGCTGAGATCTCAGAGGAATACGGCCCCATCCCTTGGCTTATTTAAACATGACTTTGCTGAAGGAAAGTGGCTACATTTCTCTGGGATTCAACTAGGTAAGACAAGAGTAGACTACAAGCAATATGTATTCTGTCTGTTTTAACTATTGAGCTTAATTTTGGACAGCAGAGACCCTCAAGCTGTCTTATCCCACTGACTGTGGTGCTCCCTTACCGTGGAAGCCCCCAGTCACATTTCTCACTATTCTCACTGGTTGTGTCAATGTATGTAGTTAAGAAAGTAAATTGCTCAGGTTCTGAAGGAGTCCACCCCTAATCCTGCACTACCCAGTTCCATTGCTAGTCACCTTTGTGTAGCAGGAATCTTAACAGTTCTTATTAATAAAATCAAGCCTGAGGCCAATTATCAGGGTGAACACTGGAAGATCAGAGAGCCAGAACAAGCCACAGCTACCTCACCTCGCCGAATCCTCAGCTGGTCTTGCTTTCTCAGACTGGAGGCCTCTGAGTCCTCATCCAGAATGGGTCTCAGCTGAACTGCTGCCCAAAAGCCTGAATGCTTAACCAGGCCAAGTGCTTAACCAGCCAAATGCTTCTAGTTTCTGGTCCTCACACCTTATATACCTTTCTGCTTTCTACCACCACTCCCTGGGATTAAAGGTTTGCTTTCTGGGGTTAAAGGCGTGATGAGTCACCATGCCTGTCTGAATCCTTGAACATGTGGATTTCTGCCTCTGGAATGCTAGGATTAAAGGCATGTGCTACCACTGCCTATCCTTTATGTTTAATATTGTGGCTGCTCTGTCTCTGACCCCAGATAAGTTTATTAGCATGCACAGTATTTGGGGGAATACAGTACCACACCTTTGCATGTGGATATTCACATCTAACCTGAGTGAAGCTGTTTTTCTTTTTCTCTTCTTTCAGTGCCACAGTCTTTGGCTCGTGTACTCACACCCTGAGTTTCCACCCAGATTAGCTTCTATCCTGTGGCCATGATGATTCTCTGGATAGCACTTGCTTTAGCAGTCAGTGGTGGCATAGGGATCTTTGGGTTTTGGAGACATAACAATGTTGAAATTTCTACTCTCTAATAAAGTGATTAGCTTATAGATTGTCTCTGAGTTGGTTCAATACTCAAAGGTGGGTTCAGTTATTACCCTTACAGTCCTTACATGTGGCCTTTCTGGGTCTTTCTGGATCTTTTGGATTCTTTATTATGTTTGAATGGAACCCTCATTTGCCATTCCAAAATTTTCACCTCACTCTGCAGTCATACATCTGATTTTTTTTTTCAAAATTTATGGCGAAGTTGGGCGGGGCTCCCTGTCTCAACTTTGCCTTCCGGGAACCACCTGTAGCTGTCTTTGAGGTTGTTTCCTTCGCCTTTACTAGAGCCCAGGCCTCCAAATGATCGATTCTAAACTGGTAGTGCTCCTGAGTCATTCTCTATAAACAGTTCAGATTAATTTTTAATATTTTACTTTCTTTTTCGTAAACAAGCCCTATTTCTTCCAGAGTGAACTGAGACTATGTAGCTCAGATTTATCCTTGATTTATTGGAATTATAAAAATATTCAATTATCTTGTAACTAAAACTTGATTTTTTTTTTCATTTCTTCTCACATAAAGTTAATATATCTCTTCTCCATTCTGCTTGCTATATGCTTTACTATCTTCCTTTAACATATGGCTATAAACTACATATGGAAAGGTATGGAAAATAGATCTTTGTACTATTTACCAGGTCTCACAATTTTCTTTACCCACTATTTTCTATTCATTGTACCATAACTGTTTTCATTAAACATTCACATTTATATAAGTAGAGCGTTTTCTCTCTAGACTGTTTCCCAAGCACAAAGTATAATTTGTATCCAGATTTCTGAAGTTGCTGGAAATGAGAACTGGGCTGTGAGAAACTAGTTAGTAGTTCAAATATATCCACTAGATTTGGCAAAGGTTGACAAATAAGACTACTCAGTTTAAACATAAAATGCAACATATTATTTTTGTTAAGTTATATTAGAGAAATTAAACATTCAACCCTGAGGATTGGTCAGATGGCTTCTGTGGGTATAGGTTCTTGACACCAAGTCTGATGACTTGAGTTATATCAGAGTTTCATGTGGTGGAAGGAAAGAACAAGACTACCCTGTCCTCTACACTCATGCAATGGTATATGCACACACAAAATGTTCACATGGAGACACAATAGAATGAATAATGTAATAGAAATAATTAAAATTTGCACCTAGGCTCCTCCCCCTGAGCCAGTGCAGCCCCAGAGACCAGGAAAAAACTCCCTCCCCCAACCCTTCGCCAAGCCAACAATCAATCCCCTGTAGCATCAGTGAACACAGGAGCCATATGTCCACCTTGCACCAATTGGAAACAGGTAAGGCCCTCAATCTCTGGACTGGTTAGCCCAGTTCTCTAGCCCCTAGGCAGTGGGGGCACATTTTGTGTCCCTCCCCCTAGCCAGTGCAGCCCCACAGACCAGGCAGCAGCCTTCTCCTACCCCCATCCCCTTGCCAACCATTCCCTGAGGCACCAGTAACCACCAGAGTAATAAGCTCCCCCCCGCCCCGCCCCCACAACAGATTGGGAAGAACAAACCACAGGAGGCAGAGGCCCCACCTGTACCTACTAGATGAGAGACCTGGAACTACACCTGTTCAGATTAAAGAAAGAAAAAGGTAGATGGCAGTGTAAGAACACTTTAAACATCACAAAGAGTAATACGGTACCACCAGAATGTAGTGATCCTACAACAGCAAAACCTGAACACCCCATAGCAAATGATCCAGAAGAAAACAACCTTAAAAACAACCTTACAAAGATGATAGAGGCCTTGGAAGAGGAAATGAAAAATTCTCTTAAAGAAATGGAGGAAAAGACAAACAAAAAAATTGGAGAAAATCAAGAAATCTCTTTAAAAAAAGTCAAGAAACGCAAGAGGAAAACAATCAAACAGGTGAAGGAAACAGTTCAAGACTTGAAAATTGAAACAGAAGCAACAACAACAACAAAAAAAAAACGCAAAATGAGGGAATTCAGGAAAAGGAAAATCTAAGTAAATTAACAGAAACTACAGAGGCAAACATAACCAACGTAATACAAGAAACGGAAGAGAGAATCTCAGGCACTGAGGATATGATAGAAGAAATAGATTCATCAGTGAAAGAAAATGTTAAATCCAGCAAATTTTTAGCACAAAACATCCAGGAAATCTGGGACACTATAAAAAGACCAAACCTAAGAATAATAGGAATAGGAGAAGAATTTCAGCTCAAAGGCAAAGAAAATATATTCAACAAAATTATAGAAGAAAACTTTCCCAACCTAAAGAAAGACATGCATATGAAGGTACAAGAAACATACAGAACACCAAATAGACTGGACCACAAACAATTCTCCTGTCAGATAATAGTCAAAACACTAAATATACAGAATAAAGAAAGACTATTAAGAGTAGCAAAGGAAAAAGGTCAAGTAACATATAAAGGCAGACCTATCAGAATTACACTTAACTTCACAATGGAAACTTTGAAAGCCAGAAGGTCCTAGACAGATGATCTACAGCTACTAAGAGACCACTAATGCCAGCCCAGACTACTATACCCAGCAGAGGTTTCAATCACTGTAGATGGATAAAACAAGATATTTCATGACAAAACCAGATTCAAACATTACATATCTACAAATCCAGTCCTACAGGAAGTACTAGAAGGAAAACTCCAACCCAAGGAAGCTAGCAGCAACCACCAAAACACAGGTCACAGATGACCTTACACCAGAAAATCCCAAAGAAGGGAAACACATGCACACTACCACCAAAAAATAATAGGAATTAACAATCAATGGTCATTAATATCCTTTAATATCAATGGATTCAATTTGTCCATAAAACAACATAGGCTAACAGAATGGATGCGAAAACAGGATCCATTCATCTGTTGTATACAAGAAACACATTTCAACCTTAAAGACAGGCATTACCTCAGAGTAAAGGGTTGGGAAAAACTTTCCAATCAAATGGACCTAAGAAGCTAATGGCTATTCTAATAGCTTACAAAATAAACTTCAAATGAAAATCAATCAAAATAGATGTCTAAGGGCATTTCATATTCATCACAGGAAAAATCCATCAAGATGAAGATTCAACTCTGAACTCTTATGCTCCAAACACAAGGACACCTATATTTGTAAAAGAAACTACTAAATCTCAAATCACACATCAAACCACACACACTAGTAGTGTGAGACTTCAACACCCCTTTCTCACCACTGGACAGGTCTGCCAGACAGAAACTTAACAGAGAAATAAGGGAACTAACAGATGTTGTGACTCAAATGGACCTAAGAGACATTTATAGAACATTTAACCCAAACACAAAAGAATATACGTTATTTTCAGCACTCCATGGATCCTTTTCCAAAATTGGCCACATAGTCAGTAACAAACCAAATACCAACAGATACAAAAAATTTGGAATAACCCCCTGTATCTTATCTGACCACCATGGTTTAAAGCTAGTATTCAACAACAATATAAAATGCAGAAAGCCTACAAACTCCTTGAAACTGAACAATGCTCAACTGAATCACCAATGGGTCAAGGAAGAAATAAAGAAAGAAATTAAGGATTTCTTAGAATTCATTGAAAATGAATGCACAGCATACCCAAACTTATGGGACACCATGAAAGCAGTGCTAAAAGGAAAGTCCATAGCACTAAATGCTCACATAAAGAAGTTGGAGAAATCTCACACTAGAGACTTAACAGCACATCTGAAAGCTAGAACAAGAAGAAGCAAACTCACCCAGGAGGAGTAGATGACAGGAAATAATAAAATTGAGGGCTGAAGTCAATAGAATAGACACAAAGAGAACAATACAAAGAATCAATGAAACAAAGAGCTTTTTTTTAAAAGAAAATCAACAAGATAGACAAACTGTTATCCAAACTAGTCCAAAAGCACAGAGACAATATCCAAGTTAACAAAAATCAGAAATGAAAAGGGGGATATAATAACAGACACTGAGGAAATCCAGAGAATCATTAGCTCATACTTCGAAAACCTGTACTCCACAAAATTGGAAAATCTAAAAGAAATGGACAATTTTTTGATAGCTACCACATACCAAAATTAAATCAAGATCAGATAAACAATTTAAATAGACCTCTATCCCCTAAGGGAATAGAAGCAGTCATCAAAATTCTCACCCACCCCCAAAAAAGCCAACAGGCAGATGGTTTCAGAGAAGAATTCTACCAGAATTTCAAAGAAGAGCTAATACCAATACTCTTCAAAATGTTCCACACAATAGAAACAGAAGGAACATTGCCTAACTCTTTTTATGAGGCTACAGTTACCCTGATACTCAAACCACATAACGACACAACTAGGAAAGAGAATTACAGACCAGTCTCCCTCCTGAACATTTATGCAAAAATTCTCAATAAAATACTAGCAAACTGAATCAAAAAACACAACCAAAAAAAAAAAGCATCCACCACAATCAAGTAGGCTTCATCTCAGAGATGCAAGGATGGTACAACATGTGATAATCTGTAGATGTATCCAACCTTCCCATCAAACAATAAACACAGAACCAATGCAAAGAAGAAAGCCAAGAGGTCAGAGCCAAGAGCCAAAACCTTACCCTTCCTCCTGCAGTGGTCCTACCTCTCCGAACCAGAGCTACCCCTGTGTTAAAGTCTTTATATAGAGTTCCTGTCCTGCCTTCTCATTGGTTGTAAACCCAACCACATGACCGCCTCCTCACAGCCTGTCTGTATAGGCCTCCAGGTTTTCCATGATTGGTATTAAGATTAAAGGCATGTGTATCCAATAATGGCTGTATCCCTGAACACACAGAGACTTACCAAGCTCTGCCTACTAAGTGCTGGAATTACAAGCGTACGCTACCACTGCCCTGCTTTCCTATGGCTTGCTAATAGCTCTGACCCCCGGGCAACTTTATTTATTAACATACAAATAACATTTTAATACAAATAAAATATCACCATATTTCCCCTTTTCTATTTTAATAAAAAGGAAAAAAAAGAAAAAGCTTATAATATAAGAAAAACTATATACAAAAGGACAATAACTATATACAATATATACAAGTAATAAATACCTAAACAATGTCTAGTCCATTTGTATTTGACAAATTCAGAGAAAATAATTTCATTATCTATCCTATTTTGGTAAGTCCAAAATGTATCCTAATTAATCTTCAACTATAACTAACTAACCTTCAACTATAACTAACTAATCTTCAACTCCCTCAGAGACCCAAGAAGGAAATAATATTAGCTAACAAAAATAAAAACAGGAAGTGCACATAAGCAACCTCCAAAAAATTTGTGAGTTGACAGAAACAGACAGCTGTCTGGACAGTCACCTGAGGTTTCTCCAAAGTGCTGGGGCATCATCTTCAGCCTATAGGCCCAGCATATTCGACAGACTCATTTGTGAAGCAGGATGTACACAAGGTCAACAGTTCAACCTCACATTGAGTGAGAGTAGTCCATGTACCAGAAACACCTGAATTCCACCAGTGTCATGTCATGATTCAGGATTTCAAATTCTGGAAATTGCTGATGGTTTTCCAACTCAGCTGTCCATTCTTCCTGGCTGTGTATATATGGCTTCATCTCAGCATCCCATTCTTCTCCATATCCCTCCATCAAATGCCAGTCTACTATTGAGAGGCGTGAGCTTAGTTACTCTTCAAGAATAACTGTTTCAGCTGCTGTTCCATTGCACATCAGAGGCCATCGGCCCACTGCCTGTTCAGCTGCCTTCGAAGAAAAGGGCACTGTACCTTTTTCGAATTGCGAAGGCCACTTCAGGGATGGTGCCATTTTGTCCTGGCCTCTGAAGATGCCTTTTGATAAAGCCATAACCACACTTGTTTTGGCAAGAATCAGTAATCCTTTGTTTTATGTCCTGTTTGTCCATTTTGTCCTGTTGATTCGAGGATACTTTGTTGTCCAGTGGCTAACTTTTGCCACAATGAAAGTTAACTCCATATGCAGTTTCTTCAATGCCCATATTTTCTCTGAAGTAGATTGGTACTGCCAGGAGTCGACATGTCTCATAGTCATAACAAAAAAGAAAAATTTTCTAAGTTATTAAAACATTTTAAATGCCATATTCTGTAGATCTCTGAAGGGTTTGAAGATAACCTGTCTATCTAAAATATATCTACTCAATCTTGAAAACATACCTAATATAACTACAAGTTCTATTATAATATCTAACTACTAACTTTCATTTCTTTATATCCTAATAGTTGGTAATAACATTCAAGGATCAGAAAATTGCATTACATTGTTAGATGAACGGTACAATTAGAAAAATATATATAACATTTTCTAACAATATCAATTTCAATATATATAATTTGTATACAATATAAAACAATCCAATCCAATGTAAAGATAATCTGTCAATTTATCTCTACTATATAAACAAACTGAAAAAAAAAACATGATCATCTCATTAGATGCTGAAAAAGCCTTTGACAAAGTCTGACATCCCTTCATGATAAAGGTCTTGGAGAGATCAGAGATACAAGTAACATACCTAAACATAATAAAGGCAATATACAAGTCATCTGCCAACATCAAACTAAATGGCGAGAAACTTAATATGATTTCACTAAAATCAGGAACAAGACAAGGCTGTCCACTCTCTCCATACTTATTCATATAGTAGGCAAAGCTGTAGCTAGAGCAATAAGAAAACAAAAGGAGATCAAGGGGATACAAATTGGAAAGGAAGAAGTCAAACTTTCACTATTTGCAGACGATATGATAGTATACATAAATGACACCAAAAATTCTACCAGGGAACTGCTATAGCTGATAAACAACTCCAGTAATGTGGCAGGATACAAAATTAACTCAAATAAATCAATAACCCTTCTATATAAAAATAATAAGTGGGCTGAGAATGAAATTAGAAAGACATCACCCTTTACAATAGACACCAATAATATAAAATACCTTGGGGTACTTCTAACCAAACAAGTGAAAGACCTGTATGACAAGAACTTTAAGTCTTTGAAGAAAGAAATTGAAGAAGGTATCAGAAAATGGAAAGATCTCCCATGTTCTTGGATAGGTAGGATCAACATAGTAAAAATGGCAATCTTACCAAAAGCAGTCTACAGATTCAATGCAATCCCAATCAAAATTCCAATGCCATTCTTCATAGACCTTAAAATAACAATACCCAACTTCATATGGAAAAACAAAAAAACCAGGATAGTCAAAATATTCCTGTACAATTAAACACTCCTCCACTGCTGGTGGGGATGTAATCTTGTACAGACATTCTAGAAATCAATACGGCAGTGCTCAGAAAATTGGGAATCAACTACCTCAAGACCCAGCAATACCACTCCTGGGCATTTACCCATAAGATATGGGTTCAACCACATACAAGGACATTTGCTCAACTGTGTTCATAGCAGCATTATTCATAATAGCCAGAAACTGGAAACAACTTAGATGCCCTTCAACCAAAGAATGGATAAACAAAATATGGTGCATTTACACAATAGAGTTCTTTACTCAGCAGTAAAGAACAATGAAATCATGAAATTTGCACGCAAATGGATAGAACTAGAAAATATCATCCTGAGTGAGATAACCCAGACCCAGAAAGACAAACATGGTATGTACTCACTCATAAGTGAATATTACACACAAAGCAAAGTATAACCAGGCTACAATCCACAACCCCAGATAAGCTAGGTAAAGCAAAGAACACTAAGATATAGTGATATTTTATTTGTGCTGAAATGTAATTGTATTTGTATGTTAATAAATAAAGTTGCCTGGGGATCAGAGCTAAAAGCCAGCCATTTAGAAGAAGTCTGGCGGTGGTGGCATATGCCCTTAATCTGATCACATGGCAGGCAGAGTCTCTGTGTGGTCAAGGTCAAGCGTAGTGACCTGAACCTTTAATCCCAGTACCAAACATAGAGACCTGGAGGTCTGTATAGACAAGCAGTGATGAGGAAGTCATATGGTTGTGTTTAGAGCCAATGAGAAGGCAGAACAGAAAGGCAATGAAAAGATAGTCACACAAGAAAAAGGTCTCTCTCTCAGAGGAAGCAATGGCAGTGAGTGGTAAGCTAAAGGGAGTCGTGGCTCTTGCTCCGATCTCTTAGGCTTTAACTCTGTATTTGGCTCTGTGTTTCTTATTTACTAAGACCATTTAGAATTTCATCTACACTAAGAGGGACACACACGGTTCATCCCAGAAAAGGGAAAGGGTTAAGATGTCCTGGGTAAACTGGGAGAGGGAAATACAAGAGAGGGAGTGGGAGGTGATGGGAGGTGGGAACATGGGGAAGAGACAGGGAGGGAGAACAATGAAGGAGATATCTTGACAGAGTATACCCTTTAGGGGACTGGGTAAAGTCTGCAGCCAGGGAAAACCCTAGGAACTCACAAGATTGTCCCCAGCTAAGACTCAAAGCAATGGTGGAGAGGGTGCTTGAACTAGCCTTCCCCTGCACTCAGATTGGTGTCATCATAGAACCTATATCCAGTGACTGATGGAAGCAGATGCAGAGACCCACAGCCAAGCACTTGGCCAAGATCCTGGAGTCAGTTGAAGAGAGGGAGAAAGTTTGGAAGAGCAAGGGGGTTTGGAATCATGATGAGAAAAACCACAAAAATAGCTGACCCAAGCTAATGAAGGCTCATGGACTCTGGATTGACAGCTGGGGAGCCTGCATGGGACCAAACTAAGTCCTCTGAATGTGGGTGAAAGTTGTGTGGCAATGGGACCAGGACTTATCACGGGTACAAGAACTGGCTTTTTAGAGCCCATTCCCTTAGGTGTGATGCCTTACTCAGCCTTGATGCAGGGGTGAGAGGTTAGGCCCAGCCCCATCTTGATTTGGCAGCCTGTATTGACTAACCACGGTAGACCTCACCCTCTATGAGGAGGGGATGGGAGTGGGATAGGTGGGGGAGGTGGGGGGAGTTGGAGAAGAGGAGCAATGGGAAACAGGGGTTGGTATGTAAAAGGAAAGAAAAAAAATTTAAATAAAATATTATATAAAAAATTGAACCTAAATGTTAGTCTTTGAACTATCACGTATGAGCACTATAGGTAATGTCCATGTGGAATACTTTACATCTGCAGAATTAGATCATGTGATGTATGTGGAAACTATTTGCTAAACTAAGTAGCATTTCAAATTCTCCTCTATCTTTAATAACTATTCTTTAACGTGTAAGTAACACCCTCTTAAACTGCTTCCTCCATGAAGGAAAAATAAATCAGTCAAAATGTAAAGGACAATAAGAATGTCATATTACTAGAAATTTAATTAATACTGTAAGTTATATTGCTTTCACACTTGTGTTGCTTCTTATATTAAAACAATTAAATTCTACTCCTAATATTTTAAGTGTTTTGGCTTATTTCTTAAAAATGAGAACATTAATTATGAAAACTCTGGTGTCATAGACAATAGAAAACATTTAACAGAACTGTTCCCAGTGGAAACATCTACTCTCACACCAAGGTTCAGAGGACACTACAAAAGAGGCAGCAGACAGATTTTGAGAGCCAGAGATCTGAGAGTTTGCTGTGAGTCTTTGTCTCTTAGTAATGCCATATAATACACTCAGAAAATTTCACCAATCTGACTATCCAAATATGACCTGAGCAAAGAAAATACTAGACATGCTAAAGAGAACAGCTGAAAAAAATGAAGCATTGGCCCTTCATGGAGAACTACAGTAAACTAAGGAATGCTGGGAGCAGGAGAAATATTCTCCCCCAGGGAGGAGCACAGCATTTGATCATCCAGTACCAAATGGTTAGCCCTGACATATACAGAATGAATAGGTTGTATTTACATATTTAAGAATATATATGTCTATGTATATACACATATGCATATAACAGCAATCAGTAAAAATGATTATGTATTGAAAGCAAGCAAGGGTGAGTATATGGGAGGGTTTGGAGGAAGGAAAGGGAAGGGAGAAATGATGTAATTATATTCTAATTATGAAAAACAAAATTTAAAAAGTCAAAAAAAGGGAACAGCTGTTGTATGTAATTAATAACAGAAAGCAATGATTTTCAACTTTACTTATTTAATTAAAACTGCTAATATTATTTCAACACCCATTATAAACTTTAATTTTCTTCAGCATATTTTTATAGGCCATATATAGTAGTTTTCATTACAGTTAAAGACATTAAGGCCAAAAGAACACTATGCAATTTATGATGGCAGAAAAGAAATAATTTCTGCATTTGTAATTATAAATTTGATTTC
This sequence comes from Peromyscus californicus insignis, assembly GCF_007827085.1. NCBI lineage: Eukaryota > Metazoa > Chordata > Mammalia > Rodentia > Cricetidae > Peromyscus > Peromyscus californicus. The sequence continues at coordinate 157,508,425 of NW_026294573.1, read as the reverse complement.
TCTTTGGTGCTTTAAAAGTATACTGAAAACACTTATGTATCGAAACCGTATTTGTTTTTATTCTGGGATGTTAAAATATGTTACTGTCTAATTATTTTCAAGATAATTGGTATTATATTTTGGAATATGGTAGAAAAACTCTTTGATTGTGATGAATAAAGTTGGATGGGAATATAATTTCTCTAGTTTACTCTTTTGCTTTTGAAAGAAAAAGTGACTTTTTGGGGTATAATAAGAACACCATGTTAAATTACAAAATTATATTATTAACAAAAGTGGCTAGGAAAACTCACAAAACCACAGCAGGAAGGTGCAGGGATGAAAACACAAGGAAATGTGAGGATATGGTGAGTCCTCCTATTTCTGGCTCTTTGTTAATCAAATGGTCATTAAATATACTTTGTAATATCCACTGTGCTAGGCAGTAAGACTCAAAGTTAAGCACAGGAATTCTGAGATCTTGTCTCTGCAGATATAAAAGGTGTAATGAAGGTAAGAGTTGGTTTAAGACAAAAAAAGCCAGACTCTCTTGTGAAAAACAACAACAAAAAAATTGTTTGAAATGCTAGGGTCCTGTGGAGGAATCCCAAACTCTTCACTGTAAGAATTTAGGTAAGCAATATCACCAATTTTACCACACGGCACTGATATCATAAACATGATGGATCCTAGAATTTTAGTCATAGACACATTTGAAATCCACTCTTATATTCTGCATTTTATTTTTGTAAGATGAATTTAAAATAAAAATTCTCTAGATTTTGTGTTTCTCAACCTATACCATGTTTCTTTGATTGCTATATATTTATGGTGTAGTTTGAGGTCATGCAATTTGATGCCTGCCTGCAATTTTTCTTTCTTTATTTGCGACTTCTTTTGCTATTCATGGTCCTTTACTTCCATATCAGTTCCAGGACAGATTGTTTTCTAATTCATCAAATAATGTAATTTTTAATGGAAATTTCATTGACTGTGCAAGTTTTTTTGAGAGGTATGGATATTTTAATGACACTAATTCTTTTGATCTACTTCCACTTTGTGAATAGTAGATAAGAAGTTTAAAACAATAGTTAATTTAAAATTGTCTTATTGTTTGTAGACGTTCACTCAATGCAGAAAGAAGAAATATGAAATACTTGAAACCTGGTTACTTATTCATATGGAGTCCTGGCTTGACACACTTTGTGTGTCCTACAAGAAATAAACAACCTCCACATTCCATTGTTTGCATTTATAAAACAAGTTTAATAATGCTACTTACCTGTTAGTCATGAACATTGTTCTTGTTTTTATGTTGATGTGTTCCTTGAGATGTTTCTGTGTGTAAATCTAGGTTGGTGCCTGACCCTGAGTGAACACTGAAGGAATTCATAGAGGGACAGAATTGTCCGTATTAATGTTGTCTTCCAACACATAGAGGTGAACTAATAGGTAGGTGCAGAAGAGAAGAAATCAGCTGGTAACTCAGAGAATACAGAATCCTGCAGGGGAATGGAGATAATGATACCAGCAGACTCTCATGTATCATTTATTACAATATCAGCTGGTAATTTCCAAAAAGATCAGATGCTGTTTCTGAAGTGTCCTGCATTTTCTTCTAAACATCATGGCTTCTATCATTTGATAATAATGGTATAAATTAATATTTCACAATGATATTAAACCCATCTAGATTTAAAGAGCAAACTCAAGGTTACTGAAATTTGGCAGAAAATCTAGTAGAAAGGCACAGAAAATGCTGTAGTGTAATATTAGAGCACCTTGGAGGAAAATTGCCAGATAGAATTCAGACTACAAGTTTTCACTTAACCTTGAACAGACAGTGCAGTGCTAAAACTGCTCTTATTCTCTCACAACTCAAAGCAGGATACAGACAATTTGCAAACCAAAAGTGGTCAAAGGAAGTTCAACAGTCACACTCACTGGAGCAGAAGTGACTTCTTCAAGTGGCACTAAGGCACATTTATGTTGAGTTAACAATGTGGAAATAGTCGTACTTGACACAGAAATGAAGAAGATTAAAGTCTTTGTGCTCAGGACACAGGCAGTGACAGAAGTCCACAATATTTTTCAGAGGAAGCCTTCCTGAGTGCTAGCGATGCCGCAGAGGGAACACAGCCTATTCCCACATTATTTTTTGGATGAAGTGTAGCTTAATCTTTGCTTTAGTAGATGTGTTGCTCGTACTGGTGGTATGGAATGTATAATTTCCCACTGGCCAACCCTTTTTTGCTAGAATTTTAAATAGCACAGAAAGCACATCTGTACACATCATTCTCCTCCAATGTGTGATCAGTTCACAACTATAGGCAAGAGTGCACTGTACCCTTGTGTGGGATCCTAGACACCAGTGGTCAGTGCGCAGTAATGGCCTGGCCTTGATGAGCACGCACGCACACTTGCTTACTGCCTCTCCTGGTTCCAAGCGTGTTTTCTACAGTTACTTCATTTGTCTTTTAACACAGCCTTGTCCAGGGCACCAGTAACTTTCCTCATTTCCTTTTGGATTTCTGGTGATATATTTTAGGAAAGTAAAATGAATGGCAGCATCATCAAACAAAAAGGATCCTGTCTTATTTTATTAATACTGTACTTCATAATTCCCTTCCTGGGATACTTCCTCTTTCTGGAGCTTCTTTCTTGTAATGATTTTGGTCATTGTCAGAATGATGCGTCTGGAGCATTGCTTGTAAAATTCCTGTTGCTTTAAAATCTCCTTCCTTCTGCCACAGCTTAAAAAGATACCATCAATTCTAGAACAAGCATAAAGTTTGTCAAACATATTATCCTATAGTTACCTTAGGAAAAGCGGTCAGGGAAGCTTTCAGTGAGCTTTCTTTCACTCGTGTGTGATTTCCTTACAGCTTGAAGTCTTGGGTTTAGAACATGTGGATGGGCTCCGTCTTTTAGACATGGTTTATGTTCAGTTAGTATTCATAGAAGAAAGAAATAGATTATATCACATTTTAACATTTCTTCAGGATGTTAAGATCCTTTGGAGATTCATAATTTCTAGTATCTATGACATTCTTTAGAATCAAGCTGGGTTTTTCTAATTTACAGCACTACACTGAATGGTGCCCTAGTGGTCTGAAAAATGAATGTTTGCACCCCACCCTAAGTATGATATTTAATACACTTGCCACCATCTCTCTCCTTTCCACACATTTGCATCTACAGTTGTCACTTGCAAGCAGGAAAATGCAATAAATATTGTGAAAACATGAACTGAACTGTTTCCCACATATGCAAACCACAAAAGTTCAGGCCTCAGTCTTCTCATTATAAAAAGAGGAAAATGTATTACTTTCCCAGGTTTTATATAATACAAATAAAACTGGAATACCTGGAATGTATAATGAGAACTGGTAAATACTAATACTATATATACATGTATAGATGTGAGTATATACTGATATGTATTACTTTATTACTTATATACATGTTATCTCTGCTTACACTGAAATTCAATTCCGAGTTAATATTCATATCAATAACTGTTGCTCTTTTTCTTATTTTCTCACCTTGGATAACCTAATGGCATTTTATTCTGTAATGTATAATCCCGATTCCTAGTGCAGTATAAAAAGTAAAATATCTGTACTTCAGTGTCTTTGATTTCCACTCAAAGTGAGCATAGTGTGAAGTTGAACTTGCTTGGCATGGCCAACAAAATCAGCCCAATCTTGTCTTGTCCAACCTACTTTTCAAACCTATTACTCACAGCTCTCCATATTGATGCTCTCAAACATCCTTTGTCATGGTCATATTTGACCATATTTGACTAATGAGAAGTCTTAAGTAGCTGTTTAGTTGTGTCACTAATATGGTTACTACATATCTATAAGTGTTTCACATGAATTTTCTTATCATAGTGTCTTCATTGTCCTTTTGATTTTGATAAGATATTATTTGTCTAAGATTCCTAGGCAGAAAGTCTCTTCCACATTCCCATGGAGTGCTATTAACCATATTTTAGTGTATATCTGTGTAATAATTAGTTGTTTGTGGACACACAGCTCTTGGCAATTTGAGAACACATGTCTCCCTCACAAAGAAGCATCAGGATGTATTCTATCTTCAAGTCTCTACTCTGGTTATGAATATTGACTTAACTATTTTGTTCTAACAATCACTTCTTGGTTAACATAGTTATCTCAGCCTCCTTCATAGTCCTGTTCTTTAACTGAAATTACAAAATACTAAAATATCATTTGTATTTATTATTTACCAATAAAGGCAGAGTAAGTAAACAATTCGTGTTTGACTTTTGGAATTCATTTAACCAAATATTTATTTATTTAAACATTTATTTATTTAAATCATTTGTGTTTGATCTTTAGAGTTTTTTTTCTAACTAATGTTCATATTTAGCATGCTCCTGATCTGAGACTGTGTTCTACAACATGACCTAGTAAGACCAATCTCTTTTGAGTGAGACACAGAATTATAAAGAATTAGGAGAAGATACCTTCCCCTGAACACTGCCCTGAAGGAATCCAAGTAAACTTATTTAAAACATTAATTTATTTGCAGAGTCATTCTCTTACATTAATATGTGCCTGTCTTTCACACAGATACACTTACAAGCATTGTACATATCTCTTTCTGACTTATTGGTGTCTATTCAGCTTGGATGGACATGGTTACTATTGTAAACTCTACCTTCTCAGTCTTTTGGTGCTGGCTATCTTGCATTTTGAGTGACTTAGAAGATAAATAATTTTTGGTTTTTGCTTTGTTTTTATATTTAGACCCTTCAAATTGTTGAATAGTGCCTGACTTATTATCTTTGTCATTCCATACATTGTACATGTTCTCAGAGCTTACTTCATTTTCTGTTGCTGTCTGAGACAGTTATTAACATTGTCACTAAAAGAAAGTGTGCTGCAACACTGACATGCTCATTGTATTATTTCAATTTTTACAAAGTAAAATGTGAAATAGATTATCTATAGTAACCACCCTCCAGTAGCTAATGGAGAGTCAGAAGGAGAGTGGCATTTATGAACAGAAACAGTGATATTAGTGTTGTGGAATATTGCTTTGGTACACTGGTTTAATAAAATGCTGACAGGCACGAAGTATAGGTGGGATAAGCAGACAAGATGAATTCTGGGAAGAGGAAGGCTGAGTCAGGAGATGCTAGCCCTCCATCCAGGGAGCAGCGTGTAATGTCACACAGATAAAGCCACGGAACACATGACAACATATAGATTAACAGAAATGGGCTGAGTTTAAGTGTAAGAGCTAGTCAGTATTTAGCCTGAGCTAATAGCCAAGCAGTTTTAATTAATATAAGGTTCTGTGGTTCTGAGTGATTATTTTATAAGTGGCTGTGGGACCGTGGGCCACGCAGGACCAGAGAGAAACTTTCTGGCTATAATTGCACCCAACGTGGGGCATTGATCTTCGTAGACTTAAGAAAGCTTAAAGATTCTGCATGCACAGAAATGGAGCCACATTAGGCTTCCCAGTCTCACAGTCTCATGCTAGTAGCAGTGTAGACTCATCTTCCAACAGCTGCCTGCAAGATGGAACTGGTCACCAGCCGCCATGAGCTAAGCTGCATGACTGAGGATTCCCGTCACAGTACACAGAGGCATCTCCAAGACACACAGTGTGGTGTGTGGTGTATTAGCCTTTGCTAGTACAAAAATAAGATGGTTTCTGGGCTACACATTACTTTGATGGAGCCATAGACCCAGTGCTTCACAGAGTCAGCGATGAGCATGGTTCCTCCAGAGCTGGCGGTCAACTTAGTTCTGCCATGTGGAAAAGCTGAGATGGGCAGAGTCAGCAGCCAAGGCTGCTGCTTCAGTACTAACCACTGCAGTTTAAAGCAATAAACAGATTTACAATAAGGCAGATTCAGATAGAATAAGACTTTAAATGTTTTACAGTATGTATAAAAATGTACGTGGGCTTGGAAGAGAAAGGAAAAAGAATATAGACAATTATATAAAGAATTAGTTTTAAAAAATAAAATCTTTTAACGATTTATTTTTATTTTATGTGCATTGGTGTTTTGCCTGCATGTGTTTCTGTGTAAGGGTGTCAGATCCCCTGCAACTGGAGTTACAGTTGTGAGCTGCCATGTAAGTGCTGGGAATTGAACCCGGGTCCTCAGGAAGAGCAGCCAGTGCACTTAACCACTGAGCCATTGCTACACCACCAAAAAATAAAATCTTTAAAGAGACAGTAAAGGTATTATAAAAAAATAAGCCATGTAAAGATAGATATTACGCACAGAATCTGGATTGTGTTATCTTTGATATATATATATATATATATATATATCGGTTTTTCAAGACAGGATTTCTCTGTGTAGTTTTGGTACCTGTCCTGGATCTTGCTCTGTAGACCAGGCTGGCCTTGAACTCACAGAGATTCGGCTGGCTCTGCCTCCTGAGTTCTGGGATTAAAGGCGTGTGCCACCACCAACCAGCCATCTTTGATATTTTTAACTGAAGAAAGATATTTGATTGTAAAGGCTGCTAAATTGCTAATACTTTAATATTTTAAAGGTATCTTGACTTCAAAATTTGGATCTAAGGTTATGTTGCTTTAGAAAGGAGGCTCTGCTTTTGTTTCCATAGGAAGCAAGAGGCTATGGATTTGTTCCAGATTAAGATACATCAGGTTTGACCAGCCAAGACCCCCTGAAAGGTCTCCAGTGACACCATGGCCCAGATGATCCAACATCCAGAATGGTTTCAAGGCAACTGGCTCAGAAAATACAGCCTCACAGATTACTCCAGTCAGTACTTGACCATAATTTTTAATTTTCTCAGGATACCCATTAGATTACCAGTGCCCTCATCCATCAGGAAGTAGTATGAGAAGCTATGCCAAAATTCCTAAAATATTGTTTATGAATGCTTATTTTCATTTAAAACAGGTTGATAGTAAATGCAATCTCTTTCTAAAGAAGAAAGGGGGATAGCATAGATATAATAGAATGAAAGGGTAGGTTAATGAACCTAATTTTAAAGAGCAACAACTTGTTTAAAATTGTTTTACAATGCTATGGATTTTAGTTTATTGATACAAATTTACAGTTGATTTTGTTATATTGTATGTATATTTCTACTCTTGTTTAAGGCATTATGTTTATGTAACTCATTTAAATTATAATGGATAATTAAGAAATACAGATTAATAATTAGTCTTCTAGGATAATCAAGCTTATAGTCATGCTAAGTTTTCTAGATATACATAGATATAGTTCAATTAGGTAGGTAATCTTCAAACACTTCAAAAACCTACAGAATATGGCATTTAAAATGTTTTAAAAACTTAGACTTTCTGGACAATGAGACATGTCTGTTCCTGGCAGCACCAATTTACTTCAAAGAGAAAGACGGGCATTGAAGACACTCCATATGGAGTTTATCTTCTTCTTAACAAAAATAGGCATTTGGGCAAGAAATTATTCTTGTCTGGACTGCTTGACAAAATGTTGTATCGAATGGACATGCAGGACCCATAGGAAGGTAACCACTGAACTTTGCAAGGCAAAATGATCCTTCCGGTTCCTGCTTTGCAGAAGAAACTGCCAGACATTCTACAGGACACAGAGAAAAAAATGACTGAGAGACTAGGCCTATGAACTGAAGACAGATGCCCCAAAGTTACAGAGGAACTCTGGATGACTGTCCAGGTAGGCAGCTTTCTCTGTTATTCTAGATTTTTGGAAGTTGCTTCTAATGCTCTTCCTGTTCACTTAGGTAATATTGTATCCTTCTGAGGTCTTTGATGTAGCTGAAGACTAGATAGTTATAGTTATAATTTTCCTTAGTTATGATAAAAGGTAAGTTAGATATGAAACCTTAGACTCACAATTATAGTATAAATAGAATATTTTCTTTGAATTTTCCAAATATAAATAGACTAGATATTGTAACTGTAATTCTTACTTGATAGCTGTTTTGTTATATATAATCTTACTATGTTAAAATTAAAACTTTACTTTTTAATTAAATAGAAAAGGGAAAATGCTGTGGAATATTGATTTTGTACAGTGGTTTAATAAAACACTGATTGGCCATTAGCAAGGCAGGAAGTATAGGTGGGATAAGCAGACAAGAAGAATTCGGGGAATGGGAAGGCTGAATCAGCAAACACCAGCCTGCCCTCCAGAGAGCAGCATTTAACAGCACACAGGTAAAGCCATGGAACACATGGCAACATATAGATTAACAGAAATGGGCTGAGTTTAAGTGTAAGAGTTAGTCAGTATTTAGCCTGAGCTAATGTCTGAGCAGTTTTAATTAATATAAGCTTCTGAGTGATTATTTTATAAGCGACTGTGGGACTGTGGGCCAGGCGGGACCAGGGAGAAACTTTCTGGCTACACATTAGAATACTAGTCTGGAATTAGTGTATTTCACATTTATTCTCTGTTAAAACATTACCTGAGCACAGCCTAAAATACTTCCTATCTGTTTTTATTTGGAGTTAGATATTTTGGAGAATATATTTTAAATTCATGTAAAATAAAATAGATTTTATATGTACCATCAGGAGAAATTGGACATTGCTTCTGAAAAATACTATATAATCCAATGTAGAGTTTTGGGGACTATGTATAAAGTGGTATAGAGATATCATGATGTGGACATATAGTTTAGCTTTTTAAAGGACCCCCACATTGATTTCCAGAATGATTGTACCAGCTCCTACCCATACCAGCATGGATTAAATATTCCCTCTTTCCCACACCTGTGACACCATTTTTCATCATTCATTATTTTTATCTTACCTACTATGTCTAGAACAAGAAGAAATCTCAAAGTAGTCTTAATTTACAGTATCCTAATGGTTAAAGATGTTATTTTATAAATTTCTCAGCCATGTTCATTTATTCTTTTGAGAACACTCTGTTTGTTTGCATGCCCTATTTTCATCTGGGTTGTTTATATGCTGCATAATTCTTCTTTTTTTGGTTTTATTTTTTTCAGGTCTTTGTATATTCTAGATATTAATCTTCTTTCAGATGTATGGCTGTTAAAGATTATTTTTTTCATCTGTAAGCTGCATCTTAACTCGACAAATGGTGTTTTTTGCTCTACAGAAATATTTAGTTTCCTGAGTTCCCACTAACTAACTACTTACACTACTGGAGTTCTAATCTGACAGTGCTTTCATATGCCAATGACTTCAAGCATATTTCCTTCTTTCTCCACTATGGGATTCAGTGTAGCTAGAGTTTTCCTGCCTGGCCCACAGTCAGGACAAATCTCTGACACCCGCCAGTCCCACAGCCACTCAAACCCGACCAAGTAAACACAGAGACTTATATTGGTTACAAACTGTATGGCCGTGGCAGGCTTCTTGCTAACTGTTCTTACAGCTTAAATTAATCCATTTTTATTAATTTATACCTTGCCACGTGACTTGTGGCTTACCGGTACTTTACATCTTCCTTGTCCTGATGGCGGCTGGCAGTGTCTCCTCCACCCAGCTTCCTGTTCTCTCAATTCTCCTCTCTGTTAGTCCCGCCTATACTTCCTGCCTGGCCACTGCCAATCAGTGATTTATTCATTGACCAATCAGCAACACATTTGACATACAGACCATCCCACAGCAATTCAGTCTTATTTGGAGGTCCTTGAGTTATTTGGAGCTGAGTTTTGTGCAGAATGAGAAATATGGATTCAATTTCTTGTTCAGCAGTTAAGAAAAACAAAAGTTAAAACTTGAAACAATCATCTTGAGTGAGGTAACTCAGACACAGACAAATGTCCCAAGTTTTACTCATTTGTTGGTATTAGCTTTGAGTCTTGAAATATGTGTGTTCAGTTTGGAATATCCAAAGATGTCATGAAATTAAATGTAAGGGGCCTTGGAGTGGGGAATCCTAAGGAGGAGAAACAGAACTTAGTGGTTTAATGTCTCAAAAGTATCTGACGGAACAGGCAGGATTATATGAGATAGGGTATCCAGTAGCAGCGTAGAGGAGGGAATACTTGGTGGGATAAATGTTAAAGATATTTTGAAAAAGTTATATGGAAACCCACTACTGTAGAAGCTTATCAAAATATATACGTAAAGAGTTAAAGTGAAATTCCCTTATAAGGGGTCAGCAATTCCTCTATTAGAAATCACAGAATGACAAACAAAAGGATCAGTACCAGGAATCCATCTTCTTCTGGGCTAGTTGGTCACTGAGGTCTCAGAGATTCCCAAATTACTAAAAGTTGGCCAATATGCTTGTTACCCTCTAGAACCTGCCTGTAAGGCCCTAGAGCTGAGAATATCACATACATGGAAAAATCAAGCTCATGTATAACCAAAAGATTCATCCTTAATGGTTGGCTTTCATAGTTCTGGAAAGTGTTATGCACACTACTACAGGAGGATAGTAACCAATCACTAATCTTACCCAGCTGTGAAACACCCTGTGAACTACAATAACTACTGGTATGACAAGACATGCCCACTGGTGCAACAAGCTTCAAAAGTTCAGACCCACACCTGGCACAAATATCAAGCCAAGAGTCTGTGAATAGATGGGTTATAGTAACTGGAAAAGAAACTATTACTATTCCTCTGCTACACGGGCATAGCATTAAACCTACTACCACTGACATACCATTGGTAATATTACATCTCATGGCACTTACCAGATAACTCCTTTATGCACTGGTAATTAACACAGAGACCCACAGCTGGTCAATATGCAGAATAAAACTCTAAAGAATGGTTAGCCATGAATGAGGTCATTTCTGAGGAGCAAACAAAAAAGATAATAAAAGCCAGAAGTAGTGGATCATCACAAGAAAACAGTGTTTTCTGGACACGGTCAAGCTGTTGCACATGCGAACTCACAATGTGTGAGACAGAATATACAAGACCTGTGCAGTTCAGGCTCAATAGAATCTGAGTGTGAATAATGGAAGTAGATACAAAGTACCACTGCTAGCTGAGGGGCTATTGGAAATGATTGCTCCTGGACAAGGAGCGTTGCTTTTGAGAGTTTAGTCTGTAGTAATAATTGTAGTGTAGTAATGACTGCTGATTACATTCGACTATGATAAGAGACCAATGTTGTTCTGCCGTTATCAGAGAAGCTTCCTCATGCTGCAGATGGGAGCAAGTACAGAGACAAAAGGAGAGATGTTACACAGAGAAAGACCTTGGAACACTCAGTCATAAATGGAATGTCTCCATCAAATTTCTCAGAACAGGAGGCAGAAAGAACGTAAGAGCCACAAAAGATAAGAGGATATCAGGAGAACAAGGCCCTCTAAATCAACATGATCAATGTCCATATAAACTCACAGAGACTGAAGCAGCATGCACAGGGCATACAGGGTCTGTATGTGGTCCTCTGCATATATATTATGCCTTCCAGTTTAGTGTTTTTATGGGATTCTTAAGCATGCAAAGTAACTAGTGGGTCTCTGGTTCTTATGCCTTCTCTTGGCTTCTTTTCCTTCTGTTAGTTTGTCTTATCCAATTTCAGTGTGATAGTTTTTGTTTTATCTTATTATACATTATTTGTTATATTTTAATTTTATCTCTTAGAAGCCTGTTCTTTTCTAATGAGAGACAGACAGGGAGCTGATCCGAATGGGAGGGTCGATGGGGAGGTACTAGGAGGAGTGGATGGACAGGAAACTGTAAACAGAATATAATATTTGAGAAAAGACTCTATTTTCAATAAAAGGGAAAAAAGTTAAAAATCAAAAATAAATAAATAAATAAATTTAAGCGAAAAAATTGTTTTGTCCCTTTTGGGTTGAAAATGCTCCAGTGGGTTCACACATTTAAGTTTTATTGGCAGCATCAACTGTACTTCATATGTTTGTAAAAATAAACAAAAATTGCAAAAATAAGACACATTGAACCCAGTGTGAGGGAAATTTCATAGCTGCCTAAAGAAAAAAGGGTGTGGATATGAGAGAAGTTAGAGGAGAAGGTAAATATTATCAAAACGCACTGTATGAAATTCTTAAAGAATTAGTAAAAGCTAGCTGGGTACTGGTGGTGCATGCCTTTAATTCCAGCACTTGGTAGGTAGAGGCAGGAAGATTTCTGTAAGTTTGAGGCTAGCCTGGTCTACAGAGTGAGTTCCAGGACAGGCTCCAAAAATTCACAGAGAAACCCTGTCTCAAAAAAGAAAAAAAATTAATAAAAGCTAAGGACATGCAAACTTTGAGTTTTTGACATCACTTTTGTATTTTAGTACGTGAAAAATTATTCTGTAAAATGCTATTGATTTGATTATAAATTAATTGCTTATTCTAAAAACGTGTTTATTCTATCTTTAGTGATAAAATAGTCTAAAAACGATATAACTAGTTACAAATTTGAAATAGTACAGTTGAACACTCTTGGCCAGAGGAGAGACATCCATGAGCTACCATACCCAATTTTACATTTAAAATGTTTTGATTAATATCTCATAAACTTCACGTGACCTTAGTGAGATGGAAATACAATGACTTTCATTTAAGCTCTTCATATATGCTCTTCACACCACTGTTCACCTATATAAATGACTACACGTGAGCTTTTGCTGTAATTTTCTTACAGGTATCATTATTTGTGGGTTTGGGGTAAAGGAAAGGGTTTTGTATGTTTTACAGGTTAGAGTCCATCATCAAGGGAAGGAACCTGGAGGTAGGAACTGATGTGGAGACCACTGAGGAATGCTGCCTACTGTCTTTATATTTTTGGTTTGCTCAGTTACTATCCTTATCCAGCCTCGAACTCGTTGTCGGGGTGGCACAACTCACAGTGCGCTAGGACCTCCTCCACCAATTAGTGATTAAGACATGCCCACAGGCCAGTTAGATGACTCCTCAGTTGAGATTCTCTTTTTCCAGGTGTGTCTAGGTTTGTGTCAAGTTGACAAAAACTATTTGGTAAAATACCTCCAAGTCACATTGTTTGGGGCACTATTTTAAAGTTTTATTCCCCCTCATGGAAAAAAAGAAACGAAGAAATCATTTCACAATGGTTAAGAACAAAACAAGACATCAAAAAAATATTTTGACTTGCTTCCAAATCCTTACATTTCATGTGTTTCACATTGAATTATTCCTATGAAAGGCAAGAATAACTTTCTCTATTAGAAAGTTAAAGCTGATTACAAAGTCTGCCAAATAACTTGGGTCATTTGTGTGAGAGCAGTTCATTCTCCTTAAGGTGAAATGGGGATAATCATACCTGTCCCCTACCAGCCACATTAAGTAGCATTAAGAGGATTAGCACAGTCCAGTGCTCTGAGTCTTCTTAGAACAGCACTCAGGAGTGAAAAATGCCATCATTTAACTGGAGCCCGTGGCGCACCCCAGTCTCTTCCTCTGCTTCTTCATCTGTAAAATGGGGATACTAATAACCCTGCCTTATATAATTAACCTCTCTGTGGATTAACTAGTAATTGATGAGTCCATAAAAACCAGTGTGAGGAAAATCACAAGACGGCCTAAAAGCTCTTCAGTATATCATGGTTTTTGTATAAATTCTGTCTTACTCCATAAAAGTGTTGTTTCAACCAGCTTATATCTCTCTGTTTAGAACCCACCAACTGAATCTGAGTGCATTAAACACATCTGATTATTAGCAGAAATCCTAAGCAAAGCACACTTACTTTAGTCCATGTGAACAGAACATTCATCAGTCTCCTTCAGTATAGCTTTCTCAAGCAACAATGAACATTAACATTGTTTATTTACATTTTATACTGTTTGTATTATTTTTATGATCTTTTTGCTTATACCTCCAATTCAGGGATATTTAACTGTGGAATAAATTGTATTTTTAAATCATACATACTTCTTTATAATTATGAATAAAGCCTCAAGATAATGGCCATAATAAAAATAATAAGTATGTGTAAGTTGTGCATAGTTATCACAGAATGTTATTATGTAGAGACTATATCTCATTTCAGCTGTGGAACTACCAGGAACACCAGAATACTGAACAACAACAGTCAATGCCAACTGCTAAGATGTGGCATGAATTAACATTTTGCTTTGCAAAGATTACTTTTTCTGTTTCTCCTCTGAAACTTATCACTTTAAAATGAAAACTTCATCATATTAATGTAACAAATACATAATTCTTTCCAGTTTTTCAAATATTATTCTAAAATAAAGATGTGCATACTTTTGAAGAAACAGTTTCTGATGCCACAGCTTCGATCTTAGGATGCCTGTGGTTGTGTTCCCTAGGTGACACTAAAGACATGTGATTTCATATGAAAGTTGCTGATGTAGTCTCAAAGAAAAATGTTTTTATTTTGATTGATAGTTATAACACTTAAAGGTATTTCTTGAGCTTCTTTGTGGAATACTGTCCTTTTGGGCAGGACATGGCTTTGCACTCTCAGCAGCTGAGACTACCTAGAGAACATCCCAAATAAAGGCACATCAATGTTCTCTTCTACATAAGAAAAGCTTCAAAGTCTTGCCCCTCCCCCTAGATATATGGACAGTTAACAGTTGCTGGGAAGAGAGGCTGCAAGGTGCATCCTGCCCTGAGAACATAAAAGCTGTTAACAGTTGCTGGGCAACTGAGACTTTTCTTCTATGGTTTAGCAACACAGAAGTTGAATATAAAACTGTGAATAACCTCTCACCCACATTCCTGTAAGTTACCCCACCCATACTTCTGTGATCACCCCTCATTCATGGGTTTGTGTCCTTCACCCATGGTTCGGAGATTACTCCCTCACTCACACTCCTGTACTTATCCACTCCAGCATGCTCCTGTAAATTCCCCACTCATGCTCCTGTGAGTATACCATCAGCCATGCTGCTTCTTGGATCTGGTGTTGAATTAGAAGTGAGTAGACATTTACTCATGATTCCCGGGAAACGTTAGCACAGCATGCTTATACAGTACAAAATAAACCACATATCACTGTATATATAAAAAGTAATTAAGTTTCAGAACTGGATGTGCAAGTACATCCAGTTCTGAAACTTGTTTTGGTCTAAATGTTTAAGCTCCTATGTTTTTTAATTGTTACAGGAATAGATTCACTGAGGATGAAGTTTGATGTGCCAGTATCCCGTTGTTTCTACAGTCACAATTAAATTATTCCACATCAGCCTAATTGCATTACACTGGCAGTAGACAGGATTTCCCCCTTTTCTGTGAGTCAAACTGGTTCCATAATGAGCCAGGGTCCCTAGGCAGGGAGGCCTTCATGCTGAATACGTGCTTCAATTTTCAGCTGAGACGAAAGGATTTACCTGGGCGAAGAGCAATTTTTCCTGTTTTCTACTTTGCTCATCTAGATTCAGAACAAGGTCAGGATATGACACAAATATTCTCATAAATGGATACACCTAACTTTTAACTATATTCTGTAAAGTAAGTAGAATGTCAAAAAATACATAAATGAGAACAAGTCTTTTCTATGCTTTTGCCTATATCAGAGAGATGGTGTGACATAATACACTGTGATGGCTAAATAAAACATTTCATGGAGAATGTGCCACTCTCCTGATTCATTAAAATTCCATAATTCCATATAGGTGAGTAACTTCTCCTAAGGTCAGGATACTAATGTATTAGGGTCCATATAGATTCAAGAAACAAGAAAGTTCTGGCAGTGTGATCAAAGCTTGCTCTGTCTCTGTCTCTCCCTCACTTCAGTGTGTGTGTGTGTGTGTGTGTGTGTGTGTGTGTGTGTGTGTGTGTGTCTGTCTGTCTGTCTGTCTGTCTGTCTGTGTGTCTGTGTGTGTCTGTGTGAGCTTGCTGTACAAGGGACTATAACATCTAAGGTTTTGTTGAACAGTGAAAATCAAAATGAAAGAAATGACTGTCTCATGCTCCTGATGTCTGGAATATATAAAAACAAAGTAACTTGTAGCAGGCCTTATTTTGGGCCACCAACCATGTCCCAAATCATGACATGAAGACTTCTTATTAGTCATGAATGTTCAGCCTTACTTTATGCTTAACCCTCCAGCTCTTATAACTTAAATTAATATGTTTCTCTTTGTCTACCTTTTGCCTCGGGGTTATTTCCCTTTCTTTCATTCTGTATGTCCTACTCTGCTTTGGAGTATCTGGTGGCTGCCTGATAGACAGAAACAGAGTGTCTCCCCTTCTTTCTCCATTGTCTCTCTTCTCTTCTTTCTCTCAATCCTAGATTTCTCCTCCTACTGCCTATCCCTCCTTTGCCTAGCTATTGGCCATTCAGCTTTTTATTAGACCAATCAGATGCCTTAGGCAGGCAAAGTAAAACAGCAACTTATCCTTACATAATTAAACAATTGCAGCATAAACAAATGTAACATATCTTTGCCTAGTTAAACAAATGTAGCCTAAACAAATGTAACATACCTTGAAATAGTTAAGTAATATCCCACAACAGTTACTCCCTGTTCCCTCATTCTTCATTAATCTCCATTGAAAATATCTAGGTACCATTCTGACTAGAGTGGTCTGCAGATGCACAGACCCCTGTTGAAGCAGTTCCATGTGGAGCCCTAAGTAAAGTTTTTTCATGCATTTTAAAAGGATCCTACAAATGTTACAGCACAAGGATTATTCCTGCAGGTTTGAGACTGTAGTCTGCATTAGAATTTATTTGTGTGTATCTATTGCCATTTTTTAATTCATTTACCATGAAGTTTTCATTTCTTGGGGAAACCTTTCTAGTGTATTTTTTATCATTATTAAAATCTCCTTCACTTGCCATCCTGTGTACCTCCCTCTACCCTAACTCCACTTCACTTCACTTTACTTCATCCTGCCTCCAGTATTGTGAATAGGTGGAGCAAAGAAGGTACTTTCATAGGCTTTGTGTGTACATAAGTTTGGTCAGCTTGTCATTTACTGGTTAGTGGAGTAATGTCCCACAACAAACTACTACAAATTTCCACCCTACGGAGCATAGCCATCTTGTGTGCACATGTTCTTGATGGTCAGCCGACAGTTTTGGAGCTAATGTCCTGACTTTACTAAGTTCAGTCTGACTTGTTCATGAGTCCTTGGTCACCTGGAGGGTGAGCTGTGGAATGATTTTTTTCGAGTGAGAGGCCCTAAATAATGCACTACTACGCAGTTTTCATAAAGCCCACTGCTGTAATGGGGGACCTGGGTGGCAGTGGGGTCCCGTTTCCTCTGGATTTTTCTTTTGGTCCTGTTCATATGAATGTTCGATCAGATCATTAGTCTTTCTCTGGCAAGCAGAAAACCTGTGTAAAAATACCAGATGGGTTTCTTTCATTTTGTCAAGGATACTGAAACACTTTCATTGTCATTTAAGTTTACTAAAGGGACATTAACTTCTCCTATGGGACTATACATCCAAAGGCCACAAGTTCTCCTCACTCTGCCCTCCTGCCACTGAACAGCACCTGAGATAGGTAGGGAGGGGGAAGGATTTTCAAGTCCAGAGAAAGGATGCTGCTTTCATCTAGGTGCCATGAGGCAATGTGCAGAACAATTTCTGTATCACAGATTCTGAAGCAAAACCAGCTCTGCCTCCCATGACCGTGTTCTCAGGATTTGCAGATACAGAATTCTAACTGCTCTTTAAAGACTGCCATGGTTGTGGTGAATAATCTAAAGGAACAATAGAAGAGAAGCTTAGAATTAAGATATATCAGCAAATTCTTCACAGTATCCAATACAAGCTTTGTCCAGGTCCATTCTAAAATGTTTTTCTTCTATACTTTAAACATTTGCTTTGGGAGGTAGTTTAGTCTCAATCCTAGGGGCAAAGTCAGAATACAAGCACTTACTTAGCACAGAGATTAACCTTCTGTACATTCTGGAGTTCAGCATCTCTATTATTTCTTTACTGTTATCTAAAATAGTACAGTTATATTGCCAAATATTCCCTAATAAACAGTAAAGAAACCTCAGCCATAATGCATATGAATGTGAATAAGCGTGCTAAAGTGCTTTGAGGTGCTTCTTCTGAGGGCAAAGAGTTCTGAACCTGTTTGTGTATTGTGTATCAGAGTTACCAGTGGAGAGGAAGAAAATAGAAGACAGAGGGAATGTGGAAGGGAGGAAGAGAGAGGGAACAAAGACATAGAAAAAGGGAGGGGAGAGAGAGAGAGAGGGGGGGGGAGGGAGAGAGAGAGAGAGAGAGAGAGAGAGAGAGAGAGAGAGAGAGAGAGAGGGAGAGAGGGAGAGAGAGAGAGAGAGGGAGAGAGAGGGAGAGAGAGAGAGAGAGAGAGAGAGAGAGAGAGAGAGAGAGAGAGAGAGGGGGAGAGGAGAGAGGAGAGAGAGAGAGACCTTCTGTCTGAAATGTCTGCAAACTCATTCATTTAATTTATTTGGTGTCTTTTACTAAATGCAAGCTTAATGGTTGGTGAGACTACCCAGAGGATAGTAACAGAAAAAGGACAACTAAAAGCATGTCTGATCATATGTTTAACAATGTGACTAATTGTCTTAGTCAGTGCTCTTACTGCTGTGAGGGGACACCATGACCAAGGCAACACTTATAAAAGAAAGCATTCAACTGGGGACTTACCTACAGTTTGAAATGGTTAGTCCACTATCATCATGACAGGGAGCATGAGACACAAAGACAGACATAGGGCTGGAGAAGTAGCTGAGAGACTTATTTGCAGCACACACACACACACACACACACACACACACACACACACACACACACAAACACACACACGAGAGAGAGAGAGAGAGAGAGAGAGAGAGAGAGAGAGAGAGAGAGAGAGAGAGAGAGAGAGAGAGAAAGACAGGGCCTCCTGTGAGAGATTTTAAAACCCCAAAGCTCACTCCCAGTGACACACCTCCTCCGACAAGGCCATACCTCCTAATCCTTCCAAACAGTTCCACTGGGGACTAAGCATGCAAATATATGAGCCTATGGGGCCTTTCTTAACCAAACCACCAAACTAATAAATAGTCTGTTCATTTGCCTGCACTGGTCTGGAACCTCAGAAATGTGGTTCCAGAAATTTTCTAAAGAAAATTCAGCTTGGGGAAAGGATGAGGGCCCTGTCAACCTGCACCACATAACTATATATGAGCAATCCATTTAGATAATGCCCGTGAGAATCATAACGAAGTTTACAAGTTTCATTACCATACATGTCTTTTAAAGTGCAAGTGAAAAGAAAACATTTTCCTGAGAAACACATGATCCAATAGTTTTTGAATATTTGTTACATGGAAGGGGAAAAAAATCATAGAAACTGTAGGTCAGTGCTGGGATCTTGGGATCCACGTCATCATTGTTTACACTAACAGTCTATCCAGAGCAAATCCTAGACAAATTACTTGAGTCTAGATGCAAAGCTCCTTCCTCGAAGTAAGCTATCTATGATTAATTTATGCAGCTACTCGGGTCCATTTCCTATTAATAGTGTATTTATCATAGCTGTATTGAAGGGCTTAGCTTTTTATCTGATTTATAAACATATTTAATGCATTTTGCCAATGCAAGTTTTAATGTGTTTAATAAAATGCTCTATAAACTTTATTATTAATGTATAAATTTCATAGATAACTGAGTAGAGACTACATCTCCTATCTAGGTCATATTTTAAACAATTTATAACGATTTTTAATGTGTTATTTAGTTGCCTTCAGAGTGTGGAATGAAGGGTTTGAAATGAGCCTGCAGAATCTTCAAAGCCTTCTTTGAAATCCAAGGTTTTCAGTAGATCTGGATGTATGTTGTATCATTCTTTTCTATGAAATAAAAACGATGAACAGAATGAAATTTGTCATGTTCCCTTATAACACCTAAGTTATGATACACTTCTGCTCCAGTGCACTGAACCGTGATGTATTAAACATCAAACTTCTTGACTTGCCATATGTTCTAAGTGTGAGAAAGATAACTTCACCTGTACAACAATCCATCTATGTTTGCCTGTTGTATCAAATTTGCCACACAGCAAACCACACAAGGAATCTGACCCATGAAGCCTGCCTTATTGTTTGTGTTGAGATACCCAAGGGCATTTGTATTTACACTGCTGTATAGGGGTTTCTCTATTAGCCAGCCACTAAAGTACTGGGAGATTTAATCTAATAACCAGCTATTCTGTAACGTTCTAACCTCACCACTTCCACATAGGATGAATTCAAATACCTCCATTTAGAGTTAGCAATAGCAGTGCTGTCCTAAGTCTTTGTTAAAGACTCCATGATGTCAGAGCAAACTGCATTTTATGGCCATTTTTGCTTTTAGCACTGTTGGCCATTGTTTCATTCGAGTCTTGTTACTGCATAGAGCTATTCAACATAACAGATAACAGACTCATCACAGTAGACTGCATAGTATTTGCTGTCCGGTAAGATTATAAAATTTGCCCCATTTCAACTTCAGGAAATACTCTGATTTGAATGAAAAACTGTTTAATACCCTCACTGTTGAAGTGAAACACTTGCTTGTTCTCCAGCTGGGTGATAGACATGCTACCTGAGATTGACCTCTGACCTTCACATGCATACATATACAAACATAAATACACAAAGAAAACAGATTATTCTCTTATTTTGTAATAAAGAAATCTAATCACAATGTTATTAGGCTACTGCAAGAAATCCACACAGTCTATTTAATGAGCAAGGGAATTTATTAGGGAGTAACTCATTATAGAATGGGTATTTATCATGGGGTCTGGGAAAGCTGAGCTATATCCCACACTGATCTTCTTCCAAGATCTGCCTGGTCAATTCCAGCATCCAGAACCATGAGAGAGTGAGGGAGCGAAGAAAGGGCTGAGTATGTGCATTCTAGGTATTAAGGGTCCTGAGTGGCCATGCCCCAGGGGCATGTACTTCAAGGTCACAGGCAGGTGTAACAGTTACCTGCTCCCTCAATAGGGGTGGTGCTTCAAGGTCATAGCTAGAACAGCTATCCACTATATTATGCCAGTTGTTTTTAGTAATTCTTCAGTCTGGTCATTATTCTTATTATAATTTTCTGCTCATTTAACGTAACATTTTTTTATTAGGGAACATTAGAATATAATAATATACCCACTATAGTATTACAAGCTAAGTCTTTTTAAATTATTGATTAATTGATTGATTGATTGATTATTTAATTAAGACAGGGAGAAAGATGATTTATTGTATAGGACCTAAACTTGGCCACAAGTGAGGACAGAACTGGTCCAGAATGCCACAGGTCCAGGGCAGAGGACCAGCGTAGACTTGTGTGGCCCTATTCAGTCTCTCAGAGATGGTCTCAGCAGCAGATGGTGAAGTTCCAGCTCCACTGAGACATATTACCAACAGTAGTAAACAGTACAACAGCTTGTACCAGCTCCTTCAGCCTCCATGGCTACACAACCTAATTTAGTGCCTCATCATTCTTCTCTTCTGAACATTCCTTTCTTTCTCTTCTTCTCTCAAACAGTGCAGGAGTTTCAAGGAAGATGGCTCTAAGACTGAGAGCAACCTAAGTCCTTTAAATCCATTGCCATTATAACTAAGACAAGCACCATAAATATAGTGATTTTCCTCACAGTTCCAGGCCTACTTATCATTTGATTCTGTTGAGCAAAGTCTTGCTGAAAGGCATATCTTGGTAGAAAGGTGATTGTGTTTATGATTCAAGATGCTTGCAATTTTATTACTTCTACTTGAATTAAAAATTTAAAACTCATGGTTTTTGCTCATAAAATGAAATACACATGAGGAAAATGAACTATTCATCTTTAATGTCACTACCTGATTTTCTCACTCTAAAGTGTAACATGAAATTATATATCACAGACTATCTGTGACCAAGAGGCACACAAACTGTAATTAGCGTCTATATATCCTGACTTTAAATCAAGAGGAAATGGTCAGGAAAAATCTCATCCTGATGTCCAAGAGCAGAGCCTGACTAGGCATGACATCTACTTCAGGCAGTGGGAGCTGCACATCACAGCTCACTGGTGGAGCGTGTATAAGGTGTGAGGCTGAGTTCTGAGAGCTGCAAAAACAAAACCGACAAGAAAAAGAAATATCTCCAGATTATAAAACCCTTTTTTTTTCTTAAACCAGATAGAAAGAAGTATTGAAATAAAAGACCCTTTGGTCAGAGAAGTCAAGATTGCTCTGTTCACACTACAAATTAGACTGAGCTTGGCAAAGAGTTGAAATCAAGTACCCTGTTTTCCTTCAGCCCCTGAGCGTTTCTGGAAGAAAAAGTTCTACTTATATATGGATTTTGGATGGGCTACATGCTATGGATATCGTTCTGTATAAATAAAACACTGATTGGCCAGTGGCCAGGCAGGAAGTATAGGTGAGACAAGGAGAGAGGAGAATTCCGGGAAGTGGAAGGCTTAGTAAGGGAGACACTGCCATGACAAGCAGCATGTGAAGATGCCGGTAAGCCACGAGCCACGTGGCAAGGTATAGATTTATAGAAATGGATTAATTCAAGATATAAGAACAGTTAGCAAGAAGCCTGCCACAGCCATACAGTTTGTAAGCAATATAAGTCTCTGTGTTTACTTGGTTGGGTCTGAGCAGCTGTGGGACTGGCAGGTGTCAGAGATTTGTCCTGACTGTGGGCCAGGAAGGAAAACTCTAGCTACAGTTACATTTAATGGTGAGTGTGTGTGTGTGTGTTCATTAATGTCTGTTCTGGTACTATAACATATGTGTGTCTATGAGTGGGAAACAGAGGGCAACTTCAAGTTCTGTTCTTTAATCAACCACATTGTTTTCTGACACAGGTTCTCTGTTTCCTGACACAGGGACCTCGGCTCACTGATTACACAAGGTTGGCTGCTGTTAATATCCAGGACCCACCTCTCTTCTCCTCTTGAGAATTGGGAGTACAGTTCCTTTGCTTTTTAGATGAGTGATGGGAATTAAACTCAGTCCATTATGGTTGGCCTTTAATCACTTAACAGCCCTAAGAAAGTTTTATGAACTATTAATCTGTACACACATTTAAAATTCTTTGATCATTTTTTTTTTCAAGACAGAATTTTTCTGTATACCACTGACTGTCCTGGAACACACTCTGTAGACCAGGCTGGACTCAAACTCAGAGATTTTCCAGCCTATGCCTCTGGAGTGCTAGCATTAAAGGTATGTACCATCACCATCTAGTTTGATTATTAATATTATCCCACTATTCAATAATGTTAACTAATTTTACTGTGGATAGACTAATATATAAAAATAATGAAAACTGTAGTAATGACCTTAAGAATTGATAATAACAGTATTCTCATTTATACAAAGTAGATACACATTAATATAATGTCGAAGTCAAATGTAATTTACAAACATGGTTTGAGATTACTTAGTAGCTATGGATAAGCAATAGAAATCTGTGAAATTGTATATGAACACATGGGAATTCTTTAACCATAGTTAAGATGAAGATAAATAAATGGGATTAAATATATGATGAGAGGTCAAGGGCAGTGAATTAAGAGATAAGATCTTGACTTAATTGAATGTATCTCACAGTGGTAGTGGGTGACAACACTGAAATTAATTTATTTTTATTTTTCTTGACAATCTTCATATCTCAGTTGTACAAGGTTGTAATATCTGAGCTCTGATTTATTCCAGAAACTGAAAAATTCCAGAAAAAAAATACATATATATATATATATAAAATGTTGCTCAAGTAGATTTTTTTTCTTTAAAGGTCTTTTTCCTTCCTTTCACATAGAATAATAATATGTGACTAATTTAGGGGCATTAACTTTTGTGGAAAATTTAGTAGCTTTGTCGAATTTCAAGCAAAATGAAACCATTAATACTTTGCTTATCAAGGATGTAAATGAGAATAAAATTTATTACTTTAATTCAAACATTAATTCTTGTCAACGTACACATATTTTTGAGTATTTACTTCACATTTCTTTCCTAAATGTCATTTCTACCTCCACAATTCCCTGTAAGGAATTTCCCCAAATGTTACCTGTTCTTTGAAGAAAATATCTATTTATTAAATAGCACACTATTTCTGTTCCTTCTCCAAACTTACTCAATAGCCAAGCATAATTGTTCTATTTATAAAATTTACTATACATACTCAATTATTTTTTAACAGAGAATACTATTTATGTTCATTCTCCCCAAATATAAATTGCCATACTATTAAATTATGAAAATGTTCTAAACTATAAATAACAAAATATTGTATAAATGTAAATAAATTTATATAAAATATTATATAAATAATAAACTAAACTGATTGTCACTAATTTTCCCTTTTTTTCTTACTTTTGATTGATTCATCAGCAAAGATGCAGTTTTACATCCACTCTTGTAAAAATTATCAAGGCATAACTCTGAGCACTAGGCTTCTTAAACAGGAGTGAAAGTTGGGGCTGAGAATATTGAAATAATGTTTCCCATTTATATTAACATCAATTTTTTCTTGGAAAGTTGAGTTTCAGTGAAGTTGAAGGTGAAATTTTTAGAGGCACGTTACATGTAAAATAATGCAGACAAGAAACAGTAGAGAGTTCAGAATACACAGAAAATGCCTAGCCTATAATTATGGTTCATTCACATGTGTAGAGACTTCTCTAAGAACTTTAAATATATTGTATCATTTAGTCATGAAATACTCCTGTGGTTTTATCCCTACTATTCAGTGATATCGCTGAAATGTGGGGATTTTACCATACTTGCTCCAGATTATTCAGTTAATATTGCTAAGTCTTAATCTGATACAGAAGCCCAGTTCTGAACCCTGAGTAAATCACTATAAACAAAATGAGAATGTTTAAAGTGATCTAATTGTATAGATTTCTAATATGAAAACTCAGATCATGAAGGAGTCCAGTTAAACTATAGTGTTGGCATTCAAAACAACTGTGTGGCTCCAAAGCCATGGCCTTCCTACTTTTCCACAAGTACAGTGCTAAGCTCAAGAAATAAGGAGAAAAAGAAAAGAAAATTTCCTTTATAGGGTTCTCCATGATTCCCTATAGGGATTCCCTTCAGGCAGAAGCTTTTCAAAACACGGTTAAAAGGTTTGCAGACATTCTTTCCCTGATTCTGTCCCTAACCTGTTTCTAAGGTGCCACATCCCCAAAAGTTTGAGTAACATCATGTTCCTCATTATTTCTTCTTTCTCTGGTGTAGCTGCAAGTTTTCCTGTGTCCTGACTGGCCAGTGGTTGGGACAAATCTCTCACACTCGTGTCCCACAAGTAAACACACAGAGGCTTGTATTAATTATAACTGCTTGGCCATTAGCTCAGGCTTATTACTGACTAGTTCTTACACTTAAATTAACCCATAATTCTTATCTATACTTAGCCACGTGGCTTAGTACCTTTTCTCAATTTTGCCTTGTTATCTTGCTTCCGTTGTGTCTGGCTGGCGACTCCTGACTCAGCCTTCCTCTTCCCAGAATTCTCGTTGTCTGCTTATCTCGCCTATATTTCCTGCCTAGCTACTTGCCAATCAGCATTTTATTTATCAACCAATCAGAGAAACACACATTCAGAGCATACAGAATGACATTCCACAGCACTCTGGCATTTGTTATCTGACTTAACTAGATTTAGTTTTAAATATATCAAACTTGGGATCTGTTCAAGTATCTCACACCAAAATGACATCAATGAAAATGCCCTTTCCATCTAAATCATCTTTTGAAAGCTGTCACATCCCCTTCTCTGCAGCACTACTCCTTCAGGTGTATGCCAGTCTTTCTTCACCTCCTTCTTCATAACTTTCCAATCAGTGCTAATGTGGAATGTACCACACAGCATGTCTTGGTGACTTCTCCAATGTGTTGCACAGTGTTGTGGTTTTAGTCTTGCTCACAAGCTTTCAGCACTGTGTTGCTCACAAGCTTTCAGCACTGTGTTGTGATTACATTCTGACATGGGTGATTCCTTGTTCTCATTCTCCTTAGCTCTTTCCCTTCAACTCACTAGAGAACATACAAAGTCCTTCAGACCTTAGTACTGGGCATCCTGTTCTTAAATTATAAACATATAATCTGAATTTCACATCCAAGTACATTCTTCCAAGTATCAAATATGAATATCCAATACACATTTGATGTCTTTAATTGGTTAATATTAATGACAGTGGAAGTCAGCCCATTCACATCCCGGATTTATATTCTCTCCTGTCTCAAATCACCAGTATTCCAGAGGTTTCACTAATTCACTAATATCACAGAAGCATTTTTGGCATACTTTTCAAAGAATACCATTAAGAAATCATCTTCCCAGCTGGGCAGTGGTGGCGCATGCCTTTAATTCCAGCACTCAGGAGGCAGAGCCAGGAGGAGCTCTGTGAGTTCAAGGCCAGCCTTGTCTACAGAGTGAGATATATCCAGGACAGGCACCAAAACTACATGGAGAAACCCTGTCTTGAAAAAACAAACAAACAAACAACAACAACAAAACAAAAAAAAAACGAAAAGAAAAGAAATTATCCTCCCCTAGGCTTGCAGGTTTTCTGGGCTCTATAAGCCATGAACTACATTCAATGCTATTTTCTCAAACCCCACGTTAGGGAAATAGCCCTGTCTGACATAAAGCATGTTTCTTATCACTTATTCCTTCTCAGTCTCCAAAATGCAGCTGCTCACCACATTTGTTGAACTGACAACACTGATGAGAACCTAGCATCAGACCCCACAAGCGGCATCTGCTCCATCACAGTCACAGGGCCCTGACTGTTCTTGCTGGGACTTCCTGTAGCTATCTGCCATCTCTGAATCTGTCATCATTCCACAAACCCTCTTTCTTCACACCATGTTTGTTGAACTGATTTTCTAAATCTCTGGACACATGGAAAACTGTCCTCAGTGTTAGCCTACTCACTGATACTCTATTTTTGCTACATGTTTTCCACAAACCTTCATACAAAAATAGCTTTACACTTACGGTGCCACACATATAAGGAGAGACATTGTTTTACTTTGCATCCCTGGTTCTTTCATTTCAGTGTTTAAGGAAGCACATACACCTAATCATGACAATGAACCTGATTAAACAAAAATACCTTTTTCAGACTTATAAGCTACACTTCTACAACCTATATTTGTGTCCAAGTTAAAGACTTCAAATAGAGCTGTAACAAACAATCCTCAGCATATCACATCGCCGCAGACTAGGACACTGAGAGGCTGCTTAGTAGAAAACAGCATTCTGTGCTGTGTTTGGTTTCCCTATGTGTTTTCTTCTTGACTCAAAGTTATAGAAAAATTGCTGAAATCTAGGAACATTATGTACTTGACCTACTTCTTATACAACAGAATTGAAGTAATCAAAAATCCACCCATCTTTATTAGAAACTACCCATCACTGTGTGGCAGATGAGGCTGAAGATTGCTATTACCCAGTTACTCAGTCAGTCACTCATCCCATTTTTTAAACACCTTTTTTCATCTTGGCTTTTAGCCACAAGACTGGATTGATAAAAAGTGTCTCCAAATACAAGTGAATCAGGATGGGAGGGAGGATGGGGGCCCTGGGAGGAGTAGAGGGAGAGAAAACTGTAATTAGGGTAAATCATGTGAGAAAAGAATCTATTTTTCAATAAAAGGGAAAAAAACTATATATGTTTAGTTATACATTGAATTATGTGCATAATAGATATTTTGGTTAACAGTTAATAATATTACTCCTGGTGTTTTTTATTCATTCACATCGTTGCATTTTACTGACTTTCTTCTTTCTCTTATACTTGTCTCGCTCCATCTCCCTAAGACTCCCTTTTCCCATTTCCCCTATTAGATCACTTGTATCCTGCCATTCTCCTTTACTCTTTTCTTACCTTCTTTTGTATTATCTTCCTCTTCCTTCCTTGTACAAAAATCTTCAAATATGAATAAATAAACAAACACATACAATATATACATACATGCATGCATACATATTATGGAAACTCTAATCCTAAAAATTATGTCACAAAATACAATTATAACACTCATAACCCTGTTTCTCACAAGCCACAGATACATATTTCTGGCATGGTCAAGTGTTCTATTGTGAAGAAATCAACATCTGGGTAGAGCAGGAAAGGCAAAGCAATAGAACAGCTCACAGAAGCCCCTAGTGCCATTCACTCTTTTCAGTGCTTGAAATTTTTGCACCCAGTTTTGGATGCCATAGAGCTAAAATACTAACACGTAACAAAGCAGTTTGTCAATTAATTACCTCACCTGACGTTTCTCTTGCCTTTCAAGAGCTGGGGATATGGATGGGTGCCACCATGTCTAGCTAACAGACAAGTTGTTGTTGTCGTTATTGTTGTTTTATTTTTGAGATTAGAATTCAATTACAATGTCTCTCTTTCTTTTCATCCCTTCAAATCCTTCCAGATATCTCTCGTCTGCACTTGTTCATGACCTCTTTTTTCACTACCTGTTATTTAATGAATTTATGAATTTGTATATACATATATAGTTCTAAATATAACCCATTGAGTCCATGTAATATCACTTGTATGTGTGATATCAAGGCTGAATGCTTAGTACTGAAAAACTAATTGGTATGCTCTTCCCTGGGAAGGACCACTTCTCCCCCTCATAGCTTTTACTCAGTTCCCTGTAGTTATGTGTGTAGAGTTGAGTCTAGGCATGTTTTTTGGTGTTCTCCTTATTAAGTTCTTATTTGGATAAGTCATGTTGGTGAGACTGGGACATTAGGATGAAATCTCACAGATAATTCTCTGATTCTATGGCTCTTAAAATTCTTCTTTCCCCTCTTCTATGATGTTTCGTAGATTTATCCACTGGGATTGGGCACCACAACTCTGTATTTTGATTGATTGTGGTATTTTGTAATGGTCTTGGTAGCAAAAAAAAGGTTTCTTTGATGTGGGATGCAGACTACATTTATCTATGGGTATAAAGACACATGTTTTTATAGATTATTGTTAGGGATTATGCTGCTTTAGTAAATTAGTAATTGTAGATTCTCTTCGAATAATCATGATTTCATTAGCACTAAGTAGTTCCAGTACCCTGCATGGTATTCCTTTTCTTGAGAAGGTCTTAAATTTAATTAGAAAGCTGTTGGTTACTGCCAAGGTATGTTTTCCACTACTGCATCCATATGGTTATGATGTTTGCCACTACTGAATCCAGCCTGGTCATTTATGTGATTTACGTGATCTATAGGTATCATGCTGGGTAGAAAGCTGTTTGCCTCCCTCTTGTAGAACTTGCATAGCATCTTCTGGTATAATGAGAGGTAATTCTTGGAGAGGGGGGCTCTCAGGTCAGTTTCAGCTCAGGGACATCTGGGCCCTGTTTCTGAAGTACACAGTGTCTTCAGCAATAGGAGCTTAGCTTCCATCTCTTGGGGTAACCAATGGAATAATAATAGAATATATGTTTAGGGAGTCTGTTACACAGCCCTGAATGACAACTCAAAAGTGGGTATCTCATGTCTGATGTTAGAGTTTTTGTTGGATGGCATTTGGCTCTTAGAGGGAGTGCCATCTGTCCAGATGAGAAAAGTTTATTACAGCTATACATGTATATTTGTACACTGAATTACATTCATTATAGGTCTTTTAAAAAAAAACAAAATAGTTAATAGTATAATTCTTTGTGGAATTTTCAGTCACTCACGCTGTTATTTTACCCATCCGCCTATTTTTCCTTATTTATCTTCCCCCTTCCCCAAGGACACCCTTTATCACTCCTCCTATCAAATCACATTTATTCTGCTATTTCCCTTTATCCTTTCCCTACTTCCTTCATTATTTATCTCCCTCCTTATCTCTAAGGAGTCCCTTTTTTCCCATTTCCCTTATCAGAACACTTACATATTTCTGCCTTGTTCACTGTTCTATTCCTGTAAAGAGACACCATGACCATGGTAACTCTTATTGTATATTGTTTTTCTTATATTAGTTATAACCTTCTTTTATTATTTTAGATGGAAAAGGGGGGAAATGTGATGATATGTTGTGTACCCTAATAAATTTGCCTGAAGATCAGAGAACAGAACAAGTCTCTAGATTAAACATAGATGTCAGGCAATGGCACACACCTGTAATCCTAGCACTAGGGAGGATCTGGATCTCTGTGAGTTCAAGGCCACCCTGGACTACCTGAGATTGATTCAGTCTAGGAGAGAAAACAGAGTCAGGCAGTGGTGGCACATAACTTTAATTCCAGTACTGGGAAGCACACACACCTTTAATCCCAGGAAGTGATGGCTGGCAGAGAAAGGTATATAAGGTGTGGGGAAACAAGAACTAAAGGCTTTTTGGCAGAAGTGTCACTTTCAGCTAGAGGCTTTTTTGGCTGAGCCT
Source organism: Peromyscus californicus insignis (assembly GCF_007827085.1). Taxonomy (NCBI): domain Eukaryota; kingdom Metazoa; phylum Chordata; class Mammalia; order Rodentia; family Cricetidae; genus Peromyscus; species Peromyscus californicus. The sequence goes on along the minus strand of NW_026294573.1, from coordinate 157,478,246 downwards.
TTTCTGATGAGGAAGCTAATTCGGCTGCAGGCCTATCCGCTGAGGCTCTTTCAGGCTGAGGAGCTGGTGAGGTCAGAGGTGGTGGCTGTGGCTGGCTCTGCTTCTTTGATCTTTCAGCTGTCACCTCAACATCAGGCTCTGGGTTTTTATTATAAGACTGTTTAACAATTCCTGTTACAGGTTTGTCCATTGTGATCATAGCTGATATCCTGGTGTCAAGCAGGCAGACATGGTGGTAGAGATTTCTCTGAGAGTTCTACATTCTGTTCCACAAGCAGAGAAAGAGAAGGAGAGACAGAGACAGAAATGCAGACAGAGACAGGAAGAAACATAGAGAGACTGGTCCTAGCAGGGATTTTTAAAACCTCAAATTCCACCCTACTGACACACTTCCTCCCATTCCTTCTGATCCTGTCCAACAGTTCCACTCCCTGGTGATTAAACATGAAAACATATGAGCCCATGAGGCCATTCTTATTCAAACTGTCACACCTGCCATTCTATTTACCCTCTTCTAACCTTCTTGTGTATTTACCTCCCTCATCATCCCTAAGTTTTAGGAGCAGTTTTAGGTTTATTAAAAATTGAGTGGAAGAAATGAAAACTCCAAGAACCGATTTCTAGCTATATCATACTCCACTATCTCAAGGCAATCCTATTCCATCATGAACCATGACACTCACTGAAGTATATAAGTGTCAGAAAATTCACAATAATAGATGTTCATCTAACTAAGTACATAGTTTACATTGCAATTAATTGTTGAACTGCATATTGTACAGGTTTTGAAAACTGTAAACACACACACACACACACACTTCATACTGCTATAGTGTTAAACAAGATTTTTTTCACAGCTGTAAAAATAATCTGTGCTCTCTATGCTCATTCTTTCCTCCCTTATAGTCCATGACAACCACTGTCTTTTAACATTCTCCTCGGCTTTTCTTATTCTCAGAGAGTCAGATAGTTGAAAGGGCATCATATATTATTCTCTCAGATTGACTTCTGCTTTTAGATGGACATTATTTAAGGATTCTCATACCTTCTCATGGAACTCTGCACTGTACTTTACCTTCTCTTTAGAGTCTTTTTATTTCCCAATCATCAGCTAAGTCATAACCAGTCACCCTCTCCTCTTGTCTTGCCTCAATTTTCTCCTGTATGATGCTTCCTGTTCCTTTTGTTCTCTGTTCCCACCATTCTTCACAATGAATAGTTATTCTTGGAGTCATACTTTTCTGAAGTATGAATTCTTTGCATACTGTACCCACATTTTAGTAGCCAACTTGTCAAACATTCCAAAATTTCTATGGTAAAAACAAAATCTACTTGGATCATCCTCTGTATAGCATTTATAGACTTTTAACGCAGAAAAACTGATGGAGTGACATTTATATGTAGTAGAGTAAAGGACATCCAATAATGTAAATATGTAGAATGAGGAGCAGAAAGGAGACATCACCATTAGAAGTATGGTCCAAGAGCCATGTCCAGGTGAAGCCTGCAATAACAAAATATACACCTTTTTTTTAAACAGACAGGTGGAAGGCCCTTGGCAATTTCAATGACTTAGACACTTCCCTTTGGAACAGTGGTTCTCAACTTTCCTAATGCTGCTACCCTTTAATAAAGTTCCTCATATTGTGGTGAACACAAACTATAAAATTATTTCACTGCTACTTCATAACTATAATTTTGCTACTGTTATGGATTATAATGTAAATATTTTTGGAGAAGAGGTTTGACAAAGGGATTTCGACAACAGGTTGGGAAACACTGCTCTAGAACATCTGATTTACTTTAACATAAGAGTTTGCATCTTTGCAACTCTCATATTTTTATCATCTTCTAATTTCTTAATAGTTCATGGTTAACAACAAGGCAAGTTACATTCTATGAAGTAAAAAACTACATAAGTAAGCTTGAGTTTCCTTTTATGGTGTCTCGGTAACACTGCTCATCACTAGTAGCTTTCTAAACACATCTTTGGAGAGTGACCTAGTGAAAGCAAAGAGCAAACGTGCTCCAGAGAGACCTTGCATGAGTTTGTTTAGCTTGCAAAAGAAGATATTTATCTTCATATTGCATTAAAAACACTTTTATGGATGCTTTTACAAAGCATTGACACATAGGTCATTCTGTGTTCTGTAGCTTTACTCCTACCGCACTGAGAAAACACTGGTACAGAGAACATTTTAATATCCTTCTCCTTAGTGGAATCTTGTTTGTATCACAGTTAAAAGAGTTGAACATATGATACTTAATATCTAGATTCAGCTTCTATTTTTCTTGCTGGATAGGTTATAATAGCTTGAGGCAAAATAACAAGGAATTCATACAAATCATCGTTTCCTTCTAATTAAAGTTACATTCGTGAGGCAAAGTACAAAAGAAATAATTATATGTCTAAACTCACTCTCATGGCAAATAATTGGTGAAAATTATAGTTGATATTAGAGTATCTGTTTAATCTTCATATATAAATCAAATAATGATGGTGCCTAATTGTTAAATTCTATTTGCAATAATTAGACTCAAACACTAATTTAAAGGCACAAGTTCCATAGTATGCTTCTCAGTTATTGTAATAAACACCATGACCAAAAGCAACCTGAGAAGGAAAGGGTTCATTTTAGTCTACAAGTTACAGACCATCATGGAGGTAAGTCAAAGCAGGAGAGTAAGAGAGTGAAAACTGAAGCAGAACCCATGGAGGAACGCTGCTGACTGACTTGTTTCCATTGCTTGCTTAGCTACCTTCCATATAAAACACAGAGTCATCTGCCCAGATACAACATTGTCTACATGGGTCTACCTCAATCAGAAATCTAGAAAATATCTTCCTAGACATGCCCACATGTCAAACTGATCGAGATAATCCTCAATTGAGATTCTCTCTTATGAGTCATGTGTAGTTTTGTGTAAGGTTGGAAAAAAAAACAATTACGACAGGGCATGACATAGACATCTGACCAAAAAGACGTGGATGTTTCTTTTTATTGTCAACATTATTGAGTCTCCTGCTCAAATTGTACTTGTTTCTTCTTCTTGGGTCAGACTTGGAGGTTTTGCCCCAGTCCTGTGCCTTGCAGGCATGCCATTCTGGTTAAATGACTATGTTGTTAGCAGGTTCCAGTGCAGAGTTCACAGTCGCCTTCACTGTAACACACTATTTCAGCATCACTGTTAGCCGAGGCTTTCAGTGTGTCTGTAAAGTACACTCCAATGTGCCCTGGCAGCAAGTTAGACGATTCGATTTGCAAAGACATGAAGGCCCACTTGAGGCCCACCAAATCACCCTCTACTGTAATCATCACATCTAGCATTGGCACTTGGTCCCAGATCATTCTCCCAAAATGAACAAATAAAGCGATAGGGGAAAAGTGCTTCTTGGCAATGACTTGAACTTAAATGGTGACAACAGCTGGTTCGGCAGATGTTATTCATATAATGCAACATCTGTGTTCTTGATGGTGGAACTGTGACTAAATTCTTATCTCTAGGTGTCCTAAAAATATATTAAAGGAATTTTCAAGTAAAACTGGGGAGTACTCGATTAAATTAAGAGTTAATGTATTAACATGATAATAAGCATTTCCAGTTTTGCAAGTCATATATCTCCAAATTATAACCAGTTTTACAAATTTGAACTCATATACAGAATCCTACTCAATTTTGTCTCATAGCCTTGCTAATGCAAAATAGTTTAGATAAAACAAGTACTGTATAATAATCAACTCTTTTAGACTATGGTAAATCTAATGTTTTCTGCTTTGCTAAAGCTAACTTTCAATTAGAATATACTACCCTATAAAATTAGTTTTTAATCATAAGAAACCAAATTTTTAAATAAGCAGCAATGAGTCCTCAGATTTGTTTATGCAAATATGTAAATTACTGTCCGTGCATATGATGTCGATATTAATATAAATCTATTGTAATCAGTAGTAAATTCAATGTTAAATTGCTTTGGTTCCTTTCTGTCCTTCCATCCTTCCTTTCGTCAATCCTTGCTTTTGTCCATTTAATGTCACCAATCATTCTTGCAGTATTAGACCTTATCTTTCTGTAATTTATTTATTCCTTCCTGGTGATTCTTCTTGCATTGAATTGAATTGATAATGTTAATGTGCTTTGGTAGTGTTTGGATTTTGTAAAATTTCTTATTGTTTTGAGAAATTAGCATTTTGACCTAACAGTGCTGTGCCTTTATATCTCATAAGATTTTTCAAAGGTTTTCCTAGTTGCATTGTTTTATTTATTTTATTTAATTCATTCTATAAATGTTTTATTTTCACACATTTATATTTCAATGAGATAACAGTTCTCATCTTTTCCTCACATCAACATTCTTATAATAGCTTTATACCAGCATTGTATTTTTCTTTTAAATTTCTCTTAATGAAATAATGTATAAATGGTATACAGTGTAACATTTTGATACATATAATAAACTGATTTAGCTAATTTTAATGTCTATTTCTACTTTGCTAAAACTGTTTTTTAGAGTGAAATGGCATTTCTAACAACAATCAAAGAAGAAAAAAATGAAGTCCTACCTTGTAACAAATGTATCATTTTATTTCCTTGGTGATGAGAATGTTTAAAATCAACTATCAACAAATTCAAGTCTTTAATAAACTATCATTAAAATGATGCTTTGCTCTTTTTTAAATGTTTAAAACACAAATTCAGCCTTTATATTAAAAGTGTACTACATTTAATGAGAGCTCCTCCTTTCTTCTAACTCCCTGTTCTTGCTCATCACTGTGCCACTCTATGCTCAAGTTAATTATAGTTTTCTCTGCATATGTAGAACACACTGCGGTTTGTTATGTTTTTGTTTGGTTTTCTCTGTATGCATTATTTCATACAGAATGCCATGTGTGGCACGCTCCTGTGTTTATTCATAGTGTTTAAAGTGAAAGCATTCTTTTCTTCTCCAGGCTAATTAATATTTAATATATATATAAATATATATAAATATATATATATTTATATATATATATATATACTACAAACACATATTTGTCCATTATTGAAAGCTTAAATTATTTCTGTATTTGGGTTATTTTGAATATGGTGATAAACTGAAAACTGCAAATTCTCTGTAAGGTATTGACAAGAAACATATATCTGCAATGGGTGACTGTGATCCATAGATACCACTCCTAATTATCTATACACAAAAAAAGAAGTCTGAATCCTTAGTTGTGTCTGAACATGAATGCTCACAGTAGCTTTGTGTGTCATTTAAAAAACAACTGAGGTCTGGGATATGACCTGCTCAGACCATAAAAGTACTTAATGCACAACCATAAAGACTTGATTTCCATCCCAGGACCATGTGAAAAAGCTAGACTCAGCCGCATGTGCCTGTAACATCAGTATTATGGGAAGCTGATAAAGAGGAGGACCAATTGTTTGTGATAGTTAGCCAGTCTATCAATTATTATAGTGTCCAGGTGTAGTAAGAAATCCTGTTTCAAGTGAAAAAGTCAAAAAGAGAAAAAACAAGAAAGAGCAGGAAACAAAATATCCTCCCCTACTGCACATAACAAACAAAATTAACACACATATACAATAAATAAATAAATAGCAACACAGGCCCCCAAATCTGAGAATACCTGTCAACATACTATTGACTGAAAACAATGGGATAAATTCACAGGATAGAATAATACCCAAAAGTAAAAGGAATATAGCTTTAATATATTTATTAACAAGATAAATCCCTGAAATCTGTTTTTCTTTTAAATTTATATTACCACACATGTATGCAATATTGTATGCATGCCTCAGAGGTCACTTTGAAGGAATCTGTTCTCTGCTTTCACCATGTAGGTTCTGCTGATTGAACTCAGGTTCTCAGGGGTTTTTGAGCAAAATAGTCTTGGAAATAAAGAATGTTATGTTTCTATTATGTAAAAATTATACAATGTTCAAACCAATATGTAATAATTGAAAGCAAAAAAGAAAGTGTATTTCAATTGTTAAATAACAACGGAAATTTTGACAGTGAGAAAAAATAAAATATGAAATGCCAGAGGACAATAATTTGGAGTTGTCAAATTTAACCATCATCTTCAATGGAGAGTTACTTTCATAAGTTTTGATATGACAAAGTGTCAAAATTTACATTTAAATGTGAGTTAGATATTACATGCCAATTATGTAGCAAGGAAATATTCACAAAATAACTTGTTAGGTAAAAGTTAACCATGTAAAGATGAAATTGAAGCAAGTCACTTTGATATGTATCCAATTACACAGATCTTTCAATACAGAGCTAAAAGTTATAATAAGTAGATCAACATTGGTCTGAAGAAAAAGGATTTGTGGAGTGACAGTGGATTGGCAGGTAGCAGATAACTATAGAAAGTCCAAGAAAACATAGTCAAGGACATGTGACTGTGAAGGATGAGATGCTGCTGCATGTATAGTCTGCTGCTAGCTTCCCATTAGTATTGTCATTATCCAGATTGAAAATACTCATGCCCAGTTTACACCAACCCACTTTTTACTCCTGTCCAAACTTTAAGCCTCTTCTAGGAAGTATTCTTATTTCTCTTGTGTTTAAATATTTAAACCACGCTCTTTAATAATGTATTGTCCTTAAAGATTGAAACTTCAATTTATACAAAACCATCAGTTCCACAAATTTGAATTTCTATTTAACTGATTCATTTTAGAGAAGAAAGACAGTACTATTGCTTGAAAGTTTACCTCAAGGACTTTTGCTGAGGAAGAATTTTACAAATGAGAAATGATGTAGTTACTGAACATGTTATAGGATGACCAAACAGATAAATGAATAAAGCCCAATCATGATTTAAAATTGATGTTTTAAAGATAGCTACTTTGAGAAGTAATATATGTCTTTCTGTGTGTTAGTATTGCTGTCTTATACAACAGAGACATCCTGATTGCTTCTTGTCATCTGTATTTGTGATGACCTCTCTGTAACCAACATAATGGTGTAGTGTCACTTTCAAGGCTTCACAGCATCATTATTAAGTCATCTGGCATCACTCCTGGCTTCACAGGAAGAGACAAAGACAACTCAGAGACATGACTTCAATATGTCTAACATCAGCTCCAAAAAATATCTCAAGAAAAATGAAGTACTTTACTCTCTTATGTGTCACTCATTATCTACAATGTACCTGGAAATACTATATTTTTATAGCTCCCTTTCCTTCACAAACTCGTGGAAATTTCTCTTAAAATTGAAAAATGACTGTGTTATTAGATGGTGGGGGGAAAGGGAGGATAAATCAAGATGAGAAATAGATAAGGATTAGGATCAGCTGAATCAGTTGATGGTAGATTGTCAAGTTAGAAAGCAGAATTGGTGCTCCTGAGCTACGAGGAGCAGCCTCCATCATCCTCAGCTGGATTCCTAAGACTATACCCTTAACAATTATCTTAACTATTCCATCTGTGAGGCTTCATCTACACAAGTTGGTGAGTTCTTGTACAGCATGCTTTCAAGGAGATCAAAGTGAGATATATATTTAAGTGCTCCCGAGTTTAGTAAATACAAGTTATAATTCAGTGACAGACACCGAGAGTACAAAAGCTACACATTATTGAACTGGATAAGTACAATGCAGATTATGTCTATAAGTTTTTAGTTTGGGGTCACGATTATTTCTTTTTTCAATTCAAGGAAATGCAATCTCTTCCATGCTAGAAAGCAATGCTGAATTTTTCAAAGTTGCATATCATAGAATTCATTGCCCCCATTTAATGATATCACAGTTGGAAGAAACACAGTGTCAGTCATGTTTTCCAAGGGGTCCTGTCCAGGTGCAATAGACTTATTTAATAGATTTCACTGATTCATTATCTAACATTGGACAGCATTTGGGATGACAGTGAAAATGATACTTTGAAACTACTGTTGATGTTCCTTTGTCCTTTCCTATATACCAATATTTCTGGGAATGAGTGAGGAGTGCCAGTAGCCTCATAACGTTTCCATTTTGAAATAAAAATATTTTATGTATTTATTAAATATCTATGACAGGGAACATAAGATAACAAGCGCTATGAATCATGGTTGTTTAAATGGGTTACCACCAGCAGTGATAGCAACACTGATAGTTTAGCAACAACATAAACTATAAAATGGTATCTCATATGAAAGATGTATTATATTATACATAAACACTATGCTTTTCTCATTTGCTCTTAGATTTATTGGGATTAGCAGTATTTTGGTCTCCCAACCTTGACAAACATGATTATTTCCGACTTTTGACCATAAGGAAAATTTTAATGTGTATGCTAAAATAGGAAATACAAGATGATAGTTAAATTTAGCCAGTTAGTACCTATACACTAAACATCAGAGAAATTATTTATGTGTATAATTACTTTTTTCCTAACACAAACACATACACACACACATACACACACACACACACACACACACACATACACACACACACACATACACACACACAAACACACACACATATACACACACAGGTGCATGTACACCATACTCACAGAAGTGCTCATCAGTGAGACCTCAGGTCAACGATCTACTCAGTGTAGATACTAGACTCACAAAGTCTAGGAGTTTAGAATCTTTTTGTTGTTTTTGTTGTTATTTGGTAGCAGTAAACTTTCTAAAAACTCCAAGCTTTTATTTTTCTCTCCTCCATTCTTCTAAGAATATAAATTTATTTTGACTTTAACAAAGATGAGAAAATCAGATTACAGAGAAGCATTGCTTTAGATCTGGGCCATCAAGACATATTTCTTCTTTCAATAAAGTACAGCTAGAATTATTACTGACAGTTTTTCTAAAGACTTCAATTATCCCACAGATTATGCTCCCCAAATTTTCATCATTTTACTGCTGATTCCTTTAAGTACTTCAATCAATGGAATAAATCATTATTGGTGATTTTGATAACCCACAATTTAGAACACAATATTGAAGAATAACTTTCTAAAAGTCTTTACAAAATAGAATGTGATATAATGGAATTGTGAGACAGCTAAAAAATGTCATTTTACTTCTCAGTTAAGTACAAAAATCTGAAAGTGAAAAACATGTTTCATGCCTTTTAGTATAAAAGTTTATATATGTGTGGTTTTAATTTGAGTAGATTACATAATATTTTAGTGGAGTCAACATTCTTTTGTGATTATTATTTGTTATTTATATTTGTTTGGGGATTTTGCTTTTTTTTTTTGTTTTGTTTTTTCGAGACAGGGTTTCTCTGTGTAGCTTTGCGCCTGTCCTGAAACTCACTTGGTAGCCCAGGCTGGCCTCAAACTCACAGAGATCCGCCTGGCTCTGCCTCCCGAGTGCTGGGATTAAAAGCGTGCACCACCACCGCCCGGCGGGTTTTGCTTTTTTAAACAGGGTTATATTATGTATTCCATGACGGCAAATAGCTTTGACTTGTGATACTCAGGCCTCAGGCTCTCAAATACTGGCATGACAGGTGTGTATCACTAAAGCTATGCTTAGGTATTGTTATGGTGATGATAGTTTCTTATCCTCATGAGTCTGTGCTAAGTAGATACACTCTCTTAATTACATTTACATTAGGACTAGAATTGCCTCATTAAGTCTCTGTACCCTGAGAGGGAATACTCAAATCCTTCCGTGCCTATTCATGAGACAGAGATGAGATTATCTTGGATGAGTACTAGTATTTGGGAATATAATTCATACCAACCTCTCCTCACATATTCACAAAGCCTGTAGCCTATGCTATATTGCTTCTAGGTTCTTTGTTCTCCACAATAAGAATTGGGACATTCTGTGATGCTTTCCTTCTGATAAATGGACCATCTTTATCATGTCTTGGGTTCCTTTGGTTACATCCCTAGAATTACTGTAGGTGGGCCTTAGAACTTAAGTTTTCAGTAGCCATGGTCCTAGGAATTGAACTCTACTTCTTAGCCAGTAATTAATCAGGTAGACATGGGGTCACTGGCAGAAAAATATTTCTTGTTTTTCTCCCTCTCTTTGGTCTCCCAGAAGAAGAAAGTAGTGCAACGCTCCCTTCGCTCATGAGAATTATACAGTACTTCCAGCTCAGAAATTCATGGGTTAAAGAATATAAAATTAATTTTAAATTTGCAGAAATGTTCATGCTAGTAAAATTTTAAATGATTGTCTCAATTACTATGGGAAGCAAAAAAAGACATTTTAAATATACCATACATATTTCTTTGTTTTCTTTTTTTTCATGCCACAGTGTATATTTAAATCAATTCTTCATATACAGTGATGCCTGTGACATGTGACATGTTAATCATTCCTCAGAAATACTTCTTATGACTTTCTTGTCAGTTTCTTGTGGTTCTGGTTATTAAACACAGGATCTAGTATATGTCGGGCAATATTTATTTATTCTTCATTATTGAGCTGCATTCCTAGGCCTCTTTAGTCCTGAATAATAAAAAAATGCATATTGAGTTTAAAAGGAGATTGTCTCAGTATGTTTCCAAATAAAAATTTAAATATCCTATAATTGATCTTTGTCCTGCATACCAAATAACTACAATCACAATCTTATCTAGACATAGAACATGCTGAATTCCAAACACATCCTGTGTGTGTACTCTATCCATGCTCAAGGGCAGTTCTTCTCTTTTCCTTTGGATTGCTACTATCAAACACAATAGGATGTAGTACTTAAATCCTCTGCTTGTATAATACTTCATAGCTTACTAAATCATTACACATCCTACTCATTTCATACAGCAAGTTACCATAGGAGTGAGTTAGGATTCAGAGGTGTCAAGTAAAATAATCACAATTATAGTGCTGGTAAAAATGGAATCAAGTTTCAGTAGAGTTTTGCTTTTAAATTCTACTTCAACACTCTTACTACTATTACCAGATTTCAAGAAAATATATCTACAACTTTCTGATATAATAAATATCCTTTGACTTTATCAGCATGCACTCAAGGGCCAAGATATAAAATGTGTAATGCAAAAACAGGTATGTCTGTGGTTACCCTTGTTCAGTCCATGTTTTGGCAGTCATGCTAGTGAGACTATGTATGAAGGTTCTGACATAACTCAGAGACATACTCTCCCTTATCCTCCAGCTCTTTTTTTTCATTTTTCCTTTATTCAGCTCTCATATAATACATCCCAACTGCAGCCTCCAATCCCTCCCCTCCTCCCAGCCCTACTATCTCCTTTCTCCCCTAGATCTGTTGCTCCTCTGTTTCCCTTCACCAAAGAGCAAACCTCCCAGTGATACAAAATGAACTTGACCTAACAAGATGCAATAAGTCTAGACCAAAAAAATTTAAAAAATAAAACAAAAACTCATATCAAGGCAGGACAAGACAAACCCAGTAGGAGGAAAAATGTCCCATGAGCAGGGAAAAGAGTCAGAGATGCCCCAACTCTCACTGTTAGGAGACCAACAAAACCCCAAGCTAAACAACCACAGCATGTACACAGAGGGCCTAGGGCAGTCTCATTGAAGCTCTGTGTTTGCTGCTTCAATATTCTGGCTTTTAAGTCTTTTTGCACTCATTTCTGCATTGTTTCCTGAGCCTTAGATGTGCGAGTTGTTTTGTAGATATATCTATGGGGACCTGGCTCCATAACTCTTCAGTTGGATTGGTTATGGTGTTTGGTAAAGGTCTTCATCTGTTAAAAAGAGGAGGTTCCCTGATGAGAAGTTAGGTCTAACACTTATCTCAGGTTACAAGGACAAATATTTAGAATATAGTTAGGTATGGTGTTGGTTGTTGTACGGACTGCTACAAGAAGTGACTTCAGGATTGGTGACTTCATCAGCACTGAGCACTTGACTAGTTTTCCAATAACAGCTTGAGTTAATGTAGGTATTATTGTCACAATGTGGAGAAGGCTAGTTCGAACCAGCCTAGTTATTTGTATGTGACAAGCAGAAAAAATGAATAGCTACAAAATTAAAGCATCCTGTTCCTCAAACTGTACAGAAAATATCAACCCGAAATTACACTGTATTTCCCTTTTCCTTAAAATATTTAATACAGAGCAATTTTTTCTTTCCATAAACGTTCATGTGATTAATAGGAAAATGTGAATAAAATAGTTACAGAAATAAAAGAAACAGTGAAGAAAGACTTGGAAAGAGAGATGATATGTCTAATTCATTTTCTATAAAAACTAATTTTGTTTCATTTTTATCTTCTTGTTAATGTTTTTCTCTTTGTAGCTGCGGCACTCATCCTCAAACCAGCTCTTGCTTTATTTTGTCTACTCCTTTGAAATGTTCTAAAAAGAAAGTGAAACAAAATCTTACAAATGACACATGAATAGCATTACTCAATAGATTAAAAGGTAAGTAACATTGAAAATAAAGAACTAAACAAATAGCAATACAAACTTGGAATGCCTAAAATACAAGTTGTCCAATCCCATCCTTGATACTCTCACATGTTAACAGCATTCCTGGATTTCTGTAAGATTGGAGTAATGCATGAATTTTTTTAGTTACATATAAAATCGTGTCCCCTAATATGGTCATTTGAGTAAACTGAGTGTAACAAAAATGAATGTCAGGTTTTGAAACCAACAGATGAGAATTTCAAGCCAACTTCACTGTTATTACTCACTAGAAATTACAGAGCAAGTTAAGGGATCCTGAAGCAAAAATTCTGATCTTTCAGTGTCCATATGTAAACCGAGGACAATGTAGTAATAATCATAACATCTAGAAACCACCAACTAGGTCAAAATTCCTTGGTACTGTTACATAATTGTAGTTCATTTGCCTCATTTAATACTCACAGAACCTGAGGAATTACATGGCATATCTTATCTACTGGATAAATAATAAAATCAGAGAAGAAGCAAGATTAAAAGCTGTGAAGGCAAACATCTTTTGCCAAAACTCCTAAGTCTGATTTCAGAATCCATGTGCTTAAATTTGTTACTGTCACTAGTATATTGATAATGGATGAGAATTTTTCAATGATATGCCTTAAATAAGTAATGGCTACTTTATTTTACGCTGGTCACCTTCTTGATTTTCATTACTTGGAAAAATGATTGGCATAGATCAATACCTGCAAGTTAGTAATACATGAATGCATTAATTATCTAAGAATTTTAAGGAAATATTTAACATAATTGCTTTAATTTTGATTTTATTATTAAGTTTCTAAAGAGTATTAGTTAAAAAAATAGTATAGAATTAAGTATGACTTCTTGGTAGTAAAACAGATATTTTACAATATTTTAGAACTTTACAGAATTTTACATATGGAATAAAACCTACAATTTTACTGAGATGTACCTAACAGTGTGAAATGTGCAGAATTCTGTATGATCAAAACTCTGTAGGATATATTATTAGAACACATCAGTAGTTAATTGTGAAGATACTCCCCTAATGTGGGCAACTATTCTAATGCATATGCTGAGCACTTTCTTTTCTCTCTCTCTCTCTCTCTCTCTCTCTCTCTCTCTCTCTCTCTCTCTCTCTCTTCTCTCTCTCTCTCTCTTTCTTTCTCTCTCTGTCTCTCCCTCTCTCTCCTCCTCCCTCCTTCTTTCCCTCTCTCCCTCCCCATCCTGTGTGTATGTATGTGTAAATAGCTGTGCTCCTCTATAGCAAAGAATTACCTTTTCATGTAATTGAGGAGGGGTGGGGGGCGAGACAATGTTTCTCTGTGAAGTCCTAGCTGTCCTGGAACTAGCTCTGTAGACCAGACTGACCTTGAACTCAGAAATCTGCCTGCCTCTGCCTCCTAAGTGCTGGGATTACAGGTGTGTGTCACCACTACCTGGCAAATTTCGAATCTTCCCCTAATGACCCAAGATAGCTTTGCTTTAGACTGTAGTTTGTTTGAAGAAGTGGGTAGCTGCTGTTCTTTCCTCTCTTAGAGCTGGCAGTATCCTCAGGATAAGAGATGTGCATTAGCTTCACCATGCACAAGCCAGAACCACTTGAGAGAAGAAAGGCTATTTCTCTAGTCTCCTGTCATCTGAGCTCTGACACATTTCTGTGTTAATGCTACTTAACTTAACTGGAAACTAATGACTTTTTAATTAACTAAAGCTGAAAAATTTATGATTTCTTTCTGAAATATTTATGTGTGCCCAATTTTATTGTATTAGAAAAATTAAATATTAATATACTTTTACTTAAATAATTTTTCCTTATTTTTATTTGAATTGTACTTGTTGGTAGAAAGCAGCTTCAGCCATAAAATCATACTGCACAAATGCATCAATGTTTTAGTGAAAATGCAGAAAAAATCCATAACATTACACATATCTTCTTCTAATTTGAAAGCTTAATTAATACAGGAATAGTCACAATAGCTGAGAACTGATAGGTAACCCTATCAGTTTAATAATACTGGGCTTGTATTCTAACATGTGAAAGAAACAGGCATCACGCCTTCTTGAGCCCTGTTGTCAGTCCACCTTTGGGCTCCACAGATTCCCAGGAGCCACTCCTGGTGGATGCGGTCTTATCCACATGTCTACAAACACCAACCAAAGAACTGAAGTTCACTTCCAACAATCAGAAGCCCAGGAAAATCACTGGCAACGTTTGCTAATGATCATTTATTACTTCCATGAGGCCCACATCATTAAATTGTCTGTGTCTTTGATTTGTTACTGAATGAGATATAGAAGAGAGATCTGTTATAAAATGACACAGTCACAGTTTCATCACTGTCCTCATGGGAAACCATTTTTCATTTTACTGTATTTTCTTATAGACTCCCATTTGTTAGGGATCTGATGTAGAGTTTCCGAAAGTAGGCTTACTCCCCATGGTGATAACAACACTAATCACAATCATCTTCATTTGTTACTTTCCTGTTATGCACCAGCCAGTGTTCTCATAGAATTACTATTTCCCATCATACTCTGCAAATCTGACTGTAGGTAAAGATTTTACATGACAACAGAGTTGGAAGACATTGAATTATTGTTCATGGTGAAATAAGTAGGAAATTTCTGTAAAAAGTTAGATTCGGGACTCTCCAAAGAGCCAGAGTCTCTGACTTCTGCTGAGGCTCATTATTCCAAGCCAAGCCTAAGGAAAGGATTTTTGGAGTGAATTTAATATATTACAGTTTTCAAGTTCCAAAGCTAAATTTCTGCTCTAACACAGAGATGAGCACTAAATCAAACAAGGGACTGAGAAGGAGTATAAAGGAGGCTTTAAAAGAAGGAAAGGGAAGGAAGAAATGATATAATTATAATTTAAATAAAAGGAAAAATGAAAACTAGCTAAATGCATATTTGTAACTCATGATAACAAAATGATCAACAATAGGACAGAGATAAGTGTGACCCCCATGAACATTTAATTCCAGAAACTTAAGTCAGGGCTACATGGAATACATGGGGAATGTAGAACCTGGACTGAAAGTACAGGAAAAAGCAGCCTTAGCCAATGTTGGCAAATATGCACACAATATTTACAGATTATAATGTCATCTGTGAATCATAAAGCTAGCAGAAGATTTTCCATCATGTTGTGACTATACCCATGGGAAACATACTTCATATAGCCCTTGTAATGGAGAGAATGATGGAGAGAATACAGAATGGAATATTGTGCCATATAAATATTTTAGAAAAAGTCTGAATAATTCAGAAAATACCTCTAAAATATTGCATACTGAGTCAATATAACAAAATATACCAAGTCATTATTTACACATGATGTATTTATATTATGAGAATATATCAAAAGGAAATAGGAAAATATTAAATAACAATCATCAATAACAGATATTTGCTTCCTTTTTATTCCATTCTTTACATATGTCAAGGTTTGTCATTTTTTTAAACTATTTCAAAATGCACTATTAAAGTAAAGAAATATCACACACAAATTTCCATGCTCAAAAATGTGTAACAATGACTATAGTTTAGATGTGAATCATTTCAGTTTTGTTTGGTTGGTTTCTTGTGGTTTGGATTCTGTTTTCTTTTACTGTGCTAGGAAATCAGTCCCAGAGATTTTTGCATTATGGAAATTTATATTCTCTCCCTTTAATGATTAGAATATAATAAATTTAAGTTTTATACTTTGTATGAGCAAAATTCATGATGATGAGTATTTCAAACTCAGATAAAATTTGATTTTCTCTTCTACTTTATGAGCATTATAATGGTTTGCCTAAGTACAATTGTGATTTTCATTTCCTTGTTCTTTATTTCAATTGCCACACTTTATGAAATTAAATGTACAGTTTGTTCCAAAGAAAAATAAGGCTTATACAAAAAGAGAACTTGGTCCATTAGCAGAAAATGGAAGTTGGAACAGATTTTTGCTTAATCAAGGCAAATTAAAGCTTATAAAACTGATCATAGAAATTATGTCTGTACATTCAACCATATCCTTCTATTTTTTTAACCTCAAAGATCAAACATTTAGTTTCAAATGTAAGATTGAGAAGAACACAGCAGTCTCTGTCCTTCTTCTGTTACCATAGTCACATGCAGGGTGCTTTTCCTGTTCTCCAGCTCATCCTCATTATTAACCACGCCCTACAAAGCACTACTCTAATGCTACCCCATCTTTAATTATCTACAGGACTGGTATAATCCTCACTTATTTTCCTCTAACCCAAAACTATCTCTTCCATGTAGATTCTTATCTTGACAACCAAATAACAAAATATCATTATCAGTTATGGGAACCCCGCTTGAAAGTCCAATATAAAAGAGAGCACAAAATCCTTTCTGATGCAGTAATTCTATGCAAAATCCTGTCAAATACTGCCTTTATGAGTTATCTTTGCAAAGGTGATTTCTTACATATTTATCATGGAAATCATGTGGTATATTGGAAAGCAAACCCCAAGTTGGACAGAAGAAGGGAAGCTAAAGTGATGAAAGGCAAACTTATTAGGTTTATTCTCTATGGTTACTCTTAGGATCCTGCTCTCACTCTTCCGGGTCTAATGTCTTATGTTATCAGGGGGGCATGGGCAGGTACATACCTGCTGCGTGGTCATGCAGTCTCTGCCTTAAAAACCCAGACGTGGACCCCCACGCTCTCTCTCTGTGCCTCTCTTTCTGTTTCCTCCTTGCTGTCTGCCCTGCCCTGCTTCCCTCCCTCGCCAGGCCTGGCT
The DNA here is from genome assembly GCF_007827085.1 of Peromyscus californicus insignis. Classification (NCBI taxonomy): domain Eukaryota; kingdom Metazoa; phylum Chordata; class Mammalia; order Rodentia; family Cricetidae; genus Peromyscus; species Peromyscus californicus. The sequence goes on along the minus strand of NW_026294573.1, from coordinate 157,461,153 downwards.
TCTCCCTCCTATCCCCTCTTCTTTCTAATAAATCCCTTTCTAACTCTGTTAGCCATGGCCCGTGACTTTTCCACTGACAAACCAGTGGTGCTCATCCTTTCAGTTACATTTACACATGTATCTGTGGAGATGTAATATTTCCATAGAGGCTTGCCCCACACATTGCTGAGAGGGCATTGTCTGTTACCATAGGAATTGTCTACTCACCCTCCTTCCCTGCATTTCAAGCTCAGCACATCCATTGCCTTTCAACACACACCTCAGGGTTGTGGGTTCATGCCCCATGTTGGGCGCCATTTGTAGCTGAAGAATTTCTCTTCAGCTCCGGCCAAGTCCCACCAGTCCTGGAGCCGACTTACAAAATAAACACACAGACTCTTACATTATTTAAACTGCTTGGCCTTTAGCTCAGGCCTATCATTGTCTAGTTGTTACTCTTATATTTAGCCCATTTCTATTAATCCATACTTTGCCATGCGGCTCATGGCTTATCGGTACCTTACATCTTCCTTGTCCTGGCGGTGGCTCCAGCAGTCTCCCCCTCTCCTTCCTGTTCCTTCAATTCTCCTCTCTGTTAGTCCCATCTATACTTCCTGTCTGGCTACTGGCCAATCAGTGTTTATTTATACAGAGTGATATCCACAGCAGATCCTAGTTAGTATTTAAAGATATCTTAGCATTTTTGTTTAGGATTTTCATTTTAGGATAATTTCATTCCCCAGAAAGGACATTGAGATTCCTCAAAGGTAGATATAAATATGCTTAATGTAAATAATTAAAAAGTGTACTTGAAAGAAATTGAACTTTAATGTATAACTATACAAATTATTCCTTACCCATAAGGCAATGCTTTGCGCAGAAATCCTCAGCTTTATGTTCTCCACAGAAAAAATATCCAGGGTTCATGCTTTGTTAAGATAGATTTAGGAGATACAACATATTTATTTATTTATTTATTCATTTACATTTTCTTTTTTCTATGTATCCTTTTTGTCTTTCACTTCATGCATCCTAATCCTGTCCCCTGGCATCCTCCCTCTGTCCCTGAAACCCTGTTCCCTGATAAAACAAAATAAAATTTATGATAATAAAGGAAATAAAAAGAAAAATAGAAAGAAAGGGAAAATCTGGTCATGGACACTGTAGTGTGACGCAGTGAGTCACTCAGTAAACTCCTTTATCCATACATCTATTTTTTTTCTTTTTTAAAAACTTTTATTTTATTTAAATAACATTTTTCTCATTTATTTTACAAACTGACCACAGTTTTCTCTTCTTCCTCTCCTCCTGTCCCAGGCCTCTTACCCCTGCTTCCTATCTACCCCCCTCCCCATCCACTCCTCCTCCGTGTTCATTTAGAAAGGTGCTGGCTTCCCTGGGGTTTGAAAGCATGGCACATCAAGCTGAGGCAAGACCAAGCTCCTCCCCTTGTGCCAAGGCTGGCCTAGGCCAAGGGGTTCACGAATGACAGGGTGGACCCTCAGAGACAGCTGACCTAAGCTTGTGGGAGTGAGCTCATGGACTCTGCACCAGCAATTATGGACCTTGCATGGGACTGACCTAGGCCCTCCGCATGTGTGTGACAGCTGTGTATCTGAGTCTGTTTGTATGGCTCCTAGCAGTGAGATCAGGATCTGTCCCCAGCACTTAGCTGGCTTTTGGGAACCTGTTCCGCATGCTGGATTATCCATACATCTTTACATGCAGCTGTTCATCACAAAGAATCATTGGTTTGGTTTGAGGCCCTAGTCTCTGAGACACTGTTGACACTGGGCCCTCACTGGGACTCTTCCTGAACATTTCGTTGTTGCCCTGGGTCATGGAGATCCTGGAGCACTGGATCCACAGGATACTCCCCACACAACCTGTGCTCCAATAGATTATAGAAGGGGTGTATATTGGGGTGGGCCAACCCTTAACCGTGGTTCTGGGTCTGGGTATTTGCAGAGTTGATCAACCTGATGGCTCTAAAAGATATAATTAAGTAGCATTGTTTTTCACTCATCTAGCCTATCCAATTCAGTGTGTTTACACTATCTATATACATAGATAGTATAAATATTATCATTGATTTAGAATGCTTATGGTTTCCTTCAAAATAAATGCTATATGTCGTGCCCATACTACTTATCTCCTGCTGTACTCCATCCTCAAATCCTGTCATGGCTAATATGCTCTCAATATTTACTACACACTGGCCATTTCATGTCAATATGTTTGTTCACTTACTTTCTAAGTTTCTCCATGCTGACATATACATTATACCTCTGTCTCTTTTATTGCTGAATAATATTTCATTCTATTTTTTACCACCAAATAACACTCCCTTGCTAAATATTATCTCTTATATTGATATTCTGTTAAATGAGCAGGATGAATGAAAGAAAGTTGCTTAGCACTGAGAACTGAGCGAGGCTATTTGGATGTCTTGCTGTTTCTTAATCAGCATTCTAGCAAACAATCTCAACTATCCAAATATACAGTGCTACCAATTTCTTGAAGCTTCTAAATTAATCTTTGAAATGGATTGGGTCACTTTTCCGCTTTTATCTTGTCACTTTAAACCATGGATTTCTGGGGAAAAATATTGTACACAAAAATATGGCTCTCTTACTTCACTATTTGACTAGTTTAATTTTTAGAATTAAATTGTTGTTTTCTTTTATTTTACCTTTTTTTACAATACTAATTTGTCATGTACAATATGTTTACTGTCCTTTTATAGTTCATAGGAGGCAGCCATATAAAATTCTTCATTCTATACTTGGTCCTTACTTAATTTCTAAATGAGGTGCAATTAGCACATGCAGTTCTAATGTATATATGAGGTTAGAGTATAAAACATGGATAAATAATGATTCATATTCTGTAGAAACATTTTTCAAGTATCTCAATTGCACTGTTTGTATTTCTCAAATGTCTCATTATACTTCTTAATGTCTCGTAAAGGCATCCTGTGCACATGATTGCATTATCATTCATGTAAAACTAAAATTACCAGGAGTAAAAGTAAATGGTAATCTACAATTTTAAAAAACTCTCTGAAGTATTGAATATTAGTACATATTTCTTTATTATCACAGGGTTATTTCTTTTTTACCAAGTTAAAATAGTGAGAAGAATCATAATTCCAAGAAACTAAAATTTACTAAATAACTACAAGAAAATAAAACATATACTTCCATTTTAACTTTTTTTAATATATAAAATTATGTGTATGCATGTTTCTTTAAGAAGATGCCTAGAGATCAGGGTGCCACAAATCCATTCATACTAATATCCTTTTGTAAATACACGACTTAACCTCTAAGTTTCAATTTCACCCTCCATAGAATTTATATTGATTGGCAAATAAACTCATTGCACAGCTTCCAAAACAGGAAAATTACACTGACCCATGCTATCATTATTGAAGAAAGCTAGTCATTGGCTAAATGTCTGCTGCCTTAGTGCTAGACATACAACATACTTGTGCACATGTACACTGGAAAGCAAGCCTTTAATTGCTGTACCTATCACTAAAAGTATGCAAATTCAGCTCCCTCAATGCTTTAATTTTATGAGACTGGATTTCCAGTTTATAAAACTGGAGATGGTAATATATCTTCTATAAGACTTTGTAGAAATTTAAATAAATACATTCATATAATTTTCTTATAATAATAACTAGAGCAGTAAACTAATATTCAAAAATAATTATTGTGTTCATTAAGAAGATTTGAGACATCCATGTTTAAGCAATACAAGTTGTTTAATGGAATTAGGAAAAATTGAATGACTTACTGCTTATATGACTGCAACTGAATACAAAAATACTTCCTGTTGGCCCTTCATTCTCAGTTACTTATATGACTCTTCTTGGGGAGATGTGAACAAATGTCTATCAACTCCACACAGGGTACCAACAACAGACCAAAGATACAATGTCATGAGTCCAACTTTGTGGAACAATGAGCTTATTGGGGTACTTAAGGGACATGGATGAAGAACACTAACATGAGAATGGGTAAATCTTCGGCAACTGTGTCATCAAAACCCCCCAAAACACAGGCATGGAGAAAGATGCCTCAATTAGCACCCTGAAGTTTCCTTCTCAGTTTGTAGGCAATTCCATCCAAGCACCTCCTCTTCCACTGTAATTGTTTGCCTACTGTTAGATCCTCAGTGAAAGGCTTAGGAGCCTTGTAAGTTTGATGAGCTTCTTGAGTTTTTTAAGTTGATTTTTAGTGTTGCTAGCTTTCATCCTTCCCATAGAAGAAATGCTTCACTTGTAGTTACATAGCATTCATTCAGTAATCACTAACCATTTATTTGATGTAGCTGGATGTTTTCCTGTGTCCCGCCTGGTCTGTAGCCACTCAGGCCAAAGTGAACACACAGAGGCTCATATTAATTAAAGCTGCTCAGCCATTAGCTCAGGCTAACTACTGACTAGCTCTTACACTTAAACTCAGCCCATTTCTGTTAATCTATATGTCGCCACACGTTCCGTGGCTTTACCTGTGTGCCATTACATGGTGCTCCCTGGATGGTGGGCTGGCGTCTCCTGACTCAGCCTTCCTCTTCCCAGAATTCTCCTTCTCTGCTTATCCCACCTATACTTCCTACGTGGCTACTGGCCAGTCAGTGTTTTATTAAACCAGTGTACAAAAGCATTATCCCACAGCAATTTGATAATTATGATATGGGAAGAGGTGTTCAACAAAGGTAGGAAATGAATGGCTAGCAGAATATTGCTTAGTTTACTAAGTAATTACTGCTGTATTTTTTTTAATTTTTATTTATTTATTTTATTACTAAGTAATTACTGATTTGAGAATTAAATAGATAAATTCCTTATGGAAAAATTAGAATATAAGCATGATTTCCAGTTAATCTTATCTTTTAACACCTTTAGTTGCCCTTGTTATAAGTAAATTATATTAGAAAAGATGTAAAATAAGCTGGAAAGATGGCTCAATGTTTAAGAACACTGACTGTTCTTCCAGAGGACCTGAGTCAAATTCCCAGCACACACATGGCAGCTCACAACTGTCTGTAACTCCAGTTCTAGGGGTCGCACATCATCTTCTTCTTCACAGTATCCTGGCATGTACATGGGACATATAAACTTATGAACATACACACGTACACAAACACACACACAACAGACATACACATAAAAAATAATGTCATGTGCAGCATGGTGGCACACACCTTTAATTGTGGGTCCTGGACAGTTTGGTCTACATAGTCAGTTCCAGTACAGCCAGGGCTATGTAGGGAGACCCTGTCTCAAAAACAAACAAGCAAACAAAAACCAAAATAAAAGATGTAAAATAATCTGGTTTATCATCTTCAGTTTCTAAAAGTGAATATTAATATTTGGCAATGGAACTAATGAAAGTTACTCTTATTTATTCTAATTTTACACATATTTTCTCACATTCTTTCCCTTCTCAAGCTCCTATTAAAAGAAAAATGTAAAAGCAACAGCTGTATCAAAGCACTGATAACAAATGCAATAGAGTCTCATTAGCAAGCAGATGTTTGAATCACATCAACATCATTCTTCAAGAGAGACATCTGAAAAGGTGGCATAGTAACTATCCATACATAACAGATATTGGTCAGATATTTCTATAAAGGATTTGTGGAAAATATGATAGTATTTATGGACCACATAAGGTCCTATTTCTGAAATCCTTTTTTTAAAAAATAAATTTTCTTTTATAATTAATTTAATTTTACATACCAGCCACAGACTCCCCTGTCCTCCCTCCTCCCACCCCCCGGCCTCCCTTCCTCAATCCACCCCCAATCGCCACCTCCTCCAAGGCAAAGTCTCCCCTGGGGATTCAGCCCAGCCTGGTAGATTCAGTTGAGGCAGGTCCAGTCCCCTCCTCCCTGCACCAAGGCTGAGCAAAGTGTCTCAGTATAGGCCCTAGGTTCCAAAAAGCCAGCTCATGCACCAAGGATAGGTCCCGGTCCCACTGCCTGGGGGCCTTCCAAGCAGTTCAGGCTCATCAACTGTTCCACTTATCCAGAGGGCCTGGTCCAGTTCCATTGGGGCTCCTCAGCTATTAGTTCACAGTTCATGTGTTTCCACTAGTTTGGCTATTTGTCCCTGTGCTTTTTCCAATCATGCTCTTGATATCTCTTGCTCAAATAACTCCCCCTATCTCTTGACAGTTGGACTCCTGGAGTTCCACCTGGGGTTTGGCTGTGGATCTCTGCATCTGCTTCCTGAAGTCCTTTTTAAAATTAGTGTTTTTAAAGTACAAAAAAGAATTTTAGTCCACAGATCAGATTCTGCCTACATACTTCCTGTGATATATCTCTATATTAGATCATTTATTTTGCAGACAAGTCTTCTTTAAAAAAAATGCTCCAAGCACTGATAAAACCTTCTCTCTTTTCTGAATGATATCTGTTAAATCATCCAGTCAGTGGCATGTGTTCAGCATTCATTGGTGACCCCTGACACTGTACATAATAGAAATGTAAGGTTACATGGCATGGTTTGTCATGCTTCAGTGAAGGGTCAAACACTAATAGAAATACATGGCTCAATGGTGAAGGCACTAATATATGAATTTAAAAGGAGTTAATGAGCAGTAAGAAGGGAGTCTGTTGACTTGCCTCATCATTGAGGCAAACATGACTACTTCTGGGTGAAATGAAGACAGAAAGATCAGTAAAGAAGTGAAGGGTTCATGGAGAAGGATTAATGCCAAGTTAAACATTTGACAGGGTAAAAGTGCTTGGTATGTCCAAGAAAAGAAAAGAAACACTTTCTGGTTTGTGTAAAGGAAGGGAGGTGGACTGAAGAATGAGTAAGTTCAGACAGTTAAGCATGAGGCAGGTTTTTAGGGAGTCTGAAGTTATAACAGAATTGACTGACACTCAGAGGATGGAAACACACTGAGCTGTTAAGAAAATAGAGAATATTAGAAGCTATCCTGTTTAGAAAGCCCTCCAAGAAGAGACTATGAGCAAGAGATATTTGAAAACAAAATTTATAGGCCTTCACAAATTTTGTGGCATGTGTGAAAGACTCTCCTGATTAATGTCATTATGTAACTTTTGCTTCACTGTCATAAACATCACTCAATGGTTTTCTCCTTTGCTCAGGGTCTTTCCCTTACAGAATGCATCAGCCTCTCTGTATCCTAACTCTCATGCCCAATTCAGTCATTCAGCCTTTAAATAGACAACATTTCTTTATATTTCTCTTTCTTTCATTTGCTCCTTAATTATAGAAAAGAATGAAATATAGTGATCAACTATACTCTCTGAATTTCATTATACTACCTTCAATAAAAACATAACTGATTGCACAAGTGTGGATGTATGTTCACTCATTGATGTGCAGTTCTTTAAAGGCCTATGTTTAGGCTTACTAGATCCCTTCACACACATTGTTTAATTCAGTGGTTCTCAACCTTCCCAATGCTGCAACCCTTTAATACAGTTCCTTGTGTTTTGCAACTTCCCAACCATAAAATTATTTTGTTGCCACTTCATAATTTTAATTTTTCTAATTTTTCTAATCATAAAGCTAATATCTAATATGCAAGAAATCTGATATGAGATGTCCAAAGATATCATGACCCACAGGTTGAAAACCACTGCTTTAATTTAATTAGTCATGCAGCTTTCCACAGACAGGGATTCTGAAACATCATCATAGACTAATCTATTGTCTAAATGGTTTCCTCTAAGAATATTCCTTCTTAGCCAAAAATCTTTCTTGCACTTTTCAACTTCTGAGTCTTTGTCCTTATAAGGCAGTAGCTAATTGTATGTTAACCTACACAAGGTAGAGTCATGTAAAAGAAGGAAACCTCAATTGAAAAACTTTCTCCATAAGATGTACACCATTTTCTTTATTTTTTTCAAAGAGGTCTTTTATTTGCTTGTTTGTTTGTTTACTTACTTATTCTTCTCCCATATAGTACATCCTGACTACAGCCTCCCCTCCCTCCACTTCTTCCATTTCTCCCTGCCTGTCACCCCTCCCTCAGATTCACTGCTTCTCCTTTTCCCTTCAGAAAAAAAACAAAAAACAAAAACAGAACTCCCAGAGATATCAACCAAACTTGGCATAAGAAAATGCAGTAAGACTAAGCAAAACCCCTCATATCAAGACTGGAGGAGGCAAGCCAAGAGCAGGAAAAGGGTCCCAAGAGCAGGAAAATGAGTCAGAGATACCCCCATTCCCACTGTTTGTTAGGAGTATCACAAAATCCTCAAGCTAAACAAACACAACTTATATGCACAGGACCTAGCACGGACCATGCAAGCTCTGTGATTGTCATTTCAGTTTCTGTATGCCCCGGAGCCCTGTTAGTTGATTCTGTAGGCCATGTTCTTATGGTGTCCCTGACCCTTCTGGCTCATACAATCCTTCCTCTTGGTTTTCCATGGGGTTTCCCAGCTCTGCCTAATGTTTGGTTGTGGATCTCTGTATTTGCTTCCATCAGTTGTCAGACGAAATCTTTATGAGAATGACTGGGCTAGACACCAGTCTATGAGTATAGCAGAATATAATTAGAAATCATTTCACTGACTGTTTAAAAATTTATTATTATTATTATTATTATTATTATTATTATTATTATTATTATTATTATTTTATTTAGCCAATCCTGTTTAGGTTCTGTGTCCTAAACACAAGGGCATCCAATTTGTAAAATAAACATTACTAAAGCTTAAATCGCACTCGACCCTCACACATTGACAGTGGATGACTTCAATATCCAGCTCTCACCAGAGTACAGGTTATCCAGAGAGAAACTAAAGAGAGAAACACTGGCACTAACAGATATTATGAAACAAATGGACCTAACAGAATTCTACAGAACATTTCACCCCCCAAAAAAGTACATAACTTCTTAGCACCTCACAGAACTTTGTCCAAAATTGACCACATATTCAGTCACAAAGCAGTTTCAATGATACAAGAAAATTGAAACAACCTGCTGCATCCTCTCAGACCCCCATGGATTAAATCTGGATTTCAACAACAGTAACAACAGAAAACCTACAAACTCATGGAAACTGAGCATTTTCTTAAATAGTGATTGATGTGGGGGGATCAAGGCCATTATGGCTAATGCAATCATTGCGCTTGTGGTCCTGTGTTCTATAAGAAAGCAGGCTGAGCTAGGCGTGAGAAGCAAGTCAGTAAGCAGTACCTGTAACACAAATCTTAAAAGGTCTTATTAATAAAAACAAACCCAGAGACAGGTACTGAGGTGAACAGTGAAAGATCAAAGAAACAGAGCAAGCCAGCCAGCCTCATCTTGCCAATCCTCAGATGATCTTGTTTCCTCAAAATGGAAGCCTCTGCGCCCTCATCCAAATAGATCTCAGCTGAAATACAGCTAAAAGCCTAAAAACTTAGCAAGCCTAAAAATCTTCTAGTTCCTGGTTCTCACACCTTATATACCTTTCTGCTTTCTGCCATCGCTTCCTGGGATTAAAGGTGTGTGTCACCATGCCTGGCTGTTTCCAGTGTGGCTTTGAACTCACAGAGATCCCCATGGATCTCTGCCTCTGGAATGACAGGATTAAAATGTGTACTACCACTGCCTAAACCTATGTTGAATATAGTGACTGTTCTGTGCTCTGATCCCCAGATAAGTTTATTGGGGTGCACAACATAACACCCACAAGTACCCTTCCATGGCCTCTGCATCATCTTTATACAAACCTGCCTCCAGGTTCCAGACCTGCTTGAGTCCCTGCCCAGGTTTTCTTCAGTGACAGACTATGATATGAAAGTATAAGCCAAATAAATACTCCCCAACTTGCTTTTGGTCACGGTGTTTTATCATAGCAATAGTAACCCTAACTAAGACAAGTCAGTACCAGGATAGTTAGGCATTGCTGTAACAGACCTGACCATGTTGTTTGGGGAGAACTGTGGAAGGTCTTTGAAACTGTGGGCTAGAAAAGACATCGAGTGTTGAGAGCTCAGGAGGATGCTCTATAGGCTGTGTGAGCTTGAGAGATAAGATGTTAAAACCAATGCAGACGATGAAGGCCTGGCTCGTGACATTTCAGAGGGAAGCAAAGATTCTACGCGGCCGTTTGTGTGAAAAAGCCGTGGTGTCTGGTCTGCTGGAACAGAGGAATTGGCTGTGATTTATACAAAATCAGAACCACTAAAGTATGACCTCTGTCTTACTGGAGAACCGATGCTGCTTAGCTGGAGCTGAGAAATTAGCAGTGATGAAGATGAAACTAGCATCAATGAGGTGAAATCTTCAGGGAAGTGTTTCCTCAAAGCACCATAAGCTGTGTGCCAGAGGTGGCCAAGGTTATACTTTATGTTGGCAGGCAAACTTGGTAGAATAAGAGTCACCTGAGTGAAAATGGTTTTGAAGGCATGAACCAGTCATGGAAAGCACCTGAGACTTGACTTCAGGAGAAGCCTGGAGAGGCTCTTGGGAAAAGTACATCCCAATTATAGCAGAAGACCCCAGCATTTTGGAGATGACAGTACCATGGTATGATCACCAAAAACAGAAGTAGCAGTGGAGTAGAGCCAGTTAGAAGACACACTGTGTGTGTTATGGAGGACAGAGCTTGAGAAGTGACCCAAGCTCCATGGAGGAGATCGTGAGTGAATCTCAAACATTGGGCACTGAGATATTTATACTTTTGGAGTTTGGATTTGCTTGGATTTGATTGTGTCTGTGCTCTGGTTCTTCCATCTTGGAGTAATATAGTATTTGATTTTTTTTTTAATGTTACAGGAGGCCACAATGGAGAGGCTGAATTTTTAAAGAGATTTTAGGTTTTAGGAGAGACTTTGGATTTTTGAAGAGATTGAAGTTTAAAGTGATTGAATATGTAAAGACTGTGAGACTTTTAAAGTTTGTAAATGTTTAATATTGTGATGCTGATGTTAACGTGTGATCTTGGGGATGAACAGGAAAGGAAAGTTTATGGCTTAACCCCAATATGTTTGTGTGTCAAGTTGACATGGAGTCAGCTTTCCTGGCTAGTTTCATTCCAACTTAACATGAGCTAGAGTCATCTGAAAGGAGGGAATCTTAACTGAGAAAATTCTTCCATAAAATCCAATTGTAGGTCATTTTCATAACTAGTGACTGATGTGGGAGGGCCCATCCTATTGTGAGTAATGTTATGCCTGGCCTGGTGGTCCTGGGTTTCATAAGAAAGCAGCTGAACAAGTCAGGAGGAACAAGCCATTAAGCAGCATTAAGCAGCACCCCTCCATGGCCTTTACATTGTTTCCTGCCTCCATGTTCCAGCCCTGCTTGAGTTCCTGTTCTGACTTTTTTAGTGATGGACTCTGATGTGGAAGTATAAGCTAAATAAATCCTTTACTCCCCAACATTCGTTGAACCATTGTGTTTTATCAAAGCAACAAGCCCTTACTAAGACATGCTCCTTTTATATAGGAAAGATAGATCAACATCTCTGTGTCTATCCACATTGACTTTTGTCCTAGTTCATCTTGTTCTTCATCTTGAAGTTTTCCTGTGTTTAATAGATGTTACATCATTTTGCTTATCTGCTTCAATGCTTCAGTGTTTGGAATCTGAAATCTGAATCATAATGAGGAAGTCTTTCATACACATCTTGCAAGGACTTTCTCTAACACATGCCATGAGTGTCAGGTGTTTTTGTGACAGTTAATATATGCTTCCTGTATCTTTTTAGCACAATGATGTAAACTACTACACTTGTTACATAGTTCTATAGTCCATAGTCTATAGTGATTGCATAAACAATAATTTGTTTTAAATTCTGTCTAGAAGCAAATATATGGGGTTGGTAATTAAGCAACATACATTGAGGCATTTTCAAATTTGAAGACTGAGGTAAATTGTTCAAAACCAATAAAATGCAGTTCTTTCTAATACCTTCATTCAGTTTGTGCTTCAACATTGCCTTTTGATTTTCAGTTTATTTTAGTGTTCTTAAGATAGGCCCACAATTCTCCCAAAATTTGTTCTATCAAACTTTTCTATATCTGATTTTAGCCAAAAATCAGAGAAGAGAGATCAACAATTCTGGTAGGCATTTATTACTACCACATGCAGTAGATTTTTCTTTTATTACAAGATTACACATTGTGTTACACAGAGCCCACCTTATTTAGCACACAAGATTCCCCTGCCATCACAAGTTCATTGTGCCACCAACTTTCTTCTTATTTGGTACAAATCTAGGATACAAAAGTCTACCTAACCACAAAGATATCTGCCCAGCTGCAATTCTGAGTCTGTTAGTTAAATTTTCCATCCTCTTGACATGGATTTTATTCAGCTTCCTTGTGCTTTTGCAGGCAAGGTAAAATTATTAAACTCTTAAGAATAATAAAGTGTACTTTTTTTGTCTTTTTAAAGAAATGAATTAAAAACCACCTTTGCTTGTTGAACTGAACTCTGCAAGTGTAAAGCAAAGCACACAGGTTTGGCTGGGTAATCTTCAGCAGTCACCTAATATCTGATGTTTGAAGATATTATATCTTATATTAGGGTTTCTACTGCTAAAACAAAACAAAAAAAAAAAAAACAAAAAAAACCCACCATGACCAAAAGGCAACTAGCAGAGGAAAAGGTTTGTTTTGTTTACACTTCCACATTACAGACCACCAGCAAAGGATGTTAGGGCAGGAACTAAAGGCAGGAACTGATGCACAGACCATGGTTGAATGTTGCTTATTGTCTTGCTTCTCCAGGCTTACTTAACTTGCTTTCATATAGCACCCAAGACCTTCAGCCCAGGGGTAACACCACCCACAGTGAGCTGGCCCCTTCCTATATCAATCATCAATCAAGAAGGTTCACTTAACACTTGACCACAAACCAATCTAGTGGGAGCATTTTCTCACTTGAGGACCCCTCTATTTTGTGTCAAGTAGAAATAAAACTACCCATATACCTGATATCCCAAAACTTCAGTTTCTTCAAATGTAACATGTAGGAAAATACTTAGCAATTTTTTAGTGTAAAGATTAATGATTTAACATATCTATCAAATGTGATGGTATCTGCATGGAATATATTTATTAAATTTATAGCTATGAATGGACATAGTGGGAAACTGGACTACCCCCCAAAAAAACATTGTGATCTAATGTAATAAATGTTGCTGGGAAATTCTTTTTCAATAGCCAGACTTGTCCCATACCCAAACACATTCTCTAATTTAGCTTCCATTTTTTAAATTTATTTTTTAATTAAGAAAACATTTTTATTCATTTTACATACCAAAGATCCTCCTCTTCCCTGCTCCTGTTCCCCCAGCCTCTACCTCCCAAAGTACTCCTCATTCCCTCCTAGAAGGTAAGGCCTCTCATGGGGAGGCACATTTAGTAGAGGCAGGTCCAAGTCCCTCCCTCTGCCTCAAGGCTGTGCTAGGTGTCCCACCATAGAAGTGGACTTCAAAAGCCCTGCACCAGGGATGGATTCTGATCCTATTGCTAGGGGGCTCCTTAAACAGATCATGCTACACAGCTGTCTTGCTATGCAGAGGGCCTAGTTCAGTCCCATGCAGGCTCCACAGCTGTTGATCTAAATTTCATGAGTTCCCACTAGCATGGTTTGGTTGTCTCTGTAGGTTTCCCCATCATGATCTTGATACCCCTTGCTCATATAATCTTTCTTCCCTCTCTTCGACTGGACTCCCAGAGCTTGGCCTGGGGCTTGGCTGTGGATCTCTGCGTCTACATCTATCAGTTACTGGAGAAAGGCTCTATAATGACAGTTAGGTTATTCACCGATCTGATTACTGGGGTAAGTTAGTTCATAGCCTCCATTTTTTTTAAAGAACACCATTTGCTTTTACCTCTGAGGACAATACCAGAAACATGACACAACATGCCATGAAATCAAGTTTCAAATTTAAAAGTTCAGAATTAATGCTGTATATCATTAGTGTTTGTGTTTAAATACTTGCTATTGAGTCTGTGTTATCTGAATAATAATAACATTAGCTATTAATCCTCTTACATTTTTAAATTACAGGTTTCTTTAACAAATTAGAAAATGAAAGAGAATAAAATGCACCCTGTGTTGTAATTTCATTTCACAGCATGGCAGTTCAGTTACAAATATTCTGATTTTAGCATCATCTAGACTGTATTTTAAGGATTCTGATAATAAGTTCAGTATGAACAGAAACAAGATTTCAAAGCTTGAATTATAAATTTATTTAGCTGTGGATTAAGATAATGATTCTCTTCTTTCTTAATGCTGAGTCCCTTTAATATAGTTTCTCTAGTTGTGGTGACCCCCAGCCATAAAATTATTTTCATTGTTACTTCATCACCATAATTTTTCTACTGTTATGAATCATGATATAAATATCTGTGTTTTCTGGCAGTCTTAGGTGATCTCTGTGGAAGAATTTTTCGACACCCCAAAGGGGTTGCCCCCCTCCCAGGTTGAGAACCACAGGATTAAGATGTAATTTTCAAAATGATGGAAAATAAAACATAATTATAAAGGTTTTATCATTTCACTATTTTGATATTCCTTATCATTTCTAAGAATAATATTTGATATCAAATGTAAAATTAATTTAGTTGATGAAACTGAGTTAACTATCTATCAATGGAGTGTGACTTGCTTTAGTAATATGTACTAATACTTTCTTTGGTTCAAGACCAGCAGTAGGTGACTAAGAAGTTTGAATGTGTTTCATTGCAGTACACTGGGGTAAAATCTGCATCAATGAGAAGGATAACCACAGATAGTACAAAATAGATATCTTACTGTTTAAAAAAATCAGTATTTACTGTTTAAAATGTTAAATGCTATATTTTAAAATATATCATTGGAATGAACAAAGTAGAAAGTCTTGACAAACTATATTCATCATGCATAACAAAGAACTGTCAAGAAGAAACATCTGAAACATCAACAAATAATTTTGTCAGTGTTGACTTGAATCTACATTTACTAGTTTGTGCAGAAGTCTGTTAATCCGCTTAGTTCTTAGTGGAGAAAAGGAAAGTGAATAAATATTTTTAATGAGATTTTTAGTATTTTGAGAGTGTAATACATGAGTTCTGTATTGATATAATGTCAATCTCTCCCACTCCTTCCCCCAACTCCTCCCATGTTTTTCCAAACTTCTTTTATAGTTCATGAACTCTTATTTAATAATTATTGTTAAATATGTATGACTGTATATGCATATACGTGTGTGTGTGTGTGTGTGTGTGTGTGTGTGTGTGTGTATTCTATTGAGTCCATTTAGTGTTGCTTGTATGTGCCTGTGTTAAGGGCCCACTTGGAACTGGATAACATATCAGGGGCTTGTCCCAGGAGAAAATGTAATCTCACTCTATCACCAGCCATTATTGCCAATTATGACATTTCTCCCATCTACATTGACAAGTCACTTGATGTTCTCATTATGCATGTTTTTGTCTTGTTTTGGAGACCATATTTTTGAGGTATATGAGTCCAACTTCCCTATCTCATCCAGAATATATTATCTCTCAACATACAACCCAGTCCTCTTGCTTTTACAATCTTTTCTGTGCCCAGTTCTATGGATGTCTCTAAGCCTTAAGTATACAGGCTGCCTTTCAGATATATCAATTGAGAATGGGTATACCACATCAGTTGTTCTCTGCCTTTTGATCAGTTGTAGATCTCTTTAATAGTCACTATCTGTGAAAATCGAAGTTTCTTTGATGATGGGTGAAAGTTTTATAATTATTGTGTATGTTTGTAAGGATAAGAATAATACCGTGGGAACTATATTGGTTTAAGAAAATGGAAGTAATAGATTGTCCTAAAATATCTATGACTGCTCCACCCACGGATTATCTGTGAGTTCTATAGTACTGGGAATGAATTACCTCCTGTTCTATGGGCATTAGGTCCAATTTGATAGCTACTGACTACCTGCATGATAAAAATGATATTACTGTACCAATGCCAATGTCTCTTTTGCTAGTTATTGTTGTGGTTCTTAGACTTTACAGCTGCGAAAAAGAAAGACTGCTACTTGCATCCCCCCCCATTGTTTACAAAGAACTTTCAGGTACCTTGAGGGGTAGTCCTCAATAGGATGACTTTTAGGTTGGTTTTAGCTTGATTCCTCCAAATCCCAGGTCTGAAGTATGTGCTGTCTTCAGCACAAGGGTCTTGTTTTCAAGTTCGTAAAGCCTGACAATAGGCTACATTATTTGGGGAGTCTCCTGGATGCCCTCACCATCAACTCAAAGGGAGGCTTCCCATTTATGACAATAAGGATTTTCTTAAGTAGTCTGTGACTTTGGAGAGATCAGGAGCATTGTATGACCCCATTTAATCTCTATCTGTCTACCTATCTCTATCTATCTATCTATCTATCATCTTTCCCTCTCTTTTCAGTATATATGTGGGGGGGCATGAACTTAACTGTATACCTTAAACAAGCATAAAATTTATTTCCCAACATTCTTTTCAAACACCCTTGGTGTTATTTGTCACTATTTCCTTACTCCCTATCATTCTGTATCGTCTTTTCTCCCCTCTTCCCAGTTAAAGTCTCCCAATTATTTTTTCCCATCTCCACCTATGTGTCTGTGTCCTACTGTCCTCTCCAGAGCTCCTTCTCTCCATTCTACTTCTGGTCCTTTTCTGCTTTCTTGGTTTCTGTAAAATACCATATACTAAATAAGGTAACCTAGACCCAGAAAGACAATGTCCCATTTTTTGTTTTCACTTTTGGATCTCAGCCCCAGTGTATAGCCTGAAGTAACTATCATGATTTTAGTTTCATATTATGAAGTTATATCTGAAATGTTTACTCCAATTTACATTAATTTTAAATTAAAAGTATAAACTGTCCATGTTCTTGAAACGCAATTCAAATGACCCCAACGTCTAAGCAAAATGACTGAAATATATCCAATATTCATTTAAAGGAAATATTCAATATATGAATTCATTAAGTAATAGGACAAAACCTGATTTCCTACCAAGATTTTTTCTACAAAGGAATATCTCTGCCAAAGAAATAATCATATGATTAAATTCATGAGTGATATATTTATAGAGAAAATGGATAATTAAATCTTGAAACATAAATTTGTTATTTAAAAGCATTTATTAGTTTGTGCCTGAAAGCATATGCTGAACACAGATTAGGATACAGACATACTATCTCCTGGAAAGTCAATGACTAGGTTTAGATTTTCAAGAAAGAAATAATTTTTCTAGTGAGAGATGAAAATAAGCAAACAAACAGAAACTAGTAATCCAAAGTACTTACTTTGGTAGAGGTATATAAGTAGATGTTGATGCAAAGTATAAATTTTTCCTGGTGGAAAATAAGAGATGATTCATTCTGTGATTAATATATGTGACCATGCTCCAGTAACATCAATGTAGGATGTTCCAGATTCATAGAATAGCATAGAAAGACTCGACATGAAAATATATGGTCATAGACAAAGAAAGTCATAAATCAATGAAACTACTATCAAGTTGGCAAGTTATAAAGAAGCATGTAACATTCTGTGTGGTAGTTTGAATGTAACTGGTCCCATAAGCACATAGAGAATGGCAGTGTTGGGGGGGGGGTGGCTTTGCTTGATTAGGTGTGGCCTTGTTGAAGGAAGTGTGTCCCTGTGGAGGCAGTCTTTGTGGTCTTATATATGCTCATGCCACTTCCTGTTGCATTTTGATCAAGATGTAGCCAGCATCATGTCTGCCTGCATGCTGCCATGTGCTGCTATGATGATAATGAACTAAACCTCTAAAAATGTAACCCAACTTAATTAAATATTTTTCCTTGTAAGAGTTGCCATGGTCATGGTTTCTTCCACAGCAATAGAAACCCTAACTACAACACTGTGCTACAGCTTTCAGATACACTATGATGACATTCTAAGATCTGGGGTTGGTGAGAACTAGTTGTTTGCTAAGAATAAGTTCCAAATTGTTTATCTGGTAGTGTACAGGTTGCCAGATACAGATGTGAATGATAAAACACTATAAAGATACTAGTAGTTTGAATGTAATTGACCCCAAAAGCTCATAATGATTGACAGTATTAGGAGGTGTGGCTTTGTTGGAGTAAGTGTTATCTTGTTGAAGGAAGTGTGTCACAGTGGAGGTGAATTTGAGGTCTCATTGGCTCAAGCTTAACTCAGTCTGACACTCAAACTACTTCCTGCTGCCTATGAGTCAATATGTAGAACTCTCAGATACTTCAATTCTCCAGCACCATGTCTGCCTGCACATCACCATGTTTCACCATGATGATAATGGACTAACCCAATGAAAATGTAAGCCACCCCAATTAAATGGGTTTTTTTTTGGGGGGGATGGTTGAAACAAGGTTTCTCTGTGTAACCTTGTGCCTTTCCTGGAACTCTGTAGCCCATACTGGCCTTGAACTCACAGAGATCTGCCTGCCTCTGCCTTCCGAGTGCTGGGATTAAAGGTGTGCGCCACCACTGCTGGGCTATGTTTTTACTTTATAATAATTGCCATGGTCATAGTCTCTCTTCACAGCAATATAAACCATAACAAAGATATACAATGATAGCCAGACATGAATTTTGCTTTTGATTGGTAGCATTTATGTGCGAGTGTGTAGGCATGTATGTAGCTAGAGTTTTCCTGCCTGGCCCACAATCAGGACAAATCTCTCTCACCTGCCAGTCTCACAGCCGCTCAGACCCGACCATGTAAACACAGAGACTTATATTGGTTACAAACTGTATGGCAGTGGCAGGCTTCTTGCTAACTGTTCTTACAGCTTAAATTAATCCATTTCCATTAGTCTATACCGTGCCACTTGGCTCGTGGCTTACCAGCATCTTCACATGCTGTTTGTCATCGTGGCGGCTGGCAGTGTCTCTCACTCAGCCTTCCACTTCCCAGCTTTATTCTCCTCCTTGTCCCGCCTATACTTCCTGCCTGGCCACTGGCCAATCAGTGATTTATTTATTGACCAATCAGAGCAACACATTTGCCATACAGAACATCCCACAGCACACACACACACACACACATATATATATGTATATATGTGTGTGTGTGTGTGCGTGTGTGTGTGTGTGTGTGTGTGTGTGTGTGTGTGTGTTTTCAGGTTTACTTACACAAGTGCATAGGCATATAGAGATTCACATGTCTGTGTGTGTCCATGTGGAGGTCAGAGGTCATTCTTGGGTACGGTTCTTCAGGATGGCTGTTCCATTGCTTCAGAGACAGGGTCGTTGACTCAGTTCTGGAATTCAATAAGTTATCTGACCAATGAGTCCCAAAGAACCTGATATCCCCAACTTCTTCAAAAAAAGGATGGGGATTGACAAATACTTATGGCTATTCTATCAAGTCTTGATTTCCAAGTGGGTTTTGGAATCCAGCTGGGATTATGCTTGTACAAAAAGGACCTCAGTGATTGAGCTATTTCTCTAGCATATTCTGTAACATTTTAATGTTCCACAATAATAGATGTTCTAATCAGCCAAGCAGTCTTTATTAACTCAGGCATGATTTCTTAAGGAAACCTAGTTCACAAGATCTTATAAACATAAGTAAGAATGGTTAACTTTGCTCAGAGTCTGGAATGGCAGACTAGAGAAGGGGATATGAATACTACTTTTTGAAGAGAAAGAAGGTAATCAATGAAAGAGGTAAGATGGTGCAATCAGCAAGAAGAATGCTGTAAGCTTGATTTAGAAGGCTAAGTACATGACAAACATTAACACACCAGCTGGGAATAAAGTAAAGTAGTAGCATATCTGCCTAAGCTTGTGGGATCTAGATTCTGTCCTCAGCATGGGAGAGAAAAATTACTACATCTTATTTTTAATACAAATTATATTATGCATGCGAACATGCACATATACACAGATCATTGAGGAATTGAACTGAAATTCAGATTCATATTATGTGAGTGAGACTTGAGTGGGGTCCAAAGGCTGCATTCCACAACAACTTTCAGGCTTACTTGGGACTCCAACCAAAATGAGTCTTGAGTAACAAAGGAGTTTATAAAACATTTCAAAAATTGTGTTGTGCAATTTATTTTCTATGTCCTGGACTTCTATTTAATTAAATCATTCCCAATAATTCAAGTAAAAACTGTTACTCTATAACAAGCTATTTTTGACATAGCTACCTGCATAGGAAAGTAAACATACATGCGTCCCTGGTTTCTTCATTGTTTAATTTTTTTAAATTAGAGTTGAGCATGTTGTTTCATAGTTGGGTATTTTGCCTTTTCTGATAGTTTATTCTTCATTTTGTTCTGGGTTCTATAAAACTGAGCATATAAGAATTCTGTCACTTTTGACAATTATCTTGATACAAGTTACTCAAGAAATGAAACAGGTTATTCACTCCCCACTTACCAGTTGTTGCGGCTACTAAACATAATGTATTATAATATATAGCCCATAGTTTCTGTTAGCAGTAACATCTGTTTGTGTCATTCCTTGCACAGATGGACGTGATTGGTATCACTATTCTGTGTAAGGAATTTTATCTTCAACATAAACTAAAACTGTTGTTTCCATCATAAGTAAAATTTGAATAATTTTCTTTCTTTTTATATATTTATTTTTTGTTCTGTTTCATTTCTAATTTTGAGACATAAACTTGCTGCCATGTACACAATATCCTTGAACTCCTAAGAACTAGAATTACTGGAGTCAATTTTTACAATCAAGTCTATATTATGCCAAAAAAGTAAATGATTTGGAAGATGATTTGTTATCTTTCAGTTTGTTGGTGACTATTGGGACTATACCACAAGGATAGAATGAATCAGGCATATAAATGTTCAACTGAAGCATCATATGTTAGTTGCTATACTTACTGCTTTGTAATAGAATATAAATATAGCAATTATAATAGCCACAAAATTCAACTGTGAAGAAGCATCCTTCTATTTCTGATAATTTGCCTCGAGAGTTCCACTTTCTTCTGATGCCATCCACAATTGCTCTATGCAATCAATCTTCTTTTGGTTAATTAATAAATCTGGAACTTACCACTCATTGCTTAATTAACACCTGTATTTCTTAGCTATCTAATGTCCCTGGTGACATAAGTAAGAATCTTGTGATATACTTGTGAGGGCCCATCCAGCTCTGATCACCCTACAAGATCACAGAAATTCATATTGACTACACCTGCTTTTAGGATGTTGTAGGCTCAAGTCTATAGAGGTCACTTTACCATGTTGGATAACCTCTTGGGAGTTTTTCCATTTCTATTTGGTCTCTTAGAAAGATTAAAGTTTAGGTCAGTTTTCTGTGTGCACATAGAAAGACTGAGGAATGCCATTTGTTCTCAGGCCTCAGTCTCTCATAACTTTAACTTCAGTTAGAGCTTCAGGACTGAATCATAGCCTCCCTAAGCACCACACTAACCTCTGCAGTCATTGACACCCCATCCCTATCATTTGTTAAGATATGATCCCAAATATCACTTGGGCTTTTGAGTTATCTTCTCTATTTCTTTTGAAGTTTCATCCTGAAGGCACAAGCAACCATAGATTCTTTGTATGGAATAAAAAATGGCACTCCATATTATTTTTATTATTCTCAACTTTATTCTTTACAGGTAGAATTTGTACCCCATTTTAGGCACTAAATCTCATTCTAACTCTTAAGTTCCAGCTTTTGTGAATAAAATTGCTTTGTATTGGAAGTCTATTATCTCATTTATGAGTTTTAAAAAATCAAAAATTCCTCCAGCTTTTTATTCTGAGTTTTTCCATTCTTTTTCGAATGAAGTGTAGATGGAAATCCATTGCAACTGTCAGACTCATGGGGAAAAAGTACAGCACACAATGACATTTGGGAGGAAAGAATTTTCTGCTAATGGTTAAAATAGAATTGCTCCATTTTAAAATAATTCAACATGAAAGCATTCCCAGATTAGACCAGTAGATTTTGACTGGATGTAAGAAAAGAATAGAAAGATACATAAAAACTAGTTTGATAGATGATAGCTAGCTAGATATAGATGTGCATACATAGATACAAATATAGATACATAGATACACAGATAAGATAGACAGATGAGAGAGAGAGAGAGAGAGAGAGAGAGAGAGAGAGAGAGAGAGAGAGAGAGAGATGATAGATTGATTGACAGGTAGATGATAGATAGATGTGTACATACACATACATATACATAGATATATAATTAAGATAAGTAGATGATGGACAGATTACCAGATAAATTAGATACATTTGTTTACTCTCCATTAAATTATCATTAAATGTTCATGATTAAAAATTGTGCTAAATAATCCCTCTGGTTCGAAACTTACATTGTCCTTTTGTTTTCCTTGATTAATTCCAAAAGATTTTGTGAGGTGTTAACACCATACCCATACCATATTTCACTTTTGAGACTTAGTAAACATTTTAAATTCAGCTAAAAATGTTGCCTTCCTACACAATATTCCTTCTGATTGATCCAAGCAACACATTAAATAACTTAATGTGAAATTATTCCCAGATATAAACCGATTTATTTTGTTGAGTATAATAAAATACAAAAGATAGATGGTAGGCAGTTAGGTAGATAGATGACAGATAGTTAATCTGTAGATGATCGTCAGACAGACAAACAGATCTCCTCTTCTCTGTGCTCCATCAGTGCTTCCTTAATCTTTATCATCTTGCTCTCCATAAGAATTTGATTTTTCCCTCTCTGAAGGACCTTTAAGGACAAAGATAAAAACTTCTCTCTGTTTACCTAAAAGATAATGGAGCATATTTGTTTTTACATAGACAGAAGGGTCATCTTCTTGCCACAGAATTCAGGATTTACAGCAAATGCCAAGAAGCTGAAAGCCAAAATGACTCAGAAAACACACATTTTCCTTTGCTTTGTGAGGAAATAGATTCCAAAGCCTGCAAGAATTCTGCAACATACAGAACTGAGGAGTACTGGGAAATATTTCCTTTTAGGAGGCTCAGATTTGTTCAGAAAGGCCTGGCACCACTGCCAGCTGCTTTTATGGTTAGTGGATTTAAAGAATACATCAGAAAACTAGCCTATCACACTCAAATCACACCCCAAATTCTCACCCAGGGTCTTTGTTTTCACACATACTGTACTGCATTTTCAGTTCTACCCTTATGTATCAAAACTACCTGGGCAGAATTAAAGAAGTACGGATAATACCCCAACCCTTGCAGAACACACCATAAATTATACACAAACACTAACTGTGGTAATCAGAACAGCACTTCACTGCCACATGGCAGAACATCTTGCAGTTCAGTGTGAGAGGAGGAGCCTAAGGGTCTGGTGGATGTCATTGGTACAAAGTAAAGTATTCTAATGTCTTACAGATTCTGAAGCAAGTATTCCTGCTAAGCTGTGACAAGGGCTCTTCACAATTCTTACTCTTCCTGAGAAAACATACTGAGTCTGAAATCAAGGATCTTGGGAAAGAGTTTACAGAAAGATGTTGAGTTTGAATGTGATAGGCTGGTTTTGTGATGTGCAATTTGTGCTCTACTCACTCTAAAAGCAGCTGGCAGAGTAGCCATGCCCTTCTAATCAAATCCAAGTCTCCTAAGATGAATATTTTTTGTGGCACCTCAGTTCTGTACACTGCTGAATTCTTGCAGGCTTTAGAATCAATTTCTCCATAAAGCAAAATAGAGTTTGGGTAACATGGGAGTTAAATAGCATTTACTTAAGGTATGCTTCTTTTTCTCAATTTTGTACATTTTTAAGAGTAAACTATTGGTCCCTCTGAAAACCTTTAAGGACAAAATAAAGAGAATCATCCCCAAATCAGTGGTTAAGCTATGTTGAAATTTTTAGGGCATTGTATGAATGTACATGTGCTTAGTTTATTGCTTGAATAGTTGCAGTTGTTGTTTTTAGTGGTGGTGTTTCATAAATAAGTCTTTTTAAATGTATTCCTCACATGTTCTGGGCAGTCAAGACAGCTATGTTTGTTCCTCACTGATAAATGGTGATGCTGTGTCCCAGACTTCTTCTATTTGAGAGAATCAAAATGTCTTATAGTACTTTGCAATAGTTTACATCATATTGGGTTAATAGAAATTGATGCTGCCTTAAGGACTCTGACTGGAAATAGCTCACAAATCTCCTCTTTCACATTCTACTGAAAAGATATGGCTACATGAGTTAACTCAATGAAAAAGTCTCCCCTAGACATTAGCTCATACTCTTACCTCAGCATTGGTGCTGGCATGACACATCCCTTCTCCAGAGTCCTCTAGACTGTTCATCAAGTTCCTGGAACCCCACGGCCTCTTGAGTTCAGAAAACTATTTTCTCTCATACTCTTTTCCTATTCTCCTATCCTTCTGTTATATTTCATTTTAAAAACATTGTTTGTGTGTATAGGTGTGTGGATACATGAGTTATAGGTATCCAGAGAGGTTGGAAGATGGTGTTGAACTTCATGCAGTTTGAGTTACTGGTGGTTGTGAGCAGCCTGATCTGGAAACAGAACTAAACCTGGGTCTTCTGTAAGGGCAGCCAGTGCACTTAGCTGCTGACATTTCTTTTGAGACCTACTCTTAGACTTCTTAAATTGAGAACTTTTCAGAACTCAGTCATGAAAGTTCCTGTCTCTGTCAGTCATCTTTAGACACTGCAGGCTGTTGTTATGATCCTGGATTAAAATATGACTTAATGATTGATAAGTTGCTGCTATGCATCCAAGTCAAACTTCTAAAATCTTTAGCACTTTACCTATGTCTTTACTTCTCAAATTAAATTTTGTGGTAAAAATCCAAAATTTTTAATTAAATTACCTGACTTTTTAATTAAAGAGAAACTTCAATTTCTGATTCTATAGTCTATATGAGATAATTCTCAGAAATGTATAAAACTCACTCAGATTTTGTTATTTGAACCAGAATATTTTTTAACTTGGAAACTTATGAACATAGTAACTTGTGTATGTCTGTATGTTACCTCAGATTTGTTTACAACATGTCAGTTATGGAGATAAAGTTTAAGAATCTATAATTAGAATGAAAACGGTTTCTACTTAAGTTTTTTTTTTTTTCCACATCCAGGCAGTGGTGGTACATGCCTTTAATCCCAGCACAATGGGAGGCAGAGGCAGGTAGATCTCAGTGAGTTTGAGGCCAGCCTGGTCTACTAAATGAGTTTCAGGACAGCCAGGACAGTTACACAGAGAAACCTTGTCTCAAAAAACAAAAACAAAAACAAAAAACAAACAAACAAAAAATAAAGAAAGGAATTTTCCCAGTTGATTTCTATCCAACTGAACATTCAACATATTACTTTGAATATGTAATGGATATCTCAATTTGACTGTGGTAGCTTGAATGAAAGTGAACTCCACAGGCTCATATATTTGGAGGTTTGGTCCCTAGTTGTTGAACCTGAAAGGACTGGACAATATGGCCTTGCTGGATATGTGTCACTGAGAGTGGGCTTTGAAGTTTCAAAAGCTCTTCCCATTCTAAATTGGCTCACTCTGCCTGGTAGTTGTTGTCTCTGCATGTTCGCTCTCATCTTGCTTCTCTAGTGCCATCCCTGCCTGTCTGCTGCCATGTTCCCAAGCATAATAGGCATGGAACCATCTGAAACTGTAAGCCCAATAACTTGTTCTTCTATGAGTTGCCTTAGTCCTGGTGTCTTAGCACAGCAATAGAAAAGTAACTCTTGCTTACTGTTTTGTCTATGTCCAAAACAGATGTATTGGTCTCCACATAAAATTGATCCTTTTATTGTCTTACGTGATTCAATCAATATCATATCAAAACAATGTTGTTGAACTATATTTAATTTTTATATCCCACACATAATTCAAGACAATGTCTCCTGAAGGCCATTTGGATAGGAGACTATAAGCCTTACTCACCCTGTCTGTTTATCATGAACCAAACTATTCTCACCTACATTATTTTAAGCAACAGCTCAGTCTCACTTTGTCTATGCCATCCCCTATATTCAGAGTATAAAAGCTTAAAAAGAGGTTAAAATTTAATTAAATTGAAGATCCCTTAGAGTCTGTGATTTTCACGTGGCATAGCCAACTAGCAATTTACACTTTCATGCAAGTCCATATATGATCTGCTCTCAACTATCCTGGGGTCTCACTTTATAATTTCCTGCCATTTATTTTGGATTCATGAACCCTTTACTCCATGATCAGGTCTTAAGAACTATGTGAAAAATATGTTCTCCTGGTACCTTGCAGTGCCAAGATCGACCTAGGAATATAACTTTAGTAGGATGAATATAGATTTAAGGTTAGAACAGTTCTAAGTATTTCAGTCAAATATCATAGTTTCTTTGGCATTAAATTCACCTCAAACCTACTAGTTGGCTTACATGTTTTGTTTCCAGAATGTTTGGCATGTGTACCGGCTAGTTTATGTCAGCCTGACGTAAGCTAGAGAAAATCTCAATTGAGAAAATGTGTCCTCTATATTGGATTTGTAGGAAAGTCTGTGGTGCACTTTATTAATGACTAGGAGATGCAGCTCACTGTGGACAGTGCCACTCCTAGGCAAGTGGTTTTGATGCTATAGAAAAGCACGTCGAGCAAGCCATGAAAAACAAGCCAATAAGCAGCACTCCTCCATGGTCTCTACATCAGTCATTGCTTCAAGTTCCTGCCCTGACTTCTTTGAATGATGGACTACGTGTAGTAAAATGAAATAAAATCCTTTCTCTCCTACTTGCTTTTGGTCATGGTATTTTATCATGACAATAGAAACCATAACCAAGGCAGAAGTTGATACTAGGTCATGGGCTATTGCTGTGCCAGAACTGACCACAATTTGAGGAAGAACTGTGGAAGGACTTTGGGCAAGAAATACTACTGAGTGTTCAAAAATTAATGGGCTGCTGTGGTAACTTAGAAGATAGTTCTGAGAGCAATGCAGACGATTGAGGCCTGGCTTATAATGTTTCAGAGGGAGTTTGAAAATCCCGCAAAGACTTTATTTGAGTCCATTTGATGTTTTGTATTAAGAACTACTAAAGTGAAATACTTACTATGATGGAATAATTGATTCTTGTCATCTGGAGCTGAAGAATCAAATGTAATTAAGAAAAGGCCAACATCACTGAGGTAAAACACTGTGAGATGTGTTTCTTCAGGGTCAGCACAGAGAAAGAGCCAATGACTAAGTAGTGTAAGAGTCACCGAGATATTACTGGTTTTGAGTATTAGAAGGAGTTATAGAGAGGAGCTAACACTTGGCCCTGTGCGTCACAGATGGAATCCCTGAAAAGAAGCCAAGATAGATCATCAGTGAAGGTGTTACCTCATTTGCAGTTGAAGACCCAGTATTGAATGAGCCATGGAGAGAAGTTGAGCCTTGGCATCATGTGGCAGGCTCAGAATCCCTGAAAAGATTGCAGGAAAAGCTATTGGTGAAGATTCAGCTCCATTTCTGAGACTCCAAGATTTTTAAGATGCCAGTGCCATGGGTGACTGCCAGGGACAGTAGCAGCTGTGGAGTGGAACTGGCCTGAGCCTAGGAGAAAAGCTGCATGTGTGTGGATGGCTGGCTAGAGAGGTGGAGATAGCTGTCCAGACTTTTCAAGCCCTGAAGATGGTAAGCAGCTTCCAAACATCAAGCACTGAACTTTTTATACTGATAAATTTTGGTTTAGTTTTTGTTTGATTGTGATTGTGCCCTAGTTCTTCCCACTTGGAGGAAGAAAGTATTTAACATTTATCTTTTTAATTTTGCAGGAGCCCACGGTTAAAAGACTTTGGATTTTTTGACAGAATTTAGACTTCAGAATTTTCAGAGATTTTGGAACTTTAGATACTATGGAAATTTTAGAGAAGCTTGAACTTTGAATATTTTAAAGAGACTGGATTTTAAAATGTTAGAGTTTGTAAAGATTGGGGCTTTTGAGCACTGGGATGTTTCATAGTGTCATATTAATATTAATATGAAATCATAGAAATGAACAAATAAGTTATGGTTAACAATGGTGTGTTTGTGTGTCAAGCTGACAAGGAATCCATTGTGCTGATGCTATTTTTATTCATCTTGTCACAAGATAGAGTTATTTCAGGAGAGGCAATCTCCACTGAGAAAATGCCACCACTAGACTGGCTGTGGGCAAGCCTGTGGTGCACTTTCTTGACCGATGACTGGTATAGGAAGGCCCAGCTTACTGTGTTTTTGAATGTGTTCTGCTAATGTCTTTCTGTCTAAACTAAATGATGGCTACATTATAAAAATACAGGTAAGAATATGCTAGGAATCTATAGCTCTATATTTCCTATTGTACATGCCTTAATTTTTTTCTACATTCTCTGAAAACATAACATTCTGTATGTGATTTTTTTTCTCCAATGCTCTCTTGATGAAAACTGCAGGTAACAATTTAAGAACATTGTAATATTTCCATCAAGTACCTCTTATAGATATAAAAGCTTAAAATATGATATCAAAAATGACACCTTTATCCTTTGTTTCACTGTTCTATCTATAATAACCATTTCAGTCTGTTTTTTCTACCAAAACTTTTTCCACATTGCAAACTGATAACAAGTGTCATTTACATGAGGCAAACCCTGCACTTCCAACAATAATTTCCTTTTTTTTTTTTTTTGTTTTTTTTTCGACACAGGGTTTCTCTGTGTAGTTTTGGTGCCTGTCCTGGAACTCGCTCTGTAGACCAGGCTGGCCTCGAATTCACAGAGATCCACCTGGCTCTGCCTCCTGAGTGCTGGGATTAAAGGCATGCGCCACCACCACCCAGCTTAATTTCTTTATTCTTATGAGCTACATAAACCACCAAAGACCATAGTGAATTATAAGAAACTCATTGTAAAGGACAAAAGTCTTAAGTAACCTTCATATTGATTCAATAAACTTCTCTACAATCCCATAGGAACACGTCATCATCTCTCTTCCAGCTAACCAAAAGTGAAAAACAACTACATCAACAACAACCATGTACAAACAACCTCTCTTAAAAAGATTTTGCCTGAAAATAGCCAACCACATTTATTTATCTCATACAGCCATGTAGATAATTCAGCCCCCACCCACTGGAGAAGAGGAAGGATGGAGCTAGATTTCATGTACAGCCAATTATCAACATCACTACCACCATTTATAGTCTGAATCTGATGTTAGTATCAGGAAATAGATAACACCATTTATGTTTTTATACCACTTGTTATTATTCTTAAAGAGAATATTCATATTCAAAATATGAAATTAGTATCTTGTACATTAAGAGAACAAGTAACTAAAACAGGAAGAAATTAAAATATCAAAGAAAGCACATTCCACGAGTTGGATTTTATTTTTCATGATTTAAAGTCTTTATTAAGAAAATCATGTTTGCACAAAAAAACAGAAATCGTGCCTATAAGTGGAAAGTACATTCCAGAGACAAAAGTGAAACACAATGGCTCAGGAACACAGATTTGGGTAACCTGAAATTCCGTGTTCAAAAGAAGTAACAATTTGATGGAGTTTTTATAGTAACAAACAAAGGAAGTCATCCATCAAAACACTTTTTAGTTATATTGGTAGATACATTAAGTAGATGGCATGAAGCAGTCGGAAAACTTGTTATATGCCTCAGATGCTTTCTGGCAATAATTTTAGCTTTTGGGTTGTTGGGGAAACTAGTGCTCTGTTTTACATTCCAAATGATTTACCAAATGGTCACAAAGGCAGAGAATTAAAAAAGAGTGACTATAAGGAAGACTAAAGATGGCCTAATACATTTCTTATTAAGAATCAGACCTGTCTTTATTTGCTGATGCTATGATCTATACATATATACATTATTAAACAATGGTCAATAATAAAAAAATGATGGAAAATTTCATTAAACCTCTTTTCAAGTTGTACTACAGATCTATAGTAATAAAAAAAAGCATGTTACTGACACAGGAATAGACATGATAATAAATAGGCACAAGTCCACATACCAATAGAAACCTGATCTTTTTTTTTTTTTTTTTTTGGGTCATGGGTAACTTTTTTTTTTTATTATTTATTTTGCAATACAATTCAGTTCTACATATCAGCCACGGATTCCCTTGTTCTCCCCCCTCCCATCCCCCTCACCTTCCCCCCAACCGCCCCCCATTCCCATCTCCTCCAGGGCAAAGCCTTCCCCACAGACTGAGGTCAACCTGGTAGACTCAGTCCAGGTAGTTCTAGTCCCCTCCTCCCAGGCCGAGCCAAACAATCCTGCATAGGCCCCAGGTTTCAAACAGCCAACTCATGCAATGAGCACAAGATCTGGTCCCACTGCCTGGATGCCTCCCAAACAGATCAAGCCAATCAACTGTCTCACCCATTCAGAGGGCCTGATCCAGTGGGGACCCCTCAGCCATTGGTTCATAGTTCATGTGTTTCCATTCATTTGGCTATTTGTCCCTGTGCTTTATCCAACCTTGGTCTCAACAATTCTCACTCATATAAACCCTCCTCATTCTCGCTAATTGGACTCCCAGAGATCCACCCAGGGCCTAGTCATGGATCTCTGCATCCAGATCCCTCAGTAGTTGGATGAGGTTTCTAGCACAACAATTAGGGTGTTTGGCCATCCCATCACCAGAGTAGGTCAGTTTGGGCTGTCTCTCGACCATTGCCGGCAGTCTGTTGTGTGGGTATCTTTGTGGATTTCTGTGGGCCTCTCTAGCACTTTGCTTCTTCCTATTCTCATGTGGTCTTCATTTACCATGGTCTCCTATTCCTTGTTCTCCCTCTCTGTTTTTGATCCAGCTGGGATCTCCCGCTCCCCCAAGCTCTCTTTCCCTCAACCCTCGCCTTTCATTACCCCCACTCATGTCCAGGCTGTTCATGTAGATCTCATTCCATTTCTCTGTCATTGGGCGATCCCTGTGTCTCAGCATTGTTTGTAATAGCCAGAACATGGAAACAACCTAGATGCCCTTCAACTGAAGAATGGATAAACAAAATGTGGTACATATACACAATGGAATACTACTCAGCAGAGAAAAACAATGACATCATGAGGTTTGCAGACAAATGGATGGATCTAGAAAAAATCATCCTGAATGAGGTAACCCAGACTCAGAAAAACAAACATGGTATGTACTCACTCATAGCAGGATACTAGACATGAAACCTGATCTTTTTAACAGAGAAACCAGAAACACACATTGGGGAAAAAAAGGCAGCACCTGAAAAGAATGGTACTGGTCAAACTGGATACTGAATGTAGAAGAAAACAAATAGATCCATTCTTATTACTCTGTACAAAACTCAACTCCAAATGGATCAAAGATCTCATCATAAAACCAAATACATTGAACCTGATAGAAGAGAAATTGGGGCATAGCCTTGAATTGATTGGTGCAAGAAAACTTTATGAATAGAACACCATTAGTACATGCAGTTAGATCAATAATTAATACATGGTACATCATGAAACTGAGAAGATTCTCTGCAGCAAAGGACACTGTCATTCAGTCAAAGCAGCAACTTACAGATTGGGAAAATATTTTTACCAATCATATATCTAATAGACAGCTAATATCCAAAATATACAAAATGAACTAAAAAAAACCCAACTATAAAGAAAACAAATCACCCAGTTAAAAATGGAATACACATCTAATGAAAGGATTCTCAAAAGAGGAAGCTCAAATGTCTGAGAAATACTTGAATAAATGTTCAACGTACTTAGTCATCAGGGAAGTGCAAATCAAGACTACCTGGAGATTTTATCATATATATATATATATATATATATATATGACTAAGATCAATAAAACAAGTGACAGCTCATGCTGGAGAGGATATAGTGTAAGAGAAACACCTGTCCATTTCTGGGGGATTTCAAACTTGTACAGTCACTACAGAAATCTGTCTGTCAGTTCCACAGGAAGGTAGGAATCAATCTACCCCAAGGTCCAGATATGCCACTCTTGGGCATATACTCAAAAGATGCTTCATCATTCCTGAGAGACATTTCCTCAGCCATGTTCATTACTACTCTATTCATAATAATCAGAAATTGTAATGAATAAAGACATTGTGGGACATTTACACAAGGGATTGTTACTCAGCTGCTAAAAAAGTCAGGAACTGGGAGGAGAGGAGTAAGAGAGGGGAAAACTATGATCATGCTGGGAAAATGTAATTAATAAAAAAAATCGTAAAATTCTAGGTAAATGTATGGGACTACAAAAAAAAAAGTCTTCCTGAGCAAAGTTTCTTAGACAAAGAAAAACTAATATGGTATGTACATGATTATGTGGATATTAGTTTTGAAGTCAATGGTAACTAAGCTACAGGGAAAAATTCAGTCTTAAATGGGATATCGCTAACAAATCCCTCCCCTCAGGCCTCAGCAAACCCTGAGAAAGAAGAAATACAAAAATTACAAAAGCTAGAAGGGATGGAGGACACTAAGGAATCTGGCCTTCTAAATACAACAGGGCCAATACACATATGAATTCACAGAGACTGTGGGAACAAGCACAAGTCCTGCATATATCTAACAGGTGGGGTCCCAGCTCTGAGAGTGGAACTGGACACAGACCCCCATATCTAACTCAGAAGCCATCTTCAGTTGATAACCATTTGCAAAGGAAAATTTAGTTTTCTCCAAAAAATTTAGAATCTCACTGGGTATAAAACCACTCGTAAGGGAAGGCATCATGACTTGCAGTAGATGGCCAACTCAAAATGTACTCAATGGCGTTTGGGGGGGGGGTTCTTTTTCTCATAGTACTATGTCAGGGCATTATTTTTAAAAACCTTATAGGTCTTTGGCATATATATTATGTTTTCCAGTTTTTTGTCCTTGTAGGATTTCTGTCTTTGAGAATGTGTGTCTCTGTGTCTTTGGTTTTGTGCCTTTTTTTGGCTCTTTTTTTGTTGTTTTGTCCCATTCTCATTTGTTTTTATTTTATCTTGTTTCATTAGTATACATTGTATACCTGTTCATTTCCTAATGAGAAAAAGAACAAAAAGGTATTCCTTTGGGTGGGAAGGGAGTTGTGGAGAACCTGGGAGGAGTTGGTGGAGGGGAAACCATAATCAGAAAATATTGTAATCAGAAAATAAAACATCTATTTTCAATACAAAAATAAAAACTGAAAAAACACACAAATCTGTAATTTTTACCAGTCCATAATCACTGAAAATTCAATCAATTAATCAGACATAAAGAAGGTTCAGTTGAGTGTACAGCTTCCTTCTCAGAGTTTGTTCACAAGTCAATTAAGATATTATTATATACACCCTTTCA
Source organism: Peromyscus californicus insignis (assembly GCF_007827085.1). Lineage (NCBI taxonomy): Eukaryota > Metazoa > Chordata > Mammalia > Rodentia > Cricetidae > Peromyscus > Peromyscus californicus. Next base: position 157,427,971 of record NW_026294573.1, on the reverse strand, counting down.
CTGGTGCCAAAATGTATTTCTCTGGCATTCTGATGTAAGCTGAAAACTGGCAGCTCTTTATGACTTCCCTTGGACTCCAGAAACAGTCTTTCAGATTGAATACTTATTGGATCCTTGGCCACTGTTGAACAACTCAGATTACAGCCTGTAAGCCACTCAAATAAATTCCATATATACATATATATATGTATATATGTATGGAATTTTTATATATCTAGGGATTAATTCAACTAAAGTAATTTCTATGGAGTTATGATAATAACTGATAGATGATTGGAAAATGTGGTCTGGTCCCAATTACAATAAAAATCACCAAAAATCAAAGGAAATATTATATTTTTGTTTTAGGTTTTTCTTTTTTTTAACTTTTGAGGCATTTATAGGAATTTGTAGTACTCAAATAAAGTTCTTTGTAACATAAGGCTTGCATAAATCATTTGTATTATTGCGTTCATTTTCCAATATAAAATTGAAGGTAGAAAATTTTCCTATGTATTTGAAAGGACTTCCTTTGAATTCCAGGTGTGTCAGTTTGAGACATAAATGGAATTCAAGTTCATATTATTTTATTCCTGCACAGAGAATAAAACTTCAACTAGATGAAAGTAGAGGAAAGGTGAATCTATTGCATTTGATGCCATTGCTAAACTGAGACTCTTAGATCAAATCTGAACTATGCCATGAATCTACAGTGAAAATGCAGAGATCTTTAAAATTGGGTCCTCTGATGGAAGAAATAATAGAGCAATAATCACACCAATGAACTCACTGGAATTGAAACTTACAGGTTTATCCAGCTTCACTAAAATGTCCCTTCATTATTGCTGAAACAGAAAGATGTCAGGTAAGAACAGAAATTAATCCATTAGTGTGAACATGTCGCCATTTCAAAGTATGTTAATTTTGTTTCTACTTTGTCAGGTTTAATTTGTCATTGAACCTACGATAGGATAATTGTGCCAGTATTTAAGTTCTTATGTGTTATCAAAGTTTTCCCCAGCTTTATAAAATTATGTTTATAAGCCATTGACACTGCTTAATGTATTGCAAGGTAACCTGCTAAGACTTGACTCCCAACATGTCAAATTAAAACAAAGTATGAATTATTTCAATGACACTCTCAGTTGATATTTTCTTATTATGGTGTAAGTAGATTTTGTGTGGAATCTCTGAAATTTAACCTAAAATAACACAAAGTACCATTTGCCAAAGAGCATTAGTCTTTAATATTTTTTATGCATTGGTATATCATCTATTTATATCAGCTATGAATACTGCTTGCAAAATTGTATAGTAGATTTTAATTTTCTTCATAAATATTCAAGTTGTTAAAATTTGTTCCATTTTTAAAGCTATTAACATACATTAGTCAACTCTTCATGCTGATATTACTGTCAAACAGGAAGGAAATGTTGTATAGAACCTAGGACAAAGATATCTAAATTAAAAGACGAGAGAACTAGTGTCCCTTTATGGAAAATATTGATCATTAAGAATTTACTTGAGTGTATTCATCTAATAAAATAATTTTAAGGTGCTCAGTTTTTGTCGGAGATTTTTCTTCCTGAAAACATCTAAACATTTCTTCAGTGCTGCTTGCAGTGAGACATATGACTGGAAAACTAACTGGAAATCTTTAACACCACATTTACTTCCTTTAAATTATATGAGCTATCCTAGTTTTGAAATACTGGTGGTTGCTGTTGCTTTTATTAGGCTCCCAGTGAATTTCATACCAAAGAACTTAAAATGATTTCCAATGTAGTCTTCTTTTAAAGAGAAAAGCACGAACTGTGAGGTTTCAGCCTGTCAATGAGGCTGCCTTGAAGCTAGAATTGTCCTGCCTGGCCCACAGTCAGGGCAAATCTCTCTCACCTGCCCGTCCCACAGCCGCTCAGACCCGACCAAGTAAACACAGAGACTTATATTGGTTATAAACTGTATGGCCGTGGCAGGCTTCTTGCTAACTGTTCTTACAGCTTAAATTAATCCATTTCCATTAATCTATACCTTGCCACATGGCTCCTGGCTTACCGGCATCTTCACATGCTGCTTGTACTGGTGGCGGCTGGCAGTGTCTCTGACTCAGCCTTCCACTTCCCAGCTTTATTCTCCTCCTTGTCCCGCCTATACTTCCTGCCTGGCCACTGGCCAATCAGTGATTTATTTATTGACCAATCAGCAACACACTTGACATACAGACCATCCCACAGCACTGCCTTTTCAGCCATGAGGTTGTGATTGTAGGTTTCTGTTAGAATTGTCCCAAAATCTTGGGTATTAGTTCCTCATATTACCGACATTCTAATCATGGAAAGTATCACAATATTCGGGTAGAAAACTGAAAGCAAACTATAAAAAATATAGAAATTACACAAAGGTTATTTTTATTACATTTTTAGAATGTTTCTTTGTAATCATTGTAACTTTGACACCTTTAAGTATCATTAGATAGGGAAATATTTATATTCTTAGAAGAAGACACTAATAGGGCTGGGAGGATGGTTCAACAGTTAAGATCATGTACCACTTTTGCAGTAGACCAAGTTGGATTCCCAGAACCAAATCAGACAGCTCCAAATCTCCTGGAACTCCAGGTTCAGTGATATCTAATGCCTCTGTACTCTTCAGGCACCTGAATTCATGTGCACATACTCATAGACACATACATAATTAAAGTAATAATAAATAATATAGAAAGAAAACACTGGTAAGTTAGGTCTAACACATTGTAAACATTCAGAAGAAATGTAGTGGATTTGATGAGAAATGTAGATGAGAAACCAATTATTCATGAGAGGCGAACAGGACCTCTTTGTAACAATGAATAAACAATAATTGCCATGGACATTAGTTCACGGTTTCATGTAAATATTATTTAAACAGCTGCATAATGATTACTTATTATAAATGTTTAGTTTTATATAAATATGTACATGCATCTTAATTAATCCCTCATAGAGTCACAACTTTAAATGGTCTTAGGTTCCTTCTTATACATGCTAAGGAGATAAGGATGTATCTTGGTCTCTCTTATTTATCAATGCAATCTCATATGTAACTTGGCAGATTTTTCTATCCAGAATTAATTATATCTTTACATTCCAGTTACAATTCTTATAGCTTTCTTTTTACAAATAATGCATGATTTATTTTATAGATAACACACATGATTATTATCGTTCCATAGTTAACATACATGATTGTTCTTTTAGATGATGCTACCATAGAAAAGTCTTAACTAAAATTTACATCAGCTTAAACTGTGATCAACAATCATAAAAGTCAAAGTAGCATTTGCTTCCTTGCTCTTTTTACCTACACCTGCTCTTGTAAAGCAATACTAAGTAGAATAACTCTAACTGTAATCAGTTGTTAATGCATACCAGGATATTGTTTACAGCATTATTTTATTAACTTACTCAATCCTGCAGAAACTTTAGCTTTACATACTGTTTTGTGTACATGCTTGTGAAAAAGAAACTGAAACAGAGCTGGATAGACAAAGGCTCACACAGCAAATCCAGGGTGCACAGCACATCTGGTGACCATCCTTAGTGCCGTAGCATCTCACTATAAACATAAACAGCAGCTCACTGCCATTAACAGTAAATATTTTGCTAAAGTAATGAATCTTCAAACCAAATTTTAAATGTTTATTTTTTATATATACAAGGTGTGCTCTCATTTATACAGAATCAAGTTTTGCCAAAAATGGGAAAACAATTTAAATATCTGTATTTATCATATAAATACATATTACTATTGATTTTTTTTCAAATAAGACTGAAAATGCATTAGAGACCAAAATGAAGGAACTCCCTCCATATCAGGCCTGGTTTCACAACTGCATGAATCTTTCACCTTTTATTTATTGTTCTCATTTATAGTGTGCTTTAACCTTCATTAATTGTATTTGTACTTCCTTTGAGATTAATAGTTCTAACTTTTCTTCTGTTTATTAATGGCCTTCTTAGTGTACTGCCTTTTATTTCATTGGCCAGCAAAATGAGATGGACTGAAGCATCATTTGTCGCAGTCCTAACAGGAGCTATGCTGGGATCAGCAGTTTCAAGCACGGGTATGAGCTGGCACCGGCACTCCACCTTCCCCCATTACACAATATGAAGGTCAACTGAGGGAGTTTTACAGTCTAGCTTCTTTTGTCCACGTATATTTTTAAAATGTATCTACTGGCTACTTCAAAATGCTTTGTAAAAATCTGTTAACTTTAGAATTTTCACCTGAGTTTCATTAAGTCCTATTCCTAACTAAAGTAGCTTATTACAGTTTTGGACAAAAAGCTTTTTTTTTTTATGTCACATCATCATGAAATTATGAGATTTGGCTTCATCTGCTACATTTAATCTATTGTTCTTTGATATTTGTCCAGTTGAAGTGAATATAAGTTTTGGTGTTGTGCTGAGCAATTTAAGCACACAATTCCCTGGATTTTAGGAAAATTCATTCTCACATCTCTGGGAAATGTGATCGTCTCAGGCCTTGCTGCCTAATTAAAAAATACTTTAAGTTCCATTATTAGTAATGAATTCTGGTTGTTTTTTATTTTATGTGTTTGTTAATATACATATTGTTTTGGATTTAATTGTTAATGTAAATACTGTATTAAATGATTATGTAAAACAAGGAATATATATTCCTGTATTATAAGCCTTTATTTCTACATATTCCAGTTTTGCTTAGTTTTTCTTTTAATAAAGTGATGACTTGTTTTTTCTCAGAATTTTGTACCTATGTTTATCTTCAAGATTCAATTGTAATTTTGTGCTTTATCCTGTCTTCTGATTTAGCCTCTACTTAGTTAGCGTCATACAAAGAGAAGCATATTCCTCCCCTCATCCCTGGAAGAACTTGTGAAACTAGGAAATCATGTGTTACAAATTTATAGAATAATTCAACTATTTAGCTATTTAAATTTTATACATTTAAGTGAATATTTGAATTGCTAGCTTAAGTGCTAAATAATTTTCATTATTTCTATTTCTTATTTTGAATTTTACTTTCCCAAGGAATCAATTACATTTAAACTTTGAAGTTTATCTTCATTTTTGTATTTTTAACTGACAAAAAATTCACATATTTAAGAGATATTCTGCAGTCTTTTTAATATATATATATATATAGATATAGATATTCAGAGGTAACACATGAATTTCCTCATATAAACATTTCCTGATGACAGAAATAGTTTCCTTTCTCCTGTTTTGTGTTTATAGCACGTTATCAGCATCTTTGGCCACCTTAATATATAGCAGCCCATAGCATTTTACTTCTATGAAACCTGAGTAAAGATAATTAGCCTTTCTCATTTCTTACCTCTCCTTTAAATTTCTTTACCTAGTAACCACTCTTGTACTCCCAACTCCAGGAGATCAAACTTTTCAAATTCCGTAGATGAGTCAGATCATGTTTAACCTGTCTTTCCCTGGATGATTTAGTTCTCATAACATAATCATCTACAGCTACACACCTGGTGGAACACATTAGATGATTCCAACGTTTTAAAAAGTATTTCTTTTGTTTTTTGAGATTACAGTGTGAGTGTATCACCACTCCCCTTCACTTTACCCTGTAAACCCTCCCATGAAATCATCCTCATTCTTATTCAAAGCCACTGGCCTCTGTTTTCATTAATTGTTGCTTAACGCTGAAGAGTTTGGCACTGAGAGTCATCACAGAGTTCATAGTTTATTGTTCTTATTTGTTTGGCACTTTGTTTTTGCTTTATTATTTAGTTGTCTTTATTCTTTGAACTCAAGGGTAAGAGGACAATCCATTGCCTGAGTCCCTAAATCATAATACATGGGGCAGTAGTTGAAATAATGAAGGGAAAAAGGCTGGGGGCTGACTAGGGCCTGCCTGACCAGGCTGAAGCATGGCCTGGGCTAGATCAGGGTTATAGACTGGTCAGGAGTCAGGACAGAGCAGAATTGGTCAGGGTGGAACTGGAACAGATCTGAACCTGCCAAGGAAATAAAAAACACTTATACTACTGCATAAAAGACAAATCTTTACCGAACTCATTTTCAAAAGCACTGAGTGGGTAGAGACTTCACTGCAGATGGGAGAACATCATGGAGATCAGAGCAATGAGGCCATGAAATGGACAACTGCTCACATCTAGTCAGAGGGGAAGCACAGTATGTATGAAAGGAGAAATATATCTCTATGTACCAGCTCACAGGGACCTATTGCTCTCATTTAGGCTATACCTTTCAACTGTATACAGAATCTCAAAGTAGGGCTTCCATCAAGACACCAACCAATAAAATGCAAATTCATATTCGATTCAAAATAATAGCCATGTATGACTGCAGTGGTTAGCTGTTCCAGCTTTGACCTTTAAACATTGCCCCTAGAGTGACAGCAGGTAACTGCCACACCTGCCTATGACCTGCCCCTGGGGAGTAGATGAGAGGGAGCCCCTTAAGACTCCAGGTGCATACTTGCTGCACCATTCTGGATACCTTGTGGTCCTGGAAGCTGGATGGGAGACCAAGTCAAAGTTCTCTGCTGGATGCTATCTCATCTCTCCTGGATCCTGTAACCAACCCCTATTGGCTGTAAGTTACCCTAGAAATAAACCTTTTTTGATTACCAGATAAATTATGTGGAATTGCCTCATTAATTACAGTTACATATGACTTCTAAAAATGTTTAGGAAACATTGTATTTCAAACCTCTTTTTACCATTTCTTCTTCTTTAAAAAATATTTATTGTTCATTGTTTTATGCATGTGAGTATTCTGCCTGCATGTTGTCTGTGCACTAGGTGCTCCTGGGGCCAGAATAGAGGGTTGGATCCCCTGGGACTGGAATTAGAGAAAGTCATGAGCCTGTATATGGGTGCTGCAAATGGAACTTGGGTCTTCTGGAAGAACAACCAATGCTATTAACCACTGATCTATCTCTCCAGTCCCTTTTGTTTCTTCTTGAAGTTTCAGGTAGATGACAATTTTCCTGTCCGAGTCCTAGAAATAAAGCTCATTGTTCATGGCTAAGAGTTGTGATATTGCAGGGGTAGGTGTTAGAGTAGATTGGTGCAGAAGATGTGGAGGGTTAGGAAGACTGGAGCTGGGGCTAGGTTGAGAGCTAAAGTAAGATGAGGCTGAGCAAAGCTGTGTCTTCTGGGTACTTGGCAAATGTCATAGACCACTGTGGTGGTATGAATGTAATTGGCCCCCATAACCACATAGAGAGAGGCACTATTAGGAGGTGTAGCTTAGAGTAGGTGTGGTCTTGTTGGAAGAAGTATGTCACTGTGGGGGTGGAGTTTGAAGTTTCCTTTGCTCAAGCTTCACTCAGTGTGAAACTTAGTTTACTTCCTTTTGACTGGGGATGTAGAATTCTCCACTCCTTCTCCAGCACCATGTCTGCCTGCACGCCATGATGTCTCACCATGATAATGATGGACTGAGCCTCTGGACTATAAGCAAGCCCTAACTAAATGTTTTGCTTTATAAGAGTTGCTGTGTTAATGGTGTCTTTTCACAGCAATAGAAACCCTAACTAAGAAAAACACATAATATAAAAACACATTTGTAGCCGTGTTCTGCTTTTCAAAAGTGCCAAATGAGTAGAGGGCTATATCTTTGCATTGTTAGTCTACAAAAATCTAGATGAGCTACCTCTTTCCCTGGTGTTTTATCCCATTGGGGAATACAGAGAAGAGCTGCCATAAAGATAAAAGGAGAGAGAATAATGTGATGGCAAGAAAAACTGTCAGAGATGTAATGTTTTTTCTTTTAAGTTTCTGTATTAAGGACTACATGTGAAACTTAATTTCTGAAAAGTTTACAGATCCATTATATCCTCCACCCCAGCTTATGTGTGTCTTGTTTCCAGCCTTACCTAGTTAGCATCTGCCCCACAGGCTGAGGATCAACAAAATGTGTACAGCAATGAGAGTGGTCACCAGACAATGTGTGAAAATTAGTTGTTGCTACTGTAAGCCATTGAGAAATGTTTATCACTTATAAATAATATTGTATTTTAAAGTAAATTGAAATTTAAATGGATACAGTAAGTAAAAACTATCATCCTAGAGAAGAATCTGCCCTCCAGCCTAGCCCTGGTAAGAACACAGACAGACATTAAGATGCATGTATCATTTCAGGGCCATTTTACGTTAGACTTTCATCTTAATGGTTAAAGAAAGATGATAAAGAAATAATATTTGTAAAAAAAATTATGTGAGTGTTCCTCCATACATCTGCAAAATCTTTTTAAAATTACGTTATATTTTGAATCATACTTGAACTTTGCTTGCATATTCCCAAGCTAATTGTTTAACTGAGAAAATTTTGGTTAAGTATTGTGTATTGTGATTGTGCAAATCAAATAAAAGGTAATTGATACAATATTTGCAAAGGCATAAAAAGAAATTTATAGATCTCAGATTTTAGTATAAACCTAAAATATGTTTGTATAATATGCTTTTTATTTAAAATATAGTAATATGTGTTAGGAATACAATGCTTAGATGTTTCTCATATATTTTCATTAGTTAAAATAAGCTTTCAAATATCAGTAATATATATTGCATATATATATATACACATATATATGCAGTGTTTTATTTATATTTTTAAAAATTACATCTAATCTTTGAAAACAGAGGTAGGAGGATATCTGTGAGTTCAATGCCAACTTGGGCTAGCTGATGACTTCTGTCCAACCAGGGCTACACAGTGAGACCCTGTCTCAAAACAAATAAACAAACACAAAGCATCTCACTTCAAAATAACCTGTTCAATGTAGATCCATTTATAAGTAAAATCAAAATAAGGAATAACTATGGTATCTTTGAACAGCAAATAATCAATTATTCTGGCAAGTAAACTCAATTTATATACATTCTATTATGTTTTATGTTTATAAAGAGAGAAATTATGAATTGGAGTAAGATTTCAATGACGTGGAATAGAATGAGATAATACAGAACAATTGTGAAAATTAAAGATATTCTATTTCACATATATATGCATATGTGATATATGAAAATTGCTTATTGAAAGTAAAGTATATGTCAAATAAATATAAGGTCAAAAAAAGATGCTCTAGAGAAAATTTGATATATTTTAAAATAATTTTCCTTCTTAGAAGCTAGCATTCACAGTGAACTATATTGAGACATTAGGTGTTCTGCTTTAAAGGGTCAGCCCATTAGAAATGAGGAATCTTTGTATTCTTCTTATGCACTTGTACTTACAATAGCTTTGTGCTAATTTAATGTGGTAGATTTTGTATTTTGTATGCTCGTTTTTCTGATTCTGGGTTGTATGACTCAGATTTTCTCATGTAACTTTCTGAGGTTTTCTTCTCTGTAATCAAAATACTTGACAGCAATAATTTCAGAGATAAGAGGTTTATTTGACTTCATGGTTTTAGGAGTTCATTCAGTCAATACCTGAAAGGTCCTGTAGAAGGGAAGGGGGATATCATAGGGATGAGTGATAGGCATGAGAGCATGTGTTGGACAGGAAATATCTAGATTCTGGAAGACAGAAAGATGATGATGCATGAAAAGTATAATGTACCCATGAGAGCTAGCTACTGAAAATCTACATCTCACAGCTAGGATCCACCTCCTACATTTTTTATAGCTTTCCTAACACTGTCACTATCGGGCACACTAACTATCAGGGGCCTAGCTATTTTAAACATGAACTTGTGGGGCATTTCATATTCAAGCTACAGTGAGTGATTTCTTTAACAGATTTAAGAATCCTTGGATTTCCAACATGCTTTTCTTCCTGAACTCTCAGAGTATGAGATTTTATCTTATCTGAGCCAGAATGGCTAAGACAAAACAAACAAACAAAAACAACAACAAACATTGGCTTGAATATGGGGAAAGGCGGATGTTTATACATTGTTAGTGAGAGTATGAAGCTGGATACAGCCACTGTGGAAATCAGTGTGACATTTCCTTGAAAAGCTATTTCATCATGTATTCAATTAAAATCTCTGTATCTTTTGTGTTCAGTGTAATTAAAATGACATACTTAGATGTCATATAGAATAATTTGATTAACTGCAGATAAAACAGCAGTATTTTTATTTTCACTCCATAATTTAGAAATAATAACTTTGACTATAAGCATAAAGTTTGAAAATGTGTAATATTAGACTTGTGGTTTTATGTTTCTCTCTTCACTATTCAGCTCTGTCCTGTACACAGTCATGTTGTCAAGGTTAATTCTACTCAGAGAAATTAGTTCCTGTGCACCTTGGTTTTAAACTGATTATGTAATTTGAAATCAGTACATTGGTCATGCTATTATGAATATCAAAATATTCATTACATCAACCTTGAAAATGACACTACGATTTAATCAGTTCTTAGAAATTTCTACCATCATTAACAGCTTGCTTCTGATAAGAGTCAACTCTTTATTCTTAGTCTTTGCCTCCAAGCTGTGTTTTCTGAGTTGCCATTGATACCTCAGAACCTATGGAAACCCTCCCTGCACCTCATCTCACTGCTAGTTTCTGCTCTTTACTTCTGGGCTTCAGTTTCACTCTGCTCTCTCTTATGTTGGCTTTCTGGCTTAAGTTCATGTTTTGACTCTTTTTTTATTCCCTTATTTTGCTAAAAGAAAATTCTAAGGAATTCTCCCTTACTAACATGTAGAATAGGTACTTTTACCTACCAAGGTTAGTTCAAATATTGTCCCTCAGTGGGGTAAGTTCTCCCTATTATTCTCTTCAATAAGTTATCCTCCTGTTTTCTCTATCATCCCTTCCTCAAATTTCACTTGCATTAAAACGTTAGTCGTCATGCTTTTATTATTTAAGGTTCCAATATTTACATGATGCTCCTTGATTTTCAAAGTATTTTGGAAGGCTCTTTCCCTTTCCTTGTTTTCCAGCTCTTGAACGGAACTTTTAATTCTACACCCACAATAGACATTTAGCACTGTTTACTCTCATCTAATCACTTCCTGGTAACATCTTTTTTGTTATTGTTGTTGCTTTGTTTTCATCTTTTATAAAGCTCTAATATGTCAAGTTTTTCTCTATGATTACATATTTTCAGTTGTTTTTGAATTTTCTTTTGACTCCTACATTTTCATTCCTATATCAAAGACAACTTTTGTGTTTCAATTCAAATAGGGGTTTTCACATTACAAATTTTTTGTCAAAATGCTAGTCATCCTCAGTCCTAAAGTAACAATAAAGAACCCAGGTTAATATGTAAGCAGTATTCTTGGCTTGTTCTTAAGACACTTGGGGCCTTAAAACTTGAGGGTACTGTGATAACCCAGTCCATACTAATCAACTAGCCAGCCATATTGACTAACTTGCTTTTCTTCAGAGACTGCATTCAGCTTCTTTAGTAATGAGCAAGCACAGTTAAATGTCTGGAATGAAGAGAAGTGACTAGTCACCCATTGGACTTATTGATTTGTAATTAATCCTCCTTCCTTCATCCCTGTTGTTAAGGTGGCCCTTCAAAGATTGACCCTACTCTCCACCCAATCCATAAAATAGATCTGCTACCTGTTGACTGTAATCTGCTACTTATCCTAACCTGCATCTCTGACATTCTGTGCAACCACTCTACACTTTTGAAATAATATATAAAGAATGATGTTTTATTTTCTCATTCATCGATTCACTATCATTGTCAATTTGAATGTTCACTTTTCTTTCCTCAGGTATTTTTGGAAGGAATACAAATAAAAATATGTGTCCAATTTCTCACTCTATTTCAGAATACAATCTTGACATTGAAAATATATTTAAAATTAGCAAGCAAACTGCCTTACTGAGTAAATAACTGGAAACATTTGGTTAAATGCATGTTAACACATTCAAAGTGGCAGTGAATACCTGGCCCATCACATCTGCTCAGCCTGCAGTTTATTTGCAAGGACAGTTCATACTTCTCATTTGGGGAAAGTAAGAAGATACAGTTAGCGGGGGAGGAATTTTTTGCTTATCTAGTTTTTTTAACATTTTATCCTCTGTGCAACTCTTGAAATTGATTAAATAGCTTGTGCCTTCCCATCCTTTACCCTAATTCTCTCCATGTCGATGTGGACTTGAAGGTGCATAAAAAAATGGGTTGAGTGTTAGTGACTTGTCACCATGTCTCCTTGCAATTCCAAATGCACACAGTGAGGAAGGAATCCAGACAGTTCTGACATTTAACATGTAAGTAGCAGTTCCTTACAGACCTTGGATGGGCTTGGTTCTACATCTACTGAGGCTTCTTTCCTTGTCTGCACCATATTCCTGTCGACCTTTATCCCTACTGTATAGTCAGACTATGAGATGATGGATCTAAGATGAGCATTCAAATCACTTGAATTTTATAAAATCAAACACCATCATTTAAGACAAGAGCCAGAATACCTTCAGGGTTTCTTAAGCAATTTTAACTTACAGAGTAAGTGGAGACCACTCTGAATAGATTCCAAGACAAGGCACATGTTTCACTTGCTTTTAAATTCCCAGGCCCATGTATAGGCCTAATAAAGAAAGATGAAGATAGCAAAATGATACATTTTCAGACTGTGATGTTTCAATCAAAATTAAATTATTTCAAATTTCTAATTTTTCAAAATACTGATTATTAATCAGTGAATTTTATCACTCAATATAGGCTTACATTTGGGAAATACAATTAAAGATGATTATATCATGATGAACAGAAGTCAATGTACAGAAATAGTAATATATGGGGATGTGAAAATCTTTAATTTAGATTAATATATTGATCTGTGGATAACTAGTCACTCACAAAATGAAACACACAGAGGAAAATCTAGACTATTAGATTTTAATATTTTGAAATCTCACCAATGATCAAGCTAAAAATAAATAAATACTGCTGTGAAATTTGATAGAAAAGAGGCTCTAGAGGGAAATGAGTGTGGGACGCTGTCCTCACAGGCTTACCTATAGCTTCCCATCACATTGTTAAAATAAAAATAGAAGAGATGAAGCTTAGATTGAAACAAATCCCAAACAAAGTAGATCTCATCCTGAATTCAAAGCTGGAGATTAGCACTGCAGGTGGACAAAAGTTTACTAAGGAAACCATTAGCAGAAAGCTTTGGATTGCTATCTCCTGATATGGGTTGAAAGGAAAAATACATATGGATAAACTGATGGACTGATAGCATTATTTCACACCGCAAAATAGGTCTCCAGAAATAGATTTTAATTCAGAGGACAGGAACTTATTGTGTTTTGTTGTTGCTGTCAGTAGCTATCCCCTAAACTAGTGAGATAATACAGATAATTTTTTCTATGACATTTTTAACTGATAAAGTCATCATTTGGCAGGCTTTTCTGAGTGAATGCAACTTATAGAATATCTTATAAAATTCATTTGTCATGTATTAAATCGCAGATCCTATTTTAGAATAAATAAAAACCCAATAGTTTGTAAAAAAACATTGTGAATTATTTGAAAATATTACAAATTACTTAACGATTAGCACTTTGCAATATAATCACTGCATAGTAGGTATGATTCCTTCTTTTTGAAAGGCAGTAATATTGTATTACTAAAGACAATCTGTTATGTGACATAAAACTTCATTCTATCATTCGTGCGTGTGTGTGTGTGTGTGTGTGTGTGTGTGTGTGTGTGTGTGTGTGTGTATAAGACAATTCACAAGGTATGTTTACAAAATACGAGAGTAGCTTTGGCTTGTTAAGGAGTAGGTAGGTCCTTACAGTGATAGGACAACTTTCTAGGCATGCACGATGTGCTTGGAAGTATTTGTAACCTTAAATATACATGTTTGCTTTAGTAGGATATTTGGGCTGTGAGGCATATCAAAGAAAATTTGCATTTGATGAAATTAAATAGACAAGAAACACTTCATCCAAAGCTATTGTATTAAGAGGGAAAGCCTGTCCTTCAACTCTAGTGAAACATAAAGAGAGAGAACATCTCAGCACTGTGGTTAGGTGGGACAGCTGCCAGTGAGATTTGGTCATCTCTGTGTGTATATTGCCCAGTTACTTGAGTTAGGCGACTGTGTTCCAGCAGAGACTGGGAAGGAGGGCTTCTGCCTTTCTGAAAACTACATTGTAATATGTAGCTGCCAGACCTTTTGAAAGAGAGGTTCCTTGGATGTAAAACTGATGAGACATTAGTAAAAGATTTATATGTCAGAGAAGAAGACGTGATGGAAGGTTTTCTACTCCAAGTGCTCTAATAAAAGAGAGGTAAATCCCCAGAGCCTGGAAAAACCTGGTATAAAGCTTAGCTGAGAATATGCCCTTCATCGAGCCAAATGATCAGACGCACAGGCATCAAGGATCTGCCACACAGATCATTTCCACACTGCAGCCTCTTAGGAGGGAAATGCTTGTGCTAGGGGCCAAAACTTACCACTTACAACCTAGAGGAGTTTGAAAGAAAAAAAAAAAGGTGATAATATTTCTTCCCAAGCAAAATCTTTGTTTTATAAAAATAAAGCATCACATGCAAGTTATCTTGATTATGGAAAACTAATACACAGGCTGGAGTGACGGTCCTGGTAGAAATTCAGTTCCCAGTACCCACATGGCAGCTCAACATTGTCTTTAGCTTCTGTAACTATGTGTGAAGAAGACCAGGAAAATCTGTTGACATCTGAAGGTTCCTACAAGCGCATGATGCACATATGCTCACACAGACTCACATATATTCACATGAAATAAATAAATAAATCACAAAGGAAAAGATTTGTAGATGCTGAAATGCTTCATTTCTACAGCTCTAAATGCTACTGGGTGAGAGTTCCTCATCAGTTCTTGTGTCATTGATGGTAAGGATTAAGCCAGGACACAGGGCTGTAGTAAAGGTTGATTTAGAAACAATAGTATAGTCCAGGGAGAGGTTGTGACTGGAGTGGCTAATGCAAAGGGGCGTGGCAGTGCATGCATTTCCCCTTTGTGGGCTTGAAAGAAGCTTTTACAAATATATGTGCTGATGATGGCAAATGATTGTAGACCATATCACATTTTTTAGGGGTTTTGTCCCATACTAATTTTGAAATATTCACAAATGGAGGGGCCATTAATACCACAATGAAGACGATAGGATTGTGAAACTGAGGTCCGCTCAATGCACATCCATCAGTGTGGTGACCAGGGAAGAGTCCTCCTCCCAACCCCAGGAGCTTAGCTTCTCCTGGAGCAGGATTTGCCTATGTTCTCTTCAAGGGTTTTACAGCACAAGCTCAAGGTCAGTACACTGCTGCAGTCTTCGGGGCTCACTCATCTAACTCTTCACTACCCAGTCTCATAAACATTTCTCAGATACTTGCTCAATTCCTTGATGCTGGATATTTTCTTTCCTTTTTTTAATTTAAGAACTTTTTATTCATTTCACATACTGACCACAGATCCCCCTCTCATCACTCTTCCTGTTCCCCCCAGCCTCCTCCCACCCCACCCCAGACCCACCCCACATCCCCTCCTCCGAAAGGGTAAGGCTTCCCATGGGGAGTCAGAAAAGCCTGGTACATTCAGTTGAGGCTGGATCAAGCAGCTCCCCCGCCCCGGCATCAAGGCATCCCATCATAGTTAATGGGCTCCAGAAAGCCAGCTTAAGCACCAGGGATAGATCCTGATCCCACTGCCAAGGGACCCTCAAACAGACGAAGCTACACAAGTATCTCCCATGTGCAGAGGGCCTAGTCCGGGGCCTAGTCCGGACCTACACAGGTTCCACTCTACTAAAGGTTTAAAGCTGTTTTTGCCTTTAACTAGAATAAATGAAAAATACTTTGCCAATATGTTTGCACCTAGTGCTAGGGCCACATGCTCATGAAAGTTTATCCTCAATTGCTATCAATAATAATTAGCCTAGCTTTCAGTTAGAGATGACTTACAGTCGAAGGAGACAGACTATGAGGCAAATGAGCAAAACTATCATATGCTGCCCTATCAAGTAATAGTAGCTCACAGTGTGACTGTTTAGAGAATGGTGTAAATTTTTCTAGATTTTTCTCAAAAGAAAATAACCATTCTGTTGTTTATAACCTTGCCTTGTGGAGAAACTCAGCTTGAGACATCGTAAAGTTTGAGGGGAAAAAAAGAAAAACAAACAAACAAAACCCTCTTTTTTTTTTTTTTACAAGAGAGAGGTTTCTTGTAAACAATTTGGACTCTTTGGACCATACACATATATAAAAACACCATGATTTTCCCACAAAAAATACTTAAGTTTCTACTGAAACTATTACCAAAGCAAACACTTCAAAAAAGATGGAGTAGAGGGGGTATTTTCACAGAGGTTCATGTATGTTATTGCAAAAGCCATGGATAAGTGCTGGTTTAATCTGTCAATATCTTGCTTATAAAAAATGATAGAGATGATATATATTCAAATTCACATATATGGTTCACCCTGTGGTGAAGCCCACTACTGTTTTAGACATCATTAAATGTTTCTCTTTTTCAGGGCCTCCCAGGTATTCCCATATTTGGAAAAAGTGTGCTTTAAAGCAACAGTTAAAACTAGAACATTCTAAAATATATTTTAAGTGAATATAGAAACACATGAAAGCCAGGAAGCAGAGAAGCTGAGAAGGAACAATTATCTCTCCCTGGAAATACTTCAAGGAAAGAAAACTGGGAAGAAGTAATTGTAAGTGTGAGATTTAATGGATATTGCGTTTAACTATGTGGCTCAGAGTATGGGATACTGGGACTCCTCTATATGTAATGTTCAGAAATTGCACAAAGAAAAAATACATGTTTAAGAGAGAGGAAAAATTATATTGTCTAGATCACACCCTCATTTCTAACATCCTTTGTCTATATTTTCCAGACTCAAAAGACTTTTGAGGCTCACAGTGAGAGTTTGAAAATTCTTAAGCTGACCCTGAATAGGAACTGACAGGGAAAAGAAAGGACCTAAAGGAATAACTCAGGAAAACAAGAAAGATGTAGAAGACAGGGACTCAAAACACACAGGGCAGTAGCATACGGCATCCAGATAAAGGATGTAAACAAATCACATCAACTGCCAATGATACACCTTCTAACTACAGTAAAGAAAGAAAGGTTCCTCATCAGGTTGATCTCACATGAAAGTAACTCATATAATTCTGAGCAACAACAATTTAAAACTGCCAAATTCAGTTTCAAACCGAGAAGAACCTCAGACCACGTGACTGTCAGAAAGCTGCACTCATTCCCTGTGTGTGTACTGTCACTCTGTAGTAAGAGTCTCTCAAGACGTCCTGCTCTGCCCCTCTCTGATTTCTCTCCTTGAGAGTGGTAAGAGAATCAGAGACAGTCCCTACTTCCACCCTTTCAGACAAGGTCTGACTTCCTCACCCAGTGATTACCCCACTTATGTCTGCATTATTCCTAGCAATGAACAAGAGACAGGAGTCGGGGCCACTAACAAGCCTCAATTTCTTACTGTTAATTCCTCAGTTGTGTCCAGGGAAAGATAATCTATAGCCCCCCACACCACCACCCATCATTTCAGAGGTAGGCTTTGATTCTATTTGTGGGATTCTGGTTTAGTCCTAAAGCATCTTTAGTTCTTAAGCATCTCCTTCATGCTAAGGTCTTTGAAGAGAATATATCGATGAAAGGACATAGACACAGACTAGAGTCATTTACGAATAGGGAACCCCAATGGAGAAAACACCCTCACCATTTGACCTCTGTGCAATCTGGTGGTGCATTTTCTTGATTGACAATAGATGTGAGAGGGCCCAGCTTTCCCTTCTCTTTCCTTTCTTCCTCCCAACTCCCTCTCTCTTTCTACACTCTCTGCATCTATGGGTATCTTTATCACCACTGTGGGTGGTACCACTCCCGGGTTGGGTTGGTGATTCTGGGTGATAATGAAGTCAGGCTCAGAAAGCTCTGAGGAGAAAGCCAGGCAGCAGCATTCCTCTGTGGCTCCCACTCCTATTCCTGGCCCCAGGCTTCAGCCCTGACATCCCTTGGTGATATACTATAAGCTGTAAGAGGAAATAAACCCTTTCCTTCCCAGGTTGCTTTTGACTGTGGTTTTATCACAACGGAAACCCTAACAAAGATACCCTTCTCCTCTTGCCATTCTCTTCTCCTTCCTGGTCCTCTCTTTCCTCTGACACCCCCGTCATATTTTGTCTCCTTCCTTCCTCCTGTCTTCTCTTTCCATACCTTCCTTCTTCTCTCCCTCTTTCCACTGTTTTCTCTCTACTGCATTTCTTTGGCCGTCTCCTTCTTTTTGTCCAGGCTCACCACTGCCACCTTCCTTTCTCTTCCCTCCCTCTTTATTATCTCCCTCTCTACTCTTCACTGTCTTCCTTCTCCTTTCCTCCCTTCTCCTTCCTCCTATGCCCTCCATTTTCAATTCCCTTTCTCTAGCCACTCTCTCCCTCCTACTACCCAACCAATTTCCTATAAATTACTTCATTTCTCTTAATAGTCCTCTTTCCCCTCCCCCTCTCTTCTCTCCCATCCTCCCTTCCTCCTTCCCTCATCCCATCTCCTTCTTCCCTCTTCCCTCTGTCTCATTTCTATCCCTTCTCCTCTGTCACCAATCTTTCTTCTCTTACCTCTCCTCAGTCCTTCCTCTCACCCCATTTCTGTCCCTTCCTTCCCCCTCCACCTTCTTTCCCTGTCTTTTCCAATCTGTTCATTGACTTTCTCCTCTTCCTGTCCTCTCCCCTTTCTCCCTTGATTCTTATCTCTCCCACTCCTCCCTCCTCTCCTGATTTATTTCCCCAACTCTCTATTCCTTATTTTCTCTCTACTTTACTTTTTGCCCTTCTCTCCCCTTTTCCTTGTGTCTCTCCTTCCTAGTCTGACTGTCCTTCCCCTCCCTCTCCTCTTTAGCCAGCTTCCCTGTCTCCAGTTCTTTCACTTTACAGTTCCCGCTCTCTGACCTCTACCTTCCCTCTCTTCTTCTCTTTCTTTCCTCCTGGTTTTCTTTAACAGTGGCTTCTCCGTCCATCCCATCGCTCCGGTCCTCTTCCTTCACTGCTTTCCCATCTCATCCCTCATTATCCTGCCCCATCTTTCCCTTCTTTCCTGTCCTCTGTGTGTGTTTTCACTTTCTCTTCTTCATCTCCACCTTCGCTCCTCCTATACCTTCTCCTCCTTTCTTCACGTCTGCTTCTGTCTCCTTTCTGACTTCACCTCTCTCTTACTCTTATACCTTCCTTTCTCTCCCTCCTACTACCCAACCAATTTCCTATAAATTACTTCATTTCTCTTAATAGTCCTCTTTCCCCTCCCCCTCTTCTCTCCCATCCTCCCTTCCTCCTTCCCTCATCCCATCTCCTTCTTCCCTCTTTATTATCTCCCTCTCTACTCTTCACTGTCTTCCTTCTCCTTTCCTCCCTTCTCCTTCCTCCTATGCCCTCCATTTTCAATTCCCTTTCTCTAGCCACCTAGAAGGAACCACCTTCTAGCCACCTCATGATAAAGTCTGTGGTTTTCATTCAAGGAAAGGGTTTATACCTTCCTTTACCTATCCCCTTATCCCCATTCCACTTCCCCTATGTCTTCTGTCCTTCCCCTTCTTTTTGAGGCAGGGTTTCTCTGTGTAGCTTTGCGCCTTTCTTGGATCTCGCTCTGTAGACCAGGTTGGCCTCGAACTCACAAAGATCCGCCTGCCTCTGCCTCCTGAGTGCTGGGATTAAAGGCGTGCGCCACCACCGCCCGGCCCTCCCCCTCTTTTATCCCTCTATCTCTTTATCTGTTTCAGTCCCTGTGTCCTCTTTCATCTCACTCCTCCCCCGTGCCCCGACTCAACTCCCTTCCCTAGTCTCTATCATCTCTTCCCACTCCATCCCCCACTCCAGTGGTTTCTCACCCTTCTTTCACCTGTCGCTTTCTCTAGTCCCCCACTACGGTTTCTCTGCCTCTGATATCTCCCTTGCAATTTGCCCTCCCTTCTGCTCCCCCCTCTACCCTCTCCTCCACCCCGCCCCCGTACAGCCCATTACCTCTCTTCTTTCTCTACTCCTCTTTCTAGATGTGAGAAGAACCTAAGCATTCAGGGTAACATTCTGCATCCTTTCTACCTCTAAAGCATCCCCAATATTTACAACTATCTCATTTATTTTTCTAGCCTTGGAGTTCTTGTGTTCAGTTTCTAAATTGCACTGCTCTGTTTACTGCTTCTCCCTTCAGTCTTTGAGAGAGAGTCTTGTCAAATATTCAAAGTCAATAGGAGCAGCCTTCAAATTGTGTGCATGTCATCCTGAATCAACTATATATATAGTTGATTGGATATATATATATATATATATATCCAAATATCTCCTGCTTGCTAGGTGAAGAGATTACAATGATTAATGGGTGCTGTAGTTAAGGAGCTTATTATTTTTTTTCATTTGACCTCCCTTGCTTGAATTCTCTTTTGTTCATAGAAATAACAACGTTGAAACTTTGGACAATTTCCATTCATTAAATTCAGCATTTTCTACTTCTACATTTTATATTAGACACACAATAGTAAGTTTAAAACTTGCACTACATTTTATGGCTAGACACAAAATTTATTTGATCTACACAAAATTTAAGGACTGCCATTTAAGCACTACTATCAAAAAGAGAATGAAAAATACAGCATAGAGTAAACGGTGTCTAAAATATTGCGGGAGAGTTGTATGAGAGACAATATACAGGAATTTACATGTAAATCGTAAGGAAAGCATAAGTGAAATGGAGAAATATTGGATATTATGAAAGAGTTTCCAGAGTAAATTCAAAGTTAGACATGTTATATTAAAATGTCTGAAGGAAATTAAGAATAAAGTTAGTGGTTTTATATAAATAGTAACTCACTAATTCAATGTGGGATTGGTTGGAATTTTGACTGAAACAATTAATCAAAGGCCTAGGTAAAACCTCCTCATGATAAAGTCTGTGGTTTTCATTCAACAAGCTACATGGAAATACTTAGAAGCTTTTTAATGAAAAAAAGTATCCAAATAAAAGTTGTATGTGATTTTTGGATGTATATTATTTGGTAGAGTAATTTACTAGCATGCTGGAGGGCCTAGGTTCAATCCCCAGCACTCTATGAACCAGGTGCAGCAGCATATATCTGCAATTCCAGCACTAGGCAGATGGAAGCAAAGGAATCAGAACTTCAAGGTCAATCTTGATCACACAGAGACTCTAAGGCCAGTCTGGGCTAACAGAAACTCTATTTCAGTGATGTCTGTACTAAGATAAGGAGATAAATAATATCCCCACTCTTAGAGAATACATTCCCCTGAGGAAAGTGGAGCCAGTAAAATTGTAGATTAGAAGACAGTGCAATAAAAAGCTACCTGAGAGGTGATTCAGAGAGGACATATAGAGGAACATTGTTCTCAAACAGTGTACAAGAAAGAAAGAAGACTGCTATAAGTAAAAAAGTTACAGACAATAAAAGCCATATTTAGGCTCTTAGCTGATAGAATCTGCAGTTTAGAGTGCATTGTTTTGAGAGTATTTTCAGAAAGATTTTTTTTTTTAGGAATATTGCATTTGACAGATGACTTATACAGAATTCCTTCAAATGACTGCCAACTTATTAATATGAAGTAGATATATGAAGACACAGAATATATTTTAAGATGTGTGTGAGAGTTTGATCTGGATACTACAAGTAACAGAGAAATCAAGGTTATTGCCTGAATAAAATTGTTTCCTTGAGGTGGACATTCAAATTCATTACTCAGTAGATTATGAAATAATAGACATTTGTATAGCAATAGGACACTCACCTCTTCATTGGTGCCTACACTTACAGCAATTCTGGATGTTGATATCCAGTGAAGTTCAATGTTAAGTACAGAAAAATAGATGTGACAATCATTGTGTACACTGTTGTAATTTGATAAGCAATGCGTATACTCTGTGTAAGGCAGCTAGTCTTACTCAGGAAGATGTAGTTCTGTGGGTTCATTATTGACTCAAAGGGTGCATTCACTTTGTTTATAATAGGTAATTTGCAGCTGAAAGGCTTGACTTCGTAAGTGGCTTTCTGAAGAAAGAGTACCCACATGGTGAAGAGACTTTCAAGCAGCAAACTTGGAAATGAAAGCTCATCATACAAGATTATATTTTGCTGTGGGGAATAGAAAATATTCTGAGGAACAGAACACAAACATGCAATTAGACAAATGCGTGGTTTTATAGTTGACTTCAAATACTATACAAAGTACTCTCAATAGGAATTCTTAACTGAGTGGGCATCAAAAGATGATGTTCTACAAAATTTTACTAGAAAATAAGTTCAGAGTTATGTTTTAAATTCAAGGTTAGATAACATTTTTTTTAATTCAAAAGAGAAACTGTGATAGATGTCCTTAATGTTCACTGTCAAATTTGGTGTATAAAAGAGGAGCATTGGTGCAATATAATTAGGGTATTTATTTCTATATTCTTTTCTTATTGGCTAAAAGATAGTTACTTCATTTTTAACACACTATTTAATTTTGAATTCTAAAAATAGATATTTTAAGTACTATGTTTAAAAATTCTCAGCACGATAAAAGCCAAAAATTTAGACTGTGGAGAATTATCCAAAGTAGTTAGTTACTGAGTTGCTGGACTGCCATATACTATTAATAGTTTATAAATTCATGTTTCCTTCCATATCCATGCTTAGTTACAGTGCCTTCTCATTACATTTCATGTTTCCATTCTATTTCTTGTATTGAAAGATACTAAGAGTGTTAATATGACATTGTCTATGGCATGGTCCAAATCTTGTTATTTATTGGATTTCATTGACTAACAAATCACTTGTACAAGAATGGAAGAAGAATTCAAAATTATTAGGAAGAAAATGTAAACATCAAATACATTCCTTTATTTCCTGTGTCTCCTAAGAACAAGTTACAGTACTCTAGCCCCTAGTGATTACTGTAAGCAAAGACCAGTTTAAAGTCAGTCAATGTTTCATCTCTGTGTCAGGGAAAGCAATAACATGATTAATAGCTGGAATGAAATTTCAAATAGGTTTTATGTCAGATAAAGGAAAAATTATGTCTTTACCCTCTCTTATTAGGTTTAGTAGTTCATCTTCACAACTTATCTTACATCTATTATTTTTTTGTACTTGAATTTTAAATCATATTTTGTACTAATTACTGGTGGATATATCTATAAATTCATGATGCATAGTCAACAGGTTTTTGGTGTGCATGAATCTTGCCATATCCCACATACTTTGATAAGATGAATCCACTCAATTCTACCTTGAGGTGACTGAAGGAGTCCAAACTAGGAGCTTAAACCAGGGTTGAGGCTTATTTGATGAGTTCCCACCTATATTCCCCACTCTTTCCTCTTTTGTCTGTGCCAGTGAGTACATAACCACTCTGCTAATGTTTCCATACTTTGGCTATATGCTTCAAGAAACCTGGGGGTGTAGATAAGTCTCTGACATACTGATTTTATTTCCTTTACAAGTGTACTCAGTGCTGGGCCATATGGTTATTCTATTTTTCATTTTTTAAGAAGGCTACCAAATGTTTTCCACCATGCTTATGCTAGCTGACATTTATGTTAAGACTATGCAGATCTCAATGAAGCTTTTTCATTTTAAATTCGAGTACACACACACACACACACACACACACACACACACACACACACACACAGTTTTTTTTAGCATCCTTATTGGACATCCAAAAATAGAGGATAGAGAGATATTTTTCATGACATACTCAGAACAGTGCTAAGCCTCAATTTTAATAATTATACAAATAGTCTTATGCCAAACTTCTAAGCAAAAATATCTTTATCACTTTTTGAGGAGGTTCAGATTAGTCTAACTTCATTTCCATGTGGGAGCCTGAAACATTTTCAGATGCACAGATTGTTCATTGCTATAGAATTCTACATTAAATAATCTATTTATGGGGCATCGGCAATGTTTGATTGCTTTTTAAAGACATCCACTCCATAGCCCAAACTGGCCTGAAACTCCTGACAGTCCTCCTGTCTTTACCTCCTGGTGCTGGGATTACACCACAGTCACTGGGCAGCTTTCCCTTGTGTAAGGGAAAACTAACAGTGAACTGTTATATTTTATTTTATTATTTTATTCAATAGTTTTACAACATGAACAAAATTAAGAGGATTATATGAGACCTAACAAATATGTCACATGTGTGTCAAGAACTCCAGTACCATGATCCTTATCTGGCACTTTTGCTTCACAGGGAATCAATACTGAGTAGTCATAACCCACTCCCTACTCTCCAACTCAAGCCCTTCAGAAACAAAGATAGACTGAGACATTGAATAGTTTCCTTTTCAATACATTTGATATTTGTGAGATCTTGCAACATATGTTCATTGGCATGTGCTTGTTTAAATTAGTGTAACATTTTCAAAATTCATCCATGTTCAAATGCCTGTGATTATTTCCATGGTTGCATAATATTTCACAGTCATCAGCAGACTGGCAATTGTGCTGTTGAAGTTATTGCATTCATAGATATAACCACACACTGGTACACACTTTAACTTTCCCTCTTCCTGGTTACTTAGACAGCATTGGCTTCAACTTCCTATATTTGATATTCTAAATAAGATGAGTAAGTATTATTTGAAATATTTTAAGCAAAGTCTGAATATTAATTTTCCTCTAATAATAAGGAGCAAGGTCCACTCATGACACTGAGCATATTGGTGGCTTCCCTTCTAAGTCACAGAGTAAATGACTCTCTCATTCTGCGATGAGTATGAGGGTAATGTCAATAGGGGGTGGGAAATGTGACAAAGGAGTCTTCCTTTCTATTATTATTGGTGTCTTCTATTTCAAATAAAAAAAATCACAAAAGTATCTTCCTGTTAAGAATCATATATTCTGACCCTCTATGTTTTGAGATTAAAAACACTGGCTGCTCTTCCAGAGTGTCTGGGTTAGATTCCTAGAGCTCATGTGGTGACTTACTAACATCTGTTACTCCACTTGCATGGGATCAGTTACCTTCTGGCCTCCAGGGGCACAGAACACACATGATGCATGCGTGTGCGCCCGTGTCCGCGCACACACACACACACACACACACACACACACATATATATATATATATATATACAGTCAAAACACCCATACATGTTTTAAAAAATCATGCATTCCAGTAAACAAAGTGAAGAAACAAGCTTTGAATTTTCTTTTTTAATAAAAAGAAATTTTGTATTCATTTTACATACCAATCACAGATCCCCCTCTTCCCTCCTCCCGCCCCTCCAGCGTCACCCCCAACTCACTGCCCATTCCCTCCTACAAGAAAGTAAGGCCTCCCATAGGGAGTCAGCAGAGCTTAGTACATTCAGTAGAGGCAGGTCCAAGCCCTGTGCAAGGTGTCACACAATATGTAGTCAGCACCAAAAAGCCATCTCATGCACCAGGGATGGATCCTGATCCTACTGCCAGAGGGCCCCTTAAACAGATCAAGCTACACAACTTTTTCACTTATTCAGAGGGCCTAGTCCAGTCCTGTAGAGGCTCCCCAGGTGTTGGTCTAAATGCCATGGGTCCCACTAGTTTGGTTTGTTTGTCTCTGTAGGTTTCTCCATCATGATCTTGATGCCGCTTGCTCAAAGCTTTGCATTTTCATATTGAAGCTTGTCTTCTATGTTGCCCAGGAAAGTTCTGTTGTTGATGAGTTTAAATATGTTCTGGATTGATTCTCAGAGTAAATACACATTTATGCTTCCTCTACTTTGTAATTCATTATTATAAGAGTTTGACATCCTCAAATGTTATAAATTTATTATAAATTATTTTGTTTCTTAATAATTGGTATTTTAATAAATTGTAAATGACAGGAATATTATGTAGTTTAAAGAAAAGATGTATCATGAATCTTAAAAGGTCCTATTAAATAAAAAACACAGAGCCACATAGTGAGGTGAATGCTAAAAGACCAGAGAAGTAGAACAAGCCACAGCTAACCTCACCTTGCCAACTTCTCAGCTGATCTTGTTTCCTCAAACTGGAAACCTCTGAGTCCTCACCCAAATGGATCTCAGCTGAACTGCTGCTCAAAAGCCTAAAAGCTTAAAAAGCCTCTAGTTCCTGGTTTTCACACCTTATATATCTTTCTGCTTCCTGCCATCACTTCCTGGGATTAAAGGCGTGTGTCACCATGCCTGACTATTTCAAATGCTGCCTTGAACTCACAGAGATCCAGATGGATCTCTGCCTCCGGAATGCTAAGATTAAAGGTGTGTGCTACCGCTACCTAACCTCTATGTTTAATATAGTGGCTGTTCTGTTCTCTGACACCCAGACAAGTTTATTGGGGTGCACAATATATCAACCACAGAAAGAATATAAAGAATGGAATAATTATATGTGAGATAGAAAATATAATAGGAATTTTCTCTGAATAAATACATTATAAGTCTCATTTCTTATTGCATTTAAGAATATAAAAGATCATTTTACAGTAAAAAAATATTTAATTGTACTGCTAAGTAGCAGTGTTTCTTTAAAGGCAGTCAAATTAACAAATTGAGAGAAGCTTATTAGTTCCTAATGACTTAATCAATAGTTTATGAGAGTAAGAAAGGAAAATTTGCATACAGTAAAGACACTGAATGTCAGCAGGGGAAGATTCCTTATCACCCAATGGGTAGCTATTTCTTTAAATAAAATTAACAAAGTAAAAGAGCAGGTTAAAAAGAATATACAGACTGTGATTGGGAGTCCATGTAAACTGACTAAGGAATTAAAGTGTACATACATCCAGGGACCTGCCTCGGGAGCTTCATTTAAGTAGGTCTCAACAGTCATTTCTGTAAAGATAGAAAGAAAAGTATTTCAGACAATGGGTAGAATGATTCTCGACATGCCACACTGGATGGAAATCTAGAGGGGCTCTTCTGCTCCAGCAATGAGTATGCAAAGTAAATCAGTGCAAAGTATGCCATTTTCCTCTTTTCTTTGTTCTTTCTCTTCTCTCTCTGACTTTCCCATCTCCCTCCTTGATGTGAAAGAATCCTTTTCTACACTATGAATATGTATTACTTTCATTGGTTAATAAAAAGCTGATAGGCTGGTAGCTGGGCAGGAAGTTAGTTGGCAAAGCCAAACTGAGAATGATGGGAAGAAGGAGGGAGGAGTCAGGAGAGTCATTAGCTAAACACAGAGGAAGCAATGTAGCTGGAGTTTTCTCTCTGGGTCCCGCCAATCCCCAGCAGTCCCTTAGCCCACTTATAAAATAAACATACAGACGCTTATATTATTTAAACTGCTTGGCCATTAGCTCGGGCCTATCATTGTCTAGCTCTTACTCTTATATTTAGCCCATATCTATTAATCTATACTTTGCCACGTGGCTTGTGGCTTACCAGTACCTTACATCTTCCTTGTCCTGGCGGCGGCTCCAGGAAGTCTCCTCCTCTGCCTTCCTGTTCCCTCAATTCTCCTCTCTGTTAGTCCTGCCTATACTTCCTGTCTGGCTACTGGCCAATCAGTGTTTATTTATACAGAGCGATATCCACAGCAAAGCAAGATAAGAATGTCCTACTGAGAAAAGGTACCAAGCCACTAGCTAAATATAGATAAGAATTATGGATTAATTTAAGTGTAAGAGCTGGCTAGTAATAAGCCTGAGCTACCAGCTGAGCATTTATAATTAATATGTCTCTGTGTGGTAATTTGAGAAGTGGTTGCTGGGTATTTGGGAGATGCTAGAGGGACAGAAATTTCTGATTACACCTCTTCTCTAATGTCTCTCTTCTACTCTTCTTTCCTGTATTTCCACTTTTTCTCAACTCTCGTCTCTTACCCCTCTGCCCTTGGTTCAACTTCCTCTTTCTATACTTTGTCCCATCTCTCTCCCTCTTCACCTCTCCCTTTCTGCCTTCTCTTGCCCACTCTTCCCTTTGCTATAGACTCACTCTTTCCTTTCTGGCCTGTCACCCCTCTCCTGTCTTACTACTTCCCTCCTTTGAACATTTCCCACCCTCCCTGCTCCTCTCTCCACTGTCCTCTCCCTTCTCCCTTCACCGCCTTTACCACACTCTGTCCTCTTCCTTCTAATCTGTCTTCCTTTCTTTCTTCTCACTCCTCTCTAACACTACTACCCTTCTCCTGACCTCTGCTTCCCTTACTTCTAATTCCCTTACTTCCTGCTTTTCTTCCCTTCTCTCTCCAACCTCATCTCTAAAGTCTCTCCTCTCCACCTCTCCTTTCGAATCCTCCATCTATCTCTTCTCCACTTCTTTCACTGTATCATTCTTTTTCCTGTTCTTCCTTCCTCTCTGTCCTTTCTCATCTCCCCTTTTTCTTTCTTTCTTTCTTTCTTTCTTTCTTTCTTTCTTTCTTTCTTTCTTTCTCAAATCCCCATTTTTTCCACTCCTTTTCGCCTCATTTCCCCTGTGTGATCTCCACTCACGTACTTTTCTCCTCTCAAGTATCATGAAGTCCTTTTCTCTCCAGTTGCCCTCACCCATTCCCTGTCTTCTCTGATGACTCCCTCCATGTCCCTGCATCATTTCTCCCTTGTCCCTATCTATTCCTGCCTGTTCTCCTTCCCTTCTTTCTCTCCATTTCTTTCTCTCAGCTGTTCATGTTTTTTCCATTTTTCCTCTCTCTATCCTTTCTCTTCTCTCCAACCCTTTCTCTAATGTCTCCCCTTTCCTCATTTCTGTATACTTTCTTCCCGAGACTCCATTGTCTCTCTACTCCCTTTTCTCCCTCCTCTCTCTCCCATTTACCAGTCTTTTTAATTAGTTGCACTCCCTTGCTTCTCTCACCTTGTTCTCTCTACCTCTGTCATCATTTCCTACTCTTCTCTCAGCTTTATCCTCCCTCTTTTTTATGTTTCCCATTCTCTGTTCTCTCTCCTCCCATTTCTCACCTCCCTCCCATTACTCTCCTCCCTCCCCTCATTCTTCTATCATTTTTCTCCTCTTTCTATCATCCTTTTCATTGTTATTCCTTCTGCTCGCTCGTGTCCCTTCTCCTCATTTCCTCCCCTACTTCCTATTCTTCTCTTACTTCCTCCTTTCCCTCTTTCTATTCTCTGCTGTCCCCAGCATCTCACCTTTCTAGTCTTTCTCCCTTCTGCTTGATCTTTCTATATGCTGTTTACTCCCGTTAAGTCTCCCCGAACTCTTCCCACCCAATTCTTTCTTCCTCTTGTCTCTCATATCTCTCCCTTCATTTTTACCCTCTGGGCTTTTTTACTTTACCCCCTTCCTCTTTTGCCCCACCCCTTTTCTCCCCTGTCTATCTTCCTTCTGTTCCCTCTTCCTGTCCTGTCATCCTTCTTCCCTATTCTTCCTCTCTCCTCTCTCGAACAGATTTGCCCACTTGTGCATCTCTGCCTTGTTATTCTTTACTTCCCTACATTCTTCACCTCACCATTTCTCCTCTCTTTAACATTCCCAACCCTCTCCCTTCAATTTTTCATCTCCCTTGTTTTCCTCATCCCCATTCTTACTCCCTTCCCTCCTCTGTCTTGTCCTCCCCATACCCTGTCCCTTCTGCCATTTCTATTTCTCTTCTCTTCTACCGCTAAACACCTTCCTCCTCTCCCCTCTTTATTTCCCTTCACCTTTTTCTCCACATTCCCCTCACCCTTCTTAAAACTCTCCCTCTTCTCACTGCATTTCTATCCCTTTTCCACTCTCTCACCCCCTCTCTGCCCTCTTGCTGCTAACCTTTTTCTGCTTTCCTCTCCTATTCCTCACCTCTACTCTTTCTCCTCCTCTTCCTCCTAGCCCCACCATTCTCCCGCTGCCCCACGATCGAGCCGCTTTCTGACTCTCTTCCTCTCCTCTCACCTGTCCACTTTTACTTTCCTTCCTCATTGCATTTTCCTTACCTGGCATCCCTTTCCTCTTTTCTTTTCTTGTCTGCCTTCTTTCTGTTCTCTCACCTCTTTTATATTCCTCCTTCTTCTCACCCTCCTCCTCACCACTTTGTCCTCTCCCCTGTCTTCCCTCCATCCCTTTCTCTCTCTCTAGTGCCTCTCTTCAGTTTGCCTTCTCTCTCCATTTCCCCTTCTTTCTTTTCCCTGCACTTGTGCCTCCTTTCCCTTTTGTCTTACCTCTCATCTCAATACCCTTAACCTCACCAAATTCCACATCCAATCCTCCCTTCCTTTCTTTCATCTCCCTTCTTCTCTCACTCACTTTTCATTCCCCTCTCAACTCACTCCCATCATTCCTCTCTTGTCTCCCTTTTCCTCTTCCTCTTCCCTCACTACTGCCCCCTTTCCCTGCTCCCCAGTCTCTCCTTTTCCCCAAATTCCCTTTCATCTCCCCTCCCAATTCCACTCTTTCTCCTATATGCTTCTCTTCTTCTTACTCTTTCTGCTCTTTGCTATTTTTCCCTCATTCCTTCCTTTCTTGCTCCTCCCTTCCCTTCTTTCTCCTCTCTCTTCCTTTTCCTTAAAGCTCTCTTCCTTTTCCTTAAAGCTCTCTTCCTTTTCCTTAAAGCTTTCTCCACCTCTCATCTTCCTTTCTACCCTCTCCCTTTCTCTTCTCCTCCTTCTCCTTTCTCCTGCCCTCTCTTCTATTTCCTCTCCTCATTTTCCCACTCATCCTGGCCCTGCTCCCCTTCCTCTCTACTCATTTTTCCATCTCCCCTCTCCCATCTCTTCTCTTCACTTACCTGTGTCCCCCTTGCCCCATCTCCTCTTTCCAAGAATAAGATCACTACTTAAAAGAGAAAACATAACTAGAATTTCTGTTATTTGTTGCAGTTAGGGATATGAAATGCTTCTGAATAAAAGATAATGAATTATGCTGATAAGTTGCATCATTTCTTCATAGACAGTCAAATGGACTTTTTTCTCAGCTGGATTGTTTTAGTTGGGTATTGTACCTCTACTTGTCCTAACTCACAATCTGATATGTGTAACATTTTAGCATTTCTGCCTTTAATGTGCACCTCCTTAAAATTATATGAGACTGTTACATTGGAGACAGAGACAACAAGCCTAGTCTACTTGGTGAATTCCATGTCAGAAAGACCCTCCTGTATGAGGAACAAAACCAGAGACTTTCCTCTGAACTCTACACCAACACAAGTGTGCACATGTACACAATACACTGCTCCCCCTCACAGAGAAAGAGAAAGGGAAGGGATGGAGAGAGAGAGAGAGAGAGAGAGAGAGAGAGAGAGAGAGAGAGAGAATATTAAAATTAGATTTATCTTCTTCATAGCAAGAAGTATTTGGTGGGCCTTCTGAGAATTATTTTGGTGGGAGCTAGCCAGAACGCCAAGCAGCACCATGAATTGTGAGCTTTAAAAGGGCTGATGGAATGTTAGCTTACAAGCAGATCAGGCTGGAGAGTGAGCACAGCTCTGTGAAATCAAAGAGCAGCCACTCACTGTCATATTATCATTTATGAAAGGCTTGCTATTAATCACAAACTATGATAGAGTTCAATATACTCAGATACTAAAACTGTACACTCTTCTCCATTTTATTGTTCAATTATGAGTCCACATTAAGGTAAGAGGAGAGCAATGGGTGCACTTTTGTGTATACTCATGCCACGTTAACATGTCAGAGTCTAGGGTGTCATTTCCTGAGCAGTATTTTGATGAATATTTAAAAAAAAACATTGTTTAGCTCATGTGATTCCTTTTACACTACAGACAGGGACTGCTTTACTATATTCACTGAATGCAGACATACTTAAGAATGGTAGCATTCTTTCTGTTTCTTTGTTTGACAAAGCCCGGTACTGGAAGTAAGTAGGGAGGAAGGGTGGCCTGTAGACAGAGACAAGATTTTTTTTTTCTTTCCAAAGTAGTACAAATTTTGCAAGCCATTAAATGTTATTCAACAACTTCAACATCACAATACTCCAGTGTGCACAGATGTGTCTCCACAGGGGAACAAGCAAGTTTCTCTCCCACAGATGTTCAAAGGTGTCACCTATGGGCAACCCTAAGGGATAAGAAGGTGACAGAAATATGCATAACAACTGCTCTAGGGCAACTACTGGGTGTCATTCATCAGTTTAGACCTTTCAGGCTAGTGTATGACAATGACAGGTCAGCACAGGTGATGAACAGGGACTGCTGAATGAGGAGTGCACTGCTCCACACCTCCTTAATGTGGCACAGCCAACAGCAAACCCTCCCATGCCCAGATCTGAGCAGAAATTTGGCTTTTTGCCTCTGCTTCTATTTTTCCACTAGAGAGGAAGGATTCTAAATTAGTTTTGTAGATTAAATGTCATGTTGAGTGAATTTGTTTGTGTGCTCTCAACAGGATTGAAAGAAGAAGCTTGTGTAATAAGTGGAAATAAGTAAATAACATGAAGAATCCAATTTCTACCCTATAGTTAAAATTTTATATATCTGCTCTTGATCAGCCACTAGAAATAAAATAATTGGCCCTTTCATGGAGTACTTTGGTGTCATAAATGGATTAAGAATAAGTCTCATTTAAGCCATTTAGAAGTTTGCTTTTAAAGTGATAGACATTAAATTTTAAAATACTGTAGTATTTAGAATTAATCAACATGTTATGGGGAATCTAATATAGAATCAATACACTAAATTCCTAAGAAGTAGGAATGGGTCCTAAATTCCTAGAAAAAGGAAGAACATCTGATTAAAGTCTTGTTTAAAACGTCTTTAAAATTATCAACTTGAAGAATGCAACAATTTTTCAATACTTAAAATGATCACAGTTGAATGCCATATTTAGTGCCTTAAAAGACATTAACATGTACTATAAGAAACTCCTTTGTACCACTTCCATCCATAAGACAAAAACATAAAATGCTGCATAAAGGACCATTTTTCTCCAGGAGCCTGGAAGGTCTTTCTATCATCTATATTCTTCAGTTTCTCTTTTCAGAGTCTTAGACCTTTCACTATAGAGGTCTTTTGCTTCCTTGGTTAGGTTTTTCCTAAGTTGATGTGTTTCTTTGTTGCTATTGATTACTTAACTGTTGTTAGTGGTTATGGCCTCCATTCCCCTGCTCTCCTCAACACATTTATCTTGTATCTTCTGAATTAGTGATGGAACTTTTCAAAGGCGGGGCTTTCAGTGGTTCACACTGTGAAAGATTGTGGAAGAGGCTCCTGCTGGAGTAGCCAGCACAGCAGTGAGTTCCACAGCACAGCAGAGCATTTCCCTGTTACCTCGCCTGGCAAGGCAGGCAAGGAGATTTTCTCAGGCTGGCTCTCAGGTGTTCAGGTTCCATTTTACATTTGCACTCTCATGGTGATCCTATTTTGATCTGAGCACCGTGTTTGCTTTTCCTCACCAACCCGTTTCTCACTGAGTTTCAAGATGCTACCTGTGTGAAGGTCACTGGTAGAGACAATTGACCTTGATCCAGAAGGCAAGGTGAGCCTAGAAGCAGCCATGGAAGTTGCTGGAAGTCCCTCTATGATAGATATTTACTTGTAGTGCTGTTTCTGTAAACAATTCACTGGCAGGTATATTTAAGGTTGACCTGCAAGGAGGTACTGGTGACTGTGAGCAATAATGTTCGCCGAGGCTGTATCTGTACCCAGAATTGGTAGGAGGAGTTCACTGGCACAGTAGCAAAGCTGGTCAGTCCTTGGGTTAGGCAGTCAGGGAGAACAGATTGGCCCAGTGTAAAAAAAAGCCCTAGAAAGTCCTAGACATTTTCCTTCCAGTCACTACGTTCATCCTCATCGACACTCTGCTTTGTTTATTTGAAAGTATGAAATTTGAAATACGAAAGGAG
This sequence comes from Peromyscus californicus insignis, assembly GCF_007827085.1. NCBI lineage: Eukaryota > Metazoa > Chordata > Mammalia > Rodentia > Cricetidae > Peromyscus > Peromyscus californicus. Next base: position 157,394,323 of record NW_026294573.1, on the reverse strand, counting down.
ATTGGCTTACATTGGATCGTTTGTATTATTTCTTGTGGTTTACTTGCTCAAAACTTTAAAAGGCTGTGGGTTTGTGGATCAGGAGAAGAATATAAAGATATGAGATCAGGTACTAGCAAGGACAGATGAAGAGGAGTTGCAACAATGAAACATGACCTTGGAAGCTGCCTGAAAATCAGAATGTTGATGCAGGGAAGGAGGTTTTGTACTGTTTTCTTTTCTTTTTTTTTTAAATTGGTCAGTAAATCAGATACTTAATAAAAACTAATAAGAAAAACAACTTAACATCTATTCTACAAATGGAAGCTTGGCTCTGACTTCTAATATCAGTGACTTGGGAGGCAAAGGCATGAGGATCACAGGAGTCAAGGCCTGCTTGGGGCAAGGAGTGAGTTTAAGTCCAGCCTGGGTAAGTTTGTGAGACCTTGTTTCAAGATAAAAAGTGAAGAAGAAGGCTGTGGATGTAGCTGTGTGGTAGAATGCATAGGGTGTTTATCTAGCATGCATGACGATTTAGTCTTAACCAGAATACAAAAAAAGATAGATGATAGATAGATAGATGATAGATAGATAGATAGATAGATAGATAGATAGATAGATAGATAGATAGATAGAAAAGAGTTATTCAAATGGAGCCAGAAACTAACTTTCCTTCTTGAATGGCAAATAAGCCACTGTGAGCTGACATATCCAGTGAAATTTAAAGACAAAAATAAATAAATAAATAAAATTTAAATCTTATCTCTCAAAGGGGCCAGGAAAAGGCTACAAAGTCACTTGGAAGTACAAATTGTCCAGAATAGAGTACACAATCAGGAGAACATGATCCTGGAGTCATGTTGTCTATTGACTAAGTTCAAATTCACAGAAAGTTGTCCATCTTGCGCTCTGTTTGTGCTTCTCCCAAATGCAGTGACGGGATGTAACAAGTGTTCAATGTATGTTCTTTTAGACTGAATTCCAAAGTGAAAAATGAGGACAGAGTAGTGCAAAAGAAAGAACATTTGCAATGACATGATGGGTTGGAATGAAGTGGCAGAGATGGGTTAAACTTCTCATAAATTCTGCTCTAACAAGGCATTTTGCCATTTGCTTTTTTCATCCTACCCCATCACTGATGATTTGTAGGACTTTCCTAACCTTCAGTTAAACATAGACATATCCTAGAACATGTTCTCAGGAAATTCTGAATGCTACTCACATGTACACATTTTTACACATCTTTTGTACAGGGTGTCATTTTAAAGATGTTCATGTAGCCAATAGCTTTGGAACCTAGAGATAAGCCCTCTCATTAGGTTATGTAAAAAACACAAAATGAAGGGGAAAAAGGATAGCTGGAAGGTGAACCTTATTTTGTTTGATGTTTCAAGCATTAGAAATAGTTTTAATTCCAGGAGAGCAAAGCTTATGTCTGTTTATTTCACTGCCCCATTATCCACACCAAAGGGATATGTCTGATACCAACTAGTTAAGTGATATTTCTCAAATGAATCAGAAAACTGAAGCTATTTAATCATGCTGATCCCAGTTCTATCATACAATTAAAAAAGAAATCTTAATCTAAGTGTCATTATGATTTGAAATAAACAAATGAATGCTGATCCTTGTTAGATAGAAATTTAGTGGTTGTTGTAACTAGCAAGTTTGTCAAGCATATAGAGTGGGTGATTTACGCTTCTCTTCTGGTACTAAAAGACTGATTTGGCTACCATGGGCTAATTATAGTCAGCATACTAACTATTGAGAAACACTACCTGATACCTAATTGTGCAAGTATTATCTAATGCCATATCATACAACTATAAGATATGCTTAAAACTTGGCATGGAATGCGACAGTAGCATGAACTAGATTCACTGGTTTTTTTGTTTTTGTTTTTGTTTTCTTTTTTTGTGTGTGTGTGTGTGTGTGTGTGTGTGTGTGTGTGTGTGTGTGTGTGTGTGTGTGTGTGTTCACAGTGAGTAAAGACCCTATAAACACAGTCAGGTCAAAAATTGTCCTCTCTGAAGAAAAGTGTCATATGAGTTAGCCTTACACACTGAAGTAGCCTGGATATGCCCGCATGCCAAAGCAGCTACATTGCACATAATTTATATGCTTTTTTGGCTGACAGCATGAAACTTTCTGATCCCTCTCATAGTTTCCTGGGTGCACATTTCTACAGCAAATAGAAAGGATGAACTACTGCTTAAAAAGAAAGAATGAAAACGTTAAGAAATAAAATATGATCCGTCTATCTTATACTTCACAAAATTGTATAAATATCCAGCAATTTATAGCTAAAGGTACTGAAAACTCAATAGTCAATCTGTCAAACTTAATAGAAAGAATGGTTCATTGAAATTTGAATGGACGCAAATTAACGTGGGGTTAAAATGACAAAGATGAATGAGAGAAGAATAAAAATATAGAAAAAAATGACAAAAGTAAGACTGAGCCAGTATGATTAAAGACTAAGATCTAAATGGAAGCAGAGGAAAAAAGTCCAACTGCTATTCCTGGATAAAAGCTCAGCTGGAAGTGGAATGAAAAGAAATCATGTTAGTTGTGATTATTAGTGTTAATTGTCAATGTGATCCAATCTAGAATCACCTGGAAAGAGAGTCTCAATGAGGGACTGTCTAGAACCATTTGACTTTGGGGCACATCTGTGGGATTATCTTAAGTAAGTTAATGGATGTGGGAGGACCTACCTGTCCACTGCTCAGCTTAATACTCTGGTCATCCTGAGCTGTGTAAGAGTGGAGAAAGCAAACTGAACATTAGGATAAGTGCATTCATTCTCTGCTCTTGACAGTGGATATGAAGTGATTAGCTGCTTCATGTTACTGCCACCATGACTTGCCTGCAATGAATGACAGAATTGTGAGCTAAATATTTTGTTTCCCATTAAGGCAATCTTTTCAGGTTGTTTTATCATAACAGGAAATGAAATTAAGTTACTAATCAAAGACACAACCTCTGGAATTATTTATATAACTAGATATTATGATTGCTATAATATTCCTCACTTAGTAATGTGTGCAAATTTCTTATCAGAAAAGAAAAAAATAATTAACAATTTTAATCTTAAGTCTTTATGTAAATCTTTAAAACAAATAACTGATACTGACTGATCTAAATGATAATTACTATAAGATTATACTAGCTGAATGGAATTTTCATCTTTTCATAGATTTAGCCAAACTAGCCTTTTTAAATTAAAATTTTCCTTACTATAAATGTGAGAAACTTCTATAGTTTCAAATAAGGAGAAAATTTTAAGATATGTGCTTAGCATATATGCAATAAAACCCTTTAGGTTATTATTTGGAATTTCTTTTTAGGGTTACTTCATCTTATGTAGATGATGAATCTATAAAATGCATGGCAATAGATATAATATTTAGAAATAAAGCATAGATGTAGCAGTTCATTAGTGTAACATTATAGATCTAAATCTGCTTCTCAGAACAAGTATGAAGTATTATGGTTGCCCCAATTTCTTGCTACAGATTTTGTAACTATTTTGGGATATGGTCCTATTTCAGTCAGGTTTAAACTCATTACTACATGCACTTGGTGGAAGAGAAATTATCTGTCATCTTATATTTGACAGGATGTTCTCCTGGGCTGTGTATTTTAGGTTCAAATATAGATTCTGCCTCCTTCTGTCATTTTGAGTCTTGTCTAGATGACATGAGTAACTAGGTAAGAATATTGTATTTGTTAAGTGCTATATCCATAACTACTCCTGATCTAAAATGGTCAGTGATGCACTCTTTTATTTCCACACTTTAAATATTCAAATTTCTTACTATCTGTTATCTCACCTTCAATTGGTGACTAAAGTTTAGATTTATTCTTTAGGGGAGGTGATATATAGATTCCACATTACCATAAGCACTGGGCATGAGTACTGGAGCAGCTGTGTTTTGAAATAAATTTTCTATTATTGGTTCTGGTATTTTAAAAATGACCTACTATTTTTGACTTATGGAAAAATTCTAATCACATGTTTAAATGGTGAAATCATTGCAAACTACAATGTGAGGGAAAAAATTATCTTTGTCCCTGATACAGCTCTGTAAGTGTTCAGCAATGCCATTGGCATTCAAATCTAATGCATTTCCATGCTTTGGGCTTACTACTAGGTTTATTTTTCTTAAGTCCTCAGCATTGCTATGATTTCTGTTTGTCTTTCTTCAGTCTTTTTTGGTAACTATTCCTTTATTTCTGAAGTCTAAAAGTATCGTAAAAAGAACATCATATATCAATGACACAAAATCTGCTTCATGCTTCCACTGTAGCATTGTCTGTTTTCGTGACCACTGTATTATTTATCATATGAAAAAACATATTTCAATTTTTCTATGATGATATATATTTTAAAATCTGCCCTTAACATGATAAACATAACTCATCTCAAGGTGTGAGATAGAATATCAATAAAATCATTTTCACCATGATATGGTACAATCAAAGTATCTAGTAGGAAAAATATTTTGGTTTTCAAATTTTCTGAATACATATCTACATTGGAAAGGTCAAAATTATGATGATATAATCACATTCAGGCTAATTACAGAGAACAGATTTTGGAAAACTATTTTACTATTACTTGATAATCAGCATCCAAATCATGAAAAACATTGGCAAGTTTTAAAGTATACCATGTGTATAATATTAGATCTTCAGTGCCAACATTGTTTCCTGGTGGATAAGGAAGAACTTTCTCCAAAGTATGCAGCAGGACTGTGATGAGATAGGAAAATGTCACTGACTCAGAAGTTCTAGTGTAAAAAATTAAAACGTCAAACAATAATAAGGGAGAATTCTGTTTTTCAGTCCTCATTTATTTAAGTTGAGTTTTATAAAACATATGCCAGTTCACTACTGTACATTATAATCATAGCTACTATTCCAGAGAACACCAAACATTATCTTCATGTCTCATTGTACTTTTGTATATTACAGTTTAACAACAGCTTAACCCATCTGTGTGTTGTTGAAATTTAATTCCATTAAAGTTGAGAATATGACCATGATTTCTGGATAACTTCTTTCCATATTCAAGAAAAAGAAAGCAAAAAAAAAAAAAAAAACATGTGGTATGAGAGCATCTTGAAGTTCTCAGGTCTGGACTGAAAATAAAGCAATTTGGATCTTGCAGTTGAATGAGATCAACAGATAATAATAAATATGGATATATTTAAAGATAGAGAATGTCTCCCCCAAACCAAATATAGAGTAGAATGTGGGAAACCTTTTCATGTGGTTGTAAAGCAACTTGTACCATGTGGGTTTTAAAGTTAGGAGGTGAAGTGCTCACCAATGTGTGTTCATATGTGTACATAAAGCCTAATAAAAGAGGAAAATGTGGCTCCTAACAGTGAAATATATGGCTACAAGGTAAGCCAACTCATTTCACTTTTCCTGAAGAATATAGAAAACTTCACTGTACTCTATAATTTTGGTTAATATTTTCATGTTAATTATAGGATATTAGCTATTTCACACTGACACTAAGATAAGTAACACACTTCTGGTTTCCAGTCTCATTTGTCTAAAAATATACCATATGCTCAACATCAAATATTCCATGCATCAAGAATACCACTTTTTATTTCTATTGATTTACTGGTAGGCCACAGTAAAACACATAGGATATAAAAATCAAATGCTCCACTCAACAAATTTTTGTGAATCAAACTACCATGCAAGCAAATACAAAGTCTACTTTCTCAATCACTCTATCTCACCATGAGCAGAACGACCAGCCTAACCTTTAACTGTAAAGCTTGGCAGTTCACATATGAGTTCAACAACATTCTGATATTTCACCTTGAACAGGTTTCCACTGATCAACATCATTTGCTCTTTATTTTTCTTACTGTGTATTTCACTGAATATTCACTCAGCATCAACATTCCTTCTCTACAGCTCCAATGGATGTGCTACTTTATCCCCAAGGCTACTACAATCATGCTTCTCCACATTTTCTTCTCTTTATTAAGAATTATTAGTTTATTATGTACTAATTGTTCAAATCATCCCTGATAACAACTAGTTCCAAGGAACATTTATATTACTACTGTTCTAGATGATTTTGTATCTGTCAAGAATTCAGATAATACAAAGTTGAGTTTCAGCAATTTTGAAAAATGAGCTATTTATAATTTTCTCACACTTTGGGGGCTCTTTGTCTTGTGAAGAGAAAGCCAGGTTATTTTTCCAGGGTTTCCCTGTTATGGCTGGCACTACATCCTGTGTTTGATCACTGGGAAGAATCAGCTGGCAGCCACAAACACTACTCAGCTTTGGAACCCCTTAGCCATTTCTTCTGGAATTAGCAAATTGACAGAAGGTCAGAGTCAACTCATTCCTTCATCTTCTCTCTTGGTTCTTAAAATCTTTCACTTCATTAGCAACTTGGAACTTCTTTTTCTGGTTATTCAAATAGATTCACTCTTTAACATAATGTTCTTTAGTCTCAGCAGAAAATTTTGTTTGTACCATCTGGTCAATCAACAAGAAAAGTGGAACTAATCAAGAAAATAATACTAATGCTAACATTATAAAAGAATATCAAAAGTAATATGAGAAAAAAGTCTCAAGACTATTTTCTTGTATAATTTATCACTCAAATTCTGACCCTGCCATGTTGCCTAAAGATGGGCTTGAGATTAGGGTTGTGTTCTTTTAATACTGTCAGTTAGCAGTCTATGATATCAGATGGGATTTTAATGAAAAAATATTATATATTCTTTATTTTCACTTTATTACCATTTTAGAATAATGTGTCTTTTGCTAAATTCTAAAGCTTTTTAAACACTATATTTTGCTTGATTCTAAATCACTAACTAAAACAGTATACAGCCAGCACTGGAACAACACTATGTAGTGGTAAACTATTGAGACTTTTCTTTCATTAATAATACAACACTGAACATTAAAGTCTAGCATTCAATACTGTGTGCACAGTTGCCATTTAGCATATATTCATGGATATAATCCAAAGTAGTTTCCATATGCTTTGCTAAATAAAATAAATATTAAGAAAAATATTAATACTGAACATCCTACTACCAAACCACAGGAAAGGCAGACACATAGTCATCTACATATGGTGCAGATAAATTGCAGAATTCTTCCTCACTTGCCTATAATTAATGTTCACGTGTTACCAAGAGTAATCAGGAAATAACACACTCAGAATAAAAAGAAAAGGAAACCTAAGAGGAGAGTGCAAAGATACTCATTGCCAGATCATCAGCCCAGATTATCATTCCAAAGTCAGGCAAGAAGATTTCTGTTTCCCAAGGAAAGGATAAAGAATAAAGTAGAAGATACCAGTAGTCGATGGCTATTTTATCACGTGGAAGGAAATATCAGGCTTAAGTACACAGATTGGTTCACTATCAATCTACTTAGAAGGGACTGTGTAATTCTTAGTAAAGTCAAGACTATGATGCAGTTTAAAGATATTTAGCTAAGGTTTAGCCATGTTGAATTAATATAGTTCTAATTGTTTTCAACTTATTTTTTATTTTGCTTAGAATTTCATACATGGGTGTGTTGTGTATATCTGTATGCTGTGAATGTGTTGCTCTAATTGGTTAATAAATAAAGTGCTAATTGGCCAGTAACCAGACAGGAAATATAGGCAGGACAAAGAGAGAGGAGAATTCTGGGAACTGGAGGACTGAGTCAGGATATGCTGTCAGCCATCACCATGAGAAGCATGATGTAAAATACTGGTAAGTCATGAGCCACGTGACAAGGTATAGATTTATAGAAATGGGTTAATTTAATATATAAGAACTAGAGAGCAAGGAGCCTGTCATGGCCATACAGTTCATAAGTAATATAAGTCTCTGTGTTTACTTGGGTCTGACCAGCTGCAGGACTGGCAGGTGAGAGAGATTTTTCCTTACTGTGGGCCAGGCAGGATCAGGAAAATTTCATCTACATGGGTACTATATTTCCAGCATTTCTACCACACCGTCTACTCACTCCAACTACTCCTGTATATCCATGATTCTCTCTCAAATTCATGAGTTCTTCAAAAATTGTTGCACACATGTATACATATATATATATATATATATAAATACAATTTGTGAAGCCCATTTCATAAGTATGTGTTTCGGAATGACCACTTAGACTGGATAACTTATTTACAGAGGTTGAATGAAGTTATGACAATGGAATTTTATTCAAAGAAAAATAAATTCATGAAGTTCTTAGGTGAAAATATGGATGTAGAAAATATTATACTGAGTGAGATAATCAAAACCTAGAAAGACAAATGCCATCTATTCTTGTATTTGTGGATGCTAGCTTAAAAACTTTAGATGTGAGTTTATAACTTGACCTGTGTACAACACCACAGAAACCAGGAAAGTAAAATGTCTGGGGTGGGGATGGAGTAGGGGTGGATGTGGGGTGGGGATGGCTGGGTTGCATGTGGGGTAGGGATGTCTGGGGTGTGGGTGGAGTGGGTGTGGATGTGGGGTAGGGATGGCTGGGATGGAGTGGGAAGAATGTGGAGTGGGGATGACAGGGATGGATTGAGGGGGATATGGGGTGAAAATGGCTGGGGTAGAGTGAATGTGGATGTGTGGTGGGGAGGGCTGGAGTGTGTGTAGCTGGAGACTTTTCTCTCCAGCTCCTGCCAAACCCTGGCAGTCTGACAGCCCACTTATAAAATAAACACACAGACACTTATATTATTTAAACTGTTTGGCCTAATGGCTCAGGCTTCTAGCTATCTAGTTCTTACATCTTAAATTAATCCATTTCTATAAATCTATACCTTGCCACATGGCTTGTGACTTACCAGCATCTTCACATGCTGCTTGTCCTGGCGGCGGCTCCAGGCAGTCTCTCTCTGACTCAGCCTTCTACTTCCCAGAATTCTCCTCTCTACTTGTTCCGCCTATACTTCCTGCCTGGCCACTGGCCAATCAGTGTTTTATTTATACAGAAAGATATCCACAGCAGGAGTGGAGTGGGGGTGGATGTGGGGTGGGGAGGGCTAGAGTGGAATGGGGGTGGATGTGGGGTGGGGATGACTGGAGTGGAGTGGGGGTAAATATGGGGTGGGGATAACTGGTATGAAGTGGGGGGAATGTGGGGTGGAGATGACTGGGATGGAGTGGGGGTGGATGTGGGGTGGGGAGGGCTGGGGTGTGGGTAGAGTAGGAGTGGATATGGGGTGGGGATGGCTGGTGGATGGAAGTGGATATGGGGTGGATTGGGGGTAGATGATGTGGGGTGGGGATGGTTGGGGTGGAGTGGGGGTGAATGTGGAGTGGGGATGGGAGTAGGAAACAGTTTTAGATAGATTGATACTTAGTACGACACAGAAGCTGTGAAAGATTTGTAATTTTAAATTTACTGATTACCACTAAAAAAATCCATTCATGATTAGCAGTGACACTATGACACAGAGGTAAGAATGATAGTGGACTAGTTCAAACTCTTCACATTTTTGTAATATTTTTCAAGTATCAAAAGTCGTTACAATTCTATTTTTTCTTTTTATTATCTAATAATGGTTTGGAAAAAAATTTACTCTTTTCAAAGGTGTTTATATTTATAGACAAAAATGACAAATTCTCTATCTTCAGGTATGTCATATTATTCTAGCCTAGAAGTTCCTAGTAATAGACCTTAGATTATGTCTTTACATAGATTGTTTTGATTGTTGTTTTGATATCATTTAATTTGGAAAGAAATTGCCTTTCTCTGCAAACTGAAGCAATGTCATGTTATAAACAATTTCAAACTCTGATAGGGAATCAACTGATGGCTTAGAAAATCTTCCTATCTCTTGAGAGACCAGCATAAATCAATTTTAAAATTACAGGGGCGGGATCAATCAGGGAACAATCTCCAGCATGTTTAAAAACACACTGTCTTGGGCGCTTTAATAAAAAGCACACTGGATGTGAATTCTACCTTCCCAGAAGAGGGTGTACCTTGCTGTTTCTTTTGCTTTGGGATCTTTGTACTCTTGGTGGCCCTCACAAGAAGCTTTGATGCCTCACTGGAGAAAGGTTTATATATGAAGCCCATATACCTTATCTCTTGTGAGTACAGCTTACTTGTTTTATTAGAAAATAATTAAAATGCTCAAAATTAAGTTGGTGAGTTGCCAATTTTTCCATGGTTGCTTAAAGGGCAATGGTTTGATAGTGTTTGTAACTAGGGAAACAGTAAGAAGCAAGATGCATTTAAATTTCTGTGAAAAATAAAGCCTAAATGTAATTACATGGAAAAGTGTTTCTATAGTTGAAAAGTTTACTAAATAGGAAACTAATTAAAACACAAACTCAATGCAAGATAAATGGATTACTTGTTCAGTACTAATATTTCTGAACTTCAATTTTTGTTGACTTGCAAAAATAACTCATTTTAAAATATTAAGAAAATTAATTATTTTCCCTGTGGCTAAAGTAAAGAAGCCAGCATTAATCAGAGATGGGATCAAGCATACCTCACATGAATAAATGCACACTATTATTAAAATAAATTGTCAATCTCAATATTTGATATTCTATTGACCATAATTATTCTCCATTCTACATTCTTTGTTATACATTAAGCATGTGTGAATATTGTTATTTTGTCAAAACAAGAAAATTATCAATTTTTTTCTTGCTTTTGGTTAATTTTTAATGTCCTGTGAATAAAATGATCTTCCTTCATTTTTACCAAGTTAATAAGGTATTCAGAATTATATAATTTAAGTCAGTAGAAAAGTGTCAAATACTTCAGATGAATTGCGTACCTTTCTCCACATTTGGAATGGTTGATTTAATTGTCAGCAAGTCGCTAACCCAATCAAACTGGGTTTTAAATAGATGTTTAAATAACACACAGAATGGGCACTATCCTAACTGATTTCTCATAAATTTTGAGAATGAGATGTGCTAAATAGAATTGAAGCTACCACATCTTCTCTAAAAGAAAAAAAATTCACATATACTCATTAGTGAATATCTGAATGTCTTATACAGTACTGCTAACTTCAGTTTGTTATTTTAAAAGTTTATATTCAAGTGATAACCGAGAAAATACAATGACCAATGATCAGTACTCAATAGTATTGCTGGCCCATCCACCAGTGTGCATTTCTGTGTGCTTGTGAACACATGAAAATGTGAAGCAGCATATGTAAATTTCCTAGTATAACTAAGATAATTTATTTCACTTTTGTGCCTTTATTTGCAAAGGGAAAACATACTTTTTTTATAAAGCTGAAAATGCTTTTACTGAAAACAATTGCTCTATATGCAGCCTAGTCTCCCATAAGTTGTTTGAAGTCAAATAAAAAAAATTTAACAGTGTCAACCACAATGGAAAGTATATATTATATATCCTTGCATGGTTGGAGTAAATACATGAATGATATCCTATAAGAGGTAGTTTTCTTGCATTTAAATAAGAACACTGAATATAAATAAGAAACATGCAACATTTACTCTGTCACTGGAGATTAACAAAGCATTTAAAAAATTTTTCATGAAATGGATGTGAAAACATAACTTGCAAGAAGGAGGGGGGTTAGGTTTATGGTGGTGATTTTGTTGATTGGTGGGTATCTAAGCAATGGAGCATCAAAAAGCTGAATAAATATACATTCCTGGCTAGGGGGATCTGTGAATGGATGCCTCAGGTTGCATTTCTTGATCCTGTACAATATTTATATTTGAAGATAGCAAGCATATTTGTGAAATTATTGAATAATGTGTTTGGATGTCTTTTTCTGGGTACTTTAGTTTGCACACATTCTATCCCCTTCATCTTAATAAGTGATTCACAGGATGGGAAGAAGGACCAAAGATGTCCTTCTACAGTTATGCTTGTGTTTAAAACCAAACAAAAAATCTTGTTGAAGTAAATCTGACCAGATGAACCCAAATATTTTACCATTTTTCTATGCTGCCATTCAAGTTTATACACCAAATAAAAGCAAAGAAACTTCAACTATAATGATTCTTGTGTGCTTTCTGGATTCTGACAGATGACTTTTTCCTAACAAAGGTCATAATTCCTTAAAAGCAAAGACTTGAAGTATATATGTTTTTATAAATGAAAGAACCTGTGACCCTAAAAGGTTTAATGAAACATGTCCAGCACAAAAGTACACTATTAACATCTGTGACATACTTTTAGAGGTGGTATTATCTGAACATCACAATTATAGATGCTATTGACTTAGACCTCAGCATTAAATTTACTACCATCTGGACATCACCATTGGAGATGCTTTGCTTTGAACCATTATTAATGCTATAGCCTGAGTCAAGAGTATTATCCCATTAAGGATTCCATGAAACATTCAATGGAGAGTTCCATTTTTAAAACTGCCATTTGGACTGTGCCAATAGAATCATCTTCATTTGTCTTGCCTTGATAACTATACTTCATCAACTAAGATTCATGTTAGAGATGACATGGTTTGCACACTAAAATTCTAGATGTCATGATCTGTATCAAAGATGCTGTCACAGTTACTGTTCTATTGCTATGAAGAGACACCATGATGAAGGCAGCTTATAAAAGAAAGTATTTAGACAGGCTCCACCTGCACCATTTGGAGGAAGAGGTGAGTGCTGTGGATATCATTCTGTATAAATAAAACACTGATTGGCCAATGGCCAGGCAGAAAGTATAGGCGGGACAAGGAGAGAGGAGAATTCTGGGAAATGGAAGGCTGAGGGAGGGAGATGACAAGCAGCATGTGAAGATGCTGGTAAGCCACGAGCCACGTGGCAAGGTATAGATTTATAGAAATAGGTTAATTTAAGATATAAGAACAGTTAGCAAGAAGCCTGCCATGGCCATGCAGTTAGTAAATAATATGTGTCTGTGTGTTTATTTTATAAGTGGGCTATTGGACTGCCAGAGCTTAACAGGACCCCTCTAGCTTCAGGTGAGTATCTGAGCTCCTGGCTAGACAGTCCCACTCCCTAGGCCTTAGGACATGGGGGCACAATCTGGTCCCCTTCCCCAACTTTCAAAGCCCCAGAAACCCTTCAGTAACATCGTCCCACTGCCAACCATCCCCTGGGGCATCAGCAACCCCAGAAAGCACAGGCCCCACCTTCACAGATTGTAGGAAGAGCCCCAGCAAGTGGTCAGCAGCATCCTCTACCCATACTTGCCCCAGGCCAACCATCCCCCATGGCATCAGCCACCCCCAGAGGCACAGGCTCCAACTGTACCCATTGGAGGAAGACATGGGCAGACAGCAGTGTAAAAATATGTTCAACAATGTAAAGAGTGATATGACACTACCAGAACCTAGTGGTTCTACAACAGCAGGACTGGAACATCCCAACATGGAAGAAGCAGAAGAAAATAACCTTAAACATAACTTTATGGAAATGATAGAGGATTTTAAGGAGGAAATTAAAAATTTCCTTAAAGAAATGGAGGAAAAGACAAACAAAAAATAATGAAAGAAATAAAAAAATCCCTTAAAGAAAGCCAAGAAAATGAAGAAAAAACAATAAAACAGTTCAAGGAAACTGTTCCAGACTTGAAAATTGAAATAGAGGCAACAAAGAAGACACAAATCAAGGGAATGCTGGAAATAGAAAATCTGGGTAAATGAATAGGAGCTACAGATTCAAGCATAACCTACAGAATACAAGCGATGGAAGAAATAATCTCATGTATTGAAAATATGTTAGAAGAAATACATTCATCAGTCAAAGAAAACATTAAATCCAACAAATTCTTAACACCAAACACCCAGGAAATCTGGGACACTATGAAAAGACCAAACCTAAGAATGAGAGGGATATAAGAAGGAGAAGAATTTCTAGGTCACAGGAACAAAAAAAAAATATATTCAACAAAATCATAGAAGAAAACTTTTCCAGCCTAAAGAAAGATGTGCTTATGAAGGCATAAGAAGCTTACAGAACACCAAATAGACTGCTCCCCGCAAAAAGTCCCCTCAACACATAGGTATCAAAACACTAAACATACAGAATAAAAAAGAATATTAAATGGTGCAAAAGAAAAAGGCCAAGTAACATATAAAGGCAGACCTGTCAGAATTATACCGAACTTCTCAATGGAAACTCTGAAAGCCAGAAGGTCCAGGACAGATGTTTTGCAGACACTAAGAGACCACAGATGCCAGCCCAGACTATTATACCCAGCAAAACTTTCAATACCATAGGCAGAGAAAACAAGATTTTTCATGACAACATCAGATTTAAATAATACCTATCCACAAATCCAGCCCTACTGAAAGTGCTGGAAGGAAAACTCCAACCCAAGGAAGTTAACTGCACTCACAAAAACACAGGCAATAGATAGCCTTAAACCAGCAAAGTAAGAGGATTGAACAATCATTGGTTATTAATATCTCTTATTATCAATGAACTTAATTCACCTATAAAAAGACACAGGCTAACAGAATGGGTACAAAAACAGGATCCATCCTTCTACTGCATACAAAGAACATACTTCATCCTCAAAGGTAGACATTAACTCAGAGCAAAGAGTTGGAAAAAGACTTTTTCAATCAAATTGACCTAAGATGCAAGTTGGTATAGCCATCATAATATCTAACAAAATAGACAACATTAATCAAAAAGAGATGGAGAAGAACATTTCATATTCATCATGGAAAAAAAATGAAGTCTTTCAAGATGAAGTCTCAATTCTGAATGTCTATGACCCAAATACAAGGGCACCCACATTAGTAAAATAAACATTACTAAAGCTTAAATCACCTATCAAACCCCACACACTAACAGTGGGAGACTTCAACACTCCATTCTCACCACTGGACTGGTCTGACAGACAGAACTTAATAGAGAAATAAGGGAAATAATAGATGCTATTCCTCAAATGTACTTAACAGATATCTATAGAACATTTCACCCAAACACAAAAGAATATACCTCCTTATAAGCACCTCATGGAACCTTCTCTAAATTTGACCACATACTTGATGGCAAAGCAACAACAACAGATACCAAAAAAAAAAAAGGAGTAACCACCTGTTTTTTATTGCATCACCACAGCTTAAAGTTAGAATTCAGCAACAACACAAATTTCAGAAAGCCTACAAACTCGTGGAAACTGAACAACTCTCAGCTGAGTCACCACAGGGTTAAGGAAGAAATAGAGAACGAAATTAAAGACTTCCTGGAATTCAATGAAAATGAATACACAACATTCCCAAACTTAATGGGACAGACACTGTGAAAGCAATGTTAAGAGGAAAGTTCATAGTGCTAAGTGTCTACATAAAGAATTTGGAGAAATATCACACTAGCAACTAAAAAGCACACTAGAAAGCTCTAGAACAAAAAAAAAAAAAAAAAAAAAAAAACAAATTAACCCAAGAGGAGTTGACTACAAAAAATAATCAAATTTAGGGCAAAAATCAATAAACTAGAAACAAAGAGAACAATACAATGAATCAATGAAACAAAGAGTTGGTTCTTTGAAAAAATCAACAAGATTGACAAACACTTATCAAAACTAACACAAAGGCTCAGAGGGAATTTCCAAATTAACAAAATCAGAAATGAAAAGGGGTACATAACAACATACATTGAGGAAATCCAGAGAATCATTCGGTCATACTTTGAAAGCTTATACTCAAAAAAATTGAAAAATGTAAAAGAAATGGCAGCCGGGCGGTGGTGGCGCATGCCTTTAATCCCAGCACTCGGGAGGCAGAGGCCAGGCGGATCTCTGTGAGTTCAAGGCCAGCCTGGTCTCCAAAGAGAGTTCCAGGAAAGGCACAAAGCTACACAGAGAAACCCTGTCTTGAAAAACCAAAAAAAAAAAAAAAAAAAAAGGGCAATAATCTGGGTAGGTACCACATACACATAACACATAACAAAATTAAATCAAGACAAGTTAAACCATTTAAATAAACCTATAATCCCTAAGGAAATAGAGGCAGTCATTAAAAAATCTCTTTTTTTTTTTTTTTTTTTTTTTGGTTTTTCGAGACAGGGTTTCTCTGTGTAGTTTTGGTGCCTGTCCTGGAACTCACTTGGTAGCCCAGGCTGGCCTTGAACTCACAGAGATTCGCCTGGCTCTGTCTCCCAAGTGCTGGGATTAAAGGCGTGCACCACCACCCGCCCGGCTTATTTTTTTTGAGACTTTTCAAAAGTCTCAAAAAAAAAAAAGAAGAAGCCCAGGGCCTGATGGTTTCATTGCAGAATTCAGAATTCTACCAGGATTTCAAAGAAGCTCTAATACCAAAACTCCTCAAATTGCTCCTCACAATAGAAACAGAAGGAACATTGCCAAACTCTTTTTATGAGGCTACAGTTATCCTGATATCCAAACCACACAAAGATGCAACTAAGTAAGAGAATTACAGATGAATCTCCCTCATGAACATTGATGCAGAAATACTCAATAAAATACTGGCAAATGAAATCCAAGATCACACCAAAAAATAATCCACCGTGATCAAGTAGGCTTCATCCCAGAGATGACAGTTCAACATACAAAAACTGTCAATGTAATACATCATATAAACTAACTAAAAGAAAAAAAAAAACACACTATCATTTTATTAGATACTGAAAAAGCCTTTGACAAAATCCAACACCCCTTTGTGATAAAGGTCTTGGAGAGATCAGGGATACAGGCAACATACCTAAACATAATAAAGGCAATATACATCAAGCCAACAGCCAACAATAAACTAAATGGAGAGAAACTTAAAGCAATTCCACTAAAATCAGTAACAAGACCAGGCTGTCCACTCTCCTCATATTTATTCAATATAGTACCTGAAGTTCTAGCTAGAGCAATAAGACAACAAAAGGAGATCAAGGGGATATAATTCAGAAAGAAAGATGTCAAATTTTCACTATTTACAGATGATATAATAGTATACATAAGTGACCCCAAAAATTCTACCAAAGAACCCTTACAACTAATAAAAACTTTAAGTAATGTGGGAGGATATAAGATTAACTAAAAAAAAAATCAGTAGCCATCTGTAGTTGGAAGTTTTCCTGTGTCCCAGGATGTGGGTAGATACAAATCTCTCCCACTAGTATCTCCCAAGTAAACACACAGAGGTTTATATTAATTATAACTGCATGGCCATGGCTCAAGCCTTCTGCTAGCTAGCTCTTATATCTTAAATTAGCATAACTATTAATCTATGTATCGCCACATATTCCATGGCTTTACCTGCATCCCATTACATGTTGCTCCTTGAGCAGCTTGCTGGCATCTCTCCCCGCCTTCTTCCTGTCTCTCTTTGAATTTCCCACCTGCCTCTAAGCTGCCATGCCATAGGCAAAATGGCTTTATTTATCAACCAATCAGAGCAACACATATTTGCAGCATACAGAAAGACATTCCGCCATCAGCCATCCTATATACAAATGCTAAATGCGATGAAAAATAAATCAGAGAAGCATTACCCTTTACAATAGACATACATAACATAAAATATCTTTGGAGTAACTCTAACCAAACAAATGGAAGACCTATATGACAGAACTTGAAGTTTTTGAGGAAATAAATTGAAGAAGATATCAGAAAATGGCAATTCTACTAAAAGCAATCTAAAGATTCAACGCAATCCCCATCAAAATCCCAATACAATTCTACACAGACCTAGAAAGGACAATATGGAAATTTCAATTTCATATGGAAAAGCAAAAAACACCCAAGATAGCCAAAATGATCCTGTACAGTAAAGGAACTTCTGGAAGAATCATCATCCCTGACTTCAAGCTCTACTACAGAGCTATAATAATAAAACCAGCGTGGCATTGGCATAAAAATAGTTATATGGGTCAATAGAATCTAATAAAAGATCCTGACGTTAATCCACACACTTATGAACATCTGATTTTTGACAATGAAGCCAAAATTGTACAATGGGAAAAAGACAGCATCTTCAACAAATGATGCTAGCATAACTGGATTTCAACATGTAGAAACTTGCAAATACATCCATACCTATTGTCATGCACAAAATCAAGTCCAAATGGATCAAAGACTTCAACATAAATCCAGTTACACTGAACCTGATGGAAGAGAAATTGGAAAGGTTCCTTGAACACATTGGCACAGGAGATTGCTTCCTAAATATAACACCGGTAGCACAGACACTAAGACTGATTATTAAGAAATGGAATCTCATAAAATTGAAAAGCTTCTGTAAGACAAAGGACATAGTAAATAGGACAAAATGACAGCCTACAGAATGGGAAAAGATTTTCACCAACCTCACATCTGACAGAGGGCTGATCTCCAAAATATATGAAGAACTCAAGAAAGTAGACATTAAAATACCAAACAATCCAATTAAAAATGGGCTACAGAGATAAACAGAGAATTCTCAATGGAAGAATCTCAACTGGCCGAAAGACATTTAAGGAACTGCTCAACATCCTTAGTCATCAGGGAAATGCAAATCAAAAAGACTCTGAGAAACTATCTTACACCTGTCAGAATGGCTAAGATAAAAAAAAAAAAAAACACTGAAGACAGCTTATGTTGGAGAGTATGTGGAGTAAGAACACAACTTCAGTGCTGGTAGGAGTGCAAGCTTGTACATCCACTTTGGAAATCAGTATGACAGCTTTTCGGGAAATTGTGAATTAATCTACCTCAAGACCCAGGAATACCACTCTTGGGCATATACACAAAAAAATGCTCAACCATACCAAGAAGACACTTGTTCAACTATGTTCATAGTATTATTAGTCACAATAGCCAGAATCTTTAAACAACCTAGATGTCCCTCAACAAAAGAGTAGATAAAGAAAATATGGTGCATTTACACAATGGAGTATTACTCAGTGATAATAAACAATGACATCATAAAATTTGCAGGCAAATTGATGAAACTAGAAAAAAAAAATCTTCCTGAGCAAGGTAACTCAGACCCAGGAAGACAAACACGCTCACATCATAAGTGGATGTTAGATGTAAAACAAAGCATAATCAGGCTACAATCTATAAACCCAGAGAAGTTACATAACAAAGAGGACCCTAAGAGGGATACACAAAAAATTGTCCTAGGAAAAAGAAATAGGAAAGATCTCCATGGTTAACTGTGAGGTAGGGGGAGAGTAAACGGGAGGGGATGGGGTTGGAAACAAGAGGGATCAGGATTGCCAATTTGGGGGACAGATGGGATGGGAGAACAATGAAAGAGATATCTTGACTGAGGAAGTCATTGTGGGGTTATGGCGAAACCTGGTGCTAGGGAACTTCCCAGGAATTCAAAAAGATGGCCACAGCTAAGACTCCTAGCAAGAGCAGAGAGGGTACCCCAACTGGCTTTCCCCTATAATTAGATTGATGACTACCTTAATTGTGTTCATAGAACCTTCATCCAGTAACTGATACAAACAGATGTAGAGATCCATAGCTAAGCACCAGGCTGAGCTCCTGGAGTCTAGTTGAAGAGGGGGGAAGAGGGACTATATGAGCATGGAGGTCAAGATCATGATGGGGAAAACCACAGAGACAGCTGACCTAAGCAAGTGGGAGCAAACAGACTCTGGACTGATAGCAGGCGAACCTGCATGGGACTGAACTAGACCCTCTGAATGTGGGTGATCATTGTATGGCTTGGACAGTTTGTGGGGACCCTGACAGTGGGACCAGGATTTTATCTCTGGTCTATGAATTGACTTTTTGGAGTCCATTCCCTATGGAGGGATGCTTTGCTCAACCTTGATGCAGCTGGGAGTGGCCTGGTCTTGCCCCAACTTGATATGTCAGACTTTGTTGACTACCTTTTCTGAGGAGTGGATGCTGGAGGCAGGGAATGTGGTTAGTATGTAAAATGAAAAAAAGAAAAAAAAAACTTCTAAATTAAAAAAAAAAAAGGAAAAAAAAACTGCTAAAGTGGTGCTCAGAATTTTACCAACTATACCAGAAGTTATGTTATTAGTTAAGAAAAACAGGTTCCTTCTGGCTAAATAAAGTCATTTTTATAAAGAATACACCTTTATTTCTGACCCAAAGTGGAATAATCCATGTGATCTTGCAGGCCAGTTCCACAGTTTTATCAGTTAATTTCCCCAAGAAATTGTGCTTTTTCAATTTTCAGTTTTCAATTTTAAATCTATCTACCTCTCAAAGTATCCTACAGTCATTCTCTAACACCAGCACCAGTGTGTTCTGAAACAGCCAGAAATTAAAACAGAAAATAATAAACTACTAGAGGAAAGGTTTATTGCACCTCAATCAGAGTCTGATTCCTAACACACTAAATAATAACTATATGTCATTATTACAACTATTACTGAGAAACAAAGACAATACTGTCTATTCCACTCAAAAATGTGTGTGAGATTTTCGACAATATACCATGGACTTTCTTTTCCTAATTTATACCTTTCCCTAAAACCTGTGTGATGAATAAATTTCTAATCAAAACTCAGAAAATAAATGGGACATTCTAAGAAAGAAATCTTTATCTCTATTTAAAAATAAGTTTAAATATGGTGAAATCAAATGTTTCTGAAAATAAATGTTGGGGTTACAACGACTGGGTCAGGAACATGGAGTAATAAGAGAAATGGGTAAAAGTGACCAAGCTGATCAGATAAGAGGAAATTAACTCTTGGGAAAACAATTCACTCATGGCTCGGTGGATCAGTTCTACCCCAACTGCCCCACTCACACAGCAGAGCACACTTAAGGCATCATTGCCCTTTCCACAAGCAGATTTCTGAAGTTTGTAAGTATAAGTATGTAAATAATTACACATTATACATTCTCCTATAACCATTTGAGACACATTGGCTTGGTAAGGATGGCTTCCAAGAAAGTTCCTATCTATTCCATCCAGACCGTCCCAGGCCACCCTAGTGTTAGATGTGAGGAAGCAGGTTGTAGATGAAAACTTTGAAGTCCAGCTAGCAGAGGCATCCAAGTAGACTCCATCTGCCTTCCATTATGGGGGTGTATTTCTTATCTGTTATTGCTTTTTCATTTAATGAAATACATCTTTATTAATTGCTTACTCAATCTGTGCCCAGTGTGATTTGTTCTCATTAAGGAGCACAAGAAGCAAGGTTTTTGCCGTGCTTGGGGTCAGAGGGAATATGTGAGGGAGAATCTATCTATCTATCTATCTATCTATCTATCTATATAGCAAGTACAAACATGTCAGATTATCAGAGAGATTAAGGTCTCACTCTCCTCACAGATCTCTTACTCTGCTCTTCATTACTACTGGCAGAACCAAATACACTTCAGAGCAATGGTGGTTTTAGTATTCTTTGATAAATTCAAGCCAACTAGATTATTTCAACATCTACTAGGAAATGTGGTGAATATCCTTGAGCTCATATAAAAGAATAATATGTAATATTAGTAATTCACAAATCTCCTATTAAGATCTTGAGGATGTATAAATTCTAACATTATTATGGATATAAAATTTTATTCCCAGCCAGCACTTTGGGTGAGTTGTTCCTTATACAGGTTATAGATTGGCAACAGTTTGAGGATCAGCTTGAGAATGCATAACATAAAAGTTTATATTTTACAAACTTCTTAATCAACAGAGCCACCTGAAGTAGTTACCACTAATTAAGTGATAAGAAGTGCTTTCTAGTGTGAAACAAAATTGTATCGGAAATACATATTTATAAAAGGTTCCAAGAAGACTTTCTAAATTAAAAAAAATGGAAAATATTGCATGAACTCTGTGAACCAAATGTGTATGAGTGTTCCAAAGTCACATGTTTAAATACTAACCCCAAAAGAAGTGAAATATATAGGAAATGAGTAGTTCACAAAGATGGAATTTTCCCAAATAAGTGCCCTAAAAATTAGTGAAGAGAAATGACTCCATCCCTTATGTGAGAGGTTGCTTTCTACAAACCACAAAGTATGTCTTTCTGTATGCTGTGAATGTGTTGCTCTGATTGATTGATAAATAAAACACTGATTAGCCAGTAGCCCAGGCAGGAAGTATAGAATAGGCAGGATAACCAGAGAGGAGAATTCTGGGAACAGGAAGGCTAAGTCAGGAGATGCTGCCAGCCTGCTGCCACCATGAGAAGCAAGATGTAAAGAACCCATAAGCTACAAGCCACATGGCAACTTACAGACTAATAGAAATGGGTTAATTTAAAATATAAGAACTAGATAGCAAGAGCCTGCCATGGCCATACAGTTTATAAGTAATAAAAGTATCTTTGTGTTTACTTGGGTCTGAGTGGCTGTGGGCCTGAGTAGGACTGGAGAAAACTCCAGCTACAGTATGCCTTCATCAGACATCATGTCTTTTAGTATGGCCAAGAATATGATAACTAGATGTCTGTCCTCTTTTGTTATACCAGCCTTGGTGGGATCAAAATAAATGTCACTTCAGTAGATTCTCCACTGCTAGAAAAATGTGAAATAGGTAAATATATGTTAATGCATGAAATCCATGTAAAAATCATCTTCAGTGTTTCCTTACCTAGCATAACATTTATGCCCTAACCCATCTGGCTTGAAAACCTGATAAAGAAAATGAAACAATGACACCACACATAAAGAGTTTCATAAAATCCCTATTTGTATTTAACCTGGAACTAAGTAAACAGTCTATATTTTAAAATGATCTGCAATAATTAATAGATAAATAGGATTTAGGCTGGACAGCCTCTGCCTGAATAAAAATCCCTTACTACTCACTATCATCCCAGTGTAACTTGTGAAAGAACATCCTTTCTTTCTCTCTGGAAAGGCTCTGCTGGTTCTGACACCTCATTTTCTATTAGGTTTGTAAAAGCAAATGCCATATAACTTATCAATTCTTCTCAAGAGTTCTTTCTACCCCTTCTTCCCAATTCACAGATGCTAAGAAACCAGATTGAACCAACATTTTGAATGACTTCTCTCCTGGATCACTAACAATTCTGAACAGAAGGTGGGTTAAGGACCAGTGAGCGACAAGCTGCAGAAAAATGAATTATATCTCAACTACAGAAACACTAAATTGAGAATCAGAGATGTCTTTGGATAACAAAAACAAAAAACAGACATCAATGTGAATTGTATACCTCAAGACGCTTAAAAATATGCTGGAAGAAGATCTGAGAGAATGTTTAAAAATTTTCCAAAACTGATCTCAAGGTAATAAATTCTTTGAATACTTCTGTAAGTCATGATAGCCTATGACCATAAATACTGACACATATGGTTTTTCTCTTTCTAGAAGATAGAATAGAATTTTATTTAATATCAGTATTTTTATTATTTTGAAATGTATGCTACATTTATTTTCAAAACCACTTGGTTTAATTAAACATGTTTGGGAATCAGCCAGTGAACTAAAATGTTCTCTTTGTAGTCCTTTCTGAAGCTTAAAATTTGCTGAAACTTTTGATGCTTTAAGGTAAAAAGAGAAAGTGCAGTGTTTTATAATATTATATGTTTGCAAATTACTTTTTAGTAGAATTTATTATCCCAATATACTTTGTGAAACACAATTTTGGAAATGAAAAAGTATATAGGTCAGTCCAGGAACACATGGGATTATTCAAGAATAATACCAAGCATTCTACTTCCTAGCATCATTAGTTTTCTCTGTGACTTTGCATGGGGGAATGACCATTGCAAATAAACATGTTGTCATATTCATGTGGCATGTGACATTTTAACTTCCATATATTTCAAAATGTAAGATATATTAATTCACTGATTTTACTTTCAGAAGTTGAATTATTATATATAAATACATTTTTTGATTTATCAATCATATATGCCTGTGTTATATAGTTTTGTTGTGTTAAGCATGAGTTCTAACTAAAATTACCAAGACAATAATAAGTCTACAAAGGTCAAAAATGTATTCTCTATTTTATATTGTTTTTTTGAGACAGGGTGTCTCTTTATAGTCCTGGCGGTCCTGGAGCTTGTTTTGTAGACTAGACTGGCCTCTCACTCAGAGAGGGCCGCCTGCCTCTGCCACGTAAGTGCTGGGATTAAAGTTGTGCACCAATACACACAGCAGGGATTCATATTTTAAATTTGGAGTATTCACTCCTTTGTGTCGCAAAAACTGACAGCTTCTCAACGTCTGTCTTGGTGTAACTCAACATGTGGTTGCAGCTTTGCAAGCACTGGTGATCACACTGTGTTTCTTACTTGATAAAAGTAAGTAAACTGAAAATATTTATATAAATATACGAATGCACACCTAAAACCCAAAAGGAAGATAACCTGCTGGCTTTCCTATCCAGTCATGAGGACTAGCCTATTGATGAATATTGATGTCTCAATCACATCTACAGCAGCCAATGTCTTCAAATATTAAGATGGTTGAAATAGTCACACTAGCTTTGCAGTACTGTCATTTGGTTTCTGTACATCCACCTCTGCAAGTCACTTTAAATGGAATTGAAATAGAACATTTTCTTCCAACAACCTATACAAAAACTAGTTTAATGCTTCATACTGATGCAATAAAAATATTATTACATTTCCCTTTACACCTTAGCATTGGAATAGTTACATGCTATATAAACACTCCTTTATTGCAATGATTAATCATCTGGAAAGGAATGAGAGCCCAGTGTTTCTTAGAAGGAGATGTAGAGCTGCCAGTCTGAGCAGTGAGAAAGAATTGTCCTTTGTGCTTAAAGCAACTGAGCTGCATCTTTCTCTTTTTTTTAGTCCATGTTTTACAATATAAATATATACTTTTATATAAATTGATTTTTAATTAAAAATTGTTCCCTATACAACATACTTTGATCATGTTTCCCCTCACATCTCCCTAGATCTTCCCCCTATCCATCACCCAATTTTATATTTATGTCCTCTCTCTCTCTCTCTGTCTCTCTGTCTCTCTTTCTCTGTCTGTCTGTCTGTCTGTCTCTCTCTCTCTCTCTCTCTCACACACACACACACACACACACACACACACACACACACACGCACACACACACACACGCGCACACACGCAGACCAAGAAAGAAACACAAAAAAGAAACTCTAAGTAAACAAGCAAAAGACCAATACAAAAAAGACACAAACAGACAAAAAAAAAACATGGAGTTCAAGGATTTGTCCTGGAATGTAGTTGATTTTCCCTTTGCCATCTGTTATCAATTACAAATAGCCTCTTGGCTTGAAGTAGGAGTACAAATCTACTTCCTTCTCTTAGTGTTAAGACCCTGTATAGCTTGAACCCATGTAGGTTCATGCATACTGCCACAGTCTCTGTGAGTTCATGTTTACTTTTGTCCTCTTTCCTTGAAGTTGTACGTCACCTCTAGTTTTTACACTCTTACTGCCTTCTCTTCTGCATAGATCACTGTGTCTTGAAGGAGGGCTTTGATGAAGAGATCCCATTTAGGACTGAGTGCTCCAAAGTATCTCACTTTCTGCACATTGTCCAGATGTGGATGTCTGTGTTAATTCCTATCCACTGCAAAAAGAAATTCCATTGATGAGGATTGACTGAGGCACTTGTCTATGGGTATAGCATAACATTAAGAGACATTTTATTGCTATGTTCTATATCAGAATAATAGTAGGTTTTTCCACATGCCCACAACTTATCTAGTTTCAGATTCTGGGCCACTTTAGCAGTATCATGTAAGGGTTCCATCTCATAGAGAAAACCTTCAACCTAACCCAAAACTGGTTGGTTACTCTTATACATTCGTGTCAACATTTTCTACCAGTATACCTTGCAGGCAAGTTGCTGTTGTAGGTCATAGGGTTTGTAGTTGGGTAGTATTGATGATTACATTTTTTTCATTTTTTATTAAGAAATTTTCTATTCACATTGCATATCAACCAGAGATCCTCCCTCTTCCCTATTCCCATCCCCCAGCCTTCCCCCCCAACCCACCCCTCATCCCCACATATTCCAAATCAAGGTCTCCCAGGAGGAGTCAGCAGAGCCTGGCAGACTCAACTGAGACAGGTCCAAGTTCCTGACCCCTGCACCAAGGCTGTACAAGGTGTCATACCCTAGGCACGGGGCTCCAAAAAGCCCGTCCATGCACCAGGGACGATCCCGATCCCCCTACCTGTGGGCCCCCTAAACAGTTCGAACTAAACAACTGTCTCCTGTATCCAGCGGTCCTAGTCTACTGGTCTAGTGAATACCCTAACTGTCATCATAGAGCCTTCATCCAGTGACTGATGGAAGCAGATGCAGAGATCCACACCGGGGGTCCAGGCTGAGCTCCAGGAATCCAATCAAGGAGAGAGAGGAGGGATTCTGTGGGCAGGGGATGTAGAGATCATGATGCAAAAATGTGCAGAGTTGACCAGCCACACTATTGGAAACCCATGAACTGTGGATGATTACCTTTTTTCAGTACTGTGTAGAGTACCTTCCAGAACCATGATAGTCTGAAGGTATAAAGCTTCTGGTTAGGTACCAGTTCAACTTCTTCATGTTCCATGACACTAAGTAAGTATTGTCTTCAGCACTCAGGCCCTATCATTAGATTGTGGAGAGCAACCAATAACCTTGGCAACAGCCTCCGAAGTTTGAGGTGGGAGATCGTCCATGGAACTCCTTTGCTCAATAACTCAACAAGAGGTAACTTATTCTTGACACTGAAACACCAGACAGTAGAGGCTAGAGTAATAGCAGCTCTTTCCTAAGACCAGAATTTGATCTCTAGGATCTAGTTTTTATAAACATATTTTTAGATAAAAAATAATTCATTACCAAACAGCAGAATTTCATAAAAAAAAACTAGGATATGTTAAAATTGGGTTTTGTTCCAGGGAATCTGCATTAGAAAATCTACATAATTTGTTCCAGTTCATAGTTTTTTTTAAATAAAAAAATGCATCTTTATGTTGCAATAAGAGCATTAAAGAGAAATTTATCAGCTATGTTTAGTAGTGAAATTGTTAGTAAATTATAAAAGGAAAAAAAAGTGATTTTTGTCCTTTATGAACCAGCACTAATGGTAAGTATCATACTTAATTTGAGACTCCCCAATCAATAGAAACTATTGCCATTGTCCTCATGATAATATTATTATATTATCATGTAAAACCCTGTTACTGAAGATACAACACTAAGTACTTTGGTCATAGGACATAAAGAAATCAAGCTGGAGCTGAGGTGAAAACTTTCACCTTACCTGCCAGACTCAAAAGTACCAGAAACTACTTTGTAAATTGCTGGAGTCGAAAAAAAAATCATCAAAAGTTGTCCCAGCTATGACATTTTAACCTGCTGGGGAAGCTGCCCTCTGTTGCACAATGGCATGACTGGTACTGGAGTGTGGTGATTTGAGTAAGAAAGTCCCCCATACATCCATGTGCTTGAATAGTTGGTCCCCAGTAGATTGTTTGGAAAGAATTAGAAGATGTGGCCCTTCAGGAGGAAGTGAGTCACTTGAATGGACTTTGAGGTTTCACTCACCCGTGGCATTGCTAGTTAGCTCTCTCCCTCTCAGTCTACCTTGCATTTGTGGACCAAGATGTAAATTCTCAGCTATTGCTCCAGTACCATCCCTGCCTGTGTTCTGTCATGTTTCCTGCCGTGATGGTCATGGACTCTTACCCTCTGAAACTATAAATGAGCCTCCAATAAACTCTTTTTTTCTATAAGTTTCTCATCACAGCAATAGAAAATTAAGACTAGGGCAATCAATCATTTTCTGATTGAACTTGAATCTCACTCAGGAAGAGAGACCTCAGGCCTGGTTCTATAAATATTGTCAATATCCCATAGTTGAGGCAGTCATAGACCCTAATAGGGAACCTAATTCTATTGTTTAGCTATATGTTTCTGTTGTCAAACTGGCTTCTAAAGACTTGTGTTTGCATCCATAAAGTAGTGGTGCATCAAGCTTTAATCAGAGACATTTCCTCCTATACAAAGAGATAGTTAATGTTGAAACCCATAACTAGACAAAGAGCCAAGAATATGCAATAATGGAGTGCTGGGTCCTAACAGGGCTGGTTGTATCACCTTTTCCAAGGCTCAAGAAACACACATGAAGAAAAGGAGAAAGGAAATCAAGATCCTGAAAATGGAGGAGATGTACAGTTAAGATAAGTAAATCTTCTGGATATATATAGTCATGGCATGCATAAAAATCACTACAGCTATGGTTCCCTGCATAAGACCTAGACAAGACTGGGCCCCACAATATTTTATCATGGAAAGGGGAGGAGCACATCAGGCTCCACCCTTCAATTAAGGACTATTGGCATTTAATGATTGTTGTGAGAGTGGTCGTCAGTTTATTCAATGGTGTATCCATCAATAAGTTATTCTTGCTCCGTAAATAAATTCTCACCAATGTTCAAGCAAGAAACCATAAAGAAACTCATATTATCACACACAAATGAAGCCACGAGTGTAGAAAGAGGACTTGGTAAGGTTAAAAAAAAAGAATAAAAGAATTCCAGTGGGAAAGAGAGGGGTGAAAGTAATGGGGCATGAAAATGACTAAAATTCTCAACTGTGTGAACCTGTCAAATGTTGGGTGAGTAATTAAAAAAATAAACAAAAATATTACAGAACGAGTAGCACATAGATAACAGTTGGATAAAACCCAGTTTGCAGGGCTATCATATGCCTTCCTTGCAATGCTGCTAATTAAACACGGTGTCCCTTTCCCAACAGTAGAATATCTCATTTGGGGACTTGAAAGACAGCACAGAGATATGAATGTTAATTGTGCCTATCTACAGACCCTCTCCCTTTCTTTCCATGGCATACCCAGGCAGCTAAACCTCCACACAGAATTAAACAATTTGAATTAGAATACAGTACTCTACTGTCAGATTTTCCACTTAAATATAGCTTCTCAGCTATGTTCACACACTAGGAAATAATATACTATAAGACTTTGAGTTAGAAAAACTTCAGGTTCTTCTTCAAGCTATGCTTATATCATAGATGCCCACCTTGCTGTAGAAATCTTAAAATATGGTCCATCCAGCATATCATAGCCTTAATTAACTTAACTCTGCCTTTTCATATCCATGTGTTCAAGTTCTGCTATATTTCTGTTTGAAGAACTCAAAGGTGTAATAGATTTCAGGAGTCAGCTCAACACAAGAGGTTCTGCAAACCAAAAATATCACCTCATTTTTTTTTTCAATCTAACGTATTGACACAGAGAAGAAGGGGCAGGAAGTTCCACCAACTAACCAAGGAGATATTTGCAATTGAAAGATGCTGGGAGAGGGAATGTCAGTTATTTCCAGTGAGATGACATTGTGTATATCAACTACAGTTCAGAGCAGGTCAAATATTCAAGAATAATTGACCAATATAGTACAAATTCCTTGTTTTTGTTTTGTCCTTGTTCTTTCTTTTTATTTCTTTGTGCTTTTTTGCTGTGGGATGTTCTGTATGGCAAATGTGTTGCTAATTAGTCAATAAATAAAACACTGATTGGCCATTGGCTAGGCAGGAAGTGTAGGTGGGACAAGGAGAAGAATAAAGCTGGGAAGTGGAAGGCTGAGTCAGAGAGACACTGCCAGCCGCCACGATGAGAAACAGCAGGTGAAGATGCCGGTAAGCCACGAGCCATGTGGCAAGGTATAGATTAATGGAAATGGATTAATTTAAGCTGTAAGAACAGTTAGCAAGAAGCCTGCCACGGCCATACAGTTTGTAAGCAATATAAGTCTCTGTGTTTACTTGGTCGGGTTTGAGCGGCTGTGGGACTGGCAGGATATAGAGATTTGTCCTGACTGTGGGCCAGGCAGGAAAACTCTACCTACACTTTTTGGTTTATTAGTTTTTGTTTTTAAGAGAGAAAAGGAATATAAAGGTGAGTGGGTAGGGAAGGGGAGAATCTTGGAGGAGTTGGAGAATTCAAATAATAGGAAAAAAATATTATATAAAAAGTAAAGTAATTTAAAAATTTATGATTACTTTTATTAAAAACTTAAACTCATTTTCTATCTTTCTCGATGTTTGTTGATAGTTGAATCACGGTAAGGAGTAAACCCCTAAGACATAAGGCTTCTTCTAGAAATCTGCCTTCAACAATTTCTGATAAAAGTTACATAAGCAGATAATAAGTTAAGCAAAAATAAATTCTAGTATTAAATTTAAAGCATATAAACACACTTAAATCTTAACATGACAGAACAATGGATATCAGCATCATACTCAGGCTATAATTAAATGACACACAAGTAATGGGAATAAATTGATACAAGATTCTACCTCTTTCTTCACATATACCCCAGAATTCTGAAAGAATGTGGGAAGAGGTGGAACTAATTAAAGTGCATTCAAATTTCTGGGTTGATGTTCCAGTACCAACTCAGTACCAGTAACTAAGCCCAAATGGTTGCCTATAGTTTTATACTGACTTAAAATTCTAAATGAAATTTCAAAGACATAGTTAGCATTCTTTGGGATTGCTTGTGATATTGTTAATTGATAAAAATTTCCCTAATTCATTTATTTAGGAGGTTTTGCCATCAGAAATGCAAAGATAAAGATCTGTGACTTTGTTACATGCAGAGTTCTTTAGATTTTATCTCCTCTTGGACCAAGGGCACTGACATAGCAGCATGTGGCTTAAGCAATTTTTCCCCCTTGGAAAAGTACAAAGTGTTGATCTCAATCATTTGCCTTCTCTATGATAGCATATATATGTATATATATGTAAAGATATATATATATACATATATATGTATATATATATATACATATATATATATATATATATCTTCACACAGACACAAAGCAATGAATTTTGAATGTTGCAATACAAACCCTAAACTAAAGTTGCATATAAACTTAGCTTTGCAAAAGAAAGGCAATAAAAGGAGTCAGAATTTTTTAATACCTTAAGTAGTTGTCTAGAGACAAGTAAAAATTATTGAGTTTCTTAATCTTCTCATTTAAAAGAAAGCTATAGTTTACCCCAGACCCAATTCTCAGGGTTGTAACAGAACAATAGCTATAGCTTTCCCTCTCCCCTATCCACACCTCCTGTGGATGTCTCAGACCACATACCTCCAACCCTGCAACGTTTTCTCCCCACCTCATGCCTGTGTCCTAGCCCACAACTTGATCAGACACTCTCTGCTTAAACACTTGCCACACCTATTAGAAGACCAAATAGGCTGCCTGCAGATCTTCTTCTTCTTCTCCTTCTCCTTCTCCTTCTCCTTCTCCTTCTCCTTCTCCTTCTCCTTCTCCTTCTCCTTCTCCTTCTCCTTC
Organism: Peromyscus californicus insignis; assembly: GCF_007827085.1. Classification (NCBI taxonomy): domain Eukaryota; kingdom Metazoa; phylum Chordata; class Mammalia; order Rodentia; family Cricetidae; genus Peromyscus; species Peromyscus californicus. Next base: position 157,363,173 of record NW_026294573.1, on the reverse strand, counting down.
TCCTTCTCCTTCTCCTTCTCCTTCTCCTTCTCCTTCTTCTTCTTCTTCTTCTTCTTCTTCTTCTTCTTCTTCTTCTTCTTCTTCTCCTTCTGCTTCTTCTTCTTCTTCTTCTTCTTCTTCTTCTTTCTTCTTCTTCTTTCTCTCTCTCTCTCTCTCTCTCTCTCTCTCTCTCTCTCTCTCTCCCCTCAGATCCAGTTTTCCGGGTTGTCCCAAGTGCTAAAACAGACCCTCTGGCTTTCCTGACCCCAGCCTCAAACAGCAGCAAGCATTCCCCATAAAAACAGCAACCAAGCAAGCCAAGTATAACAGGAAATACTTAGCCAACACACTCTATGACAATGAAGAAAGAAAACAGAAAACAAGGAACAAAATACCAACCCAACAAAGATAAACCCAGACATTAGCACCTAGACCTATAATCACCCCAAACCAAGACACATACACACCAGCATAAGAATGCAATCAATACCAGCCAGGGCAATATGTCTCCACAAAAGTCCAGGTACACTACCACAGCTAGCACTGAATATTACAACATTGCTGAAGCACGACACCTTAAAATCAACCATAGGAAGATGACACAGGTCCTTAAAGATGAAATAAATCCCTTAAAGAAATCCAAGAAAACACAAACAATTGGGAGAAATGAATAAACCCCTTAAAGAAAACCAAGGAAAAATAAACCGTTGAAGGAAATAAAAGTGTTCAAGACCTGAAAATGGAAATAGAAGCAATAAAGAACCATGACCTGAGAGGATTCTGGAAATGAAATCTAGATAAGCAAATCAGAACTAGAGACACAAGTATCACTAAAAGAGTGTGACCGATAATCACAGGCATTGAAAATATTATAGAATAAATAAACTCATCAGCCAAAGAAAAGGCTAAGTCTAAAAGATTTCTGACACAAAATATCCAGAAAATCTGAGACACAAACCTATGAATAATAGTAATAGAGAAATGAGAATACTACCTCAAAGGCCCAGGAAATATTTTCAACAAAATCACAGAAGAAAATTTCCTAACCTAGAGAAGAAAATGCTTATCAAGTTACAAGAAGCATACAGAATACCAAATAGAATGGAACAGAAAAGAAAGACCCTTTACCACATAACAATCAAAACATTAAACATACAGAACAAAGAAAAATTATTAAAATCTGCAAAGGAAAAAGACAAAATGACATATAAAGGTAGACATATTAGAATTACACCCAACTTCTCAATGGAGACTCTAAAAGCCAGAAGGGCTTAGATAGATGTGCTGCAGATTCTAAGAGACCAACAATTCCAGCCCAGATAACTAAACTCAGAAAAACTTTCAATCACCATAGATGGATAATGTAAGATACTCCATGATAAATTCAAATTTAAACATCTATTTTCAAATCCAACCTTACAGAAGGTGCTAGAAGGAAAAATACATACCAAGGAGACTAACTATTCACATGAAAACACAGGAAATAAATATTCTCAAACTAGCAAGTTCAGAAGAAGGGATGCACAGACTAACATACACATCATCATTACCACCACCATCAACAACAAATAAATAAAGAGGAATTAACAATTATTGGTCATTGATATCACTCAATATCAATGGCCTCCATTCCCTAATAAAAAGGCATGGATTAACAGATGGATATGGAATCAGGATATGGATATGGAATATTTCTGCTACATACATGAAACACAGCACAACATCAAGGATAGACATTAACTCAGGATAAAGTATTGGAACAAGATATTCCAAGAAAATGGCCCTAAGAAGTAGGTGGAGTAGCCATTTTACTATCTAACAAAATAGATTTCAAACTAAAATTAATGAAAAGAGATAGAAAAGGACACTACATACTCATCAAAGGAAAAATCAAAAATGACATTTCGGTTCTTAACATCAGTTTCCCCAACTCACAGGCATCCACTTTTATAAAAGAAACACCAATATAGCTTAAATCACATATTGACCCTCACCCATGGATAGTGGGAGACTTCAGTATCCAATGTCACCAATGGACAAGTCATCCAGACTAAAACTAAACAGAGAAATGCTGGAGCTAACTGATGTTATACACCAAATGGACTAACAGATATTTACAGAACATTCCACCCAAACACCAAAGAGTAGACTTTCTTAGCACTTTATGGAACTTTCTCCAAAATTGACCACATACTGAGACACAAAGTAAATCTCAAAAAAAAAAAAAAAAAAAAAAAAAACCTGAAATAGCTTTCTGTTTCCTACCAGACAACCACAGAATAAAATTAGATGTCAACAGCAACAGAAACCATAGAAAGCTTATAAATTCATGAAAACTGAATAATTATCGCCAAGCATTGCCAAGCTTATGTGACACTGTGAAAGAGGTGCTAAGAGCCAAGTATAGCACATAGCACTAAATACCAACAGGGACAAAATGGAGAGAACTCGCACTAGCAACTGAACAGCACACCTGAAATCTCTAGAAAAAGAAAAAACAAACACACTGAAGAGGAAAGAATGACAAGAAATAAACTGAGGGCTGAAATCAATAAAATAGAAGCCAAGAGAATAATAAAAGGAATAAATGAAACAAAGAGTTGGTTCTTTGAGAAAATCAACAAGTCAGACAAAGCCTTATTTAAACAAAGGAACTAAAAGACAGAAAGAGAATATCCAAATTTTAAAGATCAGAAATGAAAAGGCAGACATGACAATAGGCAACAAGGAAATATAGAGAATCATAAGGACATACTTTAAATAGTTGTAGTCCATAAAATTGGAGAAATCTTAAAATAAATAAGTAAATACTTTTCTTAATAGATAACACTCACCAAAGTTAAATCAAGGTCAGATAAACAATTTAAATAGAACAATAGCTCCTAACAAAATAGAAACAGTCATTAAAAGTGTCACAACCGCCGGGCGGTGGTGGCGCACGCCTTTAATCCCAGCACTCGGGAGGCAGAGCCAGGCGGATCTCTGTGAGTTCGAGGCCAGCCTGGACTACCGAGTGAGTTCCAGGAAAGGCGCAAAGCTACACAGAGAAACCCTGTCTTGAAAAACCAAAAAAAAAAAAAAAAAAAAAAAAAAAAAAAAAAAAAAAAAAAGTGTCACAACCAAAATAAGGATAAGGTCAGACAGTTTTAGTACAGATTTCTTCCAGACTTTACTATGTTAATCCTACCTATCCATGAGCATGGGAGAACTTTTCATTTTTTGACATTTTCTTCAATTTCTTTCTTCAGGGACTTAAAGTTCTTGTCATACAGGTCCTTCGCTTCTTTAGTTAGAATTACCCCAAGGTATTTTATATCATTAGTGGCTATTGTAAAGGGTGATGTATCTCTGATTTCTTCTTCAGCCCGTTTGTCATTTGTATATAGGAGGGTTACTGATTTTTTTGAGTTAATCTTGTATCCTGCTACATTGCTGAAGGTGTTTATAAGCTGTATGAATTCCTTGGTCAAATTTTTGGGTCACTTATGTATACTATTATGTCATCTGCAAATAGTGAAAGCTTGACTTCTTCCTTTCCAATTTCTATCCCCTTGATCTCTTTATGTTGTCTTATTGCTCTGGCTAGAACTTCAAGTACTATATTGAATAAGTATGGGGAGAGCAGACAGCCTTGTCTTGTTCCTGATTTTAGTGGAATCACTTTGAGATTCTCTCCATTTACCTTGATGTTGGCTGTTGGCTTGCTGTAAATTGCCTTTATTATGTTTAGGTATGTTCCCCGTATTCCTGATCTCTCCAAGACCTTTATCATGAAGGGGTGTTGGATTTTGTCAAATGCCTTTTCAGCATCTAGTGAGATGATCATGGTTTTTTTTTCTTTCAGTTTGTTTATATGGTGTATTAAATTGATGGACTTTCGTATGTTGAACCACCCTTGCATCCCTGGGATGAAGCCTACTTGATCATGGTGGATAATTGGGACCTCATGAAACTGAGAAGCTTTTGTAGGGCAAAGGACATGGTTAACAAGATAAAATGACAGCCTACAGAATGGGAAAAGATCTTCATCAATCCCACATCTGACAGAGGGCTGATATCCAGAACATAAAAAGAACTCAAGAAATTAGACATCAAAATACCCAACAGTCCAATTAAAAAATGGGCTCTAGAACTAAACAGAGAATTCTCAACAGAAGCAGCTCAAATGCAGACTGCAACTCACAACTCCAGGGAGGCTACCTAGTGAAGAGGATTCTAAGAAAGACACAGGGATTGCCCAACGACAGAGAAATGGATGAGATCTACATGAGCAAACTGGGGGTGGGGGGGTAATGGAGGGCAAGGGTCAGGGGAAATAGAGCTTAGGGGAATGGGAGGTCCCAGCTGGATCAGGAGCAGAGTAGGAGAACAGAGAGGGAGATACCATGATGAATGAAGACCCCAGGGGAATAGAAAGAAGCAGAGTGCTAGAAAGGTCCCCAGAAATCCTCCACTGTAGACTACTGGCAATGGTTGAGAGAGTGCCTGAGCTGTCCACCCTGGTTGTCATAATAGAACTCTTTTCCAGTGACTGGTGGAAGCAGATGCAGAGATCCATGGCCAAGCTCCAGGTGGAGCTCTGGGAGCCCAATTGGCGAGAGAGAGGAGGGATTGTGTGATCGAGAGATATTGAGACCATGATTGGAAAAAGCACAGGGACAAATAGCCAAACTAGTGGAAATGCATGAACTGTGAACCAATGGCTGAGGAGCCCCCATGGAACTGGACCAGGCCCTCTGGATAAGTGAGACAGTTGATTAGCTTGAACTATTTGGGAAGCTCTCAGGCAGTGGAGCAGGGACCTGTCTTTGGTGCATGGGCTGGCTTTTTGGACCCTGAGGCCTATGCTGGGACACTTTGTTCAGCCTTGGTGCAGGGAGGACAGGACTGAACTTGCCTTGACTGAGTCTACCAGGCTGGACTGACTCCCCAGGGGAGACCTTGCCTTGGCAGAGGTGGGAATGGGGGATGGATTGGAGGGTAGGGCTGGGAGGTGGGAGGAGGGAGGACAGGGGAATCCATGGCTGATATGTGATATTAAGTTAATTATAAAATAAAAATATTTTTAAAAAATGATGATCATTCACCACGATCAAGTAGGCTTCATTCAGAGATACAGGGATTGTTCAACATGAAAGTCTGTCAAAGTAATCCACCATATAAACAACTGAAAAAAAAACTATATGATTATCTCATTAGATGCTGAAAAAGCCTTTGACAAAATCTAATACCCCTTCATAGCAGAAGTACTAGAGAGTACTAGAGAGGTTAGGGATACAAGGGACACACCAATACATAATAAAGCCAATTTACAAAAAGCCTTTAACCAACATTAAATTAAATGGAAACTTAAACCAACTCCACTAAAATCAAGAGCAAGACAAGGTTGCCCTCTCCATATCTATTCAAAATAGCACTTAAAGTTTTAGCTTGAACCATAACACAACAGAAGGAGATGAAGTGGATATAAATTGGAAAGAAGTCAAAAAATAGTTGTTTGCAGATGATATGATAGTATCCATAAGCGACCCTAAAAATTCCACTGAGGAACTCCTAAAGCTGATAAACATTTTCAACAAAGTGGCTAGATACAAGGTTAACTAAAAAAGTTCAGTAACTCTCTTGTATACAAATGACAAATAGACTGAGAAAGAAATCTCTTCACAATAGCCTCAAGTAATATAAAATATCAAGGTACAACTCTTACCAAGCAAGTAAAGGACATGTATCATGAAAACTTGAAGAAGATATCAGGAGACTTGTGTAGTTGGACTATGGCCTAGTAGGGACAGGATAGGGACCAAAGGAAGAAGGATCAGGTTTTGGGAAGTGATGGACAGCTAGAATTCAGGGAGAGATAACTGGATTTGGGGAGCATTGAGGGCTAGAGTGGAAACTTCCTGGAATCTGTGAGGGTGACCCTAGTGAGGACTCCTAGGAATAAAGGATATGGCGTCTGAACTGTCTTTCTTTTGCAACCAGGCAATGGTTCTAGTAATGAGAACAAAAATAATTAAGTTTAGTTGGCAAGATAGAAAGAACAGCATTGAAAGAATAATAGAGTACTACACTGCAGAGGTCTGTAAGAGACTCATTGCCTCACTACCCAGGGCCACTTAGACAACTCCTGCTGTGAACAGAAAAATAGGCTCCATGAACTAGTTATCCTTTCTCCTGCTTCCTGCTGATTTCATAGCTGCAGTTTTATGGCCTAGTAGGAGGATACAAAAGTACCTCATGGAAAGAGATGGCTTTCTGCCTTCTACAACCATAAAATTTATCAAAGGGGTAGCTGGATATTTTTGTCCAGGAATGTAGGTTCAATTTACAATTTGCTATCTAAGATTCCATTACTAGTTACTACCAAGCAAAAAGCACAAATATTCTAGTCAAGTTGTCTTTGGGAACAAGAAATAACTCAAATAGTAATAATATATTACAATAAAAGCTACTATACAGCATAGCACCGTGCAGTTTAGTTTTTTAGGAAAGCAGCATGTTTGGTTTTGTTTGAAGCCTCAGTAGCTGCTCACTCCTTAGAAAAGGGTCAATAGCAGGGAGCCACAGACTCTTCTTGGTTATTAAATGAGATTGTCTGCCCTCTACAGTGAATGGCCTACTGTTTTTTCTTCTCACTCTTCGGGGATATCTTCAATGTTGGAATTTTACTATTCATCCCTAAATATTCCAGTTGTTGAGTAGGGAAATTTTTTAAGAAGCTAAATACCCCCACTTAATTGGCTCTTTTCTAACAGATGAGGAACAGTCTGATAGAGCTGGAAAAGGGCTTACACTGAAATCTGAGACTCGTTCATAACAGACAGGCATCTTCAGTACTTAAACCTTAGAGTTTGACTATTTTGAATTCTAGTATCTCTGTTGCAAGGACTCAACAGAAACTCATCCTCAGTGAAAAAAAATATAAGCACTGATTGCTATTCCTCTCATATCTTAGAGCAGTAGGTAAGAATGTTGCTTCCCTCCCCAAAAGACTACAAATATTAGGAACAAGCTCTTCTATTAGAAAATATCTCTGAAAGGAAACTTTCTAAAGGATTCAGAGGTATCTCCAATCCCTTTGTCTGCAATTGCTAAGATTACTTACTGGACTTGTTCTGAATGAAAATTAAACACTATTCTTTTCTCCAAACATAAAGTAAATGTGAAATAAATTATAAGGTGGTTCATTGTATGTAATGGTACCATATATGAAATTAATCGCTGCTAAAATTGCCCAATTTATTCTCAACTATGTTGGTGGCAGTGAATTCAGCTACTGAAGCAATAGCATTTACCTAGGAATTAATCTCACATCAGTCCCTCCTAATCCAGGCAAAAGGCAACAGACAGTCAGCCTTGAGCAGAATCTCCAAGGTAAGCTATACTTTTGAACAAGGCACTTTATGAGGGAAATATCATCCTTTAATCTTTATTTCCTTCTAATTCAACAGTCAGATAAATACACATTTGTTGCATCAGCTAATTAATTACTGCGTGGAGGTAAATAAAATGAAAAAACGTAGACAACCAAATCTACAATTTAAATTAGAAAACAGAGAAATAAAAGCTTTAGAATTCATGTTCAAAGCTACAGCCTGGAAATATAATTTCTTATTGTTTTCATTCATTTTCTTATATTCTGGAAACTGTGAAAAACCCAGCTATTAAAGAGTATTTAGGGGAGATGGAGAGATGGCTCAGAGGTTAAGAGCACTGGCTGTTCTTCCAGAGGTCCTGAGTTCAATTCCCAGCAACCACATGGTGGCTCACAACCATTTGTAATGAAATCTGGTGCCTACTTCTGGCCTGCAGGGATATGTGCAGGCAGAACACTGTATGCATAATAAATAAATCTTTAAAAAAAGAGTATTTAGTTTTCTTTCTTTAAAGTTTGCCCTTTTCATTTAACATCTGACATATAAAATCAGATCTTTTCAAAGTAACATGAAAAGAACTTAGTTATAAAAAGCTTATTCCAGATGTCATTAACTTAAGTCATATCTTGATCTTATCATTTATTGTGAAAAGTCTGATAACACTCATGAATTTGGGAAAACTTGTAAACATAAAATGTAATAAAATAAAATATTTAAACTTAAAGGTAATCAGAAAAATAAATAATGAAATACATACAAGTATAGAACATGATTATATGACCCATCTGAACATTAATAATTCTAAAACAATATACCATGGGATTTTAGAATCAAATACTTTACTTGCAAAATTATTATTATAACAGAAATCCGCATTCTTTCAGTATTTTAATGAAAACAATTTCTTTGACCTATGATTTTCTTCTATGTAAAATACAAAAGAAACTGAGATTATGAATATTATTAAAGCTCACATTTTAAAATTGTGGAACCTTGATTTACAAGCTATACCAAGCAATAGGGAGCTTTCTACACCACTGCTGGAAATTCTAGCTATAATTCTTGCCAGTGTGACCAAACCTCTGACAGGAAGTACTTAGAAAAGGGCTCATTTTGGCTCATGGCTTCACGGTACTGTCCATCATGGTATGTGTATTGGATAATTTTCTTGTTGCTGTGTCTCAGAAATTTAAGCAAGAGTTTATCTGGAGTCTTCATGACAGAAGGGTTATATTCCATTATAATGATGAAAGGGAGATTGAAGTGAAGAGAGAGGTGGGAGAACGGAGCAGCTAGTCATATTGTTACAGCAGTCGGAATACAGGAAATAGAATGTGCATCTGGCCTATAAACCTATGTTCACTTCCTGTTACCTACTTCTTTCAATGAAGTTCCATCTTCTGAAGTTCACAGCCTTCTATGACAGTGGAATCAACTGAGGACCAAGCACATAAACGCTTGAGTCTATAGAGGAATTTCACATTTAAACCACAACAGTATTGGAAGCTTGACAATCCCCACCTCTTCCAGTCTCAATAGAAAAGGTTGCAGAGGACTAGGAATATAGGCGCTTAGCTGTATTTCTCCTTTTTCACTTTCTGTTCAGTTTGGAGCTCAGCCCATGGGATGATGCCAAGGACATTCAAAACATATCTTCCCTGTCCAGTTATGCAACCCTGAAAACATTCTTATCCATTTAGAAATATGTGTCCTGGATAATTCTAAATCTAATCAAGTTGACAATAAAGATGAACCATTACATCTCCCTATCCCCATGACTCCAAAGTGCCTTCTCTTAATTATAATGATAATGCTCTAGTCCCTAACATCAATTTTCTTCTATGGGTCAAAACTCTGTAACTTTCCACCTAACATTATCAAACTACCACCTCAAAAAAACAAAAAACAAAAAATAACAGGAATCAGAAATTTAATAAAGGAAAATGGACTTATTTAAAGTTTGATATTTAATTCTAGTATTCAATGTCTTGCCTTCAGTATCTGTGATCATCTTGCAAATTATGGAAACCATGAAACAAAAGGCAGAATACATTTGTCTCTGTGAGAAGGATTAACTGTTCCTTCCTGTGCATCTGGAACCCCAGTGGACTCCGGTGTCTGCATTCTCTGTTTCAAAGACAACTAATATTCAAATCCAGGCTTATAAAATAGACTAGGCATTCTGACTGATCAGAAAAGAGCCTGAAGGGTTTTATGTAATGATGCACATAGGATTCTAACCCCTATTTCTGTGTCTTCAATATTCTTTATCTCTAGACACATCTCTTTTATTAGATGTAATTCAAAAGCCTTTTTAAAAATCTTTTCTTTGGACATCGCATTCAGCTTCAGTTACAACTCCTACATGCTTCTACATCTAAGTAAAAATGTTTATATCCTTTCATGCATTTAAAAAATTACTTTATTTGACTGAGTGATTCAATAATTTTGCCTTGTCTCCATTCACTGATACTCTGTCTCCCACATAATCTATTTCACATTATTCTATGTATTATTATATTGTACTACATAACAAGGGATACCCACTGGTGCAATGGTGGCATGGATGGTCTAGATTACCAACCAATCTTTTACTAGCTCTTAGACTCACTCCTCAGGATGATTATGTGTTGGTTCAAAACCTATAGCTGTAAGCCACATTGGGCACCAATTGTAAGATGAATTGCTAAACGGTCTTAATAACAAAAAACCAAGAGCCAGATATTGGGGTAAGTTCTGAAAGATCAGAGGAACAGGACAAGCCAAAGCTAACCTCACCTTCCAGACCCTCAGCTTCCAAAAAGACCTACTTTCTGTATACTCATACCTATATTCCTTTCTGTTCTGCTAACTCATTTCCTCTCTCTGCCCAGCTACATCACTTCCTCTTCCTGCCCAGTTCTGTCACTTGCTGTCTGTCTGTACAGACCTCCAGACCTTTATGGGTAACTAGTGTTGGAATTTAAGGCATGCACCACTACTCCTGGCTCTGTTCCTAGTGTGGCCTTAAACTCACAGAGATCCAGATGAATCTCTGCCTCCTAAATGCTATGATTAAAGGCATGTGCTACCATCGCCTGAATTCTATGTCTAATACAGTGGTTGGATTTTTCCTCTGATCCTCAAATAAACTTTATTGGGAGACACAGATAAAATATCACCACATATAGCTAGGGAGATAACAGGCCCCATGAGGTGATCTAATATTATTATTTTGCTAAATGAATATGTAGTTAAACTGCCTTCTGAATGTTTGTTTGAACTCATAGATTAATGAAGCTCTCAAACATGGTCAGAGAAGACTCTCTTGGTAGTAGATGATGTCAAGGGAAGGAGTCATATGTCAAAATGCTGAAAGTAAGTAACCACTAAGTCCTTCACTCTAAACAGTAAATTGTCAACTCTTCCGAGTCCTAAGGACCATTACAGAGGAGACAATGAAGAATTGGGTAAGAGAGGCATGAGGAGGAATGAAGTGAAGCACTGTCCCCTAGATGTGACATGGTCATTGCAGCCATGAACACAAAGCAGCATTGTCTGTCTGCAGAGGGCTACACAAAAACAGGGAAGAAAAGCAGGAGGGAGATAGAGAAAGAAGGAAGGAAAGAGGAAGGTAAGAAGGAAGGGAGGAAGGAAAAAGGAAAGGAAAGGAGAGAAATCAGAGTCAGAGGGTGACTAGTTTGGAAAAAAGAGTTCAGTCTTGAGTCAGATGAGGACGAGATTGGCTATGCTGTTGAGGTGTGGATAGGATCACAATGCACTATACAGTGAATTATAAAAAGTATGAAATTGTCCAAAAACTTAAAAATATATTATATAAATATCCAAGTGTTCTGTAAATACCAAAAAGATTATTTTCCTGATAGAAGAAAGAAGGGACTCAACTGTCTCTCTTCAGTGTGTTCTTCCTCACTATTTCTGCAATTCTAGTTTGTTGTCATCATTTTTATCTCTGATACTTGAAAGCATTCTCAGGCCTTTGATTCTTCTCTCAGCTTCATGTATAATTTTCAGCATGTGGCTCACACATCCTGAAATCCTCTGTCTTTGAAATGTTCAAACACTACATTTAAATCTTATCTCTTAATTTGTATCCCAGCAAAGTCCTTCTGCTATGACAAAGACTGTTACTAATTCCCCTGCCACTCTATACATCTAACTTAAAGAATCAAAGTAGCAGCAGACGTCTCTTGGTTCCTATTAATCTTTAATGATTTTGCTTTGTGGTGTTGGAATCTAGCTCAGGAAGTTCCTTGCATGTTCTAAGCAATTACGCAAGAGTGAGCATTTCCCCCAATCTCTGTTCCTGATTCTTACCTATTATAGTCACTGTTCTACTGCTGTGAAAAGACACTACAACTGAGGCAACCTATAAAAGAAAGCATCTACCTGGGACCATCACAGACGGGATCAAGGCAGCAAGCAGGCAGGCATGGTGCAATAGTAGCTGTAGACTTACATCTAAAGGCAGAGAGAGAGAAAGACTATTCCTGGCATGAACTTTTAAAACCTCAAAATCCACTCTCAGTGACACATCTCCTTCAAAAAGTCCACACATATTAATTCTTCTCAAAACAGTTCAACTAACTAGGAATGAAACATTCAAATATATAACCATGTTGGGTGGAGCTTTCTCATTCAAATTCCAGTTATATGGCAGCCAGTGATAGGAATCTAAGCTTGTACCACCAGAGTATCTTTAGTTATACAGAAATTTTGTTATAGAAACCAAGACAAAATTAGCTAACACGCTACTGATATTATAAAATGTCTGTGGTTCCTTTTTGTATTTCTTTTGTTTCCATATGATAAGAAGTATTAAATTAAAACCTTATAAGAAAACCTACAAGTATCAGTTCTTCCCCCACAAAATCTGAAAAACTAGTTTTTTATTTAAATCACACAGCCTCAAGAACATAACTGCCACTTTCATCTTTGTAGATCTATTTCAGACATCATTAAGTTAGGTTTTGTGCTATTTTCAAAAGCAAAAATGTTAATTGGCATAAAGATTTCTCTTGATAATATTTCTTTTCACATTTCTTAAGAGAATGCTAATGAATCCAGGTGGTGGTGGTACATTCCTTTAATCCCAAGCACTCAGGAGGCAGAGGCAAGTGGATCTCTATGAGTTTGAGGCCAGCCTGGTCTACAGAGTGAGTTCCAGGGCAGCAGAAGGCTACACAGAGAAACCCTGTCTCAAAATACCAAAAAAAATGCTATTGATAAAAATTAATATCAAAATTTTATTAATTTTATACATTAAAGTATCTTACAAGTAAATCAGACATTATATCCTTAAATTGTCAATTTTATATCTTCCATTATTAAAAATAAAATGAAATTAAGCCATATATTAACTTTCATACTCATAGTGGTTATTTAAAATAGATAAAGTATTGTTAAATTCTGTTTATGTTAGTGTAGAGATTAAATTTAATGAGGTTATAGATCAATAAAATCTGATTATAACTCTTAGAATAAATTATTTAATAATCAAAACATGCTATACAAAGTATAATAGAGTCTGCATCGAGAAGTTTGATTAAAAAATAAAACTAGGACCTGAGGTCCATAAGTATGATATATCATTTAAGAGTTTATAGGTTAAGTGGACAAAGTTACATTAGCACATATAGAGAGAATCCAAAGTAAATATGACAAATACTTCTTTCAGAGAGCCATGTTAGCAATGGAAATGCATACAAAATAAGCAACGAAGAGAGCCATGTTTTGGCAGAGTTCACTGAAGCCCTGTCCAAGGAATGACTTTCTCGCCAATGACTCAATCACACCAGCTTCCCTGGCATCTCTACTTCTCTCATATCCAGATGCCAATGAATATCTGGATCATAAGACTTTTCTGTCCTGCTACAGCAAACTTCTACACAGAAATTGGCTTCCAATAGAGACCTGCTTACAGCAATAAATTGTGTTGGCCAAACTCCTGTAAATATGCATGCTCACATGATGGCTCTATTTCTTTTTGGAAACTGGAAAATTGGCCTCTGGTTTTAGATTATTTTTTATGATGTATAATTTGAATGCACATCGTGAGGCATGATACAGGCCAAAAATCTAAATGAATGAATAAATAAGGGTAAGCAAATACTTCTACATCCATTGTCCTTGATAAGAATGTAAATATTGTGCACCTGTAACTACAAGGGAAAGGCTATGGTGAGACATCCTGGCATTGTGACCAGTCTTTCTGTGCAAGCACACCTTCCTCATACAATGCTTTTTCCTTAACAATTAAAATATCATGTCTCTTTCTCTGAAAGTCTCAGCAATTATTTTGTATTTACTTTGCAAATACAGAATATATATACTCTAGAAGCAGGTCATGATGGTGGATCAAAACATGCATTCAACTGTTTTCTGTTTTAAAACATAACATTAAATGTGTTTGTTGTCAGACTAAATATATCCAATGTCAAGGAAAAAGCAAAAGAAGTTAATGGAATATGAAAGGCAATGATAGAGCACATCTTCATAAGTGGCAAGCCAAGCGGGGAAGTTTAGAATTGGAAGGGAGGACACCGTGAAGTTATTTTTAAAACAAAACAAAACAAAAACCCCAAATCTGAAAGTGAATCAGAAACTCAAGACCCTCCAGTATATCTGCAAGAGCACAGCATTTAAAGAACAAGAGTGAACACTGCACTATAATGAGTCCAAGACTGAAAGTCTAAGAGATATCAGTTTCCCAGAGTCCTCACATACAGCTTTCAAAGGAATAAACTGCCAGAATACTGAAGTTCAGTCCACTGAAGAGGATACCTTGGGAAATCTGTGGACTAGGAAACTGTTTACATGGATGGTCAAGATACTTTAGTGAAAAGAATTGCCTTAAGTACAGGCTTAAAAGCAGAATGCTACATTCTGAGCACTCTTTCCAAAGATGCCCTTAGAATTCTACAGGCAATGTTAAACCTTTTAAGAAGATTAGGTGGAAAAGTTCTCTGGGGATGCTAACCAAGCAAGAAGAGAAAAGATAAATACTATGGTATCAGGTGTTTCTAGTAAACACCTCCCTGCCCAGCTAGACTTGTGATTCCTTAGACTATCATGAACCCCACTTGCACACAGGTTCCATTAGCTTCTTTAACATCACTGAAGTAAGTTTGAATAAAGTATAAGGATTTATTTCTAAATATGCAGATCAATGGCCACACACAACTGTATACTGTGCAACCATAACTACCATTATAACATGGAATCCTTATATCACCTCCTCCTGATACTTCAAGTTCTCACAAACTACTGGTCTGTATTTTAAATCCTATAGATTTTCTTTGTATATGATATGAGTAACTAGAATAATACTTAACTCCTTAGAATCTAGTGTTTTCTGCTAGCATAGTGACTGCTACATACATTAATGTTGTTGCATGTTTTAGTGGTTCTTGGAAATTAAACCATTTTTCATTCACTAATTAATATAAATTTGAATTATATACATATTTATAGATATAAATAATTTCATCATTTGAGTCTATTTACATGTGTCTTAGTGTATGTATGTATTTCTATTCTTATAGGTTATAGAACTAATATATTATAAGTTGCTTAATTTTTCAAGAAGTTGTCAAACTATTTTGCAAAGGAAAAATAGTGACATGATATGGAAAATGATAAGGGAAATGCATCCATTGCATAAGGTAGGTGTGCTTACACAGAAAGACTGATCACATTGTCAGGGAGTTTCACCATGGCCTAGTCTTTGTTGTGATAGGTTCACAATAGAATCACAATATTCTCCTATTTCACATTTTTAGTAGCCATGGATAGGAAGACCAGGGTCTTTGGATCCTGGCCATCACTGAGTATTGGTGACCTTTAAATGTCAATAATTCTGTAAGTATGGAAAATGTTGTAACCTTGTGCCCAAATTTTATTACTTTGGAGATTTATGACGTGTACATTCTCACAATGTCAACACTATTGGATTGTGTTATTTGGTAAAAGAATGTGCTTTTTCAGTTTCAATTTCTTATTATTATTCTTTTAGGTAGCTCTTTTTACACAAGCCTTATAATGCTCTATATAAACAAAATATTTAAATTCTGAAAGTATTTTAAATGTGCATGCATTTCCCTAATTACTAAAGATATTGCACACTTTTAAAGGTATTTGCTTGTTTATTTTTCTTTTTTGGTCCTTTCAGTTTCTTGGTCTTGTTTTTGGTTGTTTCACTTTTTTTCTATTTTTGTTGAATTTGGATGATTTCCATGGTTTTACTTCTAGTTCATAGATTGTTTCCTTAGCTTCTTTCACAATCATTTCATCATTTTTTTCATTTGTGACATCATGATTTCTCATTCTAACCTGGGCTTTAGACTAAAATTTCCATCTATCTGCTTAAATTCTCCAATAGTCCACAAGAGTTCCACCTTGTTTTATACAATACCATTTATCATATTGATGATTAAATAAAAGTTCTCATCCAGTTATGGATCTTTATTAATTCCCATCTACTTAAAGAAACAGCTTCTCTGATGATGGTTGAGTGATGCAATGGTCTATAGGTATAGCAATATTTCATTTGGAGTCATTTTATTGCTATGTTCCTTAAGTAGGATAATAGTGGTAGATTTTAGCCTAGGCTAGTTACCTATCTTGTCTCAAGTGCCTGGCCATTTGGTCAGTGTCAGGTATGGGTTGCATCTCATGAAGTGATCCTTAAAAATCCCAACAAAAAGCTGTTGGTTACTCATGAAAAATGTGCAGAGACTGAGAGACTTTGGAGCACTCAATCCTAAATGAAATTTCTTCATCAAACCTTTCCTCTCAAGGCCAAAGGATCTATATGGAAGAGGAAGAAAGATTATGAGTCAGAGGTGGTGAATGACTCAAGGAAACAGTGTCTTCCAGACACAAGAGGACTTACACACATGTGAACTCAGAGAGACTGTGGAAGCACTCATACGACCTACATAGGTTTAAGCCAGATAACCAAGAGGGGCAAGTGGACATGGGCTCCCAAATCTAACCAAGGAGCTCGTTGTAATTAATATCTGATTAACCAGGGAAAATCACTTTTATCCAACAGAGTGTCAGTATTTATATCAATTACACACCAGGGCAGGACCATTGCTCAGAAGTATTTGGCCCAAATAATGTGAAATAGAAATCCATGGGGTTTTGTTGTGGAGGGAGTCTTTTAGTTCCATTTTGTTATATTTTTACATATTTTCATTGATTTTTGTTTGTTTTGATTTTCATTCTTTGCTCTTTATGCTTCTTTGGTTTGTTTTATTTTTAAAGATATACGTGTGTGCATGTGTGAGGGGGTGGGAGAGAGGGAGAGAGACAGAGAGAGACAGTGGGGATTTGAGTGGGTAGTGAGGCAATGAAAATCTGGGAGGAACTGGGAGGGGGAAAACCTGATCAAATATATTGTATGAAAGAAACAGTTTCCATTTATTATTTTCAACCATTTGTTCCCGAGATTAACATTTGTTGTCTATTTTTAAGTTTTCTATTAGATTTTTACTCTTTTTAGTAGCATGTTATATTCCTATGCTTTTGCTTTTTTTAAAAAAATCACAATCTTTATTGAAAGACAAACAATATGATTTTATAAAAAGTATATACTGAAGAAAATATTTATCCCATAAAATATATGCAACTATTTATGTTTGTTTGTTTTGGTTTGTTATGTTTGTTTATATGAATGTTTTGTGATTAATTAAGGGAGAGAGGTCAGGTTCACTCTCTGAAGTTCAGCTAGGTTGAGATTTATTACACTATAGTTACAGTGTTTAAATTTCTTCAGTGGTGGCTACTATTTCTTTCCATATGTTGAATATGAGGCTGTAGAGGAATTCATCAATATCCTTATTATACTCTCAAAGGCCCTTTATCTTGACACCTTTGCTAAAGAAGGAAATCTATCTTCTGTACCTGTCCCTTAACAATAGAATACATTTTCTTCTTAACCATTTCAAAATTTTTCATTTCTCTTTCTTTTTTTAGGAAGTATGTGTGCCTGAAACACAGAAGTATTTTTCCCGACATCATTTTGCTGACAGTGGCATTGAAAGTCTACATTATAATAGTGTAAGATCATGGATATAAACAGACTTTTCTTTGATATCTTTATCCTCTCATGTACCAGAAGGACCCTTTGCGCCCTACATAATTGTCAGTAACTATTGTGGACATGGTGTATGGAAGCAAGTGTCTTAATCTACCCTAACAGTTATTCAAGTTCATTCATTTAGAAGGCTTTAAAATTCAGCAGCATAAACTTTCCGATTTTCACTTACACTAAATTTAAAAATGATCATTAGATAATGTGCTTAAAATAATTTGAGAAAAATTCCTAGTATCAGTGTTTCCACAGCATGTAAATTATCCTCAATTTTTAAAATGGTATACTCATTAACGTACTTGTTCCCTCAAAAAGCTTATGGAGTGTAATTTTTATAAACAATTAGTGCAATGAAGAGGATCCAAATCAGCCACCAATGCAATGTTTTCAAACACAAGTCTAATGAAAAATCTCCAATAATTTTGTAGACAGAAATTCTGGAGGAATCAGAGCTTGCATTATAAACTGAGGTTAAATTTATAGTGCCAATGAATAAATGAAATTCCCAGTTGATAAGTGATTATCATAAAGGAAAAGACATCATAGTAGGTGCCAGTTGGCAAATGGTACATGAATTGGCAGTCTCAGTTGACGCCACAGACTGAGTCAATGTCCTCATGGAACTGTCACCTCCCCCATAGAGGTGTTCTGTGTACAACACGGTTGGTACATTTTTCACAGGAAGACTGAAAATCTCTGATGCTTTGCCTATTCAGCAAAGGGACAAAGGAAAACAAAGAGGATTTTACTTTGGTTCAAATGTATTTTGTGTCTAGAAACAAACTGTAATATCAATTTTTGAAATTCCATTGACAGATACAGTGTATCTTTTAAATGTTTAATGTTACTGTGCAAATAGCTTTGAGAATTAAAAAAAATATATATACTTCCTTACTTGGAACTTTCAGGTGAAATACACAAAAATGTTTTACAAGTAAATGTTTATTGCACTGAAATTGAATAAATTCAAATTGCTGTATATGAAGAACAGTCACTGTGTGTGAGAGGAAGAGTTTAAAGAAGTGTAATATTTTACTGGAATGGATGGACTGTGGCTCTAAAGCAGACAAGCTGAGCCTTTGGATTATAGGATAATTCTGGAATGGGGAGGAGAAGGACAGTAGTCATCATATGAACACCAAACTGACACCCTGAGCTCAAGAAACACTTTTCAATTCTTGACCTACCTTAGCAAGTGATACTTTATTTCAGCCCCATACTATGGCTTTCCAATAGGCACAAAGCCTGAGACACTTTTCCTCAGAGTCAGTACTTTGCCTGTGGCTAATCATCTGCTGTACTATTTGTAACTAGAGATAAGTGTATTCATTAACAATAGAAAAATTATTCTTAGGAGAATCTTGAATCTTAATGACTTCTTTTCGCACCTGTATGTACAAAATGATATTAAATAAAAAATTATAACATGTCATTAGTCCAATAATTAGTCTTTGCCACAATTATAATTTTTAGACAACTGTTATAAGTAGATAATTCAAATATAAATATTTGCCTGATGTATATATCATATATATATAAGTCATTAAAACATTTATAAGACACGATAAGGAAAAATTTTCTTAAAATGTATTCATGTGCAATGATACATTTTATGTAACTTTGACCCAGTATTATACATAATACACCATACAAAATAAAAGTGCACTAGCCAATGAGATGCCTCATGGGTAAAAACTCCAGTTGACAAGCCTGATAACCTGAGTTTTAGTCCCAGTGCCACAGGATGGAAGGAGAGAATGGACTCTGCTAATAATCCTGTTACTTTTACAAGGGCAGCATAGTATATGCACCTCTGCACACATACACAAATAAATAAATGCAATAAAATATTTTAAGTACACAATACTTACTATGCTTTTCACAAATATTTTCACTCAACAGCTTGGTAAGACAGCATTCATGACAGTTTCATACACTGGTATTATACTTTCATTGGCACTGTGTACTGTGTTTACACACACACATATATACCACATATTTCTGAATAATCCTTTAAAGTTATGTGTATATATTTATGGACAAATTTGTGCATTCATCATCCCTTTATTTCTTAAGTGAAATAAATCTGAAAGTGAATGCAAACTGTATCTCAAAGCTCTGGGTCTATATTCAAAGCTAAAAAGTTACAAGAATGTTGCAAAATATTTAATCATATTTGGATTGCTTTTTGATGTGACTATGTAACCTCTTATATTAAAATATATTTCTGTATTACAGATATATATTTTATTTTGTAATATGCAATAATGCCTGTACTTCCGTGTTTATCCCAACACTATTTACCATAGGTAAGAAATGTAAATAGTATAAATGTCCATCAACTAATAAATAGAAAAAGAAAATGTAATATATATATATATATATATAAAACAGACAATTAAAATAATGAAAACCTTTTATTTGAGACACAGATTGGGCTGGACAACTTTACAGCAAGTACAGCAAGCCAGCACAGAAAGACAAGTACCTTATCATCTTATTTCAATGGGAAAAATAGAGACCAAATAGAAATAGAGAACAGATTAGTCCTTGTTAGAGGCAGGAATGGGAGAGCAGAGCAAATACAGACAGTTTAATCCATGGATATAAAATGAAAGTTAGGTATGAGAAATAAGTTCCAATGTTCAATTGCCCAGTGGAGTGACACTATCATAGATAATGCAATCCCATCATATGTTCAAATTAACAATAAAAGAAGACTGAATGTCATTACTGTAGGTAAATAATAATAAAAATATATAATAATAATAAATATTGGATAATTAATTTATTATTTATAATAAATAATAATATAAAAATAAACAATAATAAAAAATGTTTTAGGTAAAGAATACCTAGTTTGAACATTTCATAATGTGCACAATGTTAAAACTTCATTCTTCACTCATAATATGTGCAGTTATTGAATGCATACTGAAAACAAAATAAAAATTCAATGAACAAATATATTTGAATTTGGCCACACTTACATCCTTTTTATTTTATATCGATGACATATTCTCTCACAGTTAATACATTTATTTATGGAGATATAATTTACATATAATTCCTGTTTTATGCAGTTTAGCCAAACTTTAAAATATGTGCAATTAATAAACTAAAATGGAGAAAACATCTTATGGCAAACATTCAAACTCCTATTACACCTTAGACTAACCATACAGATGGCCCAGCAAGGCAATAATATTTCATACTAAACATCAATACTGTTCATCACATTACCACACAAGATTAATTATGACCTGAACTAAACAATTATATGAGAAATGTGGACAGGAAAATACAGCATTTAATAAGGAATAACTAAATATGTTGAATGAACATTACATCTATTTCCAAGTCTCTATCTTGACTGCCTCATAGGATCATTAAATAAAACAGAAAATATTTTTTAAAAAGTTAAGATTCTGATACTGAGCATTGTCTGTCTTATTGAAAAGTCAAATGAGATGTCACATGACTTGTCTTTTTCCTGAGATGAGAAGTTGGAATAGATTTCCTGGTTTCAGAGGCCCTGTTAATATTGAAGTCAATAAGGCTACCATGAACATCCAAAATGATCTAGGTTAGAAGGAAGCACTGTACAGCATGGGTTGGCAACAAAAGAATAATACAATAATGGAGACTGAGATGGAATATTTAGCTCAAACTACCCAAATACCATATGAAATATTTAATACTTATTTTGAGTTGTTCCTTTTTTCTTCATGATTATATAGCTCATGTCTGTTATTTCACTCTGCAGTAGTCAGTAATACTTTGAATCTAACCCACATTGTATCTGAATATGTTGGTTTACAGTTGCCTTTTTATGCTTATTAGCAATGACTTCTTACAGCTTCCAACAGTGTCTGCTATTTCATGCATGTGTGTATTATATTTTTATTTGCAAAGTAAACATTGGAATCAAATTTCTGTAATACCAACCTTTTAATGTGTATACATTAAAAGTAAAGGGCATATTTAGAATTTTATACCTCCCCATAAAGGATACCTGTGTGTTCTATCTTCCTTTATAGGACGATAACAAATGCACTCAGCACGATAGCCACTGTACACACTGATTTGAAACCTCTTGCTGTTCAACAAAGATATTATCTAGAGAAGCAGCTCTTTTTGTAAACAACAAAGAAGTGTGGCTTTCCCAGCCTCTCAAAGGTGATAACGTGTGTGCTGATCACAATGCCTCCTGACTACAGGAAATCAAGTTATAGCTATGGCTGGCATTTTACTGTAATTTCACAAAGTTCCCAGTTCCAAGTGAATTAATAAGTATTCCCCAGAATGTGAAGAATTTCTTTTCTCTCATAGTATTTCCCACAACATAAACATAACTGATACAAAATTATTTGCTCACAAGTCTGTACAATGTAATTGAACTTCCATTATGAAAAGTAAAATGATTTCTTGAAAATAGAATTTAATGTCTTCTATTTTTATTAGAATATACCATTTTCAACAACTTACATACATAAAATTCCATTTTTGTCATACATTGTTATATTGTATATTCTTAATTAAATTTATTGATTTATTTAATTAATATCTCAACCCATAGTTTCCCCTCCCTCCTCTCCTCCCATTCCCTCTCTACACCTCCCCTCTCCCCTGACAATTCCACTCCTCCTCTGTTTCTGTTCAGAAAGGGGTAGGCCTCCCATGAGTATCAACACAGTGTGGCATATCATATAAGACCAAGCACTTCCCCTTGTATTAAGGTTGAGTAAGGCAACCTTATGAGGAAGAGGTTCTCAAAAGCCAGACAAAGCAATAGGGACAGCTCTGCTCTCACTACTAGGAGTCCCACAAGTATACCAAGCTATACAACTGTCACATATATGTAGAGGGCCCAGATCAGTCCTATGCAGGTTCTCTTGTTGTCAGTTCTGATTCTGTGAGCTCCTATGATTCCAAGTTAGTTGATTATGTGGGTTTCCTTATGATGTACTCAACCCTCTGCCTTCTGCAAGCCTTCCTCTTTCTCTTCAGCAGGATTCCCAAGCTCAGCCTAATGTTTGACTGTGGGTCTTTGCATCTATTTCCATCAGTTAATGGATGAAGGCTCTCAGATGACAGTTGAGGTAGTTATCAATTTATGAGTATAGTAGAATATCATTAACATTCATTATCTTGACTTTCCCCTCCTCCAATCATGTTTGGTTTTATCCTAGGTCTCTGGGCCATCCAGCTCCTGGATCCTAGAATGCCAGGCAGTGCCAAGGGTGGGCTCACTCTCATGGAATGGGTCTCAGGCTGGACCCAGTCATTGGAGTTCAAGCTACATATCCCCTACTGCTAGAAGTCTTCACTGGGATCATTCTTATAGATTCTGGGACATTTACTTCGCACCAGGTTTCTACCAAACCCTGAATGTTCCCCCTTTCCAATCATATCTTTCAGTACTCTACCCCTCCATCTACCTCCCAACCCAATGCCTCATGTTCCCATCCGCACCCACCCCCAGTCTATCCACGAGATCCCTTCTATTTCTCACTCCCATGGAGATTCTTTTTTTCCTCTTTGGACCCTCCTTGTTACCTAACCTCTGTGGCTCTATGGATTATAGCATGGTTATCCTTTACTTTACAGCTAATATTCACTTAAAAGTGAGTACATACTGTAGTGAGTAGTTGTTCCCCCTTTGACCTGGAAGTACTGCCCCTAGTGAGACTTCTGGTAACTGCCACACCTGCATATGACCTGCCCCTGGAGTGGGGCCAAGATGGGAGCCCTTAAGAGCCAAGACCTAGATGTGACAGGTCTCTTGATTCCTTGTGATACTGTATGATAGACTGAGCAGAATTCTCCAGAGAACACCACTGGACTGCACTCCACCTCTTCCGGATCCTATAACCAACCCCTTTACTGGCTTTAAGTTACCCTAAAATAAACCTCCTTTTTAACTATGTAGAGGTGCCTTAATGAATCCCCCAATAACATGCCATGTTTGTCTTTCTGGGTCTGGGTTACCTCACTCAGCATGTTGTTTTTTTTTTCTAGTTCCATCCATAATGCCTTCAAATTTCATGATGTCATTGTTTTTAACAGCTGAGTCATTACTAGTAGTTATTATTACTCCACTGGGTAAATGTTCTACATTTTCTTTATCCATTTTTTTGGCTGAGGGTCATCTAGTTTGTTTCTAGGTTCTGGCTGTTATGAATAAAACTGCTATGAACATAGTTGACCAAGTGTCCTAGTGGTATGATTGAGTATGCTTTGAGTATATGCCCAAGAGTGATATAGATGAGACTTGAGGTAGGTTAATTCCCAATTTCCTGAGGAACCCCCATATTGGGAAAGATATCCTATGCTCATGGATTGATAGGATTAACATAGTAAAAATGGTCATCTTGCCAAAGGCAGTCTACAAATTCAATGCAATCCCTATCAAAATTCAAACACAATTCTTGACAGACCTTGAAGGAAGCATACTCAACTTCATATGGAAAAACAAAAAGCACAGGATAGCTAAAACAATCTTGTACACTAAAATAACTGCTGGAGTTAACACCATCCATGATCTCAAGCTCTACTACAGAGTGAGAGTAATAAAAACACATGGTATTGGCATAAAAACAGACAGTTGGATCAATGGGATCAAATCTAAGACCCAGACATAAATCTGCACACACCTATGGACACCTGATTTTTGACAAAAAAAAGCCAAAATTACACACAATTGAAAAAAGAAAGCATACCCAATAAATGACATTGGAATAACTGGATGTTGGCATGTAGATGAATTCAAATTATAAGATGAATTGCTAAATGATCTTATTAATAAAAAACTTGGAGTCAGATATTGGGGTGAAAACCAAGAGATTAGAGGAATAGGACAAGCCACAGCCAACCTCACTTTATCAATTCCTCAGCCTCCAGAGAGAGCTACTTCCTTTATACTCATACCTATATCCTTTCTGTGCCCTGCCATCTCACTTCCTCTCTCTGCCCAGACACTTCACTTCCTCTTTCTGCCCAGCTCTATCACTTCCTGT
Organism: Peromyscus californicus insignis; assembly: GCF_007827085.1. Lineage (NCBI taxonomy): Eukaryota > Metazoa > Chordata > Mammalia > Rodentia > Cricetidae > Peromyscus > Peromyscus californicus. The sequence continues at coordinate 157,338,700 of NW_026294573.1, read as the reverse complement.
TTGTCTGTTCGGACCTCCAGACCACTATGGTTAACTACTGCTGGGGTTAAAGTTGTGTGCCACCACTTCTGCCTCTGTTCCCAGTGTGGCCTTGAACTAACAGAGATCCGGATGAATCTCTGCCTCCTGAATGCTAGGATTAAAAGTGTGTGCTATCATTGCCTGACCTCTATGTTTAATATAGTGACTGTCCTTTTCCTCTAATCTTTAGATAAGCTTTATTGGTGTTCACAAATAAAATATCATCACAGCAAATAGATCCATATCTATCACCCTGCACAAAATTCAAGTACAAGTGGATCAAAGACTACAACATAAATCCAAAAATACTGAAACTGATAGAAAAAGAGTAGGAAATAGCCATGAACATATTGGCACAGGTGACAACTTCCTGAATAGAACACCATTAGCACAAACACTAAGATTAACAATTAATTAATGAGACTTCATTAAACTGAGCAGATTCTGTAAGGCAAAGGATACTGTCAATAGAACAAAATGGCAGCCTACAGAATGGGAAAAAATAATATTCACCAACCTCACTTCTGACAGAGGGCTAATCTCCAAAATATATAAAGAATTCAAGAAACTAGACATCGAAACAACAACAACAACAAATAATCCTATTAAAAATGGGGTACAGATCTCAACAGAGATTTCTCAACTGAAGAATCTCAAATGACCGAGAAACACTTAAAGAAATGTTCAGCATCCTTAGTCCTCAGGGAAATAGAAATCAAAACAAATCTGAGATTCCATCTTATACCTGTCAGAATGGCTAAAATAAAAAATGCAAATGGCAGCTTATGCTGGAGAGGACATGGAGCAAAATTCCAAAATTTATTTGAAAATATCCAGAATTATTTTCCCTATTCAAAACTGCAAACTCGGCCAGGTGGTGGTGGCGCACGCCTTTAATCCCAGCACTCGGGAGGCAGAGCCAGGTGGATCTCTGTGAGTTCGAGGCCAGCCTGGGCTACCAAGTGAGTCCCAGGAAAGGCGCAAAGCTACACAGAGAAACCCTGTCTCGAAAAACCAAAAAAAAAAAAAACAAAAAAAAACAAACTGCAAACTCTATGAAATTCTATACAGAAAACTCAATTTTATATGCCATTCTTTACTGATGGGTGAATTCTAAAGCCACTCCTGACTAGTTTTAAACATTTTTATCCAAGTTAGAAGTCTACAATTGATATTAATAAGGAATTACTATTTTATAAATATGCAGATTATTAATTTATCAAGCGATTAAATATGCCCAGGTCATCACACACATAGGTGAGTAGAATCCCTACGATGAGCCATTATTCTATGTACCTGAGGCTTCTACAGTTGAAATCTAAAATTGTTAAATGGTTGTAATGAATTGTTGTGCTTCCAGAGGGTAAAAGGCAGATGACAGTTTGAGCCTACAGTCCTCACTATATCCTGAAAGGTAGATTATTGCAAGCTCTTATTAAAAAACTGAGACTTGGGCATGGTGATGCCATCTGTATTACCAGCATTCAGGAAGCTGAGACAAGAGGATCACAAACTCCAGGCTAGCTTGTTTTTCACAGGGAGTTAGACTGTGATAAAGGTAAAGGCCTTGTGTTAAAAAGTAAATGAACAGAAGCAGCGTGACAAAATCAATAAAACCTTAACAACAACAACAACAAACGGAATGAAAAAGATAAAGTATTAATATACACAATTTACTGAGTGATTTATAGCAAACTATTCAATTGGTAAGTTTTTTTTTAAAAAAATGTTTCATTTGAATTAAAGAATCTGTACAGTACAAAAGTAACAGTGTCTTATACTAAAGCATCTCATTAATAAAATGAGATAGGGACACAAGGGTTTTCTCTTAAGTCCAGTTTCCACATCACAGTCATACCCATAGTGCGTTTTCATGTATTTCTTATTACCCCCAAATTACTTCATCTTGCCCAAAATTCAAAGGAACTTTAACATTGTAGTTAATGATTATATATTATATTGCCCCCTACTACACATACACATTAGGAGAATTATTGATCTACAAGTCCCTTTTCACAGATTATTACATACACATTTTGAACTAAGCTTTTATTTTTCTGGTCATGCATCATACGTTCAAGGGAAACTGCCTGTTTGATGCAAGTTTTCCTGTTAGTATGGCTCTCACTGTGCTCTGTGTAAATTCAACTAAAAGAGTGGGAAATTCAAAGACTACAAAATGATTTTTTTTCACCAGCTGCTTGTGGCTGACTAGGCAGATTGCAATTAGAAAGCATTCCACTCTAGCTGGTCCTACAAGAATACAGGATGATAAAGAAAATTGTGTACTACAAAGGGTTCAACATCTGCATAATTTTAGCTTGTACGCAAACAATAGGGATGCAGGGTTGTTTCTTTGTGAATACAGAAAGGACAGAGGATCTGCTAAGATGAACTGAGCTGGTGAGTTATGAGAAGTGGAAATGGTTGCACTGTGCTCACATAAGAGCCCTATATGAAGGTCAACACCTATTTCAACTGAGTTTGCCTCTCCTTTTAATAAGGCATGAATAACAAGAGCCCCTTTTTATTAATTTTTGCAAAATGAGACATAATGCAAAAGAATATACTATAAACTACTAAAAAGTTTAATTAAAATGCTTCAACAGGGGAACTTTATTAATATTTTATATCCTAACTCTACTAAAGTTTCCTAGTACACTGAAAAAAATCCAACAAGGATAAACATAATTCCTAATGCAAAATTATTATTTTATATTTTAAAATAAAGTAATTGACCATAGTATACAACACATGATGCTTTGGATTATAGCATTAGGCTAACATTGTTTTTATATGTGTGTTTTTAAGGTAACAGGCAGTTTTTGACCAAGTACTATATATAAAGAATGCCTCTATATACATTAAAAAGTGATCTTGCAACAGGTATAAAGGAGTATATCTCTAGTATAGTAGATTCCCTTCTATGGCCCTGATTCTTTGTCCGTCACTGTACTCACACCATTTCTGAAGTGACTTTCAGGATTTCCTACATCCACTTTCATCCACACCCTCAAGCTACTGTAAATCTGGATTAGTGTTGCAGCTTACTTTTCTCTGTAGGGTCTCAATATACAGTATGTCAGCAAATGCAAATATAAAAGAGGCTTGGGAATTTGTCGTGCCTTTCCCTTTATCATTTTTCCTCTTCCAGACAATTTGCCTCAGCTAGTCTTTGAGGGAATGAAAGAAATGTTAACTGAGGCAGCTGAAGGCATCATTTGTAAACCCCTCGTTGCACATGTAACACCAGGCAAGGTCAGCAGAGCTGACCAGTGAAACATGAATAAGAACAGAGAGGTCATCAGAGCCTACCCCTAGTCAGCTGAATTCTGTAAATTCCTGGGCCAAATTAAAAAATGTGCTTTTTTATGCCACTGAGACAGTTCAACTTCATGATATTCAACATTCTTATGGCCATAATATGCTGACCCAATGCATGAAGAGACAAACTATGACACATCTGCAGTTGTTTCCAAATGGCATGTGATATTAAGGAGAGGAGACAGCACTTGTAACTTACAACAGTGAGTTAACTTTTTACTAAATTCGCAACTCTCTTTATCTCTTCCTTCTATGTGCACTTTTTGAATGCATGAATTCTCCCAATGAAGAATTTTAATAAACAAGGCATGATTCATGAGCACCTGTGAGGAGTTGTTAAGCCAGCTTGGGGCTTGTCAATCATTACTTCTAGGAACATCGTTGAGGGCATTTCCAGGAATACTACACAAGGAAGACCTGTCCTCACCTTAGTAGCCCTTAACAGTTCACACAACTGAAGATCTGAGTAGATTAAAAAGGAGAAAAACAGCCAATTTATCCAATTTATTCTTTTATCTAGAGCTGGCCCCTGTTCTTCCCCAACCCATTAACATCAAGATTTCAGTGACTGGCTTATATAGTTTGGAACTTCCACCAACAACAACCCAATACTCTCTAGATTTCTCAGGTCTTTGAAGTTAAAATGAGCTATGTGATAGCTTTTTTGATTCCCTGGTCTGAAGATGCTATATTGTAGGGATTCTTAGCATCCATAAGTACATGAGTCAGTTCCCATAATCTAATCCTTCTTGTCTGTCTATGGATCTAAAAAACAATGTTCTTGTAGACCTAGAGTAATATGGTACCCTTCACTGGAACAACTTGTTGACAACATCTTCTATTGTGAGTATGTGTGTGTGAGAGAATATTAAAAGAAAATTGTACCAGACAAGTTAAAAGGTAATGGAGACTTTATTCAAAACCACAGAAATAAATGAGAGAGATTAACTGGAAGAAACTATCAGAAAGTACCAGAGGACATTAGTGGGAGGCTAGTCAATGTCATGCCATTGCCAATAAACAGTGACAGAGTCTGCTTCCCAGCTTCCCACAGAGAAGCTGGGGTCTTTATGATTGTAATCAAAGAAAAGACTCTCAGGTCATTAATAAAGACATTCCTAAGTGTGTAAAACTGGCAAAGATCGTGAGAAAGTTTGTGTCTCAAAGGAGCAGAGGAAGAATATCCAATTTTGAGTATTCTAAAGTAAATCCTCTAAGAAAACTGAGTTCATGGACTAGTAGGAAGAAACACATTAGAGTCTTTTGTGGGGCTGAGGGGAATAATAAAGATACCTTGGTCCATAGGGCAGGAAAATAAGAGGAAAGGAGGAATTAAAGTATCATATCCAGGTATGTTGTTATTTTCTTCCAACAGGGTTATATTCTTCCATTTATACCTTCTTGTCCCTTATAATTGACTGCAATCTTTGCATGGAATGACTTTCCTGGTCATTCAACATTCATGCAACATAAAAACACCATCAGCACATTTTTATTTGTCAAAGAAATAACACTGACTTGGACTCTGCCTGTACCTTTGATTCTTGTTAGGTTCTAAAAAAGCACTGCAAACACTGAATTAGAGAAGACTTAGCCATTGCTCCTGGGAGAAATATAAGGATATGAGCCTCTGCTCACAATATTTTTGTCAACCAATCCATACATAATCTTTTTTTATGGGCATGAGTTGAAAGTTGTCCTATTGAATAAATAGTGTTGATTCAATACCATCAAAGTGATGGCCAATAGTACTTCACATTTTCTTTTACTATTTCTGTTGCAAAAACTAAAAATTACCTCATAAAACATAATGCTTGAGAAAAGAATTTTGATGTGGTTCCAAATAAAGTAAATATTGGAAATTTTATGGAACAACCTAGAAATTCAGGCAGAAGTATACTTTTGATTGTCCTTGATTATAAGATAAATACTTAATTTTACTATAGTAAATCAGGTATATTAGTGTTAGCATAGAAAAACTATCAGATATATAATTCAATATAATTACTAAACAATGTATTTGGTAAAAGGTATGAATGCGGCATATATCCTCAATCTAATTTGTCTTACAACAACTTTTACTTATTCTTTTAAAATGTTGTATTGGTTAATTTTAATCAATTTGACACAGTTACCTAGGAAGAGGGAATATCAACTCAGTAATTGCATCCAGCATATAGTTCTGTGTGCACAGGCACATCCATGGAAAATTTTCTTGACTATATTTGATATCGAATGGCCCATTCCCACCTAGAGGCAGGTGGTCCAAGATTGTATATAAAAAAATTTCGGAAAAAACCAGTGAGCAGTGTTCCTCCATTGTCTTAGCTTCAGTGTTTGTCTCCAAGTTCCTGCCTTACCCTTCATTTCATAATAGACTGTCACTTAGAAGGTTATGATGAAATAAATCCTTTCTTCTCCAAGTTGCATTATGGTCATGGTGTTTATCATAGCAACAAGGAGAAAACTAAAATATATGTATACAATTACAATATATCTTGCCCATATCTACCCCTTAATTAATATTCCCTTGAAACTCCCCCTAATACCTGTCTCCCATTTCATCTTCCTCCAAATTCCAGTCCTTCCTCTGTCATTTATTGCACAAAGTATCACCATTCCAGATTTCAAGTTATAATTCAGAGTTAGAGTAATAAAAAAAAACCAGCATGATGTTGGGATAAAAACAGACACATTGATCAATGGAATAGAATTGAAGACGCAAGCTCACACTCCTACAGCCACCTGATTTTGGCCAAGTGCTCAGCAACTCTGATTGGAGAAAATACAACATCTTCAACAAATCATGCATGGTAAACCAGATAGCTCTTTGTGGAAGAATTAAACTGCATCCTTATCTCTTACCCTGCACAAAACATGACTCAAAATGAATAAAGGAACTCAGCAAGTTGTATTTTAATTAGTATGGTCATGAACAGTTTTGAATCAGTCTTATTCTAGATTTGTGCTATCATCAAACTTTTATGTGTGTGTGTGTGTGTGTGTGTGTGTGTGTGTGTGTGTGTGTGTGTGTTCATATAAAATGTTTCAAAATCTGGAGAGCTTATTCCTCTTTTCACAATTATGTACAACTAACAATTTTGGTCACAGAGATATGCCATTGCCAAAACTATCACTGTTATTAAAATACATGGCACACCAGGACACATATTAAATTAAGTATGTTTATTTCTCTTCTATCATATAATTATTATACAACATCTGACATAGTGGCATATACTTGCAACTCTATCCCTCAAGAAGTTCACACAAGGGGATTTCTGTGCCTTTAAAGTGGGAGAATGGCCAGGCTACATCCTGAGTAGCAGCAGGTCAGGTAGGACTACACAGATAAAATGAAAGAAAGGAAAGAAAAGAGGAGAAATGGAGGGAGGAGGAAAGAAAAAAGAAGACAATAAAGAGTACAGATGAGTTCAATGAAAAAATATTCCCTGAAACCTATGATGATAACCTTGGACAAGGTTTTCTAGACTTTTTAAGTCAGTGTTGAGGAGACTAAGCATCTATCACTTCCCATTGACCACTGTGTTAGTGATACCTCATATTTTGACAAAAGATCTGACACAAATAGCTGAAAAGGAGAACAGTTACTTTGGTTCACTGTTTCAGAAAATATGTTCAATGACAGCTAAGACGTCATGCTGGATAGGGAAGCTTCTTCTGTAGTGAGGGCTGCTTGGAAGACAGCTGTTCACATCTTAGTGGATCAGTGGGAAAGGTCACAGAACTGGAAGCAGGGTCAGACTACCACCCTTAAAACTCGACACAGGAGTCTACTGCTACAGGAGCCTACAGATAGGCACTGTCTCCCAAAGTTTTCACAATCTCGCCCATCAGCTTCATAGCTGGAAAACAAGTAGTCAAACACTTGAGCCTGTGGATTATGTTTCATATTCAAATATACATCCATCAGGTAATAGTTTTGGTAGCAATGACCTGATGAAATAATGAAAGTATAAATGTTGTTTTTCCTTTAAGATTTATTATACACAATACAAATTAATAGAAAATTCAAGGACCAAATCAATCAGTAGTGATTAAAAACATATAACCTTAAATATAACGTATATTCAGTACTTCATTTACCTTATCAAAAACAAAAAGTAAAGCAAACCTTTTCCAAACTATCTGCCTGCAACCTGTAAACTTGTTCCTAGAAAAGAATTTCTAATGGGCCAGACATGAAAGCTTGCCCCTTTAGTGTTGTTCAAGCAAGCAGTGTTATAGGATAATCAGGCTTTAATGTGAAGATCTGTACATGTGGTAGAAAGATGTACAAACCTGGGATTTAATCAATCCTAGTACCTTTAAGTGACCATCACTGAAGACACACGAACTTTCAAATGAAGGGACCCACAAATATGGAAGCTCTGAGGAATATTTCACAATAGCAAAAACGTTTCCAAATCTATAGCTATGAATTGCTTAAATAGTTTTACCATTAAAAACTGACACAACCCTTAAGGTGATGTCTTGAAAAAGTACTAATATTAACTCTTTTAATTATAACATCTTGTTATATATATATATACATATATATATATATATATATATATATATATATATACATATATATATATATATATATATATATATATAATGTGTGTGTGTGCGCGCGGGTGTGTGTGTACGTGTATATATACATACATACATATATACATATGTAATCATTGTATCATTGTATCATACAATAATTGTAAGGAAACTAAACTGTGCTAAAACAGCATGACATATGTGGAACTAAGTCTTTTGGCTTTATAATGTGTGTATGCTTTTTGAATTGAGAAAAAATGAGATTTGGATAGCATGCTCTTGTGTTCATAGCACTTTACCACAATCATGGTATACCTGGAAGCAGTTAGAGATGCACATTATGTAATATGCTGGGATTTATACTCAGTGAACCAAATACAGACTGACAAGTAATTTTGTGCAGTCAGAGGTTTAAGAGTGTTTGATACCTTTAGATACTGAATATATTAAATAAAATACCTGACTTATAAAAATTACTCAATTTTATTGAAATATCAATACCCTTAAATAACTTGTTTGAAACATATTCACACCTATTTATACATGTGTAACTTAAAACTGCTTTGTTCTAAAATAACAAGTACATTACTTGAATAATATTATTTCACAGGTCACAAAATAGAAATTATTTACTAGCTGATTCTTTACAAAAAAGAGTTCTTTGAACCTTGTTCACTATAGCAAACTGGTAAACAGAAACAAGCTTTTACATATGATTACTAACACATGATTGCAGGTGAGCATCTCTCCAGTTTTACTTTAGGCATCCCATCCCCATAATCCTAGCAGAAGAATGGGGACAAAGGGAAGCACAAAAGCAGGAGGGATCCACTGCTGCCTGAAGTCTCTTTTCCTTTCCCAAAATGCACCAAGCTTTCTGGAATGACTCATCTACACACAAAAAAGAATAAATAAAAGGAGAAGGGCAAAGAGAAAGAGGAAAGATCACCCAAGGATAAATGTTAAAGTTTTAATATCCCAGAGCCATACTGTTCAAGTCTTCTCTGGTTATGCTGGTCGGTAGCAAAGAATCTAAATAAATTTACTCTGAAGTAAGTAGGGATGAATTTCTAAAACATGTAATGTGTTTCCAAATGTGGATAATGGGTCAATTAATGTGGTAGGAGAGGAAATTGCTTACTTAAGACTTGCTGATCCCATGCATAGGCCTGTAGTTACCTCAAGGGTGGTCTTCTCCCTGTGCAGAAAACCTAGAGGCAGCATGTCTATTTAATAAGGACAAACACAAGATTTGGGAATGAAAAATAAAGTGAACCACTCATTTGTCCAGAACATGTAAATGAATAAATGTTATTTTGCTTATCTTACAGACACAGAGCTTATTTATTCATAATTTCTCTCATCTAAAAAAATGAAAATGTTCTACTGGGGCTGAACATTTTTCTACCTTCAGTGTAAAATTTCAACTTTCACAGATGTTAATGAAAAAGGTGTAAGTGTATGGAAAAGACAACATGCATTGAATTATTTATAAAGGGAAACAACAAAACAGCCTAAAGAATACAGGCTCCTTAGAAGACCTGATGAAGTATGGAATGTTTTCTTCATGACTTCTGATCCAGGCCTTGATTAACAGACCTGTGCACTCATCAGATTTAACCAACTCCTTTACCAGGATGCATATATACATTTACAGTGGGAATGACTAATTTGTTCTTCTTCTTATAAATAGCTTTTTTATTTTACATCCAAAATTTTCCTTAGAAATGAGCATCCATAGCAAATTAAAACTGATATATGTTGCATATCGCCAGGAAGGAAGAAAAACATGTGTTGCTAAAATTGCCACCTTTATATTATCCACAACCTTGTGAATACTGAAGCTAACATTCCTAATTCATTCTTATTTAATAAGGTGATGTGACAGAAAAGAAGATACAGGTTAGAGATCCTTTAGCAATGCAGATCAGGGCATATGGCACATCATTATCAGACTGGTTTTAATGGAGTTTTAGAGCTCTGAGTTTCACATCACAGTTGGTACCAATGTGTATTTTATTGTTACTGCCTTCTCTTTGCCAAGGAAATATAGTAGGCGATTTTAGTGGATTTGGAGATTTCAAAGCAATTTCTATGCTAAACCTTGATTTTAGTTTTTGTAGTTTTTTTTAGTCATTTTCAACTCCAATTCATATGAGCAATTGTTAAACATTTAATTTCAAAACCTGGGAAAACATTGCTAAAATTGTTTCAACACTTTAGTCATTTAATGTCAAGTTGAACTGTACAATATTTTTTCAAATCAGCACATTTTTATTTTTATTATGTGATTGCATTTATTATAAAATTCAAATTATATTAAAATATTTATTTCACAATTTATATTAGTTCTTGCCAAATAATTTAAGGAATAAAACATGAAAATTGCATAGATTGATTCACAATTTCAGAATTTTTCCAGTCTATGATAATCATAATCTCTACCTTCTCTCAACTGTTATGAGGTACATATAGAGTCATTACTTTAAGAAAATTACAATGTTTGTAAATGCTTTATGCATGCATATATACATATATATATATATATATATTGTTCATGCACAAAGAATACATAATCTTCCTTCCATTGCATTTTTTTTTATATATAGAGTCACTGTAAAAAAAAAAAAAGTCACACTCATTTCTTCTGAAATCAGATGATTTCTTCTAACTAAGAGAAAGGAGGGAGAAGATGGAACTGAAAATTTTTGGAAAAGAATATAAAGGAGAAAACTATTTATTTTAGAGAATTGTCTCCACTTCAGACTTTGTATAAAATGAAATGAAAGTATTATATTAGGCTGTACATTTGTACGTTTCATGTGTTAACTTGGAAGAAAAAAATGACACAGAAGAATCACAGTGACCACAGATGGAGTGATGACCAGTATTCCAAATGATAGAAACTTGGAGTCCTTAATTCATTTCAAGAACACAGTGAAAGCATTGAAACCAATTCAAAAGAAACGAGCTTTCTAAAGATTTGAAGTATTTTGTAAACAATTTCAAGCCATTAACTTATAAATTCAATGTGTCATAAGATTAAATTTCACAGAATGAACAACTGAGCATTCTGTGAGTAATCAGAAATTGAACATTATTTAAAACATGTTAATATCAGCAGTAACGGTATAACAATATTCATCAATTCTTACCTAATGGAGGATATAATTACAGACTCCAGTCCTTAGGGCAATATAAAATTTATTTTTTTCCAGGCAGGTTTAGTGGCTCACACTGGAAAACCTAGGATGCCCAAGACTGAGGAAGGAGCATTATGGGCTCAAGATAAGAATGGTCTAAGTAGCAAGACCTTGCCTCAAAAGAACAAAAATTATTTGCTTTAGTTCAAAAGTTGTCTAAGGAAAGACCATCCTCCCCATCCTTCTCAAAAAAAGCTTGTATTATAAATGAGTTATTTTCTTCTTCACATCATCAACCTCACCCAGCCTCAGGGAAAGCTAACAGTCTCAGGTGTTGAGGAAATGTGAGTTAAATTGTAAAAAAAGAATGAAAGAAGAATATACATTGAGCCATTAAGAATCTGCATTTGAGAAGCCATCTGCATTCTAAAATGAAAGACACACACACACACACACACACACACACACACATACACACACACACACACCACAATATGTTTCTTTTCACCTTCGATTCTTCACGTATATGGAGAAGGAATGTTACCCTTGAAACCACAGCAATCTTCCTTCTATGGATGTATGAATGAAGCATGATGATGATTGCCAAGTTTGCCTTAAATTGTTATATCAGCTGATCTTTAAACCACTTAACTGCCCACACTGATCTCTAGATTTTCTGTAATATACAAAATATATTTTCTTAAATTAAGCTACCTTCAGTTAAATATTTCAGTTAATTTCAGGTGAAACATACTAACTGATGTTCCAGAGACTTTGCTAGTTCTTAAAAGGTTTAGGGTACACATTCACACACACACACACACACACACACACACACACACACACACACACACACACACACACACCCACCATAATGCCATTGTCAGTGAGAGACTGCCATTTTCCAAGTACAATTTAAAATGTTTGAATGTATTCTTTCAATAAGTCTACCACTGTGCTGGTTTGAATGAGTAGGCCCTTCATAGACTCAGATGTTTGAATATCCAGTCCTCAGTTAGTAGGGTTGTTTGTATAGGTTTAGCATGTATGGCCTTACTCTTGGAAATATGTGGCTAGGGGTGGGCTTGGTGGTTTCAAAGACTTCCACCATTCCCAGCGCACTCTACCAGCTTCTTGATAGTGCTTAAAATTGTGAGCCCTTAGCTGCTATTCCAGCCACTGCACCCAACTCCACTCTACCATCATGGAATTACATCCACTCTATCCCTTTGGAATTATAAGTCCAAAAAAACTCTTTCTTCTATAGTTGCTTTGGCCATACTGTTTTAACACAGCAATATAAAAGTTACTTATGCAACCACCAACATTCATCAGATAAGATTTTTTTGATTGAACTCATGTTTTAAAAACAGACACTATGACTCTACTGTACCATATTCATAAAATTAGGATTAGAACTGTTTTAGTTCTCTACAAGGCTGTATTTCCAAACAAGAATTCCAAAGTCACTGAGTTCTACGTATTATAACAGACATGCAATCTACAAGTCTGAAAATGGAGACAATGTAATTAAGGATGCAAAAATTGAGTTGAAGGTAAAAGAAAGAAGTATTATTTGTGTAGGCTTATATAATGTATAAATGATTGAAAAATCTATTTTTCATCATTCTGGAGGTTGAAAACACCAAGATCAGGGCAATGTTTTATGTTGATGAGGCCTAACCATTGCTTTTATAATGATGCTTTGAATGCAATGTGCACAGAATAATGGAGAATACCATGAGGTCTGCCATGTTTTCTCATCCATATCCTAAGGAATTAACCTCACTCATGAAAGTATAGATTCCTCATGACCTGAACACCTCCTATAGGAACCATTTCTTAATGCTATTGTGTTGATAATTAAATTTTCATATGGATTTTGGGGAGAGCACTAATACTCAAATTTTAGAAGAAAAGAATATAAAAGCAACCAACAAATAGGAAGAAAAACATACAGTCCACATGGAGATTTAGACCTAACCTAACTGAAATAAAGGTGATACAATGGAAGTACCATTATGCTTTTCTTTGATGTAGAAAAGGGTGGTCACCAGATTATGAGAACAAAACTAAAATCGCTATAGAGGACAATTATTTAATGTATTAGAAACAACACCCCCTCCATACATGCCTATGGTGGCCATATGATTATCCCTGATATCTGTGTATTTATCATATCATTAGAAAAGGAATTGTGCAGATGTAATTAATATTAAGACACTGAAATAGGAGTTTTTCTAGATTATGTGGGTGATCAACTTGGTCACATGAGCTCTCCATGTCACAGAACTTTCTTCTGTTGAGATGCTAAGAGGAAAAAAAAAAAGACGAGAGAGAGAGAGAGAGAGAGAGAGAGAGAGAGAGAGAGAGAGAGAGAGAGAGAGAGACTTCCAATTTGAAGTGCTGAAAGATGCAACACCATTTCCTTTAGAAGGTGAAAAAGTTCATCATAAGACAAGAAACATAGATTGTTTCAATTACCTAGTAACATTGACAAGCTTCAGAAGACACACTGGCAACAGCTAGCAGTAAGGATTCATCCTCAGGATCTGAAGGAAAGATCTCAGACCTGCTCCATCTAAACCCTGAATTTAGGATTTTAAAGCCCTGAGCGGAGAACTTGCTGAGCTGCACTCTGCCAGGACTTCTGAATTATGGACTAGTAAACCATAAATAGTTGTACTACTTTAGCCACTATATTCTCAGTTAATATTTTACAAAACTATCAGAGGTTCCAAATAGGTACAGGACACTGAGACAGCAAATTTATCAAAATGTTATGCTAATGTCTGTCTCCTACATAGGGCTCTACTGAAAAGTCATTCTTTGAAACAAAATATTGGAATAAGGCAAAATAAGAAACTATTTGAAATACTTAATTTCTTTCATTTAATTCTACAAATGACGTTAATATGAACATCCTAAAACAAGGAATATGTGGTATTTTAAGAGATTTCTAGAGTTATAGTTCCTTGACTATACTATAGGCAACTAATATTATCATCTCAGTTACAATTATATGCAAGTTAATAGTAATTTAAAATTATATCAATCTACACTTTATGATGTTTTAAATTTGGGACCTTTTTTTCCAATTATTTGACCATTTTCTTACACGTGGGATTTTTCTCATCTTTTATTTTTACTTCATTATTTCTTTTCATCTATTCATTATTTTACATACTATCTTAGCTATAAGAATTTTATAAACATAGTAAAATGTTTATAGATATAAAATCTACAGTTATTACAGTTAGTATGGAACAACATTCTGGAATCTCTACAGAGATATATATTGGGTGTTTTAGTTTTATAAGATTATATGGAAAAATATTACATTAGAGTATACAGTTTAATATGAGACAAAGAAATTAAATAAATAAATAAATAGATAGATAGATAGATAAGGGATGGAAGGAAGGGAGGAAGGAAGGAAGACCTAAAGGAAGGAAAGGAGGGAAGGAGGGAGGTAGGGAGCGTTCTCTCCTGCTTGATACTTCATCACTTCAGACTTTGCATACTCAAGGAAATATTTAAATTAATTATTGATAAAATAAAAGTGGAGTGTCAACAGAAAACCAACCAAGTTATAATGAAGTGATATCTTACATGAATAGAGAAATAAAGCAATACAAATGGATTAGTAAACACAGCCAAGATCAATAGCATACAATTTATCTGTCAATGTCAGATAATAGCAGGTATTCAAAGACAAATCAACAGTCTAATATCAACAATTACACATATTTCTGCATATAAGAAAAGCAGTTCAGAGGTAGATATATTTAAATGTCTAATTACACAATGGCAAACAATAGACTTTTACACTATTGTTTTAAAAACAGATAAATTTTTTAAAATATGAAGTATTTCTTTAGCTTTATGTCATATATGTATCCATGTTACATAATATACTAAAAGAAATCAAGATCTAGGAGTTTGTGTCCTCTTCTTTTCAGCTTATTTTTCATTAATTCAATTATATATGATTAATATAAATTTTTATTACCCATACCAATTAGAAATATCAGGCTAGCACTAAAAAAACAGCGCTTGCCCTAGTCTATATTGTACAACACATACAATGACCCTTAATCTTGTTCTTACACTTAAAAATATCCATCACTATTTCTACAGCATGTGGCCTAATGCAACCTTACAGATATGAAACCTCTTAAACAACTAAAGCAAGTTGTGCAACTGACAAAGTATAGCAAACTTTGATTTGTTTCCTATGCCAAGTAAAATTCAACTCAGATCAAAGTTATGTTTTTAACTCATATCAAATACAGCTTTGAAGTCATTTCTTGCTACAAAGGATTTTAATATAACAAATTCACTAGTTAACTAAATACAAGAATTGGGCATTGGGAGATAGCTCAAAAGTAAATAAATACATTTGCTTCTCTTCCAAAGGACCCAGGTTGATAGCCAGCACCTACCTGTCAACTCATAGAAATCTGGAACTCCAATTCCAAGGCCCTGTTCTGGCCTCCCAAAGCACCAATCACACTTGTAGTGCTCAGATTTACATGCAGGCAAAACACCCACACATACAAAAAAAGAAAGAAAATAAAAAGGAATTGGTAGGTACTAATGCACTTAGAAATGATTATTGAGAACTTTATACCAATAACAGTATGCATTAGGATTTTTCTCACAAGAGCCTTTACTGATATGTATTTATTTTAAATTATTAAGTTTTTATTAGTATTAAAAGACTTTTGGTAAAATATAATTATAAATATTTGCCAATTTTTGTGATTCTGTAATTTTATATTGCTAATACCTTTTTAAATATAATATTGTAAAATAAATATATTAACTATTTTAATATAAAAGTGTGATTTTCCCTTAATATTGTCCTGTTTCATAATAAAGGCAATTTACAGGAAGCCAACAGCCAACATCAAATTAAATGGAGAGAAACTCAAAGCAATTCCACTAAAATCAGGAACAAGACAAAGATGTCTGTTCCTCCCATACTTATTCAACATAGTACTTGAAGTTCTAGCTAGTGCAATAAAACAATAAAAGGAGATCAAAGGGATAGAAATTGGAAAGGAAGAAGTCAAACTTTCACTATTTGCAAATGATATGATAGTATACATAAGTGACCCCAAAATTCTACCAGGGAATGCCTACAGCTGATAAACTCCTTCAGTAATGTGGCAGGATACAAGATTAACTCAAAAAAATGAGTAGCTCTCCTATATACAAATGATAAATGAGCTGAGAAAGAAATCAGAGAAACATCACCTATTACAATAGCCAAATAATATAAACAATTACAAATAATATATAATACCTTGGGGTAACTCTAACTTAGCAAGTGAAGGACCTGCATGATAAAAATTTTAAGTCTCTGAAGAAAAAAAATGAAGAAGATATCAGAAAGTGGAAAGATCTCCCAAGTTCATGGATAGGTAGGATTAACGTAGTAAAAATGGCAATCTTATCAAAAGTAATCTACAGATTCAATGCAATCCCCATCAAAATTCCAAAACTATTCCTCACAAACTTGGAAAGAACAATACTCAACTTCATACGGAAAAACAAAAAAGGTAGGATAGCTAAAAGAATCCAGTACAGTAAAGCAACCTCTGGAGGTATCATGATGACCTCAAGCCCTACTATAGAGCTTTAGTAATTAAAACAGCTTAGTTCTGGCATAAAAACAAACATGAGGACTGATGGAATTGAATTGAAGACCCTGACATTAATTGGCATACCTATGAACACCTGATTTTTGACAAAGAAGCCAAAACTGTACAATGGAAAAAAAAAATCATCTTCAACAAATGGTCCTGGCATAACTGAATGTCAACATGTAGAAGATTGCATATAGATCCATATCTGCTGCCATGCACTAAACTCAAGTCCAAACGGATCAAAAGGAAGTAGGAAGTAGTCTTGAACACATTGGCACAGGAGACCACTTCCTAAATACAACATCAGTAGCACAGACACTGAGAGCAACAATTAAAAAGTGGGACCTTATAAAATTGAGAAGCTTTTTTAGGGCAAAGGACACTGTCAATACGACAAAACAACGGCCTATAGAATGGGAAAAGATTTTCACCAACCCCACATCTGACAGAGGGCTATCTCTAAAATAGATAAAGAATCCAAGAAACTAGACATCAAAATACTGAACAATCCAATTAAAAATGGGCTGCAGAGCTAAACAGAGAATTTTCAACAGAAGAATCTCAAAGGCCAAAAGACATTGAAGGAATTGCTCAACATCCTTAGTCATCAGGGAAATGCAAATCAAAACGACTCTGAGATACTCTTACAACAGTCAGAATGGCTATGATCAAAACACTGAAGACAGCTTATGTTAGAGAGGATGTGAAGCAGCGCAGCAGTGGGGGCGTACTCCTCCACTGTTGATGGGAGTGAATATTTGTACAGCCATTTTGTAAATCAGAAAATTGGGAATCAATCTACCTCAATACCCAGCTACACCACTCTTGAGCATATACCCAAGGAATGCTCAATCATAACACGAGGACACAAACTCAACTATGTTCATAGCAACATTATTTGTAATAGCCAGAACCTGGAAACAACCTAGATGCCCCTCAACCGAAGAATGGATAAAGAAAATGTGGCACATATATACAATGGAGTACTACTAAGCAGTGAAAAACAGTAACATCATGACAATTGAGGCAAATGGATGGAACTAGAAAATATCATCTTGATTGAGGTAACCCAGATTCAGAAGGACAAACATGGTGGATACTAGATGTAAAGCAAAGGATAACCAGACTGCAACTCATAGCTCCAGGGAGGCTAGCTAGCAGGGAAGATCCTAGGAGTGATGTATGGATCGCCCAGTGAAGGAAAAATACATGATATCTGCATGCGCAAACTTGGAGTGAGGAGGGTTAATAGAGGGCAAGAAATGGAGAATGAGAACATAGGGGAATGGGAGGTTTCAGCTGGAACAGAGACAGAGTGGGAGAGCAAGGAAAGAGATACCATGATAAATGAAGACATCATGGTAATAGGGAGAAACAGGGTACTAGGGAAGTTCTCAGGAATCCACAAGGATGACCCCACCATCGACTACTGGCAATAGTTGAGAAGGTTCCTACTCCAGTGATCAGATTGTTGAATACCCTAACTGTCATTATAGAGCCTTCATTCAGTAACTGATTGAAGCAGATGCAGAGATCCACAGCCGGGTGCCAGGCCGAGCTCCAGGAGTCCAGTTGATGAGAGAGAGGAGGGATTCTATGAGCAAGGGACATTGAGATCGTGATGGTAAAACGTACAGAGATGACCAGCCAAACTAGTGGAAACGCGTGAACTGTGGACCAAAACCTGTGGAGCCCCCATGGGACTGTAGTAGGCCCTCTGGATAGGTGATACAGCTGTTTAGCTTGAACTGTTTGGGGAGCTCCCAAGCAGGGGAATCAGTATCTGTCCTTGGTGCTTGAGCAGGCTTTTTGGAGCCCAGTGCCTGTGGTAGGACACCTTATGAAGCCTTGGTGCGGGAAGGAGGGGCTTGGACCAGCCTCAACTGAATGTACCAGGCTCTGCTGACTTCCCATGTGAGACCTTGCCTTAGAGGAGGTGGGAATGGGAGGTGGATTGGAGGGGTAGGCTGGGAGGCTGAAGGAGGGAGGAGAGGGGGATCTGTGCTTGATTTGGTTTGTGTCCTCTGCACTATCTTGTCATTTGTCCTTGTCTCACAACTGGAAGTTCACCTACAAACACAGGGTGAACAGAATTTGTCAACAAAAATGCCCACTTTATGACCAAATCCCACCTGATCTTCACTGTGCTTTACCTATTATCTCATGATATTCAACTGTTACATGGTGCAATATTAAGTGATCAGATCTCACTGTCACCCTCCTGATGTGTCCACTCTTAATTCCCTGGTTTTGTTAGGAGATAGTGTGTTTTCCAGTAAGAACTATTATTTAAATCCATTCTTTCAGTGGGAATGACCAACTGGTTCTTTTTAACTCTGTTATTCCTTATGCTTCTATTCACTGTCACTCCCCTACAGAACACAACCAAGCCATATCATTATATTCTGCTGTATTCTTCCCTGAAATTCAGTTGATAGAGAAAAGGCAAGAAAAATAGTTGATTTTCTACCTTCAATAGTTAATGAGTTCTGAAACAATGAGTCTGATATAATCACTACAAAGACAACTAATGAAATATGTGTGCAGTAAGTATGAGTTTGATTATTGGTATGACAACTCCCAGCATGCTATAGCCATAATGTGATCTTATTGCTCTCAATTATTAAATTTTGTTCATTCCCTAAATCTAACCAGATTATTTTCAGTCATGGAAACTCATGTTTCTTTTTTATATGATGCCCTTAGACCTTGGTAGGCTGCTTGCTTTCTCTTTATCCTCATTCTCCAACCTCCTTAGGAATTCTCCTTTTAGCGAAGTGTCTTAACATTTCTACCACTTCAAAATAGAAATATTTGACCACCACTTAGGAGGTCAAAATCATCTTTGACTATATATAGTGACTTCCAGAGCCCTTGGGCTGCATAAAAACATCTAAAAACAAGAATAACAAACAGAAACATGAGTCAGGCATAGTGACGCATACCTTTAATCCCAGCAGAAGCTGGAAGATCTCTGTGAATCCAAAGCCAGCCTAGTCTACAAAGAGAACTCCAGGCCATCAAGGGTTACATAAGGAGACCCCAATTCAAACCAAGAAATGAAAACAAACAACTTAAAACACTTAGGAAATGTTGATGGAAAGATATAGTTACACATATAAGCAAAGATATAGAGACCAGGACACCACACTCATAGGACAAATTTCTGTTTAAATTGTACATGCTATATTTCTTACAATATGGTGTGGTGATATTTTGTTTGTGGTTTAACAAATAAAGCTTATGTGCTACAATATGGCTAGAAGAATATAAATAAATATATTTCAAATAAACCAGAATGATTTTACTGAGAAATGGTAGTAAGACACCAACCACAGTTATTGGTGCTAAAGACATACTTAGATTTTTTTTGTTTTTTGGTTTTTCGAGACAGGGTTTCTCTGTGTAGCTTTGTGCCTTTCCTGGAACTCGCTTTGGAGACCAGGCTGGCCTTGAACTCACAAAGATCCGCCTGGCTCTGCCTCCCGAGTGCTGGGATTAAAAGCATGTGCCACCACTACCCGGCCTTAGATTGTTTTTGTCCCAAGGAGTTTTCAATGTCTTGTTGGGAAACCATTCTATTGGAGAAAAAATGATATTGAATCCTGATGCTTCTAAATTCAGTTTAGGATTACATAAGATTTTTGCCTGACTTTTTAAAAATATTAATCTGCTGATTTCAGTATTGAAAGTGTAGTACTTAAGGACATTACAATTTTATATAATTTCATTCATGTCATAAACTAATTCTAAGAAATTTGAATTGAAATATTATCACTAATGTATAATGAATGAAATAATAAATTCCCAGGTTTGTTTCATCATTTTGATATACTGTATAAAATATATAGTGCATATATGATGTACTATATAAAACCAACATTACAGGTTCAAACTAATTTTGTGTAATGAGTGTCTCCTTTAATGTGAGTTCAGGACAGTTTGTAATTGGCCCTCTCATAAGATTTAAATTCCAAAACAACTCAGTATATTCTGCATTGACCTCCAGCACTCTGTCTCCCATGAAATTAGTGAGGCAACAAAAAATATAACAGACATGATGTTCATGTTTCTGTGGTGCCGTGCATGACAAAAGATCTCTCCTGTCCTAAGCCAATGTCTTCAACCCATCACTGTGAAACTTGGCAAATCTAGTTTAGATAACATCTTAGATTCTTCATATTTTTTCCATAGAAGTAGCCTGTATCTTTTTTTTCAACTTGTTTTAACCTTGATGTCTTTCCTTTCACCTTTTTATTTAAGTTAGATATTAACTGGAGAGTGAATAGGCATGATCCAGAGACACATAACTACCTTTATCTACCTTCAGCTCTAGCAAAGGGTGGCTAGCTATTATCCATGATATTATATTTTAGACATGAGTTCTAATTCTATTCTGTGTTGTCTAACTCCTACTATACTATGAATTTCATCTTTAAATAATCTCTCTTCTTTCTCACTTCACAATTCTGTAGCAAAAAGTAACAGCATAACAGCCTGAATTCTTTGCTCCTAAGATAATTATTTCTTTCATCAGATATTCCACCTCATCACTCCTCAGTTACATCTTTCCCAAAGCTATGAGGCACAAATGCAGTTTGAGCAAATTTTATAACTATCTGGTGTTTTCTTCAGTTTCTAATCATGTTCAGTACAATCTGAGACCTTATTGGGGTAACCTTTTTACTGTCCATGTAGCTATCAACACTGGGATCATAGTCATTTAATATTCTCTGAGAAATTCCCAGTTTTGAGGCCATCTAAATTTTCTGAATTTTCTCTGAAACTGCAACATTGCTGAGGTCACTATCTACTACCACATTTTCAGGTATTATAACAAAAACCCCAAATCTCAACCAACATTTTGTGATAATCCATTTCCTACTTCTAATAAAAGTTCAGAAGAATGCCAGGTTATAATGAAAATTACTTTTCTGTTTTCTGGTTTCAGAGGCTGAGAAGTCCAGAAACATCACATTGAAGATAATAGAATCAATTAATCCATGAGACTAGGGTCTTCATGACTTAATCGCCTCTTATTGTTCTTATCTCTTAATTAAATCACAATGGAAATTAACTTTCAAAATAAATTTTGGAGGGTTCATTCAAGCCATACAAAAACAGCAGTTATAAACATTAATAAAGGAATGTGTATATGTGTATACATGTATGTAGACAGTATGTAAACACCATATACATTATGAACCATCATATTTGCTACAATACAGTACACATACACACACACACACACACACACACACACACACACATATATATATATATTCTATAATAGCATATAGGAAAGGTTTTTTTAAACAGTAAATGCCAATAAAAATGTCTAGTATAATTGTTAAAAATGGATTATAAACAATTAAAAATGTGCCAAGAAGATAATACTTTTCAATATTGAAAATATGTGGTATTTAAAATATTTTTATAATTTTAATAGAAAATTTTTTGCTATTACTATTGCTCAATACACAAAAAAATGTAAAAACTGAAAACAAACTTTTCAAAATCTGAGTAGAATTTTAAATGTTAATGTTTTAAAGTCAGGATTCAACTTACTAAAGGAAGACTGTACAGATTTTCTTTGAAAAATGTTATACCCAAATAAAATACAAAGTCTATGAAATAGTAATAATGATTTTCTCAAGGTTAGAAGAATGTGTTACTTTTTTCATGTGTTACTCTTCTAATAAATGTATTAGTCTTCAAATGAAACAAAATTCAATCTACAAATTAAACATATTTATGAGAACATAATTAAGACAAAATAACTATTTTTAAAGTGTAATGACATTGAAGAATTCATGGGTGCATTATTATCTAAACAAAAGATAGGATTTTATTAAATAAGAGAGGTTATGGGTGATGTATACAGTCATAGTACAATGATATGATATATGTGTGTGAAAATAATAAAAATAAACCCATTTTTGACTCTTAACAAATGACAAAAGGTATAAAAAAGTGGCAGACTACTAAAATTTTTTGTATAAAACATGATATTGAACAACATTATAAAAGCTTTTTAGGAATTAATACATTTAAAGGCAATTTGAGTAGTGCAGCAATATGAGCAAGGTCTCCTCCATGGGAACAATTGCCACGACCCCTGTGCTCATGAGCCTCTTTCTTGAAGGGAATCAGTTATGATGAGCTGAAGGAGAATGCAGATTAAAGTTTGCATTGTGTGCTGGAGGTAAGGCCACCCATGAAGAGCTCACTCTGCAGCACCCCTGTGGTACAGTCACATGTCTAGATTACAAAAACTCACAGTAAATTAGAACTCTGAGTTTTAATAACAAACAGAAGCTGGTGGATGCAAGTATTATTTTATTTTATGGATACTAAAATATCCTAAATCCTTGAGATGACTCTGTGAACAATGACAGATAAGGAAGAAAAAAATCAAAAGAAAGTGTCTAAAGCCCACGAGCTTTCTTTGGCTAAAGGGCAGAGATTTGTGCTGGCAGCTTTGAATGAAAAGACTAACAAAGCTGAGTTGCAAGAAAGCAAAAAAGAACACATTTTCATAATCACTACCTTACAGAAAAAATTCCTCAGATTTGAATAAGCAATTGTATAGTAAGACTACAGAGCAAGTGAAACAGAAGAATAGCAAACTGAGGTTTATAAGACTTTAAAGATCAGTTCAGTCTTTGGAAATGGCATAATGAACATAATATACAATATAACGATAATATACAATATAAGCAATTGTACCACAAGATCAAAATTACGCATAACATTTCTGTAGAATGCTGTATTGCAGAACAGAACCCATTGCACATAATATAAGCCAAGGAGGGTTTGCTACATGAAAAGTAGTTAAGTAGTTAGCATGTTCAATGAGCAAGATCAGATTTAGAAATCTCCGTGTTCTCTGGGCCCAGTCAAGCCCATTTTGTAGGAGTAGGCTCTTTTCTTCCCCTTAGATGAAATCTTGCACAAGCCCTATGATTTTCCACTCATTTTCTGACAATAAAAAAGGCCTCCAGGCTCAATAACAGCTCCACTCACTCCTGTATAACAAAATAAACTCCAGCTTTCATTTAAAGGTAAATCTCCAGGTTAGAATCAATATTCTGTATCCCCGGTACTTTGTTTTGAGAAACTAAATGAAAGTTGAAGGTAGGAAGAGAGCACTAGGAGAGAGAGAGAGAGAGAGAGAGAGAGAGAGAGAGAGAGAGAGAGAGAGAGAGAGAGAGAGAGAGAGAGAGACTCTAAAGGTCATCTGAAGGACAGAGTCCTTGCCCCAGGATCTGTTTCCAGCAGGAGAACTGAGAGGATACACCTGGTTACCCTTTTCCTTCTTAAAATCTCCCTCTGACTACCCCAATGCTGAACAGGAAACAGGGAAATAAGCTGAAGAAAGGAAAAGAAGTGTCGTACTAGAAAATACCAGTCTCATCTGACTTCAGTTGCTTCAGACCTGTTCTAGTGTTGAATGCAGACTCGGTTTCTCTTGGTGACTTTCCTCTCTGGACCTTACTGATAGCAACTGACATATGACAGGACAGCCTTTTCTTCAGCAGGTTCGTGGAAATCTCCCCAGAATCGCTTCGCATGACCCTGACACCAATGAACTTGGAACTCCCAGGAACAACACACCTTGGACCCAAAATCAGGGTGAACAAGACCGCAGGCATTCTTTCCCACCGTCCTGATGCTTCTGCCCCTGCCTCTTTTGCCTTCCGTTTGCCAATAAGCACGAGTCTGGCATTTGTCTGCCATGACCCTCACAGTTCAAGAGACGCTTGTAAGTCATCCTTTACGGCTCTGTCCTGCTTCCTTGGGCTTCGAGCAATTAGAAATTGAGCTCTATTTTTCCTCACAGCATAGCCAGCAGACGAATCCTGTCACAGCATTCTTAGCTAAGAAAGGCCCTGCTCAGTCCACAGGCCACTTCCACTCCAGTCCTCTTCTACAAAAGCAGTCTTCTCATGTCCCATCCTAGCCCGACCATTAGTCTGGGAGTTCCTGCCAGTTCTTCGAGATTTGTCCTTTGAGTTTCAACCAAAACGAAGACAAAAGGCAGCATAATTTTAATACTGTAATGGAGACTACTGAAGCAAGGGTGAGTTTGGTTTTGCACACATGAAACATAACCCACGTAGTGCCAAAATCCTATATTAACAGGGAATTGTGAATATAATAATTGATAAGACTACACATTGGACTACTTCTTTCATGATCCAAGGATGTACTTAAAATACATATTGATACATTTAATTTTAGTAAGCAAATGCAATAAAGAATGAAGGGCAGAATTTAAATTAATCGGGCAATTGTTTCCGTGAACTTGAATTACAGCAGTCTCCAATACCCACTACACCCACAGACACACACACACAGACACAGACACACACACACACACACACACACACCACACCACACCACACCACACCACACACATAGCACTGATTAAATGGACAACTGTTTTGTGTGTGTGTGACTTGGAAATAATTCAGGATATGTGAAAATTCCAAGTGCTTCCAAAGGTTTGCATAATGACAATGGTACTTAGATACCCAGTAAAATCAAACCAACACAGTGCATGTATAGAAACAAAAGTAATGTGGGTAATTGAAACAATTATCTTGAGCATTCATGCTTAATTTGCTGAAATAATCCCTAAAATATCCAGATAATTAACAATTGCAGGCTGTGAGTATAAATCGCCTAGAGAGGGAAACCATCTCAAGCTAGCACTGCACTGCTTGGCAACCAGTGTGCTTGTCTGGGGGTGGGGAGCAGGGACAGAGGCTTTTAAGATTATCTAACACATAGCTACCTAAACAAAACCTTAGCTCACATATATGAACAGAATAAAGTCCACTGGAAGTATCTGATGGCAGGAGCTAGCCTACTAGTGATTTGCTACCTAATAATGGAAAAAAAAAAAAAAAACTTCAATTATTTCTGCTTTTCCTACCCACTAATGGTTTCTTGGTTGCTGGCTTTCGCTCTTCCTTTCTCCCCATCCACTCTGCTCTCCCTCTTCCCTCAGGTGCCTCTCTCCCCTCTTGTCTTCTTTCCTTTCTTCCATTGTCAGTTGATCTACATACACAAGAATGGAACATACATTTGTAATTAAGTTTTAAAAAAATCAGATCAGTTTTCAATTTTCAGAAGCTGAGAAAAGAGTCATCTCATTCTCACCCTGCACTATCTTATATTACCAGAAGCCTTTGAAATACCAAAAAACCTGAACATTGCTATATTGCTATTAACTCAGCTTCTATTACATTATAGTAATTTTATTAAGAAAATTTTTTCATTCATTTTATACACTAATCAAAGATCCCCCTCTTCTCTCCTCCTGCCCCCCCAGCTTCCTCACCCAACCCACTTCCCACTCCCCTCAAAAAGAAGGCAAGGCCTCCCATGGGGAGGCACATCCAGTAGAGGCAAGTCCAAGCCCCTCCCCCTGCCTCAAGGCTGCACAAGGTGTCCCATCATAGGTAGTGGGCTCCAAAAAACCTGCTCATGCCAGGGATGGATTCTGATCCTACTGCCAGCTCCCCCCAAACCCCAAGCAGATCAAGCTACAGAATTGTCTCGCCATGCAGAGGGACTAGTCCAGTCCCATGCCAGTTCCACAGCCATTGGTCCAATATTCATGAGTTCCCACTAGTTTGTTTTGGTCATCTCCGCAGGTTTCCCCATCATGATCCTGGTGCACTTGCTCATAGAATCCCTCTTCTCTCTCTTTGACTGGACTCCTGGAGCTCTGTCTGGTGTTTAGCTGGGAATCTCTGCATCTGCTTCCACCAGTCGTTGGAGAAAAGCTCTGTGATGACACTTAGGGTATTCACCGTTCTGATCACTGGGGTAAGCCAGTTCAGGTCAGGCACCCTCTCCACTATTTCTACTAGTTGGACTACATTATAGTAATTTTTGTTCTCTTCTAGGACCTGCCTCAGGGTAATGTAGTGTAACTAATCCTCCTGTTTTCTTTGTCTAATCTGTAGCAATTTCCCAGATTTCTTGGGGGAACCTTGACAGTTTTGTGAGTACAGTAAGGAATGTTTCCATTGTGCCTCAATTGGAGCTTTTGTTTTGTTTTGTTTGCTTGATGGATGATCAAGACTCTATGTATCTAGAATGACAATCATGGGAATGGAGTTCTTGTCTCACAATATTTAAAGAGAGCAAATTAACAATGGTATCCTTGAGATCTCAGTCACAGAGTGTTTGAAGAAATTCTCAAGTGTAAACTGATACAGATTTCTTCTTCCTGTATGTTACTTACTCTTCATAAGGAAAATTATTTTTTACAGTTTTTAAATTTTATTTGCATGTATGAGAAAAATTTTGCATTTTTTTCTACAAGGATTTCAATGGTTCATTATTAAAGATCCTGAAAAAGATTTAGAAACAGTGACTTTAATCAAACATCAAGCTAAAAACTGTTTAAATGATACAACTCAATTCAAAACTCCTAATGTTATGTATTAGTAAGTATTTCTTACTTACTATGTAAGTAAGGTGTTATGTATCAGTAAGTATTTCTATTCAAAATGTCTTTAGAAAGATTGGCCCAATTTACATTACTCTTCTGCCACATACTTAGTGCTTTTTTTTCATTTATAGACGATATAAAAATTAGTATGTAGTCCAAAGAGTCGGTCATCTGGTCGTGAATAATTGGGAAGACAGTTCAAGCTTACACCTGAGAAACCATGCTGTGTACATTTGGCACAGAATTACCTCTTGATGAGATAAATGTCCCAGTGCCTGTGTGTCATCAGGTGGACTGTGAAGGTTGCGTTAGGACTTCATGCTACACTGTGGTGAGATAGAAGCAATACAGCAATGTACAAGCTAGATGCCAGGCTAGAACTAGATAATTATCTCACTGGGAAAATATGAGACACACAGGAAAATCATTATAGGCATGGAAAACACCATTTTAAATTCATTTGTAAAACAAGGCCTCACTGTGAAAGTAATATTGAGGGAATACTTACAGGAGCAAATCAAGGGTATTTCTAGGAAAAAACATTCTGAATTGGATACAGTGTGCTCAAAATCCTGAACAGGAGCATTCCCAGTTTAATGAAGGCTAGCCAGAATACTGGAAACACACAGGGTAAGTGAGGGAGCCAATTTTGGTTTCTCCCGATTCTGAGGAGGTTTCTGAGGATGGGCTGACAAATGCGATTTATTTTCCCAGGAGGTTATCCTAATTAAGAATGATTCCTGGGATAACAGAACATGATAAACAGCAATGCAGGAAGTGCACAATGGCCTATGTGAGCCCTGACCCAGTGTGGCAACCATAGAAGAGGAGGAAAGTATTCTTGTCCTGAATGTCTATTCCATCTATGTGTCTGCCATGTGAGAAAGGTGTTCATCCTCTAGCCACAAGTAGAAAAGTTCAGAGCTAGACAACAAGGGAATCAATATTATGAGACTTTAGGGGACATAGAAGAGCAATTTGAAGAACTTAGAAACTATTAAAATTGCTTTTTAGTGTAAGAAATAATTTCTACTAGTATAACAGAAGGGAATTGTTTTGGTAACAAATATGGTACATGCTGACTAGAGGTCAGTGAGAAACATCATTTTCATATACCAAAACATGACACAAAACCTAAGGGGCTTAATCTCTAGCTGTGTCTCTCACCAAGAGTACTTTATATACCAAACCACCAACCCTCTGTGATAAATGTTATCAGCCCTACTACAAAGTTGAAGCAGTATATTTGGGGATTCTTTATATTTTACTTTGGAATTTTAGCTTATAGAATCCCTGGGTAAATATATCATACTAGGAAGACAAATGTATAGAACAATTAAAAGCAAAATTGGTTTTTGTGAAGCTAAAATTGGAGAACAGGACCCTGGTTCATTTAGACATTCTGTGTTTTATAGGATGTGTGATGTATCACAAGCGATATTTGGGGTTCAGGGTTTCATAGCTTATCACAGATTAAGAGAAGAAAATCAAAAACAAAGATAAGCATGATACCATTACTAATGAGAAGTAGAAGAAGCTGGAGACACTGTGGAACAACTGTTCTTTCTACGTATTTAGTACTCCAAAAAAAATCAACGTTTCCTAAGAACTTTCAAAGATGTCTAACGAAACTCTAGTCAGAAGTTGGGATCATGAGTGGAGCTTGTCAGCCCAGGCTCTTTAATGCACTGGACAGAATGTCTGCCCAGTGATCTACACTGTTAATGTGCAGATTGAAGCAGATCATCACATAATATTTCAACCACTTTTTCAAGAAACATTTGAACTTTTGAATCTGAGTTTTAATAAAGAAATGTCAGAAAAATCAATCATGATTTACTTGAAGCTATTTGTCCACTTTCTGTCATTCTAACCCAGTACACAGAGTTCGATGACAAGAAAAGTATGTTTATTTCATAAATAGGGGACTACAAGGCAGGACACTTGAATTGTTAGGAATGAACATTAAGCAGCTATTGCTGCCTCATCAGATTCTCATCAGTCAATAACAATTTTGGCTCTATCTCGTAGGATAAAAATAATTAAAATCTTTAAGATCCTGTGCTGTGTATTTTAGTGCACAACATTGAGAAACAAAATGATGTCACCAGGAGTTAACCAGACCTCAGGTGTCATTAAACAAACAAACAAAGATCCACACATTTACCTTGATTGTATGTTTATATTGTATGTGTCTGTGTGTCTCTGTCTGTGTATAGGGAGGTGGATTGTTTTAAATAAAACTAGATCACAATGAACAGGTTCAGTACTTGTCTGCAACTGCAGGAAAGACTAGTACAAAACATATCACCTTGGTGAAGACTGGAGTCCTTCCCCCAGGCTCCTTTATTCATTTTTCCTTATCAATAAAGCTTCATTCTGCTCAATTTTCTCCCTTTCTCACCAAACCTCACAATTTCAATGAGTCCCTAATAGTTTCTCTTTATCACAACTTTTGAGATCCTCCAGCCTCTTTCTAACACACACACATGTGTGCCCGCCTGTGCATACACACACGCACACACACATACACATGCACACTCACTCATGTTCACACACATACATACTTACACACACACACACACACACACACACACACATACAAAGAGGTAAATGTGTAATCTCTATAATGATATCTGAGATCTTCCTTTCACACCAGCTTACAAGTGCATCTCTGTGCACCAATCAACAGATTTTTTAATTGTTTCTTAAATATGCTTAAATCAAGGTCAACAATTCAAGTAGTTAACAGCTAATGAACCATATTTTAGGGTTATTTACCTCCTACTCTCTATATTTTTTTCTCTTTCTTCATGAAAAATATTTTATTTCTATCTTCAAATATTCAGTATTTCTGTTTTAAGCAAATGGGCAATGACTGTGAAGAGCTTTGATCACTGATTATTGATAATTTTGCTAATGCAGGTATTTGTGTGTAGGAAGTATGAGTTTGAGTTGAGAGTATTTCAGTCAATGCATCTGCATCTCTCTAAATGTTATATGCACTGATGAACTTGTTACTGTGTCTACAGAGGGACCGAACTTCAGAAACTGTTTAACAACTTCTACAACTTTCTTTGAACAATTTGCTGCCTTAAATAAAAGCCAGTATAAGAATCTCAATAATTAAACAAAAGGGACAAATTTAGCTAAATATGTACCTGCCAATGTTAAGTCTTCAAGCTAAAAAACATCATATAAAAAAAATATGCCCTTGACCAAAAAGAAAAATAGTCCCTACGGACAAGGCAGTTAATATGGGGTGATGGTCATTCCTGACCAGGCAGACCTGTAATCCTGTGCTGTTGGCTGCAATCAGCATTCATCACTGAGGTTCCCTTTGCTGACTCAGGAGTTCATAGTTCGGTTACTACGGTAATGATGAAATGTACTGCAGAGTTTATTTTAATATCAGAATTAATTTTAACAGCTTTATAAATTACTTCAGTTCTGTATTTATAGACCCATTAAGGTTATAAAGGGGTCAGTCATATTTTCACTTATATTTTACTGTATTTACAAAGAAAATTATATTTGTGGTTGATACCAGTGAATTAAATGGTTTCAATAGTTCTAGGAATTTAGCACAAAAAAAGCAAGAGTGAGAGAGAGAGAGAGAGAGAGAAAGAGAGAGAGAGAGAGAGAGAGAGAGAGAGAGAGAGAGAGAGAGAGAGAGAGAGAGAGAGAAAGAACTACTCTGGCTGTGTGTAATGGTACACACCTTTAATTCCAGCACATATGAGGTTGAGGCAGTGGATCTCTGAGTTTGAGGCCAACCTGGTACACATAGCTTGTTTCAAGAC
The DNA here is from genome assembly GCF_007827085.1 of Peromyscus californicus insignis. Taxonomy (NCBI): domain Eukaryota; kingdom Metazoa; phylum Chordata; class Mammalia; order Rodentia; family Cricetidae; genus Peromyscus; species Peromyscus californicus. The sequence continues at coordinate 157,307,730 of NW_026294573.1, read as the reverse complement.
ATTTAGAAATGCGGAGCAAGATTCTTTCTCACCCCGGAAAAAAAAAAAAAAAACACCTATACTCTGCTCTAGAGCACAATGTGTGTCTTCTAAAACCCCAGCTGCTGAGACGAATAATACAAGTGACAGTTCATGCTAGTCATGATGTGGAGCAAAGTGAACATTTCTTCATTTTTGGTGGCAGTGCAAACTTGTACCTTGCATGTCCATTATGGAAATAATTATGACAGTTCCTTTGAAGAATGGGAATACATCTACCTCAAGATCAGTTATACCACTCTTCGGGATACACACAAAGGATGCTTCATCTTACATAGGGATACTTGCTCAACCGTGTTCATTGTTTCTCTATTTATAACAGCCAGAAACTGGAAACAAATTAGATGTCCCCCAACAGCAAACGGATAAAGAAAATGTGGTAGATGTACACAGTGGAGTATTACTCAGCTGGAACAACAGCAACAACAAAATGACATCTTGAAATTTGCGGGGAAATGGATGGATCTAGAAAAAAATCATCCTTTATGAGATAATGTTGTATACAAAAAAGTCCTTATGCCCATAAATCACTAGGGATACTAGCAATATTAAACACAGAGGGGTCTCTTCTCAATGGAGGAGATAAAATGCCTATTTTCCCACCCAGAATGATGGGAGTAGATTTTGTTAATGACCAGGTGAATGTTTTGCTATCTGTGTAGGCAGACTTTACCCACCTTTTGTTACAGAGCAGCAATTCTCAACATCTGAGTTGAGACCACTTTGGCAAACTGCTATCTCCAAAAATATTTTCATTATGATTTATAACAGTAACAAAATTACACCTATGAAGGAGCAACAAAACAATTTTATGCTTGGGATCACCATGACATGAGGAACTGTGTTAAAGGGTCTTAGTATTAGGAAAGTTTAGAACCACTGCTGTAGAGGCAGCCCTAAGCCAAATCCACAGAATGATTATATCAGACTCTTCCCTCCACACCAGTACCCTTTCTTTGGGGGACATGTCACATGTACTTTTTGGCCTTCTATGCTATCTGAGTCAGAGAGCACATTAGATTCTAGGCCTTTTACCTACAGAACCCATCCTCATGGTCACATGTACTTTGAAGAAGAGTTTTTATGTAATCACACCTAAGTTTTACTCTACACCTGGAATTGGACTGATTGTTGCCTGGAATTTTTTTCCCAAATTGCACTGTGTTTTAAATATGCTGACAATGAACCACCTGGCATTAGACTCCCTGAAGTCTGATTCAGATTGATGAAGTCAGTCTTCACTGGGTTTTAATTATCATCTCTTTGTGGGTTCACATTCCTACCTGGACACCTACTGCATCTCCTTCAAGGTAATTAAGACCCTAGAATATGAAAATATGAATGTGATTCGGTCGGGTGGTGGTGGCGCACGCCTTTAATCCCAGCACTCGGGAGGCAGAGCCAGGCGGATCTCTGTGAGTTTGAGGCCAGCCTGGTCTGCAGAGTGAGTTCCAGGAAAGGCTCAAAGCTACACAGAGAAACCTTGTCTCGAAAAAAAAAAAAAAAAAAAAAAAAGCATGTGTTTTGTATTTGCTTATATCTATTATTGACCATTAAATAAATATTAGCCATTAAATAAACAATAACTAAGCTACAATCTGTAGAACTATAGAGGTAAGGCACAAACGAAAGGACTGAGAGAACACATAGATCTCCCTGTGAAGTTGAAATAGAATCGATTTTATGGGGGACTATCATGGGGTATGGGGGAGACAGGAATGGAAGGATCAGGTAGGAAGGGGAGGGGAGATGGGACTGAGGTAGGGAATGAGGGGTGAGATAGCTAGAATTGAAGATCATTTAATGAGCATTTGGGGGATAGTGTGAAACCCTAGTGCAGTGGACTAGACATTATACAGACAGACCTTGGAAAACATACATTTAAAGGGGATATCTCCATCAAGTACTGTGGTGGTATTTTACTTATACTGAAATGTGATTTTAATTGTATGTTAATAAATAAAGTTGCCTGGAGGTCAGAGCTATTAGAATCATAGCAAGTGTGTGGCAGCGGTGGCGCACGCCTTTAAGGACCTGGAGGGCGGTACATACAGGCAGTGACGAGGCAGTCACATGTTTGGGTTTACAACCAATGAGAAGGCAGAACAGCTAGAGTATATAAAGACATACACACAGAAAGTAGGTCCTTTTCGGAGAGCTCTCTTGGCTGAAGAGGATCGCTGAATCAGGAAGGGTGAGACTCTTAGCTCTGACCTCTTGGCTTTCTTCTCTGAATCGGCTCTGTGTTTCTTATTTAATAAGATGGTTGGTTACATCTACAAAGTACCCCACTCTCTTAGAGCTCAGGGAACCCTACAGAAAAGGAGGCAGGAAGACACATTTTATTTTGTTATGTTTTGTTATTATCTGCTAAGCCTTTTCTTTTCTTTTCTCATGAGAGACAGAATATAGTAAATCCCGATGGGAGAGGAGGTGAGGAGCAACTGGGAGGAATAGAGGGAGAGAAAACTGTATTCAGGTGAAAAAAGCAAAAAATATACATTTATATATGTGTGTATCCCAAGCTTCAGCGACTAGTTTATTTTACAGTTAGCTAAGTAATTCTCTCCAGCATCAGTTCACTCATGGGAATCAACAAATTGTGAAAAATCTGAACACCTTAAAAAGCAAAATGCTGATTAACCAATGGTACCACCAGGCTTCTTTGTAAGTGCCTCCATTGTTTTGCTTTTTCATCCATCATGTCCTATTGCTTTAAGCAGAGGCTGTGACCAGCCAGAGCAGATAAGAATTACAGAAGCAAAGTTGAAAAAAAAAAAAAAAGGAATCCTAAATGCCCGTTTGTTCCAATATGGAAAAATATAAAAGTTGTACTTGAAACCAAAGAAAGTAAGCATAGTTATTTAAAATAGCATAGGAAAAGAGGCTGTTATTACAGTGAATGAATGTTAAAATGCCTGTGATTATATACATTGACATCTCAAGCTCATGTTAAAAATTAACTGAGATATTGTCTTAAGAATAATTATCTCTGTGACTATGGGTTCTAGGAAAACCACAAAGAGGCTGTCAAACATCTTTCAGTAAGCAGCAAATGAACCTTGCTTGCAGACATAAATCATTAATCTTTAATCACTAGCCAATTTCTCAATAAGCTCATTGGCATGGAAACACTAAGATACTCAAAGGATAGTTCTCACAGATCTGGCATGCATGGTTGGCTTGTGGGTTTAATTACTGTTTATGCATCAGCAGGATCCAGGCTTTGGTATGTAATAAATAGAATGCTGTCTTGGTGGCCAGATGGTGTTAGATGCAAGGCCCAGGGAGCATTTGTGGAGATTACAGGACTGATTTACTCTCTATTTCTACCAGTTCAATAGTACAAAAAAAAGATAAATAAAAAGAAGAAGAAAAAGAAAAACTAAAGCAATAAGAAAAGAAAGGGAAACAAAAAGAAAGAAAACCATGCACACCAGAACTCCAAATAATAAAAATAAGTGCACTGCCACATGAGTCATTTTAAAAGACATCTGTATTCGACTTGATCATATCACAACCTTTACAATCATCTCAAAGCAAAGTTGATGCTTTCATTTAATAGCCCCTTTATTTATACATCAGTATTGTATTCAACCATCATCAGAGAAGATTCCTCCTGCAGCAAATGGGAACAAATAAAGGGACCCACAAGAAGACATTACATGGAGAGACCTTGGAACATAAAGGTCTAAATGGGATGTCTCTATCAAATCCCTCCCCTCAGAGCTCAGGGAACTCCATGGAAGAGAAGACAGAAAGAGTTTAAGAGCCAGAAGGAATGAAGAACACCATGAGAACAAGGCCCTCTTGTGGGAGCCCACAGAGATTTTCCTAGTGAGATCTGAGCTGACTTTACCCAGCAGAGCTGCAGAAAGGGTATGGATTGACTACATGCATGGTTCCCAGGTATTTGGAAGGGTCTGCACTTGGCTGTGCTAGTGGGAGGTCTTTTGCTCCACCCTTTGACATTCCTTTTAAAAGCCCTTTAGAGGAGACAGAAGGGGCTGGTGGATAAGGATCCAGGCCCTCGTGAGGCTATCCTGTGCTTCTGTCTCTCTCTCCCCTCTATGTTTCTGTCTAAATCTCTTATCCCTCACTCCTCAAGAGTACCCTGGGGAAAAGGGTGGGGTTGGGTCACCCACACCCTCTGAATCAACTAAGCAAAGCTCATATGAACTCAAAGAGACTAAAGCAGTAAGCACAGGGCTTACATGGGGCTGCACCATGTCCTCTGTGAATATATTATACCTTTCAGTTTAACATCTTAATGGGACTCCTGAGTGTGTGAATATGTGGATCTCTAATTCTTGTGCCTTTTGTTGGGGTTCTTTTCCTTCCCTTGGTTTACCTTGTCCAACTTCCATGTGATGGTTTTTATTTATCTTATTATATTTTATTTTGTTATCTTTGGTTGTTCTGTCTTAGACCTATTATTTTCTAATGGGGGACAGAAGGAGAGTGGATCCAGATGGGAGGGGAGGTCAGAAATACTAGGAGGAGTAGAGAGAGGAGAAAATGTAATCAGAATATACTGTATGAGGAAAGAATCTATTTTTAATAAAATGGGAAAATAGTCCATTCATATATTTTTTGAAGAACATAGAAAGAAAATACTTTGTAAGAGTCTAAGTACTGTGACATAAATGGTAGTGATCTCTCTCTCTCTCTCTCTCTCTCTCTCTCTCTCTCTCTCTCTCTCTCTCTCTCTTTCTCTCTCTCTGTGTGTGTGTGTGTGTGTGTGTGTGTGTGTGTGTGTGTGTGTGTGTGTGTACTCCTGGAAGTCATCACATGGGTAGTGAAAATCCATCTCCAGAACTCTGCAAGACCAGCAAGCTCTCTTAACTGTTGAGCCTTCACTCAAGTTCCTTAAACAAAGCTTTTAAAATAAATGAACATAAAAAGAGTTGATGCCTGGTGACAACTGTAAATAATCCCCTTTTCAGAGTTCAGAAAAAAATATCTCATTAGTCATCATACACTTCTGAGAGTAAACCGTGGAATAAATTAAAGTATATTTACTTGTGATGGCTATTTTTGATTGTCAACTTGACTGCATCTAGGATGTAGTGAACTAAAACCCAAGAAAGAAGGGGCACACCTGTGAAAGATTTTTACTTAATTTAAAATGGGAGGATGTACTTGTAATCTTAGTCTTTGAAGTGGGCAGACCTTTAATCTGAATCTTTCTTTTGAGCTGGGAATACACACCTATAATCTGGGCCATATACAACTAGAAGCCTATATAAGGAGATGGAAGAAGGAAGTTTTTGCTCTTTGTCTGTTTCTTTCCTTGGTATTTAAGACTACTTTTTCAGCATTCCAGCATATAATTAAGACCAGTGGAGATACCCAGGTTCATTGACAGAACAACTACTAAATTCTTGGACCTTTTGTTCATAGGAAGCCATTGTTGGATTAGCTGGACCACAGCCTGTAAGTCATTCTAGGAGATATCCTTTTTACATAGATTCATTCTATAAGTTCTGTTACTCTAGAAAGTCCTGACTAATACACTACTATATATCACTTTCATTGTGGCATACTTTATTTGTATGTTATATATTTTTTACAAATAATACTTTTCAGGCTACTTTTATGTCAACTTGACACAAGTTAGAGTCATTGGAAACAAGGGAGCCCCAAGTGAGAAAATGATTGTATAAGATCCAGCTGTAGGTAAGCCTTTAAAGTATTTTCTTGATTAGTGATGCATGTGGGAGTGCTGAGCCCATTGTAGGGAGGGCCACCTTTAGGCTGGTGGTTCTGGATTCTACAAGAAAGCAAGCTGAGCAAATTGTTAAGTAAGCCAGTAATCTGCACCCCTCTGCTGTGGGATGTTCTGTATGTCAAATGTGTTGCTCTGATTGGTTAATAAATAAAAAACTGATTGGCCAGTAGCCAGGCAGGAGGAAGTATAGGCGGGACAAGGAGGAGAGAATTCTGGGAAGTGGAAGCCTGAGTCAGAGAGACTGCCAGCTGCCTGCCGCCATGACAAGCATCATGTGAAGATGCCACTAAGCCATGAGCCACATGACAAGGTTTATAGATTTATAGAAATGGGTTAATTTAAGATATAAGAACAGTTAGCAAGAAGCCTGCCATGGCCATACAGTTTATAAGCAATATAAGTCTCTGTGTTTACTTGGTTGGGTCTGAGCAGCTGTGGAACTGGTGGGTGACAGAGATTTGTCCTGACTGTGGGCCAGGCAGGAAAACTCTAGCTATACCCCTCCAAGGCCTCTGTATCAGCTCCTGCCTTCAGGTCCCACCCTGTTGTTATAGTTCCTGCCCCGGCTTCCTTTAATGATAGACTAAGATGTGGAAGTGTATGCCAAATAAACCTTTACTACACTATCTAATTTTAGTCATCATGTTTCATCACAGCAATAGTAACACTAGCTGGAAAAATATTATAAAATAAAATTCCAAATATTTAGATAAAAATATTTACAAGTTGGTAATTACATTTTTCCCATAGAATCTTTGTTTTGTTTTTAAGTCAGGTCCAAGTTGTTAAATTCCTGTTGTAAACACAGATTTTTCAACATGGATGATCTAACATCTTTTACTATTGTTTTATTTACTTTGAATTGATTTATTTTCACTTTTATGAAATGATAAGTAGCAGTGAATTAAAACTTCATTTTCAAATCTTTTAAAACTATTTTTATTTATTCTTCTCTCATATATTACATCATGGCCACAGTTTCTCCTCCCTTTTCTCCTCCCATCCCCCTACCCCATGTATTCATTCTCTATTTCCCCTCATAGTGGGCAGGCTTCCCAGGGATATCAACCAAACTTAGCATATCAAGCTGCAATAAGACTAGGTATGTCACTCATTTTAAGGCTGGACAAGGCAACCCAATATGAGAAGTAGTCTCCCCAATGCAGATAGCAGAGTTAGAGACGGGCCCTGCTCCCACTGTTAGGAGTTCCACAAGAAGACCAAGCTACACAATTGTACCATATATGCAGAAGGTATAGCTCACTCCCATGCAGGCTTCATGGTTGGTGACTCAGTCTCTATGAGCTTTTTTGAGGCCAGGTGAGTTGATTCTGTGAGTTTTCTTGTAGTGTCCTTGGCCCCTCTGGCTCTTACAATTCTTCCTCCCTTTCTTCAACAGAATTCCCTGAGCTCTACCTAAAGTTTGGCTGTGGGTCTCTGCATCTATTTTCATCTGTTGCTCAATGAAGCCTCTCTGATGATGATTATGCTAGGCTCCTGCCTAAGAGTATAGCAGAATATCATTAGGAATCCTTTCATTGACTTTTTTTTAACAGTTGTGTTTGGTTCTATCCTAGGTCCCTGGCTGTCCAGGCTTTGGTTTGAGACTCTCCAGGCAGTGTCGGGGTGGGCTCACTCTTGTAACATGGGTCTTAAGCTGTACCAGTCATTGACTGGCCACTCGCACATGTTTTGCCACCTTGCCAGCAGCATATCTGGTCAGTGGGACAAATTGTAGGTTGGAGCTTCTGTGCCTGGGTTGGTGTCCCAATCCCTCCACTGGAAATCTTGCCTGGTTACAGAAAATGGCAAGTTCAGGCTCCATATATCTACTTACTAGGAATCTTAGGTAGGGTCAGCCTCATAGGTTCTTAGGAGTTTCCATTGAATTAGGTTTCTAAAATGCTCCCAATACCAGTTGTCTCTCCCAGTATTCTCTCCCTCTATCTTTCCCCCACCAGATCCCTCCTGTTCCCATACACACCTGCCCCCAGACAACACATGATATTTACTCTGTTTCCCCTTTCCAGGGAGATTTGTGCATCCCCCCTTGTGCCCTCCTCATTATTTAGGCTCTCTGGGTCTTTGGATTGTAGCATAAGTATCCTTTCCTTTACAGCCAATATCCACTTATAAGTGAGTACATACTGTATCTGTCTTTCTGTGTCTGGGTTACCTCATTCATGATAATTTTTTTCTACCTCATTCATTTGCCTGAAATTTTCATGATGTTATTTTTTTAATACCTAATACTCCATTTTGTAAATGTACAATATTTTTATCCATTCTTCAGTTGAGATATATCTAGGTTGTTTCAAGTTTCTAACTATTATGAATAAAGCTGCTATGAACATAGTTTCAAGTGTCCTTGTGGTATGATTAAGCATCCTTTGGGTATATGCCCAGGATTGCTATAGCTGAGTCTTAAGTTAGATTGATTCCCAGCTTTCTAAGAAACTGCCACACTGACTTCCAAAGTTGTTGTTCGAGTTTGTGCTCCCACCAGCAGTGAAGGAGTGTTCCCCTTGCTCTATATCCTCTCCAGCATGAGCTGCCACTTATGTTTTTGATCTTAGCTATTCTTACAGGTGTACAACAGAAACTCAGAGTTGTTTTGATTTGCATTTCCTTGATGGATAAGGATGTTGAGCATTTCTTTAAGTGTTTCTGAGCCATTTGAAATTCCTCTGTTGAGAATTCTCTGTTATATTATATCTGTACCCAATTCTTTAAATTGAATTATTGAAGATTAAAATTACAATAAACAACAGTGTGATGAACATAGCCTATAATTAACTTTAAGACTTAAGCAATCATTTTTAAAGACATCTAGAATTAAATTTTATTGTGTTTTCTGAAAAAACATACCCATCAAAGGGACATTATTATAAAGCTGAACTTGTATAGTTTTGACCTGATGTAATCAGCTATCCCCTCCTTAATTTAGTTAGCATTCCTGATAAAATGTTGGAGCATTTTTTACAATAAACTTTAAATATTTTATGCCACAGAACCCATATTCTCAGAATTCATTCTTACAAGAAATCTAGCCACTTTTAAAAATAAATTGTGATCTTTAATCTATATGTTTTTCTCTATAGAAGAAGAACATAAATTCATACTGATAATGTAGTGTTTGGGGGTTTGAAATATAATTGGAAACAAAATTTGGACAATCACTGTTCCCCTGATAAGTTGCATTAAGAACAAATAACCCTTATGTAAGTACCATTGAAACCCATGAGGCAAATAATAAGTCCTATATCCATAAAAACTTGATAAAGTGTGAATTTAGGAGCATAGATACATGGAAACCTAGACTGGAATCTGGCTCCACAGTGTATATTAGAAGCCAATTGTGGCTAGCTTAACTATTCTATATCAGGTCATTTGATTACTTTTAATATATTTACAAAGATTGAAAAAAATTACTCGGATTTTTCAGCTACTTTCTATTGTTATGATAAGTTTCCATGACAAACACAACTAATGGAAGAGTTATCTTGGTGATTACAATTTCAGAGGGTTAAAATCTATGACCATGATAGAGGGAAACATGGCAGCAGGTGGGCAGGCATGGCACTCAAGTATTACTAATTGAGAACTTGTATCTTCTTCACAAGCATAAGCAAGAGGCAGAGAGAGAGCTAACTGGTAATGATGTGGGCTTTTGAATCTGCAAGTCCCATTCACAGTGATATACTTCCTCCATCAAGAACACACATTCTAATTCTTCCCAAACATTTCCACAAAATGGGGACCAAATATTCAACTTTATGGGGGCCTTTCTAATTTAAACCACCACCACAGAGACGTTCTTTGTAACAGGTCAAAATTGTAAGCAACCCTAATTCTATAAATAGTACAGAACACAAGTTTAATTTTAGTATGTATATACTGCACAATGTATAAAATATTAAAAAATACAACATTGAAAATAATTGTGACTAAAAAGTATATACAATATAACTCAGTTATGTGTTTCGAAAACTTGAAAATTAATCACTTGTAATAAATACTGTGCAGATAGTTGGCTTGTCATGGCTGGGAAGGAACATAGGTTGTGTTGCAGGTCCAGTGATGTTTTAAAAGTTAATTTAGATAGTGCTTATGTGTGTATGTATTTTGTAGAGCTGGATAAATATAGGTATATGGCATACATAGTCTCCATATGATTTACCTTCTCTGTTTTATAAATGTTTTGCCTTACCAAGTTTTAAATTGTTACTTCCCTTTAATTAAGAAATGTTTTGATATTTATGTCACAGAATAGCCTACCTTCTATTTACCACAAAACAGAAAAAGCAGTCTACAATTGAATTTTATATGTGACATTTTAGATTCACTAAATTCATTTATAGGACTTTTTATACTTCTGAATCACACAAAAGGGGTGTAATCTTTATTTTTATTACAGCACAATCCTTAATTGGATGCAACAAAAATACCTTTTAATCCTAAAAAGAACACTCAATACCCAAAAGATGAGAGTGTGAGGTATGTAGAAAAAGCCTTATCTTTTATTGAAGAATAAGTCTTAGACTGAAAATAAAGATTAAAAAAAAAGCCCTGAAATTTCTTTTTCCCACTACAAATAAGGAGTATGTCTTTATTAGTTAATCTGAGATGAAATACTCCAGTGGAAGATACTCCTCTAGGCCAGTTAAGGGACAAACAGTATTATAATCCCATATATAAGTAATCAAATGGATTGACATTTTGCATAATATCTATTTTGACTTCCCATATGCTAGTATTTGAAAATAAAATTGGATGTAATGAAGCTTTCATAAAAATTCTGAGATGAAGCATTTCCATTTCATAGATTATCAAGAGGTTCTTAGAGAAATTTGTAAATGTTCATACAACCAAGAATTACTTTTTAGAGAATATTATTGGTTTGAAATTTTAAATTACACTCAGCTCTTACATTTTATAGACACCCATAATGTTTGAAAATGAAGCGAGTATATAGATTTAAGCTTGGAAAATTCCAAGACATCAGGTTTTCCACCTAGGTCTTGGTACCTAGCTGGGTAGAACTTTTGACCATGGCAATAAAATGTTGTCAGATACTTTTTTAACTAGATGTATAGGAAGTCAGCATTAACCATTACTCTATGCTCTAAAAGAGTTCATTAAGAGAATATGTTAGCTACAATGCCAGGTAAAGATGCAGATATTTCTCTGAGGAAAAAAATTAAGAAAATGACTAAATCTACTTAAATACTTCCTCTTCCCATAATCCCTTTTGATTCACATTTCGTCTTGAAAAAAAAAGGTTTGCATAGGCTTCTGGAAGAAGCCCAATTTAAGAGTGTGAATGGTGAACTCCCTGAGACCCACAGGCCACTCCTACCAGGGAAGCAGGTAGGCTGACTGCTGATTTTTTCCTTCCCCTCTGTTCCTCTGGATCCAAAGCCCCGTTTCATGTATAGCTCTGCATCAGAAAACCCGAGGCAGTCCCACCCCCTACGTTTTGGTATATCCCACAGATCTTCCATACCTAACGTTCCTCCTCATATTCTTTTCATTATCCCGACGCCCATCTTCAGCATATAATCCAGGACACCCTGGTCAAAGAAGCAAGAGACTAATTTCTGATCTCCACATCTCCCTCTGCTCTTCCAATCCTTTTTCATCCCAGCTTTGCAGCAGAACACCTGCTGCAGCCTCTTGCACCCACAGCCAGTTGATCACACAGCTCTTCCCCTCCAAACTTACTTTCTCCCACCCATTGCTATGCCCCAATCACCTCCCTGCTAGTTCAGCATGCCTTCTCTGGGAACCCATAGGCGACTCTGGCCAGGGAAGCAAGCAGGCTAACTGCAGACCTCCATTTCTCCCTCCATGCCTCCAATTCCAATCCCTCAGTCACATCCCCAGCTCTTTATCAAACTTTCTGCTTTGGCCTCTCCTCACTTTCTGTCCTTCCTAGTGGAATAACTAAGCAGATACTAGGGGAACACCCTAATTTTCTCCCTCTCATGAAGCCCCTCCCCTGCCCCACGATCTTTCCCATTCCTGAATCTCAGGTCCCAATACCCAGAAACACATTAAACTGGAAAGTCCAGTGCCCACAAATATCAAGACCCCAAAAGATTTTCCTAACAGGCAACACATAGTCACAATACTCTCCAAAGAAGCAGAGAGGAAACAGAAACCAAGGAAGAAAACAGTCATCTAAAAAAGATGAGACCAGATATCAGCACCTAGAATAACAACCTTCCTAATCCCAGATGCCTGAACACAAGTTTAAAAAATACTGTCAAACACACCCAGGGCCATATATCAGCACCTAGAATAAAACCTTCCCAATCCCAGATGCCTAGACACAAGCATAAAAACAAAATACAATCATTAACAGCCAGGACAACATGTCTCTACAAGAGCTCAGCAGCCCTAAAACAGCTGGCCCTAAATATTCCAAAATAGTTAAAGCATAAGAAAAAGATCTTGAAATAACCTTCATGTATATGACAGAGGTCCTTAAAGAAGAAATGAATAAATTCTTCAAATAAATCTATAAAAATATAAACAAAGATGGGAAGGAAATGCAAAAAAAGTTAAAGATCTGAAACTGAAAATAAAATCAATAAAGAAAACGCAAACAGGGAAAATCTGGTAATGACAAATTTAGAAACTCAAACACGAACCTCAGAGGAAATCTACCCACCAGAACATAAGAGATGGAAGAGACAGTCTTAAGCACTAAAGACATGATAGAAGAAACGAATATGAAATGGTCAAGAAAATGTTAAATCTAAAAAACTCCTGACAAAAAAGTCAGAAAATCTGGCATATTATGAAAGGACCAAATCTAAGAATAATAACATTAGAGGAAGGAGAGGCACAGGTCAAAGACACAGAAAATACTTGTAACAAAATCATAGAAGAAAAATTCTTTAACCTAAAGGAGATAACTATCAAAGTACAAGAAGTGTACAAACACCAAATAGAAAGGAACAAAAAGAAAGTCCCCTGGACACATGATAATCAAAACAATATACATATAGAACATAGAAAGAATATTAAAAGCTGCAAGGTGGAAAGATCAAATAACATATAAAGACAGACCTAGTAGTACTGCACCTGACTTCACAGTTGAGAGTCTAAAAACCAGAAGTGCCAGAAAACATTTTGTAGAATCTTAGAAACCACAAAAAAAGCCCAGACTATTATACCCAGGAAAATTTTCATTTACCAGAGATATAAAAAATAAGACTATGATAAAACCAAACTTAAGCAATATTTATCCACAAATCTAGCTTTAATGAAGGTGCTAGAAGGTAAACTCTGACCTAAGGAGGTTAACTCCATATAAGAAAGTACAGGTAATAAACAATCCCAAACAAGCAAAATAAAAAATAAAAATAAAGACTGTACAGTCACACACACATACACACACAAAAAAACCCAGGAATCAACAATCAATGGTCACTGATATCTCTCAACATCAATGGTTTCAATTTTCTAATAAAAAGATACAGACTAACAGAATGGATGAAAAAAGGATCCATCCGTGTATTGCATCAAAGAAACACACCTTAACATTAAGGATATACATAACTTCATGGACAAGGGACACAAAAAGATAGCCCCCAAAAATGGGCTTAGAAAACAAGTTGGTGTAACTATTTTAATATCTGATAAGTAATAGACTTTAAACTAAAACTTGTAAGAAGATATAGGGAAGGACCCAAGCTACTCATCAAAGTAAGAATCCCCTGAGAGTACACTGTAATTCTTAACATCACTGCCCCAATAAGGGAATCAAAGTTTGTAAAATAAATACTACAACAGTTTAATTCACAAATTGACCCTTACACACTGATAGTGGGAGACTACACTACCACATGCTCATCAATAGACTGGTAATCCAGACAAAAAACTAAACAGAGAAAAGCTGTTACAGGGAAGTTTTAATCCATTTGGTTTAGATGGATTAAACCAATTGGAATGGACCTAATAGATATTTACAGAACATTTCATCCAAGTACCTAGTGGTACTTTATCCAAAATTGAACATATACTTGAACACAAAGCAAATCTCAACAGATACAAGAAAATCAAAATAACACCCTGCATCCTGACCACCATGAATAAAGTTAGATGTCAACGGCAACAGAAACTAGAGAAAGCTTACAAACTTGTGGAAACTGAACAACTCCCTACTGAATAAAAAAGGTGTCAAGACAGAAATATAAAAGATAGTAAAAACTTTCTAGAATTCAATGAAAATGAATATACAACAAATCCAAACTTATGGGACACAATGAAGTTGGTTCAAAGAGTCCAGTTCATAACACTAAGCACCTACATAAAAAAAAAACAAGAACTCATATTAGCAACTTACTTAACAGCACTCCTAAAATCTCTAGAACAAAAAGAGGTAATGACACTCAGGAAGATTAGACTGTAAGAAATAAGCAACTCAAGGCTGAAACCAATAAATACAAAGAGAACAATACAAAGTATCAATGAAATGAAGAAATGGTCTTAGAGAAATATCAACAAGATAGACAAACCCTTATCCAAACTAACTAAAAAGCAGAGTTAGTATTTCCAAATTAATGAAGTCAGAAGCAAAAAGGACATAACAACCAGACACTGAGGAAATACAAAGAATCATACATACTCTTAAAATCTTTTCCACCAAATTGGAAAATATAAAAGATATTAATAACTTTTTTGTTACATACCACTTACCAAAGTTAAATCAAGACCAGTAAAGCAACATAAACAGACCTATAACCCCTGGTGAAATAGAAGTAGTCATTTAAAGTTTCCCAGGGACAGATGGTTTTGGTGACAAATTCTATCAGAATTTCAAAGAACAGTTAATGCCAAATTAAATTACTCCAAACGCATATCACATTACTCCAAAAAAACAGAAACAGGGGCATTACTCAATTCATTTTATAAGACCACAGTTGTCCTCATACCCAAGCTACATAAAGATCAAACAAAAAGAGAATTATAGACCAGTTTCCCTTTTGAACATAGATTCAAGTGCACTCAATAAAATACTTGCAAAATGAATCCAAAAATACACAAAAAGATCATCTACCTTGATCAAGTATGCTTCATCCCAGAGAGGCAGGGATGGTTCAGCATATGTAAATCGACAAATGTAATCCATCATATAAACTAACTGAAAGACATTAACAACACATGATCAAATCATTAGATGAAGCCTTTGACAAATTTCAACATCCCTTCATAATATATGCTCTAGAGAGAGATTAAGATTACAAGGGGCATACCTCAACATAGTTAAAGGAATTTATAGTAATCCCAAAGCAAACATCAACTTAAAAGGAAAGAAACTCAAAGCAATTTCACTAAAATCAGGAACAAGATGTGTTTTTCAATTTCTTCTATAACCTAGTAGATATACTACTTGAAGTCTTAGCTAGAGCAATAAGACAGCTGTCATAGATCAATGGGATACATATTAGAAATGAAGAAGTCAGTGTATCTTTATTTAGAGGTGATATGATAGTATATATAAGTGTCTATAAAAAATCCACTGGGAAACTTCTGCAGCTAATAAAGAGTATCAGTAAAGTAGCTGGAAACAAAGTCAACTCACAAAAAATCACTAGTATTCCAATATAATAATGACAGCTGGAAAAACAGAAAGAAATAACCTCAAATAATATAAAATGTCTTAGGTTAACTCTAACAAAGCAAATGAAAAATTTGTAATTGGAAAAGTTACCAGAACATGGCAAGATCTCCCATGTTCATAGATCAGTAGAGTTAATACATTTAAAATGGCCATCCTACCAAAAGTAATCGATAGATTCAATGCCATGCCCATGAAAATTCCAAGACAACTATTCACAATCTTGAAAGGACACTTTTCAGCATCATATGGAAATATGAAAAACCTAGAACAGCTAAATCAATCCTGGATGCTGAAAGAACTGATGGAATTATCCCCATGCCCAATTTCAAGTTGAAGTACAAAGCTATAATAAAAACAGCATGATACTGACCCAATAACAGACACATATATCAATGGAATCAAGTTGAAGCTCCAGATATAAATACACACACTATGGACACCTGACTGAGAATAAAGAAGCCAGAAATATACAAAGGGGAAAAAAAGAGAGTATCTTCAACAAATGGTCAAAGTGAATGCATATAGAAGAATGCAAAGAAATCCATACCTATCACTCTGTACAAAATCAACTCCAAGTGAGTCAAAGATCTCAACATAAAACCAGATATACTGAACAAGATAGAAGACAAAGTGGGCAATAGCCTTGACCTCATTGGCACAGGAAACATTTTATGGACAGAACACCAAAAGTGTAAGCATTAAGATCAACAATTAAGAAAAGGGACTTCATGAAACTGAGAAGCTCCTGCACAGCAAAGGACACTGTCATTCAGACAAACTGGAAGCCTACAGAATTGGAAAAGATATTTAGTTAATAACCATGTATCTGATAAAGTACTAATATTCAAAATACATAAAAAAAAACTAGATATCAAGTAAACAACCCAAATAAAAATGAGGTAAAGATTTAAACAGAATTCTCAATAGAGGAAACTCAAATGTCTGAGAAACAAAGAAATGTTAGGTATCCTTAGCTATCAGAAAACACATTTATATTTACACCTGTCAGAATGGCTCAGACAAACAAAACCAGTGGCAGCTCGTGTTATTGAGGATGTGGAGTAAGAAGAACATTCATATGTGGCTTTTGGGAATACAAACTCCATATAGCCACTATGGAAATCAGTGTGGCAGTTCCTCATGAAGACAGTAATTGATCTTCCTCAAGATCCAGCATACCAGTCTTGGGCATATCCCCAAAGGATGCTTTATCCTACCATAAAGACATTTGCTCATTCATATTCTTTGCTGCTCTATTCATAAGAGCCAAAAACTGGGAACAACATAGATTTTTTGGTTGTGGCTGAGCAATCTCTCCAGCCCAACCTAGATGTCTCTCAACAGAAGAATGGATACAGAAAGTGTGGTACATTTTTCCATTTACATAATGGAATATAACTCAGCTGTTTAAAAAAATGACATCATGAAATTTTAAGGCAAATGTATGGAACTAGGTAAAATCATCCTGAGTGAGGGATACCAGGCCCAGAAAGACAAATTATGCTATATTATTACTTATATGGGGATTTCAGCTGTATTTCAATGATAACAAAGCTACAGCTGATCAAATCACAAAGTGGGGGTATAGAGTAAGTGACAAGAGGAAACATAGATCTCATTAGGAAAGGGGAAAATAATAGATAATTATGGATGGACACAGGGTTAGGGGTGGGATTGTAGGATCAAATAATTAAGGGGAAGAGAGGGGTTTGGAGAGGAAACATGGGAAGAGACAGCTAAAATTTAAAGTGCATTTGAAAGGTAGTATGGAAACTGAAACAGCCGAAACTTCTAAAATGTATATGTATATGCATGTGATCTAAAAGAAATTACAAAATAATGGGGAGACACAGTCCCAGTTGCCTATCTATTCTCACCAAATGGAAATTTTAGTACCAGGATTTGGTTACATGTATTTGGGTTGTTGACAAAGGGGGACACATGGGTATCCCAAACAACCTAGTTTCTCACTTAAACAATATGCTACTCTACACAAACTGACAATGAAAACCATTTTGAAAACAACACCTACAAAGCATTGATCAGGAAGAATTTGAGCTAGTGCCTACATAGTCTTCACCCCTATATTATAATGTCTTTGGTACAAGAAGATACTCTGCCTGCTACCAAAAGAGAAATGTAAACACCAAGCCAGCCATAAACCTCTGATTTACAAGGGTGTACAGCCTGCAAGATATACTGGGGCTATGGTGACACAAAGCTTGGTTGGGAGTAACCAACCAATAACTGACTTGACTTAAGATCTCCTCTAAGAAAGGGAACCAGTACCTGACTCTGCTTGAGTGATCAAGTACCAAAGATCAGGTAGCCCAGAGACCTCGGGTAAAGCCAAATAATAATGGTCTAAAAAAGGAAAAGAAAGAAAGAAAGGAAGGAAGGAAGGAAGGGAGGGGGAAAGGAAGGAAGGAAGGGGGAGAGAGGGAGAGAGAGAGAAAGAAGAAGAGAAAAAGGAGGAAAAGGAAGATACATAGTGATAAAATGACTCCTAATGATATTCTGCTATACTCATGGATCAATGTCTTGTTTAGCCGTCATCAGAGAAGCTTCCTCCGGCAGCAAAAGGCAAACAGTATAGACATTATGTAGAGAGTGAGAGACTGTGGAATGTCAGCCCTAGATGGGATGTCTCTATCAAAACCCTCTCCTCAGAGCTCATGGAGTCACACCAAAGAGGAGTCAAAAAGAGCGTAAGAGCCAGAAGGGATAGAAGATACCAGGTGAACAAGGTCCTCTAAATCAACTGAGCAAAGCTCACAAGAACTCACAAAGACTGGAGCAACATGCACAGGGCCTGCACAGGTCTGCCCAAGGTCCTCTGCATTTATGTTATGGCCTTTAAATAGTCTTCTTATGGGATTCCTGAGAGTGCAACCGAGTGGGTATCTGATTATTAGGCCTTCTCTTAAGCCCTTTTCCTTCTGTTGGTTTCTCTTGCCCAACTTAGCTGTGGTAGGTTTTTGTTTTTGTTCTTGTTTTTTTGTCTTATGTTTTATTTTGCTATATTTTAAAAATGAATGAATTAATGGGTGAATGAAACAAAACATAGCCACTAGGGTAAAGATTAACAACAGAACTATCATATGTACCTGCTGGGAGAGGGAAAAATCTGTTTTCTCCATTGAATTGATACTGGGTATATCAACCATCCCAAGGCAAGCCTCATGTTCAGGAACAGTTGACTAACATATAATGGACTCCTCAGAATTTGTGTGTGTGTGTGTGTGTGTGTGTGTGTGTGTGTGTGTGTGTGTGTGTGTGTGTGTTTATTTTGTTGCTTTTTTGTTGTTTGTTTTTCTGTTTCAGCGTTTTATTTTGTTTTCTTTGTTTGGGAGTTGTTTTTCTATTGATTTTTTGTTAGGTTTTTTGAGAAAGAACTTAACATTTGGTGGGTAGGGAAGGGGAGAGGATCTGAAAGAATTTGGGGCAGGGGACAAATACAATTAAATCATTTTTAAATTTTAAAACTGTTTTAAATAATAAAATATAATAAAAATGAAAAATTCTATAAATGGCAGATTGTTTTAATGTAACATATTTTCATATGCATTTGCATTATATGCCTTTACTTATACTATATTAAATATGTTTATGGAGTTGTTGTATAGCAATATCCTCTGAAATAACATTTTCCCTCATGGAAGGAAACTTGAGAATGCAGTATGTTCTAAAAAAAAGTGAATCATTCCATCCTGCAGTAAACATTCTTTATGGCAGAGGAAGAAAATGACTCAACAACTTCAGAAAGTCCTGGAAACTGACCAGATTCATTAAACTTCTTCATCCCCAAGAATCTAAATCTGCAAGGACTGCTGAGAAACGCTCTTAGAGAAGCTGAACTTCCGAGAGGGTGGGCAGGCTGGGTGTCTGGGAGAGACGCTCACCAACTTGGTGCACTGAGGCAAGCTAAGCAGTGGGCTTAGTGAATTTCAAATAATTTATCCTAGAAAAAAAATCTGACCCTAGTGTTTATTTACATGAAATCACATAAATAAGTTTATGCAATAGCTTTTTTTATTTTCAATTAAGGTAAAGATTGTCTGTTCGGGCAGTGGTGGCAAACACCTTTAATCCTAGCACTTGGGAGGCAGAGGCAGGTGGATCTCTGTAAGTTCGAGGCCTGCCTGGGCTACAAAGTGAGTTCCAGGAAAGGCACAAAGCTACACAGAGAAACCCTGTCTCAAAAAACCAAAAAAAAAAAAAAAAAAAAAAAAAGATTGTCTGAATCAGCTATGAAGAACTGAAATGAAGCCAACTTGTATTTGAGAAACATACATTCAGTTGTCTGCCTGTATAACCCACAAGAAAACAAAAACACCCCACCCAAAAGGACAATATGTTGCAGGCACTTTGAAGTTATCAGAGAACTGATTTTTAAAGCACAGGCTAACAGAGGGATTTGCCTTCATTTGGCTGAGAAAAAAAATCATATTTTCTATAAGCTTTGGAAAGGGATATTGTCAACACCCAGCAATTTTACAAGTCCATACTCAAGGAAATCTTCTTAAGAAAAGAAAGCATATTGATGTTATTATTCAAAAATAGATTTCAAAATAAAATGAAAAGAGAAGTGACCTCAAAAATTGATAAAAGAAAAATTATATTGAGTCAAGTACCAAAATAAATGGAGTTTCAGATGTCTTGAACATTTTAATTTATATTTGATATTTTTTCCTGAATGTCACATCTTCACCTTGTAAGACTAGCAGCATACTACATGTATTCTTCCATTCCTCAGTTAGGATACATTAAACACAACCAATGTAGGAACATCACGCTGCATAAAAATATGGAATGAAAAATTTCATCTTCGAGATTCTTAATCTATAAAATCAAATCCTCAAATAATTAACAACTTTAAGATATTTTTATTATAATATAGCAGAAGGAAGATTATATCTCCTACTTTCCTTCTCAGAAATCACTCAAAATTATTTCAAAGGAGAGAAGCAAAAACTCAATTATCACCTTCTGTGAGATTGATAGATATTCCTGTTCCTGAACTACACTAGCAATAGAGGTCAAGAACTGCATGAGAAGATAATTACTGCTGATATCATAATATTAGCAGACAAAGCTACTCTGGAAAAGAGGCATACTCTTAAAGATGATGAAAATAATTGCAAGTGCTCACTTCCTGTTCCTCCTTCAACACAATAAGTCAAATTGACAGAAAGTTGATGATAGCTGAATCATGGTAAAAAGAAGCCACACTATGAAGAGAACTATGGCCTTCATTCCCTAATGTGGTGAAGAGTGAATCTTAAAATAATTCTCTTTCCCCCTCACCTTTTTCCCTTTCATTTCTTACAGAATAGACAAATACAGAAAACATATCCATGTCACAGGGAACTATTTACACTAGAAAGCAGGTTGAATCTTTTCCTCAGCATAAACATATTGGTTCAGATGACACCACTCACAGAATGGCCAGTAGCAGTCACAAAGGCACTCAGCAGTGCAGGATGCTCCACAGCAAGGAGAAATGGAATAGGAAAAACACAATGACAGATATGATCATCAGTCACAAAAATGTATGGAGTGACTGAAATACACAGTGTTGTGAACACAAAAAATTATATTTAATTTTTAAAATTTAGAAGAAGGAAAACATCATGAAGAATCTCATATGACTAGAAAATGAAAATAGAAATCCATAAACTAGTAGAAAATATGGTAAATGCGATTGTCAGAAATCAAAATGACAAACATAATGAAGACAATGGACAGACTGCATTGGTGGTGAGATTGAAGGAAAAACTTCATGAACAGAAAACATTTGATAAGAACATTAAAGGCTCAATTAATATAAAGATACTCAGAAATGAGAAAGAGGTTAAGTCAAGTGATATGAGCACAGTGTTTAGTGTAATTTCAGAGAAGGAAAAAAAGTTACCTTTGTCTTAAGTGCAGATTATGAGAGGAATGATAAGTGGCCTGCAACTGTGTATATCCACTGGATTTTAGAAGGAATTTTATACCACGTTAATAATACATCTTTGTATGTCTAATAAAACACAGATTCACTCATAGTTAAGCTTGAAGAATAACATGATCATGAGCATTTTAGAAATTTGCTCTTCCCTCAATAAGAGAAGAGAATTGATTGGGATCAAAATAGAAGAAGGAAAATGAAAAAAATCAATCAAAATCCTTTTTAGCAATCCAGATAAAATACAATTTACTCTTACTGCAAGCCAATTTTATGGTAGAGAATGTGGCAGGAAAAAAAAAAAGAAAGCAGAACTACTAATAAAGACTCAGAAAACAGCATGTCCAATTGAATACAGACTGTAAGGGAAATGGAGTTGGGAGTGGTGGTATACACCTTTAATCCCAACACTAGAGAGTCAGAAGCAGGTGGGTCTCTACAAGTTTGAGGTCAGCCTGGTCAACAAAGCAAGATCTAGGACAGTCAGACCTGTTACACAGAGAAACTCTGTTTCGAAAACAAAACAAAAATAACAACAACAACAACAAAATAGCTAAGATCAAAAACACTGATGACAGCTTATGTTGGAGAGGATGTGGAGCAAGGGGAACACTCCTCCACAGTTGGTAGGAGCACTTGCAAGGCCACTTTGTAAATCAGTGTGGCAGTTTCTCAAAAATTTGGGAATCAATCTACCTCAAGACCAAATGATACCACTCTCAGGCATATACCCAAGGAATGCTCAAGCATACTACAAAGACACATGCTCAATTATGTTAATAGCAGCATTATTTGTAATAGCCAGAAACTGGAAACAACCTAGATACCCCTCAAACAAAAAATGGATAAAGAAAATGTGGTACACAGTAGAGCACTACTCAGTAGTGAAAAACAATGACATCAAGAAATTTGCAGGCAATTGGATGGAACCAGAAAATATCATCCTGAGTGAGGTAACATAGACTCTAGCAGAGTTCTGGATGTACTTGAGTAATAAAACTATAATGAGCTCTGTCTCTCAGCAGGACTGTCATCTCAGAGGAGAATGAACACAGAAACTGCAGAACTTTAAAAATCCAAATTTTCTGGAAACCAACTGAAAGTATTGAAATCACAATACAGACTTGGTTAGGAAATACTGATATTTTCAATAAAAGCATAACTCCTGTTCTCCTTCTAGAGTAAAATTCCCCTTCTTACTTTATAATTTAGTTTCCAATCCAAGCAAAAAGTGCTTCTGCTTATTTCAATCTCATCATCTTTTGCTTTGGCTTTTCCCCCTACTACAGCTGTAAGTACAAACCAGATTTTCTATGTACTATATAAATTAAGGATACCTAGCAAATCATTTTTTATTTTGTTTTTTTTTATTTTTTTATTTTTTTATTATTTTGTTTTTTTGAGACAGGGTTTCTCTGTGTAGCTTTGGAGCCTTTCCTGGAACTCATTCTGTAGCCCAGGCTGGCCTCGAACTCACAGAGATTCAGCCTGCCTCTGCCTGCTGAGTGCTGGAACTAAAGGCATCCTCCACCACCACCAGGCCTTAACAAATCATTTAATAGCATGCTATGAAAATCTAGCCACAATCCAAATGGTAATACAACAGGAAACACAAAGGAGCTACGTTCAGAAGGCACCACTCTGAAGTGCTCTGTGAAGCTGCACATCTTATGTACCTGCAGTGTTTCTTCCTACTCCCTAAAAAATGAAGCTCTGTATTTTTTTTCTTTTTGGCTTGAGACGTTCTTTAAATTATCTTCTTTGACGTTAGTATTGTACTTTATGTGTAGAGGTTATAATTGAGAAACAAAAATACATAAATAAAATAAAATAAAAAATAGAGCATATATGTAACAGGAATTCCTAAATGGTCTTTGATTAAAAAAAAAAAAAACAGAGCCAGATATTGTAGTAAATGCTAGAAGATCAGAGAGATAAGAGAACAAGTCACAGCCATCTCTTACCTCTAGGACTCCTCAGCCTGAAAAGGTCTTCAACTGAAAAGGGCTTCTGCCAAAAAAAAAAAAAAAAAAAAGGTCTAATTCCTGTCCCCTCACACCTTATACACCTTTCTCTTCCCTGCCATTACTTTCTTCCTAGTCCTGGAATTAATGGTGTGTGTGCTTTCTAAATACTGGAATTAAAGGTGTTGGATCTCAAGTGCTGGGGTTAATGGCATGTGACTCCCAAGTACTGGGATTAAAGGTGTGTGCCACCACTGCCTGGCTCTGTTTCTCTCCTAGACTGAGTCAATCTCATGTAGTCCAGTGTGGCTTTGAACTCACAGAGATCCAGACAGATTTCTACCTCCCAAGTGCTAGGATTAATGGTGTGTTGCTCTACTGCCTGGCTTCTATGTTTAATTTAGTGGCTTGTTCTGTCCTCTGATCTTCAGGGAAATTTTATTAAGGTATACAATATATCACAGCACATCAATTCCTCCCAGGGACTCTTCCCAGTACACGTCTGCTCTAAAAGGCATCCCTGATCCCACAAGAAGACAACCACAGTGCATTTGTGGCCAAACCACTAGGGTAAGATTGAGCATGACTGAGCATTATGCCTGTCATATGACTACAGTCCTTCAACCCAATGCTTTAACCACAGTCAAGTATGCTCTAACCATCAAACGTCAATCAACCAGGACTACCCTCATTTGCATGGCTTGAATTGTACTGTAGGAACCAAAACTCAAAGAAGTCTGGTACCCAAGTGAAACTTTCTTCAGCTCACATCCACACACAGGCTTGAACAGTTGGTTATTCTGTTATTACCCTTTCTCCCTGTTTCTCTTCAACTTGATAAACTTGTGTTTTTCTTCTTTGATCTGACTTAAATAAGTTCTTCCATTGACCATGACTCCAACCCACAATGTACTGTTCACACTTTTTAATCCATTTTTTACTTTTTTGATGATATTTTTTACTACATGGTCATGAAAAATATAACTTCTGAAAAGATACATATTCATATATTTCTGACATATACTAGGCATGGTGTTAAAAAAAAAAACGATTTAAAGTTGAAATAGATATTCAGTAGCCAGTATCATTCACATCTAAAATAAGGTGGAAGGCAAAAGCTATGAATAAGAAAATCATTCCTGTTTGTGCAGAGACCTTGGAAATTGCCTGTGAGACTTATATAGTTAGATGAAAAATTCCTAGGCCTTATGAACTTTTTAATGTACTTACCATGAAAAGCAGACACTATTGACTGGATTATGTTCCTTCCCAAATATGTTAAGGCTGGGGATTTAGTTCATATGCTAAGAGTACTTGTTATTCTTGCAAGGATGAAGGTTTAATTCCTAGCACCCACATAGTGGCTCACAACCACAACTCCATTTACAAGGGACCTGACATCTTTTTTCTACCCTCCATTGGCACTAAGCAAACACATGATGCACAGTCATAAATTCAGGAAAAACACTTATATACACAAAATATTTTAGTTAAAATGTATATGTTAAATTCTCAAATTGCAGCATTAGAGTGTTTGTAGACTGAGCATTTATTGGAGTAACAGATATTAAGTGAGATCATGTGAGTGGAACACTTATCAAATAGCAATGTCCTGATAACAAGACACATCAACAAATCTATTCTTTCTTCTCAGTCATGATGACAATACAACCTGAAAGGATCTATCTACCAACAACAACAAAAGCCCTCACTAGAGTCCATTTTGGACTCTAGATCATTCTGGAACACTGATTTCAGATTTACAGCCTCCACAATTCATAGAAATATATTCCTTAACTTTTGACTGTCTTATACTAGCCCAATTTATGGCAGCAGTTTATATGTACCTCCATATTCAGACAGTTGCATTGTACTAATTTAAGAGAAATAAATGTATGTTGGAGACATCAATTCTGACACGAGACATAGTAAAAGAAGATACATGAATTTTAACAGATGTCAGGGTTAACTTGAACAAAGGTAAATAATATGAGGCACTCTTGGGGATTATGTGTAGGTATGATGACAACATTATATGTTTATGAGAAGAGAATAGTAATAGAAAGAATGGAGAAATGTACATCATGATAAGTCAGAAAAGGTAAGTGTGGGGTTTGGGAACTAGCATACAATATAATAACATGCTTTTCTCATCAACAGAGTAATTGTAAAAGCAATGTAGAATAGTGAGGTAATTTTTAAAAATTCATTCATTACTGACAAATCTCATGACATATTATGCTAACAGTGTCTTAGGCAAAAAGTATTCTAAGAATGACCTACCCAGTCATAAGTAGGATAAGATAATTAAAGTCTTACCATGCCTAATATTTTGTTATTCACATACCAATGAAAGAGGAATAGAACATATGCCTTCTAGCAATAGTTAGCTCACAGAGCAGAAGAGTGGGCATGCAGTTTTCTCCATCAAGTTTACCATCTAAACAAATTTGCTAGTTTTTGTCAGTAGAGAATAGAAAAAAGAAGCAATAATAGGATAAGTATGAGGGAGAGTCAAGCTATCCTAAGGTGACTATGGCTAGAGGTGTTTAAGATGAATCTTCTGTCCAGCACTCAGCATTTCACCACCAACGCCACCCATGGGTAAGATTTTATTGGATAACACTGTCTTATAATAAAAATGCATAAAGTTGACTTTCACCTTGACCCCTATACTGACAGCTTTCCCAAACTGTGTGAAAGGTATTAATAATTGAGAGAGATTTTACTATCATCTGTGAGCACTTTCATTCACATGCCATCGTACCTGAAATCATTTGATCCACCTTTGGAATTTCTTAGCCCTTTGCAGTGTGGAAACTCATTTCCTTGTGCTTTCTTCCCAAATCTTGGCCACTGGAGATGCTCAACTTCAGAGTTTTTACCCAAAGTTGTTTTGATGCTTCATAATAATCCAGTTTACCCAGCATGATGATGTGCCTGCCCAGTGCTACATGAACCATTACCCCCCCCCTCCTTGGGCTTGGGTCATCACATGCTTATGGTGATATTTTATTTGTATTAAAATGTTATTTGTATGTTAATAAATAAAGTTGCCCGGGGGTCAGAGCTATTAGCAAGCCATAGGAAAGCAGGGCAGTGGTAGCGTACGCTTGTAATTCCAGCACTTAGTAGGCAGAGCTGGGTAAGTCTCTGTGTGTTCAGGGATACAGCCATTATTGGATACACATGCCTTTAATCTTAATACCAATCATGGAAAACCTGGAGGCCTATACAGACAGGCTGTGAGGAGGCGGTCATGTGGTTGGGTTTACAACCAATGAGAAGGCAGGACAGGAACTCTATATAAAGACTTTAACACAGGGGTAGCTCTAGTTCGGAGAGGTAGGACCACTGCAGGAGGAAGGGTAAGGTTTTGGCTCTTGGCTCTGACCTCTTGGCTTTCTTCTTTGCATTGGTTCTGTGTTTATTGTTTGATGGGAAGGTTGGATACATCTACATTTGGCGCCCAACGTGACAAGAATTCATTAAAAACCGATTGGCTTGGCTTGGCGGCAGGTCCGGTTTCCAGCCTGGGCGGCCCGGCTGCCTAGCTTGGGCCCAGGCCTGACTGACCCGCAGCTGGAACTGCTAC
The DNA here is from genome assembly GCF_007827085.1 of Peromyscus californicus insignis. Lineage (NCBI taxonomy): Eukaryota > Metazoa > Chordata > Mammalia > Rodentia > Cricetidae > Peromyscus > Peromyscus californicus. The sequence goes on along the minus strand of NW_026294573.1, from coordinate 157,280,817 downwards.
AAACAACTCAGACCTGCCCTGCTGAACAGGGCCCCTGCCTGTAAAGCCAAGGCTTGACTCGGCTCAAGCGGCTACACTTTCTCTCTCTCTCTCTCTCTCTCTCTCTCTCTCTCTCTCTCTCTCTGGCTGGATTCACACCTCGAACACCAGGTGGCTGTGAAATTCCCTGGGATTCTACTGTTCTACCCAGACTTGGTAAGTCAATTAACATATCTATTTAAAAGAGAATTTTTTTCTACATTAAAAAAAAAAAATGGGCTTTTTGTGTACATTGGAAGAAAATTGGGCTTTGTTTGAAATTTTAGGCACTCTGACAATGGAACAACTATATGAAAAGATTAATATTGATCGAATTATTCAGTTTATTACTTTTCTTATCCTCATTTTACTATTTAAAAAGATCGTCAACTTAAGTGCCAGGATAACAGTCTTAGAAAAACTTGTTAAACCGGTAAAAATGAATTATAGAGAAATTCAAATTCAGACAGAAGAAATAAATAGTGAAGTTGTTTCAAAATTGGATCGTAAGGTTACAGAAAGAAAGCCAGTTTTCACACAATCACCCTTAATTTATCCAGTAGCCGTACAGCAGCTACCTGATGAAGAGAATGAACAAAATACTTGGGTTCCAGTTGAAATGTTAGACTTACGAAGATTTAAGGAGGCAATAGCATCTTATGGCATGCACTCCCCATATGTAAAGCAAATGTTAAACACCTGGTCAACTTGTAATAGGATTATACCAAAGGACTGGCGGGAATTGGCACAGGCTGTTCTTGAACCCGGACAAAATCTCCAGTGGAAAATGTGGTTCAGTAATGAGGCTAAAAATATAGAAAGACAATGGAGGGATAGCGGAATACAAGTCTGCCAGGATCAGCTTATTGGCGAAGGCCAATATGCTTCAGTACAAACACAATGTTCATATGATGTCCAAACCCTACTTCTATGTAAAACGGCAGCTTTGAATGCATGGGACAGAGTTGAAGAACCAGGAAAAAAAACTGAGTCATTTACAAAGGTTATACAGGGCCCCAAAGAATCTTTCACAGACTTCTTACAAAGATTGACTTCAGCAGTACAAAAAATGGTCCCGAATTCAGAGGCTAGTCAGATAATAATTGAATCTTTGGCCTTTGAGAATGCAAATGCAGCGTGCAAAAGAATAATTAGGCCGTTAAAGGCAAGATCTGCACCTTTGGAAGATTGGATTAGAGATACAGTTAATGTAGAGGCTTATGACCATGATGATATGTGGGTAGGAAAAGCAATTTCAAAAGGTTTGAGCAATGTTAGATGTTTTGGATGTGGAAAGCAAGGACATTTGAAAAGGGATTGTAAACAGGTCATTCCTAGAAATAATGTTTATTCAAGGAACACTGGCAACAGAATGCCCCTTCCTTCTGGAGTATGCAGAAGGTGTGGTAAGGGAAAACACTGGACTAACGAATGTAGATCAACAAGGGACAGACAGGGTAACCCTCTGCCTCGACCTTCGGGAAACTCCCAGAGGGGCCTCAGGCAGGCCCCCACAGTAAATCCAGTTCAAACCTTTCCTGCAGTTGTAGAGGAAACCCCTACTCAAAGCAACTAAATAACCAAATGTCTATTGGAATAAATCATGTTAGTCGAGATGATGAAACAGAGAAAATAGGAAATACAGGAAAAAACATAAAGAAAATTTTTTGGCAAACTTCTATTAATGAACAAAGACCAAAACTAACAATAAAAATAAATGGTGTTTTGTTGTCTGGTCTGGTAGACACAGGTGCTGACATTACCATAATTGCACCAGAATTTTGGCATCCAACTTGGCCTCTTCAGGAGGTAAACATTCAACTCTTAGGAATTGGGACATTATCTAGAGTGAAACAAAGTGTAAGATGGCTTGAATGTATAGGTCCAGAAGGACAGAAAGGAAAATTAAAACCATATATGGCTAACATAGCTATGAACCTGTGGGGTCGAGACTTGTTACAACAGTGGAATACTCAGATTAATATCCCTCCAATCTCAGAAACAAATCATAAATTAGTACATGTTTCTGAGAGAAATATTAAAAGATATTATTCTAATGAGTGCTCACCAGCCATCCATGTCATACAAGAACAGGGCACAACAACTGATAATCTTCCAAAAACATTAACAGCTCTACCTTTAAAATGGTCAACAGACAAGCCTGTATGGGTTCAGCAATGGCCTTTAACAACAGAGAAACTCCAGGCTTTACAAGAGCTGGTGGAAGAACAGTTAAATGCTCATCATATTGAAGAATCAACCAGCCCTTGGAATTCTCCTGTATTTGTTATAAAAAAAAAAATCTGGTAAATGGAGAATGGTAACAGACCTTAGAGCAATTAACAAAGTAATTCAGCCAATGGGCTCTTTACAATCTGGAATTCCTTTACCTACTCTGTTACCAAAAGGCTGGCCTCTCATAGTTATTGATTTAAAAGACTGTTTCTTTTCAATACCCTTACAAGAAAAAGACAGAGAAAGATTTGCTTTCACAGTGCCTACTTATAATAATTCTCAACCGGTTAAAAGATTTCAATGGAGGGTTCTCCCACAGGGAATGTTGAATAGCCCAACTTTGTGCCAATATTTTGTAAAACAGCCATTAGAAGTGGTACGTAAAAAATTTCCTAAATCTATAATTTATCATTATATGGATGACATTTTATTAGCTGATTCAAATGCAGATACTTTAGAAAGAATGTTTGAAAAAGTAAAGAAAATTTTGCCTTGCTGGGGATTACAAATTGCTTTAGAAAAGGTACAAAGAGGAGATTCTATTAATTATTTAGGATATAAAATAGAACTTCAAAAAATTAGACCTCAAAAAGTGCAAATTAGGAGAGATCGACTACAGACTCTTAATGACTTTCAAAGATTATTTGGAGACATTTCTCATCTAAGAACTATTGTTGGGGTAAAAAATGATGAACTGAATAATTTGTTTAAAACCCTAGAAGGTGATAAGGACTTAAATAGTCCAAGAGAATTATCACCTGAAGCTGAGAAAGAATTGGCCTTGGTAGAAAAGAAAGTACATGAAGGGCACGTAGATCGTATTGATCCAAAGCTGGATTGCATTTTGGTTATTTTACCTTCTAGGCATTCCCCAACAGGAATATTAATGCAAAGGGAAGATATTATATTGGAATGGATATTTTTACCAAATAAACCAAATAAAAAATTAAAAACTTATGTGGAAAAAATCTCTGACTTGATTTGGAAAGGAAAATTGAGACTTCGTCAATTAGCAGGAATAGACCCAGCAGAAATTGTCGTACCTTTAACTAAGGAGGACATTGAAAAATTATGGATAGAAAATGAAGCTTGGCAAAAAGCTTGTAGTAATTTTTTGGGAGAAATTAACAGCAAATATCCCAAAAGCAATAGAATTGATCTTATAAAGAGAGCTGATTGGATCTTGCCTCAAATTGTGAGGAAAAAACCCATATCTGGAGTTCGTACATTTTATACAGATGCCAACAAACAAGGAAAGGCAGGTTACAAATCAGAAAATTTAAGTAAAGTGGTTCAAAGTCCTTATAATTCAGTTCAAAAATCAGAATTGTATGCTATTCTGTTGGTATTAATGGATTTTTCAGAACCTCTCAATATAGTAACTGACTCTCAGTATGCTGAAAGAGTAGTATTACATATTGAGACTGCAGAATTTATCCACGATGCTTCAGAATTAACTTCATTATTTATTCAATTACAAGATACAATCAGAAAACGGAGTCATCCTTTATATATAACTCACATCCGATCCCATACTGGTCTGCCAGGCCCTCTAGCACAAGGCAATGATGAGATTGATAAATTATTGATAGGAAATGTGCTGGAGGCCTCAGAATTTCATAAAAAACATCATGTAAATAGTAAAGGTTTAAAAAAGGATTTTTCCATAACCTGGCAACAAGCCAAAGAAATAGTAAAGAAATGTCCTACTTGTTCCTTCTACAATCAAACACCATTACCAGCAGGATGTAACCCAAAGGGTACTCAGAGGAATGAAATCTGGCAGATGGACGTGTTTCACTTCGCAGAATTTGGAAAACTGAAATATGTACACCACACTATCGATACTTATTCAGGATTTCAATGGGCAACTGCTTTGAGTTCTGAAAAAGCTGATTCTGTAATCACTCATTTGCTAGAAGTTATGGCCATTATGGGTATACCTGCACAAATCAAAACTGATAATGCTCCATCATATGTCTCTGTTAAAATGAAACAGTTTTTTGCTTATTATAATATAAACCATGTTACAGGTATACCACATAATCCTACAGGTCAAGCAGTTATAGAAAGATCAAACAGAACTCTAAAGGATATGCTAAATAAACAAAAAGGAGTAACAAAAACCCCCAGAAATAGACTACATAATGCTCTATTAACTTTGAATTTTCTCAATGCCAATGAGAAAGGAACAACAGCTGCAGAGAGACATTGGATAATAGAAAAAACTACAGAATTAAATCAACCTATATACTTTAAGGATGTGCTGACCTCAGAATGGAAACCAGGGTATGTGTTACGTTGGGGACGAGGTTTTGCTTTTATTTCTACAGGAGAAGATAAGCTGTGGGTACCATCAAAATTGATAAAGGTTCGATTTGAACAAGAGAGACCTCTTAATTAGAGGAGGTGATAGTTCATCAACTATCGTAAACATCCAATTTAAACTAACTTACACCAGTAACACATGCCTTTTCATTTAATCAGATAACTTGTCAAAAAGGAACATCCCCAAAAAACCTTGGGGAAAGGTTTTTGTTTTTGTCTTTTAGGAGAATGAAGGTTAACGAATTTGAAGAACACTGGACAAATGAGACAACTGAAGAAAAGGAACAAATCATCTATCCTAAGAAACAGAGTGAAATGGCGTATGGGTATGTTATCTAAAAAAATTTTATGTCTTCCTAAATGTTTGTTTCTGCTTTTCTTTAAAGATTTAACACTATTTAACTTCTAATAGTCCCAGTTCAATTAAAATTTAAAGCTGACTTTGGAGTTGGAGAATGGCTCTCTCCTTCTTTAAACTCAAGCATGTTGTTAAAAGGAAAATGCAAACTCCCTGTATCATGCCAGAGGAAAAGAGCCATCTTCTGCTATGGGACAGGAGAAAAGCCAAATTAATTAAGGGACTATTCTATTACGAATCTCAACTCTTTGATTCTATTCTGATTCTTTAAACTTTTCTTAAAGTATGAATTTTATATCAAAATTTACAAGATCAATATATATAGATATATATACATTTTAAACTTTGTTAAGATATAAATGGTCATATAGAGTACTAACTAATTCTAAAAAGTCGCATATATAGTCTTTGTGTTCGAGTCTCTTATCAGTTTTTTGCAGGAAATCACGGTTAGGCCTAACATCAACTGAAGTCTCCAGGAAGAAGATGGGGCCCCACAACAACAACAATTCCACGTGGACAATAATAACATCACTAAGCTGACAAACATCATCTACAGATCAGCTTTGAACTACAAAGTGCTCAGAGCAATTTTGAGAAGAGCTAGCTGAGATGATCCAGTCTCAAAGACTACTTGAATAAGGATTTGAGATAAACCCTGAATTTTGGCATTATACACAGACTGGATAACGAAGGATATATTTACCTTTCCTAGAATTTGACAATTAACCTAAAATTTTTCTTTCAGGATAAAGATACCTTCGCCCATACCCAGCAGGAAGCAATTTCAAGAATACAACGCCCACATTCCCAAAGAGGTGGTGTGGGGCGGTTGGTTTTTTTGGTCTTTTAATGGGTTTTGGGTCTGAGATAATTTTCATTGATTAGGGGGGTTGGTTACAAGTTGTTGTCAAGGGTTAGGAAAAAGGCTAAGCAAAGGAGATTAGATTTAAGGTTCTTATTAAAAAAAAAAAAGAAAGAAAGAAAGAAAAGAAAAATGTAAATACTTTACATTGGATTGGATTGTTTTATATTGTATACAAATTATATATATTGAAATTGATATTGTTAGAAAATGTTATATATATTTTTCTAATTGTACCGTTCATCTAACAATGTAATGCAATTTTCTGATCCTTGAATGTTATTACCAACTATTAGGATATAAAGAAATGAAAGTTAGTAGTTAGATATTATAATAGAACTTGTAGTTATATTAGGTATGTTTTCAAGATTGAGTAGATATATTTTAGATAGACAGGTTATCTTCAAACCCTTCAGAGATCTACAGAATATGGCATTTAAAATGTTTTAATAACTTAGAAAATTTTTCTTTTTTGTTATGACTATGAGACATGTCGACTCCTGGCAGTACCAATCTACTTCAGAGAAAATATGGGCATTGAAGAAACTGCATATGGAGTTAACTTTCATTGTGGCAAAAGTTAGCCACTGGACAACAAAGTATCCTCGAATCAACAGGACAAAATGGACAAACAGGACATAAAACAAAGGATTACTGATTCTTGCCAAAACAAGTGTGGTTATGGCTTTATCAAAAGGCATTTTCAGAGGCCAGGACAATATGGCACCATCCCTGAAGTGGCCTTCGCAATTCGAAAAAGGTACAGTGCCCTTTTCTTCGAAGGCAGCTGAACAGGCAGTGGGCCGATGGCCTCTGATGTGCAATGGAACAGCAGCTGAAACAGTTATTCTTGAAGAGTAACTAAGCTCACGCCTCTCAATAGTAGACTGGCATTTGATGGAGGGATATGGAGAAGAATGGGATGCTGAGATGAAGCCATATATACACAGCCAGGAAGAATGGACAGCTGAGTTGGAAAACCATCAGCAATTTCCAGAATTTGAAATCCTGAATCATGACATGACACTGGTGGAATTCAGGTGTTTCTGGTACATGGACTACTCTCACTCAATGTGAGGTTGAACTGTTGACCTTGTGTACATCCTGCTTCACAAATGAGTCTGTCGGATATGCTGGGCCTATAGGCTGAAGATGATGCCCCAGCACTTCGGAGAAACCTCAGGTGACTGTCCAGACAGCTGTCTGTTTCTGTCAACTCACAAATTTTTTGGAGGTTGCTTATGTGCACTTCCTGTTTTTATTTTTGTTAGCTAATATTATTTCCTTCTTGGGTCTCTGAGGGAGTTGAAGATTAGTTAGTTATAGTTGAAGGTTAGTTAGTTATAGTTGAAGATTAATTAGGATACATTTTGAACTTACCAAAATAGGATAGATAATGAAATTATTTTCTCTGAATTTGTCAAATACAAATGGACTAGACATTGTTTAGGTATTTATTACTTGTATATATTGTATATAGTTATTATCCTTTTGTATATAGTTTTTCTTATATTAGTTATAAGCTTTTTCTTTTTTTTCCTTTTTATTAAAATAGAAAAGGGGAAATATGGTGATATTTTATTTGTATTAAAATGTTATTTGTATGTTAATAAATAAAGTTGCCCGGGGGTCAGAGCTATTAGCAAGCCATAGGAAAGCAGGGCAGTGGTAGCGTACGCTTGTAATTCCAGCACTTAGTAGGCAGAGCTGGGTAAGTCTCTGTGTGTTCAGGGATACAGCCATTATTGGATACACATGCCTTTAATCTTAATACCAATCATGGAAAACCTGGAGGCCTATACAGACAGGCTGTGAGGAGGCGGTCATGTGGTTGGGTTTACAACCAATGAGAAGGCAGGACAGGAACTCTATATAAAGACTTTAACACAGGGGTAGCTCTAGTTCGGAGAGGTAGGACCACTGCAGGAGGAAGGGTAAGGTTTTGGCTCTTGGCTCTGACCTCTTGGCTTTCTTCTTTGCATTGGTTCTGTGTTTATTGTTTGATGGGAAGGTTGGATACATCTACACATGCTCTTTGTACCATTTCTGTCATGGATTTTATTTAAATGGTGGGAATAGAGTCACTGTTTTATTTCCTACCCATTCCTCTATGCAGTTTATGAAGCCTCAACTTACTTCAGCTTGATGAGATCTGCATTTCTCTTGCTGAAGGTCAATTCTGTGAAGATTAAAATGACTGCTTACATATGATAAAAGCTACCTGCCATGTGTTCAGGAGACATTGAACATCAAAAACACTTGAACTAAGGTCCAAAATACTTTTTCTATGTATTATCAGTTAAATATACTGCTATAAAAATCAGCCTCTTAACTGACTGCTACAAATTGTCAGGTTTGCAACACAAAATGTCAGTCCAACAAACATGATCAGTGTTATTAAGTTATTGTATGAATTCAATTAATTAATTAAAGTGAAAAGAGGGCTCTGGAAAGAGGTTAAGCGAAACATAAAGAACAACTGAAATAGTAAAGCAGTCATCGATAACAGAAAGAATTTGATATTTATAATTACCATGACACAAAAAGATGGGAGACAGAACTCTGAAAGCATCATTCCATGAGAATCAAAGTATGCACCTGAGATGACCCTGAAGTCCCCAGCATATAAAACTGTCACTTAAAGGTTCAGCAAATCACTTTGTATAGTAGCTGGGATTGATAGATAGAGAACAAATGCCGAGGGTGAGGGGCTAAGAACATTCTATGATGTCAGATAAGGTTATTAATGCTCAAATATATTCTAATCAATTTTATTAACTAAAGAGAGAATTCTTTGTCTATATATTAAAACAAAAAAACAATGACAGAAACAGGAATAAAAGGAGTTTGGAAGAAATTCTGGAAGAGAAATAGTCAGATCATATGAAGTAAGGTGCTATGTTAACTCTTTGTAAAAACAGATTTAGATCCTTAATATTAAAAGTTATGTTGGAATGAAATTAATTTCACAAAGATAAAAGCAAAAGAGCAAGAAAGAAAATGGGAGAGAAATGAGAAGAAAACAAGAAACACACTGGTATTGCCAGAGAAAATGAAAGCAGGACATCTGGAATGTCTACAAAGCTTCAATGCATAAAAGTAACTCACAAGAAAAAGAAAATCACCAAAATAGAAAATGACAATACAGTCCAGAAATGAAAAATAATATTAGAAATTGAGAAAATATTTATTTATATAATGGACAAAATGAATGAATATATAGACACTTCTTTCACAGGTAAAAGTAATATATATGATTGAGAAAATGAGGAAAATAATTATGTAGATTTTATAACTAGTCAAAATTATTTTCTATCATAAGCTTTGAAAAATATCAGTCATTAACATTCAAGGACTCATGAATGTTTAAGTGATAATGTCCTTAAAATCTATTATTAATGACAAGTTAGGCAACTAAAATGACAAGCAACACTTAAATAAGCACTTGTGGTCAGCATCACAGGTAGAATGATTTATCATACAAAGAGAGTAATTTGCATAAGCTGTATTTCCGCACGTGGGTGGATCCGTTTCAAAAACACTTTGTGAATTAAATGGGTATTGTCATTGTAATGACACCTCATCTTCCATCTCAAATAAAAGAGCCTGCCAAGTACTTCAGTAGAAATGGCCTCTTTTGCCAAGCCTGTCCACCATAGTGCTATCTGGGGACCTACATGTTAAAGGAAAGGACCAGTTCCCATAAACTGTCCTATAAATATGTCTTGGCACTTGCATATAAGCACACAAAAGACACATACACTTGCACAGTTATATACAAAAAAAGAAAAACATTAAATAATTATTATTTTAACTAGAAATTGGACTTGATTAAATGGTTGACTAATTCTAAGTCTAAGACATGAAATTCGTAATTCATTATCTTCCTAGATGCATAATGTTCTGATAAGCCAAGGTGGTAAAGGGTTAGGGTATGTACTGGATTACAGTGAATGCTAGATAAAATTTAAGCATACTAGCTTTTCTAGGAGAGATCATAGATTATTTTGAACAGATTCATAATCTCATTTCTGTCACAAATTGATACTTTATATTTAATTATTGGGAGTGATACTTGAGAGCCTACTATAATCACTATAATCATCTAAGTAAGATGTGAAGGAAGCTTAGACCAGGCAGACATAGCCAGAGTGGAGAAAGGTAAAATTTTACTGTCTTTTAGTGGTTTGTGTAATCAGTGGTGCATGAGTCAACAATCTGTAGAGGAATGCAACTACAGAATGAATACATATTACAAAATGATATTTATGAGGCCAGCATATACTACACAGGATAAGTAGTACAACAATGGCTGTCAATTTGCTTGATAGGCTACAAAGCCAGTAGCTGTTCATTCCACTAGGTTAGGTGTTGGAGAGATGGCTCAGCGGTTAAGAGCACTTGCTGCTCTTCCAAAGGTCCTGAGTTCAATTCCCAGCAACCACCTGGGGGCTCACAACCATCTATAATGAGATCTGGTACCCTCTTCTGGTGTGCAGGAATACATGCAGACAGCACTGTATACATAATAAGTAAATAAATCTTTTAAAAAAAGGGAAAAGAAGAAATGAAATGGATAGGTATAAGATATTATGGTAGATTATTGTATATACTAGTAAACAAATTTAGTAAAATAGCAGCCTTAGATAATTTGCACTGTAATGGATTCTTATATGTTGATACAAATGTAAACTATTTTTATATTCCTGTTTAAGATAATTTGTATATTGACACAAATACAGAACTATATTTGTTATAATGTACATATATTTCTACTCTTATTTGAAATATTTGTATATTGATGCAAATGTAAATTTATATCTGTCACGCTTTATGTATGTTCTACTTCTGTTTAGGATATTTGGTATATTGATATATATTTAAGATTATTGTCATATTGCATATTGCACTATATATTCCTACCTCTGTTATAAATATCTTGTGTGTTGTCACAATTTTGAAGTCATCGTTCTTTACCATACATTTGCTTACAGACTGTTTACCTTGTTTACGTGAAGCCTTAGTCCTTAGGTTATTTTGGTAGATAAGACTTATAGATTTATAGTCACCTATGCTTGTCATCTCTATAGTTAATGTTAGTTAGGTTATCCAGATTTACAGATACATAGGTCAGATGGACAGGTAATCTTCAAACACTTCATAGATCTAGAGAATATGACATTTAAATAACTTAGAATTCTGTTGACGTGAGAGACATAATTGCTCCTGGCAGCACCAATTTGATCCCGAGAGAATGTTGAGCTTCTAAGACATTTCCATTTGAAAGTTTGTCTTCTTGGCACAAAATGGCCAACTGGGCAAAGAACTGCCCTTGCCTCGACTGCTGACAGTACAAATGCAATGCTGTCCTTTCTGGACAATCGGGACACAAGGAAAATGACCACTGTACTCTCCCAAGACAGGGTAAGATGGTCTTTCAGAATTCCTGCTTCTAAAAATGGTCTGTCAGATACTCTAGGCCTGTAGCCAATTTAAATACACCAATAATGCTGAGAAACATTAGGTGACTGTCCAGGCTGCCAGCTGTCTCGGTCTACTCTTGCAAGATTCCCAAAAGTTGCTTACATCCATCTACCATTTCTCAGGTACCATTATATTTCTTCTCAGGTCTTTGATGGGATTGAAGACTAGCAGTTATAGTTACAACTTAGTATATATATATATAATATATATATATATATATATATATATTATATATATATAATCTTAGATAGAACATATTAAGTACTAGATTCAGGTTCTTTAGGATAGGACACCTTTGGAATGATCTTTGTAACATGCCATTTACCTATGCTCTATACTTCTCTAGATTTTAGTATGTGTTTTTTGCTTGATATTGTTCACATTGGTTGTAGTTCCATCTTATCTAGGTCATTATCCCTCATTATTCCTGGACATTTGATAACCATTCCTTTGTATATAGTCTTGTATTAGGTTAGAACCTTCCTATTTAGACAAAAAGGGGGATATGTAGTGGGTAGCCATTCCAGCTTTAATCTGGAAGCTCCAACCCCCATTGAGGCTTCAGCAACTGTCACACCTACAAGGCGGGCTCAAGGGAGGACCTAGGAGACCCAAGATAGGGATGGGCCAGCTCTCTCTCTGTTCCTGGACCCTGGACAGTGGAGGTTGACCAAGCAGAGCTCCAGAGAACACCACTGGACTGTGATACTCCTTCCCCAGACCCTGCGACCTACCTATCCCTTCATTTGTAAGTTACCCACTAAATAAATCTTCCTTTTAACTACGTGGAGTGGCCTTGATAATTTCACTAATAGAAGGCCTTTAGAATTCCAGGAGAACTACTGATCTTCAGTTTACATTGGAAGTTCATAGAAGTTATACTTTGATTTTGACGGAGAGAAAGAGCAGCAATACAACAGAAAGATTCAAAAGCAATAAGAAAAGATAGGCAAGTAAAAAGTGTTGTTTGGCCTTATACCATTATATCTGGTTCTGCTGAATTTTCTTGCCTCTATAATCTTCTAGGGAATTATCTTTACAGATCCACCCAAATGCATGTCTCTTAACTAATCCCATATCCAATCAAGATTAATCATTTTTCTTATTTATTTTTCTATTGCTGTGATAAGACACTGTGACCAAGACAATTTATAGAGAAATAATTTATTTGGAGCTTACAGTTTCCATGACTATCATGGCAGGGAGAAAGTCAGCTGGCAGGCAGGAATGGCCCTAAAACAATAACTGAGAGTTCACATCTTAAGACACAGCTAAGATTCAGAATATCACAAGTCTTTGAAAATCTCAAGTCCCACCCCCTCCAACAGGCCAACCCTCTTAATCCTTTCCAAACTACTCTATCAACTGGGGACCAAGCATTTAAATATATGAGCCTGTGGGGACTATTCTCATTCCAACCACGTGACAATAGGGTTTGGTAATTTCTAGATGTCGGATAGGAAACAAAGCAAAAGTTAAAGGCAACCTAAGTTCCTGTACCTTAACAATAATGCCTGACATCATGAGAATTCTGAGTTACATTTTTTTTCTCAAGACAAGCTTTCTCTATGTAGCTCTGGCTGTCCTTAAACTCTCTGGGTAGACCAAGCTGGTCTCAAACTAAGAGATCCACCTGCCTCTGTCTCTCTAGTGCTGGGATTAAAGGTGTGCAAGACCACCACCCAGCCATGAGTTAAAATTTTGAAGGAGAAAATTAATACCAACTTTTGTCCATATTAATTATTCATCATTATAATAATTGTTAATCATTTGTAAAATATATTCATCTAAAATAGTGCTTTTCTCCACTGCTATATTTCATGAAAATTGTAGTCTGTCTTTCAATGTGCTTCTTTAATATCAGAGAATTTGTCAAAATAAGGACAAGTTTTCACACCATCTGACACCTTTTTTAAGTGTGTATCACTGTCACCTCTATCTGAGTTGCAAAAAAATAGCACCTTTTCAATTTGGTTTGCAATAGTTTCCCTTAAGGTTTCAATTCATGTGTGTGTGAGTGTGTGTGTGTGTGTGTGTGTGTGTGTGTGTGTGTGTGTGTGTGTGTGATGTGTGTTACATACGCATTAATAACGGACTTCTGCAAAATTTGTCTTGAGGGTATAAATATATAAACTCTGAATATAAACTACTTATTGATTTATAATAAATTCTAATACATTCGTATGAAATGTTCTTTAAAAAACTAAATTAAAACACATGAACCTATTTTGATGGAAATTTTTGAAACACTGAAAAAATTGATTTAAACTTGTAAAATACTTCTGACTTTTTCCTAACTACAATTTCTGATTTTACTCAAAATGAACACTGATTCTGATTGAGGTCAATTTTTAGAAGAATGTATTTTATCCAAATTTTTAAAAAGTGAGAAAAGACCTACCAGGAAAAGAACCATTGTAAAAGCTGACTCAGGAGGTTACTCCATTTTTATAGTGATAATTATTGGAGGAAAGAAAAAGAATGTATACTTAATAATAAAGTTATTTGCTAATGAAACTTCAAAATTATTCTTTCTATTTTTTAATCTTTGTTAATACATTGCTCCTTTAATGACTTATCAATCCAATATGTTGTGGGATATTTGTACACTGTGTGAAGCTACATTGTTGTGGTTAGTTTATTAAAGAGCTAAATGTCCAATAGCTAGGCGGGACATCTGGACAGAGAAAGGAAGTAGGAGATAATCAAGGCATGTGAGACACCATCAAGATATGAAATGAGTTGGTAACACAAAATGTGAGAGAGATAAAAGCCACATAGTAAAAATATGAGTAAATTTTGTTTATAAGAGTTAGTGGCACAAGCCTAAGCTAAAGCTGAGCTTTCATAATTAATAATAAGTCTCCATGTCATTATTTGTGAGCTGGTATCCCAGAGAAAGGCCCAATTACATATGGCACCCAATATGGGTGCTATCGGATATTCTGTATGCTCTGAATCTATGTTGCTCTTATTGGGTGATAAGTAAAATGTTGATTGGTCAGTAGCCAGGAAGTACAGTTGGGATCAGCAGACAAGGAGAATTCTGGGAAGAGGAAGGCTGTGTCAGGAGATGCCAGTCTGCTGTCCAGGGAGCAGCATGTAATGGCACACAAATAAAGCCATGGAAAACATTGCAACATATAGATTAACAAAAATTGGCTGAGTTTAAGTTTAAGAACTAGTCAGTGGTAGGCCTGAGCTAATTGCTGAGCAGTTTTATTTAATATAAGCTTCTGAGTAATTATTTTACAAGCAGCTGCGAGGTTTGGGGAGCTGAGCAGGACTGGAGAAAATTTCAGCTACACATGGGGCTATGTATATCTATATGAGGCCTGAGGAAAAAAAAAAAAGTTCTGAACAAGTAGCTTTCCAGTGACTGTGGTCTTTGGATTTGCTTGGCATACAGAGGCATGGTACTTTTAAGAGGTTCTGATGTGCAGTTGAGCACTTGAGCAGTCAACACTGGGTACAAATGCTTGCTGCAGGCATATACAATATTCCCAGAGCTAGGGTTGGTAAAAGTGGCTCTGGGCTTGTACCCACCAGCATGAGACTCGGCTGTCACAGAACCAAGGGGGACAGAGAGAGCTGCCAGTGTGCTCTGTGCTAAACAGTGTTGCACAGCAGTAGCCTAGCAGATTAAGATTTGGTTCACATGGTTAGAGGAGGTTGCAGATGTGCAGAAAATCAGATCCAGACTGAGAAAGCCTCTGAACAGATATAATATGCTTTTAAATGTGCTTAGAAGCTGAAGAAGGAAAAAAATATGGGTATAGACAATAAAAAAATAGTTTAAAAATAGTAAAAAAAAAAAGTCTTTAAAGAAAAAGCAAAGTAGTATTTAAAAAAAAGCCATGTAATAATGGGAAATACACAGGGCATCTGGATCCTGTATGCTGTTTTGTTGGCTTTGAAATTTTTGAATGCTGATGAGCAAATGGTAGCTGTTGAGAGACATTGGATTATGGAAACTGCTAAATTAAACAACCTATTTATTTCTAAAATGTGTTAACTTCAAAGTGGAAGTCATAATACATGTTGTGTTTGGGGAGAGGTCATGCCTTTGTTTCCATAGGAAAGAAAAAGTTTTGGTTCTCTTCAAAATTAATGAAGATCATATTTGATTGGGAGAGACCTCCTGAAAATGTTGGCTACAGTCATAAAAATAGAAACCAAGAAGGAATCCAGGACAGCTGACATATATGGTAAGCCCTTTATACAAGAACAGCTGTGAGACTGGGTGGGACATGATAAACCTTGTTGTCTATGGAGTTCTCATAACTATTACATGCCATCCTTTCATATGACATAGATAGAGGTTTGGTTGTACAGTCTAAATGGACATATAAAGTTGACACATGCCTTTTATCTACTTAAACATGGAACAAAAAATAATCTTTAACTAACTTATGCATACCACATATTCCAAACTTG
This sequence comes from Peromyscus californicus insignis, assembly GCF_007827085.1. Lineage (NCBI taxonomy): Eukaryota > Metazoa > Chordata > Mammalia > Rodentia > Cricetidae > Peromyscus > Peromyscus californicus. The sequence continues at coordinate 157,265,092 of NW_026294573.1, read as the reverse complement.
TGCTAATGCAAATATATATGCATTATATATGTTACCATTAAAAGTTTGTGTGTTTTCAGAAAGAAGAAAAAGGACCAAACACTAATGAAGGCAAGTAGCACAGGTGATCCAGTCTCTCAGAACGCTTCTGTTGCAGTTTCCCCAAAATTCTACATTCAGAACAACTTCAAATCTGCTAGCTGAGATGGTCCAGCTTCACAGAGTACCCAGCCAAGACTTCAGATAAACTCTATACTTTCCAATCAGAAAAGACTAAATAAAAGATAATATAGCTATCTTTCCAAGGACTTGACCATTATCCCAATTTTCTCAAGGACCCCTAAAGAGGCTGTTGCCCCCGACAACAGGAAGCAGTCTAGAGAAGATAACACCCACATTCTCAAGAGGTGGGGGGCATGGTTTTTGGTCATTCAGTGGGTTATGGATATTTGTCACTATTTAGGGAAGTTGTTTAAAGTTGTTGCTGGTCATGGTCAGGAAAAAAGCTGAGCAAAGGAGATGAGATTCAAGGATCTCTTTCTGAAGGGGAAAAGAAGAGATACAGTATAGGAATGATAAGATAAATGGGTAGATTATTGAATCTACTTTAAACTAAAAAGCAACTCAATCTCAAATATTTTAAATTGGTATGGATTTTTTATATTGATACAATTTTAAGGTTATTTTTGTTATATTGCATATATGTTTGTATTCTTGTTTAAGGTATTGTACCTATGCAGCTCATTTAAAAACATAATGTAGTATTCTAGTCTTGAAAGCTTTTGTGGATAATATATAAAGAAAAGTTAATAGTCATCTATAATAATAAAAATTATAGTCATGTTAGGTATGTTTTCAAGGTCAAATAGATATATTTTAAATAGATAGATGGTCTTCAAACACTTCACAGACCTACAGAATATGACATTTAAAATGTTTTAATAACATAAGGCTTTTCATGACAGCGAGACACATGTACTCCTGGCAGCACCAATTTACTTCAAAAGAGGATGACAAAAATTAGAGAACCTCCATATGGAATTTGCTTTCAACATGGCAAACCTAGCCATTTGGACAAAAATCTGCTCTTGCCTCAACTGCTGACAATACGCTGTTCAAATTGGACAAGCAGGACACAAAAGAAGCAACTGCCAAACTTTACTAAGACAAGGTAGGACAGTTCTTCAAAATTCTTGCTTTACAAGAAAGTCTGCCAGATATTTTAGGCCTGTAGAACTATATTTGAGTTGAAACCTTTCCTTTTTATTTAGACAAAAAGAGGGAAATATTGTGGGATATTTGTACACTGTGTGAAGGAATATTGCTGTGAATGGTTTAATAAATAGCTGAATGGCCAATAACTAAGCTGGACTTTCATGCACGGAAAGGAACTAGGAGGAGATAATTGAGGCACATTAGAGGCCATCGAGATATAGAATGACTCAGACACACAAATTGGGAGACAAGTAAAAACCACATAGTAGAATAGAGATTAATAAACACTATTTGTTAATTTAAGTTATAAGAGCTAGTGGGGCAAACCTAAGCCAAGGCTATCATAACTAATAATATGTCTCTGTGTTGTTATTTGTGAGCTAGCCAACCAAAGGAAAGTCTGATTATACCTATAAGTAAATTATTTCTAGAGTAATATGAGTATATTTATATTGTATTGCTGTGGGATGTTCTGTATGGCAAATGTGTTGCTGATTAGTCATTAAATAAAACACTGATTGGCCATTGGCTAGGCAGGAAGTGTAGGCGGGACAAGGAGGAGAATAAAGCTGGGAAGTGGAAGGCTGAGTCAGAGAGACACTGCCAGCCGCCACGATGAGAAACAGCATGTGAAGATGCCGATAAGCCACGAGCCATGTGGCAAGGTATAGATTAATAGAAATGGGTTAATTTAAGCTGTAAGAACAGTTAGCAAGAAGCCTGCCACGGCCATACAGTTTGTAACCAAAATAAGCCTCTGTGTTTACTTGGTTGGGTTTGAAAGGCTGTGGGACTGGCAGGTGAGAGAGATTTGTCCTGACTGTGGGCCAGGCAGGAAAATTCTACCTACATTGTATCTTTATAAGCAGGAAAGACTTTTGAATTATAAATCTGATCTCAGCTAGTAACATCTTTTGACAAGACAGCATAATTGACAAAATTAATATTATAACTTAGATACAAGTTTAAATATTAGTTATGTTCAAGGAACCAATGAAGATTAATTGTCTGGCAACTTTAATTTCTTCTAGTTTGCATTTTAAATGTTGTTACACTAATTTTGCATATTGCCAACATAAATAAGATAAAATAAATATCAATATTTTTAAAAAGATATTTTAGTTTGAGAGAAAAAATTTGTAGTTCCTGTGAAAAGGTTCAGACTTATAAAAGAGGTTGAGGATCTGTGACAAATTGAGCATATTCAAATATTTAAAGGTATACCTTGATAAGAAAGGGTTAATAACCTGTCCCACTAGATATAAAAACTGTCACAGAGGCCCTGGCATATCCTTCTGCCCATTAAGGTATGGAGTTTATCTAGCAATGCTGAGCATGTCTGCTTTATCATTCTTTCTATAAACTGACTACTAAGAGCTGTCTTTTTAAATGTACTTAACCCTTTCATCCTGCTCATGTTAATTAAATTAAATTATAAAATAAAAAAAATAGTAATAAAATTCTGAACTAGTATTATTGGTTAATGGATAAATGCAGGCACAAGGTCCTATATTTAGCTACAAAAGCTGATTTTTAAGTCAGCCATTCAGTAAATAAATCATTGAAACTCTATAACGTAATGTGTGGAATACTGAAATAACTCAATACAAAAATCTTAAAGGATTGGCCCTTGTTCTAATGTATCATCTCATAATCTCCCCTTTACTTTTTTTCCCTATCAACATTCTGCAAATGATATCACTATTGTCTCTCTTATAGTTAGTTATTCTTGACCTACTTTCTTCTGAACCTACTACAAATAGCACTTTAGCCCAGTCTAAACGCTGCAAGAGATCTTATATCATTGACTTACACTTTTGCTTGTTAGTACCTTAACAAATATGGAAGGGGAAAGCAATTGGTCATCCAATACCAAATGGACTACTTTTTTAAATTTACTTGACTGCATTCATCATGCTCATGTGTAAGAATAATAATTCTTAATGTGTGATAAAGGTTCATAATAAAAGCATGTACAAGGCCCTTTAAGCCGTGAAAACCACCAAGAAAGTAACATTATACAGACTAAGCAGTTTACATTCAGTAATAATATATTACTATATATATATATATATGTGTGTGTGTGTGTGTGTGTGTGTGTGTGTGTGTGTGTGTATACCTATATACATATATATGTACGTATAACAACAATTAAAGAATGAAAGAACAAAAAGGCAATGGATTTGAAAAAAGAGAAAGATGGAATATATGGGAGGGTTTGAAGGAAGAAAATGGAAAAGAGAAAAAATGTATTTATATCACAATCTTAAAAAAGAAATAATTAAAATATTAATATAAATAATTTAAAAGTTAATTCAAATGCAAATGGAATTTTAAAATTAATATTAATTTTAAAATATTAATTTTCCATGCTCATAAAAACTAGAAAAATTAGCAGAATAAAACCACAGGTATTTCTTGCATTTTCTTTTACTGTTTATTATTATTATTATTATTATTATTATTATTATTATTATTATTATTATTATTTTGTTTAGAAGTTAAATAGAAACTAGTCCAGTTGCATACACTTCCAACCCCATCTCTCCAGAAGCTGAGGCTGGAGAATTTCTGTGAGGACAGACTAGATGCCATAGCTATCCCATCTCAAAACAAACAAAAGAGTAAAACAACAACAGAAACAAGATGCACCCACTTAACACTTTAGTGTGCTCTGTTGTCAGTTGTCGGCACCATGCTTCATAGCAGCTCTCTGTTAGAATTCATTGCTGTTGTGTAACTGACACATTGATTCTCCTGTACGGCAACTCTTCATCCACTCCTCCCTTCAAAACCACCACGGTGCTGTTTCTATGAATTTGACAGTTGTAGACTTTTCATTTGTTCTTCTGTGGTTTGTAGTTGTATATGGAAATGAAAAATAGTATGATCATTATAGAAATGGAATGTAGAAAATTTAATAAAGAAACATTACACAAAGAGAACTACCAAATGAACCCCAATGTGGATTTGATAATCCTGATTGTGAACAAATATTCATTACAGTCAAAACTAGAATCATGAAGTGATATCTGCACTCCCATATTTACTGAACAATTATTTATAACATCCAAGATACAAGTCTTAAAGTTCATACATAATCATTGAACAAAGAAACAGTGAGTTGTACACACACACACACACACACACACACACACACACACACACACACAGAAACACACGTATGTAAGGAAATTTTCTGCCTTTAACTGTTTCGCTATTGTTAAAACAGCCGTTTTTTCTGTTGTTTCTATATAACTCTATGGAAGGATTAATTTACTAGTATCCAAAGTGAATTTCTAGTCACCCCTCTTCAGAGTTGTATCATTGTCATGTTACATGAAGATAAAAAAATAACTGACTTGATGTTTTAAAAGGAGAGATGAGGAGGACCTGTTGTATTTCTCTGCCACTAGTGAATGTACAAAGAACAGCAGTGAAAAACAGGCTTCATTTGTTCATATGCCGTGTTCCATTTATTTGATTAGACCCAAGCTTTTATGAGGACAAAGATGGGTCTGGTTCCTTTGTACTCATCCCAGTGTTTCCTAGTGGAATGAACTGCAAAGGTAATGAAAACATTATTTTGATTATCTAATTAATAATTGAATAAAAAATGTAAGTGAAATTTTAGAAATTTCTGAGAATGTTTTATGCAGATTTCAAATATGTAAGATAAACACTTGGCCCTTCAGAGCAGCCCTTAGTCATGGTTATATCTGAGAAACCACTCTGACATGCAATGAAATAGTAACTTTACTTCTCTTTTAAACTTGTAAATTTTATAACAATATACAAACCAAGATTGCAATATCATGTGAATTTTTGGCACATTCACTTTTGCTTTACTTCCTATTTCTCAGAAGTGTCAATATTTTATTAATTATAAGCCCAAAGACAGCTGGTATGATGTCTTCTTTTAATGTTGTATAGTGTTTGGTGGGGAGAGGAATAACCCTGATTATACCCAATGTACTATCTTCCAGTAAGTCTTTTGTAGGCTTTCTCATTTATATTTCTAGAGATATTATTTCACATCTTTTTAATTGTTCTCTTGTTTTCCCATTATGTACCTCAACTATATATTTTATCCATCTCTCAAATGGTCTTTTAAAAATGCAATCACTAATTTCCCTGACCAGAACACTGGCAGCCCAGGAACTAAAATCAGTAGTTAATAAATGGGACCTCATAAAAACTGAAAAGCTTCTGCAAGTTAAAGGGCACTGTCATAAAAGATTTTTACAAACTCCACATCAAAGGAGGACTAATATCCAAAATACATAAAGAACTCAAGAAACTAGATATCAAAAAGCCAAATAATCCAATTTAAAATGGGAACAAACCTAAACAGAAAATTCTCATAGAGGAAACTCAAATGACTGAGGAACACTTAAAGAAATGCTCAACATTCTTAGTCATCAGGGAAACACAAATCAAAACTACTTTGAGATTTTATCTTAAACCTGTAAGAATGGCTAAGATTAATAAGACAAATAACAGTCAGGCTGGCAAGGAGATGGAGTAAAGAAATACTCAGCTGTTGCTGATGGAGCTACAAACTTGTCTAGCCACTATAGAAATCAATATGCAGTATCTCATGAACATGGGAATAAATTATTCACACGATGTGACCATACTACCTTTACACATCCACAGAACACTTCAGCCTACCAAACTTGCTCAATCATGTTCATTGCTGCTTTGCTCACAGTAGCCAAAAATTGGAAACAATATAGAAGACTGACAATGGATGAATGGATAAAGAAAATGTGGTACATTTACAAAGTGAAATGTTAGCTCTTAAAAAATAAAATAATTTCTGAGCAATAGTGGCACATACCTTTAATCCCAGCACTCAGAAGGCAGAGGCAGATGGATCTCTGTATGGTTGGGGCCAGCCTGGTCTACAAAGGGAGTTGGAGGACATCCAGGCCTACACAGAGAGACCTTGTCTCCAAAAATGAAAAATAAATAAATAAGTAAATTTTGCATGAAAATTTATGAAACTAGAAAGAATCATATTGAGTGAGGTGACCAAGACTCAGGAAGACAAATAAGGCACATATTCATCCATATGTGTATATTATCAGTTAATTCAATGATAACCAAGCTACAATCCATATAAACATGGAGATTAGATATAAAGTAAGGGACTAATGGGTACAGACAGATCTCCCTAGAAAAAGGAAATAGACTAGACTGTCCCTAGAAGTTTTCTTGTGCCCCTGTTGGCCAGTGGTCAGGATAAATCTCCCTGACTCGTGTCCCCCAAGTAAACACACAGAGGCTTATATTAATTATAACTGCTTGACCATTAGCTCAGGCTTATTACTGATTAGCTCTTACATTTAAGTTAACCCATAATTCTTATCTATGTTTAGCCATGTGGCTTGGTACCTTTTCTCAGTTGTTCCTTTTCACTTTGCTTCCTCTGTGTCTGGCCAGTGACTCCTGACTCCTTTTCTCTTCCCAGCATTCTCCTAGGCTACTTGGCCCACCTATACTTCCTGCCTGGCTACTGGCCAATCAGCATTTTATTAATCCTGTGTTAAAGAGCATTATCCCACAGCACTAGACAGTTATGCATGGATGGGGGAAAGGCAGACTGGAACTGGAGGATCAATTTTTTAGGGGGAATAAAAGGGAGGCACGGGAGGGAATACAAGGAGAAAAAGCAAAATTTAAGGTCGATTTGAGGGGTAGAACAGAAACCTAATACTGTACATTCCTCCTAAAATATGTACACATGTAAAGGCAATCTAAATGAAACTGCCAAATAATAGGGGAGACAGGGTCCCAACTGGATATCTCTTGTTAAAATAGGAAGTTTCTATTACCATGAATTGGCTAAATTTAATTGGTTGTTGGCAATGGGGTCCCACAGGAACCCCAAAACCACCTAAGCTGTTGTCAAGGCTAGATTCCTCTCACAAACTGCTGGCAATGCTTTATTGGTTATGATAATACCTACATAATTCATTGAGCATTTAGAAGTTCACAGAGACTCTTCACAGTGTTTTTGGTACAGGAAGGCACGCTACATGTTACCAAAGGAAAGATGTAAAACCAACCCATGGGAAAAAATCTTCATGAACCCCACACCTGACAGAGGACTGATTTCCAAACTATATAAAGCACTCAAGAAACTAGATATATATAAAAATCAAATAATCCAAATGAAAATTAGGGTACATATCTAAACAGAGAATTGTTGACAGAAAAATCTCAAATGATCGACAAACACTTAAGGAGATATTCAACATCCATAACTATAAGTTGAATGAAGATCAAAACGACTCTGAGATTCCATCTTACACCTGTCGCAATGACTAAGATAAAACACACAAGCAGCAGCTCATATTGGAGAGGATGTGGAGCAAGGGGAACACTCCTCAATTGTTGGTGAGAACACAAACTTGTACAGCCACTTGGAATGTCAGTATGATGTTTTCTTAGAAAACTCAGAATCAATGTACCACAAGACCCAGCTATACAACTCTTGGACTTGTACCCAAGGGACGTTCAATCATACCACAAGGACACTTTCTCAACTATGTTCATAGCAACATTTTTTTGTAATAGCCTGAATCTGGAAACAACCTAGATGTCCCTCAACTAAAGAATGGATAAATAAAATGTGGTACATTTACACAATGGAGTATTACTCAGCTGTCAAAAACAAGGACACCAGGAAATTTGAAGGCAAATGGATGGAACTAAAAAAAAAAAGAATCCTGCATGAGATAACCCATACTTAGAAAGACAAACATGCTATGGACATGCTTATAAGTGGATATTAACTGTAAAATAAAGGATAACTATATTATAATCCATAAGCCCAGAAAGACTGGGTAACAAGGAGAGTTCATTGGGTGGACACACTGATCTCCCTGGGAAGGAGAAATAGAAGAGATTTCGTGAGTGGCTAAGGGCAGCTGGGGACAGAATTATGAGCAATCAGGTTGTGGGGGTTTAGAGTGGGATAGTACTGAAAGAGACTAATGGAAAGGCAGGGGAGCCATTTCAGGGTCAGGTAAATGCTGGTGCAAGGGAATCTCCCAGGAAACTACAAAGAAGAACCCAGCTTAGACTCCTAGCATTAGCAGATATGTAGCCTCAACTGACCATCTCCTGTTACCAGATTGGTGCCAATTGTCATCAGAGAGGTTTCATTTAGCACTCGATGAAAACAGATGCAGACCCACAGCCAAACATTAAGTGGAGTTCAGGGAATCCTGCAGAAGAGGAGAAGAAAGGTGCAGGAGCCAGAGGAGTCAAAGACACCACAAGAAAACTCACAGAATCAACTAATCCTAATCTGGGCTCACAGAGACTGAACCAATAACCAGGGAGCCTGCATTGGACTGAACTGGGCCCTCTGCACATATGTTCCAGTTATGTAGCTTGTTCCTCTTGTGGGACTCTTAACCGTGGGAACAAGGGGCTATCTCTGACTCTTTTATAGGCCTTTGGGACCCTATTCCTCCTACTCACTCACTTTCCCCAGTCTTAATACATGAGGTGTTTAGTCTTATTGCAAGATGATATGCCATGTTTTGTTGACACTCATGGAAGAGCTGCCCTTTCCTAAACATAAATGGAGGAGGAGTAGACTAAGGAATGGGAACAGAGAGATACTGAGAGGAGATAAAGGAGGTGAAACTGCAGCCAGGATGTAATATATCTTTATCTGTGTGTGTGTGTGTGTGTGTGTGTGTGTATCAACTCAGCCACACACCCTTTGTTCTACAATGCTGTCATCTCTGTAAGATATTACAAAGCAATGGTGGCACAAAGCTTGTGGGAATAATTAACCAGTATCCGATGTGACCCAAGGCCAACTCCAAGAGGTGGAACCCATACCTATGCTTGAGTGTTAAGATCCTGAGACTAGATAGTCTAGTCACCTAGGGTAAAACCAAATACTTCTATCCTAATAAAAGAATGTACCAATAAAATGACTTCTAATGACATTATGTTATACTCATAGGTTAATGCCTTCCTCAGCCGTCATCAGAAATGCTTCATCCTGCAGCAGATGAGAACAAATGCAGAACACCCATGTCCAGACAAAATGCAGAGTGAGAGACTTTGGAACACTCATCCCTAAAACAGATATCTGTATCTCCTTCAAATCTCTCCTCTCAGGGCTCTGAGAATACAATGGAAGAGAAGGTAGAAAGAGTGTAAGATTCAGAGGAGATGCAAGACACTAAGGAAACAGGGCCATCGAAATAAACAGGGTAGATGCAGATATGAACTCAGAGTCTGAGGCAGCATGCATAGGGACTGTAGAGTCTGTACCAAGTGAGGCCCTAGAGCTAAGGGAAGTGGAGAGATACCCCTATCCCTAAACCAGAAGCCATCTCAAAAGAATAACCACTTGCAAAAGGAAATTTAGTTTTCTCCAAGAGAGTCTCACTGTGGAAACAACCCACTCTTGAGGGTGGACTGCATGCCCAGCAGTAGATGGTCAACAGAAAATGAACTCAAAGGCGTGTTTGGTGGTTCCTTGTCTCATAATTTCTTGTCAGGGGTGTTTTATATCTTATTTTTTAATTTTTATTTTATATTATTTACATTTTTCTCTTTTTTGTGCTATAGGTCCTTGGTGTATGCATGATGGCTTCCAGTTTCGTGTTTTTGTGGGATTCCTGAGTGTGTGAACGAGTGGTTCTTGGTGGCTGTGTCTGTCTCTGGTGCTTTTTCTTGGGCTCTTCATCTTCTGTTGGTTTGTTTTTTCCTATTCCTGTATGTTAGATTTTAGTTCATAACATTTTATTTTATTTTAAGTATTGCTTAGAAATATGCTTTTTTTAAAGGAGAAACATAAAGGGGGTAGATTTTTATAGGAGGGTAGGTAAGGAGGAATTTGGAGGAGTATAGGAAGAGAAGACTATAATCAGGATATAACATGTGAGGAAAAATCTACTTTCAGTTCCTGAAATATTAAAAAGAATTAAAACACCAAGAGTAAGAGCAATTAAGAAATCTTCTTATCAGCTTTCATAATGGCCTATTTATTCAGACTTCTAAAAAGATTCTGAAGTTCTCCAATTATTGCCCTAAACTGCCAGTCACTTTGGATTCCAGAAACAGCAGAGTCCAGCCTACAGATTGTCTCATAATGAGATCACCCCACGATGAGATCACCCCCAGAGCAGGAATAATCTTAGAATCCAGCTGTTCTCAAGTCTTAAGGACTTTCCAGTTTTTTGCAGAACTGGAATGGGACACTGATCAACTAGACTACACCTTTGCCAAGACTGCTTTTTAATGTATACTTCTACAGCTTGCCTAACTTCTTCCTCGGTTTAAACCTGAAGTTCAGGTTTATGCGTCACAGATGGACTTGTAGTCACTGAATTCCTTCATCATTACTTCTGCATTGGCTGCACTGATTAAACCCCCTTTCTCATCTTTTCAGTGTTACCGGTCTGTTCAGTTACGGTACAGAAGCAGGTGACTACACTTTGCTTGCTTGGATGAGTAGAGGCATAGGTTTACCTGAATCTCCAGTAACAAGTTGTCCAATTTTGCCCCCATCCAATATCAATATAAATGAAATCAGATTAAGACCTAAGTCTGAATGCGATTGCACAGGCCTTTAATCCTAGCACTCTGGAGGCAGAGACAGGTAGATCTCTGATTTCAAGGCCAGCCAGGCCAGCATAGTGAGTTCCAGGACAGTTTTTATGTCAAATAAACAAACAAAACAAAACAAAAAGAAACGAAAAAGAAGTAAAACACGATTTTCTGTTCATTACCTAAGCAACCCAACTAGAAAAATAATCTGAATTTGGTTAGCTATTTTATTTTAATCTACTATGTACTTATTTCAATTAATGTTATGAAACTGTTTGCTATTCAAGATAGGAGCTTTAGTTTTTTGGTAAGATGTTGATTATACAACATCAATTGCCTCCATTAAGAAATACACAAAATTAACACTTTAAAATGTCTTCAGAAAAACACAGTTTATGTTATCTGGAATATACCAACAAATTTTAATATTATATAGTTTATTTTCTTCCTCTTTTCCTTATTTCTTTCCAAGTGATCATTATGTTGTTTTTATTCAGTTAGGTTTTTTAACAAAGGAAATGTTAAGGGCTTACTTTGAATGTATATCAGAACAATTATTTAATCTTAGTGTAGTCATTAAGATAGATAAGAAAAACAAGATTTGGAACAACAGTAGAGACAATCACAATATTTCACCTTAACTATGAGTTAGGAAATGGTAGTAATATCCACCAATCTTAAAAAATATTCAGTTGTAAGACTAATTTTTCTCACCTCAATTTTTCTCATTTTCTTTTTTCATCCAAATATTAGAATTAGAAGAAATGTATTCAAAAAGATCTTGAAAAGTCCTTTCCATCAGGGTTCCTGTTCCTCACTTAACCCTGTTCATACTTCCATTCCTTCAAATACACACACCAGCATGGCTCCACAGAGAAAGATACATTCACTGGCTACAGAAAGATAAATTGTAGTCAATAAACTTCTAAAATTACTAGGGACCAAGAGAAATACTATGAAAATTAAAAGTAAGTATTATCCACTATTGAAATGTCTGGTTTATAGGGGAGTTTTAGAATTTATATTAAATGACAGTAGCATGTCTTATAGAACATGTATGTTCTATATGTGATATGATTTAGAAACTGTGATAGAAGAGAAAGAGAGTGCAACAGAACATAGAAAAGTTTGTTCTTCCCTTCAAGGAAAGAAAAGGGAAATGGCACTCAGTTTTCACATGCCAGGCATTGTGATGAGCACTTGGAAGACATCATCTCAGGCAATGCAGCCACATCCTAAAAGCCAGAATTTTCAACTGTCTTTACAAACAATGATAATGAAGTTCAGAAACATCAAATGACTTGCCTGACTACAAAAGCTAATAGCTGATGACTTGGGACTCAAGGCCAGATCTGCTTGAAATTTTGTCCTTTACCCATTAAGGCACACACTGGAAAAGAAAAATGCATCAACCTTATGTCCTCGTGGATACTAAATATAGAAAATAGAAACTAGCTCATCATAGATTTCACAGATTACAGTTTCCTTTCTTCCAAAATGAAATTGTTTGGCTTAAATAATCATATGTTATTCATATTAATTGAAAAAATTTGTTTTTCATACCCAAAGGCCATAAGCAAAGTCATTCACATAAGACATAAAACTAATCAGTAATGCATAAAAGATAAATTATGTAAAAAGAAATGATTATACTATTGAGAACTTGTACTCATGACAAAAGCCCAAATAAGCACATACAGAGAATATTTTACACATTAAGGAAAACCAGACAGCTTTCACTAAAAGAAACAAAGTTTTCGTGGCCAGTTTAAATGATTATCAATTTCTCTAATTAATAAAAGGAGAAAAAACATATGCTATTCTTTTAAGACCTAATGTGTCAGTGGGTCCTTCATTATTATGCTACAAGCATTGAACGGGAAGCATCTGGTACTTTTGGATGAAGACTTTTGAATTTCCATAATAACACATGAATCAAATTTCAGGCACTACTATGTGGGCATACTTACTGAATGAATTACAGAATGGCAATTAGTATGATCTTTATATATCTAACGATATTAGATTTATAAGAAAGTCTGCTTTGTAAATATATATAAGCTTTCAAATTATAAGAGGGAAATTTGAAAATCCTGGTCACCATGGTGATGATGGCAATGAGAATTATGAAGCAAGATGCTAAAGAGCTGGATTTTCAGTTAAGAGCACTTACTACTCTTGCACAGGACCTGGACTCAGTTCTCAGCACCTGCATAGTGGTTCATATTCTTCTATAACTTCTGTTTCAGGTGATGTAATGCCGCCTTCTCACCTTCACAGGCAATGTATGCATATGGTCCACATTTACGCATGTCAACAGAACACACACACACACACACACCACACACACACACACACACACACACACACACACACACACACACACATATATATATATATATTATTTTCATCTTAAGAAGGAAAGAAAAATGAAAAGAAGGAAGGAAGGAAAGAAAAAAGGAAGGAAGGAAGGAAAGAGAAGTCAGAGGCAAGGTGATCTTGCAATGTCCTGTCCAAATCATGGTCCACAGCAGAGTAACAATGCTTCAACATGTGGAGACAAATGGAGTAAAACTATAGATGTTTTCAAGGGAGAGCTATGATGATGGTTCAGGGAGTGAAGGCACCTGCTAGCAAGACTGAGGACCTGAATTTGATCTCCTAGTTTCACATGTTGGAAGAAGGAAACTGTTTCCCACAGGTTGTTCTCTGACTTCTGCATATACAGTGTGGCCCATGTAGCTCTCCACTACACACACACACACACACACACACACACACACACACACACACACACACACCATAAATAAATGCAATAAAAATTAGAGACCTCAAATGGAGTCTAATGTGTAATTACTCACTATGTACATATGATATGAACCCCTGAATGGACCATTGTGTCCTGACCTACCTTGGCTTTCCATGCTCCAATATACTCATGTATTGATTTGCTTGTACTAAGATGAACTGGATGAGCATATGGAAATGAAAGAAAATTTTGAGGGTATCTCTGAAAATTAATAGTTAAAACAAATGAAGTTACTAAATAGATGCAAGATTTTTCAAATTTATTTTTGAAATTTTATCCTTTTTAATACTGAAATTTCCCTCCAAATAGTAAATAATCAGAGAAATTTTGGGTATATCATTATTAATTACATACCTAAAAGTACTTACTGTATACCAGTTATGAACATAGCACTACTAGACACTATGTGATAAGAGATTAAGTTAGAATTCTTGCCTTAATAGAAAAGGGAAAATAAGTCATTAACTATGTAACAAGAAGATAATTAACATATTTTGAATTAAGGATAGGAGTTTTATAGAAGTGATTAATTCTCAAAACGATAAACAAATTTTTAAGATCACACATTAAGTTGAAAGACTGATAATAATTAACATTGAAAATAATTTGTTAAACTCTCTCAACTACTTATGATATAAACTCTTCATAAACATTTCTTCTTTACTTCTCACTAATTTATTTAGATAAAATTGTGAGTTTACAACAACAATAAAACAAAACCACAAATTATTTTAAATATATTCTCTGTAATTTGAAAAAATAGCTGTAATTATTTCTTGCTCAATAAAATTATAGTATTCAATGTATATTATCAAATGTAAAACTCATGTTGCAATTCCACAGGGAGCTTATGTCATGAGATAAAATGCGAAGTAGAGTTAACAGTAGGGAACTTGCCTAAGACCAATAACAGTATTTCACTTGATGCCTCTAATACCTCAGACATAAGCAAGGATATGAAATTAAGTCAAATAAAAAGCACAGCAGGTTTTTTCTATCCTATATCATATATTATTTTAGAGAGCTCATCTTTATGGGCCATAATTTTCCTTTAGACATAAACATTTGTGAGATAGAGTTGGGGATGGTACAAATTGCTTACTATATTTCATAGACAAATACACAACATAATAACACTCAAGCAAATTTCACATAAACTTTAGCATCACAAAATAAATATGTTCTCTTCTTATTCAAAATAGACTCATTTTTTATTTAACAAACACAAAAATAGCACTTAAATTTTTAATATAATTTAATATCATTGAATATTAGTAGCCCATGGTAGAGAAAATCTGTAAGATTCCTGACTCATACTCTGGGATCTTTAGAGTAAAGACTATAAATATACAGAACATTTCTAAAGTGGTTTTCTGATTAAGACACACTTTGGTCTTTGGGAAATTTATTAGCTTTTTGCATTTACATATCATGAAATGCTTCTGGTTGACAAAAAGTTTAACATATTGCATAGTGAACACAATACAGGACTTAAGTGAACACTAATGATAATTATATTTATTATTTAATAATAGCTACTGGTTATCTATGTTAAGTAGTAAATAGTTAGAAAAGGAGGATGAAACAAGATAACAGTTTTTTTCTCAAAATTGTTTTTCCCCATCATCTCCACTTAACTGAGCTTCCTTCTTAACAACGTTCTTCTGCATTACCTGCCCAATTTTACCATACCCTAATAGCTACAGGGTTTTATGTTTAGAAAATTTTCCTATGCTTATCAAATTTATTTTAGGTGATGAACTCTTTTTCTTGGAAGTGGATTCACAACTCCAAGCAAATCCAAAACTACTTCTAGCTGTGAGGATATTTATACCTTGGCAAGAGAGTCAATCAAAAAGACAGATAAGCCAGCCATTATAGTGCATAAGAGGTGGTGAGTATTATAAAGAAGATCAAAGCCTGTATGAGAATGAGCATGTTTGGGAGGTAAACCTCTAGTTTTAACATGGTGGTGAGCCATGGCACTAAAGAAATTATGTAAGTCATAGCTATAAGAAAGATAGGAACAAACTGTAGGATGCTGGTTGTGGACTTAGACCAGAGGAATTGATGGTTTGTCACATGAATTGCAAAACAAGGAGGAGTCAGTTTAATCAGAGGATGTGGCCAGTACTCCTAATATCTCACAGTCTTCTTAGCACTCCTTTATCAACGTTATCAACTGTATGAAAAAAAATTTTAAATGCATAAAATGGACACTGTGGTGGTTAGAATAGGAATTCCCCAATAGCCTCATGTGTTTGAATGCTTGGCTCATAAGGAGTGGCACTTTGAGGAGGTGTGGCCTTGTTGAGGGGATGTAGTCTTGTTGGAGGAAGTGTGTCACTGTTGAGGTGGGCTTTAAGGTCTCCTGTGCTCAAGTTATGCCCAGTGTAGCTCACAGCCTCCTCCTGCTGCCTGCAGACCAAGGTGTAAAATCTCAGCTCCTTCTCTAGCATCAGGTCTGTCTGCATGCCACCAAGTTTCTTGCCATGACAATAATGGACTAAACCTCTGAAACTATAAGCTACCAAAATTAAATGTTTTCCTTTACTAAGAGTTTCCATGATCATGGTGTCTCTTCACAGAAACAAAACCCTAAGACAGACACATTCATCAATAGGATGTTACTTACCCAGATTAACAAAGGAAATCTAGTAAACTTTGAACAAAATGGATGAAGCTGTAAGATATTATGTTAAGTGAAAAAAACAAACATACAAAAGGTCAAATGCCATGTTGTTGCTCCTAGATAGAATCTAAAATGTTGATGTACTACAAGGAACTAATGGTAATCAGTGGCTATAATTGTAATCAGGATTTAGATAAAATGCAGTAGGGAGATGTGGAGTGTCTTGGGTTATCTTGTTTTGTTTATTTTATGACAAAACAACATGAGCACAAGTAACTTGAGGAGGAAAGAGTTTAGTTGGCTTGCATATCCTGATCACAGTCCTTACTGAAGATAAGTCAAAGCAGAAACTCAAGGCAGGAAGCTGTAGGCAGGAATTGAAGCAGAGGCCATGCAATATTTCTTCTTAATGACTTGCTTTCCATGGCTTTCTCAGCTTGCTTTCATGTACATCCCAGTCTATCTGTCCTAGGGTATCACTATCCCCAATAAGCTGGGCCCTCTTTCATCAATAATTAATCAAGAAAATTCCCTTCCATCAGTTATTGAATGAAGGCTGTATGATGACAGTTAGTATATATACCAATCTGATTACCAGGGTACACCAGCTTAGGCACCCTATCCACTATCATTAGTAGTCTAATTTGGGGTTACATTTGTGGATTCCTGGGAACTTCCCTATCACCAGGTTTCTCCCTATCCTTATGGTGTCTCCCTTAACTATGATATCTCTTTCATTCCTCTCCCACTAACTGATGAGATCCACAGCCAAGTCTCAGGCCAAGCTCCAGGAGTCCAGTCAGAAAGAGAAGAGGAATTCTATGAGCAAGGAGCATCAATATCATGATGGGAAAACCTGCAGAGACAACCAAATCAAGCTAGTGGAAACTCATGAACATTAGACTGACAGCTGTAGAACCTACATGGGCTGGACTAGGCCCTCTGCATAAGTGAGACAGTTGTGTAGCTTGGTCTGTTTAAGGGGCCCCTGGCAGTAGGATCAGGATCCATCCCTGGTACATGAGCTGGCTTTTTGGAGTCCACTACCTATGGTGGAACATCTTGCACAGCCTTGGTGCAGTGGGGAGAGGCTTGGACCAGTCTCAACTGAATGTACCGGGGTTGCTGACTCCCCATGGGAGGCCTTACCTTTTCAGAGGAGAGAATGAAGGGGTAGGTTACAGAGGGGATGTTGTGGGGGTAGGGGGAGTGGGAGGAAGGATGAGAGGAGGATCTGTAGTTGGTATGTTAAAATGAACAAAAAAATTCTTAATAAAGAAAAAAAATAAAAATTCCCTATAGTCTTGCCTACAGGCCAATGTGATAGAGGCATGATTTTCATGTGACATTCCCTCTTCCTAGATGACTCTAGCTGTGTCATGCTCACAAAACATTAGACAAACATAAAAGGAATAAATAAGATGTTTTTGCTGAAAGAAATAACTTTTGATTTGGGTCTAAAATTGTTGGATAGATGATTAAAATATACTAGAATTTTGACAGTTGTACTTTCATACTGTTTCTAGCTTCTTTGCTATATTAAACTCCATGTCAGGCTCATGGTCTACTCTCTATACAGATACATTAGTTATTTAAGGAATGGTCATCTAGAAATTGGTGCACTTTTCCTTCAAGACTGACAGTGTTGTGAATAGATAACTAACTACCAATTTGTTCAAAATCCTCCTTAAAATGGCTAAAGTAGTCCCTAGTAGTTCCAGTCAATGTTGTAAAACTAAAGGAGATGATATGTTTTAAATTCTGTTTTTGTCTTGTGCTTTCTCTGGGTCATTCTCTCCTGCAGTAAATCTTGTATTTAAGAAATAAAAGTTCTGGTAGAACACCGTATTAAAAAATAACTAAACTCCAGACATCACAAAATTTCTCATTTCCATAAGAATTAACATGACTAACTCTAGAATAATGATCAAGGAGACCATAGGAGACATGGGATACCATCACCTGACCAAGTATGCTAGACTCTGCATGATTCTTCTCGGCCTCACCTTGTTTCACATGCTACAAAGCTTGGAGCTGTAACATACACAGAAGAGACAAGAAGATAACACTAAGGTTGATAGTCCTTTCCTGGAGTTCTGGTTTTCTGTTTCTCCCTATTTTGGCCATGCTGAATAGTTCCTGCTCTAATCTACCAACATCTGTCTCTTATTTGGTTAACTGGAAAAAGTAAATGAGCATTTTACCCTAAGAACTACAGCATTGCTCATAGATCATGAGATTCTGATAGCAAAGGGATACAGATTTTCAGGTTTTTAGGAGAAATAACTTCAAACGGGCCCTTTTTTTTTTTTTTTTTTTCTTTCTTGATAATTGTTTTTTTTTTTTTTTAATTTATTTTGCAATACAATTCAGTTCTACATATTGGTCACGGATTCCCTTGTTCTCCCCCCTCCCGTCCCCCTCACCTTCCCCCCAACCTCCCCCCCCCATTCCCATCTCCTCCAGGGCAAAGCCTTCCCCACAGACTGAGGTCAACCTGGTAGACTCAGTCCAGGTAGGTCTAGTCCCCTCCTCCCAGGCCAAGCCAAACAATCCTGCATAGGCCCCAGGTTTCAAACAGCCAACTCATGCAATGAGCACAAGATCTGGTCCCACTGCCTGGATGCCTCCCAAACAGATCAAGCCAATCAACTGTCTCACCCATTCGGAGGGCCTGATCCAGTGTGGACCCCTCAGCCATTGGTTCATAGTTCATGTGTTTCCATTCATTTGGCTATTTGTCCCTGTGCTTTATCCAACCTTGGTCTCAACAATTCTCGCTCATATAAACTCTCCTCATTCTCGTTGATTGGACTCCCAGAGATCCACCCAGGGCCTAGTCATGGATCTCTGCATCCAGATCCCTCAGTAGTTGGATGAGGTTTCTAGCACAACAATTAGGGTGTTTGGCCATCCCATCACCAGAGTAGGTCAGTTCGGGCTGTCTCTCGACCATTGCCGGCAGTCTGTTGTGTGGGTATCTTTGTGGATTTCTGTGGGCCTCTCTAGCACTTTGCTTCTTCCTGTTCTCATGTGGTCTTCATTTACCATGGTCTCCTATTCCTTGTTCTCACTCTCTGTTGTTGATCCAGCTGGGATCTCCCGCACCCCCAAGCTCTCTTTCCCTCGACCCTCGCCTTTCATTACCCCCACTCATGTCCAGGCTGTTCATGTAGATCTCATTCCATTTCTCTGTCATTGGGCGATCCCTGTGTCTTTCTTGGGGTCCTGTTTTTCAGGTAGCCTCCCTGGTGATGTGAGTAGCAGACAATTCATCCTTGTTTCATGTCTAGTATCCTGCTATGAGTGAGTACATACCATGTTTGTCTTTCTGAGTCTGGGTTACCTCACTCAGGATGATTTTTTCTAGATCCATCCATTTGTCTGCAAACCTCATGATGCCATTGTTTTTTTCTGCTGAGTAGTATTCCATTGTGTATATGTACCACATTTTGTTTATCCATTCTTCAGTTGAAGGGCATCTGGGTTGTTTCCATGTTCTGGCTATTACAAACAATGCTGATATGAACATAGCTGAACAAGTGCTCTTATGGTGTGGTTGAGCATTTCTTGGGTATATGCCCAAGAGTGGTATAGCTGGATCTTGGGGGAGATTGATTCCCAATTTTCTAAGAAAGCGCCATATTGATTTCCAAAGTGGTTGTACAAGCTTGCATTCCCACCAGCAGTGGAGGAGAGTTCCCCTAGCTCCACATCCTCTCCAGCATAAGGTGTCTTCAGTGTTTTTGATCTTAGCCATTCTGACAGGCGTAAGGTGGTATCTCAGAGTTGTTTTGATTTGCATTTCCCTGGTGATTAGGGATGATGAGCAATTCCTTAAATGTCTTTCGGCCATTTGAGTTTCCTCTGTTGAGAATTCTCTGTTTAGTTCTATAGCCCATTTCTTAATTGGACTGTTGGGCATTTTGATGTCTAATTTCTTGAGTTCCTTATATATTCTGGATATCAGTCCTCTGTCAGATGTGGGGTTGGTGAAGATCTTTTCCCATTCTGTAGGCTGTTGCTTTGCCTTGTTGACCGTATCCTTTGCTCTACAAAAGCTTCTCAGTTTCAAAAGGTCCCATTGATTGATTGTTTCTCTCAGAGTCTGTGCTACTGGTGTTCTATTTAGGAAGTAGTCTCCAATGCCAATGAGTTCAAGACTACTTCCTACTTTCTCTTCTAGCAGGTTCAGAGTAGCTGGATTTATGTTGAGGTCCTTGATCCACTTGGACTTAAGTTTTGTGCACGGTGATAGATATGGATCTATTTGCAGCCTTCTACATGTTGATATCCAGTTTTGCCAGCACCATTTGTTGAAGATGCTTTCTTTTTTCCATTGTGCACTTTTGGCTTCTTTGTCAAGAATTATATGTTCATAGGTATGGTGATATTTTATTTGTATTAAAATGTTATTTGTATGTTAATAAATAAAGTTGCCCGGGGGTCAGAGCTATTAGCAAGCCATAGGAAAGCAGGGCAGTGGTAGCGTACGCTTGTAATTCCAGCACTTAGTAGGCAGAGCTGGGTAAGTCTCTGTGTGTTCATGGATACAGCCATTATTGGATACACATGCCTTTAATCTTAATACCAATCATGGAAAACCTGGAGGCCTATACAGACAGGCTGTGAGGAGGCGGTCATGTGGTTGGGTTTACAACCAATGAGAAGGCAGGACAGGAACTCTATATAAAGACTTTAACAGAGGGGTAGCTCTGGTTCGGAGAGGTAGGACCACTGCAGGAGGAAGGGTAAGGTTTTGGCTCTTGGCTCTGACCTCTTGGCTTTCTTCTTTGCATTGGTTCTGTGTTTATTGTTTGATGGGAAGGTTGGATACATCTACATTTGGCGCCCAACATGACAAGAATTCATTAAAAACCGATTGGCTTGGCTTGGCGGCAGGTCCGGTTTCCAGCCTGGGCGGCCCGGCTGCCTAGCTTGGGCCCAGGCCTGACTGACCCGCAGCTGGAACTGCTACGAACAACTCAGACCTGCCCTGCTGAACAGGGCCCCTGCCTGTAAAGCCAAGGCTAAGCGGCTACACTTTCTCTTTCTCTCTCTCTCTCTCTCTCTCTCTCTCTCTCTCTCTCTCTCTCGCTCTCTCTCTCGCTGGATTCACACCTCGAACACCAGGTGGCTGTGAAATTCCCTGGGATTCTACTGTTCTACCCAGACTTGGTAAGTCAATTAACATATCTATTTAAAAGAGAATTTTTTTCTACATTAAAAAAAAAAATGGGCTTTATGTGTACATTGGAAGAAAATTGGGCTTTGTTTGAAATTTTAGGCACTCTGACAATGGAACAACTATATGAAAAGATTAATATTGATCGAATTATTCAGTTTATTACTTTTCTTATCCTCATTTTACTATTTAAAAAGATCGTCAACTTAAGTGCCAGGATAACAGTCTTAGAAAAACTTGTTAAACCGGTAAAAATGAATTATAGAGAAATTCAAATTCAGACAGAAGAAATAAATAGTGAAGTTGTTTCAAAATTGGATCGTAAGGTTACAGAAAGAAAGCCAGTTTTCACACAATCACCCTTAATTTATCCAGTAGCCGTACAGCAGCTACCTGATGAAGAGAATGAACAAAATACTTGGGTTCCAGTTGAAATGTTAGACTTACGAAGATTTAAGGAGGCAATAGCATCTTATGGCATGCACTCCCCATATGTAAAGCAAATGTTAAACACCTGGTCAACTTGTAATAGGATTATACCAAAGGACTGGCGGGAATTGGCACAGGCTGTTCTTGAACCCGGACAAAATCTCCAGTGGAAAATGTGGTTCAGTAATGAGGCTAAAAATATAGAAAGACAATGGAGGGATAGCGGAATACAAGTCTGCCAGGATCAGCTTATTGGCGAAGGCCAATATGCTTCAGTACAAACACAATGTTCATATGATGTCCAAACCCTACTTCTATGTAAAACGGCAGCTTTGAATGCATGGGACAGAGTTGAAGAACCAGGAAAAAAAACTGAGTCATTTACAAAGGTTATACAGGGCCCCAAAGAATCTTTCACAGACTTCTTACAAAGATTGACTTCAGCAGTACAAAAAATGGTCCCGAATTCACAGGCTAGTCAGATAATAATTGAATCTTTAGCCTTTGAGAATGCAAATGCAGCGTGCAATAGAATAATTAGGCCGTTAAAGGCAAGATCTGCACCTTTGGAAGATTGGATTAGAGATACAGTTAATGTAGAGGCTTATGACCATGATGATATGTGGGTAGGAAAAGCAATTTCAAAAGGTTTGAGCAATGTTAGATGTTTTGGATGTGGAAAGCAAGGACATTTGAAAAGGGATTGTAAACAGGTCATTCCTAGAAATAATGTTTCTTCAAGGAACACTGGCAACAGAATGCCCCTTCCTTCTGGAGTATGCAGAAGGTGTGGTAAGGGAAAACACTGGACCAACGAATGTAGATCAACAAGGGACAGACAGGGTAACCCTCTGCCTCGAGCTTCGGGAAACTCCCAGAGGGGCCTCAGGCAGGCCCCCACAGTAAATCCAGTTCAAACCTTTCCTGCAGTTGTAGAGGAAACCCCTACTCAAAGCAACTAAATAACCAAATGTCTATTGGAATAAATCATGTTAGTCGAGATGATGAAACAGAGAAAATAGGAAATACAGGAAAAAACGTAAAGAAAATTTTTTGGCAAACTTCTATTAATGAACAAAGACCAAAACTAACAATAAAAATAAATGGTGTTTTGTTGTCTGGTCTGGTAGACACAGGTGCTGACATTACCATAATTGCACCAGAATTTTGGCATCCAACTTGGCCTCTTCAGGAGGTAAACATTCAACTCTTAGGAATTGGGACATTATCTAGAGTGAAACAAAGTGTAAGATGGCTTGAATGTATAGGTCCAGAAGGACAGAAAGGAAAATTAAAACCATATATGGCTAACATAGCTATGAACCTGTGGGGTCGAGACTTGTTACAACAGTGGAATACTCAGATTAATATCCCTCCAATCTCAGAAACAAATCATAAATTAGTACATGTTTCTGAGAGAAATATTAAAAGATATTATTCTAATGAGTGCTCACCAGCCATCCATGTCATACAAGAACAGGGCACAACAACTGATAATCTTCCAAAAACATTAACAGCTCTACCTTTAAAATGGTCAACAGACAAGCCTGTATGGGTTCAGCAATGCCCTTTAACAACAGAGAAACTCCAGGCTTTACAAGAGCTGGTGGAAGAACAGTTAAATGCTCATCATATTGAAGAATCAACCAGCCCTTGGAATTCTCCTGTATTTGTTATAAAAAAAAAATCTGGTAAATGGAGAATGGTAACAGACCTTAGAGCAATTAACAAAGTAATTCAGCCAATGGGCTCTTTACAATCTGGAATTCCTTTACTTACTCTGTTACCAAAAGGCTGGCCTCTCATAGTTATTGATTTAAAAGACTGTTTCTTTTCAATACCCTTACAAGAAAAAGACAGAGAAAGATTTGCTTTCACAGTGCCTACTTATAATAATTCTCAACCGGTTAAAAGATTTCAATGGAGGGTTCTCCCACAGGGAATGTTGAATAGCCCAACTTTGTGCCAATATTTTGTAAAACAGCCATTAGAAGTGGTACGTAAAAAATTTCCTAAATCTATAATTTATCATTATATGGATGACATTTTATTAGCTGATTCAAATGCAGATACTTTAGAAAGAATGTTTGAAAAAGTAAAGAAAATTTTGCCTTGCTGGGGATTACAAATTGCTTTAGAAAAGGTACAAAGAGGAGATTCTATTAATTATTTAGGATATAAAATAGAACTTCAAAAAATTAGACCTCAAAAAGTGCAAATTAGGAGAGATCGACTACAGACTCTTAATGACTTTCAAAGATTATTTGGAGACATTTCTCATCTAAGAACTATTGTTGGGGTAAAAAATGATGAACTGAATAATTTGTTTAAAACCTTAGAAGGTGATAAGGACTTAAATAGTCCAAGAGAATTATCACCTGAAGCTGAGAAAGAATTGGCCTTGGTAGAAAAGAAAGTACATGAAGGGCACGTAGATCGTATTGATCCAAAGCTGGATTGCATTTTGGTTATTTTACCTTCTAGGCATTCCCCAACAGGAATATTAATGCAAAGGGAAGATATTATATTGGAATGGATATTTTTACCAAATAAACCAAATAAAAAATTAAAAACTTATGTGGAAAAAATCTCTGACTTGATTTGGAAAGGAAAATTGAGACTTCGTCAATTAGCAGGAATAGACCCAGCAGAAATTGTCGTACCTTTAACTAAGGAGGACATTGAAAAATTATGGATAGAAAATGAAGCTTGGCAAAAAGCTTGTAGTAATTTTTTGGGAGAAATTAACAGCAAATATCCCAAAAGCAATAGAATTGATCTTATAAAGAGAGCTGATTGGATCTTGCCTCAAATTGTGAGGAAAAAACCCATATCTGGAGTTCGTACATTTTATACAGATGCCAACAAACAAGGAAAGGCAGGTTACAAATCAGAAAATTTAAGTAAAGTGGTTCAAAGTCCTTATAATTCAGTTCAAAAATCAGAATTGTATGCTATTCTGTTGGTATTAATGGATTTTTCAGAACCTCTCAATATAGTAACTGACTCTCAGTATGCTGAAAGAGTAGTATTACATATTGAGACTGCAGAATTTATCCACGATGCTTCAGAATTAACTTCATTATTTATTCAATTACAAGGTACAATCAGAAAACGGAGTCATCCTTTATATATAACTCACATCCGATCCCATACTGGTCTGCCAGGCCCTCTAGCACAAGGCAATGATGAGATTGATAAATTATTGATAGGAAATGTGCTGGAGGCCTCAGAATTTCATAAAAAACATCATGTAAATAGTAAAGGTTTAAAAAAGGATTTTTCCATAACCTGACAACAAGCCAAAGAAATAGTAAAGAAATGTCCTACTTGTTCCTTCTACAATCAAACACCATTACCAGCAGGATGTAACCCAAAGGGTACTCAGAGGAATGAAATCTGGCAGATGGACGTGTTTCACTTTGCAGAATTTGGAAAACTGAAATATGTACACCACACTATCGATACTTATTCAGGATTTCAATGGGCAACTGCTTTGAGTTCTGAAAAAGCTGATTCTGTAATCACTCATTTGCTAGAAGTTATGGCCATTATGGGTATACCTGCACAAATCAAAACTGATAATGCTCCATCATATGTCTCTGTTAAAATGAAACAGTTTTTTGCTTATTATAATATAAACCATGTTACAGGTATACCACATAATCCTACAGGTCAAGCAGTTATAGAAAGATCAAACAGAACTCTAAAGGATATGCTAAATAAACAAAAAGGAGTAACAAAAACCCCCAGAAATAGACTACATAATGCTCTATTAACTTTGAATTTTCTCAATGCCAATGAGAAAGGAACAACAGCTGCAGAGAGACATTGGATAATAGAAAAAACTACAGAATTAAATCAACCTATATACTTTAAGGATGTGCTGACCTCAGAATGGAAACCAGGGTATGTGTTACATTGGGGACGAGGTTTTGCTTTTATTTCTACAGGAGAAGATAAGCTGTGGGTACCATCAAAATTGATAAAGGTTCGATTTGAACAAGAGAGACCTCTTAATTAGAGGAGGTGATAGTTCATCAACTATCGTAAACATCCAATTTAAACTAACTTACACCAGTAACACATGCCTTTTCATTTAATCAGATAACTTGTCAAAAAGGAACATCCCCAAAAAACCTTGGGGAAAGGTTTTTGTTTTTGTCTTTTAGGAGAATGAAGGTTAACGAATTTGAAGAACACTGGACAAATGAGACAACTGAAGAAAAGGAACAAATCATCTATCCTAAGAAACAGAGTGAAATGGCGTATGGGTATGTTATCTAAAAAAATTTTATGTCTTCCTAAATGTTTGTTTCTGCTTTTCTTTAAAGATTTAACACTATTTAACTTCTAATAGTCCCAGTTCAATTAAAATTTAAAGCTGACTTTGGAGTTGGAGAATGGCTCTCTCCTTCTTTAAACTCAAGCATGTTGTTAAAAGGAAAATGCAAACTCCCTGTATCATGCCAGAGGAAAAGAGCCATCTTCTGCTATGGGACAGGAGAAAAGCCAAATTAATTAAGGGACTATTCTATTACGAATCTCAACTCTTTGATTCTATTCTGATTCTTTAAACTTTTCTTAAAGTATGAATTTTATATCAAAATTTACAAGATCAATATATATAGATATATATACATTTTAAACTTTGTTAAGATATAAATGGTCATATAGAGTACTAACTAATTCTAAAAAGTCGCATATATAGTCTTTGTGTTCGAGTCTCTTACCAGTTTTTTGCAGGAAATCACGGTTAGGCCTAACATCAACTGAAGTCTCCAGGAAGAAGATGGGGCCCCACAACAACAACAATTCCATGTGGACAATAATAACATCACTAAGCTGACAAACATCATCTACAGATCAGCTTTGAACTACAAAGTGCTCAGAGCAATTTTGAGAAGAGCTAGCTGAGATGATCCAGTCTCAAAGACTACTTGAATAAGGATTTGAGATAAACCCTGAATTTTGGCATTATACACAGACTGGATAACGAAGGATATATTTTCCTTTCCTAGAATTTGACAATTAACCTAAAATTTTTCTTTCAGGATAAAGATACCTTCGCCCATACCCAGCAGGAAGCAATTTCAAGAATACGACGCCCACATTCCCAAAGAGGTGGTGTGGGGCGGTTGGTTTTTTTGGTCTTTTAATGGGTTTTGGGTCTGGGATAATTTTCATTGATTAGGGGGGTTGGATACAAGTTGTTGTCAAGGGTTAGGAAAAAGGCTAAGCAAAGGAGATTAGATTTAAGGTTCTTATTAAAAAAAAAAAAAAGAAAGAAAGAAAAGAAAAATGTAAATACTTTACATTGGATTGGATTGTTTTATATTGTATACAAATTATATATATTGAAATTGATATTGTTAGAAAATGTTATATATATTTTTCTAATTGTACCGTTCATCTAACAATGTAATGCAATTTTCTGATCCTTGAATGTTATTACCAACTATTAGGATATAAAGAAATGAAAGTTAGTAGTTAGATATTATAATAGAACTTGTAGTTATATTAGGTATGTTTTCAAGATTGAGTAGATATATTTTAGATAGACAGGTTATCTTCAAACCCTTCAGAGATCTACAGAATATGGCATTTAAAATGTTTTAATAACTTAGAAAATTTTTCTTTTTTGTTATGACTATGAGACATGTCGGCTCCTGGCAGTACCAATCTACTTCAGAGAAAATATGGGCATTGAAGAAACTGCATATGGAGTTAACTTTCATTGTGGCAAAAGTTAGCCACTGGACAACAAAGTATCCTCGAATCAACAGGACAAAATGGACAAACAGGACATAAAACAAAGGATTACTGATTCTTGCCAAAACAAGTGTGGTTATGGCTTTATCAAAAGGCATCTTCAGAGGCCAGGACAATATGGCACCATCCCTGAAGTGGCCTTCGCAATTCGAAAAAGGTACAGTGCCCTTTTCTTCGAAGGCAGCTGAACAGGCAGTGGGCCGATGGCCTCTGATGTGCAATGGAACAGCAGCTGAAACAGTTATTCTTGAAGAGTAACTAAGCTCACGCCTCTCAATAGTAGACTGGCATTTGATGGAGGGATATGGAGAAGAATGGGATGCTGAGATGAAGCCATATATACACAGCCAGGAAGAATGGACAGCTGAGTTGGAAAACCATCAGCAATTTCCAGAATTTGAAATCCTGAATCATGACATGACACTGGTGGAATTCAGGTGTTTCTGGTACATGGACTACTCTCACTCAATGTGAGGTTGAACTGTTGACCTTGTGTACATCCTGCTTCACAAATGAGTCTGTCGGATATACTGGGCCTATAGGCTGAAGATGATGCCCCAGCACTTCGGAGAAACCTCAGGTGACTGTCCAGACAGCTGTCTGTTTCTGTCAACTCACAAATTTTTTGGAGGTTGCTTATGTGCACTTCCTGTTTTTATTTTTGTTAGCTAATATTATTTCCTTCTTGGGTCTCTGAGGGAGTTGAAGATTAGTTAGTTATAGTTGAAGGTTAGTTAGTTATAGTTGAAGATTAATTAGGATACATTTTGGACTTACAAAAATAGGATAGATAATGAAATTATTTTCTCTGAATTTGTCAAATACAAATGGACTAGACATTGTTTAGGTATTTATTACTTGTATATATTGTATATAGTTATTGTCCTTTTGTATATAGTTTTTCTTATATTAGTTATAAGCTTTTTCTTTTTTTTCCTTTTTATTAAAATAGAAAAGGGGGCCGGGCGTGGTGGCGCACGCCTTTAATCCCAGCACTCGGGAGGCAGAGCCAGGCGAATCTCTGTGAGTTCGAGGCCAGCCTGGGCTACCAAGTGAGTTCCAGGAGAGGCGCAAAGCTACACAGAGAAACCCTGTCTCGAAAAACCAAAAAAAAAAAAAAAAAAAAAAAAAAATAGAAAAGGGGAAATATGGTGATATTTTATTTGTATTAAAATGTTATTTGTATGTTAATAAATAAAGTTGCCCGGGGGTCAGAGCTATTAGCAAGCCATAGGAAAGCAGGGCAGTGGTAGCGTACGCTTGTAATTCCAGCACTTAGTAGGCAGAGCTGGGTAAGTCTCTGTGTGTTCAGGGATACAGCCATTATTGGATACACATGCCTTTAATCTTAATACCAATCATGGAAAACCTGGAGGCCTATACAGACAGGCTGTGAGGAGGCGGTCATGTGGTTGGGTTTACAACCAATGAGAAGGCAGGACAGGAACTCTATATAAAGACTTTAACAGAGGGGTAGCTCTGGTTCGGAGAGGTAGGACCACTGCAGGAGGAAGGGTAAGGTTTTGGCTCTTGGCTCTGACCTCTTGGCTTTCTTCTTTGCATTGGTTCTGTGTTTATTGTTTGATGGGAAGGTTGGATACATCTACACATAGGTGTGCGGATTAATGTCAGGGTCTTCAATTCGATTCCATTGGTCCACATGTCGGTTTCTATGCCAGTACCAAGCTGTTTTTATTACTGTAGCTCTATAGTAGAGCTTGAAGTCAGGGATCGTGATGCCTCCAGAAGTTGTGTTATTGTACAGGATTCCTTTGGCTATCCTGGGTTTTTTGTTTTTCCATATGAATTTGAGTATTATTCTTTCCAGGTCTGTGAAGAATTGTGTTGGTATTTTGATGGGGATTGCATTGAATCTGTAGATTGCTTTTGGTAAGATTGCCATTTTTACTATGTTAGTCCTGCCTATCCATGAGCATGGGAGATCTTTCCATTTTCTGACATCTTCTTCAATTTCTTTTTTCAGGGACTTAAAGTTCTTGTCATATAGGTCCTTCACTTGCTTGGTTAGTGTTACCCCAAGGTATTTTATGTCATTTGTGGCTATAGTAAAGGGTGATGTATCTCTGATTTCCTTCTCCACTTCTTTGTCCATTGTATATAGGAGGGCTACTGATTTTTTTGAGTTGATCTTGTATCCTGCCATGTTGCTGAAGGTGTTTATAAGCTGTATCAGTTCCTTGGTGGAATCTTTGGGGTCGCTCAAGTATACTATCATGTCATCTGCAAATACGGAAAGCTTGACTTCTTCCTTTCCAATTTGTATCCCCTTAATCTCCTTATGTTGTCTTATTGCTCTGGCTAGAACTTCAAGTACTATATTGAATAAGTATGGGGAGAGTGGACAGCCTTGCCTCGTTCCTGATTTTAGTGGAATTGCTTTGAGTTTCTCTCCATTTAATTTGATGTTGGCTGTTGGCTTGCTGTAAATTGCCTTTATTATGTCAAACGGGCCCTTTTACAGTAGGGTAATTATACTTAACATACTATAAAATCTGTAAATTTTACCCATGCATAGTTTTCCTACAATATGCATATAGTTTTAAATATCACATTAAATGTATATTTCATTTTTTCAATTGAATGAAATACTACACAGTTTTCTATAATCATAGTAATTGGGAGTCATGGGGATTCAAGTTTAAGGTCATCTTGGCTTTCATAGAAAAGCTATCAATAAATGAACAAATGAATAATAAAGTGTTATTTCAATTTAAAAGGAAGGTAGAAAGTATTTACAGTGTACTGTAAAGAGGTAGTGTCTTTTCTAAGTGTCTGATTATAGCACTAAATACAGGTGGATTTTTCTGTCCAACCTGCTAACTCCGAAATAAACATGCATATACTTATTATTTTGAAAGCTTGACTGATAGATTTGGTTTGTTTCTAACTAGCTCTTATAACTTAAGTTAACCTGTTTCTATTAACTTATGTGCTGCCACATGGCTCATGGCTTGTTGCCTCATCTCCTGCATTTCTTGTTTATTCTCTGTGAGGCTGGTGACTCTGCCTTTCTTCTTCCCAGAGTTTTCTCTGTCTCAAAAATACTGCCTAGCTATTGGCCATTTATTTTTTATTAAACCAATCACTATGACATATCTTCACACAGTGTAGAAGAATACTCTACAACAACCAAGCTCAACTATTAAATAGCTCCATTTATCAAAAGTGTCAGTTTCTATAAGACTAAAGTTTTCCACAGTGATTAGAAAAACTCAAAGTGGGGCAGGGTAGGAAGATGGAGAAACTTGAGGGGCTATGTGAAGGATTGGAGTCCAGGATCCAGGAGTCTAGTTGGAGCCTCTTATTGACCAGAAGCCAAGAATTCAAGCACAATTGAAACACTTGCTGTTGATTTATTAAATAGAGATAATATTCCTTTTACTTAATTATATTTCAAATAAAAATATTAAAAAATGACTAACCCATGCTTAAGGCCTAAGTGTACAAAACATTCCAGTATGGCCTTAATTTGTAAAGGACAATTCCTGGAAAGAATTGGTTGGTTGGTTGGTTGGTTGGTAGGTTTGTTGAGGCTTCATCATGCAACTGATGGAAAGAGAGAAAGAGAGAGAGAAACTCTCAGCCATACATTAGCATACATTAGGATGAGCTTAGGGAATCCCACTGAAGAGAATGAGGTAGACTTATAAGGAACCAGAGGGGTCAAGGACATCACAAGAAAACCCAAAGAATCAACTAACCTGGGCTCATAGGAGCTCACAGAATCTGAATTGACAACCAGCGAGCTTACATGGGACTGACTTAGGCCCTCTGCATATATGTTATAGTTGTGCAGTTTGGTCTTCTTGTGGGACAACTAACAGTAAGAACAGGGACTGTCTCCAACTCTTTTGCTGGCTTTTGGGACCCTATTTCTCTTACTGTTGCCCAGTCTTAATACAGGAGGAAGGACTTAGTCTTACTGCAACTTGATATGCTGTGTTTTGTTGATATCCATGGGAGGCTTGCCATTTTCTGAAGAGAAAGTGAGGAAGATTAGATTGGAAGGTGTAGCTAGAGTTTTCCTGCCTGGCCCACAGTCAGGACAAGTCTCTCTCACCTGCCAGTCCCACAGCCGCTCAGAACCGACCAAGTAAACACGGAGACTTATATTGCTTACAAACTGTATGGCCGGGGCAGGCTTCTTGTTAAGTGTTCTTACAGCTTAAATTAATTCATTTCCACAAATCTATACCTTGCCACATGGCTCGTGGCTTACCAGCATCTTCACATACTGTTTGTTATCATGGTGGCTGGCAGTGTCTCTGACTCAGCCTTCCACTTCCCAGCTTTATTCTCCTCCTTGTCCCGCCTGTACTTCCTGCCTAGCCACTGGCCAATCAGTGATTTATTTATTGACCAATCAGCAACACATTTGCCATACAGAACATCCCACAGCAGGAAGGAGTGGCAGAAGGGAGCTGGGAGAGGGACTTGTAGGAGAGGAGCGAGAAGAAACTGTGGTCAAGATGTAAAATAAATAAATACATTTTAAAAATTCTATGACTATAGAAAGTGAATAGTATGGTTATTCCTGCTCTTCAAGCCTAATTGCAATTCGTTTGAGACTAGTTTTATTCCTGCAAAGAGCTACCTTTTGCATACCTTTGTGTCAAACCTAATACATTGGCAAACAGATTAAAAAACTTTGACTATTAACTTTACAAAACCTAATTCTCTACAATTGGTAGGGCTAAGAATGCTCAGATAGCATCTGAAGCCTATAGTTGAGTTTCTTCTGTCTGTTGTAATTGCTCACTTAATGTTTTTATGTATTTGTTAAATGCCTTGATTTGTAACTATCTCTTTTCTTTTACAATAAAAATTTCAGGGAACTGTTTCCATGTTGAATGTGGAACATGAGGTAACTTGTTTTTCTAGGCCTTGGTTACTCATATTTGGCTCCAGAATATTTCTTACTCCTTTCAAGGTGTGTGTTTCTTTTTATGTTGAACATTCTTTCCCAAATGTAAAACCATATTTTCAGGCATCTTATACATATGGCTATAGATTTTAATACAATTAAAACATGCCTTAACTCCATTTACAACTCCCATGAACCATAGTTTCACCTCATCATCTATACTCCGATGCAATCAGAATGTCCCTTTGACTTCACTTACCAGAGTCTGTTGATGTATAGGGGAGTTAGGCATGACATCAGGAACATCCCTATGACCACACTTACCAGAATCCCTTGATGGAGAGTGGAGTCAGGCATGACATACCAAGTCTTACCATGATGCTATTGGCAATTATTAGCTGCTGGAGAGGTAGAGGTAATTTTCTCTAAGAATGTAACTCCTGGTAATTTGACCACGCTCCACTGGAAGACCACACATCCAAAAATATTTGGGCAGAGCCAGTTGACATTTTTTAAAGGTCACAAAGTTGGAAGGGATAGAGAGGAGAGAAGAGTTTGGACAGTGAATGAATATGATCAAAACATACAAAACTTTAAAAGAAAATAATAAAAGTATTTTTAAAGAAAAGAAAGAAATTATTTAGCCTATTTATTTAAGTAATATTATATCCTTCTGAGGTCTTTGATGTAGTTGAATACTAGATAGTTATAATTATAGTTTTCTTTGGTCAAGATAAAAATAAATTAGATAAGAAACTTTGGACTCACAAATATAGGATAGATGATAGAACATTTTCTTTAATTTTACAAAATACAAATAGACTAGATATTGTAACTGTTCTATTATATGTAATTTTGCTATGTTAAAGTTAAAACCTTCCTTTTTGATTAGGCAGAAAAGGGGAGGTGCTGTGGGATGTCATTCTGTATGCTGTGAATATGTGTTGATCTGATTGGTTGATAAATAAAACACTGATTGGCCAGTAATAAGGCAGGAAGTATAGATGGAGCAAGCAGAGAGGAGAATTCTGGGAAGAGGAGGACTGAGCGAGGAGTCACCAGCCAGACACAGAGGAAGCATGATGTCAAGGCAGAACTGAGAAAAGGTACCAAGCCAAGTGGCTAAACACAGATTAGAATTATGGGTTAATTTAAGTGTAAGAGCTAGTCAGTAATAAGACTGAGCTAATGACCAAGCAATTATAAATAATATTGTCTCTGAGTGGTTATTTATAAGTGGGATGCGGGACCACAGGGCCAGCCAGGACAGGAGAAACCTTCTAGCTATACCAAGTACTCTAATTCAACACTGGTATGGTGATGAGAAGGCAATATATAGGGAAAGAGAAATTCCAGGGCAGAAATGATGCTTTTAATATCCTCTGTTCTTATGCTCATCAGTGTGATAATTCTGAAAGAATAATAAACTCCATGTGACTAGTTTAAGAACAAGTAAAATTTGTAGGAGCAAATGCAGGTAAGATGAGAATATCAAACACACACACACACACACACACACACACACACACACACACACACACACACAGTAACCTTGTGAAACCATAGTGCGGTTCCTTTGAAACTGTCCTTTGTTCTCCCTGCCCCTGCTTCAAGCCCACCAGAGTCCTCTTGGCTATAGAGAAGCCTTTCCTTTGGGCTGTGGTTGCCTGGCTTCAGGGGAAAAAAGTCCTTTTTGAGATTCTTACCAGTGAAGAGAAAAGGCAATAACAGCCGTAGACGACCAAAACAAGACCCAGGCCCAGTCACAAACGACTTGCCTTTTTCTTCCTTGTGGTTGCCCCCATTAAAGTTCTCTATGCCCTAGTGATAAAGACATTAGGGATTGCTAGTCTTCTTTTTGTTCTTCAGAGTAGGGTGGCTTTGAAAAAAACCTAGTTCCTTCCAATAAATTCGGTCTCCCATGTTTTCATAGAAGTTATGAACATTGGATTCCAGTTTTTTTTTTTAAAAAAAAAGATGATAGGTATGTTAATAGGCTTGAGTATGATGGTCATTTCATAATGAAAAGGTAAATCATTTGCGTATTAAATTTTTGTCAGTGATACCTTTAGCAAAATCCTAAAGCAGGTGGAAAGATTGGGGTGGGAGATTGGGAAGTGTGCATAATGACCAAAGAAGTGACTGTGCAACTTGAACTGGCTAAAACAATCTGTATCTTGACTGTGAAGGTTAAAGGGTGACATTCATTGCCAAAACTCATACTGATCATCTAAAAGGAGCCTATTTGTTTGTTTGCAAATATATCTCCGGGAGGCTACTTTCAATAATATAATAGAAGTTTCTTTTTCCCTACTGAAAAAGGGGGAAGAAATGAGTCTTTGCTCCTTTTTCTTAGAACATTTACTTTAGAAAGCTCTCCTCCCTTTGGAATGTATAAAAATCCCTTTGAAAGAGATCCCTTGTTGGCTTTACGACCCAGGTGTGGGTTGGACAAGGACCTGGGAGCCACATATTAGAAAAGCGTACATGAAAGGAGAAATAGCACTTGTATCTCCCTTTCTAAAGGAGGGTCAGAATGGCCTCCTGCTTAAACTCAGTTGGAAATTTCCTTCAAGTTACAAAACTATCCTGGTATAAAGATTGGAGACAGAAATCTCTTTATTCTGTCTAAAACTAATTAGATGGCTACCCAGTTGTAGGATGATCTATCTGTAAATGGTGCTCTCCAGTTTTATTGCTTGAGGAGATGTGTATCATGAGAACCCATTTATGATGGGGTCACCTACATAACCAAAGGCTTTACTGGCCTTTGGAGCCTCACAGCATGTCTATGATACATAGCTCATTCAGATTTACTGCATACTTAAAACATCTTCTCTCTAAACTACTTTTCTGATGAAATTTTCTCAGTTGAGAAAATATTTTGTTTTAATTATTTTCACAATACCAGTTAATTGATAAAGCAGCTATCTGTTATCAGAATGGCATTAAATCAGGAAAGGTAAATAATTCATTTTCCAACAGTACTTGCTATAACAGGAAGACTGCAGCTTATCAAGCAGGAATTGTTCTGTTTTTTATTATATATTTGGTCTTTATGCACATGGAGAAATTTACAAAGGGAGATAAAACATTTCCATTGTTTCAATTATGTATGTACCAAAGAATCATATATAAATAATAGTCTAAAGATTTCTTGTTACAAAAAAATGAATACATTGACTATTATAAAGCCAGTTGTGAAATGCTATATGTATCTTTTAATTAATTCAGTCATCTCACTTTTTTTTTTTTTTTGCTGTTGTTTCTGTTTTTCTTTCTTTTTTTTTTTTTTTTTTTTTTTTTTTTTTTTTTTGGTTTTTCGAGACAGGGTTTCTCTGTGTAGCTTTGCGCCTCTCCTGGAACTCACTTGGTAGCCCAGGTTGGCCTCGAACTCACAGAGATCCACCTGGCTCTGCCTCCCGAGTGCTGGGATTAAAGGCGTGCGCCACCACCACCCAGCATCTCACTTTTTTGAGTGACAAAATATTAAAAAAAAAATTCTGAACTCTGTACAGGACACATAGCAATAGAATAAAACATTTCTAAAGAACCTGAGAATTCTGAATCTTACAAGTAGCAAACTACCTCTTGTCAGTGAGGATTCTTGAAAGAAGCTGTCTACCTGAGATGACTGACATAAAAACTTCAGTGATTATGAAGAGTTTGGAATGCTCTTAATTAGACAATCTAATTATATTTTCTGTGGGGCTATCTTTAGATCCCCCCCTCAAAAAAAATCCCTTGTCCACATCTATATCAGACTTACCATCTTGATAAACAGAAACACACAAAACAAACAAACAAACAAACAAAAAAGCCTTTGAAATGTATGAACTTAAGAAAATTATATTCTACATGAAGAGCTAGTAGCATCTAAGGCCTACAGTTTAGATTCCTCCTCCCAAACTAACTGCCCATTTAGTGTTTCAGCCAATGTGCTTTTAAAATGTCTTGATTTGTAGTTTTCTTTGTTCAGTTACCATAATGCTCCACATTGGAATATTGTATTTGGGGTGATCTGCATATATGTTCCCCAGCCAGGGTCATTCATGTTTGGTTTCAGGATAAACTATTTTTTTTATTCCTTTTGAGGCAAGAGCTGTTTTGCATTGACATTCTCCATTTCACTTGCTTTATTTGACCAGCTCAAGGTGCAAACCTTCTGTACAGACCTAACTGATTTTAGGAGGAATACAACCTATAATTAGGACAAATAAATGGCATATATACTTGTATATGTATATATATTTACTTGTATACATATGTATACACACAGGAACACATATATAAATTAATTAATCAAGAGTGGTAAAACATTGTTAGAAATTCAAATTTAGCATGCATTTTCATTAACTTCTGGAATAACTGAAATGATGTTTTAAAATTGTCAATTATTCTTGTAGCATAATTAATATTAGACTATAAAAATCTTTGCTTTGGATTTTAAAAAATTAAATGAGAAAATTTTGTTTTCCCTGTTGAGGTTTTTGAAAAAAATAATGTGTCAATATTAATTATTTAATAAAAATTAGAAAAAATACAAATGTTTTATACATAAACACTAGTAGAAATATTTTTATAATTTTCTTTGGCAGCCAGGCCGCGTTGGTGCATACCTTTAATCCCAGCACTTAGAAGGCAGAGCCAGGTGGATTGCTGTGAGTTCGAGGTCAGCCTGGTCTACAGAGTAAGATCCAGGACAGGCACCAAAACTACACAGAGAAACCCTGTCTCAAAAAACCAAAAAAAAAAAAAAAGATTTTTCTCTGACTTTTATATTATCTTTGAGCAATGATATAGTCATATGAGAGCATTTTTATTATTTCTACCTTATAAGCTTTTATTCATATAACCAAGCTACGTAAGATGAATTGCTAAACAATCTTAGTAATAAAAAACCTGGAGCCAGACATTGGGGTAAAAACTGAGAGATCAGAGAAGTAGAAAGAAGCCAGCCACATTCTTCTCGCTATAATATCCTAAGCCCAAGAGAGCTGTCTATTTATGCCTATATACCTTTCTGTACCTCACCATCTTACTCTCTCCATTCAGCTACATCACTTTCCTCTTTCTGCCCAGCTCTATCACTTCCTGTCTGTCTGTACAGACCTCCAGACCTTTATGGTTAACTAGCACCTGGATTAAAGGTGTGTGCCACCATACATGGCTCTGTTCCCAGTGTGACCTTGAACTCACAGAGATCTGGATGAATAACTACCAAATGCTAGGATTAAAGGCATATGCTACCACTACCTGGCTTCTATGTTTAATATAGTGGCTGGCTTTTTCCTCTGAACCCAATGCAAGGTTCATTTATTAGAGCAAAAATAAAATAACACCACAAAGTTACACATTTCTCTTATGAATAGCATTTTATAGCTTTATATACCATGATAATATATTTTATAAATTTATTTTTCTATGGAATCTCTAGTTTTCTTTTAGAATATCAATCATGAAGTATGTATTTAATTTTTATGTAATACTCTCAAATAAGTTTGATTTGAAATTGTTCAATAAACTTTTAAGACATCAGGATGTCAACTTTAAATTATCCATATAATTAATTTGATTCCTTCATTTGTTCATGCAAAACATATTTTTGAAACAGATATGAGTGAGACTCTTGTCAGTTCTACCTATGCTCCAGTTAAGGTGACAAAGTGTATAATAGATACCCCTTAAGTCAGGGTTTCCTGATAGAACGGTCAGTTCCTACATCCTCATTTAGAATGATTTGTGCATCACAACAGAAGAGAAAATTCCTTGTCATCTAGTTTCTATTATTTTCCAAGAGAAATGTGATTACATCATTGAGAAGAAATACTTTGTTCATACATAACTATAACCTACTAAAAACCACAAGAAAAAAGGGCAATAATGACTTAAAGGTAATTGCTGGTAGTAACTGATCTAATTGTCTCAGATACATTCTTCTAGAGATTTGATTCACATCAGTGAAGATTTTAGCCATCAAATTCATAACTCATACATCTACAGTCATGACAAAGTGAAGGACTCTCATCACTAAGACAGTCAGCCTGTTGTATTCCACCACTAAGGAGGACAACGGTTCATGGAGAAGTTATATGAGGGCAGTCTTAAAATTCAATTGCTCTCACTATTTCAAAGGGCATGCCTGTCAAATGGTGTGCTAGTCTTTGAGGGAGTTTTCACAGTACAGTGACTCAATGGAGTCTGGTCAAACTGAAGTATTATCACTTGATGGTTGTAGGGTCTTTACTCATTGTTATGGGTATCCATCCTAATGTATTGATGTCTTGGCTTTCATTCTCTCTCTCTCCAAGGTTGTGATTGAAATCCTCATAAGCAAAACCTAGCCAGAAAATTTAGGCAAAAAAAAAAGAGAGTAATTTTTGTTGTCTGATTATGTAAAGTTACTAATGTAGCATTAACCACGATATATACAGCACATTTTTCAGTCTTATTTTCTTTTGAGATCAATAGGCAAAAATAATGGCATTTATAAAATTTGATCCCTTTCTTTAATGAGTATAATTTTTTCTGAGACAAGGTTTCTCTGTGTAGCCCTGGTTTTCTTGGAACTCACTCTATAGACATGGCTGACCTGAAACAAAGGGATCTACCTGCCTTTGCCTCCCAAGTGCTAGGAAAAAAGGCATTCATCACTAGTGATGAGGGTGATCTTAAGGATTTATTAATAACCAGAACCATAAGCATCTCGTATAGTACTATACAACTGTTCCAAAAGGAAGCTGTTACTGGAAACTTTCCTGTGTTCTGTCTAGGCCAGAGTCAGGACAAACCTCTCTCAACAACCAGTCCTGCAGCCACTCAGACCCAAGTAAACACACAGAGGCTTATATTATTTACGAACTGTATGGACTTTAGCTCAAGTTTATTACTGACCAGCTTTTACACTTAAATTAACCTATAGCCCTTATTTATGTTTAGCCATGTGGCTTGGTACCTTTTCTCAGTTCTATCTTCACATCTTGCTTCCTCTGTGTCTGGCTGGCAACTCCTGACTCAGCCTTCCTCTTCCTAGAATTTTTCATGTCTACTTATCCCACCTACACTTCCTGCCTGGCTACTGGTCAGTCGACATTTTAGTAAACCAGCATACCAGGGCATTATCCCACAGCATTTCCCCTTTTCTGTCAAAACAAAAAGGAAGGTTTTAACTCTAACATAGTAAAATTACATATAACAGAACAGTTATCAAGCAAGAATTACAGTTACAATAGCTAGTCTATTTGTATTTTGCAAATTCAAAGAAAATATTCTATTTATCCTATATT
Organism: Peromyscus californicus insignis; assembly: GCF_007827085.1. Taxonomy (NCBI): domain Eukaryota; kingdom Metazoa; phylum Chordata; class Mammalia; order Rodentia; family Cricetidae; genus Peromyscus; species Peromyscus californicus. The sequence goes on along the minus strand of NW_026294573.1, from coordinate 157,225,312 downwards.
TGTGAGTCTAAGGTTTTATGTCAAACTTATCTTTTATCATAACCAAGGAAAATTATAAATATCTAGTCTTCAACTACATCAAAGACCTCAGAAGGATATAATATTATCTAAATAAACAGGAAGAGCATTGTAAGCAACTTCCAAAATCTAGAATGACAGAGACAGCTGGCTGCCTGGATAGTCACCCAAAGTTGCTCTGCAACATTGGGGCATCCATCTTTAGCCAATAGGCATAGTCTCTCAGTCATTTTTCTCTCTGTCCTGTAGAATGTCTGGCAGTTTCTTCAGCAAAGGAGAAACCTGAAGGACCATCTCACCTTGCAAAGTTCAGTGGTCACTTTCCTGTGGGTCCTGCATGTCCAGTTTATACAACATATTATCAAGCAGTTGACACAAGGACACTTTTTTGTCCAGTGGCTAACTTTTGCCACAAAGAAAGCAAACTCCATAATGAGTTTCTTCAATGCCCATTATCTTCTCTGAAGTGTATTGGTGCTTCCAGGAGTATACATGTCTCAATACCCAGAAAGTCAAAGTACTTAAAACATTTTAAATGCCATATTCTGTAGGTCTTTGAAGTGTTTGAAGATTACCTATCTGAAATACATCTATATCTAGAAAACTTAACTAACATGACTGTAAGTTTCATTATCATAGATGACTAATTATTAATCTGTATTTCTTAATTATACATTACAATTTCTAATGAGGTGCACAAACATACCTTAAACAAGAGTAGAAATGTCTATATGCAATATAACAAAATTAACTTTAAATTTATGTCAATAAACTAAAATCCATAGCAATGTAAAACATTTTTAAACAAGTTGCTGCTCTTTAAAAGTAGATTCAATAATCTATCCTTTTATTCTATCATATCTATACCCTATATTTCCATATCATATTTCCCCTTTTCTTCTTTTAGAAAGATATTGACTATGACCAATAACAATTTGTAACTAAGAAACTAAATAAAGAAAAACATCCATAATCCATTTTTTTGGGGAATGTGGGCATAGTTTTCTAGGCTACTTCCTGTTGATAAAGGGCATTGTATTCTTATGGGGACACAAAGAAAATTGTAGGATTACTGTCAAGTCCTGACTGGAGTAGTCTGTGATGCTGTACTCTGAGTTAGTTGCCTTGAAGTTGATTTTGGATGTTGAATGATCTGGGCCATGGTATCATTGCAGACCTTTCTCGGGGGTCTTGGCTGGTCAAACCATATTGGCTGGAAGCAATCCACAGGTTCTCATATTCTGTTGAAACAAAAGCAGAACCTCTTTTCCAAAGCAATGCATCCTTAGACATAAATTTGGAAGTCAAGATATCTTTAAAATATGCATATTGATTTAATTCAGCAGCTTTTACAATCAAATATCTCTCTGTAGTTAAAAATCCCAAAGACAATATAATCTAGACTCTCTATGTAATATCCACCTTTACATGGCTTATTCCTTTTCCTCTCTCTTTTAAGCCTATGTATAATTTTACACATATTGTAAACCATTTAGAGGTTTATTTTATCTGAATTTGTTTTACTGTGACACTATTGCTTTAAACTGCAGCATTAATAGGACTAAAATAGCAGCTTTAGCTGCTGTCTCTGCCTACCTCAGTTTTCCAATATGGTGGAACTATGTTTACCACCAGCTTTGGGGGAACAATGCTCACCCTCAGACTATGGGAGGCACTGGGTCTAGCCTCCATCCAGTACATGTAGCCCGAAAACCTTTTCTTTCTTTCTTTCTTTCTTTCTTTCTTTCTTTCTTTCTTTCTTCTTTTTTTCTTTCTTTCTCTCTTTCTTTTTTTTCCTAGTAAAAGCTAAATCCACCATGCAGTGCACAGCAAGCTTGGAGAAACCTCTGTGTAACTCAGCAGGAACCTGTCATGCTGTAGCTCAAGCCCACACACTGTAAAGGCAAATCTTTCTCTTTGAAATAAATCGGTGTTGTCCCAACTGCCAGCAGGTAGGGACACAGGAAATCTTCCAACTACAGGACACATTACTCACCTATTCACAGAGTCTCAAAAAAAATTGTGAGTGTATTGAAATATACTACACTGAGATAAAACACATATGAAACACTCAGGAGGTGAGGCAGAAATTCAAATCCGAAAACAAAGCATTGATTTTGCACATTAAAGTGATAGATTTATGAGCACATAAGGAATATTAGAAGAGTATATTAAGCAAGTGTCCAGTGACATTTCCAGAACCCTTCTGTTTCTAGTGGCCCCTTATCACATTGCCTACTCCATTTCTTTGATTTCTGGCTTTATTCTTCCTGTCCTGTTGTTACTACTTTCTTTAATTAATCAATTTTCATTTACATAATATTTTACCTTTTCTTACTAAACATTATTGTTCAACCAAATTGACACATTTAAAAGTCTGGGAGTTAGGAAGTGACCAGTGAAAGACTGAGAATACTGAAGCCAAAAGTCCTCCAATAGTAACATTCTATTCCTGTCACTGGAGAGTAATCCTAACAGATGATGGCCAGCATTAGTACTATGAATGCAACACTATGTAAGTCCTTAATTAATCTAGCATTTGTACTAAAAGCTAATATTATAGCTATTGATAATGTATTAGGATCACATGACCAGCCAAAATCCAGACTGTATATCCTTGAGGAAGTAATTTCATTTTATTGTGCTTCAATTTTTTCCATTTTCACAGTAGATTTATCATGTATTCTTTGATGATTTTTCATGGCACCAACTTTTGCATACTAAGTACTACACTAGTCTTATGCATTATGAATGCACATGGAATTAGTCTTTATTTCTTTAGTTTCTACACTGTCAATTTAAAATGAGTTAAATTGTAACTGAAATATTAATAAATCACTAGATTATGTATATGTATATTTAAAGTTTTGATTTATTTCTATAAACATAAACATACATATGCATAAAAGTGTGTATATGTTCTAGGTGTATGTGTGTATTATGAAAATATAAAATTGAAAATCAAAATAAGGATTAAAACAAGCATATTTGGAAAGTTCTACTGGGGACATTATACACACAGACTGTCAAGAATCCTAAAATAAAACATAGAAATGGAGCACACCCCATAGCCATTTGGAAGGTACATCATCATTTGTAAAAGAGGCATACATTTGTTCAAACATTATGAGAACAAGATGTAATAAGATTTATTAGAACAAGATCTGATAAACTACGTATGAGTGATACTGGAAACTCTGTATCTAACAATTTGTATATAGTAAAAAGAGAATACTCTAGGATTATGAGAGGAAATAAATACCAGTTAATATTTGAACTGAGCTTTGTATGGAGACACAATGCTAAAATACTAAATTTGAAATAATTTCTTAGTGATTCTCTCAGGTAACAAGTTAGAATGCAGAATGAAAAATAAATGCAGGAGATGAATTACTTTTGTACTCAACGATTATCAGCGATCGTGACAGGTAAGTAAGATTTCTAAGCAAAAACACCAGACAATCTGCATACTTCTTCAATTAAAAACAATGTTTTGCCAAAATGTAAGATGGTGTGCTAAAAGACACTAAAAATAAAGTAGCTTAATTCTTCCTGGGTTGAAAGGCTTCTTCCTATAGTTTGTATTTTTCCTGCAAATTTGTGTGAATTCATTTTCTGAGTACTAGAATTATGTCTTCTAGACCACAGCATGCAGCAAGAATCTGTCACATCCCATAATCTTCAATTACCAAATACATTTTTCTCTTCAACTGCAGAACCAGGTACTGCATTTTCAGTACAAGGAATCAGTCAGTTCTTGGAAGAAATAAAACAAAACAAATAAACAAAAAAATTCATGAAATGTTGGCTATTTCATGGAGCCTTGTGGATCTTCTTTGTGCTCAAAAAGATGATTATTTCTCGTGCCTTTAATAAAAAGGGGGAAAATAGCCCTAAAGAGTTAAATAATCCATACAGAAACCTACCCCTGTAAGAACTTCCTAAAATATATCGGTATACATACATACAAAGAGCCAAAAAAATCCACCAATGCCTCTGCCTGACACCACAATATAACAAACAAAATTCCCATTACTGGGATTTTAGAGTTGTTAGTGAGTGAAGTCCCATATACTCAAAAAACATTGCAAGCTTTCCCAGTGATCTTGTTTACCACCCAGAACTTGATGGTAAGATTGTATTAATGAACATCACTTACTTGGAGAAATCAAACTGTTTATAACCTGGAAACATCATCCCCACTTTCATATTGCTAGTTGGTGCTATGCAAGCTACTGGAGGAGAAAATTAATCATCAGTGTTACCTAGGTTTTAGCTCTGTAAGCTACAGTAAGAACTCATAACAAGGTGCTGTTGGATGGTCTGTATGTGCTCTGATTGGTCAACAAATAAAATATTGATTGGCCAGTGGCCAGGCAGGAAGTATAGGCAGGACTAACAGAGATGAGAATTGAGAGAACAGGAAGGCGGGAGGAGACACTGCCAGCTGCCGCCATGACAAGGAGCATGTGAAGATGCTGGTAAGCCACGAGCCACATGGCAAGGTATAGATTTATAGAAATGGATTAATTTAAGATATAAGAACAGTTAGCAAGAAGCGTGCCATGGGCATACAGTTTGTAAGCAATATAAGTCTCTGTGTTTACTTGGTTGGGTCTGAGCAACTGTGGGACTGGTGGGTGAGAGAGATTTGTCCTGACTGTGGGTCAGGCAGTAAAACTCTAGCTACAAATGGCACCCAGCGTGTTGGCAAGAGTTTCCACCTAAAACCTGGGTAAAAAGATTCTAAAATGGAGCTAAAAACAGTTCCTAGTTGTCTCTTTCAAGTTAGGGGCAGTCTGCGTGTTTGAGCTACTATGGCGGGTTCCTGGTGTGTGTGCTCAATCTGCAGTATGGCGGGAATGAGGCCTCTGCAAGTGGCACATTAAGCTGTGTGGTGGAATTAGCCTTTGCTAGTACAAAACAAAAAAAGAGGTTTCTGGACTACACGCTGCTTTGATAGAAACATTGACCCACTATTTCTGAGAGTTGATGGCTCCCAGAGCTGGTGGAAAATGTACCACTGCCATGTTGGGAAGCTGAAGTGGGTGGAGTGAGCAGTCACAACACCCTTTCAGTCTCAGAATGCTGCAGTTTAAAGCAATAGGCTAAAAGTAATATAAAAAATAAGCCATGGAGAGATGGCTACCATGCAGAGAATCTGGATTATGTTCTCTTTGATATTCATAACTGAAGAAAAACATTTGATCGTAAAAGATGTTGAGTTAAACCAATATGGATATTTTAAAGGTACCTTGACTTCAAAATTTGGATGTAAGGATATGTTGCTTTGGAAAGGAGGCTCTGCTTTTGTTTCCACAGAAAGCCAGAGGCTATGGATTTGTTCCAGATTAAGATATATCAGGTTTGAGCAGCCAAGACCCCCTGAAAATTCTCCAATGACACCATGGCCCAGACGATCCAATATCCAGAACTGTTTCAAGGCAACTGGCTCAGATGATACACCCTCACGGACTACTCCATAATCCTAAAATTTTCAATGTGTCCCCATAAGATACAGCGCCCCCCTCCAGCAGGAAGTAGTAAGAGAAGCTACATCCAAATTCCCAAATATACCAAGCAGACTTTGGAGATGTGTAAAAGTTAAAACCTTCCTTTTTTCAAAAAAAAAAGAAAGAAAGAAAGAAAAAAAGGGGAAGTGCTGTGGGATGTATGTGCTCTGATTGGTCAATAAATAAAACACTGATTGGCCAGTGGCCAGGCAGGAAGTATAGGCAGGACTAACAGAGACGAGAATTGAGAGAACAGGAAGGCGGGAAGAACACTGCCAGCCTCTGCCATGACAAGCAGCATGTGAAGACATTGGTAAGCCACGAGCCACGTGGCAAGGTATAGATTTATAGAAATGGATTAATTTAAGATGTAAGAACAGTTAATAAGAAGCCTGCCACGGCCATACAGTTTGTAAGCAATATAAGTCTCTGTGTTTACTTGGTTGGATTTGAGCGGCTGTGGGACTGGCAGGTGAGAGAGATTTGTCCTGACTGTGGGCCAGGCAGGAAAACTCTAGCTACAACAAGGCATATCCACTGGTGCAATAGTGGCACAAACATCATGGGAGGAAACAATCAACTTTTGATTGAACTTAACCATATTTTACAAGATTAAAGTCCCACTCCACAAGATTAAAGCCATGTCTGATATAGTTATTGAGCTAAGAACCTATGGCTAGACAAATCAAAGATCCAAAGAGAATCTACTACTATTATCTTTTAAATTACATAGTATTTAACTAACGTCTAAGACTTAGCATTATAACTACAGATTATTCTGTCTGGCTGATAACCCTTGGCTCCTGCCCCCATGCCATGGCACAGGAGGCAGTGCAGCCTTTATTCCATGGCCCATAGCTATTGTGACAACAGTCCATTAGCTATCCTGAGTTGTTTCATTTCGACTGACTATCTGGGATGCTGGAGGTCAGCCTCGTCTCTCTTACTGTCTGTCTGTTGGGCTCATAGCCCTCAGGCCCCCATTCCTATGCAATGGTGTATAGAGATGCTATGCCTCATTTGGGTTCCTGCCCACTGCCCAGGCTTTTTGGACAATGGTCCGCTGAGCAGCTTGCTCCGTTATAACTCATTGCGGAAAGATGCACCTACCCCTATCCCAGGCCCCTTCCCATTGCCCACCCCCCTATGCTCAATTATATCACCCATGTCACTGGGTTCTTTTACATGGCATGCATACCCCTTGCCTCTAATTCCTATTCTTGTCTGTAATTCTACCTCAAATCCTTTCTCTCCACTGCATAACCCTGTTGCCAGGACCTGTGGACTTTGGTATGTGGCCCTGATCCACTCCATTGGCTGCTCTGCCACCGCTTGGAGCCCTGCCCCATAGGTGGCCAAGCAAAACGGATGGTGGACTAGCCACAGAAATATATGTTCACTTGACTGTATTTCTGCTGCTGCAACCACTGCCACCATTCAGGCCAGGTCCCTCCCTTCTCCAGCAGCTTGCCTTTCCTGTGGGGCGGCTGCTGTTACCAGGGACATGAACAAGTGGTCAGGTGCCATGTTTGAAAGGGGGCGATCACATGATCAGGCAGCATCATCTTAAATTAGGGCAACAAAGTGGTCCAGCCACCATCTTGGCTAAGGTCAGAACAGACAGGTCATACGACCTCATCACCATCTTTTCCAGGGGCAGTGTGGCCAGGGTGGTTGGTACTCTCAGGCTCTCTCCTCCAGCTGTCTGGGCAGAGGGAAATTCAATGCAACCTGGCATTCCTTCCTCCACAGCCTCCCACAGCCATTCAGGTGGTGCCGAGACAACATGCTCTTGTGCTGGGGTAGGATAGCAGCAGTAATACTTAAGATTTTAAATTTCAGATTTTCACATTAATTCAATTCTCATACACTTTGGATAACAAGCTCAGGATTTTAAAAGGATTTAAAAATTTCCTTGGTTGTTCATTAACTGATTTTCTACACTTTGGATTTCGATACTGATTGATAATGCTAATTTATCTTAAACTTTTATGTCCTTTTATATATTTCTGTCCCTCCTGGTTTTCCTTTTCCCAATTACTAGGACCATGGGCCAAGAGGTTCCAAATAAGTTCATAAATTTTAACTCCCATCTCTAGTCTATATTCCTGCAAGCTGGCAGAAACATCAAAGGAGCAGTTATGAAACCCACAGTACTTTCCTCGCCATGGGTGCCAACAGAGACTCTTGTCTATGAGATGTGGAACATAGCCAAACGTATTTGTCCCCTGACCTCTACAGCCTGGTCAGACAACCACATTCTTCTGACAAACACCCCTCTCCTCCACACCTGCACCCCAGTTCAGCTTGAAGCAGCGATGGAGAATACATCGTCCTGTGCTCCCTGTTCCCAGGTCAGGCTGGAGGACCAGCTTAGGGATGAAAACCCTGACATATCCACCAAGAGGGTCTTTCTCCTTTTCTCAGAGGATCTCTTTCTCAGAGTTGGGCTGCACCCTGACTCACAAGCTCCTTTTCTCCTGTTCTCAACTTGGCCTTGGGATCTTTCCCTGTCACTCTTCTTTGCCTTCTCAGGAGACAGCTTAAGAAATAATTATTTCTTGATAACTGAGAAACCTATATATTCAGATTTAAGTCATATATGTGCTCTCAAAGTTATAAATATGTCTAACAGATTTTGTTCCCCCCAGTCCTCAGACATCTGTAGAGATCTGAGAATATGACATTTAATATAAAAGCTTTTTATGGTAAAGAGACATGCCAGCTCCTGGCAACAGCATTCTATAACTTTTCCAAGAAGATGGGTGGCCACAGAACCTTCACCTGGAAGCTTATGAGAAGGCCAACCATGCAGCAACAAGCTGAGATTCTATCTAGACTATGAATGACTAGAGCAATGGAGCTCAATTATTCCCTCTATTGAGACAGGAAGGTCAATCCTCCCAAATTTCTACTCCACAAAAATATCTGTCAGATCTTCTAGGCCTGTCAGCTGGACAAGTGCTGTCTTTTGGTCTTCTGTTCAAGCCCCCAATGATAACAGAAAGACTTTAGATTGCTGCCTATGTAGAGGAGAGCTGTCTCACTTCTTAAATTTATCCTTCTCAGATCTGATGATGTTTGATGACTAGGGCGTATCAGTTTGACAGCCCCACATTTGGCGCCAACGTTAGAAATTGTGGAACTGGTTTATTATAATGGAGAGATGATGAGGCAGAAAGACAGAAAGAAGGAGACAAAGTGGGGAGGGTAGAGAGAGAGAGAGAGAGAGAAAGAGACAGGGATATATATATATATATATATATATATATATATATATATATATATATATATATAGAGAGAGAGAGAGAGAGAGAGAGAGAGAGAGAGAGGCAAGGGGTTCAAGAGGTGCTTACCTTGTAAGAGGAAAGCAGAAGAGAGAAGAGAGAAGAGAGAGAAATGGGAGGATTTTCCCCTTAAGAACAGGCTTTTATGTCAGGGTATAGGGTGACACCAAAGGATGGGATAAGAATATTAACAACATCTCTCAAACTTCATCAGAGAAGCTTCTATTTCCAGAAGATAATGATCAGCACGGAGACCAACAACTAGCCAACATGCATAGAATAAGGGACTGCAGAATTCTTAGCCTATACTTATATAACACTCACTCCTACAAAGGCTCAGGAATCATTGTAGAGGAAAAAGCAGAGTGTAGAAGCCAGAGGTGGTAAATGACTACAGGAAACAGTGTCTTCAGGTCATAACAACGGGGCAAATGCACATATGAACTCATCAGCTTTGTGACACCATGCACAGAGTTCCACCCCTAGCTGAGAAGCCATTGTCAATTCTTAGCTACTTGCAGAGGAAGGGTCTGTGTGGTGATATATTATGTACCCTAATAAACTTATCTGGGGATCAGAGGACAGAGCCAGCCACGGGATTAGATATAGAGGCAAGACAGTGGTGGCACATATCCTTAATCCTATCACTCAGGAGGCAGAGATCCATCTGGATCTCTGTGAGTTCCAGGCCACTCTGGAAACAGAGCCAGGCATGGTGGCACATGCCTTTAATCCCAACACTTGAAATCTAATGCCTTTGCTACCAAGTATTTGGGAAGCACACATGCCTTTAATCCCTGCATTAGGAAGGAAGGAAGATGGCAGGGCACAGAAAGGTATATAAGGCGTGAGTAGACAGGAAGTCTCTCTCTCTGGAGGCTGAGGAGTTGATAAGGTGAGGTTGACTGTGGCTTGTTCTGTTGCTCTGATCTTTCAGCTTTCACCTCAATATCTTGCTCAGGGTTTTCTATTAGTAAGACCATTTAGAAACTTGTGTTACAGGTCAGTTTTCTCTAAAAGTTTAGCTTTTGTTAAGTCAAACATGCTTTTGTAGAAGTCCACAGTTCCAGAAATATTTGGGCAGCACAAACTAGCCTAGATGGGAAAAAGAAAGAAAAAAACAAGACATAAAATTGGGCAGAAAAGGAAGAGTGATCAACCTGAGAAGAGTGTACAAAGAGGGTGACTGTGATCACACACATATGAATAACTAATAAATAAAAAGAAAAAAGAAGTGATTTCATTTAATTTCTCAAATGCTATACTGACATATCACCGTAATGCTCATTGTATTAAATTCCTTAGACAAAAGGTTCCAACTTAACTTTTCATATTATCAAGCAATGTTTATAAAAAAAAATGAGCCCTTAAACTGAGGCCTTTTGATCTGGCTACAGCCATTGGAATACGGACACAAAGGATGTCTGTGATATCTACTTCCCATTCCCCTTCTCGTTCATATAAGTGTTTCTCATCCTGAATAACCTACTTGTCTCAAATTGACTTTGAACTTGTGGGTTCTATAGGATATATACTTTATGCTTTACACTTTGTACTCATTCACTAAATTACTAGCAATCTTAATGTGTCTGTATCTCTTTTTGTTGATTTATACTCATATGAAATGTGAACAAACCTTGCGAGAGGAAGAAATTATCACCACAAGATACTTAAATTATCCATGCTACTTTCAGCAAATGTTACAAAACAGTCAATATATCTCTGCATGATTATAAAATATTAAGGTTTTAAATTCATTGCTTTTTATGTATAAAAATTGTCCTAAAGACATTCGATAATTTTATTTGTAAAAGGGTTAGTTAACGAGCAATAGGGGAACAATCCCTCTCCTAGATATCATAGGTTATCAAACAAAAATAAAAATGCCAGGTATGTGTTAACTCATTTCTATTTGGTGGTCAGTGATATCCCATTCATTGTTCTTTGTTACCCTCCAGAACTTGATTGTAAACTCTATTGCTGAAGATGCCACATACTGGAGTCACAAGACACTTAGATATCCAATGACTGCCAATGTGGAAACTTCTTTCCTATTGGCTAGCATTCACAGTGCTGGAAAGTGTGTGCATGATACTAGAGAAGAAAATTAATCAACTGTCTTGCACATCTGTGAACCCTTGAGCAACAAGAACAATCAGCTTGTGAAGACATATTCACTGGTATAATAGCTGCACACATGTTACAGGAGTAGCCAACCACTTTTTTAAAATGATTTTTAATGCACAGGTTGATTTGGGTTATGGCACTTAATCATAGCAAAAGAAACCCAAACTAAGACAATATTCATAAAATGATCTCATGCCTCCATCCACCCCCCAATTTTTTTACATTTAAAATTATTCCATCATATGTTATGCTAGAGGCAGAAGCAGGGATGAGTTACATATTATTGATTAGTTTACTAGTTGGTTCTATAGACCCTTCCAAACATTATGGGCTATCACCAACGCTATTGATTTCCCCTCCAAAATGACATTAAGGCCTATTGTTGAAGACACCATAAACTTGCGTCACAGAACATATAGAAATATAGCTGGTACTCTACTGAAATTTTCAGCCTTTAATGGATAGCATTCATAGTAATGGAAAGTGCTATAAATACTACCAGAGGAAAAAAATAATCATCATGTCACCCAAATTTGAACTCTGTGAGGTACAATAATGAACTGCCTACATGATATTGCCTCTGGTGTGATTGTGGCATGAATATCACAGGAGTAACCAATGGTTTATTATATTTTTTTAGTTGGTTTTGAAGCCCTCTATAGGAGATGAAAACTGACACTGTCAATGAGGCCAAGAATCTACTTTGAACCTGAAACTAAATTCTCCTATGAGTCCCATAGAAGAAAACCTACTAATGATATTATGCCAGATGAACAAAAATAAAATGACTCCTAACAACATATTACTGTAATTATAGATCAATGCATTGCTCAACACTCCACAGAGAAGCTTCTTCTTGCAGCAGATGTTGATTAACACAGAAACCCACAATTGTTCAACATAAGAAGAGTAAGAGACTTTCCATTCCATTTTATATTCACTTCTGAAAGAATTCAACCAACCACATTTTGTTTTACAATTTTAATTTAAATATAATTATATTACATTTTCTCTTACCTTTCTTCCTTCCAATCCATCTCATATACTCCCTGTTGGTATGGAGGGGAGGACCAATGGCTAGAGTAGAGTAAACAACTTACCCTTAAAGGTGGCTCAAACACAAAGAGTGGTCACTGGCTGTGTATCTGGAGCTAGGCGTGAGGGTATGGAGGTCGTGATGGGCAGTAGGGTTAGAGTTAGGTAAGGGAAGAAGAAATTTAACCCCGGAGTCATAAACAGAGGTACATATCATTTTTGATTCTTTGTGTTTACATAAGACAATGTTTCAGAGGTTCATCCATGTTGTAGGGTATATGGGTACTCCATTCTGTTTGAATTCAACCAACCAGTTTGAAAAGAGCACATTTTTCTATACAATAAAATTTCTATGTAAAAAAAAATCACCAAATTATTTTATTTAAAGGTCATAGTAAAAGTATCTCTCTGTGTGGTAGACATGTTAGATGGAGTGAGTTTGGCCAAAGTACAGGATACACTTAATGAGAACAATTTTATGAAACCCATAACCATGAACAGTGAATATTTACCAAAATATTAAAAACAATGAGAAAGATAATCTTAATCAAGATTTTCTTTCAAAACTAAAGGAATCCATCCCAACATTTGATTATTTAAGCATATAAGTAAAACTCATGGTCATCTTGTTTTAATCGGCTTCTTCTACTCAGGCAGGAATTTTCTCTGTATACTATAGACTCATAACTCAACAGGAGGGTGTTATGTTCTCCTCTACCACGTTCCTGTGGATAACATCCACCATCTTGCTTTTTAATTCCCATTAGAGAGTTTTCATATGTATATAAGGGGAATGAATATGACATAGTCTTCTGTCAAGTTGTTACCCAGAGTACAGAGGATACATAGGATTTCTTCAGCACATTTTATTTTTTTAAATATTATTTTATTGAAAATAGATTTGTTTTTAATATAATATAGCCTGATTATGGTTTCCCCTTCCTCTACTCCTCCCAGTTCCTCTCCACCTTCCCTCTTATTCAGGCACACCCATTTTTGCCTCTCATTAACTGGTGTCTAAGGGCTAATAAGAACATAAAATGATATAAAATAATATTAAAGAAAAATAAATGCATTAAAATAGGATGAATAAGCAGAAGGGCCAAGAAAAGGCAACAGAAACAGATAAAGATGCAGAAACCTACTCATTTCCTCTCTCAGGAATTCCATAAACCACATTTTGGATTTCCATTCATCTGTGAAGTGATATCATGAATGTTCCCAATATGTGGGTATTATGAATAGAGCAGCAATAAACATGACTGATCAAGAATCTCTGTAGGATTAAGGGTCCTTTGAATATATGCTCCAGAGGTGATATAGCTGGATTTTTAGGTAAATTGCTTCCCACCTTAAGGAACTGCCGCACTTATTTCCATAGTGACTGTATGAGTTTGCAGTCACACCAGCGATGAATGAGTATTCCCTTACTCCACATTCTCTTTAGCACAAGCTGTCAGTTGTGTTTCTGATCTTAGCCATTCTTACAGGCATAAGGTAAAATCTAAAAGTAGTTTTAATTTGCATTTATCTGATGACTTAAGGATGCTGAACATTTTTTTTTAAGTATTTTTCTGCCAGTTGAATTTCTTCTTCTGTGAATTCTTTGTTTAGATATGTACATTACTTTCAATTGGGTTTTTTGCTTCCTTGATGTATGGTAGTTTTAATGCCTTATGTATTTTGGATATTCATCCTTCCTTGGATACATAGTTGGTAAAATCTTTTCCCATTCTGTAAGCTATTGCTTTGTCCAAATGATGGTGTTTTTGCCATACAGAAACTTGTCACTTTCATGAGGTCCCATTTATTAATTTCTATCCATTTTGCATGTATGTGTTTGTACATACAAAATAATTTGGCCCTGGTGTATTATTGATAACCTCAAACAAATTATAGTTACAATTTTAGGGAAAAGCACAAAAATTCTTATTTATCATTGACATTTTGTGATGAGTGGTTTACTCCAATTTGACCATACAATAATTTAAAACAGTGCCACTATAATTTATAATTTGCCTACATTCTTATGTGACTAATTTTCAGAACCATAATACAAGTTATATGGAAAATATAATGAATTATAAAAACTAACATGTTGTAAAATAAATGTAGATACTTTGTTTGAATTACTACATGGACATCATAATATGGAATATTTGGATGACATATCAACCACAATGATAGTTTAATGATTGCTCTGAAAATTTTATTTGAGGGAAAGAAGAGATTTTTAGAAATGACTTTTATTATTGTTTCATAAGGTGACAAAGTTTGTAATTCCAGTTTTACAGTCATATTTTACCTAAATATGTTGCCGATTCATTTATTTTGACAGGATGTAGTTTTCTCTTGATGAATGAGCATCATATTTAAAAGGAGCAGATTTACTTGTTCAAGAGAATTATGTGATCATTTATATTCTAATTATGTTAATCAGAATCACCAATTTTATATTACAACTACCACAGTTTCTTAACATATGAATATTAGTACTGTTTGCAAATATCTCAGGTACAATTTGCATAACACGCATATTCTGTTTTTGAATTTCCCTTTAGAGAAGTGATTTGAGAAACCTGCTCATTTTGCCTTGATTTTATATTGTTTGCTGAAGATTGCATTTAAACTGACTATCAGTATCCTTATAAACTTGGAGAATGTGCTGCCTTTCTGTTGAGATAAGGAGATAGGAACTAGAAAAGAAAGGAATACATGAATATCAATGTGGTTTACTATGAATTACATTTCTCTTTAGGAATCCAGCATGAACAATGCACTTAGCAGTGAGCATTAAAAAAAAAAGACAACAAAATCTTGCTTGTATCTCACAATTTTAAATTTATAGAACAATAACTATTTTTCTAAAATTGATCAATACAAATTTTATAATAACATCCATCTTTGTAAACAACATAATGTGCTACATTATTCTTATTTGTGATGTTTGCATTATCACCTACAATGGAAAGTTGATACAGAAAATAGAAAATTAATTTGAAAACATTTAAATATCCACTTCATTTCCTACATACTCATTCCCTTTTCATTTGACTGGAAAAAAATGCTTAATGCTTTTTTTCTTGAATATTTTTGCATTTCTTTCCTTGAGTTCCCTGCAATATTCAGGTCATCATCTCTTAATTGAG
This sequence comes from Peromyscus californicus insignis, assembly GCF_007827085.1. Classification (NCBI taxonomy): domain Eukaryota; kingdom Metazoa; phylum Chordata; class Mammalia; order Rodentia; family Cricetidae; genus Peromyscus; species Peromyscus californicus. The sequence goes on along the minus strand of NW_026294573.1, from coordinate 157,210,183 downwards.
CAGATAAATATCAAGTGATATTATTATAGTTCTTGATTTCTGACTTCCTCAAATGATAGTCAAACACAGTCACTGTCCATTTTGTTATCATACATATCAAACTTTTTCTTCTCTGGAAGAGGTAATGTTGGTGCTGACACAGTAAGAGTCATAGTCCATACATCAGAAAAGACTCATATATGACATGTATGACTTCTTGAGATGCACATATCTTTGGGAAGTGGAGAAGGTGGGCCCCAACACTGTTAGAGGAATTGCAGCAAAGTCCTTCATGCATTATCTCTGTTGCTTTTAACTGAAACTGAGAGCAAAAAAAATCAGCTGATTTTGACAGAGCTTTAAGGTTTTGTTAGAATATTGAATGCATTTGCATATTATCTCTTTTAATTCAAAATAAATATTCACTGAGCTAAACAAAACTTGGTTTTGACTGCTGATTTTATACACAAAGCTATACTAAATACCTTAATACTTCTTTTATGTTAGAACTGTAAATTAAAAAGTTTAAAGACATGAATTTACTATTAGCAAACTTTGATAAATTAAGTTTTTATTTTGGGTGCACGTAGCAGTTCCTCTTTTATTCTGATTGAATGAACTGGATCATTTACAAATATAATTTACTCTTTCTTGGTACTTTTGGTTTTGGTTTTGCCTTTTGAAACCAGGTCTTATTTGGTAGCCCAGGCATGCCTGGATTCCCCAGGTGCTGGTTTTATAGCTGTGTGCCACCAACCCTGGCAGTATGTACTATTTCTGGAATGCATTTGAAGTTAATTTTGCAAGCTGCCCTGTTACTTTCTAAGAAAGACAGTGCATGCCTTGTTATTCACGCCGGCTTTGGTACTGTTTCAATTATCTCATGGTTCAGGGAGTTGTTGGGTTTTAAATGGATACTCCCGCCATGGGAAATGGCTGCTGTTTTTCACCATATTTTCTCTTATCATCCACAGATAATTAGTTCTGCCTGACAAAGCCCATCACAAGGGACAACTCCATAGCTTTCATAAGCATCTCAGCAGTGTCTTCCTTATGGCTAATTCTTCCTGAACCTGTTTAAAAATGCTTCATGATAATTACAATTCCTTATCCCTGCCCACATTATAAATGTAGACAGTATTAACAGTGCATACAGCAAATATCTCCATTTATCTCTGTATTATTCCTAAATATTTGCAGGGCAGGAAATTGAGGAAATAAACAGTGTGGCTCACTCCTCTGACCTCAGCCTTGGTGTTCATTTCCAACTATTGATGCCCTGAATAATTTATTAATATAGCCTGAAGTTCCCAAAGATAGCAATCTCCTTTTTCTTTACATAAACTGATTTTATTTGAAGGATAACAACAGACACTTTTCTTTAGGATGATAATATTTACGAATTATAAATGAAAGCTTTTAATTATCAATCACACAACATTTTAAAATTTCAAGATAGTGTTAAATGATATATTTATTTAGTAAAACTTTTTCAAGAATAGGGGAAACATATTTATACACACATGCTATGAAATATGACACAGTCAGATACACTAACACATGAAAATATTCTTGGTACAATCAAAGAGCTCTGATAATGGTATTTTTCTACTCAGTGTGATCACTGATCATGTCCTAATGGTCTCCTGACATCCGCATGCCCTGACTTTCCACTCCCTGACAACTCATTTCCTTTGCACTTTCTCTTCTTCCCACTCCCTTTTTTCTTTACCCCTGGACTCAGGACACATTAGGCCCTGTGCTCCCTCCAGGTATCTCCTCTACAGAGCTCATCCATCCAAAGCACTTTCAACTCACAAAATCTATGCCAATTGCTCTCAAGACTCTAAAAGGACAACTGGGAAATTAGTTAAGTTCTTATTACCAACCAAGCAACTCTGTTTGTATATCTTCCTGTCACTGCTAACACAATGTGTCCCCAAGCCATCTTAATAACTTTCTCCAAGCAAGCTACATCAACTTGTGCCCAAAACCTCTTGGTTTTTTGAAGTAATAATTCCTCCATTTATCTAGGGAGCACGTGGCATCAAATTTTCTTTTTTCCAATCTTCCGAAATCAGGGGCCAAGTTATTTCAGCTGTCCCTTTAGCTACACTCTAACACACGTGAGATGTATTCTGGTAAGTGTGATAGAGGTAATACATTTCTCCATAGCTACAGATGTCCTCAGATGTCCTTTCCACCCATCAGATATTTTTAGGATCATCCTAGTGTGTTTTTCTTTCCTGTATCATCTGCTTCAGCATAAAATATTTCCCTCCCTTGAACACCCAGAAACATTTCTCTCTCCTGCATGCTCTTCTTTTTATCAAAACTGCCCTAATTTCTATTATCTTCCAGAAACTCCTTTGCACTCTTCTTCATTGCTGTTATCTTGGGGAGGAAACAATGAACTTGACACCACACTACAGATGGAGCTTAACTGTGGACAAGTGACATCACTTCCCAGTGCATCATTCTCCCCATGAAATGAGGATAACAATAGTAACTATGCCATATGGTTATATATTTAGTAGCCCTTTTCTAGATCACTGTTGTGAACACCAGGTATATCCCATTATATAATAGATCTTCTCATTGGAATCTATTAAACATAACCTTCATTATTTACCTGCTCTCTCTCTACATATTCACATTCTTTCTTCATACTTCATCCTCCCTTTCAAAACGTCAGATTAGCCTACAATCTCTAGCCTTACTGTATCCATACTTAGGAGATAGGATCTTATGCTGAGAGAGCATAGTGCAAAGGAGGCAGAGAGGAGTGAAGGAAACAGCATCCCTGTGTAGAAAACTAAAAGCAAAGTGTGAAGCATACTTTGGACTTCCCAACATCCACATGGTTGGGAAATCACACCCTTTTCCAAGAGGCAGGCACCGGTCAGAGCAAATTGCTTCCTCCTTGTTTTTCCAGCACTGAATGAATAATATATAGAACAATTTAGGTCAGTAGTAAAGCTCAGTTCTGAGACTGTTCCTACATCAGGGAAGAAACACACACTTAAGTAAATAATTAGAATTAGTAATGGTTATAAAATTATCTAGTTTTTAGTTATTATCTGGTGATAAGATCCTATCACTGAAGAGACCTCATATTTCAGTCATAGCTGGCATGTAGGAGAAGCAGGATAGCAACTGACCTGGATGGTTCTTCCTTGCTATATAGCTTTCACAGTGGGAGGATATTCTATGAAAGCTGATAGGGAAGGGAAGTAATCAACAGTGTAACCCAGCTGTGAACTTGCAAGCTATGACAACAAATTAGCAAGATGTACCTATTGGTGCAATGTTGGCATGACAGTTGAAGGAGTAACCAAGAGCTTACTGATTTCATTTAAGGCCTGCTCTACAAGAGGAGCCTCATGTCTAGCCAAACTATGACTGATGATACCATAGTCTCTGAAGGAGAACCTGCTTCTATTATTTTGCTAAACAGACATGCATCAAACTTCCCTTTAAATATTTTTTCTTTATACCCATAAATTAGTGCAACTCTCTACCTTTATCAGAGAAGCTTCTTTGGGCAGTGCAACATTATTATGAAGAATTACCACTGGTCCAAGTGCAAAAAATAAAAGACTACAGAGTACTCAACCCTAAATAGGACATCTATTTTAATCTCCAACATGGCTCAGGAAACACTGGAGAAGTAAAGGCAGAAAGACTGTAAGAGCCAGAGGTTAGGAACAACTGCTGCAAAACAGTGTCATTTGGAAACAACACAGCCAATTCACTCATGAACTCACATCATCTTTGGTTGCTGGCACAAGATTGAGATAGTCAACAGTTAAGCAAGATTAAGTGAGAAGTTCACAAAGTCCCACTGCTTGCTGAAGAGCATGTGGTAGCTGATGGTTTCTGGAGGAAGAAGAGTCACTTTTTAAATATACTTTTATATTTCTAAGATTACAACTACATCATTTCCCCCTTCCCTTTTCTCCATCCAAAGCAGTGGTTCTCAATCTTACTAATGCTGCGACCCTTTAATACTGTTCTTCATGTTGTGGTGACCCCCAACCATAAGATTATTTTTGTTGCTACTGTATAACTGTAATTTTGCTACTGTTATGAATCCTAGTGTAAATATCTACATTTTCCCATGGTCTTAAGTGATCCCTGTGAAAGTGTCATGACCCCCAGAGGTTGAGAAGCATTAATCCAAAGGATGGAGGCCATCATAGGTTGTCTGTACTTTAGTGGATGGCCCTATAAACTCGTGATGGTAGAACTGAGCTCAGTGGGTCATGAACAACAAGAGAACAAGAAGGAAGGGAACATGGGGAAGGTGCGGGAGGATTTGGAGAAGGGCAAGTAGGAGGTGAATTTAATCAAAATATGATGCATTCATATATATATATATATACACATATATATATATATGAAATTCTCAAAGAATAAGTAAAAGTATGCTTTTAAAAGCTTCACAGTACTGCTAGGTGATATTGGGCAGGATTCTTGTATAAATAAGTGAAGAAGTAGTAGTACAGCTCAGGGATAGAGCACAGCACTCTCAAATGCCCAAGAATAATTTTCTTAGCATGCCTTAGGCCAAGTTTGAAACTCAGCACAGTTCCTACCTGTCCCCTCAGATAATCTAATTAATGTCATTTGAGAGTAATATGGATTTGAATAGTACTAGAGATATTTTGAGCTCAACACCCGGTCAAATCCTTAAACTTATGATTCTGTTTAAAATCAGTGTTGTTTTTCCTGATCTGGTAAATACACAATGTACACATTGAAATGTCACACTGCACTCCATTCATCCAAATGATTATAAACTGTCAATTAAAATTTTAAAAAGTAGAGTTGTTTTCTGTTTGGGCTTTATTATTGAAATACCTGTTGTTAAAAACTTCTGTTCTTGCCGGGCGGTGGTGGCGCACGCCTTTAATCCCAGCACTCGGGAGGCAGAGCCAGGCGGATCTCTGTGAGTTCGAGGCCAGCCTGGACTACCAAGTGAGTTCCAGGAAAGGCGCAAAGCTACACAGAGAAACCCTGTCTCGAAAAACCAAAAAAAAAAACCAAAAAAAAAAAACAAAAAAAAAAACAAAAAAAAAAACAAAAAAAAAAAAAAAAAAAACTTCTGTTCTTTACTATTTTATTTTAGGGAAACTCAATTTATACATCACTTAGCCAAATTATCAGTGATTTTTGCATGGAAAAAATGTTATACCTTTTTAGCAAGACCTCCCTCATATCCTACCCCTTTGAGGAAGTGAGCTGTCTCTTCCTTAGAGTGGTATGAGCATATTAATCTCTGAATTCTCACAATGATGTTTCTACTGCCTGAATGCTCAAAATCTAACGTAGAAGGGTATCTACAAAGCAATACTCTATTAGAACTGCAGGTAGCTATCAAAGAATTCAACATAACTTGACTGTGATCTGGTACATCAAAAGAGATTACTTGAATATCTGATATTTACAATGTGCAGGGATTCATGAACTCTTCATTACCCCAGGTTCACAAAAAATAAACATACAAGAGTTGGAGCGAAGAAAACAAAAAGTGAAACCTGTAGAAATGTCTTTACTAACTGGAGATTTAATACCAGCTCCTCAACTTTTATGGGAAAGTGAAATCAACAATCTGGAAGACATTATAAATCACAAGATGAGGTATTTCAAGGATTTAAAATACATTTCTTTGCGATCTCTGCAAAAGAATAAAGTTAATGTTGCCTAGTAAACAAAGATCCAGGAATAAATTTAATCTTTGAAAGAAAATCAATGTGTCCCATGCCTGGTACATTTATTCTCTGTAAATTTATCAGAAAAGAGATAACTTAAGATTACACTTTAAAAATTAAGAAAAGAGAATTTGTAAACAACAAGATGATATTTGCGTTATTATCTAAAATTTTGAGAATCTTTGCATGTGAAATATATTAATTTTACTGTAGTTTTACATTTTAGATATAAACAAGGAAACACAAACATCAGTTTGAGAGAAGTGATATTGACAACCGGCATGATAAGCTTCTTTTGAGAGTATTTTTTTTTCAGTCACAGGATGAAAACTTTAGTAATGACAATATTTAAGCAGTTATGTATTGTAACTTGCCATCTTTTAAAAATAGGATAAAGTAAGATTTTTGGTATTTACGATAATTCTCAAATATTAAAGCATGTTAGGATTCTCTAGGTAATATTTCTCTAGCACAAAACAGTTTTTCAAAATTACATGAGCATCTTTTCACCAAATTTTAAAATTATAGGCAGGTTGTTTGATATTAATGAGCAAATTTCACATGTAAAGCCTATTGTCCATATGTTAAGGGTCTGTCCATTCAATCTGCTTCATGATTTGAGTGTTACACTTGACCATTCACTATCACATCAACTGTTTTTTGTTGTTGTTTATGAAAAAATATGTTGTAAGTCACATTTAAATCATCATGTGTTACAATGAACCATGCTTCACAAATTAATGAAAGTTCTTAGTCTAACTTAAAAACTCGAGCTTAATCAGCAAACACATTTAACTCCAATAAAATTTTGATCAAGTTGTAGAGCTTTTCTCTACTTCCAGGAAATTGTAGCATAATATCAGTTTTTAATGAGTTTTCTCTTAAAAAAAAATCATCCTTACACATAGAAAGAAATAGAGTCTTTTGAATCAGAAAGTTTACTTTTAATCAAATTCCTTTCTTTTTTGTTTATTACCTTCCATTTATTATGCTATAATATTTTGATAAAATCTTTTAACTTCTTTCAGGCCCTAAAATATGATAACTTTTTTATTGTGTTACAAATGAAAAATACATAAATGATATCTACTTGTATGAAAAATGTACCAAGTTAAAAAATTAACCTTTTTATACTGGGAGCTCAATGCTCTTGACTTTAGGACCATTAATTAAATCTGCACATGTACATATATACATATACATATAGATTTATATATGTGCATATGTAAATTTTAAAGCTTTTTGAAAAGCAAAAAATATTGATGTATATTGATTTTTTGTAAATAAGTACATCTCAAACAATAAGACCCATACATGTGTGAATGCTCATAATAAATGTAGGACTACATTGGTGGGATGTGAAACTGGACAGGAGTGGGTGCATACTTGTAAGTTTAACATTTGAAATATTCATATTTTGCCCACTGGCTTACTAGTAGTTCATTATATCTTATTTGAAAAGCCTGTGTTTGATCTTTTCTCTGGCTCTCTCTGGAGCTTTAAATTAATAAAACAACAAAAAATTTACTATCCTGAAGCCAAACACCAAGGGCTGTGATCCTCTCAGATCTTGACAACTTTGAATGGAGGGGAATATATACATACATATCCATATGTACCATCACCTGTACCTATCATTACTTTCTTTCCCTATTATATATTCAAACATATTATTAAAAGTAGAAGTCGAATAAATGTATTAGCATGTCATCTCCCAAAACACACACATACCCTAAGTATGTAGTGGGAAATTTAATTTGAATGAATTCTGAGAGAGTAAATGGAGTAGAGATTATTAGAGGAAATAGAAATATAAAACTTAAAAATATGTAAACACAACTCACATGTGCTTTCAGTGAAATCAATAAACAAATACTCTTTCAGTTTGTCCAAATGTCTTGTGTTCATACAAAAGCTGCAGATGAGCAAGTGTGGATTGCTTAAGCAACTGATGCTATTGACAAACACCTGCAGGAAAGATCATTGCATGGCATCCTAAAATTGTTTTGTATATTTGTCTGGCTTTTGAAAATCCCTTAATTTCATTGCATGAAAAGGAAATTTTATTTTTAAGATATAGGCTTCATATTAATAAAATTCATTCATATATTAAATTCTATGAACATAATAGAGCCTCTGCTTGATGGTTACGAAAACTTGAGAATGATGAACTGATTCTGGGATTCATCTCTTGGATGCTAGAATCTTCAGACAAATGAGTCATCCTTCACTCACAGAAAAAAATATTTTATAATCTTAAGTTAATGCTGATACTTGAAACCTGGGGTTATCCCTAAATTCACAGTTTATGAGTTAAAACAAGGACACAAGAAAAACAAAACAGGAGAATAATTACTACAATACATTGTGCCTTATAAAATAGCAACGCTATGTTTCTAAGATCTTGGAAAAGAAAAGTAAAACATCAGTTTTTAAGATTTCTTTTCGGGAGTAAAACTAATTTTGCAATGATATCAGATTTGTTATTTTAGAACAACAAATCTCTTGAGGGTTAGACACAAATGAAGATAACTCTTTGTGGTGTTATTCCTAAAATAAACGTTAATTCTTAAGGTAGATATTCCTTAACTTGAGGCAGAAATATTCTGTAGAGGTTTTAGGCAATATTCAGACTCACCAAAGCAGCACACGGTAAAGTCTTCAGTGTTTTTCTAAGGTGTTTTTTGTCATATGTCCGTTTAGGATTCATCTGGTGACCCAAATCTGTCCAATGTTTGCATTTGTCTCACATTTATAGGTGTTCTGGGGGAGGATTTTCCAGGCCTTGCCTTATATCACCCTCTTTTCTTCCTTCTGCCCTGTCCTCACTTCCCCTCTTCCTTTGCTTTTGTCATTACTTGCACATGTCCCAACATTCCCTGTGCCTCTTCAGTGCAAAGACACAGGTTGGTTACCAAATGACCTGTTTGCTCAGGCATTTTCAGAAGAACGGAAGCTGCTCAGAAAGTTTTTCCCAACTTTGAAAGCTCCTGCTTAGGGTGATATGGTAGGGTAAGATAGGATAAGACAGCATGGCTCCTGTAAGAGTAACCAAAGCATAGTCTATCCCTGGAACTGTTGAAATCACTCTACATGTACTAACTTCACGGCACTCAGTAGGTTTTATTATTTCTCTATTTACTGGATGAGGGAACTGAAACACAGAGATTAATGTGAATTTATCATGATGCAGATACAAATGGGTGGAGTCAAGTGCATTCTGTCAGCCACCGGATTGTACCACCTTGCAGACTTGAGTCTATGCTCCACTGCTTCCTGGCTCCTGGGCTACTTTATTTCACTGAGTCTCACTTTTTTCATCTTTAGGGTGAAATGAGGTGGAGATAAAACTTAACTACCATACTGTTGATAGTTCAACTATGAACTGCCCAAGCCTTCAGTGGTTTGCTTTCCTGAATATATGCCTCAAACCTGCCATTTTCCAAAGAAATACAAGCTTAAAAAATTCTTTACTAGAGAGCCATTCTTATCACTGAGATTGAGAATATATTGGTTATATTTGACAATATCACAAGTACTGAAGAAGAGATCTTTCTTCTCTCCAATCACCTTTACTTTCTCAGAGTTTTACTGGCAAGGACAACATTGCCACAGAAGTTGGCCCTCACATTACAGGGTCTATAGCCTTCCCAACAGACAAGGAAGGTCCCTTGCTGTAACCTGCTGAGTCTGATGGTCTTGGGCGAAGTCTTGCAGAACTTCAGTTTCTGATTATAAAAATATCTCTCCTCTCTCTCTCTCTCTCTCTCTCTCTCTCTCTCTCTCTCTCTCTCATTTTAAGACAAGGTCTCCATATGTAGTCCAAGCTATCTTGGAACTCCCTATTTAGATCAGGCAGGTCACAAACTCACAGAGGTCTACCAGCCTTTACCTTTGAGTGATTGGATTACAAGCATGCACCACCACACCCAGCCCATAGCATTTCTTTATAATCCATATATCAAGCATCAGAGAAATGAAAATGCAGAGTTGTGGGTGGTTTCCTTAATGAGCTTTCTCAATCACATTTTGTTTTGTCTCAAATAAATTCCTTCTCTCTTTGATCCCTGAAGGCCTCTCATTTGCTATCTTAATTTGTATTAAAGCATTTTTAACTTAGCTTAATATTTTTAACATTTAGAACTTTTTTACATGTCTATGGTTAGCCTGAAGATGGCCACATTTTCACTGGAAATATCTGAAGAATTATCTTGGAAAAATTCCTAGTTTCTAAATGTATAAAGGGACATACCTTATATCCACATTAAAGTGAATGACTGTAGGGTCAGTAAACAATGAGTAATAGCACAGTGCTGCATGTGTCCTGTTCTCTTTCACTTCTTTATTTACAAAGAAGCTATCAGAGCATTTTTGTGTACATACTTCTATTGCTTAGGTCACTTTGTAAAAAAACTGCCCTCAGAGCATTTCATTAAAGTAAATACATTCAAGAAATAATATTAGTATACATATTAATTTGTTCTATATGTACTTTCTTAGCCATAGACATACTTACTTATTTAACATACAAATACATAAATCATAATAATTTGGTGTATTTCCTTATATATCTGAATGTTTTTGAGTTCTATAAAGTATTGTATGTGAAGAGTAAGATATTTACCACTAAAGTACACATAAATCCTGATACTTACCCCTGTCTTTCTTTACTCGTGCTTTGTTATGTATTATGTATATTTTCATATTACCTGGTCATCTTGGGCAATTGGTACACGTTTCATGGTGATTTTTGCTATTGGTACTGTAGTTCCTCTAGATAAGAAGGTAATTTAAGGGCCCTGGATATAAACATATCTATTTAAAGTCATATTATTATATAGCACAACATTTCCAATTAAATATATATTCATATGGCTGTGCCCATAAATATTTCATATGTGATGAACATTTTCTGACAAAAAAGTTGAAATTGCAAAGCATAGATTTCAAAATAGAATTTTCCTCTAGCATCATCAATTACTGGTCCCCTCTTAAATTTAGTATACTTCATATTTGTATGTGCTGCATGACTGACCTCAGAGGAGAATCAGAAAAGTTATTTGTCTATTCTAACCTCTGGAAAGTGGTTAACTGTTGAACACACAAGCCGAACAAGACAACACAGCCACTTCTCTGACAGATTTTCTTTTTGTTTGCTTTTTGCTTAGGAAATTTTTAAATATTATTTTCTTCATTTAAAACCTGTTTTACTTGTTCTTTATTCTATTTGAATTCTATGTGTATTTTATTATACTTTAAATGTTTACTTCCTTCTTTTCCAGTTTTATGAGATCAAAATTTCAATAAAATTATATGTGCTACAACTGTTATTTGTATCTCAGTTAATTCCACAAATATCCTTTAGATATACTGAATTTAAGAAAAGCATGTTTTTGTTAAGTGATATCAACAACAGCTCTTGAGAGTTAGTTTCCTTCATGTAGTTTTTGGAGTACTTTATTCTAGCTTTAAAACCAGATTAACTGTGGTCCAACCAAATCTCTTCAGTGCAATAACAGTAGAATCTTATACAAATGAGTTAAACTTTGACTTTGTTTTCCTAAATCTTTAGAGATGAGGTTAATAATGCTTATGTCACAGAGCTGTATAAGAATTAAACAACAGCCTCTGTTTCGTAAATGCTGTTCCTCCAACCTGACTTTGTTTCCTCTTGTCTTTAATGTGGTGGTTCAACCTAAAATGGGAGAATGGCATCTTGGAAGTAAGTAGTAGTGGAATATTTTAAGCCCTGGTCTGCAATTATGTAAGTAAATGGAAGAAGTGCAAGGAGGATATTGATGGCTTGCTTTTCCTCAGCAGAGCTGCATTAAACATAAAGGGGAGTCATTTTATTGAATAATAAAAGCCTGACAATCACTGTGATTGGCTGGCGGCCATTACTGCAGTGCAATTCTAAACAGCTTGTTTTTCAAAGTTCTTCTTGAATAACTCTAAACCCAGCCGTCGCCTGGCCTGATCTGAAGCTCCCAAACGCGTTTTTAAAGTGAAGTTGCTCACATTCCAATATCTCTGTAAGAGAAGGGAAAATATGTGCATTAGAATTGACTTCTCTTGAATGTCTTTGGATCTGCATATTTTGAAGAGATAGAAAATTTGGAAAATTTAACAAACTCAGGTTGAAATAGTATAATTCATGAGACATGGAAGAAAACAGTCATGTTTGCAGGGATCTATGAAAAACAAAATAAAACAAAAGAATGAAGAGCAACATGGTCTCAGCACAAACGACATTTGTTCTGCATTATCCAGATGAAAATCCAGTAGCTTCTGCACAGGTCTTAAGGCTTCTTAAGTTCTTCTGGAATCCACTCTGATGCACCCATCTGTCCCTGTCAGCATTTCGAATCCTCTCTGGAAAGTGTGAATAATAAGTGGGTCCAGTTGGCAATTTACCAAGATAAATATTTAATGATTTTAATGGCTATTTTAAATATCTGTTGTTTAAATTGTGGATTAATACTTTATTTGATCAGTGAATTCTGCCCAGGATGTTGGAGAAGCATTTGCTGCTAGGCTCTCCATAATGAATGCATACTTAAATGTCAAAACTGTCCAGGTTAGATTCTTTCCTAAGCAGACATTTTATCTTAAACGTCAACGTTGGAAAGAGTGAGATAAAGATCAGAGCAGAAACGTGAGAGCCAAGAAACTGTATTTATTTTCATTTTAAAACGCAGACGTGGCAATTAATTTTGTGAAATCCAGAGTCAAAGCAACACAGAGAAATGGTTTTGATATGAATATTGCATGAATGATGAAGAAAAATTAATGCGTTGCAGAGCCCAGAAAGCTGATTCTGCAACAGGCAGCAGTAGAAGAATCCCAAAGCAGTCGGTGATTGGCTGATGGAATCTTTGTTCCAAAGGCAGGCATCCCGCAGCAGATGCTGGGTGAACTCCCTGCTTCGCCTCCACCTTCCAAAGCACTGCTCAGTCTCCTGGCTCATGCCTGAGCTTAGGCTGCCTTCTGGTGAGTGGCGCACATCTCCCCCTCTCGACCATCCGCCAGGTGCCTGCTGCCGGGCAAGCACTCACACAATGGACTCACTTGTTTCCCTCTCTCCTCTCCGTGGACTTGCAGCCTGAGAAAACAACTTGCAGGAGTCAAGAAGGACCCTGCCTGGAGCACGGACTCGAAGAGCCTTCCAGACAGGTCGAAGCTGGTGTTCACGCAGACAAAACAAACAATGCCCGGCCCACGAAAGAATAAATTATACACGTCCACGCCCCCGCCCAGCACCATCCAACAAGCAAAAGAAAACCTAGGATGGGATTTTTCCAAATAAAAGATTTTTGTTTTCTCTTTCAAACGGGGAATGCCCTCAGACAGCCAAAGGGATTGACGTTGGCTTTGCAGTGACAACGCCCCCCGCATCGCCTAGCACGAATCCAGGTTCCCTGAGAACCACAAGGTGGGAAACAGACCTAGGGGGAGGAAGTGACATAGGCAAAGCAGTTTAGAAGAAATAGGAACTTCGAGATCAAATGAACAAAACGATCGAGTTTTAAACCGGGCTCGAAGAGTGAAACTTGGGGAGAGGAAAGGACAGGAGCTCTCCGCAGGAAACTACCTGGAGATGAAAGCCGGAAAATAAGGAAGTGGCAAGCGGCAACTTTGCAGTGGACAGCAAGTTGTGTACCCTGCGAGGCCTCTGCTGAACATCCCTAGGCTGCCCTTTCTGGCGGGGCGCCCGCAGCATCAGCACCAGCGGCGGTACCAGCAGTAGCAGCGGCGGCAGCGGCGGCGGCAGCTGCGCGCCTCCGGCCCGCCCCGCGCGGTCCCCGCTAGCCCGCGCCCTGCCCGTCTGCGTGTGCGTGTGCGTGCGCTCAGCCCAGCGTGAGCGGCACCTGCTAGTCCCGGCTCGCCGAGGAGGCCGCCTCGCCGGGCTCCCACCGCCGTGCCCGCCGGAGCGGCTCAGAGGGCTTCGAAGGCTCCGAGGTCGCCCAGCAGCCGCGGTACCCCGGCCGCCTGCAAGTCCGCCTGGCTCCGAGTCACGTGTCAGTGCCCGAGGCAGAGACTGAGAAAAAAACGCGCTTCATTCCTTCTTCCACCGCCATACTGTATTTTCCTAAATCTCATTTTTATTCCAACATTTTACTCCCGCTCGGTGAGTACCTTCTCAGTGGCATTCTTGTCCTATTCTTTTTTTTTTTTGTCCTTTTTTTTGTTTTTGTTTTTTTTTCTTCTTTTTTTTTTCTTCCCACTTCTTTGATTATTGTTTGTATTTGGGAAAGCTGACGAGCATGGTCTTAAGCCTTTTCCTGAATCAAGTTTTCCTAGCATGCGATGGTTCTCTAGACAAGGCGCTGTGTCTGGGAGTCCGCGGTAGCTGTGCCTGCTGCGAGCGGCTCCCAAGTCCAGCAAAATGTGCAACTGGTTTTATGGAAAAAGCGTTGTGAAGTATGATGCCTATTTTTTCCCTTTGTAAAGATAAGAAAGCATGTTTCTAACTCTTTTTTACATACTCTTTTTCCGAAATCATTTTTGTGTAGGTGGGATTTTACAGCAGTATTCACAAGTTTGTCGTCTTGCAATTCGGTGCGCACCACTGAGCAAAGACATTAATTTTGCATTTTTATGACCTTTTTGGAAGCCTGTGAGAAATATTTCGTTTTTTCCCCTCCTGTTTTTGATATCAGTTGATAACATGAAACTTTTCTTGCAGCTAGTTAATGGGATTATTTTTAAGCAAATGCTTTTTTCCTCCTTTACATTAACTATGACTTTTGCACATTTGACTTTTTTATTTAAAAAAACCGAGATAATTTTATGATAGATATCCTGATATCTATATCTATATTATCCCTTCTTCCTCCTTCTCCCCTCCCCGTAAATCAATTTTCAAATAATGGCAGTGGAAGGTTTTTCTGGAAAAAAAAAAAAAATGAAGTGCGGTTTGGTTTCCTTGTCAACGGAGGATGAAGTGAACAGCACAACAGCTCGCAGAGAGCAGGTACTTGGCCCCCTCGGTGGCGTTCCCCGGGTGTGTGATGGCAACGCTGGCCAAGAAGTCTGTGTGCGCGCGTGTGTGCGTGTGCGAGGGTGTGTGCGCGTGTGCGCGCCGGTTCCGGGCTGTGTCCTAGCCCGCGATGGGGAAAGCCGCGCCGGGAGCCAGAACCAAAGTGCTCTCCGGGCCGCGATTGTTTTGAAGGTGCGCGCAACCCCCTCCCCCGGCGGCGCCTAGGTTGTGCTGGCTGCAGGGGCCACAGCGCCACGGGCGGTCCGGCAAGTTGGCCTGAGCCACCCGCAGCGCCGGAAGCAGAGGGCCCCGCGGGGCGCTGGCCCTGGGGCGATCGGGCCCTCCGGGCGCTGGAGACGGAGAGGTGAAGGGGCGGGAACCGCGGCCGCCCCGGAGCTGGCTGCTGGCCAGGCGGCGGGAGCTGGAGGTTTCTAGGATGGCAGCGGTCCCCGAGCGCCGCACTCTCGCCTCCGCGCCCCGCGTGAGCAGTGCTTCGGGTCCTTCCCAGCCGCCTCCGCTGCCTCCAGCGGGTTTACCTTCTTCAGTGCTGTCTTTCTCATGCTTTCCCGGAGGTGTTGCGTTGGTTTTAAGCCCTTGCTGGTGTCGTCCGAGGAGAGGGAATGGTCACTTGT
Source organism: Peromyscus californicus insignis (assembly GCF_007827085.1). Classification (NCBI taxonomy): domain Eukaryota; kingdom Metazoa; phylum Chordata; class Mammalia; order Rodentia; family Cricetidae; genus Peromyscus; species Peromyscus californicus. The sequence goes on along the minus strand of NW_026294573.1, from coordinate 157,194,878 downwards.
ACCGGTGCTCACTTGGGTTTAATGAGACGACGCCTAGAAGGTACAAAATTAGCCTTTCCTAATTTTAAACAGACAATGTTTCTCTCTTCTTACCCACCGGATACCGGTTGTGTAGATGTCCCCCTCCCCCCAGGCCAGAGGACAGGGTAGGGCAAAGGGTTACTGAAGGTGGCAACTGTTGTTGGTGCTGAAGTACTCAGTGTTGAATGCTTTCAAAGGTGTTTGGGTGTCCTGTTGCATGCATCTGGTAAACCCAGCAATACTTTTCATTACTATTGCATTGTCTGGCAATAAAAAGCCCTTTCTCTACTTGTCACACTAACAGAATCTGTCCCCAAATAAACACAGGGAAGACAGACTGAATCTTCAAATCTGGAGAGGAATTAGTAGTATTTGAACAGGTTGCTTTGAACCTTTCATTTTCTTCTTTTTCCCACCTTAAATGAGAAGTTCAGTGTTAAATATCTCATGCACACTCTTTGGCTTATGATAAAATAAACTTAAATGAAATTACTTTTTACCTCACTAAGTTTTCTTCTACGTTCTCTAAATAAATAAATAAATAAATAAAATAAAAACTAATCTTGAGAAAGCAGAAGGACCTATAGCTAAAGGATGAATAACTTATTCTATAGGATTTTCAAGGGAATGTTTCACTGAATCTCTGTATGCGCAGCTAGTGACGTGAAAAGTTCGGCGTTTTGTGTTTTATGCTTCGCAGTGAAAGAATATAGACTCCAAAGGAAGTTAAAAATGCACTGTACTCTCCAGGAAGACTTGTGTCACATTTGTCTAGCTCTTAAGATCTCCGCAAGTTGCATATGTGTGTGGTTGCTTATTTATTCATCTATCTACTTACTTATTCATTTACTAATATGTAGTCAGGCTGCTTTTCATTAAGAAGTCTCACTGCATCTTTGAATGAGGAAAAGACCATTTTGCAATCAGCAAACAACAGTCTTTAGTGCTTAAAGTGAATAGTTCTAAAATTTGAAGCTCGTATTATGACTCTAAAGCTAAATATAGAATTTCTTCTTTCGTACAGTGAGGTCATTGCTCAAATATGGCCTTTCATATGGCTTAGGCAGCAAACAAAAAATACTTTTAAAACTCATTTGCAATACCCTATGCTTTTTAAAAAAATATTTTAAATCGTGTTGTTTTATATATGTAGAACTTCTCACTTAAAATGATGTACGAGGAGATATACCTTTTGTAGGTCTTATGCATGATAAATTTTTTAGTTTTTTGAAAATCAGTTCAAAACAGAGGCAGAGCAAGGAAGAAAGAAATAAGTTGTGTGAAAAAATTGGGGTGTCCAAATTTTGAAGTTTTGTCCCAACTTTAGCGTGTTCTCTCCTGAGAACACAGACAGCTATTTAGCAGTTCTGTGTGTACTGTTTCCACAAGAGACTGAAACCAGAGACCAACAAGTGCCACCTGATGAGAAGGGGGTTTCTGGTGGAATCCTCTACTGAAAGACCATGGCTTTTGTTGTCTTATGCTTTCATTTAGTTAATGTTGATTAATTATATCAAATGTTTATTTTAAATTTCTATCTGTGACTTTCAAGTCATCCCAATCCCTGCTTCCACTAATTTAGCCGAAATTCTGCAACTACTTAAATGGATCACTTGTACTGGAGTTTGGGACTTTAAAGCTGTCCCAGGTAATCTACTAGAGTTGGCACCTCCTACTGGTTTCTTACAGGAAAATGTATGCTGTTTTCCTTGACCAAACTACCCATCAGAATTCTCATCAACTTAATCATTCGGTTTTTGTTGTTGTTTGGTTTGTTGTTTTTTTGTTGTTGTTGTTGTTTGATTTTTTTTTCTTACAGGTTATTTTGGAATATTTTTTTTAAAAGGGAATGAATTTGCTAGTTAAAAGGCCAGGGACTAACTGGTTGCTGAACTATAAACTAATCTCTAGTATTTTAGTTGTGGTGAAGTTTTCACAAACATAAAACTACCTTTTAAATTTCCTCCACTGTTTCTCTGCAATGAAAACTGTGGCTACTCCAAAAAATGCTGGATTTACGAATATGTTTATAGTTTCTGTTAACTTCAAACTTTGCAGAGAAACAAAGTCTCACTTGATTTTCTGCCTTGTATGTGTGGTTTGTCCGAACATGTTAAAAATAAGCATTCATTATTAAAATGATTTTTCAATAAAATTTTTCTTTATATTTAAACACTCAGGATGGATAGTGTTGTTTATTTCTGAGTTTGTATCAATGTACCTACATTACAGTGGTGTTATACATAAGACAGGAAAGTTTTAAGCATACTTTAGATATGTTCATTAATATCCTTAACTACAAAAAGTGTGTTACTTTGCTGTAAAGCGATGACTTAATTTTTGGGAAAGATTAGTTATTTAAAATCTATATTTAAATATGAAGTTTTACATTTTAAATGAAAATAACAATTTAAGATAAATAGAAGAATAATTTGAACTATCAAAAATTAGTATTTTCTCAGTCAAATGAAACATGTTATTTGGATATATATATATATACTATTTAGTATTCTGTTGTATTTTGCAGACACTTTGTCTGCATGTGTGTCTATTCATTGTGTGAGTGCCTGGTGTCCCTGGAGGCCAGTAGCAGGTGTTGGATCCCCTAGAACTGGATTTTTGTAAATGACCAAGTCGGTGGTGGGAGTTGAACCTAGGTCCTCTAGAAGAGCAGTCAGTGCTTTTAATTTATGTGTCCTGACTCCAGCCTTTGAATATGAATTTCTTAAGTAAAACACTTATGCTTTGATAAGTCAGTAAAAACATATGTGACGCCCTTGTAGTTGAAAGGTTTCCACCTGAGTGGGGTGTGGTCATGCCTTGAGAACTGATCTTCTAGGTCATGTAAGGCATCAATTCAAATGAGACGTCGAGTCCTCAAAAGCTCTGTTATGGAAGTAGAACACAAGTGCTGGGGATATTAGGAAGTATGTATACAATGATAAGAAACTGTAGAATTACATGTAGAATAAGAGTTAACTATATCTCAAAATGTGTTTTTAAATGAGTGGTTAGTTATGACTTCTATTGCACTACTATTAAGAAACATATATTGTCCTATGACAAGCTGAGGGAGTGATGATTCCTTTTCTTCCTAGTGCTCATAGGGCTCCAGAAAGTAAGAATTTGAGTTTACAAAATGTCTTTACTGATTGTCAATAACTGTTATTAACCTCTTACTGTTCCCATTTCTTCCAGTTAGCTGTAAAAATGTTCTTAAATTTTCATAATTTATCATGATTCTTTGATTTTATATGTTTTTTAGTAATTGACATCAGCAGTCTAAGCTTTCTCAGTAGTGCCAGTGACACTAGCTGGTTAACTTGTATCTCAGTCACAAGTACAACAGTCAGTGAACAGAACCTTAGGAGCAGGTGATGCTGTATTCCATCAACACCAAGTTACAGACTTAGCAGGTGGCATCTGAAACATCAGCCACTGTCTTCCATAGATTATAAACTTTCCTTTGCATAAAACATAGGTTTAATTCAGTTATTGTCAACTTTTGTTAAATTTACAACGTTGGTGAATTTTTCCATCTTTGTTTTGTTGGACTTATGCTAAGCACTAAACATACTTTTAAAAATTGAGGTTGTGATTTCTAGTTATTTCAGATACTTAAAAATCTTTGTTTGCACTGGATTATCTTCATGTTTTTCTTATACTGACTCAGGTTAGCTTCCTTTTGTTCTTTGTTACTAGCACAGAGATGGAAGTGGGAGAAATTTGTCTAGGATGAGTGTCCTCTGGCGTGTCCTTGGAGACGCCTCACCTGGAGTCAACACTGCAAGACTTATTTCTCTTACCATGTATAAATCTCAGTGAGAGGAGGATTCTGAAGGACATTGAAACACTGTCCTCATTTCCTGAAGTGAGCAGTGGAAAGCCTCACAGCAAAGTTATAATAGTCAAATGCAGATATAGTTTTGGTTAAATATAGTTTAACTCACCAGTTAATATTATTTTTGTTTAGAATAAAATAGTGGATTTTTTTCTCAAAATTTCACAGTGGAAATTAATTGCGCTTACCTGTCATATATGTGTTTAGATAAAATGTTTGTGTACATTTCAATAACTATATGCTGAATATTTATAGAAGTAACATATTCCTGAGCTAGTCTGGATATTTTATTAGTCAGGGATAGAGAAAGGCTATTTGTTCTTTATTGAATGTCAAAGATGAAAAAAATGGAAGAGAAATAACATTTCTTTTAAAAAGTTTTTATTAGCATATATTAATACTACATATAATTCATTGACATTTTCTTACATGGACACAATATATTTCAATTGTATTCAACCCAATCACCTTCTCTTGTCCCCCCTTCTCCTATTAGTCTCTTCTATCTCTATCTATCTATCTATCTATCTATCTACCTATCTATCTATCTATCTATCTATATGTATGTGTGTGGGGCGGGGGATATTCATCCTAACGAATTTCATCAGGTTGTTAATAGGAACACAGTGATAGCTTGTTTATGGGAGTGTAGGCACCTTACCAACGACTTACCAGTAAAGAAAATTTTTCTTCATCCACATTAGCCATTATGCATATAACCTTCCGGGAAGAGTTGGCTCCATAAGAAGCCCTTTCAAGACAAAGCGTAGATAGTTCCAATCATGTGGAGAGCTAGGCCATGTAATCAGAGCTGCTGAGTTCAAGTCTACAGCTATGTCATAGCTGGAAGTCAGTGTTCCATGCAGATCTTCCTCCCCTCAGCTCTTACTTCCTATTACCCCTTCTGTGATGGTCCCTATACCTTGGAAGAGGTTGTGGGGATGTTATAGATGTGTCATTTATGGATGAGCACTCAACAGTCATTTATTCTTTGTCCTTTAACCAGTTATGAGCCTCTGCAGTCACTATTGACCACTGGGGCATACAAAAAACAAAAACACCACCACCACCAAAAAGCTTCTCTGACTAAATCTGAGTGCAGCATTATCGTGAGCAAAACCATAGTTGTCAATGAGGCAGTTTGACAGGCATATCATGTGCATTTAGCAAACAATAGAAGAAGCTTTCCAAGTAGGGCCTATAACCTCCCCTGCCATGAGATTTTTAGCCATATTAGCAGTATCCTAAATAAATTCTCTACTGACGTATGAACATTAACTCCAATCAGAAAGTGATTGGTCATCCCAGTAACAGACTTGCGCTATAGGACTGTTGGGCTCATCTTGGCTGTCTGGTTACTATTGCTGTGTACAGTGTTCCGAACTGAGTAAGACTGTTGATGACAATTTGTTCCAGCAGCTGGTATAACACCTTCAGGACTATGAAGGCTGCCCTCTGGAGACAAAACTTCAAGTTATTTTCCTTTATGACATTGTGCAAAATGAAGGCCTTTCTGCTTCTTGTTCCCCTACTGAGTAGGAAGTGCATCACTGTTTCACATGTTGAAGGAAACTAGTGGTGAAAGATAAGTAAACTGCCCAGAGTTCACACAGGTGGTGAAGGGTCAAGTAATATGGAGGAAGTCTGATGGACCTGGCCTACCTTTTGCATACATGTATATTGTGTTTAGACAAGATTTTGAGTTGTTTTGCTTTTCCTAGTATAAAATAACTTACATGTGTTTACTCTGGATACATTATGGGGACTATAATTTGCCAAGTTTTTATTAATAAGTACCTTTCGTCAGTGAGTACTTAAGTTGGAAATAAAAATAAGTAGTATTACTAAAGAATTCTAAAGGACTATGTTAGCATACATTTATGTAGAATTCTTGGAGCCCAGACCAATACAGGCAAATTGGTGAGGTACCTTAGCTGATCATCTCATACTGTGATGAAATAGACTGTCATTTGTCTATAATTGCTTTGTAGAAGCCCTGTGAAAAAATCCAACATTTGTTTACTAAGTATGAAATAATCTACTTCCTTCAATCTCTGATGGCATGGTATGGAAAAATAAGTCTGTAGACAAGGTAACCAAACAAGCTATTCTTTTCATCATGCTACAAGGCTATAAATATAGGTGTTGCCTCTGTCTACCAACATCTCACCACCAACTTCATCTCCATCTCTGATTTTCACTGTTACACCTATTTTAATGTGACACTTTTTTCGAGCTCATTTTATCTGTTTGTTAATAATGTAAAACACATACGACTGCAAAAAGTTATTTTAAGATGCTGTGTTTAATTGCTGTTTCAGAAGCGTGAAAACCTTCTATTATGAAATAGCTTCCTTAGTGCTTTAGAAATTGAATATATCAAGAATGAGAATCGTAAAGCAGAATGATGACAGGCTGAATGAACAAGAAGAAGTGAACTTTTGAGATCATTCAATACAAATGTACATGTCCACAAAGTCAGTAGTTTAAAAGTCAAGGTAAATTAAGGGTTAAAAATGGCCATCTTTGTTGGATCTGGTTATCATAGACATTGGTGTTAGGAAACAATAGCTGAGAGGGTATATAGAGGGGCTCCTTGTATACTTGAGGATGAGAGAGTGGCTATAGCTTTTTGTATATCACTCAAGTTTGAAGTCCCAGCATTAACTTAGGAAGAAATAAACAATGTGCAACTGAAAGTGAGAATATTCAAGGCTGGAATGACATATTACAAACTGTCTATAAAAACATTTAGGAGGAGATAAGACATGCAGGGGCATATATTAGTACCTTCATTTTCTTACTATGATGCACAAGGGAATGGTAAAAGGTAGAAAAATAACTGCAGTTGAGAAGAGTGTGTGTGTGCTCAATAGAGCTAATGCATGAGCTCAAAGTAATGTAAGAACTGAAAAAGTAGAGTTCCTTGAATCTGTGGTAAAAGTCACTTAGTCAAAATGCAAACTAAACTAATAAGAGATAATAGAATTGAATAAGTGAATGAGATATTAATCATTACTGGATATGGTGTGGTAATGTCTTAAAGAAGTATCTTCCAAAATTTGTATTGGTATGTGTATGCATGTGTGTATTTATATATGTAACATGATCTTTTCAGGAAGGAAAGATGTTTTCTGGAAATATATAAATAATTTTTTACATGTAGAAAAACAAAGCAAAACCATAAATAAGTAGGACTATTCTAAGGGCTAATCTGTCAGTATTATAATGCATTTTGAAGCTTTTAAAAAAACATACCATACTTTTATTATTCCTCTATAATGAAAATCTTCAAGGCCATGTGTCTCCATGAGGATTCAACACATCTAGTAATACATCATGGCTTGTATGGATCAGTCCCCAGCTAATGAGACCAGTTCTGGTAGAGAAATCTCTGATTCCAAATCTGAAATGTCTCATGCTGGAAAGCAACAGAAATACTCAAAGGCTAATAAATTATATCAATGGAAACATGAGCTTGTTTGAAGGGTCTTCCTGTTGCCAAATTTGGATTGTGCGTTAGGAACAAGGATAATAACTTATAAGATAACCAGTAAAGTAAAATATATAAATCCCTAGTGATATTATAAATAAAACTGTATTAAAAGGCAAAATTCTAACGATTACTAAACCTAAGCCATTAAATAGCTTATCTTTTTTGATGAACTCATGCTACTTTATGAGGGACAGATTTTCCTAGATAAATAAGTGTGTGCCACCATTCTGATTCTGTTTTGCTTTTAGATTGGATCAGTCTTGTGTAGCTCAGGGTGGCCTTGAACTCACAGTGATCCATCTGCCTCTGCCTCCCGAGGGTTGGGATTAAAAGTGTGTGCCACCACTACCTGGCCTCTTTGGCTAACGAGTGACTTACCTCTGCCCTCTGATCTTCAGGCAAGCTTTTGTTAATCTGTCTTCTCAGATATTTGGAAGCACAGTGTTAGGTCAAGATTAACCAGAACCTCTGTGAGGAACTTAGCCAAATCACGTTTGTGTCACTTGTAGTCAACAGAAAGGTGCAACACTTGGCCTGTAATCAAAGGGGTCAAGTAAGTATGTGAAAGCAGCAAAGCAGAACAGTGTGAAACAAAGATGCAGGATTGTTCAGGTATCGCAAGTCCTGTAGAGTGACACAAATAAGGTTAGACAAAGAGGCAAAAGCAACTCATGTGAATGCAGCAGGAAGGGTAAGATTTGAGGATGGGAGCTTCAGAGGAGAATTTTATGCATTTAGGTTTTTAACGAAATATAGACAGCAATGAAGACAGTTGAGAGTATGGTAAGGCTTGCAGGTAGCTGAGGAAGAAACTGTAGGTGATACGTTAAATTACTGTGAACTCAGCCTCAGTGTGAAAGCTATTTTTAAAAATATCTTAATTGGGCAACAGGAAAAATGTAAAGGAAAGCTTTAAAAGTCTGCAAAAATAGCAGTGACCCTTCCTTAAGTTTATAATCTTTAACACTGCAGTTTTTCCCATTTGTGACTTCCAGGGTTTTATTATTTTCTTTACATTATGAAGAGAGTTGTGCTATACAATGTGTATGTTCATTTTACTTATGTCTACTTAGTATTCAATAATACAGAAATAAAAACATCATTGGATATGGAAATATAATCAGTCACTTATAAAGAAGTCATTGATCAGAACTAGGAAATCTAATAATTGTTTTCTACAATTAAATACATTCTTACTATAAAGAAAACGATTTAGATCAAAATAAAAGCATGCCATATTTGCTAATACATTTTTTACTGCAGTTTACATCTTAGTTTTATTAAGTTATAAGTCTAGGTTCCAGAAGAAATGGATAGTATTTGTCATATTGCTGCTCCATCCCCACAACAATCAATGTACTGAGTGACAGCCTGGACCACACCAAGAGATGACACTTAGATATCTTGTTTCTCACTATTAGTGAAATTACTAAGGCCACTCCACGTAGTTAAAAGGGAGATTTATTTAATGGCGTAACTTACAAATGAAGGGATAGGTAGATTGCGGGTTCTAGGAAAGACGCAGCGCAGTCCGGCGGTGTTCTCTGGAGAACTCTCCTCCGTTTACCTCTAGCATCCAGGGGTCCAAGAAGGAAGAGAGCGGGGTGCATCTCGATCTCGGGTCTTCAGGGCCCTCTCTTCAGCCCCCCTTGTAGGCGTGATAGTTACCGAAGCCTCAGTGGGGCTTGGAACTTCCAGACCAAAGCTGGAATGGCTACCCACTACACCTCACTGTCTTTATCCTAATCCAGATCTGAGAGACGACTGGGGATCAAACAGGTAACTTGTAAAATGTCTCAGAGCTACAAAGTTGCTTGGTGAGATCTGAACCCAAGATGTGTTCATTCTAAAACTTGAACATGGACTCCTGTGATTTATCCAGAAGGGAGAAAAAAAAAAAAAGATGCTTTGGTTTGGGCATGAATTATTTAGTGACATTTTTCTATCACAATTTATGTGCTCACATAATTCATCAGCTCACATTAATTTCTTCCATAGAGAAGACAGTTAAGAATGAACTTTGCTTTTACTAGGACTGATAATGATTCTGGTAGAGTCTTCTATAATTTTTCTATGTGGTCTCTATATTTCTCACACACTTTATTGGGAGAAGATTTAAATAGCTAAGGCAGTATAATTTTAGAGATTCTTTTTTTTTTAAGCTGCAAAATGTAGCAGAAGAAAGTGTACTCCACCTTATTTCTGAGAACTTACTTGAGAAGTAATTAGAGAGTTAATGAAGATGATAATTAAGCATAGATGATAGTACATAGTTCTTCGGATTGTTAAGAACATGACATATTTGGAATATAGTACCTTTCTACTACAGTGGCTTATTATGTTTCTCTGATTTATTTTCTTCAAACAATAATTGTGTGTGTGTGTGTGTGTGTGTGTGTGTGTGTGTGTGTGTAGGTGTGTGCATTCTATAGAGTGTCTATGGAGGTCAGGGGTCAAGTTTGTAGAGTCAATTATCTTATTCACCTTATCCAAGGATCAGACTCCACCAGGCTTTCCAGCAATCACTGTCTGCTGCTTGAGGAATCTCCCTGGCTTGTGTTTCTTTTATGAGGTATTCTAGAGTCTGTAACATGTGAAACTCTACAGAGATGTGTAGCAGGAATCTTAAAAAGTTCTTATTAATAAAATCAAACCTGAGGCCAGTTATTGGGTTGAATACTGGAAGATCAGAGAGACAGAAAAAGCTACAGCTAACCTTACCTGGCCAACTTCTCAGATGATCTTGTTTCTTCAGACTGGAAGCCTCTGTGTCCTCATATCCGAATGGCTCTCAGCTGAACTGCTGCTCCAAAGCCTGAAGCTTAACCAGCCAAATGCTTCTAGTTTCTGATCCTCATGCCTTATATACCTTTCTGCCTTCTACCACCACTCCCTGGGATTAAAGGCTTGCTTTCTGGGATTAAAGGCATGAGTCACCATGTTTGGCTGTGTCCTTGAACAGATGGATTTTTGCCTCTGGAATGCTAGGATTAAAGGCATGTGCTACCATTGCCTATCCTAAGTATCTAGTGGCTTTTCTGTTCTCTGACCCCAGATAAGTTTATTAGGGTACACAATATTTTGGGGTACACAATATCACCACAGAGATGAGCAGGAGGAACATTAGGGGGCTGAAGAAGATAGTGAACAACATTATTTGAGAATAAAATTGTGAGGCAAAAAGAAATAATAGAAATAGGAAATAATTTATGAGGAAAATAAGAAGGCCATAGTAAAGAGGTACAATATTTATGATTCTGTACTTTTTTTCACACACATTTTGTGCTCTAATACATAACTTATTGTTTAAAAAGAAAATTTTGTAGCATATTTAGAATACTCAAAATTTAAGGTATCTGAATATGAACTTTTAGGTGGCATAAAATAAGTGAAACTAAGAAATGCTTTTTTCAGCTTTTTAATATGGTTGAAAATATAACTATGCCAATTATTAAAATTGAATTATTGAAGACTGGTGTGGATATCCATTCTATTTCACTTTAGAACTCTGTCTATCATATTTGTGATCTTTTTATTAAGAAATAGTTGATGTTTCTTACATACTACAGTTCTAACCCCTGAAACTGGTGCAGTTCTTGGATAACAAAGAAAATAAGAAAAAGAGTGGGTTGGGAAGCAGAAGTGAGCACATCATGCCAAGCATTCTAGAGTCCAACACTACAGCATAGACTGTAGTGGGAGTAAAAAAGTAGGCCTCCCGTATCTGAAATTTCCTAGACATTATAAATAATGAGTAAAGTGAAACAGATGAATCTAATTTTTATAGTCCAACTAATCCAATTAACCCAATGCATAAGTGACTTCAACATATCATTACAAAATTGCTTTAAACATATGCTGCCCTTTCTGTCTTGAAATCTGGTTTTATATTATATTTGAAATGCAGAGATATACATGGTTTACATGTGCACACTTCTGTGGCTCTCACAAAGTCCAGGGCTCAGGGCTTGGGAAAATTTCAGGACTATGTCATGATTTTAAACTCTTTTAGACATCTTATTCTTTTTGAGAGAATAGCCAAGATAGATTTTTAAAATACTCTCTGATTGTTTCAATTTCAACTTTCACTTTTTATTAAGAATATAAATTGAAATCCATTCAAACTCATTTTGTACTAAGCAGTAATCCCAAAATATGGTCAGTTGACTAAGAGATATCAAATTTATCTTGATAGTTATTTTTCTTTAGAAGCAAGGTAACCACTTTATCAAATGTGCTTTTTTTTTTTTTTGATCAGTTCATTTACAATTTGTTTCTACATATAAAGAAATACTATTATTGCCAGGAGTGGACATCTTCACAGAGGCTTTTGTTTTAGGACATGTCTCTGGTATTCATGGTTTGATGAGAATTGTCCAGGGTCCTGCAGAGTCACTCATTCACTATGTATAAACAGAATGATACATTTAATAATTGAATTTACATACAGAGTCAGTGCCCATTGGTGACTTAGTTTTAGAAGTTATTTGAAAATGAAATAGCATGTTCTATGTTTCATGATCTGTTTTCTGTTCTTTAAAACTGTTACTGTAGAAAAATAAGAAGCTTCTGTACCCTGCTCCTCCTTCGCCACTTCTACTTTATTTGCCTCATGTCTTCTTTTTATGTTAGATAAGATTTTTTTGGGCCTTGCTCAAATACGTTTGCAAATTCTGTGTTAAATGGCTTTTTTGCATGATGTAAAGAGGCTAGGCACCTAGCATTTGCACAGCCTGTATTTCAAATATAATGGTGATAATGGAAATGCTCAGAAAGGGCTGGGGAGATGGCTTCAGGAGTGCAGTGCTTGCTACACAAGCATGAAGACTTGAATGAGAATCCCTTGCACTATTGCAAAGCAAGACACAGTATGTTGCTGGGTCCTAATGACTCCCTCGGGTCAGGGGTGAGAAGTCCCAGCATCAGTGACACAGACACTGGGAGTCAGTTGAAGGCAAACATCAGACTTGTTTATTCAATAGTGGGGAAGGCCTTATATACTCTCCTCCCAGCCCCAAGCTGTGTCCCAATCTGGTGACATTGCATGTTTGTCCCTCATTGGCTGTGCATGATCACAAACTCTGACAGCCCCTATTGCTAGGCCCTCAGGCAGACTCCAGGTTGGCTCATAAGGAAGTACGTTATGTGCATGCTTTGGCAACTGGTTTAAGCCAATTTCCTTGACCCTATGGGCCTGTCCTACTACAACAATTGTACAGTATGTGTCTGTGATCCTGCTACCCACAAGATGAGACATGGAGACAGAAAAATCCCTTGTAGCTCACATGGACAACTAGCATGACGTACGTAGTGGAAAACAATTAAAAGACCCTGTCTCAACAAGCTAAAAAGAGAAGATCAACACCTGAGCTGTTCTCTAATCTCCATAATTAAGCCATCAGATATATAAACATGCACATATATCACATACACACACAGGTGCACACACAGACACAGTGAACATTGGTTTAGTATTGAATGTGCATCAGAGTTTGTCCTCATTGGTGGATTTAGACATTTGAAGTATTTTACAGATATTTTCAGTACTGTTATAAATTCTCTGTTCATGGCACCTGAAAGCAAAGAACAGTTATTGCCACAACTTGCACCTGTTATTTCTAACTATACATCAAGGCATGCTTAATCTCTCCAGTAAGAAGTGAATCAACTCCCAAACTGCATGTACTTACTTAGCTAATAATTTGCCACAATAAGGTTATTTACATTGCTAAGTGTAAAATTCAGAACTTACATCTGTACTAATTTTAATTTTCTTCTCACTGCCTCATTTATGATTGACATGGCTAGTAAACACTGTGAAAGCACTTGTTTTGTTTCTGTCATAAAAGTCTGCCCTGAGCTCACAAGGTCTCATAACTTAATTTTCATCATTCACATAGAATAGTTTGAAAAATGTAGCACTTATCATAAATTTTACATGTTTCTTGTGTTTATGGAAAAGATTCAAAGTATTAGCATTTAACATGTCAAAGTTCTCCATGTTCTCTTGTTTAAGCATCTATAGCAATATTGCAGGGCATCATGGACTTGTAACAGTTAAGAATAGTTAGACAGGTGCCATTATAAGATAGGAGTATGTATAAGAGAGAAGAGCAAGTAAAATAAATGTCATAGTATAGAAAAGGCCTAGAATCCATGTTTCAAGCTTGGCCTTCAGAAAGACAAACCTTATTGATCACTTCATAAGACAGCTTTTAAAATGGAAATTAAAATAATTTTACATAGATATTTTTATTTTTATCTTGTTTTACGGTACTTTCTGTAAGTTTCCTTTAAGGGAAAGTGTTCTGAGGCTAAATAAATTTGAAAATCACTACCTTGGAGAAGTTTTTGCCAAGAGTTTTAACTATTTGTAAATTTATCCTGAATTAATTTTATTGCCTTATTGAAATGCAGCTGTTTCAATATTTGCCACTTAAAACACAGAAGAATTACCAATTTAGGTAAATCAAAGCTAATACAAAACAGGATTGATTTTGTTTTTCTCAGCAAAGCTACAACTGTTTTAAAATTTTTCACTTAAAATTCTACAATTATGTCTGATTTAAGGAAATTTAGGTTTAAACAAAATAGTACTGCTATTTTGTTTTCTTAAAGTAATCTTATTGGTGAGGTCTTTGGGAAGTTTTTGTAGTTTGTAAGTATAAAATGAAAAGGATTAAAAGTCTATTTTTGTTCTAGTAAAGGGTGTGGGATGACAATATTTTGGTGATATTTACCAGTCAGTGACTTATGAGATTTGCCAGCTTCCAAACTGTGAGTGCAGTATTTACACGTGTTATGAAATATGTTATTTTCATATCATTCCTTGGCTGTATAATATGTTTATCTGATAATTTTTATAGGATCAACTCATTTATTTATTTTACATCCAGACAGCAGTTTCCTCTACTTCCTCTCCTCCCATCCCCCCTCACCTCCACTCTGCTTCCTCCTACCCCACCCTAATCCACTCTTCCTCTATTTTTATTCAGAAAGGGACAGGCCTCCCATGAGTATCAACAAAGCATGGCATATCAAATTTCAGTAGGACTGTGCTCCTTCCCTTGTGTTAAGGCTGGGCAAGGCAACCAGTATGGGGAATAGGTTCTCAAAATCCAGCCAAAGCCTTAGGGACAGCCCCTGCTCCCACTTGTAGGAGTCCCATAAGTAGACCAAGTTACACAACTGTCACACATATGTAGAGGTCCTAGGTTAGTTCCACACAGACTCTCTGGTTCTTGGTTTAGTCTTTGTGAGCTCCTATGAGTACAGGTTTGTCGTTTCTGTGGGTTTTCTTGTGATGTCCTTGACCCCTCTGGCTCCTATAATCCTTTCTCCTTCTCTTCATTTGGCACCATTCTAGGTTGTGAGATACTGTATAATATGGGAGAATAGAAGCCATAGTGTAGAAAGATCAAGGAATCTTGGATATCTGAGTAGAAATAAAATTGTGGGTTAAAATGACACCTTATTTTTGAGTAGTTCTAAGGATTAATTTTTCTTTGTAATTTCAACTCCAAAGTATGACTCATTGTGAAGTAAATGAAGCCAGATTACTACTTACAGGTGATATCTAGGAAGAAATGCCTTAAATACATAAATTATTAAATAAATTGTATGCTTTTTGAGATTAAAGTGATTTATTGTCTATGAATAAACTCTTGAAGGAACAAGAATTGAATGAGAAAATGTAGACATTGGATTTCAGTCAATCATATCCCATTGCTTGATTTTTTTTTCCTAGCTAAGCATCAGTGAGCAAGCCTTTCAAGGGGTGAAGGAAGTATTCCCTTGTGAGTATCAGTGTGTCTATAAGGCTATGCTTGGGAATCAGTTGCTTTTGAACAATTTTAGGACAAGACATGACATTAAATACTTAGTTGTCACAGCATCACATTACATTTGTAGTTCTCAATCTTTGGAGCACATTTATTTGACATTGTTATTCTCTTTCTTTAAAATATCTTTGTCAGATATTAAATTAACTTTTGCATTCTAGCTTTCAGATACACATGGAAGGGAGAATTTTAATGCTTGCATACCATTCTGCCTCATTGTGGCTTTTTTAGCTCATTCATTATTTTTTCTTCATTATTTTGAAAAATTTGTAGTGCTGTTACTTTTATTTATTTATTTTATTTAAACATTTTTTTGTTTTACATACCAATCCCATCCAGTTCCCCCTCCCTCCTTTTCTCCCACCCCCCACCTCTCCCCATCCTACCCCCTCCCCCATTCACTTCTCAGAGAGGGTAAGGCTTCCCTCAATTAGTCAACAAAGTCTGGCATAGTGCTGTTCTTATTTTTCTGGAGTTGTATTCACTAGTATTGTGACATCATATACACTTTTAAACTTTTTATTTATTTTGTGTGTATGTATGTGTGCCTGAGTGTACATATGTGTACCACATGTTTGCAGGAGCACATGGAGGTCAGAAGAGACATTGGATTCCTGGAACTAGGGTTGTTACAGATGTTTACAAGCTATCACAGGGATGTTGGGAACTGAACTCTGGTTCTTTGCAAAAGCAGTAAGTTCTCTTAAGTGCTGAGCCATCTCTCCAGTCTTTCATGTGTACTTTTTAATTTATATGAATCCACACACTTGGTTATGTATTGGTCAAAACATAGGTCTAGCCAGTATTCATCAAAGACTTTGCTTTTTTATTCAACCCTGGTAGGAAAGTCTGGCAAGTTGGTCTTAGAGATTATTTAAGTCCTACATAATGCCATAATGCTGTATAAGTGTGTGATACAGTAAAATATTTTCAGAAGAAATTTTACATATTTTCAGCATGATTTCAGAGCTAAGCCAGGATTTATGCTATTTAGTCATATTTCATCTGAAAATTCACAGACATGATATTTGAACTACCTTTTTCTATATTCTAAAGTGATATCTTGTTTTCTAACCAATATTAGCACTGAAATCTCTATGTAACATAACTATTTAGCTAAAATATTGCCAAACATCTCTTAATCTTAGGCTAAAATTGCTACCATGATGTAATAATAATAGCTTTTTAGAATAAATAATTCTTTTTGAGTAATATATTATGTATAGGTGCAGTTTTCCTCAAACATGCAGTTAAAGATGATTAAGTAGAGAGTAGGGGTTCAGTATTTGGGTAGTTGTAAATTAGTCATTTTCAGCAACACAACAAATGTTGGTTATTTGCAAAATGGAACAGATGGACATGAGAAGTATGCTTTCGGCATTTTTTATTTGTCTCTCAGGTGACTTCAATTTCTTCCCAATTCAAGAAGAGTGCCTGGTTCTTTAAATCCTTTCTAGAAAGGGAAGCTATCCTGCATTCCGGGCTTCCTTTTAAGTCCCATAGAATTGCCAGGATAACAAACGTGTGCTGAAAATTTTGAACCTTTGGTGTATTTTTCTCTTCCATCTCTAAGGTGAATCATTATAAAATTCTATAAAAGTGCTGAGAGAAATGGTAATTTTACTAGAGATTATTCTAAGTTAATCTTAATGGAACCTTCCAAACACTACACTGTCACTTACTCCTGCATTAAGGAGACTTTTTCTTCATCACATTGTTTATTCTCTGAGTAAAACACTTGGCTACTGGGTAGTGGACTATTGGTTGGAACTTTGGTGCAAGGAAATGAGACTCCTGTCACAATGTTCAGAGATAGCTTTATGTCTTTATATCATTTCCTCTACATTTTAAAAAATAGGTTATTTTAGTTTATTCTATAAAATATTGTTTGTGAGTGGTTGGAAATAAAAAGTTTCAGCATAGACTTCCAGAGAACCACAATTACAAACTGTAGGTATGTGCTCTGTGTCAGTAGTTACTTCTAAAGTGTATGGAATTCTGTTGTTCACTAATTCATTCTCCATTCACTCAATAAGGCCCTGGATAGGTCAGCCTTAGTCACTGATGCATAGGATCTAACTCATTGCTCCACCCTGAAAGGATGTACTACCTCCAAGAAAACTCTATGAGAACATTTGCTCCAATGTTTGCAGATTCAGTAAACATGTCTATAATTGAATTGTATTCATTTGCCTATATAAATCACAAGGATGTTTCTTTTGTGGAAGAGATTCTGAGGCAAGATCATGCTCTGTAGTCATTACAATTGTCCTTTACCTTGGATAGCCTCTTTATTCTCCCACATTCTGGGGTCACAGGCATTACCATGTCAGGCTCATACATTGTTTTCTTTTCTAATTAGCATTCAATGTTTTTTTTGCCTAAAATGGGAAATAAATAATTAGAGATGAATCACACTGAAGTGTTTTTATAATTTAATAATCCCCAATGCAACACAAAATATCATATAGAGGATAATATTCTCAGTAGGCCATAAAATACGAGAGGAAAAAAGTAGTACTACCAACGGGGACCTACTGTATAAATACATGCCTTGTGAGAGACATTCTCATTCTGACTATCACAGAGCTTGTCTCAAAAATGAAAATTTAGTTAGGGTAGGTGTGATGGCACATGCCTTCAATGCTAGTACTTGGGAGGCAGAAGCAGAGGCAGAGGCAAGCAGATTTCTGGGAGTTCAAAGCCAGCCTAGTCAGTTTGTCCAGACTGTATAGGGAAACACTATTAAACCTTTTTTTTTCTCTTTGGATTAAACTATCTGGAATATTTAATGATTTAAAATCAATAAGTCATATCCTGAGATTATTTAGGTTTAAAACAGAAGAAAATGCTTCTTTTTCTTCTTCACAAGGATTGCAGATGTGACTCAATCTGTTTTATGATGAATGCATGCAAACATGCATTATGATGGTGGGTTATTACTGATCAATGTGTCTGTCAATGTGCTTTTACCAACTCCTGATCAACATCACTTTTATCTAAGTATAGAAATTTTGCTGTGTGGATCAACTTGCATTCATTTTTGTTTGTATTTTTAAAAAGCTCTCACCATACCATTTCCCCCTAAGTACCAATATAAGACTTAGTTCCTTTATAATGTTAGTGAAATTCCTAAATGTATCGTTTCTGTATGTGCCATATGTTCTCCTGCTGTCTCCCATTTCTTTATGAGGCTGACATGAGTATTTATATAACCATTTTAAAAACTAATTCACTCTCAATACATAATTGCAGTAATCAAAGACTGTTTGGTAATAGTAAGTTTAAAAGTAACATGTAGCTATTATTTGAATTCTTATTGTGAGCAAAGCCCACAAAGTATGTTTGTTTGCTGATGTACTTTGAAAGTTGTCCTGGAAGGTTTATCACTATTTTTCATGTTTTACATATGATGGTTTGGAGGCTCCGTGGGAGTGAGCTACTTGTCTGTTAGGAAAGGGCTAGCAAGCAGTAAATTGAGAGTTTAAGATCAGTATGACTCCAACAGCCTTTATTTTTGACCCACTAGACTGCTCTCATCTCATCCTATATGCAAGGTTAATTAGGATTGAGTTACTGACAAAAACTGCTCCACCATTTGCATTAGTATCTTGTATGCCTAATAAAACACGTGTTGGTACTTCCAAATCTACTGGCCATGGGTAACATTTTCAAAATGCAATTTGAGAATATTTGCTACCTTGGCTCAAGCCAGGTAAAGTGACAATATGATGGCCTCCAGAATCTACCCTTGTTATTGCTTTTGTCTTTAGTGTTGTAGTATAAAATAACTGAATCAAGATGAGGAAGTGTAGCTGGAGTTTTCCTGTGTCCACCCCACTCCTACAACTGCTCAGACCCAAGTAAACACACAGAGACTTATATTACTTATAAACTGTATGGCCGTGGCAGGCTTCTTGCTATCTAGTTCTTATATCTTAAATTAACCCATTTCCATAAATCCATACCTTGCCACATGGCTCATGGCTTACCAGTATCTTTACGTCTTGCTTCTCAGGTTGGTGGCTGGCAGTGTCTCCTGACTCAACCTTCCTGTTCCCAGAGTTCTCCTCTCTCTTTGTCCCACCTATACTTTCTGCCTGGCTACTGGCCAATCAACACTTTATTTATTAACCAATCAGAGCAACACATTCACAGCATATAGAGCAATATCAACAGCACTTGTCCACCTGGCTGGACATCTACTGCATGAAGCTCTTTTCTTTTCACCAGTGAATCCATGATCAGTTCTTGTTTGAATTAGAAAGTAAACCAAAACTACTGTATCCTTTAAATATTACCCAGTCCACTCCAACACCTGGACAGAGTAATGACAGGAGATGGTACTGCTTGCATTTTACTGAAGATTTGATGTTTCAGTGATTCTTCACTTGCAATTGGTACTTCAATTATTTACCAGAATAATCTCCTTGGCAGAATGGAGGTAACATGTCTTGGGGAGTGGGGTGAAGGTTAACTAAAGCAGTGGTTTTCTAAAGCAATAAAAAAAGGGGGGAAAGAAAATAAAAAGAACACAGGGAATTCTCTAATTTCAAGTTGTCTGTCTTTGGGATTCTGCCATTAAAGTCCTGTTCTGAGAAGTGGAAAGAATCAGAAAATTATTAGCTTTAATCAGTTCAGCAAGTAAATACCCAATAGTGTCAGCTTTTCAGGGTATCACAGCAACAACACAGATGTAAACCATAAAGGATGACTTTCCTGGGTAGGTTAGAAGATACACTGGTGGGTTTTAACTTTGTGAAGCCCCTCCAGTGTCTGAAGCTTCCATGTGTCTTCAATCTGTCTTTCTCCTGGGCTCATGAAGGCTTGGAATCTCAAGCTCTTTTTCTATATCTACACTGCATAAACCCCAGGCATTTGGGTTAGAGCCTGTGCATGAGACCTCATTTTATCTCTTTGAAGGCTATTGTATAAATGCAATTGTATTTTGAGGTACTTGGGATTAGAGCTTCAGCATATCACCTTTGGACCTTTGATCAATAAAATTCAGTAAGGAGCAGCATTCTTCTTAAGTAGTGTGGGGCATTATCCAGGGACAAATGGTTTAGACTTTCAAGGAATTTGAGGCCTATATGGAACTGTGCGCAATAGCTATGGAAGTATGTCTGTCCTGGTGTACTGTTCCCACCTTCCTCAAGATACTTAAAGGAAAACCTCATGTGAATCATTGGGCAAATATTCTTTCCCCATTCAGTCAAAAGCTATTCACAGGAAGAGAGCACTCGTCCTATTAGAGAACATAATTATTTCATCAAGTCTGTGTACATGAGATCCTGAAAAAACAGTTCAGTGAGAGCATGTGATTAAGGACTGAATTAATGGAATAAGTAAATTTAATTAGAGAATGATATGAATTCAGGTTTTTAGGTGAGGAGTTGAAGATGCTAGGAAGTAGTGTAAATGTGTGTGTTCTGAGGAAAGAGTAGGTCTTTAGACTAACCTTACAGAAGAACATTTCTGGTGGCAGAAGGAAAAGTGGAAGTATCTGGAGATAAGGGATTATAGGAAGGGAGGTGCTTGTGTCATTGTGTTTAATTGCAAGTGATGTTGAAGTTAGTGACTCAAAGAAAGGTAAACCATCAAGGAAGCTGGAGGTTACAAAACTGCATTAACACTGAGGGCAAGACTACCGTAAAGAAACCTTCCTGGTATGGGAAGACATTTTTTTCAGCAAGCATGTCCCTATTTCCCTTATGGTACCTAAAGGACAACCTCATATGAATAGTTGGGCAAGTATTCTTTCTCCATTTCAGTCAGAAGATGGTCATACCAAAAAAGCACTTTTTTTTTTTTAGAAAATGTAATTATTTCATTAAGTCTGTGTACCTGAAATTCTGACCAAAAATCATATATTCATAATATAGTTAAAAAGTGTATGAAAAATTCCTTAATACCGCTAGTAACTGAGGAAAAGTAAATTAAAAGCACAATGACATCCATTAGGGTTTTGATTATCAAAAGAGGCTGTGAATTTAAAGGTGAGCAGGGAGGGGTATATGAGAGAGTTGGAGGGACAAAAGTGTAGCTGTAAGTTTTCCTGGTCCCGCCTGGCTCCTGTGGCCCCATGGTCCCACACCCGCTCAGATCCAAATGAACACACAGAGGCTTATATTAATTATGAATTGTATGGCCTAATGGCTCAGGCTTCTCGTTAGCCAGCTCTTACATCTTAAATTAACCCATTTCTATAAATCTATACTTTGTCACATGACTTGTGGCTTTCCCGTACTTTATATCTTGCTCCTCCTGGTGTCTGCTAGCAGTGTCTCCACAGTTCTGCTTTTCTCCTTCCTCTCTCTCTAGTTAGAATGTCCCATCTAATCTTATTCTGCCTCACCATTGACCAAACAGCTTTATTTATCAACCAATCAGAGCAACACATTTTCACAGCATACAGAAAGACATCATCCATCAGGAAAGGGAGGGAGAAATGTTGTAGTTAAATTATAATCTCAGTTGCAAAGGTAGCAAATGCTAGTGAAAACATAGAAACAAAAGAATACTTGCTTACTATTGATGGAGTGGAAATTAGTGCAGTCACTGTAGAAAACTCAAAGGGGGAGACTCAAGTATTAAAAATTAGTGCTATCATATAATCTAGCAATCTCTCTTCGGTGTATGTAATATCATCCAGTAATCCCAGTTCTCAGTATATTTACAAAAGAATCAGTATGTTGAATAGGTATATACACTTTCATTTCTACTGAAGCATTATACAGAATAGCAAAGATATGGAAGCAATCTAAGTGTCAGATGATGGATGAAATCACTGTAGGGGATGTGAGTGAATGAATAAGTACACACACACACACACACACACACACACACACACACACACACTTTTTAGATTTAAACAAATCCTGTAATTTGAGACTGTTTGGATTAATATGGAGGACATTGCATTACACAGAATAAGGCAGGCACAGATGATAAATACTCAATAGTCTCATTTATTGTTGGCCAAATAAAAGTCAATCTCAGAAGCAAATAGTGTGATTGACTTCCAGGAACTGAAGGATCAAAAGCACAAAACTTCATTTCTGCAGGAGTAGTAAGGTCTGGAGTGCTAATGTGTGGCATGGCAAAACTAGGTAACACACTATGCTGTAATGTAGAAATTGCAAAGGTAGTAGAACGTACACACTCTTAGCCCCCTTAAAATGTTAACTCAGAAATTTGTCATATATTAATTAACTTGATTATGGCAACTGTTTCACAGTGTGTGTCAAAACATTATATTGCATACTTATGAATACATATAATTATTATGAGACAGCTATCCTTTAGTACTGCTGGGACTGTGGGAAGCAAAAACCTTATTAAGATAAAATTCGGTTTGCTATCTGAAGAGTTTATAAAAACATTTAATTTATTACAGTGTTAGTAGGAGGGAAGAATTTTAGCTGCAAAATCATGTTCACAGCTGTCAAGTACAGATCAAAGACACTGCTCTCTGGGTATAATTTGAGTTTCTTTATGTGGTGTTTTACATGACTCCCATGATACTCCATAAGTAAAGCGAAGATCAACTTCTTACATGAAGCTCTTTTCTTTAGGATATTGATTTAGGGAACCAGTGATAACAAATTTTGCATTAGAATTCTCATGACCACCAGAAAGCAAATTTAAGAGCATCAAAGTATTTTTCATTTTACTTACTAAATACTAGTTTAAGTACAAGATTTTTTTTGTAGCTAAAAAGCTCAAATTGTTATAATGTTAGAAATGTTGACATGAATTGCCCTTTCCCCTCAAAATATACTTGGTTTTTATACCATTTAAGGAGTACTTCAAGAAGAACCTGGCTGATGTCATACATACATAGTAACATTGGTAGATGTTTTGGCAGTTTTAACAGAAATACTGAACTAACTGAACTAGACTCTAACTTAACTAGTATTTAACAGAAATCGACCTCTTGGATGTTTCCCAGTCTATTTTAAGTCACCATCAGACAAGGAATGTTCTGTGATATCAATCTCTGCATAAACGTGTGAATGAAAAGAGTTAGCATTATGGTTGGTCCTGTTCCATTCCCCATACCAACTTTACATGTATATACATGTGTGTATTCTAATACAATGGTTCCAAATGACAGTTGCCATTCACTGTATGATGCATTGTTTCTTTGTATTTTTCATATTCTCTTACTCCGTATTAGTTAGCAACAAGTATAGTGTTTTTACAAATTAATATTTCTACTTTTTCATGGAAAACACATAAAGGCAAAGCCAGTTATTGAAGATGTTATGTGGCTACCACATGAGAGTGAGTATATCTCTAAAGTCAACAATACTGGATTGCTGGTATGTATGTCATGGTAGATATTCTGGTATTTTCCAAGTAAATCTTACTTATTGTGGTCTTAGAATTATACAGACAATAAATCTATACTAGTTTATATCTGTGCATCTACTTAAGATACATATGTATTTTTAATTAATTTTCAAATGATTTAAGACATTTAATAATTTTGTTGTATTGATACATTTTACATTTTAAAATTCTGTATTTTATGCTTAAAAATTGATTTTTTACTTTATTATAAAAAATCATTGCAAACATAAAGCATGACACACCGAGAGTAATCATGGCCAAAGACTCTGAACTTCTAAAAGGTTAGACTTGCCATTCAGAATAGAAGCTGTGGAGCTTCACATTGGATTTTATACTTTCACTCAAATATGCTTAGGTTTCTGAAAAACTGAGTTTTAATACTTTTTTTTTGTTGGGAAGATTGAGCCCCTTGAGAATGCTAAGAAAATGCTGTGACCATGAGCCTCACCCATGCTTTCTCCAACATGGCATGTCTTTACATCACCATAGGGTTCAGTGGCACTGGTCTGGGTCTGCTGCTTCTCTTCCTCAGAGTTTCATTCACAAAATCATCTTTCAGTGGCCTCCAGAAAAAAAAGTAAGAAAGCTACTTTGCTGTAAAAGGTATTTGTGCAAGCACTTAATAGTCCAAATAGAAGTAAAGCCTATATCACTTGCTGTTTTGGATCATTTCTTTTACTGGGATAGAAAATTGCAGAAAGTTGATATACGCTATATTTGTTTTATTCAATAACAGAATCATACTCTAATGACATGAGCCACTGAAAATTAGCAGTTTGATATTACATTGGACATTCATTCTTGTATGGGATGCTGATATGTGTTAATTGTTCTTTTCACTGTTTCCATGAACCATACTGTGAAAATCCATATTACAATATCTAGTTCTGTGTACCCAAGGTGTGCTCTACTCTGATATAACCCCCTCATTACTTATATATCCTTCAGAGTAACAATGTAGTTTAGGCAATGTTTGATGGTTGGTTTCTTTATTTTTAAAATTTCATGATTACCAACGTAAATATAGCCCTAATTACCAAATACCAGGTATGTACAGGTCAGCGCCTGCTATATTTGCAAAATTTCTGAAAGGTGACTGTCTTATGAGTCCTGTTTTTCATATAATGGAACTAAAAGATGAGGTCACTTAGGTCATTTAGCAGATAGCAGAGCAGAAATTTGAAAATGTACCTGGCTTACTGACCTCCGTCTTACAGATGACATGCCATAATAACCCATGATTCAGAGTGACTGTTACCTTAAGATCATAGGAATTAGAGTCCCAATTACAGCTCTGAGAGCCACTGAGTTAATTCTCTAACAACTGTCCTTGATTTGAAATGCACAGCTACTTGCTTTCCAGTCACAATTTGGACAAGGTCCTAGAATGTTCTATTGAGTGCTTGGTTGTTTAAATGACTACAGCAACTTGCCTGTCTTCTCCCTCAGGCTGCTGAATAGTAATGTAATTACGTCCAGCCCTTACATTTTGCCTCCTTCCCTTGTGTTCTTTATCATTTGAGGATTAGATTACAATGTCAATGATTAACATTCATGGCTTTCCCACCCTAAGCAATAAGCAAGTCTCTGTTCCATGTTTGATGATGGTTGCTGGGTTAATCCACTAACTGTCTGTACCTTGATTCAAAATTATACACTGATGAATTGTGATGAGTTCCATGAAATTCAGGAAATGGCTTGTTGGCTGACACCAAGATATGTTATGATTTGATATGGCTGTGCATAAATGTTTGTACTCAATCATAACTGTAGGAAAATACATTTATGATTGTAGAAAAGGGGAAATGTAGAGAAGGTAATCATCCCAAGGGGAGAATCCATGGACTGTGTAATAATATTAATAATGTAGCAATACATTATTATTTATCTACTGCCCAGCAATACTCTAAGCACACTGCATACATTATGGAACCCTTGGTTTCTCAGTAGCCCATGAGGAAATTGAGGCATAGAGAAGAGCACAACAACACAGTAGAAAACTCTGGGTAGCAACCTGGACAGTGTTATTTTATGTGTTCACTTTACCCTTGGAAATTGCTGCCCTTTTAAAGACTTGTGTGAAGGAAAATCCTGTGCGGAGTAAAAGGAGCTGAGTTTTTCTACATGGGGGTTTACAGCACAATGATTAATAATTCTTGATATATGCTTTGTATAAATCATGTTTTCTATCAGTCTCATAGTGTTTTCTGATAAGTAAAAGGAACTTTTATTATTTTACATTGCATCCCATGTACTATTTTTAACATGAAATATTCCACTTTATCCCATTGAAGATGATAATGCTATCTTCTATTTTCCCTATTCATCATAACTCTTCCATGTTTTCTAGTTCTGATAAAAAAAAGCCAGAACAAACAAACAGAAATGACAATACAGAGACTTGTAATAATTAGTAAAAGAAATGTCACACAGTAAATCTGGGGCTGAAGCCAAGAACAAACATTATCTATGATGTTATCAATTTGGCTGCATCATGTTGGTTCTGGTGAAATTGTTAGGCATCATGTAGAAGTGAGGTTACTGTAATAGTAGCTGAAGATATTATTGAGGGTACAGGAAGCACAGGTTGGATAAGGTGCATCTGAGCGCTGTGCAGATGGTAATCACCCCTTAAAAGTAGGACTGGTGTTTACAATATTTCTCGAAAGTACTCTGAATCTATGAACATGAACCTAAGAAGACCAGTAACTCTTAATCATGGTTTCTTTGGTAACCCGTGCATAATTTGAAAGGATTTTATTGAGAGTTTTTATTGTAAATCAGTTCAAGAGAAGCTGTAGCTACCTAATAGAGGGAATAGTTCCTTAGTAATAAGCCAATCTTCCTTATTTATGTACAGGTTCCAAACCAAACAAACTAAGAGAAATCCAAAGTTTCCAAAGCTACTCAAAAGTGATCTTGCTAACAGGATTTACAGATGTCCCCTTTCTAAGTCACTCTCAGTATAGAGATATTATTCTACCTGTGTGAAAACATAGTGTTTTGAAAATAATAAACAAGTACTTTATTTTCAAATTTATTATTTTAAAAATATTTATGAGATCCCAGTAAATTATCCTCATTTTTAAATTCTTTTATTTGGAGTAAGTACACTGTCTTTTTTTTTTCTCAAAAAGAAAATGTGTAAGAATGTTTGTGTGTGTGTATTAAAATGTGTCGAAAATAAAGTTTTATAAATCCTACATCACCATGTTAAAGGGGCCATTTATTCAAATTTGTTTGCTTAATTATTCAGAGCTAGACTTGAGCTCAGGGGTCTAGTGTGTGCTCTACCACTACTCTACCAATTCAACACACTGAAGCAACACTGTCATTAAAAAATAAAAATTTCCAAGGGCTGGAAAGATGGTTCAGCTGTTGAGAGAGCATACTGCTCTTGCAAAACACCAGAGATCAGTTTCTAGCATCCATATCAGGTGGCTCACAACCACCGGTGACTCCCAGTCTTCTGAATCTCATATCCTCTTTTAGTGTCAGCGAGCACCTGCACTAACATGTACAAACATCTACATATGGTCTACATATGACATATGATATCTGCTGATCTCTCTCTCTCTCTCTCTCTCTCTCTCTCTCTCTCTCTCTCTCTCTCTCACACACACACACACACACACACACACATACACACACGCGCACACACACACACACACACACACACACACACACACACACACACACATTAAAATACTCCAAAATGAGCCTGGCAGTGGTGGTGCATGACTTTAATCCCAGCACTCGGGAGGCAGAGCCAGGCGGATCTCTGTGAGTTCGAGGCCAGCCTGGACTACCAAGTGAGTCCCAGGAAAGGCGCAAAGCTACACAGAGAAACCCTACTCCAAAATGAATTTTATCTATTTTCCACTAAATCGACTTTGAGATTAAATAATTTCATTTGTATTCTGTTCTTAGCATGTTTTCAAATGCTCAAAACTGACATATATGTTGGAAGTTATTTAAAGCAGTTATCTGCCTTTGCAGTATGACTGCTCACATTGTATCTCGTTATTATAAAAAATAATTCTTTCAAGAATAGAATATGAACTTTTCATTAACATTATGGGGAGCTGACTAAAGAAAAATGTTCATTAAGATTTAATAAAAACTGTTACTGATGTCCCCTGTTCTATTTCTACATCATTAATATAGTGATTTGTTTTGTCCTTAGCTAATTTCCCTTGCTGGGGCTTTGGTCTGTTGCTATTGTCAATTGCTACAACCTGTACCAAATGCAGCAGGCCAGTTACTTTCAGAATATGCTAAATTAGGTCATAGAACAGTTGTTACTCTTGGGTGGGATAGATAAAATAAGATAATTAGGCCACATGCAAATCCAGTTTGAGTAATGAAAATTGATCAGTAGTGCATAAGGAATTTGCATATTTTATGTGTAAAACTGATACTAGAAATACTGCTATGCCTTATGACCTAACTTGATTTGTAGTATTTGGATGGATTTATACAAATGGATGGAATGTATCTTTGTGTTCTATAAAGTATATAAACATTAAATAAGTAAAATATGTTTATAATGTCTTTATATTTGTTATGTACAAACTCACATATTTACCCCCAAAAGCTTTTTTTTCCCTAAAGTTTTAAAAATGCCAGATACTAATTTGAAGATTTGGAAGAAGTAACTGAACATTATTTTACCACCGTGGCCTTGCAGCATCTGCATTCCAGAATTAGGTCTGGGGATGGAGCTCAGTGATGGAGTACTGGCCTAGTGCACCTAAGTGATAAGAATTATTCGAGGCATTTTTATTAGATTTTATATTCCACCTCTTGTACTGCCACTACGAAAATAGTCATCCCATTAATGTGGGGTCCCCAGGGAGAAGGCAAATGAAAATGACTGTTTAAGAATGTCTTTAGCCGGGCGGTGGTGGCGCACGCCTTTAATCCCAGCACTCGGGAGGCAGAGCCAGGCGGATCTCTGTGAGTTCGAGGCCAGCCTGGTCTCCAAAGCGAGTTCCAGGAAAGGCGCAAAGCTACACAGAGAAACCCTGTCTCGAAAGAAAAAAAAAAAAAAAACCAAAAAAAAAAAAAAAAAAAGAATGTCTTTAGCACAGAGGAGGTTTTGTGCCTGGGTCTGGTGCATGCTTTGATTTGTCTTTTTGTGTCATGCTTTATTTTTCTAGTAGTTTTTATTTTATCCATCCATGACCAGAGTTTACAAAGTGCTAATTTGGCTGCTCTTCCAGAGGACCCAGGTTCAATTCCCAGCACCCACATGGCAGTTCACACCTGTCTGTAACTCCAGTTTCAGGGGACCCAACACCAATGGCAAAAATATCAATGCACATAAAAATAAAATAAATTAAAGTGAAGTACTGATTTATCTGAATCCTGAATCAGACAGTCACAAACCACAAGGAAATATGATGTGTGTTTTAATATTACTGGCATGGCTAGAAAACTATAATATGTGAGTAAATGTTATGTCTGTAATTTTGACAACAAAAATGCAAAATCTGGCATTAACATTTGAATAATAAAACATTTGTTGAAATGGTCCTCAGCACTAAACTACATTTCTTTTCTGTTTATATAAAAAAAAATCTTTGCACCGTAAAATGTATTATTCTGAATAATGCCAAGGACCTTATATGACAAATAACCCTATGGGGAATATGTAAGCAAACATGGTTCCATTTAAATTTTAACTGTTCTTAACATATCTTTTCCACAATTTGCATTCTCATTTTTCTCTCTATAAACCTTGCCCTTTTTCTACTGCTTCCTTTTGTTGTTTCATTGTTAACAATAAGTCCATGAGCCAGCTAATATTTTTTTCTCTAATTAGGAAGAGTCTTGGGTGAGATATGATTTCTGAGTAATACTACCCACATTAATTTGTCCTCAAAATGCACAAAGGGAAAATGATTAATAAGGTCTTTAACAGAAGTAATATACAAACATATGTGTGTGCATGTGATTGATTGGGTATGTTTGTG
Source organism: Peromyscus californicus insignis (assembly GCF_007827085.1). NCBI lineage: Eukaryota > Metazoa > Chordata > Mammalia > Rodentia > Cricetidae > Peromyscus > Peromyscus californicus. Next base: position 157,165,343 of record NW_026294573.1, on the reverse strand, counting down.
TGTGCTGCATATGAGTGTGTGTTTGTGTATGTCTTCCTTTTAAAGAAATAACGAATACATAAGCCAGACAACAGTAATAAAATATCCAAAAAAAGAGATAAAATAAAGTTTAGACATTTCTTCTCATCATTGCACTAATTTCTTAGAAAAAAACTAGGGTTGATTACTTGCATAAAAGACATGATTTACAGTTCCCAAAGTAATATTCAAAAGGAAATATTGAGTATACTGTAAAATTTTGAGCTTCTTATTAATACTGCACATATTTTTTTTTCTCATTCTCACTGACCCCAGGCTGTGTGATTGTTTCTCAGTAACAGGGCAGGAGGTCCATGACTTCCATCAATTACCAAAATCCTTGAATGCTGAAGACCCTAGAGACAATGATCATGGCTACATTTAATTTCTGTATACCCCATCATATATTCACCACTAGATGAGGCAGTCACTGAATACAGTGAAAATTCCATGTAAATGAATTCATAAACTGCATTGTTTAGGAGTACAAGTATGTACATGTTGAGTGCAGATCCACCCCATCAGAGGTCTACCTATTTTGCACATTTCACCAATAATTTTATAATTGGTGGTGAGGCGTTTGGGGTCTGAATTAGTTTATTCATAACTACGGAAAGCTTAGGAAATAGAACATCATAGAGGTAAGAAAGCTGGATGTAGCATTTTGAGAAAGGCTCAGGATGACAGATCCTGTAGAGTTTTGGCAAGTTCTCTACGATGGCTTAATATATGCTTAGCTGAAAAAAAAATCCAGTAGTTTTCCAAATAATACATATATTAAGTCTACTGAGGAAGTGACCTAAGCTCCGTAAGTCCATGTGACATGATTGTGAAGAAATATGACTGCTTTTACATGACTATCTCACAAAGGTGTAAAGGGAATGTAAGATTCCCAATGAAGACACCGGAGTGCAAGGCCAAGAAATAGCATTTTATAAATACAGCCAGCAGAAGGTGGAGTGGAAAGGTACAGAGAAAGGATATTAATGTGAGACTACGTGGATGGGCTATGGGGAGAGTTCAAGGACAAGTGTATCTTATGCTGTTTGAAGGCTCAGTGTCTGTATAAAATGAGGAAGGCAAAGACAGAGAACTCCAAGAATTCCTAGGAGGGCATACTGCTTCCAGCTGTGTTAACAGGCCCTGCTCAACTGCATTGCCTGGGGAGAAAAGACTCTTGTTTAAATTTTTAAGACACATTTTATTTTAAATGTTTAAAGTATAAACATCTTAAATAAATAAAAAATACATATTTATAATAAAACAAAGTAAAATTCATATTGTGGGGTGTCCAAGAGTTGGCTCAGAGAGTAGAAGTGTTTGCCACACAAACCTGAAAACCTGAGCTTAGTCCTGTTGCTCCCATGATAAGAGGACAGATTCCTACATACCCACAATCACCTACCCATATTAGTAACCAAGAAAATAGTTTTAATTTTAAAACGCACATATCAATTATTAATGGGTGCAATGCTATAACTACACATTAGTAGTTCAATTTTCTTGTTTGATTTTGAGGATGGCAAGAACATGTAAAATCTACCTATTTAGGAGAAAAACCCATTTCGTTTCTTCATTTCCTTGAAAGCAATACATATAAACCAGTGATTTGCAGGAAGATGACCCTTGTGCCTGAGAAAGTTTTATGTTTATTCTGTTTCACTTAATTTACATTTAAAAAGGTGCCTATAAGCAGTGAGTACCAGCTTGCACATCTCCAGATACAAACCAAGAAATCTGCACATCATGCTAAGCCCATTCTCACCATTATCAACCTGTGTGAGTTATCTATGTGTGGACAGACAAGGTTGGTCTGAGGACCCATGCTGTTCCTGGACTCTCAAAGTTAAAGTGGAAGGAACTTATCCCACCTACAATGCTGCTACCACCTGTCAACCTCTGCTCTGAAACAGTGGCTTTTGTGTCTTGGCACTCTTAAAGAGAAGCCAGTGCTTCACTGAGTACAGCTTAGGCTCTGAGCTTGGGCAAATTCTCTATGTCATTGTGATGCAGAGCTCACCCTCGTGAGAAGCTTTAGAACTATTGTCCACTTAGTGTGTCCTTGCTTCTCCATAAATAATCTTACCAGGCAAGCACACACTGCATTTTAATTTGTAGCTTAGTCTTTTGAAATTGTAAAGGCATTTAATGACAGGTTTTTTTTTAATTAAGAAAATAATTACAATTTCCCAAATAAAATTCATTTAACAAATATACTAAAATTGCTTTTGTAAGCGACTTAATTTTGTAAGTAAATCTCAGAATATTTAAACTAAATAGTATATGTTGGAAATGACTAAGTGTTAGCTCAACTTGTCCATGCACATAGGACTGTCTTAAACAAAACACTCAAAAGAGTACAAAGATAAATTGTTGTATATTAAGGACATTTAACATTTCATGGCTGGAATTCTGGGGTTAAGCCCATAGGAAAGTAATTATGAGTTAAACTTAAGTACATAAGATAATTTATATGTATTCATATTTATCTCTATTGTCAGTATTTTTTCAGACTGTGGACCCTATGCCTTGAGTAGTTTCAAATACAGCTGAGAAGCAAGTTATGAGATACTTCCTAGTAGCTTTCTCTGGGATAAAAACTTCATCTTATAATCTAGCTTTTCATAAACATATGTAATTTTTAAAGTTACTTGGTAATTAGTCTACCTATAAATTGATTAGGGACAAAGGTATAGGGGCTTTGTAAGGTAATCCATTCATTAACTAGTTCTCACTATTCATTCAACAGATAAGCCTTGTTTTAAATATATATATATATATGTATGTATATATATGTTGTGGGATTGTTAATCAAGATCATTATCATACCCACTACCTCATTCTTTTTTTAATAAAGGGACAATATTTAAAAACTTTTCTCTTAGCAGTTTTCAAATATAGTTTGTTTTAACAAGTATTCCGGGCCAAGTTTTGCTGGGCGTTGGTGGCGCACATCTTTAATCCCAGCACTCGGGAGGCAGAGGCAGGCGGATCTCTGTGAGTTCGAGGCCAGTGTGGGCTACCAAGTGAGCTCCAGGAAAGGCACAAAGCTACACAGAGAAACCCTGTCTCGAAAAACCAAAAACAAAAACAAAAACAAAAGTATTCTGGGGGGAAAAAGAAGTCTCTTCAGAAGAGATTTTGGAAGATTTAACTTTACACATGTGAAAAGTAAGAGCAGCACTTTTCAGTCATTCCTTATGAGTTATGGGCTAGTCACAAAACTCAAGACACAGTCCAAGCCCATAGCCGAAACGATGACAGGAAAGGTGATTCAGGAGCCTTTACAGTTGGGACAACAGGCCAGCACTTGCTTTGCTGTCCCAGAAGCAGTGCTGGCCAGACAGTATCCTGAACAATAGCGTTCTATATATCATCAGATTGAAAATGCCACTGAGTCTAAGATGTACTAGTATTTTCTAAGGTGAAATGTACCATTGAGTTAGCAATGTCATGCTTTCACTCTCATATTATGATCTTTCAGTCTAGTTAACCTAGTTATATGTGATAAATAGATGCTTAAAATATTTTGAAATACAGTAATCCTCCCACCAGAATCCCCTCCCCCTTTTTAATGCTACAGACTGAGATCAGATAAGATCTTCATACCCTAGAGGGTAAGAATTCCAGCAAAATTTCACTCCCTCTGGAGAACGTTTCTAACACCAAGTCTGATTCAAATACCCCTTCCCTTAGCTCCCACAATGTGTGTGCAAAGTCACTGAAGCTTATCTCAGCAGTCGATTTATTGATCTTCTGTACCACTGCATAATTTTCAGAGCTCGGAGGACATCTGATAGCTTTTTGCAAGCTTGTAGCCTAGTGCCCAGTGTGCTGGTTGGTGCTAAATGACTCTGATGAATGAACAATAAACAAAGGGGCTGGTGATATAGTAGCGACAATACCAAATGACAGTTTTCCTTTAAAATCCCTCAAAGAATGACTAACAGGATGATTTTCCCACACCAGAATAATGTTTCCAAATTATCCTGAAAACTGAAGAATTTAGTGCTTGCTTTCAGATGATGCAATGACAAATTAAAGTTTGGAGTTAAATTATAGTGATTCTAAATAAAATAAAGTACAAGTAGGAAAAGCTGAGGTCAAATATATAATAATTTTTCTGAGCTGTATTTGTGAAATAATGTATTTACTTAGTTTCACATAAATTTATACTGAATAAATTTTGTGTGTGTGTGTGTGTGTGTGTGTGTGTGTGTGTGTGTGTTATTTAACACAGTGTAAAGGAAGCACATTTGTTTCAAGGGAAATAAAAGAGGATGCATGGGGTGTCACTCTATAATTGAATAATAAAGAATAAAATAATCTGAAAGTTAATAATGAATATTAGCTAAAAGTAGAACATAAATGATAAGTAAATAACGTTATTAGAATCAGAAGATCCCTGCTTCCTTTTAAAAGCAATAATATCAGAAGGCAGAATAGACAAAAACTAATTAATAACATAGGATTGATCAAATGGTCTTCCGATGCCTTTATCACAAAAAAGAACAAATGAGGAAGTGGTTCTTTATGCCTCATGTCGTGACACATGGCTTGCCTAACTTAATCATGTCAATGAAGGTTTGTCTAGGGTATTGGGAAGGTTTGTAATCCTTTACTTACATAACTTGCGATGGTCAAATTTGTGCATGTGCTTTTTAACACTGTATGGGATTATGCTTGATAATGCATCAATCACTTAAATTGAACAAACTATAGTCCTGAATTTTATACAAAAATAAGCAGAAATGCTTTTGTGCCATATTTGTATATTCAATTTTGTAAGTATAGTATATTTTTGAACAAGTTAACTTGAAATGATGAAGGTTTTGATTTTGCTGCAGATAAAAAGCATATATATATATATATATATATATATATATATATGTGATGATGATGATGATGATAATGAAATAGTATTTATTTCTGTTCCAGTTGAGCTAATGATTAGAAGGGCATGGGATCCCCAGATTCTTTAGCTCTAGCTAGAGAAATTGATGATCCTGGAAAACATTGACACGGTGCTCTTTGTTTTCTCATGTTCTTATCGGATGGATGATGCTAAATGATAAAGGAAAATAAATCAACTCATATCCACATATCTTCCTAATTTTTATATTGGACACATGTAAAAACCTTTGAGTTTCCATATATGCCAATATAGTTTACTCATTTGAAGAACTAGCCATGTATTTGAGTTTTTTCTTCAGTGAGTTTTGTAAAATTAATTTTTACAAGAGGTGTGGTTCTGTTAACCAGAATCTAGAAATAGTGAATAGTATTTAATAGTTTATTATTATGACTGATTTTTAAACTTCTTTTACTTTATTTTTCAAATATTTTCACTGTATTAATGTAGACTATACTGTATTAATAAACATTTCCAAGATATAAATCAATTAAACACTGCTACCAATATTCTTATGTTACATAAACTGAAATATATTTTGCTGAACACTTCAAAATTATTATTTCCAACAATTTCAGGTGAGCTAAAATATGATTTTTCTTGTATTTCCTCTAATTATATGGTTGACTGTAAAAGAACAATAATCACTATTTCCTCACAGTAAATGGGCTTTGAGACTCATTAACCACCTTAGTTTTGCTTCAGCTATTAATCTGGGAAGGCATTTATTACTTTGCATATTGCAAAGCAATAGAAAATATCAGTTAATTAATTCCACTGGGAGATTTTGGTACCAACATAAACAACATTAAAAAAATAAGTTAACCTTATAGGGAAGTAGAAAGTACTCTATATACGTTGTTCACATAAGGAGGATGAGAACCATACATAAGTACTATTTTCATGGTCAAAGAAGAGTCTAGCAGCTGCAATTCAGGAATTCTTCACAGAAATGTCAGTGATAGGGATAGCCTTTGATGAAGATGAAGCCAGCATACTGTGCCTCTTAATTGTGCAGACTCTGGGGAAATCTTGAGCTCAAACTTGCTTTATTGATTATCAGTTATGAGCTCCTGCACAAATTACTTCTCTTTTCTAAAGCTGGGTTTTGTCAGCATAAAATGGAGTAAAAACAAAAAAACACCCCAAAGAGAATGCTTAAGGAATTAAAGTGCTGCATGCAATATGCTCCTTGTAGCAATAAATATCTTATCTGAATTATTAGTGTTAGAGGCCCAGTGGATGTAACTATGTTTCTCCTCCATCTTGTCATAACAGGAAGAAAAATCTAAAATTGAAGGGAAATACATCAATCATGTTTAAAGACCACAAAGATAGAGGATTACAGCGAAATGTAAATACTACGGGATACAGCTCAACTTTAAAGTCTATTGGTCATGATTCTTAACAGACAGTAGACAAATGTTATGTTCCATATATGACCTTTAGTACCTTTTTTGAATATCTATTATTTATATGTTCAAGCCTAGTATGACTATTTTAGATTTTCGTTAGTCAAGTGGATTTTATGCCTGTGATGAAAGGTAAGTAAATGAACATTGCCCATCAATCTGTGTGACAGGTGAATTAGCATCAACCTCATCATTACTTTTTAAGGAATATGTAGCTTATTTATTTCTAAAATGATGTTTTATGAAATATAAGTGTTCTGAGGAGGTAAATTATTATGCTTACAACACATAGGTAAAATTCTATTATAAATGTAGATAAAGGCACCCATGTAAATTAATTAAATTATCAATTATTCATTGAACACCTGAGATGTTTATTCCTCTGTTATATCAACATTGTATTGATTCTGTAATTGACTTCATTTATTCAGAAACAGATATTTCACAACTCTTGTCTGTTGCATTGGGATGCACATGCAAACTGTCATGGCTTGATTCTAGACATGGAATTACAGGGTGACGAATGACATAGTATAATTGAAACAGTGTCACCTGGAAACCTGGGAATAGAGCTATCTCATCATATCAGAGGATTTTAACAGAGCTTTCTTAAAGCTCCAATGGTTCAATCTGAGTGGCATATATGCAAAACAATTTATTTCTCTTTGTTGGATAAGACAAATGACTGAGAGCTGGTAAAAGGGCTTGTTCTAAAAGCATGAGAACTTGAGTTTGGGTCCCAGAACCTCAGCAAAAAAAGCCAGATATGATGGCAACTGCCTGTCATCCTAGGTATGCGCAAAGGCAAAGGCTAGAGGATGCCAGCAGCTTGCTGGCCAGGTCATCTTGCAGAATTAGTTCATTGAAAGAACCTGCTTCAAAAACCTAAGGTATAGCACAATAGCAGAAGCTCCCTGGCTTTTGCATATGAACATAAATGCACCTGCACCAGCACACCCAGATACACACACACAGACATATATATGTGCAAACAGGAACATACAAGTATGTACACACAAAAACATGTAGACCCACATGAAGACTGAGTATTTTTTTTGTTTGCAAAAAAAAAAAATTGGTGTTATGACTGTATTGACACAAGGATCTTGTTCAAATGAAGCCTCCAAAAGAGCATGGTTCGAACTCAGGTACCAGGAAGGCCATTCATACAGTGTTGTTGCCTGTAGTGTCTTCCCTTGGAGAATTTCTCTATTAAGATAAGTTGTGTCCTGAAACTTTGAATGAGAACATTTCCCTATTTTATCCTTCCTGCCATTATCTTTTTTATCTCTCCTCCCATCTCTCTGTGTCGTTTTGATATGTTCTACATTATTAGAATATAACATTGTATGTTCTTTTGGCCAGTGAATTATGTTAGGAAGGTTATTTTCTGCAGCCATGAGATCAAGTCCAGGAAGGACATTTTTCTCTTTGGTGGCAATCAAGGATGCAGGGAAGAATGAGCAAAGATGGAGACAAAAGAATGAAATACTTGCTGTAAGAAAAGGGAGAAGAGCTGGGGGCTCAGCAGTTAAGGACACTCACTGCTCTTGCAGAGGACCTGGTTCAGTTCCTAGCACCTTCATCAGCTGGCTCACTGTGGCTTATAACTTCAGTTCCTGGAGATCCAACATTCTCTGCTGGCCTCTGTGGTCACCTGCACACACTTAGTGCCCAAGAATTCATGCAGGCACACATACACATAAACAAAAATAAACAAATAAATGAATATTTGTTTTAAGACAGATAAGAGCTGAGGATTCATATGCAAAAAGAATTTCAGAACAGGGTGTTGCACCATGAACTGTGGTTGAACAAAGACGTTCTTGTCTTAATTTAAACAATGAAATAGTTTTTCTAGTACTTCTTAGAAGAGGGTATTTGTTTGCAGGAGTTTAAGGTTGCATGGTGAGTTAGAGGGTCCCATCTTGCTGACGTACATGAGTTCTGGGAACCTCCTGATCTGTACAGCTTACGAGAATGACATGTGAGTGGCATATGGTAATTGTTCAAGGCATATTTCTGAAATGAGTGAATGAATGGTAAGGACCATTATAATTGTGTGCTGGAGAGATAACATGGAAAGACCACTTGCTATTGTTTCAGAGGACCTAGGACTGGTACCTAGCACCTACATGACAACTCACAACTCCCTGTAACTCCAGTTCCAAGTATTCCTCTGCATTTTTCTGGCCTCTGTAGGTACCAGACACATACATGGTGCAAATACATACATGCAGATAAATACTCATACACATAAGGTGAAGCTACATCTTTACGTCTTTAAAGATCATTATACTGAGTATGGTCAAGGAAATATGGTACCAGATTTTCCATCACTTTCTCTATCTAGTATTGCCAATACACAGATATTAAAGGGGTACTGATACTTGGTCCATGCTTGTTGTGATTTCTTCTAGCTATAGCTTACACTTCTTAGTCAGATGGTCAGTTTACCATGTGTAAGTATTGTGCTGCATTTCTGAGTCAAGATCAAGGTATCCATATCTTAGGAACTGTCTCCATACATAGCCAATCTCCCCCTATTGCTATGTTATTCATCTCCAGAGTAGATGTGATACACACTACAAGGTTCAGTGTGTACCTAGTTTTAAGATTGTAAAGTAGACACAACTGTATTTTGAGATATTGGTAGTTGGATGTTGGAGCTAAAATTATCTGTAATGCATGATACTGAAAAGGTAGACATTATGACAATAGCCTCCAGGGACTGAGATGTGGAAATGGCTTGGGTGAATGATGTGTACACAATGTGGCAATTGACTCCAGGAAGCTAGATGAGAAGAATATGGTAACGGGCTCCAGGAAAAGATGTAGACAATATGGTGATGGACTCTAAGGAACAAATTGTAGATACTAAGGTCATGGGCTTCAGGGAGTGAGGATGGGGAAATATTGCGTCACACTATTTATGGGAATAAGTTAAAAAAATTGCTTACCCTAGGTAGAAAAACCAATAACAGATGAAAGTCATGCTACTACCAAAGTCAAACTCAGTGAAACAATGAATTTATTGGGGTCACTTACAGTAGTATGGTTGAGGAGTTATTTGCAGGGACATGGATGACTTATAGGAAGCTGCATCACCAAAAGCCTCTCCAGCATGGGTGACGACTCAATAAATCTGAAACCTTGGTGCTCTCTGTAGGACTTCCACAGGCCGACTTTATTCTCCTTTGCAGTCCTTAATGATATAGTCTTGGGAGTTCAGTCCATTTTAGGGACTCTCTGAGAAATGAGTTGTTTATTTTTGAGTCTCCCTGTAAAATTTCCTGAGTCTTAAGAAGTTTCCCTTGGTGAATGTGATGCTTTAATATAGAGGAAATTTCTTTTTAACAGGTTCTGGGTAGCAAGGGCGATAGCAAAGTCTTGGGTTCCTGGTAGCAAGGTACAGACAGTAAAGAGCTGGGCTGCAGGAAGTGGTGTGTACAAACTACTGTGATATGCTATAGGGAGACAGATGATGAAAGTACAGTGATGAGCCCCAGACTTTGTGATGGGACTCAGAATGATGTATACACCAATGGAGATGTACACTATGAAATGAAATGTGGACATTGCGGTTATGGGATCTAGGAAGTGAGTGTGGGTATTGCTGTGATGAACTTTGATAGATGAGGTGTAGACATACAATGAGGGACTCTGTGGTGTGTCATATGGGAAGTATGGTGATGGGCTCTAAGAAATACATCTCATGTAGGTACATAATTTTATGGAGATAAAAATTTTGCACTTAACCTAAGAAGGAATGCTTGTTACAAAGGTATATTTTTGAGGTAAAATGATATCGCATATTATTTCATATGTTACTCTTTTAATTTTCAATTTTAAGATATCTACATTTAGAATATAGCCTGGGGCCTATTGATATTAAAGATGATTCTGCCTTCCTGTAATGTAGCAGTTCTCAACCCATGGGGCTTGACCTCTTTGAGAGTTGCATTCCAGATATCCTGCATGTCAGATATTTCATTACAATTCATAACAGTAGCAAAATTAGTTATGAAGTAGCAACAAAATAACTTTGTGGTTAGTGGTCACCACCCATGAGGAACTGTAATAAAGGGTCTAGTATTAGCAAGGTTGAGAACCACTGCCTAATGCACCTGCTGATGATAGCACCATCTACACAGTTGAAAGAGAAAGCCACTTTCCTTGCCTATCTCCGCCTCTCCTTTACTTTTCAGTGAAAGGAAGTCTTAATCACTCTCTTGCAAATTGTGCAATGAATTTTCCTATTCATTTTCCATCAGTGTTACAGTCACCTCAGGGCACTCATGCCATTTCTGCCCCAAAATTTGTTGCAAGATCCTCTTAGCCAGACTTCTGTATTTACACGGTCTAATCCTTTCTCTACATAGCAGTTAGTGATGATCTTTCAAAAATGCAAATCAGATCATGTCACAAGTTGGCTTAGTCCTTTAGCAGCTTTTCATTCCACTTAGAACAAAATCCAAATCTTTTCAGTGGCTTCAAAGGCCCAGCTTGGTTTGGCTTGAGTCCATCACTCCAACCTTGACATGCTGCCTCATGATGTTTCTATCTCATCAACAATGACTGGTGCATAAAGGCAGCTTCATTTCTATATAGAATATTGGTACTCTCTCCATCTTTCCCTCCCTTTCTCTCTCTCTCTCTCTCTCTCTCTCTCTCTCTGCAAATGAGAATTTTTCTTTGCTTTGGATTCTACTTATTTCTTCTTACCTTTAATGACACTGATTTTATTATATATATAAAATAAGTTTTATTGTATATCCACATGTAAACACACACATGAATAACACACACACACACACACACACACACACACACAAACACACACAAAGAAAAAGAAAAACAAAACAAAAAACCAGAGTCTCCAGCTTCCTCTTCCCCCATTCTTGGCTTCCTTGGTGTCACATTGCACAGTCTAGAATGGAAGTACTTGTTTTTCTGGCTGCTCTCAATTTGTTTCTGTGGTATGGAAAGTCAGTGAGGACAGAAGTCATGCCCCCTCTTTCTCCACCCTATCTTTATCATTTAGCACTCTCTGGCACAAGCATACGCATGATATGATTTTGAAGAAATGAATGACTGTGGTGATTGTTTTCCATTAGTATAATACCTGAGATAATGAGATTATACAGTGAAATGTTCCTCTTGGCTCAAAAATTTGTAGGTTTCAGTCTGTGGTCCGTAGTTACTTTTACTTCAGGATCATAGGAAGGTAGTAATACATCAGGATTTGAGCAGAGACAAGGGACTGGATGAGAAATAAAGGAGTCAAGCATAGTCGATACTCCCCCCCCCCCCCCATCATCGCTGCCCAGGGCACAGTGACCTGTCTTCCACCCTCTAGGCCTCACACTTCATTAGACCTAACCCACCCTAGGTCCCACCTTTAGGACCAAGCTTTAATGGACCCCTGGGGAACATTCAAGATCAAAACTGCAACATCACCTGAGAAGAAATAAAAAGCAGGTTTTTAGAAGTTATAAAAAACCACAATAGATGAGTGATTGCTGTGACCAGCAGCATATGAAATATAATGTTACTTCTAATTAAAATATACAAACAGGATTCATTATTTATTTAGATAAAGTGGTTACTGTATTTTGGGGGTAAGAACCTAATGATTGATATATTTCACATTTGTCATAGAAACTCTGGCCATAAATTTGGACATTCACATGTAAATTCAGGCATGTCACATAGGTGAATCCACATTATTTTTGTTTACTTTAACATTATTTCATTCTATGTTGAGTATCAAGAAAAAATGAAATTCAGTATTAAGTATTACCAAAATATATTATTATGTTCAAGCAGTACTTTCAAACAGATCATGTGAACCTCTTCCATAATTATAATTTTTATATTTTATTTCATGGCATTTTTTTTTTTTTTTTTGGTTTTTCGAGACAGGGTTTCTCTGTGTAGCTTTGCGCCTTTCCTGGAACTCACTTGGTAGTCCAGGCTGGCCTCGAACTCACAGAGATCCGCCTGGCTCTGCCTCCCGAGTGCTGGGATTAAAGGCGTGCGCCACCACCGCCCGGGCTATTTCATGGCATTTTATTTGCCAGTCTTTTAATACTATCTGAATAGCATTATGTGATGACATTTCCCTACTCAACTTGTCCTCATGAGTATCCTATTACTGTAATAGATTTGCATAAAGTTTATAACAATTAATTACAATTACAATTGTTATGAATAATTAGATACCATAAATCGAAACTTCAAAATCAGCTTCATTCTTGTAATAATGGCTTAGAAAGCATTTTTTCCTCTTTGATTTTTAAATTATTACTATCACATATGCCAATTGTTTATTCTTGAAAATATTAGTCACATATTGTTATGTGCCTGCGAGGACAATTTAAAAGATGCCCTAGTACAGGGACCATGCAGTGGAAAATGCAAACTGATAATCAGCTAGCCGCAGTTCGTAGAGGGTAAGGGCTTCAGGAGGTTGACTGTTCAGCAATCAGGGAGGACTCACGGTGTACACCCTGTTGTTGATTCAGTTAAGTGTCTGTGTCCTAAGATGCCATTTAAACTGAGACATAATGAATGAGCATAATGTATCAAAAGAAATTAATGTTTGTGATAGCTAATGTTGCAGTCAGAGAAAAGATTGTGGTATGTGGAAGGGGGACGTGTGAAGTGGAGAAGCAAGACTGAGCCAGGTTACAGTATCTAAGCTCCGGCCAGGGTAGATAGGAGACTTTTCAGTGTGTGAGAGCTCATATACAAAAGCAGCATCCTAGGAGACACGAATGGCTCTGAAGACCAAAGATTCCGTCATATGGGAGGGTCTGAGGCAGTGCTTGAGTCTTAAGAGTAAGATTCACCTCAGAAAGAAAAGCTAGCCCTGGAAAAACCCTACTGATTCAACCTGGAGTAAGATTATCAATATTTAGAAGAAAATTGTCTAAGCTGCTACATGGAAGAACTCATCCAAGCTTGCCTCATAAGAGTGAGAGGTTTTTACATTCTTTACTAAAGGAGAACATTTGATAGATTTGTGTATACACACACACACACACACACACACACAAAGTGTACCTAAGAATTTCTATACCATCACCATAGTTCCCTGCTATTTCTATAATTTCACATTAGCAATTAATTCCTTCTTTAATTATTCTACTCATGCATGACATCATGAATTTATTTAGCTGGCCAGTCATTCATAGTCAGCCATTGAAGGAGCAGAATTTACCAAACAAAGATTATTTCCAATTTATTCGATAGACATAAAGATCTGCAACATAGTCACTGTTCTTGAAAAGAATACTTTTATAAGTCATGGTAAAAGTGTACAGAAATGGTGCTGGGTCCTTGAAAGACATAGGAAGACTGCATAAAGGAAATAGAATGAGCAGGATTTGAGCACAGCAATGTACAAGTAAGAACGAACAACATCTGCATTCACAGAGTAGAGACACATAATAGTCATAATAACCAGGCTCCCATACAGCTTCACCCAGGACAGAATCTGGAACTATTTGTTTCAGAATATTAACATTCCATTTGGAGTCTCGAGGCTCATTAACTGTAAGAACAGTCTATATTAACTCACAGCCCCATTTTTACATTCCTATCAGAATTATTTATGTACCTGTTCATGTCTCGTACTAAATGTTAAGGTGACTCAAGTTTAAGTTCTGAGTAGTTGGTGAATGACGAAGGACTTTGGAGTCAAGAAAGAAAATGGATCTCAGAGGGAGAAAATAGAAAAAAGTTTTATGCAAATGAATCTTGGACTATTTCCTACTGTCTTCCTCGGTTTTTGATGTCTAACGAATAGCTGAGACTGATTAACTTTTAATCGTGGAAATATATTTCTATACAGGTTTGGAGTCTAAGAAATCCCAAATAAAATCTTTAACATTAGTGTCTTGCACCTTCACATGAAGGAAGTCAGAAAGGCTGAAAGAGGATTAAGTCTATGGCCTGACTCAGCAGTAGAGAAGTAGGAGAACCCTTTCCAGTGAGATAAGGTACCAGTACCTGTCAGTAGGCATCACTTCTCAACACTGCGGCTCTGGAGAGTAAGTTACAATATGTAAATCTAAAGGGGGAAATTTATACCAAAGTATCTGTCCAACATTGCTGTCTTACAGAAGAAGCTGTACAATTCTATTCGCAGAAATAAAACTGAAAATCTGAGCAAAATACAAATGAAATAAAATTTTACTGAACAATGTGTACACATAATTTTATTTGCTATATAGTAAAAATTATTTTCTGAAGTGACTTAGATAATTTATATGCATCTAAATAAAATGATATGATCCATAAATCATAGAATTGGTGTTTAAGCACTATTAGTGAGAACTGGACACCTAATAACAGAATTTGCTCAAATTCCTGATATCTAATTAAATAATGTAATCATTTATACCACTTTTCTTTTATGAATTAATTTTTTAATATTGTGTGTGTGTGTGTGTATGAATGAACGTTTATGCATAACCCTGCATGTAGGTGGTGATCAGAGAACAATTTTTGGGAGCTGGGTTTCTCATTTCACTGGGTTCTGGGAAGCAAACTCTGGGAAGTATTTACATACTGAGCAATCTCACCAGCCTGATTTTATACCATTTTCTGTGGTATCTGATTTCATTAAGGACATTTGTATTTTGATGAATAAATTAATTTAATATTTTGAAATTCATGAGTATGCAGTTATTGATTTTATAATAAATATTACAGAAAAATATGGAGATAGATAGTCATCTAATTTGAATAAAGACAATAACAACAAACAAAGTAACAAGAAAAAAGGACACTAATATCTGAAAATCTAATATATGAACAGTTCTGGTGGCTTCTATGAATAATGTGAAAAGCAACTGTCAGTGTTTGAAGCTTATTTACATAAGTCTTAAAAACATTATCACATTTTCTGTTTTCTGGTTACTCTTAAATATTCTGATGAAATAACACTCTCCTTTGTCAAAATCTCATCCTCATGTAGGGACCACTGTGGACACTCACTTTGCTCACTGCCAGCAGCTGTAATTGTCAAGCACCTGCTTAACTCCGGTGTGTTGATTTCTTTCTCTCTCTTCATTCTAACAATATTCCTGAGGATTTACTGTCATTTTATATAGACAGAATCTCGTGGAGAACAAGTTTGGTACCCGAGCCACCATGAAACTGTTCAGGTTGCACTTCATCATAGGCCGCTCTGATTCCAAAGCCCATGCTTTGGAGATCCTGTGACACACTGCAATGTTCATTTTCTGTGGATTCATTTAAGCCTTTGTATTTTAGAGCTTGTTAAGATGCTGGGGATAGAAAGATGTACAAGAATTTCTAGACATTCTCTAGAAAAGATGGCAGTTCATCAACAGCTACAGTAGTGTCTTGGGCATCAAAGGAGTCACACGGTTTCCACCCAGGGGCATCAAGGAAAGGCTTCATGGAAGTGGTCAAGCCTAAGCAGGAAGGTAGAGATGTGCTAGGTGGGTGACAGAAGAAATGATTGTCTGGATCTGAGAAAAGATTACAAATCCTAATATAATAGGGGAAAGTCTAACCTGAGTCACTGCTGTAAGAAGCCAAGTAGAGGAAAATCCAGGCCCACTTTTACATAGTATGTGGATTTTATTCAAATCAACTAATACAAAAAGTTCATAACATTTCCTCAGCCACATGGACTTTGTTGGTGAGTTTACAGTATTAAAAGACAAGTCATACATTTTCTCTGTAGTCACAGAGGACGTTATTAGAGTGACATTAACAGTAGTCACACTGCAGAAAGAATGGAAAGGCAACTGGGAGCATGGCTGCAGGTGGAGGCAACAGAGATTCTAAGAGACCTTTTCCCTTTTCAAATGCAGTTCTTTGGTTCAATGCCCTAAAGTAAATTCACTGACTTCTCGTTTCCAACACACTAGATTGTGTTTATCGCTTTATCTGCAAATATCTCTGTGAATTTGGCTTGTCTCTAAGATCAACAAACTCTGCAACTGCAGGTCTGCTGAGTGAGAAGAAGCCCAAAGAACTCAGAGTTCAAGTGGGGCTCCTCTGCCTATTCAGAAAACTGAAGTGTCCATCAATAAACTAAGAAAGACGTGCATCAAAAAGTAACCTCTCATAACACACCTGGACAGTGTCGGACAGTGGTGGCATTTCAGTCCATCAGGGAAAGAGCAGGTTACTCAGAAACTAGCCACCACAGAAGCAACTCATTATTGGGGGGAAAGGAAAAGCCAGTTCAGTGCTTCATGACTTATGCTAGTATAGATGTCAGACTTAAATGCTAGAAGATGTAATTGTAATACCAGAAAAGATAAGAGCCCCAATACAAAATCTGGTGGCTTGTGATATGGAAAGATTTTCAGTGAAAGATATCAAAGACAGAAAGAAAGGGTAAATGTACTACCTTAAAACTGAAAAGCATTCTACCATGAAAATAACACACATACTGAAAGAAAATTGTGAAAATGGTTTTCAAATGAAGTGAGAGATGAATATTTCATGTGACTAATAAAATATTCAAATGTATTCATATTAGATGATCTATAAAATGCAAATAACATGATAACGAGATGTCATTTTTCTACATGGTCAAAACTATTTTTTAAAAGTTAATATTCAATGTTGCCCTGAAAGAATGAACTGGGCACTGGAATATTCTATTACATGCACATAAATTAGCATAATCTTTATAAGTATAGCTTAGTAGTAGGTATAAAAAGTTTTGAAAATATATGTATTGCAGAATATAGTATATTCATAATTTCATGTACCTTTATGATACAATCATACAATTCAATGAAATATTGTTCAGCAAAGACATTTTGTACAGTATTAAAAAGATCAACACAGTCTCATTAGAAAGTCTCAACTTTATGTCTCATTAGAAAGAAAGCGGTTAATACTATGATATGGAAGTGGTTATATTACTACTGAATAAACAGTTTATGAGCATAAACTGTTACAGTTGAATACCATATTGGGCCATTAAAAAGTAATATAATAATGTTTGTGAACATTGGAAAATGCCTTAACACAGATATCTTAGTAAAGTGTAGGTTATATCTTTTCACCATTTCAATATTTATTTTTGATGCATTTTCGTATTCAAGAAAAAAACTTTCATAGTAAAAAGGTGACTGCATTTGTGGAGATGTTTTACTGTGAGGCAGGGCTTTGGTGTTCATCCCTCATACTGTGTCACTGATATAAAGGAGTGAGCCCAACTTTAAACTCAAAGGACTATTTTACTTTGAGAACCAGACAGTGTGAACCAGGAGTGCACTTGTATGTTTCTAATAACAAAGAAGAAAGAGTGCTGTTGATCATCACCATATCATCACCTAACTCATCCATGTCACTCAGAACTGCCTGCACTTTCCTGGAACTTTTCTTGGTCTTAGTCATCTTCATTGCGTATGAAGTCCCTTTAATTCTGCTATTCAAGAGCCTGGGCTTATGGATTAACATCATTGCACTGCAGGGGAGTGGGGTGTCATAGAGTAAGGCAATCATTTCTCAGTGGTTTTCATTTCCTTCTGTCTTTTATCTATTTTTAACATCACGGATAAAATCTTTGATCATGAGATGTTTCAAATCTCTTTCAGTCACTTTCTGGGAACTATTGTGAGTTAGTTTATTGTTTTTCTTCTTTTTTTGGTGCTTCAGCTGCTGTTGCCCATGGGCTGAGGCTGCCCTTGTAGCATCTGCGTTGTCTGCCGACAACTTCATCTCCTAGCCTTTCTTTATTCTCTGTTCACAGCTCTTTTACTGCTTATCATTTTGTACTACTCTACAAAATAAATTATAAAAGGAGATATCATAAAAGAAAGCCAGATAACTCCCTAATTTTCAGTGCATTAGTGATATTTGGAAAAAATCCACAGCTAAATTGCTCATACACTCTCAAGAGACTGGTCATTGCTAATTATCCTCTCAGCCCAGCCATTTCTTAGCTTTGGCAGGCTGTTCCATTTGCTCATTTGTCTTTTGAGTCATCTAAAAAATGGGAATCTTATTTTTCTAAGAGTTTGATTAAAAATCCTTTTCTATATATCCTTATCTAATCTGTCTGGTAAGCTAATGCACAGTCTTCATTTGGAAAATGTACCATCCTTCAAGGCAGCTTCAACCTGGAACCTTCAGCACATGAGGCCAGTATTCAAATGCTGTGGGAATTAACTGTTTGACTGTCATGATTGTACCAGAATTAGTTTAAAGCTACCCTTCCTACCTAACACAGCCGGGTGGTGTTGGAAACGCTGACTACTGTTTATACATTTGTTTATTTGCTTAACCAGTTTTTGAAATAGAGTCTCACAATGTAATCCAGGCTGTCATTGAACCAGTAATCTCTTTGCCTCACCCTCCTAGCTTTTGTGATTCCAGGCTTTTGTAACCACAACTGTCCAGGTTTTGAGTTAGGGCTCTTATCTTTTCTGGTTTTACAATTAAATCTTCTAGCATCTAAGTCTGGCATCTATAATAAGATAAGTCATAAAGTGAGTCCTGTAAGTCTCAGACCTGTTAGGGACAGTATTTTCAGGCCTCAGTTGTCGTCCCTGAAAAGCATTACCATTGTTGAATGATTTGTCTTCATTAGAATATTCTATCCTTTCTTTCCACCATTTCAATTTGAAACACCTCAACATCAATTTTCTAAGATGACATACAATTGAATTTTTTAAAAAGACTTTAAAGAATTCACGAGTTTAGAGATAGCAGGAACTTGTTTTGTTCTTAGTGATTTCTCTTGCTTTTTCTTGTTTTGAGTATTTTATGAAATCCCCAGTCAAGGTTCTTTTTTTGTTTCCCACAATTTAAATTTTGCTTAGCTATAAGGGAAAAGTTACTTTTAGATGAGTGTACTGATGTTTCCTTTTCATTTTAAGGACTTGTAGAAATACAGATTATCCAATTGAATATAGTACAGATGAAGTCACCCAATTGACCTGGTTTGTGTCTGTTCCCCGCTTCTCTTCCAGAAAACACAAGGCTTTGAAATTTGCCCTTTTGTCCTGTTACACAACAAATGGCCACTTGTGATTCCTGTGGAAGGTCATCAGGCAGACAGATGCCTTTCATCTTGAGCTGGAGCTTATTCTCTGAAGTTTATGATAAAATTTATACTAAAATATTTTACATTATCTTTGGAAGACAAGATGAAGTTATGATGACCAGAAGAAAATGTCAGAATGTTTTTCAGGACTTTGATATAAATGTTATATAAATCATTAGAGAAATGCAGAAACAAAAACTTGAGAATTATTAGTAAACTTGGCCAGTGATGCTTATTTCTTACCACAGCAGCTGATAATTGACAATGTATTTATTAAATAATGAATTATCAATTCAGAGAGGATGAAGTTCAATTGGTATAAGAGCCAAATATTATCTGAACAATTTCTTAGCGGCCACCAAATGATTCTAGGTACAACTGTCCTTTTGGCTGTTTTTAATTGTTTATTATGAGAACAGGTAGCTTAATTTTATAACATCTAGCATTGTGTCTTGTGTATGTGTGCATGTATGTATGTATGTATGTATGTATATGTATGTTTACTTGTATGTGGCCATGTATGTATGGCGCATGTACATGTGTCTGCATAGGCATACGGAGGCCTGATATTGATGGCAGGAAGCATCCTTCATTGCTGTTTCACTTTATATCTTGAATCAGGATCTTTCAGTCAAACCAAGAGCCCACAGATGGCTGGTGTCTATAGCCAGCTTGCTCTTGGGATGCCCTCCCCCTGTGTTTTGAGCTGGAATTAAAGGTGAGCTACCAAGCTTACCTGACCATAGTGTGGATTCTGGAGCCCCAAATTCAGGACTTCCTGCATGGCTGGAAAAGCTCTTGACCACTGAGCAATCTCCCCAGGCCCAATTTTGTCAACCTTAATAATACAGTATATTGTGTATAATATGTAATTTTACATATTCGTTTACAAAGAAACTATAAAGAGATTTGAAAGGATGAAAAAGCTGGTGCTGATACTTGTGATTTTTCAGGTGTGTGTGAGTAATTTGGCAGGGGAGAGTTGAGAGAGGGTTTCTCTGTGTAGCTCTGGTTGTCCTGGAACTCCCTCTGTAGACCAGGCTGGCCTCAAACTCACCAAGATCTGCTATCCTCTGCCTCCTGAGTGCTGGGATCAAAGGTGTGCACTACCACCACCTGGCTTAATTTTTTAATATATTTTATAATTGTCCAATTATAAAGTAGTTCAGTGCAGTAGAGAAAACCTATACAAAAATCAGTAGGGTTTGTTTGTTTGAGACAGGAGTTTACTATCTGCCCCTTGGAAGGTCTGAAATCTGCTGTGACTCAGGCTGTTCTCAAACTTGTGGTAATATCCCTGGCTTAGCCTTGAAATGCTCGAACTGTAGGTGTGATCCACCACTCCTGTGTCACAGGTCGTTATGAAAGTGTGTCATGTTATGTTCAGGAATCATGTAAAAATGAGTTTCTTCACGGATGGAAGAGTTATTCCGAATCTACATGCACAGTCTTGGCTGGGTGGCTCAAACCCAGGCTGTTCTGTTGGGTTGGTTGATTTCCTTTTAGTGGTGTTTGTTTGAGATGAGGTGAGTCTTCTGCTCATCATAGTTGTCTTTACTTCTGTGTAGTAGCAGCCCTTTTTTGCTCGTATGACTCAGCTACAGTTTTCATTTTTGTAAGAATCACAGGACTCTAGGTCTTGATCTAAAAGGAGAGAGATGTTGGAAGAATCCATAAGAATACATTTCCCCTCATCACGCCATGAATGCCAGAGCAGACACAAGGACTCTTGCTGCCACTCAGTTTGCTTCTAGTCAATATTTCCATGCTGTCAGTGAAGTGACATCATTTTACTGCAACAAAATAGTACAAGTAATTTGGTAAAAGTGCAAATGGCAAAGCTGGAAACAAATATTATTTCAGGCCTCAAACAGATGAAATATGTCAAAAGGATGAGAGATTACATATATTTAAATAAAAGTTTATTGACCTTAAACAATATGGCATGGTGTAATGTATTTAATTTGTACCTAATTAGTGTACAAATTTACTTGCCTCTGAGATGGTAAACTATCTGACAATGGCTGCCTAGATATTAATAAGGAGAGCAAATAAAACTGCTTATAACCAGGGCTACAGAAAAAAAAGAAAAAGGTGTCTTAGTTAGGGTTTCTATTGCTGTGAGGAAACACCATGACCAAAAAGCAAGTTAGAGAGGAAAAGGTTTATTTGGTTTACACTTCCACATTTCTGTTTATTCCTGAAGGAAGTCAGGACAGGAACTCAAACATGGCAAATTCCTGGAGACAGGAGTTGATGCAAAGGCCATGGAAGGGTGCTGCTTACTGGCTTGCTTCCCCTGGCTTGCTCAGCTTGCTTTTTTGTAGAATATAGGACTACTATTCCAGGGATGGCACCATAATGGCTGGCCCCTCCCCCATTGATCACTAATTGAGAAAATGCCTTAAGCTGGATCTCGTGGCTCATTTCCACAGCTGAGGCTCCTTCCTCTTTAATGATTCTAGCTTGTGTCAAGTTAACACACAAAACCAGCCAGTACACTAGGAGACAAAATACTGTACACATCAAAGTACTTCTAAATGGGAAACTTTGCCTGTGGGAAATTTGCTGAACCAATTCCATGTCCTGTACTGGGAACATGTGCAGATAGTAGCAAACAAGGAAGGCAGAGACTGGTACTAAGGACAGTCAGATACAAGGTATTTGAGAGAAACATTCTTGAGGCAAGCAGAAGCAGATGGCCAGGTATTACAAGGTGCTGCTTCTGAAAGAAGAGGTCAGAGGAGAAGTCTTCAGAGGTGAAGGAAGGGGAACAATAGTTTGGGAAAAATAGAGAAAGAAAAGAGACTCACAGAACCACATGGTTTGACCACTCTACCATGCTAGCTGTTAATTTTTAAAAGTGCACTTCTTTAGACCAAAGTCAAGGTCTTCTTGACAATGACAATCACATTGTTCAGATTTGATTTTTGGGTTAGATCCTTTTCATGGTGGTGAGGAAAATCCCAAGGAAATCTCAAAGGACTGAGAAGTTTTAGGCAACATCTGAACCAGGTTGGTAGGAAAAGAAAACAAATAGAATAGTCTATTTTTAATCTGATGATACTTCCAAAATATTTCTCCCTAAGGAGGAGAAATGTGACATTAAATAAATGTTAAACCATCATTTGCATATGAAAAGAATATTTCAATCTGGAAAATTAAAACTGGCTGATATGAAACAAGAGTGAAAAAATGGCAATCTGAAATAAATCCAAAAAGAATAGTTTCTTCCAAAATAAATTAGAACAGAAAAATAACTTATAACATGTGTCCCTACAAAGAGCCATTCATTACACCCATGATGCTCATCTGAGATTGCTTGCATAAAATTTAGTGAGCAATGTATTTTACTAAGATGAGCGATTTATCGTTCAAAAGCCTATAATGGTCTACTACCAGGAGTACATTACATATTTTTTCATACACTATACATTCATCTATAAATGAAAAATTGGAGAAATATCTATAAAGCATCTTTGTGGGAACAGCCAGAGGTTGATTCCTGTTTGTCACTGATGGAAGTACTTTGATCTAAGTATTCCGGCTGTTACTATATAATGTATATGAACTTTATATTTTAGGTTTTCTTCCAAGGACTAAAACTTTCTTGAGGACAGGCTTTGTTTTCAAAACTTTCATGATGGCAAATATGTCCCCAGAAGCCCAGATAATGTTCTCTGCTTAACTGTGGCAGTGACTTACACTCTCAGGAAAACACATGGCCAACCCAATGAATATGGGTGGAGAGGGCTATGACTGAGATGACAAGCAGAAAGCAGAGGCCATAGTGGCAGCTGCTGACTATGTTAGTGACAGATGGCAAATCTGTTAAATTCTCCGACCGTCTGTAGCATGTAACTTGCTTCTCACTACCGGTATGTCTCAGAGACCCTCCTGTGGGGTGTCCTTAGGCTTCAGGCTGCTAAAGGCATCTTAAATTACAACATCAACTCCACACTACCTATGAGAGGCTGCAACCTTCTCTCTTACAGGAGCTGATGAACACTGTTTCAAATGGCATGAGACCACACATTCAGGCCTTTGGGGCTTCTTATGATCTGACCATTCCATAGTTCAGCTGTTCTCAACATGTGGGTGGTGACCTCCTCCACAGGGGTCTCCTAAGACCATTGGAAAACACAGATATTTGCATGATGGTTCATAACAGTATCAAAATTGCAGTTATGAAGTAGTAATGAAAATAATTTTATGCTTGGGGGTCACCATATCATGAGGAACTGTATTAAATGGTTGTAGCGTTAGGAATGTTGAGAACCTTCTACTAAGTGCTATAGTTAGTAGCTGTAAATAACATTTCCTTTAAAATTAAAATGTTTTCTGATGAAATTAAGACATTTTAATGAGAAAGAACAGAACACATTCTTACTAATGCTTCATTATGTTGATGAAAATAATTAAGTTTCTTCATGAATTGTATCTAATTAGAAAATTTGATCATTTTCTAATTTTATGAGGATCTAAACTAGTTGCACTATTATATGAATACCTGGCCCCATTAAGTTTCTTATAGGACTGGGAGATCACCGCCTTTAACGTGGGACAACTTATTAAGCACTAATGGCATTGATAGTCAATGATTAGCATCATTCCCCTTGTGCAGATGAAGTAACTGAGGTCTTACAATGCTAACAAGTTCCTCCAAATCCGTCAGTTTGCCACTGTCTATATTCATGCTGAGATTCATGCAGCAATTATTTTCCTCAAAATAGTTTTACATTATAAATATGACAAAGCAAAAATAGAAAGCTGGTGTTTTCATTGATCACTGGTGCATTAGTTGTGCTGGTGGCTAAATATTCTAACATGATCTATTAGGATTTGTTTATATTTTCTAGACAGATGAAATTTCTTTGTTTGATAAAGCAGATATGAGATAAATAAATAATAGGAAAAATCTGCCTTTTCTGTGATCTCAGTAAATTCTAAAGGCATAAAATTTGATAATGATTATATTTTGATTGATTATTATGAGTTAACATTTAAGTGAAGTGAAATTTGGATTCTGTAAAAAAATGTTTCAGGTAGTATTTTATAAAGGATATAAACTTCCATAGTCTAAGTTATGCTCCTTGTAGAATTGTAATTAGTGTCAATCAGGATTTGCTGATTTTGCTCTCCAGACTTCCTGAGATCCAGGGTGTTAAGAGACTTGGCCTCTTTCCTACAATCAATTCTGATAACTGGTATTGATTGAGTGCCAATAAGTACAACAATGTTTCTAAGAAATAACAGTACAGAGAAGAGTCTTGGTAACAGGGAAGTTAATTCTCTAAGACTAAGGAACAAATGTCACAAGGTGATGATATGAATTCATAACCACATAAATAATAAAGATGCAAAACTACATTTCTAAGGGAAGAGAAGGCGTTTTGTGATTTGGTCTCAGAGACGAAGATGTTCTCAAAGAAGACAAGCTTGAACTGGGGATTTTCAGGACTTTTGAAATTAGTAATGTTAGAAGATTTTCCAGCTTAGTTACAGATTTCTTTTTTAATAGGGAGCAATGAAAGGGGTATGGCAGGGCCTGATGAGAGATCTCAGTCAGTAAAGTAATTGCTATGCATGCCAATAATCCCAGTGCAGGGGAGGCAGAGACACGGTGATTCCTGAGGTTTGCTAGGCAGCCAGGCTTGTGGAATCAAAAGGCTTGGGTTCGGTGAGAGATCCTGTCTCAATACATAATGTGGAGGGAAACAGAGGGAGACATATGACAATGACTTTTGATCTCCACATGCATGGGCATACACACACACACACAAATACACACACAGAATAAAGAAGTTCAAATAAAAAATACACTATCAAAGAAGCAGCATTTTATATTTAAAGCAAAAGATAAATGTTCATATCTTAAAATGAATTATTAATAAGTTTATAGCAGAAACAAATGCTAATTTCTCTATTTTTATGGTAAGTGGGAATTTTTAGTGTTTATTTTGGTACCTACCTGCATATGTTAAAACATCATAAGTACACTGCCATTCTGAATATATGTATTGTTGTCACAGGTGCACACTATATTGTCTTAAATATTTCTCTACACCTGAAACTACATATGTATACAGGAATGTCTGTACATCACCTGACTACTGTAGCTTTTCCCATAACACTCCTACCATACTTTATGGTGGAGTACATTGTTAAAAAGCCTGCTAATGTTTCTATGGGATTTTCTTGTCTCTTTTCATGATCTCTTCTTCCTTTGGGTTCTTTTCTTTTTTTTTTCTTCATGGTCTCTATTTTCCACATTGGAGGCCTCAGATCATATCTGATAATCTTGGAGACATTCAAATTTAAGAGCAAGGCACTGAAGTCTCTATAAGTTCTTTATGACTGTTGGAGAATGATGAGATGACAGTGAGCTGGACACCTGGAGATTTCCTAGAGTGTTCCCATTGGGCAGGACTGAAATCTATATGGAGGAGGTTTTCCAAATGTTTCTATAGTGTCTTATTTCTGTTATTATATTTTCTTAAGTGTAATGTTGTGGTCTTCTGTTTGGGAGATCTTTTTCTGTGCATATTCCAGTAGTTAAGTGTAAACTGATGGTAATACAACATTCAGTACATAGGTACCACTTGGTCCTCCCTTCCTAGCTCACCATTAGGCTTTCCTGAACCATTTTCCACAGCCTTCCTCTAACCTATGCAGTCTCATGGCTGATGAAACTGTTGTTCTGTTAGGGAGACACCCCATTTCTAGGTCTTAGTTGTCTTTGTTACTCATCTAGTAACATCAAAACATAACCACTTCAGACAGAAATAATCATATTATTTGTTTTTCTCTCTCTTCTTGTCCCCCATCACCTCCCTCTCTACTTGTCTCTCTCTTTAGCATGAATCATAAATTGAGAGGCAGCTGAGGTGCTGTGGCTTGCCCCTGATCACCACATCCATTAAAGGACAATGGGGTGGAGTTGGGCTTATGAAACTCTTTCAGTTGTATCTGAATGTGAGTTCTTGTTAGTCCTTGAGACCCATGGAGACCTGCAAATGATCTGAGATGTTAGGTGTGTTCACATTCACATTCACATTTTGACTTTTGTACTTAAGCCCCATGGAAATGTGGAGTTACTTGGGAGAACAGACCTTGGAGAGGATAAGCTCCACAACCGAGCATTTTTTTTTTAAGAAACTGTCAACAAACTTCCCTAACTCTGTCCTGAAAGGCTGTGTGACTTTTGACTTGACCTGTCTTCTTAGAGCCTAACCCTTACTCTAGAGGGAACACTGGTTCAAGAGTTCTCCACTAAAGCAAGCTTTGAAAGACCAGCTGAGTTTCTGCTAGCCATATATGCTATTGAACACACACACACACACACACACACACACACACACACACACACACACACACACTCACACACACACACCCCAAAACAAAACAAAAACACCCCATTGAGAACTTTTTCTCAACAAAAAGGAGGCAATAGTAATTGCCAACAGTAACACCTGATCTGATAGCATAGCCTGAGATAATGACAGTCTTACTGGAGTGTAATTAATATGGTGGAATTTGGATTTCTTTTACTGGTGGGCTAAATGTAAGATAAATTCTGCTTGTGGACTTTGATTAAGAAAAGGCTGCAAAGAAGAGACCCTTAAATGGTTTAAATTTCCTACTGAAAAAAAAAAAAACAACCAAAAAGCTTCACATCCTCCAATGCTGTTCTTATTGTTACTGTCATCAGCTGGTTGAACAAATAGATATGACTCATCACTTCATACTGCTTAAATAGCTGTGGGTGACATATTTTCATCAGAGCATTTATTAATATTAAAGAAAATATTTAGCCTGGAGAAAGGCTCAAGGTCCTTCATGTCTGCATGGTATCATGTTTAAATAATTGGAAAGAACATGGAGTTGGGTAGGGATATGGTTTAAACTGCTCTGGAATACAGAATCAAGATCAATGAAAAAGAGTTATGAAGCAAACAATTCACTCTCACTACAAAGAAGAACTTTTTAATAATTAAAGCACAGCTTGGGATGAATCCTAATTGAAAAAGGGAGAGTGCAGTCCTGAAAGCAAATATAAAGAGCTCACTGCGAAAGAACATGTCGAAATCAAGCCCTTAGAAACATCCTCATGTGTTGGGACTCAGAAGCCTAAAGTGGATGCTAAATGGAAGGGGTGACAGGGTCCCTGAAGAGAACAGCTCCTCTGAAGAGAAGCTCATATTTGTTCATTTTGCATTTGGCAGTGGCAGGATAAAGCCCATGTGCCTGGGTAAGGTGGCAAGGACATGGCACCCTAAGCAGGCATTCAGCATGCCAGAAGAGAACAACAGCGCAGACCTGAGAAATGACCTCTTTCCTACTTCATTCCGCTGAGCTTCCTTTCCTCTGTGCTCCTTCTCTGATCTACTGTCTTCTGTTCTTTATTCCTTTTTTTTTTAAATCAAATCAACATGTACTTTGTCTCTCTCTCAGGTACTGTGCTCAGATCCGAACATAGGTAGTTACATCAGATAAGAGAAATCATGGTCTTTTCCTTCAAGAAACTTCCATGCTGCTAAGAGAAACAAGTGGTAGATGAAAATTTCTGAGAAATGTTGTTGAATGAAACCATAGATCTCGATCAAGATAAGTGTTACAAGAAAAGAAAGAAGACCTATCTTGAAACACAAGAAGAAGACTTCAGCACAGTTGGAAACTAACAGAAGGTCACTGTGGCGGAAGCCAAGTTCCTGCAGGCAAGTGACATGGCATACTTCGAGGTTGTAGCATCCGAAAGCTGAGCCAAGCTTCTGTGTGAAGATCTGAATGATGGAAAGTCACTGCGAAGGGCCTGAACCTCCTGCCGTGCTCCAGACAGGGCATGTACTTTGAGAATAGGAGGCATGTATGGATCCTTTTCAACACCATTTAGTAGAACTGACCCCTCTTTAAAGCAAAAAGATAGATTATCTACCATTATTATTTTGTAATTGTCATTACATATCTGTCGTCTCAGAAAGCATCATACTAACAAGTTGCCTCTGGAGTGACTCTGGCCTTGTCCACCTCTTAGCTTCCTTCCTTACTGTCTGCATGAACATGGGCAATCTGGCCTCAGATCCACCATTTGTAAAATTTGTAAAGGAATATCTTACAGTTATGTAAGACTGTAAAAAAGAGTGATGGTCCTCTATGAGAAGAGACAACTAAGGACATTTTTTTCTTTTTATATTACATCAAATAACAAAAAACACTTACTCTTTATACATTTACGGACCAAGATGTGATACTTTAATTAATATGTGCATTTTGTGATGACTAAATCAGCATAATTAGCATATTCATCAGCATTTGTCGTTTCTTTGTGGTGAAAATTTCAAAATCTTCTGTTCAGTGTTTTAGAAATAATAATATGTTATTACATGTAGTCACTCTATTGTGCTACAGAGTTTGTTTCTTCTACTCACTGTAACCTCTGGCCTGTTGCCTAGCCTCTCCAACCCTCTTCTCTATGTCCCCAGCCTTTGA
Organism: Peromyscus californicus insignis; assembly: GCF_007827085.1. NCBI lineage: Eukaryota > Metazoa > Chordata > Mammalia > Rodentia > Cricetidae > Peromyscus > Peromyscus californicus. The sequence goes on along the minus strand of NW_026294573.1, from coordinate 157,136,461 downwards.
CAACCATCCTTCTACCTCCTATTCCTCCAAGAGTAGTTTGTTAAGATTCTGCATGTGAGTATTTGTGTCTCTGTACATAGCTTAGCTTATTTCATTCAACATAGTGTCTTTTGAAATGCATGATGTTACATGTGTCTTTAAGGGAGTGTTTAAAGAGTTTGGGTGGACATGGTTATAAAGAGCAGAAGACTTTCCACATTATCCTCATTAGAGTAATAAATGTCACTGTTCTCTGGTGTTGCAAATGTGCCTCAGCATTCACCTGGCTGTGAGAGTTCTCTTTGCTGTTTTTTCTGATGCTCTAAGTCTGTTTCAATATTTACATGTTCTTTGTTTGCGTGTACACATGACTAATAGCAACACACATATGATGCCACTGAATTGTTCTTATGGAAATGTCAATGCTCCATAGGCAGTATTAGATCTATTTGAAATCTGTTCTTGAAATTTTTGCAAAGATTTAATGATATAATTTGTATTAAAAAGGTAAGATGGCCTATACGTGGTGAGTTATGTATACATAATAGAATGTAGACTTCAATTATTAGTGAATCGTTCAATAAATGTGTGGTTTATTGTTAGTTATTCCAAATTCTATTCTAACAAGAATTTATTTTATTATTTTTCAAGAGCCTTTAATAAAGTACCTCTTCAAGTGTAATAACCCAGACGTGTCTAATCAAAGTGAACCAGCTCACCATCTGTTCACAGTTCTGCTATTTAGACAGGAATAACACTAAAAACAGTCTGTCAGACTTTCTTTAAGGCAAATACCATCAATAGTGGTACCCAAGTGACCCTTGCATTGCATTTAACTGCAACTCTTACAAATGACACCCATGTAAAGCTACATGTAACAATAACAATTAATGAAAAGGAGAAAAGCAAAAAGGAGGACAACAGTAGAAGTTGAGAGGTTTTGGGAGGTGGGTGGGTGGATCTTGAAGGATTTAGGGGGAACAATGGGAAGGTAGATATGATCAAAATATATTGTATAAAATTATCAAGGTTTTAATAAAAATTTTAAATTAAAAAGAGTAGTATCCATATAAAAATGGTCCTCCTCAGCCGGGCAGTGGTGGGGCGCACCTTTAATCCCAGCACTCGGGAGGCAGAGGCAGGTGGATCTCTGTGAGTTCGAGGCCAGCCTGGGCTACCAAGTGAGTTCCAGGAAAGGCGCAAAGCTACACAGAGAAACCCTGTCTTGAAAAACCAAAAAAAAAAAAACAAAGAAAAAAAAAACCAAAAAAAATGGTCCTCCTCTATTATACCAAATGATATATTTAATAAAAGTCTTTTGTAGATTGAAAAGATATTTCATAATTAAAAACAAACATGTGTTAAAGTTTAATGAACTAATGAGTTAAAATCCTTATAAAAGGTGCTGTTATATGTAAGGCTTGTATACCTGTGTTATTTCTTCATTATCTCTGGGGATGGAATCCTTTTTGGATCTAAAAGGAAGAAATAAGAAGGTTACCAATTCATATGCTGGATACAAAATATCTGACTAGGTTTTGTTGAGCATTTTAGGCTGTCACGAATGCCTCTTCAGAATGCACATAAAGAAGCTGGCCAAGCTTGGGCTTACAGCTTGAATAATGGTTTAGGAAGCTCAAGGGGGTAATTAGAAGTAAAGATTAGTCAGTAATACCCCTGTTCATCAACTATATGAAGCCTGGGCCAAATCACCTTTTGATAGGGAAACAATTCCATGTTTTTCCCTGTGGAGAACACCTGATATGCACATTTTAATTCACCCAAGAGTCATCCTTTGTCAGAATCATACATCATTAATGACTGTTCTAACATGGTTTTCACAAGAGATAACAGTAATGATTTGAATCTCCTTCCTTTGTTGGTAATGTAGTCCACTCATGTATAACCCTTAGTCATCTTGTATTCTCTAACCAAACCCTCCTGGCTGTACATCTTCATTGTGTTGCTGCAGCTGGGAAAACACACTTTCTCTTATTCCCATCTCCTCTTATCCTGATGCCATTGGATATTCTGAGCTGCGAATCAATCATCTTGAACATTGTCTAGAAATCTCTACATAAGGCAGGCTCATATTTATATGCTTTCCAAATGAGAATATAAAGAAGTAGCAGTTTTATTTTATGGGAAGTTTTACATTTTCCTTTTGAGTTATAGAATATAAAGAAGACATAATCAACAAATTCAGCTTCGGGGACTGAGTCTTTTAAAATTAGCTTGATATAATACAAACATAAATTATCCAGCTTGATTATCAAAGAAGAAAGAAAAAAAATGTCACTTTGTGCTCACGTTTCCATTTTTATATATTAGTTCATTTCATAGTCATTGAGAGATTCTATTTTTAAACCAAAGTAGTTTTCCACTGTGATAGAAAAAAAGAGGAAGTTATAAAAAGCTGTGCAGCCAACACCAAAGCAGGTCAATATAAAATAGAATAAAAATATATTCAAGAAAATAGAATCTTATTTCACTCATTAGCATAAAGAATTAGAAGAAAATAAACTGAAAAGTGGCAAACTACATCAAAAAATGACTTGAAATCTTTACTTACCCCATGAGAAGCCACTCCATGTAGCAGGATGCAGCTCTCTGATGTCCATTAATAAGTATAAATTTTACAGACGCAATTGTGCAATAATTCATATGAATAACAAGACCCAGGGTTAATTCCAATAGTGGAGAGGCAGAGGCAGGTGTTTGCCAAGTTAAAGGGATGCCTAGGCTTCACAGTTAGATTTTTTTTTCACAAAAGAAATAAAACAATAGTGTTTAAGTATTCATTAGTAACTTATGTGAGGTCAACATTCAGGAGAATAAATTATGCCTCTTTGGTGAAATTTTCTGTAAAATAAATCAGTGGCCCAGTTATTCCTTCATCTCTAAACTATGAAATTATATGTTTGTGAAATCATTTCTGAGAAGAGCAGTGAAACTTTAATTTTACATCTACAATTCTATTTTTGACAGCCAATACAATAATAAAACAACAAATGAGCTGAGGAAGCAAAATGTCTTAAAACGGAAAACGTTGAGTAAATATTTTTTCTGCATTACATAAAAAAGTTTTTTTTTTTTTGTTTTTTTTTTTTGGTTTTTCGAAACAGGGTTTCTCTGTGTAGCTTTGCGCCTTTCCTGGGACTCACTTGGTAGCCCAGGCTGGCCTTGAACTCACAGAGATCCGCCTGGCTCTGCCTCCCGAGTGCTGGGATTAAAGGCGTGCGCCACCACCGCCCGGCATAAAAAAAAAGTTTTTTAATATATGTTGTCAACTATAAAAAGTATCAAAATTTAAAACGGTTGGTAATAAAAATGAATAAGAGCTTACAATTTTACAAATATATTGTACAGAGTTTATAATTTGAATTTTCTTTTAAATTATTGTTTAATAATACTTCATTAAATATCAGAGGTAACATCAAAAAAATCCTAGAAAGTTATGGTAATTTTTTTTTTTTACTCTAGGAAAACAGATTTTCAAGCATTAAGTGATTTTAATAGTATGGCAATCAAATAGAAATTCACATATTGTTTAAAAATTAAACACACACACACACACACACACACACATGTATATATATATACACACATTTAAATCCAAGTCCTGATGAGAAATTAGCAAATGACATGAAGCAAAGTTCAGCTGTCCTGCCCTTTCCTACAAAGGTGCATTGTGATTCATACTACAAGTCATGTGTTCATGTTATGTGATTTATACTACAAGTCGTGTTCATGTTATATGATTCATACTACAAGTCATGTGTTCATGTTGTGTGATTCATACTACAAGTCATGCGTTCATGTTATGTGATTCATATGACAAGTCATGTGTTCATGCTATGTTCCAGTCTTAAGTAAGTTTTCCTGTCACTATAGAAAAAAAGTAATAGTCATTTTTGATAATAATATGGACAAAGTTTTATATGAATAAATTATGCTAATTAAATGTAACAAGGTAGAATGTAGATGTCTATGGGCTTTTGCTTTAGAACTAAGGAGAAACAAATAGTGTACACATGCTGTAAGTCGCTTCAAAACTCACAGACAGAATTCAGTGCTGCTATCTATGCTGATTCTCCTTATAAAAGCCTGACCTTTCAGCCTCTTATGTGCATTTGTAGAGATTTTTCCTACAGGTTTTCCAATTAGTTAAATGAATAATGAAACGTAAGTGATAGAAAACAGCCAAACAGCCCAGTCTCCCTCCCACAACACTGTGTCTCACAGAGTAACTCCTATGTAAGTTCTACCTCAGAATAGTGTATTTCTTGGTTGGCCTTCCACTCTGGTTTTAACATATTAGTTTGTTTCTGTGCTGTCTTTAATAAGCCATTTCTGCCTACTTATTCAATATTAAATATATTCCTAATGTTCTAAATGGGCTGATGTTAAAAGAGTGTTTTCTTTATGCATCATGACAGATAAGAAAGCACTAGGAAACATCTATGACTTCATATTTACTGAGGAGGCCATTTTCATTTCACTATAATCTCATAATATGTAGGGAGAGAAGGTAGCATTGCCTTCTTTGTAGAACTGAGAAAACTTATGCAAATGGGATTTGGATTCGGCTTTTGTGTTCTGGAGGCTCTGGGATCAACAGACACTGCCAACTAGGACCAAGAAGTCCAGTGGTCCCTGTCAAGTTACTGTGCTACTTTGGTGAATGCAGAAAAAAAAATAGAGACTGTTATTATACTTGTTTTGAGTTTTTGTAGTATCTTCATTGTTAAGCCAAAATTTGCTGAAATGTTAGATATTTTTAAAAGTAACTCAGTAGTCTTCTATTAATATTAAAAGAAAATCATATCTACTTATTATATGAAAATTAATGAAATTATCACTCCTCTCCTATGCATTCACTCATCTAAGTATTATTCATATAATACCATATAAAATAAGCTGCCATACTTTTATTTTGTTGTTGTACATTTTCAGCTTTAGTCTGGTATGCCTTATTTATGAACACTAAGAGAAATTTATATCTATCACTACTTTTGATATTAATTAACATTATTAAGAAGCCATATCTTCATTATTACTAATATTTTTTCATTTATATTCTCACTTTTGTATATATTCTTAATATTGACATGAAAGTATTATATCAGAAAACACATTGTATTGCTTCAAATGCAAATTAAATACTAAGTAGTTATAAAATACACACAAAATGAGAAAAATAGTAGAAGAAAAACAGCTCCACAAAATACTGTCTTGACAGTATAGGCAGGCAATGTAAATTGTGAAGTGTAAGTCATGAAGGCGCATGCACAGAAGAGAGCTCCCACACAACCATATTAAGACAATTGAGTAAGGATTTCAGATCATAGGATGCATCTAACTTAAATCTACAGAATTTGGGGAAACCCTCCTGATCAACACAGGGGGTGTGTTATCACAATGCAGCATTTCAAAATTGAGAAAAAAACTGTGTATAACCAGGACTTAGAATCACTGACACAGGTCATGGTATGTCCATGTAGAAAGGTCTAATAAAGCTCTTATGTGGATGCTTTTGATAGACCTAGCAACCTGCTTTCTGTAAACACCTGGATTTAAAAAAGAAAAGATAACAACAAAAAAAAAATCAAAGAACCGTTGATTTTTTATGTCCAGTGGAAAGAATTCTCCTGTAGAATGAAAACATTCAATGAAATACTTATGTAAAAATGAATTAATGAAAATCTAATTGTAATTATACATTTGAAAATACTATCTGTGTTTATGTACACCACATGACCCATGAATTATTCTATAGTAATTTTATGGAAATAAGGAAATACAATATTGCATGTATTTTTACCATAGACCAATTTGGAGTATTCTTTAAAAAAATAATCAGAAACATAACCAACGATGACACTGGACAAAATTATTATCATTATGTGCAGGGTTTCACTTAGAGCTGTTTTGAAAAGCATGGCTGAGTATCATGGGTTGGTCAGTGTCATGGCAGAGGAAGCAATTTTCCACAACCATGGGTCTCCCAGAGGTCAGAGCTGTGCAGGGTCAGTGTGATTACTGGGAAATCATGATTATCGCTGAGGCTGGCAAGGGTTAGAGGTGTTGACTTGTTTGCGAACATCTGTCAGCTGTTGCTGAGTACCGTGTTTTCAGTCATAGTTTTACAATAGAAGGTTTTCTAGTATTCCAGGGAAGATAGGAGTTATGTATAAAAACATATTCAGATCAATCTCCTAACATAGTTTTCTTGTACAAAGAATGGCATTTCCAGTTTCTGAATAAAATTTCCATCATTTTTGAGAAAATCTTGTGCTTTGCCTCCTATTAGTTTTATTAACTCAAATGTGTACTTCAACCAAATGCCAGACAAAGGGATTCCTATCGAATAAGTGGGAATAACTCACATTATGTGACATTTCCTCACATAAAACTATTCCCAAGGGATGTGCTTCCAGTCTTAATGGGCTATAGAGTGGTCTCTGCTCTATTTGACCTCCACATCTTGACTACATGATTAAAATAATAAGATATTTTTTGATTGTTTTTTATTTTTTATATTTTTTATTTTATTTTTTTTGAGACAGGGTTTCTCTGTGCTTGTCCTGGATCTCACTCTGTAGACAAGGCTGGCCTCGAACTCACAGAGATCCGCCTGGCTCTGTCTCCCAAGTGCTGGGATTAAAGGTATGCGCCACCACTGCCCAGCTTGAATATCTTTTAAATTTATTTATTTATTTTACATCCAGACTGCAATTTTCCCATCCCTCTCTCCTCCCATTCCCCTCTCCCCATCTCCCCTCTGACTGCCCAATCCCCCATCCACTCCTCTGTTTCTATTTAGAAAAGGGCAGGCTTCCCATGGATATCAACAAAATATGGTATATCAAGTCACAGTAAGACTAAGCGTCTCCCCCCCCCCCCCACCGCCCGCCCCGTCTTAAGGCTGGGCAAGGCTACCCAGTTTGAAGAGTAGGATTCCAAAGTATTTTACAGCAGTAGACAATGAGAACTATACTCAAGTAACAGAAAACCTTTTGACTCAGGAAATGCTATTTATTGACTAAACAACATTTAGCAAATGACTTTAACCTTTGTATGCCTCAGTTCACTTTTCTTTTTCTAAGAAAATCAAGTTGCTTAATTTTCAGACAAATATAGGGAGTAATACCACAACGCCATCCGCATTCCCTAAAGTAGGACACTGAAGAAGGCAACGCTAAGAAATTTGCACAAACAGCAAGTATGTGAACCTAGGAACTGACCTATGTTTACCCACTTCTGCTTCTGTGAAATACTAGCAATTCTTGGGCATTCTTTTGAGAATTGAGATGATAGCTGAACATACATTTATTAATGGTGTTTAGGCTTTGCAACTAAACTTTTATAATGTATAAACTTTATCATTAATTTTTAATATAGACAAAACTATATTATATTTTTTGGAAGGCAAAAAAAAAATCTAGGAATCACCTGGCCAGTAAAGATAATTAGATGTTCAGAGAGTTGTTGGAGCCCCACATTCCGCTTGAGTTACTTTATGGAACATTAGGCCACAGATAATTGAATCTTAGAATTACAGAGGAAAATTTATTCAGGATTTCACTGTTTTTGCACACCTAAATTTGAGTTTCAGCAGACTACGTCGGGGGTGGAAGGACCATATTGGGAACAGTGACACCTTCAAGAACTGAAGATACTGTTAATTATTTAATGGGACAGGAAAATGCCTAGTGCAGCCATAAAAACGTTATAAGTTCATAGCAGGAAATCCATTTCGTTTTACAAATTTTCATAAATATTACCATGGCAATAATAACATATGCCTTCTGATACCAGGTCGGAAAATGGCATCATGCTTGGTTTGTGGTCATCCATTGTCTAGCAGGGAGTAATTCCAGGGCACCAGGCAGTGGACAGCTTTGCCCAAAGCAGATTTCCTCTTTACCCTCAAGCTCTCTGCTATGTGATTACATATTCTGCTTATGATGATTAATCTCAATTTTCAACTTGTTCAGATCTAGAATCACCTGGAAGATGAGTCCATGCATATTCCTATGAGGGATTATCTTTCGTATGCTGATCAAAGTGGGAAGACCTGTACACTGTGGGTAGCACCATTCCCTGGACAGGGATCCTACATTATAAAAAGGAGAAAATGTGCTGAGTAAGCGCATACATCAATCTCTGCTTCTTGACTACAAATGCAAAATGACCAGCCACCTTAAGCGTCCACTGCTTTGAATTTCCCACCCTTCGAACTGTAAGCCAAAATAAAGCCCTTCTTCTTTAAGAGACTGTCGTCAGGGTATTTTGTCACAGAAGCAGAAAAGTAACTGAGACTCTGCTTTTTAGTGAAATAGATTTTTTTCTGATAAATATTCTAAAAGGGCAAGAATGCTTAAGGATGTATGGTTTTGTGTATTTAAAATAATTCATTTGGGTTAAAATTATTTTGAGAAAAAAATTAATGAGCTATCATTTCTAGATGAGTGTCTTATGGGGGACAGTGTCTAGGAAAGATAAACAGTAACTAGAAAGACAGATTAACGTTACAAATGCTGATAACACTGGTCATTTCACTATTCTGAGAGTCAATAATCTGTAAAAAAAACATTGAGGCTGAAAAGTAGGCTCCATCTAATACCTGTTGATTGTTCTCAATGTATTCAGAGTTCTTGTGTCTGTGTATAAACACTGGTAGATAACTAGATAAGTAGCGCAAGAACTCAGGGAAGAACTGTGACAGTGACATCATCATCTCATTTGCTGCTTGAGCAGGGACCCAAGATAGCTACATTCCCAAAACTATGCTTGCAGATGCTCAGTACATGTATACCATGACACTGGGGTTTGTTTATGGTCCCCCCACACACTTAAAAGTAATCATTGATTTGCATGAACCCATAAAAAGATGTGTTTCCCTATGACCTCAAGTATCTCAAATATAAGTAATATGTGTGGTGATAAAAATTACATGTCAATACATTACATTTCATTCATCCGGGACCACTGTTTGGAATCAAAGAAAGTGAAAACTTAGTAGAACAAACACTATATTTAACTTAAAATATTAAATAAATTGCATAATGGACCATAGCCATGCTGTACAGTTTCTAGTTCAATGTAGAACTGGGTGTTTGCTTATTTTTGTTTTCAGAGGGTTTTTTTTTTTTTTTTTTTTTTCGAGACAGGGTTTCTCTGTGTAGCTTTGCGCCTCTCCTGGAACTCACTTGGTAGCCCAGGCTGGCCTCGAACTCACAGAGATCCACCTGGCTCTGCCTCCCGAGTGATGGGATTAAAGGCATGCGCCACCACCGCCCGGCTAGAGTTTTATATAGCATTAAGCTCCTCTACAACTTCTCTGCCTCCAAAGAGTTAAATTGCATCAAGGAAAGACTTTCTCAGTATATTATTTATCTAATATTTAGTTTTGGTTTTACTTTTATCCTTCTCAACACCAGCAATGCATTCAAAGAAATGGTATCAGTGTGAATGGCAGGGAAGTAGATAAATAATCTATCTAAAGAAAAGGCACTGCCACTGGGTAAGAACTTTTTACTAGCATAATACTGGGAACTTTGAAGGACAATCACTGTTTACTTTTTTTCAAAAATTCCTTCCTTAGTTCTTCCCTGCATGTGCATAAACAACTTTCAAAGCTCAGTTCTAGAGACACTTCATCTGTGAAGAATCCCTTGATGCTCCCAGAAAGACATCTCTCTAGCTTTTGTGTTTTATCTTTGGTGCATTGAAGGACATTAATTTATTGATAGAAATGTCTGCTTTCTTGAAACAAATTTACTAATATGTTTTTTTCATTTCTGTGATCAGGTCTTTGTTTAGTTTCAGAGAAGCTGTTTTTATGCTGAATTGAACAAGAGGAAGAATAGAAACGTCCTCTCAGGTTCTGGATAAAAAAAATAATAATGGGGCCAAAGAGTAGCAATGACAAGGGCACAGATTATTTAAGTTCATTACTAATAATTAGAGCTGTCTGAGAATGGAATGACCTGCTTTTACAATGTAGGTCAAGCTCAAGTGGATGATAATGCAGGGGAAATGTAGCATAGCCTGACCTCGGAATTCCCCTCAACTCCTGTATTCTGTGTCTTACATTTTTATCTTATGTCATTTACTACCCTCTTAGGTAGTCTTCAAAAGCACTTTCATATATATTATCTCATTTATTTGAACCAGGTTCCTGTGGTGCATGTAGGGAAAGGTATTATCATCCTAATTGCTCAGTAAAATGAGGCATAAAGAAGTTAAGTGACTTGAACAGGAATACTCAGTCAGCATTAAATTTGAGACCAGAATATAATCTTATTCCAGGTAGTTTTGTAACTTATTTATAGAAGGAATATGTAAAATTATTATTTTGACATTTGAGGGAACATAGTTATTGATTTTGCATTATGAAATGTGTTTTTCCAGATTATGCATTTATACATGCTTAATTTGTTTTACTCATGAAACTGCTGTTTGTAATTTTTATGTCACTTTCAATTTTCATATTTATCAGTAGTTCACAACAGTTTGTAAAGTATGTAATATAGAACATTGAACCTATCATGAAGCAGAGATAAGATGCTATGTGTTTCTGCTGCCAGGGTGTGGAACAGAATGACTGGATCCTATGTTGCTGAGTGTTTATTTCCTATTTCATGTCCAGACTGCAAGAGATTGATATATCTGATTGCCAGTTAGCATTCAGTTTAGGCAGAGCTGATGTATTTCCTAAAAGAGCTGGACACAGAGCAGTCACTCATGTTGAATTAAACATCTGCCATTTTATTTTATTATAGACTCTCAGTGTTCTAATCTTGTAAGTGCCTAAGAAAGATTACATTTATGAATTTAATAAATTTGGAGATAGTTTGAAATTGAATGAGGGTGGTTAGCTGATCATTTCTGTTACCTCTTTCTGTGTAACACTCCAGCCTAGAGTATACTTTCTCAACACATTGCAGTTTCTTTAGCTTGGGATTGTGATCACTGGCAATCACTCTTTTGTCTCATGTGTGATCAGTCACTAATTAGTTGTCAACAAGAGGCTTGCTTGCAGCTTCAGCTGGAGCCATTTTGTTCTGCTCCATGTGGCCTGCTTAGTAGATGACTCACATGGTTACTTCATAGCACAGGGACCCATGACTTCTATGAAAGAGAAGGTAGGAACTTCCCAACGCATTTCAACTGAACTCTCAAGTCTAAGATGATTAATTCATCTTCATTGTGTAAATCGATACATGTCAAGTCACAAGGCCAGTTCATATAGAATCATAAAAACTTGCCTCATATAAAGGGAGGAACACTGTATAAAGAAGAGGTGACAGGAAGTTTGGGTGCTACTCCTGGTGGCTACTGTTGCAAGCAACTTACAGTGACCCACTAGGGTGGTGACATCTTCCAGTGGAGATGGAATTCTGGAATTGCTTTGCTGAGTTTCAAAATGATACCAAACAAGCATGTTGATTAAAAGTCTTTGTAATAAAATTTCAGTTTTCATAGAGTCAATCATTTGACACTAGTGATGAGTTATAGCTATGTTTTAGCTGTCCATGTAGTTGTCTTTTTAGATTTTAGTTCCCTATAAATATACATTTCTTGATATGTGGCAGATCATCAGTTTGGGATCCCAATTTCTTCTCTCTCTCTCTCTCTCTCTCTCTCTCTCTCTCTCTCTCTCTCTCTCTCTCTCTCTCTCTCATACACACACACACACACACACACACACACACACACACACACACACACATCGCACACACACACACACAAAACTTTTATAGAAGTGTTTTTTTATTATGAGTTTTCAAGTGTGCTTTTATCATACTAGTTTCCCTATGATACTTTCCTGTTCCCTTCCTTCCCACTTGTGCTCATTCCCTTACACTTCCTCCCTAGTCCCTTAGTCTGTTTTCATCTTTATTTATATAGTTAACTAGTTAGTTAGTTTGGGTGCCCCAGTGAGTTTCATTAGGGGGTAAAAGGGTATGCTGTTGATAGCCTCAGTCTTAGGGAGAACTTGTGCCTATGTATATCATTCATATACTGATTATTTATCTGTGTTTTAACCTCAGATTGTTGATTTTACACAAACAGAATTAGCCCCATTCATTTTCCGTAAATGAAATAACTTGTTTTATGTAATTTATTTTTTTTAAATATAATATTTAAATTTAGATTGAGTATTGAATTTCACTCAGATGAAATAGGTTTATTTTAAATTGATACAATAAAAATTTTAACAAATAGCTGAGCAAAGACAAGAGTTACATCTCCTATCTTTAATGCATAATAATTGATGTAGAACAAAAGTTAATTCTTTTCTAAGTAATACTATTTTAAAATCTGAAAATATTCATCTAAATGTCTAGGCTTTTATTCCTTAATTCTGCCTTAATTTATTCATTGTTAAGGCAACTGGTTACAAATTTAATTTTTAACATTCATCTTATTGTGTTTATGACATGACATTAAAATAACAATTTTGATGAATGTAAGGAGTATGTCTTTGACTTAGTGAATTTTACCTCATCCATCAGGTACTCTCATTTAAACACAGAATGAACACATATAAGTGTAATGTAAGTCACACAATGAATATACATGACAGGGGAGATTTGGTCTCATCACTTAACCAATTTAAAGTTGGCTGGCATAATAATCCTTTTAGCACATCAGCATTGCACTATGAGTAGTTTGTAGCAATAAAGTCAACCATTATCCTCTAATAGAATCTTTTACAAATCTGATGAAAGTTGAAGTCAGGGTTCCAGAAGAGAACTTTTCAATAAAGCTTTCTGTTGGCACATGTTATCCATTTTGTTTGTAAAGTCTAGCTCTCTGATTGGACCTTTTATTCTGGCAGCCATCATCTTTTCACTACAGAAAAAAATACATTGCACATTTTTATGGCATATTTTAAACATGGAAGAATTTTTGTTGCGATTCACACTGGAGACTCAAAATAGCAGCTCAACTTGCCAATGAGCTAAGAACATTTACAAAAATAAACTAGAAACAGACAATCTTTCTATATGTGCATCAAAATATTTACAGATTCTTTTTCAGGTATAACAAAATAAACATTAAGTAGAATCCTAATCTATTAATATTTCTAAAAGAAAACAATGAACAAATCTCTAAATTTGTTTTTAAAAATGTTTTATAATGAAATAGCGTGCTTAATTATAGTTTGATAAATTATTTCCTGTTCTGTAAAATATTATGAGTTCTTTTTTCATCATTGTTTGAAATGATTAAAAAGTTTCTAATTTCTTACATAAACTGCATAGAATATTCTAGAATAAAATTTGTCTTACCAATTGATACTCTATTAATGAGATCATGAAGTCAATTTTGTAGGTCAAATTGCTTATTAATGAAAAATAAAACGAAGTAAACATAATGTAATATATTATGGAGGTATATTATGAAGGATGCTGCTTTTATCAAAGAACTGTTTTCATTTTATGTGTTAATGTATAGTTGGTTGCTGTCACAGAGTCGGGGTTCTCTACAGCCGTGATACTCAGCCTTTGGTCACAATCCCTTCTGAGTTGAATGACTCTTTCATAGGGGTCGCATGTCAGATATCCTGCATATCATATACTTACATTATAATTCATCACAGTAGCAAAATTACAGGTATTTAAGTAGCAACAAAATAATTTTATGGTTGGGTATCATCACAATATGTCAAACTGTTTTAAAAGGTCACAGTATTAAGAAGACTGAGAACCGTTGCTCTAGAGGAATAGGACCAATGAGATTCATATATATATGTGTGTGTGTGTTTGTATAAGTATATATGTAAATAGATATGTGTATATGTGAAATATATGTGAATATATAATGTTATATGTTCTACAAAATTGTAATGCATCAATATATTACATGAATATATAATAATTATTTAATTAATAATACATTATATATGTACATAATTTTTCAGTCAGCTTAGGTTAAAATAACAACAGCTGCATCATACCTGGGCAGCTGAGAAAGCAGCATTTTCTAGGTCTTGAGGCTGGGTGCCTCCACAGTACCAGTCTGCTTCAGAAACCTGGGAGGTTTCTGGAATTTTGCTGATCTTTACTCCACCATGGAAGTCTGGAAATGTTGATTCTGATATCAGTGACAGAATCAGTAACAGCAATAAAAGGGGAAATCAAGTCAGTGTCAGGAAGGAAAGAAGGGAGGGAGGGAGGAATGAAGGAAGGAAGGAAGGAAAGAAGGAAGGAAGGAAGGAAGGAAGGAAGGAAAGAAGGAAGGAAGGAAGGAATGAAGACATTACCTGTAAGCAAATATCAGGTAGTCTTCCTTTTGCCTGTCCTGTTTATCTGTACACTATGGAAGGTGCAACTCAGGGTTGGTATGCCTCTTCTCACATCAGTTGAGACAATCAGGACCATTCTTCGGGTGAGGCTTCCTACTTGGCTGATTCTACGTTGTAGGAAGTTAACATTAAAGCCACCATATTCATTGCTATAATTTCTAAGTGCTGTGGTCAATCATTCTAAAAGATACCCATTAGAAAAACAGACAAACTGCAGTTTTTCAGTAAGAAGATTAAAAATAATTCATAGCCATGCTTGATAAAGCTCACTTGTAGTCCCAGTTCTCTAGAGGCAGGATTGGAAGTTCAAGGCCAGACAAGATCCTATCTCACAAACAAAGCAAACAACAGAAAACCTAAAGTTCCAAATCTTTTCATTGAGTCAATTTAGTATTTCCAATTATGATTTGATGAGTCATTGACTACTCTAAGAACGGGCACTTTTTACTCAAAAAAACATGTGTGTGGAAAGTACTAAGTGACTATTTGGTTCTTCTATTAAATGTTTGTCTTTATTATTGAAATGTCTAGAGCTTAGCTATTGATTTTTCTCTGATTTCTCAGCTTCTTGTTCATAACCTTAGAATAATTGTCAGTGATTCTTGAAGTATTGTGAGAGGAACCTTCCTATTCCTAAGAGTAAGTGTGATTACAAGACAGAAACAGTTGTGAAATTAACACGTAAGATGCTTTTAAGAATTTTGTTTCTAGCACGACAATTAGGGTATTTGACCATCCCAACACCAGAGTAGGTCAGTTCAGGCTGTCTCTAGACCATTGCCAGCAGTCTATTGTGGGTGTATCTTTGTGGATTTCTGTGGGCCTCTCTAGCACTTTGCTTCTTCCTGTTCTCATGTGGTCTTCATTTACCATGGTCTCCTATTCATTGTTCTCCCTCTCTGTTGTTGATCCAGCTGGGATCTCCCGCTCCCCCAAGCTCTCTTTCCCTCAACCCTTGCCCTTCATTACCCCCACTCATGTCCAGGCTGTTCATGTAGATCTCATCCATTTCTCCATCATTGTGTGATCCCGGTGTCTTTCTTGGGGTCCTGTTTTCCAGGTAGCCTCCCTGGTGATGTGAGTAGCAGTCCAGTCATCCTTGTTCCACATCTAGTATCCTCCCATGAGTGAGTACATACCATGTTTATCTTTCTGAGTCTGGGTTACCTCACTCAGGATGAGTTTAGAAACCCATCCAATGATTGAGGGAACTGGATGCAGAGATCCATGGCTAGACCCTGGGTGGAGCTCTGGGAGTCCAATTAGTGAGAAAGAGGAGGGTTTATAGGAGCAAGAATTGTTGAGGCCAAGGTTGGATAAAGCACAGGGACAAATAGCCAAACGAATGGAAACACATGAACTATGAACCAATGGCTGAGGGGCCCCCAACTGGATCAGGCCCTCTGAATGGGTGAAATAGTAGATTGGCTTGATCTGTTTGGGAGGCATCCAGGCAGTGGGACCAGGTCCTGTGCTCATTGCATGAGTTGGCTGTTTGAAACCTGGGCTTATACAGGGTCGCTTGGCCCGGCCTGGGAGGAGGGGACTGGACCTGCCTGGACTGAGTCTACCAGGTTGATCTCAGTCCTTGGGGGAGGCTTTGCCCTGGACGAGGTGGGAATGGAGGGTAGGCTGGGGGGAAGGTGAGGGGGGTGCAGGGGGGAGAACAAGGGAATCCGTGGCTGATATGTAGAACTGAATTGTATTGTAAAATAAAATTAAATTAAATTAAAAAAAAGAATTTTGTTATCTTAACTTGGCAAGTGCTTTGGAAATAAGGTAAAATAAATAGGAAATAAACATGACAATTTCTTTTATTCTGAATCTAATTTAAACCATTTATTTCTGCTTAAAAATTAATATGTTATCATCAAGGTATTAAGTTGGTATAAAAAACAGATACCTTTTTATTACTAGCTTTTCAAGCATGTATTTAAAGGCCATACCTTGGTTTAGTATTGTTCTTCTGTCATGAAGATAACAATTTAGTTGAGAAGAAAAAAAATTAAATGCTTATGACATGCTAGCAGTCTTGAAGTCCATGATGCATATTTATATTTATGACTCAGATCATCAGTAATTTCCTTTGCAAGCTCTCAGGAAGCAGTGGAGTATGAATGGGTAATGAATGAATTAGTTTAGATGATATTGAAAAGACTGTGACCTTGCCTTTGAGTTCAACATGGAGCTAGAGAATGGCAGTACTATGATGTAAGAAGTATTTTATGCCCTTGACCCTTGTGATATGTTGTACACTGAGCTCTGATGTTTCTGAAGACTTCAATTGGGATCTGAATAGGAAATACTTGCTATTTGGGCTCATGTGTTGGAGCCTAGATCCTCAGCCTATGGTCCTATATTGAGAAGCAATGGAAACAATAGGAGTTGGGGGCTGGGATGAAGTAGGTCTGTGGTGCTTTAAGGGATATATTGTATTTTTTTTGTCTCGGTCCTGTTCATCATGAACGGTGTTGCCTTGCCCTCCTACATGCTGCCACCCCTATGTTTCACCTTGCTTTCAGGTCCACAGCAGTGTAACCTATAGCCTATGAAATGAAACCTCTGGAATGGAGGCAAACTGAGTCATTCCCCCTTTTAAATGGTTTCTCTGATCTATCTATCTGAGAATGAGAGAAAAGTCAGAATAACAATTTCTGTCTTTAACTAGATATGGTAATACAGTCTTTCTTCCACAGCCTCTTCTGTATCTATAGAGAAACAACACCTTCCAAAATTTGGCTTTTTTAGAGATAGAATCATGCCACCCAAAAGATGTCTACATCTCAGCACTAAGAGCTTGTGAATGGTACTTTACAGTCAGCATTGATTTAGAAATATGGCTATGCATATGGACTTTGAGAGGAGCAATTTTCTAAGAATATTCCGGGGCCAGATGAAGTGTGTGGGGAGAGAAAGTGCAGTGAATCCTTTAGCAGTGGTCAGAGTACTCAGAGAGGAAAGCCACTAACTGCTGTGAAAGATGTTATCCTGTTATCCACCATTGTTGACACTAAAGGTGGATGAAGGCATCTGCAAAGGGAGAATGCATGAGAGATGGAATCCATCATTGTTGACATGGAAGGTGGATGAAGGCATCTACAGAGGGAGAATGCAGGTAATGTGTAAAGGCTGGACCAGCCCTCAACAAAAAGCCAAGATGGGGACAGGCAACTCAGTTCTGAGCTCACATGGACCTGGATTCTGTCATGAACCTGGAGAAATAATGATATAAATTCCTCTTTGGAGTCACCAGAAAGGAAGAGACTAGGTGACACTTTGATTTAGCCTGGTGAGATTCATGGCACATTTAGCTGTGTATTGATTAAGTTTTGGTTTTTAACCTATTAATTTAATGGTATCCTGTTTCAATTTTCTACATCTGATATAGTGATGGCATGGTGTAACATCTTTTCTGTCAAGTCTTTTGGGAACAGAAATGTGTTACTGATCAAAAGATATTTAGCCTGAAGTTTAATAAATATCATTGAAAATCTAAATTAGCCAGTGATAAACAAATCTGTCTTGGCTCAAAACAACATTGACCAATTAAGCTCTCTCCTTTACATCAAACTTTATTCTAGATAGTAAAGAAAACTAGAGCACTTATAATTTGTAATACATTCTGTATTCAAAAGATCAGGACTTAATCCTGAGCCCCTGTGCAAAATCAAGTAACAAAAAAACGAAGTAGTATTTGGAGGAGGAGAGCAGGAAAGTACCATTTGAACAGGTATGTAGAGAAGACCCGACCATGAAGCTCGTGACTTAAGGATAAGATGAAGACGCCCCTCTGCCATTCCATTGCTGTTGTAGTCTCTAACATTCTTCTAGCACACCTTAATGCTCCAGATGAGTTAAAGGAGTCTTTTGCATTTAAAACATAAAGTATAACTAAAACATGACTATTGTCTGAAATGAGTCTTTAGTAAAGCCCGTTAAAGTGATTTAATACAGCATATTCAGAGAGAACGTGAGCCAAGAAGGGAGGTAGAGAGGACAGAAGGGAACAAAAGAAGACTGGGGATTTCTTTTATGTCTGAGTACATGGATAATACTGCACAAGTTTGGGTGTTAGTCCAGCATCATTTACAGGAATTATGAAAGGACTGAGCACAACTCTTCTCCATGTTCCAGGATCTTGATGTAGCTTTAACAGTTCATTCATTATTCAGACAAATTTGACGAGGCCCTCCTCTTCTCTAGTGGAGCAGTATTACACCCAGCCCATCCCCAAATATCTGTTTATTAACTTTCAATGTTTCATCAGGGTCAGAAACTGCAATCTTTATATGTTTGCGGTATTCAACTTTATCCCCTTCTTTTCTTCTGTTAAGTACAGCCAAGATCCTGGGCTGCTCACATCTCTATTTCTCAACAGCGTTGCATGCTTTCTTTTGTCTTTTTTTTTTCTACTCTTGTCTAGACTCAGCTCCACAATGATCTTTTAAGTCTTCTTTTTTATCTTGTTGCTTTCCTGAGTCAAAAACTTTAAATGGTTCCCTGACATTTATAGGCTTCTCTGTGGTGCATCTTTCAATGCACTCTGCTGCCTAGTTTCAACTTCCATTTATTATGCCTCATATCCCATTATATTTCTGCAGAAATCATCTCCTCGAGCCAAGCTGGCTCATTCAGAGCCCTTAAATATACCTCTTGGTTTTTTGCCAGTATGATTTTTTGACTCTCTCATTCCTCTCACCTTCAATGTACAGACTCCTCCCTGGCACCCCTTTCCTATTCAAACCCTGCCTCTCTTTGTTTCAGTGTCTTCCAAATTAGCAAAAGCTTTGCCTAGAGAATAGATTGTACTCCTACTCTTCAAATAACAATGAAGTGGAATCTTCAGATTTCTAAGTGAGTAAGACCAGATTTTTCTTCCTTATAAAATGTGTTGGCCGAAAATCTTTGATATATCATCTTCCTTTCTGGTTTTGAAGGTGAAAATCTGAAATGTCTGTCTATCCTAGACTTCAAAGCTGGGTCGTACAAACCAGGCTGGCCTGTGGCAATGGGTGTTTGACCCTTTGTTTTTTTCATTATGCTCCCTGGACAGAGATTGAGAGTTCCTGGTAAAATCAAATTACAATCTCAGTAGGGAAATGCCACTTTCTTCAGTTGATGTGAGAAACAAAAGAACTCCTATCTGTCTGATCTGCATTCAGGGATTTAGCTGAGAGAAGGAAGAAGAGAAGATCCTTAAATACAAGATTATGTGTGTAACCTGCTTGCTGCTCAGCAGGTCTTTGGGGAAGAGCAGAGTGAGCTTTCTTGCCATACTGCCAAGAATCTCATTCTTTTCATTGTATAAGAATGAAAACCTCTATCCTGTTGCTTTGAGCTTTAGGCCTTGTTGATTACATCTTAAAGAATTCCCCAAAATATCTAGATTGTATTCTCAACACTTGGTTCCACAAAATATGAGTCTTTGTAATGTGTGACCTTCTGAATCCTCTTATACCCCAAAGCAGGTGTTGGAGTTGTTGAACACTTGACTAACAGCACACCCACTTACTTACATTGCATGCATTTCATATACACTTTCATTGCTTAATAATATTCTTTTTGTTGGTTTGTTTGTTTTGATACAGGATCTGGCTCCGTAGTCCACAGTACACTGCAAATTAATACATAGCCCCAGCTAGCCTTGAGTTTGTGACATTTCTCCTACCTCAATTTTCTGAATACTAGTAGAATTTCATTCAGGCATGAGCCACCACACACAGTTAATGGGCACTTTCTGTGAGTGAAGCATTCTTCTGAATACCAGTATTTTTCCTCTGTGAGGGTCTCCTCTGCTTCAGAATACCATCTAAAATACCTACCACTGAGAAGTTTGTACTGTTTCAGCAGACTCTGAGAAACCCAAATACAAAGAAGCAGGCAATAATTTAAAAATTGACTATATTTTATTACCTTCTGTCTCTAAAAGACTCTTCCCCTCTACCTGACCCTGAACTAATGGCCTGATTTTAGTTTCTTAGCTTCATATACTGCTCAGCATTAACTGAAATCAGTGTATTGAAATATTACTAAATACAAAATACAAGAAGGAAGACAGATCAATCTTACCCAGATGTGAAGCCTGATAGTTACAACAATGACTGGCCTGACAAGGTATGCCCACTGACTAGTACAATATTGGTACAAATATCATGAGAGTAACAAGGTACTTTCTGCTTAGACTACAGTCCCACTCTACAAGAAGAAACCCAAACCTGTCACATTATTTGGCCATGAACCTATGGCTAGGCAGGTCACAGCCCCTAGGAGAAACCCTACTACTGTTCTGACAAATGGACATAGTATTAATCTCACTGTTAATGAATAATTCTTGTGTCCATACGTTAATGCATTTATTACCCCTCAACAGAGAAACTTCTATTTTCAGTAGATGGTGATTAGCACAGAGACCCACAACTGGGCAAAACACAAAGAATATGAGACTGTAGAATGCTCAGCCCTAAATAAAGCATATATGCCATATACTCTCTCTTCTGTCTTCTAAAGGCTTAGGTACCATCGTGGAAGGGGGGATGCTGCAGAAAGAGTGTAAGAACCAGACATAATGGTTGTCTACAAAGAAACTGTCATTTGGACACAACAGGTAAAGTGCACAGATGAATTCACAGGGGTTGTGACAACATGCACAAGGTCTGTGCAAATCTACAAGAGACCAAATCCCAGCTTGGAGACAGGAGTTGAGCATGAAGTCACACCTGCAGCTGAGGAGCTATTAGCAGCTGTTAGTAGTAGTGAAAGGAGGGTCAGTTTTCTCTGAGAGTACATACAGCCCCTTGGAAGCTGATTATGCTCCAGGTGGAAGCTACACATCCAAGCATCTCTGACCAGCACAAATTGACCCTGCTGGAGTGTGTAGAAGGACACATAGTGGGTGGATAAGGAAGTCACAGGGAGGATGAATATGATCAAAACATGAAATTCTCATAAAGGGAGATGTCATGGGAGTCCTGGTGAGATGGGGCATAGGAAGGGGTAATTATAATCAGTGTGAACAGGGTACACTATATACATGTATGAAATTTGTTAAGAGTATATTTAAAAAAAAACAAAAAAGTAACAGCAACAATAATAGTAAAAAAAAAAAACCCACCTGTTTCTTAACTGTCCACAGGTCCTTTAGAACTGGATGCAGAATAGCTTATACAATCCTCTACTGGGCTAAAAGTTACAATCTTGGGGCAAAATGTGAGAGTGTTTTCTTCAAGATACACATAACTTAATTAGAGCAATTGAAATTGGTATAGAGTGAAACCTAGGCATGTTGCCTATACTAGATTCATAATCAGAGGAGCCTGTAGAAGGCTGCTAGTTATTACTTTCCCAGTGTTTAAAACCATTACTCTCAATGTTTATTGGTGCTAAACTTGCTTCATTTTCTCCAAGTTAATAAAAGTAAGAATATAGTAACAAAATCAGAATCATTACAAGTAAGAAGTATAGGAAAACTACTCTGAGGATCCATGAGAATAATCTAGGCAATTTGTGGTTGCTTTGAGCTATGGAATTAACACTATGTGACAGAAAGCTAGCAAAACAAATTCCATCTCTTTTTGCAAAATGCTTTAGTATGTTGGAAAGTAGGAGACAACATTGGTGATTCCGCATGTAGTTGCAGTCATGACCCAGTGACCATAGGTGTCATTTTGAAGGTCCTTAGCTGTCTCTTGCCCTTTCTGGCCACACATGCAAGGTTAGCAAACTGAACTGTGACTAGATTAACTACCATCAACAGTCACTCCCTAATGTTTAAACACTGGTGTCCCCCACCTCCCCAGATGATAGTTGGGGAAAATCTGATTTAGCATAAAATAACAATATAATGAAATATAATAATAAGTGATATTGTGATAAGTGATAAAATATAATAAATGCATAATTTTGGAGTCATCTTGTATTTTTCTTTCTGTATTTATTTCACTAAAACATAGGAATATCACTTTTAAAAATCAAAAAGGATGAACTAAATTAAATGGCAGGGTAGCCACAATGTCGAGTGTTAATTGAAAGTATAGAGACAGAGAAACCTAAAAGTGGTTAGGTGCTCAAGTTAACCAAGCACTTTCTGTGGCTGGGTGTTCATATTTCTCCCATACTGAGGGCGATGGTTCCTTTGCTGCTTCACATCTTGATAGATTTATTGGTTTTCTGCAGCATGGATATTGTTTGAACATAAAGAAAACATCATTCAGCAAAGTTCTGGACAAAAGGAGGACTGACTATGTTACAGTAATCTATTAATAAGGAACAGATGTTACGGGAGGAGAGACAGAGGGAAAAGAGTGCAATGGGATACATATAACATGGGAGAAGAAAAATAGGTTCTTTGCAAAGACGTAGAAATGGGTAAGAGAACTGGGCCATGACAGGGATGAAGGGAGATGAATAAGAACAAAGTAAAATGAAATGTATGCATAGACATACCATAATTAAACACATTACTTTGCATTAAACATTGTGGATTAAAAGTGAATACCAAGTTTGCAGTACTCATCAAAAATGATGGGATCTCATGGCTTGTCCCATAGCAATAAAGTGCTGTGATGCTGCTTCTGGGTGATGGCAAGCTTCCAGGTGATAGTGATGCTCTTACAACACATTCCTTCTTAATGGCTTTGACTCTTTTAAGAACAAGAAATCTTACTTTACCCTGTAGGAATTATTTACTTAATATGCTGAAGAATGAGTCTGCCTCATAATCAGATCAGCATTATATTTGTGAATACAAATAAATTAAAAGCAATTTAATTTGGAATTTATGGACTGGTGGCCACTCATGACATGACACAGTGAATGCTTTAGTAAGCAACTGCATTATTTGAGAGATGTCATTGTGGGACTGTTTGACAGATCTGTGGAGACAGGACCCCTGCCATGAATACAGATGGAGTCTGAGGTAGTTTTCTTCATTGTTATTTATTATTTATGATTGCAACATGTAAAATACATTATTTGTTGTTTGATTTAAATCTATATCACTTCAATTTCTGTTATTTAGCGTTCAATTCTGTTATTTAATTTAAATTTTTTTAGGAACTAAAACCAAATGCTGTCAGAAATAGGAAAATATTGCCCATTAAGTTTAATTAATAATTCATACGATTATTGGTGGCTGAATAATATCAAAGTGACTTCTGTGGTACATTTAAGGTATAGTAATTTTAATTATCATTTTTAATAAAAATAATTAATTCACTGTTTTCATTATTCAGAACTATATTTATGATCAATATTTTCCCTATCTTTAGCAATATTTTCCTGGAAACATGAGTGTTAATACTCTGGATTATTAATAAAAATCCAAATATATTAGATTCAAATTATTTTAAGGAAGATATTAATATTGAATTTCAATTGATGCTTGCTTTCTTGATCATTGACACAGGAAAATTTGAGCTTAAATATTTGCATGTATTATTTCCAGAAATCTTAACAGGAAATAAAAGCAAATAAACTAGCATTTACTTGTTTAATTTTATTTAATGTTCTAATTATACCAAATAGCTCTTCATTATTCGTACTAGTATTCTTGTAGAAAAAGCTACCAGAGATTTGGGGCATTTCTGTGAGCAGTGAAAATGAGGCCGGAGGAGAGTCCTTGTGTTGATGCTCTTCCTGGCACTCAGCCTTGATTTCATGCAATGTAATGAGTTTGACATCAGCCTGAACTGCATATGGAAACTCTGCAGGAGAAAACAAAACAAAACAAAAAGCCTGGACTGGCATTCCAATTCTGATAACACAGCTCTTGAAGAGGTCAGAGCTTGCTCTTGTTACAGAGTGAGTTCAAGACCAGCCTGGACAATTTAGTGAGACCCCCACCTGAAGCTAAAATGTAAATTTAAATGGCTGAGGCTATAACTCAACAGGATACATGCCTGGCATGTATAAGGCTTTAGGTACTTCTATGTTTGGGAGCATTATTAATTGTAACTGGAGTTTTTCTGTGTCCAGGCTGGCTGGCGATCGTGACACATATCTCACCCTCAGTTCCATAGCCTTTTATAGAATAATCACACAGAGGCTTAAATTTTTGGTTGTGAGCCTAGCCTTTAACGGCTGAGCCATCTCTCCCGCCCAAGGCTTAAATTAATTATAACTGCTTGGCCATTAGCTCAGGCTTATTACTGATTAGCTCTTTCATTTAAATTAACTCATAATTCTTATCTATGTTTAGCCACATGGCTTGGTACCTTTTCTCAGTTCTGCCTTGTCATCTTGCTTCCTCTATGTCTGGCTGGTGATTCCTGACACTGCTCTTCCTCTTCCTAGGATTCCTTTAGTCTGCTTGCCCTATCTATACTTCCTGCCTGGCTACTGACCAATCAGTGTTTTATTAAACCAGTGTACAAAAGCATTATCACACAGCCTTTCCCCTTTTCTGTCTAATCAAAAAAGAAGGTTTTAACTTTAACATAGTAAAATTACATATAATAGACCAGTTATCAAGCAAGAATTACAGTTACAATATCTAGTCTATTTATACTTGGCCACCCAAAACTCTCCTGGGGCAGTAATCTGAGTTATTTGCGACCAAGTTCATGTACCTATAGCAAATGGTAGGCCTCAGATCTTTTCTGGTTGTTAACAAATGGGATAGAGTTATATGAGGACCTGAATATCAAAAGTTGTATTAGAGAGCTAAAGAGAAGTTTCACTTTACCTAAAGTTAGCTTCCTTTTAAATCTTAGTAGTGCTTTCCCAAAGAAAGTGTGAATTTGATATAAGATTCTTTTATTAAAAACCAAAAGAATATAATTTTTTTCTTGAAAACCAGAACAAACATGGATAAGAAAAGGTAGAACCACAATCCATAGGAAAAGATGGAATATAGGATTACTCAGATGGACTCTGCTCTATCCTGCCTTGTAAATTGTTGCTCTTCCTAATTAGCAATTGTTTTGTTAGAGTCTATGAAAACAGGAGAAGATAATCATTTATTTTGTTACTTTTCATTTTTTAATTTGTGTGTCTTCATGAACGTGTCTATGGGTAATTGTGTGTGTCTTAGTAAATGTATGACGTGTGTGTGTGTGTGTCTGTATGTGAATGTATGTAATGTAAATGTGGCTGCCTGCAGAAAGGACCATAAACCAGCAGATCCCATCTCATGAACCTGGAATTACAGGAGATTGTGAGAGGCCTCACATGGGTACTGGGCACTGAACTCTCGTCCTGGAAGCGCAGGATGAGGTCTAACATCAAGAGAAGATAATCTTAAAGAGATAGCTCTGTCTTCCTAGTCTACTGTCTCCTTGTTTCTTCCTTTCCTCTTCATCTAAGCTTACAATTTTTGGTTAGTCATTTGGAAAGAAAAGGTTTTAATTTTTTTATTTGTGTGTATGTGTATTTGTTTTCCTGGTTTTGTGTGTAACAACTAGAGTGTAGTACCTGAGGAGGGAGGCCATTAGAAGGCATGGGATCCCCTGCAACTGTGGTTCTTAGCAGTTTTGAGACACCTAATGTGGGTATTGGATCCTGTACAAGAGCAGAAAGTGTTCCAAACCTCTAACCTTTCTAGCCAGCCAGAAGAAAAAAAAAAATTTTCAAAAATATCTACCAAGGTCATGATCATGTACTGGGAATGATATTTGCTGAAATACAAGAAATGAAAAATGAGGGACTGAGGAGGCGCTTCAGTGGTTAAGAACACTGGTTGTACTTTCTGAGGTCTTAGGTTCAATTCCCCGCACCAACATTACTGCTTATCACCAGCTACAACTCCAGTCTCAGGGGCTCCAACATTCTCTTTGGGTCTTCAGGGACACTTCTGGCATATGGTGCACAGATATCCATACATGCAAATCAACTATATGCATAAAATAAAAAGGAATAAAATTTAAAAAATATTTTAAGTAAATTTAGGAACATTATAGTACTTCGATTTGCAGTGACTCTGTGGGTTTTACATGGGAGATTCTCAGTTTAGGAAACCATTGGTAGATGTGATAAGTCTAATAAGATTATTTTTCTTTTCTTCCTTCATAATATATTTTTAATGATACTGTATTTACTGTATCATTAGCTTTTGCATTTGATGTGAGTTTTATTAGTATATAATAACCAAGAGAAAATGTACATTAATGTTGTCTTGCTTACCTTAAGATAGTCTAGTCCTAGGGTATGAGAATATGGAGTACTACCTATATTAAATGCCCAGTGCCCTGAAGCTCAGGAACTCAAAACAGACAATGAATAAACAAAACCAAAACAAAACACACAAATAACACAGCATCTTCATCCTTTAAAGTAAAATCCAATATTCAATATTTTGTACCTAAAATCTCATTAAAATATACAACAAATTAAAATCTTAGAAAAATCTGACTAGTGAGGACACTATAAGCAAATATTATTTTAATGGTGACATACTGGTATAATCCAGAAAGTTTATATATACAAGGCAAAGATTTCCAATGCAAATCAGCATATGAAAAATTGCAGTGTTATTGGAAGGCATTTTCTTACCACAGAAAGGATTTAAAATAAGAGCTGGATGGCTGTCTATAATTCTGCCAAGACTATTTTATCACTGCTTCTCACTGCAGATTTTCCATATGCCACACAAGAGAATCAGCCTTCCAGCCTCCTTGAGTCCCAGGTTTAACATAAGCATCACAAAGACCCTGGAGAAATGCTCTGAAGGCTCAGGTTTGCACCAAGGGTCTAACTTGTGGTCGCTCACGATATCAGGATGACCATGGCCCTGTGCTCAACCATAGCTGGGTCTGGTGTTTCTCCTTTTACCAATCAGGACATGCAGGTGACATGATATACACACATCTTGAGATCTGCCCGCTCTCTTTTGTCCTATAAGTCCAAGTTTTGTTTTTTCATGTATTATAAGAAGTTCTACACAAATAAGAGAAACCCTCTGTGAATTCACTGTGCATCATTGAAAACTATAGCACAGAGGAAGGAAAAATGAAGAAGTCTAGGAAAGCAATGCAACAATGCCACAGTCACCCCCCCAAGCTGTCATACATTTGAAGAGTTAGAGTACACATTTTGGGTAATTTTTGCAGGTATATTAAATCCATGTCAAATTGCTAAGATACTATCTCATAACTGTATTTGGAAGTGGCAAGGAACATGTGTTGAACAGCAGTATTAAACGCTACATTTAAATTTATAAGTAACAACTCAACTCCTCAACTTGTCCCCAACTTTCCTCTATTGACATTCATTTCTTTCATTAGGAAAGCCTTGAAAGGACAAAATTTCCAATTCAAACTTTTTTTTCTAATGTCCTACTAAGTTCCTTACAAGTGTCCTGTTTAAAAGGAGATAGCCAGGTCTCAGTGGCCTTGATACAGTCTTTGAATCTGGTTCAAAAGGAAAGAACTAAGTTTGCTTTGAAAAACTAACTTTACAAATCGCGTCATTAATCTACTGATACAACAGCCTACACATAATGGCATTGGAATCACTACCATCACTGTGCTTTTATTCTTAAATTGTAACAAGATAACTACGTACTCATAACTACACATGCTATTTGATATGTACCATAACCTTGGTAATCAGAGAGCCCGCTGATAATAAGCTGTATTGTTTTGTGTTTCTTCGTTAATAATGTATGATGTTTTAGAATAAAGATAAGTTTTGGAGACAGGCTTGGATCCCAGCTGTGCCACTTATTAGCTCAAATGTATGTGGAGCCTTCTACTGTGTTTGAATCTCATGTTGTTTTGTACTGAATTATGCTGTTGGAAGGTGAAGTACTAAAAGACGTGTGAGGTGCCTTTGCCAAGCATAATGAGGCTCAGTTAACATGATGTCTTTGGTCTGTCCTCAGTGAATATTTTTCAGTCTGTGTTTTACATCTCACATAGCACTTTCTTTTAACTTGTGTGTTCTGAATCTCGGTATCATCCCGTGGTAAGGGAGAAAGGTCTTCCTTCTGATGTGCATTCAAACAAACTTGAAAATGGAAGATTGGGTAGATACATTTGCAAGTTCACTAAAAGGCTTCAGGATTAGACATGATACAGCAATCGTGACTTTATAAGCAGACAAAGGTGAGGTGAAAAGGGATTCAAGAAGCATTCCCATGGATGAGGGAAGACCAGAGCCAAATGAGGTATTTAAAAGTCTAAATTGGGCTAAATTTGAACTGTTCTACACAGACTTCAGGGGCATGAAGTATAGTAGTAGGTGGTTAAAGATTATTTAATTTTAGTTCTTTGATGACGTTTAGACATTTATTTAAAAGGTTATTGCAAAGATTGAATACTATGTGATATAATGCTTTCTCTCACCATTCTGTCTTCATGTTACTCAAGACTTTGTGTGTGTGTGTGTGTGTGTGTGTGTGTGTGTGTGTGTGTGTATGTGTTTCCTTCTAAAGAGTTTTTGAATTTCTTGCCCCACTCGAATCTCTTATTTCTATTAACACTTCTTTGACTACAGATATTGACCCTCTTGCCTCTTGTCTTACAAGTACCCCTGTATATATGTATATATATATATATATATATATATATGTATGTATGTATATATATATATATATATATATCCACCCAGATAATTTAGATATTTTTCCATCTCAACATTCTTGATTGCATTTGCAAAGTCTCTTCTGTTATATAAATCACTGTATAGAAAAGTTCCAAGAATTGCATGGTTACCTTGGAAACACTTTTGGTTTACTTAATAAAGGAATGCAAAGGTAAAGTAGTCAGGCCATCTTCTCATTGGGTGCTCATGGGTGAATTTTCTGAGGACAAAGCAGTACAGCTGAAATCTAAATGCTGAGAGAAGTAACTCATTTTGCAGTGGATTTCTTGAAAAGAAATCACGGTTGGTTCATAGGCTATGATGGAGCCTACTGATACCTTATGGTTATGACATTGAATTTATGTCTCCATAGTGAATATAGAATAATAAATACTCTTTCAGTTTCCCTTGAGAGGCTTTGACAACAAATATTTACATTAAATTTCAGCAGATAGTGTTGTTTCTGAGGTCTCTATATCAGAACTGATCATAGTTCATAAAACAATACAATACACTTTCCCACATATATTTAAGGTTATTTGTAAAAACTTTTCACTGAAACTTAAAATGTGATAAATCTAACTATTTTCATAGTAACATTCATAGTGTGGTGCTGATCTTTCCAACAGATCTTAAAGACCCCAACCTTATCTATGCATTGATCACTTGGCCCTGAGAATTGTGTAGCTCAGATATAAAGACATAATGCCCAGAAATGTGCTTCCACTTTCAAAGGATATATACTGTTTCTTTGGTGAATATGTGGATTGAGGTTTCTTAGTATTATGTATTCACATATTAATACATACAAATATTTAACATATTTATATGCTACAGACCTTATTCATAAATATATTATGGATATATGAATGTGTATATTTATGTACAAATGTATATGTGTGTGTGTAGGTTCATGTGTGTGTATTTTAAACTAGAAAATAGTTATAGCATTTTTTAATCTTATGTTTGTATAAAATGCAAAGTATGTATTCTAACTTACTTGAAATACAAGATCAGACAAAAGTGGAAAGGGAAGTGCTTCCTAGTTAAAGATCCTATTTTAAAAGCTATACAGCCGGGCGGTGGTGGCGCACGCCTTTAATCCCAGCACTCGGGAGGCAGAGCCAGGCGGATCTCTGTGAGTTCGAGGCCAGCCTGGACTACCGAGTGAGTTCCAGGAAAGGCGCAAAGCTACACAGAGAAACCCTGTCTCGAAAAACCAAAAAAAAAAAAAAAATAAATAAAAAAAAATAAAAAAAAAAAAATAAAAGCTATACAATGTCTTACTGAAGTTTTGTAAAATTCCCTTAATTTATTTGTGTTGCCATTTGTTGAAGTTTTGGCTTTTATTAAAGAATAATATCCTTTGAAATGACTAAAGAATATATATATATATATATATATATATATATATATATATATATATATGCAAGAAGTAAAAATAAAATACCTTATATCAGTAAAAGGAGATATGTACTGTGGCTCATCTTCTTTGTCAAATTGACATACTTGGAACATGGAAAACTCATTTGAATAATTGTATCCATTAGACTGCCCAGTATGTCATGTCTGTGGGGTATTTTCTAGATTGCTATTTGATGCAAGATGGCCCAGCCCATTGTAGGTGGTACTTCCCTTAGGCAGGTGGGCCTGGGCTACATAAGAAAGGTAGCTGAATGTGAGCTTGGGAGTAAGGCTGTAAGATGTTCTCCTCCAAAGTCTAGGCTTCAGTTTCTGCCACAAAACTTCTTCTTGACCTTATGTCCTAGTATCTTCCTTGATAATGGCCTATAATATGTAAATTGAAATGAACATTTTTCACATCAACTTGATTTTGGTTATGGAGCTTGTCTCAAAGACAGGAAAACAAATTAGGACAGTAGAACACCCAGTCCGTAAAGGCTAGAACAAATGCACAAAGGGAAATTGCACAATAGCTCTACTGTTTCAGTTTTCAAAAGTGGTGTAGACTATAGAAACCATTGGAATTTGGCAAGTGGTACAGAACCTTCTGTGAAGAGTGAAGTGTGCATTTTATTCATGGCTGACACAAAGGGTGGACCATTAATTTCTTTCCACTTTAATGACATTAAAATGAGATAATACACAAAGAAATGGGGCCAACAATAAGTGCAGCCTGTTAAATTCTTGGGATTTCTGAAACAACAACAAGTTATTTAGAAAAGGGATATTCAAAGAGGTAGTATCACAAAGAGTAAAGTAACGATGTATAGAATTTGACATATGCTGGGTGGGGTGGGGTGGCGCACACCTTTAATCCCAGCACTCAGGAGACAGAGCCAGGCGGATCTCTGTGAGTTCGAGACCAGCCTGGGCTACCAAGTGAGTTCCAGGAAAAGGCACAAAGCTACACAGAGAAACCCTGTCTCGAAAAACAAAAAACAAACAAACAAACAAAAGAATTTGACATATAAATGAACTACTCTGGCTAGCTATTGGCTATTCTCCCTGGACACCAGTGGTTAGATTATTTTATTTATTATTTTATGTTTATTTATATATTAGTTTGTTTGTTTTGGTGTGGGGAAGCATCTTTTTTAACTAATTTTAACCCTTTAAGATATCTTAATTGACTTACCAAGTTTGTCGCCTGTGTAGAACAGTGGAAGTCCAAGGGAATTTTAAAGCAGCTACCTGATGTGGTGTCAGTCCGGGATGGGAATCCAGAGAGAGCCCACCACCCACCAGGAGAGAGAGCCAAAGAGACTCCAAGTGTGTAGCTGGAGTTTTCTCTCCGGGTCCCGCGAATCCCCGGCAGTCCGACAGCCCACTTATAAAATAAACACAGACGCTTATATTATTTACAAACTGTATGGCCATGGCAGGCTTCTTGCTAACTGTTCTTACATCTTAAATTAACCCATTTCTATAAATCTATACCTTGCCATGTGGCTCATGACTTACTGGCATCTTCACATGTTGCTTGTTATGGCAGCGGCTGACAGTGTCTCCCCCACTCAGCCTTC
The DNA here is from genome assembly GCF_007827085.1 of Peromyscus californicus insignis. NCBI lineage: Eukaryota > Metazoa > Chordata > Mammalia > Rodentia > Cricetidae > Peromyscus > Peromyscus californicus. Next base: position 157,104,655 of record NW_026294573.1, on the reverse strand, counting down.
CACTTCCCAGAATTCTCCTCTCTCCTTGTCCCGCCTATACTTCCTGCCTGGCCACTGGCCAATCACTGTTTTATTTATACAGAACAATATCCACAGCACAAGTGCAGCTTGGCCTGAGCCTTGCAGCTTGGACCTAAGCTGGGGGGGGCCTGTAACAAGCAGCTTTTTAATGAATTTTTGCCCCACATTGGGCGCCAAGTCCAGATGAATTTCTAAACAGTCTTATTAAATAAAAAATGTGGAGCCAGATATAGGGGTTAAAGCCTGAGAGAGATCAGAGGAAAAGGAACAGCCATGAGCTAACCTCATCTCACCAACTCCACAGATTCCAAATGCGAGCGACATCCTGTCTGCCCACGCCTATATGCTTTGTTGTTCTGCCATCTGATTTCCTCTCTCTGTACAGCTACATCATTCAAGGCCCTTATGCATGCAATACAATGGTTACTTGTGTTGTGTAATCCTCTGAATAATGCATATGATGGGATTTGGGTTTGAGTTTGTTCTGCTCCCTGTAATTTTCTATTGCTGCGATGAAACACCATGACCAAGGCAACTTATAGAAGGAAGATGTTTTGGGGGGGTTGTGGTTCAAGAAGGATAAGCACCCATTACCACATGGCAGGAAATATAGTAGTAGGTTGATATGGCAACTGGAGCAGCAAGCTGAGAGAACACATCTTAAACCGTAAGCAGGAAGTAAAGATGATGTACTGAAAACAGTCTCAGGCTTCCTCCAGCAAGGGCACACCTCCTAAGCCTTCCTAAACAGTGCTAACAAGTGGGGAAACACATGTTCAAATGCCAGAGACTATGGGGACTGTAATTATCATTCAAATGACTGTACTTCCATTGATCACATATTGCTTTAATTTTTTAAATTAAAATATAATTATATAATTTTTTCTCTTCTCTTTCCTCCCTCTGACCACTCTCATGTTCCTCATTCCTTAGGTTTATTGGTCCATTTTTTAAAATGTGTGTATATGTGTGTGTGTAAAGGCATAAATATATAACTATAACCTGCTCTGTCCACTTAGTGTTACTTGTATGTATATGATTTCTGGGCTGAGTACTTGGTATTGGATAACCACCTATTGGTTCATCCCTCAGGAATACTATTTTTTCCCCATTCTCAGTAATTAGCCACCTGTATTTCTGTGTCTAAGGGTGAGATACTAAGACTTCCCCTTTTATTTTAGCACATCTATTGCTGTTATACTTGTCCAGATCTTGTCTAGGCAGTCATATTCTTGAGATACCATAAAGGAAGCTAACCTTTGATTTCTAGGAGATAAAAACTCATATTAAATTTCCTGGTCCTCTGGCTCCTACAGTTGTTCTACTCCCCTTTCTAAATGTTTTTGGAGCCTTAGGTATAGGAATTCTGTTGTGTGTGTATCAATTGGGGGTGGACATTCCATAATATCAGTTTTTCTTTGCCTTTTGACCAGTTGTGGTTTTTATAATAGTATCTACCTGTTGTAAAGAGAAGTTCTTTGATAAAGGGTGAGAGCTACACTCATTTGTGGGTAGAGAATAAGTATTTGGAATGTGGTTAGGAATTATATTGGTTTATTAAAGTGATTCTCCTTTAAGAATCATGACCTCGCCGGGCAGTGGTGGCGCACGCCTTTAATCCCAGCACTCGGGAGGCAGAGCCAGGCGGATCTCTGTGAGTTCGAGGCCAGCCTGGGCTACCAAGTGAGTTCCAGGAGAGGCACAAAGCTACACAGAGAAACCCTGTCTCGAAAAACCAAAAAAAAAAAAAAAAAAAAAAAAAGAATCATGACCTCACTAACCCTAAGTGATTGGCTAGATTTCCAATACCAAGCACAATTTTACCCTAGCAATCAGGCTTCAGATCAACTTTGAGATAGTTGTTGGTTATCACCAAGATGGAAGTGCCACTATTACACTCTTAAGGGTATATTACTATGCTGGTCATTGTTTTGGTTCATGGGCATCACAGTTAGGTGGGACTACTAGATGCTTCCATACCTTGAAAGCTTGAATAACACCTTTCAATACTATGAATGAAAGGCTAGTTCTGAGGAAGGAGACTTTCAGGTCACATTCAGATTGCCTCTTCCAAGTCTTAGGTCTCAAATGCATGGTGTCTTCAGTAATAAAGACTCACTATTAATATCTGTATGGTAACAAATTGCCTATATTTGAGAGTCTCTTGAACTCGCCTAAAAATAACTGCAAAAGAGATTTCTCATGCCCTGATACTGGAGGTTTAGTTAGATATTATATGGCTCCTGAGAAGGAAGCATAGCTGGAGTCCAACTGACATAATGTAATTTAAACTATATATACATAACTACAACTATATATACATGTATATATCATATGTTATTTTAGGTAAATAAAAATAACATGATTCCTTCTTTCTTTTTAAGATATCCTTGGCATTAATTTTCTTTTCTCTCCCCTCTCCTTCTGTATTGACTTCCCACCTACCTCCCCAATTAGAGCACCTCCTCATTTTCCCATCACCCCTTTCATATCACTTGTATCCTGTTTTATCCTTTAGTGAACCCCTACCATGCTCCAATTTTACTGCCTGGCTTCTGTGGTTATATACTCACCTCTTAAGATTTGAAGCTAAGGACCACAAGTACAAGAGAACATGTACTGTTTATCTTTCTAGGTCTGGGTTGCCTCACTCAGTATAGTATTTTCTAGATCCATTTACCTGCATATTTTATGGTGTCATTTTTTTTTTTTACAACTGAATGTTTCATACAACACTATAATTATTTATATGTACCACATTTGTGTGGTTTTTGATTACTCTGTCTTTCTCCCTGGGTATTGGTAACATGTTGTTTCTGTCCTCAGCTCTTTCCAAATCTCTAGGAAAACTCCTGTCCTTGCATATCCGTGTTTTCCACTTGTTGTGCTTGTCCAAAATCAAAGATAGGAAAAGGAAAAGTATCATATTAAAAGACAGTTACTAGGAGAAAAATAATTTCCCTGTTCCATCTTTACTTATAAACTGAGAATATTATTCAGTAGAGTTAGAGTACATATTGTGAACAATTAGATGAGAAAGAAATTCCAACATACTATTACAATTAGTTAAAAGACACTAGGTCCTCCTTAATCAATGAATTAACCCTAGAATCAAACATTTTATATATAAAATTGTTCTATGGTTTATATCAAAAGTAACATAAAAATATTTTAATCTATTTTATTTTAATCTAATATATTTCCTACAATTTCAACCTAATACACTTGGTATAACCAAATGATAGTGGTTGCATAGCTACAGTATTGTGTCTAAAGGATTTGGAACTTCCTTAGAGGAAGAGACCCAAAGAAAAAAATTTTCATATTCAATTAAAAGGACAACATGAAGAAGTGTATGTTTATTCTCATTGACAATCAAAGTTGTTCCTGTGTTTATTGAAGAGAGTATTACTCTATATAAATTAGAAGTTAAAGAGAGATTTTAATATGGAAACATTTTAAAAACTCAATATCCAACACACATTAATTGTGTGGATCTACTTGACATGACTCCATACGTCTTAAGTTATAATTACTCCGACTGCTGGTCAGAAACCCTGTTGATTTTTCCTATATAATTTTCTGGCATACTAGAACAGATAAGGCTATGAGAATTACATATGGAGCTTTACAGTCAGGCTCTAGTACCTAGGACACACCTGCTTCTTTGATATTATCTTATACCAAGTACCTTTTGGCCAGAATGAAATCAATTTTGGCCTAACCTATAAGTATGACTCTCTTTTAACCCAGACTGTAGATTTAATTCATCTTGCTAACACCTTGAGCTACATTGTTGTCAGTAAGTTCCCTAGTATATGTGATCTGAAGTCTTTTTCTTAGGATTCTCTTTTTTCAGACTCAAGGCATCATGAGGCCCATTCCCATACACTGGCACTGGCTCTTCTAGAAGAGTAATTTTGTTGTAATTCTAAAGAAAATATTGAGCACCTGGTTAAATAAGTGGTAATAGTTGACAAAGGAAATCTTATTCAATGTCCTTATGTAATAATAAATTGTTGCTAAAGAAAGTACCACAAAGTAAAATATTTTCATTCAATAATAGATGCTAAACTACCTTTCCCTATTCTGGTGAGCTGGTATGAAAATATCTTATTTAGTAGACTATTTTCTTTCAATTTTCTATTATGTAAAAGGCAAGTTGTTCACAGAAAGTCAAGCAGTAATGCAGAAAATTGCTATGTTTGAATGATTGTTTTTTAGCTTCCAAAGTCATTTGTGCTTCAACATGAAAGAAATTCTTGATTTTAAGCTATATTCAATTCATTTTTATTCTCACCTAAGGTTGACACTGGTGTTTTGTTAAACACATGTGCATTTCCAGGTAAACATTGAAATGTTTTGATTCTGCAATAAATCACTTAGAAATGTATAAAGTTGGGTAGTTAGGTAGCTTCCAATAATTTTTGTTTAAAAGTGTTTCATCAATCAATAACAGGGTTGTTTACAAGAAGAACTGTTGAAGAATTCACAGCAATGTTCAGTGCAGACAATTTATACACCATTATTAGTACTTGAACTTATCATAGTTAAAGTGGACATCCAATAGAGAAACGTGGATTAAAGGAACTCAGAAATTTATCATATGCAAAAAGAGGCTTGAGTTGAAACTTATTTGCCAGATTGCCTAAATATTCTTTACTAAAGTAAAAGACAGTCAGGGCTGCACTCTTTTTTAATAACTAGTATTTTTTCCATTATCTTAAAATATCCACTTTGAATTATATTAATTGCAGTGGAAGATATGATAATTTGGAAACCTAAAATTAGTGTCATTTCTAATGAGAAGCATATTCAACATAAAGTCTGCTTGAGTATCTGTTTTCAAACTGTAACATTTAAGTGAATTCTATTTCTCTGTGTTAAAAATAACAGAAGGAATGATGAGAGGAGAGAAATACAGCTCTACACAAAATTATATGGATTTAAACATCAAGTGTATATTCTTGGGACAGAAAATATTTAGTGACTTTAGTCATTAAATCATAATTTATAGATGGCTAATTAAGAGATGATAATGTTTTATAAGGTCTTCATGATCCCCCATGTTTTAAATGTACTTATTAATGGGAGAAGTTTACGAGGAGAATCAGCTAAATATGCTATGGAACACAGAAAAGGAACGCGTATCAGGGTGGGGCTTAGAAATCTAAATAAAATGTTGTGGAGAATATGACATTTGATAAAAGAGTAAAGAAGATGAAAGAGTGTGGGAAGGGACATCTTAAGTTGATGTTCTAACCTGAAGGCAAGTGTGAAGCTGTGGAGTGAAAGTTTGCAATACGTGTAGATAAAGGCCCAAGAGGCAAGAGTCACTAATGAGAAGTTTGGAAGGTGTCATGGGAGCAGTAAAAACAAATGAGTTCAGACAAATTAGAGGCACTTGAAATCCTGCTGGAAACTTTGTTTTTACCGATAACTGAATTCATTTGGTGGATTTTACTAGATTTGACTAAGATTTATTGATTTATTTATAGAGAAATTTTTTAATGAGAGATACTATAATGTTTTTATTTTAATTCCACATAATTAAGAATTTCAGAATACTATTTATTCTTTTGTTTTATCTGAAAGCATTTACACATTTATTTGGAGAACTTAAGTATACATTTGTTTCACATAGAACTTTTAATGTGAAGCTTTACATTATTCAATTGTGACTAGTATTTGTGCCTTTAATTATGTCAAAGGTTTAAATGAACCCATATCTATGTATGTACAAAATTTTCTGTCATCTTAAAAATTCTTCAAAATAGAGTCCTTAAATTTATGCCATGGAAGAAAACCCTCTTGAAAAAGATAAATGATGCTCAGGCTCTGGCATCCTGGAGTCACCTTTTATTCTTCCCATAGAGAAGTAATTGTGTTGATATTGAGGTGTCAATGATAAAAACAGGCCTATTTGTCTAAGAGTCCAATTTAATAATTGGCATCTCTGCCATTATGGGGACAATGATGCACTTAGTGCTTCCGCCAATAAGGTTAAGGGCACATTATCTTACGAAAAGTGGCACATCTTATGTAACTCTGGCTAGCCTTGAATGGACTATCATCTCAAGGCTGTCTCTGATGTCCTCCTGATCCTTATACCTCTAGCACTAAAGCTCTGGGATTATAGTATTAAGTCATCAGGCCTGGATTTTGACTTGCATTTCTAGAACAACAGTTCTGGATACTGTGTCAATGGAAATAGCAGTGAGACACCAAAGAGGAACTCAGGAGTAAAAGCCATGAGAAATCATGTTGGTTTTCTGCTTACTAAAGGAGTAGGTGGAAACAAATTATCTGATTCTAGAAAAACAATCAGAGATTGATTAATAGAATTTTCTGTAGAGAAAGTAATGGAGAAAAATCAAAAGTCACTTCAGTTGTCTCTGGCAAAGTTTAGTTAGCTGCAATGAGAAACAAAGTATAGTAAGACTTTGATAACCCAGACTGACTTTTTCATAGTATGAGTATAACCTAGTGTGACAGGTATTTAGAAGCTGTATGTATAAGATGAAGAGTTATCTGTACTGGGACTAGGTCATGTGACATGGGTGAGTAAAAAGGTGACACTGGGATGAGGATAAGAGCAAGAGAGGTAAATGGAAATGAAGAGTTAAGAGAGTGGAGCCATATTTCATTAGGAGTCATTTTAGTTCTGTGTTTCTTTAGTAGAATAAGAGTATGGGTTTTTCCAAGAACAATGACTTATCTACTCTCAGCTCTTGGCCATTTTAGTAACGTCAGGTATGACTTCCATGTTATGGACTGAACCTTAAAACCAATCAAAACCTGGTTGGTCATTCCTGTAACAATTGTGCCACTACTACGTTTTGTTTTTACGCTGTTCTTCTTGGAAGTTTCAGATTGTTTTTTGTTTGTTTGTTTGAGAGAGAGAGACAAGGGGAGAGGAAGAGAAAATGAATATGAAATTCAGTGGGCAAGTAGGTTAGAAAGATAAGAAAAGAGTTGGGGAAGGGAAACAGTATGATTGAATATATTGTGTAACGTTTTATAGATTTTTTTCAAGTGTGGGGTCATGATTACTAATAATATAACAATGCAAAGAGTGACACCATGCCAGAGATTGATTGGTGACTGGTAGATGCATAATACTGCAAAGAGCTCTGGGTGAGAGATGGTAATTGATTACATGGGATTCAGAAGATGCGATTTAGCAAGATTGGAAGGAAACAGACTGGAAGTAAAAATAAAAATCCATTATTTCAAGAGATTCTTGAAAGAAGGGAAATCAGCTTAATTGGTTTGTAAAGATACTGTCCTCAATGAACAGATTAATCTTTAACAAGGTTAAAGATTATCAAATTAACTCAGAGAGGGTGTATGCTCAAATAAATTCCTGATGATTGAACATATGTTTTACTATACAAGATCTCATGTGTCTAAGGATGAAGAAAGTTAGGAAATGAGATAGGTGAGTGGAATCTAGAGAAATTGAAAATATTTTTGTTGTGATTGAAAGATAATCATGGGTTCTGGATTTCTCATTGTGATCCCCATATCACCTGGTTCTGTATTTACTGACATAAAATACATCACCATCAAATATCAATTATCAGAAAACTGTGCAAACAAGGAGAGTCTGGAATGAAAAGTGTAAGGTTTTTTCCCAGCTCCAGTAAGAAGTGACTTCAGGTATAAATCTGACTGATGAAAACAGATATCTTGGCATTGTGACGCATATGTAGGTGACACAGAATATTGTTTACAACAATGGTTCTCCAAGTCCTCTGCATATCTGGGCGCTCTAAAATGTTGACTTTTGGGTAGTACTCCCAGCTCCATTTTTGATTCTTCCTCACACTGAATCCTATGGCAGCCAAACTGGAGGGCCACTGTGCTGTGGGCTCTCTTAGACCTCTGCTATTCAAATCACTGAAGGCATCTGTCATGTCATCATTGCTGATTCTTTCCTCTTCAGTTCTTATCTGCTCAAACTGTAACAAAGCCTCATTTTTCAATGGCTTAGTTTGTCACATAAATAGTTGCAGAATGTCGCATCCATCAATTCCATGGAAGGCTGCAAAAGTAGATTTGTAATGCTATGGTGCGTTCTTTGAATTTTGAAATTTTTTTTTTGCATTTTTACATGCATATCATTGCATTGCATTTTCTTGCCACATTTGAAACTATAAGTAGCTAACAAAGATGTTGACATCAAGAATTGGAAAATATGCAAAATTTTCATTTAAAATTTATTTAACTCTCTACTCCCACAAATATAGAAGTTCATAAAATGATGCAAACATTTTTCTCTGGTGTACTTTGATTTGTAATATTCATAATTAATTTTGGTAGTTAATATCTTTGACCATTAAAACTTTTTTTTATGATCAAAGATAATATGATAATCAAAGCAGTAACACTTGCCTTTTGATGCTGCCAAGGCAGAGACTACACTGGATCCATTTGAACAGCAAAGAGAACTTAATTTAAAGCTAGTACAATAAGAGCCTCTTCTGAAAGACATGGTAGGAATGCTTTTTTAGTTCTGGGTGAGAAGGAATCCAGAAGACATGAGTGTTACCTGACTGGCTTAACCAAGAGGGAAATAAATTTCCTTTCCTCTCTGTGATGGGATGTAATTGTGTAATTTAGAGCAAGGTTCCACCCTCAAAACTTATGCTGCTTCCCTCTGGAAGCACCCTTTCTGTTTATAGTTTAGAAAAAATTCTAGGTCCTTGAGAAAAACATCCTCTGGTTAAAAAAACAGGAAAAAAATTAAAAAAAAAATGTTTATATCTTAAAGGAGAGAAGAAAACAATTACTGTCACAAGTTTCTAAGATCACATGTTCTCTAAGGAGCCGTTCTCAACCTATGGGTCACGATTCTTTAGGGGGTCACATGACCCATTCATGGGGATCACCAAAGACCATCAAAAAAGATGGATATTTACATTACAATTCATATCAGTAGCAAACACAGTTAAAAAGTAGCAACAGAAATACTTTTATGGTTGGGGGTAATCACAGCATGAGGAACTGTATTATTAAGAGGGTTGAGAACCTAATCTAAGGAAAGGGAGGTCAAGGCCCCAGTCTGGAAGACACATGGCTGCCAACTTCTCAGGCTGAGGGAATCCATAGAAGTCTATGCTTAATGCAGGTTTTCTATTAATTCTTCAAGAAGAGTTGTAACTTGCTGTGATAGGAGGCAATGTTTTAAAGCTAGTTGATTCATGTTGGAAAAAATGCTCTCTGAAATGCTGTGTTTTAAAATTTATACATCTGAAGATAGGCTACAAGAGTTGTCTATTTTTTTGCATGTGTGCCAGTGTATAATTGCTAAAAAAAGAATCACTCTAAATTTAATTTCATGGACTAATTTTTTTGTTAACAAATTTGTTAGGGTTTTATTCATGTTTATATTTTGTTAATATAATTACATTAATATACCTTCCCCTTTAACATTCTTCTTTCTATTTTATTTTTCTTTATTAAGAAATTTTCTACTCACTCTTCATGCTATCCATAGACCCCACCCCCACCCCCCAGCCCTCTTTCCCGAACCACCCCACATCCCCACATCCCCCAAATCAAGGTCTCCCATGGGGACTCAGCAGAGCCCAGCTCACTGAGCCTAGGCAGGACCAAGCCCCTTCCCACTGCACCAAGGCTGTGCAAGGTGGTCACACCACAGGTACCGGATTCCCAGAAGCCTGCCCATGCACCAAGGACAGATCCTGATCCCCCTGCCTGGGTGCCCCCCAAACAATTCGAGCCAAACAACCGTCTTCTGTCCTCCCATGGGGCCTCCACAGCCACCAGTCCACAATTCATGGGTTTCCACTAGTGTGGTCCGTCATCTCTGCACATCCTCCCATCATGATCTTGATATCCCTTACCTGCAGTATCTCTTCTCTCTCTCATCAATTGCATTCCCGGAACTTAGCCTGGTGCCTGGCCGTGGATCTCTGTATCTGCCTCCATCTGTCACTGGACAAAGGCTCTATGATTCATGGACCAATTTTTAAGCAGACAATACAGTATCCCATTTTCAGTTCCCAGGGGAATTGAACTTTTGATATGTGCATTGTCTATCTGAAATGGAAAATTGCCCAATTCTATGGGAAATTGACATTTTTGGAAATTTTAATTTTCTTGTATTCTTTTCCTATTTTCAAAGAAAGTGTATATCTATTTGATGGTTTAGAAGGGGGAATCTCCATACAGTGTACAAACAGCTAATAAAAACTGGGCAATATTTTGTCCCCAGAAATATTTTATATCTTTATTACTAGCTCCTTGTTTTGATTAGGAGAAACTGGGGTTAGAGAATGTTGGTCAGTCTGAGACTTTTCTCCTTTTTGGCTTCAGACAAAGAGGATAGCTATTGCTTTGGTAAAATATTGAACAATAGTATTCTTTTGTACAGGAAAAATCCCTTTGTGGAAGAAGGAGAAAGTAGCTGTTTATAGGTTAAAGGATATGACAGAATTACAGGAAAGCAAGAGAAGCCACTAACCCACGGAGCCCACCCCCCTCTAACACACCACTCACCCGTGGCACACCAGAGTATGTATGTGTGCTCTTACTTGCTCTGCTAAGACTGTTTTTAACACTTACATATCCATTTCTTGTTTATGTGTTTCAAACCCTCTGTGTTTTCATATTAATTAAATTATGAAATCTTTGATATTTTCTCAGAAATAAACATGTTTCACAGGAGAAAGTAAGTATATGAAGCTTATTACTAGTGTTCATCTCACCTAGAAAAAAATAAGCTGATCATTATACAGACATAGCAGTACATTCTATATCTGTAATAAGTTGAATGTTACTGTATTATCAAAATATTATTATTATTATTATTGTTATTATTTGGTTTTTCTGTGACAAGGTTTCTCTGTGTAGCTTTGCGCCTTTCCTGGAACTCACTTGGTAGCCCAGGCTGGCCTCGAACTCACAGAGATCCGCCTGGCTCTGCCACCCGAGTGCTGGGATTAAAGGCGTGCACCACCATCGGGCCAAAATATTTTTCTTACTTGAATAGTAGAACATTACTATATTATCACATTATTATTCTTGATTTCCTTATAATCTAGATCACATTTTTTTCTGCGTCTTTTTTGTATTCCCACCATTTTATAAATAATTAGTTGTTATTACTAAATAGACACTGTTGTTTTTGGTTAACAGGCTGAAATAATGACCTGAAACTTATTGATGAGACGGTTCCATAGGCATATTATTTCCACTTAGTATGTAAGAAAAAGGCTTTAACAAATGTGTAAATAATGAGAAATGAGGAAAGAGTAAGAGGAATCACGTGGTTGGCATTTTTTTAACAGTGTAGGTTTAGTCTCCATTTTTAATCAATAAAATGTCAGAATCTTTGTAGAACCTTAAGGGAGAAAATAAAATATTAATTGTGCCTTTTGTGATTAGATGTGGTTTCATTGAGACTTTATCTCATATTTATAGTGGTTCAATTCCCAGAAATTAAATGATACTATGAAGTTTTATATATAATCAATAGAGATTATGTATAAAATGCATTCAGAACTACATTCTATATCTATAATATATGACATACATGTGCATGTGAAACATATGTAAACTTATGTTGTTTATATTTGTAATTTAATACACATGAAATCCAAATTTAAAAGATACAAGTCAATATTATTCAGTTTTACTTATTTGCTGCATTGATGTTTGTGTTGAAAGATTTTTTTCTTACTACCAAAATGGAATTAATGGAGATTATATAGATCAAATAGCCTCAAAAGCCAGTGAAATAGGTTTTCATACATTTTCCAGTTTACACATCATGCTTCTGTCATTGAAGTTTGTAAGGAAGGAAAAAAATTGGAAAGAATGAAAAGAAGAAAGGAAGGTAGGGAAGAACAGATGGGTGGAGGAAGGAAAAAAGGAAGGGAGAGAGGGGAGGAGGGAGGGGAAGGGGAGGAAGGAGGGAAGGAAGAAGGAAGGAAGGAAGAATGGTTGTCTAGAAAGGTAGAAAAGGAGGAAAGGGACAATAAATGATAATTTTGATGTGAGTATCTAGTAACCACTATCCATCAGAATTATGTACAAACTAAAAATCAGTTCTTGAAGGCTCCTCAACACTCCAGCCTCCTGAGTGTATGTATTCCTTCATCAATACGCACATGAAGTTTACGCCTATTTCCATACCAGTGTTAAAGGAAGTAGTCCTTTCCCCTCTCTGCAGAAACACTTAAAATCTGCATTTCTCTTAATAATATCTTGGCCTGATTTCACATTTCAACTGAAATTCTCAGTACATAGATTTTTTTCTATGGTTTATAGTGATTCAAACATCTATATAGTTATCTTTTATTCACCGAATTATTTATGATTACAAAGCTATTGAATGTAGCACACTTTGTCTAAACATTTGGGTAAGCTCACACAGAACATAAGAACATGTTGAACAGTGGAATGTGTATGATTATTAGATTGCTATTATCCACCTTCTCTGTAATTCCTGCTGTGGAGTCATCATGGGCTGCAATTTTGTAGCAAACATCCATCCCTTCCTTCCCTGAAATTTCAGGACAAGTGCTGAACTCATTAAATGCTCAAGAAGCACAGAGTCCTCCCTCACCCACCTTCCTCCATCATGTTCTCATTTGTTTCTTCAAATTTTGTGATACATGAAATTCCATTTTCAATTTCTTTCTGTTAAAACAAGCTCTTGCTTTTTTATACTAAAGCAACCTGCAACAGTCTATCAGTAGTCATTCACCCTGAGGAAAAATTATGTACTTCTCCTGGGAGGCACATTGTTTGTTTCTTTTGCACAGTGCATAAAGAATAGCAAGAGTTTCTTGTCTCATGTCTATGTAAGAATAATGAGAATTTTTATAATCTTATTTCTCCTCTTTGATTTATTTTGTTGTTTGTTCAAAACTAGGTACTTAGAAAATGTCACTGGCATGTAAGAAGGCGAAAAAAGCTAATGAAATTGACAATTTTTGTATTGTTGTAAATGATGCTGAAGTAGAAAAGAGTAAATTATGATTATGAAAATACATGACGGCTAGATATATAAATAAACAATGAAAATGCATGTAGAAATATATGTATGTATATATTTCTATTTTATCTGTCTATATATTATAATGTCAGGAATTGAAGGTTAATCTTGTGTTTGAATGATATGATATTCAGGAGTGCTTAACTCTAGGTAAATTTAGTATTTCAAAAAGATACCACCAGTATCGTAGCTCTACTGGCAATGAAACTGGGTGAGGAAAGTGTTTACCACCTCCTATTAAGAGCTTGACTGGAAATTTAGTTCTATGCTACCAGCTTATTCCTATAAGGAAAAAAATGTAGAGTAAAAAAAGAAGAAAGAAAGACCTGACAAGATTTCAGTTATTTTTAACCATTGGAGGTTTTTTTTTTGTTTTTTCATGCTGAAACTCCAGGGCAGCTGTCTGTAGTGGGAATACTAGAATATTCTATATTGGAATTTCAAGAGAGTTGGTCATGCATCACCAATCCTGCCCTGGTGGATAGATGGCTGGAGAGGTGTGTGGCAGGATTGTATAGTCATAAACATTCTCCTATCTAAACATTACCAAACATTTACTATGACAAAACTGAATACTTGGTTGCAGCTTCAAGCCAGCGGACTTAAAAGTCAGAGATTTTCAAGAGCTGAATTGTCAGTGTGGAAAACCTTGATTAGAATTGGGTAAGATGTGTCTATAATAGTTCAGTCAAGGATATGGAGGTTATTCAATTCCTTGTTGATTCTTCTAGTTGAAGACATAATTATGAATTGTTGCACCAAAGAACAATAAAAATGCTTAAAGTCAGAGACTTGTGAAACTTAAGAGCTATTGCATGGTTTATTGAGGTAGCAATTGCATGTTATTACAGAAACTGATGGGTGGTGGGTTCTCCGTGGACAAGTGCTATAGTAGAGAGTTTCTGATCTCTTTCTACATGGGCCATATCCTTTGTCACTATGTTTAGGTGCCATTTTTCTATACTGAAGCTGCACATTACATGTCATAATAAGGTTAAATTAATATATTTACAGAAAAAAATTTATCACAATTGTATACCACCTTTCATTTCCTAGTACTGTTATCTGCAAATTTTGTCTACTCCACCAAATGCTTTGCTCCATGGCAAATCTTGTGAGAATCTTGAATTGACATCATGTACATCTTGATCTTGTCTGGTCTTGAATTCAGAGCTTCTTCCTTGGAATGGAAACAAGTCTATGAAATTTGTGTGTTGTGGGATGTCCTTCTGTAGCTGTGAATATGTATTGCTCTGATTGGTTGATAAATAAAGCTATATTGGCCTATGGCAAGGCAGCTTAGAGGCAGGCAGGAAATACAAGCAGATAGACAGGAAGAAGAAAGGAGAGGAGAGAGAGAGACGCCAGCCTGCCACCCAAGGAACAACATGCCAGCAGACTGGTAAGCCATGTAACATGTGGCAAAACATAGATTAATAGAAATGAGTTAATTTAAGATATAAGAGCTAGCTAGCAAGCGGCTTGCCATAGATTATATAGTTTGTAAATAATATAAGCCTCTCTGTATTCACTTGGGTCCCAGCGGTTGTAGGACCAGGCAGGATACAGGAAAACTTCTGACTACACCTGCGTCTGAAATGTGGTGGCATGAACTGTGCTTCTTTTCCCCAACTCATTTCAGCAGATTTAAAGCACATAACGACAAGTTGCTTAGATGAGGGAGTTGTGCTGGGGTTAGTGGGTGGATTAGTCAACAATATAGATGTTGTTTTCGGGGAGGACTAAGAGCAGTTGGCTTCAGAGTGCCCATGAAGGAAGAGATTTTTCATGAATGCATAACAAACACACACTTGTTGTTAATGTACATACCATTCAAGGAAGTCAGTGGTGGAAGTTCCCTGAAGAAGTAATTATTAAAGCCATGGAAATTCCCCTAAAAATAAACTTAAAGGAGAGGATTAACACAGATGGGAGAATTAAATTAAAAGATTCTTGGACAAACAATTATCTCAGTGAGTGACGGTTTTAGATCACACACAAAAAATCCCATGGCACCTATTCCCTGTGCCAATGGCATCTAACCCTGCTTATCAATCCCTTTCCCCTTGCCTTGAAAATTCCCTGGGCTCCATGTGTTAATTATTCTGTCCATTTCCAGAGCACTGGATGGTAAGATGTGATATTATGAGTCATAAAAAGACCTCTTTCACCCAATCCTAAGGGCAGAGGGCATTTTTTTCCCTTACAGTTATTGTACTGAGAGGCATATCACTAGGCATGTTGGAAATTTAAAGCTCCTCTAACACATCTGGTGCTAATCAAATTTGGGATAAATATTTGTTTTTCTTGGGTTAAGCCATTCAATTGATTAGTTAAGGGACACCTATACTTTACTTCATCAGTAAATGTTACATGTAGTGTTAATCAACAGAATGTCAAAATTTGATTTTTTTGCTTACAGAATTATAAAAGTGTTGGCATTGTTCCTTTTTTTGGAGTGCATGTGCATGTAAAAAAAAGGTGAATATGAACTTTACATTTACAGATGCCAGCCAGATTGATCATGGAAGAAATTTGTGCAATTTAAAGGTTACTGTTTACAGGTGGTAGGAAGGAGGAAATGGGGAAAATCTAGGTGGGACGAACCTTAACTGTCTATGCTAGATGGAGGGTAATACAGAGGGAGAGGGAAGGACAGATAATTAACACTAAGGATTTTTGAAAAAGCCATAAAGAAACCTCTCTCTGTCTCTGTCTCTGTCTCTCTCGTATGTGTGTGTGTGTGTGTGTGTGTGTGTGTGTGTGTGTGTGTGTGTGTGTATTATATTGAATTATGCTACAAAGTAAGACAACAGTATCCCCCAGAACCATAGCCTTACTGACAAAAGTCCTGGTTCCAGGCATGGGAAACTTCCCATTGCCTTGTACATCAAGGAAGTTCAAGAGACTCCTAAAATAATACAGACCATCATTACTACCCACAGTTGCCTCCCAGAACTTGAAGATATGACTGTGTTGCTGAAGATACAACACACTTAAGACAGGGTACTTGAATAAATTGAGTTATACCTTACTTGGAAACCTCCTTTCAGAGCATTAGCTTTCATAGTACCAGAATGAGCTATAAAAGCTGCCAACGGAGTGAAGCAATCAGTAATCATACCCAGCTAGAAAGGCAATAAATGACCAGCTCACAATAGTCCACAATAGTGCAAAAGTGCCTTATCTTGGTGTAATCAACAGGTGTCTAATTGAACTTAAAACCAGAAAAATAAGAGAGAGTTCATGCCGAGTACTTTAAACTTAGCCAAATATCTATGGCTGGAGAGGCCAAAGCCTCTAGAGAACATCATCCTAGTCACATTTTCACATTTTCTTAAACCAATGTAATTTCTAACTGTAATATAAACACTTATACTCACAGATAATTGTAGCTCTCACACATTACCATGCAAATTATCATTATCAAGGAAGGTTTTTTTTGCAGCAGATGAAGTCTATTGTACAGATTCACAACTGGTCAAAATGCAAAGAATAAGTGACAGCTAGGTGCCCATCACCTTGCTGATATATCTATAAGATAATCACCATACTTAAGGCACAGGAAAATTGTGGAAGGTGGAGTGGAGAGATAATAAGAACCAGAGGATCAAGATGTCTGCTGAGGGAATGAGTCTTTTGGAAAGGCCATGGAAAGGGCACATGTGATATTTCAGTAGTAGGGTTGTTTAAATAAGCCTTGCATGATAACAACACAAGTTGACAGAGCAATGTGAATAGGGAAAGTTTCATAGGGCCCCACCCTTAGATGAAAGCTATAGGCGATCAATGGCTATTCAGAGAAGGAACTTGTTTTTCTCCAAGAGTGAGCCCTTGAGAGGTCATCCAATTCTGATTGATCAGCTCCAAGCTCATGTACATGGAAGCAAGAACAAATGGACTCACATATGCACATATGTATGACAATAATAATTAAAAGAAGAGATCATAAAAATTGAGAGGAAATGAGGTGTACAGAACATGTTGGAGGTGGAGAAGAAATGTATCAAATGATCTAAATACAGTGCTCACTAATGAAAGTCTCAACGTATTTTAAATTACAAAATTGTATTATAAAACTAGAGTTAAGGTACACCAAGAGAGTAAAAGCCACAACAAGGTAACCTAAGCAAGGCATCTTAAAACCTGTGGCAATTTATTATGGCTGCCCTGTGACATTTAAAGTTATAAAAGTTGATTTTTTAAAAAAATAATTAGTCTATATGGGAAATCAAGAATAGTAGGGGTCATGCTTAATAGGTCCATTTTATATATCTAAAGCATCAGCAACACTAGGAACATATTTGGTTTCTTGGGTATTTGAGTTATAATTTTACTCTTTCATAGTATTGGCTCCTCTCCTAATGTAAGAAATTTTCCTGAATAATTGTTCTATGTATTGGTGAATTTTCATATTCGCTTTTAACTCTGTATCAGGCTCCAATATTTCACCCATTGCATCTTTGATGACTTGTTGCATATATGAAATTTTTAAAATTTTCTTTGGTTGTTTGCCATTGTCACTTCCCTGAGATAGTTTCATCTGCTTTGTTTCCCAATTTCTATCCATATGTTCACCTTCAGTAGGTTTGTTCAAATATTTTGTAGTCGCTTTAGTCTCTTGAGGGCAATAAGACCCACATTCCCGGGCTCAGTTGTTTCTACCCAAAATAACCCCCACAAAAGTCACATTCAATGAGAAGTTTGCCTACCAAAAAGTGACTTTTGATTACTTCATATACTATCATCTTTGTTGTCCCATTATCTCTTTTGAGTGTTCATTTTCTAACATGTCAGATAGTTTTATTGTTGAGAAACAAAGAAGACACACCTCTGTGCGTTATACAGTCTGTTAGAACTAATGAAGAGGGACACAGTGACAACTGAAAGTGATCTTATTACTCACTGATCATGACGCATGTTGGGTACCCTGGAATAGGACTGACAGCACAGTATCTTGTCATTTATGTACTATGGAATTATGCTTATTTAATAAAGTCGGACACTTGACATTAAGTGTACTCAAGCGAACTATTGTGACTGGAATTTTTGCTCATTAGAAGACTGTAGAACAAGATTCCTACTAAGCTAAAGCTTCTTTTTTTAGTGTGTGTGTGTGTGTGTGTGTGTGTGTGTGTGTGTGTGTGTGTGTGTGTAATAAAAGGAAAAAAGTACTATTACTCAGGATCTTCCTTATAGAAAAAAGAAATGCTGGTGCAGTCCTGAGTTTGTTTTACTGTCAACTTATTTTAATTATGGAAAATTGTAAACAAAAAGATAGAATAGAGATGAAAACGAAACTATAATTTGATGAGTCACTGGAAAATCAAGGAAATTTATTGTGAGAAAGGAAAATCCAAGAACTCTTGGTGTACTCTTCAAGGTACAACTCTGTTTATTTGTGAGTATTTTGATGTGTATATATAGATATATGTAAACAAACTAGATATGCATAATTAACTAGGAAAACATTACTAAGTGATTAAATCTAATAAAACATATGTTTTACATATTCAGGAATACTATGCATACTTTTAAATAATCCAGAGTAAATACATTCAAGAAGAAGATAGTGGTACTAGGAATATGTAACATTTCAGATAACATCTGCACCTAAGGCAGACAAGACACCAAAGATTTCCAATACATCACTAAGGCCATGAAGCCAGACTTAGTGGTTTTGGTGTACGGTTAGACAAATGAGTAGAAAATGGGTTAAATATCTGCAATTAATTTTATTGATTTATAACATAATTTATATACTTATGATTCAAGATTATAACAAAAAAAATCACATTTTATGTAAGATTAATTGACCTATAAGAAAATTGAAACAGGCTGGAAGAAATGGTTCAAGGACTCACTCAAGTTCAGTTCTCAAACTCATATATGGCAGTTCACAACTACCTCTACATCCAGCTCCAAGGGATCTGGCTCCTGGGGCTCAGAAGGACATCTACAGTCTCATGTTCATACACAAATGAGTGTGTGTGTGTGTGTGTGTGTGTGTGTATATATATATATATATATATATATATATATATATATATATATATATAAATATATATAAGTGAAGCTAAAAAATAATTCAAATGTAAAGATAAAAGCCAATTTTATCTGTTTAAAAATATGTCATTTTAAATTGCAAATTTGGGTAATGGAATTTAAAATCTGTATCTTAATCATAAGCCCAATTTTCAAGTAAATCAATAGATTTCCAAATTATGCACAGTATTCACAGTGTTCAATGAACTTTTTGAAATATTATTGTCCAGTGAAATAGTTGAAATTTGGATCCATTAATGGAGTGAGTCAAAGGTTACTATACAGCTGGGATACTGAAGGTTCACATCAGTAACTCTGTCTTTCACTCAGAGCAGGGGTTCTCTATTTAAGATCTCATCACATGGGAGATTTGATGCCATTTCCTTAAGAGAATGGGACATTTAGGTGATTATTGAGAAGTTATTCTTCCTATTGAGCCAATGACTTCCCAATGTACTTGCTTCTTTTTTTTCCCATCTAGAAGCTAAAGCTTAAGCACATTCTTTGAACATGAGAATGCACTTCACATAGGGCTGCCTCCTTACCTTTATTCTTTCTCCAGACTGTGCATCTTCACCTCTGACTTCTGCAAACCTCATGAGGTTCTTGGTTTCATCTTCACTCTTTTTATTGTGTAGCTACCCAGTGGAGATTATTGGTAATTTGGTGAGTCTGATTACTTGTGAGCTCAAGTTCAATGGGCACGTCTTGGGAGATGGAAATGAATTTTGTCCCACAGTCAATGAAGGGCTTTGTATGGGCAATTTGTCAACATAGGGATAAGTTCAGTAGTTTTGCATTTGGAGAGAAGACGTTTGTAGCCTTTCAGAAAGAATAGTGTAAGATCTTGAGGGTGATTAATTGTGAATTCAGAGGGAACATTCTTCAGTGCCTGTCTGTTAGAGATCATTTGTAAGGATCTGTAGCAGAGTGATATGTGGTTGACCAAGAACATTAGACCCTTGAAATTCTCCCATAAATAACAAGAAAGACCTTGTAATAAAAAAATCTTAATTCTTTTTTTTATTCAGCTGGGAATGTGGGAACTAGGTTACTTTAATATTAAGGTTAATGTTATTATATTTTTACCATCTTGCTGTTAAAGTCAGTGTGTAGTCAAGATAAATTTAACTTATCATAATAAATGAAGTTCTTCTATATGCCTGTCTCACTAAACAATGAGGACTGAATCATTGGCGTTGTTATGTTTCTGTGTTTGTGAGTAAAACAGCATCTGCAGCATAGCATAAACAATGTAAATATATGCTAATCTGAATAAATTAATGACAGACACAACCATCTGTTATTCTAATCATGTTCCAATGAATTGGATAATATTTATTGTTTTTTTTTTTTTTTTTGGTTTTTCGAGACAGGGTTTCTCTGTGTAGCTTTGCGCCTTTCCTGGGACTCACTTGGTAGCCCAGGCTGGCCTCGAACTCACAGAGATCCACCTGGCTCTGCCTCCCGAGTGCTGGGATTAAAGGCGTGCGCCACCACTGCCCGGCAATATTTATTGTTTATTATTTTGCTTAAAATAAAGTGTGAGTTAAAACTTACTAATAAAAAGCAGTTATAAATAGTATAGAAACATTCCCAGATAACATTTAATAGCTTTACAAGTGTGTCTGTAATGAACTTTAAGATATAGCTTCCCCTGTAATTGCTGACAACTGTGCTGTTGTAAGTTGAAGATCATGCATGCTTATCAGCAGTTCTATTGACTTATACCCGTTCTGTTTATTGATTACTTAATTAGTTTTCTGAGATAGCTAATCAGAGAGAGATGTAGGTATTTAGGAGTCTTTCATTAAACCATGCTAAGAAATTTAAAAGGGAGAAATATGTGACTTGAAACTAAAGCACAGTAAAGGCAGAGCTCCTGTGAACCATGGATAGAGTCTCATATTCTATCATGATTAAAACAGCTAAAGCTTAATTTCTATTTTCTTATTAATAATAATATTTTTGGCCCATTTGTTACAGAAAGAAACCACATATACACAAAAGACTATAAGAGTATTTCTACTTGTTTCTGAATGTAACTTAACAGAATTAAAGTCACATTTTCACTTTTTATTAGAAATCTTATAATAAAATATAAAAGTTATCAGCACTTTTTATATCTTAAAGTTAATGCATATTAATTTTGCATATTTTTGTTTAATTATTCACTACTTTGTGGTGTTACATTCATACACAATCACAGTTTCAGTAACTTTCAAACTGAGGTTTTTAGCATTCTCCCTTAAAAATTAATGAGAGGACCAGCACATTTGCAGATTCTCTCCATTGTCCCATGTCAAATGGATTCTTGTAAGCACCATACACTATTTCTCTTTTTTAATTCAAGAGATTGTACCATGGGCTTCAAGCCGAAAGTGCCTTCTGCCACTGGGTTACACTCAGACCATATACTATAATTTAAGAAGAATGGCAATTTCATGTTTTTTCAATGTTATATCAATTTTTTAAAAGCTTGTTTCTTTGCTTCTATATATCTTTATTTTTGTTTGGTGTCATATTTCTTTTATGTTGATTTCAATAAAGTAAAATGATAGGCTTATGTGTATGAAAGTTGAATGCTAATTATGTATGAGTAACTGTGCCCTGATCTATGTGAAGACAGATGAAGTGTTTCAGTCTAGAGGGTTTTAGATACACATTAGGAAGGTTTATGTTGTCAAGTTATAGCCTTTTAAAAATTAATAATATTTAATTTTTTAAAATGAAAATATGGTGACCGTAATCATTTTCCCTATTCCCTGTCTTCACTTAACCTCTCCCATATAACTCACTCCCTCAGTGCTTTCTCAAATGCAAGACTTTTTTTTCATCTTTTTAATTAAAAGTATCTTCTCATATGTCTTTTAGGAAACAAATTTACAAAGATGTTTGTCAAAAGTATTCGCATCTAACAGTTAAAAAAACTGATATGGTAAACTCTAAGTCAGATGTAATTCTTTTGTTTGTTTTAAGCTCAAAATATTGGAGATACATGAATGAATGTCTAGGTTATAAAAAAGTTAGTTACTCACTTATTCATTCTTTCACTCAAGCATATAACCAATATTTATTAAGCATACAACATTTGTTCATGTAAAAATTGAACCAGAAAGCTTTTTTGTTTCAGGGCAAATGGTTTTCATTAAAAAATGTTTTTCAAACACAGAGTAATAAAAGTCTTATGTGTATCTCCAGCTCCCACCATTCCTTTCTTTAGTCATTTATCTAGTTATTTAGCTGACATTTGTTCATCAGCCACTGTTTATTTATATAAAGCAGTATACTCAGGACATGAGGGGTATCAAAGTTATTTATGACTAAATTCAATTTAATGAAATGAATATATAGAGGGACACATAGGAAAAATGTGTGGAATTTAATGTCTGAATGTGAGAAAAAGAAATAACAATTGAAAATAAGAAGTAACTTTTTAAAGTTCATAAATTTTCTAACCATTTTGACTTGTGTAGGTTTATTTTCTAGTGCATATAATTTGGGGGAATAAATCTAGTTAAACATATATATGAAAATTAATATTTAGCTTTTGATCCCATGCCTTGCATACTCTGAGAAATGGGAAGAACAGCAAGGTGTCCAGTGAATGTTATTGTAGTCTTCATCACAGCATCATAGAGTTCCGTTTAGTGCAACAGTTTAACAGGACCTGTGAGATTTGGATTGAGGCATGGTGTTAACATGAAGTAGTAATGAAAAGTGAAGAATGGCGTGTTATCATGTGTTTAGGGTTAAGACACAGAAGATGGCTCAGTTGATAAGTGCATGCTGTGTAAGCATGAACTGGAGTTCTGACCCGTAACACCCTTGTCAATCCCCAGCGGGTATGACAACCCAGAACCAAAGAGACAAACGCAGAGGACAGTAGCAGGAAGACAGTTATTCTGACTATTTGGATCAGCAAGCTCTGGGTTCGAGTGGGAGGAGACTCTGCCTCAGATTGTAATTCCCTTTTCCTAAGATTGTGTAAAGAACTCTTTGTATGTAAGTTGATAAGAACAAGTTTTTTTAAAAAAAATTCAGTAGAAAAAGTAGACTGAAGAAAAGATCACACAAAACACATACACACATACATACACACACATACATACATACACACACATACATACATACACACACACATACATACACACACACATACACACATACATACATACTACACACACACACATACACACATACATACACACACATACATACATACACACACACATACATACACACACACATACACACATACATACATACTACACACACACACATACACACATACACACACACATACACACACACATACACACACACACACACACACACACACACACACACACACACACACCATACACAAAACTAGAACAGCTCTTGATCATATGAAATGGACTTAAAGTCACTCTCTGACAGACAAGTTTGAAATTGCATTTATTTATTCCCTACAAGTTCAGCAACAATTATTGAAGTTACCATATGTACACTCACTTTCTTATATACATAATTTTATGTATAAGAAGAGGATACTAAAAAATTCACTCAATACTATTTATAACAAAATATTAGAAACAATGGTTATTTTCTTAAACATGCTAGGAGGAGGAAAAACTTGTTTTTAAATCACACCTTGTAAGAATTTTCTTATGAGCATACTTAGATTATTCTCAGATATATTCTTCTGCACTAGGTAATTATAAGTAGCTTTAAAAGGATTGCAGAACTTTTGTATACTACTTTGAAGTAATCTTCCAATTAGTGTAACTTATGTGCCAAGAGTCTGTTTAATTTTGCATCATCTTTACAAAATAAATTTGTACAAAAAGGATGTTTCCCATATTTGTTGCATATGAAAAACATACCTACATTTATATGCAAAATTGAAATTTTCTAACCTGTGGGTTGGAGAATTTTAGGTCTGAGAATTGTGTGCTAAAGACATTTTCCCCCTATTTCCTAACATTTTAGCCATGTGATTATTTTTATTTCCAGAGGAATATATCCGTTGATCAAATGAATGAATAATCTGTTGAATTGTTTTTTAATCTCAGACCAGTTAATTATATTTCTATATTAAAACGTAGATGGGCCATGGCTTTCTGTAGGAATGCACAAAGCGTAGGAAGATACATTAGCTGCATGCATAAGTTATACTCAAAGTGGAACATTTAATTGGAGGAAAAACTGTCACTCTGCCATGTCCTTCCGTAAATCAAAGACACAAGTATTGATATTGTACTGAATATCTCCTTGGATATTTCATTTTAATGACAATTATAGAGTACCTTAGTAATGGTGCTTAATTAAAAGTCAAGATCAGATTTAGCTCTAATGGCCCAAGCCCATCAGAGTAGCTCAGTGTAGAACACTAGCCTAGCACACACAGGACCTGGGGTTAAATTCCTAGTACAGAAAAAAATTTAAAAAAAAAGTCAAATAAGATTTAGCTTTAAGTAAAATCTGATAATATTAAGTCTCAGTATTTGGGTGAAATATAATAACCTAATACTGTCTAAAATTATCCTTGCTGTGGGGAATTCCACGTATTTGTGACTAATGATATGAATAAAATTCATAACTTGCTTCTTTTACACAGAAGTAGGTAACCACACACTTCGGATGACTTTAAAGTTTGTGCTTCTGTTCGGATTTTGCAAAGCCATATTTACAGTCACTTTCTGGAAACAGCACCTGTGATGGCCTTGCTGATTCATTTATTCTTTAACATCTCTGTCTAAAGCCTTCCTAACTCCTTTCTTTGCAGCTTACATTTAGTTCAGATATTCTGCCTATGAAAGAAATGGAAAATAACTCGTGGGGCTCCTTCCTCTAACTTCTCTTGTGCTCTAAATCATTTACTTAGGCTTTGCTCAAAAAGTATTGAACAATACTGTTCTTGAAAATGAGAAAGATAAGTTTTAATTTCATAAGCTAAGTGAAGTTAGTACTTATATTACTAATTGTATAAAAATGTTAGTTGATACACAAATTAGACAAAAATACAAGAAGAGGGTATTTCATTGTTAGACAAATATTTTTAGACCTGATTAGATCTTGGTGATTTATTGTTGTGTTTTACATCTCTTCTACAGACTAACAGCTTCGCCATTGTTCAAATAAACTGTGGTTGTTTCCCTGGTGTGTCTATTTATTGTTATCTCAGCATGTCCAGCTGTTTGTTCTCATTCAGTGCCTATGGAGTCAATGTTTGAACCAAGCAGCTTTCAAGAACTAGAAATTTAGAAGACTGCATTTCTTCACATGAAGAACCTTATTAGGGACTGCCCTGAGGAGGAAGAGGAGGAATGTTCTATTTTAGTAGAAAAATCATATACTGAGCCTTTAAAAAAAACAAATGGGGCTGCCAGAGAGCATCAGATGTTTTTGTCACCGTTGCAAGGCACAGATATAGTTATGGATCTGATTAATTCTGAATAGCACACATTAATTAAAATTTAATAACACTTCATTTAATTAGGTTAGGTGTTCTCAGAAGACCTTGGAAGCTAGATTTTATTATTCATAGAAGGAAAAATGCCCACTTCTTACTCAACATAATGATCCCATGTGAAAAGGAATCTAGTGAGAGCTGCAGGGAGAAGCACCGAAAATCAGCATCAAATATGACCCTGTGAGGCTTTAGCTGCTCAAATCTTTAGCTTCTAAATTAACTCATCTTTCATACCACATGATTCAGCGGAGGGGCTGAAAACACTGTTAGATCCCAGGGCCAATCAGAGATAAAGAAAACAGCCTCTAACCTCAAGGACATGAAATCTAGTAGGATTAAACAAAAGGAATTTCAGGATGGTGCATTGGAATTTCGGAACCCACTGATTAGAGGCCAGATGTGGACTGCTGCTGATGTGGGCCTTGCCTGCTGGCTGCGCTTTCACTCTGAGCTTTCCCCTTTCTTCAGGATGTCAGTAGTGCCTTAGTTACGGAATCAGGCAGGACCTTGTGTTAAAATACTTCAGAAAGGCAACCACAGAGCATTACGGCAAGCACAGCCTTGTGGAACCACATAGGCTGCTTTACGGTTGAACTGGGCCTTGCTGTGTAAGCTGTCCTTCTTCCCCGAAAGACTTCAGATGAGGAGCCACATTCCTGACTTGGATGAAATGTTACCAATAAGATTGTCCAGCTGCATCTATACTGTACCTGTCCTAGCCACTGGCATTCTGTGCTCCAGCCAGCTTTCTTTACAGGTTTCTCTCATGACCATCCACAGCATTTGCAGTTTCTCTTCTGTGCCAGTACCTCTTTCCCTATTGATCTTTCTGATCACAAAGTTCATCATGCTCCCTTAAAAACCCTGACCTAACTATGGAAAGCTATAATATAGTGGGGTTTTTTTAATATAGCAGTTACAATACTCAGAAATGGATTTGTATTTTGCATGCTTTTTAAAAATCTTGGTGTATATATCTGTGTATGTGAAGTGTGCATAGGTGTGCATGCTTGCATTCAGGTTTGTGAATGTAGGTGTGGACATGCCACAGTGCTTCTTGAAGTCAGAGAGCAACTGAGATGTCAGCCCTACCTTCCATCTTGTTTGATACAAAATATCTTCATTGTTTGCCATTGCATATACCAGAAGAAATGGCCCATGATCCTTTGGGGATTCTCTGGGCTCCATCTCTCATCTATCAGCAGGGACATTGAAATTATTCTCTACATACTGTATGTGGGCACTAACACCAGTGCTCACACTTGTGTAGAGACTACTTTATTCAGTGAGGAATCCTCTCAGCTCTTATTGCACATTTTTTAATTTTTTTTCCTTTCTTATTACTGTCCATTTAGTCACAAAGAGTGAAGACATCTATTTGTTGGTTAAAAATGCCTACCATGTAAGCAGGCATGTGTGTGTGTGTGTGTGTGTGTGTGTGTGTGTGTGTGTGTGTATGTATAGTCTAGTGAACACTCATCAGTATGATAGCAATGAGGTAATGGAAAATGAGCCAAAGATACGTTAATATAACACTTTTTACCAAAAGGTTGCAATATATTCTAACTGTAAGACTCTATGAAGCTAGCATGTGTTTTGATCTGAATTAGTCTTAAAGGGCTTCTGTATAAATAGATACAAACACTAAGGTCATATGGCAAAATGGAATTCCAATATGCAGATAGATGTGTTTCCTTCCTTGTATGTCAACTTATTTTTAATAGATATATATGTAAAAGTCCTTTATTTGAAATAGGTAAATTTTGTCAGCATATATAATCCTTTAGGTAAGATGTTTGGCATCTAAAAGATATGACCGATGTAAACGCTTTCTATACATTTGAATTCTAGTTCATGCAGTTGGAATTCCAAATTTCTGTAATAGTAATAACTTAAGAATAAAGCACAAGCATCTATCCTAATCATTTGACCTTTCACATTTTCAGTACTTAGCTTTGTCATGAAGCATGTGACATTGAATGCCTGCATTGTTCAGAGTTATAGGAAGTACAAGTCAGGGTATAAAGGAAGCACTAAGCTGGACACTTCCCTTGTGCAGCTTTCCTTCCGTGTCCATCCCTTTTTCATAATATATGTACCTGAATGTATAATATGCATACATATGACATATATAAGTACCAGATATGTATATAATGGATATATATATTTATATACGCTTACATTTATAAACATGCACAAATAACAACTTTGATATGGTTAAAAACATATAAACAAATTTATATTCTGTTCTCAACTTACTTTAATTAGTGAAGTTTCATTCCAAATATGTTTGTAAATTTGTGTGTGTGTGTGTGTGTGTGTGTGTGTGTGAGAGTGTGTGTGTGTGTGTGTGTGTGTGTGTGTGTGTGTGTGTGAGTGTGTGTGTGTGTGTGTGTGTGTGTGTGTGTGTGTGTGTGTGTGTGTGTTGCCTATTGGCTACATAACACTTTTAGTACAAAAAACACAAATACAACAGACAAAATGTAATCTATATTTATAGTTGCTTTTGGAGTTAGAATGAAAGGCAGACATTCTCCACTCATCAACTGATTATATAACAGCTGCTGTACATGTGAGTACAACACATTTTCCTGTTATAATTTTGATGTTTTCTATACTTTCAATGCCTTTCTGAGTATCCTATTCACCTTTTTAATTGGTGTACATGAACTGAAATTTGTAAGCTGAAACCTAATGCTAAATTTGTCATGTTTTCTTACTGAGATTACTAGTAAGTTTATATATATATATATATATATATATATATATATATATATATATATATATATATATATATATAGTGATTTTAATTACTGGCCAATTTAAGTACTTTTAGAAATAAAATATAAGGCAAATCCTTGTCATGAAAGTAATTCTTAAGTGAACTTACTCTGAGCCCTACTTTGACATCATTCTTCAACCTCTTTCTGTTTTTGACACATCTCAAAATATCTAAATTTCCTAAAACAAAGTCAGTTTTTGGAAGAAGTCCATCATTTGCATGGTGATAAAAGCTCTTACTTACATAGAAATAGAAAGAAGACGTAAGATAAGAGGACAATGCCAGTGAACAGAGAGTTTGAAAGGCAGGAATTAAACAGGTTTTTAGCTTCCACATGTAAAACAGATAAAAATTATAATTCTTGCAATACAATGAGAAAAACTCAAACAAGCTGAATATTGATGACCTTCTTTGTACATCAAACTCTGTGTTGAAATCTGGAGAAACTGACTTATCTAGATAGGAGATATCCAAAATATATGTTCTCCTCAAGTAGAAGCCACTGGAGTCATAAATTAGCAGACACTTTTAAAAGGTGAGTTTGCAAAATGATAGGATCCCGAGGCAGAACATTATAGAGAGAAACTCCCTGAGCTTCACTCTCGGAGGAGGCTATATATTTTCATGGATTTTATCTTCAGAGTTGATCATGGGTCTGAAGAAACAGGAGAGTAATAATGAATGTAAAATATTTCCAGAATGTTCTTCATAACTGATTTGTTTCATGAGGAAAATAATTTTTCAGAAACTTCTTATTTCACCTTGGATATAGTGTTCTTTAATCAAAGTATCCTTTACCATTTCTGTTGATATGAGACACAAGCTATCACACACAGGAGAAGATCACAGCCAGGGGTGCAGGACCAGTAGAAGATGGAATTTAATCATAAAACAACAAACCTTCCCCATCCCTTTTATCACCACTGAACCATTGTGCATTCAATGAGTAACAGTGGATTGACTGAAAGGCCTTCAAGACACAGAGTTAAAGTGATAGAGAGAAATATGCCATGTTTAAGAGAAAATGAAATGATTATAATTAAAATAAAATAATTTTAGTTTTATGTAGAATGGATAATAGAACAAGGAAAATCAGAAAGAACGAGAAGCTTAGCTTAATGATGTGAGATTAAGTTCTTTAAAACATAACCATTCTTAACATGCATGTCCCTAAAAAGAAACTATGAAAACATGTGACAAAAAATTAATAGAAAAGAAAATAGCAAAAGAAAAATTTCTTATAGTTGGAGTCTAACACATGTATTTAAGTACACTGCGGAATGGACACCCCCAGGAGACAAAAATCAGAGGGTATCAGTAATCAGAGATGCAGTGTAAGTCATCTCAACTTGATAGATATTTCTATAATGCTCTACAAAATAACTGGGTCATTTTTCTTAGGATCACATAGAGCCTTCCTTCAAGATAATGGGTCCCCCACAAAAGTAAGAACATGGTAGGGAATGGAGTGAAAAGTGAAGGAATTTTATCTAGAGATAATTTATGAAAAAATACAACCATAAGCAGAAGAAGAGAAAGAAGTTTGTGAGAAAGGAAAAAAATACCTATTTTGCTTTTACTGTATGTATGTGGGTTCTTTTCTAAATTCATTACATAGACTATCTCATTTAATCTGGTGTGGACATTACTCACTATTTATAGATGAAGAAACAGATTCAAAGGAGTTATTTGGGAATCCATGGCAGAGCCAAAATTTAAAGCCTGCAATACTACTGAAACCAGAATTTCGCTTTCTTGACTTTCTAAATGTAGAATTGAGATTAGCTTTGTGAGACTAGATTAAATTGCGAAATCTAGATGTTTATTTGAACATTTCATAGAGCCCCACAGCCTCAGAATGTCTTTCTATGCTGCAGATACTTTGACTAGACTTTCCACCCTTAGCTAATACTTCAGTTGCTCACATCTTCCTCTCATCCACTCTGATTTGTTTTCCTCTAATGATAAATTTAGTGTCATTCAGATGCTTTCATCGGGTACCCTATATCCATCACTTTACCCTACTGAAAATACGTGAAAAGGCTAACATGATAATCTTGGAGAATCTGCCTCCATAAATTAGAAGTTGTGTTAATCTTGGTTAAATGCAACTAGAATTAGGTTATAAAGTCAAACCTAGGAGAAATTGGGAAGAAGGGGGATCAGGAGAAAGAAAGAAAGAAAGAAAGAAAGAAAGAAAGAAAGAAAGAAAGAAAGAGAGAGAGAGAGAGAGAGAGAGAGAGAGAGAGAGAGAGAGAGAGAGAGAGAGAGAGAAGAAAGAAAGAAAGAAAGAAAGAAAGAAAGAAAGAAAGAAAGAAAGAAAGAAAGAAAGAAAGAAAGAAAGAAAGAAAGAAAGAAAGAAAGAAAGAAAGAAAGAAAGAAAGAAAGAAAGAGAAAGGAAGGAAGGAAGGAAGGAAGGATTGAAGGAAGGAAGGAAGGAAGGAAGCATTCTTTTATCTCTAAGTACTGACTCAAGAGTTCTCAAAGATACACTATCTTACATGGCAAGCATCTTAAGGGCAGTGATTATAGATTATTTACTTGTGATTTCCTCCAAATAGGTTTTTGAAAATAGGAATTGTGTTTTTTTCCACTTTTGTAAAAAGACATTAATTGTAGTACTTTATAAATATTTTAAAGAGTATAACACATCAAGTTTTAGGCAAAGCTTGTAGACACATAATAACTACAGTGTATACAAAATTAAACATATATTATATGAGGGAATGTAATATGCTGTTCATATACTATATGAATATGCAGTTCATACAACATATTTGGCTAAGTGTAAGAAAATAACACTAAAATTAGTTTTATTTTCTTATTCCTCTAAATTGAAAAAAAAAGTTTGATGAAAAGATTTAGATAGACTAGGTTACTGTGTAAGCTGTCCTTGGAACTTGCAAGTTTTTCCTTTGAGAACAGTATATGTCTTTCAACAAAATCGATTACTCCATTCTTGGCCAAGAGATAAATTCTTTAAAATAGTTAAGTGTTTTCTTCTGTGTTATACAGAGTGTGGAGTGGGATCTGTAAGCAAAGACATTTCTAGGTAAATGTGCTTGAAATTAATTTGTAAATCAAGTGTCTTCAAATAAGCCAAATGAAGACAATAGTGAATTGCTTATGGCTACACTGGGACTTTTATGGTGAAAGAGAAGTTTCTTTGGAGTTCTGATTGCTATCATCCATCATCAAACAAGTGTTTTGTCAGTTAGAATGTCGAACATGCCATCTTACAACTGAAGACTTCCTCAGTACGACTCAATGCAGCAACTATTCCAGAAAACATGGGGTTAGAACACTAGATTATCAGAGCA
Source organism: Peromyscus californicus insignis (assembly GCF_007827085.1). Lineage (NCBI taxonomy): Eukaryota > Metazoa > Chordata > Mammalia > Rodentia > Cricetidae > Peromyscus > Peromyscus californicus. Next base: position 157,073,000 of record NW_026294573.1, on the reverse strand, counting down.
CCAGAGAGAATCATCCTCAAATATTTTCTTTTTCAGTCTCTTATGGCACATTTGGATTGCACAACATATCTGAAAACACATGTGAACCATTAAAACAATGTTTTTGTGGATTCGGGTGTGTGTTTGTGTTAGTGAGAGGGTCTCAGGAACTTTACATAATACATAAACAAGACAAGTGAGTTAAAGGATCTCCTTATTTCACTAATTGATGATGGTTGCATTCATGATTTGTGAAGGACAAGGGAACAGACTACTCATAGACTACTGACTATCTAAAGTATTTTACCATTAAATTGATTCAATACTAAGTAAAGTAGCATTACTTCTCCACTTCCTCCACACTTCCTCCTTTTTTTTCAGATTGTGACGAAAGCTTGCATTATGTTCAGATTTATTACTTGAAACAAAATGAACTTTGAGTAGCTTTGAGGCTTGGCGACATTTACTGGTGTCATTTCTTCACTGTTATGTGCTTTGCTTCCCTCATTTAGAATGAGCCTCACCAACTAGCCCGTGGCTGTTAGTGTGGAGCCTCACTTTTTCTTATTTAATGGGGCTGCAAGGGGATTATTTCAATTTCCCTAGTCCCTGCTACTTGTCTTCACTTCCAGGACAGCATAGATAAACTTCTGGAGACTTTCCCACTCAGGGAATCTGGCTTCCAGCCAGTGTGGTTGTTATCTTGATTATGAGTGTGTTGAATCCATAATTCCATTACTGACATGCCTATCCATATAGCCTATAATGTGATTTCAGCAGAACATGTCCTGACTCATGAAGGCTCTAGTTACTCTGTACCTGTCACTGTCGTGTCCTCCAGCAGTCTTGATTCTATTAAGCTGAAATTCAATGTGCATGAGTACTTCCCCCAACCTTCACTCTTTTCATTGTGGTGTGAGTATTGCTGTGGTAGTAAGAAAGGAGAGCTCTTTCTTTTAATATTTTCTATGTCAAATTTGTGTGAGACTTTTCAGTGGAAGTGACCAAGTCTCTATTGATGGATTTTCTGTCAGGAGAGGTTATTTCACATTCTAAATTTAATTACCATTAAACAGTATGACATCTTTTAATCATCAAGTCTTGTCACTATCCTGTGCTCTTGTTATCTTAGCCAATTTCTTTTGTTGAATTTTAGATTTAATCTCTTCTTACATTAAGTAAGATACTTTTTTTCCTGAAGGCCTGCATATGATGATAATCACTACTTAGAATAGACTAACTGTCTTAAGACTAAGCTCAGTCCTCTGATGGTCTCAACTCCTCTGGCTTTTGACATTTCTTCATATCAGCATTCCAGTAGTGATTTTGGTCTTGGAAAATGTCATCACTCCAAAGTTCTGCATTTCTAAGTTGACAGTTTCAAAGACACTCACAGACTACCTCTCTATTTGCTGGACATCTGACAAATGCTTACCTGCCAGTGGACAAACCTAAAACTGAATTTCATGCCATGCCACAATTCTTCTTGTTTCTGTCATCTCTGTTACTAGTTTAGGGCTGAGGATAACTTATTTCAGTACTGCCCAGTTAGTATCCAAGGTGGCTTCTACTTCCCAGATGACAATTTTGCTTTTGTCAAAAGCATTCTACACAGCTAGCAAATGATGTTTAATCTTTGGGTTTGGGTGAAAATTCTACACAGTAAAAATAGTGAGGCCATTTTCTTATTTTTAAGTACTTAAATGCTTAATGAACTACCATAGCAATTCAGTGTTGTCAACTGAGTAAACTATTTAATAGACCAACTCTTTTTAAGGACACTGCTCGCAATTGGCATATAATCTTCTGTCCTTTTCCTGATTTTATCTGGCAAAGCTTGACTGCTAGGCAGGTTTGAAATGCAGTTCTTGTTCTATTTATCTGTGAACATGACTTGAAACAGACATGTGTCCCTTGTGTTGAGTATTGGTAGGAAAATGCCTCCTGTATTCATAAGATTTCTACTGCCATGTTTTAAAAAAAATGTTGACATCACATGCCATGTTGGATTTAGAGGACATGAAATACATGGAGCATGGCCAGAGGTTATAAGCAATCCACAGTGGAAGGTACAAGAAGGGTAGAAGTGCAGTATAGTGAAGCCCCATTGTGAGAATATTATATTCAGTTCAGGTAGCAAAAGTTATGCAGGAATTTGGCTATTGTAAATGCCATATTTACAAATTTTACAAATTTACAAATTTAAAATTTTACCCAGGTAAAAATTGGGTGAGATTCTAGGTGGTCAGATATATGGGATGAACAAGCTGAGTGAACAGAAGCAGGTCCAGTGTCATGCTACTGTCGTCTATAAAGGGACTCATGAAGAGAGAGTCTACGGACATAGTCTCTGAGGAGAATATAAAAGTCATGTGTGATTTTACTTCATTCTCGGCACTATGGGTCTTCTAGGGATGCCCGTGGGCCTAATTGGCCTGATGCCTGTTTATGATGCCTATTTATGAACATAGATACATCCAATGTTTAACTTGTATATCTATGATTGCTCTCCTTCTTCAGTGACTGAGTAGAATAGTTGTCACAGAGACTGTTGGGGCCAAGAAAGCAGAGGGTACTTTCTGTCTGATGCTTCATAAAAGGGAATTGCCAAGCTATCTGCTACACAATGACTACTTTTGGGAAATTTCATAGCAATTGAAACCCATTAGCAGAGGCACTTTAAATCATGTTTCTGGCAGTAGCTTACTTACCTTCATATCTTAATGCTATATATGTCTATGTTTTATTTTTAACATAGAGTATGCTTAGAGATTATAAGGAGAAAGACTTGGGAATGCTAGCACTATGATAGTTTGTTTATCACAACCAAAAAAAAAAAAAGTATACCAAAAGAGAATTTAAAAGGTTTGCCCCAAAGGTACTATTAAATATATTTGTTTTTACTCCTTTACTTCAATAAATTTCATACATTTATATAGTGAATTTTAACCATTCTCATCCTCTGCCATCTCTTATCTCACTTTCCCCTTCATAACGGCCCTAACCCTCCCACCCTACACAGTTCCTTTTCCACATTCATGACTTTTTGTTTTGTTTTGTGAAATTCTGAGATTTTTAAGTATCTATTGGCATGCTGTGGGTTTACCAATACATATACACTAAAGACAACGTTTGTCCTTCCTGTGAATAGTAGAGCCCCACAAACCCTTGCCCCATTAGTGACCGACTAATGCCAAAGACAGCAATGGGCTGGCTCAATCCATGCACCAAAACTGCTGAGAAATCATGTTTGTTCAATGGCTGATTTACCTTGAATAAAACTTAACAGCCACCGTCCCTTTATTCTCCTATATTCCTTCTACTTCTTCTTTCATGTTCCATGAGCCATAGAACAAGTGGTATAAATGTCTTGTTTAAGGCTGAGCGTTCAACTATCATATATTTTCTGAATTTTGAGCAGCCACGAGTCTCTGTACTCATTTCTATTCATTATTAAAAGAAGCTTTGTAGCTAGAGTTTTCCTGCCTGGCCCACAGTCAGGGCAAATCTCTCTCACCCGCCAGTCCCAAGCTGCTCAAACCCGACCAAGTAAACACAGAGACTTATATTGGTTACAAACTGTATGGCCGTGGCAGGCTTCTTGCTAACTGTTCTTACAGCTTAAATTAATCCATTTCTATTAATCTATACCTTGCTACATGGCTTGTGGCTTACCGGTACTTTACATCTTCCTTATCCTGATGGCGGCTGGCAGTGTCTCCCTCACCCAGCTTCCTGTTCTCTCAATTCTCCTCTCTGTTAGTCCCGCCTATACTTCCTGCCTGGCCACTGGCCAAATCAGTGATTTATTTATTGACCAATCAGCAACACATTTGACATACAGACCATCCCACAGCACTTCCCCTTTTCTTTTCTTAAAAAGGAAGGTTTTAACCTTTACACATTTCCAAAGTCAGCTTGGTATATTTGGGAATTTGGGCACAGCTTCTCTTACTGCTTCCTGTTGGAGGGGGGTGCTGTATCTTATGGGGACATAAAGAATACTTTAGGATTATGGAGTAGTCCATGAGGGTGTATCGTCTGAGCCAGTTGCCTTGAAACAGTTCTGGATGTTGGATCATCTGGGCCATGGTGTCATCGGAGAGCTTTCAGGTGGTCTTGGCTGGTCAAACCTGATGTGTCTTAATCTGGAACAAATCCATAGCCTCTGGCTTTTTGTGGAAACAAAAGCAGAGTCTCCTTTCCAAAGTAACATATCCTTATATCCAAATTTTGAAGTCAAGGTACCTTTAAAATATGTATATTGGTTTAACTCAGCTTCCTTTACAATCAAATATCTCTCTGTAGTTAAGAATCCCAAAGACAACACATCCAGATTCTCTGTGTGATATCCATCTTTACAGGGCTTATTTTTTATATTAATTTTAGTGTCTCTTTAAAGACTTTATTTTTTAAAACTATGTATTTGTTTCTGTAACTGTATATATCACCTTTTTAATCTCTTTCAAGCCTACGTATATTTTACACACATTTTAAACTATTACATCTGAATCTGTCTTATTGTGAATCTATTGCCTTAAACTGCAGCAGCTGTGGCTGCTGGCTCCGCCCACCTCAGCTTCCCAACATGGCGGCATGCTTACCGCCAGCTCTGGGAGCCATTGTGGGTCTATGCTTTTATCCAAGCACAGCATGTAGCCCAGAAACCTCTTTTTTTTGGTTTTGTACTAGCAAAGGCTAAATCCACAATGTAGCTTAATGTGCCACTTGCAGAGGCCTCATTCCCTCCATACCGCAGGTCGAGCGCGCACTCTAGGAACCCACCAGTAGCTCAAACCGGCAGCTGCTGCTCATTTGAGAGAGACAATTAGGAACTGTTTTTAGATCCGTTTTAGAATCTTTTCTCAGTTTTTAGGTGGAAACACTTGCCACCACGTTGGATGCCAAAGCTTCTTTGATCGAGGCTGAGAACAGCATTTGTCTGTAGGCACAAGCATTGAGAATGTAATTTGTTGTGTAAATTTGACTAAACAACAACATTCCAATTTGCCATAGGGTGTGAGATAGCCCCCTCCTCCAACACTGGTTCTTGACTAAATCTATAAAAGTTAAACACAGAAGACATTAAAAGATATAAGTAGAGTCATCACAAGCAGAGGTATTTCTGGAGAAGGGAAAAGACAAGAACACTTAGTCATGGAAGGATGAAAGGGATTTGGTTTTTATATTAGTGATTTCTTGGGTTTGTCTTTCATTTAGAACTCATCACTGTAACATTAATTATGGAGAATTACATTGGCTGTGTTCATTGACATTCCTTCCCAATAGGAAATGCGATGAGACAGCTCTCTGGAGCTTGAGAAATGTTGAAGAACTGCACAGAACGTCTGGATTGGTTCATCATTTCTAGAAGAAGTAATCTGTCAGTTTTCAAAATGACTTCTTTTGAAAACTGAGTCATCTCAGGTTTTCTTAAACCAGAAGCTTTTGAAAAGCTCTTCATGAAGTTGTCATATGGTCTTAGTCCAAAGTGAGTACCATTCATTAAGTCTACATGAATCTGACACACATTGTGTTTCAAATAATTACTGCCTACTGCATTTCCTTTGTCCTCTGTAAGCTTCAATTTCTCCTGTCAACAGCCATCACTTTGGAGGGTTGTATTTGTAGATTTAAAAAGGTAAAAAAGAGCTTTTGCCTTGGCAGATGTGCTCTTGAGAGGTAATGCCTTAATTCCCATACTCTTCCCTTTCTTTTTTCTCATGTTACCATTGTTTATTAAAACATGCTTTAATCTTGTTTTCCTCATATGACTCCTTCCTTTCTTTTCATTGTTAGGAGATCATTTCTCTTTTAATACTGAAAAGTGTGACTCATTAAATGAGCAGACTCTTTTAGAACTCCAAAATTGCCCACAGTGACTTAACTGTACATCAGTTCAATGGGTTTTAAATGCCAACTATACTATAGAAGTACTCTTTTCTTTGCATATTTTAATCTAATGTCTTTAGATTACAGATGTCTTTACATGCAGCACTATTCTTTCTGTTTTCAGGAAAGCTCTTCTTGATTAGAAAATGCTGAATCACTTCAGGACAGAATTTAAATGCACTGCTTAATAATTAAAATATGAAAGATAAACTAGCAAATCAGGAAAAAGGGTTGTTATTAAGACTATGTAAAGATGTCATGAAAATGATGAATCAAGATATCTAAAATTATAAAAAAAAATATATGGGCATTCAATCCATAGTAAAGACACAAGGATTAATAAACACATAAAGAGATGTGAGCCTCATTAGACCAAAAGAAATAAAAATCCAAGGTATTATGACATTCTAATGGTCTCCTCTTACTACAAAGTGAATAAAATAAACATTATTTCCACTAGTTCTTAGGGATCATAAAAGCATTCACATACCCTGTGCACAGTAGTATAATCTTTCATCTTTCTGAAGAGAGATGGGCTAGAGAAATGATCTATTTTAAATATTATGATATTTACATACTCACTTCAGTAATTTTGCAGTATTGATGCTAAAGAAAACAAAAGAATAAAGATGCTTTCTTTTTTTCATTTTTCTTTATTAAGAAATTTTCTACTCACTCCACATACTATCCACAACCCCCCTCCTACCTCCTCCCACCCCCAGCCCTCTTTCCCAAGCCACCCTGCAACCCCACATCCCCCAAATTGAGGTCTCCCATAAGGAATCAGCAGAGCCCAGCACACTGAGCCTAGGCAGGTCCAAGCCCCTTCCCACTGCACCAAGGCTGTGCAAGGTGTCACACCACAGGCACCGGATTCCAGAAGCCTGCCCATAGACCAGGGACAGATCCCGATCCCCCTGCCTGGGTGCCCCCCAATAAGTTTGAGCCAAACAACTGTCTTCCGTATCCACAGGGCGTAGTCCAGTCCCATGGGCTTCCACTAGTGTGGTCCGTCATCTCTGCACGTCCTCCCATCATGATATCGATGTCCCTCACCTGCACTATCTCTCCTCTCTCTCATCATTTAAATGCCGTTATCCCAGCACTACTGCTACTACAGATAAAATAGGAACAATAAAGTTATCATCTGCTGAGAGTTGGCAAATACAGCATGGCGCACATGATACAAAGGGTGTGAGTTGGTTGCTATAAATGACAAACAAAAATAACAGCTTTTTAAATAAATTTCTTTCTAAAAATTTTGCTTCCTGTATAATATATGTATGTTTTACAACAGTCTCTAATTTTTGTGTGTCTCTGAAGGCTATCATCCACAATTAAATTTCTGAAAGTTTTACCCAACATTCACCTTTTTTCTCATGGTCCCTTCAGGCTGTGTCTAATGATTCATTTGTGTCATAAAATCAATAGAATGGGAGGTAACCAGCAGTTAAAAATTGTGGTGAATAAGAAGTCAGAAATTAATATGTGTTCGAGGAATTTCACTGAAGTCTAGATAATTATAAACTGAATTTTATTTGTACACAGTTAGGATTAGAGTTCTGTGAGACTAGCCAAGGAAGACTTCCTATACTTTTAAAAATGAACAGTATGGTGGACAACTATTTGTTGTGCTCTTCTGTAAGAAAGACAACCTTTCTTACTCCCAGCTTACTCAGTTGCCTGTAGTTTATTTTTGTAAGATCGAGTCCTCATGGGCTTTATCCTGTTCACTTTGGCATGTCTATTGATGTCGTGCTTGTTCAACTCAAATTTGGGAAGTCGTGCTGATGAGATCATGGGTATAGTTTTATATTACTAGAAGACACGATCTTCAACAAATTCCCTAATCTTCTGGCTTTTTCAATCTTTCTATCCTCTCTTCTGCAATGTCCCCTGAGCCTTAGGTGTGGAAGTGTTTTTTAGAAATATTCATTAGGACTGTCAAAAAGTCAGCCCTAAACACACACACACACACACACACACACACACACACACACACACACACACATACACACATACACACACACAGTGTATGTATGTATGTATATATATATACATATATAACATTATACAGACTAAAAAAGTTATATATATATATATATATATGTACATATATGTATGCATGTAATCACAATTAGTCGAAAATAGGTCATGAATTTGAAGGAAAGTAGGGAGAGGTATTTGGGAGGGGCTGGAGGAAGGAAAGGGAAGGGAGAAATGCTGTATTATATTCTTTAAAAAAATGGTGGACAGAATATTTAAAATAAGCATGAACCAATGAAAAACTACAGGTGGATTTTATTAAAAGATTAATGTACTCAATCTTTTATGAGCAGGAAGAATAGTGTACACGTATTATTGTCAAAATAAAAAACACATATCATATTCTTTTACATTCTGTTTCTAGGTTGATATGCAGAGTTGCCTAACATCTTCAGAGAAATTAGTATCTCCAATGTACCAGGATATATTTTAGCCATTAGCCATTGTGATGCTGATTATTGTACTTGAAGAGTTGTTGCATTTATAACAACTATGTGTGTCTTGAATTAAGTGTTTGAGATTACAAAAAAATAGAATGCATCTTATTTTGTCCAACACTATATGAAACTCTAAATATCCTGAGTCCAACTATAGCATTGAATTTATATAACAATCCCTATATCATTTAGATCAAATAAAGTTTAGTGGTTCCTTTTAAAATAGTTGCTGCTTGGTTATCATTGCACACTTTGTGACTCGAGCTATATATCTTCCTTGAAGCCATCCTCAGATAGTCCATAAAAGTTGATATTTGAGGTTCAATCGACTTTACAGTCTCAGCAGTCAGACTGGAGGGCTCTAGGAAGACATCCTGAATAAGAAAATTTTATATCATGGCCTTTGTTGATTCATTTTTTTTCTTATTTGTTGTTGAAGTTAATTCAGCTATGACTAAGCTATTCAGGATAAAATTAGTTAGTATATAACTATTTTATTTTCCTGCTACAATGACAATTTTCAAAGAAATTGTTGGGTGAATTATCAGAATATCTGTATCTATCTCAAACTTCTACCCTTCATTTTTCTTTTAATTCTGAAATCAGAATTGCTGTTATGCAAATCATAAGAAGTTTATAAACTTATTGACTATCCTAAATAGGCATATGCTATCTATTTGAATCATGTGAAACTATGCTCCTGTCTTGGAGCTTTTTAAGTAGCTCATTCTACATACCCCCAAAATAACAGCCCTGTTCTAACAATGATTTGGGATTCTTAACTCTTGCTTCCATTGATTTCTGTACTTCCACATCATTTGAGGGTTTTCTCTCTGCCTGTCTGCCGCAGGGACTGAAGCTTGGTTTGGAACAGACAAGGATTTCTCTGCATAAAGAAGACAGTTTGCAAAATTGCCATTCTGATGTATCATATAACACTTCTTTGAAATTTATATACCTGGTGACCTATCACACACCTTTACTTTCTGAATTTTTAGGTCTCAGTTCTCAACAGAATAAAGACACATGGGAAGTCAAAGAAAGGAAAATGAAAGGGTTACAAATTGTTCAGCTCATTTTCATATATCATGCAGGATCTGGCTCAAAATTAAAGGCAGAATACAAAGGATAGAACTTATAAACATAAACATTAGAAATGAAAAAATCACCTAAGTTTGTATATTTAAAAGGGAGGAGAACATAAAACAAATAACTATCAAAACAAATGACTATCAATTTAAGGATAAGCTATCAAAGAAAAATTTTGTTCATATTCACATTTATATCAGTTAAAGAAGATCATTAGTGACAGTGTTTCAACTTAAGATTTTCTCTTTTTTGAAGTCTTCAAGTTTACTATGTTTAATGCTCTATTTGAATGTATTGCTTGGTGCTGTCTTCCTGGTGACATTAGCAGAGGATCCCACAGTGGAGAAAGATTGATGGACTTTGTGCAGGTAATGGCAGCAGAGACAAGTCCCTGCAGGATATTCTGAGCATTCAGAAGAGAGCTAGATGGAGGGAAGCTGATCTCCAGCTAGCCAAAGATCCAGAAGTCAACTCTGACCCTTCAAGCTTAGAAAAAACTCTTGGGTGTTATGCCTTATACCACATCATCATCATGTTATTTAAATATGTTTGGGCATTCAGGTAGATCTACTGTTATACATTCCTGCTAAAGCCAGGGCTTCCAAATGTGCACATCATGCAGAAGCTGATGATATGACAGACTAGTGAGTATTTCACAGAGGAACAATCTGCCTCTTTAGATTCCTTTTCTATTTGGTTGTATATGTCCTTCTCTTTCTACCTCCACTTGTTGGTTTAAGAGACAACCTTTGACTTATTCTATCCCCAGTTTTCAGCATGTTTTCCTGACAAGAGAAAGGCCTCATAACTAACTAAATTAACATGTGCTGTCCCATTGTACACCCTTGTTATCCTATGCATATGTTGGACACTCAACAGCATTGTGTTCATTGTTAACTCACTTTTGGCATGATGATTAATGACAACATGGTGAAAGTACTTTTGAAAAACTCTGAGGATGTGTCCTTGTGGTATGATTGAGCATTCCTTGGGTATATGCCCAAGAGGGTATAGTTGGATCTTGAGGAAGATTGATTCCCAATTTTCTGAGAAACCGCCATACTGATTTCCAAAGTGGCTGTACAAGTTTGCACTCCCACCAACAGTGGAGAGTGTTCCCCTTGCTCCACATCCTGTCTAACAGAAGCTGTCTTCAGTGTTTTTGATCTTAGCCATTCTGACAGGTGTAAGATGATATCTCAGAGTCATTTTGATTTGCAATTCCCTGATGACTAAGGATGTTAAGCAATTCCTTAAATGTCTTTTGGCCATTTGAGATTCTTCTGTTGAGAATTCTCTGTTTAGCTCTGTAGCCCACTTTTTAATTGGACTGTTAGGTATTTTGATGTCTAGTTTTTTTTTTTTTTTTTTGAGTTCCTTATATATTTTGGAGATCAGCCCTCTTTCAGATGTGGGGTTAGTGAAGATCTTTTCCCATTCTGTAGGCTGTTGTTTTGTCTTATTGAACATGTCCTTTGCACTACAAAAGCTTCTCAGTTTTAAGGACACATACTCAACTATGTTCATATCATCATTATTTGTAATAGCCAAAACCTGGAAACAACCTAGATGCCCCTCAACTAAAGAATGGATTAAGAAAATGTTCTACAGGTATACAGTGGATTACTACTCAGCAGAGAAAAACAATGACATCATGAAATTTGCAGGCATATGAATGGAAGTAGAAAATATTGTAACATAAATCTTAAAAGGTCTTATTAATAAAAATAAATCCCACCGGGCGGTGGTGGCGCACACCTTTAATCCCAGCACTCGGGAGGCAGAGGCAGGCGGATCTCCGTGAGTTCGAGGCCAGCCTGGTCTACAACGCGAGATCCAGGAAAGGCGCAAAGCTACACAGAGAAACCCTGTCTCGAAAAACCAAAAAAAAAAAAAAAAAAAAAAAAAAAATCCCAAGCCAGGTATTGAGGTGAACACTGAAAGATCAGAGAAACAGAACAAGCCACATCCAACCTCACCTTGCCAACTTCTCAGCTGACCTTGTTTCCTCAGACTGAAAGCCTCTGTGTCCTCATCTGAATGGATCTCAGCTGAACTGCTGCTAAAAGACTAAAAGCTTAAAAAGACCTCTAGTTCCTGGTCCTCACACCTTATATACCGTTCTGCTTCCTGTTATCACTTCCTGGGATTAAAGGTGTGTGTCTTTTCCAAGCAAAATATGAGATCTCAAGATCTGTGATTAAAGGTTTGTGCCACCATGCCTGGCTTCCATGTCTATCTAGTGGCTGTTCTGTTCTCTGACCCCAGATAAGTTTATTAAGGTTATTGGGGAGCACAGTATATTGGGGGACACATTATAGCAAGCACAAAATATTATCCTGATTGAGGTAACCCAGACTCAGAAGGACAAAAATGGTATGTACTCACTCATAAGTGGATACTAGAGGTAAAGCAAAGGATAACCAGACTGCACCCCACAGCTCCAGGGAGGCTAGCTAGCAGGGAGGAACCTAGGAAGGACACATGGATCGACCATGAAGGAAAAATAGATGAGATGTACATGAGCAAACTGGGGGTGAGGGGGCTAATGGAAGGCAAGGGATGAGGCATGAGAACACAGGGAAATGGGAGGTTCAAGCTGGAACAGGGACAGAGTGGGAGAGCAAGGGAAAGGATACCGTGATAAATGAAGACATCATGGGAATAGGGAGAAACAGAGTGCTAGAGAATTTCCCAGGAATCCACAAGGATGATCCCACCTTAGACTACTGGCAATAGTAGTCTGAACTGGCCTACCCCTGTCATCAGATTGCTGAATACCCTAACTGTCATCATAGAGCCCTCATTCAGTGACTAATGGAAACAGATGCAGAGATGCATGGCCTGGTGCCAGGCCAAGTTCCAGGAGTCCAATAGATGAGAGAGAGGAGGGATTTTATGAGTGAGGAACATTGAGATCATGATGGAAAAATGTACAGAGAGGACCAGCCAAACTAGTGGAAATGTATAAACTGTGGACTAATAGCTGAGGAGCCCCTATTGTACTGGACTAGGCCCTCTGGATAGGCAAGACAGTTGTTTAGCTTGAACTGTTTAGGGGTACCCAAGCAGTGGGACTGGGACCTGTCCCTGGTGCCTGAGCAGGCTTTTTGGAGCCTAGTGCCTATGGTGGGACACTTTGCTCAGCCTTGGTGCAGGGAGAAGGGGCTTGGACCTGCCTCAACTGAATGTACCAGGCTCTGCTGACCCCCGCATGGGAGGCCTTGCCTTGGAGGAGATGGGAATGGGAGGTGGGTTGAGGGGGAAGGCTGGGAGCCAGGAGGAGGGAGGAGAAGGGAATCTATGGTTGGTATTTAAAATGAATAGAAAATCTCTTAGTAATAATTTTAAAAAAATAAAAGAAAAACTCTGAGGTAAGTGCCCTGCTATTTCAGTGGTTTTCTTGCAAATCAAATGCATGTTCTTAGGCACCAAGAAAACTATTTTGATAAATTAAAAATTGTATCTATCTGTAACAAGTTCTCAGTAACAGAAAAAAATACATAAATATTGACACTATTTAGAACAAAAAAATATAGGAGGGTCTCAGATAAAATTTGTTGAATTTGAATTTAAAATAATTACCAATTACCCATTCTCTGTTTCCCATTAATAGCCCCAGGCTATTTTCTTTTCATTCTATCTGGTAGGATCAGCAGTGAGGGCCCCTCTAATCCAAATGGAATGTGTAGAAGTTCATACATGACACACTTTGTATCTGATGATGAGCAGGTTATGTAGAAGTTGGAGACTATGATTTATTTTTCTGGAAAAGTTACTGAGTATTTCCTGATGTAGATAATCTCCCAATGTACACTGAAAATGATTTTCTTTATTTTTAGAATTTATATTTGAGTGCTGTGCTACCTCAAAGGAGTCCATATTTAATTTTACAAATCATATATTTTAAATCATGTATGTATCTAATCACCAGGAAAAAATAATGTTTGTGGTGAAGAACGGGATGCTGAGATGAAGCCACATACATACATAGCCAAGAAGAATGGACAGCTGAATTCAAAAAAACATCAACAATTTCCAGAATTTAAAATCCTGAATCATGACATGACATTAGTGGAATTCGGGTATTTCTGGTACATGGACTGCTCTCACCCAATGTGAGGTTGAACTGTTGACCTTGTGTACATATGACTGTCCAGGCAGCTGGCTGTTTCTGTCAGCTCACAATTTTTTGGAAGTTGCTTGCATGTACTTCCTGTTTTTATTTTTGTTAGCTAATATTATTTCCTTCTTGGGTCTCTGATGGAGTTGAGGATTAGTTAGTTATAGTTGAAGATTAATTAGGATAGAAAGTGAATTAGATACAATAGGATAGATAATGGAATTATTTTCTCTGAATTTGTTAAATACCTATGAACTAGACATTGTTTAGGTATTTATTACTTGTATATATTGTATATAGTTATTGTACTTTTGTATATAGTTTTTCTTACGTTAGTTATAAGCTTTTTCCTTTTTTCTTTTTATTAAAATAGAAAAGGGAAAATGTGGTGATATTTTATTTTGTATTAAAGTGTTATTTGTATGTTAATAAATAAAGTTGCCCAGGGGTCAGAGCTATTAGCAAGCCATAGGAAAGCTGGGCGGTGGTGGCGTGCATTTATAATCCCAGCACTTGGTAGGCAGAGCTAGGTAGATCTCTGTGTGTTCAGGGATACAGCCAGCATTGGAGACACATGCCTTTAATCTCAATACCAACCATAGAAGACCTGGAGGTCTATACAGGCAGGCAGTGACAAGGCGGTCATGTGGTTGGGTTTACAACCAATGAGAAGGCAGAACTGAAAGTCTAAATAAAGACTTTAACACAGGAAGTCTCTCTCTTTCGGAGAGGTAGGACCACCGCAGGAGGAAGGGTAAGGTTTTAGCTCTTAGCTCTGACCTCTTGGCTTTCTTCTTTGCACTGGTTCTGTGTTTCTTATTTAATAAGATGGTTGGTTACATCTACAAATGTTGGTACATAGCAAGTTGAATATGTTGTCTGGTATAGTAAGAATGCTGGCTGGCTCTCTGGAATCTTAATGGTACAGCTCTGATTTTCTGACTGCATTTTATTCTTGTCAAACTATATATGCCTTTAACAACTTTTTAACAATATTCTGCCTTTTATTTTTTATTTTTTTCACGTCTCATTTTGCTTTTATTTTTGATACTATAATTACATCATTTCTCCCTTTCTTTCCTCAAGATCTCCTTTATACACCCCTTTGCTCTCTCTCACGACCTCTATTTTCTTTTCATCAATTGTACTTATATGTATATATGTATGGGCATATACATATGCATTCCTAAATTTAACCTGCTCGATGTGTATAATGTTGCTTACATATTTTTTGAGAGCTGACTATTTGGTATTAGATAACCAATTAATGTTCTCATTCCCGGGGAAGACGATTTCTCCCACTGTGAGCCTTTCATAGTTTCCTATAGTTATTTGTGTAGGGTTGAGGCCTTGTGGGCTTTCCCCCATCCACTTTAGCATGTACATTGTTCTTGTCCTTGTTCGGTTCAGTTCATATGTAAACAGTTATGTTAGTGAGATTTTATAGATGTGTTTTCTGACATTCCTAGGGGACAGTCTCACAGTAAACTCCCTGATCTTCTGGCTCTTACAATCTTTCCACCCCCTCTTCCTCAGTGTTCCCTCAGGTTCAGGAGTTGTTCTGTAGATTCATCCACTGGGACTACACTCCACAATTCTGTATTTTGATTGGATGTTTTCCTCTGTGATGGTCTCCATATTGAAAAAAATAATTTCCTTAATGAGAGAAGGCCACACTTATCCATGGGTAAAAGAATAAATACTTAGTTTATTTTAGGGATTATTCTGTTTTAGTAAAGTGGTGTTTGTAGGTTCTCTCCAAGATGCATAACTTTGTTAGACCTGGGTAATTGGCTAGGTTTTTAATACCAGGCATGATTTTCCTTGTTGAGCAAATTTTTATGTTTTAACTATTTTTATTCTTAATTTTTTGTTGTGTTTTGTTGTGTTTTGTGTGTGTGTGTGTGTGTATGTGTGTATGTGGCATGTGTGTATACATCAAATTCACAGTCCCCAGGGAGGCAAGAAAATATTGGCTCACCTGATGATAAAGTTATAGGCAACTGAGAATTGCCTAGTGTAGGAAGTGGAACCCTTGACTTAAATCTTCTGTAAGAGAATTACACATACTCTCTGAACATCTGACCCATCTTTACAACCCTTGTCCTGCCTTATAGTCCAAAGGTTCCGTGTGGACAGCAATGGGTGAATATGCAATTGTTTACATAACCTATCTGCACTTTTCTAGAATTAGTTATGCCTGTGTCAGCTTTTAATACTATGAGGATATTCAGATATTTTAGAAAGACTGAATTACTTCTTAAGTGATGAATGTAAAGTCATCAATCCTAATTTAGGATTGAATCCTAAATTCATTTGATTTTTTTTTAATTTTAATTTATTCAATCCTGAAATTATTTGATTTATTTTTAAATAATTAAATAGTTTGTGATTGTTAACACATATAATTCAAAGAGAAGTTTTACAAAGTCTCTGTTGTTGATATCAGTATCACAAAATGTATTGTAACTCTGTCTTTCCCGTTTATACTTCTATTCTCTAATTATTACTATGGTCAGGTGGAGTCTGATCTTTTCAGCATGATTTCTATTCTGAAGTAACTATTGTCCAGTCTGATATGTCTCCAATGACCTAAAAACCTTTCAGTGGACTCCACCTCTCAGAGGTTCCTCAGGTGGTGCTACCCAAGAGAGTGAGACCTTTGGGAGACATTGATGATACAAATGGCAACATCTATTTGATTGGATGCTGAACTTGGAAAGGGAAACACTTTAGAATGCTGTCTGTTCCTTCCTTACTGTGTGCTTCAGATTACTCTTCCCTTTCCTTCTCCTCCTTACCTTGGTAGTATTGGCTCTGAACTCTTTAGGGTGATCAGTGAGGAGACTAAGAAGGAAGGAGGACAAAGTGCATTTCACCCAGTAAGCATGTGCTATGACACCACCACCAACCTTTTCTCATAGGTCTAAACATTTTCTATGCAGTTGACAAATAAGTCACTACCACAGAAGCTTCTGGTTCTGAGAGTAGATAATGAGGAGTGCCCATTATGAAGGCCATGACTGACCTCGACTTGGAACCTGAGAAGCTAAACAGAAATGATACTCACTGAGTATTCAGATGAACTCAGGAGAGCAGGCTCTCCAAGGACATGAACAGGAACATCACTAAGTTAAAAGAGAATTAAATTTGAGACTGACACATGCACACTGATTTCTCTTTGACAGCATAATCTTTTTTTTTTAGGGTTGGTATGTCTTTTATCCATACATTTAATCACTATCATCTATCTATCTATCCATCATCTCTTTAATTGTTTAACTTAGCTCTTATTTATCATAGACTAAACAATTGTTTGATTTTATGAATTTGAAAGGGTCAATTCAACCGATTATTTTATGATAAAACTATTATTTAAAATTTGTCATATAATACATTTTGATTGTATTCTTACCTCTCTCACAGCTCCTCCTAGATTCTTCCCAACTTCCTACCTACCCAACTTTATGTTCTTTCTCTCTTTCAAAGAAAAAAAACTAAAAATGATAATAAAAAACAAAAAAACCCAAATGAGACAAAAAATATACAAAAACAAAATGAAAAAAAAATCACACACAAACATGGAGTCCACTTTGTGTTAGTCAATTATTACTGGTCATGTGATCTGCTGTAGAATGTAGTTGATATACTCAGTCTTATTTCATTGGAGAACACTGATTTTACTTTTCCCAGCTGCTATCAATTGCAAATATCTTCTTTGTTAGGGGTGGGAGTTAGTGTTTACCTTACCTTTTCAGTGATGGGATTTTCTTTGCTTTGAACTCATGTTATTGTTTTGTGCGCTGTTCCGGTCTCTGTGAGCTCATATGTGTATCAGCCCTCTTGTGTCTGGAAGACACTGTCTCATTAGAATCATCCAACACCCCTGGCTCTTACAATATTTCCACTTCCTCTTCCACATGGATTCCTGAGCGTTGGGAATGGGGAGGGATTGATAAAAAGCATCTCATTTCTGGCTGAGTGCTTCAAAGTCTCTCACTTTCTAAACATTTTCAAGTGTGGGTCTCTGTTAATTACCACCTCTCATAAGAGGAAGCATCTCTGGTGAGGGCTGAGTGGTGAACAATGATCTATGGTAGTCATTATATTGTTACTTTCCTTTACCAGAATATTTGTATAGCTTTTATCCCTTGGGCCTATGACCTATATAGTCTCAGATTGCTAGCCATTTTAACAGTGTCAGATTGGGGCATTCTCTTCCCTATTATATGGTAACTCCATTTGAATTCTTGTCATATATGTATGTATTTTCAGAAGCATAGTAGGTTTCTGTATAGCTTTTTAAAGGTCTTTAATGTTAGTTGTCCCCCCCCCCATATTCCATCTGTGGGTGTCTAATGGAGAGTCACAAAGGAATGGAGATGGTCTAGAAAGAAAGGCATAAAGAGTGTAGAAGAAATACTGGGCCTGTATCTACACCGTGGATGCTAAGGGTATAGATATTGACTAGAGGGACCAATTAACTGCCATTTTTTTTGAAACTTGAACCTCCTATCACAGCATTAGAATGGAAAGCTGGACTCTTACTATGTTATTTTCACAAATGGTTGGGTGCATATTTGATTTAGTTCAATGTTGTTAGGAAATTAAAGTTGCATTATTTTTCTGATGATGTTCCCATCCTATTATTGTCACTGTGGAAATTGGGCTAATAATGCAGCTCGTTCAGGGAACATAGCTTCAGAAATGAATGTGGTGTCCTGACTTTGTGTTTGAAATAGTATTTTTTTAACAGAGATACCGAGTGTTGTGTATTCAAATATCTTTAAAGGAATATTTAATTCAGTATTGAGTGAAAAGAAGCTACAGAAGATCATTCATCCGTGTAGACACAATTATATTGTGGAGGATAATGGATTTGTGTTATTCTTAATGTCTATACATGGCTACAGTGAGACTGAAATTGTTTTTATAACTTTTCAGTACATTGAACGAAAGAAAAGTATGACAGCAGAAAGCATCTGATAAATTAAATGTGACATGTTTTTTTATCCATATAAAATGGTTTCTGAGCAGCTGGTAATTGTGAATATTTCAGCAGTCATTTTTGATGTGGAATGCTTCTTGTGTGTTCAACACTAATGAGTTGTGAGTTGTACTTCATCAAACTGACAGTTTCCTTACTTTTGTAAATAGGCATATGATACACCTGGTAATCGCTGGGGAAACATTCTCCACTTACCTTCTCAGAGCATGGAATATTCTCTTTTCTGTCTTTTTGTAATCTGACCATCAACTTTTCCTTAAGAGAGAATAATATAAAGAAAGGATGGCACTGGCTAGCATTTACTAAATTCCTAGTGTCATGGTGGATTCTGTAATATCTTATATACAGTCTGTAACTATCACAACTCACATGAGCACAAAGGAAAATGAGAAACTATGCCCTGTTAGAATAATAAACAGGTGTGTGGAAAAACTAGGGATTTTATTTACTGAGTCACTATTAAATTTTGTGTTTGTTACTCTCACAAGTTTATTTTAAGGAAGGCATAATACCTTCAATTCCTCCATCATTTGCAGCTTTCATGAAGATGTTTACAATACAAGTGTGAACTCTAGTCGCCTAAAAAAAAATTTTACCCCATTCTCATTTTATTTCTCAGGAAAGTTACATAGAGAAGATTCCACAGAGTGGGGTGATCATTTTTATTTTGCTTCATTAGTTTTTAAATGAGCATACAAAGCAGTAGGTTTCATTATGACATTTCTGTGTGTCCTTTATGTTGGTGCTCTTCCTCTCCCATTCTCCTATGCCACTCCTCTACACCTTCTAAATGGTCCCTTTCCTATCTTCAGGAGCTCTCATATTCCCTTCATGTTAAGTGTATGTCATTATGTTTGTCTCCTCTCCTACCGCTTAAGACTTCGTTTCTGACATGGCTCTCTTCCGAGTCTCATGACTACCCTCTTCCCACATATATAAAATTAAAATTTAGGATCCGTATATGAGAGAAAACACGGTATTTGTCTCTCTGAGTCCAGGTTATTTTTATTCAATATCATGATTTCTAGCTCCATCTGTTGTCTTGCAAATGTCATGATTTTATTTTCCTTAATATCCAAGTAAATTTTCACTGTCTCTTTGTACCAGATTTTATTTATCCATATACTTAGTGATGGACATCTATTGTGACTAATGAAACAGGAAACATGGATATTTGAGAACTTTTGTTTTATGTCAACTCAGATACCTATATGCCCAGGAATAGCTGAGCATAGCATAGTTCTATTTCTCATGTTGTAAGAAACCTCCATGATGGTTTCCATAGCATCCAGTAGTTTATACTCCTTCCAACTTGAATAAAGATTTCCCTTCCTTTTCATCCTCTCTAAAACTTGTTGTCCCCACCCCCTTTTTTATGTTGACCATTCTGACTGTGGTGAGATGGAATCTAAAACTAGTTTTAATTTGTATTTCTCTCATGGCTATGGATTTTGAAGTCTTCTAATATTAATAGGCCATTTGTATTTCGTCTTTTTAGTACTGTCTATTCAGTTCATTAGGGTATTTATATTTATGTTTAAGTTTGCAATTTTGTGGATTCTAGTTATTAACCACCTGTTTTATTTATAGCAGGCAAAGGTTTTCTTCTGTTATTGCTGGACATTTTTCTGTTTGCTTTGTGGTGCAGAAGCTTTTTAATTTTCTGTAACCCCATTTGTTAAGTTTGTTTTCTGTGTTATTGGAGTCCTTTTTCAGAAATTTCTTGATGACTCTATCTCGTAGAGGTTTCTGGAGATGTTCAGTAGCTATGAGAGCATTACAGGAAGCTGTAACAAGCATCTTTTATAAGGGAGTAGATGAACAACTAGAATATTCACTTAGTGTCTTTTTCTTCAGTTTTCACATCTGTAGCATTTAGAAAACAATAGTTACTTGTGCCTTATAGAATTGTAGTAAGAAAGGTTTAATTAAGATATACATGTAACATGAATTTATTTTCCTAATGATCATACAGACAAGAACAGTATTATCAATAAGACTGAACCCTACCATTTAAAGAGAGCATAAACACAGGCAGATATAAACACACACTGATGCAATTATACACATACACACACAGGTATAATGAAATTCTCATACCAGTTGATTGCACTTTACCTATAGAATACTGGTCCTTACTTGGGAAATCATTAAACAAAATGTCAAAGAGACAAACAAGTGAGGCTATTATGGACAAAATCAAAGAAGTAGGAATGTTAGCAATACTCATAACTTAGTCAATGGCCCTGTCTTCCCCAGACATCCACTGAAAGAACAGCAAATGCCTAACTCATGAATCAGGTGGTATCAGCACAGCACAACACAGGGCCAAACAATTGTCTGTAGATTCTATTTTCTGAGATAACACAGGGATATTTAACACATCACACAAAATCATTTTAGAAACAACCTGAAAACATTGGTGCTGAAAAAAAATGAGTGTCTAATATCTGAGAAATCACTGAAGTAGATGTTTATTTTCAAATGATGATGAAAAAGCCAAAGCCTCTGCACTTTCTCACTGTATGGACGAGCACTTGGCCTGGGCTGGATGTCAGTTGCGGCTGGCTCTGGCACAGAGGTTCTAGCCAGCCAAAAAATGTGGACTCATGGCATTACTTCTGCATGTTTGACTGATATTTTGTGAGGACTTGTAGTACATTCTTCTGCTTTCCTTTTCTCTATTAGTCTTTCACAGATAAAGAAATTTATCAGTCTATCATAGATTAAAAACAAGGGGAACTTATTTATGTGGGTGTATATAGCTCCTTGTCATGATTCTCTGTCTCTCTCTCTCTGTCTCTCTGTCTCTCTGTCTCTCTGTCTCTCTGTCTCTCTCTCTCTCTCTCTCTCTCTCTCTCTGTGTGTGTGTGTGTGTATGTGTGTGTGTCTTTGTGTGTGCCTGTACTATATGGAGATGCACAGCTTTGGTAAGGCATTCAACTTTGGCTGCTATTGAAAATTTGAACTAGAAGTTATAGCAGAATTATGCAAATTGTTATTCTCAAGTGCACAGAAACTATGCAAAGTAATAGAACACTCAGACACTGATCATGTAATGACTGTCAGAGAATTGAAGAATGAAATTATTCTATAAACAGGGAAACCATCATATCGATACTGTGAATCCTGATGTTAATGGCATAATTTCTATCAAAGGTGTGTATTTTAAAGGCATAGTTCTATAGGCTACTTTACAGGAAGAATTTAAAGAAAATTCCCTCACAGAACTGTGCAGAGGATATTTACTGTCAATAGGTTTATATTCCTAGCAAATTGTATTCACACTGGTATGATATATTAGTTCTATCAGCTTCTTACAATTTGTGGGATTTTAGCAGATCTTCACCAGCACAGATAAGCTCTGCTCTGCTCCCTGAGAGTGTCGGATACAAATCCCTTGCACTTCGAAAAGCAAATAGAGTACATATATTTATCAGTCCTGACACTGAGGCCTTTCTACCTAGCTCAGCAAGGATTCACCCAAATAATATAAAACTGGAAAAACAGAAGTCAGGCAGAATAAGCAATCTTAGATCCTACAGCAGAACATCATAAAGCTGTCTGTGAAATAATTCTGTGTCTAATTATTATTTTTTCCTCTTCCTAATTCTCCGTTTCTAGAAGAACACACTAAATAGAATACTATCTACAACCAGAATTATTTTTAATTAAAGGCAAAACAGAAATAAACTTAAATTAAAAGGTGAAGACAAATGTATGTGACCAACACTGAGATACAGCAGTTGTTTAGCTGCTGATGTAAAGAGAAGTCCCAACTTGTCGAATTTGATATTAAATTAAAAATCATTATATTAAGATGTCTTATTGGAAGCCTTTTAATGGAATATGTTTTGAAAAATTTATATGATATTATTGCATCAGCATCACTCCAAGTTGCCTGGTGTCCTCTCCCTTCCAAATTCATAACCTACTTTTCTTTAATTATTATTGTTACACATACATAATATGTGTATATATGCATTGGTATGTCTTAAAGCTTGTATGATCATTAATGAATTAATTCCTTGAACAGGAGGAGTTTTACTTTATAGAAGCATTTGTCGTAGTGGGAGAGGCCTGGAATAGAAGTTGCTTCCTCTCTAATGTATATTCTCCATTACTTTCAAACCATGATCTCAGAAGAGTGACAATTAGGTATGGTGCAAAGAAAGTGGCAGTGCAACAGCTATAGATCTCACAGTTGATGGTGATTGGCTTTGCTGCTTATCAGGTGGAGCACCCTCTTGCTTATTAGAATGATTCTGAATTTAGTTTTTAATTTTATATTCATTTAAGAGGTAGCACTCTAAATACTCCAAGGGCAGAGGCAGCAGGGGTGAGCACCCGGCACCTGGTCAGTTACACTAATGCTTTAACCTACTCTGGTTTTGTTAGAATAACACGGGCTTTGTCAGATTTACATATTAAGGACATATTTTGTCTTTAATATTCAGTTTATTTTTCATAAGTATATTCATACATAATTTACAATGCATAGTAATGTTAGAATGGGTAAACAGTTCAATATGCTCATTAGGATATCTATCACCTTAAATATCCATCATTTATTACTTCATTCTCTGCTGTTCTCCACTGTGATCAATATGTCTCTACATCCACCCCACGTCTTCAAGACCACTACTGTACCCTGATATCCTTGCCTTATGTTTCTTCAGATTACACACACGCTAACCCACCAACTTTGTCATTTCTGTGTCTAATTCATTTTACTTAAGACCCTCAAGGGTTATCCAAGTTGTCACAAACAGCAGCATTTTCTTATTTCTCAAAACATAGTTATGCTTCATCATTTATGCATACATCACACCATTTTCCTGCATTGTTCACACCAGGACATTTAAGAGTGATGGCGTATCTTGGCTACTGTGAGTAATGCTTAAGTGAACATGGCAACTTGGATTACACTCCAACATAGAGATTTAATCCTCATGAAATGACTCCCGGATCATGTATATCTCATTTATGCTGTGGAATCTCTATATAAAGCTACTACATTCCCACCAATAATTTTCAAGCCTTCATTTTCTATATTTTTATGTATGTGGAAAAGAATCAGAATAGATTTATGGGACATATTAAGCAAAGAAAATCACCATAGCCATTTTCCTCAAGATGCTGAGGAGGATTCTCCTGTCACTTGGTGGTCCCTTCTTAAACATTGTGTTTGGCTCACTAGCCACTCCTATGTTTATCTCTTCAATAGGTGTTCTTACATCCAGGGTTTGTGTGCTAGAATGTTTCTGTACCAGGCTGTGAGTACTTGGAGAGAACGCCCCATCAACACCTTTCACTCCAGTCACAGCTGTTCCTAAGGTAATTAGCCCCACCCACTGCAAGTGTTCAGTGAATACTGGAAGGGTAAAATACTGCACTGCTGAACTTTCAGAAGGTATATAACAAATCAATGACTGACTGGCTTTCTTCCAGAATAGGTTAAGTCACTTGATGGTGCAACTTTAGAGGCTTTTACAAATCATGACAAAGATTGACTGATCACCTGGCCTTTGTTAAAGCACAGTTTTATTATCTATGTCAAGGCTAAGAATACAAGTAGTTACTCTTTATCAAGAGAGTATACTTTTATTAATAGTATAGAGTTAATTAATATTAATTCATTAATATTATTTATTTCTGTTTTTATTATGTTTTTTGAAAATTTCATATATGTATATAATGTATTTAAATCATAGTTAACACCCACACCTCTAGCTCTTCCTGAGTTTCTTTTCATATCTCTTCTCAAACCCATGTCTCCCCCCTTTTTTTGATAGCCAAGAAATATAATTAGTGCTCCTACTGCCCATATATTACTGGATGGTACGTCATCACTTGAGTGTGTTTAACCCTTAGGGACCACACCCCTAATGAAACTGATTGTTCCTTCCTTAATAGCCATAAACTGTCAACTTTCAATAGCTCCTAAGCTAGGAGTGGGGACTCATGTACCCTTCTCGTCCATCCATGTTGTGAGATTTCCCTCTCATCCCTCCTCCCACTCCCTGCCCCCAGCCTTCCCCCAAACCCACCTCCCATTCCCTCCCCCGAAAAGGTAAGGCCTCCCATAGGGAGTCAGCAAAGCCTGGTACATTCAGCTAAGGCAGGACCAAGTCCTTCCCCCTGCATCAAGGTTGCACAAGGTGTCCCACCACAGGTAATGGGCTCCAAAAAGCCAGCTCATGCACCAGGGATAAATTCTGATCCTACTGCAAGGGATCTCTTAAATAGACCAAGATACACAACTGCCTCACTTATGCAGGGGCCGAGTTCAGTCCTATGCAGGCTCCACAGCTGCTGGTCTATAAAGTTCATGAGTTCCCCTTAGCTTGGTTCGATTATCTCTGTAGATTTCTCCATCATCATCTTGATGCCCCTTGCTCATATAATTCCTCTTCCATCTCTTTGACTGGACTCCTGGAGCTCAGCCTGGTGCTTGGCTGTGAATCTCTGCATCTGCTTCCATCAGTTGTAGCTGGAGTTTTTCTGGTCCTGCCTGGCCCACAGTCAGGACAAATCTCTCTCACCCGCCAGTCCCACAGCCACTCAGACCCAACCAAGTAACACACAGAGACTTATATTATTTACAAACTGTATGGCCGTGGCAGGCTTCTAGCTAGCTGGTCTTATATCTTAAATTAACCCATTTCTATTAGTCTATAAGTTGCCACATGGCTCGTGGCTTACGGTATCTTAACATCTTCTCATGGCGGCGGCTGGTAGCGTCTTTCTGCCTCAACCTTCCCATACCTCTCCTCTCTCTTTGTCCTGCCTATACTTCCTGTCTGGCTACTGGCCAATCAGAATTTTATTTATCAATCAATCATCCACACATTTTATGCAATGATATTATATCACAACATTTGTGTGTGAATTCAAGTTATTTTTGTGGCTATATAGTGTATCTTTTTGCAATATGTATTGTTCATCATTGACTTGATGCTAAACTGATCTATTAGGAATAAAAATATAGAATTTAGTAAACCTACAAGCAAGGAAATAAGTAAAATCAGCCTTTGGGCATGTTGCTTTCAAACCACAGCACCAGTAAAGGTCACAAAGGCATGTTAATAAAAGTGCTACTCCATTCATAATGACAAGTAGCCCCTTGTCATTAGAATTATGACAATACTGCCAAATAAGCAAAACACAAATAAAACTCTCCAGCATAAAGTAGAGAAGAGTAATTAAGGGCAAATAGGTTTGCGTAGACTGAAATACTATAATTAGGGGGCAGCATCTGGAGGACTATTTGAAGGAGAGGAATCAAATATGAATTATTTCTATGCTCAAAAGAGCTTTGCCAGCTCTCTTTGTTCAGTGGTAAAATGGAGTTCTTCTGGAAGGGGAAGTAAATCTGCATTCTGAGAACTCCTAGTAAGGCCATGCCAGGATGGTTTGTTATAAGCAGTGGGGCAGGGGTTGTAAAAAGGTACTGTTATTTGAAAGTATGCCATAAGTAGCAAAACAAACCATGGAAAATAATGATCACAAATGATTTATTCCCTTCTGTTTGATTTGGATATTCATCTTTTGATATTTAAGTATCATACAATATGGTGCTAAGGTAGAAAGTTCATTTATGATGAGCCAGTTAAACTGCTCCAACACTGAATGGTTATTTAATGTCACTTTGAATCTGATTAGCTAGTTATTTTGTTAAGAATATGTTTAATTAAAGTCTTAGACTGAAGATCCATTGCTAAAGCACTTGCTTACCAAACAGGAGGCTCTGGGTCCCACACCCAGCATCACTCAAAGTGTTCATGGCCATGTAGACTTGTAGTCCCAGGACTTGATTCATAGAAGGATTTGGAAGTTCAAGGTTATTCTCCAATGCATAAGTAAATCAAAGCTAGCCTGGGCTAGAGACCTTGTCCCCTGGGAGAAAAAGAATTATAAATTTATATCTCTATTGTCATTTTTTTCTGAAATAAATAGTGATGTTATGCTCTTATATAAAGTCCACTGCACCTTGGAGCATTTAGTGATGATGTTTATTATTTTAATATAATTTTATTTATTGAGAGTTTCATACATACATGCAATGTATTTTGATCATTTTCACCCACCATTCTCTGTTTCACGTCCTCTCCACTTTGCCCCTCATGTCCCTTACCCAACTAAATATCTTCTTTCTTCCTTTTTAAAATACCAATTAATACTACCTTTGTGCCTATTGTTATGTGGCCATCCACTAGAGTACACCCTTAAAGAAAACTGCCTCTCCCACTCCCAACATCCATCAAATGTCAGTTGCAACTCAGTCAGCAGTGGGGGTTTATATCCTCCTCCTCTACATATGCTAGAACATGGAGTGGCTTCATTTTGTGCAAGACTTGTGCAGACATCCCCAAGTTGCTCTGAATTCCTGAGTACAAAGGTTCTCTCCAAGCAGAAAGTCATTGTTTTGCTCCAGTCTTCCCTAACCTCTGCCTCTTACAATCTTTGTCCCTCTTATGAGAGATCTTCTTTAAGCTTTGGTAGAAAGAATTATGGTATAAATGTCCTATTTAAGGCTAAGCACTCCACTGATATTTATTTCAAAACTGTAATTTTAGTGGGGAAAACTCCATTTCAAAAATTGATCAATGATAGATTATTGTGACAGAATTCATGAAATTTTGAAGCACAAGAGGACACTTGCAGTCCTTAGTGATATAAAAAATCCATTATACTGCATTGGTAATGAATTGACAATTGAAATCTCTCTACAATATCTTTAGAATGTGACTCACTGACTATTTCTGAATGTGGCCTATTTCAGCTTTGGACAGTACTCTGTAACAGTCTTTTGTAGCTGAGTGTTTCCCTGTGTCCTGCCCAGTTCAGCAGCTGCTCAGACCCAAATAAACACACAGAGGCTTATATTATTTTCAAACTATATGGCCTAATGGCTCAAGCTTCTTGTTAGCTACCTCTTACATCTTAAATTAACCCATTTCTATAAATCTTTACTTTGCCACATGGCTTGTGGCTTACTATTACTTTATATCTTGTTTCTCCTCAGGGCTGCTGACAGTGTCTCCCCCAGCTCTGCCTCTCTCTCTAGCTGGAATGCCCCACCTAACCTTATTCTGCCATTGGTCAAACAGCATTATTTATCAACCAATAAGAGCAACATATAGTTACAGCATACAGAAAGACATCCACAGCACTTCCCCTTTTCTGTCTAATCAAAAAGGAAGGTTTTTAACTTTAACCTAGTAAAATTATATATAACACAACAGTTATCAAGCACAAATTACAGTTATAATATCCAGTTTATTTGTATTTGGCAAAATTAAAGAAAATATTCTATCTATCCTATATTTGTGAGTCTAAAGTTTCATATCTAATAAATTTTTTATTGTAACCAAGGAAAACTATAGTTATAACTATCTAGTCTTCAACTACATCAAAGACCTCAGAAGGATATAATATTACCTAAGTAAACAGGAAATGCATTGTAAGCAACTTCTAAAATTCTGGAAATGACAGAGACAGGTGGTTGTCTGAACAGTCATTCAAAGTTCCTCTGTAATGTTGGGACATCCTACAGGCTTTGAGTTTTTTAATTGCTTCTCCGTGTGTCCTGTAGAATATCTGACAGTCTCCTCTGTGAAGCAGGAACCTGAAGGACCATTTCTTCTTGCAAAGTTTAGTGGTCACCTTCCTATGGGTCCTGCATGTCCAGTTTATACAATATACTGTCAATCAGTTGACACAAGTGCACTTTTTTGCCCAGTGGCTATCTTTTGCCACAAAGAAAGCAAATTCCATAATGAATTTAGTTAATGCCTATCATTCTCCTTGAAGTAATTGGTACTGCCAGGAGCAGAAGTATCTCATTGTCCAGAAAAGGCTAAGTTTTTAAATTTTTTAAATGCCATATTTTGTATGTCTTTGAAGTGTTTGAAGATGACCTGTCTATCTATAATATATCTCTGCTTGACCTTGAAAACATACCTAATATGACAGTTTTGATTATCATGATGACAAATTATTAATCTGTATTTCTTAATCATACATTGCAATTTCAAATTAGCTGCACAGATATAATATCTTAAACAAGAGTAGAAATATACATACAGTATAACAAAATTAACTTTAAATTTGTATCAATAAACTAAAATCTATAGCAATGTAAAACATTTTTAAACAATTTGCTCTTTAAAAGTAGGTTCAATAATCTACCCTTTTATTTTATCATATCTATACTATCCCCTTTTCTTTTCTAGAAAGAGATTTTATTTATAATTAACCCCTTTAAATAAAAGTAAACATTTATAAACGATACTTTGGGAATTTGAGTGTAGCTTCTCATACTACTCACTGCTGGATGAGGGCATTGGCAATCTTCTGGGTATCCTGAGAAAATTAAGAATTATGGTCAAGTCCTAACTGGAATAATCTGTGAGATTACATTGTCTGAGCCAGTTGCTTTGAAGCTGTTTTGGATGTTGGATCATCTGGGCCTCTCAGGGGGTCTTCCTTGATCAAACCATATGGCCTAGCAGTTATAAATAATATTAAACCTCTGAATGATTGTTTTATAAGCAGCTGGGGGTCTGCGGGGAGGGGTGAGGGTGGGAGGCACAGGCATGCTACAGTTTTTCATGGTATGAATCTAATTTTCATCCCATTGTCTTTTTTTTTTTTTATTTATCCTAGTTAGCTCTTCTCAGGGTAGCCATTTTGATTTTCATTGCTATTGGTATCCATGTGATAATATGGATTTTCACAACTTCATCAAGTAGTGTATAAACTACATCCAGTAGCATACCTGATACCACACAGAGTCTAGGAGTATGCACGGCCTCCTGCATTCATAGTAAGAATCTTTTGCAGTTTAAATATATTGGTTACATTTGTAGTTTATGTAATAAAAATTTACTTAATTTCCTAGAGACTGAATGGGAAGGGAGTGAGAACATGCAAGGTGACCTAGAGAACTTAATTTCACAACGTGAAGTGATGGTTAGTTTCAGGAGAGATATATGTGCTAGCGTGATTCTCACCCACAGTGGAGAGGGTGGAGGAGGGCTTGCTGTTTTGACCTTAAAGCAGGTTAAACTGAGAGAGGTATCCAATTAAGGAACTGTTATCCACCAATATATTTTCGTTTTGATTCTTTCTCTTTGTTCATGGGGTTATTTGGAAGCTCCTCTCACTTCTTATTTACTATTCTCTTTCTAATCTTACAAACATCTTAAATTCGAAGGGAGAGGTTGCTCCTGTTCTTGCTGTTAGGTACTTTGTTTGCTGGTTATATCCTTACTGTTCAGAACCTCTGAAAAACCAAGATGCCTTCCACAAGTTACCTTTATGCTGCCCATATTTCATTTTAAAAACTGGGCTGCTGTTAGTGATGAATAGAAAAGTTAAAAATAAGAATTAATAAGGACAAATAGAGAAATAATCAAACATACTTTAAAATCCAAATACAGCATGCAAAGAAAATTAGAGTATTTTAACTGTCACTTAATATGCTTTTGTAGTACATTGAATGTTGGTATCACTTTATTCCACATCCACAAGATGGAAAATTGATTGTAAAAATTTTTAAATAGTTTTTCTACTAACATGGGTAGTCAAGACTAGATCAATAGATCTACTTTGTATTTAAACAGTTTGGAAACTGCTTATGAGTGGAAAGGGAACTGATACATGATGTTGTAAATCACCAAACATGATTATCAACACAAACTATGGAACATGCAACCTGCTAGCCGTGGATGCAAACCTCTGAATATAATCTGCTGTCATTTGATGCTGTCTGCTTCTTACAGCCTACAGGTTAAATATTTTATATTTGGAAAATGAAATACAGGTTTAGATTCTAACCCATGTTGTGTTCCCCGTAGGCAGCAAGGCTAACATCTGAGTATACTCATCTGACTGGAAACCCCTCACTTTTGTATTCTACAATCATATTGAAAATTACTCTTAGTAGGAAAATACATTTGAAATAAAACATTTCTAAGAAACTGAGCTGTTAAGTTACCAATTGACTTGTTATCTGCTGGAACTCCTTATAGTTTTTCAGGGTTTGTCTGCATCTGAAAGTGCCCAGGCTGACAGACATTCTACCCTTTTTGATTTTACAATGGCAAGTCATTTGATAAGCACACTCACATAGTACATACAAGAACAGTTTTTCCAGTAATTGTTATTAATTTGACAAGCATTCATTGAATATCTACCATGTCTCAGACTGTCTTCTTAGTACTAGAGTATTTAAAGACCCAACTCCAGGCTTGTATCCAACTTTGGCAGTTTGGGTTTTTTTTTTTTTTCCCACCATTTAGCCTGCTGTAGTGAATCACTACAACTGTCTTGATTTTTTTGTGTAAATGTTCTATCTACGTTTACCTATTACTGATACCTTTTGTGTCCCCAGGGGATCAAAGTTGTGTTTGACTCATCTTTGTTTCCCACATACCACCTACTGTACTAATATTCCCAGTGCTCATGTTCTGTTACACTTTCCTCTATCACAGACATATGACATGCATTTTCCCAAAATCCATTCCTCTACTGAAATAGACTCCAGCTGTGACAATGTTTATAATTTCCCTGTAGCTGGAAATTTTCATCAAGTTTCTACTTTTAGAAATGCAAATCTGTGGTTAATCAATGAGTCACTCTGAATGTGTGATTCATTCTTTGGTTGAAGAGCATGCTAAGACGCATTGCAAGGTGTGAAACTGAGCATGGATAGTCTTCATGACTTATCAGAAAGATCAGAAACTGCTGGAAATGTGGGGGTGAGAACAATTTTACAGGCCTGAGAGTTGCTTTCATCAACAGGGTTAACAGTTCTAGGTAATGGGTTTATGTGTGTGAGCCTTACATAAGCCTTCAAAACGAAATATAACACTATCACTCAGATTTGGTAAAGGATCATAAAATATCTTTTTTTGGTGTGTGCTTAGTGTATGCATTTGTATTTTTTGATGTGTGTGTGAACTTGTACAGGATCATGTCCAGAGCATGTATCTGTTGGGGCCAGAGGTCAACATTAATTTTTCTTTTCTTCTGCTCACTTTTACTTTATATTTTGAAACAGAATATCTTTATTAAACACAGATCTTGCCATTTCAGGTAGTGTGGCTAGCCCTACAGTACAGGAATATCTCTGTCTCTATCTCCACACTGGAGTTACAAACACGTGCCACCACACTCAGCTTTTTGAATTTTTTTTGGAAATACACACTCAGGTGTTTTTTATTTTCTTTTCCTACTTTACCTACTGATCTGTCTTCCCAGTCTCCATTCCCATAAAGCATTGTTATTCTTACTTGAAAGATATTGGGTAAGACACAAAATATGAGATTCTATGTTTTAAAATGTGGGCTTGTTAGCCTAATACACTTTAAAATTAGAAGTAACTGTCATTTATTAGGTGTGGAAAATGCTCTTGTGTAGGTCTTCATTTGTGTAATTGAGGGAATCCCGTGTGTGTGTGTGTGTGTGTGTGTGTGTGTGTGTGTGTGTGTGTGTGTGTGTGTGTAATACTCATGTGACCTTTCAAAACTAAGTTCATTGTGGTCACCTGAACAAATTCCCAGAAGCAAAGTTAAGATACAATTTGCATAATGGTGATTTTTTTGCTTTGACTTTATGAAGTGCAAGCCATTCTGATTAAACATAGTTTACTAGTGATTTCTAGTTACCAGAAGACACTTGAGTCTAAATATTGGTCACTTTTAGCTCAACTGTGGGTACAACACCTCTTTTCCAAAGTCCATCTCTGCATGAGGCCCCTTTGAAATAAAATATAAAACCAAGTTTGGACTGCCCTTGTGAGTTTCTCCTGAATGTAGTTCCTGGTGTGTGGTTGTGGCTGAATTAAACTCTGCACACTACACAAGCAAGCCTCTTAAGATTTTTCCACCTAGCTTTATGTTCTTCCCACATCCAAGTGGTAGAGATGATCTTCCCAAGATATACCTGCTGAGTCCTTATTCTCTCATAAATTCTAGATCCTCCTCTAAGGCTTTCTCACTCTGTGTTTCCTACCCAGAATTTTTTCTGTGGTATTTGATTGATTCTTATTGAAATCAGTTTTCTCTCTCAAAAACTGTTCTGCACCTTGAGTTCCCACATCAGTGCATCTCCCATCCTAGCCCAAAGAAGAGAGGGTCTTCTTTCTCGGAGGGGTTGCTTAGCCAATAGCTGGAGTCAGAATCTTGTATTTCTGCCTTTATGAAACTGAGAGTTTTCAGTTTCAATTTACTTTTAGTTCATGATTCTTTATAGAAGCTCTACTTTGGGTTCTCACAAGATGGTTTTGTTTGGCAATAAAGTTCCACCTTTTAGGAAAAAAACTCTCAGCTCTATACTGGATCAAAGTTTTGGTCAAGATACTAAGGGTGTGCCTAACTCAGATCACCACAAATACATGGCTAGTGTGTTAAATCAGAATAAAGATTATTATTTTAAAAAAATATATTTTTAAAAGGATCCAACTTTACGTTATATGCTGAGTATATTTCTCTGTGAGGAAGACCTGGAGAAGAGGAGAATCAAATGTTATACTAAGCAAATTTGTGATATCTAACATTAGAGTAGTGTATTGGTGCAGTAGCATCATTCATTCACTCTGCCAACATTTACTGAGGGCTTTGTCGAGACAGGGATCTACAGGAAATATGAAATAATGACATGTATGACAAGCAACCACTCAGAACTCTTGAGTAGTGAGAAAGATGACACTCAGTTTAGTTATAAAAACAAATTCTGAAGGAACAACCATGGTCCATGAAACTGGACAACTGTCTGGTGACCAAGTATATGTGTTAGGAAAGCGTTTCTAGCTCCTTAGAAAATGAACAGGGACTTTATATGCAGGTTGGTTGGATTTGGTTTGAAGGTGAAAAGAAAATTATTTATTGTTTGAAAGAAGAGACTAGTTTACTTAGTAATCTGGAATAAACTTCTTATACATTATCACTCTCTACAAACAAACACAAATACCCCCAAACACATGTAATATACTTATCATGAATAGCAAAATGAAAGAATATGTCTGACATTCAAATGGAGGCAACTGGGAGCTTTGACTATTGATAGACTACTGGGTAAATAAAATTGTAGCAATATACAGAAGCATTCCCAGCCTAATTATAACAAACCTGATTGGTGCATATATGGTACACATGTGACGTGCTGGAATCACTAGGCAATAGTTAGAGTTCTTCTCTATTGCCTGTAATATTGAAGCTATGCTTGGTGTCATTCTAAATATTCTGCAGTGTTTCCTGAATAGTATAAACAGTAGTTATATTCTTTTTTCACAGAGAGGAGTAGTGTGGCACTTTTGTCTTTCACATGGCAGGAAGATCCTACTAATGCCAGTAATATCCCTAATATTGTGACAAGCAAGCAAATTGCCGGGAAATAGAATACATAATTGACACAGCATAGATCCGAATATAAATGAAAAGTCAGCTGAAGGAAGAGAGTGATTGATTTCCCTAATTTTAAATGGCAGCTCTTATATCCCCGTGTGCTGGCCATCATTGTTATTGTCATTTTCCTAAAAGTAAAACCAAAGGTGACCTTGCATTAATGTTTAATGTATTGATGGATTCCATCCAACACAATATTAGTTATAAAGTTAAAGTTTCCTTGAGAAATTTTGCCCAGTACCTTAGCTATTGGGGAATTACATGCTAGTGATTTCACAGTGTATTAAAAAAAAAAAAAAGAAACAAAATAATGTAACTTTTAAACTTATCATTTCAGGGCTTTCAATGATATGCCTAACATATATGTTTGGAAACTTGAAATGCTGTAATAATTTAAGATATTTTTATGCAAAACTGTGGCTTCTTTAGGCAATCATATACTAGACTGAACCAACTAAACTTCAACTTGGCTGGTATGTTTCATTTTTGTTCAGTTCTCCTTATTTTTTTTCTAATGGATACTCCCTCATCGAAAACAAAGGATAAAAGTTATTGCTTGGTTCATCAGAATAAAATAAAAAGAGTTTAATTTGTAAAATTAAAATAAATGTTGATACAGATAACTTATTTCCTTGCTATGGTGTGTGTGTGTGTGTGTGTGTGTGTGTGTGTGTGTGTGTGTGTGTGTGTGTTACATATATATCACTGAGTTGCTATTCTTGGCCTTATACTAATTCTGTAGGTCTTAAACTTCCAATCCCCTACCTCAGCCTCTCAAGGAGCTGGGATTATAAGGGATAACTCCTGGATCATCTAACGGCATTTTTCTTTAGAATCTTTTTATACATCCACACTGACTGACTAAATAAGATAAAGGAGTATAATTTTGAAGAACACATTATTATTCTAGGCAGCTACTCCAAGGACTTTCTGCATTTTGAGAAAATTAGAATTATTTTAGGAAATTAAACAATGTTAAGTAGAAAACAGTAGTAGATACTGTGGAATAATCAAATGTGAGTTGTGTTTCCTAATTATTTTCATGTGAGGGTTTTATTAAACATAGTGGATTAACAAATCTTTAAAAAATCTCTTATTTCTTCTTAAAAATTGAATTTAAGCAAGTGGCCATTTTATTAGTGTACACACACTATTTTAATGTTTATGAATTTAATTAAAATTGAATTAAAATATATATTGTTTCTCTCAGTATTTCACAGTATATAAAGAAAAAATGAAATATTGGGACATACTATCCTATAATAGAATTTGGAGAGTCGCCTAGCATCTTAGAACTTTACTACATGGTGGACAGAATAGTGTGCATGCATATATGTATGTGGTCTACAGAGTAACAAAAATGCATACAATGAGGCCAGGAAGACATATTATTTACAAATGTGAGGGGTTTATATTCATATATACATATACACACATATATATATATATATGTGTGTGTGCATGTGTGTATGTAGGTATATATGTAGGTATATATGCATATATGTGGTGATATTGTATTCCCCAAAATATTGTGCACCCTAATAAACTTATCTAGGGTTAGAGAACAGAACAGCTACTAGATATAGAGCCCAGAAAATGGTGGCACACGTCTTTAATCCTAGCATTCCAGAGGCAGAGATCCATCTGGATCTCTGTGTGAGTTCAAAGAAACACTGGAAACAGCCAGGCGTGGTAACAAGAGCCTTTAATCCCAGAAGTGATGGCAGGAAGCAGAAAGGTATTTAAGGCGTGAGGACGAGGAACTAGAGCCTGGTTAAGCTTTTAGGTTTTTGAGCAGCAGTTCAGTTGAGAGCCATTCGGATGAGGACACAGAGACTTCCAGTTTGAGAAAATAGGATCAGCTGAGGAATTGGCAAGGCGAGGTGGCTGTGGCTTGTTCTGCTTCTCTGATCTTCCAGCATTCACCCCAATACCGGGCTTCAGGTTTGATTTTATTAATAAGACCTGTTAAGATTCATGCTATACATATATGTATATACATGTAAATATATTCATATATGTTAATATGTATATATATTATGTATATATTAACACATATATGTAATATATTTACATATATGCACACTATAATGTAGGGTTGGCTATTATGAGATGGAAGATGAGAATTGCAAAGGGTGGATTACTAGTGAGGAACATGGTTTTGAGCAGAGCCCTCAAGGGAGAGGATGTGCATGAGAAGCCTGGAATGCTGATGTGACTTTCACCACAGGTGGGAAATCCTGGAGGAAGCAAGCAGAACAGAGATGGCTTTGTTGAGGAAAGGCTAGGCTGAAAATCTGAGAGTTCTTTAGAAGCATGAATGTCAAGGGAGTTACTGAAGAGGTTGTGGAATTAGGGTCCTTGTTTTAGATGACAGTAATGTAAATATTGGCAGTGATTCTTTAGCTAGGAGAGTGAGAGTTAAAGAGCTCACAGTAAAGCAAGTTCCAGGAATCTTGGAAAAGGAGATTAGCAAGATCAAAAATAAACGTAAAGTTTTGAATAGTTTAAGTATCAGGAAACAAAGAATCAGGTGATTACACTGATAGAAGTTTAAAGACATGATTATAACATGTCACTATATTGTTTCCTTTATCATAATTGTATAATCTCATGACAAGACCATTCCATAGTGTGTATGGTTAAGGGGATGGTTTTTATTGTAGACATGAAGGAATAGACAGAGGCATCTTGTAGAGTTCAGAACAGAGAGAGAAATTAGTGGACTGAACATGAGCAGCTGACTGGACTTGACTAGGAGAGAAGCAGGAGCAGAGCAGAGAAAGAGGAACATAGGAGAAGAAGAGCACAGGAGAGCAGAGAAGGGAAAAGAGACACAGAAAGAGAGGGGAGACAAAGACGAAGGAGCAGAGCTGAAATCCTAGGGTTAAAAGGAGAAGTAGTCACTGAGGGGAGGGAAGCCTATGAGCTGGGAAGAGTTTAGGGTAGGAGAGCACATGAAAGACAGGATGTTAGGATGGACTTTGAAATGTAGCCTGTTCTTGTGATCCTGAGGATGCTAGAGGCCAGCATGCACTTTGTTATGTTAATAGGAATTCAGAAAGCCATGTGTTATTTTCAGCCTTTGGGAATTTGGCAAATAGATTTTTCTTTGGACCTGATAATAACGATACAATGAACCTAGTAATGAAAAATGAAATATACATATACTACTTATACAGTCATTTTATTAAATTTGAATTAAAATAAATATTGTTTCTCACCTTTATTTCAGAGTGTGAAATTCTAAATACTTTCTTGGGAGAGACAAGGAAGGTGGGTGTGGTAGAAGACTATGAACTTAAAAACAATTATTTTGAGACATAGTTTTAAAAGACCAAATAAGCTTAGATTTAAAAAAAAATCTCTGTAGTTTATTGACCTTGTTTTGTGAATTTCCATTGAATCAGCATAAGTAGACCTTTATTAAATTAACCATATAGCCCTGGAAGTACATAGATGTGAAATATTTTATATCATAGAAAACTTAGAAAACATATATTCTATTTGTAAAATATGTTTTATATAGTAACTTAATATTTAAATTTCTATCTTTTTCACAGTTTCTTAGTATGCTTTCTTCTGTTAATTTTCTGAAATTAAAGCTTTTATGTCTAATATTCAAATATACTTTTCTATATCTCATCCAATTACTTTGAAAATATTTATATCTAATTAAAATAAATATAGACAAAATAAATATTATTCACATCCAGACTATGCATATATATGTAGGAAAGAGACACCCTCAGAATCTGAACTACTTACACACTGAGAGATGCTGTGGGGAAAAAAATAGTCTACAATTTTTAAGAATTTAAAAATTTCCAAGTAGTATCTCTGTATAAAAACCTTGTTTATACACCCAGAAACTATTAGACATCTGAGATGATTTGCATTTAATTAACAAAAATTATAAAACAGTGATAGTTCATCCTTTCTTGAGAGGCACAAGTGTTAGTTGGACATTATTTGTACTTTTAGGGTTCTTCATGTAGCTAATTTGAGAATTTTAAAACACTAAACCCTTTTAGCCATGGGAAAATGCTATTTGACAAACTCCTAGGTAAGAACTTATGTGGTGGTACAATCAATAAGAACATTTTTTAACTCATTAAATGTTTAGAATCTTGTAAGACCCTGTATCCACCAAAACAAACAAACAAAAAACAAAGACAAACAAACAAACAGATAAAAAAAAAACACTAGTAAAATGTTCATGAAGTATTCATAGTGGTGAAGATTCAGGTAAATAAATAAGGCAATACTCTGAGGATCCATTGCTAATGTTGACGAAGAGCAGGACAGAGAGAGAGAGAGAGCCTAGGAGTGCTCTAGGAGAACTGACTTTAGCTAAACTTAAAGAAATGTGTCTTAGTGTTTAAAGTAATTGTTCAGTGGAAGGATTTACTGAGTGAAACTGTGGGATTTTTAGAAATCCTTAAAAAGTAGAACTTCACATTTGTATCTTTTAATTGAGAAGTAATTTTTTCATAAGATATGTTCTGATTACAGTTTCCCTTCCCTTTACTCCTCCTACACCCACCCGACTTCCCCACCCACACAAATCCACACCCTTTTTACTCTCTCTCATTAGAATACAAAAAGGCATCTAATAACAACAACAATAATGATAATATAAAATAAAAAAGCTAGAAGAGGACAAAATAAACGAACAGAAGGAAAAAAAAAAACAAGAGCCAAAGCAAAAGCTAAACAAATACATACAGATGCTGAGAGACACATATCTGCACACATACAAAACCTATTAAAACATATTCAGAAACCATACTATGTAAACAAAAAAAAACTGTAAGAAAAAAAAAGCCCAGATAAAGCATTGTGAAACAAGCAAACAAACAAATAAATAAATCTAAAAATGCCCTTGAGTTCTTTTTGTTTTTTCCATCTACTATTGGGCATGGGGCCTACCCTTAAGAGTGGTTTATACACCCAGTTGAATACTGTTGGAGTAACTATTTTTCCCTTTGTGAGTGGTTGACACTTGGAGATAGCTTCTGGGTTGAGGAAGAGGGCTTGTGTCTAAAAGATTACGTTTTGATGTCTCTAGAGAGGCATGTGCTACGCTTGCAGGCTTGGGTGTGGAGATGAACTGGATTCATTGCAATGTAGTTCACATCAGCAAGTCATAAATCTGAAGAGGACAATAGCATTGGATACTTTTCACTGTGTTATTCAGGAGCCAGATTTTCAAGCTAGTTCTTGTAGCAGTGAATCAGGGATACAATATTACTTTAAATTCTACAACTTTTCAAGCATTGAAAGACCCCACTTATAGCAAGCTTTTACTTAGCCTAAGAAACGCCATTCTGCAAGGCAGGGAAAACAGGGAGGTCATGACTGTGGCTGGCCACCTGGCCTTGGTAAAGAGAGCTGTGGTCAGCCACCCAGCCTTGGGAGAAAAACCGTTGAGTCAAAATAAGACATCTGTGGTTAGCTACCCGACCTTGGGGAGTAAACAGTTGGGCTGGGAAAACACCCACAAGGCCAAGTCAGACACACACATCAAATTCCCGAGAAGTTTAAGAGTTCACCCTGACCTCAATTGAATCCACCAATGGGAACCCTGTAACTATGCCTCTCGCTTCTGTAACCGCGCTTC
This sequence comes from Peromyscus californicus insignis, assembly GCF_007827085.1. Lineage (NCBI taxonomy): Eukaryota > Metazoa > Chordata > Mammalia > Rodentia > Cricetidae > Peromyscus > Peromyscus californicus. Next base: position 157,033,390 of record NW_026294573.1, on the reverse strand, counting down.
TGCACCTGGAAGCCTTTAAAAAGTCCCCCTTACCCTAGGAGGGCGCGCAAGTCTTCCGAGAGACTTTGTCGCCCAGGTACCTGTGTAATAAACCCTCTTGCTGTTTGCATCTGATCTGTGGTTTCGGCGTGTTCCTTGGGGTTGGGGTCTCTCCTGAGGGAAGATCTCCTCAGGGGGTCTTTCAGCATGAGAAAGACAAAAGCTGAAGAGTTGGTGCTTTGCCATATCAATTAGTAGTGTGTTGGGGCTGGAGAGATGCTCAGTAGTTAGTACTTGCTGCTCTTACAGAAGAGCTGAGTTTAGTTCTCAGCACGCACAAAATGGCTCATAACCATCTATAACTGCAGTTCCAGGGGATCTAATGCTATTTTCCGATATCTACAGGCACCAGACGCTCACATGGTATACACTCATATATGCAGGCAAGATACCATATGCATTAAAAATTAAAGAAACTTCAAAATGAAGCAGTGTGTTTAGAAGTAGATAAGCATTTACCTCATCTCTAGGAATGGAATGATTCGCATTGTAGCATAAGCATTGGCACATTAGAACCTTGAATCCTTCGTATGCCACTGTCTCAAGAAATTTATATTTATTGTAATTTGAAAATGAGTATAAAATAATGATTATATCTTCACGTGAATAATAAAGATAGTTTCACATACGCTTCTGATGATACTTTATACTGGAATGTTCTATCAATGACACAGGTCTGTTTAAACAATGTAGAATTTATTGCAACACTTTAATATTCAAGCTTTTTGCTGTACTGGAAGTGAGGCAGCCAATACCCAGTGCAGTGACACTGAGAACCAGGGAGTTGGGAAGTGACCCCAAACCATTTACCAGAGGCACTGGGGGAAATGGAACAGAGAGGGATGTGTGACATCAGAGCTGAGCTCACTGCCATGGAGAATGGCATGATGAGTCAGGGCTGCAAAGACTCCAGTCGCATATTCTTCTTCATAGCAAACAAGATTCCCAAAGCCCTGACTATTCAAAACAGAAGAGCGCTATTTTTTTTCTAATGATGTAACTCTTACCCAAGTTTAAAATGGAAAGCAGAAACAGGTCACGGTGAGTCACACTCACAAGGAAAAAGTAAAAAGAAACAGAAATCAAAAGCTAGAGGCAGAGGGCATTCTAAATCTGCAGAAAACTGTGTTTTTAGAATAGTCAGCCAAATAAACAAGAAGTATCAAAGACATAAAGAAAATGATGCTGGAACAAGAGGGAATGAACAGGCAAGGAAGTTGAGGTAATTGTGAGGCTAGTGAAGCCTAATAAAGAAACACCAGCTTGCACTGTGGTGAGACAAAGGCAGCCTTATTCTCACACTCTAGAGATGAATCTTATCTGTAAAATCTAACAATAATTCTTACTTTCCACCTTGCCATGCTACAATACAGAGCAATTACTGTGTTTGATACTCAGTAGAAACATATTATAGACTCTCTTGGTTATTATGTTGAGTTTTGGGGGGCAGGAGGAGTCTGTTTAGCATAGAGTTATTGTGTCATTCCTTTGTTCATTCTGTGTTTATTAAATTCACACAGAATGGCAGACTGCCAGAGAGATGGGATGAAGTCAGCAGCCTGATGGTGCTGTAGCATCCTTAGCTTCTGGGTCCATGAAGTTGCTATCAGCAAGGCATGAGAGAAAGGCATCTAAATCCATGGGAGGTATAGACAGGAAATCCTTGGAAGCCCTGAAGAGGTTCCTGTTGGGATTGTTGTAGTCTCACCCAGCTGGGAATATCTTAATTATTTCCTCTAGAGAGGTTTCTTTATCTTTGAATATCACTCCAGCAGGTCCAATGGGATATTAAAGACTTTCTTATAGCAGTTTGAGTAGAAGAAAAACACTGATTTCGATTCAAAAATTTATTATTGGAATTAATCTTCATGTGTCTGTATGAAGTATTGAGCAGAGATGATTAAAGAACAGAAAACAATTATATAAACTTATAAATTAAAGAGCCCAGAGAGGAGAATGTGATGAAGTTTTACGAGAAGTTGTCGACTCTGTGTCTGTTGGTATGTGAGCACAGTATGTCATTTAGGGAGCAGGACTGAAAGCAGATTAAGGATGAATGAGCTTGGATGCATGTAAGAAACAGGGACCTATGAGGATAAATTAGAGGTGATGGGCACATATCTAAATCCACTGGGATAATCTAGAAGTGGTGTCATTTTCTCACTGTGTCAAATCTCAGTGATACTGTAGCACAAATCTTAACAGGTCTTATTAATAAAATCAAACCTGAAGCCAGGTATTGGGGTGAATGCTGGAAGATCAGAGAAGCAGAACAAGTCACAGCCACCTCACCTTGCCAATTCCTCAGCTGATCCTGTTTCCTCAGACTGGAAGCCTCTGAGTCCTCATCCAAATGAATCTCAGCTGAACTGTTGCTCAAAAGCCTAAAAGCTTAACCAGGCTAGTTCCTGGTCCTCATGCTTTATATACCTTTCTGCTTTCTGCCATCACTGCCTGGAATTAAAGGCTCACTTCCTGGGATTAAAGGCGTGAGTCACCATGCCTGCCTGTTTCCAGTGTGGCTTTGAACTCACAGAGATCCAGATGGATCCGGATCTCTGCCTTCCACGTGATAGGATTAAAGGCATGTGTGCCACCATTTTCTGGCCTCTATATCTAGTGGCTGTTCTGTTCTCTGATCCCAGATAAATTTATTAGGGTACACAATATATTGGGGAATACAATATCACCACATGATACTGGACATTGAAAATGAAAAAGAAAGAAAGGATTTATGACTGCACCCGCTACAGCACTGTTTCTGTTTTTCACCTCCCCAAAGCTATGGTTAGAAGTTCAGTTCATTTAGAGAATAAGGACCCAACCTGCCATGCTGAAGAGTGAAAGAGTAGCTAACACCAGCAGAGGTGGGAAGGTCATCCTTCCATAGGTAATGTGAGCAGAACAGCTGAGAGCCACTGTTTCTTATTCTATCACATAGATTTTACTAGTTTTTATAGATGGATTCTTGACTCAAAAACAGAAATATTTAATGCCATTCATTGCTCACTCTCACAAACTCAGGGATGCCCTCGTATAGTCTTGTCAGGCAGTAATTTTTAGGTTTTTAAGCACCCTCAAGAGGCAGACATACAGCATGACCCTGGGATCAGAGACACACATAGTTTCAGTGTAAAAGTGTTCATGTTTAAATGAAGTTGCATACAATATAATGCATTATTTATTAAAATGTATCTATGAGTTGGAAGGAAATGTATATTAAGAGATTTTCTTCTTTAATCTTAACTCATGTATTATAAAATGTTGAAAGAATGTCATTAGCATGAAAAGTACAACTGATTCATGGAATTAGTAAAATGTCTAGCAGTTTAATACATTAAAAGATGAAATGACTTAGATGAGTTATTTATGGGAATACAAGTTATGTATATTGTAATAAAATTTGTGTCTCATCACTGCTAACTTATGGGCTTGAGAGATGGCTAAGCAGTTAAGAACATTTATTGCTCTTGAAAAGGCTGGAGTTGAGTTCCAGCACCCATGCAAAGTGGCTCAAAACAGGAGCCATCATCACAGGAGATGCAGGGGGATCCAAAGCCTCTCACCCTCCTTGAGGATTACAAGTCTGTTTCAATGGTTTATCTTATTTTGATTTTACTTTGCCAAGTGGTATGTATGGAGAAAATTATTCCTTTCTTTTAGGTTTTCCAATTTAGTGGAGTACATGTGTATAAAGTATGTCAATTTTCTCTGCATTTCCTCAGTGTCTATTGTTATGTCTCCCTATTCATTTCTAATTTTACTAACTTGTATATTCTCTCTGCCTTTATATTAATTTGGATAAGTGTTTATTCATCTTCTTTATTTTTCTCAAAGAACCAACTCTTTGTTTCATTGACTCTTTATATTTCTGTTTGTTTGTTTGATTCTGTTTTATAAATTTCAGCCATGAATTTGAATTTTTCTTACCCTCTACACTTTTTGGTTATGTTTACTTCCTTCTGTTCTAGAGCTTTCAAGTGTACTGTTAAGATATTAGAATGAGAACAACCTTCATCGTGTCCCAGAAGTTTGGAGTATTCATTTAATTCCAGAAAAGTCTTTAATTTCTTTTTTATTTACTTTTTTAGAGTTTTATTGGGAGAGAGGAAGAAGAGAGAGAGAGAGAGAGAGAGAGAGAGAGAGAGAGAGAGAGAGAGAGAGAACAGACAGAAGGAAAGAGAGCAGAAAGAGAAGAGCTAATTTCTTTCTTAATTCCTGCCTTTACCCATTTTTTTTCATCCAGTAGAGAATTCTTCAGTTTGAGTTTGTAGGCCTTGTTGTTTCTGTTGTTGTAGATATCCAGCTTTAGTCCTTGGTGTTCAGATAGGATGCATGGTATTGTTTCATTTAGTTATTGTTGTTGCTGTTTCTGTTGAGCCTTGCTTTGTGTTTGGATATGTGCTCAGGTTTGGAGAAAGGTCCATGAGGTACTGAGATGAATGTATATTCTTTTGTGTTTTGGTGAAATGTTACGTAAACACCTGTTAGGAACTTTCAGTTTATGACATCAGTTTGCTTCAACATTTCTCTGTTTAGTTTTTGTCAGGATGATATGTCTATTGGAAATAATGGGATATTAAAGTTTCCCACGATAAGTGTGCAAAGGTCAATGTGTGATTTCAGATGTAGCAGTGTTTCTTTTAGAAACATGGTGACCCTGTGTTTGGGGGCATATACATTAAGACTTGTCCTCTTGGCTGATTTTTCGTTTGATGGGTATCTAGTGTCCTTCCCCATCTTTTCTAACTAGTTTTGAATTGATGTTTATTTTGTCAGATATAAAAATGACTATACCAGTTTTCTTCTTAGTCCCATTTGTTTGGGATATTTTTCCCATTCAAAACCATTGATGTTGAAAGATATCAATGAGCAGTGTTTGACGATTTCTATTATTTTGTTGTTGCTGTGTTGTTGTTGTTGTTGCTGGTGGTGGTGGTGGTGGTGGTGGTGGTGGTGGTGGTGGTGGTGGTGGTGGTTTTGGTGGTGACAGTGTGTGTGTGTGTGTATGTGTGTGTGTGTGTGTGTGTGTGCGCGCGCGCGCGTGCATGTAGGTGTTTCCTGTCTTGATTTGTTAGTTTGGGATTATTTATTCCTTGTGTTTTCTTGGATGTTTTTAACCTCTTTAGGCAATTTCTTTCTGTTGCTTTCTGTGAATAGATATTGCTTAAATTTGGTTTTATTGTGAAATGTCTTATTTCCTCCTATTGTGTTTGAAAGTTTTGCCAGGTATAGTAGTCTGTGATGGCATCACTTGTATCTTGGAATCTGAAGCATGTCTGTCCTGGCCCTTCTGGCTTTTAAAATTTCCATTGAGAAGTCTGCTGTTATTCTAATATGTCTTCTATATATGTTACTTGATCTCTTATGTGGTTGGGAGACTTCCTTTCCTGGTCCAGTTCATTTGGTGTTCTGTATGCTTCTTGTACCTTTATAGGTATTGCCTTCTTTAGGTCAGGGCCATTTTCTTCCAAGATTTTGTTAAAAATATTATCTCAGCCTTTGACCCGGGTTTCTTCTCCTTCTTCTGTTCCTATTATTCTTAGGTTTGGTTTATCCACAGTGTTCCTGATTTTCTGGATGTTTTGTGCCAGGAGTTTTTTTTAGATTTATCATCTTCTTTGACTAAGGTATCAGTTTCTTCTATGAGATTCCTCTTTAAGTTCCTAAATTTTTGTTTCCAGATTTCCCTTTTTGGGGTTTTCTTCCTTATTTATTTGTTTTTAAACACTTGTCCTGGGCAAGTTGGCTTAATATATAAAGACACTTGCTGTGTTACAAGCCTGATTACATGAGTTCCATCCCTGGTACTTTACATGTGCCCATGTAAAGCTGGAAGAAAAAAAAAAACTCACTCCATAATGTTGTTAAATGCTGAGACACACGTGCCCTAAGCACACACATCATACACAGCAATATACAAAGCAGTTTTAAAAGTATCTTTTCCTGATTGTTCAGATTAAGCCATCTTATTTCCACTGAAAGATCACATCTGTGAGAACCAAATGAACACATTTTAAGAGAAAGGAGTGGATGATTCTATTTTGCATGTCATAGACATATTCAAAGAGAAAGTCACTGTTCTCCAGTCTAAAGCAATAGCTTTTTGAAAACTTTGTGACTTGCTGAGTTCCAGTCCCAGGCACTTTACTATAGCAAATTCTGTAGCAATGGTCGATGGGAGTAAATGTTCTTTTGTTTTGTTTCGTTTTGCTTTGCTTTTGTCCTCCCCTTATCCAGTGGACAGCAGCATAGGTTGCTCTCAATCTCATGGCAGTTCCTCCTGTGTGAGCCTCCTGAATGCTGAATTGCAGTCAGGTTCCACTTTCCTAGTCCAAGTTCTACTGCTGTGAAGAGATACCATGACCAAGGCAACTTTTATAAAGGAAAACATTTCATTAGGGCTTGCTTACAGTTCAGAGGTTTAGTCCATCATTCTTGTGATGATAAGCAGGGCAGCCCTCAAGCAGTTATAGTAGCTGAAAGAGCTATATCTGGATTCTCAGGCAGCAGAGACCACTGGGACTGGCTTAGACTTTTGAAACTCCAAAGCCCACCCCCTATGACACACTTCAACAAGGTCACACCTACCCTGAAAAGGCCACATCTCCCAATGCCCCTCCCTAAGCATTCAAATATATGAGCCTATGAGGAAGATATTCCTATTCAAACCACCACAGCCACCATGCCCAGAAGTACTGAGATTTTAAGGTCGATAAAGCAGGAAAATACCTGACACATGTATGAGGCTGTGTAACTGTTTATTGTGGAGCAAACAAATGAATGTGTAAGTCAGTGAATGAATCACCCTTCCCTTTGGATTATTTACTGTTTCTTCCAGTCAATAGGAAATTATTCACTAGTCAGTGTGCAGAATAAATAGCTGTTTGGAGTTGTGAGGCATATAGGTGTGATACATTTTATATTTTATGTAAGCTTACATCAGTCTTTTCTCACATATTGAAGTCATAAATTTTTCACTTATGTATTCACCTGATGTCTTTCTCATCTCTTCTAAGACCCTATTTGTTTTCTTTTTCAAACATATTAGTGATCTATAACTCAGTTCCCATCTGTAGCCCAAAAGAGATTTACAGTGCTACAAAGTTAATGTTTGCTATAAAAGTCAATACATTCCCTACAATCTATAAGCTATTTTTGAAAATTGATAGAGTAATTATAACACAATTCGCATCATAAATAAAAGCAAAAATGAACAATTAAAAAGGAATTACAGCCAGTGAATCCAGTCACTGAATATGTGTAGAAAAACAAAGTAAATGTATTTTCTCAAGCTAGGGAGTTACACAGGTTGGTAGAAGAATGAAATCTTAAAGGTCAGTGAGTCCCTGAACTAGTCTAGTATCGTTATTGTACTCATCAGTGTTCTTGGTTGTAAGAAGAAAATAAAAAATTTTGGAAGAAATGATTAGTTCATAGAACTGAGGAAAATGATGAAAAATATGAAGAGTTCAGGAACCTACAAAGGCTAAAGTCCCCACTCTTACCCCACAGACACCTCTGGAAATGACCATCACATATGTATATGTTTGAATTCAGCAAAAAAAAAAAAAAAAGGCTTAAATTCTTTGTATTGCTTTGTCTGGGTTGACAGAGCTAGATGATGACATTTAACTGTTGAGCTGGATTAATGTTTATACTGTGATCTGAATTAAGAGAGAATCCTTAACTAGAATCTTCAGCTGCTTCTATGGGAGAGAGGACCCTAGATATAACCAAAACATAAAGCAAGGCAGAGTCTTCCATCATTGAAAGAGCGATGAATGCGTCAAAATAAGTAATGCCTGTAATTCAAATCATTAAAGCTCTGCATTGTATTAGAAGGATTATAGTCTGCTTTTCTAGTTACTGTTTTTCATTCAGTGAGAAATGGAAAATGTCTGTCTAAAATGGCAGAAGTTTTAGGTGCAGAGCAAACAAGCACATACTCTGTGTAAACATCAGCAACAAAAACTAATGAGGCTCCGAAGCAGTAGGGGTGAGAATAGTTGTATAAAAGAACTTTCTGACTGTTTGATAATCACAGGTGGAAGAGGATACTTAAAAGAATTTGGCAGGATAACTCAGGTTACTGGGGTCTGAATCTGCATGATGTTTATAATCATGAGCAGGTAGTAACAGCTGGGTTTTACTACTGTTAGACAGAGATTCTTGAGAGTGTTAATGGATGAGAAAATTGTGGAACAGTGGGAAATGGACTTTATGTTGAATAACATCATAATGTTTTAAAAATCATCAAGTGCAGAACCTATGCTATGGAGTTTGGGGACATACATGCTATAGAAATTGTCTTGAAAAGAAAACCACATTCCTAATTTGGGAGAATGTGTTCCAGTTTCACATAATGCCTCTGTGTGTGTGTGTGTGTGTGTACGTGTGTGTGTGTATTTGTGTGTGTACATGTAATATATATATATATATATATATATATATATATATATATATATATATATATATATATATATACCTAGCATTTTTTATGGATTTCACTACCCTTCCAAGGTTCAGGGAACACTACAGAGGAGAGGGTAGGAAAGAATGAAAGACTTGGAAGAGGAAAGAGGAAAGAGGAAAGAGTAGAGGATTGTGGAATGCTTTCTTCTATGGATGTGAGTGGGCAGTGCACTCTTGAATTGTCAGCAAAAGTTATTACTCTGGTGAGGTCTTCACAAGATTGGACCTTTAATACTCTCTCATGGAAGAGTAGAAACTCATGAGTGCTGGGGATGTTGTGAATGTGTTGCTTTGATTGATAAATAAAACGCTGATTGGCCAGTAGCCAGGCAGGAAGTATAGTATAGGGAGGATAAGCAGAGAAGAGAATTCTGGGAACAGGAAGGCTGAGTCAGTAGTCACCAGCCAGCCACAGAGGAAGCAAGATGTAAAAGTAACAGTAAGCCACAAGCCACATGGCAACTTATAGATTAATTGGTTAATTTAAGATATAAGAACTAGATAGCAAGAAACCTGCCATGGCCATACAGTTTATAAGTAACATGAGTCTCTGTGTGTTTACTTGAGTCTGAGTGGCTGGGGGCCCCGGTGGGACTGAAGACATCTCCAGCTACACACGAGTCCTCACACTTTTCTGAGGTTTCTAAACAGTTAAGAGATACTCTCTTTAGGTTGATAGCCACTAGTAAACTGCCCATGCTTCTATAAATAACCCGTCCCTAATGCTACTGAAAACAACCCTAATTAAATTCATTGGGTCACATACACATGTTAAAAAAGCATGATATGGGAAAGGAGACTATTCCAAGAAGATGAGTGCTATCAGCACAAGCTGAAGAGAAAGAAAGCATGAGGTTGGGTGGGTGGAGAGGTGTGGGGAGGAAATGATAGGCATTGGGGGAGGAGTAACTGTGATCAGAATATATCATATGAAAATATTTATTTTCAATAAAATATATTTTAAAACAAGCAGGAGGAGTAATAAAGGGTTAATAGGAGGTGAATATGACAAAAATACATTAAATTCATGTATATAAATGTCATAATGAAGTACATTTCTATATATAATTAATATATGCTAATGGAATATAAAATTGCGAATTCACATTTTTGTAGCTTACATATATGATAAGCAAATTTTTGGCTTTTAAATGATTACAAATTCAAAGATTAAGTGAAGTACAAGTTCACTAGTATTTTTTCAGAATCTTTGGATTTTAACAAATTGTGTTTAGACATATTAGGCTTTCCCCAGTTTTTCTTCCAGTAAGAAATGGAACTTTGGAATGGTTAAGAGAACTTGCTAGTCTTCCAGAGGACCTTAATTTTCTTCCTAGCACCTACAACTATCTATAATTCCAGCTCCAGGAGATATGACTTTTCTGGCTTCTGTAAGCACTTGTACTCATGTGCACATATCTACATGCAGGCACATACACCCACACATGATTTAAAATAATAAAAATAAAAGAAGAAACAGCACTTACAGAACATCTTTCTTTCTACAGCACTCAAATGTTACTGTAATCTTAACTTGTCCCTTTACTTCTTTTATCAACACAGGCAAGGCAGCTAAGCATATAATTAATACTGAAAGGCTTCAAATCACAGAGGTTTAGAATTTGAAAGTCTTGTCTCGTGGATGGAAATTCCATGATTCTACCAACAATTTGTGCTTAGGAAGTTACCCTTTTTAAATTTTCTTATTTGCTAAGAAAAGCCTTAATTGATTTTCAAGATCGCTCTCATTTCTAAAACCATGTGACTCCATCACACCACCCCCACTGCCACAGGGCTCTAGTTCACACTTTGCAAAATCTGAATTGATCTGATGTTTCATGATGTGCTCCACCTTTTGCTCAGAGTTGGGTTCTGAAAAACAGCAAAAAATAGAAAAGGAAAAAAGTAAAAAAAAAAAACTTAATGTGTCCATTTGGATATGATTTTCTCTCTCATATAAAGACAAAAGTGTTACAGATCTGTGTATAGGTTACATGTTTTTCTTATTTATTTATTTATTTAGGTTTTTTTGATACAGAGTTTCTCTATGTAATAGCTTTGATTGTTCTGGAACTCCCTTTGTGGACCAGGTTTGCTTCAAACTCACAGAGATCCTTTTGCATCTGCCTCTTAAAGGCATGTATCACTATCGCCAGACTACTTGTATATCTTTTCTTGTGAGCAGTACGTATTATGGACCAATATTGTTATTTTTCACTGTTATAATTCTGGTCTACAATTATTTATATAAAATATTTAAATACATATTTTCTTATTTGTATTGGAAAACCATAATAAAATGTATACATGTTTTAAGTAAAACTCCAAGGGCTTCTGGAAGCAACCCACAATCAAGTTGCTTTTTATTTCTACATTAAATGTATCCAGTATTCACACACACACACACACACACACACACACACACACACACACACGCACACACACGCACACACACACGCATACACACAAAGCAACTTCAATAGCCTCATATCAAGTTCACTTTAAGTCTATATGCTGAATTAATTCATAAGGGGATATGTTTTGCCTTTGAAAATCAAGCTTTTTGGCTCCACATTTTTCTATACTTTAGGAGTGTGGTTAAGTGTTGTGAATCTTCCTGTGCATCCTTTATCTGACATAAATCACATTTATGGGGACAGATTTTGGATTTGCTTTCTGTTCTAACTATATATTTTACACTAAATCTTAGCAGTGTTTTCAGGCCACACTTTCCTGAATACATTTGTATGACTCACATGACTTTTTTTAACTCTAGCTGGAATACTCACATTCTCCTTTGGGATTCTTAACTTGTGTGTAAAGACATTGTTTAAGACATTTTTCTTGTCACAGTGACAAAATATCTAATACAAACAAAGTTAAGAAGTAAAGGTGATATTTTTTCCCATCTGTGCCTTCAGAGGGCATAATCCATGATTTCTCAGCCCTATGCATAACATGCTTGTGACATGTCATGTCCATGTGGGCACTTGCTGGAGAACATTCTTCACCTCATGAAGGACAAGAAAAGGACTGTCTGAGCTAGCTTCCTCTCCCTCCCTTGTCTATTTCTAATCTTCCCACATAGTCAGTCCCTGGAATGGTTGCATTCACTCTCAGGATGGGGCTTCTCCTCTCAGGGCAGCCCTCTAGAAAACCCTTTACAAACACACCCAAAGGTATGCCTCAACAATCTCTTAGGTGATTCTAAATCCTGGCAAGTTCAAAATGAATATGAACCACCTCATGTTGGAAGCCATTACTATCCACATGGAAATAACTTGGTTGTAGTGCAGAAAATGAATGGAACCTACAGAGAGATGGAGAGGTGGGAAATAGAGAATTTTATCAGCAGGACATTCCACAATATGTACTTTAAGTATCCTGTTTCTATACCTAGTATTCTCAAAGTTTTGTGATTGCTGTGGATTCAAAATATTTAAATATATATGCATTTGCCTATTATCTTTTCAACTACGTTTTAGTTATGTTTATTTGAATGAGCTCTGAGTTATCTGGGACCTAATAATATTCTGTCCCCAAAATGGTACACAGAAATAACAAATTAACTATTTAATGTCTTTCAGTTATCTCAATAAAACTTTACTACTCCTCTAAGATGGTTTTCAAAGAAAGTATCTTCACATTGCTCTTTGTCGTCAAGTACACCCAGTTTACAATCACTGTGGAAACACACCTCTTAATAAGCCTATAAATACATTGTCAGGGAGAATTCAGCTAAGGAGGAAATACCCAGTCTAAATGTGGGTGGTGACACTATCACAGAGACTAGTCTCCCAGACTGGATAAAAAAATAAATAAATAAAAGGAGGATAACAGCTGAGCATCAGCATTCATCTCTCATCTTGCTCGGCTTCTTAACTTTGGGACACAATATGACCAACTACTACCCATTCCTATCATGATACTTTCAGCTTCATGATGGACTGTATCCTTGAACTATAACCAAAAATAAACTCTCATTTAACTTGTTTTTGTCAGTTATTTCATCAGCAACGTGAAGGATAACTCATGTACACGTTCATTAATTTGGTAGACTGTCAGAGTGTCAACTCTCCTTTACCTTACTTACCCTCTGTGAACCAGGGCCTCCCACCACTGTGGAGAAGACTTGAGGGATCCAGCACCACACAAGTGTCACACATTTCCTTGCGTGGCCTAACGCCCACCAGAAGTCAGGGATGCTGTGTGCTACGAGGTAGGCCAGTGGGGCTGATTATGTAGTGACCAGCACCCCTTGTGTCTTATAAAGAATTCATTAAAATCTCCACTAGAGTGTTCACATCAAACATAACAATTTCAGAGGGAAAACTGTTTTTTTGTTAAAAAGTAATAATTGATAAATGGAGGTAAAAAGAACTAGTTGATAGATTGTTAGCAACCTGCAGAGGAAGCAGTATTCCAGTTTTCTTTCAATAGACACTGTGATTTACAGCCTAACTTCCACACACACCCACTCTCCTTTCTGAGTGTTCTCTTTTCAGCCCAGTCCCACATAGCCTCTGGTCTGATAAATGGAGAGAACATGACAGGGACGATGTCACTATACTTTGAAATATGAATGAAGGAATTTGTTTGCTTTTTATTCATTGACCTTGCTTTTAACTCAAGCATATTACTTTTGACTTCCTTAAAATTTATTTACTTAAAAAAAAAAAAACACTGCAAATGAACCATCAAGACTACATTTTCTAAAAGAGAAAGGAAAGTAAATGATAATAGTGAATAGAAAATACCAGTCTCTCATAATGATTTAGTTTAAACAGCTATAGGAGTGTGCTCTCCTATTACAATATATAGGCCTATAAATCACCATTACAACTTCCAATTAATCCCTTTATTCCCATAAAGATAACTATTCAACCTAGTAGTACAGTGAATAAAAATACAGCATAGTTTTGGCCTCTTTAAAAAGAATGAGGACTAGAGACATTTAGACAGAACACTCAATAGGAACACAATATCAGCAGTGTCCCTTTTTCTTTTTTATGTTTTTAATTAATATAGAATTACAATAGTTTTTCCCTTCCCATTCCTCTCTCTAGCTCCTCGAATGTCCCCCAAATTTCAAATTGATACCCTCTTTTTTTTGATTAGTATGTATGTGTGCATATGTGTGCATACAAATATGTAAATATGATCTGATGAGTACATTTTTGTTTTGTTTATGTGCTTGCAAGGCTGACCACATTGCATTGGATAACTAATAAAGGGCTCATCCATGGAGGAAGTTGTCTGTAGTTCTTTATCTAGGGGTGAGACCCCGTGAACCACCCCCCTTTGAGTTAGCATGACTGTTAATATTGTCATTGTTCCAGTCTTGTTTATATAGTGATAGCCAGAAAAGAATCCACAGTGGTCCACAGTGGATTTATTGGCATTCCGCTTTTTACAGTCTTTCCATGCCATCTTCCTTGTTTCCTGAGCCTCAGCAGGGGATGTATGTGGATGCATCCACTTGGGCTGAACTACACATGTACGGTTGTTCTCTACATTGTGTCCAGTTGAGGGTTTCTGCAATGGTTTCCATTTGCTGTGAGGAGAAGCTTCTTTGATGAATGGTGATAGCTACACTTGACTGGTTTCTATGTTTATTCTCCATTATATACTCAGCTCTGAGGGTTTGGAGCTAGAAATTTCTGGTGGAATTTAACATGTGGCACTTGTCTTTCTGGGTGGCTTACCTCCCCTTAATTTAATGTTTTCCAGATCCACCCATTTATCTAAAATTTTCATGTAGCTGCATCATTTGTAGGGAAAGAGTGCCTAATTTCCAATCTGTCTGTAGTCACAAAGACAGTAGCTGCTTGTATATAAAAGCATAGGTGTGAGCACTGGGGTCTGGAAGGAATAGTTTTAAGGCTGTCTTTGTGGTTATCTTTTCTGTGGTCCTCACGACCCAGCTTCCTTTGCTGAATATTTTCAAGCCTGAATCACCTGAATTCCCACTGAGTCTATGAAGTACCCATTACCCATCCATTAAGGTCATTTTCTGCTTGAGCTATAAAGAGTCATTTTCCATTTGTTGCCAACTAGAATATTGACTGTAATCCACATACAATACTGGAGGCTCTCTGGTGGATACATTTTGTCCTAGTTTCCACTGTGAGCCAAATCCTAATGAACCCTATGATCTGTTATTACAATGAACTTCCTGAAGCCTATAGTTATAATGTACCATGTCTTCAGTTGTTTACAGCGTGGAAGAAAGCACATTGTAATGTTTAGCAAGCACATCTTGCAAGAAAAAAAGAAAGGATGTTGGTGTTTCTTATATAATTCAATGCGGCCTTGCCCCAACAAGAAAATTTTCTTATAATACTGTAAAGTTTCTAACAGAAATGTATAGATACAATTTTATACCCCCTTTTTAAATAAAATTTGAACATAGTGATATAAATGGAACAACAAATATTAATCATGTTTACCATTTTTGAATGAATTTAATTTCTAATAGTTTCAATTATCTTGAATAATAAATAGCAATACACATTTGACTTAGTTTTCCAAAGTGGATGTGAGTTGTTTTTAAAGATAATGCTATACAAGATAGAGTTACAAAAGTAGTAAGTAGAAAATAAGATCCCCTTAATCAAAGTCTATCATACCCTCTCTATAAATGGTCACGTGACCAACCCTTGGCGGGAAAGCAGTGGAAAGTCATGGATCCAGCATCCACAGAGAGTCATCTATTTTCATTCTCTTGTCCTGTAAACTAGTGGAGTAAAACAAACAGAATAGGTTAAGAGATGGTGGCAATTTCAGAAAAGAGAAAGATGCTAGAGTTCTTTTGTTTTTTGAAAGAGTAAATAAGTGTTTACAAAGAAAATGTAACTTATATGCTATTTTTCAAGTGTTTAGAAACCCCCTATATGGATGACATACCAAAAGATCATTTAAACTTTAAGCCAGCAAGGCTATGTTGTACAGAACTTTGCCATAAAAAAGGGATGGGGGCAAAACATACACTTTTATGCATGGAAAAATATGAACTAATCATCCATGTTAGAAACAGTTTAATTTAGCATTTCACAAAAGAACTGAAAGTGTGTAGCCAGTAAAATGTGTAATTCAGCAGATAATACTAAGAGTTTCCAGGTAAGCTAAAACATTTAAAGTGGAGCCAAAATCATGCCAGCTTCATCATGCAAACACATGACTATTTGGAATGTAATGACTGTGTGGAGTTTATTGCATGGCTACTGCATGAAAGGTAATTATTAGCACAGAGGACTGATGACTGAAATCCAGGCCATGGTAAGCTGACTCATACATAAGGCATGGCCTTTCCTCTTGAGGAGGCAGGGCTCATGACATGGTGTCAAGACCAAGCTTCAAAATTACTGGAATGAAAGAAACATAGTTAACTAGAATGTGTTTTTAATCAAGAAGCCAAACCTAAGGCATAAAGACCAATGTTGGAACAGGACTCTGTAGAATCATTTGACCCTTGTGTTGGTGAATTTCTTCATTCACTGTATATTGAAGGCAGTTCCCTATCTTTTCTTGAAATGATAGTTTCTGACATTGGGGTCAGGAAGAACCTGAAATTTCACATTATTGATCCTGGACTAGGATGGACTTATGTATTAAGAACCTTCTGGTTCAGTCAGTTTAGCCAACTTAGGTGTTATATATGATTTTTCAAAATATGATGAAGTTGAAATAAGCCACAAAAAAGAAAAATCAATGTTTTACAATATAGAGGAGAATGAAAACTACTCTGAAATGTAGTCTCTTAGTAATAAGATATAATGAAATAATAGCAGGAATTCATGAATGAGCAGAGATACATCTTCTAAGTCCCAGAATTATGCATCGGTGGACTTTAGATTTTCATATCAGGCACCATGAGTGGTGTGGGTTGCTGAGGAAATGGATCCAGATGCATGCCTAAGCAAATTCAGGATATACTGTCTGAATATACAAATTTTGTCATCTTCAAAGTGTGTTGAAAGGTAATCAGTAATTAGAGATTTAAACAGTTTGGCTTAATTCATGACCAGTTGTATCTATTAAGGAAAGAGTTATTAAGGAATGTTGCTTATATGTTTTTGTTCAACAGCCTTACATTTAAGAGTCATCGTTAGGAACAACTGTGTTTTCTACAACACACTTTCTCCGCTTTGGGTAGCAGCATCTTTCCAGGTCTGAAACTATGAGAAACGCATAAGGAACCTGCTGTCAAGTAAATGGAAAATAACATCCTTAGAAACAGCTTTTGTTTCCATTTTTCTTGAGTATGAAAATCAGTCATTTTCTATATTAATACTTCTCTAAGTTGTCTGAGCACTCTATCCACCCACTCATCCCTCTAAGTAAATAGCATTATTTTCATATAAGCAGCTGAAAATTCAGAACAAATACTCCCAAACAAATATCAAAACTCCAGATGCATAAAGCCAGTGTTTGCCGACCTTAAACACAGCACAAATCCTCAAAGGGTAGAGAGATCCAAACAAGTCATAATTACTGACATAACTAGATTTGTTGCTGTACACCATCTGAAATGAATACTGTGTGAGCATATCAAGGAACTATTTTCTGTGAATTATTTAAAGAGTTGAACAAAGTAATGATGAAACTAACAGGATGAAGCTTCTAACACAGTGTTTTTATTTAAAGCAGTTATAGTTGCTTCATTCTCAAAAGTACATATTTAAAATGCATTTTAAAATTATCTACATTTTTTAATTCCCCCTCAACATTTATGATCGTTGCCAGATTTCCACCTGATATTTATCATTTCATGGCAAAATTTATGCTTATATTCTTTTATGACTTTTAAATACTTTTTAAACATACCATATTTTAAAATGTTTAAATGACTTTACATCACAGGGTCAGACATTGAGTGTTTTCTATTGTGTTTGTTCATAGAATTAAATAACACTGGATATGATTTGCTATATTTGCCTTTCTCACTATTTATAGCTTATAAATAAAATGATCTGTTATCATTACCCAAAAAAGCAGGCACTTGAGACTTTAATATGTTTAATTTTCTAGTACTGTGCAGATCTCAAACATATATGAAGAAATACGTACACGTTAAATCAAATTTTATGGGTGCTGGCGTCTCTCTTGATGCAGTGGTACAGTTAAGAGACTGAGGAGTGTGCTCAGTGGAATTCCCATGCTCTGTGATAAAGTCACTCACTGATGGAATGAGTGAAATGTAAGGCTTCCAAAGACCACTTTTGCAATAGAGGGGGAAAAGAGTGTAGTTATGAGGATCAGATGACTCCTAAAGATCCACCTCATGCGTCTCATTCAGATAGCCACTAATGCACTTGTGACAATCCTTTGTCTTTTTCACTCTAGAGAAGAGAATGACCCTTCTGCCTGCTTTGAATTTGCTCTCATATGGCTGGGATTAAATTTGCACCATGTGAACTCAGTGTTTGTGTTTTTGGAGTACTCAGTCTGTCAGACCACGGGTTCTAGTTGAGTGTTTACATATTCCTTCTTACATTAAATGTGCTTGGCTTTCAACTTATGTTTTGCTCTTGGAAACTGTCTGTTCTTAGTCCTTTGCCTTTATTTTCTGCCTGTATTTTCAAAGTGCAAGTTCATGCTCTCCAGTCTATGGACATGTCCCAGATCAGTTTCCCATTCAAACCAGGTTTCATTCCTAGAGCAAGGAAATGTTTATATTGATCCAAAGAAATAGCAATCTAACTTCCATCCATAGGTTTTAATTATTAAGAAATTTCACTGTAGGAGATGTTGGGAAGATACAATTCCAGTAATCCTCTAATGGATTAACTAATCATAATTATCTAATTGCAACATCATCAATAATAAGAGTGAATAGAAGGAAGATCAAATTAAGACTAGCGTGCTTTGGCAATTGTAAATACAGTGGTTTATGTCACTTTATAAAACTTGCACTCACATACACTAGGGTCAATATTTATTAAATCTATGCACAATCATGCTTATAAATAAAATAGTAGTTTCTATCATTCACTTTATTTTGAGAATGTATTTAGTTAGGATATTGATATTAGCTTTCATAATTCATGCAACTCAGTCAATCTGCCCATACTTTAAATTGTGCAATTATGAGGTCCATGAAGAAAAAAAGGTTTGATTTAAATTTTATTTCCATTAAAGATTTAAGCAAATATTACTTTAGTTAGCTTCAATATTGTGTTTTAAGGTTGTAGGATTATTTTTAAGAATTTTCCTGAAAACCAGGATGTCTCAAAATTTTGGCTAAATATGTTTTGCTTGTTTTTTTCATCAGGTGTTAGGAAACTTGGAGGTAGTATTCTATGTGATTCCCGAAATACCAGATAACTTATTCTATAGAAGGAAAATGAATTTTGGCATTTGACCTGCACTGAAGTTCTGACCTTATAGTTTTATTGTTATGAAGGTTGCTTATCTCCTCTAAAGCTTCAGTTTGTTTATATGAGGAATAGAAAGAATCCTGCCTATTTTCCTGCCTCCATATCCTTTCCATTCTGAATGATCATTGAACCCCAATATTTCCTTCATATACATAGTTGGGGTTAGTCAAGTGTTTCAGCACTGAAGAGCATGAATGCATATGCTGAGAAACCAAGTTAAGTCCCCACTCTCCAGATCAGCCAGCTCACATCTGCAGTTTCAGCTCCAGGAGTTCCAATGTCCTTTCCCAGCCACCACAAGCACCCATAGAAATACTGCCCCCCCACACACACACAATGAAAATAAATTCTTAAAAGAGCATGTAGTCTCCATAATGTATCTCACTTGCCTATCCCTATTCTGCATGTTCTACCTGCTCTACAACTATGGATGCCCCCTAAACTTTCCTCATTAGGATCAGACTTTATATCTAGAACAAGGAGGTTTGAATTAGAGAAAAAAATCAAAATCATTAAGATATCTCACTGTGGGAGCTGTTGGGAAGACACAAATAGTAATCCTCTAATAGATTACTCATTGCTATTTAATGATATTAGTATCAACAATAGTAGATTATCTTCCCATATCATCTATAGTCTCTATTTACTCAATAATTAATTATCAAAAGCCACTGCTGGTGGTCTGTCTTGGTGTGTTTCTTTCATAGTTCAGGCAGCATATGTTCCTGCTTGAATTCACTAGGCCATGAAGCTCTCTATGTCTACAAATGCTCACTGGCAAGTGAAAGATTCATTCAACACCTTTGGAGTACAGAGAAAAGAAAGGAAGCAACCAGGTACCGATGTTTTCCTAACTAAAATTTCTGAGTAAGCTAAAATTATATGGTATTCAGCCCATGTATTCCTTTTATAAAATTTGGGGAAAGTTTTGACCATTTATGATAGGTGGATACCAATGGTGGTTGTACAAAGATGAGAAAATTGGTTTACAGAATGTTTAAGAGGGTCTAAGTTAACTGTCCCAGAGGGTCCTAGAAGGGTGCAAAATCTTACTGTGGCAGGAACTGAGGGACAGAGCTTGGGGATGACCCAGTATAGAAGATGCACCAATATACCATGAGTCGGGTGAGACAGAATCAACCAAAAAGAGGTCCTAACATTCATAATGCAAGATTATAGAATTCATAAGGAAAAGGTGTTGGAGAAGCCAGGACAATCAATGACTATATAAGAAGGAAATTCTGTGAGGAAAAGGTTAGATTCTTTTTTTTTTTTTTTTAAGGTTAGATTCTTGCAGGCATCTTGGTTCCTCCAGTCTCAGTGAGATCATATGTGCATTCTTCTTCACAGAAGTTAGATGATCTATCCTGTCTTTCATGAATTGTATATTTTGCGATTTAAGTTTAGGTCTTCAATCCACTGTGGATTGTATCAGTATTTTATTAGTACAAACTGTAGTTAATCAGTTTGTATATGGTAGCTAGTTGCTGCCTTCCTTTCTATCTGAAATGGCAGGATCATTCCACCTCCTTTCTTAGATCAGCATCCTCATGCTCTAGTCTTCAAAATCTCACTCCAGTGTGCATTCTTAACTACTGATCTTTATCGCTTCCATATTCTCTGCATAGAGTGCACTTGTGTTCTCTGCAGTTCCCCAGCTTTCATTTACTATCAAACTCAACTATTTTCTTTATTTCTATTAAGTTTTTTGAAGTAATAGCAAACTGTTGGTCTCCAGGGCCTAAACTCACTCTGAACAGTATTCAGTTGTCAGAGGTTTAGCATGGCCTAGATACTAAGTCAATTAACCTGTTTCTAACTCTCATCCAATTTATCCTTCTTGATGTATTTAATGTGCCCTGCTGTCTTCTTAATAGTGCTCCATGTGATATTATTTTCCTCAGCTTTCTCCTGTTTACCTGATCAATATTTTCTGTGGCCTTATTTATTGCAGTTCATCCTTCTAAAGACATATTTCATAGGAACAGGAGATATCCTCTTTAAAAAAAATTAAAGAAAAATACTGTAAATTATACATATTTTACTAATGATTAGAAATATAATCTCTATTGTCGTTGGTGAATAGCTCTGAACTATGGCATGAAAAAATAAATGCTATTGATAATGTACTTGCTTATGTTGTCCATGTTTTCACTTCCATCCCTCCATTAATGTTTAAGAAAATTGCACATAACAAAGAAAGAAAACATGAATGTGAGCTAAGAAAAGTATATTTCTTATGTGAAATTCCTTTTTGAAACAGTTAGTTTTAAAAAGGAATGTACAATCTTTAAGTTCTGTTGCTAGAGTTTTCCCTGCCTGGCCCACAGTCAGGGCAAATCTCTCTCACCCGCCAGTCCCAAGCCGCTCAAACCCGATCAAGTAAACACAGAGACTTATATTGGTTACAAACTGTATGGCCGTGGCAGGCTTCTTGCTAACTGTTCTTACAGCTTAAATTAATCCATTTCTATTAATCTATATCTTGCCACATGGCTTGTGGCTTACCGGTACTTTACATCTTCCTTGTCCTGATGGCGGCTGGCAGTGTCTCCCCTCCCAGCTTCCTGTTCTCTCAATTTTCCTCTCTGTTAGTCCCGCCTATACTTCCTGCCTGGCCACTGCCAATCAGTGATTTATTCATTGACCAATCAGCAACACATTTGACATACAGACCATCCCACAGCACCTCCCCTTTTCTTTTCTTAAAAAGGAAAGTTTTAACCTTTACACATCTCCAAAGTCAGCTTGGTATATTTGGGAATTTGGGCGTAGCTTCTCTTACTACTTCCTGCTGGAGGGGGGCGCTGTATCTTCTGGGGAAACAAAGAAAATTTTAGGATCATGGAGTAGTCCGTGAGGCTGTATCATCTGAGCCAGTTGCCTTGAAACGGTTCTGGATGTTGGATCATCTGGGCCATGGTGTCATCGGAGACCTTTCAGGTGGTCTTGGCTGGTCAAACCTGATGTATCTTACTCTGGAACAAATCCATAGCCTCTTGCTTTCTGTGGAAACAAAAGAGACTCTTTTCCAAAGCAACATATCCTTACATCCAAATTTTGAAGTCAAAGTATCTTTAAAATATACGTACTGGTTTAACTCAGCTTTCTTTACAATCAAACATCTCTCTGTAGTTAAGAATCCCAAAGACAACACAATCCAGACTCTCTGTGTAATAGTCATCTCTACGTGGCTTATTTTTTATATTAATTTTACTGTCTCTTTAAAGGCTTTATTTTTTAAAACCATGTATTTGTTTCTATACTGTATATATCACCTTTTTTTTGTCTCTTTTAAGCCTAAGTATATTTTACACACATTTTAAACTATTACATCTGAATCTGTCTTATTGTGAATCTGTTGCTTTAAGCTGCAGCAGCTGTGGCTGCTGGCTCCGCCCACCTCAGCTTCCCAACATGGCGGCAGTATGCTTACCGCCAGCTCTGGGAGCCATCGTGGGTCTATGCTTTTATCCAAGCAGCGTGTAGCCCAGAAACCTCTTTTTTTGTTTTGTACTAGCAAAGGCTAAATCCACAATGCAGCTTAATGTGCCACTTGCAGAGGCCTCACTCCCGCCATATGGTGGCAGGTCGAGCGCACACGCTAGGAACCCGCCAGTAGCTCAAACCGGCAGCTGCCGCTCATTTGAGAGAGACAATTAGGAAGCTGTTTTTCGCTCCATTTTAGAATCGTTGGGCGCCATTTGTTGCTAGAGTTTTCCTGCCTGGCCCACAGTCAGGGCAAATCTCTCTCACCCGCCAGTCCCAAGCCGCTCAAACCCGATCAAGTAAACACAGAGACTTATATTGGTTACAAACTGTATGGCCGTGGCAGGCTTCTTGCTAACTGTTCTTACAGCTTAAATTAATCCATTTCTATTAATCTATATCATGCCACGTGGCTTGTGGCTTACCGGTACTTTACATCTTCCTTGTCCTGATGGCGGCTGGCAGTGTCTCCCCTCCCAGCTTCCTGTTCTCTCAATTTTCCTCTCTGTTAGTCCTGCCTATACTTCCTGCCTGGCCACTGCCAATCAGTGATTTATTCATTGACCAATCAGCAACACATTTGACATACAGACCATCCCACAGCAAAGTTCAACATTCACAAGTTAATGTTCACCTTCTAGGAACCTACACATTACAGATGCATGAAGAAAGGGCTGATCAGATTGTTCTATGAGGACTTGGATTGTCAGACATTTACAAGTTAAATTCAAGATTGCTGTATATATTTGAAGAATTAACAAAAATTAACATAATTTTATTTGTTCAATTCATGGGTAAATAATATTCTAAAGTTGCTCAGACTATTTTTATGCTTATTAGAATAATTGTAATTGTTCATTTGTTCATTTCTATTTAAGAGTTAAATAATATAAAGTTCACAGTGCTTCACAGGCATAAACAAAATGTACTATATACATCATCTTGTCTTTCGCTGTCAATTTGAAATGCCCAGCATCTCACCTGTCTTCATATTTCATGTAATGAGGCATTCATGGTCTCTGTGCTTCTGTATGCAAAACAGCAGCATTCATCCAGCCTGTCTGGTTCAGGAAGCAAATGCTTTATTTCATTTGTGAGATTCCTTCAAGGTAAAAACGGAACAATCTCTTATTTTGTTTAGCTTTGTAACTTTAACTGATAGTCTGAATTTCAAGTCCCCCGAGGAGTCTCTGATTTGTTTCCTCCCCAGTAACAGCTCAAATGCTGTGAGAGCAGCAGCAGCACATGGGCCTTCCTGACACTACATGATCAGCATTTCACACATTACTGGCTTCCTATGAACAGGAGCATTTGCTTTATTTTTAATTATTTTCATGTTTTGTAATACAGTTATTTACCAAATAAACTCAGTCTTGGCATGGCTTCATGCTCAAGGGTGTCAGAGAAATATCAGAACAGGCAGGTTCCTGTCAAAGGCTTCCCGCACAACTGAAGATGTTGGTTCATCCTGTGGATCACTGTGAAATGTGCATAATTAACATCCGACTTGCACATCACAGAGGATAATGTAGTAGGTATTCTTTAAAGAGTCAGAATAATGGAAACGGAACTTTACCAGAAGAATCAAAATATTTTCAAAAACAGAAGAAACTTCTTTTCACATGAGCTGAGCCAAACCTTAAGGATTGAGACAGGAAAGAACATAAGGTGTCCAGGAAATGATGGATCCACCTGAGTGAGCGTGAGAAATTGAGTGGCACATTCTTCAGCTGAAAAGGGCTTAGAAAGCCAAATTTCTTAGAGAAACTAAATATAATGAGTGCCTATAAGTAAACGAAAAATCAGTTGTGTACTATGGTATCCAATAGTAACTGGGCAGTGTACAAACTGAAGTCTCCGTGGAACGCATAGAGGGAACTGGAGACCACCTGAAGGGAAGGAAAGGAAGGTAATAGCTGAGTGACTGACCTCAGATAATGAGAAGTAGGCTATCTGAAGCTAAATTTGTCAAATCTGTTTAAATAGAGTGAGCTAGAGATAGAGACAGAAAATTTGAGACGTTAATTGTATAAAATGCCAGAAACACAAGGAAGATCTTAAACTCTGTTATGCAAAACCACGCCCTTGGTCTCCTACCACAGAAAATGCAGCACTATGTTTTCAATATGCCCATCTCTTCATGCTGGTTTCTTTGGGGCAAATTTTCATCTTGCAAACTTCATTTCATCTGCACTAACTCTCATTTTTCTAAACTGTTTTAATTCCATTTATTCCAAGAAGAGCAAAATGTTACACAATCACATTAGATATAAAATTGTCTGTTTAAGCAAGATAAAAAGTTTCCATTTCTTTAACATGGGGCTGTGAGTTCCTGCCTACCTAGCTTACCTTTCCGTGTTGTTGTGAGGTTCATAAGAAATGATGGATAGCAAAGTACTTTGATAACTAAAAAACCTTTACAAATGTGAGCTATCATCATTAGAGTTCTGCCATGCCCTGTGTGTGAACCCTGAACAGTTCTTGGTTTTCATTTGTCATGTCACTCTTCTAATTCCTGTAGAGCATGTCCCACAAGATTTTATCATAAGACTCTCTTTTAATCAACGGCAAATGCAGTTTCTTGAAAGCATAATATTGTTTCTATTACAAATATTCTTTGAGCTCTGGAGGAAGCCTAATACGCATTTCAAGGACCATTATACTTATGACGGTTTTCCCCCTATCTCTTTCTTTTCATAGCTGCATTTTCTTCATATTATGTGGGTACAGTGAAATTATTTCATCAGGCAAAGTACTGTACGAAAAAATTAACTGTTAAATCCCATTCTTTCTCCCCACTTTATCTATTCTCATCTCTAAATTTATATTCTCAGATCACCTATGGGCTCCATGTGATGCCACCTGTTGATCGTAAAAATGAAACTAAGCATTGAAGGTGATGTAAGACAGAATATAAGATGGTGGCCTCCTTATTTAGTGGAGCTTGAAATTAGACCTTGATAGGAGCCTAGCTCCAAAGGTGTTGAGTCACTCAGTTGTCACTGTTTTTAATGCTTTCTATATCCCTTTTGCATCCCTTTACCAAATTAGTATTACTCTCGTGCTTACAGGCTTCCTTTTGGACTTTGACATAGTAGCCACAAAAAAGTAATGTACTCCTATTGGCACAGATACATTGCCTTATTACCTGCTTTTCCCAGTATATATTAGAACACTTTACTTGTATATAATCATATACTCCATTAAAGCATTCTGATTTTGGTGTGGGGGATAGGAGTATTAATTATTATAGTAGACTACTATTACTTCGCAAATTCCTTAAAAAGCAATATAGTGTTGATTGGAATTTGAGTCATAAGCAGTTAAATTTAGTCACAGCCTAGAAAGAGTTCCACTGTTAAAGTGGGTTTCATGGACGCAGCAAATTTCAGTTACTTGATGTTATGTTTTAATGATACCCTTAAATTTGATCAGCTCATGGAAGAACAGAAGTTGGAATAGAAATGAAACTTCAATTACGTTCTTACTTCTCATTCCTTGTGAGGCACAGTTTTAGAGCAAAAAGGACAACACCACCAATGTTTATTTGTCTTCAGCCCTCATGTCTGTGAAGCTGCCCTGGAGCTTGTTGAGTTCTAACTGTGGAAAGTATGGTAGGATCTGGGAACAGCTTTCCTAACACTGCACAGCCCCGCTCTTCTCTGTTCTCCTCTCATGCAATCTCCACACTTCTTCCCCTGACAATTGCCTCTTTCAGTCTCAAGGTTTGACTTAGGAGCTGCTAAGTTCCTGAAGCATTTACACTCTGAATGATGGTTTTGAATGTATACCTGGCCAGGCTATACTTGGTGTTACATAAAGCTAACCTTGAGGACTCCATAAACTCTCCCTGTAAACTGGTTTGTACATGGTCCTGAATTTGACTGTTCATTCATTTCCTTGTTTGAAGTCTATTAGCAAGGTCTACCAAGCATAATGTCTAGAGGGAACATTGAGGACTAAGAGCCCCAGCTCTTCCCTGTTGATCCTGCACTGCCTCCCCCGTTGCCCTCATTATGTTTCACCTTAATAATAAACTTATTTTTCCCCTTCTCTCCTTGGCACTCACCCAAAGCGTTTCAAGCATCTACTTAGATAAGAGAGCATCCTGTCAGAGCTGGGTCCTGTGTGATATGTGGAGGAGGTCACCAAGCCACTGCAGATTCATAGATGGAAAAGAGACACTGCTCTTGAGAATATGCAATAATTGCTGGAAGCCCAAACCTGTAATTACTGTTGCTACTCTGGGAACTCCAGTGACGTCTCCATAGTTAGCCTTTGCCCTTCTCCATCCAGACTTTCCTACCATGCTTTTCTCTGGCTCTTTTGTTGGAATTTATATTAGAAACAGAAGTTGTGAAAATTTTGTTGAGAAATTGTATGCTACTACAATATTAAATGTATATTAATAGACTTGATTGTATAATATAAATCAAAAAATAGTTGAAATCTACTAGTAACATGACTTTTAATTTTAGCTAAAATTATGGATTTTTAACTACCATTTTCTGGTTTTGAGCTCAAGGCAAAAGACCTGTAGCACCTTGTTTAGCATTTCAATAGAGGTCTACAGGAGAGGTGTCACTTTCTTTCCAAGTACACTAAAGGAAATTGCTGAGGAGGATACCTGGGTCAGAGCTCACAGCCCTGTCTAATGCTGGATACTGTATCTGAAAGCAGTCAAATTTCTGTATTATACTGTGTGTGTGTGTGTGTGTGTGTGTGTGTGTGTGTGTGTGTGTGTGTGTGTGTGTGTGATTTTATTTATAGTTGGATGTTTATGAATGTAGAGGCCACACTCTGTCAGCTGTCAACTTTGGGTGTCATTCTTCAGTTGCTGCCTATGTTGAATTTGCCACAGGGTTTCTCACCTGCCTGGAACTCATGGATTAGGCTAAACTGACTGCCAAGTGAGCCCCAGGGATCACCCTGGCTCCACCTCCGAAACATTAAGCTAACAATTAGGCTATGTGGTCCCACCATGCCTTTTTTATTTGGGTGCTGGTGGTCTATCCATCTCAAGTCCTCAGGCTTTTGTGGTAAGAATTTTAGCAATGAGCCATGTACCCAGACCCAGCATTACACTTTTGGTCTCGTAGGATGCTGCCTCCTCCTCATCCTGTTTTTCACCCTCCTTTTCTTCCTCCTCTTCGTCTTTCTTCTCTTTCAGTGCTATATTCTTGATGAAAAATTTCCCTTGGCTCCACACTGTTTTCAGGAGACATTATCCAGGAAGACCACAAAGAATCATTAGACACCCTACCATTCCAGACATTTTAAACTCCTCGTGAAGTTCTTCATCTGGAAGAACTGTCTTGTCTTTCATTCTGATTGGCTTACTGTCTTTTGCTGATCAGATATCTGGGAAGCTAATTATGTCTGAGCTGGTCAAAGCCAGTATCTGGCAGTCTCTGCATAAGCTGCTAATGCAGCCCACACTGCTTTCCTGGGACTAAGCTGGAGGCTACTGCTTGCCCTTTCCCGTTCCTCTTTTTCTTCATCTATAAACACAAAATGGCCACCTTATAGCTGGATTGGAAAGAGTGTAGATAATATGTGTAAGTAGAGTAAGTAAAAGTGACATGGTAATAAAGCTAACAGTAGCTCATATTTGTTAAAATCATTTGCCGTGTCAAGCACTATGGTAGGAGCTTAATGTGCATTATCTGTAATCTTTTCATAATGATTTCATTGAAAGACCTCTTCTCAAAGCCAGAAAGTACTTTCTCTTTCTTCTTTAACCGCATTATCGGATCCACCATTTGATGTACGTTAGGCAGAGATTATAGTCTTTAGATCTTTGGTTAGAAACACAACTTAATTGCAATAGTTAAGACTAATTTTTGGTTATTAAAATTTCCAAGCTGTCCTTAATTCAAATGAAATTGAAGCTCAGTATTTTTCATCAGTTTGGCTGTGCCTCCCAACTCCAGTTTTTACTGTACAATAATTTTTGGCTTATTCTGTTTTTCTGGTTTCTCTTATGAATCTGTACTTCTGTCCTTGGCAGAAGGGGTCTCCCTTGTGTGATATTTAGCTAAGAACAGTGCCCTTCCCTCATACTATTCCTCATTCCTGACACAAAAGAGATGTGTTTTACTGGGACATAAGTCCAAGCTACAATGGTTAGTCCAGCAATCTCATTGTGGGGCTCCCCTTACTTTGACAGTGTACTCTCTTATTCATGAGAGTCCTCTCTGTAGAACGCACTGAGCCCAGGAGCCCTGCAGAAATTGACATCATGCCCTGTCGACAATCTTTTCTCAGAACCCTCTGCTCATACTGTCTGCTCCAGCTGCTACCCAGCCTTCTTATTCTCCAGGGGAAGAGTCTGCCAGGGTTCACATGGTCCCTGAAATTTAGAACTAAAATTCTGGTTCAGCTTGAACCGGTATATTCTCAACATTGCAAAGGGTTGTATTTTAAACATCTGCAGCTGTTGGAGTCAACCCCCTTGGTGAAGATGGTAGAACATATGTAGAGAAAAGATAAACCAAACTGCCTTTCTTTCCTTTGTTAGATATCTTGGCCTGCTGTGCTTTCTTTCTTTTCAAATATTCTCTGAAATTCTGCTGTTAATACAGCAGATGAGAAGTTAAGTCGCTAGCTAGTGTAACTCTTTGGAAACCTCTTAAAGATAGGCTTGGTAGCTTCACTTTAGTTCCTTTATCTTACTGTGATTAATTGTAGAGGTTTTAGCTAAGGTAAGAGGAAGAGTCTTGCTTCACATTTGATTATTTTGGAGTACCCTTTTACACCCCCAAATACACTCACACTGCAAGTTATATTTCCCGTGGTTGCAAAGCTTACTTAGGAAAGTCAAAACCTGGTTAACATCAAGAATATTTTGATCCCAAATTTAATCCTTTGCCCACTCCACTTTTTATATTTGAGTGTGGCTGATCCTTTGTAGTCGAACTACAAGATGAGAAAAATGGCAGTGGAAATCTGGAGGATTTACTTAAGTGTTCACATCAGGAAAACATGCATTGGTATTGTAGGCATATTGAGACTTTTCCTGCTCAGTTGACTTGAAATAGCATTTATTTATGTCCCCATCCCTAAGTGAAAACAACAGTTGATGTAGCTGAAGCGCTGCCTAGCTCATCGTGTGAACTCAATGCGTATTTGTTAGATGAGTAACTGTAGGAATTCAATGTTAGCTAGTGCTTTGTTCCCAGCAAGCAGTGAGTACTGCTGACTTTTGTCTCATGTTTCTATTGTGTAGGCTTCAATGTTATTTGCCCATCCATCATCTGTGTATACGTTTAAGGAAATGTCTCCAACATTTTTATTGGATGGCTGCATTTCCTTTACAGGAAAGTAGAATTCCAGCCTTTGAAAGCAGACTGATTGAGAGTTGAAAATTTAATCAACAAGAACCAATTTAAAAATGCCAAGTTGCAAGAAAATCTAGAGTTCTAACTTTATATATAAAATTCTTTTCTGCACAACAAAAGCCTTAACTTTCTTTTGGTGTGAATGTTTAAAATATGCTGATAAATGGCTACTGAAGAACAATCTAATGCAGAGCAGTACCAACTCATATTTCTCTCAATGCTCAGAGGGAAAATGGTCTGGATAAATCTTAGGGATTGTTGAGATATTATAGAAAAACAATCTTGTCCTTCAGGTTAAACCACTGAAGATTAATTAAAGTTTCCTTTGAGATATGCATACATATATATGGGTATATCCTTATATGGATGTCTTAGAAAACAATAATATGTATACATATATATGATATATGTATCTTTTATTATAGGTAAATATTTGTTGGTTGAATTCTTCAGTAAGGTTTCCATATAAACTTCTGTGTGACAATGTAAATTGAATTTTAGTTGCTGTGCATGGAGCTGTTTCTTTTAGCTCAAGTACATTTGCCGCACAAACAAAATTTTAAAACATTTGTAAACATATTCTCTGCATATAGAGCTATAGAAAATTTATAGCTAGTGTGAGAATACACTGAGTAGCCTGGAGAAACTGAGGAACAACTTGACTTCAGTGAGGCACTAGGGATCTCACAGGATGTGCTTACATTTCCACCAAGGGTTTTAGAGGGCTGGTCACCTTTTCTTGTGTAGAAATTTATCAGATGGTGTTCTCACAGACATGCTTCCACAGTGAAGCTGGGGTGGTGGGCTTTGTTATGAAGATTCGACTATTTTAATTATAGTAGGACTGTGATGGATACATAAAAAAAATTTTAAAGTCTCAGACTTCAAATGATATCCAATATCAGTAACTCCTTTGCACTAGTGTTTACTTCGTTGGTGTTAAAGAGCTGCATTCTGGGAATGTGAAAATAAGTAGCAGCTGGGCATATGCAGACAAAAAATAGTCTTTAACTCAGGAATGGAATTAGTTACCTATTATGTGTAACAGTTACTGTCTGGATTGGTGGCTTGAACCATCACAAATTTATCATTTTGTGGCTCCTATAATTAAAAAATCAAGGCACTGTGTAGCCAGGACTTCCATATTATTGTAACTTTCAAGGCTGCAATTAATAGTGGGACTACCAGACCTAGGAGCTTAGCTGGTAAAAGAATGAATTCTCACTTGGATAGTTCTTGGTGGGCACTCATTGCATCCAGGGCCTCAGTTCTCTGCTGGCTGCTGACCAGGATATTCCTGCCATCTTTTGTGTTGGAATTGATCTGTTTATAGGTCTCCTTCATCACAATGTGGGAAATGAGAAAGCAGTAGACTATCAAGCATGAAAAAGAGAATTTTGATCCTTTCAACATTTGCATGGACTGTTGGTTAAAAGCAAGTCATTCGGAGGAATGTGCTAGACATCGGCACTAGGAGTGGAGAATTATCACAGGAAGCATTGTTGTTGGAACTGAAAGCCCAGACCTAACCACTCAACCCATCACTTATTATCAGTTTTCTTAAACTCCTCAAGCATATTTCATCACAATAAAATGGTAGAAAATTTGGTACTTATTAATCAAGCCATACCAAATTTCAAATGCTTGCCCCTCTTTTAGGGCACAACATGAAACAGAACATTATTGTCTTAATTTTCTCTCTTTCCTACATATGCCAATCTTCCTCCACTTCAATAGATTTATATTATGGAACATTCCAGCTGCAGGTCACTGGCTTCTTACTATGTTTAAGATGAATTCACCTCACAACATTAAAAAAAAAATGTTAAGATCATGCAAATCCACACAATAGGAATCCAAATTATTATTAATCATGTGAATGTCCTGTAATCATTAGTGAGTGATTTTTAGTTCTTAGTTTTAAACTAATATAATGATATTAATGAAATGTATTGAATAAGACGTACTGTACAGATAATCTAACAGTTGAAGTTCCATTAGGTTTGTCAAAACAGTGGTAAAAATGGAAGAAAAGTAAAATAATACTGTTGGTTCCTCATCTCTCTTTCTGTAATGTATTTTATCTAACATATTGAGATGATTTACCAATAACCACCCTGTTCCTAAGTCCTCTCTGCAGTGCTTCCAGGCCTAAGTTACCACGCCTGTTTTTATGAGGGTGTTAGACCTCTCAGGTCCCTATGCTCATCTGACAAGCACTTTACAGACTGAGTCATTTCCCCAGTCCTTTGCTGTCTTTCTAACGGAATCTGAAGACAACAGTGAGGTTTTCAGAGACAACATAAGAGAAAGACACTGAAATATAAGGACTTCAGATGCTTTATAACTTGTCACACACAAAAAGGAGCCTCTCCTGGTAATCGGTGTAGTGCTGTTCATGTGTCAATCACATACAAGCAGAGAATTGGACTCTGCACCGCTGCTTCTGTTTTCTGGGAGAATTTAGTACAAAGAGAGACCGGTCCTCCTTTTTGTAGGGTGAAGGGGGGTCTGCAATTGTGTCTCAGCCATTCTTTTTCAAACTCTAGAGTTCATTAAAACTCTTTTAGCTGTCTTCACTGCCATCTTTCTTCCTTCTCATGAATTATTCAAGGCAGATTTCACTTGAGGTAAATAGTTTGATTTGAAGGTTTTTGTATCTGGATTTAGATGCAACCAGAAGTGTTAAATGCTCAGCATGTTAAGTGCACAGAGGGGCAC
Organism: Peromyscus californicus insignis; assembly: GCF_007827085.1. Lineage (NCBI taxonomy): Eukaryota > Metazoa > Chordata > Mammalia > Rodentia > Cricetidae > Peromyscus > Peromyscus californicus. The sequence continues at coordinate 157,000,947 of NW_026294573.1, read as the reverse complement.
AAACTCCGCTGCTAGGATAGAAGGCACTTGCCGCCAGCACTCTGGGGCTGCTGTTGAGCTTCAGCTCAGTAACTATTTGTCATTCTGAAGAAGGCTGGAATGATGAAGCTTACTGTATAAATCAGAGAGCTCGGTCCCCAAGCATCCCAACATTCTAATCCACTTCTCAGTTAGTGGGAGCTTTCAGGGGTTTTACAAGGTAAAACTTCACATTTTTATCTCACCTGGCCAATGTTTTATTAATCAACGTTATTCTTTAGATATTATATAACAAGCATCAGAAACCACTTTAGCCTTCCTGTTTCTCTTGAGTTAACTGAAATTTGGATTTTGAATTCTTTCAACAGATCATGTGAAAAGAGGACCTGGGAACTGTTTCACCTTAATAACCTTGAGCTAGGAGACTTCCTTCATTGCAGTCATATATTCCTTATATCATGTATCCTAATTTTAAGTTTTAACCACTGAATACACTGAATACATTCATGAAAAATTGATTTATAGTATACATGGCTGAAAACTGTATTGCCCAGAGATAATGGGCAGAACTGGTTCAGTAAAATGTAGCACATTTAATAACCAATCCCCAGCCGGGCGGTGGTGGCGCATGCCTTTAATCCCAGCACTTGGGAGACAGAGCCAGGCGGATCTCTGTGAGTTCGAGGCCAACCTGGTCTACAGAGCAAGATCCAGGACAGGCACCAAAACTACACAGAGAAACCCTGTCTAAAAAAAAAAAAAAAAAGAACAAAACAACAACAAAAAAAGCCAATCCCCAAACTCCTATAATTCTTTCACTTTCTAAAATTCTCTTTCTTAAATGAATTTTTCTTACAACTGTTAACAAAAAAAAAAAAAAAAAAAAAAAAACATATTCACAAAATTATGCTCAGGTTGAAATGGTTTCAGAAAAAGCATTTTGTTTATCTTTCCTGTTCTAACACAATGTCATTAGCAACAGCAGTTTCATTTACTAAAGAATAATATACACAATATTCGTTAATTACTATGTGAGACAGTTGAGTTGAGTTCCTGCATGTATTCTGTAGGCTAAGGAATGCCATAGCAATGTTGGTGCCCCCATTTTACAGTGTAAATATCACTTGGTAGGCAAAGTCCTGAAATCCAAGGACATAAGGCTCTCACGCTTAAATACCCTTCCAAAAAGTGCCAACTTAGTACAGGTATCTGACCACAGACTCATTAAGTCTTCCAGTGTGATGCAGTGGTGAGTGGTGGGGGAAGGCATGGATTATTCAGTATTATATTCTTTCATAAACTACACATCTGTTAATGTGTATATGTGCATTTTAAAACTTAATCCTTTAGTTATTTATAAAGACACACTGGTTTCAAAAGCACTAACATGCATGCATATGAGTGTGTGTGTGTGTGTGTGTGTGTGTGTGTGTGTGTGTGTGTGATTATGACTTTATTTCAGAAAATTTTATCAGAGAGTGAATCCACACAGCAGATTGATATTATAATCTTGATGTGTTATTGGTTACTCTACGACTGTATAGTTCAGATCTGAAGTATTCCCTAATTTTTCATATGTCAATGATTTGTGAAACTATGTGGAATTGATGGTCTAGCAGAAGTACATGGGTCACTGAGGTGTGCCTTTGTGGGAGATTTTGGAATACATTCCCTTTCTCACTCTTCTCTTTGCAAAAAATTAATTGAGAACCTCCTGTGAAGTGTGTTCCATGGATCCAGTCCACACAGCCAACCGTCCATGTCCTAAAACCATCTGCCAAAAGAAATCTTTGCTACTTTTATGATATTTGCCTCAGACTCTATAATTCAGATGTGAAGACTCACCTTTGCACCCAGGCATATTGTTTTCTCAGTCCCTGTGGAAGAAAGGAGTTTTTCATCTGAGTGTCCAAGAGACACAGGAAACAGAAAACTTAAGATGTAAAACTAAGGAAAGCTGAGTTCTGAAGGAAGGAGCCTACAGTTTGCTCAATTAGGTTTCTTGAGACCCTGAATGAGAGAGAGAGAGAGAGAGAGTGTGTGTGTGTGTGTGTGTGTGTGTGTGTGTGTGTGTGTGTGTGTGTGTGTGTGTGTGATGGTGGCTAAGGAAAAATGAGGGGCGCAGTTCTAGATCAGGCTTTATGTTTGTGGATTATTATAACAGCCATCGTAAGGGCAGACACTGGGCATTTTTAGGGAGCTTGGGAAAAAGTCCGCCTAAATTTCACACATTAAATTTTACTGATAAGAGCATGGTTGGGTCTCCTGAGAAAAGCTGTAGAGAAGCTCTGTAGGTACGAATCGGTTTTTACTTCACTAAGTCTAGGTGTCAGCTGTGACATAAAGACGGGAAACAGTTCTGCTTCATTTAGACCCATGTCTACTGCCTTGTGAATGAATGGATTCCTGGGGAGTACTTAGTTGGTATCCCTTCTCTGAAGTCTCTGGTTTTGTATCATTGTAGTTATAGCAGGCATGCTTAAAGTGTCATAAGATCTCTTGGTTTCAGCATATGCAGAGGCATATATGTGATTTACAATGTTTTTTAATGATATGCTGATAAAATACGATGTTTAAAATCCCAAGGTTGTGCTTGAGTTCTTTTAGCTCTAAAATTCAACAGGTCAACTGTGGGTTATGATAAAGTTTTAATGGCTTAACAATCTTTTCTTCTGCAATATAGTCTATTCGTATTTTCCCTCTTCCATTACCTTTTATTGAAGAATGAATTCTTCAACTGAATATATTCAACTGGATATGGTGATTGCATATAGTATAAGGCTCATTTAGCACTAGGGACAATTGAAAATACATGGAGATTTTTTTTAATTTCTCTGTAACTAAAATAATAAACATAACTTCTTATCATTTAATAGTCATAAGTCATGGAAGTTATTACCATCTTATTCTGTATGGAACAGTATTAACACATAAATTATTAACAGTATATTTGTTGAGAAATACAGTGACCACGTATAACTCTTCTCATTTCTGTGCCCAAATATATCACAGGAAGCTATGAAAGAAAGTAAATGTTTGTTTTGTTTTACAGTTGAAGGGAGGATATACTCCATCATGGCAGGAAAGCTTGGTGACAGAAGTGAGAAACGCCTGACTACATTGTTCCCTAGCCAGGACACAGAATGGACAGGACAGGGTGGACAGCTAAAAACCTTAAATCCTGCCCTCAGTGACCCAATAATTCTGACTCCTCCTCCTGAAGTTTCCACAGTCTTTCCAAACAGTGTTGTTATCAGCTGGGAACCAAGAGTTGGAACATGTGAGTGAGCGTACATTGGGCAAGCACACATGCTAGAATGAAAGGAATTGTTATCTGTGTAAGACTTAGGCTTCTCTAGTTACCCTGTCAAAATCTTCCTTGTTCAAGGTTTGGCTCATACCTCAAGTCCTTTACGAAATCATTCATAAATGTCTCATCTTAATTGTGGAGATCTTTTAGTTTTTGGTGTTTCTTGCTTCATCTCTTTCTTGAACACAAACTTAGAAAATGCTTAAGGGATTGGCAACCTAAGAAAGAGATTTTATTTTACTTTTTCCTTATCTTCTTCTTTCAAGGTATGACAATCCTCAAGACATTTTTTTTTATGTTGCTTTACTGACATTAGCTGATGTTCTTATAGGGAAATATGCAGTAAATAGTGAAATAACAATGACTTGTGATCTTTCACAAATGTAACACCATGGTAAAGATGGCAACTAAAATAAACATGCCATGAAACTCAAACTAACCCCACTCACTCAAGGCTAAGTCACTGATGTGGCTCCATTGAAGAGAAAATGTGAAACTTACCCTTCAACATCTTTCATGTCTTGATGTTTCTTCTGTTACTGTAATAAACTGTTATGAAAGAGGAGCATAAGGAAGAAAGGGCTTGTCCTTGTTCACAGTTCCATGCTACACTCCATCTAGCAAGGAGGACAGAAGAGCAGGGAAACTGAGGTAGGTGGTCACATCTTCACAGTGAGCCGAGAGTAATGTATTGGTGGTGTTGCTTATCTCCCTTTCTTCACTTATATACAGTGCATAGGTCTTCTCACATCCATTAACCTAATCAAGATAACCACTCACAGGCATGTCCAGAGACCCATCTCTCAGATGATTATAGACTCTGTTACAATGACAAGTAATGCTAATCCTCATGGTAGGCGTGTCTTGCATGCATGAGCTACATTGTATAGAATGTTGGTCATAAAGATTTCTTAGAAAAACAAAGGCCACCTATGTCTGTTAGCTTTCTGCTACTGTGACTTGAGAAAATCAATTCAAAGTGAGAAACCTTTATTTCTGGTTAGTTTTAGGAGTTTTAGTCTATGGTGTCTTGTTCCCTGTGGTTTAGGATCTGACAAAGCAGAAAGCAATGGGTGGAACCTGAGTGGGACCATAGCTAGTCACCTCATAGAAGATCGAAACATTGGACATTGCCTTAAAGACTCACCCTTTCAAGTAGGTTACACCTCCTAAGTTTGTATTACCTCTAAATAGTCATAAAGTTAGAAAGCTACCAAATGATTGGAAAACTACCAAGTAACCATCATGATCCAATCACTGCCCCAAAGCCCACTTGTAAACACAGCTACTTTTTGGACCAAACTATCAACACATGAACTTCTGGTCTTTTAGAACCAAACAATAGTAGATTTCAATATATCTCCTAATCTCAACCCTCCACACACACTCATAAAACAGATACCCAGAAATGCCATTTTAGCTGTTGAGTATTTGTGCTGTCTGTATACCTACTTACCAATCAATATACAAAAGTAATGCTATGAAAAATCAATAAAATGTAAACAGACATCTAGTAGTTCTTTTTAATAATTTACTTTTTTATTGGATCATCGACGGTCACTTGGTAATTTTGTAATCAGTTGGACTTTTTCTAACTTTGAGAGACTATCTGGAGGGAATCCAAACTTAGGGGTTGAGACTTATTTGAAGAAATGGGTCCCTAAGACAGTGTGCATGAAATACTATGTTTTGTCTTCTCCACTATCCTGTTTCCCATCTTTTATGGTTAACTGCACACCCTTTGACTGAAATAAGAATTAATGCCACAGGCTCACTACCCTCATTCAAATTCAAGGAAGAAATAATCACTCTATTGCTGATTTCTCCCCATAAAACAGAAGACATTCATTCCTGTCATATGCAAGTAGTGATATTGCCACTACTTATATTATATCCAAGATCCACTTTTGTAAACAATATGTTCTTTATTAATTATAACTCCTCTAAAGTAAAGCTGTAATTCATTTAATAGTCTAAAGATGAAGTTATCTTTACTTTTATAATAGAATAGAATTGTTTGAATATAGTAGTCTTTTCTTATAGAATCATATTTTAAACCAGAGTTAATATGACCATTTGTATCAATAAATATATTCTAAGTTTTAAATAGTATGAACACTAATATGTTTTTATCCTTTATGAGTAATGGCCACAAGTTAGGTATGCAACCCAAGGGAGTTGTACATTTTACTAATTATGAAAAAGCAAGGTAATTCCGTTATTTAGTTGTATAAGAAAACAGAATTTAAATGGACCACATAGTATATTCTGAATTTGCGACACATTATTTTGTTTAAGCAAAAAACTTTTGGATATAAAAAGAAAGGCAAAAGTTATCTCAAAAAAGAAATTATTATAAACTACATGATATATGTTTACATTTTTCCTTTACAAGATATTGTTTTTCTACATTAGTAAATAGGTATACTATTATTGTTTTTGTTTTTTGTGTGTGTTATGTGTGTTGTTATTGATACCTTTTGAGGAAATATTGTGACCTTTCAGGAATTGGAAAGTATAGTTATGTTTTGCTCTTGTGACCTTGTATTATATATCCAGTTTGAAATCCTGCTTCTCAGTAGGAAGCCATGTTGGGGGTTTCAATGTTGAAGAGAATAATGGTGAAAAGAAAAAAGAAAAAAAAGGAAGGAAGAAAGACAAGAAGAAACCCTATCTTCCAATGGCTTACATATATAGCATTTAGAAATATAATGTAAGGTAAATATATTCAAATATATTCTGATCAGAAAGTGCTGTGTGTGTGGAAAATAAAAGGTGGTGCTTATGGGCATGTTTTTTACATAACATCACCATTTAGAATAAACCATTTACACAAACATATGTATACAGGCTCTTATCCAGAAAACATCAAAACTGAATACTTATATTTCTGTAATCAGGAAACATTTTTACTACCCTATGCCTAAGAGTATAAGGGACATTGAAATAAATGAAGTGCCAATGCTTCCTAAGTCATCAAGGACCCTTGTGTAGTCAGTAGATGCTGAATTTTTTCCTGTGGAATTGAAAAGATGATACTTGCTTACACTGTCAAAGCTTCAGTTTCTCAAATGAAGTCTTCAAAGTAGCGTCTGTACATATATAGTCAGAGTAATTTTAATAGAACTTGAAACATCCAGAAACAGAACAGAAAATCTGCACAATCACACAGAATATTGAAGATATTTTTCATTTGTATGCTGTCTCTATCTCTCTGTCTCTGTTTCTCTGTCCCTTTGACTCACTGTCTCTCTCTCTCTTAGTGTGTGTGTGTGTGTGTGTGTGTTCTATATGCAGACACATGACTTGGTGTATTAATTTGTTTGCAACTCTATCCATATAAATGGGCAGAAAGATATCTAAGCAGATAGCAAGCAAGCTGGAAGACAGACTGACAAATGATAGATAACATACTGTCCTTTAAAAGATAATGTTATTTTTCACCCTTAGGAGCCTAATGCACGTTTCAACTTTTTATCTTGTTTTCTAATTTCAATCTTATAAACATACTACAACATATTCTTTTTGCATCAGGTTTGTTGGCATATAATTTGACCACACTACATACTAATTTAAAATATGCAATTCATTGTTATTCAGAATTCTACATGCATTTTAACCTCATTCAAATTCAATTTTATTCCATGAAAAGAAATCTAGAGATGGCTCAGCATTTATGATTACTAGCTGCTCTAGGAGAGGAAATAGGATTGGTCTCCAGCTTCACTCACATGATGACTCACAACACTTTGTAACTCAAAGGGATCCAATCCCTTCTTCTGGCCTCCCCAGTCTGTGTTCATATATGATGCACATACATACATGCAAGTAAAATGCTCATACACATAAAATAAGCAATTCTTTGAAACAGAAATCCTTTCCCTGTTAGCTACCAGGTCCTTACTTACTTCCATGTTTTTTTCCCTGAGCATCCAGTAAGCTAAGAAATGTCTCTATAGAGTCGCCAATTCTAGGCATATTCTATAAATGGAATCATACAACATTCTATCCTTGTTGTTTCTTAATTCTTTCACTTAGTATAAAAATTTAGTATATATATTCATATATATCAACTACTCTATAATTGGCAAATAATTATTCATTTTACAAATGTATCACATTTAACTTACCCAATAATAAATTGTGACTATTTGGATTGTTAGATTGTGTCAACTTTTTGAATATTTAGGATGATGATGCAGTTATACTAAATAATTATTGAGTTTTTTAATCATAAATTAACAACTCAAGATTCCAAGCATTGAAAGAGAGGGGGGTTGCTTCATTTCAGCCAAGAAACAATGGTTGAAGCTCAAAGAACTTTGCAAATTGTAATGAAAGACCAATTGGAAATGGTATATACCACCCCTTTGACATTTAATGTCTGCGTTCAGTCATGTTGCAAGAGAAACTGGAAATTACCTTCTAGTTGTGTGTCCTGAAAGTACAGGAAAGCATACATCATGGAGGGTGTCTATCAGTTCATTAAAATCCATACTAGCAACCAGGCACAGTGGTTCATGCCTTTAATTTCAGCAGTAGGGAGGGGAAGACAGGTGGATCTCTGAATCTGAGGTCAACTTTATCTATAGAAGGAGTTCCAGGACAGCGAGACCTACACAGAGAAATCCTGTCTCAAAAACAAAATGAACAAACAACAATAATATTAATTAACTAACCACCATATACTAGCAAAATAATGAAAATGCTGTCCAACAAATTTCCTCATAATAGTCATGTAAGTACATATTGATGATATTCAGTTTATATATGTCACCAATCTTTATAACAGCTTTAGGAGTTAGGCACCAACATTCTCTTGTTATAGATTTGATTCTGGGGGCTAGTGTAATTAAATACAGAGTATAAGTGTAAAACAGATAATGAATGGCAGGGATGAGATATACAAGTTCCAAACTGATCTGAAGTTTTCCAAAACTAGTGGTCATTAGTCAGAAACACAGAAGTAAGTCCGAATGAAGAACTGCCAGATAAAACAAAGGATACCAATGCTATATTTGATGTTTCCACTGAAGCATCATTTGTTGTTTACTACTCTAAATTTAATTTTAACGAAGTGCCCTGTATTTATTACATCTGGCAATCAGGCAAATAAGAACAGTGAGTGAGAGAAAAAAAAGTTCTATCCACCAGGCACTAAACTTTTAAATTAACGTTTGGAGGTTTGTCAACTTTTAGTGCTTAGCACTGTGATGTAATTAAATCTAACAATCTGCAAATGGAAAAAGTCATACAATAATTACCTCTTGATTACATGATGGGGAATGTAGGCATGATTTCCCTAAGGGGCACATTTATAGGATAGATATCATGCCTACTAATCACCAGGTCATGTGTTAGTTCATACAAATGAAATTCAAAACATTTTAACATACTAAATTTATATCAGAATAAACTCATTTTTATAGAATTTTTAGTCATCTAAATAAAATCTACACTACTTTATTAAATAGATTATCCAAAGCAACTGTTTGCATCACTTGAACTCACTATTGCTCTGATTTCACTTAGGAGTATGGGATGAATGAGTGCCAATTAGCATCAATGTCTACAACTCTCTATAAAGTGCTTAATTACCCCTGAGACTTGATAGTGTGGAGAACAGGATGATGCCTCTAAAAATGACTCCATGACAACAAAAATGAGACTGCCTCTGACATTGGGAAGGGGTATTTCTGTGGCCACTTCATTTAAGCTTGGGAATACTAGAACTGTATAAGATGAGAAGTACCACAGAGTTCATATATTATTGCTTTACGTGCTGAAAATCTTTTATCCAGTTAAAGTAATTCTGTATGTTAATGACAGACATTGAAGCTGATGACATTTTTGCCCGAGAAAATTACAGTTCCATCTCTTTTTCATTCCCTGCTCTCCTGCATTACACCTAAGCTGTTAGCTGGTAACATATTATGAACTCCACACAGCAGAAAGGAATCCTGGCACATTTACATCAAAGATGTGTACTTATTCTTTTAGAACTCACATTCACTTTTCATAAAGTTACTAAGAATTAAGTGCATGTTCCATGAAGTGAATTTTTTAATATTTCAGTTTTTGGTCTAGAGTCTCTTTTTATATTTAATGATCGATCATAGAGAACAAATGGTATGTTATCATTTTGATGAGAAGAAACCCACAGAAAACATGGTCAAGTGCCAGAATCTCATAATCTCCCAGTATTACAATCTGTGTTAAATATAATGAGCATTAGTTTTTTAGAGTAAACATTATTTTCACTTAAAATTATAATAATGTTCTCTGAGTGCCTGCTACATGCCAGACATAGGCTGGGCAAATATCAAACATGATAATGTATCCATTTCACATTTAGATGTATTTAAATTTCCTTTTTGCTGTGTTAGGTAAAAGAAATTATGTGGTGTGATTTTAATGATCTGCATGTTAGAAGCAGATGGGTTAGCTGAAAATACAGTGCTGACTTTACCTCATGAACAAGGCTTAGATTTTTTTTTTTCTGGCATGGGAGTGTTGAGACAGGGTTTCTCTGTGTAGTTTTGGTGTCTGTCCTGGAACTCACTCTGTAGACCAGGCTGGCCTTGAACTCACAGAGATCCACCAGGCTCTGCCTCCCGAGTGCTAGGATTAAAGGCGTGCGCGACCACCGCCAGACTTTAAAGGATTAGTTTCTAAACACTGTATTCCTCAGTGTTATCCCTTGTCAAAGGGGATCCATTACAGTAGTGACTGCATAATTTCTAAGAATAATTAAATGATTTAATTAATATTAAATACTTGTTTTTATGTCGTGTACTAGAAATATAAAACATACATTCTCATTCTTATCATTTCCTTTTTCAGAAACCCTTTCCCCCTTTAGTTTTTAGATTATTAAAGCACAAATATAAACAATAAACCAGTTATAATAAAAAGACACAGCAGGGTGGTCTTTAATCACAGCACTCAGGAGGTAGAAGCAGGCAGATCTCTGTGAGTTTGAGGCCAGGCTTGTCTGCAAAGCAAGTTCCAGGACAGCCAGAGCTATTACACACAGAACCCCTGTCTCAAAACAAACAGACAAACCAACAAAATAGAAAAAGACACTGTTATTTGTAGCACATAATGTTTAAATAAATGGCTACACCCAAATTCCCAAGTTTATCCTTAATTAATCTGTGAGTGAAGTTTCTCCTTTTGGACTTATTACAGATTTTGTAAAAATAAAGTTATGAACAGATATTTCCCAAGTCTGATAGAAAAGTATACATTTTATCATTATCATTTACCTAATGTTTACCTAGTACTACTAACTGCTAAAGTTAGAATTTCGAAGTGTGTCTTATTAATAATTACCCAGAAACGTATCTTTTCACTTTATAACCCATATACAAATGAACTTGGAAGTAGTGTGCTCTAAGAGTCTTATAGTAAGTATTATACTAAGAATATTAGTAGTATGATCTAATCTTTTTAACTAATTTTAATCTTACTGGAATTGAGAGATATTTTTCTCTTCATAATACTCAAAGTAGATAAATGATTTTATCCTTTATTTAAAAAATAAAGCAATGTCATCTTCAAAATCTGACTAAAAATGCAATAAATAATTTGTGGCTGGTGGATTGAGTCAGAAGAAAAGTTTAAAGCATACGTACAGTATATATTCAGTTTCAATTCCACCATGAGCCAGTGCTAGCAATAATTATTCCAATATTTCTTCTCAGACTCATTCTTGAGAGACAACACAGCACTGGAGAAAGTCTCCATCGTGCCAGTGGCGCGGCAGCCCATGAAACAGATCCTTCAGATAAGCTCATCCTGTGGTTTCATTATCTCTAGTCCCTTGTTTCCACTTTTTGGTGGTTCAGTTTGAAGCATTTCACAATTCTGTTTCAACCCTCTGTTACTATTCCTTTTCCTTTAACAAGATAAACTAACATTATCAATACAGAGAAAATTAAAAAAAAAAAAAAAACTCCCGTTATCCTTATTTTGCTCTTCAGAAGAAGCTGATCAGCTCAAGTATACTTTGAAGTGTCTGTAAGTTATGTTTGCAAGTAGTTGTGACTGCCCTACCTTCTTGAGGGTTAAAAGGGAGGTTATCTATGTAAATCTCATAGCATATTTTAGGCTCATAGTTATAACTGTTATTATGGTTTTTTTTTTCAATTCAAACAGTAGGTGTAACCTCAATAAGAAGTTATTGGCTTACCTTTCCTTCCATAGAAGGGTTTGCCTTTGAAACTAAGGCATTGTTCCAACTGTTGAAATTGTTACTTTTTATTTAATGTCCAAAAGTTATTCATAAAATGGTTAAGAGTAAGGTGTCACAGCCAGACTCTTAGGCTCAAGCTCCACCATTGCCACTTGAAAACGGTATTGGTGTCGTGTAGACATTTAAATGTACCTATTAAAGGTACCTCTAATACAACAAAGAGGAATAAGTGTGTTACAGTATATGTAAGATGCATAGATGTGTTTGAAGTAGGATAAGCAGTTACAATTTCTTGCCTACTATTAGTTTTATAGTATTGAAACTTCACTCTGCCTTTCTGAGGGTATTTAAATTTGGTACTATGTGCCAAAACCACATTTTAAGTACAATGGCAATAAAATAAATTTCTTGCTGTGCAGAGAAGAGTGTACAGCAACAAAATAAAAAGATACAAAAGGCAGTAGAAACAATATTACAAAGGATGGGGATGTCTGGTTCCCTTAGCAGATCTGATTCAATGTTGAAAATCAGGGAACTGTGAGTGAGATTCTATAATTGTTTCTGAGCTCCTAGAATATTTATCTTTTTTTTTTTTCTGAGACAGGGTTTCCCTGTATAGTTTTAGTACCTGTCCTGGATCTTGCTCTGTAGACCAGGCTGACCTTGAACTCACAGAGATCTGCCTGCCTCTGCCTCCCGAGTGCTGGGATTAAATGTATGTGCCACCACTTCCCAGCCTCTTTTTTTTTAAGCTGTTATTTTTGTGTATTTTTTAAATTTATTTTTTTAAAGTTTTTTTTCTTTTCATTTCACATACCAATCTCAGTTACCCCTCCCTCCCCTTCTCCCGCCTCCCTTCTGCCTCCCCCCTACCTTTCCCCATCCAAACAAAGTCTGGCATACTAAGTTGAGGCATGGAGTATTTTTCTAATTATGCTGATATAGTCTCTGAGAATCACAAAAGCCATCACACTGTCTGCGACCATCATCTGTTCACTTTGACCCCCCTTCTTAAATAGATCCTTGAGTATCACTTGTTAAGTGACATATTTAGCCAAAAGGGAACATTCTTGTGAATTACGTTTGTATCAGCAGCGTTGACAGTCATGATGGTGTTCACTTTGTAAATGATGTTAGCAATTGGAATCTGAAGTCTAGTTTAAATTTCTCTCATAACTTCCTAATTATAGGTTCTTTTCCCTTCAATGTTAGCCTTTACATTAATGGTAAAACTACTCTGCAATCTATTTCAAATAACTTTTAGGTTAAAAGCAATTAGGTAGCTATGTTCTTTGCTCCATAGAGAGAAAATAGATTTAGATATTTTAGATAAAGCTTGATTGCTGAGGGTCAGCATAGCTGAACTCTCCCAACACTAGATGATGCAAGGAGTGGAACATGAGTGGGACCATGGAGCTCAAAGTTAAAGCTGCTTGACCTGAAACTCCAAGGAGTTCTCAATAATTTGCAAATGGACCAAGAGGTTATGAGAGCAGAGTCCTACAGTCTGTAGAGGAGAGACAGCAAGTTCCAACAAAGGCAAGAAACGAGGAGAAACAAAAAGGAAATAAAAATGAATACTAACAGTGGCTGTCCGCAAACATGTTGTAATTTAAAATGCATTGTCAAAGTCACTTGCTGATAGATAAGAAGAAGATCTGATCATTTAAGGCAACTGCTATCAGGTTCTAGGAATTATAAAAACAGTTAAATATTAGAATTCTTTCTATTTTCTTTGTATATTGTACAATATTTTACAAATTTTAAAGAAATAATTTATACAAATATATATTTGTCTTTATTATTTACATATGAATATGAATCTGCACAGTTAGAAGCATGCTGGCTAGAAAAAATAGGTGTGCTGCTGACTAGACACTAGATTTTTCCTGAAAGATAAAATGAAATGTTCTCTCATCTTATTCTATGTTGCTAACCAAGTTTTCTACGTAGTGGAATGTTTTGCAATACCAATAGGAATTTCAGTTTATCTGGAAATTCTAACATCTTTATATATATATATATATATATATATATATATATATATCCTTTGGAATATATTCTTTGTAGAAAGCCTTATAAAGTGGCTGAACACTAACCTGGAATTAAAACATTCATACAAGTACAAGTTGCTATAATTTCCACCTTATGCTTTCATCACAGTAAAGGAGAAGTATATTAGTTTTTATAGGAATTAAATTATCATCATTTTACAAATGATTTGCATGTATAATGAGTGTTAGCATAGGGAGTTCTTAGTGTAATCAAGGTCAGTTTCTTATTTCTATTTTAAGTCATGAAAGAGATCTTTCTCTATATCATTAAGTTTTAGCATAGATTTTATCAGCTGGCATATTTTGCTGTTTAGAACTTTATCATTCTCTTTGTGATATAATGAGAAAGGTTTCCACTTGTTAACTCTCCCATTACATTTGATTGTATAAAGTGACACCAGACTTTTTTGGATAAAGTAGAAAAATCTAAATAAGCAGCAATAAAAATGAATATTGTTTGCATGTTCATGAGAAAAACTTTCTCAAAATCTCACTTAGTCTCCCTAGATTTATTATTTCCTTATAATCTTTTGCTGGTAATAACATTTTGAACTTGTAAAAATCATTGAAAATTGAATTTATTTGTTAATATGTGTTTCTATATCAATAGTCTTGTATTGAAGTAATGATCACTAGCTGGCTGTTTTTGCTGTTTTGGGTTTTAACATCTTTATGATGGTCGTTCTATTTTATCCATATTTTGCTACTGAGAATTCCCTAGTAGAGGAAACACTGATGGCAGACTCTTAACCATCTGTGACGGGGCTCTGAGGTTTGTTTGCAGCTGTGATTCAATTGAAGAGGTCTCATTGGTTTTAAGACGGCAGGTGAAGGAGAGTAAATGAAGAGGGAGATGGGTGGTTTTAACTGAGTGGAGTATAACACAGGCAACCTAGTATTCCTTTGACTTTGTGTCTTTGGCTGTGGTTTTGTTGCTGCTAAGAAACATGATTTTGAGTATAGTTGTGCAGACATAGTTAAGATTCAAGTATCAACATTTACTATTAAAAACCTGGCAGCTGAAAAATTATAGTTGCATGTGACAGTTCCTGGGATTGTAAAATGTTTCATTTATTTATGTGTTTGCCTTTACTTGATTTGCTTTGTGGTATTTCTGGCTTATATTGCTTCAAAATTAAGAAAATGTTGCTTTGGAAGAGAGTTCTGTGGTTTGTCCTGTGATGCATTTATGTAAAATATATAGGGAACATAGCCCAAGAGAGGAAGTTCTGTAGATACCTTCCCTGTGGTCATCATGTGGGCCCCTGCAAGAACAGGACCACACATCCCTTGAAATTCAGGACCAAAGGCAGGTCCAAGGAATGTCTTATTTTAAAAGTCATAAGTGGTTTACTTAAGGGCATGCCCATGCTCAGCATAGTTAGCCAACCCAAAGTGACCTCAATGACATTTCTGGAGATTTATTTTTGTCTCATATTGCTTTGTTTGGCCTTTTTTTTTTTTTTTAACCTTACTGGTATTTTGCTTGAGTGTTCATGGTTTCTGATCTTGTGTTTTTATGGGTTAGTATGCATGTGTGTGTGTGTGTGTGTGTGTGTGTGTGTGTGTCTACGTGTATATATGTTTCTCATGCTTTGTTGTTGTTTTTGTTTTATTTGCCTGTTTCCTTTCTAATGAGAGAGAGAGAGAAGGAAGGACTTGAATGTGTGGGGAGGTGGGGAAGATTTGGGAGGAGAAGAGGGAGGTGTAACTGTGATCAGAATATATTATATGAAAATGTCTATTTTTAATAGGAAAATAAAAACACATGAAAAGTTGTAGGTGATAATGACAGGCTGTTAAGATGAAAATCACATAATTCAGCCACTTAATTCCAAAAGGAGTGACATGATTTCTTACTAGAAATTCTGAAATTAGAATCAGGCTATTTGATTCTCCCTTCTCTATGATATATTGTGCCTGCTTAATTTTTTATGTAGATATTCTATTTTTAGGCTTGTTTTTAATGTAACCCAGATACTGGGCAACTTTCCTTTCCTGACTCTGCCAGCTCTCTTTTTAACTGTGATAATAGTTCAGAGCTGTGCACCATAGGAGCATTGTGTACCACAGGAGCACTGTGACTTTTGGTGTCCAGATCATACCAAGTAATGTGTCACTGAATTTTTATACTGTTAATTAAAACATGTTATTGAGCTACCACAGACCTCAAACAAATACTACTTATATTATGTGGATGTATATGTAGAGATACTTACAGCATTTTGTAAATTCATCATTTTTTTAGAAATCCACTGGTTATAGAAAGGTTTCAAATTTGGGGTTAAATGAGGACATTGAAAGGATATTATTATCCTTTTGGACAAGAAAATTATTAGAATAATTATTGACATCATATATAGATAGTAAGACAACAGCATGGTAGGGGCTCTGAAGAGAGTTCATAGCCACACATAGCAGAGTATGGTCATTTATTTTATAGAGGAGGGGAGAGTTTATGCCATATAATTGAGGAATAGCCCCTAGAACATAATGGGTGCTTGCAGACAGGCTGTCTGGGAATCCACTATGAAGGTGAAGAAGGGAAGAATCTAGAAAAACACGTTAACCCAGTTCTGTAAACAGAATTGCTGTGGTATCAGGAGCTGTCACACTGCATCCACAGTGGAGGAGCACTATAAACTGGTGTGGCCCTGGCTAACAATTACTGTTGCACTTTCATCCTACACACAGTTCATCCTAGCACAGCATCCAGTGCTCTTACACACCAACATCATTTAATGATCAGTTTGCAGAGCCAGGTTAAGATGGCAGTGTTTTGTAAAACATGGAAAAGTAAGTAATGAAGAGTAAGTAAACTCTGAGCCCAGTCATTTGCATATCGATTTATAGCATATAATTTTATTATTCAGAGGAATCTTTGATGTTGCCTCCATAATTACTTCATTTTCAGTTAAGGAGATACACTTACATATTCTCTGATTTTATTCATCTACTGATTTTTAAAACTCACTGTCTGAAGAGGCAGGCATAGTTACAGTGATAGCCTTATGTTAGGAGGGGTTCCATGGGCAATGAGCTAGATAGGTCTCCTCACAAGGAAATAAATGACTGAGGAAAATTGGTAGTCATAAGAATTTGAAAGAAAGAAGGGAAAATAAAAAGTGGATACTAACATGTATGTGAAACATCTTTCATGTTTATATAACATTATCTTTGCATCTTTACAGGTAAGAGTGTTCTGTTTGTAGAAGTTTAGTTTTAGTGAAGGTTATAAACGAATCAAGATGATTTTTTTCATGATGTGCTCTATTTTGACTTTCAAGTGTATATGATTCTGGAATTAATTGTCAATCTCTTTACTCTCAAATGTATTCGAGTTTCTATGAAACATTTTTCAGTAAAAATATCTAAAATGAATGCTAATATTGCACATTAATTCCAGGAGAAAATTAGAAGACACAGAATGAATGCCCTGGAGAAGGAGAATCTTCCACTCTATTTTGCACAATTTCTGAAAGAATGAACCACCAAACAACTAACAAACACCTTTGCTTCTTCCATATCCCATCTTTTTGCTTTATTTTTCCTTGGCTTTCTTTTTACTTTTCAAAGTAGAAACAATCAATTCTTATGGAAATTGCCCTCTGTGCTCAGCCCAGGTCTAGGGAGCAGGTGTGTCTTAGTGCACTTCATGGAACCTCTAACAAGTGGGGAGCTGCATTAATCAGCACGGGGCAGCTGCAATGTGTGCTCTGGCCAGGAAAAGAAGGGAAATAGTCTCTGAACTGTTTTGGGAAACTAGTATTCCACTTTAGTGTCAAACACTATGAAGAAAGAATGGCTTTCCTGATTCTTCAATTAATCACTTTCTAAGAAGAAAACCAAACAAAATGTGTTCACCTCAAATACTCAAGATAGACACTATCAAATATGTTTATGAGAGAAGAGCAAATACATACATCAGCTAACCACAATGGAAGGTTCCAGGTGGTCCCAGCTACTGCTGTGGCTTCCCAGCTTGGCTTCTGACTCATCTCCTCATCCCCTGAATGTCATGCTCTGCACTCTCTCCGATTCCCTCTTAGACAAACTGGGTATGACTTCCCTCTGATCATCCTTTTATAGGATTACTTATTTAAATAATCTGGATAGCTTGATAAAATCAAGATTTGGGGGCTATATTTATATATTCTATAAATATGAATTATGAGCCTGTTCCACTATCTAGAATTCATTTAAGCTTTTCTTCTTTATTTTTACTGTTTCCTAAATCACATATTGAGCAACCCTTACAATATATACCCAAACACATTTGGATATTTTAAACACACACACACACACACACACACACACACACACACACACACACACACACACATCAACTTCAGTCTAATAACAAGATGACAACCATCATTGCTTTACTACACTGATGAGTAAATTCTTGAGAATTTAAGAAGAATTTGTATGTATTGAAGTTCACATGAAACACGACATGACACATGAAGAAAATGGGATGTAAGTTGGATACAAGGTAGTAATTTTGTAATGACCATAGTTAAGTAGCTCTACTGTTTTGGCTGTACATATTTTGAATCACTGTTTTGGATGAGAACATCTTCTGCCCTCTTGCTCTTGTTTGAGAAATTTTCACCAACTCATCTTCATAAGGAGGGTCCTTTTCTTTTGCCACACTCCTTCCTCTTCCTAGTACTTGTGTACTAGCTACATGGTACATTGTAGTTTTCAGTCTTTTCCTTTTCTCATCCATTGCATGCTTGCAGAAACTGTGGTCTAAAGTAAGTAAATTTGTCACCTCTTTAATCCAATGTATTAAATTTCCCCTACAAAGAAGACACATTAAATCCATGATTGCCAAATCAATGCATCTTTCTTAAAATCTGTCTCAGAAAACTCATCTGTAAAATAAAGAACGTTAGGGGAACATTTTATCTGAACACAGCCTTGATTAAACACAGTTCCTTCTCTCTCTCTCTCTGTCTCTCTCTCTGTCTCTCTCTGTCTCTGTCTCTCTATGTCTCTCTCTCTCTCTTTCTCTCTCTCAAGCACACACACACACACACATGTGCACACACACACACACGCACACACGTGCACACACACACGCACACACACACAATGTATTTTAAGTTTACAATAAAACCATTTGAGAATGATGATCATATAAAATGTATTCACAGCTAAAACTTTCCTTTTTAGCTTTAAATTATCTTTTTCTTTCTCACTGCTAATGACTGACTAAAAAAATGTCAGTGTGGACATTCAGTCATAGAGCACAGGATTTTGTTTTATAATCACAACCTTTCTTTTACAGCTCCAAGGAGCTGTGCATGTATGTGACTTCATCCTTACTTCATCTTTACATGAGTTATGGAAATTGGTTCATTTCTGAGCTTATACAATTTGCATTCATGTTTGTGGGATAGGGCAAAGAATGTAGGGTAAAGAATGATTCATTGTTAGACAAAATCTTGCATCCAGCATTCTTATAAAAGGATTTAGCCAGCATCAATCAAATTAAAGACTTTTTCCCCCCTTTCTTTGACCCTTTGTCTGACTTTCTGTTGTCTTTGGCTATTATGTCCATAAATTAAATTTGAACCTGCATGTATTATCTCTTTAATGTCTACCCTTTATTTCATTTACTCACACTCAGATATAGAGATAAAATATATCTACAGATCAAGGAAGTCATATAAATACATGTGAGTAGTGAAGCTACTTTCTACAAAATAATTACTTTGGGGCACTTGATTTCCTGGTTAATCCAATACACTAATATTAACATGAGATAAATTAAGCTCTGGTTATGAATACTTATACATTCTGATGCAATTTACAAATGCCATCCTAAAGAGGACATTGCTTATTGTTCAATTCTCTTTCACTTTTACATACACAGATTTGTTTTTCTATGAAAACTCATAGTATTTCTCATTGTTTTAATGTAGCTTATGGCCATGCTTTCTTACTCAAGAAAGTCAAGCAGTGCAAAAGAAAATCCAAACCTCTTTTGATAGGGAAACTCAGTGCCTGACAGAGAGGTGTGAGGAAGGGGCAAGAAGAGGCATATTCTATGGTTTAATGCTCTGGGCTTACAAAAGCTTGGTGTTGGAATTGTAATTGGATTTCTGAGCATTGCTTTTGAGAATAGACTGCTTAAATCATTGAAAAGGAAATCATTGCAGGAAAGAATTGCACAGGCTGTTTGAGTACTTACAAAATAAGAATAGCATGCGGAACAATGAAGAACTGGTTTAGTGCTGTTGAGATTTGACATCTTTAAAAACCTGATATTGTAGCTGTAGTTTTGATCTTTATTCCTTTGTTGAGTAAAGCACCAATGCATTTTGAACCAACACTTTCAATGATGGCTGAGATAAACGAGACCTTAAAATGCTTTTAGAGGAAAAAGATTTTGTTTCCAAGTCTACATTGTACTTCTCTGTGTAAAATAGAGATGGGCAGGTATCCACCTTTGTGTTTGGATTTTGGGTTTGTTTTGCATGTTTCCTGCTGAGGCTGTTGAACTGTCATCTCTGTGGTATTAGAAGATGCCTGTATCCTCAGACTTTCATGCAAATGGAGTTGATGACATACAGTAAGCATCCAAAAACTATTTTAATGCATAAGAGGAAGCTTGGAGACTGAAGTGTGTGTCTTAGGAGTATGTCTGTGGGAGTTAGCCTCCTGAAATTTCTTAAATTTCTCATCAACAATTTAAAATAAAACATTTTATTTTCTAAGCAAATGAACTCAAAACCTGTCCCATGGCTACCATTTATTTCCACAATACCTTTATACTGCCCTGGTATGTCATGAAGGTACACAAAAATTTATTCTCTTATAGACATTTCACTCTTCCTTGAATATTAATATTTTTCTAAAAGAAGCAAAAATAAGCAACAAAAGATATGAAATAGATTTCTAGAAAGATTTGCTAAATGAATTGTCCCATTCCCTATGGAGATACACAATGCAGATATTTACCTGTCCTTGCTAAATTTGCCACGAAAGGAGAAAACAGATTTATTAAATACCTCGGTGTGCCAGCCAGTTTCCTAGCTGTCTCAATCATGAATGTAGTTCAATCCTCAAATAACCTTTCCTTTATTTTACAGTGAGAAATGGAGAGCTCCGGCTGATAAAAATCCTCAGTCACAACAGCAAGAATTTCAATACAGTTCTGAGTCAAAAACTCTCTTTTCCCCTTCCGTCACAGAGTCATTTATTTTAAGCATTAGTTATATTTGAAGGTAATTAAAAAACTATATAATTAACTGGGGAATATTCATTGCATTCTGGAGCTTCTTTTTATTTTTGTATTCTGTTGTTAAATTCAAATGCAAATATACTCTTTTCTTTGTTTCAAGGGAAGAAGGAAGTTTACTTAACAAAGAAGTATTCTTACTCTACTCCTGAGACCTCTTTGCTAGCTAGTAAGAAACACTGTGAAAGAACCAGTGAGCATCAGTGTTTTTCAGGAAAGTTAAGAAATTGAAAGCTTCTTGTTTTATCTGTAAATTGTCCTCCCAAGTCTGAGTTTAAGTTTGTAAGTAATCCATTAGATAGTTACTATTTCAAATAAGCATGCAACTGGCTGATTTTCATGAAGACTTTATTTGTTCTGGCTTCTTTATCAAAAATATTTTGAAACATTAAATAAAAGGTACTTTGTAGGATCCCACTTTAAACTCCCTTTGGATCTCTGGTCTTTGTGATATCTGTTGAAAGAATTCAAATGAGAATATGGAGTGTAGTGTAGAAGATGTGCAGAATCATTACCATTATTAAAGACAACACTGTCATATTTTAGGCTGCCTATTTTTTTTATTTCCAACATTTCTAGAATAGACTATGACTTCAAGTCATCAGCCAGGCTTCATAAAAATCCCATTTTCTTGCTATGCCTTGTGGGGGTTCCCATGTGATCTTTAAATTTGATCCTCTAAATTGTCAGGTATTTATTGACTGATGTATAAGGTGATAATGGCTGCCACCCTGTTCCTAGACTGATGACTTTTTTAATATCCTCCTTGTATTGACATGTGTATAACTCAGAACTACCTTAAGAAGTACAGTCTGTTATATCACTTCTTTAAAAAAAGGAGGAAGCAGAAGGACACAGGAGCATCTCACAGAGGGAAGAAGCATTAGCAATTCTGGAGCCAGATGTGGTGGTACATGCCTGTAATCTCAACACTGGGGAGAAAAAGAACAAGAATTAGAAGTTAAGGCCAACCTGAATACAATGGGAAGATAGTAAAGTGGAGCTGTAAGCCAGTCATTTGGCTCCTTAGACCATAGTCTGTATACTAAACTATAATGCTTTCCAACACACAGCCGAAGTTTATATATATATATATAATTTTTTTTTCTTGATGGTCTTATATTGACAGAATTTCTCTGTCCCACCAGCCAATAATAATAAATAATAAATATAATTTATTAATTATAAATGCTCGGCCAATAGCTTAGGCTTGTTATTACCTAGCTCCTCCAACTTAAATTAACCTATATTTCTTATCTATGATCTACCACATGGTGCTAACTTTTTTGAGCATGGCATGTTCATCTCCTGCTTCTTCCACATCTGGCTGGCAACTCTGCATTTCTTCATCCCCACATTCTCTTTTTGTCTGCAACTCCCACCTAACCTCTACTTGCCTGGCTATTGAACATTTAGCCTTTTATTAAACCAATTAGAGCAATAAATGCTCACAGTATGCAAAAAGTTTGTTCCACAGCAGCCTGGTAATCTCTTTCTACTAGATTCTTGAAATCGCTTTCTATTTTCTACTTTAACAGGATCAGTGAGAACATTAAGCTATTTTGTTTCTGGGTCTGGTTTATTTTAGTTAGCACAATCGTCTCCATGTCATTGCCCACAGCATTTCTTTCTATGATTAAGTTGTTTTTCATGATATGCATTTCCATTTATTTTTATTCATGTGTCTGTTGATGGTCATTTAAATTGATTTTATGTTTTGAATGTTGTAAATAATAATATAATAGAAATATTCTTTCTAAATATGAATATAACTTCTTTACATATATATGTATATATACATTCTACATATCTATTTATACTTATAGATATAGATATATGTATATCTAGCAATAGGACAGCTATTCCTTATCTGTAACAACGTTAGCAAGGATGTGGAGAAACTGGAACCCACACACAGTCTTGGCAGGAATGTACTATTATAGGTGCTGTAGGAAAATGAGTGGCCATTCCTAAAGTAACTAAAATTAAAATCATGCTGCCATATGACCAACCAATTCTACACTTGCATATTTGCCCCCAAAAATGAAAAAAAATTATGACAAATCTTTATTGCCCTCCCATGTTTAATGAAGCATTATTAATAATAGCCAGAACATGAAAGTAATTTAACTGTCCATTTATATGTGAAGGGATAAAGAAAATGAGTCATATACATATAATAGAATATCAGTCACTTTAAAAAGAAGGAAATGTAGCACAGACCTGTGCTGGTTCTCTGCATATGTATTGCTTTGGGGGTTTCTTGTGGGAATCCTAACAGAGGCAGTGAGGGCAAAGCTGACTCTTTTTACCTGCTTGTGGAACTCTTTCCCTCCTCTGGGTTGCCTTATTCAGCCTTTGTATGAAGGGTGTGCCTAGTCATAGTACATCTTGTTATGCTGTGTTCAGTTGATATTTCTGTGAGGCCTTTCCTTTTCCTTTTTTTTTTTTTTTTAGTAGTAAAATATTTACTGTCGAGCAAGCAGAGAGCAATGCACATCTTAAAGAAACCTTCACAAAAAATCACAAAATTCAAAGTTTTTATATTTTCCTTTTACAAATAAGGTAGAACAAAAATCATCAGAATCATTTCAGCAAAAGACTTTTCTACTATTGTGGCCAGTTTTTAAAAAAATACAGTGAGAAGACACTTTCAAAGCTACTGTTGGGGTTGGTTTTCAATGATAAATTTAGCAGTACAGAAACCCCTGCCCTTGGTGGAGAACTGGAGCATGGAAACATTATACCTTCATCTGGTGTTCATTCAATGTTTTCTTGGGAACCCACATTAGTCCTAGAAAGCAGAGAGCTGGGAGGCCTTCTCTTTTTCTAAGAGGAAACCAAGGAGCACTAGATCTGGGACACAGGAGACTGAGAGGAGTGGAGGGATGTATTGTTTGAGAGAAAAACATAGAAAAAGAAAAAAGAAAAAGAAAAAAAAAGAAATCCTACCATTTGTGACAACATGAAGGCCCTCATGCTAAGTGAAATAAAACATGCATCGGACAAACATAACATGATAAACATTATATGGGGAACTCGAAAAGTGAAACAGTGGTGGAGAACAGAACATAGTGTTGAAGAGGTAATAAACTGATAAACCACTGAATTCTCCAGTTGTAATTAGTCAATGTTTTATTTATCTGCAGTAGTCCATAGTCTCCATGAGCCTGGCAGAATTTCTTAAAGTCAAAGACCACAATTATGTTCCTGTGGACCTGTACATACATCCACAGGTGTGAGAGAATATCCCAGATTTTTGCATTCCTAGAATTCTTGGTATTCTTAAGAGTCTCAGGTTGTTTATAGGGCTGGTCTCAGACCTCAGCTGCTTTAATTGTTGCCAGTGGGCAAATGGGGAAAGAAATCAAAGTGAATTGCTATATTAAAATATTACATAGATTTGCTATGCAAAATCTTCCTTTGTTTTAACCAATGTTTACAAATAAACAATGTTTTATGAAGAAAAATCTTTTTTCTTTGTTTCTTTTTTAAATTTAAAAATATTTATTTGTTTGGTTTTTAAGAGAGGGCCTGACTATATGTAGCTCCTGCTGTCCTTAACCTTACTGTGTAAATGATGCTGACTTCAAAATTCCAGAGGTATATCTGTCTCCTTGAGTGCAGGGATTAAAGGCTTGTACCATCCCACCTGGCCTGGGGCTAAATCTTAATTACACATATAGGTTAATGCTATAGGAATGTGTCTATATGGAAATTTTTTTAAAAATTAAAACTCTTTTTGTATATAATTTTCTAATGTTAAAACTCCACAGTCATGCTGTCCTTGAAACATCTTAACCTTATGAAAGCAGGAATTTTTATTCACTTCAACAGAATTGCAGATATTCCTAGAGCTCATTCTTAGAGCACTTATAGTTTATGGTACATAGAAGAATGCTTGGCTGTACAGTGCCTCCTAGCATTTTTCTTTTATATGTGTTGCATTCTTTCTATACTTAGGTTGGAAATCTGTAGAGGGAAGAGATAGTAAGGCACCTAAAACAGGTTGGTATTTATGTATGGTGGAGTGCACATACATACATGCATACATGTACATATTTAAATGCACTTGTGTGACCACTGCAACTATGGTTATAGTCTCTTGCATTCACATCAGATGTTTGTCTGTGACCTCCTTCCTTAGAGGATTTGTGTGGTGGTTTAAAAGAAAATGGCCCCCAAAGGGAGTGACACTATTAGGAGGTGTGGCCTTGTTGGAAGAAGTGTGTCAATGTGGGGGTGGGCTTTGAGGTCTCTTGCTTTAGCTTCTCTCACTGTGATGGTCAGTTGACTTCCTGTTTCTTCAGTCAAAAGGTAGGACTCTCAGCTCCAGTACCACACCAGCATACATGCTGCAAGGCTTCCCACCATGACGATAATAGACTGAACTTCTGAAACTGTAAGAGAGCCCTCTCAATTAAATATTGTCATTTATAAGAGTTGCCATGTTCATGGTGCTCCTTCACAGCAATAAAAACCCTAAGTAAGACAATTTAGCAATAAAAAATGATTAAGGAAAAGGTTTCCTGTCTGCCGTGGTGACTCTGATCAATTGCTATAGATTAAATACCTAAAAACACAAAAATTAATTGGTTCATTATTATGGAAGGGTGAAGTGCAAGGTCAAGGTGCTAGCAGGACTGATTTCTCCTGAGACTGCCAGGCTGGTTCATAGAAAGCCATGTTTTCACTGTGGTTTTTCCTGGGCACCTTTGTGGGTCTTCATGTTTTCTTATAAGGACACTAGTCATATTAGTAAGTGCCAACAGGAAATGACCTCATTTTAACATAATTGCCCTTTTAAGGATCCATTTCCAAGGGCAGTCACATACTAAGGCTCTAGTGGGTAAGACTTGACTTACTAATTTGAACATTTCAGTTCAGCCCCAAGTAGAAAGCTGAACCAGGTTGTTTTTATGCAGACTCTTTGGAGGATCTGCTCAGGAAGCCCTGAAAAATATCTGGCTATATAAAGTAATGGATATGCTAATTAGATAAATTACTTAACAGTGCACAGAGATACCAATATCATACTTAGATGCAGTAAATATATGCTATTTGTACTGGTCAATTGTACAGTTATACCGAAAGAGTTAAAACTGGCAATTAACACTTTTCTTGAATAGAAAATTAAAAAAAAAAAATAGTATTAAAATATAGATCAGTGGTGTTTCTTTTTTTTTTTCAAGACAGGGTTTCTCTGTGTAGCTTTCCTGGAACTCACTTGGTAGCCCAGGCTGGCCTCGAACTCACAGAGATCTGCCTGTCTCTGCCTCCCAAGTGCTGGGATTAAAGGCGTGCGCCGCCGCCGCCGCCGCCGCCGCCGCCGCCACCACCACCACCACCCGGCTTGGTGTTTCTTATAGTACGTGTGAAATCCTGAATTTGATTCCCAACAAGCACTAGGCAGGGTGTGGTATGGCTGAAATCCCAGTTCTTAGAGGTATGGCAAGAGGATGAAGTATTCAAGGACATCAGCTACATAGGGAGCTCTAGGCTAGCCTTGGCTATATGATACAGTGCTTTTTTTTAAAAAAAAAAAAAAAAAGAACAACGAAAAGAAAATTAATACAATATATTACTGTCAACCTGGTAATCTGCATAAGATTTAAAAATTTAAAGTTTTTGTTTCTTTCTCATTTGAATCTATTTTAGCGAAAGTTTATATGGTTGAAATACTTGATTCAATACATAAACTGATGGTTGAACACAAAGGTAATACAGAATCGGCTATTGACTCAATCTGTCCAGGGAACTAAGTTTACATCATCCTCCAAAGGATGGGCTGGTCCTTTGAGGAAAATTGAAGAGAAAGCAATATATCTAGTGTGGAAAAAGACAGCATTCCCAAGTTCCCTTGTGCAGCATTCTGCGCTGCTTCAGGCCTGCTCAGTTCCCCTTCTTGCAGAGCTTACTAGTCACTCAGTCATTAGAATGCATAGCTACATATAAAGCAAGTTTATTTTTGTCTGTGAGATGGAAATTACCTCCTTCTCTGGAAGCATCTCTTGTACACAACATTCACATCATGTTCTTGCTGGAACAATTACAAATTTTGGACAAAAATTTCTTAAAGTGCAGATCAGATAGTCTATGAAAAGAAAAAGGGTAAGAATAATTTGTAGTTTCAGAATTTTTCCAAGATAATATAAGAGAAACTAGAAAGGATACCCAAACAGAATGTAGATATGTCTATTAGTATAAGGAAGTAGATAGTGCAGAATTGGGTAGGATGATGCTCTCTACTCTGGGAACCTGTCAGTTGAAGGGTTAAAGTGTCTTTTCAACAGCCATAATGGACATTATTATTACAGCTTGCCCCCTTCCCTCTGACTTGCTCTCCCTAAATCCATGGCCAGTGTTTCCCTGTTTCATGTAGCATGCTTGGAAATATGTCTAGAAGTATCCAAGATTATTAAATGAATGGTTTAGTCAAGTAAAACATCCCCACAGTTGTGCATCGAAGAGTCTTTCTCCAAAGACACATTGTGATTTTAAAAACTTATCTTTTGTATCACATATCTTGGATGGTCCTTGTTTCTGGAAACTACAGCTCTGTATTCAGATTTGTCTCTCCATCCTAGAAACTGTTAGTGATGATTGATAATCTTTTTGGCCTTTCATTTATATATTCTTATATCTTATTCAGATGTCTACTGGTTTGTTCTTTTTTTTAATAATTAAAATGCCAATCATCAAGCCAACATTTTCATCATTGGATCTAGCGTGTCTTGTGACAGACACGAGACAAATGCTTCTGGGTGTGTGGTAATACTTGAATTTTTTATAATTAAAAGTCATTTGATTGACTACAATTATTCTATACTTGAAGATCCTTTACTACTGCATACCAGTAACCTTCCATGTATTCTGAATCTAAGCATTCACAATAGTATAATGTATAATGATACTTGAATTAATAAGTAATTTCAGAGAAATTTAAATCTGAATATTATAATACAATCAGTATTGATTCATAGCACCTTCCTATTATTTTATACATATTAATTATAGTCATAGTAAGCACAGATAACTACTTTCATTTCTTAAAACACCATTTATTGAAGAGTGGTTTCTCCATTGCATATTCTTAGTACATTTTTCATAATTCCATGGCTATCAGTGTGAGAATTTGTTCCATGGATTTCCATTGTTTTCTATCTTTCTGATGATTATGACATTTTATTGACCCATATAAAATTTGGGAATATTTAATCTAGGTATACAAATATAATTTTGATAAAGATTACATTGAATCTACACATTTCTTGGGTCAAATGCACATTTTAATGATGTTATTTCTTCTTACCAATGTACCTAGGCTATTTTTATATTTGTTCCATCTTTATTTTCTTTCATAGATGGACAATCATTTTACATAGAGATTGTCTTGTTAACTAAATTTATGCCTCAATATTGTTGTTGCTATTATAAATGTGATTGTAGTCTCCATTTCTTTTTTCAGAAAGGTTGTTGTTTATATATTTGTGCGTGTTTATTTTACAATCTACAGTTTAGAACTAGAATAAAAGCTTTTAACAGAAAATATGTATTTCTTTAAAATATATTAAGTAATTCAATATGCTCCAGTCTCAGTGGGGATTCAAATTATATAATTCCTTCTAAGAGTTCACATTTTCTGATAAGCTTTCCAAGGGAAAGTTTGTATGCTTATTTTTAGTTTCTGGGAATGTAGTGTGATAGTATAAGATTGTCACACATTTAAAATAAGGTAATGGGCACCACCATGAAGATGCTCATAATCATATGAAACACTAAGTTGACTCTTACAGTCAGACCACGTGAAAGTTCAGAGTTCAAGCCAACAGCTGAATGGTGAAATCTGTCAGTTGTTCAGAACATATCAGAAAAGGACAAACAGCTCGCATTTACAGAAGTGGCACAGAAGAAATCTTAACATGGCACAGTGTGGACATGCAAACTCACCATCATCTGTGGGTTAGCTAAAGTACATTTGCTCTTTCAGTTTGTTTTAGAAACCTCACACATGAACAACAAAGCTCTCAGATCTGTAGACAATGGGAAATGGAGAAATACAGGTATGAAAGCCCTGAAATCAGAAAAAAGAGCTGGACACTGAATGAAATCATAAATAGAAAATAATTTTATATCATAATGGATATGATACCAACAACATAATAAAATTATTATATTATATATTTGTCTTCATTTTAAAATGAGGAATTTTCTCAAAATTCTTCCAATGCAGCTGCCTACCTTACTATTCGGAGTAGCTCATACTCCATGACAGGGGAAGGGCTTTTCTTCTAGGACAGACTGACTTGTGTTTGTGTCATTCCTGAGATGTTCAAGTCTAAATATGATCATCTTTGGAAGTTCTTCTGGGTCCTGGTTTACTCATAATTTTATTTGCATGAAGAATTAGGTGTAAAGTATGAGAACAACTAAATGTTCATGAAACATTTCTGAACAAAGAATAGTATCATGGAGTATTTGGATATTACAGCACAAGAAAAAATGAATGTAAGACATGGAGAAAGAGCTATGGAAATGGTTTGGGATGTTTGCTGCTCTCTGATATGATTTTTTTTAATTTCACAGATTCTTATATAATTTGTGTCATGCATTTTCAATTCTATTTATAAATATGAAAAGACTCTAAATGTGTACAATTGTTATGACAAAGCCAATTTTTTTTTAAATTTTTTATTTTTATTTTGCAATACAATTCAGTTCTACATATCAGCCACGGATTCCCTTGTTCTCCCCCCTCTGGCCCCCCTCACCTTCCCCCCAGCCCACCCCCCATTCCCACCTTCTCCAGGGTAAAGCCTCCCCCGAGGACTGAGATCAACCTGGTAGACTCAGCCCAGGCAAGTCCAGTCCCCTCCTCCCAGGCCTAGTCAAGCGATCCTGCATAGGCCCCAGGTTTCAAACAGCCAACTCATACAATGAGCACAGGACCTGGTCCCACTGCCTGGATGCCTCCCAAACAGATCAAGCCAATCAACTGTCTCACCCATTCAGAGAGCCTGATCCAGTTGGGGACCCCTCAGCCATTGGTTCATAGTTCACGTGTTTCCATTCATTTGGCTATTTGTCCCTGTGCTTTATCCAACCTTGGTCTCAACAATTCTTGCTCATATAAACCCTCCTCATTCTCGCTAATTGGACTCCCAGAGCTCCACCCGGGGCCTAGCCATGGATCTCTGCATCCAGATCCCTCAGTAGTTGGATGGGTTTTCTAGCACGACAATTAGGGTGTTTGACCATCCCATCACAAGACTAGGTCAGTTCGGGCTGTATCTCGACCATTGCCAGCAGTCTGTTGTGGGGGTATCTTTGTGGATTTCTGTGGGCCTCTCTAGCACTTTGGACAAAGCCAAATTTTTAAACTTTTATTTTTTTATACAGTATAGTTTGATCACAGTTTTCCCTTCCAAAACTCCTCCAACCACCCAACTTCATATCCTTTCTTTTTCTTTAGAAAACAAGCAGTCAAAAACAAACAAAAAACAAACAAAAAACAAAACAAATCAAAACACACACACACACACACACACACACACACACACACACACAAAAAAAAAAAAAAAAAAAACCCCACAGGTGTACAGATACTACACCAAACCCATAAAAGCAGAAAATAAGAAACCATAATATACAAGCAAAAGATCAGTAAGACAAAAAATTAAAATGCCCAATCACAGCCACATGAGACAACAAATCTGCAAAAATACCATTGGTTCATTTTGTGTTGGACATCTACTGCATAAGTTTGGTTTCTGTATCTACTGAGACGCCATTGGAGAAAATTAATTTAACTTTTGCAAGTGAGTATCAATTGTAGATAACTTGTTGGTTAGGAATGGGAGCCCGATTCTACTTCTTCCTCTTAGTGTTGAGAGCTCAACTGACTTTAACCTGTGCAGGTCCTTTGAATGCTGCTGTAGGCTATCTGAGTTAATGAGTGTGTAAGTCCTGTTGTATCTGGAAGACACCATTTCCCTATCCCCACCAGTTCTTACAATCTTTCTGCCTCGTCTTCCTCAAAGCTCCATGGGCCATGAGGGGACAGTTTGATGAAGATATTCTACTTAAATCTGAGTGTTCCGAAACCTCTCACTAATTGCTGACTCTCTATTGTGGGTCTCTGTTTTAGTTCTCATCTACTGCAAGAGGAAGCTTCTCTGATGATGGCTGGGTGAGACAGAGCTAAATTTAAGTCATAATTTTTTATATTGTTTTTATATTAGGATCAACACATTTTAGCTTTTGTAATTTAATTCTAATTAAATGCTTCAAATTTTAATACACACACACACACACACACACATATATATATATATATGTATATATATATATATATATATATATATATATATATACATATATCTTTATATTTCATTTTCCCTGGTATTCAGAATTGGTAGGATGTTCACTCTATTCTTCATGTTGTTGTCTTATACATGTCAGGAAGCGTGGGAGGCTGTGAGTGCAAAACAAACAAACAAAGAAAGAAAAACATAGTTTTTAATCCCAAGATACTTGCATCCAAATGGGGAAAACATTTTTATGGGAGCTTCTGTTTACGGTGAGAGACAGAAGTTGAGTTAATGGTTGAAGAATATGAAGATAGGCATTCCTCTCTTTTCAGTATGAGGAAATGCTGAGTCTCATTTTTGGCTGCAAACTTGAGGAGGGAAGCATTCATTGTGCTTCTTTTCATTGAAGAGATCAATGTATGGAGGAACAGGAGGCACCTGGGATTTGTCCTGAGAACTCATAGGATCGGCTGCCTGTTGCAGATACTCGTATGAATCTACTGTGTACTGTGTAAGAGCTAGCAGAGTGTATTGGCCAAATTAAAATGCACCTGTTTGTGGAGTCAGACTTGGTGATCCATTATTGAACTTGTTTCTCTCACTCCTCTTGGGTGCGAGCTCCTACTCTGTCTGTGGTAGACTGAATGAGAATGGGCCCCATAGGCTCATATATTTGGATACCTAGTTCTCATTTGGTGGAACTGCTTGGAAAACATTAGGAAGTGTGTTCTTGTTGAAGGAGGTGTGTCACTGGTGGTTGGCTTTGAGTTCTCAAAGGCCCAGGCCATTCACAGTTAGACCCCTCTGTCTAGTACTTGAGACTAAGAGAAAGAAGAGTGTTAAAAAGTCTTTTGTTTTCAGTTACTGTTTTAAAGTGTTTGGACTCACTGGTGAGCTGCCTAGTCCTAGCGGACTAAGATGTAAGCTCTTAGCTAATGTTCTAGTGCCAGCCTGCCTGCCTGCTGCCATGCTACCCACCGTGATGGTCATGGACTCTAACCCTCAGAAAGTGTAAGCCCCTAAAAATCTCTTGCCTTGGTCACAGTGTATTATCACGGCAATAGAAAAGTAACTAAGACACTGCCCCTCAGTTTCTGCATCTGTAAGGAGGAGAGTCTACAGGAGCTTTCTTTATTAGGTGCTAGTGAAGGCTAAAGACGCTGGTCCTGATGAAACTGAGATTATCGTCAGATTGCAAGTTCTTAGTATGAGGTGGCTACAAGTTTACGTTACTACATCCATCCGTTTATGAAGTGGGTGTTAACACACTAATTAGCAGAAGAGCACATAGTTAAGGAATTAATGTGACAAACTTCATATCCCAAAGAGAGTCAGTAGATGCTACCTTGAACAAAGTTTCAGCACAAGCTTTTTTTTTTTTTTTTTTTTTTTTTTTTTTTTGCTGTTGTTTACTGTACCATGGAAGTGACTTTGGAGATTATTGTCCCCGTGACTCTGGATTCAGGAATCTGTAACTCCCATTAAGTAAAAGAATCCCAGAAGGATTTCTTCAGGTGGGTAGACACAGAATTGTGTTCTTTGAAATTTTTTTCTGTATCCAAAGCCCATTTTTTAAAATTTTATTTTATTTGCCTTATTTTTATGTAGGAATAGATATAAGAACTGTTTCAGATGTTTCTTTCTTCTGTCTTTCTAAACAAAAATAACACAAGTGATGATGAGTGTGAGCCCCAAGGTCAATGCCTGAGAATGATGGGTATATTCCCTGTGTAGTTTTCCCTAGTCGCTGATTAGGGAAGACTCAGAATTGTCATTTTTTTCTAATTCTTCTTGAAAAGGTAAAAGGAGTAGAATTTTATGCTTTATCTCAAATTATTTTAAGTAATTCAAATAAAAGTATTCTGAATATTACGCGAACCACAAGCATCTGAACCAGCCAGGACACACACACACACAAACACACACACACACACAAAAAAAAAAATGCTTAATCTTGCAGTCCAGTAAGTTGCCTACCTAGGTGAGGAACATAATGGAGTATTTTCACCAGGAAAGAATGTGTGGATTTGCATGCTAGACTGATGAGTCTAAGAGCTCCATTTGTTCTCCTGTCTTATTCACTGGAGGTAAGAGGGAAACAGGAAGAAGTAACTAGAAGGAACAAGGGTGCATTGGTGATCACTCAGTATTAGCAATACTAGAGAGATGAGCACACTGAAGAGAAGAGAAAGAATGGATAATGGTAGTACAGAAATAACTTCAAGGAGACATCCATGCCTCAGAAAAATCCTGTTAGATAAAGATTGAAAATGCTTTTTATTTTTTGGCAGCATGAACTTACATAGACATTGATTATTTCATCTTTTTGGATGAGTGGATCTATAGGTAGCAATGCATACTCACTTTAGAAAAAGTTAGATTAGAAAGAAAATTATAGGTGTTATAATCAATAGGCAAAATGGGTAAAAGAGAAATGAAGCATCATAAGACAGGGTAATTTTATTAAGGAAACATAAGATAGTCATTATCAGGAAATTTTTAGAATGTCCACACGAAATGAAAAGAATTTGCCTTTTATTAACAACTATCAAATGCTGGGCACTGACCTTCTGAGTTCTAAGGTTATCCCATTAGCTCTCACAGTCTAGCTGAAAAATAACTCAACACTTTTGTTTCATTAATGAGGGAAACAGTTTTCAGAAACAAAATGTTTTTCAGGAAAAAAAAACATGAATTAATTTAAAACTTATTTCAGTTGAATTTTTTTCTTTTTTCAATTAAGAATTTCTTAAATTCATTTTACATACCAATTACAGATCCCCCTCTTCCCTCACCCCACCCCTCCAGCCTCCCCCATGCCTAGCCTAGCCCACCTCCCATTCCCTCCTACAAGAAGGTAAGACCTCCCATGGGGAGTCAGCGGTAGAAGCAGGTCCAAGCCCAACCCCTGCCAAATGGATAAAAATATACATGCATTGTTTATAACATTATGATTTAAATGGGTATATAAAAATATATGTGCAGTATCTATAACATGATGTTTTAAAGTATTCATACGTTGCAGGAGGTCATATGATTTTAATCAATATTTCCTGTTATTTACTCTCTTCTCAGCAGTAGCATTAGAAAGATTTAAGGTTAGTTTAGAAGAGATCTAAGCCAAAATTGTGAAATAGAAGATAACTATCTTTATTCTCTTCTTTGTCAAAGCAGCAGAATATAGTAGATTTTTCAATTTTTTAAATTAAAAATTGCTGCCATCCATTGTTTTCTTATCCTGTGCGTCATAGTGTTAGCTTTGTTTGGGGAAAATACACCATTAAGGATGTTTTTAAAAAGATAAATTGAAAAGGAGCTGTGACTGTTGATACTTAATATTAATTTAGATTTTTTATCAATATGAATTGTGCTATAAAATTTATACCTATCAAGATCAAATTGGCTTCACTTTATTTACTTCTGATATTTTTGCACTAATTGAAACCCATGGGCTCCCTCTTGTGACAAGTCAATGACTCTAAGTTGTTATGGCAAAATAAATATCTCTCTGTGGCCTTTCAGTTATTCAGAAATAATATTACACAAAAGTATTTTAACTATTATTTAGTTAAATATATTTTTAAAGGGCCATATTTGATCAATTATTCTTATTTACATTTAATATTTGTATAATGTTGAATTCATCTAATTTCCAAGTTGCATGGAAATATGGAAGAGAAGAAAAATGATTTGGGTTTTATTTTTTTGTGATTTCTGTGTGTTATTACATATTTCTGAAATGTCTATGAAAATATTATTTGCCCTTGTAGTATTTGGGTCATACTACGATCACCTCCCACCATCACTGTGGGACCAAACTTCATCAGGAGCTTTTTGGGAACAAATTGTATTCAAACCACAGCAGCCTCCATTCCTACATTCTGATTTTTCATCTTTAATGTTACATGGCTGTGTGCACGTGCAGGTGACCCTGCTGTGTACACACACATGCTTAGGCTTGTGGTGAGAGCAGACGCTTAGAATGTTTTCCAGTTTGGATATTGACATGTTTGAAATGACAAGGCATTTGCAGACATTTTACACAGGAAATCTTTTTAAAATAATAATGTTTTCTTTCTTTTAAACTCAATTCAACTTTGACATCTAGTTAGCAGACAACTTAGGAACAGATGCTGAACACAAAGAGCAATTCAGTTTATAGAACACGCTATCCCCTGGTCAAAATAGAATGTGCCATCCCATGGTTCAACCCTTGAGAGACTGCTTTCTTCTCTGAATTTAGGGCACTGAGTTGAGGGAGCACTGCACTTGTGCCTGAGTTTAGGAATCATTTGATTTAGTGAAGTAAAACGACTCAAAGAAGATCAAAGAACAATTAGTGTTTCTCTCTTGCTTTACCAGTTTCAATCTACAAAGTTGGAGAGCTTGCCTCTGACAGCGTGAGCACCTGGGGCTATGCATGTTTCCTGCCTGTCTGGGCACTATTAACATCCCATGCTTCCTTTCTTTGCAGAAGGTGACAGTGTCAGGTTTAATTCTGCTTTCCCTTTGCTTTGTATCATTTCCTAGGAAACTTACGACTCTTAACTGTAGCTAGAGTTTTCCTGCCTGGCCCACAGTCAGCGCAAATCTCTCTCACCTGCCAGTCCCACAGCCGCTCAGACCCGACCAAGTAAACACAGAGACTTATATTGGTTACAAACTGTATGGCCATGGCAGGCTTCTTGCTAACTGTTCTTACAGCTTAAAGTAATCCATTTCTATAAATCTATACCTTGCCACATGGCTCGTGGCTTACCGGCATCTTCACTTGCTGTTTCTCATCGTGGTGGCTGGCAGTGTGTCTCTGACTCAGCCTTCCACTTTCCAGCTTTATTCTCCTCCTTGTCCCGCCTACACTTCCTGCCTAGCCAGTGGCCAATCAGTGTTTTATTTATTGACCAATCAGCAACACATTTGCCATACAGACCATCCCACAGCACTTAACCATTATAGGGGCTGTGCTTGCTCTAATGTGACACAGTCATCAAGAGTCCTACAGCGTGTGATTGGCTCAGTTCAGAAGACAGAATGAGAGATCAAGGCCCCAGCATGCACTGAGCCTTGAGAACTCTTAGATTTTTCTTGCTGGTCTCATTGATTACAGGATAACCACAAAGTGGTATCTCAGGAGACTGAAAATTAAATCCTTAGAGAACATAACTTTGCCTGTTCTGAAATACGGCTGAATTTATAATTTTTTTCCTTTTAATTAATTACCATTTTAGTGCCAGGCAGAGCAGGGGACAGGGACTGAGCTCTCTCCTCAAATATAAATGTAGAGGCTTTTAGAGCCATTCCAACCTCTGCAGCAGGAAAGGGAGAGAGGCCACATCCCTGGAGAACCCCAGGGAGGAAAGCCTCTTCCAGTGCTGCCTGAGAAACTCCTTCCAGGTTCTCACAGTGTCCCTTGATGGCTGTGAACACTCTTCCCCCTTAAATGCCCCTAGCCATTCTCTAACTAAATAAAGGTTGTGCTGTCTTCAACAGTTCAGTGTCTATACATAGTGGTTCCGAGGCTGACTCCTTGTCTCAGCAGCCAGAAAATTTTGCTCCCCCTAAGAGATTCTAAATCTGAAACTCTGAACTTACCCATGGAAGCTAAGATTCAAACATCAGTGTATATTCATATGGCGGATGTTTAATGAATCCCGACTGAGCACAAATAGCACAAAAAATAATTTAATCTTTATCTGTGACATGTGCTCTCTCGTTTAACAGAGTTGAGTAATTAATGTTTCTCTTTCTGTATAATATTTTGAATTTGTAATGTGATAACATGATAAAGCAATAATATGGAAGTGGCAAATGGCAGTACATTCCTACATCTAAGTTATCAGTCTTGCGTCACAGAATGTAGCACTGTGATCACACTGCACAAATCCCTGACAGCCCACATTTCAGGAAAAAGTCTGACTCCTCCTAACTCCCAAGGGCACAGGTTTAGGCCTGCACTCATAGAAGGCATTTAGGAAAATAATGATATTTAAGATGTAATTAAAAAGTCCTACAGGTATTTTAATTGCCACAAATAATTATAAATGATAGAGACCGGTCTAGAAAATGTCACTTTAAATAACCCTACCTCCATTAATGAATGTGATATTTGTAGAATAACTAAAGGAAATATTTAGTATGACTTTGATAGGGTTTACATATATATGCTAAGGCATGATTGCTATGATGATGACCGCTGTAAAAAGGCCTAGGAGAATGGGAAACTTTTGACAGGGGAAATCAGAAGTGTGCAGTCAGTGAAGAATTAAACTACGGGGAGTAATAATATGGGCCGATGCACTCAATATAGCAGGAATGCCCTCTGCCAGGATAGGAAGTAATTCAGTTCCCCCAGGCTTCGTGGAGGCTAAATACAGTATGACAAGAAATAGTAGCAGTACTCATTATGTCTGATTGCTAATTACCCCTTTGAATGATTCAGTTATGCCTGCTACTAGATAATTAGTTTGGTAATTTATGGCTATGGCACAAACTAGTATTTTAATTTTCACAGCACAATTTTCACAATACCTACAGTTCAGATAATATCTTCCTGTTTTATTCCATTTTAAATTGCTTTTCTGGAGGCCTATAAAAGAGCAAATATCCTTGCATTTTCCACATGTATTTCGTGCAGAAGTTAGGTACTTTATGGGATTTACTTAACTTCAAACTAAAGAAAAGCAGCATCTTATTAAGTCTTATTCATTCCGGTTAATTTTGCCTATTTTATAGACACAGTCATTTATTTTTTTAAGATCTTATCAAATGATTCCGTTCAAAAGCAGAAAAATTTAACATTTTAGCAAAAGACATTGAGCATTTGTTAATTCTTTCTGTTTCATGAAGTTCTGCTTCACATGTGGAGCAGGGTCTATGCCAAGTTCTCTTTTTGCAATGCCTGGGACTATTCTGCTGAGAGAAACTTAACTGAGCCCAGTGTGGTGGGACAATATGCAAACCAGGAACTCTGAGACCGAGGAACAAGACTGTCACTTCTAGCTCCTTTGGGGGTTGATGAGACCAGCACTCATTATAGAAGAGATGAATTACTATGGGCTTATTTGTGCCCTTCTTCAGTCCAGGTTCAGTCTTTATTATTCCAGCTTCCTTGCTACAGCACTTTGTACTAAGAAAAAAAAATGGTATTGTATACAATTACTTTTTATCGTTTAAAAGTGTTCGATTTTTAGTACAACATTCCTGTCAGTCTTGAGGTTGTTTTCTGTATTTAGATAGTGATGTAAAAGACACACAATAGAGAGAAGAAAGACAGAGAGGGATGGAGGGAGAGAGGGGTGGAGAGAAAGAAAGAGAGAGAGAGAGACATAAGTTAGTGCTGTCTGAGAAGAGGGAACCTCAGTTGAGAGGATGTCTACATAAGATCAGGCTCTACTGGCTTTTTGGAGCCCACTACCTATGGTGGGACACCTTGCACAGCCTGAGGCAGGGGGAGGTGCTTGGTCCTGCCTCTGTTGAATGTACCAGGCTTTGCTGACTCCTCATGGGAGGCCTTACCTTCTTGTAGGAGGGAATAGGGGGTGGGTTGGAGGAAGCAGGTTGGAGGGGTGGGTGGAGGGAAGAGGGGGATCTGTGATTGGTATGTAAAATGAATAAATAATTTCTTAATTAAAAAAAAGATTAGGCTCTGGGCAATGCAATCAGGCATTTTCTTAATTAGTGATTAATGTGGAAGGACCTAGCCTATTGTGGCTGGTGCCATTCCTAGGCTGGTCCTGGGTTCTATAAGAAAGCAAAATGAGTAAGTCTCAGGAGCAAGCCTGACACCTCTATGACCTCTGACCTGCTACTGTGTCCACGTTCTGGCCTGCTTTGAGTTCTTGCCTGGTTTCCCTCAGTGGACTGTGGTCCAGAATATGTAAGCTAAATGGTCACTGCCACCTCCCCAGGGGGTAAAAAGAAAAGAAATTTTAGTAACTCCACTATATTTTTAGATCTACAACCCAAGGGAAAAATTCGTTAGGTTAATTTACATGGCAAATATCAGTTTAATCATATATTTCTTTTTATTTGTATACATTGTGCATGTATTTTCCAAATCATTGAGTGATATTATTTGTTAGGATTTAACCTAAAATAGTGTCTTATGTGAGTTTTTCATTTTCATGCTTGAATTCTGAATAACAGAGAAAGTTGCTTAACATCAAGACAAAGTAGTTTTGCT
Source organism: Peromyscus californicus insignis (assembly GCF_007827085.1). Lineage (NCBI taxonomy): Eukaryota > Metazoa > Chordata > Mammalia > Rodentia > Cricetidae > Peromyscus > Peromyscus californicus. The sequence goes on along the minus strand of NW_026294573.1, from coordinate 156,961,663 downwards.
GTGGAAAGTTGCATCACCATGCTTAAAAAATAACAAAGATAAGAACTTTCAGTAATAACTTAGCTGGACATTGCAATATTTAAAGCGAGTGTTTCTAACTTTACTGTTGTTGATACACATGCTTGTTTTTGGACTGTGAAGTTACAACTAGCACGTTAAAATGAGACCACGTGTCAGCTCTTCTCTGTTTCCTTTGCTCTCCCCAGGCTTCTTTGTTTTTCCTGTGGTCCAGTTCTGTAGCTGCTATCTTGTCGCGCCCAGCATTTTCCAGGGCTGGTTCAGTTTTCTAAAGGGCAGTCCTAAATGTTATTTCAGTGAGCATCAGTCTGGTGTTTATTACACACGGCATTGTGCCCTTTATTGCCAGCTGTCTTTTTTGAAATATGTCTTCCTTGACCCATTTAATACAGGGTTCCCTACAGATCAGGCAAAGTGAATCTTCTCTTGGGGTACATACTTCTTTTTCTTAATGCTTACCCAGATGGCAGTCTGTCTAGCCATCAAAACATCACATCGACCTTTCCAGCATTCTTGAGGGTGTCAGTCAGCATGTTGTTGATGCCCTACCAGTTGATAACTGAATTCTAACTCTGTTTGGTGCAGACAGGGCCCAAGACAACTGTCTTCAAATCTGTAGTTCGTTTTCTCCTACTTGTTTTAATACTATTTATATTTCAAATGAAGTATCTCTGATATAAAATGTGTCACAACCATTTAATTATTTATATGTGGTTACATTTTTCTATTATTATGACACCCAATATACACTACCTTTTGATCATAATTAACAAAGTAATTGATCTTCTTGCCACCAGTAAAAAGTACAGTACTTATCTTCAGTTTAGATGTAGTAATATATTGATAAAAGGTTAAATGGAAGGTAATTTAGAAGAAAGATACTATAAATCTCATATTTCCATTACAATTCTCAGTCACCTGAAAATTTTTCAACTGCAGAGGGGATATTGTCACAGCTTTTAGATTTACATGGTTCACACAGAATTATTGAGTTTAGTATGAGATTTTTCATGTATTTGTCTCTACTTTACTCTTGACCTCTTGTTTTCCTAAAAATAAAACATAAAATCTTATCATTAGATAAAAGTATCTACAAAATATGAAATTATTTTTTTAAATTTTTGCTTGTGTATTTAAGACATTTTGGGCATTTTAATGTAATATTTGGGCCAATTCCTGATTTCATAATCCTAACATATAAGAGTAGCTTTTTTCTTATTTAGACATCATGGTTAAAATAAACACAATGGCATATTTGTTATTTTGTTAGTTATGGATAGAAGTATGGTGCACAAAGAGTGAACTTGGAGATAACAAATATGACTGCAATGTGCCATCGCATAGTTTACTTATTTGTGTAGTTCAGTTTTGTGAGCTAAACATTACAAATGTATTTTCTTGGCAAAACTCATACACAAGATCAAACTACAGTTCGTCCATACAGAGATTAAACCAGTGAAGAAGAAAAATAAGCACATATAATTTATAAGAAGTGAAAACCAGACATTGATTAAACAAATATCATTAAAGTTCTGAGATATCACGTAAAAATGAACATGTTATTTAGCCTGAACTATTATTGTGGATAGACACTAATGTTTATATTTCATGGGCTTAGTGTTAAAGACATGAATATCTCTTATTCAGAAATAAATTAGACTGCCGATTTCATTAATACCCCAATCGGTGTATATGTGTTGCTACATGCTAGTTTTCTGTCATTGCAACAATATATCTGAACTAATCAATCAATTAAAAAGATTTATTTTCTGTTTAGAGTTTTCAAGATACCAGTCAGATAGCAATTGTCCTGTTGCTCTAGCATGATTTTGCAAAGTAAAACTACTCACCTCATTGCCAGCAAGTAAACAAGGAAACACAAAAGCTTGGAATTCCACTATTTCTTTGGAGTGCATATCCACAATGGCCAAAGAAGGTCTATGAGCCCTCTCGCTAGTATTATCATTTCCCTATAGGCTAAGCTTTTAGCTTATAGCTCTTTGAGGGATATTCAAGATACAAGCACTTAGAAGCTTAAAAAGTGGAACTATGTGTGCTTTGAGAACCTGTAGTTCATTTTCTGCTACTTGTTTTAATACTATTTATATTTTAAATGAAACATGTCAGATAGACATGTTCATCAAACAAACAGAATTCATTAGAGTCCTAAATAGGATTGAAATTTCATCTTCCTTCTTGAAAAATCTGGGATAATTATTTTTATTTTCTTATTTATTTATTTATTGACAAACTCAGGTGTTAGTCAACTCAGTCTCAACCATACAGGTATATAATTCAGATATAAAATTATTCTTAGAGTTATAATTAGTAAATGATTTTCATTTGCTTCCAAAACTCGAATCTCAGAGGTAGAACAGCTCTATACTCCAGCAACCTGAACACTTCTTAAAAATAAAGTAAATGTACTATAACACCAGGGATCAGCCCAGTGCATCCAGAAAGGAGGACTGAGAACATTTTCTAAGTGGTGCAAAGGACATGAAAGGAAGCAGATCTGAGCCAGAGTCTTGAACTAAAAGTGGGGTTGAGCAATAGAGGCCAAGGATGCTTCATAAAATCTGAATTAAATTATTGTCTCTGGCATGAGCTGGACTAAGTGTCCATAGTATAAGATGCATTGCCATGAAAAAGAGGCAAAAACTTGATCCATCTGCTTCACGGAAATCAACTGAAGGTCAGTTCTAGAGCAGAAGCTTGTTATCCAAGAAGGTCTCACAGAATTCAGTGGCGATGTCACGTCCAAACAGATGGGGCTTTCTTCATGTTAACTCTCTTTTATTGAAATGACTTATCAGGACTTGATAAGACATAGCATGAATCTGGTGTATAAGATAACACATGTGATGTGGAATATGAAACTGGAAACTTGGGATTATTCTTCTAGGAGGGAAAACAAATTTGTTATGAGAAAAAAAAAATCCCTTTAGTCAGAGCAGGGAAAACCAAGTTCAAATAGAATGAATCTCTGATTTAGTTGTGTAATCAAAGTGCTATGTTTTGCTCAGAGAAGTCCTCCAATTTGCACAATTATGGAATTTCTAGACAAATATGCAATAATTTGTAGAAGGCTAGTGAATTTTATTCATAAAAGGAAAATTAAACAGCCTATATATGATAGAATATAAACAAAGACAAATCTTCATATTTCTTTATATCTGTTTATCTTCTTAAACATTAAAAATGTAGCTTTTAAATATTAAGGATGTATTTCTTAAACACTAAACATGTATTTCCATTATCCAATCTTTTCCTTTACAGATGCTAGGTAAATGGAAATTGAGCTAATCCTAGAACCAATTTCCAAATATATTTTTTTAAATGTATTCTATCTGGATCCATAGTAACAAGAAAATTTAATTTTCTCCAAATTGACTTACATCATTGTTTACATAAGGTCCATTCATCTAACCTGATTTCTGATTTTTTCCCCAAATAATTTTCTCTTCCAGTCTGTCTTACATGCTGTTTCTGCTTTGGAAACCGTTGACTGTCCTCCGTGTTCTCTGATAAGGAGTAGTCAAAACTTATTCTCCAGGACTTAGTCCACACTTTATTTCTTCTTGCATTTTATAGGGCTCTTTGTTCTTAGTACACCATTTATATTATAAAACACAAGGAGATTGAGACAGTGAAGCAGAGAGAAATATTTAGCTAACTGAAACAGGCTGTGTGAGATGTTGTCCCTGAGTGCTTAGCACAAATATTGATCCATTGCAGCCTCTCAAATGGTTTTGAATACAATAAATAATGGCCTTTTGAATTCCAATCATACATATCTTCTGAGCTCTGTATTAATGAACTAATTGAAGAGAGTATCCAGCCAGGCAGGTAGTGCATGCTGGTAATCTGAATACTCTACAGACTGAGATGAGAGAGAGAATGAAAAGGAATATTTGAGAATATTAATATCTATGTCTACATTTTACCAAAGAAGAAGGCATGATGGTATTATATCCTGATGTTCACACAAAATTAAAAGTCATAAATACAGTATCAACCTTGGGTCCAGACATCTGCCTAGAGTGCACACTTTTCATTCATAAGTTCAATTCTCTGACCTGGCTATAGACTATTAATTATGAATGTGGTAGATTATTGACTCTGTACCAAATAGAATACTGAATGACAACACTTTTCCTGGTCATGTATTCTATATGTATTAACTGTATATTTATTGATTTAGAAAATAAGAACTTTCCACTGTTTCCCAATAGCTAGGACTTTATAATGAATAGTGTATGTTCTGGAGATACGACTGAGATTCATAAGGGCAGAGTGTGTTTCTATTCCTCATTTGTTCTCAATGCTTCATGGATACTTTCAGTCTATATTACATCATCTTAAAAACAATACAATTACATTAGCTAAAGCTCTTTTCAATTTTTATTCTTCATCATATAAGCATATAATTCCAGCAAAAACATCACAGCACATTTTGTGGAGAATCCTTTTGCCTTCCATGGACATTAAAGGCTGGGGGATAACTTCAGCATCTATACATTCCTTTCTAAATCTGTTTGTAAAAATTCCAGAAAATAAAGGGGCTAATCTAAAATCAAGAATCTCTATTTTATTTTTATTCTGACAACTGAAATGCGTATCTAAAATATCTAATTCTTTTACTTTTTACCAGTCAAGTACAGCAATACCATTTCTGGAATTAGGCTTTCCGGGGCAATTGTTGTTCTGAAGGGAAGGCAGAACCCAGACTGAAAGTGGCATTTCCCCTGAATTAAGGAGGAATAAGAGCTGCTCCCCTCACCCCTTCCCTGAATTAACAAGAGGAGTAAGAGCTTCTCCCCTCACCGCTTCCCTGAATTAGAAGAGGAATAAGAGCTGCTCCCCTCACCCCTAACTGACATGGGAATCACTCAGAGACTAGGTCAGTGGTTTCCCACATTGCCATCTCTCCATAGCCACTTTTCTAACCCCAGCTGTAACAAGTGTTGTACTTCCAAATACTTCAGTTGGCAGGAAGGGTTTTCCAGCACTGTCCTCTCCTAACTTGCATCTGGTGAAGGTCTCTCTCTCTCACCCAAGGAGTTCCAAGTACACAGATAGTGTTATTTTGTAGCATTCCAGATAGGACATCGTTAACATTTCCACATTTAGAACCATCCCTTCATAAGAAGGTAATCACACTAGAGTTGTGCTGTATAATATAATTGTGAACTTATAACACAGTGTTCTTTTTTTAATGTACTGAGTCCATTTCCTTATATTATGCCTTATCTTATTTTATTACCCATTTGTGGAAATCATTCACTTATTGTTTATTTTTAATGGCTTTAATCTCAATTTTAATCCAAGCCTTTTTTTATCACTGCTGACACAATTTTTGACCAAATGTAACTATGATTCTTGAATGATGTACTAAATATAAATTCATAGAAAAAAGACTCTACTCAAAGTAACCTTGTCCATTCCACTTTACTATTTTTAACCATTGATGAAAAATTATTAATTTTGACTGGATGCTTACATGGCAAAATTATGGAGTAACTACCAATGCGAGAGATAATATTTAACCTTTGTTCAAATGTTTCCTGTTGACAATACAGTATGTTGTATTAGTGCTCAGAAGGTATTTGACAACATTTACCTCAATAAGTTATTCATAAATATATCAACAATACATTTATTGAACTTCTAACTATTTGTACAATGAAGGGCAATACATGTGGATATAACAGGTGATTGTATAACTCATCAAAGTGCTATGAATAAATTTTATGAAAGGGACATTGAGCCCATCAAGAAGGGATACTTAAGTAAGACTGACAAGTCCAGGACAACTTTTGAGAAAATATTGCATGAGTTCTGTCTCACAGAGCTCGAAAGCCTAACTGTGTGACCAGGAAGGTAAGGGATTGGATGGTCAGCAAATTGATGATTAGGAAATTGTCATAAGCACAGCAGTTGGGAGGCACAAATGAGTCTAGGCTACCAATGGAAGTGAACAGACATACAGACAAGAGTCAGGAGTCAGAGCAGTAAAGCCATGGTGAGACATGAGGAGTAGTGGTGTGTATGCTCAGTGGAGGGGGTCCAACACGAGCAGTAATTTCAGTCTTATTGTCGTTTGATGCAGACAAACTGGGGTACAGATGGTGAAGATTTTGTAACTCTAAGGAACAGGAACTTGTAGAGAATGCAGTGGGTTGCGAGAATCCTCACTTCAATGGCTTCTATTTAATCTAGAAATAAAGTGCTAAACTCATGTCCTGTGGGTGACAGAAAACGGGGAGTCACAGAGTGTTTACAGCGAATGGTAAAGACTTAAAATATTGTCTGTGAGGAAACTGGACAAAGAACCATGCAGCAAATGTCTAAGGAGTGATTGGTGGCTGTGCTGAACTTGCTGTTTGTGTTGTGGGGTGCAATATCACACTGCTTCATTCTTTGGAAGCATACAGGCAAGCACAGAAAAATATCATGTCCTAAAGCATAGAAAGCGTGCTTGCTGGGTTGATTTGAAACTTAGGTTATTATGAAAGAGAAAAAAAAATGGGTTTTGGGAATGGTCGAAGTGATGAATCATGAAATCTTGGCTAGGCACAGGAGGAAGTGAAGATGGGATGGGAAGAAGAGATTAGTAATCCAAATCCTTGCAGTATGGAACATGCGTGGACAGAGCAAAGGTTGAAACCTGAAAGGACTGAGAGAGCATGGTGACAAAAATACTATATTTTATTTCTACAGATGTTACCAAGTACAAGGAAGGATCAAGAATGTCACTTGAAAAAAAAATTGAGACGCTTGGTCAAAATTAATTTAAATAACCAGTAACCTCAAGAAACTCCACCATTTTTATTTTCTAGAATTTAATCTCCTATAAATAATTGTACATAATAGAGGTAGAGTAAAATGTTACAGTTATGGACGGGTGGTAATATTGCATTGCCAAATATTTTTCTTTTTGTTAATGGGAAGTTTGAATGTATCAGTGAATACAGTGATTCACACTTGAACAAATAAATCATAGATTTCATTACTAGGAGCCTACAAATCATCAACAACCAAATGTTTTCGTCTCAGATAACCCCAGAAACCCCATTCTGTTCAATGTGGTAATCATAATCTGTTGTTTTGCACAATAATAAAGATAAAGTTAAGATGTTCTATAGTACTATCCATTTTAACCAAAGATCAGGCAAAGATTTACCCACTGAGAATGTTTGTCTGTATCACAAATTTCCTCCTTTTTATAAATTAAAAGAATATTATAAGAATAAAGCTACATAGGTGCTCTACTGAGCAGTGACATAGGGTTTTCACATAATTCACAACAATTGTAAAGAGCTACTCACATTTCCAACTGGGTTGTAATTGGAAATAATTAAATAATTACATGAAGTAGGCAAGGAAACTACTGTGGCCTTATGTTTACTATCTATAGAATCTTGGGTCTCAAGAATACGTTGGGAATTTTACTAAACTTATGCAATGATATCTTCTGAAATTGAGTTTTTTTATTAATTCATGAATTAAATGTATATCCATGAGAAAGATTGCAACTAGCATTTCAATCTATCTTAAATTTATATATGATTAAAGTTTCTCAGCTTAACTTATTTGTAAACCTGTTTGTAAAGAGATTTGTAAAATTATCTAAAAATATCACTCTTGAGGACCTGTTTAATTTTTGGTAATGTCTCCTTATTTTTATTGTTTACAACATTTTCTTTCATTTTGTGAAAGATTGTCAGGAACATCTTTCCACTAAGTGCCTATGGATTCTTCAGCATCTTCTCATAGTTCCACTGTACCTTACTAGGGTGCTCATGTCATTTAGAACAGATATTTGCAAAAGTGTGTGTCCTTGACTAACACCCCTCTTCAAACATTCCTGTCTTCTCTTTTAAGTCAAGAAACAAGACAGGAAATATTTTCCTAATAAATTTTGGAACACTGAAAATAAGGCGCCCACTTACCTTTCAGTATTTTTATTTTTCTTCTTGATTTATTTTTAATTTCCTGAGAATGTACATGTGTTTACTACATTTAAAGCATTTTACCCCTGTTTCTACCAACCCATTTCCTCTTGAACCTATGATCTCTTTTCCCACAATTATTATTCTTATCAATTTATGTATAGAAATATATATGTATATATGCATATATCCATATATTTACAACCTATTGAGTTCAATTACTGTTTTTATTAAATCCTTCATATAAAGTTATAGTGATAATGCATTTGTACACAAGTCAATATAACCATGTCATTAAGTAAAGACAAAAATTAAAATATACTAGAGAAAATGATACAATCACCTTTAAATTTTATTCTTATTTGTCTTTGACAGTTTCATACATGTGTGGAGTTCATTCTTATTTTTAGTAACTTTCTACCTTCTCTTATGTATCTCACACCCTTGTTATCTCCTTTTTCTCTACAATTCCCCAATCCCTTTTCAAACATTTACATTAGAGTTTTTGAATAGTCTGCTAAGAAACTCATGAATGCTGACATGATGTTAATCTTCACCTTCTTCCAGCTTACTAATTTTTATAATATTATAGCATGATACATTTGTTAGAGTAGATCAGTCAAGACTGATATATTAACACAAGCCCATTATTTACATCAGGATTGACTTGTTTGTTTGACCTTCTGTGGATATGACAAATTCAGAGACTTTCGTCCACTACCTCAGTGTGACACAGCATTGTGCCTAAGTTATACCACCATTCCTTATTTCTTCTACTGTGAGGGCATGAAAGGAGAGTTCTGATCTTTGCCACTGCTGAGTGTCATGTCTGCTTTTGGATTGAAGTCATTCTATTGGCCTGACAGGGCTATGGCACTGCTGTTCTTTCTAATAACATAATGTTAAGCAGCTTTTCATGTGATTGCTTATTATCTGTGTATCTTGCTTAATTGGGTTGTTTAGATCTTTTATGTACTCGGTTGGCATATTTAGTTCCTTATTACTGAGTTTTAAGGCTTCTCTGAATATTTTAGAAACCAGTCATTTCTCAGATGTGTCATTTCCAAAAATTTTTAAATAATGGATTGTTACATTTTAATAACCTATCACTGTACAGAAGTTTGTATTTTATTTTCTTATTATTGTTTTTACAATTTTTATGCAGTGTATTTTGATCATATCAATTCCCATCCCTAACTCCTCTGAGATCCTCCTTCCTCCTCCATACCCTCCAAAATTCACATGGTGCATCAAACACTTTGAAAGTTTTTGATTTTACGTACTGTCTGTAATCTCTTTTTAGTTAATTTTTGTGGAAGCTGTAAGTTCTGTGCCTACAAAGCTTTTCCCCCATTGTTCCGTCATCACTATTTCCTCAGAGAGGCTTCATTTTGAAAAAAAAAAAAAAGGGTGGGGGGGGGGGGAGGGGGGAATTCTTCAGAGAGGCTTCATTTTGTAAAAAGAAAAAAAAAATGTATAATGGCTTTCTGATCCCATTCCTAAATTATATGGTGTGCACTTCATTTTGTATTCCTAGATTTTATCTCTATATATCCTACCTTTATAAAGGATTTTTTTTTTTTTTTGGTTTTTTCAAGACAGGGTTTCTCTGTGTAGCTTTGCGCCTTTCCTGGATCTTGCTCTGTAGACCAGGCTGGCTTCAATATAAAGGATCTCTTATTTCCAATCACATATACATTGGACAATACCCTTTTGCTCTATTCCTGAAACTCTTGACATCAAATCTGCAATGAGGCTTTTACGATTAATTTACAAAGCAACCCAGTTCTACATTGTATGGCCTAAGAAATCATTCATTTATTCAGTATAAATTGAGTATTCAAGAGCAGTATTAATTGACAAATTATATTATGCTGACTCTAAAATAATGATAATAGTAAATATCTGCCCCTCCTGTGTCCAAATGAGTTTTTGGCGAAATGAGTATGAAAATTAAGTCAATTTTACTGAGGAATAATTAATATGTAATGCCAAATTTACTGCACAGTTCTATTATTGCTGATAGAGGCATATACCCACATACGTAGGGAACAATTCCATTTGCTTCTTTGTAATGCACTCGTACAATCACTGATATGCTTAATAGTGTTCCTTTCATTTTTCTCTTCCCAAAGTATTTTATCAATATTATAAGTTTTGGTGTGACTGCTTTTACTTTACATGATTCTGTGGGATTCCTCCATGTTATCATATATATCAATACACACTTTCCTTGATTAGATGAGTTTATATCACCAAACTCACTGTATTTTAAAAATATGCACAAATAAATATAAATTATGCTGAATATCATAACTTAGCCATAATGTTCTACAGAGCATTGGTGGTTTACTCTTGTAGTTATGTAGATGATTGGGAAGAGATGCTCACAGCCATACTCAAGCATCACAGGAGCTATAAATATGCATATCACCAGCCAAGGAAAACATCAAAATTCAGAAATGTAAGTTCAGTCACTTTTCACAAGTTTTAAATTGCCAAATTTTAAGTCAGAAAAAAAAAAACAAAACACTGAGTTGAGGACTCTCTGTATCCTCATTGCGCCTTTATTTTAAGATATAAAACATTTTAATTTTACTGAAATCCATTTAAAGTATTTGAGAAAAATTTTAAACAAACTTATTTCCAAAATGAGTTATCAAATGCCTGCATTACTTAAAGATATATAACTATTTGTGTATCATATGAATAATGACATTTAATTATTTTCTGAAAACATTTACTATCTCTAAAATATATTTACCTGTTTTTCTCAGAAGGATACTGAATTCTTTGGTTCATAGTTATAAAAACTCTAACTTTTTTAATGCTTCTATTCAAATAGTTTGGGATGATTAAAAACAGGAGGTGGTTTTCTTGCAACATGGATTGAAATCCCAAGATGAGATTGATTGTGTGAGGTTTTTTCTGTTGATAAAAAAGACTTTTTTGAGCTGAACAAGAAAGGTATAAAATTAAAGTAATTGCACACTTCAAGTTTTAGTAGCAACATGAAATCCTGCTGGGAATGTGATGTTTTACTGACATTGTAGGCCACAGGCCTACTGTGAGGCTCATTGGATGTGAATGGTGGTTATTTTCCCATGACTTCTAAGCGGTCCTTTGGAGTAGCTCCCATACTTTTCCAGCAGTGTGCCAACAGATGTTAGCTTGTGTTCTCTAGCCCGCCCTTTTAAGCATGAAAGCTATACTATGTTCGTTCCTGGTTTTGTGTTTTAATTTGCTTGCCATTGTGTGTAATTACATGCTAAAAGCATTACTGCACCAAGGAAGTACAACCAAACTTGGTTCATTATCATGTAAATGCTTGGTTATTTCTCACAGTAATTTACATAGATGTTAACCTCCTTGAAACACACATGCCTTGTGACTGGTTTAGAGGTCAACATTCAGAACATGCTGATGCATAGGAAAGAAAACTTGATTGTCCAGAGATCATCACTTCCTCATTTCTCCAACTTTGAGCTCTCCCTATTCACTTGGAAGTCCTTTTGCTTGACTAGGATCCATATATCAGCATGTATTAACTTTATTTTCTTCAAACATGTAGTAATTTTCTATCTTATTTTACAATAGGGAATCAAGTCACATAATGCAAAGTTGAAACTATATGGAAGCGCTTGTCTGTTTATTTATCTATTCATTGTGATTCCACTGGTGAAAAAAAGGTCTTTGTGCATGACCCAGCATATACTCTACCCCAGAGCTATACCTCTGGCCCTAGGATTATCATCTTTCAAAATTGTTGCAAATGTAGATTTTTTTAATTTTAAAAAGAGTTTGTATTTAGTATTTTTCAAGTGAATTAGAAAACAATAAGAATTTGAGGTTTCTCTTTTACCTGAATGCCACTTTACCATTAATTAGGGCATACAGAATGTAAAATAGTCAACATTGTAAAAAACAATAACAACAACAAACTATCATCTTCTAGTTCAAACATCATTTGAGAGATATTTGCATTCACTCCTCTGTGGCTGGGGTTTTCTATCCGGGTCCCGCCAAGCCCCGGCAGTCCCTTACCCAACTTATAAAATAAACATAAGGACGCTTATATTATTTAAACTGCTTGGCCATTAGCTCAGGCCTATCATTGTCTAGCTCTTACTCTTATGTTTAGCCCATTTCTATTAATCTATACTTTGCCACGTGGCTCGTGGCTTACTGGTACCTTACATCTTCCTTGTCCTAGCAGCAGCTGCAGGCAGTCTCTCTCTCTGCCTTCCTGTTCTCTCAATTCTCCTCTCTGTTAGTCCCGCCTATACTTCCTGTCTGGCTACTGGCCAATCAGTGTTTTATTTATACAGAGCAATATCCACAGCACTTCTCCTTTTTTCTTTTTTAAAAAGGAAGGTTTTAACTTTAACATAGTAAAATTACATATAGCAAAACAATTATGAAGCAAGAATTACAGTTACAATATTAAAGAAATTATCCTATCTATCTTATATTTGTGAGTTTAAGGTTTTATATCTAACTTATCTTTTATCATAACTAAGGAAAATTGTAGCAATCTAGCTTCAACTACATCAAAGACCTCAGAAGGATATAATATTACCTGAGAAACGGGAGAAGGATGCAAGCAACTTTCGGGAGTCTTGCAAGGGTAGACAGAGACAGCTGACAGCCTGGACAGTTACCTACTGTTCTTTGTAAAGTTGGCGCATCTGTCTTTAGTCCACAGGGCTAGAATCTCTCGGTCATTTTTTGTGTGTGTGTGTGTGTGTGTGTGTGTGTGTGTGTGTGTGTGTGTGTGTGTCCTGTAGAATGTCAGGCAGTTTTCTCTGTGAAGCAGGAACCTGAAGGACCATTTTGTCAAGCAAAGTTTAGTGGTCATCTTTCTATGGTCCTGCATGTCCAGTCAATCAAGCAGTCCAGGCAAGAACAATTTCTTGCCCAAATGGCTATTTTTGCCAAGGTGAAGATAAACTCCATATGGAGTGTCTCCGATGCCTATCCTCTTCTCTGAAGTAAATTGGTGCTGCCAGGAGCAGACATGTCTTACTGTCCAGAAAGTCTAAATTTTTAAAATTATTTTAAATGCCATATTCTGTAGGTCTTTGAAGTGTTTGAAGATTACCTGTCTATCTGAAATATATCTATGTATGTCTAGAAAACTTAAGTAACATGCTACATTTGACTATCATAGAAGATTAATTATAAATCTGTATTTTTAATTATCCATTACAATGTAAATGAGTTACGTAAACATAATACCTCAAACGAGAATAGAAATATATATACAGTATAACAAAATTAAGTTTAAACTTGTATCAATAGACTAAAATCTATACCAATGTAAAACATTTTAAACAAGTTGTTGCTCTTTAAAAGTAGGTTCATTAATCTGCCCTTTTATCCTATCATCTCTATATCCTATATATCTATATCATATCCCCTTTTCTTTTTTAGAAAGAGATTGCATTTATAATTAACCTGTTTTAAATAAAAATATTCATCCTTGTTTCATGTCTAGTATCCTGCTATGAGTGAGTACATACCATGTTTGTCTTTCTGAGTCTGGGTTACCTCACTCAGGATGATTTTTTCTAGATCCATCCATTTGTCTGCAAACCTCATGATGCCATTGTTTTTCTCTGCTGAGTAGTATTCCATTGTGTATATGTACCACATTTTGTTTATCCATTCTTCAGTTGAAGGGCATCTGGGTTGTTTCCATGTTCTGGCTATTACAAACAATGCTGATATGAACATAGCTGAACAAGTGCTCTTATGGTGTGGTTGAGCATTTCTTGGGTATATGCCCAAGAGTGGTATAGCTGGATCTTGGGGGAGATTGATTCCCAATTTTCTAAGAAAGCGCCATATTGATTTCCAAAGTGGTTGTACAAGCTTGCATTCCCACCAGCAGTGGAGGAGAGTTCCCCTAGCTCCACATCCTCTCCAGCATAAGGTGTCTTCAGTGTTTTTGATCTTAGCCATTCTGACAGGCGTAAGGTGGTATCTCAGAGTTGTTTTGATTTGCATTTCCCTGATGATTAGGGATGATGAGCAATTCCTTAAATGTCTTTCGGCCATTTGAGTTTCCTCTGTTGAGAATTCTCTGTTTAGTTCTATAGCCCATTTCTTAATTGGACTGTTGGGCATTTTGATGTCTAATTTCTTGAGTCTGCTACTCACATCACCAGGGAGGCTACCCGGAAAACAGGACCCCAAGAAAGACACAGGGATCGCCCAATGACAGAGAAATGGAATGAGATCTACATGAACAGCCTGGACATGTGTGGGGGTAATGAAAGGCGAGGGTCGAGGGAAAGAGAGCTTGGGGGAGCGGGAGATCCCAGCTGGATCAACAACAGAGAGGGAGAACAAGGAATAGGAGACCATGGTAAATGAAGACCACATGAGAACAGGAAGAAGCAAAGTGCTAGAGAGGCCCACAGAAATCCACAAAGATACCCACACAACAGACTGCCGGCAATGGTCGAGATACAGCCCGAACTGACCTACTCTGGTGATGGGATGGCCAAACACCCTGATTGTTGTGCTAGAAACCTCATCCAACTACTGAGGGATCTGGATGCAGAGATCCATGACTAGGCCCTGGGTGGATCTCTGGGAGTCCAATTAACGAGAATGAGGAGGGTTTATATGAGCGAGAATTGTTGAGACCAAGGTTGGATAAAGCACAGGGACAAATAGCCAAATGAATGGAAACACATGAACTATGAACCAATGGCTGAGGGGTCCCCACTGGATCAGGCCCTCCGAATGGGTGAGACAGTTGATTGGCTTGATCTGTTTGGGAGGCATCCAGGCAGTGGGACCAGATCTTGTGCTCATTGCATGAGTTAGTTGGCTGTTTGAAACCTGGGGCCTATGCAGGATTGCTTGGCTCAGCCTGGGAGGAGGGGACTAGACCTACCTGGACTGAGTCTACCAGGTTGACCTCAGTCTGTGGGGAAGGCTTTGCCCTGGAGGAGATGGGAATGGGGGGGGGCGTTGGGGGGAAGGTGAGGGGGACGGGAGGGGGGGAGAACAAGGGAATCCGTGGCTGATATGTAGAACTGAATTGTATTGCAAAATAAATTAAAATAAATTAAAAAAAAAATTGTTTTTTCTCTGTCTGACACCAGAGGGCTCTTCTGATCTGGGACACAAGAATCTC
The DNA here is from genome assembly GCF_007827085.1 of Peromyscus californicus insignis. Taxonomy (NCBI): domain Eukaryota; kingdom Metazoa; phylum Chordata; class Mammalia; order Rodentia; family Cricetidae; genus Peromyscus; species Peromyscus californicus. The sequence continues at coordinate 156,946,540 of NW_026294573.1, read as the reverse complement.
TTAAACTTTTTTTTTTTTTTTTTTTTAAGGAATATGTCTGGGTTTAGAGAAGGAATGAGCCAATTTCATCTCCAAAGCCTGCTTAGTATATTTGGGAATTTGGGCATAGCTTCTCTTACTACTTCCTGCTGGGAGGGCACTATATCTTATGGGGACACAAAAAAAATTTTAGGATCATGGAGTAGTCCGTGAGGCTGTATTGTCTGAGCCAGTTGCCTTGAATCAGATCTGGATGTTGGATCATCTGGGCCATGGTGTCATCAAAGACCTTTCAGGGGGTCTTGGCTGATCAAACCTGATGTATCTTAACCTGGAACAAATCCATAACCTCTGACTTTCTGTGGAAACAAAAGCATAGTCTCTTTTCCGAAGCAACATATCCTTATATCCAAATTTTGAAGTCAAGGTACCTTTAAAATATACATTTTGGCATAACTCAACAGCTTTTGTAATCAAATGTTATTCTTTGTATTATTTTCTCTTATATAAAAAATAAATTCCGTTATCTGGCAGTAAACTGAATTACACTTCATAGATTAATTTACATACAGAAAGTATAGGCTCAGTGTCTATTTAATGGAGTTGCAAACTTCTCACTAGAAACCCTTTTATGAATCCTTTCATGATGCCAATTTAGTTTGGAAACTTTCTTCTGTGGAATTCTGGCTACTTCACTCCCTTACCAGAGCTTATTTTATAGGCATTGGCAGAAATTGGTATAGAATTCTTCTGATGTGAAGTCAAACATTTTTGCTTCTTTGAGCCTCAGCTTTAGTGTACATTTGGATTGAAATGTGATGTGTTGTGTCATGCATGCATTATTTATTTAATTTATATACCCAAGTTTTGTTTGGTGATACCTACTTAGACAATTAATAACATTAATGAACATTCAGTGTAAAATGTATTATACTTACTAAAAATTTTAAAGAGACTCATTTAAATTATTTACTTAAAAATATAAATTCACTGAAGTCCCTGGGCTCCATACCCAGCACCTGCAGGAAAAACAAAGTCAGAGAACACATTTCAATTAAACAAACAATTCAATTTCATTAATAATATTAAAACTCATTTGAATCTGCTAGAAGGGATTGTTAAAAGATGTTTATAATGCTTTACCAAATGTAAACCAAAATTTTTAGGTGAATTATCTATGTTTAAATGTATAATATCCAAATACAAATCTAATATATGTATTATTCAAACATATTATAACCTTAAGTGGTTTGCCAGACATTTAATATTATATACAATAAGTGATTTAGATTCAATGTTTTTATTTCCTTTTGAAAATCCTTATATAGCAACAGATATTTTCAATGCAATAAGCAATATTTTACATATTCATCATTTTTGTTTGTATTCATTTTATATAAATTATTTCTTTTACCAATATGATTTGAGGGCTTGTTAAGTAGCCACTAGAAATACCTTGAGAAATTATAAATATTTTACCTTCAGTTTTACTTCAAGAAGCAAAAAATTATATATGTATGTGTTTAGTCTGTATTTATATTGTATTTATTATCATGTCTTCTAAGTAAAACACACAGAATATGGGTTTATTTGAAGTTTTTGGCTTGTTAGTAACAGTATTTTCATAAGTAATGTTATTTCTACTAAACAGAATAATACCTTTGTCTCTATCTTTAAGAATAAAATAGAGGTTACATATAAATTTTAAATTATTGTCCCTACTATTAAAAATGAAATTTTATTCAATAAGATATTGATTCTTAGTTATTTCCAAGAAATTATTTTATTACAAGTTCTTATATCATATAATAGATGGGTTTATTGTGTTTCAAAATATTTATATTTATTTTTAATTTGTCAGTGTGTGTGTGTGTGTGTGTGTGTGTGTGTGTGTGTGTGTGTGTGTGTTGGGGGACCGTTCTGCTTTTGAGTGCTGTGCATTCAGAAGCCAGAGAGGGCATTGGATTCTCTATTAACTAGATTCTAGTTGTTTTTGACCCACCTTAAATGGATGCTGATAACAGAACCCAGGTCCTCCACAAAATCAGTCTGTACTCTTAACTTCTGAGCGAGCCATCCACAGCCCCCACCTGATATTATTATTTTTTTATTTCATACTTTTGTTTAAGAACTAAGTTGTTGCCAGTTTTCCCACTATAGATTCCTTTCTTACAGAGTTTGGACTGAAAAGTGGAGACTGCAGGGCTTATGGTTACATCACAGTAGAAAGGTTAAGCCTACTACAGTCACGCCTTGAGACTGTGTGATCCCCAGGGCATTAGCCACATGCTTCTGATTGGCCGAAAACGTGAATATCTTTGGTGTTACTTGAATAAAAATAAACAATAAAAAACTCATTTTTAATAAGTGTCACAAATGTCCTTAAGGGAAAATTAAATTTCAATTACTTCTCTTGAAAGGTATATGTTAATTGTTTTTAAAATAATACTATAGCCTAGAAACAAATAAAACTTTATGAACAAATCACAGTGCTATAGTTTTTTATTATTATTTAAGGTAATATATGTGGAGGAATAAGCTCTTTTTGGTTTTTTGTTTTTGTTTTGTTTTGTTTTGTTTGTTTGTTTCCAGAGCTGAGGACCGAACCCCAGGCCTTGCGCTTGCTAGGCAAGCGCTCTATCACTGAGCTAAATCCCCAACCCCTGAAATAAGCTCTTTTAATGAATTTGGAACACTATGAATTGTTACCTAAGAATAATCTTTCCAATGACAGTATGATATTCTCGTTGGCCTTATCTTTGTGTCTTAAAGGTAAAAAATCCATCTAAAGACATCCTAAAGAGACTTCTTTGTAAAGGTACCTCTCACAAATGCTGGTGCTAAAGTGTCTAGACACTCAACCTGCCAGCATTCATACAAACTAGTTATATGTTATTGTGATATACACTGTGTCTTAATGTCTACTACTTTGTAGTTAACAGAAGAGTCATGAATATTATAATAATTACCTTGGGTAGACATTTAAAAAAGGAAAATAAGTTGAAACAGATTAGAAATATCTCTAACATAAAACTTTAGAAACAATTTTTGATATATTTATTTTTATTTTATATGTATGGATGTTTGCCTGCATGTGTGTCTGTAAACCATTGGAGGGCTTTGTGCCCACAGAGGCCAGAAGAGGGTTTTGGATCCTGTAGAACTGGAATCATAGACAGTTGTGGTTGATTCTGGGTATCAATTCAGGTCCTCTGCCAGAGCAAGGCCCTTAAACACTAAATTATCTCTCCATCCCCTCTAACATTAAACTTTGAAGACAAATATCTCTTGATTCATGATGAATTAGAAACATAAAAATAGTGATTAAAATATACACTAAGTAAATAGTATGTTCATTTTTTATAAAGATTGAGAATTATGAAAAGCTATTAGATATAATATTAAACAATTAGTGATTTAAAAGGTTTCTGGTTAAAAAGAAAATATTTTATACTAACCTGATGTAGCTATTAAAGATACACATGAAGATTTTGTAAGACATATGGAATGACTATTTTCTTCTGATTCTAGAGTGGATCAAGTCTGTGAAAAGCTACTGAATTACCTGTTCTCCTAAACTACTGGATTACCCTGGCATATTCTAGCATGAGTTCATTATATATAAATTTGCTAACTTCTTAGTAAAAAAAAATTAAATATCAGATTTTCTGTTTGTCAATAAAGCTACTAAATAATTCAGAAACACAAATTAGTTTAAGGGTTTGAAAGATAAAACAGATAGCATGTACTCATTCAGCATATTTTACTTTCCCCGACAAGTCATGGGCAAATTAAAGAGTAAAATTAATCCAGTCTTTTAACTCCTGATGGATCAAGACAGACACAGTACAGAAGAGATTAAGTCTAAGGAGCATTCTGTGTGAAAAATTGTTAACAGAAAATGTTAACAATGAAAAGGGAGCTTAAAGTGGAATAGAGGTTGTAAACCTAAATGTAGCAAGAGACACATGCTAATTGAATTGTTAAATTCATGTCATTGTGTTTTGTAAGTCTGATTGTGCATATCAAATGCAAGCTAGCATGGAATCATTGCTAGATAGTTCCATTATGTTCCGGAAGAAAATTATGTAAATCCCCAAAAGTCTTCAGCCACAACATAATATTTCGACACATGTGGAAACGTATGTCAGTTTCTAAAGAGATCAAAGACACGGTGAAGGATGCTATTCTTTATGTAACTTCATTTCACTATTCTGCTTTATCACTGATTCTTTCTTGAGGCTAGCGGAGATTACATAGAGCTAACAATTTGGAATCATGACACCTTGATGCAGGCAGGCTCTCTTCTTATCATGTATTTCAATATTAATATCTTTATTTTATATTTACTGTCTACTACTTATTCATACCAGTATTTGTATTTTCCTCTCTTTACTGCCAAGTTTCCCATATACAATGTTCTTGCTACATTTTAAACAGTGTCCCTTGAGGGCCTGGAGCAATGATTCAGTAATTAAGAACACTGACTGGGTTGGATTCCAAACCCCTACATGTTGGGTCTCAGCTGAAATTCCAGTCCCAGGGTTTCTACTGCCCTCTTCTGTTATCTACAGGCACTGAATACACATGGTATAAACATGCCTGTAGACAAAATAACCACATACATAAAGTAAAATAAAAAACTTAAAAGATAAAAAGATCTTCCTGGAATCATAGCAAGTACCCTTACCACATATTCCAAGATATGTAAATTATTTGCAAATAGTGTAACTACTATGCACTGTTGGAACAAATACAGAAATAGTGACTTGAAAAAGAAGTTTTAATTCAGTTGTGAATATTTTCAATTAGATGAAACCCAGGAACTGAGTGAAATGATTAAGCTTAGTGTTAATACATTCATAGCTATCCAGATTTTGTAGCATCTGATATTTCTTTGAAAAATTTGCTGCTATGCTTAGAGTATTGGTAACCCAGTGTTTTGGGAGATTGTGGAGCCTTTGGTATGTATATGTACATATATATACATATATATATGGGGGGGAATCACTGAAGGTGTGCTTTTGTGGGTTATAGTCTGTCACTACTACCTATCCGTTCTGTTTCCTGCCTTCCACTGAGTGACCAGTGACTTTATTCCACTGATACAGACCAAAGGGTTCCAACTACCATGATGTCCCTGTTGGACTAAAATCCCTTGGGAAATAAAATAGTTTTTTTTTTCCTTATGTGGGTTCTGACAGGTATTTTGTCACAGCTATGAGAAAACTTACTTAAAATGGTTTAGGAAGACATGACAGTGATGTGGAGAGAGTGATTTTAAAGAAGTACCTAAACTGAAATTCTTGGTTCTCACACGTAGTGAGACATTGTGATACAAACCTTGGGGTGATAATGCCTCTCTTCTTTGTGTCTTTCTATTTACTTTTTATATGTACAATTCCAGCCTAACCTGTCCATTATGTTCTAAATTAAATTTCAACTCATTTTAGATGCTGGTAATCTACAGTTTCTCTCAAAATCAATTACAACAATGGAAAAAGAAGTAACAGTTTTTGAAAGGCGACAATCAGTGAACACAATCAGACAAAACTAGCACATAAAGTGATCTTTAGCACTTTGTCTTGCTTCTCGGAGTAAAGCTAGTAACATTTCTAGGAATATTTCCCATAAAGTGACTGCCAGTGAAATCTCTACCTGCTTTGTGGACTCAAGGGAAGACACAGTTCCTTTCAAATCAGTAGATATAAGGTCCTCAGCCCAAAGAGTAGAGCCTGAGAGCATCAGAAAAGTAACCATTCCGTTTCATAGGGAAAGTATCATGTTCATTCATAATTAATGTCTCTAACTAAAATAATTATTGAATGAATGAACTGGTTCTGTTATCAGAAATAAAAGGACCCCTCAGTTTATTTTTTCACACATAAAATACCACATTAATTCATCTAAGAATGAGGTTTCAGTAAGAGACTATCAATTAAATGCTTTGTTATATAGAATATAGATTTGCATTTTGTACTAGCAAATGGATAAGAAATCTGAGACTTTATGATAATTCTTGCAATCTTCATATGCAATGTCTGGGTAACTTTTGAGTCCACTTGTACATTCACTAAGAATATGCTGATTGAGTACTGCTAATTTTTTTAAGGAAATAAAACCATTTTCCCAAATGGAGCAAATTTAAGGATGAGTAAATTGAAATATACAAGAACCTATGACAGATGGGGCAACTGAGTAGCAGAGATTATGAGAATCAGGAATGTAAAAACAGAACACTCAGTGTCCTGTGGTAATCACTTTTTACAGACAAAATATGACTTCAGTTCATAAACACTATGTACCAGAATCATACATTTCAACCTTAAAAAAAGTGTCTGTGCCCATGATAAATCCCGGATTCCTAGGGATGTGAACCATTCCTCCACAGTGTTTGCAAAGCTCTCAGAGTTATTTTAATGTGCATTCTAAACAGGAAGCTTGTGCTCATGCGCCCTGGGCAGTCTCTCTGTCTCCCTGGCACAGTTTCTGTTGAGTGGCTGTCATCAGACCTCCTCAGGCTGCATTTCCTTGAATCTTTCCACAGAGAGCTTTGCATTTCCATTAGTGGTTGCACTTAATTTCAAATTTCTCTGAAAATAATCCTTTATTAAACTCAACAAAATTGCCCTCACATATGTACACCATGATCTACCTAGAGATCCAAAGGCTTTATCCAAATTATACTCTAATGTTATTGTCTGCTCATCCTCATACTCAATGCTATTGATCGGCACTTTAAATATCTCCAGTTTTGAATGCAGAAATCAGAATTTATTTTGTCCTCCCATGGATATTGTAATCAGAAGTTAGAAACAAAGAATTTATTTATATGTTAGAAAGAATGTTATGCTAATGATTTTATTAACTATAAAAACAGTACATGTTTATATTCCTAAAAAAAAAAGAAGTAGCACTCATGCCTGTGATTAAATAGTGCAGATACTCTAAAACTATTTGCCACTTTTACCTTTGGAAACAATGAACACTGTTCTTTTCTTTGATATACTTAAGATGGTTAGTTGACTGACAGTTTGGGTGGTTATAATGAATATTATTTTACAAGAATGCAGAGTCACAAAGAAAAAACTGTTCTTTCCCTATCAGTTATTTATACTGTTTCCTTCGTCCCTTTTTTTTATTATGACTTTTTTTTTTAGTTCATTTTATTTTATTTTGCAATACAATTCAGTTCTACATATCAGCCACAGATTCCCTTGTTCTCCCCCCTCCCGCCCCCCCTCACGTTCCCCCCAGCCCACCCCCCACTCCCATCTCCTCCAGGGCAAAGACTCCTCCGAGGATTGAGATCAACCTGGTAGACTCAGTCCAGGCAGGTCCAGTCCCCTCCTCCCAGGCCGAGCTAAGCGACCCTGCATAGGCCCCAGGTTTCAAACAGCCAACTCATGCAATGAGCACAGGACCTGGTCCCACTGCCTGGATGCCTCCCAAACAGATCAAGCCAATCAACTGTCTCACCCATTCAGAGGGCCTGATCTAGTTGGGGACCCCTCAGCCATTGGTTCATAGTTCATGTGTTTCCATTCATTTGGCTATTTGTCCCTGTGCTTTATCCAACCTTGGTCTCAACAATTCTCGCTCATATAAACCCTCCTCTTTCTCGCTAATTGGACTCCCAGAGCTCCACCCGGAGCCTAGCCATGGATCTCTGCATCCAGATCCCTCAGTAGTTGGATGGGGTTTCTAGTACGACAATTAGGGTGTTTGGCCATCCCATCACCAGAGTAGGTCAATAGGTCAGTTCAGGTTGTCTCTCGACGAGGGTCAGGGAAAGAGAGCTTGGAGGAGTGGGAGATCCCAGCTGGATCAACAACAGAGAGGTAGAACAAGGAATAGGAGACCATGGTAAATGAAGACCACATGAGAATAGGAAGAAGCAAAGTGCTAGAGAGGCCCACAGAAATCCACAAAGATACCCCCACAAGAGACTGCTGGCAATGGTCGAGAGACAGCCCGAACTGACCTACTCTGGTGATGGGATGGCCAAACATCCTTCATCCCTTTTATCTGGCATTTATATACTGAAAATATTAGTGTATCTTAAGAATTTGCTTAAACACAGTCCAGGCTTTTCTGTATAAGGTGTCCTTCACAGGGGAGATTACCTTATCCATCAAATAGCTGGAACCATTAACTAATTAAAATCCCCAGGGTAAAATTCAATGTCTAGTAGTTATTAGAAATTCAGGATTCAGTATGATCTTCACTGAAAACTGTTTTTCAAGATTTGAAAATTGAAGTTGATTGAAGAAAATTAATATTTATACATGATAGAAGCATATATAGATTAAATTTTAGAGAGAAAAGGGAGAGATGGGAGGAGAGAGAGAGAGATAGATGAGAGAGAGAGAGAGAGAGAGAGAGAGAGAGAGAGAGAGAGAGAGAGAGAGAGAGAGAGAGAGAATGAGAATATAGTACTAGGAATTTGGAAGTTTCTGTATAAGTTATCATTAATTTGTAGGTTTTGTTTTAATTGTTAAGTAAATAGGCTTTGGTTTTTAATTATTTGAAAGTGAATATGAACAGTGATTATTTTAAGAGTTCAGCGATAATCAATTAATGTGCATTCTGGATTGGAACATTATAAAGAATATCTGGATGTAGTAAAGCAGTTTGGTTTTAAGCAAATCATGATTTACCTTTCAGTGGCATCATGGGAAACTGCAGATGTATAATAAATGATTGTGCATTAGACTGCTGTATAATGTGTTTCTAGGGACTTGCTTTAATGATGAAATTACTTTAAGAGTTATCTACAAGATTTCCCAAGAAATACAACCATCTTTGCTGAGGAACCCAATTTACTGAAGGCTCTTGGTTTTGTAATTAACGACTTCTATCCATATCCTACATTGAATAACACAAGAGCAGATGAATCTATGGGAAAAAACACTGCGGAAAAATGATGAGAAATTTGTAGATTGTAGGAAAATATGTCAAGATAAGATGAAAATGATAATAAATGTAGTGATAGCCAGGGTTCAGAATAGAGAGAGTTTGGATATTCTTGTTTTTCTGAAAAGAAAAAAATACGATTTTCTGTAGATCCTTGCACAAGGTGGAAAGCTCTGTAAGAGCAAAAATGACTTTTATATGCCTACAGAGTTATGATTTTGAAATACAGATATGAAAATATGCTCTATACAGATTTAATCATTTTTGTTGTAAATAATTTCCTCTGCCATTGATAGATGATGTAATAAGGTGAATATTTAGCAAAATAATGGTACTCAGAAAAATGTCTAAAATAAATAGGTAATTTTCACAGCCCTTTAGTTGTTACGTTACTATGGTGTTGAGTACCATCTGTTCACACAACTCCATGAATATATTCATTGCAGAATATATGCATTGGTATCATGAACAGAAGAAATGCAGTTCAGTGTGCTAACAGGGGGATGTCTAAAAGTCTTGATCAAAATGAGGCTTTAACAAAAAAAAGACAATTAGAATATGAAAAAGGTAATTTTATAAAATATTTTTGTGGGCTTGTTAAATTATGTTTCTACATTTCACTGTTCAGTTGTTGGTTGGATGATAAAGCACTACAGTGTCAATTTGTGAGTCAACTTTTTATCATTAGCCATCTCCTGTAGTTGTAGCAGTCATAACAGTATTTTTTATAAGCAATGAGTGTCTGTGAGTCATGCCTACTGTTTTTTTCCTTTTCAAATTTTATTCCTCTTGTTTCTTTGTCTTGAAATATTATACTGACTGAGTGTTTCAGTGCTAGAATGGAAGCAATAATTATGCATATATATCAACCTTTCCTTCTCCTGAGTTAAGAAACCAAGAAAGGATTTCTTCATTGTATGTAATGCTAGCTGTAAGTTATACAGGTAACATTTTTTTATCAGATTAAGGAATTTTCCTTTTGTGTCTCTTCAATTTAAACTAGAAGACTATATTAATAAATCTCACAGGGGTCTCATTTATTGTAATTTCACATGGTAAAATTCAAATACTAGAAGACAATGATTAAAAATTAAATAGATAAAAAATAGTGATGCATTCACATAATGAAATATTCAAGAACAGAATTAAGAACTGATGATACATGTTCCCACATGATAAATCTTATAGAAACTACACAAAACAAGAGAATCTTGACTCAAATTATACACATTATACTCCATTTGTTTAACAATGAAAGTACATTTAATTTATGGGAAGAGATGTTAAAAAGATAATTATCTGTATGTAGAAGTTGATAATCAAGGGGCAAGAAAGTATTATTCATGATTGATAGAAATGCCTTACATGTCTCTTTGGTGGTGTTTTGTAGATGAATACACATGTCAACTCTCATGAAACTGAATAGTTAAATGTTATATGTTTTAACATAATAAATGTTAACCAATTTATACAACAGTGTTATAATATCAACCCATATACCAATAAACACTCTTTTTTGATTAAGAATTTTTTAATTCATTTTGCATACCAATCACAGATCCCCCTCTATTCCCTCCTCCTGCCCACCAGCCTTCCTCCCCCAACCCACTTCTCATTCCCTCCTCTGACAAAGTAGGGCCTCCCATGGGGAGTCAGCAGAGCCTGGTACATTCAGTTGAGGCAGATTCAAGTCCCCCCTTCCCTGCATCAAGGCTGTGCAAGTTGTCTCACTGTAGGTAGTGAGCTCCAAAAAGCCAGCTCATGCACCAGGGATGGATCTTGATCATACTGCCTGGGGGCTTTTTAAGCAGATCAAGCTACACAACTGTCTCACTTATGCAGAGGGCCTAGTCCAGTCCCATGGAGGTAATAAGCACATTTTTATAAGGAAAGTACTATACTTAGTGAGCAACTTTTATTCAATTAAAAAGTTTCTGCTTTGTTTTAATACTCAGGGGCGAAAGAAAGTCAGATGATAACATGTTGAGAACAGAGAAATGGCATCTTAATTTTTTGTAATGTGTCCTATGCAACACCATTATTTACACATCTAGTTGTATGGTCTGTAGTAATTTTATTTATTTCAGCTATTTTTGTAGGCTCATTTATCTTTAAATACTATATTTACGGTGATTTTACTTCAAAGAAGATGATGAGCATTGAAGAAGCTCCATATGGAGCTTGCTTTCCTTATGGCAAAAGTTAGCCATTTGGGCAAGAAACTGTTCTTGCCTGGATTGGTTGACAAAATGTTGTATCAACTGGACATGCAGGACCTATGGAAAATCGACCACTAAATTTTGCTAAAACAAGGCAAGACGATTGTTCTGGTTCCTGCTATGCAAAGGAGACTGCCAGACATTCTGCAGGACACAGGGAGAAGCAACTGAGAAACTCTAGGACTATAGGCTGAAGATGGATGCCCCAACATTGCAGAGGAATTTTGGGTGACTGTCCATGTAGCCAGCTGTCTCTGTCATTTCCAGAATTATGGAAATTTCTTTCAATGCACTTTCTATTTACCCAGGTAATATTATATCCTTCTGGGGTCTTTGATGGAGTTGAGGACTAGATAGTTATAGTTACAGCTTTCCTTAGTCAGGATAAAAGATAAATTAGATTTGGAACTTTAGATTCACCAAATAGGATAGATGGTAAAATCTTTTCTAATTTTGCCAAATAAAAGTAGACTAGATATTGTAACTGTAATTCTTGCTTGATAACTGCTTTATTATATATAATTTTACTATGTTAAAGTTAAAACCTTCCTTTTTGATTAGACAGAAAAGGGGAAGTGCTGGGGGATGTCTTTCTGTATGCTGTGAATATATGCTGTTCCCACTGGTTAATAAATAAGCTGATTTGGCCTGTGGGAAGGCAGTTTAGAGGCAGGTGGAAAATCCAAGAAGAGAGACAGGAAAGAGAAAAGTGAAGTGAGGGAGACACCAGACTGCCATCCTAGGAGCAACATGTAATAGGACCCAGGTAAAACCACAGAACACATGGTGATACATAGATTAATAGTTATAGGTTGAGTTAAGCTATAAGAGCTAGCTAGCAAGAAACCTGCTATACGCCATACAGTTGATAATATTAAATCTCCAAATTATTATTTTATAAGTGGCTGAGAGAATGCAATGCTAGGTGGGACTGAAGGAATGTGGGGCCATGGGGCCTAGAAGGAGCTGAGAAAATTTATGGCTACAACCATTATTTACACATCCAGTTGTATGAGTATTTCAGATATTTTGTAGGCTTATTTATCCTTAAGTACTATATTTATTGTGTTCTAACTATAAGAAATTATACAATTAATTTATGTAATTCACCACTCAATCCACTCAATATTTAACTTCTTAAAAATAAAAATCTCGCCGGGCGGTGGTGGCGCACGCCTTTAATCCCAGCACTCGGGAGGCAGAGCCAGGCGGATCTCTGTGAGTTCGAGGCCAGCCTGGTCTCCAAAGCGATTTCCAGGAAAGGCGCAAAGCTACACAGAGAAACCCTGTCTCGAAAAAAACCAAAAAAAAAAAAACAAAACAAAACAAAAATCTCCATTGGTTTATAACTGTATGCTCTAGCTGCTCACATGGTCATGAATGGGAGGAACATGACCCAGATATGTACAGTTAGGCTCTAGGTATTAACAAGTACTTCATTTTAGTAGTGGAACACAGTAATTGATTTGTTTATGTACATGTGTGTATGTGTGCACATGTCTGTGTGCACGTGTGTTTATGTGGGTATGCACATGTGTGAATGCATATGTGTGCATGAGTGTGCACGTGTGTGTGTGTGTGTGTGTGTGTGTGTGTGTGTGTGTGTGTGTGTGTGTGTGTGTGTGCATGTATATATGTGCACACATGCTTGTAAAGGGCAGAATACAAATTCTGGTACTTCCTGAAGCACCATACACTTTGTTTTATTGTTTTTGTTTGTTTATTTTGTATTATATTTTTATGTTACAAAAGAAGTTTTGTTGATAGGATCTGGAGCTAACTGAAGAATCTAAGTTGCCTAGCCAGAAAGCTCTATCACTCAGCACTGAAATCATAAGCATATCACTATGCCTAGCTTTTCCTATGAGTGCTGGGGGTGAAACTTAGGTACTCATGCTTGGGCACAACGTTCTTCTCAACTGAGCTATCTCCCAGTACTTCAAATTTTTATATTTTAAATTGTTATACATTTATATGTGTCTGCGTCTCATCTCTTGATCCTATAGCTATATGATTAAGCCCATTAAAAACTGCAATATAACTGAATTATTTGTGCTGCATGACATATACATGTAATGGTTTCCATGCTGCTAAAAGAATCAATAACATACTTGCAAATCTTGTAAGTTGCAGACTAATTACTAATAAATAAACCTTAAATAGCTGCAAAGTGAAAAATAACATATTGATATTTTCTCTAGATTGATGAGATATTTCACACGAAAACCATATTACTATTGTGTAGAGTATTTTAATCAAGTCTCTATATAAGAGAAAATGATTTTCTGATTCTTTCTTGTAAAATTTGAAAATGTTTATAACTGGGAAATTGAGTAGTATTGATGTCAAATTAATTATTCATGGTTATTTAGAGTTAACAAGAAATATAAGAGTATTTGAATCAGTTTTTCTGCTAATTACATAATGCTTCTAAATACGATTTTAACATTTTTTTAGCTTATATGGCTACATAACATGGTCTGTTCCCCTGCTGGTAATTTGATAATGTAATCATTATTTTTTTCCCTCTGAAGTTAGACTTAGTGACTTACTGTTCTCGTCCTCTTTTTATGGATATATAAAATGTCAGTTGCTGGCGCAATGTGAATGTGCAAAAATCGATATGTACTTGTGATCAATCAGGCCATGATGTGAGACTGATTAATGACTTTCACTGTCTTGTAATTCTACAAAATTTTCAACTACATCTTGTCTCTAATAACAGCAATGATTACAAATCATTTAGGTAGTATTTCTTGTTTTTAAAACTAAACTCATCTATTTGCAACCAAGCAAAAGGATTATTTGTTCAAAGGTGGGAATATACTAATTGATGAAAATACAAGAAGGTTTCATGGGAGGTCAGTTATGAGCAGGAAAGAACATAGACAGAAGTTACTATGTATTTGCAAAGCTGTTAACTAGCAAAGCACAGGGTGAGAATTAGAGCTAATCTAAACAACCTGCTGGGTTATATTTGGTGCCATTCTAAAGCAGAAAACACCATTTTACTTTAGAATATTTGCATGTAACAATATCAATTCATATACATAATTTTAATATACAGATTAATTTTTAAATGGCATACATTATTAATTTAGCTTTTTGGAAGAAATTTTTATTGAGTTGATAGATTTTCTTGCTATAAACCTCTATTAAGTAAAGGAAGAAAATATGACCATTCAATAAATCAATTCATTTAACAGTATTTGTTGAAATGTCTGTTTGATCAGGAGTAAAATGAAGTAGTAAGACAACTAGAACACAAAGACAGATAAGAATCATAATCTTCATACAGTGCTTGCTGAGTGTTAAATAAATATTTAAAAAATTAATGAGATTTTATCATCACTGCAGTATCATTCTGTACCTACTACAGTGATAATATAGATGTCTGAAATGCAAAAATATTGGCATAGAGGTAGTCAGAGATTCTGAGTATGCTATGCAGAAGAGAACAGACTCACCAAGTAGAGGTCACTAGTTAAAAGATTACGAGAAGAGGCAGACAGATGGATGTCAAGGTGTGTGAGGAATGGTGCCTACTCTGGAATCACACTAGAAACAGGTCTCAGATATAAACATGAACATTCAGAATAACAATTTTGATAGTGCAAATAATGTGCTACAACCCTCTCTTAATATTAAAAAATGCAATAGAACTGAAAGTTTTCATTTTTGCACTCATCTTCTACCTAACAAATACAATGAGTTCTCAAGACAGCTGCCAGCATGGCCATTTTTATCATGTGAATTACATAATGTTCTTGATCTTCTAACTTAAAAAAAATATTTTCCTTTGCTCCAGAGTAAGATTCAGATTGTGATAATGTAACATAGCAACTCACAAAGAATGTTTCCTTTTCCCAGTCTATGGACCATTGCAGCCTTATACATGGTATTTTAACAAACATACTGGAGTTTTGGTTTTGTTTGTTTCCCAGACCCTACAAAACATACTTGGTGATAATCATGAAATTAAAGAAATTATCTTCACAGATAGGAAAGAAAGCCAGGACAAATTGTGTTTCTTGACTTAAAAAAATATATATGATTGTACCAATACAATAATATTAAAAATTAAAATACTCAGTATATGTAGTATCTAATACTTTTAAGGTAATATAACTTTTACTATATTTTTTGAGACAGGGTTTTTCTGTATAGCGCTGACTGTCTTGGAATTTGCTCTGTAGACCAAGCTTGCCTCTAATTCCAAGATCTGCCTGCCTCTGCCTGCCAAGTGCTGGATTATAGGTTTGTGCAACCACTGTCCATCCCTTATTACTTTTAAAATTCAGTTTGTTCTTTGAAATGTTTATATTAATGCATGCATAGAAATAGTTTGGATTAGTCTGACCCCACCCCTGTCACATCTCCCTCCTCTCTTTCATCTTTCTCTTCTTACAGGTCTATTTTCCATATTCATGAGTTTTGGTTTTGTTCTGATTCAGTTAGTTTACAAATGACCACGAGTGTGGTTATTGATTTAGAACTATCCTTTGGAGCTTGTTGAGGTCTCCAGTAGTCACAAACTCAAAGCAAAAATTCCCCTTCTCCTTGAATCAATCAGTCAGAAGTAGTTCAGCACTGAGCTGTAGGGATTCTGAATACCTTCTCATCTATGTCTGATGGTTGAAGGACCTATTCCACTACAGACCCAGTGCAGGCAAATTAAGTGGCCCTGTCTTGCTCAGAAAATAGCATTTTACAGTGCTTAACACGATGTCATCCATTTACCTATCCTTTCCTGAAAATGATAAGATTCAATCTTCTTTACAGCTAAATAATATTCTGTTGTTTATGTATATCATATTTCCTTTATCCATCTGTATTAGTAAGGGTTCTCTAGAGTAACAGAACTTACACAGTGAATTATGAAATGAATCTCTCTATATCTATCTATCTATCTATCTATCTATCTATCTATCTATCTATCTGTCGATCGATCTTTTTAAATCCTCCCATCTCTAAAAATATCTGGATTAATGATGTGTCTTTCCACCTAAAAGATCAAGATTAGAAATAGAAATAGATCTTCCCACTTAAAATTAAGCAAAATCCCTCACTATATACCTCTTCATTTCTGTGTTTTAGCTAATTTAATCAGTAACAAAACTGACAACCAAGAATAGCTATCACATCATCCATTGGTAGACAGACAGCTGTGCTAATTCCGTAATTGGCCATTGTTAATAGTGCCAATAAACATGGTATATGAATGTTTCTTTGTATGCTGATTTCGTTTCATTCAGAAATAAAGACATGAGAGAGAGATAGCTTGATAGATAGAACTGCATGACAGTTCTAATTGTAAATGTTTTTGTTATACCACACTGTTCTTTATATAGTGGCTGGACTTGGTGCTATTGCAGGGAACATACTTTTCACTGAAAGTTGGAATTGGTAGCACACTTGTGGACTTTCCCCATTGTTCCATTATTGGTAAGCTACTGGGTTCTGAAGTAATCAGAAGAAATCTTAGGTTAATGTTCTTTGTATCATAGTAACTCTCTTGATATGGGTGATCCAAGCACAGAGGCATTTTGAACTAATTGATCACAAGCAGAAGCTCTCTGTGGAAATTTTCAGTGAAGTGGACTTCAAAGCATGTCCATTAACATATGAAATCATTACATAGTCTTTTATTAGATGTCAGGACTCACACAGCAGAGACACACAGGCCAAACCTGCCATTCCAATAGTTTTGATAAATGAAGTTTTACTGGGGCACAGCCATCCTCATTTATTTATGTATTGTCTATGGCTGCTTCTACAAGGGAATAATCTAGTGACTGGCAAAGCTAAGAATTCAAACAGTCTGTTGCCTCACAGAAATATCTGCAAACTTAGTGTCTGTCACATTGCTTGAAAAGAACTGTGTGTGTTGAAGTTTAATTTAAAATGAATTGGTTTTTGAACTGTATTAGATGTTATTGAGAAGTACACCTGAAGAAACAATCTTTTTAAAATGACTGTGAGGAGATTATGTGAGTCAAAGGACGAGGAACATTTGCTGTGGGATTATGTCTCCTAGAAATGTCAAAGAAAGTAAACCCATGAAATACCACCCATGTGGCTGCCTAAACATGATCTAAACAAGCACGATGTTAATAGACATGCTAACATGGAAGGAAGAAAGCTCATAAGGCCTCAACCCTAAACAAAGGACTACAGGTACTAAGAAACATTGTGAGAAGGAGAAATAGTCTACTCCAAGAAAGAACACACCAATAATTAGTCTTGAAAGCATACACATGTAAGCATCATTAGCCAAATTAAGCAGGCTGTGCATTTATATATAAGTATACACACACACACACACACACACACACACACACACACACACACAAACACACACATACACACACACACAAACAACTAGCAACAACAATTAAAGAAAAAGAGGCTGTAAATTTATGAATTTAAATGAGAATGGAGGTGGAGGGATATATGGAAGGGGTGTGAGGGAGGAAAAAGGAGGGAACAAATAATTATAATCTTTTAAAAGTGACTGTGAAGTTAACTGAGGAAAGGTATGTTTTTCTCCAGGGAGTATGAAAATGAAACATTAACATTGGAACTAAAATACAGTTAGCAAAAAAAAAAAAAAAAAAAAAAAAAAAAAAAAAAAAAAAGACAGAGCACTTAGGATCCGCACAAGCTTGAGGGATGGGAGACAATGTATCATGACATGATTTATGACTTCATTTCATAGAGAAAGATATTTTATGGAACAAATATTTCTTATCTGAAAATGATTAAAGCTAAAGCATTTCCCCCTTCTGCACAATCTGTGTTATGTGCTACACAAGTTTCGTGTCACAAACATGATCGAAGGTTGTGCTTGCCCAATTAGTTGCATGAGTTATCTCTATCCGTGTTAGTAGGATGAATGCTAACATTTTAGTCCTCAGCATCTGAAACTGTTGTGTTTGTTCATTGGCCTTTTTGCCCTAAAAAACCTGTAGTTGGACATTGAGACCCAGTAAGTACTGCACAAAAGTCTCCATTTTCAGACATTCCTGGTTCCTGTTGCTGTTATTATTCCAATGCTGTAAGATCAGAATTTACCTTCTATTGTCTCTGAGGCAGAATTTCAGATTTTCTTCATTTATCCCTGGAGCATTTTAGACCCCTTATTTTGGTCTATCTCATTTTTTGTTATCATTTCAGCATGCAGTGGGCACGGGTTAGACAACTTTAATTCAGCGTTAGAGTCCTTTCTCTCCCCCTTCAATCTCAGCTGTGGTTTCATGGCATTCCACTGAATAACCAGGAAACCACTCTTTTGACTCTAGAAGAATGCAGATTCCAAAGAGCAACTGGACTTACCTAGACAAACAGAGTTTCTTTTGTCAAAGTAAAAATAAATAACTCATAAATTATAATGATGCTCTACAAATGGCATCAGTAAGATTATAAATAGTCAGTTTTTAGTGGTAAATATCCACTAAAATATTTGTTGTAAATTATTTTCAGAAATTAAGGCGAATTAACAAAAAATTAGCAAAATAAAAGAAACGATGCTTTTACATGCTACCAGTGTTGATGTGTTGTGCCATATCCTATCTCTCTGCCTTCAGCCAATACAAACTAAAGCTTCCTAATGAGCAACAGCATGAAGAAATGTCCATTTCTATCTTTATAATCTCTTATGTAAAGTAAGGAATCCATTTACCTTGTGGTAGGAGATCCACAGAAATGAATTTATCACTTCTGTGGTAGCCCATTTACTATCAAAACAGGGAAGTTTAAGCCGGGCGGTGGTGGCGCACGCCTTTAATCCCAGCACTCGGGAGGCAGAGCCAGGCGGATCTCTGTGAGTTCGAGGCCAGCCTGGGCTACCAAGTGAGTCCCAGGAAAGGCGCAAAGCTACACAGAGAAACCCTGTCTCGAAAAACCAAAAAAAAAAAAAAAAAACAGGGAAGTTTAATTTTCTCCAGAACTACAATGACTTTGTTGTTTCAACTGATAATGTATGTAAATATACTAATTGTTTTTTTAAGATGAAAAACATCATTCCAGGCTGAGAGAAAAGACTTGAAATATCAATGAAACAAATTTATTTTATTTGTTATTTGTGTGTGTGTGTGTGTGTGTGTGTGTGTGTGTGTGTGTGTGTGTGTGTGTGTATGTGTGTGTGTTGTTTGGAAGGGATACATGACACAGAGTATGAAGGTCAGAGGAGAAATTCTAAGAGTCGGTTTTTACCTTCCACTTCCTTATGGAAGAAACTCAACATAGTTCTATGTATGCCAAGCTAGTTGGCCTACGAGCTTCCAGGCAATTCTCCTGTTTGTGTCTTCCATTGTTGCCCAGGATTACTGCGATTACAGACACAAACATTCTGGTTTTTGTGGGACCCAGAAATCAAATCAGGCTGTGAAGCTTGCACACCAACAGTTTTCCCCATTGAGTCATTTCACGGACAAGTGTTTTTTTTTAATGACGATCTTTCACACAAATTCATTTCTGTGTTTCTCCATGCATCCAGTTTAAGATAGATCCTACTGCTTGCAGTGACTTTGATATTGTGTTTAAAAAATAAATAAATAAATAAATAAATAAATAAATAAATGAATAAATAAATAAATAAAAAAACAGGGATAATTTTCTTAAAAGTAATTCGAAAATACATTTATTTTCTCTTCTTTTCTGTCTTAGTTACTTTTCTATTGGCATGACAAAGTATCATGACCAAGGTAACTTACTAAAGAAAACATTTAATTTAAGGTCTAAGGGTTCAGAGATCTGTTGGAGTCCATGACTGTCATGGTAGAAAGCCTGTCAGTGGGCAGGCAGGAAGAATGATGCTGGAGTAGTACCTGAGAAATTACCCCTGATCCACAAGCACAAGGCAGAGACAGAGACCTAACTGGGAATGATGTGGGCTTTTGAAGTCTCAAAGTCCACTGCAAGCAACACATCTCCTCTAACAAGGGAACACCTCCCAATCCTTCCCAAATTGTTTCACCAACTGGAGGTTAAGCATTCAAACATGATGGTGATCAATCTCATTAAAAGCACCACACCTTGCTTCCTTCCTCTGCCACATAAAATGAATAAACCCACAGTCAGAAACAGTCTCAAAAAGTCTCAGTGATGGACTCTTTGATCCGAGTACCAGTTCCCAAACTGAGAATCAAGTATTCTCAGAGTAATTGTAGAGCTCTTTTATGTAGTTGAATTTTATTTTAATTAATTCATTTATATATTTATTTATTGTGTTTCTGTGTGATTGTACATCTCTGTGTGTGTGTGTTGCTCAATAGTTAGATTTTTTTGAGATGGAACTGTATAATGGCAATAATGTCCTAGATGATGATAGTATAAAATTTACAAACTGAAGAAATATTCTCCCGGGGAAACTCTTATATGTTATCAATGTTAGGAAAGTAAACTGTAGATCCAATGCTATGAAAGTGGAAGTTTTGAATTTTCCTGAGAAAAAATTAAACTTTGAATAATTCCCTAAAAAAAAAATCCCCAAACTACACATTGTGACTATAATATATGTAGTTTATTATTTGGAAGCCCATGAACTGTGGACTGGTGGCTGTGGAGTCCCCATGGGACTGGACTAGGCCCTCTGGGTATGGAAGAGGGTTGTTTGGCTCAGACTGTTTGGGGGGCACCCAGGCAGGGGGATCGGGATCTGTCCCTGGTCTATGGGCAGGCTTCTGGGAATCCGGTGCCTGTGGTGTGACACCTTGCACAGCCTTGGTGCAGTGGGAAGGGGCTTGGACCTGCCTAGGCTCAGTGTGCTGGGCTCTGCTGACTCCCCATGGGAGACCTCGATTTGGGGGATGTTGGGATGTAGGGTGGCTTGGGAAAGAGGGCTGGGGGATGGGAGGAGGGAGGAGGGGGGATCTGTGGATGCTATGTGGAGTGAGTAGAAAATTTCTTAATAAATAAAAATGAAAAAATAAAATAAAAGAAAACAAAAAATAAAAACAAAAAATATATGTAGTTTATTAACTTCATTTATTTAACTGAATATTATTTATTCAGGGAATAAAAGTTTCATTGATGTTTTTATCAATTTAAAATGACACTTTTGTGTGTGTGCATACACACATGCACCACATGGCATGCATGTATGAAGGTTACAGGACAACTGATGAGGGTTGGTTCTCTCTTTTCACCATATGGGTCCTGAGAAGAAGACTCAACTTGTCAAGTTTTGTAGCAAGCACTTCTACTGTCAAAGTCATCGCACTGATTTTTTTTTAAAAGTTGTTTTATGCTTCCTACACAAGGTATACTTCCATTTATTAAAATTTTACTAAGTATAAAACCAGAGACTAGTCTTAAGTAAAATCTTATGTAGTATATGGAGAATGTCAGGGCAGCTACGGTAAGTAGCTTACATTTAAAAAAAAAAAAAAGACATCATTTTAAAATTTATTCTTTGCTGGGTTGAAAAGTCATCAACAAACTTCCCCACCTATGAACTGTGTCAGAGTACAAGTTTTTTTTTTTTTTTTTTTTTTTTTTAATTTATTTTGCAATACAATTCAGTTCTACATATCAGCCACGGATTCCCTTGTTCTCCCCCCTCCCGTCCCCCTCACCTTCCCCCCAACCCCCCCCCATTCCCATCTCCTCCAGGGCAAAGCCTTCCCCACAGACTGAGGTCAACCTGGTAGACTCAGTCCAGGTAGGTCTAGTCCCCTCCTCCCAGGCCGAGCCAAACAATCCTGCATAGGCCCCAGCTTTCAAACAGCCAACTCATGCAATGAGCACAAGATCTGGTCCCACTGCCTGGGTGCCTCCCAAACAGATCAAGCCAATCAACTGTCTCATCCGTTCAGAGGGCCTGATCCAGTGGGGACCCCTCAGCCATTGGTTCATAGTTCATGTGTTTCCATTCATTTGGCTATTTGTCCCTGTGCTTTATCCAACCTTGGTCTCAACAATTCTCGCTCATATAAACCCTCCTCATTCTCGCTAATTGGACTCCCAGAGATCCACCCGGGGCCTAGTCATGGATCTCTGCATCCAGATTCCTCAGTAGTTGGATGAGGTTTCTAGCACAACAATTAGGGTGTTTGGCCATCCCATCACCAGAGTAGGTCAGTTAGGACTGTCTCTCGACCACTGCCAGCAGTCTGTTGTGTGGGTATCTTTGTGGATTTCTGTGGGCCTCTCTAGCACTTTGCTTCTTCCTATTCTCATGTGGTCTTTATTTACCATGGTCTCCTATTCCTTATTCTCCCTCTCTGTTGTTGATCCAGCTGTGATCTCCCGCTCCCCCAAGCTCTCTTTCCCTCAACCCTCGCCTTTCATTACCTCCACTCATGTCCAGGCTGTTCATGTAGATCTCATTCCATTTCTCTGTCATTGGGTGATCCCTGTGTCTTTCTTGGGGTCCTGTTTTCCAGGTAGCCTCCCTGGTGATGTGAGTAGCAGACAAGTCATCCTTGTTTCATGTCTAGTATCCTGCTATGAGTGAGTACATACCATGTTTGTCTTTCTGAGTCTGGGTTACCTCACTCAGGATGATTTTTTCTTGATCCATCCATTTGTCTGCAAACCTCATGATGCCATTGTTTTTCTCTGCTGAGTAGTATTCCATTGTGTATATGTACCACATTTTGTTTATCCATTCTTCAGTTGAAGGGCATCTGGGTTGTTTCCATGTTCTGGCTATTACAAACAATGCTGATATGAACATAACTGAACAAGTGCTCTTATGGTGTGGTTGAGCATTTCTTGGGTATATGCCCAAGAGTGGTATAGCTGGATCTTGGGGGAGATTGATTCCCAATTTTCTAAGAAAGCGCCATATTGATTTCCAAAGTGGTTGTACAAGCTTGCATTCCCACCAGCAGTGGAGGAGAGTTCCCCTAGCTCCACATCCTCTCCAGCATAAGGTGTCTTCAGTGTTTTTGATCTTAGCCATTCTGACAGGCGTAAGGTGGTATCTCAGTGTTGTTTTGATTTGCATTTCCCTGATGATTAGGGATGTTGAGCAGTTCCTTAAATGTCTTTCGGCCATTTGAGTTTCCTCTGTTGAGAATTCTCTGTTTAGTTCTATAGCCCATTTCTTAATTGGACTGTTGGGCATTTTGATGTCTAATTTCTTGAATTCCTTATATATTCTGGATATCAGTCAAAAAATAAGAAAACAAGACAAAACAAAACAAAAAAACCCCACTTCTTCAAAATAGGTACTTGATTTATTCTCAGTAGGATTCTGATTTATGAGAAATGGGAATAAAAATATGTTACCAAATTGTAACATTTATTAACAAGTCTTAAAAAAACTAACTAGAGATTATAAACAAGTCTGAGATATGAGAATTATGATTACTTTAACTTCATTTGGCAATATAGCAGTGTTTAGTCCATGAGGCAACTGCATTTTGAAAGCATTGAGTAGAAACAGCAGAGTGTGGGATAGGTGATACGCTCCTGTCGTGAGATTCAGAGCCCTGCCTATGGAGAAGGCAGGCCAGGAGAACTCAAGTCCTTCCTCCTGTTCCCAGGGTGAGCCTTAGATTATATGAACTGAGAGATTGTAGCACATTGACATTTTTTTTAGAAGAAAAACAAACTATTTTCTTGATTTAAGACTTAGAAAATGTTGTAATCTTTTTATTTCTTTTGTAACGCACTCAGGGCCATGTAAGACAGAATAAAACATCACTGTGTATATAATGTTTCAGACTACTTTGTATGAAATGAAAATATAATTATCCAAAAATTTAATTCTGTAAATGCTGAAAGTAGGTGATATTCAATGTCTCTGACAGGGAATGTTTATTTTTGAAACTTTATTCTGGCCTTTTACTTCATGCCATCTGGTAATCTTAACTGATAATCAAGGTTGAATAACTTAGAGTATCTACAATCAGTGTGTAATCAGATCTGATGAGAAAGCTTTTCCACATGCTTATTGCATTCCCAGACAGATATCTCTTAAATACACTGTTTTAAAGGGCTACTCTCTAAGACCTCAGGTCTACCTCTTGAACCAGAAACAGTCTTTTGTTATCAATGTTCTGATATGTGACTATTTCCGATCAACCTAGGAGAAGAAATGGCATTTCAAATGCAGGTCTTAGATTTTAAGACTTTTGTCCTTGTGTCCAGCCTGAGACTGATGTGGGGATTGCTGTGAATATTTGCAGGAAAAAAAAAAACTGCTTTATTCAGAGTCACTTCTAAATATTTGGCATCTGAAATGTTACTAAATGAAAATTAATTGCCTTTCATAAAAAGAGAAATTTTACAAGACTGTGTAATCATATTAGAATAATGACAGGGCTCACTAATGGAAATTAAATGTGATACTGGGTGTTCTGGCAGCACGGCCTGGGAACTGGGCTTGCATGTGAAAGTGTGATTTCTGTCCCCACTCAGTGGATTTTTGAATCTCAAAATAATTAGTTCTGTCAAAGAATTAATTTTGTTGACAGAATTAAGTTGAGAATATACAACCTCACATATATGTGCTCTAATTGTTTGGAATGAAAAGATGATATAAAACAATAATCTCAATTCTGGCTGTCAAACTTGATCAAGTCATTCTTTTAACACTTTTGGGGTCGTGGTAATAACCTTGACTGTAGCCTGAAGTCATTGTCACTGCAGTTTACACGTAAGATACTGTCACTGATGAGCTTTAGGTGCGTGCAAGAAATGTAGCTGATTTCTACAACAAAACAAAACAACAATAGGAAAACAGCTTCAGTTAGTGTACTGCACATCTGACATGCTTCAAGAAAATGAAAATGCAGCTGTATAAACCATGGTGTCAGTGGCTTTACTGGCAATTTTACTCACGTGCAGTTATACTTACTAAGTTTGCTTGTTTCTTTCTTTCTCTTCTTTTTTTATCTGCTCTGTATCTATCTTCTAATGCATTGTGACATGCAACTCTGAAATTATTTTGGTGACAGTAGCAGGGACAAACTCAACACTTATCAAATTGACTGTGACATTAGAAGAAACTGCTCTGAGCTCCTGCTTTGTGTCTAAGCCTCAACAGTTTTCCTTTAGAACAGATAGGACTGACCCTGGCCAAACAGATCGCTCGACTGTCACCGATGCTTTCATTATGCAAGTACATCATACTTTGTAGAAGCCTCTACTTCTGTGTTACTTAAAGTTGACTCCATTCCCATTATTGCTAGTGGATTAACTCAGGGAACTAAATAATGCTCTCAGACATGGATATCTCAAAGGAAATGATGCTATCGTGTAAACTAAGACCACTTGATTTTATGTCCTATGCTCTTGATATTATGTTAGTGTTCCCATACCTGTAATTTTCCTAATAGATAATGGATTCACAAACCTGGATCTGTCATTAAATATCATAAACTTCAATTTTCAAATTCTTGGCTTTCTAAACTACTAATAAAGTGTTTTGTGAAATGTTGTAGTTTTGTTTTTGAGACTTGAAAATGTATCTGTTTATGCTGAAGTAGATTTCCTTTTAGAAATAAACTTTATTTATATATGAATATTATTAGAATTAAAAAGCAGTTTTGAAAGTCAAATAAAATAATATTATCTAAGATCACAATGGACTACTCCGCAGTCTCACAGAAATACTTTAAATTGTTCCACATAATTTTAAAAATCTGTGCTAATGGAATTCCTGTACTGATGTATTTAAATTGCTCACTTGAGAATTAACGATTTTCAGCTCCATATTTGTTGAATTACTTTAGCCTAAAATAACCTGATACTTAAAATTTCATCATGATAGATACGTTTCTGTCTTCTGAATGAAACAAAGATAATATAAAAATCTACATCTGAAACCTGTGGCTATATATAACAAGATATAACAAAAATATGTATGTGTATATGTGACAGAATGTGACTGTAATCATGCAGGCATGTGGCTAGAAGGGAATACAAGTTCTTTGAACAATGACTAGAACACACTGTAGATTCAGGCATCTTTTCCATTTGGCATGGCAAACTAACGATGGTTGATTCTGTGCTATTATTTCTTTCTGCTCTGTAGATCCCTTGTCTCATCTTCTGCTTCAAGTCATCATCAGTAACTGCAAATTTACAGGGTCAAAGATGCTGTCCTCAAAACCCACTCATTCTTTGGACATTAAAAATGTAATTCTTTGAACATGAAATCTTGTTTGATTTTTTTCTTAGTTTGTACAGATGTGGAGAATTGAATTCATACATCTTTTTTCAGTTTTGAAACAAGTATCATTTGGTAACAAGGGGTCTTTTAAAATTACAATTAATTATTAAGTTATAAAATGACAAATTTGAATTTTTTAGTTACTAATTTCTTTTTAAGTATATTGGTGCTTTGCCTTTATGTATATCTGTGTACCATGTGCCTGTCTGAAGAGGGCATTGGATCCCTTGGGCCTGGAGTTTTAGCTACCATATGGGCACTATGAAGCAAACCCAGGTCACCTGGAAGAACAGCTAGGCCTCTTAACCATTGTGCCATACTTTTCAGCCTCATTTTTGAAATCTTTAAGGATGTGGTTCTATATTGAGACATCTCAGAGAAACTGTAGTTGAGTGATATAAATTGTGAGGCTTTCACTCTGCAATTTAGCTTGTGGCATATGGTTAGCATCTTGTAATTAAGAGGACATAAAAAGGTCTACCCGAGTACAAAGTGTATTAATTTGCTATCAAGGATGGCTCATCAAGTCTCATTAAGTGTGTAGAGTTTGTGTTTGTGACTATTGCTCTGTGACTCAGGAGATGAGCCTCAATGATTTTAGAGCTAAGACTGTTTCATTTTACCTCCCATGGCAGAGCTGGTACTGGGTATGGAACAGGTCTCACCTGCAGCCATAGAAGTGAGCCATACATAGCAACTGTGAATATTTATGTAGACAACGATATGGGGCTTCTTTGCTTTTACATTTTGCATAGTTTTTATTAAGAAACAAGGCCATTATTTTTGACAATTTCCAGTAAGAGAGTTGTGGATGTTTCCCATGAAAATGCCTTATACTCACATCACCAACCCTTTAGGAAGGAGAACAATTAAAAGGCCTTGTCCTACTACAGAGTAATGGCTTACAGATAGAAGAGTTGACATCAAGTTATGTATTTATCTATTTTCAGTAATTGAAAACTACATGTATTTATTTTGTGTATGTGTGAGGGGACAGTGCAAGTATGTCACAAGTTTAAGTCAGAGAGCAACTCCAAAGCATCAGTTTTCTCCGTCTACCATGTGGGTCCTGGGGTCAAAGGTTATCAGGCTTGGCGGCAAGTGCCTTTACTGACTTAGACATCTTTTGCTCCAGCATCAAATAATCTAGATAAGCACTAACAGATCTAATGCATCACAGACAATGTGCTCTTGTTGCAAATATAATAGAAAGATGATTCCCAGAAAAAACTTTTGTAAAATGTCTTAGATACTTCAGAAACACTGTTTTTCAAATAAAAAATATTGTCCCATGGTGTAGAATTCTTGAACTACATAAAGTTTAAGTTAATACACCATGAGAAAAAAATGACTCGCAAATTCACAAGTAAGTACTCTCCCTTCCTAGTGATGGAGACCACATTGTGACCAAAGCTGAGTTCATCTTGCTGCTTGCACAAAGATGCACCTCAAATTGATAGAGTGCGTTGTTACGTCAACTGGACTTGGGCTTAACAGCACTACTATCGTCTGCACTACTAGACTTTTGAACCTTAGTTGCTTTCTTTAGGAAATAGCACTAATACTGTATGCCTCATCTGCTCACAAAGAAATAATAAGAATGGCATAGCTCCTGGTTCAAATTGTCATATAGGACAAAATGTAACTTATAAAGACTTCCTCATGGAGCCAAAGTGTTACATGTCCTTGGACCTTTAGCTCCAGGCTAATGCAGGTCTCAACATAGTAGGCTGACTTCATCTTCTTGAAACCTTGCAAAGGAAGGAAGTGCAATGCTGCTTCTAAATGGGACACCTTTAGAACACAGTTGATGGCAGGGTGTTCTGAGAACTATGGATGTACCAAGATCTTGAGTATTGCATTGTTGTAGACACCCAAGTATTATGATTTAAAATGAGACTTTAACTTGTATATTTGTACTCCTACAGTGAAGTATGTGAAACTAGGTAACTTATAGAGAATAGATATTTATTTTTAGAGTCTGGGAAATTCATTGGCAAGGTTTTAATAGGGTTGCTATATGGTGAAGCCCTGGGCCTAGCTTCCCAAAAGGTACTTTGAACATGTCCTTCAGCTGGGAACCAGATAAACATGCAAAGGAGAATAACCACTTGTCTTCAGTTTCTTTTTAAATGTGTGTGTGTGTGTGTGTGTGTGTGTGTGTGTGTGTGTGTGTGTGTGTGTTTGTAGATGGTCATGTGTATGCAAGTGTATGAGTATATATAGAGAGGCCAGAGGTCCACAAAGAGATGAAGTCTCACTACATCTGAAAACTACCGATATAAGACTAGCTTGCCAGCAAGTTTCAAACATCCTCATCACTGCATTTCTAGATTAGGGAATATGGGTGCATGACACGGAACCTGGTTTGTCACACTGTTGTTGTATGTCCAAACGTAGGTGCTCATTCTAGTGTCACAAGCACTCACTGAACTACGTCCCTAGCCCATTTAGCTTTTTGGTAAGGTTTCTAACCACACTTACGAGAGTACTCTCCTTTAACTTAATCATCTCATAAGGGTCCCAACTATTTAAGGTATGACGGTAGGGTGTAAGTTTCATCCTGTGAATTTTTGAGGAATACATAAATCATAGCAATTTCAGGGGGTTTTGTTGTGGTTGTTTGGTTTTGGTTTTTTTTTTTTTTTTTTTCAAGACAGTGTTTCTTTGTGTAGCCCTGGCTGTCCTGGAACTTGCTTTGTAGACCAGGCTGGCCTCAAACTCAGAGATCTACCTACCTCTGCCTCAGCCTCCGAGTGCTGAAATTAAAGGCCTGTGCTACCTGCCCCGGCTACCAATTTCAGTTTTATCTTGATCTAAGAATAGACAATGAATGCCCTTAGCCAAAATTTTGAGTGGCATTTTTGTGGTATGTGAAATGTGGTATACAGGAGTCTTCTGCCTCAGAAAGAGACGTGGTATAACAGGCACTGTGATAAATGAGAGGGTTCTCTCAAAGCCCTAGTTGTCCTAGCAGATTTGTGCACAAGAATTAGCCCTTGCATGTAAGTGTTTGATTGACCCTCAGGGAATCAGTGCAAAGACTAATCAGCCAGTGTGCCTGCTGCATATGAAAACGGAAGAGGAAAACGGAAGAGAGCATCAGCACTGTTTTAAGGATCATGTGGCTTTAGGAGTTTCATGCTTTAAAAACCTATGCACGTACTTGCCATACCTATACTTTTCTGTATAAATCCTTCTAAAGCTGAGGTCATTATGGTTTGTGTTTATGATCCTAAATGATCATCCATTTTCTTTTTGCCAAATGCATTTCAGAATCACCATGTAAACAATAGCTACCCAGTAATCATAATTATGCTGAAAACTGCCTTGGCAAAACAGAACATTTTCACTCAGTTATTAGAGGGAACCACTTCATGCTGATTTTTAAATAGCATTTACTTTCCTGTATTGTGTATTGTATACACTGGTGACAACCTTTTTGAATGAAGGAACATTTTTATACGCCATTTCAAATAGTGACTGCCATTTGAAATAAGCATTATACGTGTCTTAAGTCATTATTTAGCTTACTTTACTTTTGACATGTTCTCTAAAGCTATACATAAAGTTTAAAATAAGAGCATTTTAGATAGCAGTAACAGGTATAAAGCATTTATCTGGTTCTCAAGTGTGCTTCTACTCTTCCCCCAAATATGATCATGTCTGCCAGGTCGAGCATCTCTACCTCTTCACATACAGAAGCCCTCATACTTGATTTACTACCTTTAGATAGCTACCTTTAGATAGCTAGCTGCTCATGCCAGAAAGGATATTACTAGCTTGGTGTGTAAGGAAGAAAAGGAAACAATCTCGATACACAGTTTGTAAGAGGACCTAAATTTTCAGCTGACACAATGAGGAAAAACCTATTTCCTGCCTCTGAGTTATGACAGGGCCTCTCATAAATGTTAACCTTCCAGAAAGTTATTTTTTCTTCCTTCAGAATCTTTGACTGTTTCTGTTAATATTTTTGACTGTCAGTAAAACCCACTATGTGGTCATTGAAAGCAGTGGGTATTCCAGTGAATATTGTTGTCATAGAATTATCTCAAAACTATAAAAAAATGAACTCAACTGATATTTACCTAGTATTTTGAGGCAGAGGTCATAGTGATAGTAAGAAAATAACTCATGGTAACAACTATATCCAACTGGTCACTAAGTTTTAATTAATTGTGTATATACTCTATGAACTAAGTTAAAATTAAATGCAAAATGTACTCAATCTTTGACCTAAGTGATGTTTAAATAGAGTTAAAATGTATGTTACATATAAAAATATAATACATAATATGTAAACTCTTCATGTAGCATAGTAAGAAAAGTAAAGAGAATAATAAGTAAGATATAGGGGAACAAAAGTAGTTTACTTTCTTTATATACAGTTTCTTCTACAATTATCAAAAAAAATCAGATGTACAAGCAGTTTACCTTCACTTACAAAATTGTGTCCATCTAATTGGCAAAACAGCTAAATTTATTTAATGAAAATGTAGTGTAGAGAAATTACTTTAGAACTATGGGAATTTTCTCCATTTTAAAATTAATGAAAATTGATATAGCAATATGCTCTGAGATAATTAATACATAGGAGTCATTTTGAAATTCTTCGGTGACGCCGGGCAGTAGTGGCGCATACCTTTAATCCCAGCACCTTGGAGGCAGAGCCAGGTGGATCTCTGTGAGTTCGAGGCCAGCCTGGTCTACAGACCGAGATCCAGGACAGGCACCAAAACTACACGGAGAAACCCTGTGTCGAAAAAAAAAAAGAATTCTTCAGTGACAACTGTATCAGTCATAATAGTTGGTCGTTTGTCTAAGAGAGAAGTCCTCTGAGAAGCAGTGAACTGAGGACCTCTCCTACTGTACTGGGGTAAGCCTCTCTATTCCCCATGGACAGCCCTGTGTAGGTCATAGAACTTTCTTGAGCTTCCTTTGGCCCCCCATTTTCACATTGCTCTGAGAGACACAGATCTGTTACTGAAATGTTTTGACTTAGCATATTTTTAATTTTAATTTTATGTGTATGGGTATTTTGCCTGCATATAACCATGTGCATGCCTGGTTCCCACAGAGGCCAGAAGAAGGTGTTGAATCTTCTGGAAGAGACGTTACAGACAGTTGTGAGTTACCATGCAGTTGTGCAAAATTGAACGCTGCAACATTGGATGAGAAGCCAGTGTTCTTAACCACTAGACCATCTCTCTAGTCCCATCATAGACATTTCATAACTATAACAGCTTTATCATGGTGTGAGTGAACTTACCCACCTGAAGATTAATTTCTATCCATCTCATAATTTCTGTATCTCTTAAATTTTTCTTTTCTTTTACTGGGACTCTGCCTTATATAGCTAAGGGCAAGAGGAAAGTACACAAAATTCTGTGTCTTCATAGACTTTTTCCTAAATAAGGCCAGAATTGATTCTACTGAGAAATTACCCCATCTACTTTTGCTAGGTGCTTATATGTGAATCAGTAGGTCTATGTTCCTACTTTTGAACTTTAGTGAAAGTTAAATGGGAACTCTGTGATTTATACACTTAAAGAAATGATGCCCATATCACTTCCTTTTGCTTAAAATATACCCCAAACACTCAGGTTTACAGAGGTAAACTCTCTATCCCAAGTATTGTAAAATGACTGTTTATATTTATGAGAAGCAAAGACGTCAGGGAACTTGTGGAACTTAAGACCTTTGGCTCCTGAATGGTCTGCCAAAGGCACACAGCGATGGCTGGAAGTTGCTCATTTCTGCAGGCAGTTCAGTAGCCTGCATGAAATCATGCAGGGTCAACATTTAACTCCTAAGGGAGTGACTGTGTGACTGGCATTTTGAACAAAGGTGACAGAAATTGAATGGACCTGTTAACTAAGATTGGGTGAATTTTTGCTGTGTATTTACCAGTGCTTAAGCTCCTGAAATTCAGCTTCAAATAGCCTGAAAATTTAAGATGGAGAGAAATGTTTTATTCAGTGAATAAGTTTGGGAAATGTAGCTGATCTTCATTCCAGTGTATACAGAAGGATTATCATCTTATTACTTCCCCACTGCTGGCATCCTATAATAGATTACTTACAAGTGCATATAACAATGTTTCTGCCTTGAGTCTTCACTCTTGCCTTGTTGAACTTCATGAATGTAATTAATGCCATACCATTTAAGTTTAGTTGATTCAGTAAAAGGTGGATACAAAGTTGCTTTTTTCTACTATTATTGAAAGAACTATTTTTGAAATTTATGGCATGACAATGATAAAAATTTATTAGAGAATATTTTAAGAATAATATCTGAGCATCCTGAAGGTACTTTATTATCATGTTCTATCTGTATAAACATAAAGGAACCCTTGGTAGTTTGTAGCCATCCCCTTGCATTGTGGCATGATGAATTTTGTCATTCAGTATCTCCCTAAATATCCTTCAAGTACTTTACTGGAAATACTCCAGATCCAAGAGGCACTGAGGGGAAAACTACCATACAAATGGATATTGAGTAAGTACTTAAACCATTGGAAGGTATACAGTAAATTGCTATGATTACTAAATACAAATTAGTTATATAGTAATGTTTTTGAAATAACCTAATAATTTTAGATATTGTTTTAAAATTTGAAATTTCCATAATGAACCTTTTTAGCAGTATCTAAAAAATCCTTTAAAGAAAAGCTGATGTGTAAAGAGAATGAAGGTAGCATTGACTGTTTCTTTCACACATTTTCCCACCTTAGGACCCAGAACCTTTTCCAAGGTTTGGTTTTCAGTAGATAATGTTTTTCATTCACAAAGTAAAGAAATTATTATTTTTTAACTTCACATTTCATGGCTCTTTAACAAATAAAGTCAGTATCATGGGATGTACTATTCTTGGTGCACAATCTCTTAACAGTACAGGTTACAACACACTCCTGAACTCCACAGCAAACTTAACCCTTCATCTTTTATTGTCCTAGACCCTGACATCATTATAGTTGAAAGTTTTTCTGTGCCTACCTGGCTCCCGTGTACTCATAGTCCCACAGGCGCTCAAACCCAAACAAACACACAGAGGCTTGTATTAATTACAAACTGTATGGTCTGTTGTCTCAGGTTTCTCACTAGCTAGATATTACATCTTAAATTAACCCATTTCTATAAATCTATACTTTGCCATGTGGTTTGTGGCTTACTGGTATCTTTACATCTTGCTTCTCTGTTCTTCTAGCCCTATACATTTGAGCCATCTTGCTCTCTGTTTCATTTGAGATAATGTTCCAGTCCCTAATAGCTAAACATTTACCTCTTGAAGAAGCCAGTTTGGATGCCAAAATTCTGGTGCAATTATTTCAACATCCATACCTGTATCTAAAAAGGCTTCCAAGAGAATGTCATTTATTCATATTTTTAATTTTGGTCTTTGTTCATTTATAGAAGTTTGCCAAAAATTTCACTTTGTGGTTTCTCCTGAATTTCCTATTCTCTCTGCTACAGCTGTTTTATCACCTTGAGCAGCCTAGTTTTTTCCAATAGGCATTTGATTATTTAATTGCCCTGAAAAGGGGTTTCTTCTATGATGGCAGGAAAGGTCTGAACTGAATTTGCTGTGGGGGCCACATGAAGCCCCTCTGGGAATTTCCCAAGGACAGAGGCAAAGGATTACCTTGTATGTCCCTTGTTGATCTAATCATTTGTTGGTCCGATGTTTACCCTTACCACACCTTCTCTGCAATCCAGAAGGGAGGGGCATTCTGTTGCTGTTGTTCCTTGAATGAACATTCTTTCTAGGAATGCCCTTTTCAAGTGACCTTGTTTACCACAACCAAAACATCTGACATTATTTTTCCCCAGAGCATTTGAAATCACCTCTCCTATCCACATATCATCATGGTCATGAGACTCAGTATTAATTGTGTCCCTGATCCAATCATCCAAGGGTGCTGATCTTGCCTTTAATGGTCTGATTATTCTTTTGCATGTTGCATTCACATTCTCAAAAGCCAAAGATACAATTATTATCTGTCTAGCTTTCTGAATTTATAATGATTCTATTTAATGCTGAAGACAGTCTTTGTAAGAAATCCATGAAGGATTCTCTGGGGACCTGTATAACTTTTGCAAATGATTCAGTTTTCTTTCCTGCTTCCTAAATTCTGTCCCATGCATTCATGGCTGCCATATGGCATAGAATTAAGATTTGGTTATCATATAAACATTGTCTTTGTATATCAGCATATTTGACTTCTCCAAGAAGCTGATCCTGGAAAATTTCTACACCTCTAGTCCTACATTGTTGCTCTATTGTTTTAGCCTCCTCTTTGAACCATGTTCTCCATTGTAGTTGTGCCCTAGCCTCTAGGAGAGCTGTAACTAATTCTTTCCATCATGAGGGACAATTCTATTACAAGTTGACCACAAGTTTAACATCTGCTTTACAAATGGAGAATGCATATCATATGAGACTATACCTTTTTAAATCTCTTTAAATCTAACATTTCCACTGGAGTCCAATTATCTTATACATGCTCATGAGTAGTTAGTTCCTGTAAGGTTACTGGATAGATTAAGTTTGGTTGTTTGAAAACAGGCTGTCTCTCTGTAACTGTATACTTCAATTCTGAAATAGTTTCAACTTTAAACTCTCCTGTCTGGGTCTGAATTTCTCTATGATTCATTTTAAAAAGTTTTTCTAAAGCTTTTATCTCAGCACTTAAATTGACCAACCTTTTTAATACTAAAATGAAAGTGATTAAACAAATAATACTCATAATTGATGTTATGTACATCCCATCAACATTAATTATCCTCTCACTTAATTGTTCCATTTTCAAACTGCTAATGTACCATCAAACAGAGACCAAATTCCTGACCTTGTAAAAATGTTTCCCATTTTTTAATGTGGGGATAAAATCTCTTTTAACTAATTTCATTCTTTAAGATATCTTAATGGACTTGCCAAATCTGTTGACTGTGTAGAACAGTAGAAGTCTCAGGGAATATCAAAGCAGCTACCAAGGGTGATGGTCCAAGATAGAAATCCAGAGACAGCAAGAGAGAGAGAGAGATAAAGAGAGAGGGAGGAGGGAGAGGGAGAGCTGACCACCCACCAGGAGAGAGAACACCAAAGAGATTCCAGCCACATGCTCCAGCCTGAGTCATGCAACTGTGACTGGAGCCAGGGGCTCTGTAAGCCCTCAAGCAGCTGGCCAAGTGTAGCTCCAACCACTTGCAGCTCTGTTAGAGTTGGGATCCGCAAGGCCACAGCCAAGTGACTTTTTTTTTTATGAAATCCTCTCCCACAGTTGGATGAGGTGTTGCCCCTAGCTAAGTGACCTTCTCCTTTAGGAATTACAGAGTCTTCTGACTATGAGTTTTATTTCCTGTTATGACTCTGAGCAGTATTGCAACCAAACCATGCTGACCATAAGGAAGTTATACTAGAAGCATAATTAAAATCAGCATCTTAGGCATTTAACTAAAATTTTATTCTGCAGAGGGGAAAGATTTTAAGAAATATCATATATACTAAATTTCCTAGGGTTGTATCAATTTGGTCATATTACAGAGAATATGAGTGTACTCAAGAAGAATGCTTAAGCTGAGTGTTTCACATGTTTTTATCTCAGGATATTTTTTACTATTTTGTGATTTAATTTTTCAATTTAAAGCTGAGATTTAATTTCCTTTTCTGTTAAAAAATACAAGCAATGGAAGTTTTCACTTAATTTAGTAATTGGATAAATGCAAATGTTTATATGATGATTTCTGATAGACCATCATGACTGTATTTGCTTAGAGGAAATTTTTCCCTTTTTTCCCAAACACCACACTTATAATTAATTTGAATGCCCAAGTGATAGTATACGAACAGGTACCTCCTGAGATACATTGGTTGTATAAGTTTGTATGCACAAGGATATGATAACAGGGTTAGAAGGGACACAGAAGCCACAGTACCACATTCTCTGTGTGTCTCACTGACTCCATTACTGTCTCAATCAGTCCATCATTTTCTTAACAGATCCTTGTCCTTTACCTTTGAAATAAGATAGCTGACGTAATGCCAGAATTACAGCTATCACTGGAACATCATCAGACCACCAGTGAATTTGATCTCAGATCTTTAGACTTAAGAACAGAAAGAAATAAATGTCAAGGACTCAAGGGACTAATGCTACTACTTAATGTCTACTCAAACCGACTGATATGGAATGCAAAATCAGAGAAAGGAGTCCTGCATTCTTCTTTTCTACTTGATTTGTGATTTTGGACCTATGACAACCAACATGCTTCAAACTGGCTACAATTTCAAAATGATCTTCATTTCTCATATGAAGGAAAGCAGTGGTTCCTCATGTATCATAATCCTCTGCCAAATGGCACTAGGTCCCAAGGGATAGTTTAACACTGCTCATTATTCCTAGTAAACAAAATTATAATTATGGTTAACAAAACATCAGATATTTAGTAATTTAACTTATTCATATCTAATTTAATACAGTGTATTGAATAATCTTCCAGATATTTAACTAAGTTTTAAATGTTGAAGTATCAACTAACAATGGTTTCTAATTTAAGAATTCTAACAACCAATACAAAAGTTGTAATATTTTGTAATAGATCTTATATTATTCTTAATTTCCATATAAACCATTATTAAAATTTCCAGGTGAATATATATTTATTTCTTAGTATATGTTGTTGTTATTCAAACTACTCTCTAGTAAGATATTTTACTAACGTCATTTACCTTTAAAAGCTTCTACAACATTCATTTTTGACTTTATAAAATGATCAAATAATTTATTCTTAAAATAAAAGTCTTAACTGTATTGACATTGGAAAAGACTAGGCTCTACCATAGTAGAGGAAATGTCATTAATAAGAGATGGATTGACCTGCATGGTCTGCACCAGGTCCTCTGCGTATATATCATAATTGCCGCATCAGTCTCTGTGTGCTCCTATGTGCCTTGCTTAGTTGATTCAGAAAGTCTTATTCTCCTGGTGTCCTCCATCCCCTCTGGCTACGACATTCATTTTACTAGAATAGTAAATCCAGTTTTTATTTTGTTGTCACTTAAATTTTGATTGACTATCAAGTGAGGCATCATTTGCCTAATTTTGAAATATTTTCTATCTTCTATTCACTGAGATTTTAAATCTTTCTTCTTAAAATATGGAATTTATTATGTCAACACTATGTTAACTGCTCACTTATTAAAAATAAAATATATTGCACAATTATACATTTATAAAATAGTAAAAAAGAGGAACGTGAAAACTGAGCTGTTAGATTTTTATACTGTAGTCTTACTACAATATTAATTTCAAAAACATAGATTTGAATGCTGAGAGCCAGAAAAAATAGTTTTTCCCCTAGGGAATAACTGCCCCCTCTCTTCAGTTATCTAATAACAAGTTGTCAGTTCTGAAATCCTATGTATAAAAGTAACATTTTATTGACTGAAAATATTGCATTTCTGTATTTAGGAGTGTGAGTGTGTGTGTGTGTGTGTGTGTGTGTGTGTGTGTGTGTGTGTGTGCGCGTATGCATGAGTTCATGTGTGCTTGAAACAAAAATTAAAGATAAAGAGTCTGGAGGCAATGAATTTGAGAGAAAGCAAAGGGAGTACAAAGTGGTATATGAGAGGTGTTGGAAAGAGGAAAGAGAAAGAGAGAAAGTATGTAATCATATTTAAATTTTAAAAAATTAATACAATATTTTAATTTTTACATTTAAATATAGTCAGATCACTTTCCTCTCTTTCCTTCCTCCATCTCTTCCAGTTACCATGCCTCAGACCCTTTCAGTACCTCTCTTCACTCTCAAGATGATAGCCTGTGTTTTAAAATTTTTACATTTATATATATGCAAACATAAATGCATATATGTATATGCATATATATATATACATACACACACACACACATACACATGTTGGGTCTATTTTGTGTATGTATTTTCAAGGCTTACCACGCTGAGTAAGGCATCCAACAAGGATGCTTCTCCCTGGGAAAGACAAGTTCTATTCCTAAGAATCAATAGTTGCTTGAAATTCTTTATCTTGGAGTAGAACCCTGTGAAAATTTCCCATTCCACGGTAATATATCCATGTCCACTGTTATTGTTCCTGTCTTATTTATGTAACTATTTATGCAGACTGTTTCATAGTAGACTTCCTTGCAATCTGGCTCTTACATTCTTTCTGGCCTCTCTTCCTTAAGTTCCCTGGGCCATAAATGCATAGATGCACAGAGCTGTGATGTAAATGTATTCATTGCTGCTGGGCTCCCAACTCATTTTTATTATAATCAATATTTTTTAAA
Organism: Peromyscus californicus insignis; assembly: GCF_007827085.1. Classification (NCBI taxonomy): domain Eukaryota; kingdom Metazoa; phylum Chordata; class Mammalia; order Rodentia; family Cricetidae; genus Peromyscus; species Peromyscus californicus. The sequence continues at coordinate 156,907,992 of NW_026294573.1, read as the reverse complement.
ACTTAATGTATATGAATTTCATTTTTACTGTGTTTATTATTCACATTCTAATAACTAAATTCAAATATTGTTAATTTATAAGGATACATTTTTAAGTGCATATGAGCATTGTGTGCTATATGTATGTGAATGTGTGGACTCATGTTCACATGGAAGCCAGATGTATATGTCAGATATCCTGATCTCTTCCATATTCCCTTGAGGCAGGATCTCTTATTCAAACTGGAGCTAGGCTGACAAGCATCAAGCCCTAGCAATTTTCATGTCTCTGTGCTCCACAGTATGGGTGTGACAGGTGAACATGGCCACATCTGGATTCTTATCTTGTGCTTGTGATTTGGACTCTGGTCCTTATGTTTGCTCAGCAAGCAATCTTACTGAGCCATGCACCCACTATCCAACAGAGAGTTTTTGTACATAACACTTTAATTTTCCTTAAAATCCACTCAAGCTATTTAATGATTGTAGCTAGAGTTTTCCTGCCTGGCCCACAGTCAGGAAAAATCTCTGTCACCTGCCAGTCCCACAGCCGCTCAGACCCAACCAAGTAAACTCAGAGAATTATATTGCTTACAAACTGTATGGCCATGGCAGGCTTCTTGCTAACTTTCTTATATCTTAAATTAATCCATTTCCATAAATCTATACCTTGCCATGTGGCTCGTGGCTTACTGGCATCTTCACATGCTGCTTGTCATGACAGGTGGCTGGCATTGTCTCCCTCTGCCTTCCTGTTCTCTCAATTCTCTTTGTTAGTCCCGCCTATACTACCTGTCTGGCTACTGACCAATCAGTGTTTTATTTATTGACCAATCAGCAACACATTTGACATACAGACCATCCCACAGCAAATGATTGTTTGGCCATTATAAAATTGACTAGACTTAACTTCATCTACAAGGAGTATGTACATCTGGGTTTAATTGTGAAGTTGTGTTCACAGATGTTCAACTAGGAAAGAAAGACCTGACCATGAAAATGGACAATGCCTTCCTCTGGGCTGGGTTCCCAGACTCAATCAAAAGGGAATAAAAAGAGAGAGTGATAGCACCAGCATTTTTCTTTTTTTTGATTTCTGACTGCATGAAAGGTGAATAGCTGCCTACTAAGTATCTCATGCTTCCTCTGCTGTGCCTTCTCCACCTTGTTAGACTATACCTTCTCTGCTATGAAGTTACTTCAGTTGTTTTATCTGGTATTTTTCATAAAAAAAGAAGGAAAGAATGAAAGAAAGAAAAGAAGAGAGAGAGGAGGGGAGAATAAGGAGGGAAGGAAAGATATATAACAGATTATTGAAATATCAATATGTTCAGAATTAATCTTCAGCTTTAATAAGAGATTTACTTAACAAAAGAGATCAGTGTAATCCTCTGTGTGTTTCCAGATGAGAATGATTTGAAGAAAATGCTTGGAAAACTCCAAACACTAATTCGTTGTTCCCTGAGTGTGACAAAATACGCTGCTTCTGCCTTCTTTAACCCAGCTCTGTTTTCTGTTACAGATGAGAGCAATATTCACTTATTGTTCACATGATAATTAATTGTGGACAATGCTCAGAATAATTCATCAGAAATGTCTTTGGGTGGGAAGAACGGGCATGTGTCACAAGTACTGTTGGTAGGACTCACCAGGTATTCTCTTACCCCCCTGTTATGAGTGCCAAGAGTGCAATCAGGGTTTCCAGAAAGTGCTTGATGACTGGTGATAAATATCACCCACTCTGTGTTACCCCACAATTTCAATCTTGTCAGTGTATGCATACTGAATATGAAAATGGGAAATTAGACAAATGAGCAAGTATTATATAGGAAGAAATAATGATATAACATTCTATATATAACCATGTAAGTCTTTCATAATAAAGTTATTTAACAGAGAATAACAAAATGATCAAATAATATTTAATGATTGTGACATACATATATTAGTGAAGTTTTACCTCATTTACATCTTTTTCTAAGAATTTAAAACTGATAAAGAAAAAAAATGAAGTTTTTAATCCACACATGTGTTCAGAGTGGGATTACATTTTTTTCTCTGCTATTTATATATAATCCTTCAGATTTGCGTTTTTCCTAAATCTTTACTAAAAGCTACATATGGTTTATTCCCTAAAGCAGTTTGATACTTAAGAAGTAATTCTTTACTATAGCTAGGATCTTTATCTTTACAAATAGTAGAGCCAATGGCAAATACTTTCCATTTTTTTTCAATAGACAAACTGACAGCAGATTTTTCCCAAAATTATTTTATAAATGTTTTGCTTTGTCCTCTTACCATGTATATTAAGCAGTTTTTTGTTGTTGATTTTGTTTGTTTGGGTTTTTTGAGACAGGGTTTCTCTGTGTAGCTTTGGCTGTCCTGGAACTCGCTCTGTAAACCAGGCTGGCCTAGAACTCACAGAGATCCGCCTGCCTCAGCCTAAGGAGTGCTGGGATTAAAGGCGTGCGCCACCACTCCCTGGGCAACGATTTTTTTTCTTATGAGCTATTGAAAATTTTTCAGTGATTTAGGAAATAACAAAAAAAAAAAACCTAAACAGTTTTTTTTTCAAAATTGTATATGTTTTTCTTAAGAGTAAATCCAGAGCTGTATAGTGTTACTTCAATTTATTTTCTCTAAGAATATAAGCTTAAATAAGTGCATTTTTGTATTTCAGATCTGCTTCAGCATTTTCTAATCATGAATATAATAATGCGGTACCTAGAAGTTTCATTTAAAATCTTTAGAAAACATCTCTCTCTCTCTCTCTCTCTCTCTCTCTCTCTCTCTCTCTCTCTCTCTCTCTCTCTCTCTCTCTCTCTCTCTCTCATCTCTTACCCTTTCTCTGAATTACATGTTCAGTTTTGCTCTCTTGCAGCATTTGTTGTGTTTGATCAGACAATACCAATGACAGCTCTAGACTACAATGTGTGAAAGCTTATACAAGACAGTTTATTCTTTCTTGTGCATCCTTTTTTGTCTTTCCCTGAATTCTTGAATATTGGGTAAATTACTACTGCTAGGTGACTTTTTTGAATACTTTATTATTTATTTATTTATTTTTGCTTATTATTCAGTGGTATCTGAGTGATTCTGAAATTGAGATTGGAAAATCAACACCCACTTATCCTTGGGTAAGGATAGATTTATTGTGTGCTAATTTTGTATGTTTCAGAAATATTTTCTCTAAACCAAACTAAAGCTGCTTTTAGTGTATCTTGCAATAATTTGAGGGTACAACTCTCAAAAACAAATGAAGTGACTATATTTATTCTAACTACATTATTTATGATTTCTAGAGGATTCATTGACTCACTCTGTTTTAAAAATGAAAATCCTTAGTAATTTTAATATTTATCTAATTGCAGGTACTTGAACTTTTTATTTGTTGTTTATTTAAGTTATACTTAATACCACCAGAGCCCTAAAATTTCAAATCTCAAAACATATTTATTCTCTAAGCATACATTGAGTATAAATAATTGTTATTTCTGATTATATGCTGAGATGATTAAAAGTTCAAAATTCAGGTAATCTTTTGAGTAGGGCGACCCAGCACAATGCAACCTTATTTAAATTAAGTAAACATCAAAAATTCAGTGCCCACTTTATGCTTGCAGTATTTGACATAGTCACAAGCCAGGTTCAGTGATTAGATTTCTTTTTGGGGAACATAGATATCAACTACCTTTGCCTCCACAGAAAGTCCTCTGGTGCAACAGTGGTTTAAATTGTATCTTTTTACATTTATCATTTTTCACAGACACATTCTCTCCCTGCAAACTTGTTAAAAACAAAAGAAACAAAAAAACCTTCCCTTGAAAAAAGTTCATTCCTGTCTTTTCTTTTGTAGGATCTTTTTGTCTGTTCCTCCCCATTTCTCTGTCAGAATGTAGGCTTGCTTCCAATGTCTAATAGCTCCTTAGAAATGGCTTTCTGCAATTTGATTATAATCATGTGCTTTTCTTTGTATTTTTTTCCTCAGAATATGCTCAGATTCTCAGATCTTGGATACCACTTTTATGAAATTTAGGAGAACTGGGGCCATCATATTTCTAAATATTTTTCTGCTAGCTCCTCCAGGACTCTGTATATATGTATGATAAACAGCCTGATACCACTCATTCAGCTGTCTGAAGCTTTTTAGTACATTTTCAGTGTTTTCCCTTTTTAGTGCATTTGGGACATTTCTTATTTTATAGCTTCAAATTTACATATCATCTGTAAAATACATCTATTAGGTATGTTTCAAACCTTAAGAATAAGAGTTTTTGTCTTTAAAATTTTTGTTTGATTCATCCTTAATTTTTTTTTTTCTATTGACGAGTGGCAATATTTTTTTAAACTGATAAAACTAAAGGAATTTTTGGTTGGATCCTGGAGACAGTGAATCTCATGTTATTCACTTGTGCCTTTTGCTGATATGCATTTGGATTGTAACAGAGGTTGACAATCATGTTGCTGTTGTGGGTTTATGGTTTCATTATTTATTTATTTGTTTATTTATTTAGCATCATTAAGCCCAAAGAAAATTTTAGGGATCATCTGTACCCAACAGGAACGCCCAGTACTTCCAAGTATAATGTTAATGACCCAGGAGTCAGTATGGGCCCTCCACCACTGCTGGGAAGAAGCTGAGTTAGCCTTAGTCTTTTGTGGTCTTTTAAATCACAGGCTCACAGCTTTTCAACAGCTTTATAATAGACCTGACTTCTTACCCTTTATTTGCAGTCTTAGCTATCAGCATAGATTCAAGGACTTCTCTCAGCAGACTTCATATTTTGTTATTGTTGTTGTTTGTTTGTTTGATGTTGTTGTTGTTGTTTCCTGATTAACTCTCACGCCAAGAAGATTCCCTCATCATTTTTAGCCTTCTCAGATATTTTGAAATACTGTCTCTCACTTCTCATGACAGTGAATCTACCATCTATGCCTGCAGTAATCCCTACTTGTAGCTGAAGTTTTCCTGTCCCGGCTCCCACAGTCTCACAGTGTGGCAGCTACTCAGACCCAAATGAACACATAGAGTCTTATATTAAAACTGCTCGGCCATTAGCTCAGGCCTACCATTGACTAGCTCTTACACTTAAACTCAGCCCATTTTTGTTAATCTGTAAGTTGCCATGTGTTCCATGGCTTTACCTGTGTGCCATTGCAAACTGCTCCCTGGGTGGCAAGCTGGCATCTCCCAATTCAGCCTTCCTGTTCCCTTCTCATTGGGTCTAAACCCAGTCACATCACTTCCTTGTTACTGCCTGTCTATACAGACCTCCAGGTCTCTATGGTTGGTACTGGGATTAAAGCCATGTGTCACCATGCTTGGCTGTGTCCTTGAACACACAGAGACTCTGCCTGCCCTGTGATCAGATTAAGGGCATGTGCTACCACTGCCTGACTTCTGTTTATGGCTCAATATAACCTCTGATCTCCAGGAAATCTTTATTTAATAACATACAAATAAAATATCACATTTCAGCACAAATAAAATATCACCACACCTATTAGGATTTGTTCATTGCTAATTGACCTTGTTTACCTATCCAGACAGACAAAAAGGACAAACTACAGCCCTACTTTTCTTTGAGATGTCATAGCCCTTCACAGTTTGAGCTTTACTATAATTGTTCTTGCATGTCACCCCATAGATCCTTGCCTAGAAGATGCATGTCAATCATAAGTATTGTCTGAATAACAGATGTTTCATGTATATTTACATGTTTTTATAGGTATTTGAGTGTTTGTCTCCATTATGTTATCATGACTGTAAGTGCAAGTCTTTCTTTAATTGACCAAAAATTCATGTAATAGAGTTACATAAGCTAGATTGTTCAGTAGTAATGTAGGAACAGGGTAGTGGAAACCAATCCAAGGATTGATTTTTCAAAAACATTGACATGACAATACAGACAACTTCAGCAGCTTTCATTGTCATCCAGGCTGGTAGAGGACAGCCACCAAAACAGTCTGTGGGAGAGATAAAAGCCTACAGTTTGCAGAGTACTTAGCATCCCCAATTATGTGGCGCCAAGATGTGGGATGAGAGTTTCCACTTAAAACCTGAGAAAGCTTTAAAAAAAGGGTTCTATAATGGAGCCAAGAGCAGCTTCCTAGTTGTCTTTCTCAGGTCAGCCAAAGCCTGAAGGCTTGAGCTACTCTATGGCCATTCATGAGGGGCAGGCTTGACCTGCAGCATGGCAGAAATGAAGAGACTCTGCCAGCCACTGTCACGAGAAGCAAGATGTAAAGATACCAGTAAGCCACGAGCCATATGGCAAGGTACAGATTTATAGAAATGGGTTAATTTAAGATGTAAGATCTAGCTAGAGAGACTCCTGAGCTATCAGGCCATACAGTTTATAGTTAGTATAAGCCTCTGTGTGTTCATTTGGGTCTGAGCAGCTGTGGGACCATGATGTTGCAGGAGCCGGGTGGGCACAGGAAAACTTTAACAACAATAATGTTTGCAAATTAACATTTTTCAGAGTCTTTCTATGTAGGACAGGAATATTCTATAGCTGGCTGACATGGTACTCATAGGGGCCTGCCTGTCTCTGTGTCCCCAGTTCTGAGTACACCACTATGCCCAGCTCTATTTCGTGTCTTAAAATTTGTTTTGAGATTTGTAGATTTGGTAAAAGATAGTGTAAAGATAGCACAGTGATATTCATAACAGCAACTCAGTATGTAAATGCAACTGCACATTGAATTAGTCCACAAAACATTAATCTGACTGCATCCAGGTGACCACATCTAAGAGCTTCCATGATTGCTTTCTAACCAGCAGGTCCCTGTCTATAAAATAAATGTCAGCCATAGGAATTACTTACATATGACTATATCACAGATAAGATATTTTAGAAAATATTTTCCATAAAACTATAATTGAAATTATGTTTTTGTGATTTATATTTTTAATATTGTTCTGTATAGTAATAAAGGGAAGATACATTAGATTATACAAAGAAGTTGATGTTTTTGCATGTACTTTAACTTTTCTTGCATTATCAGAGCTTTGTCTTGAGTTATTCAATAGGTATAATTTCATTAGATTAGGAAAAAATGCATCAATTTTAATTTCTACAATTCTAGCTTGAATATGTCATAATGAAGGGACAAGTAAAATGTCGTTAAGTTGGAATAATATAAGATAGTCTTAAATCATTCTTTTTGATAATTTCCTTATTTTTATGTAAATGACTTAATGTTTTGTTTATTAGATCTACCTTCATTATAATGACTTGTGTGAGGGCCTATTTTGAATTAAAGTTATAATCTCAGATGTAATAATGAATAGCTTTATTTGAAACATTTTATGCTACTAGCTTGTGCATGATTTCAACAGCACTTCTTTTATATACATAGTGAGTGAATGTTTAAGCATACCCAATTTATGTGACTTTGAGACTTCTTCTAGATTAAAAATGAAATAAAAAGTATCATTTAAAATGACCCTTAAACATCAATTGCACTTGTTAACTAACAGCTGAAATATTTTAAATAGGTTCTTCATATAGATATGTAACTATCCCCAAGAAAATGCACCCATTGGCTATCCTTCCGCAATGACCATCCCTATGGGAGTATAACCCTCCTAAGGTTTCTATTTCACATAGCGGTAAACAGAAGAGGACACCTGGCAAAACATCAACACTCAGTAAATACAGCTATGGATTTTAATGTCTTCAAACAAAAGCTTCATTGAGTTTACTTAAAAATGAGGCTGAGGAAAAAAGCTTCAGTATTCCTGTGTAATTTTCTAAGTATTGATGAATAATGGCTGTATATGTCTTTTTACTTACATTTAACTGTGATAGCATACATTATTGGTTCAACCAAATGTGTACAGAACTAATTATTCTTTCCTCTGCCAAAAAAAATCATAATCAAGCTTCTGATATTAACCTGTTCTTTTTTCTTTTCCTTAGCCTTAAATGGAATCGGTTGTTGGCTTCTGACCATAGGATTCCTTTGCCGAAGCAGATAACCAATGTGCCTATTGCAGAGCATATTGTGGCGTACTGCCTGTGCTCAAACACTTCAAAGTGCTTATGTATCTAAATATCCATTTTCATCAGACTTAAACATGTGAACATTTATTTTCTTTTGTTCTTCTCACAGAATCAAAGGGTTTATTCCTTAAATTTTCCTTAGCAAATATAGGTATACTTAAAAATAAAATGAGTACAAAATATTCAGTCATATATGAGGCTGATCATTGGATACAAAACTGAGGCATTTTTTTTAAAATTGTGTGTGATTAATTATGAGAATTTTCCCAACCTGGTTTAGTCAAGTGATGTGTACCTTTGATATTACTAACTTTTCTTTACAAGACAATCTGTTATATTCAGAGATTTGCATTTCCAGATGACAATTTGAAACCTGTTCAAAGCCAGAGATACCTACTGAATTTAGTTATTTTATTGTCTGATTATTTTATTTGTTTGTTTGTTTAAGGATTAAAACAAGGTGAGCCAAGCATGACGGGCAAAACACAGACCAGCAATGTTACCAATAAGAATGACCCCAAGTCCATCAACTCAAGGGTTTTCATCGGCAATTTAAATACAGCCATTGTCAAAAAAGTGGACATTGAAGCTATTTTTTCCAAGTACGGGAAAATTGTTGGCTGCTCCGTTCACAAAGGGTATGCTTTCGTCCAGTACATGAGTGAGCGCCATGCAAGAGCTGCGGTGGCTGGAGAAAATGCCAGGGTCATCGCAGGCCAGCCTCTTGGTAAGCTATGCTCAGTTGCAGATTTCCCTTTAGTCTATCCATATTGCCTGTATGCGTGAATTTGTTAGCAGTCAGCAACTCCATACTATTTATTGCTTCCTTAACCAATTACAGTGTTTGAAATTTATCGTTCAAATCGCATGCTTTTGCATGTAGCTAGTATTATCTCAACAAATATGTCAACTTGTGAGTAAAGCTGTTTGTGATATTTACAATGTCCACCAATTCTGAGACGGGCAAATACAATATTTGCTTCCAACTTAAGTTTATTTGACTTGAAATAGTGCATAACTTCCACAAAACATAGGCTAAGTTTCTTGACCTTGCATATAAGGTATTTTTTTTTCTGAAAGGATAATTCACTTTCTTTATTTACAATTTTTATTTGGATAGAAAGGTTAAATAATGGTATAAAGAAATATATTTTCCAGACTAGAAAGGATCTCAACTCACTTTTTACTAAATGGTTAGGAATGGTGTATATTGTGCATACTCTCTGCACCTTAGTGTTCACCTTATGTTTCATGCGAGAGGAACAATACTGAATTTTTTGCTAAGTAAAGATGTTATCATGTGAGGTGGAATAAAAATGAGAAGAAAACATTTGTGATTATTGAACAGACCACAAAACCCCAAAATATTATGTTTTCTCATGTAAGAAATTACAATCAACCCACCAGTGTTTGTCTCATTTATATTTCTTATCATGAACATATTCATATTTCAAACTGATTATATACTTTCTTGATTATTATATACATTCTTGATTATTCAACATCTATCTTCAAGTATAACTTCATTTTCCCACATCTTGTCTATTTCGTAACTTCTCTGTAACTATCATTAGAATCCCAGCTTTTTATGTATGCAGCTTTTGAAATAAAAATTTCAATCACTTCCTTTGACCTATATTTCAAATGCAGTCTCATAGCTGATATCAAACTCTGTCTTTATCTTAGCCCATACTAATACTTTCTTGTGTAGTAACCATTGTATACCAGGGGCCCAAGGAAAGGCTCTACTGGCTGTGAGTTTTTCACTCTGGAGAAATGTTTTATTTATAAACATGAATTATGTCACCAACCTGTTTTTAATCCCCCCAGGAATGCAATGCAGAAATGTTTATACTCTGTCATGTACCCTGTGAACCTCTATACAGTCATCTCTTCAATTCTATCCCTAGTCCTGTGCCTCGTGCATAGCTCTGGTCCCACTGGCAGCCGGGACATGCCTCATGCATGGCAGGCATGCTCCTCTTTCAGAGGCTTGCTCTTTATTTGTTCCCTTGATTGTTGTAAATTTAACCTCCAAAGAGAGGCCTTTATGATTGGCTTAAAAATGCTTGCCTTCTACTGATCCTTGAATTCTGTCCAGTGCTTTTGTAACTAACCATCATCCCTATCTAGATGAGATATTTTCGTTTATTATGTTGTCTCGTCATGTTCACAATAATAAAGCCAAAAGAGTATGCTAAAGAAACAAAAGCACTGAATAAACAAGTGAGACAAGCATGAAGAGTATTGTCCTATCAAATTGGATCAATTCAAGAAAATGTTTACTGAGAGGAATAGTGGAACATAGCTGTAACTCCTGGCCTAGAGACTAAGATACCACGATGGAGGATCTGAACACATCTTGGGTTATACAGTGAGAAACAACAACAAAATAGAAACACTGGGAAGCTATGGTATTCATTAATATGTGAGTGAAGTCTGAAGTAGAGTTTTGAAAAAATAAAATGATTTTATATAATATCTGGTATAAATCTCCAAACAAATATGCAAAATGCTAGTTTTTATTTACATCTTCATTGTTCATTTTCTCTACTGTAAAGAAAGATATTTTTTCAATAATCTAGTCTGTTTTCCAGGTGCTCAGTTGGTTTCCTTAATATATACATCCCCATACTTACCCTAATATTAGAGTTTTCTATTTGCTTCTTTATGAAGTATTGTAATAAAAAATTCTTACTTCACAGCCACATTCAGGTAATTCAGGGTCAATCTATTGCCTGTATCCTCATTACTGTGAAACTAACATGACCTTGTAGAAACACATTTGGTTATTACTTTTTATAAAAAATAATTATGAATATAAAGTCAATTTTAACTCTGATTCTCTCTCGACTTAATTGTAGCTAATTCTCTAGAGTCCTGCTTTCCGTCATCACTCAACTGATCAGTATCTTTAAAAACTTGGATAGACAAATAAAGGAATATAACTCCAACTTTAGTGTCTTAACTTAACAAAACCAAGGGACAAAAATGACAATCTCAGATTCCTGTGCATTGAGAAGCAGAGTTAAATGCCACCTCTAATGGGATTGTTTCTCATTCTGTCATACCTGTGTCTCTTCTTGGTGTTTCCCTGAGGATCATCTCCAAGGCAGAATAGATCAGATTTTATATCCAAATCCATGCTAAAAACTTTATTCATTTAGGTGGAACTTAGTTTATTAACTTTTTTTGCCTATGTGGAAAGACTTTCATATTAAACAGATGCTTTACAATTTAAATAATAACCTTGCATTTCAGGTCAAGTACCTGAAATTAACCACCTTTTCTTAACCCTGACCACTAGAAATCCAGGCAAGGCAAGACATCCAGTTGTTTCCTGCTGAAATCAGTTCCATAGTAATGTGGGATTAAAGCCACACTTTCCAAGCTGCATACCCACCTTCATCTTCAAGTACCATGCCTATTTTTTGTGGACTTGGGTAAAATATGACTTCAAGTAAATTGATTACTTATATCTTGATTTTTTTACTTATTTTCAAATCAAAGGATTATTAAAAAAAAAAACACTAGACTTGTCCCTGATGTGCAGTGAATTGACCATGGACATAATAACAGTTTCTTACAATATAAAACACACACTGTATAAGCATTTGTCTTTTTCTTTAGAGTAGGAAAGCATTATATTTGTTAAGCCTGAGTTATTATTTCACCCATGTTTAAAATTTTTGTCTTAAATAATGAATAATCATGAACCATCTTCTTTAGAATAATCTTTTCATCTTCTCCATGCATTTTTAAAATCTAAAATAGAATTTAGAAGTTGGTTAAAAGTAGTGCTAAGAAAATTTCAACATCCTAATGCAAGTTCTTTGCTTAAAATGAGACTTTTTATGATTAAATGAGAAATATTATCATTGAGCATTTTGATGCTGCAAGTACAAGAATGAACTGAAAAGTTTAAGCTGGGGAGAACATGCTGAAATGTCAGTATGAGAAGAGCTCAGGGAGCATGCTGGTAGGTAGGTTAGTGTAGTTAAAAAAAGACTGTGGGTACATGATGAAAGTCGATTTTATGGAGTTGGGAGTGGGAAAAGAGGTAATCATGCTAAAAGTTAAGGAAGTAGTCTGATAATCCATTAAAAAGATAAGAAAGAATCAAGAACAGGTCCCACATTTCTGAGCTGATTCTCTGTTGATGATTTTGCAAGTCAGTAAGAGAGAGGATTTTTCAGAAGGAAAAATGTTTTGGTCTAAAACTATGAGTCCAGAACTGGGCATTTTTTATTAAGGATAGCTCATATGCTGAAGGATACTTGGGCATATGTATTTTAGAAATATGTATTACTAAAATTTTACAAATATAGACCCCAAAGTAAGTGAGAGATTTAAACAAAGGGTGGTAGTTATGAGTCATTGACACAAATTGTGTTAAACCTCTAGGAATGAATAATTAACCATGTGGCATTGATGGAATGCAAAGAGAGTGTTGAATGAGTTGGAGTAGGTGAAGAAATCTTCAGTTTCCTAGAAAGAAGATTCCTAATAAACACCCAGCAAAGATTGGAATGGAAAGAATTTGTTTTCTGGATTTGTATGCATGCATTTTTGACTTTTCCCTGAATTTCCCTTGTCCTTCCAGCCCACAGAGTCTGCTGTGCCCCTTTATTCCACAAACCACTGCCAGTCTCTACACTAATAGACTACCTTACGGCAATATGCTGTTCTGTTTTCCAAGGTGGATAGCCTTTTGATCAAAACTGATGCTTACACCTACACCAATGTTTCTATCCCCCAAACCACAGGCCATGTCTTGGTCCACAGAAGGTCTTTCACTTCACTTCCCAATGAAAGGTTTCTTTGATACTTGCCTTTGTTAGGGTCCTGGAGAAGTCCCACAAAAGACCACCATCCACATATGCAATCAACAAGAGCGTTTATTATTCCCCCATGCTGGGGCCTGCCATTCCACACAAAGACAAGATGGTGAAGACACCAAGAGGGATGTGTGTGTTCCTTTTAAGCACAGCAGAAGGGGCATTCCTAGGGCACTTAGGTCATTTTATATATGATTGGCTCAAGCAAGAGACAATCATATTAGTATATTCTAATTGGCCAGGACTAGTCAGGGGCTGGTGAGGGTTACAGTTTTCCATTTGGGGGCAGACCAGGACATGTCCTAGGATTTGTCCTTATTTGGTTATCATCTTGAGCTGTTTAGGCTGAGGTCACCAGGCCTCCTTGTCTTTGTTGTAGATTGATTGACCTTTGTTCATAGCTCTTCCTCAGAAACTGCTTGCCCAGTTCCAAAAAGCAGGGACTGAGGCCTAGTTCTTAACTGAATTGTTATGGCAGGCTGTCATGATGTTTGCCTGGCCCTCTCAGCATTCATCAGGCAAGGACATGTTCTTATACTGACTAGAAAACTAGATATCCTGGTGACTAAGAGAGTTTCCTAGCAGTCCTTATGGATTTGTATGTTTGAGAAGCAAGAGGCTTTCTAGGTCAATATTATTTGACCACATTCTCACTGAGATGTAGAGAACATGTATTTGGCCAAGTTTCACTGTCTGTCTTCAACAAAATTATTAGCATGATGGAAATGTTCCACAAATCAATTTCAAGTCAGGCATTGCAGAACTAGTCAGGGTGTTTTGCCTATGTGTAAATATTTTACCTCAAGAATTCCATATCAATTTCATATGTCTATTTGCACATAGAGTATTTTTCCAGTGAAAACATCTTCTACTATGAAGTTTTTATAAAATTCTGTTTTTGACAAACTGAATTAAGATATAATTTATATGTTTTTCCAATTCATATAAAAAGAGACATTATTTTAAAATACATCAACTCTTGTCTTAAAACCACAGAGCATGGAGTAACTGTGGTTGTTCAGAAGTTGGAGCATAAACTTAATTTTAATCTGGATTTTGCATGTAGGTCATATTCTGATCTTGGTTAGTTACTGTCTCTGGATTTTTAATTCTTACTCTATTGAATCAGATTCCTAAGTCCTATTTCAGAATACATAAAAAGTTACCCTTAGTTAGTGCAATGATTCATGCATTTCATCAAAATGAGAAACTTCAATATAATACAATGTTCTCTGATGGTTGTCATTTTTTTAAAAGTATATGTAAATATAGAGTAATAATTCAATTGGAGTTATGTTTTTCTTTTGAGTTTGACTTCCTTATTTATTACTAGAGAATAATTAAAGATAGGTAAAATTACTTAGTTGTTTAAACTATAAAGAAAGTTTTTGCTTCTATCTTTCTTTTCATTTTATTTCTTTCAAATTTATATTAGTTTTCCTTATGCTCAGGGGATTTCTTCCAAGACACCAAGTTGATTTCTGAAACTACACAAATAATGCTGAATGTTCTTTGTATCATGCTTCTTTCAATTAATTCATACTTATGATAAAGCTTAAGTTATACATTGATAACAATACTAATAACCTTTAATTAAAACATGTCCTAGACCTGATAGTGAGGTAGACATTTGTATTTCCTTTAAAGCTTGCACCTTTGGTTCACAGAACACAGTACATTCAAGTGACCTTTCAGTGACACTGCTTACCTCTTTAGACTGTGACTCTTTTCAAACTTGTTCACCTTTCCCCAGTTGACATGGCCTCTTTGTAATTCCAGGTCACATCGGCTTCCTGAGGAAACTTATTTATAAATATGTTTATCATATATTTGGGTAACATAATTCCAAAGTAGTCACTTTTTGGTAATGCTAGCTTCTAACCATGCATAATATCATACTTTGGATTTTACACAGAAGGAAATGGCCATAATTTAATTTCATTTCTTTTTTTTTTTTGGTTTTTCGAGACAGGGTTTCTCTGTGTAGCTTTGCGCCTCTCCTGGAACTCACTTGGTAGCCCAGGCTGGCCTCGAACTCACAGAGATCTGCCTGGCTCTGCCTCCCGAGTGCTGGGATTAAAGGCGTGCGCCACCACCGCCCGGCTAATTTCATTTCTTATTCATTAAAAAATTTTCAGCATAACTTTGCTGTCCATTGGAAATAGAATAGTCCTCCTCTTCCTCTGGATTCATGGCACTGATGTGGAGTAAAACATTTCCAAATTTTCTGTGAAAATAAAGATTCCTTCGTGATCCATATTACTAAAGAAATTCTAAAAATCAGACCGTAGCTAGACAATTTATTAATTAAAAATAAATGTCATCTGTATAAAATAAAAATCTATCTTAGTTTGGTTATTTAACTGACTAGAGTAAAATTTAAATTTACTAAGGTGAATTCTGACATACCTTGTTAATATTCACTAAATTTGGATCCTAACACTTTTTAATATTAGAAATACTTATTATAATTTCAAACTAATTTTAATCAGGAGAACTTTTGTTCCCATAAATACATTCCCTTAAAGAGTAAATAAACTTTAAAAATATTCTGCACTGACTATTTATAGATCTGAAGCTGCACAAATTCTTTTTTTGTACAAAAATATCATGCAGAGGTTAGGGACTGATGTACATCAGTGCCGATTTCATGCATCTACTGATTACACCAGTTGATTACTCGTGAGCTATAAATAAGCATTTGTAATGTCTGTCTTTTCGGATTATCTCACTGTTTCATTGCCTGAAGCAAAAAATTATGAACTTTGGGAGTTAGCTTTAAATAGTTAGAAGAAACAAACACAAAAACCAAATACATTTTTTCTTTGAGTATCATTCATAAGGGAGGAAGAATCTGTCTTCAGATCCCTCTCCTTCTGCATGAGTCATCTTTCTATCACTGCAATAAAATGTCAAAAAAGCAACTAAAAAAGAAGAAGTATATATTGTGACTAATAATGTTGAGAATGTTAGCTCATAGTCATGGGTAGATGATATTACTGTTTTGGACTCTAGAAGACGGAGGACCATAGCTAAGAGTGTGTGATGGCAGAAAACCGTTCACATCTTGCCAGCTGGAAAACAGACAGGGAGCCAAAAAGCAAGGGATGGAGGATATGATACATTCTTCAAAAGCCCAACTTCAATGATTATGTTTCAGCAAAGAGATTCTGCCTTCTACAGTTTCTATCATCTGACAGTATCGCAGTAACATACAACCTCATCAATAGAAAACACAGTGATGAGGTCAGAATGTTCATGGTCCAATCACTCCATGAAAATTCATTTCTGGATGTATATAGCAGAAAGAAGTATTCTGTTTGGCAGTTCAAGCAAGGGATGGTGTCATTTCCATAGGCTCACATCTCCTGACCTCATCTACTGGAGTGGGGATGCACACAGCACCTTTCATTAGGAATTCTATTACCAGAACAAGTGAAATTCTTGTTAGGCAGCTAGCTTCTCTACTACATGAAGATTAGTATTTAGTAAAGTTTTTTTTAAAACCATCAAAATGGAAACTTCAGTGTTTCAGTAACAGTAAGTACAATTGAGATGTCTGTGACATTCTCGGACCTTTCTTACTTATGCTTTGTATGGAAATTTCACTTTCTGAAATAATCACATGGGTGCTATAGAAAATGTGTGCGTACACTTACTTTGGGAAACACCATTCTGTACTGCGTGTGGTGGTTTGAATGAGAGTGACTCCCATGGGCTCATATATTTGAATACTTGGTTTCCAGTTGATGGAACTGATGGGAAGGACTTGGAGTGTGGCCTTACTTGAGAAGGTGTGTCATTGTGGATGGGCTTTGAACTTTCAGAGAATCCTCATCATCCCTAATCTCCTCTCCTCTCTCTCTCTCTCTCTCTCTCTCTCTCTCTCTCTCTCTCTCTCTCTCTCTCTCTCTCTCTGCATCTCTCTATTTCTCTGTCTTTCTGACTCCGTCTCTCTCTCTCTTTTTCTCTCTCTGTCTCTGTTTCTACTTGTGGATCAAGATGTAAATTCTCCCTGTGCCTGCTCTTCTTAATTTGCTCCACGACTATGACTGTGTACTCTAATCCTCTGGAACATAAGCTCCCAATTCAATGTTTTCTCCTATAGATTGGTTCACAGCACCTTATCACAGCAATGGACAGTAACTAAGTCACTATAGGAAGTACTGCACATAAGTAGCCACAAGGGGAGAAGCATAACTTGAAAATGAGATTGGTACAGGACTGATGAGAGCTTTCTCTACAGAGTAGGAGACATGTTAAAATATTTAAAAGGATGCGGGTGAACAGAAAAGTAGTTCCAGGTGGATGAAACTTTATACTTACAGTCTTAATCCTGTCAGGGAGCACTGTGACACAAGCCAGCTTATGTAAAACAGGAGAGAGAGAGTAAAATTTGTGCCGTGCTATGAAAAAGTTAAAATGCTTAAAATACTGAATCCTAGTGTTAAGCAATGTTTGAAACAGAAATCCTAAGTATAATGAAGATTGGTTTCGAATGACTATTTCACATCGGTTGCTTGCCATTTGACTGACTATTATGTTCTTCATTTTGTAGTGCCTCATGTATCCAAGTACACAGTGTTTCCTCTCACTAATGATATGCCCATTCACTTGTTCATTCATTTATCAATTACTATATTTAAATTCACACAGGACACGAACATAGCTAAGAACTTCTGGAATGAAAACTTAGCTTACTTTGTATCAGTTATTTTTCTATTCCCCCTCCCCCTGAATTGATGGGTACCAAGCACAGAGCCTTGAGCATGCTAAGAGAGCTCTCTAACCATGAGCATGGCGATGATCCTAAGTCCTTGGGTTGTCAAGAAAGATTTCACTATGTACTTTATGTTGCTCTGGAACTCATTTTATGGCCCAAGCTTGTCTTACACTTGATCATCTATCCTTGGTTCCCTGAGTTCTGGGATTCCTGACTTGTGTCATTAAAAAAAAAAGCTGTAATTCTTTTCTATTGAATTGTTTCATACCATAATTCTCTTTTTTGGGTATCACCGTGACTACAACATTTTAAAATTTCTCCTGCACTACATGTAACCACATACCTGTTCTTGACAATGCTAACAGTTAGAGGCTTATACTATTCATTGAAGGATGTTTAGAAGGATCTCTGCCTTTTATCTGTGAGAAGCCAGCAGTTTCCCTTCTAAGTCTATTTAAAAAATAATACAACCGGGTGGTGATGTCACACCTTTGATTCCAACACTTGGGAGGCAGAAGCAGATAGATCTCTGTCAGTTCGAGGCCAGCTTGGTTTACAAAGTGAGTTTCAGAACAGCCAGGGCTGTTACACAGAGAAACCCTGTCTTGAAAAAGAAAAAAGAAAATAATACCTTTAAAATTACCTAGCATTTCCCAATAGAAAAACACCCACAGTGAGAAATCATTGTTTCAAACTATATAAACTAGGTACCTAAATAAACAGCATTTATTTTCAGAAATCCTCTAGTAGTTTTAGTCAATAGAACTACGTAAAAATAGTGTTTTGTGTTATTTTAACAATAAGTCATGACAGTGTAAAGATGCATCATTCTACTTGTCCAAAGACTAAAACTACATCTCTGGGAAATTTCAATGTATTTATTCGTAGCCCACCTTTTGCCTTTGTTGTTGTTGTTTTCAATATGTAAAAAAAACAAGGAAAGGAGGCTGGAGAAATGGCTCAGCAGTTAAGAGCACTGGGTGCTCTTCCAGAGATCCTGAGTTCAATTCCCAGTAACCACATACTTGGTGGCTCACAACTGTCTATAATGAGATCTGGTGCCCTCTTCTGGCCTGCAGGCATACATACATGCAGGTGGAACACTGTAAACATAATAAATAAATCTAAAAAAAAAACAAAAAAAAGGAAAAAGAAAAAAATGGCTTGTCTATAAAATTGACACATCTGTTAATCTAACTGATTAAAAAGAGCTCTTGTTCTCCTTGTAACCTTAGCCAAATGCCCTTTAGAGGTATGATTTCTTGCCCATTAAATTTTTCCATTCAAACACATAAGAATATCACCTAAAGTAATGAAGAAAGAGAGATTCATGAAAGTGTCCAGGTAAAAAAGTACTGTGAGTTCTGCAATTACTCAAGACCTCAATTAATCTCAGATATATACTATCCATCAATACCACTTAAATGTTAAATTACAAAAAAAAAACTATGAACTGTGACATATTTATTTGATGTCCTAGAACATTTATTCATTGCTCCCTTGCATCACCCTCTTCTATTTGAGGAAGTGTTATTCTCTAGCATATGCCTCCAGGTACAAATTAGATACAGAGTTTGAACATCTAGTAAGGATAGATTGACAGAGGGCCTAGGGAAAAACAAATTCAGATAATCACTTTGACATTGTATTCTATTGCCAAACCTTGTGGGAATTTCTAAGTCACAAAAATCTTGTAGAAAAGATCTAAAGAATGGTGCTGGTTATAATGAACATTTTTAGCAAGACATGATTATATAACTCTATTACCATTTGGACTGATGGAAAACAAGGAAAAGATGTTAGCTTTTATCCCATGTTTGGGAATATATTACTAGTATGCTTGCTTAGGGTGATGGGCTACAAAGCCTCTCAAGATATAAATGAAAAGTCTACCCTCTAGGTAATTTGAACTCTCCTGGCAATAAGTATATAAATATTATTTCATTTGTACATCTCCATACATGCCTTAGTCTTTGAAGCTTTCAATAAATCATTCTAAACTTTTCTGTCACTAAAGAATTATCTAATGATGCTTTGTATTTTATACATGCATTTTCCAACATATATTATATTATAGAGACATTCCAAGTGATAATGAATTTCAGGATTCCATACATGTATAATACTTAACTTTTCTTTGGAAAAAAATCTATGCACACAGTGTGGAAGGGCTTGAATAGCATAAAAGTAAGAAGAATAAGGAATTCATCATGAGGGAGTCTTTAGGATAAATTATTCTTCTCTGTGGTTTTATACAAAATGTCACAGTTCCATATTAGTAGCTTGTGATAATATTTTATTTGTGTGTAAAAATTTCTCATTCATTTTCTCAAATAGTTTATGATGTGCCTTGCCACATTTTAAAAAGTTACCTCCCTGTCTTTCTTTATTACAAGTAGATATAGTTAATCCCATCAGATAAGGACATCTAAACATATAATAAAGTTAAAGCGAACTTTTTTCAGTGAGACAAACATTTCAGAACTTCTTACTAACATTTTTAAAATTACTGTAACTAATTCTCAATTGTACTATCCAAAGGATACTCGCAGTATCTGGTAATTATTTAAGAATTGTTCATCCTCATCCTTCACTGCCATCAGTTCATAAGTGTTCAAATAGCAATGCTCTGCAGACCATAAAACACAGCACATTTAAAGTTTCCAGCAATTAACCAGAGCTACTTAAAATCTTATAAACAAATGCTAATTAGCCAACTTCTAAGACAGAGTGAATTACAGAACTGGAGTTCTGTCAGGCAGAGAAATGCATGGTCCTACATATGACAGAAAGCTTTGGGGATTTTGTCTATGCCTCTAAAATTGGATATTGACTCCATCAGTGAACCGAAATGAAGAATCACAGTGGCAGAGAGTGCTAAGACTGTCACCGCAAACTCTTAAGCACTAGTTAAAAGACTCTTAGTAGTTGTAGTTACTTGTAGTTAATCTCTAGAAGAAGTTAGATATAATGGTAAATAAATACAAAACCACAAGCTGTCTGTCCTTCCACCCTGCAGATGGAAGTGTGTGAAGGTCATTTGTGAGCCACATCACATTGCTGTCTTGGTATGAGTAGTTGTTCTTCCAAAAGGCATGTGGGAAAATGATGTTACAAGCTGTGCAACCATAAGCTCCTCAGGGTTTTAGAAACACCTTGTCCCACAATTACGAAATAAAGTGAGACATGAAGCAGAATCATGATGACTATTCTTGGAGACATTTTCATTCTAAAATAAAATATATATGTAAATGAAGATGGCAAATGTATAATCAATATGTAACATATGCTTTATAAAATATATTACGGAGTGATGACTTAAAAGGACAAAGAATTGTGACTATATTTGAGAAAATCTTATTGAGGCAATTGTGTAATAAATATGTTTTGAAACAACGTATAAAGGATGTAGATAAGTTCAAGATAATATATTATTTTATGTAGTGCACAATATCAAGCACTATGAGAATTCAAAAAACACTATTCTATATATGATTAGACCACTTAGAAAATACAATTATTAATTGAACTCTTTCTTTTTTTTTTTTTTTTTTTTTTTTTTTTTGGTTTTTCGAGACAGGGTTTCTCTGTGTAGCTTTGCGCCTTTTCCTGGAACTCACTTGGTAGACCAGGCTGGCCTCGAACTCACAGAGATCCTCCTGGCTCTGCCTCCCGAGTGCTGGGATTAAAGGCGTGCGCCACCACCGCCCGGCGAACTCTTTCTTAATCTGTAATAAGTGGCAGAAATAAGAATATTCATCTTTGAGAAATGTCTTAGATACTGCAATCTTGAGTGCCAGAGTGCAGAAATTAAAATTATAGTTTGCAATGTTTGTCAGAGATGCAAGTTTACAGTGGGAACTCTGGATTCTGTTAGAATCCCGGCTTTCTTGGTACTAACTCTGCCACCATTGGTAAGGTACTAAATGCCTGCATGCTTTACCCTTGCTTTGAAATAGAGATGCTCAGAGCAGAGGTAATACTATGGTTGTGAGGAGGATTCAATTATTAACTTCTGTAAAATAGTTAAGATATTTCAATGAAAATCAAATGCCATGAAACCCAAACAGACCAAGAACTAGACATCAAACTCGTACTTCTTTTTATGAATCATATTTTGAGTTATTGATATATTTAAGCACAAGGGTTAAAGTGTTTTCTCAAAAGAACCCAAGGCACACCAGAAGGGAAGGGTGTGGCTTCTACAAGAAAGAGTGGCCTACGCCCAGTTTCTTAAGACATCTGAAACCTTGCTGAAGAAATGAATTAAAAACACTTGTATCTTGGTACTAGAATTTCAGTATCTCACAGTTCTTGAGAATGGAAGTAAATTTATTCTGTTTGGACTCTGATTACCTCTTCGGTGAGCAGTGTACGGGTCTAGGTAATCTGTCAGTTCCCAAAGGCCATGTATCCACCCAGCTAGGACACTCCATGACCATGAACATATTTGTCTTGATTAATTCTAAAAGATTTTTAGGTGTGTTTACAGGTTACATATAGTTTTTAAGATCTTTGGAGTTGACTTCGATGTGGTGAATAAAATTCAGGGTGATTCCTTTGCTATCTGAGTGTCAGTTAACTACATAATAAAAATAATAATAATAATAAATAATCCAATTTACTTAGTCAATATATCAAGTTAAGAAAGAGGAATAGAGTGGATCAGGAATACATATATGTGTATAGATATATATATATATGCAAAGATATATATCTATACACATATATATTAAAAAATTCAGACATAATTGTAAATATGCTGTAGTATTATGTAAGGAATATAGATATTATACTAAATGTTAGCATATTCTATGTATCATTTTCTACTTGTTCATTACTACTGTATTCACTTCCTTTTTTCTAAAGTCACTCATAAATATTAACAATTTTTTGTAATATTTTGGTGTACTGTGTGTCTGCAACAATGTGTGTTGCAAATCTTTAGTTTTGCTTCTTATTGTTCTTCCAGAATACTATTGCATAATAGAAACTGTGATTTTTTTTTGTTCACTAAATAAGAAAGATGTCAGCATTGTGTTAGTATAATTGATCATAATAATTTCCATCTATGGAATTCTATGTCAAATTGAAGAAATCCTATTATACACATAATGGTTTAGTATCTGAAAACAAGGGATTTTACTACTTCCCTACCATCATTTCTCAGCATGTAAGGATAAGATCAATATAACTTTGAATTATATTATGTGAGAATGATTGATTTTGAAAATCACTCTTTGAGTTGGTGACTTCAGTTTCATTAAAAGTAGTCATTAACTGAATTTTATTTGGAAATGAAGATAGAATTTCCATCACGTTCTGAAATGGCCTAAAGCATACTTCTGCCATTGTCTTTTATGTATTTATGTGAAGCATGTATTCTTCATTGAGGACTATAAATCAAAATGTCAATCAACTCAGAAAAAATATTGACAATGTTCTATATCTTGAAGTAACAAATACTCAGCAAATGTTTAATTCCTTATATAAAAATAAGTAAGCATATCCATACCATTAGCATGCAATTTCTTTCATGTTTAGTGAATGACAAAATAATATGGATAACAAATTCATTTATTAGTTATTCATAATCAGCAAAGTTTTAACTTTGAACTTTTTGTATAAGCTTAAGCCCAGGGTCCAACAAAATTACTCAGGTGGAAAAACACTTAAGAAACCATGATCTAGCATATAACATGAAATAAACTATTCATCTAAAAGCATACTTAAGTCTAGATTTAAATGATTCTGTATTAAAAATTATGGGATACTATTTCTATTTTACAAGAAAAAGGCTGCACTGAGCAAAACTGCTCCTCAATTTTGTTTTATTGTTAATTCTGTCTTGTCCATCCATCTCTTTGTTCAGCTTCCCTCTCCTGTGCTTCCAACTCTGTTGCCTCTTCTCTCTTCTCTCAGTCTTCTTTCTGGTCTCCCCTCCCACCTGTTCCCATTTCTTCTTCTCCTTTCTGCCTACGTCTCAATCCTTTATGAGTACTATGATTTCCTCGAGTACACCATCATTTCTTTTTTTAGACATCAGGTGACTCCAAGCCCACTTTAGCTATCTGAAGCACAAAAAAAAAGACTGCTACTTCCAAATTAGTATGAAACATTGAATATAATAAAAATAATTCAATGAAGAAGTAAACACCAAGTTAAATTGCTTAAAATTTTCCTAAAAGAACTTAAAAACACAATTGTTAACACACTATAAACAAGTGTTGTGTATGTGAGCAATGCTATGTGTTCAGTATTAGAGATTTCATTGATTAATTGTAACATAACATTAAAAGACTTGCAGAGAAAAGTCTTATCCCAATAGATGATAAAAAGATGCTTCATAAAATATTTAACACACATTTACCTTAATGCACTATTCTCTTCCTAACCCCCAAACTCTCTCCCAAAACATACTTAGACTGATACAACACTAAAGCTAGAACCCTAACACACTAAGAAAAGAAGCATAAGGGTAAAATCAGAACAATTCCTGATTACTAATACTTCTAATGTTTAAATTGCTTTAGAGATATCAGTGATAATATAACAAAAAACATAATTAAAATATTAGCTAAATGTTATTTGAATATATAATTATGTTGTTTGCTATCAAGAAAATCAATAAGACTAAGAGACGATAATTATTAACATAAGTAATTTCTTAAATCAAACAAAACTGAGTATAAGATAAATATAGCGCTGGAGAGATGGTGAAGCAGTTAAGGAGCACATGTCACTCTTTCAGAGGGCCTGAGTGCGATTCCCAGCACAGATGTCAGGTGGCTAAACACCACCTATAACTCTAACACCATGGTTATCTGATGCCTCTCTCCTCTGCAGGCACCCACACTCACATGCAAGTATCACCTAGTTTCTTACAAACACACGCATATGTTTATTTATTACTTTAAAACAGAATATACCAAAAGGCCACATTTATGCTCACAAAATGAAAACAGTGCATCAGAATAGACATGTCAAAAGAAATAACGTTTACATATCTCTATGGGAATTCCAAATAAAGCACATGCGTCTGAAGATCTGTTAGATCCAAATCTACCATCCACAAAATGAAAGAACATATGCAGTGTTTGTCTTCCTAGCCCTGGGCTTCTCAGAATGATTGCTTACAGCTTCATCCATTCCCTTATATAAGTTTCATAACCTCATTGTTCTTAACAGCTGAACAATATTCCTCTGGGTTAATACACCACATTTTTCTTATCCATTAATCAGCTGATGAAATTCTAGGCTGCTTCCATTGACTAACTATTGCTAAGAAAGCAACAAGAAACATGGATATGCAGGTATGTCTAAAGTAGGGTGTAGAGTCCTTTGAGTGTATATGATCAGTGATGGTGCTCTGCGTGCTGTGAATGTGTTGTTCCCATTGGTTGATAAATAAAATGCTGATTGGCCAGTAGCCAGGCAGGAAGTCAAAAGTGATCTTGCTGTTTCAGGTGGTAGACACTTTTCTAACTTTTGGAGAAATTTACAAACTGATTTCTGTAGTGGCTGCACTAGCTTTCACTCCTATCAGCAGCAATTGAGTGTGCTTTGATTATCATTTGCTGTTGTGAGCTTGGTCATTCTAACTTGGCTATGAGGAAATCATAAAGTAGTTATAATTGGCATTTTCCTGATAGATAAGTATGTTTAACATTTAAAAAAAATGTTTCTCAGCTGCTTGTGTTTCATCTTTTGGGAACCCCCTTGTCAGTTCTATGCCATGTTTCTTGAGGGTGGGTTGTTTGTTTTACTGATATTTAGTTATTTGAGTTGTTTGTATATGTGACATATTTACTCTCTCTCAGACATAAAGCTGATAAAGATATTTCCCCACTCTCTTTATTTTGTCTCTTTGACCAAATGATAATAGCCTTTGTTGTACAGAGGCTTTTTAGCTGTTGTGGGTGGGTTTATTCCACAGAAGGTGGTGTCACCTATGGATGGGTCATCCTGGATGGTTAAGAAAGTAGTTTGAGTAAGCTTTGATGAACAAGCAGCATTCCTCTGTGGCTTCTGCATGAGTCCTACCTACATGATCCTTCACTGCTTTGATTATCTGTCCTGACTTCTCCCAGTGACAGACCATTACCTCAAAGTGTAAAATAATAAACCAGTCCCTCCTCAGGTTGCTTTTAGTCATGGTGTTTTATCATAGCAATAGAAACACTAACTAAGACACAGGGTTTCTCTGTTTAGTTTATAACTGGATGAACTGTCTATTGCGTAATGAAATCACTTAGCAATGCATCTTTAAGGTCAGTCTGTGTTTTTTTTTTAAATGTAACAGTGTACCTTTTATAGAACAGAGTACCCTTGTATGTGTTGTATCTGTTAAAAATTGTAATATCCCATTGGTAAGTTTTTCCTTGAATGTTTATGTAGTTTTTCTCATCACTTCTGACTAGTTCGAGTTTAAGATCTGTTTTGTCAGATGTTAGAATAACTATATATGCTAATTTTTTAGTTATATTTGCTTGAAATACTGTTTTCAATTCTGTTATTTTAAGATAGCGTCTATATTTGATGGTGAGATATATGTCTTGGAGGCAGAGAAAAGCTGGGTCATGTTTTCTAGTGTAATATGTTTGTCTTTATATTTGGGGATTGAGACCCTTAACATTCAGAGGTGTTTTGGAGAGACAACATGCATCAATTCTTGTCATTTTGTTGCTTCTGTAGTGTTTTCTTGGATCTCTTTTGGTTCCACGTTCTAATATTGTTTTACTATTGCCCCATGGCTATGTTTATACTTTTATTTAGATTTAAGGATTCCATTTATTATTTTGGCCAAAGACACCTTTGTAGTCATCGATTCCTTTAATCTGTTTTAGTCGTAGAAAGTTTTTATCTTCTCATTCAATTTTAATAGATTTTCCTGGTATAATATTCTGGGATAACCATTGTGGATCTTTCAGAACTTGGAGTATATCTTTCTAGGCCTTTTGGCTTTAAAGTTTTCCATGAGCTGATCAGAAATTATTCTGATAGGCCTAGTTTTATAAGTGATTAGACTTTAATTTTGTAAATTATCAACAACCTGCTTTTATTCTGTGTTTTAAATGTTTTAGCTATAATTTGTCATGAAAATTTTCTTCTCTGGTTTTGTCTATTTGGTGCTTTATTGGCCTCTTGTCATTGGACAGGCATCTCTTTCTCTAGGTTTGGGTAATTTTCTTCCATGATTTTGCTGAAGATATTTTCTATGCCTTCAGTATGGTATTCTTCTGTGTCGAGAATTTGGAGGTTAGATTTTTTCATAGTCTCTCCCAGGTTCTGTTTTTTGTTGTTGTTGTTGTTTGTTTGTTTTATTTTTCATTTGACCTTTAATTTAATTTCTTATTTACCTTTAATAAAGTGATTCAATTTCTTACTTTGTCTTCCATCTCCAGCTCTCTGTTTTTGACATGATGTTGGTGAGACTTTCCACTGAGATGTTCTAGCATGATTTCAGTTTTGGCTTTCTTAAAAAATTTAAACAGAATTTTAACATTTGATATTGACTTCCTTACTTAATTCATGTCTTTTTCGTAATCTTTTTTTTTTCTCCCAACATAATGTTTTGTATTGATTATTTGGGAATTTTACATAATATACCCTGATCGATCACACTCACTTCCCTGTCCTCCCAGGTCCACCCTCCCATCATTGTGACCTTAACACCCCCTGAAGGAACCAGCCTTCAGCAGGATACAGGGCTTGAGAGAAATCCACAGTGTTGGCATAAACTACTAATTTTCTATCTGAGGGTTAGGGAACAATGAAGATACTCACACACTCTCTTGATGGTTCCTTTCTTTATTCTCTCATGTTGTTCTCATCATGCAGTTCTCTCTCATGTGGTTCTCATCATGCAGCCCTCTCATGTGGTTCTCATCATGCAGCTCTCTCTCATGTGGTTCTCATCATGCAGTTCTCTCTCATGTGGTTCTCATCATGCAGCTCTCTCTCATGTGGTTCTCATCATGCAGCTCTCTCATGTGGTTCTCATCATGCAGCTCTCTCTCATGTGGTTCTCATCATGCAGCTCTCTCATGTGGTTCTCATCATGCAGCTCTCTCATGTGGTTCTCATCATGCAGCTCTCTCTCATGTGGTTCTCATCATGCAGCTCTCTCATGTGGTTCTCATCATGCAGCTCTCTCTCATGTTGTTCTCATCATGCAGCTTTCTCTCATGTGGTTCTCATCATGCAGCTCTCTCTCATGTGGTTCTCATCATGCAGCTCTCTCTCATGTGGTTCTCATCATGCAGTTCTCTCATGTGGTTCTCATCATGCAGTTCTCTCATGTGGTTCTCATCATGCAGTTCTCTCATGTGGTTCTCATCATGCAGTTCTCTCATGTGGTTCTCATCATGCAGCTCTCTCATGTGGTTCTCATCATGCAGTTCTCTCTCATGTTGTTCTCATAATGCAGCTCTCTCATGTGGTTCTCATCATGCAGTTCTCTCTCATGTGGTTCTCATCATGCAGCTCTCTCTCATGTTGTTCTCATCATGCAGCTCTCTCTCATGTGGTTCTCATCATGCAGCTCTCTCTCATGTGGTTCTCATCATGCAGCTCTCTCATGTGGTTCTCATCATGCAGCCCTCTCCTGTAGTTCTCATCATGCAGTTCTCTCTCATGTGGTTCTCATCATGCAGTTCTCTCTCATGTGGTTCTCATCATGCAGCTCTCTCTCATGTGGTTCTCATCATGCAGCTCTCTCATGTGGTTCTCATCATGCAGTTCTCTCTCATGTGGTTCTCATCATGCAGTTCTCTCTCATGTGGTTCTCATCATGCAGCTCTCTCTCATGTGGTTCTCATCATGCAGTTCTCTCTCCTGTAGTTCTCATCATGCAGTTCTCTCTCATGTGGTTCTCATCATGCAGCTCTCTCTCATGTGGTTCTCATCATGCAGCTCTCTCATGTGGTTCTCATCATGCAGTTCTCTCTCATGTGGTTCTCATCATGCAGCTCTCTCATGTGGTTCTCATCATGCAGCTCTCTCATGTGGTTCTCATCATGCAGCCCTCTCATGTGGTTCTCATCATGCAGTTCTCTCTCCTGTAGTTCTCATCATGCAGTTCTCTCTCATGTGGTTCTCATCATGCAGTTCTCTCTCATGTGGTTCTCATCATGCAGTTCTCTCTCATGTTGTTCTCCCTCGTTGCTCTTTGTCTCCACCATTTAAATATTCCAACAGAATCTTTCAGGCAATGCAAGAGTCACAAAAAGGTAACACCATTTCTCAAGTGAATGATTATAGGTAAAAGCATGTCCCAGACAGCTGAAAGGAAATCAAACTAACCCATGACTATGTAAACATTTTGAATTAACACTCTGTAATCAGGAATCAAAAATTCTAAATTCTCTTTAGATCTCAGAGTTGCCTGGAGAGTGACAGGTTTTAGACAAAAAGACCTTAAGGGTGTCATAGATTCTCTAGTATCGTCTCAAGTACCATATATCTTTTAATATCAGTTCAGCTAGCACTTTCCACAATACTGTGACACCATGCTGCTTATTCTTAAAATGTACTTTTTGTCCTGTGTGTGACTCTTGATTATCAAAAGAAAAACCTTCTTTTGGGGGTACAGAGTCAAATTATTTTTTTGTAGCCTTGACTAGTCAGAATTTATTTTCACAAATTGAAGTCAGGAATGGGTACAAGGAATTAATCATTCACCAGCTAGCAAAAATTGGGTAGTTTTATATTTACAACCTAGCCAGGCAGTAAGTACGTTCTTGTGAACTAAAGATTGCTTTTCTGGGATTGTTTATCTTAAAAACCATTAGCAAGGCATCTGGTCTAATCTAAAGTTATTTTGAAGCTTAGTGCCACCTAATGGTGCACAAGAAACCTATGACTGTACTTCTCAGTGATAAGATTAAAGGAATGTGAGCCAGCCTGGATCCTGTACACAAATGTTTCTCTAAGCCATAAAACTGAGCTGTCATCTAAAGCAGCTCCTAGGTGGGACTCATAGGCCTTCGCTATGAAACACATCTTTTTTTTTTTTGAAACACATCTTAATATTTATTTTTATTCATCAAAACTCAGTGTCAACCAGACAATGCAGCTTAAGGAGGAATTTTCTTCCTGATGATCCACAGGTATAAATGCTGAGTAGATCAGGATGTATTTATTCAAGAGATAAGCACAGTATAATATAGGCAGTGAGGACTACCCATATCCACCCATATCATGCGAGCAAAAATGTAGAGGGGCAACAGAAGCAAAAGATATCCCAGAGTCTATAGCCTGTAGCCTTGTCTAATGGGGTTATTGACATCAGTGAGTTTTTCTTCTGGTGGGCTGATACCCTGAACCCCAATTGCCACCTGCTGTTCCTCTTACACAGTTACTGGCTATTAGCATGACCTCAAAGTCAAAACAAGAAGAAAAATCAATATACCAAGTACAAATTGTGTTGCTCATATATTCACTGGAGCATGGTCAAATTCCTAGTAGCCAGCCTCTTAAGGAAAACTGATCCTTTCCCACCCCCACCTTTTCCAGCAGCCATCAACTGTGAAGAGCTACACTTCAGCATCCCCGTCACAATTTTTAAGAATCTGCTTTAATGGCCTCCTGTCTAGACTATTTCTTTTTTTTTCTTTTCTTTTTTGGAGGTGGGATGGGAGGAAGAGGTTGCCACAGAAGCCTTTTATTTCTCTCATTCTCAACTGTGAGTCTTCAGTCAACGATAGCAAGGGCGGTGGTGGCACATGCCTTTAATCCCAGTACTTGGAGGCAGAGGCAGGCAGATTTTGGAGTTTGAGGCCAGCCTGGTCTATAGCCTGAGTTC
Source organism: Peromyscus californicus insignis (assembly GCF_007827085.1). Classification (NCBI taxonomy): domain Eukaryota; kingdom Metazoa; phylum Chordata; class Mammalia; order Rodentia; family Cricetidae; genus Peromyscus; species Peromyscus californicus. The sequence continues at coordinate 156,877,635 of NW_026294573.1, read as the reverse complement.
CAGGACAGCCAGGGCTACACAGAGAAACCCTGTCTCAAAATAACAGCAACAACAACAAACCAGCTGTGGCCTGCTGTCTTAATCATCTTAGACACCTTTAGCCATAGTCCTATTCATTCTTTTTAATTCTTTATCTGTTTGAGCTTTCTACATCTTTTTAAAAGGACCATTACTTTGGAGTTTTTATTTTTTGGAGGAGACAAATTAATTGGTATTTCATGATATTCTTTCTATGCATTGAGATTTGTACATCTAGAGTTAGTTTATTGGTTGAGTCTCTCTCTCTCTCTCTCTCTCTCTCTCTCTCTCTCTCTCTCTCTCTCTCTCTCTCTTACCTTTTTTGTGAAAGTAGTCATATGTCTTCTTTTAGCAAAGGTATTCACCATGTTCAGCATGGAGCCAATTCATAACAGGATTGTATCTCAATTCCTTCTGCTTGGATTTGGAGAAAGAGGCTGCCTGTTTCCCTGTTATAGTCAGGTGTCTTCAGTTTGGACAAGGAACCTGGTAAGAATTCCCTCTGGAAGTGTGAACTGACCCTGTGTTTCAAGAAGGAAAGGACATCTGGAGGGTTCCAGTTAGACAGTTTGCAGGACTCTGTACTCTGAGTAAATTGTGATGGCTGGTGTGGATCTGGCAAGTCCTAGAGGAAGGGAGGCAGGATGAGAGGAGATGATTGTCCGTGGCAAACAATTTTGTGGCTAGGGAGGGACCCAAACGGAGGGAGACAGGAAAGGAGAGCACTGGTAGCCTAACCCTACATGCTTGCATACCACTTGCATTTTGTTTTATTTTTGAGAACACTGTATGTGAATATTTTATTTTCATTAGTTCCATCCCTCCCTCTTCCCCTACCAACTCCTCCCATGTCACTCTCAAACTCTTTTATAGTCATAACCTCTTCATTAATTACTGCTGTTACCATTCCTCTGTAACAAATAAAACAAACAGAACTGGATAGTGAGTAAAATGGTTAAATATCAACAAAAGTAGGGAAGAAAGGGCTTAAAGAAGAAATTCTCCCTTTCTCACTCACATGCTTGAATGTATTTTATGTGTGGAAAGGGGTAAAAGTCATACTATTGGATATAAAATATTATAGTATTGAAATATATCAGTTTTATACAATGTTGAACTCATAGAAATTACACATGATGAAACTTATCTTGTTACTGCCGTTAGTGAAGAATTAATGGAATTGACTAGTGTGAGAACAGGTCTCCAGCAGAATCATCTACTGTTGTGTGATATCTTCCAAGTGACCCTGTTCTGGGACCCCAGAAATGTACCTCAAATTATTTCAAGATGATTAAAGCATAGCTGAAAATGAGAAGAGTCCCAGAGAGATGACTGATAAGTTATTGAGTAATCTCTCAAGGGAAGAAGGTATCTTTTCCTTGAAGTATTTAGGACAAATGAAAATTAGTAGTTTCCTGACCTATGTGCCAACAGGGGAAATTAATGAGGATTTAATGAAACTTAGGTAATAAAATCAGGTAAAGTCACACTATAGGTGACAGTGGACCTTTAAAATAACTTAATGTACTTGGCCTATGCTGTCATGGGCCATTTCTTATACGTGTATCGATGGTAGAAGATATTATATTCTGTTGGCCTACTGATATAAAGTCAGAGAGTCAGAAAAGGCAATTACTGTAGAAACATTCACTGTAAGGTGAATCACCTTTCCCTTCATATAAGCATTTTAAAATGTTTTAGAATATGAAATTAAACTCTAAGACAGTCTTGGTCTTTAAAACAGAGGATTAGTGTGATACAACCACATCTTTAATAGAGGTTTATTTTCTCACATTCCTTTAATTCTCTTACTTAATTGAAACATAATAGGTCTCGTTTAGAAAGTTGATTATCATAGGGTAATAGTAGTTTATAATAACAAAATTCCATGCAAAAATAAATGATCATAGCTGAAGGACACTCATTTCTGTCGGTAGGCAGCAATGTTTTATCATTAGCTCAAATCATTTAAGAATTTTTCACTTTAATTAGATTATCATCCACTTAAGGATCTGGGAACCTAACAACTCTTTTGTTTGGCAGGCAGAATGGATTCTTTCATATTTTTGCCAACATTCTCTGAAGGAAAACGACAACATGATGATAGCACTATATACTATTGTTTATGTAAATGCATACAGTGTTAATCCAAGAATGAGGTGGCTGGCCCTCTAAGGAGTATTTTCAAATAAATGAGCCAAAGTGTACACAAACATGGACCAACAGGTGTTACGGGGATTCTGCACATGCCATGTCAGTCTTTACGGCAAACTGCCTGACCTTTTCTTTTCTAGGCACTGGACTGCTCCCTGTAGGCCCTGCTCACCTGCCAGGGCAGCATACTTTTCCCAGCAACAACACAGTTTACCTCCTTATCAAAAATCAAATGACAATCATCCCCCATACTCATTCAACAGACCCTCATACTCAAAAGTATCCTGTATATGAAACCTTAGATGAATGCAACTTTAAAACAACACAAACAATAAAAGGTACAAAATATTATTTTGGCCTAATGAGAATTGTTTGAGATAGTGCCATGCTGTATAGCTTGGCCTGCATAGTGTGATTGATCATCCTGTCTCAGTCTCTCAAGCAGCATTACAAGTCTATATTGCTAATTTTCATAAATCGTTCTACAATAGATGAGGAATGAATTACCTCCTATACTTATACTTACCCTTATACTGATAAGGTCATCTCTTATAATGTAACACTCACATCTTTGGACAATTTGAGGGATTTTCAAGCATTGATTTCTGTCTCTACCATGTGCTTGCATTTGTAGCCTGTTTATAGGCTATGACATGTTGACTCCTCAATTTCAATAATGCTTCTCTGCATATCCAGTAATTTCCATGACAGTATTGGAGTCTCTGGCTTACATACCATTATCATCCTGAAAGCTGGCTGACACACAGCTTGTTCTGTACCTGAGGGTATTTTCTAGGATCTTGTGGGTTCACCAGACTCTTGCATGCCACAGACTCACTGGTGTAGAAAGTTTCTACCTTATCTTTCAAAATCAGAACCAACAAAGTTCCAAGGTAAGAGACAATTTTCCCAAACAATGGGCATTTGACTGCCTGAAAGTGTGGTAAAATGTCTGGCTAGGTTTCTGTTTTAGCAGTAATAACCAAAGTGTCTTTAGTGTGTTGTTAAGATATTTGGCTTCTAAACCTTTGTCTCTGAAATGGTCTTAGAAATAACCACAAGCTTACTGAATAGATAGGTCATATCTCTTGACCATCATTTTATTCTATATAACATTTTCCTAAAACTGAGTATCCCAAAGATTGATAGATAAATATTAAGCTACTGGCTGAAAGTTTAGAGTGAAATAAAGCAATAGCAGGTGGACATTTGCATGAGGAAAAGAGGCCAGCATGGTTCTCAAATATTTCACTGTTTGGAGCTGTTTGCTTTTATAAGTCGTAAGCACTGGAAGGAACATCAGAGCTTGGGATGAGCTTCCCTCCAGCATATTCCTATGTAATTTCTGGACTCTTTTTCTAGACTTTTGTCATATCCTACAAACCTACAGGAATAATATGGCAATTGTTAGAAGTAAAATAAAGTGATTTAAGTTGATAAGAGCATGAGTGATTGGTGGTAACTATTATTGACAGGGTTATTTAAATTGTACAGGCCAGTTCTTTGCAGGATGAAGCAAAATGAGGGAATAATGGGCAGAGGTGATAGACAAGAGATAGGAAGCATATCAGTGCTTCAGATTTCTGAAAGGATGTCTAATGACCCTTCAGTATACGTATTTTTAATTAATAATTTTCATAGCCATATTAATACATGATAAGATTGCTCAAAACAAAACAGGTAATTGGTTTCAGACTAGGAGAATCACTAAAGTAATTTGTTTTCAAAGAACAAGTTCTTAGCTACCATAGAGGACAAAGAGGTAAAGCAGCTTTGCTACTTATTTGCAAGACTACCAAATCATTGATTTTGGTAACTTTTGTAATAATAGTTTCAGTATCTGACATTCTTGTCACAACTCCTATAAGTGGGGCATTTCAACCCTGACTATTGTCAGAATTGCCCATAAAACTTACTTGGGATTATAGTGTGTGGATGGTCTGGATATGTACCATTCTGAGAAATAGATTTGATTTTGCATGTAAGAGCAAGTGAGATGATTCAGCAAGTAAAGATTCTTGGCCCCAAGCCTGGCAGTCTAAGTTCAATCTCTAGGACCTACAATGTGGAAGAAGAGGCTGACACTGGCCAGGTGTCTTCTGATCACTAAGTGCTTGCAGGGGCACACACACGCACATGCATATGCATACCATGCACACACACACACACACACACACACACACACACTCATACACATATACACACATACACACTCATACACACATATACATATATACATAAAATACATGTGCACACACATACACAAATAAATGAAGTGATACAAGTATTTTTAAAAATAAATTTGCATGACAATATTTGCTTCATCACCTCTGCCCTCTTGTTTGCTTTGATTACAGCATATTTTGGATAAGGTTACTCCTTCAGTGTGTCTCTAAGGAGACACTCAACAGTGAACATTGCCTAATGTAAACACACACCATCAGAACTGCCATGACCAGCATATCATTCCAATGAGAAATAAGTACCAACACCATTACTTTAGGGTTAACTGACACACATCATAATTGACGAGTGTTCATTCTAACCGGTATTTGGGAGTTAATTACAGCTCTATATAGTGACCTTTAGCTGTATATTTACAGTAGAAACCTAAACTTGTTACTGTAGAAGGATTCCTTATCTATTTCCATCTTGCAGATGGCAGCTGTGCAGAACTGTCTTGCTGTCCTCACGTCAGTCAAGAGTTTAGCTGTAAACATGTACCCTTATTTTTATACTAGGTGCCATATTCACTTATTTTGCATCACAGGTTTCTTTGTGCAGAAAGTCTTTATAAATTACCCTGCACACTCTTGTTTTGTAAACTGCAGTTTACTGTGTATGTGTTCATTGAAGTAATTTTCTCCTTGATTGGGCAGGCCGCAGGTGGACCCAATGAATTCAGTAGTTGCTGGGTGGAAAGCAGTAGTCGGGGGTCTGACAACAGAGGAAGAAGTACTTCAGGCTGAGCACCTGGGCTGTGTGTCTTCATTTACATCCCTGGAATCACTTTACATACAAACGAAGAGCAGCAAAAGTTTTCTTCGGTTTTGTGCATTCTCTGTGCACATATAAGTGCATATCATTTTGTATCTATTTGCTGACACTCGCAGTAATCTGGTCTGGCAATGGCCGTGTTTGAATTCCACTCCTCATGTGAAGCTGGTCTTCATAACTGTGTTGGCACTTTCTGCTTTTATTTTCTGCCACGATAGAGAACGTTAAGTTTCTGTACACAAATATAGCATTACCATTCTTGTTTCCTGGCTTAATGGCAAAAGAAAAAGTGAAGGTAAAAAAGGCCAGTGGTACATTTGAGAGAAATTAGAAGTTATGACTCTTTTTTTCATTATTTTTATTTTTTAGTTTTTGGTTTTTTGAGACAGGGTTTCTCTGTGTAGCTTTGGTGCCTTTCCTGGAACTCATTCTATAGCCCAGGTTGGCCTCGAACTCACAGAGATCTGCCTGCCTCTGCCTCCTAAGTGCTGGGATTAAGGGCGTGCGCCACCACCGACAGCAGAAGTTGTAACTCTTTAAGTCACTCAACCCAAAGGAAATCTTTACAATGAAAAGAATCATATAACCATCTTTCTTATAAGAAACCTGGGTTAAGAAGCATTGATTTTTCAGAGGTTAGTACTAATGGTGCAGTGCTTGAGTTATTGAGTTTAAGAAAAATTGCAATTTGAAAGAACAAAAGAAAGATCTTCTACATCCAATAAATACATATACTATAGTCACAAATAACGTAGCTCAGAGTACAAGATAAAATAAGTATATATTCATCTTGTAAGCTATGATTTCACATGATGATGTACCGTTGTCACATTCAAATAATGATGATCTTTTAAAATTTTGATATACTGCTTTTATTTCTATTTAGTTTTATTTTATAAATGCTGTAAACAAAGCTATTTTCATGTTAATCCATTTTAAGTAGCATAATAAACATCAAATGCCTCAACTTTAAGGTTAGAAAGAATTAATTTTTTTCTTAATAGACTCCATAATTCCTATAGAAAACAGCATTTCAAAGCATAAATTTGCCTATTTTTATCACTGTCAATATTTAAACATAGAGGACCTCAGGACAGTATGAAAATAGAATATATATTACTATATTTTCCATGTTAATAGTTTTTAGCATATAGATATTATGAAAAATGGCATTTGAAAGGTGAGATGTGACTCCATGTGAATTATCTTGGTTGCTTCCTGGATATACTGTCTTTTATTTATAGAAATCTACGACATTTCCTTGTTCTTTATTTGAGTAATTCTTACAGATTCATTATGGAAAGTTATTTTTTATATTATTTCTGTTGGTTGAAATCATGTCTGTAGGTTTAATTTATTTCCCAGTTTTGCAATTATCATGCTATATTTTTTTTGCCTGAGTTTATGTTGACCTATATAGACTGAAATTTGAATTTAAAATTTCTGGTCACTGGAGATGCAAGTTCTCCAACAAAGATAATTAGGTGGCATGGATGGAGTTTTCAACATATGCTGTAAATTTCAGTGAGGGTTGTCCTCTGTAATTGCTTTTAGCACTTTCGGATTTTGTCCTTGACACCCTGCTTTGAGTTCAGCTGCATCTGAAACCCATCATTCTCCACATTCTGAAGAAGGACCCGAGCCTTTGCCCTCCACACGGTTCTGAGACAGTAAGGGAAGAAACTAGCAATCAGCAGTAACATCAACTCGCAAATAATACAATGCATCCTAGTAAACATTAATCATATTTCCTGTCATTATCATTGTCTATAAAATAATTAAATGTGCATTAACAAAATATTATTTTCTACTAATTTGCATTTCTTCATCAACTTTTTTTAAAGTCATTGAGTGATATTTTCTACTTACTTGAAAAAAATCTTTGTATTAGTAGTTTTAGCTATGTAGTGGGGTTTTTTGCTTTATGTTAATTATTTTGTTGAATAGGCATAAACTAGTTAACATAAGTATTATTCCAAAATCACACAAGAATATATTGTAAAACATAAAAATAATTGTACTTAGGCAAGTAAGAATAGAATTGTTTGAAAAACAAATAGGAATTTTATGTAACTTCTGTAGAGCCATAGGATATCTTTAATAAAATTACCAGAGATGATACCATTTTCACCTTTTATTTATTTCATTCCTTCTTTTAATTTTAAGTTATTAACAAAATATAAATCTTTCAGCTGTTGGAAATAGATTTTTTCATGAAATAAAGGTATATTTCATGCTTATTTAATTTATCATCTAAATTACTGTGACTTTAGATTGTTAGACTAAACAATTTCTGTTAATAATGTGAGCACAGGAAAAGCTCACATTTTATTATGTGAAAATCATATATAATTACTAAAAGAAAAGTAACCAGACAAAAAGCTGACTGTTGAAAAATTATTACTAAGTATAATAATATTTATTTTGGAATTTTGAAGACAATTGTGGGAAAAGTTTAGACATTTCAGGTAGAGACCAGGCACTGGTCACATGTTTAAGTTTGATGAGATCATGGCTGAGTATGGAACTAATGACAACCAACTATAAAAGACAAAGAAGAAGGAACAGGACTCCAGCATAAGATGCTGAGGTTGATGAGCTGAGAGAGAACCTCATACTTGTACATTCATTGTGCTTTGTAGGCCAAATATTTTGGTTCAAGTTGCATGGAACATACAATGACCTTTGGCCAACCTTGGCAGAAACTACTTGTTGGACACTTTAATGAGAGTTAGTAACTTTCACAATACTGCAGAAGCACATATAAATATGGATGTGTATAAAGTGACTCAGATAAATAGTGTTGCTTTCTGAACAAAGCAAAGCTCTTGTGCAGTGGTTCTGATCTCAATGAAGAGTGTCCAAGTATTTAGCTTACACTCTATTTTGACTATAGCCAATAAAACATTTACTAGGCTGCATAAACAATAAAATCAGCAGTTTTCCAAAGCAAAAAAAAACAAAAACAAAAAAACCCGACAGGTAGTCTAGATACTCACAAATATCATCAACAACAAGGAAAAGAAATCTATGAGAGGTATCTCTGTAGATACCAAACTGCTTTGAAGGGATACAGGCCATAGATTCATTCTAGATGCAAACGTAATCATCCATGGCTACTCTCTAGCATTTCAGTGTGTCATTTGTGATCATTATCTTTAGAAACCCATTCCCCCGAAAACTAGTGGTTCCTTTGCCAGAAAATTGTCTCATCTCAACTGGATTCCATCTTATTCTACAGTCAAAAACATTTTATTTCAGTGTAACACAGTGGAGAAAAACCGCGGCGTCAATTGCGCCTGAGACTAGATTCAACTGTCACAAAAATGGAAGGTGAAATGGACACAGGCAGGAGGTGTGAGTCAGCCCCCCCACAAGGGGGCAGTATGCCAGCCCATGACCTGAGTATGGAAGAGAGACCTTCAAGTGCATCTGAGAACATTTAGGGATCCGTCAAGAATGCCAACCTTCCTGGTCCCCTTCTTGCTAAGAAACACTTTTCTTCCCTTCACTGGTATGTGCTTCAGCAGAAGAAGGTTCTTTTGAGTGAAGTGTGAGGAGAGAGATCTGAAATCCTAGGAAATTCATGATATTTAGAAGATCTTCCTTTTCTTCTCTCAGAAATGTCTTTTCTCTCTTAAACGCAATAGAACAAACGTTGTGCCATTGGTACTAACCTCTGAAAATCAAAGATTCATAGCCCAGGTTCTCACAAGAGTGAGGTTTATGCTGTCTACTGCAGTTCTTTTATAAATTATAATGTCTCAAAAGAACATTGAACACTTAACAACAGAGTTGAGCGAATACTGGTCAACTAGACAAGGCAGGACTCGAGGGTAGTTAGGGAAGATGAGTAAATTCAACTTAGTGGGCACCAAGTTATCAGTATGCTGAATAAATCAATTTGAAAATCTGATCTTCAGCATGAAGACTATAGTAAATAATATTGACTAATAGAAGTTTACCATGAGAGCAGTTTTAGGTGCTCCTCCTATAAAACTGTTAACAGCACATTGATTTGTTTAACTCTAGTAATTTCTTCAGTGTATATGTGTTTCAAAGAATAATGGCTTAAACCTTTAATGTGTGTGATAAAATCATTTTAAACAACAATGAAAAGGGCTATGAAAATCAAATTTCTTGTCAAAAATGCTGGCATTAATGGTCAGTTAATTTAACTTTATAATACATGATTCTAACAAGAAATATTACTGCATACATACGATACTTAAAAATACTGTCTAGATAATAATAGCTCCAGTAGATGGAAAAAGCATAGCAAACACACAGAGAGATTATTTTGTGTCATTTTTTTCAAGAAGCTCATGGCTAAAGTACCTAGCTACTTTTGCCATTAAAAAACATCTATGTGGCTGGAGAGATGTCTCAGGCATTAAAGGCTAGGCTCACAACCAAAAAGACAAAAAGCATCCATGCAATTACAAAGTATTCCTGATACCTCTATCTATGAACTATTTCCCAAAAGACCTTTCAGATTTTCTACCTTCAGTCATTCTCTGGTTTCAGCAGGTATTTTATTTTCATTTCACTGCCCATCATGCTGACCCTCAAAAACTAGAATTCAGCTTAATTATCAAGTGTTTGCTCATCTATTCATCTTCCATAAATGATTTAAATACCATCCTGACAAAATTATTGCTAGTTTTGTATCATGCAACCTCAGTCCTGACTGATACTTACTTTTTAAAAAATGTAACTTTATGGTTTTATTTTTAAAATTTGTTTTATTATTTTATGATTTTTAATTGCCTGAGTGTATGTATATCCACCACATGTGTGCCTGGTGCAGGCTGAGGTGAGGTCAGAAGGGAGGGGCGGTGTCAGATCGCTTGGGTCTGGAGTTAGAGTGTAGCTAGAGTTTTCCTGCCTGGCCCACAGTCAGGACAAATCTCTGTCACCCGCCAGTCCCACAGCCTCTCAAACTCAACCAAGTAAATACAGAGACTTTTATTGCTTACAAACTGTATGGCCGTACCAGGCTTCTTGCTAACTGTTCTTACAGCTTAAATTAATCCATTTCCATTAATCTATACCTTGCCACGTGCCTCGTGGCTTACCGGCATCTTCACATGCTGTTTGTCATCATGGCAGCTGGCAGTGTCTCTGACTCAGCCTTCCACTTCCCAGCTTTATTCTCCTCCTTGTCCTGCCTATACTTCCTCCTGCCTGACTACTGGCCAATCAGTGTTTTATTTACTAACCAATCAGAGCAACACATTTGCCATACAGAACATCCCACAGCAGTTAGAGAGCTGTGAGCTACCATGAAGGTGCTGGAAATCAAACCTGGGTCTTCTAAAAAGCAGTATGGGCACTTAAACTGTGACTCATTTCTCCGGCTGATATTGACTTTACTTTCAAATCATTTTACTCATTGAAGTTCTATTTGCCAATGAGAGTAAAGCTAGAGCATCTTCTTTGCCTCCCTTGAGGTGAACTGCAGGCAACCTGCTGATAAGTGCCACTTTTAATGCTCTTAATGAGAAACATACAAATAAATACTATCAAACATATATCTTGCGTATATGTTTCTGTTCAACACCTATTCTACTGAAATCAGCAATTTGTTATTTCTACCAATGCATTGTATTAGTATAGTCTACAGATTATTTCAGAGAAGTATAATTACAAAAGTGTTTCTTTCATGAATGCTATAACCAGATTTAATTTATATATGCCTCACTTAATGAAATTAAGTCATGTCTCTATCTGATAAAATTAATTGTAGAATACTTTGCAAATTGTGTTCTTCCAGGGTACACTTATTGATTTAACGAGAATGAGTTAAACAACCATTTATTTTGTAAGATACAGATTTCTTTAGGCTTTGTAAACAGCAATTTAAAAAAAAACATTGATCACTTTGTAAAAAAAAATTAATTATTTAATTTGATGCTATCTCTTATTTATACAAATAAGTTTCTGAGGTACCTGTCTAAACTGCCTTGCCTAACACGTCACAGAGGTGTCACAACTTTTTATTAGAATGCAGCCCAGATAACCTCAGCAGTTCCCACAGATTTAAAAAGTTCCAGACCTAGAAGTGGAGAAGAGACTGTGAAGAACAACACAAAAGAGCTAGGAGAAATAAGTGATGACATAGTGTCCCTGGGGTGGAGGCAGGTCTTAAGACCTGTAGAAAGCTTGGCCTAATGAGAACTTTAGTCTGGAAAGCAATGGCAATCACTGTTGTCTTGGTGGTCTGAAGAGAACTTACAGCTGTTTAACATAGGCATCAGGATGTCTCACATTTCAAATGTGATAGTGCTGGACCAGGCCTTAAAGAAACTTGGAGCAAAGATCTCACCCAAGAGCCTGGATGGAGGACTGCGTGGTCTTCCCTGCTTATGTATTCCAGGGTATTGGGACAGAAATATGGGTTATTTTGTCTGATTCTTTTAACAAAGTATACTTGTGGTAAAAGATAAAGTTTTCCTAGCTGTCTTTAAAGAGAACCTAGGAATGAGAGGAAAACAAACACCAGGGGCATCTATTAGAAAAAGGAACAGTTAAGAGGAAATTAAGAGACTACTACTCTGTACAAAATCTTTTAGTGAAATTACAAAACGATTTAAACATGAAAATTCAGCCAAGGATTTAAAAGAAATAAGTGGTTACTGCTGAGTTTTATTACCTAGGAATATCTAAAATAAAAATTTTTAAAGCTTAGAGCAGAAATATTATAAGATTAAAAACCTAGAGGCAAAAAAAAAAGAAACATGGTATTCTAGGGCAGTGGTATATAGATAGTATAAAGAAGATTAAGATTGAAAATGTGTAATGAAAGACATGTTATCCAGCATCACTAGTGTATCAAAGATGCCAGAAAGCTTGCATTTTAGAAGTATATATTCTAATAAAACTCTCAATCTTCACGACTAAAGAGGCATCCAAGTTCTCATGCAAAAATAAAAAAAATAAATGAAACATAAAAAGGCTTGTCTGGCATCAGGCTATTCCTCCGAAACAGTAGAAATTAAAAGACAGTAGAATAATATTTTTATTTATTGGAGGCTGGGGAGTACTTGGTCATGTAATTAGTCCCATTAGTGAGAGTTCTCCATTATGACCTAATTACCCCCCAAAGAACCACTACCTAATGTAGTTGCCTTAGACAATATGATTTTAACATAAGTTTGGGGAGACACATCCATTCAGACAGTAAAATCTCTCATATTAACTCCATTATTATCCTGTTTGTCAAAAACTATTGATAGAATGGTTTTATTGAAAGCATTCACAATGATTCAGAACAGATCTAGATACACAAAGTGATGTGCTCGGCAAACAAAAGAGAGGAGTGGTTTGCAGTCTGCCCGTGTGCTTCATTCAGTATGTATGCCTGTTTCAATCTTAGTGGATAAGGTTAATTTGAGAAAACCTGAGGAATTTTTCAGAATGAGTTTTTAAATTATTTCAGTAAAACCAAGAGGTGGGAAGACAGAGGTTGTGTGAGAAGATACTCTCTCTCAGGGCAGCAGAGAGATGAGGAGACTAATGATGAGTGTGTAAACCTCATCAAACCTGGAGAAAGCTATATTAGAGTAATTTGTAAGATGAAGAAAGATGTGTACAGCTATTGTATTTCCAAAAAGGAGTACATGTGTTTGATTAGATAGTGAAAATGGGATAGCCTCTCTCCTGCAATAGAAAAAGAAACAGGATACAATGCTTATTAGTCAGCTAGCTGGTGCTGAGGCATCCTGGGAAAACTCTAGACTTGTAAGCAGGCTGTGGACTTCCAGATAGAAGCTTTAATGTTGA